>NC_139163.1:10667860-13067860 GCF_964270905.1 Leucopleurus acutus
GGCTCCGAGCACGCGGGAGAAGCCTGTTTCTGAAGCGTGGGCCCAGCCAGGGTGGAGGCCGGGGCGCAGAGCCAAGGCCCAAGGCAGAGGAAGGCTCCAAGGCCCCAGAGACCCAGGAAAAACCACCGTCATCTCAAATTCACCACCGAGAAACCTCAGCCCGGCTTCTGGGTCCTCACGCCTTCTAGTAACCTTTCTACAGAAAGAAATGCAGGCGGGCTAAGGTCAGACGCTGAAATGCTCAGCTGAGACCGATCAGTGGCGGCGGAACGCTCGGGGCCATCACAGAAACAGAAACAACTCCCTGTAAAAACCCAATGCTCGCCGCCCTTCAAACCCTATCAACTCTCCCCCATCTGGATCGCTGCTCAAACCCGCCTCGGACACACCCTCCTACACAGCCGCTTCCAGAGCTTCTGGGCCGGCTGGTCTGGTCCAACCTGTCGCCCTGGGTCCCGGGGACACACAGGCGAGGTGGGTGACCCACTTGAGCCATGATGGGACGAGGCCAGGCCTTGGGTGGGGGTCCGCAGCAACCCAGGCGGCCCCCCCGGAGCCCTGCGGTGGCCCGGCTGCCCCGTGGCTAGGGGGCACCCCAGGGCGTGGCCAGGCCCTGCTCCGGAACGCGGCACAGACCAGAGGCAAGGCAGAGCTCCAGGGCTCGGCAGCCACCCACCCTGACCACACCCCTCACCCGTCCCGGCACGGGGGCACTGGGTCACCCCGTTCACCCCGAGCCCAGCCCTAGGGCTTCTTCGTGTCTCCTGAGGCCGCCGTCCCCGTCCCCGCACAGCCGCAGAGCCAGGACCCCCGTTCCTCCAGTCCGGGGTCCTCGGAGCCCCGCCCCGCAGCCCCTGCGTCTCAGCGGTGGTGGAGCCGCGGCCGTGGGGGAACGGGCTCCTGGCGGCTGGAAAGCCCGTCCCGGCTCCACAGGCCTCCATTTTCCCTGGGGAAAAAATCCATCTACAAACCTCATCTTGCTCTTCGTTTTACAAGATTTGGTAGTTTCAGCTGTTCTACTGAACTGAACCGGGCGTTTTAGGAAATTAACAGGAGGGTGGGTTCCAGGGTTGCAGTGGCCAGGCAGCCCCGACCCGGGGACGGGAGTCCGGTCACCAGGACCTTTTCAGCTCTGACACAGACGCCGAGCATCTGTGAGCTCCTTCCGTTCACTGGGGGCTAACCAAATCCAAAACTTGGAAATGTGGTCAGAAAGAGGGAAACGGCACGCTTTTTGATGTCGCGCTGGGTCACCGCTCACAAGCCCCTGAGGGTCACCTGACTTTCCAGGGGAGACAGCAGTTCGGTTCAGCAAGGACTAGCCCAGTCTGTGAGGTCAACCCAGCAACACTGATAGGGTGATGAGGGGCCGTAACGCCCCTCTCCCCCCAGAGGATAATCCCAGTGGCTCCCTCCCCGACCAGCATTCCTGGTAGCAGCCTCCGGCGGGCTTTCCTCCGCCGGGTCCTTCCTAGGCGATTTAACCTGACCTGTGCTCCCTGTTTGCTCAGGAATTACGTTTCTAACATTTTGAGAATTATACTCCGACAGTTTGTAAACATATTTTTCCAAAATTAAAATACACGCTCAACAAACAAAATTCAGAAAATATAAACAAGTCCCACAGAGAGCACGCCGTGGACGGTCTCGGCCCGTCTGCGTGTCCTCTCCCGGGCTCGCTGCCCGCGGGCCGGCCGGCTGCACCCCTCCCACCGCGGCCCGAACCGCGGCCTGAGCCCACGCCCGGCTCACCTGCGGATGGAGCTGCCGGAACTCTGCCCGCCCCGCCTGCAGACGGGACGACCGGACCCCCCGCCCGACCCACCTGCAGATGGGGCGACCTGAGCCTCTGCCCTGCACACCTGAGGACGGAGAGCTGGACCCCGCCGCACCGCCCACAGTCCAGGCAGGGCCGCCAAGCCCCGCGGGCCGCACGCGGGGAACTCGGGGCTCCTCCGCGCCAGGACCGGGGGCTCTCAACTCCACGAGAACACGCCGACTGGACCCGGAGACCCCGCCCCCCGCCCGGCGCCTACCTGCGCAGGGATGTCACGACCGGCGCACACGTCGCCGCGCATGCGCACCCGGGGGCGGGGCCTAGCGGCGGCCGGGCACTACCAAAGCGTTAGCCGGGGGGGCCTCGGGCTGTACCACCCTCTGGCCGCTGGGGAGGCGGGGCGGAGGCGGACCCGATGCGCTCTCCGCCCCGCCTCTCCCGCCTCCACGGTGAGCCAGCCCCGAACGCACCCTTCACGCCCCAGGTCGATTCCTCCCGAACAGTGATGAGCAAGGCAAGGGTCGCCCTAGCCGACTGCACTCGCGCTGGGGTCCTGGGGCCCCCTGGGGGGAGCGGCCCGGCAACTCCTCTGTGCCCACCGCCCCGGCTCGCGGACAGGACCCGGCAGAGCGCCCATGTGACCCCGAAGCCCAGCCCCCCGGAAGGCCCGCTGGGCCGCGCAGCCCGGCCGTGACTCAGCCCTGCGGCCCCGCCGGGTCCACGCGCAGAGGCCGGCCCGAGGCCACGGCGCCCGGGAAGCAGGGTCAAGTGCAGTTTCTCTTCCCCACTCCCTGCGGCCGTGGGCAGGGGACCCGGCTCCCCTCCACCCTGTTCCGCCCAGGCCGGCCCCGCGCTCGGAACCGAATCTGGGCCCCGGCCCCCTGGCTTTCACGGCGCCGGCTGGGCATGTGGCCCGAGGGTCGCTGGTTGTGACGGGGCAGCAGCTGGCATTGCTCAGCAGGCGGCTCCTGTGGACGGCGGAGTGCGTCCCGCGGGGTGTGGGATGGGCGTGTGAACCGCCAGCCGGCGCCCTCCACGCCCGCGGCCTCCCGCCCGCGAGGCCCGCAGAAGATGCAGCCGAGGGGCCCAAAACCTGGCGCAGCCTCCCCGGCTTGGAGTCGGACAGCCCTGGGCTCCAGACTTCGCCAGCTGGGAGAGGTTGAGAGAACCTGCTTAACCTGGAGCCCGGCCTCGGGTGTGAAGGTGGCCGCCCGCCTGGCCGGGGGCGCCCCGAAGCTCACGTGTCCCCATGGTCTCACCCCGCAGCCTTTCTTACTTTAGGGTACTTATCACCATTGGGCCTTCTGTACTTTCATGGGTTTGTCTTAGTTATTTGTTGATTTTCTGTGTCCTCTGACTAAAATGCCAGCCGCATGAGAGGGGAACATGGTCTTGTCAGTGTTTTATCCCCAGCCCTAGAACGGGCCCGGCACATCACTGGCGCCCAGTGCACGTCTGCGGAAAGAACAAGTGAAATCGCACGCGGGTCGTCTGTGTCCCGCTCCCCTCCCCGCACCTACCCCCCGCCCCCAGCCTCCTGTATGAGAGGCACGCAGTCGTTTTACAGAGTTGAATTAAAAGCATGACAGCCTTGAGGCTCGCGCTTGTTTTGTGCTGTCCCCTTCCCTGTAAGGTGGTGCAGAGAGCCACTGCTTCAGCTACCTCTCAGGACTTCTCCGAGGACGAAATAAGGTGTTTAAATTATCAACGCCCCTTGAAAATTCAGCACATTGGGGAGGTTTACATTCACGGTCAAATTAGGCTGCTTTTCTGATTCTCGTCTAGGCTGAGGCCAAACCCCGAGTCCTTAGTGTCCTGTGAAAACAGACGCAATAGACGGTGCCACTGCCTCCACGGCCCCTGCCTTCATTCTCGGTTCCTCCGCAGTGCCCAGGCCTGCCTTTCAAAGGAGGAACTGGGGCTCAGTGATGACCTGCTTAGTCATGCAGGCGGTAAATTCCTCAGCTTGTTCAAGGATTGTGTCTTTCTGCTCTGCTATCTTTAAAGCATCCTGATAAAAACAATCATTTTTTTTCAAAATTTACAGGTATAACTGGTGATACCTAACCCAGCAGAAGTGAGAAGACTTTGAATGAAATGCACCCTGATTCCTGCTCACAACCTGTCATCCCCAGTGAGGCACCCAGGTTTCCAGCCTGGCCGCTGGCCTCCCGAGGTCCATCTCCTCCCAGCTCCAGCCCTCTCCCTGCCCGACAGCAAGGTCACTGTGTGTGTGACATCAAGCTAAGCCCTTTCTGTAAATGGTCCTTTCCCACCTCAGCTGCACGGCAGGCTCTTGGACACTCTTACCCACGTGTGTTAGATGAGGAAACAGGTTCACGTCGGTGAGGTTGGGCCTTGTCCTGCTTGCTACAGCAGCTCAGGATGAGGCTGAGTTTTGGGGTTTTACGCCGTGAGGACTTGAAGAGGACTAAAAACTCACCAGGAGGCGGCCAGGACGGCATCTCGTTTTTTTCTGATCGTGTAAGTAATACATGCTCATTGTTTGTTTAATTAAGAAAAAAACAGGCTTTTAAAAGACATTAGCAGAGGGGTGGTGCGATTTCTCCTCTGTGCCCATTTCTTTCTAAGAAATAAGCTGGTGAGGGAGGGAGGGGTCTCCCCAGTTTTAAACCTGGGAGTTACTCAGAAGAGAGCATGGCTGGCTCTGGAGCACAGATGTCCCCACACCCTGCTTCCAAACGGCAGTTTAAAGCCCCGGAACCCGGGCTCGCCATCTGTGGACGATGGGTCCTAAACAAGCACGGGCCTCTCGATTTCTGAATACCAGTGAGCGGGGTCTCTCTCCCTGACCCAGCGCTAGCTGGGCTTCTCTCCGTCCTCAAGGCCTGACCTTGGGTCTGTCCCTGCGTGGTTAGTTCAGCTTTAGCAACCCCTGCCAACCCTGGATATCTGATCAAATTCCTCCCGTCCCACCTCGCTGTGTGATCACCTGAGCTTGCCTTCAGCAAGAATCCTGCTGAGTCCATCCCGTTCAGGATGCCCCTGGCCTTGATGTTTGCTCCCAGTCATGTCCAGTCCACCGCCACTCCAGACACACACCCTGCTCCTTGGCTGTGATCCCCACTTGTCCCTGTTGTATTCGGAGCTGAGCCAGTCCCCCTGCCCCCCCGCAGGCCCCGTGGTGCTGGTCCCTACGCCAGTCTCCGTGGTGCCCTGAATTAGAGCTGCCTCACTGTCCTTAGCTAGTGCCATGAAAACTCTTTCCTCCACAACTGTGGCAAAATGAAAGCTTCCTGGGCCGCCACCGCCACCTCGGAGCCCGGGCCTGGGGGGCGGTGGGGCCGCGCATGGAGCCCCCCCCCCACGGAGCTGCCAACACCGCCGCTGCGCTACACACAGGTACCCCTGGGATGGCGTGAGCGCTCGCCCAGCAGTGGACCCTTGTGTGACGCTGTGGCAGTTTCTGCTGCAGCTGTTGAGAGAGCGAGGCAATGGCCACATCCTCTCCTGGACCTCCCGGGATGGCGGTGAGTTCAAGCTGGTGGAGGCTGAGGGGGTGGCCCGGCTCTGGGGGCTGCACAAGAATAAGGCCAACGTGAACTGTGACAAGCCCAACCGGGCCTGGCGGTACCACTATGATAAGAACGTCACCCGCAAAGTGCGTGGCCGGAAGTTCGTCTACAAGTTTGTGTCCTACCCCGAGGTCGCGGGGTGCTCCACTGAGGACTGCCCGCCCCAGCCTGAGGTGGCTGCCACCTCCACCGTGGCAGATGCGAGCACCACAGCTGTACACGCCGTCCCCGGGGACACTGCCTCTGGGAAGCCAGGCACACCCAGGGGTGCAGGAGTGGCAGGCCCGGGCGGCTTGGCGCGCAGCAGCCGGAACGATTACATGCGCTCGGGCCTCTATTCCACCTTCCCCATCCAGCCCCTGCAGCCGCAGCCGCAGCCGCCCTCATCCTCGGCCTTCCACAGTGCTCCCCAACACCGCCCCTGCAGGGGCAGCAGTGCAAGCCCCTCGGAGGCCTGCCTGGAGGCTGAGGAGGCCGGCCTGCCTCTGCAGGTCATCCTGACCCCACCCGAGGCCCCAAACCTTAAATCCGAAGAGCCAAGTATGGAGCCTGGGTTGGGCCGGCCACTGCCCCCATCAGTCAAAGTGGAAGAGCCCAAGGAAGAGTTAGAAGCCTCAGCCACTGGGGAGGCGGGGTTTGTCCTGGAAGCCGTCCAGGCCGAGCCCTTAGAGCCCAAGGCTGAGCCAGAAGCCCCTCCCGCGGAGGGCGTGCCAGCCCGGCTGCCTGCGGTCGTTATGGAAACTGCGGTGCCGGTGGGCTTCCCTGCTACCTACGCACACATTGACCCCGGCGCTGCTGACGCCCAGCTCGCTGCCCCCCAGTATTCACTTCTGGAGCACCCTGAGTCCCACTGCACCCCGTACGTAGCCCGGCCAAGCTCTCCTTCCAGTTTCCGTCCAGTGGCAGCGCCCAGGTGCACATCCCTTCCATCAGCGTGGATGGTCTCTCACCCCCCGTGGTGCTCTCCCCAGGGCCCCAGAAGACACGACTATCACCACCACCACCACCACCCCTTTCTGGGGTCACTCCATCCATTCCCTGAACTTCTCTCCAGCCAGCCGTCTCAAGGAGAAACACAGTTCAGCTGACAGACTCGTGCTGTGGTCGTGGTTGGGTGGGGATTCTTAGGAAAGAGGATCTCTCAGTAACCCTTCCACAGAAAACATACAACTTCTCCCTTCTTGGTCAGTCCCCCAGTGGCCGCTCTTACACGTCTCCTACTGCAGTGGTGGGGACGGTTTATTTATTTATTTTTTGAAGGCCACCGGGAGGAGCCTGGCCCTCTTCGGAGGGGGGGGGGGCGGTTGGTGAGGGCATCTCCCCCATCTCCACATTTTTGCCCCAAGATGAGACAGTCGGGGTCTGGCTTGAGAAGGAACTTTCCTTATTTATTTCTCAGGCTGCCCTTGGGGAGCTGAGGGAGCCCTGTCTCCATTTTGGGGTGTGGGTAGAAGAGCTAGATCGCTGTAGTTTATTAATCCTGGCCCTCCCCAAGGGTCCAGGAAGAATTTGTGCTGTTTAACGGTTTGGGAGTTTTGGCCAAGGAAGACTCACACCCTTGGGAATGGAATATCCACCTTCCCGGCCTTTCTCGCAGACAGCTTGTCCTTTTTCAACCACCTTTTTTGGCCGGGGAGGAATCCAAACTCCTGGGGTCCTGACTGTTACCTCCCAATGGAGGGTTTTTTGGGGGAGTGGTCCCCGTCTGGGGGGCCCCTCCAACCAGTACTCCAGGTCTCCCTGTCCCCCACCCCCTGCCATTTTGATAGTATAATCTATTTTTAAACAGGGCTTTTCAATAGGGGAGAGGGAGGCATCTCTTCCTATATGAGATAGGGTGGGTGGGAAGGAAGGGGTTTTGGGGGGGTCTTCCTGCCACCCCCAAGTGTTTATTTTTGATACCAAACGTGTATTTTCAGCTCCCTCCCTCCCAGCCCCCCAATTTCCTGCGGGTGGGTACAAAGGACTCTTTAAGTGTACGTGGAGTTGGGAGGGAGGAATGAGGGACATAAAGCCTGTCCTGTGTGAATTCCAGGCTGGAGAAGGGTGGGTTCAAAGGACTCCTGGGTTCACCTCCCATCAGCACCGGCCCAGCCTGGGCCTGGGGACCCGGGGGTTGGTGATTTGGGGGACGGTGCTACACCTGTCTCCACTGTTTGTTTTACTTCCCCCAAAATGGATCTTTTTTTCTAAGAGTCCCAGAGAATTGGGAATTGTTCCTGTAAATATATATTTAAAAAAAAAAAAAAAAGAAAGAAAGAAAGCTTCCTGGAAAGAAAAAACATTTTTCATAGAAAAACGTGTCTTCTTAGAATCATTCCTGCTCCTATGAGTATTCATTATGTCCATTTCTTTTTCTGAAAAACATACTTTGAACCACAAAACATGGTGCCTATGGCTTGGATCCAAGAGTCTCAAAATGTGCTGAAGGCTCAGACTGGGGCTCGACTCTTCCAGATTTTACTCCTACTGGCTTGTAACCCTGGAAGGGTGGATTAACCTCTCTGAGCCACAAACACGAAAAGATGAGATTGGTCTAAAACCTCTTCCAGCATCAAGGCTTCTGCTCCTTGAGTGTCATATAAGTCAGGGCCGGGTTCTCTCTGTTGCAAATGATGACCTTAAAGCTAATGGATGTAATTATCTTGGCACACAAAGAATCCTTAAATCTCAGTTGGCCAAACACCGGAACAACCAGTTTTTAAAAACGCCTCGATAAGATTATATTGGTTCAAGGGCTACAGCGCCAGGCTGTGCTTTTCGGGTCGACCACCTCCCTCAGGGCCAAGTCCGGACATTTTTGGTTTTCACAGCCGGCGGGGGTGGGGCGGAGGTGCCATGGGCATCTAGTGGGTTGGGGCCGGAGATGACGCTACACGCCCTATGATGATGCATTGGGCGGAGCTCTCAACAGAGAAATGTCAGCCATGGGGGGGGCCGGGGGAGAAAGTGCCCCAGTTACAAACTGAAACCCTGCAGAGAGGCCCCCAAACTAGTCGGTCCAGTTCCATCTCTTGGGTTGGTACCAGATGGTATTCAGGTGACCTGGAGGGTCAAGTGCAACTTTGAGAAATGCTTAATTCATATCCACAGAGTGATTAATACCCTTGATCTTTCACCTCGGTTACTATCTTAGATACAAATGTACAGGCTCAAAATTCGCCCTCCCTTCCCCCACCCTCCAAACACAGCACAATGTGATACCCAGATCAAATATATAGGCATATAACGGAAAATGGAATTTAGTGTTTCCAAAATGTCACATAGAATGTTGTAAGGTAGGCAGATCCAAAAAGCCACACACTGAGATGGGACATTTGCAAAATCGCCAAACGACGAAAACCTAGTTTCCAGTTTTCCTCCCTGGGAACTGCCCTGTCTGATGCAGAGACAAGGATGTGAGACTTCGGATCAGCTGACCAGAAACCACCAACGGCAATTAGGAAACACACTCCCGATTCTGAGGTCTTTCTCTCTTGTTAAAGTCACTGAACCAAAGTCATCGTGAAGGAGCCAGGTCCCAAGGCTCTCCAGCTCACCATGGACTGAGGGCCACCAATAACCAGACAATCACTTCTTCTCACGACGCCCTCTGCTCAGTAAGACCAGGGCAGAGCTACTCTGGTCTTAATAATTACTTGGTAGGCGTGAGGCATGTTACAAACGAGGTCTGAGTCATTCTGCACACGAGTCACCCAGCACGAGGACCACAGGACGCCCATACGTCACACCTGGGCCGTGGTCACACCTGGCGTGGGGCAGGGTGGCCTGGCACCACATCCAAACCCGAGCCCAGCTGGCAAACCTCTTTAGTGTAAGTCGTCTGAAGGTAAAGAGAGGCAGCAAGACTTAGGACGAAGCCTTCATTGGGTCCGACAGGAGATGGTCTCGCCTTCACCAGGTAAAACTCACCATGTTGGGGTGACACTGACACGCGCTGACCTAAGAGTCACATTTTCCAACAAAAGTGCAGACAGGGTGGCTTTACTTCTGCACACTGCCGACTGGTCTTTTGTTCTTTTCTACCAATAAATATTAATCCCGAAAATCAATGTGCTTTCAACCTCCAGGTATCTGGGAGTGAACTTCTTGCTAGTACACAATTTACTTAAGAAAATAACAGAATAGTTTGTGCTAGGGTTTACAAATACCGAGAGAAGAGACAGGGCCTGAGCTCAGGGTAGTTACTATATTGTAGAAAACAATAATACAATAAACAATAATGTAGATAATGCTTTAGATTATAAAGTTTGTTTCATAAACTTTTTCTTCAGCATGTGCTCTAAGAATATTAAAGTGAACAAGTAACCACAGCCATTTCAGTTAACCCTGATCCATTCCAAAAGAAGAAGAGATATTGCTATAAAACAGAATGTATTCCCAATTGAGAAAGTCAATCTTGGTTTAAAGCGTTGTGTTTGTGTATTAAGGATGTTTTTTATTGTCTGTATTTACGATGCTTTGATATCTTGGGGCCTGTCTGACCAGGGAGGACTGCCCCTCCCAGGCTGAGCAGACCACATGTAAACATGCAGGACAAGCAAAAGTTAAGAGAATTCAGCACCACCAAACCAGCTTTACAACAAATGCTAAAGGAACTTCTCTAGGCAGGAAACACAAGAGAAGGAAAAGACCTACCAAAACAAACCCAAAACAATTAAGAAAATGGTAATAGGAACATACATGTCAATAACTACCTTAAATGTAAATGGATTAAACGTTCCAACCAAAAGACACAGATTGGCTGAATGGACACAAAAAATAAGACCCATATATATGCTGTCTACAGGAGATCCTGTTTCAGACCTAAGAACACATACAGACTGAAAGTGAAGGGATGGAAAAAGACATTCCATGCAGATGGAAATCAAAAGAAAGCTGGAAGAGCAATTCTCATATCAGACAGAGTAGACTTTAAAATGAAGACTATTACAAGAGACAAGAAGGACACTACATAGTGATCAAGGGATCGATCCAAGAAGAAGATATAACAATTGTAAATATTTATGCACCCAACATAGGAGCACCTCAATACATAAAGCAAATGCTAACAGCCATAAAAGGGGAAATTGACAGTAACGCAATCATAGTAGGGGACTTTAACACACCACTTTCACCAATGGACAGATCATCAAAATGAAAATAGATAAGGAAACAGAAGCTTTATATGACACATTAGAGAAGATGGACTTAATTGATATTTTTAGGACAGTCCATCCAAAAACAACAGAATACACTTTCTTCTCAAGTGCTCATGGAACATTCTCCATGAATGGTCCATATCTTGGTCACAAATAAAGCCTTGGTAAATTTAAGAAAATTGAAATCATATCAAGTATCTTTTCCAACCACAATGCGATGAGACTAGATATCAATTACAGGGAAAAAAACTGTAAAAAATACAAATACATGGAGGCTAAACATTATGCTACTATATAACCAAGACATCATTGAAGAAATCAAAGAGGAAATAAAAAAATACCTAGAAAAAAATGACAATGAAAACATGAGGACCCAAAACCTATGGGATACAGCAAAAGCAATTCTAAGAGGGAAGTTTATAGCAATACAATCCCACCTCAGGAAGCAAGAAAAATCTTAAATAAACAAGCTAAACTTACATCTAAAGCAATTAGAGAAAGAAGAACAAAAAAACCCCAAAGTTAGCAGAAGGAAAGAAATCATAAAGATCAGATCAGAAATAAATGGAAAAGAAATGAAGGAAATGAAGGAAACAATAGCAAAGATCGATAAAACTAAAATCTGGTTCTTTGAGAAGATAAACAAAATTGATAAACCATTAGCCAGACTCATCAAGAAAAAAAGGGAGAGGACTCAAATCAACAGAATTGGAAATGAAAAAGGAGAAGTAACAACTAATACTGCAGAAATACAAAAGATCATGAGAGATTACTACAAGCAACTATATGCCAATAAAATGGACAACCTGGAAGAAATGGACAAATTCTTAGAAAAGCACAACTTTCGAAGACTGAGCCAGAAAGAAACAGAAAATATGAACAGACCAATCACAAGCACTGAAATTGAAACTGTGTTTAAAAATCTTCCAACAAACAAAAGTCCAGGACCAGATGGTTTCACAGGTGAATCCTATCAAACATTTAGAGAAGAGCTAACACCTATCCTTCTCAAACTCTTTCAAAATATAGCAGAGGGAGGAACACTCCCAAACTCATTCTATGAGGCCACCATCACCCTGATACCAAAACCAGACAAAGATGTCACAAAAAAAGAAAACTACAGGCCAATATCACTGATGAACATAGATGCAAAAATCTTCAACAAAATACTAGCAAACAGAATCCAACAGCACATTAAAAGACTCATAGGCCACGATCGAGTGCAGTTTATCCCAGGAATGCAAGGATTCTTCAATATATGCAAATCAATCAATGTGATACACCATATTAACAAATTGAAGAATAAAAACCATATGATCATCTCAATAGATGCAGAAAAAGATTTCAACAAAATTCAGCACCCATTAATGATAAAAATTCTCCAGAAAGCAGGCATAGAGGGAACCTACCTCAACATAACAAAGGCCATATATAACAAACACACAGCCAACATTGTTGTCAATGGTGGAAAATTGAAACCATTTCCTCTAAGATCAGGAACAAGACAAGGTTGCCCACTCTCACCACTATTATTCAACATAGTTTTGGAAGTTTTAGCCACAGGAATCAGAGAAGAAAAAGAAATAAAAGGAATTCAAATGGGAAAAGAAGAAGTAAAACTGTCACTGTTTGCAGATGACATGATGCTATACATAGAGAACCCTAAAGATGTTACCAGAAAACTATGAGAGCTAATCAATGAATCTGGTAAAGTAGCAGGATACAAAATTAATGCACAGAAATCTCTTGCATTCTTATACACTAATGATGAAAAATCTGAAAGAGAAATTAAGGAAACACTCCCATTTATCATTGCAACAAAAAGAATAAAATACCTAGGAATAAACCTACCTAAGGAGACAAAAGACCTGTATGCAGAAAACTATAAGACACTGATGAAAGAAATTAAAGATGATACAAACAGATGGAGAGATATAGCATGTTCTTGGATTGGAAGAATCAACATTGTGAAAATGACTCTACTACCCAAAGCAATCTACAGATTCAGTGCAATCCTTATCAAACTACCAATGGCATTTTTCACAGAACTAGAACAAAAAGTTTCACAATTTATATGGAAACACAAAAGACCCCGAATAGTCAAAGCAATATTGAGAAAGAAAAACGGAGCTGGAGGAATCAGGCTCCCTGACTTCAGACTATACTATAAAGCTACAGTAATCAAGACAGTATGGTACTGGCACAAAAACAGAAATACATATCAATGGAACAGGATAGAAAGCCCAGAGATAAACCCATGCACATATGGTCACCTTATCTTTGACAAAGGAGGCAAGAAAAGACAGCCTCTTCAATAAGTGGTGCTGGGAAAACTGGACAGCTACATGTAAAAGAATAAAAGTAGAACACTTCCTAACACCATACACAAAAATAAACTCCAAATGGATTAAAGACCTAAATCTAGGGTCAGACACTGTAAAACTCTTAGAGGAAAACATAGGCAGAACACACTTTGATATAAATCACAGCAAGATCCTTTCTGACCCACCTCCTAGAGAAATGGAAATAAGAACAAAAATAAACGAATGAGACCTAATGAAACTTAAAAGCTTTTGCAAAGCAAACGAAACTACAAACAAGATGAAAAGACAACCCTCAGAATGGGAGAAAATATTTGCAAACGAAGCAACGGACAAAGGATTAAACTCCAAAATATATAAACAGCTCATGCAGCTCAATATTAAAAAAACAGACAACCCAATCCAAAAATGGGCAGAAGACCTAAATAGACATTTCTCCAAAGAAGATATAGAGATGGCCAAGAAGCACATGAAAAGCTGCTCAACATCACTAATTATCAGAGAAATGCAAACCAAAACTACAATGAGGCATCAACTCACACCAGTTAGAATGGGCATCATCAGAAAATCTACAAACAACAAATGCTGGAGAGGGTGTGGAGAAAAGGGAATCCTATGGCACTGTTGGTGGGAATGTAAATTGATACAGCCACTATGGAGAACAGTATGGAGGTTCCTTAAAAAACTAAAGATAGAATAACCATATCACCCAGCAATCCCACTACTGGGTATATACCCTGAGAAAGCCATAATTCAAAAAGACACATGCACCCCAATGTTCATTGCAGCTCTATTTACAATAGCCAGGACATGGAATCAACCTAAGTGCCCATCGACAGAGGAATGGATAAAGAAGATGTGGCACATATATACAATGGAATATTACTCAGCCATAAAAAGAAACGAAATTGAGTTATTCGTAGTGAGGTGGATGGACCTAAAGTCTTTCATACAGAGTGAAGTAAGTCAGAAAGAGAAAAACAAATACCGTATGCTAATACCTATATATGGAATCTAAAAAAAAAATGGTTCTGACGAACGTAGGGGCAGGACAGGAATAAAGACGCAGACGTAGAGAATGGACTTGAGGACACGGGGAGGGGAAGGGTAAGCTGGGATGAAGTGAGAGAGTGGCATGGACATACATACACTACCAAATGTAAAATAGATGGCTAGTGGGAAGCAGCCGCATAGCACAGGGAGATCAGCTCGGTGCTTTGTGACCACCTAGAGGGGTGGGATAGGGAGGGTGGGAGGGAGACGCAAGAGGAAGGGGATATGGGGATACATGTATACGTATAGCTGATTCACTTTGTTATACAGCAGAAACTAACACAACATTGTAAAGCAATTATACTCCAGTAAAGATGTTTAAAAAAAAAAAAAAAGAAAAAGAGGAACAGATAAGGTCTGCGGAGCTTCTGTCCTCCTGTCTCCTGTTGACATATGACTTGTAAATTCAAGTCAAGCTGCCTTGAAAGTTCTTTCTGTAAAGTAAACCCATGAGCCAATGATGGAAAGGCTCATGCGTGAATCTGGGACGGGGTGCTACCCAGACGCTGACACCATCCATCTCCAATCCAGGCTTTAATTTGGCTTCTTAATGACCATTTTGGTAACAGACATTAAATTATCAACAAGCAGGAAGCAGAAGACTGTGGGGCACCCAAGCCTGGCCTGGAACTGGGGTGCAGCTGTGGGGGGGGCAATGTGACGAATCTGGGCGCCACTGGGGACCTGTCAGGTGGGGGAGGGCAGGGGCTGCCTGGATCCGTGGAGAGACTCCTGTTTTAGGCGAAATCACTCTGAGCTCAGTCATGTGAGACACGGAAGAATTTAAGCATTAAATTGTAAACTCCGCACATAAAGCACCTTGGGGCCAGACAACCACCACTGTGCGGGGCGTCCCTGCAGGCGCTGCACCCCGGGCCCCATGCAGGGTGCTCCGGGTGGTCGCAGGGGTTCCGTGTGAGGGTTACGGTTGAGCCCAGTGGCTCAGACCCTCGTTCAGGGTCCACTACGTGCTGGTTAGGCCGTCGCAGGGGTGGAAACGTGAAGTGATGATTCGGCATTACTCGCTGCCTGCCAAGAGCTCCTGGTCCAGAAGAAAAAGAGGCACCTCTTCTCATTTATCCCATACGGCCTGCTATAGCTTGAGTGTGTGTGTCCCCAAAGTCCATACGTGGACTCCTAACCCCAAGGTGGCGGTGTTGGGAGGGGGCCTTTGGGAGGTGATGAGGTCACGAGGGTGGAGCCCCCGTGATGGGACCAGTGCCCTGATAAGAGCTCTCTCTCTCCACCCCCATCCCCTCCCTGCCACCTGGGGACACAGGGAGAAGATGCCGTCGATGAAGCTGGAAGGGGGTCTGTCTGTCCTCACCAGACACGGAATCTGGACGTCCAGCCTCCAGAATGTGAGCAGTAAACGTCTGCCGTTTAAGCCCCCAACCCCTGGGGTAGTTACAGCAGCCGGAGCTAAGACATGGGTGCAGCCAGCGTGTACCCATGACCACATCTCTGTCCGTATCTGTCATTCTATTTAGAATGTGGATGTATAATATGTGCCTACAATAAGGAAATCAGTGCAGAGAAATTGTGTGTTCACACTGCTGAGAAGTGCCCAGCCGGGAGGCAGGCTCAGGCCCGGCCGCCTGCACTCAGGACACAGTCCCTCTCACTTTAGGGTCCTGTCGGTGTCCTGGGGCTGCTGTAACCAAGTGCTACAACCGGGCGGCTTAGAGCAACAGGGATTTATTTTCTCACAGCTCTGGGGGCCGAGCTCCCTTGGGAGGCACAGGGGAGGGTCTGTTCCAGGCCTCCCTCCTGGCTGGTGGCAGCACACTGCCAGTCCTCACGTGCTGTGTCCAGACCCCCTTTTCATAAGGACACGTGTCATATTGCACTAGGACCCACCCTAATGACTTCATTTTAACTTGATTACCTCTATAAAGACCCTATTTCTAAATAAGGTCCCATTCTGAGGTGCCAGGGGTTAGGACCCAATATATCTATTCTGGGGGGTGGGGGGGGGCAATTCAACCTGTAACGGGATCCTTCAGAGAAACCCAGGGATCTCACCTAACCCACATCCCGCCTCCACTAGATGCTGCTGGGAACAAAGCTTTCATACCCAGGAGGCTATGGCTTCACCACTGAAGTTTCGTGGCTGCACGCATTTGGCAAACTTTAGAAGCATCAGGACTGTGTTTCAATTTCATGGTTTCACCTTCAGAACATTTAACTACTGCACCATATCCCTGGACTATATAGAATTCATAGAAATTTAAGTCAATTCCAAATATCCTTGGAATTTCATTCTATATGAAAATAATTCACGAATGAACGCGTTGCCCGGGGTTGTTGTGAGTGTCAGGGCCTGGTTCACCCAGCTGGGCGCGAGGCAGCCAGGAAAGAGGGCGTGCTCATCTCTGGCTGGTTCTGTGGAGTCAGCAGACACATGACTCACAGTCATAAGCTGGGGGGGAGGGGGCTGCCCTGCTGCTGGGCCCCAGGCCCTCACATCTGGGGGCAGGGGAGGGTGGCCGGTAATTCCGGCTGGTTCAAGCAGGAAGCACTTTGCAGTCAGTCCTGGGAGGGGAGATTCTGGTTTGTGGTCCTACAACCTCTCATGTCTGGGGGGACGTTAGGGATCCCCGTCCTGTCCTCTCTTCCTCCCTATTGGCCTCGATATCCTTCCTTTCTTTTTCTTTTTTAAACATCTTTATTGGAGTACAGTTGCTTTACATTGTTGTGTTTCTGCTGTATGACAAAGTGAATCAGGTGTATGTACACATATGTCCCCATATCCCCTCCCTCTTAATTCTCCCTCCCACCCTCCCTATCCCACCCCTCTAGGTGGTCAGTTTTCTTCCTTTGGGGTTTGAGGCAGAGCAAGAGGAAAAGGTCGGGGTGGACATGAGCAAAAAAGAGAAGAGAAAGTGCAGGAATGGGGCTTTCCTGAGAACAGCGCCTTCTCAGCAGCTATCCCTGGCGACTGGACAGGCGACTCAGGACTCGGGCAGCTCAAGGGGGCGGGGAGCCTCCTCCCCACGTGTGGAATGTCGGGGAATGTCCCTGTGTTTTGGTCAAGCTTCGATTCCAGCGTGTGGATCCCCAGGTACCCTGTAGGCACCGAACACGGAGAGCTGGGGGCACGGAGAGCTGGGGGCACAGAGAGCTGTGGCTGGTAATCCGGCCACAGGGTCACCCCGGAGCGACGACAGCCGAGGCCACAGCCGAGGTCGCCGTCACCCTCGAAAAATGTTTGGAACTACGGAGTCGGGACTTTGGTTTTGTTTTGCAGAAAGTATTAGGTTGGAGGGAGTGCCATGCGATGTTCTTTTTTTTTTTTTTTAAATGTTGAGCCTTCTTTTTAATTAATTAATTAATTAATTAATTTAATAAATTATTTAATATAATAAATAAATTTAATTAATTAATTTATTTATTATTTAAATTTAAATATTTAAATAAATTTAAATTATTTAAATTTATTATTTATTTTATTTATTATTTATTTATTAAATTTATTTATTTATTTAATTAATTAATTAATTAATTAATTAATTTATTTTTGGCTGTGTTGGGTCTTCGTTTCTGTGCGAGGGCTTTCTCTAGTTGTGGCAAGCCGCTCTTAATCGCGGTGCGCGGGCCTCTCCCTGTCGCGGCCTCTCTCGTTGCGGAGCACAGGCTCCAGACGCGCAGGCTCAGCAGTTGTGGCTCCCGGGCCCAGTTGCTCCGCGGCATGTGGGATCTTCCCAGACCAGGGCTCGAACCCGTGTCCCCAGCATTAGCAGGCAGATTCTCAACCACTGCGCCACCAGGGAAGTCCCACCATGCGATGTTCTTACAAACTATCAGAGACTTAAGATTTAAACCCCTTCAAGCATCAAAACCACCCACAAGGAAGCCGGAGCAGGCAGGCGCAGCCTCACGTCTGGGCCGTCACCTGGGAGTTGCAACAGCAACACGCGGTCCAGAAGTGAAAGGAGAGTTTCCAGCAGCGCTGACTGAGCAGCCGCGTGTCCGGGGCTGCATCTCGGGCCACGAGGGTTAGAGTTAGGGAGTGTCTCCACCACCTGTATCCACCGCAGCGCTGGGTCTGCTTGGGGAAAACATTTCATCATCCTGGAGAAGAAGGACGATGCATTTCGCCACTAAGTCACCAGGGCTCACCCAGCGTTTACTCGGTGCTTCCTGTGGGCCCGGCTCGGGGGCCCCGAGAAGCTGTTCGGCTTTTCTTGAGATTTTTTTTTTTTCTCCTGGCCCTTTAGGGAGAGCTTTGGCGCTCACAGGTCACGGCTGCACTTCGCTCCCTGTGCCGGGGTGTCAGAGGTCCCCGCCGTCGGCCCGGCCCCCGTCTCCGCACCTTCTCCCGTGACGTGACCCCTCCCCTGTGCCACAACCATCCCTACGACTCTCCATCTGCCCGAACTGCCGCTCTGCCCAGTGAAACACTCACGCCCATGCCTCTCCCCGCCAGCCCCTGGCAAACCCAGGACTTTCGAATATTTCTGCGCAGCTCATGTCTGTGACCAAACTGCTGGGGCGCCAGCCCTCCCCACGCCCCCGGCCGGAAGCGCCAGCACAAGCACGGAGGGCGGCTTCTCCGACCCCGCGTGCCGCCCCGGACCCCAGGGTGGGCGGAGCTGGGCGCACCCCAGGCGGGGAGGGACAGGCTGCAGGGACGCAGGGACCATACCCAGCGCCCGCTCAGCTGGGGGGAATGGGGTGGGAGGGGGAGGGGGAAGGAGGAGAAGGGAAGCACAGTTAACTGGGACCCCCCTCTTGCCCTGCCTCCCCCTCAAGTACCTTCTGGCACCTGAGACGTTTCTCCCTGCCTTTGGTTTCGGGCGGTCTGACTGAGGTCACCCAGGTGCGACTTGTATTTACCCGTCTTAGTGGTGCAGGTGCTTCTTGTAGCTTCACGCCTTTGATTGGTTTTGAAGGACGTCACCGGCCGTTTTCTCCTCCTCCTCTTGCGGGACCCCGATTGCACGCACATCCCACCTGCTCGCCTGGTCCTGCTGCCCTCGCGGTGGCCCTCACGCTCTGCTCGGCTCCACGACCGCTTTCTCCGCGCGTCTGCGACCCTATAAATTCTTCTCCTTCGCTACATGTAATAGGCCTTAGAGTTCTCATTTTCGGTTATTACAGTTTTTTCTTTCTAGAATTTCCACGTGATTCTATGTATATGATTTTCACTTCTCTAGCGAGACTCTCCATCTGCTCTGAACACAGAATCACATGACTTTTTAAGCCACATCTCATAACTCTGATTCTGAAATTTCCCATGAAACTGCTTCTACTGTCTGTTCTTATCTCTTGGTTTCTGATAATTTTTTTTCTGGTATTATCTCTGCCAACAAATTTTTAACTGAATGTTGATTATTGCATCTGAAAATATTGCAGGGATAGTTTGAGGATCTGGACGTATTTTTCTTTCAGTCTTGGCAGGCGTGGGGGTGGGGCGAATCGTTTTAATCCAGTCAGGATTGAATCCAGTCAGGGGCTGGGTTTCAGGGTTTTTGTATCTTGTTTTTGGTGAGCTATTCAGGTAGTGAATAGTGCATATGTTTTGTGTTTAGAATTGTGAATTGGAAATTACTTTGTACGCTTGGTTCAGACAGACTGGAGGAATGTGAGCTCAGGGGTTAACGTGCTCAAATTGTGGCAGCAAGTAAGTCAGCGAAGGATCAGCCCGACTGTGCAGTCAGGGCCCCGGGGCTGGGGGCACAGGCTCGCAGACGGCCGAGGAGGTTTGGTGAGGGGGTGAGCCTACGGGACCAGCTGTGGGGTGCTGAGCACCTGCCGGAGGGGACTCAGCTGTGTCACCTACGTTACCTTAAGGCTCAGCACAATTCCTTATGAGTTCTCATTTTTCTTCTTTTACAAGAACAAAGCAACCAAATTAGAGTGGGGAATGGTCCCTGTTAATCTCCGGCCTTGACACCCAGCCTGGCCTCAGGTAAAACAGGAACTGGGTGTTATCCTAACCTTTCCCATTTTGTGCCTACCTCCGCTCTCTACCCTCCCCACCCGTTTCTCTTTTTTTCCTTTCTTCCCCCGAAGTGTAGAATGATTAAAACATTTGAATTATGAACAAGGCCCTACTGTATAGCACAGGGAACTCCACTCAATATTCTGTAATAATCTAAATGGGAAAATAATAGATACATGTGTATGTATAACTGAAACACTTTGCCGTATACCTGAAACTAACACAACATTGTAAATCAACTATGCTCCAATTTTAAAAAAAGTAAAAAAAAAAAATTTGAAACATGAATGTGGACTTGAAATAGTGAAATAGTTTATGAGTTAAACCAAAAATTAAATCTGTGTACTTCCCTGGTGGCGCAGTGGTTAAGAATCTGCCTGCCAATGCAGAGGACACGGGTTTGAGCCCTCGTCTGGGAAGATCCCACATGCCACAGAGCAACTAAGCCCGTGCGCCACACACAACCACTGAGCCTGTGCTCTAGAGCCCGTGAGCCACAACTACTGAGCCCACGTGCCACAACTACTGAGCCCACGTGCCACAACTACTGAAGCCTGCGTGCCTAGAGCTCGTGTGCCGCAGCAAGAGAAGCCACCGCAATGAGAAGCCCGCACACCACAACGAAGGGTAGCCCCCACTCGCCACAACTAGAGAAAGCCTGTGTGCAGCAACGAAGACCCAACACAGCCAAATAAATGAATAAATTAATTAATTAAAAAAAAGAATTAAATCTGTGAAATATATAACCCACAAGGTACTGTGCAAACTCCCCGACTAGCTGTGGACAGCACGAGTGCCCGATTCATCTCCATCTACAATGCCTTCTGCCCAGAGACGCTCCCTCTGCAGCAGGAGTAAGAGGGCTGTTCATGGAAGAGACCCTGTGGGGTGAACACTTTGGCCCAGTGTCAACTGATAAATACTGTCTGCACAAGACATGGCTGCTTAGAGGCAACAGTTACTGGTTGATTGTGACTAGGGATTAAAATAAAAGATGTGTCGTTTCCTACTATACCGATCGTATTAACTTTCTTATTAATCCAACATGGGGTTTGCTTTCTGAGTCATCTCCTGTCAGTTCAGAGAATTGCTAGTTACAGAATATAATCCTTATTTCACGTTTTCCAGGGTGACTATAACTTGGTGACAGCTTGTATCAAACTGCTCACATTTTGAAGTATAATGTTGTTTTACCAACCCCTGTTTATTCAACATCCTTGAACAAAGATCGATATAAAAATGACACTGGCTTTATGTATTTAACTAAAAAATCAGTGTTTAATTTCAGTGTTTACAGCTGAGCCTCAGGAGGCCTGCTGCCCTCTAGTGGACGATCCTTGAGCTGCAATGCTCTTCACCTGTGATCTGGTGAATCCAGCTCCATTCACTGCAGCCAAAAATACCCCTGTATCCCCAGCAACTGTAATGAGTTGTTGCTGAAGTTGTGCCGTGTGCAGCTCCTTATTATGCATAAATATGCAAAGCAGATTTGCTGGGTGTCATTTACTTAATTCAAATGAAGACGCCTGTCCAGTCTCTTCTTGGTTATCATGGAGGAAGCAGCCTTGCGTGTGTGCAGCAAATTGCTCCCCTCAAAAGCCAAGTCCCTGTGTCACTTTGGGAAGCTTCCATCCGTCCTGCTTCAAATGGGGGTGCCCTGACGCTACTTCCCAGGGAGGCTGCTGTGCGGATGAGGGCTGTGGAAGGCTCTACAACTTCGCTTGGTTTCATATCTCACGAAACGACTTTCTTCTTTGCATAGTTAAAACAAGCTCTTACGAGAGCTAAACATTTGAAACATTTCCTAAGTTTTTATGAAATTACAGGTCCAATACCCTGAGTGAGCACGGGATCACCTAGAAAGGCTGGACGTGGAGAATTTCAGGGGCACCACAGAAGGTCAAGGATTCATCAGGATGAGGCTGTACTGTTTAGGAAGGAAAGTCACATGGAAGAGGAGTTCTGTCCAAGGACCCTCTCCCACCCGCGTGGTGTGCGAGCCTCGCCAGCTGGGGGCCAGCTGACCCGGCCTGCACACAAGGTCTGGCCTCCCCCTGGGGCTCAGATCACAGGGGCCCAGCAGACTCGACCTGGCGGAGACCACAGGAAGGGAATCATGGGAGAAAGTGGGGTTTGAAACAGGGAAAAGGCAACGGGAGAAACAGAGTAAAAAAACCTGTCGCCCAATGATCTCAGCACGGGCACCTGGTATGTTGCAGGTGCAGAACAAACGCTCACAGCAGGGAAGCCACGCTCCAGGCCCGTCCCCCCCACCCCACGTGTGCGGTGTGCCATGAGGGCGATGCCCTGACTGCTGCTTCCGGGGCCATCGCTCAGGGCCCAGCTCGTTGTTCACAGCCTGGACGGCGAGGCAGCGTCTCCCGCGGAGACCAAGAGCATCCCTCCTGAGCGCTGTCTATGAGACCAGGGCCCCCAATTCACCGTCCCTCAGCCGTGCCACCAACACTGCACACACAGCATCCACCCCCCACCTCGCGTGGCCCCTCGGAAGTCGGGGTAAAGGTGCCACAGGCCGGGGCTCACGCCGTTCCCCGTGAGGGGAGCAACGAAGCTTCGGATTTGAGCATCGCCGATGGACCAGCAACAGGCTCGTTACTAGCTTGTAAGCAAAGAACAGCTGTGATCTGTCACAGACCCAACACCCTCAGAGAGAAAATCTGTCTGGTAGTTGAACATAAGTGCCAGGCCCATAACTCTCTCTCTCTCTCTCTTTTAAAATGACAGCATCTCCAGCGCGGTGCCCAGGGCATAAATGTTGTGCCGACACAGGCAGGACCTCAGCTCCCGAAGAGGCTGGATGCTTCCAGCAGGGGCTGTGTGTGGAGAGACCGAGGGGGCGGCAGGCGGAGACTGGAGAAAGGGGCTGGAGGACCTGGGCCTCAGAGAGAGGAGGCGTCCCTCGGGGCCTCTCAGCACCGGGGTGTCTGTTGCGAGACTGAGTACCGGGAGAGGCAAAGGGGGCTGTGCGGATGCACACGAGGGTCCCACATGGTCTGCATCGTCCCTGAGTCTCGGCTTTGCAAAGCCTGTTGTGGGTATTTTCACAGTCTCAATTGTAGAAGACCATAGCGGTGGAATGAGATGGTTTGGAAATGGATTTTCATGGGCACTGACTGGACTCTAATTGTTTGGGGGAAACCCATCTAGTCGATTTTTTTTTTTTTTTTTTTTTTTTTTTTTGGTATGTGGGCCTCTCACTGCTGTGGCCTCTCCCGCCGCGGAGCACAGGCTCCGGACGCACAGGCTCAGTGGCCACGGCTCACGGGCCCAGCCACTCCGCGGCACGTGGGATCCTCCCGGACCGGGGCACGAATCCCTGTCCCCTGCATCGGCAGGCGGACTCTCAACCACTGCGCCACCAGGGAAGCCCCATCTAGTCGATTTTAAAGTAGCACAAAAGTTGCAGCGAGCACTCCCGGGAATTCGAAGGGGTGTTATTTGTCTGGAGGCCAAAGCTTAAAGCTTTGAAAACCTTTGTTTCTTTCCTGACATAGCATCTGTGTAACAATTCTCTGAACGTATTAAGTGGTGATAAGTGAAGAGCTAACAAAACAAAAATAAACAAAAGTAAGGAGCAGAAATCTTTCCAACATCCTATTTTTCACAAAGCAACTCATTTAAAACTTCAAATAATGGAAAACAAGCTGAAAACATCCAAACTGTGGTATCTGACTCTTCTAATCATTGCTTCTTGCGTTGATGTTGTTTTAGTTCATAGGCTATTTTGGGGAACATTTTGGTTTACAGAAGAATTGAGTGGAAAGTACAGAGTTCCCACATAATTCTTCACCCTTCCTCCCAGTTCCCCTGTTAACACCCTCATGGATGTGCTACATTTGTTACAACTGACGAACTAATATGAGTACATTTAAAATGAATATCATACAACTTTCCATGCATTTTTACTGACACCTGGGAAAACAGCATTAAACCGTATGTGGATAAAAGTGTAAAGTTTTCAATGAAATGCCGCGTAAATTAAAACTTTCACGGAGGATTATGGGATTAAAAAAGAAAAACGTATAAAGCTTTCTTTTTGCTAGTTATAGGTATGTTATAGCAAGAAGCAGGGTGATCACCTAATTTACGACAAAGGAGGCAAGAATATACAGTGGAGAAAAGACAGCCTCTTCAATAAGTGGTGCTGGGAAAACTGGACAGCTACATGTAAAAGAATGAAACTAGAACATTCCCTAACACCATACACAAAAATAAACTCCAAATGGATTAAAGACCTAAATCTAAGACTGGATTCTATAAAACTCTTAGAGGAAAACATAGGCAGAACACTCTCTGACATAAATCACAGCAAGATCTTTTTTGATCCATCTCCTGGAGTAATGAAAATAAACATAAAAACAAACAAATGGGACCTAATTGAACTTAAAAGGTTTTGCACAGCAAAGAAAACCATAAACAAAACGAAAAGACAACCCACAGAATGGGAGAAAATATTTGCAAATGAAGCAACCGAAAAGGGACTAATCTCCAAAATATACAAACAGCTCATGCAGCCCAATATCAAAAAAACAAACAACCCAATCAAAAAATGGGCAGAACATCTAAATAGACATTTCCCCAAAGAAGACATACAGATGGCCAAGAGGCACATGGAAAGATGCTCAACATCACTCTTCATCAGGGAAATGCAAATCAAAACTACAATGAGGTATCACCTCACACCGGTCAGAATGGCCATCATCAAAAACTCTACAAATGATAAATGCTGGGGAGGGTGTGGAGAAAAGGGAACCCTCTTGCACTGCTGGTGGGAATGTGAATTGGTACAGCCACTATGGAGAACAGTATGGAGGTTCCTTAAAAAACTAAACATAGAGTTACCATATGACCCAGCAATCCCACTCCTGGCATATATCCAGAGAAAACCATAATTCAAAATGATACATGCACCCCAATGTTCATTGCAACACTGTTTACAATAGCCAGGACATGGAAGCAACCGAAATGCCCATCGACAGACGAATGGATAAAGAAGCTGTGGTACATATATACAATGGAATATTACTCAGCCATAAAAAGAATGAAACAATGCCATTTGCAGCAACATTGATGGACCTAGAGATTGTCATACTGAGTGAAGTAAGTCAGGTTGAGAAAGACAAGTATCATGTTATCGCTTATATGTGGAATCTAAAAACATGGTACAAATGAACCTATTTTCAAAACAGAAATAGTCACAGATGTAGAAAACAAACTTAAGGTTACCAGGGTGTGAGGGGAGGGATAAATTGGGAGATTGGGATTGACATATACACTCTACAATATATAAAATAAATAACTAATAAGGACCTATTGTGTAGTACAGGGAAGTCTTCTCAATACTCTGTAATGGCCTCTATGGGAAAAGAATCTAAAAAAGAGTAGATATATGTATATGTATAACTGATTCACTTTGCTGTACACCTGAAACTAACACAACATTGTAAATCAGCTATACTGCAATAGAAAGTAATAAAAAAAAATAAAGAGGTAGGGTGAGTGAAGGCTAAAATATTAGGTATGTGCTCTCAGTTATTTTGAAATGGTTTCTCTTAACTGAAAACTTACAAATCATGATTGTTCTCAGGCGAGTTGAACGGAAAGGATTCGTAAATGGGTTCAGTTTCCCGAACAGTCCTTACGCGGAACTCACGAGCCTCGGCAGGAATTGTCAACGAACGGCACCCAACTCACCGAGGGAAATCAGACCACAGTCTCACCCGTCCTGACTAGAGACTTTTTTCCTCCATCTTGCCGCCGCCATCAACTTACCTCGAAACCTCAGCGAGGCCGGAGCGGGTGGAAGGAAGAAAGCAGCTTGCAGAGACGGGAAGCAAGTCCGGGGTGAACATGGGGCAGGTGCTGAGGGGCCTGGTTGCCCCCACCAGACTGTCCATGCTTCCTGGGGGGCTGGAGGGAGAGGCTCAAAGGGGGAGCCGCCTGCACGGACCTCCTGCAAAAGCCAAGTGGCCAGAAGCACGGAGGCGGCAGAAGCCACGGGAAAGCAGGGATTCCCAGCAGGCAGCGCGAGACTAATTGGCAACAGGCGGGAGAAGGAAGCACAGGTGCCCTCGGTCACGCTGATGCGAGAAGAGCTACCGAAGCAGAGCGGCGCCCAGCCCGCGCCCACCCAGGGGCTTTTCCCCGCGGCGGCCTGGGGGTTCCGCGGAGACAGCATCCCCCGCTCCCTGAGCCTGAGTGGCAGACCCCACACGTGCCCTGACACGCCTCTTGTCCTGCAACGCAAGAGAATCTAAAACACGCATTAACTGGCTACCGTCGTACTTACTAGTTTTAAGCTCATTTTCACCTGTGCCATTTTTTGCATCCACAGGAAACCTGTCGCCTTAATAAATGTCCTTTTCTTTTTAGCAGGTAGAGGAGGCGAGTCCATTTCAACAAGGAAGTATATACTGGGGGAAGGGTGCAGTTCTCCAGATAAGATTCTTTGGTCTATATAATTATTCTGAGTTTAAAATCACACGAGAATTCACTCCAATAAAAAGCAGACATTACTTTTCTCAAAAAATTTAATTGCAGAACTATTTACAGGAGGTGAACATCAACAATACAGAAATCAGATGAGAGAGGCATTATCCTGGAAGAAAAGGTGAGCGCGTTTTTCTTATAATCAGCGGAGAGTGAAAAGAAGTCAGGAGGAAAAAGAACCCAAATGACACAATCCTTCAATGCCTTAAAGTAAGGACCAACATTCTGAGAAGAAGTTATTGACAAGAAGAAAGAAAGTGTGGTGTGGACTGCGTCCTGTACATTCAGCGTAGGCATCCTGCATGCTAGGAAACAATTTATCAAAAGAACCAGAAAAGCATGAGAAAGAGAATTCCATAAAATCGTTTAATTCCAGTGAAGAGTAACTTTGTACAGATGTCGAATATTTGGCACTCTGTTCATCCTCACTGTTGATGTGACTTCATATGTATATATATTTATTTATATATTTATATACTTTAAAAAAAACACAAAAAACGTTAACAGCTAGTTTCCTGGTTCTAACATTCCTTGAATTTCTGTAGGAGGCATTTCCTTTAGTCCTTAGGCCACACCTGGGTATTGTGACATGGGAGGTGGGTGTGTGGACCGCTCTCCGGGCGGGGAGGACCCGCACGGGGAGGAAAGTGACAGCATTTGGAAATAAGAGTTCAGAAGTAGCCTAGGATTCACTACCGGCGAGGGGAAACTTTTTGAATTCAGCAAACCAGTTATAAAGTGGAGGGAGAGAGACGTACTGAGCCCTTTAAGTGATGTGATAGTAGTCAAGCGATGGGCTGGGCCGTGGCGGGGTGAGATGGGTAGGGGGGTGTCAAAAAGCGGGTGAATGGCACCTGTGAGGTACCACAGACAGCCTTGGAGCTCCCTTCTTGCCTGTTCGCCAGCACGAACCGACATCCTCTCCCTGGTCTGCTTGAAAGACAGAAATGTGTACACAGATCTAGCAGAGACCTTTCCTTTCACCGTCGCCTCTCCTCCACTGAGGATGTGATCGCTTGCGTTCCCGAGGCTTTCAGGTTCAGAATAAGCACCCGTGATGAAGAGTCACATAAAATCTAAGAAAGGGAGGTAAACCCCCGTTACCTGTGTGTGTGTGTGTGTGTGTGTGTGTGTGTGTATACAAAATCTTTTAAAAAGTAGTGTTGTCGTAGGTAACTAACATTTCCTCTGCAAAGAAGTCATCTGTCAAGAGTCGAGATTGAAACTTGAAATCATTTCTTTAAATGCTGGATCAAAATGCCAGGGTTAGGACAGCAATTCAGGAAATTACGTGGATTTCTCGATGTTGCAAGGATGAAGAGGTGGAGTTTCCTCGGAGCATTCCCACGGGGCACTTCACGTTCTCTGAGGTGTGAAACGGGGTCATTATAAAAAGCCAGGCCAGAGGGGCCAGTTTCACAAACCTTCAGCGATTTTGGTACGTCTGAGTCCATCCTTGGCACTGTCCCACATGCTCAGCTTTCTGTTTCCAAATTATGTTTTCTTTCTCACGTTCACGTTTCACTTAAGAGCTCGTCATTTCATCTAAGATGACGCTGTGCTTAAGCAGTGGTGAAAACATCACCTCATTCTGGGTGGTGCCTGGTCCTTGTTCGTGGAAACATCTAGAAGCGCTTGCCATCAAAGCCAGAAGAAATGGAGAAAGGCCCCCGGTAGTTCTCCATTTCCAGGCCTTCACGGAGCTCCTGGCAGCCTCCTGCCGAGCCCAGACAGCCCTCTCAGGAGGGGACCGCTGCGTCTGGTGGTCCTGACCATCTCTGAGATGCTCAGGAAGTGACTTGACCTCCACAAGCATCCACCACACAGAAGGGGGCCGTGGGCATAGGCTTTATCAAGAACAGACACTTTCACACCTGATTCCAAGGAGCTCAGAGGACGTGAATGTCATCAGTCTTCACAAAATGTCTGTGAGGGCGACGAGGATGGGAGAAAACTGAGACGCGGGGTCAAGAGAAGTTGCGGCTGATGTAGGAACAGAAGCCGGGCTTCTCATTCGACTCCAGAACCCCCTACAGCCACTCTGTGCTAAAGGGCGTTTCCTTAAACTGTAAAAGGGTGCCTTTCCCAGCATTGCATCCACTGCCCACACTTACTACAACCGTCAACTTAGTAAAGGGACCAGGTGGACCCTTGCTGTGAAGGCACAGGGCTCTGACGGGACCTGATGCCGCAAGCTTTATGACAAATGGTGCAGGGGGTGCTGACAAAGCCGCTTCCACGGCTCCAGCCTGGTGGTGAAACGTACCTACTACCAGCAGCTGCTACAGTCTTGGTTACTTACGCTTGAGGTTTTCTATTTTATTTTCAAATTCTGGAACCCTGTATTCAACCAAAACTTTCAACCAAGTGTAAGCAAGTATGCAGATAAAAACAAAGGAGAACCTCAGGGGCTAGTATATGAAACCACTGTCTTCAACTACCTGATTAGTATGTTAAATTTGCAGTAAAAGGAAAAAAAAAATCAGCGGTTCAGGCTCTGAGAAGCAAGGAGGTGCCTGGGAAACGTGCACGGGTGAAAGATGCGGGATGGAGCCATTGGGTCCATCTGGGAGACGCGACAGCAATGTCCCACTTTTCAGAACGGCAGGGACATGCGGCATCCACGTGCCCTCCCCAGGCTGAACCGTTGGGGCTGCCCTTCTCCATCCGAGGTGGGCACGTCCCTGCCTCACTGGCCGAAGTTCTTGGAGGCCTCCACTCCCCTGGACCAGGTGCTGGTGACTCTGGCCAGCCTGGGGGCCCACACGTTCCCAAGCTGATTCCAGATGAGGCACGTGGGACCTTCTGGGAACCCGACAGAACCCTGAAGGAGGCTGATGGCTCTGCCAGCAAAAAGCAGCTCAGGCCTTGGCCACGTCTCCCTTGAGATGCCCCAGGGGCCTCCAGATCCTCAGGGCGCTCGAGGTCTGTGCGATTTGACCCAGTTACTGCCGACGGGAAGAGGCTTTCTGATGAGGACCGTTCCTCCTTTCTTCTGCTCCCTACTCGCCACTGAAAGCTTTGGCCCAAATCAGGCAGCTGCTTTGAAGAGCCCACATTCAGAGTCACTCCAGGCACTTGGACCAAACGTCTGCAACATGACTTTTCTTTCCAGGCAGAGTCCATCCTGGATCAGGCCGTGGATTTGAGTGAATATGCAACGCGGGATCTTTCAACTAAAGTGATGGATACAGTGGTTGCTCCACATGGTATTGGGAAAGGCAAACGGGAGCACAGACCCCAAAAGAAATGTTCAAAGCCCATGCATCTGTGGAATCGTGTTGTCTTCTGGTCATAAATTTGGCCACTTCTACAGGATCTAGCAGGGAGAGTCCCTCTACTTTTAGGGCCACTGACTTGCTGGTTACTTTTTTTTAAAGAGGGAATCTTAAATGTAACCTGTTATTTTCCCTAATACACTTTTCTACTATTTACTGCTGGAAGTCTTTAGTATCGATCTTGAGGTGCAAACATCAACAACATTTCCTTTTAAACAAAAACGTAATTTTTTGGTATCATACAACAGTTCGATTCTTCATACCCCATTCTAGGATGGTTCTATAAATTTGCTGAGAAAAAAATGGTAATGATGGTCACTGAGAACAACTACTTTTAAGTTAAAGACAACAATAACAAATGAAGATGTATGAGATGACTTACATCGAAAGCGCACTTGTGAACAAGTGACATTTGCCTTGTTTGGGTTTTGTTAAACTTTAGGACCCTGTTTATCATACTTGTGTTCTGATTTGGAAAGTTAAGTAGGGCCTTCAGCATGGCAACATCAACTTGTTGGCTGTGAGGAAAATGATTTCTAACGGGGTACCTGGGTTATAACGGTTATGGGCTGTATCTTCAGGGAATACAAGTCTGTGATCACAGAGAACATGGCGCTTCCCATCACAATGTTCCTAGAACATCGTGCACTATCATTTTCAACCATATTCTCAAATTTACGTATAATCTTTCAGTAAAGTTATATCCACGACGTGGTGAAACGATCACAGGATAGTTCTGTGTCTGTAGAAGTGACTGCAATAAGTTAGTGTGAGGGACTAACACAGTATTATAAACAGTTTTATTTTTCTTTACATGTACAATGTGTAAACATGGCTTATCGTCTGCATTTCATGATGGGATGTCACCATGAGAACGGATATATTGCACTTGGTCGTGTCACACAAACGGGTACCATTCCATCAGACCCAGCTGCAAGCATCCCCCCCGCCCCCCGTCACACGACCTTCTTTGGAACAACGTGGACCAAACAGGGGTTCGTACACGTTCCCCACTTCGCATCAACAACTGCTGTCAAATTTAGTTGTAGGTGAATTTGCTCACCAAGGGATGGTTTAGGCCAAGACTTTTGGGGATTTTAAGATAAAAATGAGTCTACAAAACATAAAGAAAATTAATCCAAATCCAGTGAGTACTTTGGTTTAAGTCAGCATCAGAGAATCTGGGATCTAAAATCATTATTGTCTAATTTTATAATTTGTTGGTATATATTTTGTACAAGTTCAAGGAAATGAGATAAAACCCATCAGCTTCCAGGCGAGGCACACGTGAGTAGGTTGGCAAACACGTATGCAGTTTACATTTCCCCATGTGAACGGGTGCACACCGAGTTTTCTGTGGTTATTCCTAAAGAACTGTTCGTCTTAATAATACATCATGTTTAGAGTCTAAAATGCCAATGCTTGCAGATACATTTGTCTTTAACATAGTATACTGACTATAGGAAGAAGCATCATTATCGTATGCTACTCAGGATTTAGGTATTTATTTAGGTAGAAAAAATGTTTAGAATACTCTGGGGGAAATAGGATTCATTTATAGAAGAATATTTCAGGGAATTTTTTTTTTTTTTGCATTTTTCAAGGATATACATTCGTACTGATTTTTGCTTCCAAATATATTTTAAGGCTGTTTGGTAAAATATATACCAGATATGAGGTTCCATTTACAGGGTTTTGTCCTTACAGGGAATTCTTAACTACTCAGCTTTAAAAAAGTAAAACTTTGAAGCTAAACATGCTTTAATATCATCTGTGCTCCTACGAACCCCATGCTTCGTGAAATGTAGAATACGAGGAAAAAGAGAAGCTGCAGGCGTGAAGGCGCGCCCCAGCTGTGCAAGGACCTCACCGAAGGCTCTCGTACATTATCAGGCTGCAGGGAGAGCTGGGTGCGTCTTAAAGTGCGAGTCAAGGTAGGAATACAAAGTGCTATGGGGGAGGGTCTGTGCTGCTGGGCTGGGGGCACAGCACTCGGGGGGCCACAGGGGACCCGGCGTTCGGGCGGAAACGCCGCGTCACCTGCTTTTACCTGGAGTCACAGCGAGGACTCTAGTATGGGGTCAAATGGATAAATCCACAGGCGCTTCCTCTGAAGTGATGTCTGAACAGACACACACACCGTCGGATTGGAACAACGGCCACGGCATCTAAATTTCATGAGACGAATGGGAAACCTTCCGTTAGAGACCTTCCTATTTTTCTCTGGTGCCAATCAGAACCACGAAAACGAAGGACTTTTGCTGAAGTCCACAGGTGGAAATCGCAATGTGCCCTTTTTCTTTTTGTCTAAAACAGGCAAGAAATGTATTCTTGACTTTAGCCATACTGCATAGGACAAACGAATTCTGGAAAAACACAAATGTAAACTACGTTTCTTCTTTACCATTTAAACTGAGAGATACTAGCCACTCACATTCATGTTTCTTAAACTTTTTACAACATCACGACTGTCATTTTAAACAAGCAAACGTTTTGTTTTGTTTTGTTCTGTTTTTTAAGGATACCCTGGAAAGTCAACTGACAGAGCATTTGAGAATATATATACATCTATAAAGAAAAAAATCACATGGTGCCTAAAGGGTGAAACTTAAAGACAGAACCATGTGTGACATTTTAAGTTACAAAGGAATAAAAAATAAATGACTCTTTTATCTGAGTGAGGACAACTCTTTGCTCTTTTCTACTCCTGCTACAGGAGTGCCAGCCTTTCTTAAGACTCTGCTCTGTTTCCATCTGTCTCTCCCTGCGTGAATGAACGTTCAGCTGACTTTCTGACTGTGAAGATGCTGCGCTGAATATCTGTGGCGGGGGCGGACTTCTCACCCCCCAGGTTTCTGGAGAAGCACACGGCGGGGAGATTGGTGGCTGGAGAGATGACTTCTCATCACCATAGACTTGGCACAGAGAACCACGTGAGGGGTCAGCTGGGTTCAGGGCGCGGTGACCCCAGGCCACGGGTGGGGTCTTTCTTTCCTGCACTCAAGCTGTAGCACCTTCCTCTTGGGTGTCTAATGCCTCGAGTGAGTGGTGAGATGCACCCATTCATAGTTTTTTTTGTTATTCTTGCCTCTAATATCACACAATTTATAAAAATATAAATAACAAAGTGTGAACTGGGTTCCATCTCGAGAGGTGTTCCTCGTACCCCTCTGAGAACAGAGTGGGTATGTCAGGTGTCCCCACGCCTCTCCCTCCCTGCTGACGGGAAGCCAGGCCATCCGGGGAGAAGTCGTCGTGGCCGTGAGCTCGCAAACCGTGGACGTCAGGGTGTTCCAGGGTGTTTATGGCACAAACACAACAGCCGGGGCGAGCTCGCTGGAGGAGTGACGCAGGAGTGACCAGGGATGTGATGCACGGCACGGGTGATGGGAAGAAGGGGAGGGAGGGGCGGGCCCGGAGCCCTAGAGCCGGGTCTGGGCCTCGGGGATGTAGATCTCGATGCTGTCGGCCCGCTCGCTGGCCGAGCTCTGGCGGAAGGACGCTGCCCTCTTGGCGGCCGCCAGACGCCTCCGGGCCTCCTGGCGCTGTCTGTCCGGCAGGTCCAGAGACTTCTCTCTGGTGATGGGAAGTTTCCCTTTGGGGGGCTTCTTTGGTATTGGAGGGGGGACCTTTCTTTCTTCCTGAAAAGCATCACAAGTCAAAATTGGGGCAGTCAGAGGAGCCCGGCCGTCCCCCCAGCTCACAGCCCCGCGCCCACCCGATGCCGCGTGACCCTGCCCGGGGTGGGCCTGCTGTGCCTGCCCCCAGATCCCCGGGGGGGGGGAAGTGTTTACACACGAGGACATCCATCCTGCATGTGTGCGTGGGACGCCGCCCTAGTCTTAGAGTTATTTTGACACTGTTGCTGGGCGAACACTTGACAAGTGCTCACAGGTTCACGTTCTTGAGTTTCCCAGGGGTCTCGGAAGATGCCGCCTGACAGCCCTGTCCTACGCGACAGTCTTTTCAACAGACTCCAAGGTCCAAGGACATGGAAACCTTCTCGCAGGGTGTCCCAGGGAACCGATGTCCAGATTCTCTACTATGGGCCTTAAGCCCTTTGACATGAACTACATATGATGTTTCGCTTCCTTGGTAAAAGGATGCAAACAACTATTTCTGACCCTTAGCTCGTGTTCTCAAACAAGTCACCCCAAGATACGTGTATGCCTCTTCCAGAAAGAGAAATGGCACAATTCTGCAGCAGAGGAACACACAATGCTTGCAAGGGTCCTGGTGGAAGGCCTGTGTCCCACACTGTGTTCTCTATTTGCTGTGGCCCCTCGCTAACAAGGCCACACCTTCCCAGTGGATGGAGGGCGGGAACTCTGCAACCAGTATCCTTGTCAGGAAAGGGGATGTTACATACGGGGCCCGGATGCTGCCTTTTCTGAGAAGATAGTTGTTGAGGGGGGGCACCCACTCCTCTCTTTCCCTTCAGCCTCCAAAAGAATCCGAAGGGCACGAGATGGGCCCGGGCTTGGCCATTAGCACAGGTCCAGGTGAACACATGGCAGAATCTTGATGTTGTGTGCTATTGTTTTTGGCAGGATGATCGTTTTGGTGTCTGAAACTTTGTTCCCATGACTTATTTTAAAATGACTTGGACCAGAAGCAACGTCCCTCCCGGCTTTTTGGCAGGGGTACAATCAGGGGTAATTAATTTGTGAAGACTTGCAGCTATTTCAGAATTTAACCCCAGCCTTGGGTGCTTGACTGTGATTATCTATCTCTCTCCTCTCCTTTCGCAGCCTCTGAAATATGGGACTGTAAGAAATCAACCATTCTTGTGAGTCTCGGTTTTCAAGAGGCTCACAGCCTTCCTGCAGTGGAAGCGGGGGGGGGGGGGGGCAGGTGGCCGAGCAGATCTATGAGGCAGAGCGTCAGGACTCGTGTCCCGAGTGCAGGACACGGAGCCTCGGCCGCGTTCAAGGGCTGCTCGCCTTCTGGACGGGGTGCTGTACCCTCAGCAGGAACCGTGTTCATTTTGAGGACTACTCTCTGTGTACAGTTGAGGTGGAAGGGATTATATTAGCTGTCAATTACCGAAGAATGAAAAATAGGGAGGATTTTTGCATATCATCGGACTAGTTTAATAAATTGTATTTTTAGTGATTTCTTTGAAGAACTTTTTCATTTGGAATCATTACTTATGATTTCCTTCACTTCAAAACCAAACCATCGATTTCCTGGACTTGCTTATGTACAACCCGATGGTTTGCGGGCCCCTCAGCCCCGTTATCTGCGGTGAGGACTTTTTCAGCCACCCGCAATGGAGCGATGGCCTCCAGCCTGGAGCCCCACAATGATGGTGGCAGCACGTTTCTGGGAAAATGGAAGATGATGCTGCTGCTTTCATTCTAACCATCTAGATATACACCCTGAACTACATGTTAAACATCACGGTCCCAAGTATGTTGGATTAATTTTCTTTATCGTTTTAATTGATAATGGCTGTCCAGAAACATCAGATTATGATTACATAGAACTTCTCTAAAATGTGTTAGGAAGTCAATGTCTTTATAGCTAATTCACACTTATCTATCAGCCCCAGTAAAGATGATCTCTAGAGGGAAGAGGTGAAACCATAGGTTCAAACTTAATGGACATTTTCAGCCTATTTCAGGGCCAGGAAGTTTACATCCTCAAATTGTTCAGGAAAGTTTCAAGCGTTCCCTGTCTTCAACTGCAGACGCGCGACTGGAAAGTTTATCTCCACAGGAGGCATTGTAACTGAACTGAAACTTCCCCGGCGGGAAACCGTCTCAGTACAATCCAAACAGAGGTTTGATGGCGATAACACAGGGGACAGACCCTACCGGAAACCAGACCGCGGCAGACAACGTGAGTTTTGTTGGTGTCTTCCGGGAATTGTCAGCAAGAAAGGGTCTCATTACACATGCTGACGACTTTAGCTCCACCCCGATCACGCACACATGGGTTTATCCCTGAAAATCGGATCCCGTACTGTTAATCAAAGACCGAGACACACATAAGAACGTGGCATTTGGAGCACGTGGCCTGAACGCCGGGAGGTGGCAGCGGCAGGTGGGGGGTTACCTTCATCTCCGGGGATGCCAACTCCTTCCAGTCACTGAGCTTCAGCTGGTGCAGCTCGTCAAACTTCATGCTGACGTCCTGGACGGACAGCTGCAGCATGTCCCAGTACCCGGCCAGGTCCTGCGAGGTGGGCCTGGGCATGGCGCTGGGGTCCTGCCGACACATAGGCGCAGTTAGAGCTGCTGAGAACTCGGAGGGCGGGGGCGGGGCTGCTCTTCCCAAGGAAGCGGGTTAGGGAGAAGCCCCACGAGTTCAGAATCGGGTGCAGATATTCCCGAGGGCCCACGAGGATTCAGGAAGAGTCCCCTTAAGTATCTGCTGACAGTTAAAAAGTCTGAAGAGGGCTTCCCTGGTGGCGCAGTTGTTGAGAGTCCGCCTGCCGATGCAGGGGACATGGGTTCGTGCCCTGGTCCGGGAAGATCCCACATGCCGCGGAGCGGCTGGGCCCGCGAGCCGTGGCCGCTGAGCCTGCGCGTCCGGAGCCTGTGCTCCGCAACGGGAGAGACCACAACAGTGAGAGGCCCGCGTACCGTAAAAAAAAAAAAAAAAAAAAAAAAATCATTTAAAAAAGTCTGAAGAGGCTACATTCTGTATGGTTCCAACTCTAGCACCTGCTGGAAAAGGCAAAACTATGGAGACAGTAAAAGACCAGTGGCCATGGGGGTTGGGGGGAGGAGGGGTGACCAGGTGGAGCACAGAGGATTTTTAGGGCAGTGAACCTACTCTGTGGGATGCTGTAATGGTGGACGCATGTTAGTATCCATTTGTCCAAACCCATAGGATGTCCAACACCGAGAGTGAGCTCTGATGGGAACCACGGACCCTGGGTGGTGACGTGTCACTGGAGGTCCATCAGTTGTAATAAAGGACCACCTGGTGGGGATGCTGATGGTGGGGAAGCTGTGGTGTGTGCGGGCAGGGGGTGTATGGGATTTTTCTCTGTATTTTTCTGTATTTTCACTCAATTCTGTTGTGAACCTAAAACTGCTCTAAAAACTAAAGTCTATTAACCTGATTAAGAAAATGGGCAGAGGATCTGTCTTCCAAGGAAGACATACAGATGGCCAACAGGTGCATGAAAAGATGCCCAACATCACTAATCATCAGGGAATTGCAAACTGAAACCACAATGAGCTGTCACCTCACACCTGTCAGAATGGCTACCAACGAAAAGATAAGAGATAACAACGTTAGTGAGAACGTGGAGAAAAGGAAGCCCTCGTGCACCGCTGGTGGGAATGTAAATTTGTGCAGCCGTGATGGAAAACAGTATGGCGTTTCCTCAAAAAATTAAAAATAGAACTAGCACACAATCCAGCAGTTCCACGTCTGGGTATTATGTGAAGAAAACAAGAACACTAATTCTAAAAGATATATGCACCCCAACGTTCATAGCAGCATTATTTATCAATACAATAGCCAAGACATGGAAACAACCTAAATGTCCATCAACAGATGAATGGATAAAGGATATATATACACACACACACACACACACACACACACACACACACACACACACACAATGGAATACTACTCAGCTATAAAAAAGAATGAAATCTTGCCATTTGAAACAACATGTAAGTCAGACAGAAAAAGAAAGATACTGTATGATTTAACTGATATGTGGAATCTAAAAATCAAAACGAGTGAACAAAAATCAAAATGAGTGAAATAGAGTCATAGATACAGAGAAGAAACGGCTGGTTGCAGAGGGAAGGGGGTGGGGGGAAGAGAGAAATAGGTGAGGGAGATTAAGGGCTATGAGCTTCCAGTTGCAAAATAAATGAAATGTACAGTGTGGGGGATACAGTCAATAATTATGTAATGCCTTTGTGTGCTGACATATCCTGACTAGACTCACTGTGGTGATCAGCTTGAAACATCAAATCACTATGTTTTGTAACAGGAACTAACAGTGTTGTAGGTCAGTTGTATTTCAAAAACAAACAAAGAAACAAACTCTTAGAAAAAGAGATGAGACTTGTGGTTACTGGAGATGGGGTGGGGAGTGGCAGAAGGGGGTCAAAAGGTACAAACTTCCAGTTACAGGATAAACAGGTGCTAGGGACGCGATACCCAACACGATAAATACCACCAACGCTGCTGTGTGTTATACAGGTAAGCTGTTAGGACAGTAAATCCTAAAAGTTCTCACTGCAAGGGAAAATATATTTTTTCTATTTCTTTACCTTTGTACCCATAGGAGATGATGGATGTTCACTAAGCTTATAGTGATAATTATTTCATGATGTATGTAAGTCACATCATTATGTGGTACCCCTTACATTTATTCAGTGCTGTATGTTAATTATATCACAACACAACTGGAGGAAATGAGAAGAAGAAAAATAAAGTCTACTGAAGAATACACGTGTAGTTACATTCCTTCACTGTTTCATTTTGAAAACGCTTTCTTGGAACCTGGGATGGTGGTACATGTTAAGGCTCCAGCCGCTTGACAGTTCATTCAGGCCCCAGGGTTCTGGTCGCCTGTGGGGTTACTGGGAAGCTGGTGCCCAGGAAGGGTCTTCAGTGGTGCTGGTGGTCATAGGCGCTGGGGAGATGGGCCTGGAGCCACGGCCATTTCTGTTTGTTCTCTGAGCGGTCTCAGCCCTGCTTCTGAAGGTCAGGGACGCCCTACAAATGTACCATCGATGTACCATCGTCGCTCCCATGTGGAGGGAGGGCAGGCACGTCGATCTCCTGAAGGGTCAGAACTGTCTCGGGGACAGGTCCCCGCCCTTGGAACGTGCAGGTGATGTCACGGAGCGGCACACGGGCAGCCAAGGGCGCATGTGGTCCCAAGGTGGGTTTGCTTCTGCACACGGCGCCTGAGGTATGTGTAGTTTCAATGAGTTGTCTCTACTTAAAGCCGGGTGACTCCACAGGAGCAGAGGGGGGCCCTACAGTGCCCTGGCCACGCCCCTGGCGCCCAGCGCCGGCTGGTGACCATGGCCTCGAGTTCCCCGGGCCGCGTGACCTGCCTGCAGGCACCTGAGTTTGCCACCCTCGGGTTAAGGGTGTGAATTTTTCTGGTGTGGTTCCCTTGATTCAGTGTGGGGCTATCTCAGGTTAAACAGACAGAGAAATTTCTGATAGGTAAACATTTATCTGAATTTGCTTAAAATGTGCCATTTCCGGCTTGTTCATAAGTCCTTCCCATGAAGCACATCAGGAACTTCTGTTTGGTTGGGTTTAAACTTCCTTTAACTTTTGTCTTAGTCCATCTGGGCTGAGAGAACAAGAAAACCACAGACTGGGGGCTTATGAACAGCACAGTCTACTTCTCCCAGTGCTGGAGGCTGGACGTCCAAGGTCAAGGTGCTGGCAGATCCTGTGTCGGGTGAGGACCCCCTTCCTGGTTCACAGACGGCGTTTTCTCTCTTGTGTCCTCACGTGGAGGAAGGGCTGGGGGCTCTCTGGGGTCTCTGTTATGAGGGCACTGATCCCAGCATGGGGGCCCCACCCTCATGACCTCGTCATGTGAATGTTTGGGGACACAGACATTCAGTCCTGGTTCCACATCCACACCCACTAGGTCACTCTTTGAGCCCCGTCTGTTCTGCTGATGCAGCCAGATGGCAGCTGTGCTGACCTGAGGGCAGACGGTAAGAACCACTGTCCAAGCGACTTGCACAAAATGCCCTTGTTTTCTCCTTCTCTGTCTGGAGTGAAAGTTGCAACCCATGGCCACTGTCTGCGGTTTGAAGCTCGTTCTCCATTGAGCCACCAGGAGGCGAACTGGGCGTGTGGATCGAGGAGCCCAATGGGCAGGTGCAGGGTCAGGTGCAGGGTCAGGGTCAGGGTCAGGGTCAGGTGCAGGTTCAGGGTCAGGTGCAGGTTCAGGGTCAGGGTCAGGTGCAGGGTCAGGTTCAGGGTCAGGGTCAGGGTCAGGTGCAGGGTCAGTGTCAGGGTCAGAGTCAGGGGCAGGTTCACGGGCAGGGTCAGGGTCAGGTGCAGGGTCAGGGGAAGGTTCGGGGGCAGGTGCAGGTTCAGGTGCAAGGTCAGGTGCAGGCTCAGGGGCAGGGGCTGGGGCAGGAGGTTCCTCCAGTCGCCTGGGTTGTCATGTACTTGCCTGTCTGAGCTCAGCCACTGCTTGTGAAGAAAAGCAGAGCGAAGGTCTTGCCTCCGGGCCGTGCTCTGCAGGTGACGGGGGTGCACAGGGGCTCCCTGGACAGTCGGGGCTGGGGGGACTCCTCCCCCCAAAGGTGGGTCCTCAGCTGCTCTTCTGGAAGATGACACAAGTACAACGTCCTCTCCCACAGGTGCAGGCGTGATGGGGCCTGAACGTGTCCGAGGGATGGAACGGCTCCCCAGGTGGGACTTCGGGCCCTGGTCCTGCCCCACGGCTGTGCTGAGGCTCATGTCGCCCGAGAGTGGACTCTGTGGTCACCTGCCCTCCCCGCTGGACCGGCGAAACCTTTGTCCTCTGGGCTCCCAGGGAGCAGAGGCCGTGGCGTCGGTGGAACTGGGCATGGCCAGGGTCTGGCTCTGCACGGGAGGCGGCTGCATCTGCGTCCACTGGACATTCAGACGCCCGATCTGTTTGTAAGTCTCATTTTTTCATGTCAGTGGTGAGCCAGGCCGGTCCCCTACCCCAGCAACGTGTACAGAGCCATCCGTCCTTGCTAACTGCAGGCCGTGGGGTCCAGGTGGGATGTGGGCTCTGAGGCTCCATGTTCCGGAACATTCTCTGGGAGCTGTGTGTCCTGAGAAGGGCTGAGAAGAGACCGTGGGTCGTGTTCAAGTACACTGTTAGACCGGCCGGTCTGAGCGTGACTCCATTTCTCCCTGCTCTGGGGTGCTGAGCCGCTGGCCCGAGAGGTACCGGTATCGACCCGCCAGCTTCAAGGGTGGGTCCTGCCCGGTGTCGTCCATCCTAAATAGCTGGTGGGCTCTTGACGCATCTCCTTGACTGAAAACTAGTCACCGGTCTAAAGTTGCAAAGTGTGGACAGTGTGGCTTTGCTGAGCAAGGCCCCTGCTTGTACTGTCAGCATTTCAGCATTTCTGCTGACAGGCCTGCTGAGGGCCCCAGCCTGACCTCCTCCAACACATGCTCCAGACTCTTTTGGTCTAATCCTAGACGGAGGTCAAAAGAAATGGAAGCAGTCATGCCAGACTTTTGGAGGTTAACACAAAACGCAATCTGACATGTATAAGAGGGATCAAAAGTATAAGAGGGTGGATAATTTTTAAGTCTAGTATCAGCTGCTCTGGCAGAGAAGACATGCAGGTTTTATAAGCTTGAATAATGTGTCTCTGCTGAGTGTAGGGTGCTGAAGATGGGGACGACCCTCCCCACCAGACTCGGTGGAATACGGAACATGCTCTCCAACGGCCTGAATCAATTCCTTAAAGGTGATCCATTAAATACACACGACGGAGGACGCTAGAACATGCCCAGTAAACATAATAACTGAATGTTTCCGCAGCGGTGTGTTTCTTTCAGGGACTCGAAACCTGCCTGTTTCCCCTTTTAAATGTTGATTATAACTTCACGTCATAGGCAACCAGGCGGTAACTCTTTAAATTTCATGATGAACTTGAATGGGATTAATTGGAAAATATCAGAGAAAACATACTTTTTAATGATCCTGATTAAAAGGGATAAATTGGCAACTCTGACGTGCTCTGCTGCCTTTGATGTGGAAGAACGTTCTGTAAATCCACACGCCTCCTTGTACATTTAAAAGCCAAACAAAACGAAATCAAATCACCTTGAACCATTGCTATGGGAGACCCTGCAGAGACCTACTTGTGTTTCAATGAAAATGTTTGGTCTGAAAGAAGTCAGTGTATGGATTATAAATAAAAGAACCTGTAAAGTAATGTGATTACTGTTTAGTTATTTCTCCAAATAATATCAAGTGAATATTTTCTTTAGTCAGATAATGTGTGTGTAACAATATATATTTATATTTATTTATACGTAGTATAGTATACATATAGGTAAGAGTGTCCCCTTGATCTTTTCAGGAAGATCAGAACCAAGTTTAATGCCAACCGTATCACCTAATTTAGTCCATGGTATTTCTGTTCACTCCTGACTGTAACATAATAAAGCGCAAATTATTTCTAAAATCTCTTCCTAATCTCTTGCACTGTGGTTGTTTACGTGTTTCTATTCAAGCCACCTCCTAGCACTGTCCTCACTGTGACACCCACCGTGACAGTGATTTACGCTTCCCCTCTATCCTGGGGTCCCCTGGGGGACAGCCAGGTGGCAGAGGACACCCCTCACGGCTGGGGAAACACTTGACTCCTTCCCACCCCTGCCCCTCCCCTGCCCATACCCCCATAGCCTCTCTGCTTTGGCTGCACTTTTAAATCACCCCCAAAGCTGGGAGTGTCCCCCTACTCATTCACCAGGCTGCACAGGTGCAGGGATCTTTTAACAGGCGGGAACGCGGTGAGCACAGAAAGAACGGACGTTCAGCTTGGTTACAAGGGGCCGAGGTTACCTGAGGATCCACTTACCATGTTCTGTTGGCAAAGCCAGTAAAACTGTTGGAATTTCTGCGACATCAGAAGCTGGGCACTGCCAACAGCACTCCTGATTTTCCCGAGAACTGTTAAAAAAAAAAACAAGGTCAATTAAAAAACAAAAGCAAAAGCATCGCACAAAGGGGATATGACCCAAAGAGCAAAAGCTATTATTCTATCAGCTCTGTTACTGGAGGTGAAACTGTTCAGTTAATTATGGCCACGGGCTGAACTGTCTTTCCGTCTGCTCCATTCCTGAGCAGGAAGGAAATTCAAAGACGACCTGTCCTACGGAGAGAAGCAAGTCAGAAAGAGAAAGACAAATACCGTGTGCTAACACATACATATGGAATCTAAGAAAAAAAAAAAAGGTCATGAAGAACCTAGGGGCAAGATGGGAATAAAGACACAGACCTACTAGAGAATGGACTTGAGGACATGGGGAGGGGGAAGGGTAAGCTGGGACAAAGTGAGAGAGTGGCATGGACATATACACACTACCAAACGTAAAATAGATAGTTAGTGGGAAGTAGCCGCATAGCACAGGGAGATCAGCTCGGTGCTTTGTGACCACCTAGAGGGGTGGGATAGGGAGGGTGGGAGGGAGGGAGACGCAAGAGGGAGGAGATATGGGGACATATGTATATGTATAAGTGATTCACTTTGTTATAAAGCAGAAACTAACACACCATTGTAAAGCAATTATACTCCAATAAAGATGTTAAAAAAAAAAAAAAAGACGACCAAATGCCAGCTACTAGGATACTTCAGTGTTGGGGGAAATTTAGCTTAGAAAGGTACTGCTAACACCACCAAGCCCTTCGGGGGTCAGCAGGGTGACCAGTTCCACCGACCTGCTCACATCACCATCCGCTGACCCGTGGAAGCGCCGCGTTCGGTGGTAGTGAGAACATCCCGCCTCGGGGCACCCTGTGGGCCAGCTCAGCTTTCAGGGGGTTGGGAGTGTCAGTTTAATCCAGAAACGATTTCTAAGTTGTAAGACTTTAATCAAATAGCACTTAAAAATGTAAATAATATAGTTTTGTCAGTGGAAAGGATTTAACCAATTACCCGAGAGCTGTGACAGCTCTGGGATTTTCACTGGGCAGATAAAAGACTTTGGGCATGAAATTTGTGGAAAAAACCCACACCTGCTACCTCCAGGGGCCTCCATACTTCCCATCTTTCTGCCCCAATCCTTCCTTAGCCTGTGTAAACGTCGTCATTATTTTGGAAATAATAGCTTTGGTGGATCCCAGCTCCCATGATCCTCAAAAGCACGTAGCAACCTGTAGGAGAACGTTTCTGGCGACTATACCCAGGCCCACTTATCTCTGATGTTTCGTCTGTAAGCAACAGTTCCCAGCTATTTCACTGAGCTTACACAGCATCTTCCTCTGATGGCCAGAAGCATCTTCTCTTCTGGGTCCCCCTCGAGACTCTGTGCAGAACACAGATAACACAGCCACACGGAACCCCTGAAACTCAAAGTCGGGCCAGTTTGCTAGGCTGGCCATTCCCTCAGGCTTTCAGGAGAGCAGCGCAAGCTTGTCTCCAGTGCCCTGCGGGCAAGCCTTCAGGAAAAAGGGGGTTTTAGCCTGGAGGTTCGTCCGTCGTGAAGCAGAGACACAGCCGTCACCACTAACAGGCTAGTTAAGTACTTACTCTGGACAGAATGCTTACGTCCTTGAGGTTTTATCTGAAGAAGAGCCCACAGAAGCCAACCCTATCAGCACGTGAGTCACCTGGGGGTCTGGTTCCAGGCAGATTCTGACTCAGGGGGTCTGGGGTGGCGCCTGAGACCTGGCATCTCCACAGAGGTGGAGCCTGAGTCCAGAGAAGTAAACTCAATTTCGTTACCTTTCTCCCCAATTTCCCAAACATGAGTAATTTTGACAGGCAGCCTTCAATAAGATGACTTGAGACGTTTAACGCGCGTTAGAAAGTGGCATCAAAGACTGATCCCTGAGCCTGGCCGCACAGCTGCTGAGACCCTGTTCCTCGGTCTCCCTCGAAGGGAATGGAGTCACAGACACGGTTGGGAAGGGCCTCGATACCACGTAACCAAGTGTCACACGTTGGAACTGATGTCCCAGAAATAGACCCATTGCTGTGAGGGGTGCTGAGGACACATCCTAATGTAACAGAAATCAGCCACGCAACAGAAGGGATAGCACAGCCTTCATTTTTACAGCGTGAGGATGCGGCCCCACAGACAACGTGTTCGTAACACGATCCTCTCCTGGGGAAGTTAATGGGCTGCAGCACTTCTTAGTTTGCCTGTGTTTTCTTACTTGTCCAGATTGTTGGTCTCCAAAGTTTTATTATGGCAAATTTCACACGCAGAAAACTTGAAAGAAAGTATCACAAGCAACTCCACCCCATCCCTTAGAATCACCAATCTCGGAGCGGGTTTATTTTCCTGACCCACTTGGATAAGCTGTGGCCAGAGCCCCGTCCGCCATCATCCTGTACGACCACAGCGCCACGACCGCTCCTAAGAAATGAATAGTTCCCTAATACCATCCAGTTCTAGCTTGCTCCTAAAATATGAAGAATTAAAACTGTAACTTTTAATACAAGTGAGTTAGCCGGATAACACTCTGGCATCCTTTCGGGCTTAAAAAAAAATATATTGTCTTGTCAGCATCTTGACACCTGGGCCCTCGTGTCTCCTACCAATCCACTGCAAGAGGGGCTTACTCCCCCAGACCCCCCATCCCGCCCACCTCCTCTGTCTGCTTTGCCTGCAGCCTTGCATGAGGGCAGTGGGGTTGGAGCACCTCCTGGAAGGGCCGAAAATACTTCCTACTTTGTTCCCAGTTTGATTCCCCAAACTGAATACGTTTCTGCAGCTCTGGTCCCACTGCTGCTGAGTGGAAGAGTTAGCTTTATTTTTGAAAAGTTGAATTTTCACTTGTAAACCCCTATAACTTGCATGACTGATGAAAACCTTTCAAGAGACTTGTTTTAATCAAGCTGTCACTGCAGGAATATATAGAAGTGACTCATGGATAAGTGCACTTCTTTTCACTGACTCTATGCTTCCTGAAATGGTATTTATTTATTTATTGTTAATTTCTCTAACGCCTCAGTTTCTTTTAAAATTTTTTTATACAGCAGGTTCTTATTAGCTATCCATTTTATACATATTAGTGTATATATGTCAATCCCAATTTAAAAAGTCAATCAGTTTTACCCATTTTGAGGTTTTAATCCCCAATCTTCATATTCTTCTTTAAATGTACTTCCACGGAAGTGTTAATGTAAGGTACTTCCGTTTATCATCTTTAGCACAACATGGACAGGTGGGTGATATGTGGGTGTTGAGTTAATGCAGTGGAGACTTATTATAAAGGGTGTAAATTGATTATTGCTAGAGAGAGATAATGGCTGTGAGAGTGTAGCTAATGACCTGATGGCAAATGGCAGGAGAATTTGCTGCTCAGTGAATGGGGATGATTCTATCCAATACCTATAATGTAAATAGCTTCCTATAATTGCAAGGAATTTGAGGCGAAAATCCAATTTATTCTTTTCCACTATCCTTCCCTAATTTTGTCACAGTTTAGACATTTTCTTTCAAGAGCTACAGATTAGGACGTATGCTCATCAGAATGCAAACCTACAAAGAACCTGAGACAACCCTGGCCTTTGATGTACAAAGAAATTGGATGAACTGACTTTGCTCCTTTAATTTATTTTTCACGCGTGTTCCACAATTTTCCATTCTATCTAAATTTGCTGTGAAATGCCAGGACAACATTTACACTATTCTTTTCTTTCAAAATTCGAGGTGCGTTTTTCTAAAATCGGCAGACTGTTTGAAACGATCATTTGAAGATGTATTACTCCGGGATCTCTTGGGATTCCCGCCTGACTCATTTCGTAGAGCAGGCTGGGGGACACGGCTGCTTCCACAAACCCCCTCGCTTCCGGACCTCTGGCTTTATCATTTTCGTTTCGTTTTGCGTTTCTTGAGCACACGTTTCTTTTTATGCTCCAGTTTGCCTGCGGCCACTGGGTGGCTGGGCTGTGTGGGGACATCTCCGCCGGGCACTTACCACATCCTTAGCAAGAGCCGGGACACAGCCAGGCTTGTGTGTCCTGGCAGGGGTCTGGAAGCAGTGGCTGTACGTTCCCTGGAGGACTGGTCAGATCTCAGAGGCTGCAGCAGCTGTGCTGCCCAGAAGCATCATCATTAGCTCTGGTCTTCAATGTGCTGTCTTTGCTGATGGGGACTCCTGGGCAAACTGCAGACCCAGGGGCAGTTTCTCTGTGGCCCATGTCCTCCTCGTCCCCTGCATTGCCACGTGGCCCACGAGTCCTCAGGGTCACTCTACTTGTTGTCTGCTCTTCCCTGGGCACAGCGACCGAGCCACGCCCCCTGCCACCGCCGCCATCCAGGGAGCATCGCCCCTCCGCACGGAAGGACTGGGGGACCCATGCTGGACACCGAACCCCGACTTCGGCGTTAACGTGACTAGTGAAGCCGGGGTCCCTTAGATGAGGAAGGAAATCATCAAAGCCCCCAGCTCTGTGAGTCTGTGGGTCCACGCATCGGACTTGGTGATGTTCAGATTATTAGCTTTGGGGCAGAGCTGTTTTGGGGGCGAGAGAACGTCCCAACACCTCTCGAGAGACCCCACTGTTGAGTTCCTTATACCATTCATATTTCTACAGACCTGCTGAGTAAGATCTTTGTGGTTCTGGAACCATTTCTTTTATTTCAGAAAACATCCTATTGTTTTTATGCCACTTACCCGTTTGGTTTAACATAATTAACACAAAAATCCCAAAACACTAGTCTAGTGATGGTTTACAATCCCTCCAGAATATATAAATATATATAATATAAATATATATAATATATTTATATATTTATATAATATAAATATATATAATATATTTATATATTTATATAATATAAATATATATAATATATTTATATATTTATATAATATAAATATATAAATATATTTATATATTTATATAATATAAATATATTATAAACATATATTTATATATATAAATAAAAATAAATATATAAAAATATATTTATTATATATATACTATAAATATATTATAAATATATGTGAAGATATATATTATAAATATATATTTATATATTTATATAATATAAATATATTATAAATATATATAATATTTATGTATCAACAATAGGAAGCCTGCTTTAACATGACTTAACTTAAACCAGTATTTCACTGGGATCACGATGTTTTTATTAACCACAGAGGGCTGAATGAATCTAAATTCGTTCAATCGATTCAGTGAGCTGTGATTATAAAATTACAGTTCAGGAGAAAAGTTATCTCATGTAATGGAAATTTCAATATTCCAAGCTCAGGGTTTTGGTTCCACAGCCATGTAATTTAAGCTTCGCTTTTTGAAAGGGCCGTAACCAATAACCCTGTATCTGTTCTTAAAATGAGGACTGGACTTGAAGGTGATCTGACCTTTAAACATTACTAGGGAAACAGCTAAATGTGACTGGTACGGTGCTAGTTTAATGGGCAAAGCATACAGTTCAGGTTCAAAACAACTGTTCTGTCATCCTTGTCCACAAAAAAATAAAGCCAGGCAAATAAGAGAAGAAATTAAGAAAATCATGAAAAGGATCCAGCAGATCTGTTCTCTGTTCTTTGCCTCTGAGCCTCATAGAAATGCAGTCGCACGTAGTTATTAAACGGTGGTAGGACAACCCACGCAGAGTCACGATTATTGAACTGGTGCCTGAGGAACGGGGTCTTCCCCAGCCTGGCCGAGGGCGACTGCAGGATGCGTGGGGTTTAGATGCTATGCTTTAAGAAGGCGTGAGCAGGGCTGCGACCCACCCCGGGTGTGAAGGCTGCACCTCTTCCCGCCTTCTTCCTTTCTCTGACTCTCAGCTGCACAGGGCTTCTGCCAGGTACTGCTGGTGGATAATCGATGTACCAAGTGCGAGCCTTCCAGGAGCCTAAGATGTCACAGGACAGAGGGGCCCGGGTGGTAAGAGCTCTGGGAAAACGCAGAGCCGTCCCCACCTTTGAGCAGCATGTCCCCAAGGCAGTGGAGGACGACAGAGCCCAGGGACTCGAGAGGTAGTGGCTCAGCCTTCCCCTCGGTCAGGTGCAGAGTCCACGTCTAAGGGAAGGTCTTCCTGGAGGGTCTCCCAGCCAGTTCTCTGCCTCTGCTTGTGCCCCTGATCCTGCTCTCTCATCACCATCCCCCCCGCCACCTGCTTGACCAAACCCACCTCCCCGCAAGGTCCAGCCCAGATGCCACCGTCACCAGGAAGCCTTCTCGGACTTTCCCTGACGGCAGCATCTCTCAGGCTCCTGAGAGAGTCTTTTAAAAGCACTGGATCTGCACTGCTCTTGCTACACTTTATATTTCTCACTCGCCATGAGCAGCTCTGCCCTGGTCTTACTTCACCCCTTCTTAGGTCACTGCAGCTTCCGTGCTATACACTCCTTTTCGTATCCACCTGCAGTCTATCGAACGACTCATAGTATGGGTTCAGCAAATATCTGCTGGGTGTTTACAAGATGCAGAGAGTCCAGAAGAAGGTCCCAAAAAGATAGAAAAAAACTTGTGTATGGAAATACAATTGAGGGACGGCAGAAACTCCCTTTCCTCTCTGCCTTGTTGAAGGAAAAATGTGTTCTCCAGATGTCCAGTAATAAGGCAACTGAACATCCTAAGTGATGGACTGTTATTGTTGATGTGGGTCACTGCAGATCATCAAATTGTATTTAAGACACAGTACACTTAACGGCATTACTCCCAGAATTTTCCTGAACGCCCCAGTGGCAAGAAAATCATAACTTAGGACAATGCTTCAGCGCTGAAGCCTTTTAATTTCACCTCTTAATTTCCAAGGGCTGAGGCACAACCCAAGTATGTGTTTTAAGGCTCAGGGATTCTCTCTGGACCACAAATGGGTGTCACAGATTCAGAGAATCAGAATGAAGTAAACGGCCAGGGATAGGGGCTCCACATTTTCTAAAAGAGCAGAAGAAGACAGTGTTAGGATACAAAGGACAAGTTCCCAGGAATGGAACATCTGGACTGAAGAATGTCGGGCAGCGTGGTGGGAAAGCACAGCTTTTGACAAAAGACAGCTCTGACTTCGAGCCTGGATTCCACTGCTCTACTCTGTGGAATGTGAGGCAAGATTTTAACCTCTCTGAACCTCAGCTTCTTTACTTCCATAAAGGTGACAGTATTTTCTAGGTATCATGATATGCTGAGCCCTTGAAGATGTAAGTGATGTGCTTAGCGTAGCCCTTGGCACTGTGTTCAGTACACGACGGCTTAGAGATTTCTTTTAAAAAACGTATCTTTTAAAAAAACTATAATCCTTGATAAAATCATAACTGAATTAACGGTACACACTAAATATGGAAAACCATGACACGGCAGGTTTTGCTCTGTGTTGTCTTACAACCACAGCAAGGACTCAAGGCCTCCATCTCTTCCACGCACAGAGGGAGACCAGAATCTTGTGGATGTGTCCTAAATGGTGTAAATCCACATGGTTCTAGAATAAAATGCTACCGACATGCTGTGGGGTAAGCCCTGACAAGGGTTACCTCTTGCTGAACTGTCCCCCCATCCCCTCCCCTTCAAAGGTATTTCATGGAGGAACCACAGGGTGTAGGAAACACATCCCGACTCATCAACCTCAGGCTCACGTCTCACAAGCCCCGAGGACCGCTCACCAAGCCCGGGCTGAACACGGGGGTGTGTACAGAGCGGGAGCTGAAGGTCTCCTTCAAATCCCGGGTCAACTCTGGGTAAAGAGGACAAATCCCTGATACAATTCAAACGGTTTCGCCCCGTTGAAGCACATACTGACAAGTGAAGAAAGGCTGCGGGAAACGAGGGATTTTTAAACGTCAGATTGAGCGCAGTCACCGTCGGCTGCGCCCTCGACAGGTGACACGTGTGGACAAACGCGTGGGGGCGGTGTGACTTCGGCAGCTACGTGCAGCGATGCCGCATGGCCGGGGCACAGGCTATACTTCCTCCAAAACCCTCAGCGTCTAGTACCCACTCCGGCGAAGGAGGTGTGGGGTGTGATGACTGACAGAGGGATGTGGGAGAAGAGAATTGGGGATCTGAAGGCATGGCACTCTTCCCCTTTCTTCCTAAGTTAGCAATGTACATTTTAACAACTCAGGATCAAAACACCAACCATTTTCTTGGACTCTTCAGCGGCCAGGGCCACTGTGTCTATAAGTTACCGTCCTGAAACTTTCATCCTCATGCCTCCACTGCCAGGATTATTGACATATTCTCCTACAGCAGATTTCTGGACATGCAATGTCAGGGCGACATTTCCAAGGACGTCAGGTGTCCTCTTGAACTTCAGGATTTATAGTGATCTAGCAATTGTACAAAGGACTTCATGGAAAAAGAAAAAATTAAAAATAGCACGCTTTGTCGAGGTAAGACATTCAGAAACGCCTCTGTGAAACTGTATTTGGTAAAGACAAAATTTGTTAGTTGTATGTATGTTGCAATCATTCTTGTGGTATTCTTGGTCTCTAAACAAAAGTCAGGAGGTATCTGTTTCGAAATCAACACAGCAATTCATAAAGGATGCTGCTTCCGGACAACCCTGACAATAAGTTTCTTCAGGGAAAGGGGAGGCTGGTGCCTTTCTGCGCAAGAGCCGGAGACCCACCTGGCGTAAAGGGTTGGGAGCAGATCTGCGCTGCCCACACGAGGTCGGGGAACTTAGATCCCCACCCGCCCGGGGATGGGGAACCGGGAGCCGCCACCACCAGCTGGCTGGTTAGTCGTCTACCGTAGCCAACGTTTCTTTGGCATAAGGCCAATGCAATTTCTTATAAACACGGGACAGTCATGATTCTAGAAAACAGCTGAACTGCTCCATATCAAGTCATTGCCAGAATTCAAGAGAACCGGCACGTGGAACATGAGATAAACTACCTCCCTGTGAGCACAAGCCATCCTGTTATCCAACAAACAAAACAAAACAAAAGGATGCCCTTGAATACTTTAGCGATTGCTTTTCTGCTCGTTCACTGTGTCTGAGAATCGGTGGGAGGCAGCAGGAAGCCCACTCACTTAAATTTACTCAGGGACCCAGGGACTCTGCCTGGGAATTCTACCGTTTGTGTTACGGCAACATCACGAGTGTCTACAAGCCTCAGAGGAGACCTGGGCCCTTACTTTCCTCCGCGAGGTCGTTCTCCTCCGCTTCCCTCTCCATCTCTTTGCACCAGCCTTCCATCCTCTTCGTCTCGCTGTGCAGCAGCTTCAGAAACCAAGCGCCGTCCCTGTGGCACGGAGACACGCGGCCGCCATCCACCGTGTCCATGGACGGCTCCAGCCAGGGGTCGGGAGGGGGCAGGTCGGCAGTGTCCACGGGGGTCCGATAGTCCTCTCGGTAGCTGAAGAGCCCCTGGGTCCGGACGGTCCGCACCGCCCCGTACTGGGTCGGGGTGCTGGGCTCCGAGTGCCTCTGGAAGGAGGACCCGAACTGTAGGCCCTTGTCCTCTGTGGCGACATGTCCTGGGAAGCCCTCCAGCTCCAGGTCCGCCTGCACCGCGGCCGTCACGCTGTTGGAACGCTTAAAGCGTCCGCACCTGCAAGGGAGGCAAGGGGGACAAGTGGGGCCTTTGCGAGGTGCCATCGTGTAGCAAAACCTAGATGCACTCATCAGGAGTGCGCCTGGGCCACAAGCCGGCACCTCGCGGGGAAGACGAGTGTTTTCATCTCTATTACAAGCACTCTGGTGCTTCACCTATGGCAGAACACCATTTGGCTTTGCAAACAATGAACCTCTACCTTCCACCTAAGTTTCAATGTCTAAATAATGCCCGCTTAAGACTTAAGTTTATTGCACGACACAAGGAGGCTTGATGTATCCCGTGAAACCACTACCTTGGAGTGGTCACTTGCCTTTCAGAAAGACGCTACAAGTTTACTCTCTTCTGTTTGTGGCATACACGTAAAACGAATCCCTGCTGCTTCTTTTATGTCTACAATTCTTTTAAGTAATTACATCTGTGTCCTACTGAGTTTTGGTGGCTATTCCTATCACAGCTTAGGACACGAGTTTCTTCTCCTATCTGAATAATGTAATATCATCCCGATTTTGTCTTTTATGCAAAACAATGAATCCAAATTCTGACCTCAGCAGGTGTTTAAAAAACATTTTCATCGTATGTATTTAAACGTCAGTCATTCCGCACAGCCAGTTACTGAAATGACTGGCAGAAGTGAGCTTATAACAGGAGTGCAGATTTTGCTGGTGAGAACTGTGTGTGTGTGTGCGTGTGTGCGCACGCACGCGTGCATGTGTGTCTGCACATCCAAACTTTGCCCATGCTACATGTTTTGGCTCCGCAGCAACTGGCCCCTCAGATGGCACACAGCTGTGAGTACAGCTGGTTAATGGACCTGCCACCATCTCCTGCCCTGGAGGCAAAGGAGCTGAGAACAAGCCACCGCGGGGGATGGAGACAGCCAGCCCAGGTCCCCAGGTACAGACGACGACGTGCGGGTTCTGAGAGCTTGGTGTCCTGGGGAAGCCATCAGTTTGTGTTCTGAATTCCTTGGCAATCAAAATCTTTGCAGGTTGGTCCTAAAGCCCTCCACCGTGAGCGAATCACTGGGGCTTCACGATGTAATGCGCTCATCAAAATTTGTGCTTATGAAATTTACAAGATATGCTATTTTAAATATAAAATAAAATAGTCATCCTGTTTTTGTTACAAAAACAACACTCCTGTAATGGACTTCTCTGTGTTTGACAGTTTGAGGGGTTCCTTTGAAGTGTCACAATCCCAGCACAGCTAAGGTCTTAAACGTCTTTCAATCTCCCTCCCTCTCTCTCTGTCTTTCCTTTTACTTTTAACATGATAAGGTGAGAAAACCTGTGTTTGTTTCACCCTCAGCCCGTTTTTTCCCTTTGGATAAAGGACTGTAACATTCAGAGCTGCCAGCCCCCCTGCTTTCGTAGGTGGTAAATTACTTTAGAAGAAGCGGGTCCCCCGCCGCTTGCAGAAACAAGGCATAGGAGGATGTTAATTCACACTTAGAATGATATACGTTGAAAAGTATAAAGATATGACCCTGTTTCCTGGCCTGAATTATTGATGGTCAGTGTGGTCTAGACACTTGCAGTCAGGTTACAAACCAAGAGCCCCGCTTGGGAGATGGCGGGTATCTGGGGGGCTGGTTACCGTTTCTCGTTCTCCACCTGCACGCCAACAGACTGGTACTCCCGCAGGCCACGGCTCTCCGTGTCAGAGTCGGTAGCTGTTTCCACCTAATTCAACACAGAACACCTTATTTTAGAACCAAGACAAGGGACCTGGGTCAGGGACTATTTGTGTGTGTGTATTCATTTGTGGTAATTAATTATGTATCTGTTTAATTAATGCAGAGATGCACTTGACCCAGGAAAATGACAGAGAGAGGGAAATGCACTCATAGTGGTGTAAGTTGCTACTGTGTTCCGTCAAATTCTGTGTCACCACTTGAACTCAACAGGGCACCTCAGTCTTTTAAATGTATGCAAATGAAATGGCTTTGCTTCGCTCCCGGCAAAAACTAGGCTTTGTTAGATCGCGTTTTGAGAGGACTTAAAAGCTCTTATCACACCCTACAGGTACAGCATGAACCAGAGAGAGCTAACAAAACACACGCGCGATTTAATAGGACTGTGCTGATGGCTGCATCCACATACAAGAACACACGGAAGGAGTTTAAGCATTTACCAGGAGCACCGGGGCAACCTCTCCATCCGCGCCTACACAGAGCTGTCTCTCTTTCTGCTAATGATGTGCCCAGAGCAGGGCGATGTCAGAACAGAAGAGAAATCGTACATTCTACACACAATCCTTATGGTGGTTGCGCTTGCCAAAAAGTCTCCCCAAACCCAAAGAAGCATTTATGATCGTCACTGGTGTAAAGTTAACTCGTGAGAGAATTCTAGTAGCGCAGGTTTTCTAAACAAACAAGTAAACAAACAACCCCCACCTGCCCCGCAAACTCTCAGTGTGAAAAGTCTGCAAAACCAAAGGTTAGTTTAGTCAAATATTATCCCAGCTACTACACTGTCCCTTTTCCTTTTCACAAAGAATATTGCCTATTGTCTCAAAAGGACTTTTGACCCCAATCCACAAATGTCATAACTAAACTGTCAAACACATCTTTTCTTAAAAATATTAATGATCGCTGCAAAAGATACAAACCATTAAACGAATAATCAGGACGCTCTCCTGTGAGTTATGAGAAAAAAGATGTACTTAACAATCGTGCCTGTAACTTGGGATGCCCCTCGGCTAAGCCTTTGTCACTGGGGGCTGACTCATTTTGTGGTGAGTAGAAGTCGTGGTACTAAGAGCGAGCCGGCATTTGTTTTCCGCTGACCCCGCACCGGGTACCATGCTAAGAGCAGACAGGTGTTACTACACCTGGTGCACATGATACCCTGTGTCGTTTCCAGCCACATCGAACACTGAGGAATCAGAGAAGGTGAGTAACTTGCCCAGGGGTGCACAGCTTGTCGGGGGCAGAGCCATGCTCTGCACTGATCCGCTGTGGCCAGAATCAACATGGCCACATGGAGACCCTGCAGCTCCCGGTGGGCTGCGGAGCTGGGGACAGCAGCCGGGGGCTGCCCACTGTTTATTGGTGTAATTCTGAAAACATGCACAGAAGTCATCTCTCATTTGTGTTGCATATTTTGGCGGCTGGAACAGGAAATAGGTTGACTGCAGGGGGAAACGCGCTTGAATAAAATTCCTAACCTTGCTATTAATCACCACGTCTTTTGAGTTTCAAGTGGGTCATGGCTCACATAAATGTTACCTTGCTGGGTGGGGAGACCGTTATTGTTTTACACAAAAAGATTGCAATAAAAGTTAATATATTAAAAATGTTACCCCATGTCAGTGCAAAAGGAGCTGCCTTGTGCTTTAAGTGCTATTCCACTCTATGGCTATAACCTGATTTATTTAATCAGTCTTCAACGGAGCGATAATTTGGTTATTACTAGTTTTCTGACATTGTCAGTGACGCCGCTATAAATACATGTCTGCACGTGCATGTACTTTGGTGACTATACTCCCAGCCCACGTGGTGGCTGAGGCAAAGGTATCCCATTTTACAATGTGGGTAGGTATTGTCGAATTGGATAGATACATAGTATGGGTGAAATTCCTTCATTCGTATAGTTTTAGAGAGGTATTTGTAATGGAAAGAGCATTAGCTTTTCATCATAAAAATGTTCCAAGTATTTGCCTTACTTTTTCCAGTCTTGGGATTCTGGTCTAAAGAAGTTACCTCGAATTCTAACAAATTATAAGGTGACACGTGGGAAAAATAGGAGGCTAGGAAAGTAGGATAATAGTAACATATGGTAAGTTTTCATTTCTCGTGACACAGAATAGCTGTGCAGCTCTGAAAATGATGGTTTAAGGATGACACCACGAAAGATGCTTACGATACAATGTCCACTAAGGAATGTAGACTAGCAGGTGGCGTGAGCGGTCAGATCACAGGACGTGTGTGCACACGTACAACATACACATCTTCACAGATACATAAACATGCCATAAAGTGACGAAAAAATACGACCAAGGTATCACAAAATGCTTTTTTCTTCCTTTCTCTAGTGTGTACGTTTTCTCTTATAATTCTCTTATTTTTACAGTGAATGAGGAAAAGCAGCTTTGGAGGCAGTCAAATCCCGCCACTTGCCGGCCGTGTGGTACTTGGGTAAATCTCTTAAATTCAGTGGAGTCTTTTCTTCCTACTCTCAAAAGCGAGGGAAGCGCCGGGCACCTGGTCTGATCGACGTAAGACTCTTTGGGTGGAGCCAGATTCAGCTCAGTTTCTCCACAGCACATGTAACGCTCTGCCCTCTCACGCCCGCTTTTAGGATCATCAGCTATATTAACAATAAGGTACTAAATTCAAGGAGTTTATATTGAATGACTTTTAGATTTTACAGTGTTTGTTATATGAAGCCTTTGTAAGAAAAACATGAGGATACAGCTCTACTTTTCAGAAGGTAAAGGTGAAGGGGGATATGATTCAGTGGTACAAGGTCAGGATGAGCTAAATATTTATCATTTCAGAAATCCTGGGACAGCTTTATGTAGACGGGGAAAAAAAGTAAATTTGGGACAAAGAAAAGGAATTACTGTTTTGCACGGTGGAAAGGAAATCAAAGGGGTCTTTTCCCGAGAGAAAATTCTGCCTAGGAGGGCAAAAGGATTGTAAAGGTTTGGAGAAATATATGCGTACGTTCATTGTTTTTACAAGATCCACGGTGTTCCAGGCATTGAGAAGAAAGATGAAATCAGCAAAATCCCTGTATTTTAAGCGACCTCTCTGTGAAGCAAACGCTGTACTGGAGGTGCTCACTGATGAAAGGGGAAAGGACCACCCCATCGCTGCAGTGAGTGGTGGGCGCCGGGATCTGGAAGCCCCCGCCTCACTCTCCCCGGGCCTCAGTGGAGGGACGCATGCCGAGCCTCGGGCCAGGAGGAGCAGTGGGAAGGGCGGTCCCGCACAGACCAGTTAGGGAACAAGGAGTTTGGTGTGGCCGGTGTGTGTGTGAGTGCACACGTGTGTGCGTGTATATGCCTGTACGCACGTGTGCACGTGCATGTGTGCAGCACACGTGCGCACACGTGAGCGCACATGTGGGACTGTGCATGTGTGTGCGTGGCCCGCGTTTTCGGGAGGTGAAGGCTGATTGCCCGTAGTTGGAAGCACCAGAGAGGAGCAAGCCGTTACCAGGAGATTTGCTGGAGCTCCAATCTCAAGTTTTTGCTCTAAACTGAGCTCATTTTAGGCTCTGCCTTCAAAACTTCACACGTAGCAAAGCGGGTACATTGCTTCCCATACAAAGTCCCTGCAGTTCCCTCAGGGACTTATTACAAGTCCAACAGTTAAATATGATTTGCCAGCCCTGCTCTGTGAGATGCTCGCAGCCCCAGCAGAAGCAGTTAGGAAGGTGGGGTGGGGAGGGAAGGCTTGCTGGAAACATGAAATGGCTGGGGCTCCGAGGGCGTCCTGGGTCAGGGTAAATCAGTATCACCACAGAGAGGACGTTTAAACCCAGTAACCAGCTGGTGACACCGCAGAGTGGGAATCGCTCCCATTTTAGAGATGGGGTGACTGAGGCAGACGGGATTGAATGATCCCTGACATTAAACCACATCACAGGGTATGGGAACAGTAAACGTGTTCTACAGAGTTTCACACGCACACGCACACGCACACACACACACACACACACAAGTAGAAACTGCAATAACAGACAAACCACAGATAAAAACAAAAGTGAGCACAAAGAAAATAGCTAAATGTCACCACCATCGTGAAGAAAAGTGAGGTAGGGCCAGGTGTGGGCTCCAGGTGAGAAGACAGGTGTGCTGGCCGGCATATGTCACCAGGAGGGACCCAGGTGTAGCGCACACCTGCAGGGCCTGGGGCAGGATGTCACGGGAGGAGCCCTGAGCTGAGCCCCTGAGGACCCTACACATCAGTGCTCATCCTGGGCCCGGGCTCCAGAGAAGGTGCAGGCAGGAGGGCACACTCTGCTCGGTGGGAAGGACAGTGTCTGTACAATGAAAAGACTCTGCACTGTCTAAGTTTCCCCAACAGCTGTGGTTCTGGGAACCCGTCAGGTCCTGGTTCTGGCAGGCCAGGCGGGAACCCGTCCCCCCAGCGCTGGACGGGCTCGCAGAACACCAGCCACCCTGCCCCGCAAGCTGAGGACAGCGTGATGGGGCCGGGGGTGTTGCCGCCCTCCACGAGGGGTCATGGGGTGAGAACCACAGCAGGCTCCCGGGGGGGTGTCACCGCAGGACCCTCATTTCTTCCCCTTCCGTGTGCGGCAGGAGACTGCAGGCTGGGATCCCATCCTCCCCCTGTGGCTGTCGACCTGTAGGCAAGTCACTCACCCCCAGCCTCGGGCTCCCCGTCCCTGACGGGGGTGTGGCTCCAGCTGGCCCGTGGGGCTACCGTGAGGATGAGGGCAGCCCGGGGCGGGGCTGGGACGCAGACTCAGCAGATCCACACGTGGCCCCAAGCCAGCCCCCTTCTTCGCCCTCAGCGTCACCTCTACTTTGTGCCCTGCCCACCCTGACGCCCTCGAGCATTCTTCTAGAGCTTTCTAGGCATCTAGGGGTGGTCCTTCCATCGGCTCGGTCTTCACTTCATCCCTCTTCCCCCCTGTGCCCTCGAGCTGGCGCCCCACACCCATCTGTCTCCCAACTATCCTGACACTCGAGTTTCTTGGACGACATCTTCTTTGGCTTCCAGCTCACTTCCCTTGGCCACCGCGAGGTGACAAGCTCGCATCGTGCTGTGACATGCCACCAGGAGGAAAGCGGAACCCCTGCATTCGCACGCTCGCCCACACTCGCCCACCGACACTGACCGAGAGCTCGCTATGTGCCAGGCGCTGTGCTAGGCGCTGGGTACCAAGAGGCGGCAGGTGCGCCCGGCCGGCATGCGATGCGCAGCTGGGGGCGGGTCCGGCGAGGCTGGTAGGGAGGGTGGCCTGGGCAGAGCGGGGGACCTTCTGGGGAGAGGCACGGCGGCCGGAAGCAGAATGGGGCGCGGGGGGGTGGCTCCTGGGGTGACTTGCAGGCAGGAAGTGGTGGCCGGATAAACTCGCTTTACGGGTGTCTGGAATTACCTGAAATTATCTGAATTACCTGGAAATTCCCGCTATTTTCGGATAAGTCAGCAACTCCTCGTGTTTGGAAGTCGACCCTCCAGCCTTGTTTGTGGCTGGGTGGGCCGTGCCCCTGTGGGAGGGGGCGGGTGGGCAGACCGGGGGGCACACGCGCCCAGGAAGGTGGCCTCGGCCTCCTGAGCTTGGGGGCCTCACAAGTCTCGTCTGGAGACGTGAGTCTAATGGCAGAGCGAGCCCCGAGTGAACGCCAGCTGCCCCCGTACCAGTGCCCCCCGCCTGCCCGTTTGAGCCCCAGTTTCGTCCTCATCAGAGTGGGGCTGATTCTGTGTCATCAGGGGATGCAAGGGTTCCCTGCAGTAATCCGGGAGCACCTAGCATAGAGCCTGGCATATAGAATCAGGACAGAGAGAGGTGACATGAGCAGTTGTATGGATAATCAAGGGAGAGGAAGGAAATTCATGCGCACTTGGCTTTGGAGTTGTTTCGGTACTTACATCTGACCTTGGGTATGGCTGGTGCTCTGGGAGTTCAGAGTCCTAAACAAAACAACGAAGCCACAGTGTGGACACCGGGTTCAGAGGACCCAGACCAGCGGGCAGTCTCCCCAGCCTGCGGCCCCCGGCCCCCGACGCCCAGGACACGGCTCCCCTCTCACACCTGCTGAGCTTGCAGGCCCTCCTCCCTGGCACCAGGGGAGCCCTCGGCTGGACTCGGGCTGGTGGAGGCGCCCGTGCTCGCCGGGGACGCCACGGGGAACCTGCCTGGCTGGCCGACACCACCTCTTGCAGGGAGTCACGGCAGAAATCCTGGGAAACGTGGTCCGCGCGAGGCCTGTCCTGGGCCGTCCCCGGGTTGGGGCAGGAGCCGGGTGGTGCTCTTCCTAGCCAGGCGCCTTCCCCGCCCCTGCGCCCGAGTGGACGCGGTGGTGGGAGCTGGCGTAGGGGCGGCCTCTGCGGCCTGAGCGGAGGTGGCTCGGCCCTCAGTGCTCAGAACGCAGTGAACCAGAGCTAACCCACCAGCGTCCTGGGGTCGGCGCGGGGACTTTCGGGCTCACCTCGAGTGGCTGTGAGCCCCTTTTTCGTACAAGCAGCCCTTCCCTGTCATTCACCTTTGGTCCCAATGCCCTTCCTCCCCTCTCTACTGTTCGGCCACAAGACTAAAAATCAGGTTTCAACCACAAAACCTCCTTCTTAAGTGTCAGAATAACCTATTTCCATACGCTCCAAGCAGCTGGCAGCCCCTGGAAATGCCTGGGGGGGCCCTCCGGGTGGCGGGTGGGCCTGGCCGGGGCATCCCGCCCGCTGCACCCACAGGCCGGCCTCCCCTGAAGGCCGGGCCCAGGCTCTGAATCCTCTGCCCCGCGGGGTCCCTGCGAGGGCCCGGGCCAAGGCCAGCAGTGCTTGGTCTGTGTCACCGTGGGGGGCACGCGGGAGGTACCTGGACCCCGATGGAGGAGCGCCGGCTCTGGAGGAAGCTCTCGGCCTTGGACACGAGGGTGGCCTTGTCACCGGTCCGCACCGAGCCACCCTGGCCCTCGGCGGCATGGCGCTGGGCCGCGGCCGTCTCCAGGGCCAGGCTCATGGCCTTGTTGCTGTCCAGACTGTCCGTGGAGTTGTAGAGGCCGCGGCCGTCCTGGGGCCACGGGGCCATCCTCTGGGCGCGGCTGTCCTGGTAGGCGTCCTGCGTGGACTCGGTGCTGCTCTGCGCCGTCACCGAGATCAGAGGCTTGGAGGTGGCGCGGGGGGGTACGGGCGGTGGTGTCTTTTTGTAGTTGGTGTAGGACACGGCTGGAAGAGAGACAGAGGCCCGTCAGCGGGCCCGGGTCCCCGCCGCCCGCAGGGAATCTGGTCCACGACCGAGCCCTCCCTTGGCCACTGGGCAGGTCTCTCCCCGACGTCTAGCCTAGCAAAATGAGGCAGAGTGTGGGGAAAACCCTTTATGCTCAGAGAGAGTCGACAGGGATGTGTGTGTAACAGCGAAAAACTATAAAAACACCCCCAAATCCAGCAGAATAAGTAACGTCTGACTCAGCAGGGCAGAAGGAAGCCACACCATCGTCTACACGCCGGTCATGGTAGCAGGTGAGATGCTTATAACTCCAAGTTAAAAAAGCGGGGCCTACTCGACTCTATCCAGCCTAAGATGGAATATATTGTAAAGAAAACCTGTGAATGAAGAAAGATGAGAAGTACATTTTAACCACGGGCATCATTCAGTGACGGTGTGGCTGACAGTTCTCTGTATATCCTACCAACGCTTCTGATGAATAGGTATTCTTTTAATCATGGAGAAAAACACACAGTATCAGAAAGCTCTTTGCTCCCCATAAGTACACGCTCCCTGGGTACAAACCATAGGAGGCGACTGAGAAGGGACCCGGGTCTCCACGTCTGCCCGGTTCATAACCACCACTTCGCCTCCTCTGAGCCCTGCACACACTGGAGTTCTACACATGACGCTGACAGTAAAACCCCCAAAGAAAATAAGTGCAATTCGACATGAAATGATATTAACTGCCTCTTAGAAGGCACCCAAAATTCATCAGATATATTTGCTGGGCTCTGGGTGTTACCAATTTTCACAGCAGGAATATATCACATCTGCTCTGAAGGAATGGGTTTTCCATAGGTGCTGGTCGTGTTTCTTTACCTGGAAGGAAGGATTGGCAGAAGTGTTTCCGAGAGGGACCCGGGCACCCTCATCACCACGCAAAGCACGCGCACCCACGCAGGGTGCAGGCGTCGGGGGCTGTTGGCCTGGGGACCAGACGTGCCCAGGAGGACGGCCTGGGAGGGCCAAGCCTCGTCCGTGAGGACAGACGGAGCAGCTGTTTCCTTTCAGGGCCTCCAGACACTGTGCCCGGGGATCACCATCCTGCTGCTGTGTGGAAATGCACCATTTCCTCTCCTGTTTGTGGGGACTTCAACCAACATTCCTAACCTTTACCCTCTGCGCCAGTGATTTTTAAATCTGCGTGAATGGATTTTCGCAAGAAATAAAGCCTCAAATGTCATCCCAGGTGAACATAGGCAAATAAAACAAAATGAGTTTGTCATGTCAGGATGATCTCAAGACATAACAACTTCGCATGAAAATTTATGAAATGCACACATTTTCGAAAGGATGAATGGGAAAGAGGCGCTGAAGGGTAGGAAACACAGGGGGGCACACGATTATTAGAAAAACGGGCTTTGAATATGGTTTACACCCGAGAAACCTCTAAAAGCATTCTCTTTAAAGACACTCACCAAGCTCTAGAGGAAAACTGTGGAAAGCTGACTTTATTCAGGGCTTTACTGTGGGAGATTCCGGTGTTTAAGGAAAGGCTCCCAACCTCCAGCACTTACCACTAGCTGCTGTTCTAAATAAGCCCGAGTCCGGGGGCTGTGTCGCCAGCCGAAGGAAGTGGCCCTCCCGGACGTGGGGCTGCGAGCGGCTCTTCCTGTTTCCCCCGGAACGTCATCCACACCCCAGGGTCCTTGTGCCTCAAGTCCGCTTCTTAAGGGCACCTTCAACATCCTCAGCAGGCCTCTCCACCTGTGCTGTCCTAGTGGCTAAAACACTTTGGTTTAAGGAGACCTCTGTCCATCCGGGTTCAGTCAATCACAAGGCATCCACCACCGACCCTGCGGTCCCTCCTGCCCTGGTCCCGCCCTCTGTCCTGTCGACGCAGCCTTTTAACCTCCCTCGCACACCTACCGTCGCGGCCCTGCCAGGCCCCCCTCAGAGCACACCCAGGACTGAACGGGCTTGCTGAAAGCCCAGCATCGCTCCCATGGGGCCCAGGTCACTAGGACACAAGGTCCTAGGAGTCAGGGAGCCCGGCCCCATCACCAGGCTAAGGAACTGCTCCAAGAGAGGAAAACTGCAAAGCAAAGAACACCTGCCTCTTCAAGAACGTTAACTGGTGAATGTTTTATAAAAACGTGCTGTCACAGACATAGAGAATGGACTTGAGACGCGGGGAGGGGGAAGGGTAAGCTGAGACGACGTGAGAGAGTGGCATGGACATATATACACTACCAAATGTAAAGTAGCTAGCTAGTGGGAAGCAGGCACATAGCACAGGGAGATCAGCTCGGTGCTCTGTGACCACCTAGAGGGGTGGGATAGGGAGGGTGGGAGGGAGACGCCAGAGGGAGGAGATATGGAGACATATGTATACGTATAGCTGATTCACTTTGTTGTACAGCAGAAACTAACACACCATTGCAAAGAAATTCTACTCCAATAAAGATGGTAAAAAAAAAACCCCAAACACGCCGTCAACCTGTGGATGCACTGACTCCGGATGCTTGGAGTTTGCAGCTTCTTCCCCGTGGGCACGAAAGTCACCGGCTGGAGAGCGCGTGGAGAACAGGGAACCCGCCTGCACTGTTGGTGGGAATGTCAACTGGTGCAGCCACTATGGAGAACAGTGCGGAGGTTCCTTAAAAACTAAAAATAGAGCTACCATATGATCCTGCAATCCCACTGCTGGACATCTACCCAGAAAAGACAAAAGCTCTAATTTGAAAAGATACACGCATCCCTATGTTCGGAGTAGCACTATTTGTAAGAGCCAGGACATGGAAACAACCTAAATGTCCATCGACAGAGGAATGGGTAAAGATGTGGTACATACATACAATGGAATATTACTCAGCCATAAAAAACAATGAAATCTTGCCACCTAGAGATTATCATGCTAAATGAAGTAAGCCAGACAGAGAAAGACAAACATCATATGGTATCACTTATACATGGAATCTAAAATATGATACCATGAACTTATTTACAAAACAAAAACAGAGTCAGACACAGAAAACAAACTCATGGTTAACAAAGGGGAAGGGATAGAGTAGGAGTTTGGGATTAGCAGACACACTACTCTATATAAACTAGATAAACAACAGGTCCTCCTGCATAGCACAGGGAACTATATTCAATATCTTGTAATAAACTATAATGGAAAAGAATATGAAAACGAATATATATATGTATATATTATCTGAATCACTCTGCTGTACACATGAAACTAACACAACATTGTAAATTAACTATACTTCCATAAAAAATAAATAAATTTTTAAAAAAGAAAGGGAAATCTCCCATATTTCCATTCTGGTTCTTTTAGAGCTACAGTACATCTTCCTTGCTTCAGACATAAAGTGATGTAAGCGTGCGTGTGATCTGGGAGAAGCTGCCTTCTCTCAGCCTCAGTTTGCTCATCTGTAAAAGGGAAGCAGCCACAACGTCACTTATCTGCTGTCGCGAGGATGATGGGGAACAAAGCTCACGTAGGGGCGGCGGAGCGCGCTCTCGGGGAGGGCGGCCCTGACAGCGGAGGTCGCTTACAGCTGCTCATGGCTCCTCCCCCAATGGACAGAAAGACAAACACCAACAGCAACCAGCACCCGGCGCCACCTCATTTCTTCGGAGGCTGTTACCGGGTCACCGTAGGGGTGTTTATGAGACACAGTCTCGGGGAAGAACAATCAGTGTGCACCCCGCCAGGAGCACACCCAGGGGCACGGCTACAACTGGGAGAGCGTCTCTGTGGCCATCTGAGCTCTCCATCCTTTAGCTTCATGGAAGCTGCAGAACAACCTTGCCGGTCGATAGCACTTGTTCTTCCATTTCCCAGATGAGAAAACGGAGGTTCCAGTATCTTTGAACATTTTCCTGAGGGCAGCCAGAGAGTCAGCGGCAGGACGGGACCCAACGCCCCCGCAGCTGCCGACTAGAGAGACTCCTTCCTCCTTTCCTTGACCTCGACCCGGCTCAGCCTGCTCTAATCCCTGGGGTATTCTGGATGGGACCCCTGCATCGAATCCCCCGCCATCCTCTGAGGCAGTTGTCCCCAGGCAGGCAGTGTAGACTCGGGTCCCGGCAGCCTTGCCGGCTGGTTTGCACCACTGGCTGTGGAGTTCCAGGGCTGCCACGCTTCCACGAGCTGTTCCAGGGGACGACCACGTGACGTCCCCCCAGAACGTGGGGTTCCCCTGAAGACATGTGGGCCGACGTTTAGCTAAGTGGCCCAGGGAACGTTCTGGCTGAACACGTGAGGATTTCCCACCCTCTGGGATCCAATCACCATCTTCTCGATGGGGGAAGTATGTGCAAGGGTGGGACAGTTTTAAGCCCCTGAATGTCTTTATCACTTGTCACTTGATTCCCCTTGAAATGGCTCCAGTGAAAATCCAACACATACATTTATAATGAAATAAGTAGGCGCTACCTAATGTTTTGAGAGTAAATTTACACAAGTTAAAGAAACACATTCAGAAAACACACATAAAGATTTCCAGGCACTCAGATATCAGATCCATTAGTACACATTAGTACAGAAGTCCAAACGGGATTTGTAGTTTCAGACGTAAGACAGGCGTTTAACACACAGTTTGAACGTCCCTTTTGCCGCCCTCTCAGGCCCTATTGCACACGATGTGATCCCTCGTGTGACTTTGAATGAGGCTGTTTACTGCTGACAATGCAACACTTTTATATTCTTGGTCAACTGTATGCTTTTGAATTGGATAATTTAAAAATTAAGTGTCAGTTGTCAGCCTTGGGTAAATAAAAATTAATGTATACGAACTACTTTAGATTAGTAAAATAACACTGTGACAGAATTTTTGAAAAATAAAGTATATCAATGTACTCATTCATTAGTCCATTCTTTTGACAAATACCTGTCGGTACCTATAATCTCATGCAGTAGAACTGTATATTCTTAAACGCCTCCTTAGAATTAGAATTAGAAGCTGGGAAATATAGTAAAGAAAGGACTAAAAATGCTCATTTGAGCATGTTAATTTGCTGCCATGGATTAAAATAAACCATGATAGGTAACGTTTTACACATTCAAGAAAAATATTCGATTATTCAGTTGAACAGTTTAGGTAATAATGAGTGAGCTCATTGTTAGTTACAGGCTGTACCATCTATCATTTTCTACATGTAGGTCAGACAAACATCATATACGAATGAAAATTTTAATTTTAACTTAGCAGTGTAATTCTGTCAAAGTGTATACAGCTTCAAAAAGCAGATGACTCAACAGAGAGATTTCGAAACATCCCAAGATTTGTTTCAATGAAAGTGATCAAAGATAAATTTTAAAGTAAAAAATGAAATGATTACTTAACATCTTTAGGTGTCTGACGGCCTGACTACTCTATTTTTATTTTTTAATTGAGTCCAGGCAGGAACATTCTTTTGGGTTTAAAAGCCTGTCATCGATTTCTTTCACCATGTGTCTAATGCTGTGAAAATTCCTGGGGATTTTCAAGCGGCTTCCTGATTCTAGGGAGAGAGATTAAAAGGCACTTGTGTTTTAATCCATTTCCTGAGTTAGTCTGGACTCTGCTTATGTCTTGGGGATCAGATGAGTTGGTGAGACTCACCCTGAAAATAATGGGGGTGACAGAAAGCAGCGGCTCTGTGACGTGCCTTCTCTTCTGAGTCTATTGATACCAATGTGAGACTTTGCGCCACCAAGAAAAGGTTAATTACACTATTTAAGATGGAAGGAGCCATGCATATAATACATTTTAGGGAGATTTCTATGAAAATTGTACTAAACCAATAGTAGTGATACTTAAGGGACATGTTTCTCTTCCCTGTTAGAGCGGAATGAGAACCACGGCAGAGGCAGGTGAAAACTGTACTTTCCCAGATATATGCGGTATATATATGCGGGATTGAGTTAATCTCATTGGGACCCTTTCTGAAGAAATGGCTCAAAGCCCTGGTCAGAAGGGTGTGAGCTGGGCAGATGGGGAGAGGCTGCAGCTGCTGGCCCTGCTGGCCAGGTGAACTGTGCCCAAAACCTCGCAGATGATTTATCCTGATTGCGTGAGAAGGGCCGCATTCCAGACGGCTTTGTCCAATAGCATAGCCCGGAGCCAAGTTTAAATGACCTAAACTTCTGAAATATCTAAACATCTCAGCTCCACTTAAACATCAGTTCCTCCGCATCTGAGCTGCATTTCAACTGCTCAATAGTCACGAACAGCCAGTGGGGACAGTACTGGACAGAGGCCAGAGAACATTCTCATTGCTGGACGGTGCTGGTCTAGAGGTTTTCTCCAGGCAAAGTTGAATCAGTATGAGCAGCCCCCATCTGTTCAACAGATGACATAAAGCAGAGGACATCGGTCATAAGGACTTCCCTTTAGGTCTTCAAAGTGTTGGGTTAGCAAATCTACTGAAGGAGAATTTGGAGAAACACATCTTATTGGAGGTAAACTAACTTGAATGGGATGAAATACACTGCTGCTCAGTCTATACTTCCACATGGCTCTGAGTAATCTCAAATGTGAATACATCGTTACTTTAAATGCATGCCTACTTATCCCTCCACACCTGGAATTCTGGACATATTTCTGAATTCAGTCCTTACAAGTCATTTGCAAGCCAAAAAGGAAATTTAAAAATTAGCATTCTGTCATATAAATACGTAATCAAGATAAAATATTTTTCGAAAGTCAGGCATCGCCGTTCTATTTGAATGTAACAGCGACACTTAAATTCACTGCACTCTTAATTAGAACTTCAAAGATAACAGCATAAAAGGAATTACAGTCATCAAGCCCATGAATGTCTAATGAGAGTTTGGATATTGGAGAAACCAAACCAAAGGCAAAGATTCGACATAAAAGATTAAAGCTATTTTGACACTTTAATTAATGTCAGTCTCAAAACATAAGTGTAAATCAAACAGGACACAGAAGTCTTATCCCACGAGCGTGCACATAGTGGTTTCCCTAAAGTTACAAAAACTTGCCTGGGTCCCCCAAGTTCTGGGGCAACATTGATGGGCTGGTGGCACAGACACCTACCTCGGATGTGTTAATTAGGAAGAAATTATAGTCTAACCAGCATCTAACATCTTGCAGACAGTAAAATGAAGTGATGACAGCTGTTTCACGGTTTGAGACACTTCCTGTTTTCATTTTAAATATTTAAAACTCACTTTGCACAAGAAGAACTTGGATTTTCTGAAAAAAAAACTGAGAAGGAGCCAACTTTTATGGATGTGAAGAATCAGATAAGTTTCTAAGTACAGAATTCTGAGTGTTCAAGGGCCCAGGCAGTAAACAAAACGATAACACAACAGGGAATTGATTATAATGATGGTAAGCGCTGAGCTTACAGAGATCAGATAACAAGACAAAACGATGAAAACGTACAGGCAGCAGAGGGTGTCTCTCCCCCGCCCCACCCAAATCAAGTGTCCAGTGTGACACAACTGTGTTCTGCATCTTTTGACAATGGGAGGCTTTAAACTTAGATGAAAAAATTTTTTGAAAAGAATGATTTATTTCAGTGGAAAAGCTGACAGACCCATCGCAGGGACACAACTGGGTGACTTGGGTCAATCCGTTCGTGGAGAATTTGCAGATCAAGTAGTGGAAGGCGCTGTCCTGTCCTCACAAGCAACATGTGGGCTGCTCTTTGTTTCACTTGGGACGTTTAATCGTGAATAAAGTCTACATTAAAGTTGTGCCAGAATTGTATTTTTACCACCAAGATGTGGGAGGGGGTAATTCTTGGGTGGGGTTTTGTTTGATGGTGAAATCATCAATTTTCATGTCTGCTCATGGCAAATAAGGAGTACGTAGCTGTGACCCACTGGAGTTAAAGTATCCAGAGTTACTACACTACTGTCTCTTGACTCAAGGAAAGAAAACGACCTTCCAACGAAAAAATAAATAAAATGATAAAGCTGATGTTACTTGCAAGGGTAAAATCAACCCATAACTTCTGAGCTACTGACACCTACTGATGCTCAGCGTCTAACGAATACATCCTGAATATTGTCTACTTCTCCTGGAAAGTTCCATAAGAAGGTTGGAAGACCCCCCAAACCTCTAATACGGACAACACAGTCACAATCGCAAGGTGACTGCAGTAGAAACAGATACACAGTCATCGATCCTGACGCACAGGACAAGCGTCAGAGGCACCTTCTGTGTGTGCCGTGTTGAGATCAAGCAGTCAGCTGTGCCAATAAATCAGAGCTCCCGGCTGGGGGCTTCCCGGTGACCTTTCTGGGCCTGCTTGAATCAGTAACCACTAACAGTTTGAGCACGAACAGCTCGTGCGGCCAGGATGCTGGCGGCCACTAGGGGCGTGGGATGGGGTGTAGCGGCTCTGCCTGGGCGCAGTGAGACCCTGGCCCTATCCTGGCACCGCCGTCAGCGGCCATGGGGCTCCAGGCCCCGCTCACCTTCTGCAAAGGATGGATCCAACTCCCTTACAAAGCTCGCAGACCCAGCACAAGGACAAATACTGTGCAAACACAATGTGTCTGTGAACTCCTGCTTCGTCCTGGCCATGGAACTATATCTGCTCTGAATTCCCCATTAATAATGGGACCCTGAAAACCAGGGGCCTCTAACAGCGTGAAGGGCTCACTGCAGCCTCCGATCTCCAGGAAATCGTGTCCCTCCCTGGCCTGCAGGAGAGGGTGCATTGAGAGGAGAGGTTGGCATGGAGACTGCACAGTGAGTCATCCCCGAGCCCGGCCCTGAGATAAAACAGGGAGGAGATGAGACATGGACCAAAGTGGCCATTTACTGTGCTTTTCAGACACTGCTGGCAACGTGTCGGTCTGCCAGCTGCCTGCCATTCCTGGGCTCCACCTCCCACCATATTCTTTATTAAAAAGAAAACCTGGCCCTGACACCTGGAGCTGGAAAACAGATGATGCAGAGTCTGTAACGAAGCACAAAGATGTTCTAAATGAGTCCCCACAAAGGGCTGGTTTGCTGATCCATGCGTCCCTGCATGTTTGCTGGTGACTGCAGTGTGCTGTCAACGTCACATGAAAAGTTTTATTCTCAGCTCTAAACTCGTAACATCAATCACAGAGTGAAAACCACCTGCACCGGGAACAGCGCTACCACCTGAGGGCAGCTCAGAGAGAAAAACATCCCTTACTAATTAACCCGTTTGTTCATTGTTTTCATTAAAAACTCAGCAACTACTTCTTCAGTGTTTAGCACATTCCAGGCCATGGGGACCCAAGAGTGAGGAAATCCTGGCTTTCCTGGTCTTTTGTCCCGGGAGAGGAGACGCTGAGCCAGACGCATCATTAAAACACACAGGATGCTCGAGGTGACAGACTCCAAGCGCAACTTCATGACGTTTGTGAAAAGTACCACAATGTGTATAAAACCCAATTGACTTTTCTAGTTTAATATTCAGTTAGCACCAGGTTCATGGAATTATTTTCTTAAAGGAGAGAGAGAAACACAAACATCTCTAAATTCCACACCTACATGTTAATGAATGCATGACTAGAAAAAAACGCCAACTTAACTGAAGGGAAAAGAGGAATCATTCAAATGGGGCTTCAGAAAAGGAACTCCCTGGTCTCCAGTCACGGGCAGGGCCTCTAGGTGCCTGGAGTGTGGGCGGGGCTTGCCGTGGGCGTCCACACCTGCAGGACGGCATCCATCTTTCTTCTCCTTAACCTTTCATATTTGGCTCTGATGAGCACAAATCCAGACTGAGACTAGACACAGAAGCTTTTCTGCAGCCTGGAAGGTGCCCAGTCCATCAGGCATTTTCCTGCGTCTAACTCTCAGTGGGAAGAAGACTCCACCTGCCCCGGTGGTTCTGCGGATTCGCGCAGTGAACAAAGACATCAGGGCTGCGTGTGAGGCGTCTGGTGGCTGAGCACTGCAGGCAGGAGCTGAAGGGCCATGCAGACCATCCTCGGGAGGGATGGAGGTCCAGTTGCCCACAGCTGCCTCTGTGGCCTCCACCCTCTGGGCACCCTGGGGCTTTGGGCCTCCCTGACGATGGAGCTGACGCCTGACTGAGGACCAGGACAGCTGGGGTCGCTGAACAAAAGCTGAGCTGAGCTGAGCTGGAAGACGCTCTCGGCTTGACGCTGAGGACCCTGGACTCCCAGGGGACCTTCCTGCTGCTGTGACAGGTCTCGCTCATTTCTGCCAGCCTCAGGGCTGCCCACTGAACACATGGAACCTAGCGGGTTCCCCGTTTCAGCCACGCAGGACACCTGTCAATCCTATTGGCTTCAGCACCTGGACCTTGGGTTGTAGGTTTGAGAGAGTGAATGTTCTCTGTTAGCGCTGCTCCCCAGATGCTTGCCGTGTGATGCCAGAATTATGCTGATGGGGGTTTTCTTGGCGGAAGTAGGTACGGAGACCTAGACTTGGAGCAATAGCAATGGAGCCTGCATCTGTCCTTTCCCAAGTATCTCTGCTTCAGAGACTCTGTCCCCATGCTCCTGTCATCTACATACAAGGGATGCAGATGTAGGCTCTGAGCATCCTTTGAGAAGCACACGGCACCTGCCTCTTCAATAACCCCAAGTGCCAAAGTAACTCATTTCCTTTTGCCACCGTCTGCCACCTAGTACAAGCCTTTCAGAAAATTCCCTCACAGTGAGGGAAGCCTCAGTCTGCAGGAAAGAGTATGTGGGAGGAGACTTCTCTGTCCCACAGTTAGGATCTAAGTCCATGCCGTAAATATTCGGAAGAGAAGAGAACGTTGAGCATTTCGTGAATCATAGCCCACTTTGTAATAACTCACCATAGGGATCAAATGTTAACTACCAAGTATTAGCAGAGAAAATTTGAGCACGGTGATTATCTATGTGCAGAGTGTCCAGAGCTTCTAAATCTATTGCAAATTCTGTTTCCCTTCATTTCATGAAGCATCTCTTTAGTACTTTAGAGACATTAGACAAAATAAAAATCTGTGGATTTGATTCCGTTGATTGTGTGACTGATCAAAATGGCAGTGCAGGAAAGACCTGCTATAAATCCATAAACTGATAAAGAAAACACCAACTGTCCATTAGAGAAAGCGATCACAGCACACACAGACAATTTAAAGAACTGGAAAGGTGGCCTTGCCCCATATTTGCCGTATGGGTTTTTCTCCAGGAATTCAGCGGACCTACACCTGTTCATGACAGAAACGAGCACTGTTCCTTAGCTGGCGAACCTTTCCCTTCTTATGTCTTACACTCATGGTAACACTGGATACGATCAATCAGTTCATTCTTCCTTATCCCTCTCCTTCTTGGCTTCCAAAAAGTAATAAACCGATAAACAGAAGTATAAATGTTCTTTACGATAAATCCGCTGGGAATTTCAAAGCTCTCCCATTATTTGTGTTTCAAAAGCACAGCATGGCTCTGCATCTTAGTGGCTATGTTAGGATGAAATAAATCCAATGTAATTATTTATTTTATAAAGGAATGCTTTACACATATGAAGATGTGTTTCCTATGGTCCATAGAACTATTTCCTTACAATGTTTCACTGCCACCTGTCTGTCATCTGAAAGGAATCCAGGCAGATATAACCCAAATCCCTAAAACCATAAACCAAGCCCACCATGTATATGTGTGTAGCATTCTACTTTTCTTGGCTTCTGAAAAGGGGTTGAAAGATTAACCTCAACCTCATTCAATCTCTTCCTCCAAACCTGGGAATGTTAAAATGGCCTAAACGAATTGTTTTGGCCTAATACCTCTACTGAAAATAAATGATAACCAGGCAGCACTAGCTATAAGGTCGAGTTTTGAATAGTTTTGAACAGCTCCAGTATCTTTGTAAAGGCAAAAGGAAGTTAGCGGTGGAATTTTTTCATCACTTAAAAAATATTTTGAGCTATGTGTATTTGGCTTTTGGACATCCTCAATGTTAGAGAACGGCAGTTCCCTCCAATTCAGTTTCTATGCCTGAATAATTCTTACCTTTTCAGGGAATCAACATCAAAATTGGAAGGATCACCTAAAATGATTTTGCAATTAGTGGGCCACTAAGGACCTCTTTTCAGAAGTTCTCAGATGTCATCTGAGGAGTAATTAACAGGCACGGGTTGCTGCCATTCTGGGAAAACCTCTGCACTTGACCTACATTGCAGGATAAAACTTCGGGATATTATTTGTATGTTTTTTCCCACAATCCTTCCCGTTGCAAGCAGTTCTGGGGTCCCTCTCTGCAAAGATTTTGTTGGGGGAAGGTAGCTCCAGCTTAACCTTGTCTTGACTTTGGTAAAAACCTAGACTCAACAGAGGTTGCCCAGGGGTCAGCGGGGAGAGGGCAGAGAGCAGAGTTCTGCAGAGAATGGCGGCAGGAGGAGAACCTGTGCGTCTCTGAGAAGCTGAGTCCTGACCATGCAGTGGAGGCCCAAGAACCCTGAGGCCACGCGGAAAGGGACACGGAGACCTTAGGGCAGCGGGTGTCCGTGACCGGGGGCCTCCAGATGGGAGTCCTGGCCTTGTAATGCCCTGGGTTCACCCCAAAATGACCAAGGCTGAATATCAGGACACTCAGAATTGGTATTGAACTGATTTAAAGAAAATAAACTACTGTGTTATTTCTTGCACAGCTAAGTTGTAGGTGGTCCACTCACATGTCACACTGAATATCTGATAAAGAAGTTGGTGGGTACCGTGAGTTGGTACCGTCCAAAGAAAAACATCGAGAGGAAAAGCGGAACGGGAGGTCTGAGCGAAGGGCTTAGCAGAGGGGGAGTTTAAATACTGAATTTTAAGTGAGTGCAAACTGTTAGTGTAAATAGATTTAAATATTTCATACACTGTAAATTCTCAAGTCAACCATTCTTACATTCAACAAATATTTACTGAGTCCTGCCTGTACAGCCCAGGTGTACAGAGCAGGAGACTGGGCAAATCGAAACTCAGCTGCAGCAAATCCCAAAGTGCCCAAGTGTGGTCCTGACCTTGGCTAATACTAGGGAATACAGTAACCAAAGATCAACGACGCCCCAGAACCATGGGTTTGTGCACTGTCTTGGGCAGGATGTGACAGCCTGTGAGTGGCAGCCTTGCTTAGTAGTGACAGTGGCATTTGTGATCTCCAGCTGCTTTCACCAGAGCCTGGTGGGGTAAGACTGGTCACGTAGCTGCAGGTGCCCGTGTGGCCAGCGCAGCATGAAAGACCCCACCCCGAGCACACCTTGGGCCTCCTCGCCCTGCAGTGTTTGCACACACGCTGCTGCTGCTATCAGAAGGCGTGTTCTGTGTGACTAGCAGTGAGAGGACAAAGAAACCCTGGGCCTCTCTGGATGCATACCGTCCCCCTGTTGTGTACTGTGTCCTTTGATGCAAACTGAACACTCGTGGGTGGTAAACTCCAGCCCCTGCTCTAGAAGTTTCTGATACAGTGTTTAACAGCCCCTAAAGGCGCCTGCTCTCGTGGCAGTGGAGGAAAGACAGTCAACAGTAAGAGTTAAAATAATCTCTGATATCGATTATCTATAAGGAAACCCAATACTGCAAATACTGAAAACTGCACTAACCGAGCAGAGAAATCCTGCTGTGACACCTGCCGCTGGGCTGTGACCCGTCAGCAGCTCGGTCAAGCCGACACCCTCCTTCTCAGGACAACGTTTTAAATTCAAAAACGAAAATGCAGAGGATTAGAAAGTTACATAAAATATAATCATCAAAATGTTAAAAATGTTTGTGATATGTTCCTGTCCATTAATGCAGTACATGATGAGATCCGGCAACGGGACTAATAACTACTGTAATTTCAAAGCCTGAGGAGCGTAAACGGTGTTTTCAAGATCCCTGCAGGAATCGTAGGGCGACTCTGAACTGACACTCCTGCACTCTGAGGCAGACGCACTGCTAACGTGAGCGTGTTCCGTAGCATTCCTCACCCAGGGCATTGTGAGTTACAGTTAGACGTCAGAAAAAATAAAGATCTGCTTTTTATCCCAGCTCAGTTCATGTGGCCCCGAATTCCTGGATATACTAGGGACCCCCAGGGGCCCATGGATTCCAGGTTGGGGACCTCAATTCTGGAGCCCGTGGCCTCTATGGGGAGACTGTTGCCAGCTTCCTTGTTACAGTTTCCTGCAGGGCATCAGCTGCAGACCCGCCAGGTAAGGATGGGAACCTTCTCCCTGGAACTACATGCCCTTAACCCAGCAGTCAGGATGAGCTCCGGGCCCTGCAGCTCTGTTTCTGCTGAGTCCTGGGCCCTCCCTCAGCCAGTTGACTGTCTCTTGGTTGCTTCTGATGCTGGGCCTCTCACTCCCTCCTTTATGGTGATGGACACTGGCTTCTCTGGCTGCCACCCTCGGTTCTCTTCCTAGACCAGAATTTCACTTGCCCTCTGGCTCAGGCACGCTGACAGTCCTGGTTAACGAGTCACCCATCCAGTGCCAACCCAGTCCCGGCAGCGGGGACGCTCTCAGGGACTCACCTGAACCGCCAAATGGGACTTCTTTTCTCTGATGTCCCCGGGCCCCAGGGGAGGGTGTGGCCCCCAGAAGGTAGCATTTGCTGCCTTGGGTGTGAGCCTGGGCCACGCAAGTCCACAGGGAGCACACTGTCCTGTAGGCCAGCTCCCTGGACGTGCCTAAAACCTGTCACGTGATTGTTGGTAACCGCCGGCTTTCTGAAACGAATAGTGTTTTCATACTTTTAGATCTACCTGATTGATCATTTTCAAACGTAGCTTATCAACATCTGTGAAAACACCTTTCATCTTAATGAACCCTCCCCCTGCCCCGCCCCCCCAGCCACAAGGACAGAAGATTCTTATCCATCTCGTTAAAGTCCAGGTTTTTGCCAGAGAGAGAGAAGGCCTGCTGGTGAAAATTCTCTGTGTAAATACTCTGACCGTTTAAAATACAGAACCTGAATAAATATTCTTTGGAGATACTGTATTAGTCACGTCTGTCCAGAGAAACAGACCAAGAGAATGTATCCATACATAGAGAAAGAGGTTTATTGTGAGGAATCGGCTCATGTGACTATGGGGGCTGTCAGGACCGGAGGTCTGGGGGGCCTGTCAGCCAGCTGGGAGAGACAGCTGATGGGTAAGTTAAAGTCCGAAGGCCGGCAGGCCCAAGACCCAGGAAAAGCTGATGTTTCAGTTCAAGTTCTAAGGTAGGAAAAAGCAGATTTCCTACAGTCGGGCAGGGGGAATCCTCTCCTACTCCGGGGAAGGTCAGCTTCTTGTTCTGTTCAGGCCTTCAACTGACTGGGCACGGCCCACCCACATTAGGGAGGGCAATCTGCTTCACTCAGTCTATTCACTTGAAAGTTAACTTGTCAAAGAAACACCCTCACGGAAACACCCGGAATAACGTTTGACTAAACATGCAAGCCTGGCAAGTTGACACATAAGCTTAACCATCACCGGTAACACACATAGAATTTTCCAACGTTCCTCACTTGGAAACGCCTTAGTCCTCAACCACTAGTCCAAAGCAAACATCAACCAACCACTAGCAAACAGAATGGGAAAGACAGTGATAGCATAAGACAAACAGGCTTCAGGCAGTCTCCTCTTCCCTTTCTGAACGATGCTTCAAAGGATAATTTTTCTTAAAGGCGAATTCTCCAGAAAATAGAAATACCTAACAGGAAACCATTTTGTGTAAGTCCAAATACACCACATTAAATTGTCAAAGTGTTTCTTGGAAACCATAAGCAAAGAAGAAAAATCTGAAGTTGCAAAAGTAACAAGTGCATTATATTTTTTAGTGCATTTTAAAGATAATGTATGGAAAATTATTAAGTCCAGATAATCAATAAACTCTGTGTACATACAGGACTTTATGGACACATTTCTCTGATTTCCAATGTTAATTCTTTTCTACCTCATCGCAAGGAAAGAAAACTAAATCCTGATGGTGAGTGATTTGATTGAAAAGCATTGCTACACTCTTTCTTCCTGAGAGCAACATTATTTTCTTTTCGAAGTTCTTAGAATATTTTATAATTTTGTGAATTTAAATAACTTGCTTTAATTTAATGCTTTTTAAACTAACATATTGTAAGAAATAAAAGCCATAGTATCGATGCTTTCTAAACATATTTATGAGAGGATGTAAGTATACGCAAATAGTGAATATAATTTGCTACCGTAGCCTAAATGTCTTGCCATCTCATATCTCTATATCTTTAAAAGGGAAGTACATTTTTTTAATTCTTTATTTTTTTGTGGCCAAGCTCACGGCTTGTGGGATCTTAGTTCCCCGACCAGGCATTGAACCCGGGCCCTTGGCAGTGAAAGTGTGGAGTCCTAACCACTGGACTGCCAGGGAATTCCCAGTACATTTTAAACATAAATGAAAGTTGGGATTTTTTTGTTTTAGTAAATATGTACTTTTGTTGGAACACATCTGATAGGGGGGATAGGAGGGAAGGAATTAGATGAAGAGCAAATCAGTCAAGGCTTCCTGGAGGAAATGATTCCTGGGTTGACTCTGAAAGCATAGCTAAGAATTAGGCAAAAAAAAAAAAAAAAAAAAAATCCGAAAAAGCAAATTCTGGTCTCAGCAAATAGGATATGCCAAAGCCCAGAAGTGAGAGACTGTGAGGAGGGGTGAGTGCCAGGCGAGGGGGTGAGAGGGCAGCTGGGGGCCGGGCCGGGTCATCCAGGTCACACACTGAGTGCAGACACTGTCGCCTCGGCTCATGGAAACCACGAAACCATGGGGGTCCCAGGTGGGCAGTGCTGGACCAGGATGAATTTTCAGAAAGTTGGGTGGAGGGTGGGTGAGAAGGCACTTAGGGGACCAGCTGGAGGGCTAAGCAGAGCTCCAGGTAAGCACGGCCAGGTGCGCAGCAAAGAGGGGGACGCAGGTGCAGGGGGCGGGCTGCCTGGGAGGCCTGAGGGGTCGGCCCCACAGCGCTTGGATCTCGGCAGGATCCTAAAATCCAGCTGAATGATTCATTCATCCATCCGTTTCTTTATGCGAGCATGAATTCATTTATTGAATCACTGATTATTCAGGGTGTAGGATGTTAAATGTTAAATCTGACTGGTTCACTTCTCCACAAGTTAAACAGTTATTTCTTACAGTGACTGATCACTCCTGCTGTCGTGATGGCCCCATGGAATCCCCAAGGGTCCTGGCTCGAGGAAGGAAGGAGGGTGGGAGTTGGAGGGGACGTCATGGGGGAACAGGCTGGAGTCACGTGGCCAGAGCTTAGGAAGGTGCCTGACTGCACACGATGGAGACTGTCTTGGGAACTGGAAATCATGATGTGTGCTTCAGGGACAAGGTACCATAGAAACATAAACAACCAAATAAAACAAGGTTTATGGCTGTTTCCTCTGTCGTGCTTTGAATGGATTTTCCCTTCCTTGTAACGACTTCTGGAATCAGTTCTGACATATGTTGAGACAATTTTTGAGCCAGAGGAAAATCAGTATAATCTAATTTTATAGAATTTTCCTCCATGATATCAATAACCTTCTCTCCCTAGGAAAATCGGGTGAAATGCATATTGAGACAAGTAAATCTATCTGATAAATCATTTCACAGATGAGAAAGAAACCATGTGTGAAATGAAAGTAGATGTTTTCAAAGCCACTTCATTTAGCGAGAGGACCCTAATCAGTAAGTGGGTTTTTTCGTAACAAGAGAAATAGTGGGATGGAGATACGCCCACGGTTGCAGGTCCCAGGGCTGAGCAGTGGATTCTGGTCCTATTTCAGCTCCCTGGAGATTAGATCGCAAGCATCTGTTTCAGCTGAATCACCACCGCCTTGAAGAGTTGAGGGAAAAACCGGTGAACTCAAGCCCCCCAAACAAGCAAAACATTTACTAGCAGCATGAACCTGGCAGGGTTGAAAATAGAATGCCTAGCATCAGAAGATCTACAAACAACAAACGCTGGAGAGGGTGTGGAGGAAAGGGAACCCTCTTGCACTGTTGGTGGGAATGTAGATTGACAGAGCCACTATGGAGAACAGTATGGAGGTTCCTTAAAAAACTAAAAATAGAGCAACCATATGACCCAGCAATCCCACTATGGGGTATATACCCTGAGAAAACCATAATTCAAAAAGACACATGCGCCCCCCAATGTTCATTGCAGCATGATTTGCAATAGCCAGGTCATGGAAGCAACCTAAATGCCCATCGACAGACGAATGGATAAAGAAGATGTGGTACGTATATACAATGGAATATTACTCAGCCATAAAAAGGAACGAAATTGGGTCATTTGTAGAGACGTGGATGGACCTAGAGTCTGTCATACAGAGTGAAGTAAGTCAGAAAGAGAAAAACAAATATCATATATTAACGCATATATGTGGAAACTAGAAAAATGGTACAGATGAACCAGTTTGCAAGGCAGAAATAGAGACACAGATGTAGAGAACAAACGTATGGACACCAAGGGGGGAAAGTGGCGGGGGTATGGTGGGGGTGGGATGAATTGGGAGATTGGGATTGACATGTATACACTGATATGTATAAAATAGATAACTAATAAGAACCTGCTGTATAAAAAAATTTAAAAAATAAAGAAAATAGAACGCCTAGTACATATTCTAAAGCTCTTAATGAGGCTTTCATGCATATGGTTGGTATTCAATTATTATTAGAAGAATATTAATACTACATGTTTGCATTCATATAGGTGAGACAACAAAAGAACACCAATTTTCATGTTTCAAGCTCAAAAAGAAACATTTAAATAAATCTTATTCTTCAAAATAATCACCGGGAATGTCTTTGCAAATAATGTTTTTTGGGAATTATTTTCAAAAGCTAATTTTAGAAGTATGAAAGAAAATCAATGTGTCAAAATAATCTCTCTGTCTCTCCACACATACGCACACGTCAACCAAGGATAGCTATTAAATGTTATATGATCTTCCAAGCAGTATTTTAACACAAAACCATTGAAACCCTGTTTTTGCCTCTCTGACAGGAGACTCTGAATCTAACTGGAAGTTCAGCTTTAATAGAAAGTGGGCATTTACATTCTGCTCACTTGCATGCTTTTGTTTTTCTACGTTTTTCCAGACAGAGGTTTCTCATTTCTTTGGTATTTTTCACAGTCTTATTAAGTAGGCTACTGTTGCATGCCATCTCAATTCTGTTTAGGAAAGAAATATAAATATTCAGTTTACAATGCTTAGAGTAAAACAGGGAAGGGAGGAATTAAGGATCCATCTGCACCTACATTTCTTCAAAAAGGCAACTTGTAATTCGATATCTCAATTATTTCAAGGCAACTCGATATTTCTCCTAAGGTTTTCCATCTCTTCTCTTACTTCCCAGACCATTCCCTAACTCTGGAAGGCACGCCTGCTCTCTGGCTCTACCACAGTCTTGAGGAAACCGTGACTCCATTACTAGGCCAAGATCCAGGAGAAACTTTGAAGAGAAGCATTATGGGGTTTTTTTTTGGTGCATACATGTTGGGAATACAAAAATGTACTTGGTAAAATGATATGTACATAAATCAGAATTGTAGTCTGAGCTCTGCACTGGTTCTTGTATTACCTCTATGAAACCTGTTTTATTTTTATTCTCCCTGGAATGACAGCTCTATCAACAATGAAGTCATTTCCCACTAGGTAATTATTGTTTCAAAGCATTTCTGAAGGCCAGGAGAGCTTAATTGTCACTTGCCCACAGGAGACACTCAGCGAATACGGGTAACTATATCAGTAATTACCCCTTAAGTGTGTTTTTATAAACTGCAAGGACGGTAAGGCTCGTTGCTTCCCTAAGTTTGCTCATTTTCCACATTTTTTTCCACCTCTACGAGGGGCGGACAACAGGGTCCCCAAGGGGTGCAGTCCTGCCACCCGCAAGCCCCCGACGGCCGCCCCTGCAGCCCCGCGTGGCTCCCGCAGGGCCGGGCTTCCTGAACAGCACCCATGGTGACTCCCGGCGTTTCTTCGGAAGGAAGGCCCGGGGCTCAGCCGTCGGAGGGCATCACCACCTCCACCCCGGGCCACAGGACAACATAAAAAGATCACCGAGGCCCACAGCACTGGGCTCACTCATCCTCAGACTGACCTAATCAGTTACTCAGAGCTACCACTTCTCCTGGACACCACGGACAGCCGAGCATCTGACAAGCTAACCTGCCCAAGGTCTTAGAGGGATGATGGAGCGGGTTTGAACCTGGTTCGCCTTGCGTCCCACCTACAGGTGCTGCGTGGGACAGCAGAGGTTTACGGCAGCGGCCTGAGGCCTGCACTTGTCATTACCCGCAGTCGCCCCAAAGTCGCGCTCACTGTCTTGGCTTCAGACACACGCAGCTCCGTCCGTGGCGTGGCGACACGGGCCCTCCCCCGCTCTGGCCCCCAGTGCTGTCACCTGAGCCGGCTTCTCTCCGGTCCTTCCCAGAACTGCCCCGGTTCCCCCTACCCCACACGACCGCAGGTCGAGATCTCACGCTCTTCGCATCACTGCGTGTGCCTGGGCTGCCCGGGTTGGCCTTTCTATACGGCTCGGCGACTCTGACGCTGACCGTTTTAGGGGTGTCCCAGGCCATGCTTATTCACTGTGTTGTATAAATAACCATAGTGCAGTGATATTTAGTTTAGGTGGTAAATTTTCAAAGGGGTGGACGTGGTTTTCCCTAAGAACTGAAGGAAACTGTGACCTTGAACCTGCACAGCCCCGAGACGAGTGAATTTACATTAACAATCGATTTGCTCTGCGGCACTGAATCGTGGTTATGGATTTCCTCACCAGGCCACAGAGACTCAGGCTGGACCCGCGCCGAAGGACCCTAGGAGTCATCGCACGTCAGCTGAGGCTTTCCTGCAATCTGTTAATCTTTGGTATTTGAAACACAATCACCATCCAAATTTTCCTATATAAAACTTTATGAAGACTCTCCTTGAGGATTGTAAAGTGCCCTGACAAGCAACAGATTTCATCCTAAGAAGAAGAAAGGTTATCTATGAAAGAAATGTTTCGACACACCATTGCAAACAGGAGCATGTCACAAGCGTAACTGGGAAGTGTCCAAACATTTGCAGGGTGACTTACACCCACTCCTCGCAGGACAGAGGTGGCACATGGCTGTACGTGTCCCCGGAAGGTCAGAGGGTGTGCCTTACCTGCCGAGGGTCTAGCAGTTGAGCTGACGTCAGAGGGAATCACCATGGGGATACGTTCATCGTCTTGGGAGTAACCAGCTTGAATGGCTCGGAGGTAACTGTGACTCCGCGTGCGGAAGCCTCCCGGGAGGTCCAGGGCGTCCATGGCCTGAGACTCCACTTCACTGAAGACGGATTCACACACCGACTCGAGCTGCCCATTGACGTCCGCCTCGCTCATCTGCAACGACCGACAGCCCGGGTGACGGCGAGACCCAGCCAAGGTCATCACGGCCACGTCGCAGAAAAAAAGAGAGCACAGGTCACCCCCACCTTCACTTACCATCTTCCATTTTCAGCATAATTAATGTGAAATCAGCACTGGGAATCGTTACGCTTGGGAAACAGCTTACTGTGTTATTTCTTACAAAACACTAAGGAAAACTGCCAACTCCCAAGATGTCCTTGAAAGCCTGTGGACCCCGAGGCAGAACTTTAAAGCATGGCTGGTAGTTACTACCAGCGCAAGAGAGACGGGGAGCTTAAGAGTTTCGCACGCTGTTCACAACGTTAGTCTTCCCTCTTTCTCCGTTTCCAGGTGATGCCTTCGCGTCCTGGACTGTTTACAGCTCAGACAACCCCAGGCGTGGAGGTCGTACCCGCGAGACTCATGGAAACGGCTCAAGCTATCTCACGCTGCTTCCTCTCAGCGTCCTGGAAACTAGCGCCCAGCTCGGCAATGCGCTCACACCCTTGTCCCAGGAGAGCAGCACAGGCCCGTGTCCGGGACGGTGCCGCTGGGTACACACAGCACGGGTATCACCTAAACTCCGGCGATGCCGTTTCCTTCCTTCAGTCTGGGATGGTAGTGCCTGCGCTTTGTTCGATGGTTCCGCAGGTAAAGTCATTATTTTCAAGCCTGAGATTTAATTTCCAGGTAGAGAGTCACCCTGGGAACCTAAACGTTCCAACTGTATTTCAAAAACAAATGATCAGGCTTTGGCTAGTGGAGGGGTCGTAGGAGGTGTGCACGCAGGGGCCCGACCGTCGGGTGAGCTGAGGGCCTGTGTGTGTGCAGCTGATGGCGGGACATGCCTTCTGAGGTTTCTAGGTGGTAACACTTCGTGTGTTTCCCAGGAGCCAAGTCTAGAGGTTTTAAATGGAAACCCAACAAAGTGACATAGAACACTAAGGAAAGGTTAAAGAGCATGGGGTGGGGGAGGGATGGGAATTTTAAGAACGAAAAGCCCCAGTTGGGCAGGTGACGTGCAGCTGCTCCCAGGTCCAGGGTTCGTGGGCAGAGGCGGGGGTGGGCCTGGGTGCTGGTGTTTGCCCCGTGGTTGGAGGGGACTTGGATGGACGGCCCCGCCCTCACTGCTCCTGTATTTAGGGCCCACCCCCCGGGGGGCACTGTACATGTTAACACGGAAGCGTGTGCGGGGATGCTTGCGGTGACCCTGACACGGGAGGGCTGAGGCTCTGGGGGGCGTGGGAAGGTGTGAGTGGAATCAGGGCTCAGGCAGAGGCCACAGACGGGGCTCGTGGAGGGGCCCGGAAACCTGGGCTGGTCTCCCTGCGCAGGCAGACTCTGCCCTCCGACCCCCTCTTCTCCCCAGCACCCAGTCACCCCTCCCAGCCGTGTCCTTACAGCTGCCACGACCTGGTCACTGTCTCAGCCCAGCACGTCCATTAGTCATTCATTCCACTGCTTGAAATGTCACCCACAACTTCCTGAACACCCCCGGTTACGTTGACAGGGAAATAAAAAAGTATTGTTTTAAACACCAGATTAATCCTTTTCCTCTAATTGTTCACAGAGTAAAAGCAGGTGAAAGCATCAGATTTCCCCTTCAATAGGGAAGACACCTTCTGCCCACCTCTAACTGCAGACTGGGGTATGTGTCCCGGCCTCTCCCTGAGATGCTCTACCTGACTCCCTGCTTCTCCCTGAGATGCTTTACCTGAATCCCTGCTTCTCCCTGAGATGCTCTACCTGACTCCCTGCTTCTCCCTGAGATGCTCTACCTGAATCCCTGCCTCTCCCTGAGATGCTCTACCTGACTCCCTGCTTCTACCTGAGATGCTTTACCTGAATCCCTGCTTCTCCCTGAGATGCTCTACCTGAATCCCTGCTTCTCCCTGAGATGCTCTACCTGAATCCCTGCTTCTCCCTGAGATGCTCTACCTGACTCCCTGCTTCTCCCTGAGATGCTCTACCTGAATCCCTGCCTCTCCCTGAGATGCTCTACCTGACTCCCTGCTTCTCCCTGAGATGCTTTACCTGAATCCCTGCTTCTCCCTGAGATGCTCTACCTGACTCCCTGCTTCTCCCTGAGATGCTCTACCTGAATCCCTGCCTCTCCCTGAGATGCTCTACCTGACTCCCTGCCTCTACCTGAGATGCTCTACCTGAATCCCTGCTTCTCCCTGAGATGCTTTACCTGAATCCCTGCTTCTCCCTGAGATGCTCTACCTGAATCCCTGCTTCTCCCTGAGATGCTCTACCTGAATCCCTGCTTCTCCCTGAGATGCTCTACCTGACTCCCTGCTTCTCCCTGAGATGCTCTACCTGAATCCCTGCCTCTCCCTGAGATGCTCTACCTGACTCCCTGCTTCTCCCTGAGATGCTCTACCTGACTCCCTGCTTCTCCCTGAGATGCTCTACCTGAATCCCCTGCTTCTCCCTGAGATTATTCAGGAGCTAGAATAATGGCTCCTTTCCTTTCACTGGACAAATCCCAGTGAGAACAGCCCATGGAGGAAGGTGCTGAGGGGGATTTAAAGGTGGGACTGCTGGCCCGAAGCCCAGGGTAAGAAAGAGAATCTTCAGGTTGTTCAGTCAGAAAAGACCAGAGAAAAATTAATGGGCGACTGCATCACCCGAACGGTCTGAGGGTGTCTGACGTCGGAAGGAGACACACAAATTCAGGGCAAAGACAAATGACGACACCCCACCACGATCGCCTTGGGTGCCTAGTGAGGGAAACGCATCTGAAACACTCGCACGGGTCTGAAATATGACATTTTCTGGAGTACAACTTCCTTTCAATCTAAGTTTTCCCTTATGTGGAATTATATCAAAAAGGCTCAGATTGTGTTATGTCATTTACGTCAAAGATCCACATTAGACAACCTGAAAAAGCCAGAAACAGTCATGCTGCCAGCGTCCATCAGCTCCAGGACGCAGGATTTCGGTGGATCCCTCCCTTTCTGCAAACCCGCCTGCGCCCAGGAGCTTCTCCATCGGGAAGAGACACTATCAACCTTGCACGTGCATTCCACAAACGAGTGATGGACACTTCCGTGAGGACCATTCGGCCACTGCTTCCAGCTATAAAACTGATCAGTGAGGTTCTAGAAATGAAGGGGACTTTTTTTTTTTCACCCAAACAAGTAGTTGAGAAGGATCTCAAACTGGTCTAGACAGGAACTGAAATGACCTGTTCTCTGAGAGCTGATTCGTTCACTAGCTTGAGGGAGATTTGGAAAAGTGGGTGTTTTGCTTGGCAACTCAAACCACAGCTCGGGCCCACTGGAAATGTCCCAGGAGGACGTTAAGCCAGTGTGGTAAATAACCAGTGTGGGCTGAAGCAACCAATTTCTTTTGTGAACTAGAAACGCAGAAAAGCACTTAAAGTGCTTCTGGAGAATGTGGGCACCGAGAAACCAAAGAAGAGAAAATTGGGAAGATGGTGAGAAAGGTGACTGTCCCGTTGGTAGCAGAGAGGTCGACATACAGCTGGGGGCGGGCTCCTCGGGCGTCAGGATGGATGACAGTTCCAGAGCAAGAATGACGGTGAGCGTATGAGGGCCCTGGGACCGTGTGCACAGCCGCTAGGGGTGAAAAATGGGGCAGCCGCTGTGACAGACCATATAGAGCTTCCTCAGAAGGTTGAAACTAGAACTCCTGTCTGATGCAGCAATGCCACTTTTGGGTATACGTGCGCGAGAACTGAAAGCAGGGACGTGAACAGACACTTGTACACGCGTGTTCACAGCCGTGTTACTCACAGTAGCCAAGAGGGGGAAGCAACCCAAGTGTCTGTTGATGGACAAACACGACGTGGTCCATTCACACAATGGAACATAATTCAACCTTAAAAAGGAAGCAAATTCTGAAACAGGCTACCGTATGGATGGACCTGGGGGAAAGTGAAATCAACTAGACACAGAAGGACACATACTGTATGGTTCACTCATGGGTCCCTGGAGGACTCAGATCCACAGAGACAGAAAGTAGACGGTGGGGCAGGGGCTGGGGGAGGGGAAAGGGGAGTCAGCGTTCAGTGGGGACAGTGTCAGTTTGGGAAGATGAGAAAGTTCTGCAGATGATGGTGGTGTTTGCCCAACAATGTGAATGTACTTAATGCCACTGAACTGGACACTGAAGAGCGGTTAAGATGGTAAATTTTATGTTATGTATATTTTACCATAATTTTTTTAAAAAAAGGATGCATGACAGAGAGAAGCTACGATCACACGGAAACAGCTTTTCAAAGATGAGAAAAAGATAAGAGACGACGGCAGGACCTGACACGGAGGAAGACAAACGTCCTTCCTTCAGTGAGTGAGGATGCAGGGGGCCCCCCTGCCCCCGTGCGGGTCTCGTGACATCCCCCTGCCCCGGCACCCGTCCTGATGTGCAACAAAGCATCCGCCGCAGCCCTGAGCCTCCCGGGTTCCTGGGAAAAGGGAGCATCGGCAGAATTATCCGAATGGCGGATGAGCAGAAACGAAGTAAACGCAGACTGTCTAGGGACCGTGACCTCAGGAGATTCGGCCAGGCGGAGCCTCAGCGCAGATGCCGCCCCGGGGGCAACAGGAGCAGCTCAGAGCCTCACTCACGCCCTTGGCCTCGGGACCTTTTTTTTTTTTTTTTGGCGGTACGCGGGCCTCTCACTGCTGTGGCCTCTCCCGTTGCGGAGCACAGGCTCCGGACGCGCAGGCTCAGCGGCCATGGCTCACGGGCCCAGCCGCTCCGCGGCCTGTGGGATCTTCCCGGACCGGGGCACGAACCCGTGTCCCCTGCACCGGCAGGCGGACTCCCAACCACTGCGCCACCAGGGGAGCCCCTCGGGACCGTTTTGTCTTCCCGCCCAGGGAGTGGGCGTAGCTGTCCCGTCCCCAGAGCTTGCCCGCTCCCATGACAATGGCCACATTGTGAATCCCAGGGCGAGACTGAAAATATTCCATCGCACTAGCCATACGTTGGGTCATAGGCACACTGAGAAGCAGGCAGCGGCGTGTACGAAGCGGCGACTAGGATGTGAGGGGTGAGGAGGGCCGAGTCCAGTGGGGGAGAGGGAGAAGATCTGTAGGGACGCGGCGAGGCCCCCCGGCAGGTCCTCCTCTTCCATCTGGGGCCTCCGTCTCGCTCAAGCAGTAAGAGCCAAGGGGAAGGTTTGGACACACCTGCCACCTGGCATCTTCAAAGCATAAGGGAGGGTGTGACCTTGCCGGCTTTCCTGGAGCTGAGAGGGTGTCTGTCCCCAGAAACACCAGCAAACTTGGGCAGCTGGCGCTGGGAGACCCTGCGTGTCCCCTCGGGGTGGGACCCAGACCCTCCACATGGGGGGCGTGACACAGGGAAGGAGGCTGCTCAGCACAGAGGGGACGGAGGGGACGGAGGCCAAGACGGCCAGCTAGTCAGCCACCCCGGCTCAGAGCAGGTGGGAGAAAGAATGACAGAGCCATAAATGCAGCCCCTGCCCCCCGCCATTAACCTTATAATGTTCCCGGGGGCGCAACCAGGCCAGGATGACTCCAGGCTGGAATGTGCGTCTGCTCGCGGCCCGCGGCCCTGGCAGGGGCCGACTCAGGGCGGGGTGGGAGGGCGGAGGGACCCCACCTGGCTGACGCAGCTGGCCTGGCTGAGGGTGCTGACGGCCCGCATGTAGCTCTGGTTCCGGGAGCGGAATTTCGGGGAGCTGTAGTTGGCAGAGGGGTCCAGGCTGTGGCCGGCAGGCCCGTCACTGGCAGCTTGCAGGTAGCTCTGGCTACAGGAAAGACACGGAGAGAAGAGAAGAGGCTTCCGTGAGCATCGCCGCAGGGCCTGTGCGAGCATCGCCCGGAGGCTGTTACCAAACTTCGTCCTGCGGTGGACACACCTTTGCCGCACGTAAACATGCCCGACAGACACTCGCATAGACGCGATTTCCTCCAAAGCAATAGGGGAGACTATTTACAAAGTTGCTTTGAAGCCTGACTTTTCATGATCAGGTAGTGACATTAGGATCGCTCCACATAGAATAAAAAAGGGCTGAAAGCACAGGTAACTCACACACCACAAGAGCGAATTGGGGCCAAAAAACCACGAGAGTCTCATAAAAATCATGGTACACACTCAGAAAAATAAAAGAAAAAAAATCAAAGGCTTGCCTTCAGTTTTAACGCATGAGAAGTTGTGCAGATCACGCAATACAGGCAGAGAGCAGACTGAGAGATCGAATCCGTATTTTGTTATCATAACGATCACTCTCTCAAACAGCTTTAAAAATCCATTTCCTCTGGTATCCCTTCTCGTTAGTTTGCAAAGTGTCAGAAGTACGGGGAAACCTTGAGGGCGTCTGGCATGTAGAAGGTTCGGCTTAGCTTACGTTTCTGACTAACCGAACTCCTTTCAGGTTTTGGGGACAGACTTTCCACAGTATGGTAAGAATTCCTCTTATTTGACCCCAACCTGGAATAATGTGGACACAGATAATGAGTTTATTCTTCTTTCGTATTGCAGATCACAATAGGAACATGAAATAGGATCAGGGCCCAGGCCTGTGTATAAAGATGTGTATAAATGTCAGGTTGCTAATTCTGACTCTGTAGTCGGCTGAAGACGGTTCCCTTGTTTTTCAAAGTAAATTCTTGATGTAAATTGTTTTCTCTGTGCCTTACTTCTTTAGAAATGGGGCAGAAGAGAAGAAAAATGGGCTCAATGAAAAGTTCTGATTAAGCAAAGCCCATTTCTTATGAAGTCATTACTTTGGGTAAAATTAATAATATGTATTTTTAGATATTAATAGAATACAATTTATATCATAACTTATAATAATAATAATTTTTGTTTTAAAACCAGGCGTATAACATATTCCAGCTCCTACCTTCCTTCTCTCTACTCAAAACAAAAAAACAAAGGAACAAAAAGAAAAGAAAGGAAAGGGAATGGGAGAGAAGTGAGTGTGGAGCCAGCTCTGACCTTGGCTCGTAAAGGGTGCAAACCCCTGCCCACGTCCTCGTCAGCCCCACTGCTCCGGGCTGGGGTCTGCACCAGCATGGCCGCGGGTCCCTTTGCGCCTCCGTGGGCCCACAGCTGGAAGCAGGCAGGTGTGCGACCACCCACAGCGCCCACGGCCGCCACGTGGGGCGCAGGCTAGCTTGGACGTGACCTCGTCAGCCTCACCTGCACTGTGTTTAGTCCAAGGTCACCTGCAGGGGCCTAAGCATCGCGGCCTCGGTGGTGTGTGTGGAGGTGTGCTGCCCGGACCCTCAGGCTCTCGGCCTCATGCTTGTGTTTGCAAAAACGAAACCTTTCTGGGTTCCCCTCTCCTTCTGTTTCCTTGAATCGCTGACCTCACACTACGATTTCTACCTGTTAGCACTTTCAGCTTCCTTCCTTCCGATAGAAGAGCTTTCCCTGCTGATTAACACCGCTCTTCGCCGTTTCAACATTCTCAAATTGAAGTTCTGAGAATCTTTAAGAGAAGGGCTGTGTCTTCTTGCTGTCTGTATCCAGATTTCCAGCCCACAGCCTGGCGCCGTGAGCCGGGGGCTGACTCAGAACTACAGCAAATGCCCCTTTGGTGGTGGCTGGGTGGGACCCACACACGACTCCATGTATTTGTGATTCTACGTTGCAAATACATTTTAAAAACCTCCCAACCATCTCCTTATTCCAACCCAGGGTGGCCCCTTAGAGAAGCGCTTCCGCTATAGAAAGCTAAGCAGGTTGCCTTCTTTTCCAGACTCACAACAGTTAACGTTCGCTATACCCTGTTACGCTGGATCCCTGCAAGCTTCTGACCCGGTACCAACCCATTCAGCGCTCGCGGGAACCCCACACGGTAGGGCCTCACTGTGCAAACAGGCAGACCGAGGCGCACCTTGCCCAGGTGCCCCCGGGGCGAACGCAGAGCTACACTCCGGGGCCGGGCAGCCTGGCTCCGAAACTCACGCTTTTAGCCCCAAGATGGCGGCTGCTGGGTCACAGGAGCAGACGGCCCAGGAGGTCTGGTCCTCTATCACCAAATGTTTTACACAGTTAAAAATAAACCCACCTGTGCCTCATTAGGGTTCATAGCACTTTCAACATTGTAATAGCTTGGCATCTTCTAATACTGCCCAGGAAGGCCAGCGAGCCTCAGGAATCCCAGACCCCAGATAGATCAGGAGCTGAGACGGGGAGGAGAGTCGACGGTGGAGGGGCAGGGCTGCCGGAACCCACTGGAACCGGGGCCGGGACCCCAGGACCTGTCCCTCTCCCTCAATTCCTGACGACGGAGTTCTGCTCTTCAGAAATCCGTCTTCGGAAGTTGATACCACTTTGAAGCTCCCTTAAAGCCCCTCAGTTATTCCCTCCTACTTCGACATCCCAGTTGTCAGGCGTGGAAATACATCTTCATGTATAGACTTTCCGGTGGCTCAGAAATTCTTAAGAGGAAACCATAGAACGTTTTCTAAATTAACACGAAACATTTTTTTCCAGTTTTTTTCCCTTTCACATGATGCCCACGTTAGACAGTCATATGGGCGTAAATGAGATTGGAAACCTATTTTGGAAAGCTGTAAGAGTGAAAAGGCGTCGTATAAAAGAGGTTTCCTAGTTTTCTACTTCTTCCTTTCCCTCTGCAAACTGTGTCAGAGTGGTTTGCTGGATCACAGGCTCACAAACCTCTTCTGTGACTCCGGATCACTGTAAAAACAAGTTCACGTAACAAAATACATGCCAGGCCTCTGTATTCAGCTATTCAGATCCACGTGGATACGCTTGAATATTTAGACAAAATAAACAATTCTCTTTTTGTCACCTTAGAAAAACAGTAAAGACTCTAAGTAGGTTGTATGAAGGAGAAATAAAAGAAAACAATTTTTTTCAAACCAAATGTGTTTATTCTAGATACAGAGGGCAACTTTACATCTTTATAAATGGAATCTGACTGGAAGGGCGTGCATATATGACCACTGTCTTCACTGCATTACATGGAGAATGGAACATTCTAAACATCATTACAGATAGGGGTGTGAGAAAGTGTGTGTGTGTGTGTGTGTGTGAGATATAGATGTGTGTGTGCTACTCCTCCTACAAAATGGAAATTATTCTAATGTCTTTCAGCACACATGTCACATAAGCTTGCAATTAAGTGATTTCAGAAAATTTTTTTTCCAGATTATTTCCATATTTAGACTAAAAGGGTCCTTTAAGCTTTAATTGCAGTCGCAGGAGATGAAGGTGTGCTTGTGCCCTAATTACACCATGCTGGGCCGGGGTGTCTGTTGGTGACAACGCAAGAGCTCAGACCCTAAAAGTGACACTGGAGGACCTGGCACTCGGGGCCTGGGGACAGCTGAGACCTTCCCGCCTCTATGGAGGCTTCTGAAACGGGTCAGGAAACAGGCTCAGAATCAGGTTCCTTCACCTGACTTGAAGGCTGGCGGGGCTCGCGGAGGAATGGCTCACGTCACGTGGCTGGAAACGCATCCGGAGAGGAGGTGGCTGACGTCCGGGGTTCATTTGCAGCCTGGAGTCCGTGAACTTCCCCTACTGTGCCGAGGCTGCCCTCGCGTCCTGCACTTTCCCCTCGTGCCTCGCTCGACCGTTTGCACCTGCCGCTCTGATTCTGCTCCTCTGTTCCTCACGTGTATTATTATACTGGCCAGCACCCCCTGCGGGGTAAGGCCTTTGTACCTTCCCACTAAATTCTGCAGGTTTCCTCGAGCGGGTGCTAGGAAAAGCGTCAGGCACGGAAGACAGCAAAGATGGAGGAATAACTGCCAGATAAAAATGCAGGGCACCCAGTTGAGTTCGAAGTTCAGAGGAACAGCAAGTACCTCTTAATACCAGTATGTTCCAAACGTGTCTCAAATGGGATATCCCTATACTAAAAAAATGCACTGTTGACCTGAAACTCAAATTTCACTGTTTGTCTTTCTTACATTTGGCAGTGCTACAACGGAGGTGTGCTCAGGGTCGTGGTGTCGGGGACGCAGACGGGAGCGTAGGTGTTCCTAATGCACAATGTCTGGGAGTTTGGTAGAAACGTCTTAGGACACACCTGGGGGAGCTGACGGTGGGGGCTGCTCCGATGGGGCCCTCATTTTTCCGGGTCAGATTTTGTCCGAACGAAACATTTCAACCGTTTGATTTTTTTGAAAAGAACAAACCTAGGTGAAGTCATCAAAAGAACATCATTTTTTCTAAAATAGAAATCAAGGAATAGAAAAATAAATACCACTACATTGTGATAAATTGAGACAAATTGATACACGTGAAATGCGCAGATCCCATATTCAGGACTCAAGGACCGCTGACAGTTTCTTTTCTGTAACCCTCACCCACACGCTCATCGGCATTCTGGGTTGTCACTGTTCTCAAGCTGAACCATTGTACTGAAAGTGAAGTGGTGTCTCGTTAAAGTTTACTCCTCATTTCCTGGCTGACTAATGATGTGATGGTTGGTTATTTGTACATCTCCTTTTGTGAAGTGACTTTTCAACTTTTGACCCCCATTTTTAATGGGGTTATTTGTCTTTATAGCTTTGTTTTGTGGGAGTTCTTTATGTATTCTGTATTCAAATCCTCTGTCAGATATGCATTTTAAACATTTTCCTTCACTTTGTGGCTTGCCTTGTCCCCTTTTTATTGGAGTCTCTTGGTGAGCAGAAGTTTTAAATTGTGATGGTTAGACTCACTCTTCAGTCACATTGATATATTCTGTCTTTTTGAGTTTTCCTTATCCTGAGAGATTTCACCTCCCGCGGGACAACTGGAAATGCCTGGAGATATTCTGTTGTCACAACTTGGGGGGCAGGGTGCTGGGCAGAGGCAGAGATGCTACCAAAACTCTATCGTGCACAGATAGTCGTCAACTGAAAAGAGTCGTCTGGCCCCAAATATCACTAGTGCTGAGGTTGAGAAACCCCGGTCTCTTCTGACACCAACAGCTCTCTGTCTTAAGGGCAGATGGTCTCCAACCCACAACAGCATCATCCATATTCTTCTCAGGTGAGTGCACGTTGGGCATTCATCAAAAGAGACTATATTATAAAACAAACCTTAACAAATTTGAAAGAACAGAAATCATACAAAGTATGTTCTTGGACCAAAATAAATTAAACTAGAAATCAATAACAGAAAGATTTCTGGAAAATGCCCAAATATTTGAAAGTTAGGTCTGCAGTGACTCAATTTCGATATGAAAACAGGTTCTGAAAAGCGACCTGTTTGGTCCATCTGATTAGACTATTTGATGTCCATGTGATGAGTATTTGTTCATCTTTATTAGCAAGGATTGAAAGATGAGCAGATTATCAAGACTTCTACATCTTTCGGTCAGACTCTGTATTTTGGCAGAGTATGTGAAGAAGAGACTCAGTTTCTAAATGAAGGAACTCTACCTTTTCTCTGTCATGCTGAAAAGCTGATACATAATACTATGTAGGTAATATTCCTCCCCTTAACTATGCCTTCCTTGGCTTTGTATATGCTGAAAGAGATAATATCTTTTGAGGAACTTTGGCATGGATTTGGTTTCGGTTGTTTTAAGGATTAATCAATGAAATGCCTTTATCAACTTTGCCAACTTTTTTTTTTATATATGAATAAAACAGACCCAGGAGCTGGATCTCCTGCTATACTCACATGCCTGCCATCTATCAACTAAAGCTATCATTACCGTCTTGGACAAAGCGGCAAAAGATAAAATAAAATCTTGATGTGAATTAGTCAGTAGGGTCTGACACATGCTAACAATGTTGCTGACTAGCATAGCACCTCAGTATGTCAGCATCTTAGTACAATAAATTTCAATCAGTCGACCATAAAGTGAGTGTTTCAACTAGAAAAAACAAAGACAAAACAAAACAACATCAGTCTTCTGAAATGGTTCAAAGAGGAAGTCTCAATGGAAATTTAAACCTGTCCTGTACAGATAAGCAAGGGGAGGGAGAAAAGCTAGAATGAACCACGTTGGATTAGATTACAGTCAGAGACATCGGTATGAATTCCTGTTCGGCTTGATACAGATGCAGATGGGTAGACTAAGTAAATAATTATAGATATAAGCGTGTATACCAGCTCTGCCTGCTAAGGAAACCAGAGCACATCCAGTGCCCAGATCTTGGTTTCTAAACACCATTCTCCTGAAAGGCAACAGGGATCCTTGAAGAGACAGCTGGTTCCAGGGCTGGAAAAAATCAGAGAGTGCGAGTTGTCTAACTTTGTTCTTCTTTGTCAAGATTGTTTTGGCTCTTCTGAGGTCCTTTGCATTTCCACACACATTTTAGCACCTTCCTGTCCGTTTCTCTAAAAAGTGAGGCTGCTTTGAATTGCATCGGCTTTGACTGAGGTTGCACTGAAATGATACCTCCATCTGCGGAGAATTAACATCTTAGCAACGTTGCAGTTTCCATCACAATTTCTCTCTCCATTTGTGTTGGTCTAATTACGTGTATACATGCTACACGTGCACATCTCATACATATACAGTGAATTCACAGATAAATGTCTCACACAGATACCTAGCACATACATAACACACTCCAGAGTGTACGGCTGCTTTCTGTAGCAGAGTTAGTTCTCCGGAGCTCCTACCTGGGGCGTTTTAGTTTTACATTATGTGGTGGTGGTCTTTGTCATCTGTTTGGCTCACAGACGTCTCAGTCCTTTTGTTGTTGTTTGTTTAGAGAATTCGCCACTGTGACAGGCAGAGGTGGGCTCCTCTTGCAGGACTACACACGTTAACTAGTTCCTTTCTCAGACTCCCCTGGAGCCGGGGGAAGGGCACATGACCTACGCTCCTCCGATGAGATGCATTCCCCCAGACCTGGGTGAAAGCCAGGATCATGAAGCAGAGTCCACGCTAACGGCGGTATCTCGTTTACAAGGTCATGTGGCTGGGGTTCAGCCCGGGGGTGTCAAACCGAGAGGTGTCTGCACAGTGGGGCTGGCAGGCGCTGGCTTCACTATGGCAGTTCCCAGTGAGGCTCTTTCCCTGCTGGAGATCCTCCCTTATTTTCTCATACATGTCCTTTCTGCTTATTTAAAGAGCCCGCTGTTGAGTTTACGACACTCTAAGCCCTCTGTGTGATGATGAAACTGTGTTTCATGGATGCCGAGTATTCCAAGTGGCAGCTGAAGCCACACGTGGATTTTTACAGAGAACAGCGTCCCCCAGGGTCCCTCTGGCTCCACTGAAAGGCTCCTCGGGTCCATTTTACTGAAAACACTGTTGATCCCAAGACCCTCTAAGGCACATATCACAAAACTGGCCTTACTACCCATATTTGTATTAGAAATTGCTGAGTGTAACCAGAATAGAAGGTATCCACTTAAACCTTTGACATTCAGCATTTCTGAGGTTTATTCTTTGAAATTCAATTTGCTAGCATCTTTCACTACAATTTATTTTTCCAAAGAGACACAAAATAGAGGTCAATATTAGTGAACTGTGTACGCAGAGTCCGTATAAACAGAGAGGAACCCAGAGGCCTGCAGACCAACATCATCAGTAAGGACCACAGCAGAACGACCTCTCTTAGGAGATGTTTTTCGGTGTCAAAATGCTCTCCCCAAATATGTTTACCCAGCAAAATGAGTCATTCATCTAACACCCATTTACTGGGCGCCAAGGACAGAAACAAGATGATTGAATACTCGCCCTTGTTCTCAAGGAGCTTGCTGGGTGGCACATAAATTTTAATAGAATTCGATTTTCCAAAGGATATATTTAAAGAGACCCAATGTCTTTCGAAAAATCCTCCTCTTCTCCATTCAAATTGCCTTATAGTTCAACTTAGGAAATGTATTTTAAGGAAAAGGTGGCACTATTGCTCAAAGGATTGTGAACTAGATTCCACTGTAAGGAAAGCAGAGAGATTAAAAAATCAGGAAGAATGACGAGGATTAAGGAAAAGCTCCAATCATTTATCTTCCATGTTATGACACTCTAGCAGCGCCAATGGATGTAAACGTATCAAGGTTCCTGAAAAAATCTGCTCTTGTTACAAAATGATGTGCCTGTAAGCCTTCAGAGATGAAAGCATAAATGGATATAAATAAGAAAATTAAAAAGGTAAAATGAGGGATACATTTTATACAAACATATTTATATTTATACATACAGCACAATATGGTATAGAATACATTGAAAATTTACATTATTAAGAAGATGAGGTCCAGCCAGTTTAAAAACAGTCTGGGAGCACAATAGCCAGGACATGGAGGCAACCTAAGTGTCCATCGACAGACGAATGGATAAAGAAGATGTGGCACATATATACAATGGAATATTACGCAGTCATGAAAAGGAATGAAATTGAGTTATTTGTAGTGAGGTGGATGGACCTAGAGTCTGTCATACAGAGTGAAGTAAGTCAGAAAGAGAAAAACAAATACTGTATGCTAACACATATATATGGAATCTAAAAAAAAAAAATGTTCTGAAGAACCTAGGGGCAGGACAGGAATAAAGACGCAGACGTAGAGAATGGACTTGAGGACATGGGGTGGGGGGAAGGGTGAGCTGTGACAAAGCTAGAGAGAGGCATGGACATACATACACTACCAAATGTAAAATAGATGGCTAGTGGGAAGCAGCCGCATAGCACAGGGAGATCAGCTCGGTGCTTTGTGACCACCTAGAGGGGTGGGATAGGGAGGGTGGGAGGGAGACGCAAGCGGGAGGAGATATGGGGATATATGTTTATGTATAACTGATTCACTTTGTTATAAAGCTGAACTAACACACCATTGTAAAGCAATTATACTCCAATAAAGAGGTTAAAAAACAGAAAACAAGCAAACAAACAAAAAAAACAGTCTGGAAGCTCCTCAAAAGGATACATCTGATGTTCCCAAATGACCCTGCAGTTCCACCCCCAGGTAGGAGAGAATGAAGATAAGCGTCCATATAAAAACTTGTGCAAGAATGTTCACAGCAGAATTATTCCTAAGAGCCCCAAAGTGGAAACAACTTAAATGTTCCTCAAGGGATGGACGGATAAATAAACGGTGACGTAGCCACATGACGGAATATCATTCAGCCAGAAAAAGAGGAAGCACTGACACCCACCCCAAAGTGGAGGAACCTTAGAAACATGCTGAGGGAGAGAAGCTGGACACACAGGGCACGCACTGTAGGATTCCACGTCCATGAAACATCCAGAACTGGCAAACCCGCAGAGAAACAAAGCACATTGGTGGCTGTGGCTGGGGAGGGATCTGGGGAGTGCCTGCCGGTGGGTGCGGGGCTCCTTCCGTGTGAAGACACGTCCTGACATTGATCACAAGGACCTCTGTGAATACACTACAAGCCACTGAACTGTATACGCCAAGTGGATGAATGGCACGATCTATAAACTGTATCTTGGTAAAGCTGTTAGGAATCAGACAAGAAAAGGACAATATTTCGTTTTCTGTCGCTTGTCAATTGAAGTGAAATGTACGTTCACATGGATGATTTGGGAGGAATTTTCCAAAGGAAGCTGAGGCCCCACCCACCAGTTCACCGTGTGTTCACGGGCCCTGGGCATCACCGAGAGGGGAGGGGAGGCCCCAAGGCCGCACAGGTGACCACAAAACGGTTTCATTGTGCTCATCGCCTTTGAGGCTGTCTATGATTCTCTGGGGAAGGGAAGACAACCCACTTACTTCATGAAGGCAAAGGGATCCTTCCTGAGAGGGGACCCAGGCCCCAAAGGTCCCAGAGCAGGCGCTACAGATTCTGCACAGAGATCGCTACCTCCAAAGCCTGCACGTGTTACTTTAGTATTATACATATATTTTAAAACATTTGCAATGCATTATTACAACTGTGTGATAAAATAATATTTCAGAAGAATACAAAACCGTGCAACGGTTTCTCTCCAGAGCAGAGAGCTGCCAGCTTTGGTTCTGGCGCCGTCACTGACCCAGGGCCTCAGAGCCAGCACAGGGCCTCGTGCTTTGTTTCCTCCCTTAGATGAGAGAACTTTAAGTCACGGGGCTGGGGGTGGTCGCTGAAATGGAGCAGAGCGCAAGGTCTCAGATTGCTAAGTGGAAAAATCCTACCCTGAAGCGGCATCTTAGGCAAACAAGGATGGGGAAAGTTTGTAAAGCTAATGGAACAAGTACAGGCTGGTCTCACTAGATGGTCCGATCGGTGCAATCCGGAGAAATTCTTGCCACCATCCGCTTTCTGAGCTGTGAACAAAAAGACCTCAGGAGGATGTGGAAATGGCCTTCCTTCTCCGGGTTGTGATAAACCTTCTACTCTGAAAGGACCTGCACGTCACCATCCACGTGACCGGAGACAAACGCAAAAGGAGGGCTTTCAGCTTCACCTTAACATGCGCCCCCCAACCAACCCCTGCAAAGAGGGAGGGGCTGCGGGCCGAGAAGAGCAGAGGTTTGCAGCCAGAGGACCTGGGTCCGGGGTCTGAATTTCCCTCTATCCACCCTCGCAGTGTAAGGCTGAGTGCGTCGCTAACGTGCTTGACCCAGACTTTCTCCCCTGTGACAGCGACCAGCCCAGCCCCACGCACTTCAGGGTCGTGTACGCGGTTCAGTGACTCAGGCCGCGGCAAAGGTTCAGAGAAGCTCGCTGCTGAGTCATGACCTCAATCCCACTTCTCTTACCAGGGCTTCAAAGACAGAGGCGACCGCAGTATGTACCTCGTCACACCACGAGCCCCGTACAGAGCGTCAGACTTCCCTCCGGCAGTGCTGGGCAAGGGCTCCGCTCAGCGACTATTCTCGAGACCACCGCAGGGGAACCTTCCTCTGGCCTGAGATCCTTTCATTGCTATTTACATCCACACCTTCTTCTATGTTTGAGATGTTTTTTTAAGCAAGTACAGAGCTTTTTTCTTTATTAAAATTTCTGACAGTTGCCAGTTTATATTAAAGGCGGGTGTCGGGGCAGCAGGAAAACATCCATTTAATGGTCTCCCAAGTGCTAACCTGTATCACAATTCCCTGGGGGCTTGCCAATAATGTAGATTCCTAGATCACGTTCCCAAGATGGATTTAAGGGTGGGGTCAGCCCCAAATCCAAATTTTAATCAACATTCTAGGTGATTCTATGTCAGGTGGTCTACGGACCAGCCCACACTTTGCGAAACGCAGGTCTACTTGGATAGAAGAAGAGGGGACCCCACTGAGGGACCTTTTGGAGAATCTAGATGTTTATTTCATCCACAAACAATAATAAACACACTCTTGAAAAGTCTTTCCGCTGGTGCTGGGAGACAAGGTTTGTATCTGCGTGATGGGCAACCACCGAGCACTTAGAGCTGGGCCCCCAGGGCACAGTTCACTCAGCCCTGCTTCCTGGAGAGAAAGCCTGAACCCACACAGATGCTGACCACCTCCGGTCAGAGTCCAGAGCGTCTGGTCACCGGTGTGGTCGTTGTTTAAACATCTCGGGCACCCCTGTGCCAACTTTGCTCTGAGCACTGAGAGTGGTGACGTGTGACTGTGGAATCCCTGACACAGGGCAGGTGGGGATGCAGAAATGGGGCCCTGAGGTCCTTGTAGGGCGGGGAGGCAGGGTCGGGAACTCTTCTCTTGGAGGAGACTCGAGTGTAATCATTGCCCTGGAGCTCATCAAACATTAAACGGTCACGTATTGACTGGTGTATCCTGCCCGGAGAACAATGAGGGAACGTGCAGCCTGGCTTAGGAGCATCCTAACCCTTTCCCAGGCCTGGTCCCTTAGACAGATAATCACCAAGACAGGACGTATTGACTGTTCAGCCCTGAGCTGGGCTCGGTGCCCCATCCGAGGGCGGGGAAACAGGACACCAGATCAGTGACGTGACGCTCATACTGATGTCATCGCCCGGCTCAACGGTTTTACCAACGGCCAGGACATTAGGGGTGTGGGTCAGACAGACCTGCGCCTTCAGGAAAGGCGCTCTCGGGGCCCGTCCGAGGTGGCGTGCGGTCCAGTGACCAGCTCTCCGAGTCCCTGCTATGTAAACATTCAGAAGACGCCTACCAAATGGGACAAAACGAGCACTGCTGGTCGGGCTAGCCAACCTGTATGGCTTATAGGTAATGGCGGTCCCGTAGGGAGTTAATTCCATTAACAGGCTAACTGGTACACTGGATGAATACCTGACCATTGATTAACTTGTTACCTATGTATTTAACTACTATACCTCTTGGGTGCCACCGCGATGGGCACAGACGCGAAACACAGAACTCGCCTGCATGTGCACGGAGCTCACGCTCTCGGGGGGAAGAGACTGCACACAGACGATGATAATCGACGCTAACTGAACACCTTTGCATCGTGGTGATCAAAGGAAAGTTAGAGTCCACATTCAATGACTCCAACGTACAGTTGGCAAAAGGAAGCAAGATAATGGCAGTGTGGAAGAAAATGGAAAACCCAGAGAATGTGTGAGTGATGGGTGAAATCAGCCAGCCGTGGAAACAGCTGGCCGCCCCGGGAAGCACTGCTACGGGTCCAGCACCCGTATCGTAATCGTTTCTGGATTAGCCAGCACAGTTACTGCGAGGACGGTGACTTTCTCAGAAATTCTGCTGTGTCACACCCAGAATCTGACTGTTTCTTGCTGTGGCTTTTTCTGCCCTGCTGTGGCCTCCATCACCTGAATCAGGAAGGCTGGTTACTGCAGCATGACTGGTCTCCCTGCCTCTGCCCCTGCAGCTTCTCCAGGCCAACTCCCACCCTGGAGCCACGTTCCTGCTGACGAAGAACTTCTCCTTGACAGGCTTCAGCTGGGCCCCTCCGAGCCCCGGCCTCCTGACTCTGCCCCCAAAGGGCCCAATTTTAGGGAGAACCCTGCCAAGTCGGCGTAGCCAGCATCCCTCACCCGATATCTGCTCACTCCCGGTTCCGATGGGGCTCCCTGTGCCCCACTCTCCTCCAGGTGAGGTCTGATCACCTGCCCGCCTGCAGCAAGAATCCTGTAAGGTGGGTTTGGCCAGAATCCCTGAGCCCTGATGTTTCCTCTTGGAGACTTTCCGTCCGTGACCCCACCCTGCTCCCGGGCCGGAACCCCTGCTTGTCCTTGTGTGTTCACAGTTGAGCCTGGTCCCTCTACCCCTGTAACACCCATCGCAGTGGTGGCCACACCCACCGTGATGGCTCTGGACAAAGTTGGCCTCACCCTTCTAATCAGGGTCATGGGTGACTTTTCTCCTTAAGGCTGTTAAGACATGAATTAGATGACTTCACCTGTCTGCTCAAACCACTGGCTCCCTCTGTCCCCCAAAGTAACGCGGCAATGGATTTATGATCGTGTGGACGGTGGGGCCCCGCTAACCTGCCCTCCCACCCAACCCATCGCCTCTCGCCTCTCTGACGACGTTTCCCCTCCTGGCGACTTATTCCAGCCTCACCGGACCCTGCTTCTCCCGTGACTCTGCAGCACGCCCCGCTCCCCACCAGGAACTCAGACATCCTCTCAGAGGTCCTCATGCCAACACCTGCGCCTGGCTGTCACCTTCCCGGGAAGCCCACCCTGACCAGGCCACTTCAACTGCAACCCCCTCCGCAAGCCACCCACATACCCACACTCGCAGGCCTAGCAGACCCCCAGACTCGGATCATTGTTCCCCGAGGCACTCCCCGCCTCTAACATGCGAGGCCCTTCACTCATTTATTATTGATTAGTTATCACGTGAATGGCGTGTCTTCCTCTGTCGCACACTGAGAACCACGAGGCCTGGGATTTCTGTCTGTTTTGTTCATTGTGTTTCTAAAGCACCTGAGCGGTGCCTGACACCTCACAGGAGCTCGGTCAGTATCTGCTTGACGGCAAATGAACAGATGCCCTGAACTGGACTGGGCAGTGCCAGCCTGCATGGGCCATGGCCATCCCTCCCTGGCTTGGGAGGGTCTGGATGCAGCAAACACACAGCAAAGCAGGAGTGAGTCTGCAGGGTTGCTGCCTGGACCTCTGCGGATGCAGGCCTCAGGGTGTCTCCAGCCCTGGACACTTTGGTTTTATCAGTCAGCACATTCCCCACTTTGCTTGAGCCTTTCACCTTCAGAGCTAAAGAGCTTGGATCAGACATGACCTCCAAGCAGTGATGTGTAAACGGACGGCGGAATTGCTGAAGAAAGACCCGACTTCAGTGACATTTACCAGCCACAGCATATCACTAACTACAAACAACGTTTTGCCATAACTTTGAACCTACAAAAAGTTCCAAGAATATTGCAGAATGTTTCCATACACCCTTCCCCCACCTCTCCTTAATGTTCACATCTTGCATAATTGTAGTATAGTCAGAAACACCAGGAAACTGGAACTTATTAGAATTTGACCAGTTTTCCCACGAGTGATCTGCTCATGGTCCAGGATCCATCCCAGGCTGCATTTGGTTGTCCCGGCTCCTGAATCTCCTCCAACCTGTGACGACTCGCCTGTCCGCCCTTGTCTGTCATGACGGACGCTCTGGAAGAGTGTTCATCACTTATTGTGTAACTATCCCCTCACTTGGGGTGTGGACTTTTTCCATCATCGGCAGAGGTGATGCATTTCTGGTGAGAACCCCTCAGAACCCCTCCGAAGCTTGCTCTGTGCATCGCATCCAGGGCGTATGATGTCTTTGCATCTCAGAGGGTTGATGTCAACCCTAATTACCTGGTTAAGTGGGGGAGGGTCCTTCTGGTTCTCCACTGTGACATTTCTACTGTTCCCTTGATAACTAATACACGTCTTGTAGGCAGATATCTTGAGGCCAAGCAGACATGAGCCTTCGCTCGCCCATCGGTCACTCTTGCTGCGTCAGTTAACATGGCGGTGCCGGCCCAGGCGTGCTTTTCTTTCCCCTAATCCTCCGATGTTAAAAATTCTACTGCAGGAAAGCACTCTCCTGCTTCCCCGTCATTTATTTATTCAGTGCTTTGCAAATATTAGTATGGACTCTCGGGCGCTTCTTTTGTGGATGACAATCCAATACCTTATTATTTCTTCTGCGGCTCAAACTGTCCTAGTTTTGGCCACTGGGGCTCCTTCAGTTCAGTCTGTGTCTTTCTGACATGTCCCCACCGTGCCCACCCCTCCACCAGGCCCAGAAGGTAGAGAGAGCGGGCACTCGGCAGGCAGGCAGCACCGGGTCTGGGAGGTCTGGTCTCCTACCTGGTCACCAGGACTGCGGGGGCCACTCCTCTCCGCCACTGTAGACTCAGTGTGTCCAGGCTGGACTCAGCACCTTCCCGATGTCTGCTTCTCCTGCCAGCCTCCCCCTCTCACTGACTCACACCCCCAGCCCCGCCCAAGTCGTAGCCTTGGGGGTTCGCCTGTGCCTGCTCCCGTGTCCGGCTCTGTCCCTAACATGTGGACCTCCCAACACATTTTCTCCACCCCGACTGCCATCACTAAGGCAGCCCCTGACAAGTCATCTGGATTTCCTGATAGACACCTAATTGTGTCCGCCCAGACAGACCGATCTCTCTAGAATAGAAAGCTGCCAGCCTCCTTGAAATCTTCAGTGGCTCTGTATGACCCTCAGAAACCATTTTTAAAGAGAACTATTAGCCTCACAAAGGAGCTGCGTGGGACACAAAGTTACAGTAAAAATGATCTCTAATAACCACACATAATTGGCCCCGGCTAAAACTTCCTTATAAGCAATTCCATCCATCAAATATCATTAAGCACCTACTCTGTGTCAGGATAACGAAGACGTGTTCTGCGCTCTCAGGAGACTTAGAGGGAAGTCTGGTAACGGAGACCACATCGAATAAATAAATTCCACGTCAGCTGGTGTGCGCAGAGGACGGGGTATGTAGGGAGAACACATTCTGTTCTACCCTGCAATTGCTACCTTTGTTCCAGTATTTTCCCTATTAGCACCTGAGATTAAATACCACTGAGGCAGTTAAATACGTATTTCCATTTTTCTCACTCCATTATATTTTCTGACTCTTGATTTTATAGGTTAAATATCTGATTACCTACCACTGTATAAAATAAGAGGTACACGCTACTCAAGAAGAAAGAGTTCTTTGACTATTGCAATGTTTAATGACAAATGCTGAATTTAATAACTATTTGATACTCACTGTACAAACGTAAGCATCAATGGTAGAATCTACTATCCTGTCGTGATAGGAGATAATCACTAAATGTACCTCCATTTGAAATAAAAATAAGATTGTAACTGAACCACAAAGAGTTCATAAATGGGGTCCCAGTCAGCTAGCAATGTTTGCTGAACATTCACTGGATGACAATTACAGGGATAATAAAAAGAAATGAGCATACACTGTCATTCAATTTAATCAAGAAGCAGAGAAAAACACAGAAGATAAAAAAGAAGAATTATGACATCAACTGTGCAGGAAAATGACAGATGGAAAACTCTCAGTATGGGAACTCTGCAATAGTTGAAAGTCACCCGATATTGGGAGGGGGCCCGATGCTGGGAGGGGCATCCGTGCTGGGAAAGCCCTTGACTGTCTGGACCAGGGGTATGTTGGAGGCTCCTTTTCCAAGTACTCCTTGTGGTGTTGGACTTAGAAGTGATTTTAGAGAGACTCCAGGTAAGTAACCCTCAAACGCTCATCCCTTTCACTCCATCATGGAAGAGGTTCCCTGGTGGCAACACCAAGCCACAACTACTCCCAATGACACGCATCTCTCCACCAGCATCTCTTACTGTAAGTCTCATGTAACATGAGCCTTGGAGACACAAAATGTGGGAATACTACTGGGAATAAATTTCATTTTACGGCTTTAAAATCCACATAAAATTATAATTCCACTTGTAGCTGAAAAGTCTCATGAAGTCACTGAGCATAAATTCATTACTATTGTAACTGTACAACACAAGAAAATTCATTTAAATGCAGTGTTATTATTGGAGAGACAGTAATTACAGGTTATGAGGGGGCTTAGAAGACAATACAACTGATTTTCAATATCTTTTCTTATTTTAACATTAATATACGCGTTTGGAAAAAGTTGAAAAATATTTAAAAAAATAAAATTCAGCTACAAATCCACCACCCAAAGATAACCATTACTAATATTTTAGTGACTTCCTTTTGTTTTTGGCTGTGCCACTGGTTTTCAGGATCTTAGTTTCCTTACCAGGGATTGAACCTGGTCCGGTGGCAGTGAAAGCGTGGAGTCCTAACCACTGGAGTGCCAGGAAGTTCCCTAGTGACTTCCTGTATTAGTTTTCTACTGCTGCGTCTGATGGTTCATCTTATGTATCAACTCGGCTACACTGTGGGACCCATATATTTGGTCAAACAGTATTCTAGATAGTGCTGTGATGGTTTATTTATTTATTTTTTGGGCTCCAATTAATATTGAAATTGGTGGACTTTGAGTAAGCAGATTGCCCTCCATTATATGGGTGGGCCTCATCTAATCAGTTGAAAGTCTTAAGAGGAAAGACTGACCTCCTCGGGAAGAGAAATTGTGCCTCCAGACTGTCTTCAGACTTGAGCTACAGCCTAAATTCTTCCTTGACCCTCTAGCCTGTCAGTCTGCCCTGCAGAATTTGAACTTGCCAGCCTACACAATCATGAGAGCCAGTTCCTTACAGTTAATCTCTCTGTCTCTGTCTCTCTACACACACACACACACACACACACACACACACACACACACACACACACAGACACACACACACACACACACACACACACACACACACACACACACACACACACACACCCCTTATGTTTCTGGAGAACCCTGACTAATACACTGCATAACACATTACCATAAATTCACTGGCTTAAGGCAACACTCAAGGGTTAGCTCACATCAGAACTGTAGGTCACAGTCTGGCCCATCATGACCGGGTCCTCTGCTCACGGTATCACAGACGGACACCAAGCCTCCAGCCAGACTGAGTTCTCACTGGAGGCTCTGGGAAGAATGAACGTAAGTGTTTTTTGGATACATATTGCCAAATTTCGCAGTAAGAGAGATTTTAAAAACACTTTTAACCATGATAAAATGATTATTTCAAAAGCAGTTTAGCTCATCAAAACCTCACTTTTTAAACTCTGTGAAAATGATTTCTGTCATTTAAAATTAACTGTTTAGTTTTAGATGCCTAGTTAATATCCTGGCACTCTGTACATTTATTCATTTATTTACTTGATATCTTATTTACACACCCAGCCCTTAACATACACTTACTTATTGGATGAACAAATAAATGGAGAATTCGTATATTAATTATCATACACCGAGGAAGACGATGCTTTCAATAGACTAAATCATCTTTACTACATTCGGGAGAATCGCATATAATGTGACTTAGTAAAAGTCACTGCTGCTTCAGGTTTACTATTCGGCTTCATTTTATTTAATTTTGCACCCACATCTTACAGATTTGCCTCTCTTTGCTCTAATCTCTTTATTCAGTGCATTCTCTGGAAACAGTCAGTGCTTTGACAGCCACTGGCTTCTGGTTTATTAACAGAAAGCCCTGTCTGACCTCTCACAAGTGCTCAGCTGATCCATCTGTGTGTCACTGTTAGACGTTTGAAGTCCACAGAGGTAAAGACAGTGACTTGTGTTTAAAGAGTGATTGCTTTCAACACTCTTCACTGTTCAAGTGTGACAAATTCTTTGTCCATTATGCTATCTGAACTCCGGCAGTTCAGCATGAGGTGAACTGAGGAAACGTCCTCAGCTCTGTGCTGGAGAGCACATGTCACACTTAGATGAATGGGAGCACAAAGGCCAAAAGTAGCTCTGCGGTAGACTGAAGAGTGAGTGAATGCATAGGCAGCCGTGAGAGTGATCGGGAATGACGACTTTTGGGGGAATCGAGAGCTCATACAATGAGAAGTGGGAAAACATTGGAAAAAAGAACAATATTTTATCTGTTTCTCTAGAATCAAGTTCCCTGCCCAAAGGGCTGGAAAGAAAAGGTGGTCGGTATTAAAAACTCTACACAATACTGAAGTTTCAAAAAGTAATTAAAAGGAAGAAAAATAGTTACTAGTGGCTATTACATTTATCCTAGTAAGTTGATCTTTCCTTCATTTAAGTCATTCAAACCCCTGGATCAAGGTGAAAATCAAAACAAAATTGCAGACTATCCAGAAAGTAGGGACAACAAAAGCATCACCTATCAGGGTATGTGTGAGGCAGGTATAGGTACACCCTTAGGAATATTCATCATAGTCTTAAACACTTTCACTACTAAATAAGCATTCAGCTGAAGAATGAGAGAAATAACAAATTAGATCTAAGGAAATACAAAGAAAAAATTAACAATAAGAGCATAATCACTGAATTGGAAAACAAGAAAACAGTAGAGAATAATAACTCAACACAGAGCTGATTCCACAGTCTGAGAATCAAAAGCTGAGGACTTACTAGAGAAACAATCAAAATAAATGAAGAGGTGTGAGGGTGAGATCCTGGTGACATCCATGAATAGAGACAGAAAAAGGCCACAGTGCTGAACAGGTCCACCTTCCTTCACAGACAGACGCCTGAGGAGTCTGCAAAGCCTGCAGTGGGGTTGCTTCGCCAGTGAGTGGAGACCTGAGGGGCACAGCGCCAGGTGTCCCTTGGTCCCTACCTCCTGTTCAGTATCTGATGAGAGACATTTTCAGCTACCTGGGAAGCCAGGAGGTCGCACTCTTCAGAGCTGCAAATACACACTTGCAGTGCTGGCAACAGCTCTAACGTGACCTGGCACAGAAGAAGCCCCCGTGGTTTCCTCCAGCTGAAATGGAGGGTGTGGAAGTCACCAGACCATGGGTAGCAGTGGAAACTGTGAAAGAGAATACTTCTCCATGGAGCAAATGGTTCCCTATTGGTTGAAGATTTGCACACTTAAGGTGTGTGATATTTTCAAGGAGGTTAGCATCTGGTCCTTTTGGGACTAATTATTAGAGAGTTTAAGGAGTTGAGTGAATGTGAATGGGCTTTCACACATCTTTTCAACTTATAAGTTTTACTTTTAGAAACTTTAAAAATGATGATTTTACTGGTGCCCTTAATAGCAGTTCACTTATTAAGTTGATTAACAATGATCCCTGACTAGGGATTCATAAGAAGTCAGTTTTCTTCATTCATTCAGTGTGTATGGGGCCCGTATAAAATGCCACACAGTGAAGATACGATGGCTGTTATAGACAGGACGTCTCTCTGTTAGGGAAAACAGACACGTGTATGGTAGAGGCAAGGGCAGAGGACTCAGGAAGCGCCCGGCGGGGCACTGACTCAGGAAGACCCCCAGAAGGAGGGAACCCTGAGCGGGTACTGAAGGGTGAACAGGAGCGCAGAAGTGTGAGCTGATGGTGCAGTCAGGAGACTGCAGGGAGTTCAGCAGGGCTGGAAGGCAGATTGCCAGGAGCCTTGGGAAGGGTGAGAAGAAAGGCTTGCCAAGCTGCGAGGGGCTGGAGGGTGAGGGATCTGCCCTGGGGCTCAGCCAGGTGCCCCGGGTGCGAGGATGCTCAGAAACGGGATGCTGAGGGGAGACGAGCCTGCGATACACTGGGCCTGGGGTCGGGATGTGAGAGATGCTAGGAGCTGGCGTGGGGGGGCTGCCAAATTCAAAAGGGGCTGCACATCAGGAAAGAGCAGAAAAGTCAAGATTGATGGCCTAGAAATGCGGAAAGTGGCCTTGCGGGATGCTCAGTGAGCCGTTCTAGATGGATCCTGCACGCCCTGTGCCTTTCGGGGTTTCTCGGGTTGACCCCACTGTGGCCCCGAAGCAGACCTGACCCCTCCCCAGCAGCCAAGGGGCACGACCAGTTGCTACCGGCCAGTGAATTCCAGGAGAGTCACAGGTCAGGTGTCTAGGTCATCGAGACGACCAAGTCAGTGTACATCTGGAGAAAAGGAAGCTCCCTTCTCCGAGCGCACGTGAGGAGCCAGAGGGACCATCTGAGCGCATCTTCCCAGCTCTTCTCCGGCGCTCACCTCCCAGCCGGGGTTCTCTCCTGTGACTCGTTCGATCTCCTCTCCAACCAGCGGCCAAGGGGCATGTCTCATGTTGCCTGATGTGAACCAGCAAAAAGGGGGTGAGGCTGCAGGGCTCTCCCCTCCTCCTGTCCCGGATCAACGTTTATGCCTCGCCACAGAGGAGCTGCTGGCACACACTCCATTTTACCGCCCTCTGTTTTTGATTTCGCAGGATTGGGTTTTCCAGTTCTGGTTCAGTTGCCCACTGTCAGCATCCCTCCCTTTCCGCACAGCTCCGGGCATGGTGGCAGGCGCATGGTCCTGTAGCTATCATCACAACGCAGATATGGAACGGTCCTTTTTTTGCACAGCCCCAGATGTCTCTGTCCTCGTATTATCCCATATTCGTGCCTGAAGAACTTCCTTTAATATTTCTCCTAGTACAGGTCTGATGGCAATGTTTTTCTCTGCTTTTGTTTTTGTGAAAAAGTCTTTATTTCACTTTCATTTTTGAAAGATACTTTCTCTAAGTCTAGAATTCTGGGTTAATAGGGTGCTCTTTTAATACTTTAAAGATGTTACTTCATTATTTTCTGGCTTGAATACTTTATGACAAAAAGTCTGTGAAAAGTTTTTGTTCCTCTGTATGTAATGTGTCCTCTTCTCCAGCTTTCTTTAAGATTGTCTCTTTATCCTTGGTTTCTGGTAGTGTGAAAATGATGTGTGTGGCTTTTGTTTTGTTTCTGGTACTTATCTTTCTTGAGATTTTCTGAGAGGCTTCAATCTGTGATTTAATGTCTTTCATTATTTTTATGAATTCTTGGGCGTTATGTCTTCAAATGTTTCTTCTATTGACTGCTTCCCCTTCTCTTTTCCTCCCAGGATTCTGGTGTGTTGGACAGTTTGATATTTTCCCACAGTTCTTGAATGCTCGTTTCCACTTTTTATTTCTTACATTTTTTTCTTTGCGTTTCAGTTTTGTGATCTCTGTGGACCTATCTTCAAGCTCACTGATTATCACTCAGTTATGCTGAGTCTGCTGAAGAGCTCAGCAGCAAAATTCCTTACTTCTAAAACCATGATTTTCATCTGTAGTATTTCTAGCCGCCTCTTTCTTCTAATTTTTCTCTCTCTGCCAACTTCCCTTCTGTGTACGTGAGTAGTCCACGTTTTCCCTTAGATTCTTTGGCATTAATTCGTTATTTTTAGGTTCTCTCTGATAGTTCTGTCAGCGGTTATCTCTAAATCTCCTCTTGGCTGCTCTGTTTTTTGAGTGGCTTTTATTTTCTTTTATTGTGTCTTCTAAGTTCTGATATTCCTGAATAGATGGCACATTTGCATAAATGAAGGTTAACACTATATACAGAAAAGGGACATATTGAGATGTCCTGGTCCCAGCCCTATTGCACCTACTTCCTCTTTACTCCTTAGAGGTAAACATTTTTATTAGTTTCTATTTATCCTTCTATTGTTTCTTGTAATATAAATGATTATTTATATTTATATAAATATTTATACTATAATTTATAATTTATAAAAATTTATAATATAAATATGATATGAGTTTTAATCGTCTCTTCCCATTTTATTATAGAAAAGTGGCAGCTATATACTAATGTCCTATGCTTTGCTTTTTAAAAGTGATGTAACCTGGATCGCTCCAAATCGGTACATAGAAATCTTCCTCATCTTTTATAGCTGCCTAATATTCTAGTATATTCTATGAATAATATCCTACCGCCTTAATGCTTGTATATCTATTATTCAATCAGTACTACAGTGGTGAACTCTGGATTGTCTTAAACTTCTGCTATTACTGATGATGTTGCAATGAACATCGTCTTACTTGTGTCACCGCTTACAGGTGTATCCAGAGGCTAGACTGCCCCAAGCGGGACCCAAGGCCTACGGATGGGCGCGTAGGCAGTTTACAATTCCTTACAGTGATATACAATGGAATTGTGCGCATGCTTGACAGCAACTCCTTTAGAATAAGATTTTACATTTTTAGTTTTAAGTGGAATGCTAAAATACTCTCTAAGTTTCAATTATCGATAAGGTATGTAAACAGTCTTTTTAAAAAATTACATTTATTTTTGCCTGCATTGGGTCTTCGTTGCTGTACGCGGGCTTTCTCTGCTTGCGGTGCACGGGCTTCCCATTGCAGTGGCTTCTCTTGTTGAGGAGCACGGGCTCTAGGTGCGTGGGCTTCAGTAGTTGTGGCACCTGGGCTCAGTAGTTGTGGCATGCAGGCTCAGTAGTTGTGGCACATGGGCACATGTGGCACATGCTCTGCGGCATGTGGGATCTTCCCGGACCAGGGCTCGAACCTGTGTCCCCTGCATTGGCAGGCAGATTCTTAACCACTGTGCCACCAGGGAAGTCCCATAAATAGTCTTTTCTGGCCTTTGTCCATTTTTACAGCTACAGTGCTCACTTTTTCCTTACTGATTTGTAAGGCATCTCTTCGTATTAAGGGTATGAAAACGTGTCACCTGTATTACGGAACATTTTCCCAGGTTTTTATGGTTGTTTTACTTTGGTGACAGTACTTTTAGCTTGTTGATTTGTTTGTTGGCTTTTACCATGAGTACGTTTTCAGTTTTATGAATTAAAATCTGTCAGTGTCTTGTAGTTTCTCACTGTGGAATAAGGTTTGGATATGCCTTCGCCAACCCAAGATTGTAAAATATTCATATACACACATTCATGTATATATATACACATATACATACACATGTATACACACATACGTGTATACACACACGTATATATATACACACACACATACCTGTATATACTCACACATACAAGTATGATTCTTATATCTGTAACCCACCTGAGTTTATCTTTACATAAGAAGTAGTTCTTAAAATAAGCTCTCCTTTCTCTATAAATTTAAAATGCTACCTTCTTGAGAGAATGACTCAGAGATGTTCAAAATTATTAGAGCTTTGACTTCTCAATTCAACTAAGCAGAAAAAAATACCCCGAATTAAATTAGTTGGTCTACCTTTCATAATTATAAAAAGTGAATTCTCCAGATACTAATACATAAGCTAATTTAAAAATCTAGTAAATCAGATTCAGTAGCATCTTGAAATTTGCACTTCATTTAAAATAATTCTAAATGGTGTCTGCCTATGGGCAGGATCCCCACAGAGAGATAGGGTCTGTCCCCGGCCTGGGGGTCTGATTTTCCTGATCAGTCAACCCAACTGTTGAGAATTCTGAGCAGTAAGACAGCTGTGACAGGTCTTTGCGTGTCTGTTTTGGTTTCATTTTTCTTTCGAGAGTGAAAAGACTTTCTCTCACCTTGCACTCTATAGAGAACACAGCAGGGGGAAAGTGAAAATCCTTATATGTGTAATAAGGACATGCACTCAATTATTAATGAGAAGACTGACTTTTTTCTCGGGTTAACAGCAGGAAGACAAGACAGTGTTCAACAGAATCACTGTTCCCAGAGGTCAAGCATTTTGAGTACGTGCAGCCTTCACAGAAGGGGGTTTATATTATACGGCTCAACAGGGCTGGTAACAGGCAACTAAACAGCCAATCTCGTTTCAGGTCTTAGCTGGGCAGATTGAAGAAGGGCTGCTGGGAAAGTCCATTTTATACCAGTGTTTACTGTGACTTGGGAGGCTCGTAAAATTCCTAAGGTTTCAGTGTGCCCATATGATAATTCAACGATAAGAACATCAATCCATCACATTAAAACTAAAGTATAATTACTAGGTTCATCTGACTATTTCATCTGCATTCTTAAATACCATTATGAGTGTGAATAGAATTAATGGTGCATACTGAGAATAAAACCTAAAGGGGGTTGGCAGACACCAATTCTTATGTTTATCACTTGACTCTTAAACCGTTCTGTCAGCTCCTGCTGGTGAAGTTCTGCGGTGTCAGAGGGAAAACATTCAGTGCACTGCTAAATCTGAGGGCTTTCAGTCATATTTTACACACACCTTTAGAACTACCACTTCCCTTCCCTCAGAGATCATGTTGGGCCCCAGGCACACGACCCTGCTATTTGGGTGAAATACTTTCCTCGGACATGGGATTAAAAGAACTTTTCATTTCAAACCCCTGGTCCCTTCCGTGGCCTTCAGTACCTTGTTCCTCTGACTCAGGGTTCTGTTCCATAAAATGGGCACAGCTTTTATTTCCCTGGGTAAAGAGTTGAGTTTTCATGATGCCATTTAGGACGAAAATAAGTGAAATTATATTGAAACCTATAAAATTCTAAGATGTGCTAAGAGCCTAACAGGCAATAATAACAACGTACTTGATATACCTCCCAGTAACATATTTTAAAGAGAAATTTCGTATGTTAACACAAAGAGCGACTTGTTATGGGAGTTTCACGGACTTTGCAAATTAGCAGAGGAGTCCCGCAGGGCACGGTGTCGTCTGGACATGTCACAGGGTGCTGGCCCCTCCCCTTCACATCTCCATCGCAGTGTCAGATTTGGGGGAAAAGAATGATCCACACACGTGTAAGGAGAATTTAGCACAGTGCCCGGCACGTGTCGGAGGGATGAACGGAGTGATAAACACAGAATAACGGGAAGAAGGGCCCGACCGAGGGCTTATCTCTGCAGACAGAGTGGGCAGTGTTTGCAAGGCCAACGCAGACGTAAGTGAGCTGAGAACAGGAGCAGGTGTTAGGCAGCATCTTCTATTCATTTCCCCCCAAGTTTCCCGAGGTATGAAGTGCAGCGGGTGTGCTGGGGTTAGAAGCCTCTGTGGATGAACCCCCGGCTCCACTTCCACACGCGGATGGTGAATGGTTACTCTGTCCGGTGGCCTTGCCTCTCCATCACTCTCTTGGGTTTTTGAGGGAATTTTTACGATGGTGGGTAATGACGCGGGTTTTACGAATGTAAACTCCTAACAATATCTTCTGAACATCGTCAGAACTGGCGCCTGGTACAGATGAGGGGAGGGACGAGAGGCAGGTGCTGACCGCTGAAGAAGGGAATCGTGGTCCTGCGGGGAGGACTCAAGGGTTGGGGACAGGGCTCCAGGGAGCACGACCAGTCTGGGGTCAGCAGACAGGGATGAGGGACTTTGTCAATAGGAAAACAAAGTGCGTAATTCTTTTTTTTTTTTTTTTTTTTTTTTTTTTTGCGGTACGCGGGCCTCTCACCGCTGCGGCCTCTCCCGCTGCGGAGCACAGGCTCCGGACGCGCAGGCCCAGCGGCCATGGCCCACGGGCCCAGCCGCTCCGCGGCACGTGGGATCCTCCCGGACCGGGGCACGAACCCGCATCCCCCGCATCGGCAGGCGGACTCCCAACCACTGCGCCACCAGGGAAGCCCCCGTAATTCTTAAAAGGCCTGATCCCTGCTCACAGTTCAAACACTGCTTGCTTTTATTTCTTTTTCATGGTTCGCTTTCAGAGTGCACAATCATGAAATGAATCACGAACTTTTAAAATGAGGAGTTAAGTCGGTGGCCCTACCCAGTGGATCAGAACCCCAAGACCTGCGAAGCACAACTGCTGCCCGGGTGGGGGGGGGGTTTCAGATAACCCAGAGTTCTCAGATGTGTCTTCAGGCACCCCCAAATGAAGCTGGGGAGACTGGTGCCTGGTCCAGCCCTCGATGGCTGCGTGCCTGGGTCAGGTGATGCCTCTGGTTTCCCACCCCTAAACCCTCACTTCTTAAGTTCCCAGCACAACCTTCCACTGACAACCTCTTCCAACGGTTTGCTTTCTTTGCTTACACGCCCCCTTCCCGTTATCCCTCTGTGAGCTCCACAGGGCGAGCCTCTGGCTTGGCTCCTAGGCACTGATTCACAAACCTCCCCTGACCACCTCCTCTGCGTAAGGCAGCGCCTTACCTTAGGGGACCCGTAAGGGACGAGACAGGCGTCGCTGCCCCCCTCATCTGTTCGTGCCTGGCATCCCCAACACAACTGCCGAGGGATTTAAGTGAACGAGGTCACAAAGGTACCGTTCACGTTTGTCAAATGTAGGATACGGGTCAATTCAAAATTTAAATTTTTCATCCTGTGAGGTAACATTTAACGGATGACTGGATTTATCAGGAGAAATCACACCATTGTTTCACATGTCGCCATGTGCACGGGGCACGGGTGGGCGATGACACAAAGGTGACACCCCGGTCACAGCCTCATCCTCTCACTACGTTACAAGAACAACTCTGGATGCAACACTGGCAAAGCACTGAGCTGCTGTTTCACCCTCTTGCTGAACCTTCACACCAGAGGAGCCACAGCTCGTGGTGGGAAAAGCAGACAGTTCTTTGCACTTACATCCAGACTTAGCTGGAAGGACCAAAAACACACAAGGTGACTGCTAAGAATTACAGGCATATTTTCATAGTTCAAAGGAATAGCCGAGTTCCTAGTTTCCTCTGTTTATATTTTGGAAATTAGTTAAATTTATCAACAGTGTGTCTTTGCATGCACCCCTATGTTCATTGCAGCGCTGTTCACGACAGTCAAAACATGGAAACACCCTAAATGTCCATCGACAGAGGAACGGATAAAGAAGACGTGGCACATATATACAATGGAATACTACTCAGCCATAAAAAGAATGAACTAATGCCATTTACAGCAACGTGGATGGACCTAGAGACTATCATACTACGTGAAGTAAGTCAGAGAAAGACAAATAACCATATGCTATCACTTACATGTGGAATCTAAACTATGGCACAGACGAACCTATCTATGAAACAGAAACAGACTCACAGATACAGAGATCAGACATGTGGTTGCCAAGGGGGAGGGAGAGGGATGGAGTGGGAGTTTGGGATTAGCAGATGCAACTAGTATTTATAAACCGGATAAACAACAAGGTCCTACTGTAGAGCACAGGGAACCATATCCAGTCTCCTGGGATAAAACATAATGGAAAAGAATATCAAAAAAGAATGTCTCTGGGTGTATAACTGAGCCACTTTGCTGTACAGCAGAGGCTGGTACAACATTGTAAGTCAACTACACTTCAGTTAAAGAAAAAACAAAAAAAAAACCCCAATGTATTTTTGGACAAATATATAAAGCACATGCTATGATATTTGTAAAATTAATCCAGTTCCTGCCCCTACCCTGCAAAAAACTTGTTGCCTACATGTGCACTTGTAAAGTTATAGTAAACAAAAAATTCCCCATTGTGATTTTCACACACACACACTCACACAGATGTGCTCCTGATCAATTGCTGGAATGATCTGAGAAGACACGGAGGGGTCATCGGCTATGACAGGTACTTGAAAATTAATATTTGACATAGAAACTGCCCAAGTGTATTTCCTTAATTACTATGCAATGAGTAAATAACCGAAGGTCTGATTGCTTTTTTTTTTTAAGGACTTGAAAATTGACAGCCATTGAGCCTAATATTTTCAGCCCAGGACTTTTTCTGGGGTGTTTGGACAACCGGCCGCGGTCGGTGTGAGAAGAGCCCTGGGCTGGGGTGAGGGAGGCGCGCGGGGGGCTTACGTTTGGAGGTCCCCCGGCGGCCTCTGTCCGATGGACTTGAGCAGGGGCTCTGGCCGGAGCGCCACCTTGGGGGGCATTTTGGGGCTGGAGTCCGACTCCCCGCTTTCCTCGTCACCCATGGCTTTGATGTAACTGCCACTCCTCGTCCTTCTGCAGGGAATTTCCTCGTCTTTGCCCCCCGTGGGGTACCCTCCCCACTCGTCCTGGGGCACCTAGGAGAGAACAGACAGGGCGTGCGTCAGCCTTGGCGTCAGAATCCCGTTACTGCCTCTTTGGGGACAAATCCTCCGAGCTCGTGAAGACACAGCTTGTTGTGGTCACTCAGCAGTGAAAGTCACACGCTTCTTAGGGGTCTGTCATTCAAATCCCCAAAGGACATTAATATACAATTATTGTTTTCTCCCCTGTTATAAAAGGAATAAACGTTATGGGAAAAGTGAGACAATGTTAGAAAGAAAAACCCGTTTGTAGTCTCAAAACCTGGAAAAAAGCACCACTAACATTTAGATTTATTTCCTTCTGGTAGGAAAGCAGTTGAAACTTGAGAAAAGTGGAAAAAGAGGTCCCCAGTGTGGAGAACAAGAAATAAGAGGAAGAAGGAGACCAAAGGAGGACACCCTGCTGCGTGGTGAGGGCTGACAGGGGCGCACCCCACAGTCGGGCCCCCACGCCAGGGCCCTGCACGCCCGGGAAGCACACACTGCGCTGGGTGGGGACTCAGACCCCGAACGCTGTCCACGGCGTGGGTCCCAGCAGAGCGACGCCCCCTCAGCGCTTCTGTGTCACTTCCGGGGTGCATGGGCTACGCCGCGAAGAGGAGGAAGCAGGCCTGCACTCCGTGTCCACCCCCCATCTGGGAAACCCGGTGTGCTCACACAGCACACACAAGTCTCAGGGTGTCTACACCGCACGCGCCTGCCCCGTGCAGCTCACCTTCCACCAGCCGTGACCCTTACAAAGACCCAAACCACGCCAAGCAGCGGCCGAGGGTAGAGGGCTGCACGATTCCGCACGTGCCCGCACCATCACACGGAGTTCCGCAGTCCAAGGACCTAACGCACGTGCTCTCCGTGCTGCAGGACGGGACCTCCCAGAGTACTCTTCACCCAGACAGAGGACTGACAGTCTTCGGAGACAGGGTTCTTCCTGTGGTGACTATTCAGAGACTTACGGACACTCAGGTCATCCTAAGAGGAGTCCTGCCATTTTTCCAGGTTTTTAAAAAATTTGATTGAGGTCTAGCTGGTTTACAATGCTGTGTTAATTTCTGCTGTACAGCAAAGTGACTCAGTTATAGACGTATATATCTATTTTTCATATTCTTCTCCCTTATGGTCTCTCACAGGAGATTGAATAGAGTTCCCTGTGCTATACAGTAGGACCCTGTTGTGTATCCATCCTATATATAATAGTTTGCACCTGCTAACCCCAAGCTCCCAGTCCACCGCTCCCCCAGCCCCCCTTCGCAACCACAGTCTGTTCTCTGTGTCTGTGAGTCTGTTTCTGTTTCGTAGATATGTTCCTTTGTCATCTTTCCAGTTTTGATGGTGCCAGTGGGCCCATTTGTCACCATCCCCGCCAGGGACGCGCATGCCTGGAGGGAAAGGCAGAGTTTTCAGCTGAAGGCACCTTTTCTCCGTTTTCTTAAAACACATCTTCAGACATCTCGCATGTTACAGCCCAGGAGGGGAAACCGGGGATGGGACAGGATGTACCTTCTGCGGTTCCGGCCAAGACAAGCAGGGACAGGGCGGCCCCTCACTGAGAGGTGAGGGGGTGGGCATCAAGCCCGTCCAGGCCCCGTGGTGACACGTCGTGGGTCCTGCCTGCAGTTTGTGTTTTAAAACAGCGCCCCCTCCGCCCACCCCAAGCTGGCTTAGGTCCACGGGAAGCGCGTGGAGACATCGCAGCCACACACAGAAAGAGGAGGGGGCTTAACAGGGTGGAGATTCCAGGTCCTCAGTGGACCGTGACCCCCAGGGCCGTGTGGCCCTGGGGGGTCCGCAGCCGAGTCCCTGCAGCTGCAGAGCAGGGGCCGCGTGGGTGGCGCTTCCAAGCTCCTTGTTGCCGGGTGCTGAGTGCCCGTCTCCAGGGGGTTTCAAGAGGACAGTGACCCTGGGGGTGGTCCAGACTGGGCGGGTGGGCACGAGGCCCCAGACGGCAGTGCAGAACCGCCAGAGACACGGTGGGAGGAGAGAAAGGCCCGGTGACAGAGCAAGCCATCAGCCCCCGGGGAAACAGGCGTAGATTTACGCACATAGAAGGTATCTCCTGACGCTCAGGATTTGGGGCACAAGGAAGAAGGAAGACTGAGCTTCTCTGGGCATTTAGGTCCTCATCCATGGGTTTTCTTACCAAAAGTCAGTTTTCCACCATCAGAACAAATTACCAGGATGGAGACAGATGTGGGCACAGACATTTCCACGCCATTTCACGCCAGGTGGTAATGTGGGTCCAACATTTACAGCCACGTATCAGAAGACTTCAGACTGTGGGCGCCTCTGACCCAGCAATGTCCCCAGCCAACAGGATTCACGCCAGGGACTGTGAACCATTCTTTAGGGTCAAAGGAGGAAAACTGATAATATCTGACGGGGTGGCGGGAAATATTTACTACAAGCATGCCATGGATACTGTGCGGAAGAATTGCTATTTAGCCGACGAAGGGTGTTCACGGGCGGGAGCATTTTAGAGTATGCACTCCGTGTTCTTATACTTTAACGACAGATATGCCTGCAACATGCATAGACACGTGGCCGGAAGGATGTGGAATCATCCCTGGGAGATACTGACCGCGGGTTTCTCAACGATTTTTCTTTATACTTATGTCTTCTAAGTTTTCTACATGGACCATATACCTTGCTAGTGTAATAAGAAGTAAACTTTAGAAAATTTAGTCCCGAATGACAGTACATTTCAGTAGGAAGGCAGGCATAAAAGAAAGTGAATTATGGTTTAATTAGGGCTACAGAAGCAGGTGTGGAGGGAAAACAGGGAAGCAGCCAGTGGAAGCTGTGGACAGAGAGGAAATGATCTGGGAAGGCCTCCTGGAGGAGGGGTCTGGGCTCTAACTTCCTGGGATTTGAGCAGCAGGCAGATAGCCAGGACATGGAAGCAACCTAAGTGTCCATCAACAGATGAATGGGTAAAGAAGATGTGGCACATATATACAATGGAATATTACTCAGCCATAAAAAGGAACGAAATTGAGTTATTTGTAGTGAGGTGGATGGACCTAGAGTCTGTCCTACAGAGTGAAGTAAGTCAGAAAGAGAAAAACAAATACTGTATGCTAACACATATATATGGAATCTAAGAAAAAAAAAAGGTCATGAAGAACCTAGGGGTAAAGACAGGAATAAAGACACAGACCTACTGGAGAATGGACTTGAGGATATGGGGAGGGGGAAGGGTGAGCTGTGACAAAGCGAGAGAGTGGCATGGACATATATACACTACCAAACGTAAAATAGATAGCTAGTGGGAAGCAGCCGCATAGCACAGGGAGATCAGCTCGGTGCTTTGTGACCACCTAGAGGGGTGGGATAGGGAGGGTGGGAGGGAGGGAGACGCAAGAGGGAGGAGATTTGGGAACATATGTATATGTATAACTGATACACTTTGTTATAAAGCAGAAACTAACACACCATTGTAAAGCAATTATACTCCAATAAAGATGTTAAAAAAAAAAAAATAAAAATGAAGGGGGAGGCACCAAAGGCCCAGGAAGGAGGAGGCCGGGGGTTCCTCTATGGGCCGGGCGCTCCCGGGAGGGAGGCTGCAGACGGCAGGAGACAGATGGAGAGGAGCCGGGAAACATGCATCCCCACTGGCAGCTTTACGGAGTTTCTGTGAATTAAAAACATGTTTCCGTAAAAAAAACAAAGATTTTCTCCCCAGCAGCTTGTGAATTAACTGACAAATGAGAGCAGCTTGTATTTTTTTGTTTCTGATGTAAGCCGCCAATTTCGCAGTCTCTGACAGGAGAGATTTCAATACAGAAGGAGGGTAAACCAGAGTCAAGCGTGGGCTCTGAATACCGCTTCCAAAGCACATGTCTCCAGGCTATCAAAAGAACAAGGGAGTGACACGAAAATGCCACCGTGCCTGAGTCAATAACTCTTTCTTGGGTACATTACAGCGTCAAAACCCTGCAATGGCAGGTAAGGGTGGCCAGGGTTGGCCCCAAACCCACAAGTGCTTTAATGAACGAACAAATGAACTTCCTTTCACAGTGACCACTGACCTCTGCAAATCCATGCGTGATCTTTGCTGCATGAGGCGATAATTACTACTTTAGTTCCTACTTGCATAGAGTGATATTTATGATGTCTAAATAGGCATTTTCCTAAGGTTGAGTTGAGTGTACAGTTCAGTGTCTCCTGCTCCTTGCTTGAAGGAAACGTCAACGCGGCAGGTTAAAATGTCCTTTCTTCCTTTCAAGCAGCAAGGCACGGGTGACAAGGGCCGGGGTTTCGTAATAATATTCTCTTTCAGGTGTTGAAACCAAGGGAAAAAAATGTCATCAAACGCTGTGTGTCCCTGTAGGGAAATGTCTTCTCCATTCATTCCGGAAAGTTTTTGTGTTTTGTTTTAAATGCATGACAGGCACGCTCGCCACTGGGAATATAATTGACAGCAAGACAGCTGGGCTTCTCAGTTCCAGGTTGTCACAGTAAACAACAACGGTTCCAAGTGGGGACACCCTCTAGGGCCACCCAAGACATCCATCGGGGGAAGCCGTGAGTGCCACATACTTGGGGGACACGACCAGCATCCTGGGGGCCAGAGATGCTCGTTCGCAGGAAAGCATGACACAACCCCACCCCCATGAAGAACTGGCTTGTGTGCTGTATGCTTTTCTGTCTATAATGACCTGAGCCTTGAATCTAACTCTTCTTTGTATGTAAACTAAAGTTGTTTTGCTTTTTTCATTTGCATGGTCTTAATGAACAGTGGATTTTTCAGGAATGCAACTAACCATGTAAATCAAGGGAAGAGAGGACTCTGTTTGGTGTGGTGCTTCCCCAAGAAATGTGGACCATTGCCGAAAATCCCATCTGGTGGGTGAATCTGCTGGTGGTGCGTGAGTCATGACTATTCCCTCCACAGGTCTAAATTATTGTGTCTTCATCCAGAAACAAGCTTCCGAATACTTCCTTCTGTACATGTTTGTCATGTGCCCAGACATTTTTATATTAAAATTCATGTTCTTAGTTAAAAGGGACCCTCCTTTTATTTCTGTTTTATTAGCGTTTGGGCACATTATACACGTAAACAAACCTATACAGCTGACCCTTGAACAATGCAGGTGCTGGGGCGCTGACCCTCCACCCAGCCAAAAGTCCGAGGATAACTTGTAGTCAGTCCTCCACATGCTTCGCTCAGCATCTGAGGAGTCAACCAGCCATGGATCGAGTAGTGCTGAGCATTTACTACTGAAAAATTCCACCTACAAGCGGACCCACGCAGCTCCAACCTGTGTCGTTCAAGGGTCAAATCTATACTCAGAATAGTGTGTGTAGGTCGGTTACGCATGAATTTCATTTTAGAGTAGTCCAGGAGACACCGTGAAATATTTGCTATAAACAGGAATACTTGGTTTGACATGTTTAGGAGCCATGGTTACGGGCAGGAAAGTTGTTTAAACAATCGCACAATGGGTATAAATGCATGGACTTTGGAGAGGGCGTGGTTTAGCTATCAACAAGCCTCCTAGGACCTGAGAAGGCATTTCACAAGAAGGTGTCTCACATGTTCCAGAACCACTGCGTACAAAAACAACTTTCTGAGGTTACCAACTTAAACAAGGGATCAAGGTTAGCATTACCCCTGATACGACATATAAACATCACGTACCCCTTGATATGATGCACTGAACAGGACACGATATCACTTCTGGGTAGCCTTGCCAAAAATGCATAACTTTCATCGTGAAAACATCTGAGAAACGCAAACTGAGAGACATTCTACAGAATAACTATTACTCTTCAAGAGTGTCAAGGTCATTAAGGTAAGGAAAGACTGGGGAACCACCATGTATTGGAGGAGATTAAGGAGACACGATAACTAAAAGATCGTGGGAACAGAAAGAGGACATCGGGGAAAACTGGTGAAATTCCCATGAGATCTGTTTTTAAGTTAGTAATATTATAACGTTGTTCATTTCCTGATTTTGATAACGGTGCTATGGTTATCTAAGTTGTTAACACAGGAGAAATGGGGTGAAGGGTATACCTCAGTTTTCTTTTCTATTATTGTAACTTTTATGTAAATCTAAAATTATATCAAAATAAAAAGAAAAAAATTAAAAAAAAAAAAAAAAGGAAGGCGTCTCATAAGAAGGCTTCCCAGCTGAGCTCGGACACCTGAGAGGTGGGTGGTGCCAGGAGGGATGCTGAGGGCGGGGAGGCAGCGCCCGGGAGGAGGTGCAGGCGGAGGGGTCCCTGCCCCCAGCCCAGGAGAGTCGGCTTCTGATGAACCCAAGTCCACCTAGTTCTAACTCTCACGCTCTTGGGATGACCCCAGTGGTTCTCAGCTGGGGGTAATTCTGTCTCCCGGGGACACTTGGTGACGTCCGGAGACAAGTTTGGTCATCTCCAAGGTGGGGAGACTGCCTCCTGGCCGCTGGAGGCTTGAGGCCAGGGATGCCGCTAACATCCTTCCCTGACCCCCGTGCACAAGAGAGAACCGCCAGCCCAAGCGTCAGCTCTCCTTTGATTTCTACCGCGCACATTCACAGTCACACACAGCCCTCGTCCTTCTTAACTGGTAAACGTGGACAGAGCAGAATATTCACCCACACAATATTATTATAGGTTTATATAATGACTGATGATTTTCCAAGCGCCTTTCTTACACTGTGTTGAGTCTCACCACAAAGGGTTATGTATATGAGATCAATGAGGCAGAAAGGTTGACCGGGCTCACGGCTGGCAAATACTCGAACCCCGGCATCCTTCAGTGAAGAATTTATCTCAACAATATTTCCCAAATGCCTGTCACAGGCCTGAGACCATACGAGGGACTCAACACGATGCACTGAGCGGGCCGCGGCCTGCTGGAGGTGATCCTGTGTGCTGGTCATATATGAGTCCCCTGTCGGCACCGTCCATATGTGCTGGGCACTGTCCCCATGTGCTGGGCACTGTCCATACGTGCTGGCCATGCCCCCCATGCCCTCTCCTGTCCCCTCTGGTCCCCGGTCTCCTCCCCCCACACCCTTCTCTGTGCCCTGCCACTGAGGGAGCCTCTCGCCAGTCCGGGTCCCTTAGCCTCCGGTTCTGGTTGGCTCTGCCGGGGGCTGCACTGCGGGGGGAGTGGAGGGGGGCTGCGGAGCGCCTTCCAGAGCTCTCTCCAGCTTCGGGCCCACGGTCTGCCAGGAGCTGCCTCAACCAGGCTTCCAAATGCTGGGGGTCCTGCTTCCACGGGCCCCCTCTCTCCGGACCCTGCCCACAGGCCTAGGATGGTAATGGTTTCCCCTGTGCTCTGGGAATGGCTCCTTTCAAACCCTTCCCAGGGGATGCCACTGCTCTCCAGGACCCACCCATCCACTGTCACGAAAGAACAGAGACGGCAAAATGACCCACGATGTGAGCGTGTCTTATGTGCCGATGAAATCGGCCAAGACGTGCACGTGGAAACACAAGAGACCGATTGTGAGAAGCGCCCGGAAGAGGGACGAGGGTTTCCATGGGGACTCCGGGGGAAGGGACCCGCCACCTCAGCAGGTTTGGGGAGTAACCCAACCCACAGAGGGGCCAGAGAAATCTAGCGGCCGTGATGCCAGCCACTCCCGGCGGGGACAGCCCCGGGGCTCCGGGGGTCTGGGAACTGGGTGAAACAATTAAGTTTGTGAGAAGCTTATCAGAATTATTGGTTTTCTGGAGTTGGATGGTCTTTATGAGCCCTAATTCCAACCATCCTGAAGAGTCATGAATCCCGTGTGAGCAGAAGAGGCTGGGGGCGCATCCATCCTCCTGATCACCCCGATTCGAGAACCACCCAGATGCCTCCAGCGCCTGGAAAGACGCTGGCTTTGTTGGACCGACACCTGAGTATCTTTTCACTGCTTCCAGGTGTCCTGTGGCATCACAGGACAAATGAGCCTCCTCGTTCCTTCATTCGGGGCTTTATTACGAGTCCGACCCCACCAGACGCAGGGATAATGCGGTGACGGGGGTGCGGAGTCCTGTTGGGGAGACAGATCGTCGTAGACCGGCGAGCAGAGCAATGCAGGCGGAGGGAGGGACGGGGACACGAGACACACTCAGGACAGTTGGGGCGGCCACGTCAGCCAGGGTGTGGGAGGTGGTCAGTGTCAGAGCTCAGCTCTCAGTCAGAAGTCAGCTTTCACTTCTGATCACATGGAAGCACACGTCCAGGGCTCTGGAAGCCTGAGGCCCCTTGAAGTGCTTACTGCAGAAACCAGAAGAGGCCCCCTTCGGTAAAGGTGGATGGTTTTTCTAAAGCACAAACAGAACCCACTGAACGAGTGTCGCTGGGAAATGCAGTGTTTGTAGGATGTACTTCTGTGCGCGCGCCGCGTACTTCATCAACTCGATGACCAGCTTCCGCTCTGGGATGGAGGATGCTCACGACTCATGGAGCGTTTGGAGCCCTTTCCCGCGAAGGATGGTGGGGCAGGATCGGTGCCCAGGTCTGGGGGTGTGCGGACCTCGGTGGGATGGAGGTTGGGAGCGGGGCTGGAATACTCTGCAAGCGTGGGAAGATTTTCACGCTTCCCAGTGGCTCTCGCCGCTCCACGGTCCTTCTGCCCCTCCCCTCTGGCGGCTCCCTGGAGTGTCATGTTGGGACGGGAACTCTTCCTGAATTAAACACCAAACAAGATGCTGCCTTCAGAACAGCAGCATCATTAGCACAGACACCGGGGTGAGACCCCTCGTCGCCCGGAGACCCTGTGGGTCTGGACCACCAGTCGGGCAGAGACAATCAAGAGAGGAAGGGGGGAGGGAGAGTGAAGGAGGCCTGCGGAGAGGCCAGGAGACCAGGAGGGGAGAAGGGAGTACCGAGCTGGTGCTGGCCCTGGGCTACGTGCCGCTGCAGTGCGATGTGATGGGGGCCAAGGCCTGTGTTCCCGGCATGTTCCCACGTGTCCCCGCCGTGTTCTCTAGACGACGCAGTTGCCCTCACCTATCCTCCCATCAGGGCCAGGAGGGCACCTCCTACCTTCGTGTCCCTAGAACCCAGGGCAGCACATGACAAGGGGGCCACCTGTTCTCTGAGCTAACCCCCCGCAGGTCACCCGCCCAATTAACGTGACACTCATTAACACTCTGACCTTAGACGCTTTGTCTGCTGCTGGAGAAACTACCAAAATAAGCTCTTTCAAAGAACAAAAGGGACCATAATTTTCTTTCAATTCTGCCTATTGTCTGCTTTGACCTACTTAAAAACATGAAGACTCTTGCTCTAATGTTAACTATGTATTCTGTACAAACCAAAGGTAAAAGTGGAAAGCAATCCTTCGTTCAGCTCCAAATCTCTCTAGCTTTGGGTGGAAAAAGAAAAGCGTTCGAGCATTCATTTCTCCCTTCTGTTCTTGTAAATCTTATTCCTACGGTAGCATCTACAGAGAAATTCTTCCGATCCCCCTACCTTCTGGCCGCGAAATAAAATCTGCGCTGGCGAGGATGCAGAGTTTTGTATCCTTCCCCAGAAAGCGTAATGCAATCAGCACCGTCAAGCCCTGTAGCACAAGGTCCTGGAAGTCCTAGGCCAACAGGACAAAGGAGCCGGGGAAGGAGGCGGAGCTCGTGATGCTCCTGGCCTCAAACCTCCCCCCGCACCCATCCCCCCGTGATCCAGCGGGGCCCAGGGAGGGGGGCGCTTGGTGGGAACCCGTCTCCTGAGTGAGCGCCTCACCCGCGTTTCTCTGGGGCCCCGTGGTGCCGCCCTGCCTGCGATGTGGCTCCCGCCGCGGGCGAACGTGGTCCAGACTGTTCTGAGGCTGCATCGTGAGTGGCCCCCAGAGTGTCCCTTCACGATGACCACGCGGCTGGGTCTACGACTGCCCACTCCGAGTGAGGCCCTGGGGGGTTTGTGGGCCTGCGTGATGTCATTTAACACCGGGGCTTGTTCCACCGAAGCACAGCTTTTCACGGGACCCAGTCACTTGTCATTTCTCACACATTCCCATACGAGGACGAATGTTCCGAAGTCTGGAAACGGGGTTTTGCTGGAGCCGCGGCTGGACGGACGACCCTCTCGCTCCAGCGGGCGAGGTCCTTAGTGACTCTCACGCTAGCAGTGGGGGACCACGGGCGGGGGGGCTGATGGTGGAGGCCCGACCACCGCCTGACAAACACGAGGGCCCGAGATGCGGCTGCGTGACCCCTTGAGACCCCACAGTTGGAGCCCAGACTGCGGGGAACGTCAGACAAATGGGTTCCTAACCACCCCCCAAAATAAAATCCCTGGGGAGGACAGTGGTGGCAAGAGAGAGCAAAGAGAAGGAGACAGAGGAGAAACCAACAGATTTTTCATGGACAGGTGACCCCACCCCGCGCAGGCCCCTGATCTGGACGCCGATGCCAACACACTGTAAGAGAGAACTGCGGGCAGACAGGGAACCCTGGACATTGACCAGATATTGACACTCTGAAGAAACTGTGATTCCTTAATGTCTTAACGGCATGGCAGTTGTGCTTCCAAAGGAAGAGCCCTTACCTTCCAGTGTGGGTCTTTTAGAGATAAATACAGAAACACCTACCTAGGCTGTGTGGGCTTTGTTTCAACATAACCTGGACAGGAAGGCAGATGAGGTACTGATGGGACAAGACGGGCCCTGAATCGATCATTCCCGAGGCTGGGTGATGAGTGTTTGGGGTTCATTATGTTGCACTCTTGCCTTTATATCGGATTACTAGTTTCCATGATTAGCAGATGTTCGGTAAGTGGAGAGGGGACAGAAAACGTTTAAGAGAGAGGCCCTGAGGGGTAAGAGGTGCCCCAAGAAGTGTTGTGGAAAAGTCAGGTCACTGAGTCAGGCACCCAGGGGCCCCATACCCCAGCTGCAGGTCCATCCTGGTGTGCTCAGGGGACACTGCACTGGAGATTTCCCAGGTCCAAACACGGACACAAACAGGAGAGTTTTGCTTCTCTCACAATGACTAGACTGGGCCCTGGATGCACTTGTCATATTTCTTTAGAGATGTACAGGTAAAATTTTCATATTTATATATCACTGGCATTTGCTAACTACAAGCAAAATTTAAGTCTCTCCCATTGCTACAAAAATAATATTTTATCCATCTGCCAATTTGTCTCCTTGAATAAATCTTCCTATAAAAGCAATTGGGTTAGCATTTCCTTTGCAAACAGAACCACTGGGTTTTGGACCATGTTCCAGGATGGCAATTGGAGTTGCTAGAATGATTTGCAGCCACCTGACGCCCGAAAAGATTCACAGTTGTTTATCTGTTCCATTAATTGACCGTCTGATGACTCAGCCAGCATTTAGCGCTATTACTCATTATTCCGTGAGGATTTCTCTAACCCAGAGCACAGCCTACATTACAGCAACTGCTGTCGGCCAAGTCGAAGGGATTGTGAATTGGAATACAAATTATACACACACTGGAGGAAAACTTCAGACTTTCCAGCTTTGCTAACAGCACTGTTAGCTAACAGAAGTAATTGCAGAGGCCTCTTAAAAGGGGTGGGTGCCTCTCAGTGGGTGGCGCTCCCCTAGCTCCCTCGGGGGTGGCATGGTTAGGAGGCCCAGAGGAGAAGGGAATGATCTAAAACAGAGAATTCACAATATGCCACCTGCAGCCAGCCACTGCCTTTAATCTGTTTTTGCCTTTGGTGCCACACCCCAGGGGAACGCATGTGGCTTCCATAATCACGCTCATTGGCTTAAAGATGCTGCTGTCGGGTAAGAGCTGTGAACTCGCTCAAGCTCACTCCTGGACCAAACCAGCCACTTTCAAACGGGAAAGCACTACCGTGGGCCGACACACGTTTGTGGCCGGTGCTACATCCTGGCCCGTCGTACCCAGGGCTACGGTCTGGAGGAAGGACGGGGCGTCCTCCAGGGCCCTCCCCACTCGGCCTGCCGAGACGGCACGCAGTGCCCTCCCTTACCTGCAGGTAGTGGCAGGGCCGCAGTGGCGGCTTCAGCTCCGGCGGCCCCAGCGGCTTGTCCAGGTGCAGGGAGCTCTTGCGGTAGGCCTCCTTGGCCTGGCTCACCGTGAGCGTGGACCAGGAGCTGCGCTTCATGTACTTGGCTTCCGGCGCCAGGGCCAGGCCCTCACAGGCTGAGCACTTGACGTCGCTGTTGCTCTTGGAAATCCTCAGGGAGAGGTCCCCGAAGGGGCTGGCCAGGGCGTCGGGGTAGCAGTGGGCCGTGGGGTCGGCAGGGTGACGGCTGAGCACGCTGGAGGCTCGGTAGGTGCTGTCACTGTCCAGGTTGTCGTCCGAGCTCCACCAGCTGCTGAGTCCCGAGCGGTGCCGGCCCTCGGCCTTGCGCTCCCGGCTCTTACTCCGTTTGCTGTGCTTGGAGTGGTGGCCGTGGGCGTGCTCGTCCGCCCGGCCGTCCCCCTTGGTGCCGTTGACGTGGCCCTTGGACGAGCCCTCCAGGGAGTGGGACTTGGTGAAGAGCTTCTGCACGGAGTGGACCAGGTGGCGGATGCGGCCAGGACTCTCGCTGCGCTGCTCGGCCGCCGCGGAGGTGCGCTGGTACTGCAGCGTGTGGAAGCCGTCCCTGTGCAGGGGCAGCTGCTTCTCGAACTGGTCCAGCAGGTTGGCCGGGATCCGGTTGGTCTTGGCGCCAGCGTGGGCCACGGCACAGTCGTCCCTGGTGTCGTAGTGGGAGCTGTAGTGCATCCGGGGAAAGGTGCTGCTGGACACGTGGTCTCCCAGCGCCACCGGCAGCATCACGCAGTCAGAGTGGACGGAGGCCCGCGGGGAGCAGCGGTGACGCTCCATCGGGCAGCTCTCGGCCGGGCTGAGCAGGTAGGGCTGCCGCGCCTCCGGGCCACGGTGCAGGTAGCTGTGGCTGTGCTCGCAGTCCTCGGGGGGCGTCAAGCCACAGGTGTGGCCGGAGCACAGCGGGGGCTGGTTCCGACTCCCGGGTAAGCCTTTCATAGCCCTCAGTGCAGGGGAGTACCTGTCTTCATTGAAGTGCTGAGTCGGGGACCATGAGTGCGGCTGGTCTGTCGAGAGAACACAGAAGCACCGTGTCAGACTCGGTGGGAACACGGACGGGAGCCCTCGCTTGACACCCTTCCCTCTACACGTGGACTATATGTAACCCATGGCCACTCCTGGCCTGGACACTCAAGCGAACGATCATTGTTTTATACCACATCACCCGCTCCAAAGTGTAAGAGCACTAAAAGTAACTTCGATACTCCCCGGTGTGGTTCGACAACTACGAATACTTAATGCCTAATACATTCATCAGGTCTCCTGACAGCAAGATTTTGTGGCGTTAAACAGATGAACAATTTGGGGGCAAAAAACAAGTTACATTTCAACTAGACTTGCGTGTTGTGGTTCAGTTTAAGAAGTCTGAGAAATCACACCTGGAATTTCATCAGCGATACTGCCTGGTGGGCTGGCGCACCGCACGCTAGGGTGCTGGTCACGAATCACTTACTGAAGCTGTGTCCTCACTATGCAGGCGAGCAGCGGGGGTGACTTTCTCAAGGCCACCGTCCGCGTCAACGCGAGGCTGGAACCAGGATGTCCTGACTTCCTATTTCAGATGGTTGACTTTGAGCTGTACGATTCTACTCAGAAACGTCGGGGAAGAAAGGTCTGATTTTGCGAGCGGCACTATTAAACACAGACCCCCGAACCACCAGAGCCGACCTCTGCAGGATGCTGGGTTTGCTGCTGCTGGGGGTCCCGGTAGGAAGACAGCTGAGCTCAGCGGTCGAAACGGGGGCCTCTGGGCATGGGCTAGTCAGGGTTAGGGTCCCAGTTCTGCCAGCACTAGCGGCAGGCTTCTGGCACCTCAACGGCGCACTGGCAACAAGCAGAGGTCCCGGAGGAGGACCCGCTCAATGATTATTTTTAGCTACATTACGATGATTGTAATTGTTACCATTTTCAATTCTCTTGGGTCAGCATGTATAAAGTCCAGGGTTTACTGGATTCCAGGCTTTGCTAGAGAAGCCCCTCGCTCCACTTCTGCTTCCTGATGCTCCAGCGTCTCTGCTTCTGTTGCTTCCAACTGGTCACCAAACAGATGCAGGAGACACAGACTCTATTATAGTATATGATATGCCTATATACTATGTATGCAAAATGCACATATCCATATAGAATATGCAAACCTAGTATATAATATGCATATAATATAATCTATACAGGAAATACAGACTCTATGATAGCATATGATATGCCTATATACTATGTATGCATAATGCTTAGGTCCATATAGGATATGTATACATAGTATGTTATTTGCATATAATATATAAAGGAAATGGACTCTATTATAGCATATGATATACATATATAGTATGTACACATAATGCATATATCATATATAATATGCATACATTGTACACAGTACGCATATAATATATACAGGAAATACAGACTATTATAGTATATAGCAGGGGTCCCCAACCCCTGGGCCACAGACAGCTACCGGTCCACGGCCTGTTAAGAACTGGGTGGTACAGCAGGAGGTGAGAGACAGGTGATCCACGGAAGCTCCATCTGTATTTACAGCCACTCCCCATCGATCGCATTACCGCCTGAGCTCCTCCTACTGTCAGGTCAGGAGCGGCATTAGATTCTCGTAGGAGCGCGAACCCTACCGTGAACTGCGCATGTGAGGGGTCTAGGTGGCATACTCTATGAGGATCTCATTCCTGATGATCTGAGGTGGAGCTGAGGCGCTGATGCTCGTGCTGGGGAGCGGCTGCAAATACAGATTATCATCAGCAGAGAGGTCTGACTGCACAGAGACCGTAATAAATCAATTGCTTGCAGACTCATATCAAAACCCCATCAGTGAGTAGCAAGTGAAAACAAGCTCAGGGCCCCCACTGATTCTGCATTATGGGGAGTGGTATAATTATTTCATCATCTATTACAATGTAATAATAATAGAAATAAAGTACACAATAAACGTAATGCGCTTGAATCATCCTGAAACTATCCCCACCCCCCCCTCCTCCCCCGTCCGTGGAAAAATTGTCTTCTACAAAACTGGTCCCACGTGCCAAAAAGGTTGGGGACCACTGGTATATAGTATACATATACAGTACATTAAATGCACATATGGCATGTAATGTAATGTATACCAGAAATACAGACTATCATAGTATATACTATGCATTTATAGCATGTATATATAGTGCCTATGTCCGTATATAAAATGCATATATAGTATGTGTATAACATATAGAGGAAATAGATCCTATTAGAGTGTATAATATGCACATATAGCATGTATGTATAATGCATATATTTGCATATAACATGCATGTATAGTATATAGTATGCGTGTAATATACAGAGGAAATAGATCCTACTATAGTGTATAATGTGCACATATAACATATATATGTAGTGCATATACTCATATATAATATGCATATATAGTATATAGCATGCATATAATGTACACACGAAATAGCTTCTATATTATAGAGTATAATAGGCACACATAACATGTATACTTAATGCATATATTTGTGTGTAATATGCATATACTGTCTATAGCATGTGCAGGAAACACAGACTCAGGATGGCAGGCTCCCTGAGGCTACCGGCTGGCCCCAGCCCTGTGCCAGGCCCAGAGCGGATGCCCCGAGCTGCGTGGTGGCCAGATACGCTGGCAGAGCCCCTCCCTCTAGGTTCATCTCTCAGCTCGCCTGGGAAGTATCCTGTGCTTTGTCACATCAAACTGCTGCTCCTTCTGAAAATTCCTCCGCAGGTCCTCTCCACGCGCTGCTCCCCAGGCTGGGGTGCTTCCTCCAGGATTTGCTCTCCGAGACTCGGCTCCAGCACCACCCACCGCAATTCAGACAATGCCTGGGCCCCCTGCACGCTGTCCTCAGGCTGAGGGTCCAGAAAGGGACGATAAGGGGACCTTCTCAACGCGTGAGAGCCTCGTCTCCTCAGGAAGGAAGCTGTCTGAGCCCCGACCCACCGTGGTGTCCAACACCCTCTCCCCAGGGCCACTGCCCGCCTCAGCACCACTGTCCTCCTCCAAGAGTGTCCCCCACTCACCCTTAACTCACAGAGCCTCGCCTGAGACACGCACAGAGCCACCCACCCTGACCCCCAAAGTGGCCTCCAAGGGCCACTGTGCGAAACAGGGAAGAAAGCTGAGAGACATGAGGCTTCTCCCTGATGACCGCCAACCCAGCTCTCCTGGTGACCCACGCAAGGGAAACGTCACCCCCTGCCAAGGACACTGGCCCAACGACTGGTCCAAGGTGTGGAAATGGAGCAGGACCCCATGGGGCCCCCCAGGTACACAGGCCCTGCTGTGTCCCCCGTTTCTTGCTGGTAGAAAAAGGCTTTCGTTTCCTAGGCCTTCCACGAGTCCCAAAGAGCAGACTCAAGCAGTTACTAGTTAGGGAAGTGAGGGAATTGCAGAAATAAAGGAAAATCAGTCAAGCAAGAAAGGCAATGAGAGATTAAACAATAGTTCAGTGATAAAACAGAGTCCTAGTTCCTCCTCAAGGGATGTACCTACCAGCTGACACATAGCTTGGGGCTGCTCTGCAGAAACGAGGACCCCTGCCCGGGTGGAAGAGGGTGACTACAGGCTGAGACCCCAGACGGGTCGGAACCAGGAGGTTGAGGACTGAGATTTCTGGAGCATCACCCTGTTGCCTCACCACCGACCAGAAAGTCACGGTCCCTGCAGCCCTCACCCCAGAGGTGGCCTTTAAAAACCTCACGCTCAGGCCAGCCAGTAACACGCATCAGACAAACCTACGTCTCCCATCTTCTTGGTTGTCGCCTCTGAACCTTCTCTGCTCCAAACTCTGACCTTTCGATCTGTTTGGCCTCACTGTGCATCTGACACACGGACTTGGGTTCGACACCAGTGTGGGTTCCAAAGGTCCCCTTTTCAGGCTCCAGAACTGCCACCTGTCAGGCCAGCTCAGATGTGGGAACGCGTTATAAGAAAGGGACCCGGTTTCACGGATCCCTGAGAAGTTAGGGGCAACCTGGGAGCAACTGACAGCAGGAGAGAAAGTAAACCTTTTCTGAGGATCCCAGGGGGTTGTCTCTCACTCTCAGCTGCACGTTCAGAGCAAACGGTCCCCAATGCCAGGGTCCGTGGGCCCTTTATCTCCAAACAGAGCTTTGCTTCATCCCAGTGTGAGGTGCTTCTCTGTCTCACGGGGGTGGCCATCCCATAATAGCTACGCAGTGTCTGTCCTTCTCCACAGCCAAGGTATAACTGGAGCGCTTCAACATATCAGGAAAGGATATTTCTGATTATATTTTTTTAATATAATTAAAAGCAAGTTTTCAAAGGAAATTCAGTATTCAATTGATAAACAGCGAAAACTGTGCTCTGTCATCTAGACTTTACAGCAGCGTAAAGTTGGCATCCTATTATCTTTTGCTTTATTTTTCCATTAACATGTAATTTAATACAAGTCTAATCTTCCTCCATATTGAAAAGCCAGCCCATTATTGCTCCACTCACGTATCCCGTCTCTACCTAATGTTTAGCCTGCAAGCTACACCATGAATGCGGCCCCATAAAAGAACAGCATCAAAGAGAAAAGTTTAACTGAAATGAATTAAATTTGATTACGCCACATGTCGATAATCTTCTCATTTCCCCTGAATTCCCTGACATAGGCGTGGAAGCTTACACATTACCTCTCAAAAATAAAACAGGGACAACACACAGGATAATAACCCGCCGTAAATAATGGTGGTACCAAAACATATAATGAGGGCTTGTACTCTATGGGTTTTTTAATAAGTCTACGTAACATATAACGAATACCTTAGGGGCTGGTCATTTCTCTTTGTGAAAGTGAGGTAACAAACACAAAATGCGGAAGGCGTCTTAGCTTCCTAATTTACAGCTATTCACTGAACCCTTTTTTGTTATTAAGCAAAAGAAAACAGCAATTATCATCGTCATTAACTGTCTCCCCAAATTCAAGCTAGGATGTAAATGCACATTCTACTGCTGGATTTCATGAGACTGTTGCCATACCCAGTCTAAAAAATATATTTTGAGTGGTGGAATGGAACCTTTTAAAATACAGCTAATGTGATGCAGTGCTCACTGTGTGTGAATCGTGTCACGGGCTTTACCCTCCTGGCGGCCCCCTGGGAGCAGTGCCTGTCCCCAGTGCAGGCTGAGGGGGCCAAGGCTAGCAGGGCAGTTGGGCAAGGCTCCCCAGGTGGTACCACACGCAGACACACACACGCACAGGTACACTCTCATATCAGAGCTGCAGCGGAACCCCAGCAACCCAGCTCTGGGCTGCTGATGGATAGGGAGGATGGAGGGGGCCCCTGTGCCCTTTCTGGTTAAACCAGGCTCGTGGTTCCAACACCAAGCCCAGCCTGAGCCACCCAGGCTGGACACACACTGCAGCAAGGGGCCCAGGCCCAGGTGTTTGGGGAAAGCGTGGAGGCCCCTGCCTCCGGGTACAGACAGGCATGGCCAGGCCCTCCCCAGCCCCACTGTGGGTGCTTGGAGGTCCTTCCCCCGAGGAAACCAGCTTTGTCTCCCTCTGCCGGAAGCTCACTTACACCCAAGCTGCCTGCCTGCCTGCCTGCATCTGCCTCCGATTTTATCCCCCATCGGGGGGAGGGACAGACCTTCCACTGCGTCACTTGCCCCTGCCCTCACTTGGGAAGGAAAATCCTGTAGGAGGGAGAGGGCCGCTGAACTAAATGGAAAGAACAACCCAAGGAAGACAAAATGAAGGGGCAAAAACTTTATCCAGTGGACCACGGTGTTGCCTGCTAAATAAAGAAGGATATATCTTCCCCAAACTAGTGGAACTTATCAACATTTCCTCAGAAATGTCAGCTGGGTCTTGTGCAAAGCCGTGAGGCCTCCCTGGTGGTCCCTGGAACCGCCACTCCCTTTGCCTGCTGACTTGTCCTCCTCGCCACTCCTGTGTCCTCCCCGCTGGCCCCAGCAGCACTGGCTCAGCCCGCTTCCCTTCACGACTCCTCAGGAGCCGCAGGCCACCTGGCCATCTCGCCAGGACCTTGCGACACAAGCGCAGGTCAGGGAACCCAGAAAGAAAGAGCCGAGTGGACCTGTTCCCACATGTAACATGTGAAGGTGCGAAAGATGGGGCCCACCATGTCAAAAGGAGCCTATCTGAAGCTCCTTTAAAAAAGTTGCCTCAAAAAGTAAACAGAAAAGTTCAAGATTTGTATCCTGACAGCTACAAAATATTGCTGAAAGAAATGAATGATGCTCTAAGCAAATGGAAAAGTATACCCAAAAAAGAATGTATAACTGAATCACTTTGCTGTACAGCAGAAATTAACACAACATTATAAATTAACTATAGTTCAATAAAAAATAAAGATATCCTATGTTCATAAATTGGAAGAATTAAAATGGTTAACGTGGGAATATTCCCCCAAATGACCTACAGATTCAACAATCCCCATCAAACCCCCAACTGGCTTCTCTGTCAAAATTCAAAACCTGATCTTCAAATTCATATAGATAGAAAATGAAAACTAAATCTAAAGCTAGCAGGAGGAAGGAAATAATAAAGCTCAGAGTGGGGATAAATGAAATAAGAAACAATAGAGAGAGTCAGCGGAATTTTCAATATACGCAAATCAATCAACATGATACACCATATTAACAAACTGAAGGAGAAAAACCATATGATCATCTCAATAGATGCAGAGAAAGCTTCTGACCAAATTCAACACCCATTTATGATAAAAACCCTGCAGAAAGTAGGCATAGAGGGAACTTTCCTCAACATAATAAAGGCCATATATGACAAACCCACAGCCAACATAGTCCTCAATGGTGAAAAACTGAAACCATTTCCACTAAGATCAGGAAAAAGACAAGGTTGCCCACTCTCACCACTCTTATTCAACATAGTTTTGGAATTTTTAGCCACAGCAATCAGAGAAGAAAAGGAAATAAAAGGAATCCAAATCGGAAAAGAAGAAGTAAAGCTGTCACTTTCTAAAGATGACATGATACTATACATGGAGAATCCTATAGATGCTACCAGAAAACTACTAGAGCTAATCAATGAATTTGGTAAAGTAGCAGGATACAAAATTAATGCACAGAAATCTCTCGCATTCCTATACACTAATGATGAAAAATCTGAAAGTGAAATTAAGAAAACACTCCCATTTGCCACTGCAACAAAAAGAATAAAATATCTAGGAGTAAACCTACCTAAGGAGACAAAAGACCAGTATGCAGAAAATTATAAGACACTGATGAAAGAAATTAAAGATGATATAAATAGATGGAGAGATATACCATGTTCTTGGATTGGAAGAATCAACATTGTGAAAATGACTCTACTATCCAAAGCAATCTACAGATTCAATGCAATCCCTATCAAACTACCACTGGCATTTTTCACAGAACTAGAACAAAAAAATTTCACAATTTGTATGGAAACACAAAAGAGCCTGAACAGCCAAAGCAATCTTGAGAACGAAAAACGGAGCTGGAGGAATCAGGCTCCCTGACTTCAGACTATACTACAAAGCTACAGTAATCAAGACAGTATGGTACTAGCACAAAAACAGAAATATAGATCAATGGAACAGGATAGAAAGTCCAGAGATAAACCCACGCACATATGGTCACCTTATCTTTGATAAAGGAGGCAGGAATGTACAGTGGAGAAAGGACAGCCTCTTCAATAAGTGGTGCTGGGAAAACTGGACAGGTACATGTAAAAGTATGAGATTAGAACACTCCCTAACACCATACACAAGAATAAGCTCAAAATGGATTAAAGACCTAAATGTAAGGTCAGAAACTATCAAAATCTTAGAGGAAAACATAGGCAGAACATTCTATGACATAAATCACAGCAAGATCCGTTTTGACCCACCTCCTAGAGAAATGGAAATAAAACCAAAAATAAACAAATGGGATCTAATGAAACTTAAAAGCTTTTGCACAGCAAAGGAAACCATAAACAAGACCAAAAGACAACCCTCAGAATGGGAGAAAATATTTGCAAATGAATCAACTGACAAAGGATTTCATCTCCAAAATTTACAAGCAGCTCAGGCAGCTGAATAACAAAAAACAAACAACCCAATCCAAAAATGGGCAGAAGGCCTAAACAGACATTTCTCCAAAGAAGGTATACAGATTGCCAACAAACACATGAAAGAATGCTCAACATCATAAATCATTAGAGAAATGCAAATCAAAACTACAATGAGATATCATCTCACACCGGTCAGAATGGCCATCGTCAAAAAATCTAGAAACAATAAATGCTGGAGAGGGTGTGGAGAAAAGGGAACCCTCTTGCACTGCTGGTGGGAATGTGAATGGGTACAGCCACTATGGAGAACAGTATGGAGGTTCCTTAAAAACTACAAATAGAACTACCATATGACCCAGCAATCCCACTACTGGGCATATACCCTGAGAAAACCATAATTCAAAAAGAGTCATGTACCAAAATGTTCATTGCAGCTCTATTTACAATAGCTAGGAGATGGAAGCAACCTAAGTGTTCATCATCGGATGAATGGATAAAGAAGATGTGGCACATATATACAATGGAATATTACTCAGCCATAAAAAGAAATGAAATTGAGTTACTTCTAGTGAGGTGGATGGACCTAGAGTCTGTCATACAGAGTAAAGTAAGTCAGAAAGAGAAAGACAAATACCATATGCTAACACATATATATGGAATCTAAGAAAAAGAAATGTCATGAAGAACCTAGGGGCAAGACGGGAATAAAGACACAGACCTACTGAAGAAGGACTTGAGGATGTGGGGAGGGGGAAGGGTAAGCTGTGACAAAGTGAGAGAGTGGCATGGACATATATACACTACCAAACGTAAAATAGATAGCTAGTGGGAAGCAGCCGCATAGCACAGGGAGATCAGCTCGGTGCTCTGTGACCACCTAGAGGGGTGGGATAGGGAGGGTGGGAGGGAGGGAGACGCAAGAGGGAAGAGATATGGGAACATATGTATATGTATAACTGATTCACTTTGTTATAAAGCAGAAACTAACACACCATTGTAAAGCAATTATACTCCAATAAAGATGTTAAAAAAAAAAAAGTGGGTTCTTCAGAAAGATCAATAAAACTGACAAACCTTTAGCGAGACTGCAAAGAAAAAAAAGACTCAAATTTCTAAAATCAGAAACCAAAGTGGCGGATTACTACTAACCTTATCTAAATAAGAAGGATTATAAGGGAATACGATGAACAATTGTATGCCAGCAAATTAGATAACCTAGATGAAATGGACAAACTCAAAGAAACACACAAATTACTTTGAGAAGAAACAGAAAATCTTGGCAGAACTGTAAGACAGAACAATTGGGTTGGCCTAAAAGATCGTTTGGGTTTTCTGTGCAACCCCAAATTCGCAGGATACAAGATCAAAACACAAAAATCAGTTGTGTTTCTACACATGAGCAGTGAACAATTTCCAAAAAGGAAATTAGGAAAGCTATTCCACCCACAGTAACGCCTAAAAGAATAAAATACCCGTGTCTACATTTAACTAAGAAGGTGAAAGGTTTGTACACTGAGCATGAGAAAGCAGCGCTGAAAGGAATTTAAAAAGACCTAAGGAAATGGAAAGACATCCTATATTCATGGATTGGAAGACTTAACATTTTTAAGAATTCAATACTATCAAAAGTGACCCACAGATTCAATGCAATCTCTACGGAAATTCCCGCCGGCGATTTTGCAGAAGTGGAAGAACCAATCCTTAAATTCAGTGGAAATTCAATGGGCCCCAAATAGCTAAAACCGTCTTGCAAAAGGAGAACAAAGTTGGGGGACTCACACTTCCCAATTCCAAAACTTGCTAAAAACCTACAGTAACCAAGACAGTGTGACTCTGGTATAAGGATAGACATATAGACTAATGGAACAGAAGTGGGAGTCCAGAAATAAACCTATACATCTATGGCCAATTCATTTCTGGTACAGGTGCCAAGAGTGTTTAGGGCAAGAGTAGTCTTTTCTATAAAACGTGCTGGGACAACCAGATTTCTACCTGCATAAGAATGAGGTCGTACCTCTATCTCACACCGTATGCAAAAATGAACACGAAATGGATCAAAGACCCAAAGAAAGGCATAGAAGTATAAAATTCTTAGAAGAAAACACACATGTACTTCTTTGTGAATGTGGATTAGGCAATGCTTTCTTAGATATGTCATCAAAAGCACAGGAAAAGAAGAAAAAAATAGATAAAATGGACTCCCTAAAATTGAAAACTTTTGAGATTTAAAAGACACCCCCAAGAAAGTGAAAAGACAACCGGAGAATGCGAAAAACATTTTGCAAATCAAGTATCTGATAAGGAAATTGTATCTAGAGTATATAAAGATCTCTTACGACGTAATTATAAAAGACAAATAGTTCAAATAAAAATGGGCGAAAAATCTAAACAGACATTCCTCCAAAGAAGATACACAAAGGGCCAATAAGTACAGGAAGAGATGCTCAACCACCACTGGCCATCAGGGAAATGCAACTGAAACCACAATGAGATACCATTTCACATCACTAGGATGTCTAAGTAAGAGACAAGGTAACAAGTGCTGATGAGGATACGGAAGAAATGGAACCTCATTCCCTGCTGGGGGGGTGTCAGATGATGCAGTCGCTTTGGAAAGTTCTTCAGAAGGGTAAACACAGAGTGACCATGTGACCCAGGAATTCAAACGTGAGGTACATGCCCCAGAGAAATGAAAGCAGATGTCCCCACAGAAACTTGTATGTGAATGTGCATAGCAGCGTTATTCGTAATAGTAAAAAAAAGGAAACAACCCAAATGCCCATCAATGGATGTACAAAAGTGGTTATGTCCATCCAAATGGAATATTATTCTCCAATAACAAGCAATTAAGTATGGGAACACCATATAGCATGGATGGACCTTCAAAACATTATGCTAGTGAAAGGAGGTAGTCACAAAGGACCACATGTTACATGATTCCACTCATATGAAGTGTGCAGAAGAGGTAAATCCTTAGAGACCGGAAATCGATTGTTGAATGTCAGGGGCTGGGGCAGGAGGATAGGGGGTGACTGTCAGGGTGTGGGGTGATGAAAATGTTCTAAAAGTGACTGAAGTGGTGGTCGCACATATCTGTAAATACAAAAAACACTGAATTGTACATTTTAATGGTGAACTGTATGGTAGGTGAACTATATCCCCATAAACGTCTTATAACTGAATAAATATATACGAAGAAGACATAAAAACACAAAATTGAATATATACAAAGTTCGCTTTAAAAAATTTTCCTCATGCGTTTAGAACTCAGTAAAAGACCTGTTTAGGAAAATTTAGGAAAGGAGTATGCTTGTTGGCTTGCTTTTAAACGTCCTCTCTCTCCATGGTAGGACGGAGGTGACTGAGCTGAGTCCCATTAATTTGACTGCTAGGGAGCTCAGGGCCAATTTGGGGTCCACAGACAGGCACTTGTTTCCCTTTGCTCCTTCATTCTTACTGAAAGTTCTCAGATCATGATTTCAAATTTGCATTTATATTTCATCAGTATATTTTACATGTTTTTGTTATTCACGCGTCACATTCTTATAAAATGAGATGAGGAATAAATTAGTGAATAAATTAACTTTAAGTGGTTCGATAATATTAGTTCAAGTTATACAGTAAACGGATGAGAGCTGTTGAGTCACCGGCCGGACGACGGCTGGGGAAGCTCGAACGCACTCCGGCTACGCTGGGGGCAGGGTCAGGAATCCAGCGAGCTGGGGGCCAGCGCTTTCCTCACTCCTGTTACCCAAGGTCTGACAGCTCACGCACATTTGAATTTCCTTACCCATTTGTGGTTTTGCCTTTATTTGCCAAACAGTTCAAAGCCCTTCAAACCTGGGCTATGCACCAGTCTCACCCGGGAAGCATTTCAAAGCGCGGTCCCCAGGCATTACCCCGGACACGGTGGGACTCTGTCTCTGGAGCCGTGGCAGCTCCCCAACCCGTAAATGTCAGACGCTGCCCTCAGCTTCACGTGGGGCACTGCTGTCACTGGTCAAGTCTTCTCCTATGGCTTTGTGTCCCCAACTAGCGCCTTTCACCTCTGAGTCACTGTGTACCTGGGGGTGGGGGTGGGGTCCCTTGAACGACTGTCACGTCTCCATCATGGCTGGTAACTGAATGAATATGTAAACAAGCAAAATTAATAAAGAGCATTTGTGCCCCGGGCTTTGCCAGGGGCAGGACTCGCAGGGAGGGCTCCAAGGTTCTTAGGCAAAATTTAGATCCTCTACCAGCTTCTAGGCTGGAGCTGCTGGAATCACAGAACTACCTTCCAGCAGTTGGAGCCTTTTGAAGGGAAGGTTCTGTATGAAACGCTCGCCGCTTCCAAACTGTGAAGCACTGGGGGCAGTACTGTTGAAACGGCTCCGCTGCCGAGCTTTTCTGGCCCTTCTCTCTGCTTGTTCTTTAATGCTTTTTTTAAATTCTGCTTTTGTACAATCACGGCCCCCAAGGGAAAAACGCTCAAAGCTTGTGCGCTTTCAACCCGTTTTCAGAGGCACAGCCGCGTACCCCCGGGCGCTAACGCTGCCACGGTTCTTAAGCTGAGGGTCTTCGGGCCTGCGGGGCTCAAGACCGTCCCCCGTGTTACAGATGCAGGTCAGCTCCCTGGGCCCCTGGTACTGTCCGTGGAAGCAAAGTTCTCAGCTGCTCCCTGACCTCAGACGGGACAGGCCCGGAGGAGGTGCGTCTGGGCCGTGATCCAGGTGTTTTTCTTTTTCTCGTGGGGTCACAGATGCCCGGACGGAGCGGCCCAGGGGGAGAGGCCGAGGCAGGGAGTCCGCGGTGAGAGCCTCTGTCGTCCCCCTCCTCTCGTGCTGACCTGACCTCATGGTTCAGTCACCAGTCCACCCTGCATGTCCCAGAACCTGCCCAGATGCAGGCGGTGACAGGTGACAGAAACCAGGGGCACGCCGCAGGCCAGGGACGGAGGGAAACGCAGACAAACCAACCCGGGAGGGGTGACAGTGTGTGTGCGAGCCTCTCCCCTCTCGTGGGCCTCGGGGTCTGGGAGGGGTCGGGCCTGGGCCGGGGAGGGGCCTGGCGGGGATGCGCGCACAGGGTGGAATCTGAGGGCAGAGCAGCTTGGAGGCTGCACGGACTTGGTTTACTCCCCGGAGCCGAGCAGCGGCAGAGGGGCGTGTCTGAAGCCTCTGGAGCTGTGAGCACCAGAGGGGATGAGGCCACGCGCTCAGGCCTCCTTCACGCCCCAGCCCAGGGGACGGCTACAGGCAGTGCCCTGCACACGCGTGCCCTGTTCACAGGTCGCAACTCAGACCCCCAGCGAGTCTGGAGACGGGGCCTGTGAGGAGAGCGCTAAAGGTTAAATGAGGTCCCCGCAGGGCCCTGACCCGCAGCACTGGTGTCCTCAGGGGAAGCGGGGAGGACACAGCGAGGAGGGCCCTCTGCCCCCGGGCACCCTGGCCTTGGACTCCTAGCCTCCAGAGCGTGTGAAACAGACGTCTGTGGCTTAAGCCTCCAGCTTGTGGCGTCGGCTGTGGAGGGAGCGGCGGGGGGGTGGGCGGAAATGCCAGCACGTGGGCAGTGTGACCCCCAACGCCACCCTCCCCCGAAGCTCACCGTCGGCGTGTCCCCGTGAGGAAACGGGGCTCAGAGGGGCAGTGGCAGCCCTGAGCCCGGGCCCCAGCATGGCTCGGAGGCCTCCTCCCTGCCCACCTGTGATGCGGACTCCAGGCTCCCCTCCTGGGGATGCGATTGCTGCCCGCTACCTCCAGGCCCATCCAAAGCGGGGTCCGTAATACCGAGTCACAACCGTGTTGTAACCCCTGGTCACTCCTGTCCCCGTATACAAAGGTGTCCTCCTCTCAGGAGCCTCATGGGGGTGTGAAAACCAACACTGAAACGTCCACAAGTCCACCTCTGACCCCCGAGCCAGGGCCCCGAGAACACACGTTGTTTCAGCTTCTTCGGGTCCCTTTGGACACGAACGCTGTTTGTTACGAAAACAAACAAAACCCACGAGCGTCGGATCCCATCCTGGGGAGGCTGAAAGACAGGATGAGGAACCCCTTCCGTGACAGGAGGGTGTGTGCCGGAGCCAGGAAACCTAGGCTCCGTCCTCCGACCCCGCAGGCACGGCCTCCGCGATCGGGCAACTCGGTCCTTTCAGAAGCTCCCGGGGAACAGCGTGGGCCTCCGTCTCGGACGACAGGGTTTGAATCATGAGGGTAACATCGAACTCCTAGAGGAGGGGTCACAGCACCCGGCAGAATCTCAGTAGACAAGGCAGCGCGAGCCGCCCCCACCCTCAGGAGGAGGAGAGGGTCACAGCATCTCCATCCCCCGCGGCCCCTGCACGGCGAGCACCACCCGGGAAGAACTTTCCTCTCCTTACAAAGAGCTTTACCGGGTCGTACGCTGAGCCTTAAACCGAGAGCAGCACAGGGATCGAAACAAACTTGACATGCTTTTCATTTTCCCTCCATTCAACTCTGGTCTGGTTTCCAGGGAATTTCGGATGGTGGAGGGAGCGCGTTTGGCGGTGAGAAGAAGGCACAGCCTTTCTGAGGCACAGAAACAACACAGCCTGCGGAGGAAGAAGAGTACTGCGGCCTAAAGTAGTTCCTGAACGCACTGTAGAGCTTTGCGTTAGTGCAGAAGTGTATTTTGGGTGGATTTAGGTGGAGATAAAAGGAAGACAGAATTCAGCATGGACGGCAAGGTAACCAGGAAGGACAGGAAGAAGGGAGGAGCGAGGAGGGGGCAGCCTGCAGGCTGCAAAGAGGTTCCTGGCGGAGGGGATGCTTTCCCTCTGCCAGAAGCCTGCGGTGGGGGGGGGGGGGGGCTGCCCCGCCCACTCCACGCAAGGCCACGGCTTCCGCAGGGACCTGCATCAGCCAGAATCCATGCTCTCCCGCGAGGCGAAGAGCTCTCTTCCCTCCAAGGTCCCCCCTGTTCCCAGGGCGGTGCTTCTCTCTGCGTGACCCTCCGCACTTTACTGGACCCCACCCAGCCTTGAAGACCCACTGCACGGGCTTTCTCCTCCCACGGGTGTTGCCCCAGACCCTCCACCTAAACTCACTCATCCCTCCCGTGAACGTAAACAGAGCGTCTCGGCTCTGACAGTTACACATTCATTCACACATTCTTCCATCTACCCATCCTCACCCTCAGCCGCCCAGCATCCACAGGGCACCAGCTCACGGTCAGGTGTTGGGACCGTCCCTGTTCTGAGGCAGCAATGCCTGAGACGCTCATTCCAGTGGAGGAAACGAGCATGTGAGCAAACAGAAACCTCTGTGACAGAGCGAGGCACGTGCAGACGGCGGGGAGTTGGGTGAGAGGGACCTGGGCTGGCGAAGAAGGGTCAGGGGGTCATCGTCCACAGCTGACACGTGACAAAACCACTGCTCTAAGAACACGATTTCCCAGGGTCCAACGGCTCAGGGGTCCAAGTTCCGGCTAGACCCCCAGTGCCCTGACTTCAGCTGTCCTCCTTCGGCCTGCCCGCAGCTTCATCCAGGCCAGCGCTCACTGGGCCCTCGCCTGCTCCAGGTGCTGGGGACCTCCTGCTCCCCTCAGCTGACGCTCGCAAAAGGTTTAATCCCGTAGATGGATGAACGGAATGGGGGCCGACGCTGCCCCGTCACCCCTGTTGCATCCCGGCAGGGACACCAGCCTTCTCCGGTCTAGCCGTGCGGGACGGCACGTGTGTTGTCTACAGCCTGCTTCTCTTCCGGCTTCTCCACCTCCTGGAGAAATGGCTCACCTCCCAGCCAAGCCCGGTGCACTCACAGTCTAAGCTCGGGGCCCTGGGGACGGGGACAGAGCTGGCGTGCGCTGCCGCCTACACTTTGCGGGCATCTGGACTGTGGGTGCTCAAGCGCGGTGCACCCAGGGGGGCTGCGAGAGATTCTCAGAAACACCTCTTCCTGCAGCCCTGCGGCCGCCTTGTTCAGGTGGATAAAAACGGCCGTCTGTACAAGCACGTCAAGGAACAGTGCAACCCCAATTCACTATTTTTAGTAAAACCAAATCCACTGCCTATTCTTCCAACTATGCACATGTGGACAAGAGGTCAGTGTGCTGCCCCAAGGCACAGCTGCCTGACCACTCATGACCTGCCCACATGTCACACGACCTTCCATAAACCCTGCTTCCCGGCCATCCTTCAGGGGATGAGGGATTGAGGGAGGTTCCTGTTCCATCGTGGCGTGAGGCCAAGCCAGCACATTGCGGGTGCGTTGACGATGGAGAGAATAAATCACACCTTCTTTCTCAGGGATTTGAAATCCAGACATTTGGAGAGAGAGTTTGTCAGTGCCGTAGCAGCAAAGCAGGGGGACATCTCAGAGGCTGTGTGGGATGCCCAGGTCCGAGGGCACGATGCCCAGAGCAGCAGTGACCCCATCTGCACGGCCACTCCATCTGGAAGGATGCTCTGGTCCCCTGCAAGCAGCAGCTGGGTACATGCTGACAGGGTCCTGTCTCCTTGAACCCTTGTGACCCCTGCAGCAAACTGACCTGAGGCATCTGTTCCCGGCAGCAGAACGAGCTTCCTAAGGGGACACTTGGAGGACGAAAACTGCACCTCAGGCAAATGGAAGCAAACTGCCAACTTGCAAACCTAACTGACCAAAGGAGGATTTCACCCATTCAAACCAGTCTCAGCTAATACTTAGGGTTTTATTAACCCCTGTCATTTGTTCCATAGTGTGTCCTGCAGTGTTGATTTTGCGCACACACACACCCTAGTGATTTGACTTGGCTCTTAGATCGGCAGTTTCAATCAATAATTTGTAAGACATGCAAGTAGCTTTCTTTTTTACCCCCGTTAACTCCACACAGATCAAAGTTCTACTTTAAAAGAAAAGTTGCACCTAGATGTCTTTTGAAAGGACAACGTCAACATGCGGAGTTTTGTGATTCTAAACTCAGGTGCCGAACTCTTTAGCTACTTTTCAGAATTTCCTTATATTTTTGATTAAGCATTTATGGTGAGCACGTTGGCAACTTAATTACCAAATGACTTCTTATTTATGGGCTAAATAAATAGCTTTTTTTTTTTCGCATGTGGGATCTTCCCGGACCGGGGCACGAACCCGTGTCCCCTGCATCGGCAGGCGGACTCTCAACCACTGCGCCACCAGGGAAGCCAAAAAAAAATAGCTTTTAAACAGATCTTTATTCTGCACTCAAAAACAATGGCTTCCAAAGCACAAAAGAAAATTGCTATCAGTTGTAAACCCAAACCCATTACTCATGAGGCCCAAAGTCATTTCTGACTCTTTATTAGGAAATTTGCCTTGTGAACTACGCGTGTAGCTTCACAAAATTATAACTGTTTTTCCAAGTCTCTTTCTCCCTGAGTTCCTTTGATACAAATCAGTCTCCTTAATTTAAATCAATCTCCCTCTCCTTTTACATAGTTTTTGATGATTATCTTATATTTCTGCCTTGACAAAAATTTATAAGCTGTCAGAAATGTCTGTTGCCAATTCTCAACATATATATCCAGTAAAAGAATGCTTGTTTTAAAATATTTGATTTTTGACAATTACTTCATAAGCAATTTTGAAATAGGAATTCATAGTAAATTTTAAGGTAGTGATGATTACCTTAAATGTCTCAATTTATAAACTTGAAGTTTTATGAAAATGAAATTCATTTTAAGATTTTAGATGATGGAAACTCATAATACAATCCCTGGTGTAAACAGTTTAATTTAAAATCCATGCTCTCCACCGGAAAGGAGTCAAGACAGGATTCATTGAGCGCCAGCGGTGCCCGGCAATTTCCGGCAGCAGAGGGCTCTTTTGCTAAACCAAATGATAAAGGAAGCAACACCAATATGGATTTACGCCATTAGCTCATTTTCCCCCAGTATCAATGACTACGACTGAAGCTTCATTAATGGGGAACATTGCTTTGGGGAGAAGGTCTCGCTGGAGAACATTTAGATCAGCCCTATGCATGCGAATGACGCATCTGGAAATAGTTTACATGTGGGAAGAGGAGGGAGAAGTACAGGGGCAGGTGCGCGGGGCCCACCTGCAGCAGGTGTGGTGCTGACGTTTCCTGTTCTCTGTTTGACCATACTTCTCCCTCCTACAAAGATCCGTTTTCAAAACCTCTGAATAGAACTGAACCTTCTCTTACTGCGTTCCAAGTCAGAGAGAGAGGTGTGTCTACAAACCAGCCCCTCCTTTCTACTCACGTAAAAAATAAAATGGAAGTCAAAATATATCTGCACTTTGCTATGAATCAGATAGGTATGTTAATAATTAAAACAGGCTGGTGTGGCCAGAAAGTGGCAAAGCGCGAATCCTTCACAACGGGAGGGTGTTTATAAATTAGTGTGACCTTCTGGGAAATAAATGAGGCAAAATCTTAGAAGCCATGAGAATCTTTACACGCCCCAGCCAGGGAAGCGTGCGCACGGTCTTCTGCGGAAGGAGCAATCTCAGAAGATGAGGTCACCTCTGCACAAGGATGTTCCCGGTGATCTTAGAAAACCAATCTCCTGTTTGTTTGCTGGTTTTTACGCTGACACGTTCCAGTGAGGATTTAGTTTGTTTTTACAAATACAAACGAGAAAGTGAACTAAACTGAAAAAATTTAACTATGAAGCAAGAGAAAGGCGAGTAGGAACGGTGATGGGGCCAGGACCTCCTGTCTTAGCTACGGCTTGATTCTGACGCCCATTCGAGGACAGAAACACCCGATTCGGTTACCTGCATGCTAGAGACACAAGAGTCACTCAGAAAAATGCAATTTCTAAATCACAGGATTTGAAATCCAGACGTTTAGAGAGAGAGTTTGGTTTAATAAAACCAAATCCATCGCCTATTCCAACTATGCACATTTGGACAAGAGGTCAGTGTGCTGCCCCAAGGCACAGCTGCCTGACCGCTCATGACCTGCCTGTGTCATTTCCTCCTCTATGTCCCCTTGCAGGATATATTTTCCCAGCTTTGTTGGGACATAACTGACATATGGCGTTAAGTCTAAGGTATACAGTGTGATGACTTGATACACGTACGTATCGGGAAATGTTTACCACAAGAAGGGTAGTTAACACGTCCTTCCCCTGACGTCTATAATCACCATCTGTTGTTGTTGTCGTTAGGGTGAAAACAGTAAAACTCTCCCGTCCTAGCAACTCCAAGTATCCAGTCTAGTGTTGCTGACTATAGTCGCCATGCAGTGCGTTATGTCCCCCGAACTCGGTCACCTTATAACTGAGAGTTTATAACTGACAAACATCTCCCCATCTCCCCACTTCTTAGGGAATATAAAAATTCTTAGAGAATATTAAAATATTAAAAAGGAAAGAAATATCCCAAATACTAACATCCTCAATGTTTAAAGAAATCATGAAGGTAAGAAAAATAATTCCCTGAAAAAATTAGCAGGTAAAATGAAAATAATTTCATAGACACAAAATACAAATTACTAGCAAAATATTTTAACCTCACTAACAATCAAAGGCCACCAAACCACATGAATAAAATATCTTTCAGAAGCATAGATCCATTTTCCAAACTGTGGCACCTGGGGCTCTGTCCTAGAAAAATAATAGAACAAAGAGAGAAGGAGGGTCTCATTGCACAATCACCTTTTGTGAAATTGGTTCCAAGTCAAGAATACACACACACACACACACACACACACACACACACTCGCATACACACACAGGGCTGTCTAATCATCTCAGTATTGAACGGGTCACCATACTTAATTTTAATCAACTGCTCCACTTTTTTTGCGGGAGGAGGGAATTTAAGTTACTTCTAAAAATAGACTTTAAGAAAGTTAAAAAAGAATAAACTTTCAGCATATTGAGGGCAAAGTGAAGTTACAGAATATACTTTTGGGGGATTTGGGGTTTCTCAACATTCGTTAAACACAAAAAGTTGGAGAGAAATTTCAAGTTAAAGAGTGTTAGAGAACAAAAGGCATTGTTGTACCTAGCCAATTATATCTGGAGTCCAAAGATGCTCTTCAAAGTGGGACATTTCCGCTGAGTTCCCCGCGGACCCCTGCCCCGAGCCCTCAAGTGCCCCTTCCCTGAGGGGACGTCGTGTCCACTGAGATCACTGAAACCACGGTCACAACAACTTTTACGCTGGATGGGCCAATATCAGACACGTTTACTGCCTGTTCAAGCGGCAATTATTCGCCAATTTTTTCACGTGGTACAACATCAACTTCTGTTATTTTTAGCCACTCACCGTACCGGCACTGGTCTGGAGTTTGTAGCAGCCCCAGTTCTTGGTGACGAGTGTTCTTTGGGTAGTGAATATTTCTGGAATTGGTACTTTTTATAAACGTTAATTTATCTCAGCATTAGATGAACACTCAGTTCTCTAAATCGTCACCTTCCTTCCAAAACCCGTGGTCCATCTCACTGACCACCGCTGAGGCAACAAATGAAGGAAATGATAAACATTTCCTGACATCACAATTTGACCAAAATCAGGAAAGTTAAACCACATGAACATTTGAAGAAACACTGGGAAACAATAAGGAAGGAAGTGGGATTAAATACATGGATGGACCTAGAGATGATCATACTAAGCGAAGTAAGTCAGACAGAGAAAGACAAAATTATATGATATCACAAATGTGGAATCTAAAATATGACGCAAATGAACTTATCTCCAAAGAGAAACAGACTCACAGGCATAGAGAACAGACTTGTGGTTGCCAAGGGTCGGGGGGACGGAAGGAATGAGAGTTTGGGATTAGCAGAGGCAAACTAGTACATATAAGAAGGGTAAACAAGGTCCTACTGTGTAGCACAGGGAACTATAGTCACCATCCCGTGATAAACCATACTGGAAAAGAACATGAAAAGGAATGCATATACACGTATAACTGAATCACTTTGCTGTACAGCAGAAACTAACACAACATTGTAAATCAACTATTCTTCAGTAAAATTAAATGATTTTTTTAATGAGGAAAGGTTCTTACTTTTCCCTAGCGTCAATATTTACTTGTGGGGAAGTCACTCAGGAAACTGGGGCTTTGGTCTGCGTTCTTCCTAGTCGGGCCCTCTCCTCGGTGACACTGTCCTGTTTCTGTCACCTTTCTTGGCCTTTTCTCCTATTTCTAAACAGGAAACCGGAGATGCTCGTGGCTGCCTTGTGACTGCACCTGCCCAGACCCTGGGGGCCCTGCTGCCCGCAGGATGGGGGAGGCTGGCAGAGGCCTCGGCAGCCCGCGCCCCCGTCCCCTTGCTCCCAGCCCCTGCACACACCCCGTCCCCGATCTGGCCTCCCGTAGGCCTCCTGCCTCTGCCGGGGAGTCCGCACGTGCTCCTCCCTGCCCCCTGCGCGCCCCCATCGTCAGTTCTCTCCACCTCCTGCCGCCTCGAGGGTGGGGCAGCCTCTGTGACCCCCCCCACCCCCCCCACCCCCCCCCCCCCCCCCCCCCGCCCGTGAGGAAGCCTGCAGACCCTGCCTCGCTTCCCAGTCGGCGTCCTGACGCCTCAGGGCAGTTTTCTGTATCTATTTCAGTGCAGAGTTTTGGAAAGAAACAGAACGTTAAGAATGCAGGTACTCCGCCTACGACCAGGACCACCGGCCACCGCACTGTCACGTGGATTTAGGTGGTTCTGTGGCGAATGCCCGTCGCCCCTGCTGGACGATAAGCTTCATCAGAACGGGAGGGCCAGGTGACACGGCCCCTCTCCTTCCCGGACCCGGCCAGGCCCCTCTTCTCCCCAAGGCCTCGCCCGGCCTGTAAACACTCGGACAAACACTAACAAAGTTTCTATCAGCTCAAGGCCGCATCCCTGGGAGACCCCAGCCTGAGAAAACAAGGTGCTGCAGCCACACCTGAAGACGGGCCCCGTGTCCCAGCCTCTGAGCGGGGGGAGGAGCCCGACTTCCCTGAGCCCCAGGCAGCAAAGCAGACGGGGTCCCCCCCGACCAGCCCCCTCCTGGCTTTGTGACGTTCGCTCCCTGACTCTACTGAGTACCCCCCAGCCCCCAGATCCGTCACGCATCCTTTAACCCCTACCCCCTCCGTCACCTCCGCACAAACCAGAGTCGAGTCCAGATCACGCTGGCCTGTCCCCTTTGGCCACAGTTACACTGACCGAAATCCGTCCTTACACCTGCCGGGTGTCAGCCGTGTTCACCTCTGGCGCCGGGCAGACGGCACCGGGCGCTCGGCGCAGGCTGTGGGATTCCTGCGCCTCGTGGGTTCTGCTGTTTTCTGACATGTGCTTATGTGATGCTCCCTCAGGCCCTCTTTGATGGATGAGGATGGAGAGAGAGGGACTGAGGGCCAGTCAGACACGGCCCCCAGAGGCGGGAGGGACGCAGTCGGGACGGGCTGATGGTGGTGGCGCTGGGGTCCGGACCGTGGCTCGGTCGCAGCCTGACTCTCTTCCCTTGCGGCGGGGCTGGGAGACGGAGAAGGCTGGTGGGGGGCTGCGGGGGACGCTCCGAGGCTACAGCTGTGTGCAGGACCGACGGACGATGGTCTGGCTACTACAACGTGTGGGGGAAAGAAACCGCCTCGTGGGCAAAACACAGGAAGGAATGACCGTTCCCCCTTCAAACTCCTGTGTCCCCCCAGTTCATATGTAGGAGTCCTACCCCCGTGCCTCCCGACGTGGCTGTATTTGGGGGCGGGGGACACTAGAGAAGCACTTCAGTGATGGGCCCTGATCCAGTGTGACGGGTGTCCTTAGAAGAAGAGACGAGGACCCAGGCACGCACAGAGGGGTGACCGCGTGGGGACGCGGGGAGGAGGTGGCTGTCCACACCCAGGACAGAGGCCTCGGGGACCAGCCCTGCGATGCCTCCCTCTCAGATTCCAGCCTGCAGGACTGCGGAGTAAACGCAAGCCCAGGGCCCTGTAAAGAGGCCGCCAGCAAGAACACCACGGGTCGCTGGCAGAGGCCGGGCTCCGGCCCAGGCTTGGGACCCGAGGCCGACGCCGTCCCGTCCCTCATGGGCCCCCCGGGACAGCCGAGTCGGTCCTCTGCTGGGAGGACCCCTGCTCATCAGAGCACGGACAGCACCTGCTGCACCAGTGAACCTTTCCACAGACGAGAATTAGTTTACTGGAGCTCCAGAGCCCAACTTCCTTTCTTTCAAACCCTGCACACGAAGAAACCGCTGAAACCACCGGGTCCTTGGGAGGCCAACGCCTGTGCTCACACGCCCGCTGGTTTTTCCAACGATGTAGCGACTTCCATGGGCCCTGATCTACCATACGATTCCTCTTGAGCCACGAGAGAAATTCAACTCACTGACTGAATTTGTCATACTGAGTTGTTTTATTCAGTCGATTCATTCAATAGATTTCTTTTGAATCCCTATTAAGTTCCCAAAGTGCTGAGAGAGGCTGGGATGGACGCGCCCTCGGGGGCTGGTCCTACATCAGTGAGAGCAGATGCACTCGAGCGCCTGGATGCCAGGTGTCACTCCTGCTGAAACAGACAAAAATGAAGCGCGGAGGCCCCGAGTACTCAGGGACGGCGGCGTCCTGCCCTTCGGGGTCTGGACGCCTCGGCCGTGGTCTGGGCAAAGTCTGGGATCTGCCTTGGGACTGTGGAGAGCTGGGCTCGTACCCAGAAGCCCTTCCCAGTTTCTGAAGGACGGCTCCACAGCCCCATTGCAGATCTGTAGTGGGATTCCCAGGACGGCCCAGAGACCCCAGGGCCGCCTGTGTGGGGTAGGGCAGCAAGTCCCCACAGCTGCATGGAGTCTTAAACTGCAGGCCAGGGATGCTGTTTACAACTGGGCCACGGCCACTGGCCCAACATACGGCTCTCCCCCTGGAGGCTCCATGGGAGCAGTGGATTCTCCTCTGAACGTTTCACTGAAGGGTCACGTCTTAATGTCATGGTGTCCACTGAGAGCCCAGAGTTGGGGGACTGGGGTCCCTCCCCCAACTTATTTTTTTTTTATTCTTGCGGTACGCGGGCCTCTCACTGTTGTGGCCTCTCCCATTGCGGAGCACAGGCTCCGGACGCGCAGGCTCAGCGCCCATGGCTCACGGGCCCAGCCGCTCCGCGGCATGTGGGATCTTCCCGGACCGGGGCACGAACCCGTGTCCCCTGCATCGGCAGGCGGACTGTCCACCACTGCGCCACCAGGGAAGCCCCCGCCCCCCCCCACACAACTTATTTTATTTGAGGAGATTCTCGGGACGGACGATGAGGTCGCCCTTCAAGGTCGTCCTGCTGCTGTCTGGCAGAGCCTGGACACCAGTGATGATCGTTCCTTGGACAACAGCCTTTCCAGCACCCCTGCCCACCTTTATTCTCTACAGTTATTGTGAAAGACAGATGAGAAAATGTAGAGCTGTATCCTTCTCAGTCTGCAGAGCTATTCCTTGGTTTTTATTCCAAAATTCACACAAGACTACAGAAAGGATAAATGGCTGCTGTCTGCTAGTTAACGTGATTTATTTGTTTGGGACACATTTAATGTCCTACAACTTGCAAGTTTTTGAATTACTATCCAAAATAGGTAATTTCCGTCCCCTCATTCTGCTTGCCCATTTTTCTTCTCTCTGACAGAACAGAAGCTTCTGCGTTGAGCTCCCACATCTGGCCGGCTGCCTCCCATGGGTTACCTTTGTCCTTCCGACAGCCATGCTCAGAAGGTGTCCGTACCCCCTGTACTGACGAGGAAACCAAGGCATCACAGGCACCAAACCTGAGCCCAAGATCTGCGGCGGGGCGTTGCCGTGTGTCCTCGGCACCTGGCGTGAGCTGCGTACGTGTTTACTGGCTGAACCAAAGGAAGGTCCCCAAGACAACTGCCGTGACGTCCGACCTCTCCTGACCTGCCCCCAGGCCCACCGACGGAATGCGGCCGGCCTTCTCTGTGTCCAGCCGACCCAAGTCGCTCCGGGCGGACCTGGAGCTGCCGAGGCAACAGAGTTTGGTGGGGAAGAGAAACCTCTGTGTTACCGGAGACACCACGCTAGCAAAATGTTTTACAGTAGGAGGAGTCGAGAAGGGACGTGGTGAGCGACTGTGTCCCATGACCATCGGCTCCATTAAAACGTGCTCTACATTCACCGCATTTGCAGCTTCCACCGAGCCATCGCTGTGAAATCTGGAGCGTACTGATGGCTCCAGCCGTCCTGTGACTCCCTCTGCAGCCAGCCTCCTGCTTTCCCACCCCCGCCTCTGCCCACCTGCGCAGGGACCCTCCCTCACGGCAGCCCCTTCTGCCCCCCCAGGGGCCCCCCTGCCTACCCCGCCCGTACTGCATCCCTACAGCTTTCTCTTCCAAAAGCACAGCCCCGACACTGCCCCTCCTTGTTAAACAAACAAACAACCCCAAGACCTCTGAATTGCTCAGTATAAAATCCAAACTGTCCAGACAGGCAAGGTCCTTTGTAGTCTGTCCTCAAAAGGACCCTCCACTTTATTTCTCAGTTTCTCCTTCACATGCTGGTTGCCCACGACCTCCTTCAGTTCAGCCTAAACATCAGCTCTCCTGTGGGCAGGGCCACCGGCGGCTGAAGTTGCCGGCGGGGCTCGCACCCCTCCTTCCGCGTGCAGTGTCCCTCCTTGCTTGTCCCCCAGCCTCACCGCCACCACGTTTGTACGGCTGAGCCCTTCCCCTGTGTTAGTTTCCTCTGGATGCTGGGACAACTGACTGACTGTCAGGAGCTTAAACAGCACTCGTTGGGCTTCTGGTCTCTGGTCTGGCAGGTACGGAGCTTGAGGTCGCCACCCCCATCCTCACAACGAGTAACAAACTGAACAAACTGAACGTCAGCGACTCTTCTCAGACACAGCAGAGAACCAAGGTCACTGATGCGAGAGTTGAAGATGCACACAGGTGGACACAGAGAATCACAACTTACCGGAGCAGAATCCAGGGCTGGGGCAGAGGAAACTGAGCTGTAATTGAGGACTCGCTGGAGGCTCTGTGGGGACAAGTCTGCAAGGGGAACATTCTAGGGACCCAGTCTTGGGGGACCCACGCTTTGTGAGATGTACCTCCAGGAGCCTGCCTGGTTCTCCCAGTGAAGATCTGAGATCCCCTCACTTGCAACAGGGGGAGGGAAAGGAGCCACAATGAAATACACCAGAGCATGCTGTTCTCCTTAACAAGTTCTTCCTTCTGCAGAAACTCTTCTACCAGAGCTAACTTACTGGGGTTGCTTAGAGCCCGGCCGAGCTGGCGGAAGCCTCCCTAGCCTTCCTGTCTCACCTAAGTGGAGAAAAAATCCAAAACAACAAAACACAAGTTTTAGCCTCTGACAGCTACAGCTGTCAGCTACAGCGTCAGTGAGCACAGCCCAACTACTAGAGAGAAAAACATGGCGCCTCACACCAAAGACCTTTCACCAAGTACATCACCTGTAGCTTTTAACCAAAGGTTATAAGGCAAACTAAAGACAACACGGTTTGAAGAGATGCAGAGCACTAGAACCAGAGACAGATATGGCCAGAATGTTGGAATTATCACACCAGGGTTTAAAACAGTTATGATAATTACACTAAGGGTTCCCATGGCAAAAGTGGATGTAATGCAGAAACAAATGAGTAATGGAAGCAGACAGATGGAAACTCTTAAGAAAGAATCAAAGGAAATGCTAGAAATCAAAAACACTTTGACAGAAATGAAGAAAGCCTTCAGGCTGGACACTGATGCAAAAGGAAGAATCAGTGAGCTTGAAGAAATGTCAATAGAAACTTCCAATACTGAAATGCTAAGACAAAATGATTTAATTAAGAGGCAGGACAGAATATCCAAGAACTGTGGGACAATTAAAAAGGTGTAACACATTCATAGTGGGAATACCAGAAGGAGGGAGAGAAAAAGGAACAGAAGAATATTTGAAGCAACACTGACTGAGAATTTCCCCAAATTAATGACAGACACCAAACCACAGATCCAGGAAGCTAAGGGAACACCAAACAGGATCAATACCAAGAATATACATGTAGGCACATCATATGCAAACATTCAAAATCAGAGACAAAGAGAATATTTGAGAGAAGCCACAGGAAAAAACAGCTTCCCTGCAGAGGAGCTAGGGTAAGAATTACACTGGACTTTTCTTCAGAAACCATGCAAGCCTGAAGAGAGTGGATGAGATATTTAAAATGGTGAAAAAAGAAAAAAGAACCTCACTAATTTGTAGTTCTATATTCGGCAAAATATCCTGCAAAAGTAAAGGAGAAACAAAGACTTTCTCAGACCAACAAAAATTGAGGAAATTTGTTGCCAGTAGATCTGTCTTAAAGGAAATGTTAAAAGAAATCCTTTAGGAAGAAGAAAAATTATATAGGTGAGAAACTCAGTCTATACAACAAGGGAAATCCATTAGAGAAGGCATAAATGACGGTAAAGTAAATTCTCCTTTTTTTCTTATCTAACAGGCAACACTTTGTTCAAAATAAGAACAGTGTCCAGTGATTACAGCTCATGGACAAGTAAAAGAAAAGACAGCAATGTTATAAGGGATAAGACAGAAGGATTCAGATGCTCTGTTATAAGGTATTTTCACTACCTATGAAGCAGTATAGTGTTATCTGAAAGAGAACTTGCATTAGCTGTAAACGTATGTTGCAAACCCTTAAAAAAGTAGGAAAAGAACTATAGTTCATGTGCTAAGGAAGGAGAGAAAACATAACCCTATAAAATGTTCAATTAAAACCAGACAAGGCAGAAAAAGAGTGGAAGACAAAAAACAAAACAGAACAAAACAAAAAACCAAAAAACAAGGATAAGGGCAAAACCAGTAACAAATATGGTAGATATTAATCCAACTATATCAATAATCATGTTAAAAATCAATGGTCTAGGGACATCCCTGGTGGTGCAGTGGTGAAGAATCCACCTGCCAATGCAGCGGACACAGGTTCGAGCCCTGGTCCAGGAAGATCTCACATGCCGCAGAGCAACTAAGCCCACGCACCACAGCTACTGAGCCTGCGCTCTAGAGCCCGTGAGCCACAACTACTCAGCCTGTGTGCCACAACTACTGAAGCCTGTGCACCTAGAGACTGTGTTCTGCAACAAGAGAAGCCATTGCAATGAGAAGCCCATGTAGTGTATATATGTCCATGCCACTCTCTCACTTCGTCCCAGCTTACCCTTCCCCCTCCCCCCGTCCTCAAGTCCATTCTCTACGTCTGTGTCTTTACTCCTGTCCTGCCCCTAGGTTTGTCAGACCATTGTTTTTTAAATAAATAAATTTATATATAAAAAAGCAATGGTCTAAATACACCCTTCTAAGAAAGATAGAGACTGTCAGAGTGGATAAAACTGAAAGCCAAGTGTACACTGTCTACAAGAAAACCACTTTAAATATAATGACACAGAAAGATGAAAAGTAAAGGGATGGAGAAAGCTACGCCATGCTCACACTCATCAAAACAAAGCCGGGATGGCCATAGTAATGTCAGACAAGGCAGACTTCAGAGCAAGGAAAACTGTCAGGTGTAATGAGGGGCTTGACATAATGATAAAGTGGTCAATTCTCCCCAAAGACATTACAATCCTTAGTGTATGTGTGTCTAAGAACAGAGCTTTCCAAATACACGAGGCAAAAACCGATGGAACTGCAAGAAGAAATAGATAAATCCACAATTATAGCTGATTTCAATACCGCTCTATCAGAATGGGCAGACCCAGCAGGAGAAAATGAGTAGGGATGTAGCTGAACTGAGCAGCGCCATCCGTCAAAGGGATCTGACATCTGTAGGTGATTTTGTTCAGCGACAGCAGACACACCTTCTTCTCAGGGTCACACAGAACCTTTACCAAGACAGACCACTGAGCCATAAAACTCACCTTAAAGATTTTTAAAAAGCAGAAATCACATGAAACATAATCTCAGACAACAATGGAATTAAACTGGAGATCAATAACAGAAAGATACCTGGAAAACCCCCAGATTTGGAGAAGAACACATTCAACCCCACATAGGTCAAAAAATGAGTCTCAAAAGACATTTCAAAATATTTCAAACTAAATGAAAATACAACTTATCAAAACTTGTGGGATGCAGCAAAAGCAAGGCTCAGAGGAAAATTTATCATCCTGAAGTGATATATTAGAAAAGATGTAAGACCTGAAATCAATAACCTAAGCTTCCACCTTAGGAAACTAGAAAAGAAAGAGCAAATTAAATCTAACATAAGCTGAAGAAAATAATAAAAATCAGAAATAATAAAAATTAGAGTAATAAGAATAAATGAAAATGAAAACAGGACATCAGAAAAGAAAATCGATGAAACCAAAAGCTGATTCTTTGAAAGATGAATAAAATTGATTAGCCTCTAGCCTATTTAAGAAAAAGAGAGGGAATACACAAATTGCTAACATCAGAAATGAAAGTGGGGCCATCACTAATGATCCCACAGACATTAAAAGGACAGAAAAGGAACATTATGAGCAACTCTAAGCCCACAAATTTGATAACCTAGATAAAATGGACCAATTCTTTGAAAGATATAGCTCCCAAAATTCACACAAAGAGAAACAGGCAATCTGAACAGACCTATACCTGTTATAGGAAATTGAATCAAGAATTAATAACCTTCTAAAACAGAAAGCACCAACCTCAGATGGGTTGAATGGCAAATTCTACCAAATATTTAAGGGAGAAATTATCAATATATCAGTTCTCTACAGTCTCATCCACAAAGTAGAACCAGACAGTATATTTCCTTACTCATTCTATTAGGCCAGCATCATCTTAATATCAAAATCAGACAAAGATATGACAGTAAAGGGAATCTGTAGACCAATATCTCTCATGAACACAGATCAACAGACTATTAGCAAATCAAATCCAACAGTGTGTCAAAACATTCATATACATCATGACCAAGTGGGATTGATTCCCTCTTGGAATGCAAAGTTGATTCAAAATTTTAAGATCAATTATGTAATCCACACATCAACAGGCTAAAGAAGAAAAATCTATTCAACATAGTATTGGAAGCCCTGGCCCAGCAATCAAACAAGAGAAAGAAATAAAAGGTATCCACATCAGAAGGGAAGAGGTAAAACTGTCATTATATGCAGAAGACTTGATACTCTATATAGAGAACCCTAAAGACTCCACGCAAAAACTATTAGAACTGGAACTTCCCTGGTGGCGCAGTGGTTGAGAATCCGCCTGCCAATGCAGGACACACGGGTTCGAGCCCTGGTCCAGGAAAATCCCAAATGCCGTGGAGCAACTAAGCCCATGTGCCACAACTACTGAGCCTGCGCTCTAGAGCCTGTGAGCCACAACTATGGAAGCCCGCATGCCTAGAGCATGTGCTCTGCAACAAGAGAAGCCACTGCAATGAGGAGCCCGTGCACTGCTACAAAGAGTAGCCCCTGCTCGCCACAACTAGAGAAAACCCGCGTGCAGCAACGAAGACCCAACACAGCCTAATAAATAAATAAATAAAAGTTAAAAAAACCCAAACTATTAGAACTAATAAATGAATTCAGCAAGGTAGCAGCATACAAGATTCAATACAGAAATCTGTTGCATTTCTTTACACTAACAATGAAATAATCAGAAAGTGAAAAAAGAATCCCATTAAAAAATACCTAGGAATAAACCTAACCAAGGAGGTGAAACACTTATATGCTGAGAACTATGAAACACTAATAAAGGAAATTGAGGATGATTCAAAGAAATGGAAAGCTATCCCATGCTGTTGGATTGGAAGAATTAATATTGTTAAAATGGCCATGTTACCCAAAGCACTCTACAGATTTCATGAGATCTCTGTCAAACTACCCATGACATTTTTCACAGAACTAGAACAAATAATCCTAAGTTTTACATGGAATCACGGAAGACCCAGAATTGCCAAAGCAATCCTGAGGAAAAAAGAACAAAGCAGGAGGCATAACCCTCCCAGACTTCAGACAATACTACAAAGCTACAGCAATCCAAACAGTGTGATATTGGCACAAGAACAAATAGATCAACGGAACAGAATACAGAGCCCAGAAATAAACCCACACACCTACAGTCAATGAATCTTCAACAAAGGAAGCAAGAATGTCCAATGGAGAAAAGATAGTCTCTTCAGCAAGTGGTGTTGGGAAAGCTGGACAGCCACATGTAAATCAATGCCATTAGGACACACCCTCATACCATATACAAAGATAGAAAAGTGGCTTAAAGAATTAAATATAAGACATGATACCAAAAAACTCCTAGAAGAGAACATAGGGAAAACATTCTGTGACATAAATCGTACCAATGTTTTCTTAGATCAGTCTCCCAAGGCAAAAGAAATAAAGGCAAAAAATAAACAAATGGGACCTAATCAATTTATAGCTTTTGCACAGCAAAGGAAACCATAAACAAAATGAAAAGACAACCTACAGAATGGGAGAAAACATTTGCAAATAATGCGACTGACAAGGATTAATCTCCAAAATATACAAACAGCTCATACAACTCAGTATCAAAAACTAAATAACCCAGTCAAAAAATGGGCAGAAGAACTAAATAGGTATTTCTCCAAAGAAGATATACAGATGGCCAACAGACACATGAAAAGGTGCTCAACGTTGCAAATTATTAGAGAAATGCAAATCAAAACTACAATGAAGTATCACCTCACACTGGTCAGAATGGCCATCATTAAGAAGTCTGCAAATAATAGTTGCTGGAGAGGGTGTGGAGAAAAAGAAACCCTCCTGCACTGTTGGTGGGAACGTATTAGTGCAGCCACTATGGAGAACAGTATGGAGGTTTCTTAAAAAACTAAAAATAGAGTTACCACATGATCCAGCAATCCCACTCCAGGGCATATATCCAGACAAAACTATAATTCAAAAAGATACATGCACCCCAGTGTTCATAGCAGCACCATTTACAATAGCCAAGACAACCTAGATGTCCACCGACAGATAAATGGATAAAGAAGTTGTGGCACATATATACAATGGAATACTACTCAGCCACAAAAAGAATGAAATAATGCCATTTATAGCAACATGGATGAACTTGGAGATTATCATACTAAGTGAAGTAAGCCAGACAGAGAAAGACAAATATCATATGATATCACTTATATGTGGAATCTAAAAAAAGTGACACAAATGAACTAATTTACAAAACAGAAACAGACCATAGACATAGAAAACAAGTTTATGGTTACCGAAGGGGAAAGGGGTCGGGGAGGGATAAATTAGGAGTATGGGATTAACAGATACACACTACTATATATAAAATAAATAAGCAACAAGGATTTACTGTAGAGCACAGGGGACTATATTCAATATCTTTTAATAACCTATAATGGAAAAGAATCTGAAAAAGAATACATTAGCTACCTGTCTATCTGTCTATCGGTCTATCTATCTACCTATCTATCTGGATCAGTTTGCTGTATACTAAAACTAACACAATATTGTAAACCAACTATACTTCAATAACAAATCAATTATATAACCCACACATCAACAGGCTAAAGAAGAAAAAAAAATCACACGATGATATTGATAGATGCAAACGAAACATTTGACAAAATCCAACACCCATTTACGATAAAAACTCTCAGTGAACTAGGAATAGAAGGGAACTTTTTCAACTTGATAAAGAACATTGACCAAAAACCTACAGTTAATAGCATACTTGGTGGTGAGGAACTAGACATTTTCCAGCTAAGATCAGGAACAGGTAAGGATGACCCCTCTCACCACCTACTCAACATCACACTGGAAGTCTCAGCTAATGTAATGAGACAAAAAAAGGAAATAAGAAGTATACAGATTGGGAAGGAAGACATAAAACCATTGTTGTTTGCAAATGACATGATTTTCCATGTAGAAAATCCCAAAGAATCAATTAAAAAATTCCTAGAAATAATAAGTGTCTATAGCAAGGTTGCAGGATACAAGATTACTATTCATAAGTTAACTGCTTTCTTATATACCAGCAATGAGCAATAGGATTTTGAAATTAAAAACACAAAACCATTTATATTGGCAACAAAAAACGAAATAATGCAGCATAAATCTAATAAAATATATACAAGATCTATATGAGGAAAACTACAAAATGCTGATGAAAGAAATCAAATAAGATCTAAATAAATGAAGAGATATTCCATGTATATTGGAAGACTCAATATTGCCATGATATCAGTTCTTTACTACTTGGTCTATAGACTCAATGCAATCCCAGTCAAAATCCCATCAGGTTATTTTGTGGATAATGACACACCACCAGTTATAAAGTTTATAAGGAGAGGCAGAAACGTCAGAGGACTGGCTGCCTGACTTCAATACTCACTACCAAGCTACAGTTATCAAGACGGCACAGTGTTGGTGAAAGAACAGACGAACAGATCAATGGAACAGAACAGAGAGCCCAGAAATAGACCCACACAAATATAGTCATTGAACTCTGACAAAGGAGAACGGGAAATTCAATGGAGAAAGAATAGGCTTTTTTTTTTTTTTTTTAAACAAATGGTGCTGGGGGACTTCCCTGGCGGTCCAGTGGTTAAGACTCCATGCTTCCAATGCAGGGGATGCGGGTTCGATCCCTGGTCAGGGAACCAAGATCCTGCATGCCACATGGCGCGGCCAAAAACCCCCCCCCCAAAACAAGAAAACAAATGGTGCTGGAATAACTCGATATTCACATGCAAAAAGAAAAAAAGAATCTGGATACAGACCTTACACCTTTCACAAACATTAACTCAACTAACTTACCTAGAAGATAAGAGAACATAGGAGATAATCTAGGCGACCTTGGGTTAGACAATGAGTTTTTACCAGAAACACCATCCATGAACGAAACAGCTGATAGGGTGGACTTACTTACAATTAGAGACTTATTCATAATTCCCCAAACTCGGAAGCATCCAAGATGTCCTTCAGTAGGTTGATGGATAAACAAACCACAGGCCATCCAGACAATGGAATATTATTCAGTGATAAAAAGAAATGAGCTACCAAGCCATGAAAAGACAGGCAGGAAACGTAAATGCATATTCTTAAGTGAAAGAAGTCAGTATGAAAAAGATACACCCTGTATGATTACTATTATATGACATTTTGGCAAAGGCAAAACTATGGAGACAGTATCAAGATCAGGGGTTGTTAGGGTTTTAGGTTTGGGAGGAGGGATGACCAGGTAGAGCACAGAGGGTTTTCAGGGCAGTGAAGTTACTCTATGATACTGTAATTGTGGACACATGACATTGTGCATTTCACAAACCTACAAAATGTACAACGCCAAGGGTGAGCCCTAATGTAAACCATGGACTGTAGTTCATAATTATAGTTAATAATCTGTAATAATAATAGTGGAACCATACTGGCTCATGTACCACATTAATGCAAGATCTGATAAGAGGGGAAACTGGGGGGGTTGATATATGGCAACTCTGTATTTTCTGCTCAACTTTTCTCTACACTTAAAACTGCTCAAAATAATAAAGGCTACGAATTGAAAACGAACAAAACAGAACCTCCCAAGCGACAACACATGTTTATCTTAGATTGCCTGGCTCAGAAATCTGAACTAGATTCCAGTGGGCGAAAGTCCAGACAACAGCAGGGTTGGGTCCCCCCGGGGCGGGAGCGGGGGGCAGGGGGTTCCTCGGGGAACCGGCTTCTCGCCTTCTCCAGCTCTAAGGCCCCCCCGCGTGGGCTGGGCCTCCTCCGTCTTCACAGCCGCGGTGAGTCCTTCTAACTAGGCTCTCTTCTCCTGTCCCCTGAGGATGCCGGCGGCTGCACTGGGCACAGGGCGTCCTGCACCGTGCGTGGCCTGGGGCCCAGGATGGTGCTGGCTGTGCAGAAGCCCCCTGCCTTCCATCAGACCCAGCCTGAGCAGGTGGAGACGCCCCAGGGTGACTCATCGTCCCGCCACAGAATGAAACCACGACTTAGAACACAGGCAGGGCGAGGTGGGGATGGGTCAGAACCCCGGGGTCTGGATCTCAAGTCCAGTTCAGCCCCTCCCCAGCTCTGCCTGAGTGACCTCCACCATGCCTGGCCAGGAAAGCAGTGGGAAGACCACGGGCCCTGGTGCAAGAATTCATTTTTCAAAGTATTTAGGGATCAGCCAGCACTGTGAAGCACATATGCACAGACATATACTTAACATGTGTGTGTACATACATAGGATTAAAACATAATTAATACGGTTGGTTTTTCAGTGGCCGAAGAAGGCGACTAGAATAGAAATATCTCACCTTGGTCAAGCTTGATTCTCAGAACCCTACAGAATTTACATATTAGTACCACAGTGTCTGGGAACTAAGAAAGGTAGAGCTCAAAGATTCACCATAACTTACTTAAGTCCACAGTAAATAGCAAAAGGAGAAATGAAAATTTTTATCTGACTCCACACCCTCCAGAAACACTAAAGCTGCCAGGAGACCTGGGCCCAAACCATCTTGAGGTCATTTCCTAGCTGATCAAGTAACTCGATTCTGAGACTCAATTTCTTTATTGGAAAACTGGATCGTCACAATAGCTTTGCCGTGAGCTCCAATGTTATGTAATTGTCCGCCAGCTCTATTCCACATACCTTACGTCCACACCACCCAGACATGTAGTATGTATTTGCCTTTTCCCTTTATAATGTGCATTTAAAAGTCCGTTTTTCACTTCGACTTGGTCTGCCACAGCCAGAGATTAGACAGTTTGAAGACAAAGCAAACAAAACCCCACAATAGCTAATAGGCTCCGGCCCGGTAAACGAGGATGGAGCAGACAGATCTCATTACGCCCGGAATGCAATTTGGGTGCAGCAGCCAGTCCAGCTGGGGCAGGGCAGCAACAAACTCGATTTTGTGCCTGAGTCCCGTGGACAAGTCACCCAACCGGGGAAGGGAACGCTCAGTGTTCTGGACGGATCTGTGGGCGGCTCCCAGTCAGCACCGTCTGACACACACCAGACCCTGTAATGGAGCGGGGCCATCAGTTTTATTCACTCCTAAATGTTTCTACTGATGTCATTGCAACAAAACAGTCTGCAGATCTGCCTTGAGTGGAATTCAGTTAGGGAGTCGCTGTGACCCCGGGCGTTCCTTCTGGCAATTTCCCAGTTGCGAAGCCCACGCCCCCGGACGCTTACTTGGGGCAAAGCCCCCTAATTCCCCACCCATATTCCATCACTACCCGGGGCCGTATTACAACGTGAGACCTTGTTTTTGAAAAAGAAACACGGATTTGTGGCTCCTGATAAAACGAGTACGTGGGTACTGACTTCTCGGGTTTTCATGGAACCAACAATCCGAGCGTGACAGCAAACAGAGGCTTGCAAAGGCCACCTCCCGTCCCGACGAGGACAGTCATGTCCAGAGACGGTGCGTCCCTTCTTCTAGCAGGCGCGGCTGCCTCGGGATGGAGGGTCCCCCACCAGGACGTTTACGCAGAGAAGCGCTCCTTAGCACTTTGCTAAGAGGAGCGACTCTTTTCCTTTCCTGGAGGTGGCCCAGGCAGTGCTGTCACTCATGTACACGGTGGGGAGAAACGCAGTGGGGACGGGTGTGGAAGTAGGGGGGAAAGGGGGCGTGTGCACCGGGGGTAGGGGACCGGGTGTGGGCCCCTCTACCGTGGCCTCTGCGCTCACCCTGCAGGTCCTGTCTTTCTCCCATCGCTGCAGGTCTGACTGCTCCAAATAGGCCCCAGGATGCCGCAGATGTCCGGCTTCTCCCTGGTCAGGAGGCGGGGGCTTTGGGGGCTGATGTGGTCCTGAGGGTGGAGGCCTCACAAATGGGATCAAAGCCCTGATAAACGGGACCCCCGAGAGCCCCCAGCCCTTCCCCCATGTGAGGACACAGCACGAAGACGCCGTCTGTGAACCAGGAGAGGCCTCAGCGGACACCAAATCTGCGAGCACCCTGACCTTGGACGTCCAGCCTCCAGAACTGGGAGAAACGAATGTCAGTCGTCTAAGGGGCCCGGACGACGGTGTCCTGCTGTGGAAGCCCAGAGGAGCGAGACTGCCGCCCCCCTTCCTCCACGTGGCTCCCAGAATCCACCCCCAGGCCCCAAGCACGGTTCTTCCAGAGACAAAACCAGACACAACTTTCACGGCTCCGGCACCTTCCGTGCGCAGGAAGCCTATCCAAGCTGCTGGTTGGTCCAACCTCAAGCGGCCGCCTTGGCCGCCACCCGCTCAGCCCGGCCTCAGCTGCGCGGCGCTGGGAGGGGGTGAGTGCAAAGCGCTGGTGCTGGGGCCCCGCGGGTGCCGAGGGCATGCGGGCCCGTGGAAACGCTTTCTGGTGGTGCTGGCCCTTACCCTCGCCCCAATGAAGCCAGAAACCTGGACGATGAAGGAAAAGCTTCCCTTCCGTTTGCTGTTTGTTTGTTTACTTGGTTTAAAGAACATCACGTGGGCCCCACAAAATACGTGCAAGGGGCCCTCTGGGGGCTCACAGAGGCCGCTGTCACTTCCACACGCGCGTCTGCCCTGTGCTCAGGGTGAAACACACGCCACCGACCCCTGCAGCACGTGCCCTTCAGCGCACACATGACGTGCACCCCCCTCCGCGGCCTTCGGGGCTTCCTTCACAGCGCCCCCGGCGATCGCGGCTGCCGCTGCTCCGCACGCCGGGCGCGGCGGCTTCCCCACACCTGCAGCCGCTCCCCCTGGCCCCGGCACGTGCGTGTGCGCGAACGTGATCCTGAGTCTGTGTGCACAGCCTGCATGTACACGCATACCGTGCATGTATGTGCACGTGGTCGTGTGTGCTCGTCTGTGCAGGCATGTGTGTGCATACACACGTGCATGTATGCACGCGCACACGTGTCTATGCACACGCGTGTGCGTGTACGTATGTATTGTGTGCACATATGTGCGCACATGAGTGTGTGTGCGTGCACTGCCTGCCATGCTTGTCTCTCTCTGGGGAAGGGACAGAGACCTGGTCTCTCCCTTTCCTCCCTGGTGGCCACCCATGCAAGTCTCTCATGCTGGGACCTTCTTCGTATGAAATGGAAGGATGACACCTGAGCCGGGCAGACTTTCACGCCCAAAGTGGGTTCAGCCACCATCCGTACACAAAATAATCCTCTACGGCTTCTGCCCTAGGTGTCCAGCTAGATGCCCTCGTCCCACCCCGATGTGTCACGGTCCCCACGTGATCCAGACTCTGTGTCATCCGTGCGTGGTCCTCGCCCCTGTCCCTCCTCGGGCCCTCACCCAGCTCTTCTCCATCACCTGATTCCCAGGCTGCAGCGCCAGTGCCCACATCCGGGATGCTGCACCTTCTCCCACCCCTGTATCATGAGATGGGAGCCACACCAGCCACGCGGTGGCGGTGGGGATGGGGGCAAGGACAAATAAACCAGTCCTACAAGTGAAGTGCTTTAAGCAGAGCCTGGAACTCCAGACCGGCCCGTTCAGTGTAAACCCAGGGGCTACCCAGTTTCCCCAGACCCACACGTCTACCATTTACTCAGACATGAGCGCTCCTGTCCTGAAGCCCTGTTGCATCCTCCTACCCCGCATAAACTGTTTACACTCTTCTCTTGATACAGTTGCAACCACACTAAATTTTATAACATTCCATTTCATCGAGTTTTAAAAATGGAGTTTCAAATGCACTTGCAGATTCTGTGTGAAGAGTAATAGAAAGCAGAAAACAGGGCTTCCCTGGTGGCGCAGTGGTTAAGAATTTGCCTGCCAATGCAGGGGACACGGGTTCAAGCTCTGGTCCAGGAAGATCCCACATGCCGTGGAGCAACTAAGCCTGTGCGCCACAACTACTGAGCCTGCGCTCTAGAGCCCGTGAGCCACAACTACTGAGCCCGAATGCCACAACAACTGAGGCCCGTGAACCTAGAGCCCATGCTCCGCAACAAGAGAAGCCCGTGCACCACAACGAAGAGTAGCCCCTGCTCGCCACAACTAGAGAAAGCCCGTGCAGCAACAAAGACCCAACGCAGCCAAATATAAATAAGTAAATTCATATACATAAAAAAAGCGGAAAACACGTACATGAAATTTAAAAATCCCTGGGCTGCTCGGCATTAACCTCACTTTGTAGGATGTACGTGGCCTTCTGGGAAGATTGGTGTAAGCAAAAAAATGAGGGTTGAATTTACCATCGGGCAGGGAGAGGACGTCTTGTACTGGACAGAGAATCTTATTTCTGACTAATTATGGACACTTGCGTCCCCTCCGATTCCACTTCCCGCTCTAATTCGGCGCCAGCCCCACGTCTCCCGCTGCCTGCTCAGCAATGCCCACAGGATGCCTGCGTAGCCCTTCTCTGCAGGGAGAGAAACGTGCTTCGTGAAAGCAAATCTAACCCCGTGCATGGCCTCAAGGAACCAAATAATTTGAGAGGATACGTAGAGTTATTTGCATCTTTTGGTGCAACATCTAAACAGCATTTTGTACACAGCGGGGTTGCGATAAACACTTGACTGGGATGCTGGCTGGCTGGGCCTCTGAGCTCTGCAGAGTTAGATGCTGTGCTGTTCATCACGATGCGAGCATGGGAGGGTACTGGGAGACGGGGGCCCTGACCTCTCGGCATGGGTTCTGTAACTTCCCCTGGTTCTACGATTATTTACTGAAGAGTGTGCCTTCTAGTTTTGAGGACTGGAGTGTAACTAGGAGCTTTTGCTGAGGAAGGCGGTAGCTCCCAGGCCTTGCTGCAGACGAGGCTGGGAAGTCTTGCCACCATTTTGGGGTTCAGGAACTCTGTCTCGTCAGTCTCCAGCCTGTATCTGTGTCTTGGAGGTGGGTGTACACTGGGTTACAAGAGGCTGGTGCGTACACAGATGGCTGGTGTTGGTGACAGCTAATGTCCCTGTGACAATACAATGCCTTTCTTCCTCTCTCCCTCCTCCTATTGCTGTTGGGCTGGAGGGATTGCACAGGGATTGCATCTTTGTAATAACTCTGCACAGGCTGGGGCCTGGGGCCATGTGGACGCTCCGGTCCCCTCCTCTGCGCGGCCCCTGAGATGCCAATGTGTACAATTAGAACAGCACAGCCGCATGCTCACCTCCCAGGCCAGAGCCAGGGTCACTGGGAAGCCAGATTAGAAACTTGGATGTCAGCCCTTCTTTAGAAAATGTTAGTAACGTACACACCATTTGTCTAATGAGTCTTCAGATGAATGAGTAAAAGATACTAGAGCTTTCTGGTCTCCCCTTCACGGCCATGGCAGTGAGCTAGTGGGCATGGGTATTTGCAATCAGCTGGTGTGCAGAATTTTCAGCAAGGAGATTGCTTGACAAAACCGATCGCTATGTCGTTTGTTTTTAATTATTAATAACTTTGAATGTGGGTGCTTTGTTGTTTGGTTTGCTGTGAGTTTTGGCTTCACTTAAGAGTATGTGGTGAGGCACGTGGGGGAACCCGAGGGTTTGGGGCTGTAATTTTCTAAAACTAGACGCTAAAGTATCAACGCATTAAGGCTCAAGGAAGAATTCCCTTACACCCATAGATAGAGCAAATTCCCTTTAACCTCCATCCCTAACCTCTGGTAAGTTAATGACAATTTGCAGGAATAGTGATGTTCTGTTTAGGAAACTGTGTGAAATAAACAAGTTTGATTATATTGTCAGGGTAAGTATAATACAATTCCTGGGTTATTTTTAGTCTATAGGGCGTTGTTACAGTTAAATTTTGTGTGTATTGGGTCATATTCCTGTCCTATAATGTAACTAAGTGCCTGCTTTCTGCGACTTGCATATGGAGTTCCACTGCAGTCTCTCCACCCAGGGCTCTCCCGCTGCAGCGTGGGAGCTGCGGGGTGCGGGTGAGTGGGCCCCCAGCCTTCACCCTGCCGCCTGGGTGACACAGAGCAGGGGTAAGGGGCACTGATGCAATACGCCTTCTGCAACATTGTTAGTTACAAGTTCAACGTTAGTTACAGCTAGCATTTATTTGAAGCAAATCTGTGATTTGGGAGAGCTAAAACTGACACAACATATGTACGCTCTTTATTCCATTTTGATAAGATGAAGCATAATGTTGTTCTTTTAAATTACTAAACAGACTTCGGGGTTCAAATTTGTCCATGTGGCACATTGTCATAGGCTATACAGCCGTCATCCCAAGGAAGACCCTCACCTGTGAAAACACTTTTCAGCTCCATTTTGTGGTGAAAATGGGGATGCTTGCGTATAACAAAGGTTTTCTGCTGAATTAAGTCATGGTCTGGAGAGCAGTTTCTGGTCGAGAAGCTGGAGCACATACAGACACGCATCCTGAATCCAACCGGTGAAGCAGATAAACACATGCCCTCACATACACCTGTTGTTCTATGTTTATTCCGGGTGCAACTCATTATCAGCCCCATAACAATTCAATTTCAGGTGCCAAATACAACAAACTAGATACACTGGACCGGACACAGGATATTTTGGTTTCTTGGGGAAGGAAGACGTTCCCACCCTGGTTTAGCTCAGAGCCAGAGGGGCCGCTGATTCATCAGGGACCCGGTTCAATCGCTGACCTCTGTGGGCTTCAGGCCCCGCACAGGTGCACTGAGGATGCCGTGGGGTTCAACTCACTGGGCTGGGTGCCCAGCGGGAGCAGGGAGCGCCGCAGGGGTCCTCGGAGACACCCAAGTCCCCTTCCCGCTCCTCTCCCACTTGGTCCCCTGCATTGCCAAGGGCCATCTCACTCTTGATGCCAACCATAAACATGGAATATTGGTAAAATTTCTCAAAAGCCCAGGGCATCTGCTACCTTTCATTTTTCACAAACTACAGAGTTCCTCTAGAAGCCCAGCACTGGGTCAGATATTTCTGCTCCCTTCCCTGCCAGCTGACCGTTCGTTTCCTATATCCCGGATGCCAGACTTCACAGGCTCGAACACCCGAAAAGATCAGCACGCCCCGTTTCTACCTAATGCTGCATCCACTCGACAAGACAAGCGCATCTCCGGATGGCTTCTGACTCACGTTTGAACGCACGTGTGCCTGTGAGTCTCCTGCAGTTGGAGCGGCGAACCCTTACAGGCACACGAATCCTCAGAATCAAAGCGCAGTCTTGGAATCCGTGTTTTCAGCTTTTGCAACCTGCATACAAATTTAGTAGCCATGGACATCGTGTTCTAGACTAACACTGAGGAAACCAGACGTCCGGGAGCTGGCGCCCATCTTCCCGGATACGATCTCCGCCTACGCATCCCTCACTCTTTCAGGCTTGGATTAGTGAAGGCGGGCGGGTGACAGCACAGTGGTCATGACGATCACAAGGTGACAGTAAAGATGATGAAAGCTAACGTGCACCAAATGCTAATAAGGCTTGCTAAGGTCTTATACTTCGGGGTTTAATCATCCTAATAATCCCGGAAGGTAGGAAAGTCCCCTTAAGGCTTCCCCTTTATTTGTAATAAACAGGGAATCAAAGGCACAGGAAAATTAGGTGGAGGTGAGGTTCCCAGGTGCTGGATCAGGTGGACGCGAGGGCTTCGGGGCTGCCTCGGTGCTTCTGTCCAAGACACACGGCGGGATCCCTCTCATCTCCCGCCCGGTTCTACAGGGCGCAACTCTGCCAGCAGCTTCCCGCCCACGCCCATCGTGCCCCACACACGAGATGCCTTGTGCATTGGCACCCAGTCCCCCCCCCCCCACACATCCGAGGTTTCCTTCAGCGATACTTGCCCTACTATGTGTGATGTGCTTTGATATTTTCTACTCTATACATTCCATACTTTCCTGTTCTTTTTTTATTTAAAAAATTGCTGGTCGCGACCCAGTAACTTGAATTCACGACCCACTGAATGGGTTGCAGCCCACGGTTTTACAATCAGGGTCATGGAAATAGAAACAGGAGAGATAGGAAACGAAATGAAAATTACATGCTGACTCAGCAAGCGGCCCACTCAACGGACGGTCTCTTCTCTGATTAGATGGCTCATCCGTTACCCTCCTCCCTTCCTGTCGGGATCTGCCTCCACCCAAGACCGTGTCACCCAGCGCAAAGGCCATCGCTTACTTGTCATAGAAGCTGACGGCTTGAGGCGCTATTGCAGCAGAAGTGTCATTTCAGGAGGAATGGCTTTGAAAGGCGAAATGAAGACTTCCCGTGTTACTCAAATTTGCATGGGTGTGCGTGTGTATACAAAGACAAATGCACGTGTGGAAATACTTGCTTCCTTTAAGATAGACGGATTTCTGCAGGAATGGACCAGAGAGTGGGTGTGTTGCAGACGTAAGAGCATCTGGGCAGAATCAGGAGGTGGGGCTGAGGGGATGCCCCCTGAGTCTGGCTGGGTTTCCGGCAGAAAGAAGCACGTGGAAGCTAGGGTCTCCTTATGCTCGGCCACTAGACAAGCCCAGCGTCCTCACCGAGTCCCTGGCACCTTTTCTGACCTCATATCACTGCGCCCTTGTGACATCTACACACTGTCCGCTAGACCCAAGTCCAACCTCCACTGAGTTATCAAGCTCTGAGCCCAATGTGATTCTATTTTGCCATAATCCCATATTGAAATGCTGATTTTATCAACAGGTACATAAAAAGATGCTCAGGACAATCACTGGGAAAATGCAAATTAAAACCGCAGTGAGATATCATCCCACACCTGTCAGAATGGCCGTCATCGAAAAGACTAGAAATAAGTGTTGGTGAGGGTGTGGAGAAAAGGGAACCCTTGTGCACTGCTGGTGGGAACGTAAATTGGTGCAGCCGCTATGGAGGACAGTATGGAGGTTCCTTAAAAAACTAAAAATAGAGCTACCATATGATCCAGCAATTCTACTCCTGGGTATGTATCCAAAGGAAATGAAAACACTAATTTGAAAAGACACATGCACCCCAGTGTTCACTGCGGCACTATTTACAATAGCCAGGACATGGAAGCAACATAAGTGTCCATCGACAGAAGAATGAATAAAGAAGATGTAGTATGTATGTGTATACACACACACACACACACACACACACACACACACACACACACACAATGGAATATTACTCAGCCATAAAAAAGAATGAAATCTTGCCATCTGTGACAACATGAATGGACCTAAAGGATATTGTGCTAAGTAAAAATAAGTCAGACAGAGAAAAACTGTTATTAAATGATCTCACATATGTGGAGTCTAAAAAATAAAACAAATGAACAAATATAACAAAACAGAAACAGAGTTATAGATACAGAGAAATAACAGGTGGTTGTCAGAGGGGAGGGGAGAGGGGAGGAGAGAAATAGATGCGGGAGATTAAAAGGGACAGACTGCCAGTTACAAGATAAGTGAGTCATGGGGGTGACACCTACAGTGTGGCGAACACGGTCAATAATAATGTCGTATCTTTGCGCGGTGAGAGGGGGTCAAAAGGTACAAACTCCCAGTTACAAGATGACTAAGAACTAGGGATATGATGCACAACGTGATAAACAGAAGCAACACTGCTGTGTGTTACACAGGAACGTTGCTAACAGCAAATCCTAAAAGTTCTCATCACAAGGAAAACTACTTTTTCTATTTCTTCTCTTTTGTATCTATATGGGATGATGCGTGTTCACTAAACTTACTGGGGTCATCACTTCACGATGTATGTAGGCCACATCATTATGCTGTACACCTCAACTTACAGAGTGGTGTGTGTTAATTATATCTCAATTAACTGGAAGGAGATAAACTTGATGTACAATTTGCAAAAAAAAAAAAAAAAGGCTTATTTTACTCAGAATGAATGCATCTAGCTACTTTTTGATTAGTATTGATACTTTGTGGTTTTAAAAAAAATGATTTCAAAGCCAAAATGTAATCTTGGGAGTTGTCTCTCTTTGTTTTCTGCATTATTTTTTTACTGAAATCCCCCAATTTTAGTGCTGTTCAGGGGAGGGTCTGGAAGCACAGGTCTCTGTGAGGGTTGCTCTGTCCAAGGGCACGTGTGGCCGTGTTTGCCTGGGGTTTGGGGGACGCTCAGAGCAGCCTCCTGGATGGAAAGCAGCCTCCAGGTTTGCAGGACTGGGGCTGAGAAACCCCGGTCCGGAGCTGACTGAATGGGATACAGCTGGTGGGCTTCACCGTGAGAGTCCCTCTCCCACCCTCTCCTGAGCTTCTCCTCCCTCCGAGGCCCGTCTGTCCCCTCCCTGTGGGCCTGGTGATTCTGCTGGTGGGACCACTGATGCATCCCCGGTAGCCCTGGGTCAGGCTCACAGCCCCGCACATTCCATATGAGCCTGTTTCTCTCCATCTGCAGAAGCCGGAGGGTGGGACAGTGTCTAACTCCTGATCAAGTATTTACACACCGGGCACCTTGTCTGGTCCCACCACCCCAGACCCGCGGTCACCCCGTGACCTTTCAGAAGTCCTGGCGGGAGGGGCCTTGGTACAGCCCCCCATCACCCCACACCTTCCAGGAGGAGCCCTGCCCAGCCCAATCACTAGAGCACTTTTTTTTTTTTTTTTTTTTTTTTCGGTACGCGGGCCTCTCACTGTTGTGGCCTCTCCCGTTGAGGAGCACAGGCTCCGGACGCGCAGGCTCAGCGGCCATGGCTCATGGGCCCAGCCGCTCCGCGGCATGTGGGATCTTCCCGGACCGGGGCACGAACCCACATCCCCTGCATCGGCAGGCAGACTCTCAACCACTGCGCCACCAGGAAAGCCCACAGAGCATGGTTTTTTCAGAATGCATCCTTAAGGTCCCGAGTTCACACGCTGCCCTGATGGACGCGCTGAATAGAGTTCAGGGGCGACCCCATGCCCACGCGGCCCTGGAAAGGTGCGGGTCCTGACGCATGGCCCCCTCGGTGCTCAGGTGTTTGGCAGCAGGGATGGCCTTACAGCTCCTCTGTGTCTGGAAACCTGCGCATCCCTGGGACCCCAACTGAAGCCGCCCTGCTCACCAGGCTCTCTAGGTCCCTAGTCTGCAGCAATTTGATTTTGGTCACAGTATAGAGAGTACTGTCAGTGCCTCTCTAACTGCACTGAATTCCTTTTCTCTTATACACACAGCGGTGACGCACTTGGCTTTTTCTAACTCCTCAGCGTGTGGAGGCCGCTGCATCAGGGAGCTAGCTGGTCATGCACGTGGGTGCATCCTTCAGGGCAGAAAACGCTCAGTAACTGTTGTTTGAGTGAAATCTGCTATGGACTGAATGTCTGTGTTCCCCCAAAATTCATGTGTTGACTCCCAACCGCCAAAGTAATGGTGTCAGGGGGGCCTTTGGGAGGTGAGAGGTTATGAGGGTGGGGCCCCCAGGATGGGATTAGTGTCCTTCTAACAGAGACCCCACAGGGCCCCCAGCCCTTCCTCCACGTGAGGACACAGGGAGAAGACGCCGCCTGTAAGCCAGGAAGAGGGTCCTCAGCAGACGCTGAATCTGCCAGCACCCTGATCTCGGACCTCCAGCCTCCAGAACTGGGAGAAGTAAATGTCTGCTGTTTATAAGCCCCCAGTCTGTGGCATCTTTTTTCTTTCACCGTAGCCCAAATGTAGTAAGACAAAGCCTCACATGCACTGATGGAGGCGTGAATGCATCAAATAAAGATTTGCTGTGTGAGGAGGGGAACCAACACGGGAGAAGGTACCGTAATTCATTCGGCAGCAGGCAGGCTTGGAAACCGTGCAAGGTAAACACTGATATTTAGCATAAAAGCTAGGCAGTGCACTCCAGAAATCTAGATGAAAAATCCCAATCTCCTAAGTTCTATAGACACGTGTTAGTAGCTTTAAAACCGATTTTGATTTGTTCGTACAAAGTTTTAACATTAAATTGTCAAATAAAATACATCTTTTGGACCGTCCCCTTGATTAGCTGGCATGTGACCTTCCCTCCTCTGCAGCACGTGACGGGGACTCGACGTCACACGCTGGGAGGAGCGTTCCCTGAGGGGTGTCGGGATCCCCAAGGGGCAGGTGGGTAGGAGGGGGCTGCACGTCCTGAGGGGTCTCCGCTGTGGAGGAGGGAGGATGGAGGGACGCAGTAAATAGATACATTGTTACTGTCCAGAGAGAACCCTGGCAAGGCACCATGTCCACTATGTCTAGAAACTTCTAGAAATTTCCCTGAAGGAAATAAGTGTGGACGCCCCTCGAGTTACAGAGTTACACATCTATATGTACATGCAGGGGTGTTAATAAAAGGACACAAAAATAAATGTCCAAAAGAGGAGTTCTTTTAAAATGAGTTACGTATTATAATTACTTTGAGACATTCATGCAGTTAGATGGTGTGCAGACGTCAGACGCCATCTAACATCCTTTATATAAAAATATTTTCACAACATGTGCCTGTCCTGAAGAAGGCTTTAAGTATTGGCAGGTATTATTTTATATTCAGATATTTTTAAAATTACATAGTGTGCCCGTTTTCTCCATGCTGTCTCATATAATATCTGCCTAATATTCTTTAATTGATCATTTCATTTTGTCTGCCTTTTTTCATTTCCGTTTGCAATTGACTTGCCAGTGCAAAATTTGGTTCAACAGAACCGTCCTCATAAATGCTTATAAATTACCAATTCTTTATAACTGACTTAAATTTAACATTCGCGGGAATGAAGAAAACCCATTATTAACGATCACATCTCCTATAAATGAGCCAATGTCACAAAAATTACTGGTAGGGCAATTTAATTTCAGTGTGTCTGAGGGCCTTCTCTCAGAATGTTTCTCCTAGAAAAAGTGGGTTTTCTCTTCCATTGTAGTCATTTTGAATGTGCTGTATTAATCCACTTTTATCACTGACTTTAATTTCACAGAAACCTTCTTTATCTTCCTCTGTTCCATGGCCATTTTCCTCATCATAAAATTACTTTTCATACATTACACCCTATGAGCTTCAGAGAATGTCTGTGCCCTAAAATGGAATTGTTAATGGCAAGGGCATGGGGTGTGGTACTCACTTCTAAAAAGATAACTTTACTCATTTGTCTTGTCTGTCACTAGAGAAGATTTTAGGGTTTTCAGTAAATGTCACTCACCTTTCCTTGGAGTTTTTAGATACTGAGGCCAATTGGAAAAAAAAAAAAAAGAAGATTGGTATTTTGAACGGGACCAGAGGCAAAGGCTCCTGCCTTGCTCTGTGCCTTTAGCCTCTACCGGCTGCAAAACGTCCCTCAGTGCTCTGTAAATGACAATGGCTCATTTCACTGCACGAGCATTAACATCACTATAAAGCATTTTAAATTTTAATGTGGGACGGTAGGATCAGAGACTCGGAGGAGACGTTAAAAACCTGTCCAGTCTCACCCTCTCGATTCAGAGATAAGGAAACTGGGAAACCCAGTTTGGAAAACAAAACGTCTAAAGTTATGGTGCTTTGCTCCCAACTAGTCATTGTAACAACACTGGGGACATGACTGATTCCTTCTCTCCGCCCTTCCTCCCCCACCCTCCTTCCTTTCTTCCTTTTCTTTTTTTTTTAAAGCTTCCTATAAATTATCCTTTCACACACTTTACATCAGCATCCCTGACCCGAGGTGCGAGTTAGAATCACGTAGGGGACTTTTCTAGACAATAAGCCCACCAGGGACCAGTATTTAAATGCCCCCCAGGTGACAGGGACCCACGACAGGCAGGTTGACCCTCATGTTTCAGCGAAGGGGCTGCTCAAGACCTCTGGATCCCAGTGCGAACGCGCCTGGCGGGGGCGCCTCGGTGCTACGTCCACCGGCTGGTCCACTGGCTACTTGGCTTGCCCGACAGCTGATGCAGGGTTTCCCTTCCCATCAGAACCCACCGCCGCCCACTCACCACCACAAGTGGGAAACTGGGCAACATTTCGAGAACTCTTTTGTAGCCAACGTCACCAAATCCTTCTGTCCGTTTCTTCCCAAGTCCTTTAAAATCTGACTGTTCTCATTATAACCACCAACCATCACCTCATGTCCACACTGTAGGAACGGCACTAAGTACTTTCTGTGCCTAAACATTACGGTGGCTTCTAAAAAAACTTTAAAATAGAATTACCATAGGACAAAGCAATTGCACCTCTAGGTGTCCCCCCAGGAATTAAGTCCAGGCCCTCGGTGCCCTCGGGCTGTGCCAGTCCAGGTGAGACAGCACCCCGAGTGCCACGTGCTGTCCAGAGGTGGACGGCAGCCTCTGAGTCAGCCTCAGGTTCCTGCTGCCACGGAGACGGAAACGTGGCCTCAGGATGCATAGGTCTTATGTTTTGGCAGGTCCCCCTCCCTCTAAAAGCCTGTCACAGAAAAGAACTGGTGCCGCAGACACAACTGTGATGCTGGAAAATCTTCGACCCAGTACAAATGCAGGCGAGCTATTGTCAAAGCCTCATGAAACAGAAGTCAGATGAGTCATCCCTTCATGCGGAAGCTTCGCAGAGTGAAACAAAAAATAACGCGTGCTTATCGCAGTGAGAAAGCCAGTGTTCCTTCTAAATAAAGAGGAAAAATAATTTTATTGGCCTATTTCCAAGTAGAGAAAGGCCTGGTTAGACTGGCAAGTTAGAAATAAAGTTCTAACTCAATCATAGTGGATAATACACTGTCATTCTTTTAGGACTATACCTGGTTTTGTAATTTTACGTTGAAAAGCAACCTTTTTCTGGTTCTAATTTCCTTTAAAAGAAAGCGCAGCTTTACACTAAAGGACTCCTGTGATTTTGAATATTATTCTCTGAGCCAGTCAAATGAGCAACAGAGTCACTGGCTAACGATCAGATATCAATTAAGAAAAACTCGAATTTAAATAGAAATCAAGCTTATGATCCACAAGACAGCCTCTGCGCGGTCACAGCAGATGGCCGTCAGGAGCCGAGAAGGCAGCCGGAAGCCTTTGAGGCTGGCGAGTAACCGTGTTAGGTGCAGGGCCAGGAACCCAGAGCCACGGAGAGGGTGTCTCTTCTCAGTTACATTCCATGTGGATCTCATTCAGCCGTCTGAGGCTGAATTCATCCAGCACTCCCCATTTCTAAAGGAGCATCTGCCCCGTTTCATGTAAGCCCGACTCCCTGTCAAACGGTGATGGCCAACTCCAGCTCCAGCTTCACTGTGTCTGTGGCAGCAGACAGATAAAACTTCCACGTGATTTCTACGAGCGCCGGGGAAAAGAGAATGTGATAGTAACTCGGGGCTCCCTTGGAAGCAAGCATATAGTTGCACTCGGCACCCAAGCCACGTGGAGCTGGGCCTGCCTGGAGAAACCAGCTGTTGTATGTCAAGTAACAAGAGTTACCTGAGAAAAATGCAAACACAAAAGCTTTTCCCTCCCTTAGATTGACTTAGGGTTTCGTGACGAAGGAGGGAAGGGGAGATGCGTCATTCTCCATGTGCGGACAGGTCTCAATTATGTTAATGCAGCTTTGCTGATTAATAATATTAATTATGTAAATAACCACCTTAATGATTAATCTGGGATGATCTGGAGCCAACTGTGTTCTCATCTAGATCTTCCATAATGTTTACAAACCACTATTTAAAAAAAATTTCACTGCATCTTACTTAGTTCTCATTAGGACCCCCTAAAGTCGAATGTATACTTAAAACATTTTGCGGGGAGGGTCACCGGTGACGGACGTGCACGTCGCCCCCGCCCGGAACGCCCGTCTCTCTGTGCCGCACTGGTGTGTACTCTACCTAGATCCTCCTTGGCCGGCCCCGGAAAGCTGATGCCCGGCTGGACCAGGTCCCCGCCCTCTTCCTCTGCAAAGAGAGAAACAAAGTCACTTTTCAGTATGTTGCTGGTGTGGCCCGCATAAGCACAACGCATCCCCTACACGCCCCCGCGACACTCGGGCACGAGCCACGCTTTCCGGCTTACGCCACGGCTCGGGGCTGGCGTTTGGGGCCGAAGCCCAGAAACCACCACCTTTTCTGACAACAGTCCTGCGGTCGCAGGTGCACGTTTGCCCCACGGAGGCGCCGCCTTAGGTCGCCGTGCAAGGGATTCACGGCTGCTCCTTGGTCTCCTGCAGACTTTGTAGACTTTGTCTGCACGTGAACTGGATTCTGTAAACTCGGCCGCACGATTGTTTCCCGGCTGGTGAGTCCCCTGTGAGCCCTACACGGTCCTGAGCACGACTCCTCTGACGTCTGGAAAGTCTTGTACTACCTGAGGCCTCATCTGGCAAAATTCGAAGCCTGCAGTTACTGTTGTCATCTTAATACTCGTTAACCTTAGGTCAATTTTGTCCACATCTCATTTCCTTCTGTTGTGACAACAGGTCACTGGCATTGATTTTCGATTGCTGGGTCTGTGATTAGTGCAGAAGCAGACACGGCATTCTTAGAGGGACACGTCGTGCGGCTGTATAAGGTCTCGGGGGTCATCTCGCTCTGGCCCTCCCTACCCAGATGAGGCAACAAAGCCAAAGGGACAAAAGGCCTGGGCTCTGTGTCCAGCCGGCCCTGGGGAGCTGGACACAGACACAGCAGCGGCCTTCCGTCCTGGGCTCCGCTCGGCGAACCAGGCGCCTTGGTCTGCCGGCCGCTCTGGGCCCCATGAGTGCTGCCTGGCAGCTTAGATCTGCTGATGCCCAGGGACTGTCTGCCCCGCGATGCGCGGAGAGCGGGGAGGGGGGGGCGGGGGGCAGACAGCAGGTCTCCATACAGAGACAGGGAGTTTCAGATAAGCTTCATATATGTACCATCATTTGGGTGTGTGGTCCGTAAATATCATTCTAAATATAATTACATAGTCAGACGTGCGTTCACGCAGGCTTCCAACATTCTTGAATAAGTTTTGGGCAAATATTCTAGTAGGACATCCATTCTAGCAATCCTAAATGCAGTTACCATGTTATAGTCGCGGGGGGCTTCGTTTTAGGACATTGTGATCAGCCCACTGACATTTTCACCATCTTCAAGTCAGCAAATAGGCACCTTCCACTTTCAGCAAGTTTACAGGACGTTAAAGAGAGAAAGGTAGGGTTATTTGTAGTGAGGTGGGTGGACCCAGAGTCTGTCATACAGAGTGAAGTAAGTCAGAAAGAGAAAAACAAATACCGTATGCTAACACATATATATGGAATCTAAAAAAATAAAATAAAAATGGTTCTGAAGAACCTAGGGGCAGGACAGGAATAAAGATGCAGACGTAGAGAATGGACTTGAGGACACGGGGACGGGGAAGGGGAAGGTGGGACAAGTGAGAGAGTGGCATGGACATATATACACTACCAAATGTAAAACAGATAGCTAGTGGGAAGCAGCCGCATAGCACAGGGAGATCAGCTCGGTGCTTTGTGACCACCTAGAGGGGTGGGATAGGGAGGGTGGGAGGGAGGGAGATGCAAGAGGGAGGGGATATGGGGATATATGTATACGTATAGCTGATTCACTTTGTTATACAGCAGAAACTAACACACCATTGTAAAGCAATTCTACTCCAATAAAGATGGTAAAAAAAAAAAAAAAAAAGAAAGAAAGGTAGGGGGTTTGGCCATGAAAGATGCTGTGGAGCTGTGGAATTTACCATGTCTCAGGTAAACTGTGGCGGAATTTCATCTTACGGGGTCTCCCAGGCACTGCTTTTAAGATATATACAATATACATGAATATACACGTATATATGTCTAATAAATGTCTGTCTGAATTGGGGTAAGTATTTTAGAGAGAGCTTATTCGAATGCATTCACATAATTCAGCTGCGCCCCGTTTTTCATGGCTAAGAGTACTTCTTGCACGTTTGAAGTCTTGTTTTACTGCTAATAAGCCATCGACGACAAAGCTGGCTGGTCAGGTGACCACAGGGTAATATGAAACTCAAGATGCCGTGTTTCATTTGTTTAGAAGCATAATGCAATAGGATGCACAGAGCTAATTAAATACGGTTGCCACGGAGACTATGTTCACGTGGTCAGCGTTATTAACTTGAAGCCCGTCTGCGTTAGGTGGGGTAGAAGAGAATTAGGAGAATAAACCGAAACAGTGAACCTTCGATTTCGATCCCATTTGTTCTCCTTGAACACACACACACACGCACAGAAACAAAGGGACGAGCTTTACCAGTATGAATCTGAACGAGCAGCTGACATCACACAGTGGAACCGCGAGCACGCGCTGAACTGACAAAGACGCCCAGCGGATGCAGGCGAACAGACAGAGCCCAGCGCAGCGCAATCAACCGGCAGCTTCACAGAAGGGCGAGTCTCATTATCCCGAGAACGAGACTCCAAGGACGCCGCCTGAGGCGGTGCGGAGGCCAGCCCTGGATCGTGAGGGTGGACGCCACCAGCTGCATACTCCCCCTCCGCTTGTCCTTCCTCAGATCAGATAAAGTGAGGCCTCGGAGCGGCTACACTTAAGGAAAACCTTTCAGTCAAACACATGGAATGTGGGTTAAGGGCAAATGCATTAGACGTTTCTGTTTCTGGTTTTACCTCTTAGCCCCTTGAGCCTCGTTCAAAGCGTGTGTTGGTGTCATTAGTGGCCGTGATCCTGCCTTATCCAACCAGCTTTGTCTTTGCAGCTCACATTTTGTGTATCCACCCGATACCTACTCACAGCCCAGAGCACTGATCCGGGCACCGTCCCGTTCACATGCACAGACGGGGTCTGCGGGCCGGTCACCCAACGTCCTGTGTCCGCAGCGGGACGAGAACGTCCGAGGTGACCGGCGAAGGAAGCACGTAGGGCGCAGGGCACGTCTCCTCCTCTGATACCTCTCGGTCCCCAAAGCTGCCCCTGCCAGGCTTACAGAGATGTGCCAGCACGAGTTCTTCCCGATTCCAGTCTCTGACCCAGCCTGCACCAAGGAGAGGAAGCATCTCTCCTGCCAGTGCTGCGCAGACAAGTGGCGGGACCAGGGAGCAGCACGGCTGGAGCAATGAGCCGGCAGCTCGGGGCTGCGCGTGAGACCCCCGGGGACTGCGACACCTCCCCGGCCACATGAGCACACCACAGCCTGGGGAGGGGTCGGGCAGCCACCGTGCAGATCACACACGTGAGATTAATCACGCTGTAAAATGAGGAGTGCCTGCATTGGACACCATGTTCACATTTCAGCATGTTTTCTTTGCAAAAATAGAAGCGTGCCACAGACTGAAAAAGTTGGGAAATCATCCACAGACACGTCTGAGTGCATCTAGTGAGTTCTGGTCTTCACTAGAGGTTCGGCTCTTCACTCTTAGGGCTCTGGACCCTCCTCCCTGCACACTGGGTGCTGACAATACCTTCCAGATGAGTTCACCTTACGGATTAATCGTCTTATTTACCAAGTCGCTAACACATGACCTAGCGATTCGATAACACCTCTGGGTGAATTGTAAGCAGGTCTTTTTGTGGTTCTGGGCCACGGTGCTTCTTCAAAGGGTCAACGCCTAATTCCACGTGTGCACCGAACTTCTCCCAGATGAAATCCAGGTGAGGGGGGATCAAACGCGGCTGGTGGAGCTGAGCTACCACCACGGAAGCACCATGCGGGCCCGTCTCTGAAATCGCCTGCACACGTCAGACAGTCGCCACCCTCGTCCCCTGCACCTGGGAGCTGAGGAAGTTATCCGAGAGAATCCTACGATCCAGGGTGTGGCCATCATCTCAGAGGACGACCGGTGTCTGCTGCCTCTTCTCACGGACGCACCGCTCACGCCCCCTCAAGGGGGACAGGGTCAGCTCCGGGTGTCCTCACGGTCAGACCTCACGTGCACGTTCCAGGTGGTTGTGGCATCCACACTGTGCAATGAGGACCAGAGAGGCGGGCGTGTCACCTGGGGAAGAGAGACACTGGATGCGGGGGGCCCTGCTGGGACAGAAACGAGAGCCGTGGGTACAAGAGCCCACAGCGGGCGCGGAGACAAGGAGGCCGAGATCTGAGGTCCCGAGAAGCAAAGGCCCCACCTCAATGCAGACCAAAGTCGGGTCCCGAGTAAAGAACCCCCCAGTGAGGGTCAGAGCCAAGTGTGCTGGCAGCACCGTGTCAGAACGAGATCTGGCTTCACTGCGCTGTGCGCGTGGCCATGGGAGTGTCTCCTGCTTCACGGAGAGGGTCCTTCAGGAAGCGACGGGGCCGAGCACCTAACACAGCCCCTGCCCCGCTCCCGCCTTCCTCTCATCCTCCCACTGGATATGATCCAGGACTCGGCCCCTTTTCCAGTCTCAGGAAATGAGGGGCTGGCATCGGGACCACCTGGGTGGTCAGCAGCTGGGTCTGCTTCCCAGCTGGCTTTTGGTCATTTGGCCAGATTTTGGTGAAGCAGAGAAGAAAAGTGACATGTATGATAATTTGTGTGCACGTTTGCAAATCCTCAGGCCTCCATTACCTCACTTCATTGACCCAACCGACCGCTGTGCAGTTATGGCACGAAGGGCCCTCTGCCCTGATGGATGCAGAAGGCGAGACCCGGGACGTTCCGTGCCTTCCCTGACCTCACGTTAGGGGCGGATTCCTGGAGGCTGAGCCTGTCCTGATGGAAGCTCTGGCTCTTTCACCCTGCTGTCTGGGGGTATGTTTGGACGCGTCAGCAACCTGACCCTTCATTTCTTAAAGACCTGACCCACGAACGCCCCGCTGCCAGGCTCAGAAAAGAGCAGGGAGAACACACACTTCCAGTCTTTGGGCTTCTAAACCCTCTTAAGCACAAGGACAAATTATACCTTTTGAGGCGGAAAGTTGTCTCTGAATCATGCCCACTTGGAAGCAATATTAAGAAAGCGTTAGAAGGAAAAACAATGTTTATACACGAAAAGGGAAATTGCTCATAAGAAAATACCGGATTTCTTGGTGTAAAGGAGTACAATACCGTTACTACCTCATAAACACCAAGAAAATGAAATGATACGCTTTGTCCACTGTGCCCGGGACCTGGCAGCATGTCTTGCTCCAAACGGTGTTTTTACTTATGCGCTTAATCAGTTTTTCCCCACTGCGTCCCTGTGGGCAGTGAGGGGGCAGAGACCACTGTCCTTGTGGACACAGTGGCCACAGGCCTGGAGCAGAGAAGTGATTCACCCACAGTCCCCAGCAGAATCGTGATTTCTGATGGAGATTTTCAGTAGCACATCCTTGTTTTTTTTTTTTTTTTTTTTTTTTTTCCAAATGACGCCTACACAGAACTCCAAATATAAGAAAGGATGCTATGGGTGCAGTCTGGGAGCACTGGGTTAAGAAGAGGATGCGGTGGGGTGTCTGCCCCCGTTTTCTTCTCTTGCAGCCTTCAGAGCTTCTCTGCAGAACCCAGAGCGGCCGGGACACACGGCCGCCCAGGGAGACTACGGGGGTGAGTGACTCTCACTTCTTTTTGTTGCTGGGATGATACCTTTTGAGCTGAGGGTAGTAGCATGTGAAGCTTTTTTTTTTTTTTTTTAAACCACATGGACTACCGCCAAACCTATACAATTTTTTCCATATTTCTTTGCTGCTTTAGTCCATAGCAGGTTTTTTTTTAAAAAATAATTAATTCATTTATTTTTGCTGTGTTGGGTCTTCGTTTCTGTGCGAGGGCTTTCTTCAGTTGCGGCGAGCAGGGGCCACTCTTCATTGCGGTGCGCGGGCCTCTCACTGCCGCGGCCTCTTGTTGCGGAGCACAGGCTCCGGACGTGCAGGCTCAGCAGTTGTGGCTCACGGGCTTAGTTGCTCCGCGGCATGTGGGATCCTCCCAGACCAGGGCTCGAACCCGTGTCCCCCGCATTGGCAGGCAGACTCCCAACCACTGCGCCCACCAGGGAAGCCCCGCATGTGAAGCTTTTGCTGCTGAATCTATAGCTTCCAAAGTCTGACTGATGTTACCAAGGACCCTCCACCATGCCCACCCTGAGTCCAGCTGCATCTCTGGGTCTTCCCTTGGGATCGGTCCCTCTGACAGTCATTTCTTTCCTGTTCCTTTTCCCCCAGGCCCAGGGCACCGGTCTGGCTCAACCCACGTGGGCTCCACACACTCGGCCTTTCTCCAGCCTCACTTCACCAGATCCATCTGGTCTACCCGCTCACTTCAAGTGCACTCACACCTCCGATCCCGCCCAGATCCTCTGCCAGCTAAAGAAGGTCACTCGCACTGGGCTCCACAAGGACTGACCCACAAGCCACCGCAGCTGCTGACCTTCAACCCACCGTGAGAGGAGTCCAGGGCGGAGACCAGGAAGGAGGTGCTCTGTGCTCCAGGAAAACTCGTGAACAGGCCTTCACATAGTTAGGTATTTTCGGGAGATATTACAAAGCCAATTCCTCACACCTCCCCATACTCAGAAAAGTGCTAAGACCATTAACTAAGGCATGTGCTCCTGTGACCAGCAGAACCTTCCAGCCAGCTGTGTGCCTGGTCGCACGCACCCTTCGCCTGAATCACACATGTGCTCACCTCCCCCAGCTCTGGGGAGCAGGTCCTCAGAGCCACCGGGAGGCTGTCTCCGGCTCATCGTCCCCGGTAAGTCCCCGAATAACCCTGAACTCACAGCTCTCGGGTGGTGCGTTATTTCCCAGTCTCCACCTCCGACCTCTCCTCAGTTAAAAAGTTTGCTTGTGAAAATGTCTCCTGACTGTATGACTGGTTGGAAACTCCTCCCGGTGGATAGAAAGGGCACAGGACACGGAGCCACGGAGTCAGGGTGACGACCACGGGTGGAGTGACCGAATCTCCAGGTGTGACACCCGGCAGCTACTTCTGGACGCACCCAGGAGATACTCTGCAGATTCAGTTTGTGAAGAAGCCACCCACAAAGTTCGGTGATCTGACAGTTTGCCCAATTTCTAGATTCTTCTCCGTCTTTAAAAGTTTACTCTGCAGAAAGCACTCAAGTCCCCATTTCAGCCGTTTCCCTAACGACAGGACTTGAAGCTGCTCAAATTAAGGGTCCATCTCTGCTCCTCGAGGATAAAGACACTGATTAGTGCGACCGTCCCTCCTCACAGCTGTGCCTGCAGCCTGCCTCCAGCCCCCGCCAGGACCGTTGCTAATGGCTTTCCTTTGAAACACAGAAAAATGCTCATAATTTTATTTTGGACCAAAGATCAAGTCTCCGAAGAAGCTGCCCGAAAGTCTGCAGAATTTTCACTCCTAGTCAAGTGTCACTCAGGTGAGAGGAAAACTTGGGGTCGCAAGAGGGAACAGCGGAAGCCCCGATGGCGGGTGTCAGGGTTCACACCCCTCGGACCCAGGCAGGGCAGTGGCGTCCCGTTTGCAGCCTTTGAGGGCCTCACCACGCCTTCAAACAAATCACAAAATCGTCTTCCACAGGAATTCACGTGCGACTAAGGGCAGCGCACACTTCACTCTGAATTCCTCTGGACTTGGACACGGGAGGAAAACGTGCTGAAGTAAAAAGCAGACTTTCTTATGTAAGGAAGGAAGCTTCAGGATGAAACGTATCTGTCTGCTGTTAAACTTGAACATTCGTCACTTCAAAAGTGACGTTAATTACATTTTATATAATATGTTTTAAATCTAAATTCCACATGAATGTCGTGTCAAATCCTCTGTGCTACCATCTGTATTTAATAAGGTTTTACACCTAAGTTTGCTGGGAGATATGTCCACCACGTTTAAAGTGGAAATACAGTTTTAAGGACAGAGTAAAGGGCATTTTACAAAGCTTAGAAAAAGCTGTCCTCTGCAGCCTGAGCTGCTGCTTCCAGACCCTGGGTTAGGTAACCACCTCAGAGAAGGGAGTGAACGATGCTGACACCAGACACCTTCTTTATCTCTGACACCAGACACCTTCTTTATCTCTGACGGGTGGCTTTCTGCTGGTTCATCAGAAGTCCCTGGGTAGGGCGGCCAGAGGACACCCAGGCATTTGAATTTCAGATAAACAAAGAATAATATTGAAGTATATCCCAAGCGGTATCTGTTGTGTATCTGAAATTCAAACTTAACAGGTCATCCTGGATCTTTATTTGCTAAATCCTGCCTCGATGCCCTGGGGGCTTTGAGAAGAACGCAGATGCTCTGGCCTCAATCCTGGAGGTTCTGGGTCCGGAGGTTCTGGGTGGCCCGGGGTCAGTTCACCTCACTCCAGAGGCGACTTTATTGTGCAGCCGGATTGAGAACAGCCAACTTCACAGAACGAACAAAAGCGACGTATTCAAGGCCCCCATCCCACCCTCCCTCCTCCAGCTAGGAACAGGAGGCCTGACCGCCCTGCGCCCACAGGGTCCAGGTGGCTGCCGTCCTTGGCCGCTGGGAGGTCCAGCGCGGCCCTACTCCCCGCAGGCACCTTCCGGAGATGCTGACTTCATACCAGGACAGGGAGTGGGATTCTCTGCCTGGAAAACTCTCTCCCATTTCCTTTGTGATACCACCTACTTTCTGGAGAGGAGTTTTCCAGCATTTTAACGTTATAAAAAGCCACAACGTTAACTTTTGAACACTCTAAATTCTTTGTTTTAATAGGTCTTTATTGGAGTATAACTGCTTCACAATACTGTGTTAGTTTCTGTCGTACTCGAAATTCATTTGACGTATCATCTTAATTTTCTACACTTGATGAATGTCCGGCATCTCCTGGCTCCTTCCAGAGGCGTCCACCCGAGCGGGAGGGGCTTTGATGGCCCAGGAGTAATGAGAGCTCCAGTGATTTCATGTCTTTTCCTTGACTTTGTGCAAGTGACTCGAGGGTGAGTAGTGACACTCCATTTTTTGCCCCCTCTAACAAAATTGGCAAGCCTTGATTTTCAAATATCCAGTTAAAGCAGAATGGTTAAATAAATTACGGAACAATCACAGCATGGAATGTTAGAGAGCTTTTAGCCAGTTTAGAAATTCCCGATGTAACGCTGAGTGAGACGCCGAGATGCAAACTCTGACTGCTTCACGATCCTCGTCTGCTCTGGAAAAAAGACGGGGGCCGTTTACCAAGATGTCAAGAGCGACTGTCTGCAGTTGGAGGGATTATGGCCACGCTTTATTCTTCTCTTTAACCTTTTCGTGCTTTCCAGATTTTCTTCAACAGGCTTGTGTGCGCTTTATAAATACAAAGGGCATTATAAAAACACTTGGTGTTCAGCCGTCTCCGGTAAAACCAACATCTGTTTTCTCCTTTGCTGAAATTAGATGGCCCGGTTCCCAAGTCCACCTTCTTTCCTATTCCGCGTGTGGGCATTAGCCGCTCCTCTACTTGCAGAGCCCTGCGGCCCCTCCAGGCTTAGGTGGGCGTGGGATCAGGATCCGTCTTTGGGAAAGTGACGGGGATAAAATGTGTCCTCGGCATTTTTACTTTCACTGTCTTTCTTGGGCGTTCGTGTGCCCGCTCTCCTTTCCTGGTTCCTCTTTAAGACACTCCTTTTCCTGCATCAAAATCTGGGCTCAGAAAATAAATGTGCTAAACTCATTCCCAGTAAAGTGCAAAGGGACCCCAACAGCCTTCTTGAACACGGCCTCTGTGTCCAGGGACTGTCTGTGCCCAGAGGGGCAGGGCCTGCTGTGGACACCACCACGCAGGGGGTTTCACCCCGCGGATCACAGCAGGGAAGGAGGGCCTGGGCCGTCCACCAGCCCCGCTGCGGCCATGACGGGACCCCGAAAGGCATTCTGTGGTTGAACCTGCTTCATCATGGGTTCGTCCTACAGTGATTAAAATTCCTTTCAAAACATATCATTTAACAGCAAGGACCTGCTATACAGCACAGGGAACTATATTCAACACCCTGTAATAAACCATAATGGAAAAGTATCGGAAAAAGAATATATATAGATATATAGATAGATAGAGATAGATAGAGATAGATATAACTGCACCACTTTGCTGTACACCTGAAACTAAAACAACATTGTAAATCAACTATAGTTCAATTAAAATAAAAAGAAAAAAAGATATCATTTATTTGTTTCTGGCCGTGCCGCACAGCACGAGGAACTTCCCCGACCAGGGATGGAACCCGGGCTCCCTGCATTGGAAGCGCGTTGTCTTAACCACTGGACCACCAGGGAAGTCCAAGCCGTCATTTAAAAGGTAGCATTTTCACATTTGCTGTTTCACTGGACCTAGCGCTTCCTGGAAGGGGCCCTGAGAGGGATTATCTGAGGGGAGTGGTCCAGGGGCGGCTGTCCCCCACCCCCCGGCTGTGTGAACGACGCTGTCCCACACCTGCCCACACTCAGCCCCTGAAACCCCCCACCCCCACCCTCACTTCCACCCCACACCTGCCTGCTGACACCAAGTGCTGGCACTGTGACTCTGAGACGGGACCCACACCCTCCAGGGGCCCACAGTCTGGCAGGAAAATTACATGAAACAGTGACCTCAGGGCCCAGAAAGGAAGGGCAGGAACAGGTCTTCGCGTGGACGAGTGCCATCCGTGTGACTCCATAGGGCACCTAATTTAAAAATACATTTTTAACTCCCGTCACTCCGGAGTTAGATGTATCATGTTCAGCTGTTACACAGACTTGATTAAACTCAATTATGGACAGAATTCATCATATAAGTCTATACATTAAAATATTTCCTAGCCAAAACGGTATGCTGATTCTTACTTCCTAAAACAAAGAAACTTTGGAAATTTGATTTGTGGTCAAACACCCACTTTCAGTGCCCCTTCGCCGTAAAACTGAATTTTGATCTATATCCCCAGGCCTGCCATTAGTCATTTATTCCTCTTTGGATGTTAATCAAAGTGAATCACATTTGTTAGAAAATGACAGGTGAACCCGGTTACCATCACGCATCGACAAGTCACGTCCAAGGCATCGCTCTTCCGTTTCTGAAATACATCGCACGACAAGTTTACTCGCAGGAGACTGAATAAGTACGAGGTTTCACGGCAAGCAATGCGTTTTTAAAGCCCTCGGATTCCAGATCGAGTCTGGTTGAACACATGATGTGGTCCTTGACCTGAAACCCAACCAGAAGTGGCACCCCCATATCGTTTCCATCTCCGAAACGGCTGGTCTCCTGGGTCAGCGGGAGACATTCAGAGAGTGGAGACGCCAGCTTTCCCATCTGTTGGTGCTTCGGGAGATCAGCAGCGGCAGGACTCATGCATTTTAGCATTCTAATGTCGTGCTTGTGACACAAGTGTGTGGTTCTCAACCTCCTGGTTCACTGGCAGTGAATCTGTCTCCAGCAATTTGTGTTTTCTATTATGAAAAACCCTGGCAATTTCACCCCACTTGGCAGGAAGCGCTTCGCTGGCTCAGAGCTGGAAGAGCCAGAAGCGATGGCTGACGGGGACCGATCGGAGGTGCGGGGCCCGCGAGGAGAGTGGCATAGGGGTCCCTGTTCCTGGGGACACGGCATGCGTCAGCTTGCCTGGGGACGCAGAGCAGACAACCTCCCCCCCAGGACCTTCCCTTCTCCAGGCAGGACCACTCTCAAAGCTGCGGGGAACACAATGGACTCCATCCACCTGATGGTGTTGCCGTCCTTTCTAAATCACAGGGACCGGCCATCACCCAGCTCTGAGCTGAGAGTCCCGACCTGGTCCCGAGCACATTTCCTTCCACCTGCCTGGGCTCCACTGCCTTTTACAAACGCCAGGGGAGCCCAGGACGCTTAGCGGAATATTTGGCACTAATAAACCTTCACCTTGGACTTCTCCACGGAAATCCAAAGGGCTCTTGCGGGACGCTGCTCATCTGTCCCTTCCCTTCCAGCGTGAAGGCTGAGCCACACCGGGAGGTCTGGCCGGAGTACACGGCCTGGTACCGAGGGCCTGGGCAGGGATGGAGGCTGGAAGAACACGAGACCCTGAAGACAGGCACTGCCTGCTTATTGGTTTTCTGAGACCCATCTGAGCCCTTCAGAGGCTCACCCTGTCCTCCACCTGTAAGGGGGGCTGAGTGCCAGACCGCACCCGGCCCTGGCGGCTGAGCTCGTGCGTCTCCAGGAGGCCCAGCGCAGTGCCCGCCTCCAGCCATGCTCGCACGCCCTGAGCTCGGGACACCCAGCCTCCCCCACATCTCACTGGCTGTCTCCACCGGGAGAATGTCTGGTCCTTGATCACGTTCCTGAAATCTGTGCTTTCCTGCTTCGCCTTCCCGCGTAGGGCATCATGGCTGGTCCATTCTAAACTGGTCTCCCGGGAACCTGGCAGACGCATGGCTGCTTTCAAACACACTTTCTGCATGTGAATGACAGGTGAGTCCTGCCTGATTTCTAAGGTGGAAAAACTAGAGAAAACCTGCAACTCATTAACTGTGTTTACAGTGTACAGCAGGGCCTGGCTAATCAACCCGATCTAAATCATACTGAAAAAGCTTATAATTATCTGGCAAGAGGAGAGAAAAAGATGAGACAAAAATACATTCTTTCTTCTTACAGAAAAATAACAGGGCAGCTGCATTAAAATCAGCCCAATTTTCCAAGTCATTTCTGAAACCACTTGTCAAGGCGAACTCGGCATCCACACAGTTCTCTGAGGCTCCGTGAAAGAGACCATGGAAACGCCTGATGCTAATGGATAATTTTCACCCTCAATTTATTCATTCTCATCGAAATTGAAGACAATGCCTCCGTACCGACATGGCAGCCACGGTGGCAAAACAAAGTTTCTGCAGGGCAGATGTCAGCGAGACAAAAGGGCGGGGAAGTCAGGGTGGAAGGTGTGGTGAATTGTTAAGGGGACAAATCAGTGTTCCGCTGCCGGAAGATTTCGATACAGTCTCATGACTCAGTTTGAGAGGAAATGAAAGCATCTCGGAAACCATAAAATGATCTATCGTTGTCCCCGTTCCTCATATACTTATGGCCAGTTAGGTCTGGTTTAATTTTTCATGGAGCTCCCATAAGTGTTTATGCACTAACAACATGAATGTTTTTGTATCAGATGCTACAGCCATTTGGAAGAGAAATGCCCTCCCAGCTTACACCTGGGGTCTCTATTCGCTGCACTGGCTGGAGTGAGCAGGAAGGACCCTGATGCTTCCGAATCAATCTGAACTCCCTTTGCGTTTCTGGATCGGAGTTCTGGACTATCACTGATGATAAAGAATTAACGCCCCATGAAGGACACCGGGGGTCACTGGGATTTCCAGGGACAGAACCTTCCACTGTAGGTCTAAGCCACTAGGACTAGAATTTTCCTTCTTTTCAAGTATTTCTGGGCAATAAGGATCTAAGGAACTCATGTTAGCATCTTAAAAGAATCACCATTGGGGCTTCCCTGGTGGCGCAGTGGTTGAGAGTCCGCCTGCCAATGCAGGGGACATGGGTTCGTGCCCAGGTCCGGGAAGATCCCACATGCTGCGGAGCGGCTGGGCCCGTGAGCCATGGCCGCTGAGCCTGCGCGTCCGGAGCCTGTGCTCCGCAACGGGAGAGGCCACAACAGTGAGAGGCCCGCGTACCGCAAAAAAAAAAAAAAAAAAAAAAGTATCTTTGAGACCCACGTATTCTGAAGCACAGAAGATCTGATAAAACTACCACAATTTCCCCCATGCTGTCGTGTAAGCAGATGCTAGGGTGACATCCCACCAGGGCAGGGACGGCTCTCTGTACGTGTGAGTGTGGTCACGTGCTGCCCTCCTGAGGGAGATGGACTTGATCCGGTGGAAGCGCCGAGGCCCTAAGGGTCATAGGTCAGGGGCCAGTCCCGGGAATCTCCTCTCAGCTGGTCATTGTCAACGATGGTGGAGACGTGGCCAGGTGACCGTGGCCAGGTCCACTGGGGAGGACGGCAGCTGGGGCCCAGAGGAGGCAGCACACAGGCGTGCCCAGGATGAGTTTAATTTCTGGGCTGGCCGAGGAATCAGAGGGTTTTAAAATTCTTTTTCCAAGAGTTTAGTGCCTTAGACAATAAAATCCAACACACTGTCAACTAACTCTGACTTTTCCTCCTAAGGTTTTTCTGTTAAAGGCCGTGCCGTTGGAAAGAAAAGCGTGCTTCCTCTTTCCAGCTCAGGCCGGTGGGCGCCATGGCGGGTCGGCCGTCTCTCGGTTCCGCAGGCTCGTGGCCTCACACGATGACCACGTGGGAAGCACGTGAAACCCACACCCAGAGACTTTCGGAACACGCTGACGGCTCTCTTTCATTTTTGTTGTTCTTTTATTTTGTTAGCACCAGCTCTCCTATTTGGCAAATCATTTGTAAACCATCCGCTGGGCTGCCAAAGGATCAGCTGTCTGCCTGCGTGTCTGCTTAAATTAAGTCTCTCCCTTGGTTTAAGTTGTTTTAAAGCAAAACGTGTGTGCGTGCTGGCTCGTCCAGCACCAGGGGTGCTGCCTGGTGATGACGTGATGCTGAACAAAAGCAAGCAAAGACTGAATTGGCCCTGGACCGTCTCCCGCCTCCCGCTCTCTCCTCTTTCAGGAAAACACAGGGAAAACCTCACCAAAGTCACGTGCAGCCTCTGAAGAGCCACACCACAGAAGCCAAACCGCACCTTTGGAGACTCGGAAACCCTCACCGGCCACACGGGGTTCCTTGAATCATCGAAAGCTCGGAGGCGGAGGGGGGAGGCTTAGTGCAGCTATTACTCAGTGTGCAGATTAGATGCCCGGCTGCAGGGCGTCCTCGGGAAATCACGGTCCTCTCTGGGCGCCAGACAGAATAATCGTACTGCCGCCCAGGTTCACGTGAGGATTAAACGCATTAATACCTGGAAAACATTTAGAGTACAGACTCGGGCTTTTATTAAAAAAAAAGTCAAACAGCACAACCCAGTTTAGATGCGCAACTGAGGTGCTCTCACAATAAATCCTACACAATAAATCCCGCCCAAACCTTCCATCCAGAGAAAGGTTTCCACAGCGGATTCTCTTCGCCGCTATTATTACCTTATTACAAAGCAAACTGGAGCAGAGATGCCAAAAAAAACTAACATCCAGCTTGGACCTTCGGGTGAGGCACGAGGAAAAACCACCGCAAAGCTGACTGTTTTCTCCAGCGTAGGGCTGGCCGAACCCTCTGTATAACAGGCACGATAAGCGAGGCAGAAATCCATGACTGGCCAGAACAACACAGAGGAGGAAACTGTTACTGCTTTCAAGGCTCAGCCCGCGAGGAAAGTGAACTGCACGTCACCCGCCTCCTGCTTCGGAAGCAGATCCCCGTTGAGCAGGCTCGGACCCCACCCCCTGGACGGCCCGATTCTCAGATCCCCACGTCCGATTCACCACCTGCTGCAGCACCGCAGTGGTGTAGCGCCTGGGCAGGAAGTGATCCCGGCCCCACCTCTCAGAACAGAGCTTCCTCGAGCCAGGCCAGGGGTCATTTCTGCCCCGAAAAGGCCCAGGGTGAGAGCTCTGCGCAGATGCGAATGCTCACGCTGATGGACTTCGTATCCGACGCGCCCTTACGATTCCCGTCTGCGTTACCTGGCGGCTGAGTGACGTTCAGGACATGCCTTCAGGGTTTTGAAATGGAACATATTTTTAGACTCAGAGCCCCGCAGTCACCGGGTCACTGGAGGCCGTCCTGTCATCGGGACACTGTCAGGCTGGCCATCTTGGGTTCTGGGTGCTACCACTTTGTGTTATGGGGCCTGACAAGGTTGATAGATTTAATTGTTTCTGCATTATTTAGGGAGTGTTAATAAATTAATATTTCCTGGAGTTTCTGTGACATGAATCGCATTTGGCTAACGCTGCACTCTGACCTTCGATCTGTTCCTCGACCTCACAACTCTTCTTAGTACCCGGCTAACGATGCGTCTTCAGGAAGGACTAAGATGGAAGAACAGCTCCTCCACCAGGCAGGCCCCCTGGGTTACCAAACACAACACTGCATGGCTCTGACATCAAGGGGCTGCCTAATTTAACCGGACACCACGCGAATGGAGAGATGAGCACAACCGGGACGACGTCGGGAGAAAGAGTGGCCATAAATTTTGCACACCCACAGGCTCATCCAGGAAAGTGAGGGTTTAAAGCTGCAGCCTTAACCTTTCGGGGAACCTTAGGAGAACCTTATGGGAATCTTAGACGGACTTTCTGAGAAAACGGGGACGTCCATACACAACCCTTTTTGCCTGCGTCGGGGACGATTTCCTCGCAACCCTGCAACATTCATCCGCGTCCTCTGGGGCACAAGTCCCCGAAGTAAAGGGACGGCAGCCTGTAGCCTGGAACAGGTCACAGGAAGTCACCTGACGTCCAGGAAGACGAGAAATAAGCAAAGACAGCAAACAGTCTCTTTCGTAAGAGAAATGCAAGAAAACGAACAGGTAGTTAAGGATGAAACGGAAGATATTTCACTAACAGCATTTAAGGTCCTATGAGCGACAGCTCAGATGCTGTTAACAAAAATCGTTTCTTGAAATCTGAGTGCTTCACAGCGTAGGCAACTGCCTGGTTAGCCAGACTTGCAGTAATAACCAGCAGATCCCACTTGGAACTAGGGCTGGAACCATCCACCCACTTCTCACAGGCCTCTTCCAGCTGTCCGACGGTGGTGGTCCCGCTGCCACCAACTTGGGTCAATTCAAATGGCCACGGAGAATTTTTTTTTTCTTTTGGCCACGGAGATTTTAACTGATGGGTTAAGACACGGTGATTATCGTAAAAGATGGCAGTTGGGGGAAAAGGAAGGCGGGCCATTTCCGAAGGTCACATTAACCCCTTGTGTACAAACGAGGAACAGAGCTAAGCCACCGGGACAGAGGGAGACGAACAAACTCTCAAGAAAAACAAAACCTCCGTGCCTCCCACCCTGAAAAATGCTTTTCTGAGTGGCCAGACTCCACTGGCTCTGTCCACGAGAGCAAAAGTAGCGGGAACTCACTCTTCCCTGCCGATGACTGTTTCCAGAACCAGCTCTGTTCTCTTGGTTTGGGTTCTCATTCCATCAGGCATCGTTTTTAGTTCCCCACCTTTCAAATTCTTCTGGGCCACATCATCTCATTGTTGGTCAGCTCTGAGTCTGTGAACCCGTAATATAACCCGTATGTTTAAACATGAGGAAATAAATGTCAGGGAAGTAAGCTCCTCCGAGCAGATGGGAAGGATGCTGTCTGTCTTCAGCACAGGCAGGTGAACTGTGAGAAATTTGACTCCGGATCAGACAGACGCTCCAAAGATGACTGACGTGGCCCCCGAGCTCGGGCTTTACAGCCACCTCTCTGAGCCAGAGTTTCGATAAAAGAGCATCGTTCCCCACAGGGAAGGCTTAACGGGGGGAGTTCAGTCGAGTTGGGCCACGAGGGAAGGTAAAATAGAGTCAGATGGAGATGGAAGGAGGTGGGGAGGGAGAACGGCGTGTGGACGCAGCAGAACGGGACGGCGGCCAGCTGCAGCCGGGCACTTGGGCTCCCGATGGAGCACACAGAGATTACAAAGCAGAGTTTGACTTAGCAAGAACGGGCTAGTCATTTGGAGGAGCACACGGAGCAGCAGGAGTGGGGTCTGACCCAAGGCAAGGCACTGAGAGGAGACCGGCTTCTTAGAAGTGTCACTCCGATGACACTGACGCTCGCACGGGGGGAGGAGCCGCGGGGAAGCGTGTGATCGAAATATCCAAGCTGGTCTCAGCGGCAATTAGCTTGACTCAGCTAAAACCACACATGCTGTGCTCAGCTGAACTGTGAAAATTAGACAGAACCTAGGAGAGTGGGTCAGGGACACCCTAGAAGCACAGAAGGAAAGGAAAAGACTTATTGGCCTCACAAGAGTAGACTTATATTTTAACACGGCTTCAAATGCGCTATAGGAACATTATTAGGATTACGCTGTTGTCTCCCGTAGATGCGCGTGTAAATAAGGCTTCGGAAGGATTTTAAAGCCGAGGCTCGCGAGCTGGGTCTTCCCACATCCCCCCAGCTTTAAAGTTGAACCCACAGGTGAGAAGCACAACTCGGAGCTAAAAGCTCGTGGAACGCCAGGCTGGCGTCGGATGCTGACTCACTGTCACTTTTATTCTGTTAAACTCTTCATTCCGTTGCTTGCGGATCTAGCCAAGCATCAAATATTTAAGAGAAAATAGAATAAAATACCGATATGTGCTTCTGCTTGCCACCAATCCACTGATTTGGCCGTATCTGAGCTGTTCTACGGAGGTTCGAAGGAGGGAAGGCATGACAAGATACCGTGTTTCCACGGAGGTGGTATTAAAAATATTCATCAACCGTGACGTCACAACGTCCACCACTTAGAATGAATTCCAACCCCAGTGGGGTGGCCGCTGGTCCTAGGGGTCCATGAGGCTGTACTGGTGCAGAGCGGCTGGAAAACAGCCTTGGGATTACGGGAAGCGTCTGTGAGCATCCCCGCAGCGGACTGGTCACGGCGGAGATACTGGCTAACAGCAGGAGGCGGATAGCCACCACCCGGCAGGACTTCTGCCTGGAGCGACCCGCCGCGATTGAGTTTCGTAGGGTTCCCTCTGCGCGCAACTCTTGCGGAAATGACCGTGGACCATCGGACTGAGGAGGGTCACCGATGGATTTCCGTTAGTTATTTCCTCTTGTGCAGTGGAAGCACTTCAACGAGGCCTGTTGCTGGGGTTAATTTTATTTAGGGCAACAAATCATGAATTTAGTATAACAAGTTCCTGGGTGAATGCAGAGGCGGTGCTTCTGACACTGAACATCATCTTGGGGAAGGGCAGAGCACAAAAGGAATCCTTTAGTTGCTAGAGAACCTCTAGTAAAAATAAGTCACAGGTCTTCTGAGGAAGGTAACCCTTGACAACAGCAGGACAGGTAAAGCCTCAGTAGCAGGGATTTCGCTCTGGGCTACTTTCCATGATCAACATCTTCGGATAGAAACGGGGAAGCAAAACTCACAACCGTTGGCTGCATAAGGTGCCGGTGCTCACGGGCCTCCTGAGGGCTGGGTGGCAGCCCCTGGGGTCTTCCTGGGAGGAATTGAAGCAAAACACCCATCTTTCTTGGACGGGGTTCTCTCCACACACCACGCGGCTCAGCGCCGAATGCTGTAGCCTGTCTCCCCTGGTGCAGGGAGCGCTGCCGGCTGTCTGCGGGTAGCCACCCCTGGCCACTGCTCCTTCCCACGCAGGAGCTGGACTGAGGGACACAGATCTAGACCCCACAGGACCTTCCTCCAGGGCTCCATGAGGCGGGAGCCTGCTAGGTCTGCAGGCCCCGGAGCCTGCTGTGCAGGGCGCTGGCAGCAAGTATTTCTTAGTGAGAAAGACTGACGGCAACTCCTGTGGGGTGATGTGTGGCCCCCACGCCCAGCCCCGGCACCTGCGCCTGTGATGCTAGTCTCTGCAGATGGGGTCACGTTACACCGGGGAGGGTGGGCCCTGAGTTCAGTGCCTGCTGACCCTTTGAGGAGACAGGGCTGTGGTCTGGGGAGGGGGCCACACTGGTGCACCAGGGCGACTGTGAACAAGTCAGTAAACGGAGGCCCCCCTCTGTCTGGAGCTCCCGAGGGGTGTCCCAGAGGTGGGGCCGCTGAACTGGGATCTCTGGCAGAGACCAGGGTGGGGAGGCCATGGGGGGAGGACACAGGGGTGCAGGGGATGTGGACCTGGGGCAGGAGCGGGGAGGAGGGGCCGGCTGTCCAGCTTTGCCAGAACCCTGTCAGCGAATTGATCTACAAGGACGCTTGCTGAGAAACGCCGGCAGGACTTGGGTTGAGACTTGGGTCAACCCGGTGTCGTGCCTCGCTGGGCCAGTTCCAGGATCAGAGCTATCTGGGGTTCCTGTTCCCCCCTCGGGGTGACGCCTGCACCACCCAGTGGGTCACTGGGCATGAGCATCAATAAACTAACTAAAAGCCTCCCGTGAGGCCACCCCTTCGCTATGACTGCACTGAGAGCCAGCACCACGGACTCCAGAAGGTCTCCCGGGACCGCAGTCCATCCATCAGGACGTCGGAGAACTTCTCTTCACAGGTGTTTTTCTCTCATTCAGTTGCTTACGTATGTTTTACAAGACACACGACACAGCGGTTCTGCACTAGGGCGTCATCGCTAGCGAAGAACCAGCACGTGTCGGGGGGCTCTCTTTTAGTCAATGGCGCGAGTGATTTTTAGGGTTGCTTAAAATTTCTCACGTGATGAAAGGAGGAGCGGCATTTGTTTCAGTCATTTGCTGGGAAGTAGCATTTTCTTCTGGAATCAACCCTTTGAACGTAAAATGGCTCCGTTAAATCCCGTGGCGCTGTGCCCTGGGCTGGGCGCCTGGTGTGCTTCCGGGAGATAATGCTTCTCCGAAAGTAGCCCGGCAGATGCATCTCCCTCGCCGGCCCCGGGACTTGCTCAGTCCCGGCTCCCGCACCCTCCCCCTGGTACCTGTTGCCAAGCAACCCAGGGCGTTTCGCCCAAGTCCTGAAGGCTGAATTACAGCAGCAGAGGAATTAAATGAATTTATATCTGCCTGATACAACAACAATCCAGTGAAAACTGGGTTCTTTTCAACATGAACCCAGCTGGTCTCCCTTCCTTCTCATCCTTCCCCGGAATCTGTCATTTCACCAAGCTCACCGACTCCTTGGTGATGGAGGTGGGAAACCTAGCCTGGGAATTCCAATTTCAAAATTTAGCTTGTCGTTTATGTTCCACAGAGGGTGTGTTTCCTGAATCCCTATCAATTCAGACTTTTGTGTGGAAATTATATTGAATAAGAAAATGCACTGGTGACACAGATGAATAGTTTCTACGTGGGATACTGGAGTCTTCATCCACAAAGTATGTTCCTTGATTTAAAAACTAATCCTAATTCTTTAATCTTGATTCCATCTCAAGTTCTCTAAAGAGATTGTACCACAAAGTGGATTATGAGATCTTGTCTCTTTAAGGTTGAGGAAACACTGCCCTAATCCAAAATCCAAAAATGTAAAGACAAATGTACCGGCGTTATCTACGGCATCTCCCTATCTGTCTAAACCAGAGCATGAAAGCCACGAGTGGATGAGTGTCAGTCGTGGTGCTTTTGACGTGACCCCCGCTGTCTGCAGGGGAAGTTGCAGAAAGAGGACCCCCTAACTCCAAGCTGGGGACGTCACGTCGCTTTGCAGGCGTTTACTTTCTTATCATCCTAATACGACGTTAATCCTCAGGTGTTGTTATTAGGACAATGTGAAAGAAGATGAAAAAGGCCTAGCGAGTGTCTGGATAAATATCTGTTTGAACAGTTTTAAAAAATTAAAACGATTAAAAGCTCCATTAATATTTGTTCCTTCACAGCTAATCAAAACAAATCAGTTACAAGACACAAGTTCAATACGAAGCTGCTTGCATACAGGGGTAACAGCTAAGGTGTGTTTGGGTGAGTGGTCTTAAATAGAAAATAACTTTAACTTGACAGACTCAATTCTTAAGCCTATGTAACTCCATGTTTCAAGGGAAAAATTACTGGGGACAGATGCCCGGAATTTAGGAGCCGTTTCAGGGAACGTGGTAGGAGGTTCCTGGTGGCATCATACGCATCTCCTGTTGTCTGGTTACTATCAGAGTCACTGTGTCAATACCAGGACAGGATCTTGTTACTCACTTCATTCCATTAAATGCCAACGTGTCTGAAGGCAGCAAACCTTCTCAGCACTGTCTGCCCCCAGGAAGGAGACAATGGGACTTACAGCCCCAAGCGAGGCTCTAAATGGAGCTGCTACGCTCTGTCCCTGGGGTAGGTCTGCTGGGATTTCATGTGTTCACCCCATCCATCAATTTTTACAAATAATCCATGCTTGGTATGCAGCTCATTTGAGGAAGAAATGAATCCAAGCTCACTTCGAGTTTCCCCGACAGTGACAAACACGCTCTCTCAGAATGAAGCCCCTTCAGGGACCCCCAGATGCAAAGCTGACCGTGACGAGGGGCATCAAGCCTTCAAAACAGGTACAGGATTTGTGACCGGCGACAACCCTCGACGCAGCCAGAGGACATCACAAGGCTCGGAGGAGAGCTGTGAGCCCTCACGTGGATGGACCAGGACAGCTGGGTGCCTCTCCAGCCCGGCGCCCCTTCCCATCTGGGAAGCAAGTGGAAGACTGGCCAGGACACCCAGGGATGTCCCAGGGCCTGTCCCAGTCTCCCTGACAGGAAAAGCCCTTTGCACCTCAGGGTGCTGAGCAAACCCTCTGAGTCCTCTGGCCAAGCCCGCCCATCATCGCCGAGTCACCAAAGCTGAGACACGACCCTTTCCCCGGAAATTCACTTGCCACGTCCAGCCCCGGCTACCTCAAGACGGTTCGGGGACATTCATGGGAGAGTCAGGGATTGCTTCAGGCTGGTAAAAAGTACAGACACATCTACACAGCATTTTTCAGAAAATTTTAGGGTTTCCTGAACTCCCAGAAGCCGAGCCATTATCAGAAAATTTTAGGGTTTCCTGAACTCCCAGAAGCCGAGCCATTATCCACAATGCCAACCAACACCCCACGTCTAAATATGAGGTTAAACCATAGGATCTGCCGTTCCGAAAGGTCAAGGTCAGTGAAGTATCAGTCATCTTATCTCGTTCAACAGACTAAAAGGAGAGGAATACTACATATTAGAATAACTTCCACCTGAAATCAGAAAAGGTAGTACGTTTTTATCCTGACTGAGGGAAAAGGCTCAGTTATTCAGAACACTAAACCAACCAAATGACTAAACTGCTAGAAATTTTTTAAAAAACTGTGTATTTCCAAACACACTGGAGGAAGAACACGGAGGTCTTGTGGAGACCAGAGAACAGACGCGCTGACAGGAGTGGTCACTTTTATCACTCGTCCGCATCCATTTCACGAGCCGTAGAAACATGCATTCCCTCCGGAACGGGATTAAGGAGGAAAACGACCAAGAGTGTGTGGCCTGTGACAGCAGTCCTGTCTTGCCCTCATGAAGACACACTTGGAAGAAGAGAAGTCTCTCAGGAGGAAGGGGTGAGGTGCTGGGGGCAGCGCTGCGGTCCCTGGCTGTTCACCAAGGAAGCTAAACTTTGCGTTAGAAAAAGAGAAACGCGGCTGGTAGCCGCAAATGCAGAGGAAGCACCTGCAAGGAAGACGTGATTTTCAGTAAATATCACGTCTCGGTCTGTCTCGAAATGAAGCTGGTTGAGACTAAACTTGCAAGGATCCATCTGTCTTATCAGAACTGAAGGCTTGATTTTGTCCTATTAGTGTTTGAAATGGATCTTAAAGCTACTAATTAAGGAGACAAACCTATGTTTCTAGGAGACGGGGTATAGACTCACAGGCGGGAACACGTTTCTCATTACATTCTTTCTCTTCTGGTGTGCACGGCCTGCACGAGAACTCAGTACGGCACTTAGAACAGGAACAAGGAAGGGGTCTAACCCCCGGTTTTCTCTCTGCGGCTCCTTCCATGGTGGCCAACTGAGGACCGTTTGTATGGATTGGGACTATAACTTGAGAACAATCCTTTGGGTTTAGACCTTTAAAAAATGTCAATAAGCAAGATGAAAAAAATGGGATGAAAAAGAATACAGAAAAATGCCTGAGCTGACATATTTAATCTGCGGGAAGATAGGATGCCCTTAAAAATCCTATCACTCCACTGAGATGGGAGTCTTTCACCAGGTCTCCCAAGGCTCAGAGGGAACAAAGACAGTGGGTCCTGTAAAGCCCGCGGTCTGCAGGCCTGGGGGCGGAGGCAGCTCGGAGCTCCGACAGGCTGGCTCAGGCCGGAGCACAGAGACGGGTCGTAGCTCCTGGGCTCCGTGGATTGACTGCAAGCACTGGGCGCGTCGGGGAGACCCTGCTGAAGTTCTCCTTCAGAGAAACTGCTGTTGGCAATTATCAAGCATAAATTCTAGATGACTCATCAACAATCTGTCTCATTTTATTTTTTAATAAATGCAGTTTGTGTTTCTTTGGCAGCACTTTTTTTTTTAATTAAAAAGCTCAGTTTGCTGCAGAAAGGTAATCCTTCTCATCAAAATTTTTTAAAACCAATTTTTTACTATTAAATTGGACACTTCCGAGACTACATTTTCACAGTCCCAAGAGTTCCTTATTTGAAAGCAACAGTACAGGCACCCGTCAGTTTTGAACAGCTATGTGATTGTCTTGAAAACACTGCTGTAACACCCACACTGTGTTATTCATTTAGCGAGACTGACAGAATTTCAGTCATATTTAAAAGGGCAAAATGAGCAAACGCAGCATTGGCAGCTTGGAAGGAGGAGGAGGCTGGTGTATGGAAATGTTTCTTTCTAACCTGCAACGCCGTCTGTGATTACGAGACGCATCCTCGGGGTAGGCAGTGTGCCTCGCACACGGGGCTTCCGCAAGGAGAGGGGAAGCTTCGTATTTGCAAAATACTGCAGAACCTGCAGCATTCTCAGGAAAGAGCTTGCTCCAAAACCATCGAGGAGGTCGCTTCCAAATCCAATGCAAGATGGTAGCGGGAGCTGAATCCACGGAAACCACTGGAAAAACCTACAGGTCGGGCAGCAGGGGTTCCTCAGAATCAAAGCAATGGGTTCATGCGGGGTTAAAAGTCAACAGGGCGAGTTGGATCTTTTCCAGTGGGATGTGCTGTGGGGGCCTAAGCAGCGTCAGGTCCCCAGCTGAACCTCCCAACCGCACACATGGTCTCAGCCACACCGGGAACCACACGCTGGGAAGCAAGGACACGCCGGCTACTGCCCTCCTGGCACTCAGGTTGGCCGGGGCGCCTACGCCGAACAAGAAAGGACTCGTAAGATGAGCTTTACTAAAGGGAGGGTGCACTGTGCTCTGCACGCTTAGCAACGAGGCTCAGCCTAGGCTGTGGGTCTAAGTGGCTTCCCGGAGGAGGTGACAATTTCATCACAGAAAAAAAAAATGGGTTTCTGGGCCTCTAGGGGGTGGGAGGTCTGGGGAGGCCCTGAGAAGTGGGGGCAGGGCTGGTCAAAGAGGAAAGGACTTCAGCCACTCAGCAGAGCCCAGGGAAGAAGGAGGGCGAGGAGCTCTGCCTCGGGAGAAGGACTGCAGGGCACTGCAGCAGCCCCGACGCCTCCTTTGCCCACAAGCCGGGTGACGTGGAGGCAGGACAAGGGCCATGGGGGTCGCTCTGTCCACACACTCACACCTGGATCCCAGCTCTTCCCCAGTCTGGAGTCGCGACAGACATGGATGGGCTGGGGCCCTGTGTGGACTGGGATGCCCTTGGTTCTCTCTCTGAGGCACGTCTGCCCCTGTGGGGTTGGGAGGCGGCCGTCCGAGTGCTGGGCCTGAAGCCGGCAACTCTGTGGGCACCCTCACCCCCACCCCCCACCCCCCCCAATCTGGCCTCCAGATCCCTGAAGCCAGTACCCCCAGGATGCAAAGGACCCATCCGATTCTGACGAGGCTGGTGGCCAGGAAGCGAGGTGGGACCACAGCTCTCCCCGGACTCGCCGCCAGGAACTCTGCCGGCTTCAGACAGGCCCTGGGCAGCATCCCTCCTGACTTGAAGACCAGAGGATCCGGGGAGACGTGTGCCCTTGGACACACCAGGCTGCACCTCAAGGCCCGTCCAGAGCCCTCCTTGCAGGATGCCGGGCCCCAGGTCGGCTGCAGTGCTGGACGCGATGGCTGTGCTGAACCCGATGCGTGGGCAGACGTGCCGGACCAGGAGCTCCAGGGAGGCTGGGAGCCAGCGACGCTCCCGCTGTCCTGGTGCAGCTTCCCTGGACAGCGGGGCTGGGCTAGACGGTCTAGAGGCCCTGTGCCCTCTGCCATGGGCGGCTGAAGGGACGTGCACCAAGGGTGCTCGGGGCTCGAGCCAAGCAGGACTCGGCCTCCGACTCCCCGGGCCTCTTCCCACTGCTCCTCCACCCTGCCTTCTCCAGACTCCTAACTGGACCCAGAGGAGAGAAAACGCCTCAGGTCCCAATGGGAACACAGATTAGGGAAGACGTGAAATAAAAGCGGCACATCGTGTATCTGGAAATGCTTCACTGTTTCCTTTTCACCCCCTGCAATGCAGCTCAGAAATGTGTAGGCATTTTATTTGAGAAAACTCTGTTTCCCTTGAAATAATCACTCACCTCAGCAAATCCCTACCACCCACTACAACGCAGGCTCATGGCTGTGTCTGGTTCACTTCACAGCCAGCAAAGCCCTTGCCTTCAAATACACTTAAGGATGAGAGGTTTCAGTATAGCCTAAAAACTCGAAATGCTGCAGGGGAAGGAAACCTCACTCAGCCCAGGCTAGATGCTGCTGGCAGCGGGGAAACTGTGCTCTGAAGAGCCAGGCCGCTGGGGAAACCAGAAGGCCACGTTCCCATGGAGTCTCTCTGCTTACACGCTCGTCACCGGCGTCGACAGCTGGCTCGTGAGAGGACCCCGTCCTCTCCCCAGCCAGTGTCCGTGCTCCGGCGGTTGGGAAGTTTCGTGGTTTTGTATTTCCCCAGAGTCAACCTTTCAACAGCAACCACCTGTGCCCCGTTTTCTGGATGAATCCCACCGCCGACGTGAGCCTTTTCCATCGGCGCCTCACACCCTGTTCGCCGCATCTGGCTTTTTGTCTGTGCACGTGTCCAAATTCCAAGACACACAAAAACTCCAAAGACAAAAATATCTTAATGCATCCGAACATCCAAGTTTCTATGGAGACGGAAATCAAAGTGAACTAATGAGAGGAGTTTAAAACATTTTTCTTTATACTCCCTGCCTGATGCTTTACATTTTTGGAGTATGTTGAAATGCCCGCGAGCTGGTTATTATTCCAAACACACTTTGCTAACGTGCGATCCCGCATTCTAATGAGAATTATTGATGACAGCTCATTTTCATTGCCATGGCCTCACTGACCCTTACAAATGCCAATTACACGGTAAGGTGGTGGTTTCGAAACTTTTGGGCTCTGAGAAAGCTCTCTGTTCCTTCTCAGGCCCAGATTCAGTGTTAGCCTGGGTCAACAGGGTGCTACAGGCACAGATGAAATGTGCTGCTCCTTTCAAGGGACCCCAAGAGATGTTTTGTAAGATGTCACCAAATTCAGTTGGCAAATGGCGGCACTCCAGGATAATCCACTTAATTTCTGGGCCTTTCGCTCAGAATACGTAATGACTGTCAAAGCGCTCACACACACGCACACACCCTGGCACACACTCCATTTTGTCATTCGTGTTATAGAGGAATTGGATTGACCCTGGCAATAACCTAGTCAGAAAAGTACATTTCATCATGGCGTGCATCGCTCTCGGAGATGTCTACAGGAAACACGAGAGAGACGGTGTTCTTTCGTGCTCAGAGATAACTGTGATGGAGCAGGCACTGTCTCACACATGGCTGGTACCCACGTAATCTCCCCAGCGGTGCTGAGCTCCAGTCCCGGTTCCCTGAGCTCAGCAGGGCACCCCATCCCATCCCACCCCTGGAATGTCCTCACTGCAAACACCTGAGCTCAGCTGTCCCTCCTTAGAGATGCAGCTTGAGGGCCGTATCCTCCGTGGAGACTTTTCCTCCCATTTGTGTCCCTCTGTTCTCGCGACCTACTTCCGATGCTCCACGTATGTCGTCGCAACTCGTCTCTCCTCTAAACGGTGGGTTCCTTGTGCCTCACTCACCTCTGTGACCTGAACCCAAGCACCGCGCCTGGCAGACTCTGAAGCTCCGCAATCCGAGGCGTGTACAGTCTGCGTCCGTGGATAATACATCCCCCTGGTGCCAAAAGAGCGGTTCTCCAGCTTCACACGGTCTGCTTCGGTCATGCGGAGCAAAGCCCAGGTGATGCCGGAGGTGCCGGTCCGTGGGCTGCACTTGAGAACCACCGATCCCAGCTGGGACGTGTAGCTCTGCTTCCCAGCCTGGAATCTGCAGGAAGCGCCTTCCAGCCGGGTCTGTCTGCCCCCAACTTCTCCATTGTCCTCTCCCGTGTTCCCGGCTTCAGCCCCTCCGAGTGGGCCTTGGAGACCCTGGCCCCCAGGCCCCGCCCGTGTCCCACCGTGTGTGAGTGTGGTCCTTCCCTGTGTCTGCACCTGAAGGGCCAGGAGCCTGGCCTCGTTCTCTTCCCCCCTGGGGCTGGCGAGTCTATCACACACGCCGTGTCCTGTGTCTGATAAGCTCCTTTGTCTGGTGGTACCACCTACTACATGGAGGCCGCGCCTTTTCCTGGACCCTTGTGGGGACCGAGACAGGGCTCCTGGGCAGCATGGCCTGGCGAGCGTGTCGGCAGCTGTGCCCAACGGCAACTTGAGGAGATGGGCTGAGGCTCTGTGGGGCTGCAGGGCACCAGTGCTGGCGGGAGGCGGGTTGGCGAGGAAAGACTGGAGTCCATTCGGCGACGGCCTTTCTGCCTCCTGGGTGTCTGAACTGCATACATGCCTCAGCCCGGCTAAGCCTCAATTCCTTCTCTGCAAAACGGCAGCAAGAGTACCGGACTCAAGCTTGTTGTGACTTAAAGACGCTAAGGCTTGTGAGAGCCCGGCAACACCATCCCAGACTCATCCTCGTCTCAGCCGTGCCCCTGGCTGAACCCCTTCTGCTCCCTCACACGCGCAGAGACACAGCACCAGTGGCAAAGGCTCCTGCCCCTCAATCACACCCAGCTCTGGTCCCTCTGTCCCTGCCCCGGAGGGTGACCGCCACCATCACCACGTGACACGGGGACAGTCCCCAACGGCTCGAACGAATGCTCCGCCCTGCCCCACGGATGCTTCCCTCCTTCGTCTTGGGTCCCTTCCTCTTGCGTTTCTGGCTATTTCCTCAGTGTTCTCACTTGTTGAGACCTGTGTGCTCCACGGTTACGATGCCTGATTCCCGTTAGTTTCCATCGTGATGAAGAGAGGGAACCAGGGACCTGGGACAGGCCCAGTACCGTCCGGACCAGCCACACTGGCCCGCACCGGAGCGCGTTAGGCTGCGTGACCTCAGCCCCACCACGGAATCGGCAGCCACGGTCTCCAAGCCTCCCAGGTGATTCCCAGGCACCAGGCCACGGCCAGAGGCAGAGACCCGATTAAACAGGCATCGCCACCGGCTGCGAGTCCGTGAGCGCGTGCCCCCCTCTCTCCTACATATCCGCTCCAGATGCGGGGTCCGCAGCAGGGAAATGGATCCCAGATTCCGCGTGTTGCCGGCTGGGTCAGAACAGAGTTGACAGAAAGGAAGCCTCTCTTTCGTGGAGGCTCGTCCGAGCCGCGCCCCAGGCCGGAACCAGCCTCCAGCTCCCCCGGGTGACAGGAAGTGTCAGTAGCTCACGGGCTGTGCTCCCTTGGAGCCAGGAAGCGCCCAGCTGACTGATACGAGGCTCCTGCCCTGCGCGTGGATGCTTCCGGCCCTGGTGCAGCTCCGCTGTGACCAGCGGGGCGTGTGCGGCGAGGGCTCTGTGTCCCTGCAGCGCGGCCACCCCCGGGGCACGGCCGTGCCTGTGTCTCCCTGGCAGGTGTGGGCTGGAGCCTCTGCATGGACCCAGAACAGGGGCGTGTACCTCAGACCCTCTCAACAGCGCTAACGTCAAGGCTGCGGTGGTTCCAGCTGCCTGTCTTCTCTGTGATGCCACCAACAACAGTGAATGAGGCTGGTAGAGACGTGTGGGTTAGTGATACTCTCCCAAATCACGCAGCCCACATTCCAGCACAGGGATCTAACGACGGGGTCGGGGCGGCGCTGCCACGGAGGGGCCCCGGATGAGGAGTCTCTCTGGGTGGGCGTCCCTGACTTGCACGTGGGGTGGGGTACCGTTTTGGATTGATGCCCAAATCTTGATACTCTCCTTGATTAGGATTAAGATAGTCTCAGCATTACTAGTCCAGAAAGACCTAATCTAGAAAGGGCTCAAACTTTGATACGAAATCATGTTTCAATATCTTCTCCTCCGATGAGAATGATCCAGGCCTCAAAACGACAAGTGCTACATATTAAACCTTTATTATTCGCCAGATGCTGAGCGAAGTGCGTGCATTTTATCCCATTTAACCCTCAAAGTAATCGGACGAGTTATAGCGCCTATTCTTAGTCCTGTTTCACTGAATTTAGGACTGAAAAGGTTACGAAACGGTCATCAATCCCCCAGGTGCTGAGTGATGGGAGTGGGTCAAACTCAGACCTGCCCTGAGAGTCAGGCAGGGGGCGGGGCTCTGGGGCTGGATCTGAACAGAGGCTACGGGGAGAGTTTACGGTCGTCCACGCTTCCTGGATACGCAGCCGCCTGCACTGCCGAGCCAGTGAGATCCCAGCTTCACTCTCTTATTTCTGATGTCAGAGGAAAAAAAGATGATCTACTCGTTCCTGGGTCCTGCAAATGAATAATTTTGATTCCGTGGAGGTCAAGTCCTTCCTATTTGCGTGTGATGGACTAAAAAGAGTTGACAACACTTACTGTGAGAAGGAGAGAACATCACTGGCTCTGTTCACCTAAATTTGAATGAACAATGAACACTGCAGCTCATTCCTAAGTCACAATTCCTCTGAGGAAATGAAACGTTCTCCAACCTCGGAAACGATTCCAGACTTCAAACTACACAGGGAAAAGCCCTAGGTCCTCCTTTCCTGACATCGCTGTGTGTGCGCATACGTGTGTGCATGTATGTGCATGTGTGTGCGTGAGGCTGGGGGCGAAGTTCAGAGCCAACGGCAGATGCTGGCTGTGCAGGTTCGCTGGGCTTTGACCGTCCCTGTCGGCTCAGAGAAGGAAGAGCCGTACGTGGTGAAGGGCAGGCAGCTCCAGGACCACCCTGACGTCCACGGCCAGTGGCACCGAATGACCTTGGAAGAGGGAGAGCGGAGGAAGAGGTGGACCCCTGGCAACCTCTCAGCTGTCTGCACAGGAGCTCCTGACTGGACAGCCACACCTACTGACTCTTCATATTTCAGCCAACTTTCCCAACACCCCCGACCCGGTAGAGTGTCCTGGGGGGGCAGCTGCAGGGGTAGACAAGGCTTGATGCCGCGCGTGACCGTGGGGTGGACGTGAGCTGGAACGGGGGTCATCCCTGCACGGCTCCCCAGCCTTGAACAGTCACCTCACTGGGCTCCGCCTTCTTTGCATATAAAACTGTGACCGTCATCACGGTACCTTGCTGGGTGGCTGAAAACATTAAATGAGAGAATGCACATCACTCATATGTACGGGATGTTCAGTGAGCGCTGTGCGTTCAGATCACAGCGACATGGAAACCGGAGTATATTCACCGACTAAGTGATGACACAGTACAGAACGCTGACCTGCGCCTGTGCACAGAGGTCGAGACGGAGACGAAGCACAGCACTGACCGGACGGCTGACGGGGTCTGTGTGAGGTTTTTTCTTTTTGATGCTAACTAGGACCCATGTTACTCACGTGATTTTAAAAACTGCCATGGAAACCACCGAGAAGTAAATAGTCTGGAATTCACGACGACGGGGACTTGCAAGTTTACAATTTGAAGGTGTGATGAGTTTTCAAATAGAGAAAGTCATTCTATAAATACATCAGTGCCTTAACTTAAAAATCACGAGAACATGTTCAATAAGCAGTTTGTAAAGGACTGCTTATTACAGCGCTTCCTTTAAAATAAAAAGGAATTATTGTTTGTACTGTACTACTTCTCTCTAACTCTCTCTCTCTCCTACATATCTGCCCAAATAGCATTTTTCTGCCTCTCAGGCTTTTGAGCAAAAACAGACATAAACGTCAGATGAGGAGAATTTTTCCTTTGCCCCTCGGCTGCGGTGACAGCTGGCATCCTCACACAACTTCATTCCGTAGCATTTCTGTCACCCCAGAATAGTTGGCACAGCCATTATTTAGAACTGCGACGTCAACTAATTACAGGGCAGCGCACTGTGGGGAGGAAAGATCAAGTCTGCAAGGGAAATGGCGCTGTGGGGGGGGGGGGAATGCGAGGAGGGGCCCCCAGGCGGCCTCTGTCAACACCACGGGGAGTGATGACTGCCCTATGGGCCCCTGCCCCTGCCCGCCGTGCTCTGAGATGCTCGCTTCTGGAACCAGCCCTTCTTCCCGGGAGTCTTCATAGGACCTGGAGCTCAGTGTCCTTCCCTAAGAGCCATGCTTCAGCGTGGGTGGGAGCCTAGCTCTGGTGGCACGTCTGGTGCCCCATTTCTAAGTGTGGCTCTGGGACCACAGCCCGTGGTCCCGGGAGCTCATGGGACTGCAGACTCTCGTGCCCCCGGAGCTCGGGGACTCATCCAGGCTGACGCACAGGCGCGCCTTCCCCGCCCGCCTCCCCAGCCCGTTCTTCCTGATGCTGACCCCACAGCACCTTTGTCCATCTCGAGTCTCCCTGGAAGGCCAGCTTCTGGTCAGCCTGGGAAGGCTTCCTGAGTCTGCTCCAGCCCGGCAGACGGGCCTGCCTCAGCCCTCCGTCCCGAGTCACATCAGCTTCACCCGGGGGCCTGGGACGCCCTCTCTGGCCCGACCTGTCTCAGACAAGTGCACGGGCATCCCTGGGTGAGGACAGCACTCGGGCAGGTGTGAAGACTCCCCAGGGGACGCCAAGGCTCAGGCTGGACTGAGAACTGCGCTGCAGGGTCAGGGTGACCACGGAACCGAGTCTCCCGTCCTGGGCGATCTCGAGAGGAAAAGAGAGCAGTGAGGACAGTCACGCCAGGATGGCAGACAGAGCCCCCCTGCCCAGGGGGTTTGGTTCCGTGACTACGCTAAGCCTCACGCTTGCACCGTTTTCAGGATGGGTATCGGCTTCTGAACGAGAGTATGAACTTCACCAGGGCACAGACCCTGTTCCGATGGTCTCTGAACACCCAGACCCACCATAATGTTTGATGTGTAGTTGACGCTCAGGGGGCGCTGAAAAGTACACAAGGTGACACACGGTCAAGAGTCAGGGTCAGCATTGGAAACCAGGCTTGCCATCCTTCCAATACTCTTTCCAGTACATCTTTGCCAGCTTTCCAATACTCTATCGGGGTTATCAGTGCAATGCACTGGTTTTCAAAGGCAGTGATGAAAAGGTGAGGGTAAATGAGAAAGATGAACCTCCACGTGAAAAGTAGGTTTAAGAAGAATAGCAAAAAAGAAAAATCAACGTTTCCAAGACGGTTGCTCGGAAGTTTATGCATTTAGGTGTAGTTAGTCATATTTTCTCTGGGCTGTGGCATTTATTTGGGTGTATAAGTCCCAACTGCTGGTGGCGTGATTATGAAAAGAGTCTGAAGGCTAGCTGGGAGTAAGCATCTGAGAAAAGAGGAGACCGTAGTTAATGAAACTGTCAGTAACTTATGGGATTATAAGCCTGAGAAACGAGAAGAAGAGACCCGGTGATAATGTGGGGGACTCCTCAGAATGTTCCGTGAGGGGTCTGTCTTCTTCATCCAAGAAGGGATACAAAGTTCCACCACAGAACTGGTGCCAGAGGAAAGATGTCGAACAGAACCGATTAGGGAAGGCGTTAAATGTGGAAACACTTCCAGCAACGGGAACCCCTCCACAAATTCCCTTTTAGATAATAATCAGAGGATTTAATAGTATTGCTAGGAGTTAAAAATTGAGTGTAAGCACCCATTTCTCCGGGCGTGGTCCGGTACGCCGTCACGTTGTTGTAGATTACACGGATCCCGAACAACCCGTGGGGTGGGGTAGAGGGAGGGCAGGGGGTCATGCTTTTCTCCACCACGAATTCAGCGTGGTCGGGAAGTTCAGGAACGTGGGAAAAGCCACACAACTGTCAGAAGTATGTCGACTCTGACGCTTAAGCCACAGCTCCATTTGTCTTGTTATAGAGCTAAGATTGCAATTTAAAAGATCAAGATAGGTTTTTATTTTTTAATCCGTTCCACTTCTAAGTAATGTCACCCTGAACATTTAGTCATGCCACCTCGATGTTACAGAAAAAGACTCAGGGATTTGAAAAAATACCCCTAGAACATAAAGTGAAAAGGCTAGAAATACAGAATGATGTTTGATACTATAATTAACTGTGCGCGGAAGGAAGGGAGGGCAGGGTGGAAATATAAATATCCCAACATTCACTGGGATCCTCTCTGGGGGGAAAGACTGTATCTTTACACATTCCTCTGTGTTACCTAAACCTTCTATAATGATTACGAATTACTTTTGCAACACGAAAAAAATGTTATTTTAAAAGTATATATGTGAGCTGCCCAGTATTACGTGTAGTACTAAAATGACAGTATAATTAACGGTTGCCTAGCAAAGAGAAACTATTAAGCGAATGATCAATGAAGTTAACGGACATCACAATTAGAAGAGTAACCTTCACCGATGTATGTGTTTACTCTCAAAACTATTATTTATGGAAAAAGGCGTAAGCATATCTATGTGATAAAGATGACTAGATGCTGGATAGCGTGGGTGAGTGGTACCGTCAGAATGGCTGAAAGGGTCAACAGCGTTCGGATCTAAGTACTGATAAGACATCTCTTTGGTCCTGTTGAGGAAAAGCCCCACGTCACTCTGCATCTCCAGTTTAAGAAAGCCCTCATTTGGCACCTGGACAGTCCCCATAGGGGCTGCTTGATTAGTAAAGCCCACTTTCACTCTATGTTATAAACTTGGAAAACAAATTTCAGTTACGACAGTGACACTTATTGAAATGAGAGGCTGAAGACACGTGTGTTATTTAACAAGCCCAGACATAAGTAAGGTGTAATTTTATGCAGTCTTATAGAACAATGATAAATAGTATGTCCATAATTAAATCTGTAGAATCTATGAAAACTTGGAATGCATTTTTTTTTTTTTTTTTTTTTTTTTTTTGCGGTACGCGGGCCTCTCACTGTTGCGGCCTCTCCCATTGCGGAGCACGGGCTCCGGACGCGCAGGCTCAGCGGCCATGGCTCCCGGGCCCAGCCGCTCCACGGCATGGGGATCTTCCCAGACCGGGGCTCGAACCCATGTCCCCTGCATCAGCAGGTGGACTCTCAACCACTGCGCCACCAGGGAAGCCCTCGGAATGCATTTTAATGAAGAGATTAGCACTAAATAAATGCTGCACATCAATTATACTAATAATCTCTTCATTTAAACATTACTTCCTCAAAATTGTGTTTCTTTGAGCTTGATTTTTATCCTCAGATTACATTTCTAATATAAAATTTTCCTTTCAGTGGCTTTTACATACTTGAATTGTAACCACTGACTATTTCATTTTTCTGCATAAGCACCACCCATTTGGCTAAAATCCCAGTGGGGGGAAGGTTATCGTGTAGACGTAGGTTCTTTCACGTTGGCTTCGTTTTCTAAAAGCTATTTCAGAAGTTACTCCTCCAATCTGGGCATAAAAGTAGCACTATAAAATGTGTGATTAAATGAACAGTTATCAGAATCTGTGTTATAAAATAGTACTGCACACACCAATGAACTCCTCAGGGATAAACATAAAAAGAGCTATCGGTCATTGTAAGTCAAGAGGCGCCTGGTACCTCATCCACAGAAGCTGGTTTCTAGCAACATTGCCCTCCTCCTGCTGGGGTGATGGGGGCATGGAGCTCCGAGCTGCACCCACGACCCACTTCGGAGCAGAAGAACCTATGCTCTCAGGCGAAGCTAGTGGCAAGTCAGCCACCTTCCTATCAGAACAGCCCACCGTCTCTCTTAATTTCTGCAAACTTCCCCCTTTTGCTCTTAAATGATTCTCACAGCACACGCACATCTTCCAGCTAACAGGTCTCCTCCCTTTTCCCTTCTGTGGATGAAGAGCTCCCACTCTGTTTCTGCACTTGTGCTAGGATGGCAGCGCATCCACTGTGAAAGACACCTATGTGCCATCCGCTGGCTTCTGCACATGTTCTTGAAAAGTTAGCTTTGATGAAACATTCAGCTCATAAAATAGTTTGTCTTGCGAGTCCATGTTAAACTTAGATTCAACAGACCTTACGGCACAGAATTCAACGGTGTGTTAAAATAGAGGCTGAACTCAAACTAGGCACCCAGTTAATTGGCAGCACAATCGGGGACCATGTCTGTAACTGACACGTTTGGTGGAAGTTGTATCAGGGACTTTTTTCCTCTTACTTTAACCAACTTCTTTTTTTCTTCTTTAAATTAAGAGAGGTAAACGCCAACATTTCCACTTCTTAGCAGGATGAGAGGTGAGAGCGGCTGAGAGCAGAGGTTGGAGCCAGAGGGCTTGTCTCAGCCCTGCTCTGCCCACCACTAGGGTCTGCCCTCGGTACCTTACTGACCTCCATCTCCTTGTGAACTGAGAACAGCGTCAGGGGGTATTATAGGTGTTAAATGAGTCAAAATCTCTAAAGCATTCCGAGCACTGCCTTGCACATAGCAGACACTCAAATACCAAAATACTGTCACCTTAAAAACACTGGATTCATTACTCAGCCATAGAAAAGAATGAAATAATGCCATTTGCAGCAACGTGGATGGACCTAGAGATTGTCATACTAGTGAAGTAAGTCAGACAAAGACAAATATCATATGATATCACTTACATGTGGAATCTAGGAAGTGACAGGAATGAACTTAATTACAAGACAGAAACAGGCTCAAAGACGTAAAAAGCAAACTTATGGTTACCAAAGGGGAAAGCGGAGAGAGGGGAGGAGACATAAATTAAGAGTTTGGGATTAGCAGATACATGCTACTAAATATAGAACAGATAAACCACAAGGACCTACTGTATAGCACAGGGAACCATATTCAATACCTTGTAATAACCTATAATGGAAAAGAAGCTGAAAAAGAATATATATCTGTGTAACTGAGTCACTCTGCTGAAAGTAACACAACACTGTAAATCAACTACATTTTAACAAACAATAAACAAACAAAACTGGATTCAGGTTCATTGCCTAGTAATGGACACAGGAAGCAGGTTCGCAGCCTCAGAAATCTCTCCAAGTTCTCCTAAACACTCGGCATCTCCCAGAGCCCTCACCATGCTGTTCAAGGTGTCTGCACACGTTGAACTGAACCCAGAGTGTAGACAGAGGTAGGTGGGATTCAGGAACTCTGCCTGCGTTTGTACTTTTGTTTCCACACTTCAGCCCTTCGCTCAGACCATCCTTCTGCCGCAATGGCCTCAGTATCTGTCTAGAAAACAGGGTAATGCCCTGTGCCTGAAAACACACAGGTTTTGGAATTGGGAACTGGAGAAGCCTTTGAATCCCAGCTCAGCAAGTGATGCCTGTGCAACATTGAACAAGTGCCTGAAGCTCTCTGGGACGTTGAAAAAGTGTCTGAACCTCTCTGAGCCCAGGTCCCCAGTCAGTGCGGAGAGACAGTCCTACCCACCTGCCTGGGTGCTGACGGAATTGAAACCAGAGCACAGAGAGCGCCCGGCTCGGTGTGTCCCTGGGGGCACCGCAGGCCCGTCAGCAGGGACAGCACCGGTGCTCATCCTGGGAGCCCGGACACGTCAGCACCTGCTACTCCGCTGACCTCTCCGCGCACTGGCTGGTCCGCAGCCCGGGGCACAGCTGCCTGGGCTCCGCCAGTGAGGTGCCTGGCTGGCCCCTACCTCAACTCCACTCTGACCACACTCTGTGCAGTTTCTGCTTTACCCTTTTAATTCCTAGCTCCTAAAAAGCACGCTCTACCTGGTCAATTATCATTGAAGACGAAGCCACAAGTTTTCTGGCACAGATCATTATTTCCTATTTCTCCTGTCTGTTCTCATCCAAGTCCAAACGGAAGCTGAGATTTCTGTATAACCGAGAACTACTTTTAAATGGCCAAGCGTATTTTAACGAAATGCTCCTATTTTCGTGTCTATATTTCATGAAAGTGATGCTATTTCTAATAAAGAATATTGATTAATATCAGGATATCAGTATTAGACCCCATTTGCATTCCAGCTCGATCCTGCTCAGGAAACAGTTGTGAACTAGTTTCCATAGCAACGAGCAGCGTATTTTTAGCGAGCGCTGCTGCCTTCCCTTCTGTGAACCTCACTGTCTTCAGCCCGCAGACGCAGTGATTTTCTCAAGAAGCACGTACTGGGAGAGGTCGAACACCACCCTTGAGACATCTTTATATGCATTGCCCTGTTTCTGCTCCCCTGTGCAAACTATTTCTTCCTTTGTTGCTAGTTTCCCTAAAGTATTTTCAACATAATTAATGCTTTTTAAAAAGAAAAATTGGGGCTTCCCTTGTGGCGCAGTGGTTGAGAGTCCGCCTGCCGATGCGGGGGACGCGGGTTCGTGCCCCGGTCCGGGAGGATCCCACATGCCGCGGAGCGGCTGGGCCCGTGAGCCATGGCCGCTGAGCCTGCGCGTCCGGAGCCTGTGCTCCTCAACGGGAGAGGCCACAACAGTGAGAGGCCCGCGTACTGCAAAAAAAAAAAAAAAAAATATATATATATATATGTATATTTTATAATATACATATATATATAAAAAGAAAAATTGCATGGTTGAAACTGAGTGGTGAGTCACCCCTTATATATATGCAGTGGGTTTTCCTCACAAACCACAGCTCTTTGGGTCTGGGTATGGTTAAGTCAGACCAACAATTTTATCCTTTAGAAAAACTCCCTTCTCAATCCAGGCAAATGGGCTCCTAATCTAAGCAGGGGAGCTGGTGAGACAACAGAGAAAAGCCAGTTGCAACTGGCCTCGTGGTTTTAATTCTCAGTAACGTTAAGATCAGGAAGGGCTCTGCAGCTTCCAGCCAGGAAGCAGAGTCGCTTGGTCACCTTGCTGCAGAGCTGGGATGTCGGTGAGGCCTCTCTGACCCCCAAATCTGCATGTTTTCCAGTACACGGCCCCGCTCTGCCCCTCCAGGCAGGGAAAGGGAGAGAGAAGGACCACAGTGTCTGAAATATAAAAATACAGGTGGCAGCTCTGTCCCTGCAAAGTTCAGGGTAGAAGACGAGAGTTGCCTCTGGGGACACAAGACAAGCATTTTGAAGTGGAAACGCCCATCATATGGCAAATCCTGTGCACAAAGTAAGGATTTTATTGTATCCATTTTGGGCGAAAATATTTATTTTTACTATACAAGCTGGGTGCTTTTTTTTTTTTTTTTTTCGGTACGCGGGCCTCTCACCGTTGTGGCCTCTCCCGTTGCGGAGCACAGGCTCCGGACGCGCAGGCTCAGCGGCCATGGCTCACGGGCCCAGCCGCTCCGCGGCGTGTGGGATCTTCCCGGACCAGGGCGCGAACCCGTGTCCCCTGCATCGGCAGGCGGACTCTCAACCACCGCGCCACCAGGGAAGCCCAAGCTGGGTGCATATTTACTGAAAACGTTGGTGGTGGTGAAATAACCTTTCCTCACATAGTCAGGGACCGGGGGCGGAGTGGGGAAGGAGCTGGCGGCCATACGAGGCCGAGGTCCAGTCTGGAGAGGCGGGAAGCCCCAGGCAAGAGGACCCCCACATCCCGGGACCTCCACAAAGTTAGGTCCCCTCAGAACCTGCTCAGAAACAGGGTGAAACAGGGCTTCACTTAAACTGTGTTCTTGTGCCGTGAACCAAGGAGGATCTGACTTCTCAGTATCAGAATTAATTAATATTGCTGCGAGCTTTAGAGATTATAGAAACACTTGCTACTGACGATCTCATTTAAGACAGACACGCTTAGGAAACAGGCCTCGTTACCCCTATTTCACCCTGGGGTTGCAGTAGGTGCACAGTCCCCAGTACAAGGAACTTGATTAAGTCTCACAGCTAATGTGGGGCATCTTAAACTCCAATATCCTGACCTGAAATTGCACGTCTGTTTACTAAATAAGAGAACAGCTTTGGAGGGCCCTGGGTCTCTGTATCAGAAATCCCAACAGTCAGGAAGAGGGGGTGCCGTCGCTGTTACAATGTTGGCAACACTAAAGTTCCAAAAAGAAAAGAGAGAGTATCTGTGTGTGCATCTGGACGGAGAGCATCACGGCTCCGTTCCCAGCGGCAGGTGAGCGTTCACTGGGTGTCCTCAGCCCCACGTCGGGGTCCCCCCGCCCATGACAGCAGGATAAGGACGATTCCCACGACTCACATTCATACAGCGCTTTCTATCGTTCAAAATGCCTTCACTTTAATTTGCCGAGCAGTATTTTCAACAGCCCTGTGATCGATGTCGGCAAAACGGCCCGACCTCCCTCAGGGACAGAGACACTCAGGTGGACTGAAGCGCTGGCCTCCAGCGATGGGTCACCATCCACCATCCAGAAACCGTCCAGGCTGGTTTCTCCCATCACCTGTTCTGCAATTCAATGACCCCGTCTTCATGGACTCTGATAATCTGCCAGGGAAGCTAAGTGCGATTTCCTCAGGTCCCTCCAAGAAAGTTCCGTGTTTGCCAAGAGAACACCTCCCCTTAGAGCCGAGCTGCTGGCGGTTACGATGGGTCCCCTGATGGCAAACACACGACCCCATGCGGCCCTCTCGCCACGCTCGGCCGCGGACCAGCTGACTCCTAATTAGGTGCTGGTGCTGGAACCGTCTGCAAAATGTCTTTGTTGCAGGGTGGGGGGTGGGGGGATGGAGGGGCTCAGTGACATCCTGTTTCCTTTTTTTCTCTCTAATGATATTTACATGACGAATCTTGGCTGGCGGCTCTCAGAAAGGCATCATCCACCTCGTTTTTGAGAGCTTCAGGTGCCCCAGGGACTGGGGAGCACATTCGTCCGTTGTACTAGATTGCATGCGCGTCCTGGGGGAAGGGTAGCAACAAATAAACAAACATTTGCAGCGTCTGATAAAATCTGGATTCCTGCAGAGACGATGGCCAGCCCTGTGTCCGACAGCCGGCTGAGGCCAGCTGCACGGTGTGGGCACCTCAGGAGGCTTCAGAGGTTGGCTGAACGCGTGTTTGTGGACCCAGAAAAAAATTCCCGGATCAGTAGGTCTGTGCTTTTACTGCCCAGCGTTTGATAGTTTTCCCATATTGATTACGAACGTTCCTCAAGCATGCTGTCAGGCTGAAGGGCTTTCCCAGGTGGCTCGTGAGACAGTGGGTGCAACTGAACCCCGGCAACAATCGCACCAGCGCCAAGCAAAGCGATCACAGGCTAAGCAACCAGGCCTTGCGCAAAGGTTTACTTCCAAACCACGCTGTTCAAGGCGCAGGCTCGGCGGTCTGCGCACATAGGGGGCTGGCGGGACCCGTTCATCCATGGCTGACGCTCCGCTGTGGATCACGTGCGTCCGTGACCAACATGCTTCACCCACGGGGATAGCTGGGTGGGTACCAGAGTAGTTTCAGAGCACCTAGAGAGGACTGGATGGGTGCTGTCCCCAGGAACGCAGGAAGCATCTTAAGTGGTCGATTTTCAAGATTAAATCCTTTGAACGTTGGCGGAAGGCAAGCCTGGCAGACTTTCTGGAGGAGACGTGAGCTTTCCATTCTAGCTCCCCTGCATCTGCTGCTCTTCAGAGCATCACGCTGGAACGTGTGGTCCAGCCAAGGTAGCCCCTAAAGGGTGCTTTTAGAAGTCTTTGGACTAAAATGCACCTGAATCAAGAAGAGGGCGGCAGGGTCATCTTCATGGGAGGTCCAGAGGCCCAGGGATGAGCAGTCTCCTGTGGCCATGAGTGAATTCACAGCCAGGACCCTGATCACCCAGGGCCCCAAAGTTGAACTGGACTGGCCAACTCCCTCTGAACCCAGCTTAAGCCAAACACACCGCAAGGGGAAATAAACGTGCTCTCCAGGCTAACAGGCCCTGCGTGAACCACTGCCACCCCGGCATTTTATTTCCAAAACTCAAGAACATGCCAAATACAACAGACAGGGGAAAAAATAGCTTGGTGTAAGTGCTTTCAATGGGGAAATTTCATATGTGTTTTACTATTAATAAAAAAAATGGCCCTGGCTTTCTAGAAAAGCATGAAAAGAAATTAAGTTTCACAAATTCAATACCCAGCAGGCTTTTCTCCCTGTCCCCCAGGTGACAATTTCAGAAGACTACGCCGCAGGAATCGTTACGGGACAATTAAAAGTAGGCGCGCAGGCAAAACTGTGGTTTCCTGGACTGGACTAATCTCTTCACTCTCAGCCCTTGAAAGTACCTCGGCGCTTTATCCTCCCCCCCACCCCCCCTTCACGGCACGTAGCATTTCTTTAACGTAAGAGCAGCTTCTCAGATTGACTTTGGCAGTGGTTCTGTAGAGAAAGCAAAGCTAATCAATGCGGAATTTTTAGGTGCTATAATCTTGATCTTGGCAACTGGCCGTTACAAACGGCCTATGCCAGCGGGATCTGGAGAAAAGGAAAAGCAGGGAGAGGAACACCTGTTCCCATCATGAGCGTGTGTGGTGGAAACCGCACCAGGCGGTCGGCATCCTGTCCGAGCCCGGATGACACTGGAACAGTGACCGGCCAGCACGGGGCTCTTGGCGCCACCAACGTCTCGGGGCTTTGCGATCATCAACCGATTTAAGCACCAAAGCAGCCCCTGATGGAGCTACGCTGGCCTCTGCACTTTGTGGATGAAATGCCCAAAGTGAAGAAAGAAAGGGTGAGTGAGCGGCCCGCACACCCCAGAGTCTGCAGGGAGAGGAAACACTCAGCCCCGCTCCATCCCGGGAGCAGCAGGTACCAGCCTCACCCAGCCCCTCCACATTTCAGGGGGAGAAACAGGAGCCGCTCTGCCCGCAGAGAACCAGGGTGCGAGGGTCCTGTCCGCCGAGGTGGTGCTGCTGTGGCTGCCCTGTTACTGCGGCTCGCGGCACCATCGGCCTGAGGGGGTGAGGCTGGGGCGAGCGTGGTGTCGGACACCCAGTGGCTGTCCACGCCCGTCGGGCACACATCGCTGAGTCCGGAAATAAAACGCTACTCTACTCATTCCTAAAAAGTTAAATTTGGCGATTCCCAGCCTTTAAAAGCATCCTAAACATTTGAATCAGGGCTTGAACACAATGGTTCTAACCGAGAGGAGATGCGATTTTGATTGATGGCCTGAAGATGCACAGAGGGCAGGTCCGTTGAGTGCTCTACACTTGAATCCCGAGAGCGGCAAATGAACGTTTGTGATGGGGTTAACGATCGCCACCTTGGCTTGCGTTCTCCAGTTTACAGGGTCACCTCATTTCATGTGCACATGTTTCCTCTGCTCCTCACGGGAAGGGGGCGGCTGCGGGGGCTTCACCCTGTGGGACCCCCTGACGCCCAGAGACAGAGCCGGCTCTCCTGACGCCCCAAGACCAGAAATCCTTGGTCCAGGGCGAGAGATGAGCTCTCTCCACGCCTCTCATTGTTTCTTGTGCTTGATATTTACGAAGTTGCTGTTGCATTCCTGGCTGAATGTTGTCTTTAATTTTAAGGACAAACAGCCTTTGAATGACCACCGAGTCGTTTTGTTTTTCTTTGGAATCTGCAGTGAAAGCCGTTTCTCAGTGGAAACAAACTTGTGTTTGTGTTAGTGACAGAGGTACACACTTCACATGATTAACTTTGATTTTTCTCAAAGTACACAGGCGGGTTGTAAACTATCCTGGATCTTACAGAAGAGCGATGACACGCTGGGATCTGTAGTCCGATTCTCATTTTAAACTCCGAGTCCCTGAACCTGGAGGTATTCTGGGTTTGCTGGAGGTACAGTAGCCACAAAGCTTGTGGATCCAGGTTTTCTGAACATAATCCCGGCTCCTGCCACCAGGAGACCTTGCACTGGTTAAACCGTCCCCCGTCTGGCAAAGCACATCACCACAACTTCCTTGTATTCTAGAACCGCGTGCCTGTTCACATACACAGCGTAAACATGCCTTAAGTTCCTCTACTAAATGTAATGATGCTTTTTAATATTTAAACTGTATTATTATTATTTTCTTACTATTTTTAGCAAGGACAATTTCTAATGCTTATTGAAGTTGAAATTAAAATCTAACCAAAGGGATCATGGCTCATTGAGGGATTAAAATCTTTTGCAGAGGGGCTTCCCTGGTGGCTAAGTGGTTATGAATCTGCCTGCCGATGCAGGGGACACGGGTTCGAGCCCTGGTCCGGGAAGATCCCACATGCCACGGAGCAACCATGCCCGTGCTCCACAACTGCTGAGCCTGCGCTCTAGAGCCTGTGAGCCGCAACTACTGGGCCAGCGTCCTGCAACTACTGAAGCCTGCGCGCCTACAGCCCGTGCTCCGCAACAAGAGAAGCCACCGCAATGAGAAGCCCGCGCACTGCAACGAAGAGTAGCCCCCGCTCGCCGCAACTAGAGAAAGCCCGCGCGCAGCAACAAAGACCCAACGCAGCCAAAAATAAATGAATAAAAAATAAATTCATAAAAAAAAACCTTTTGCAGAGAACCTTATCTTTAAAGTATATACTGAAACAATTAATGAGTAATAGAATTATCCCAAAAGGCAAATTGTACTGCAGTGGTTTATTTTACCCTATTGTCGTACAACCCTTCTCATTAAAAATGAATTACGTTTTCACCTATGAATTGTCTCTCCACCTTCTATTTGCTTTCATTCCACAGCACAATAGTAACCAGTGTCCACCTGGAAATTATCCAGAAAGGCACAGGTAATGAATGCAAGGTGCAGCCTAATGCAACAAGCAGTAAAGAGCTCCTAGAGTGCTAACGCACAGAACAGTGACTACAGACACGATAACTGTGTCCTAACCTTTAAACGCGCTAAGAGAGTAAAACAATGATTTCAACCGCTAAAGAGAAAGGAGATGGACCTAGAGATCATCATACTCAGTGAAGTAAGCCAGAAAGACACATGCCATATGATATTGCTTACACGTGGAATCTAAAATACGACGTGAATGTACTTATTTATGAAACGGAAACAGAGTCACAGATATAGAGAACAGACTTGTAGTTGCCAAGGGGGAGGGGGGTGGGGGAGGGAAATACTGGGAGTTTGGGATTAGCAGATGCAAACTAGTATATAGAGGATGGATAAACTACAAGTCCTACTGTACACCACGGGAAACTGTATTCAATACGCTGTGATAAACCATAATGGAGAAGTATACGAAAAAGAATGTATATATAACTGAATCACTTTGCTGTACAGGAGAAACTAACACAACGTTGTAGATCAACTGTATGTCAATAAAATAAATATAAAAAAGAAAATTCAACTATAGAGCATAAAAGAAGAATTATGTGGCATGACAGAGGTGCTAATTATCGCTACCATGGCAATCACAATGCAACACATCCGTGTATCTAATTAACATGTTGTGCACCTTAAGTTTGCCCATGTTACATATAAAATATATTTCTAAATAAATAAATAAAATGTATTCTGAGCATCTACTTTTGACCCCACCATTAATGACCCAATCACCTTGGCTAAGTTAGATGAGTATTTCTGGAATCTTTTTTAAAAAAGTGAACACAAAATCTCTGCCTTTCTGCCTGAGAGGAGAGGGTGCCGGGGGAGCACGCGCTGACCCCCTTCTACACAGGGATGGGCTTGGGAGAGAAGAGCTCTGCTCCGTCGTGGATGCCGTGCCTGCTGCTGGCTGGCCTGGGCCGAAGGCTGGTCTAAGTCACGCGGACACACCGTGCGCTGGTGCATTTCTCCAGGCATTGCTGTGGCTGGCGACGGTCATCTTCAGGACTTATTTTTAGTAAGTTGCTGTTGTAAGAACGTTTCACAAAAGGGCAGCCCTCAGCATCGCTGAGTACTTTTCAATTAATCCAGCCTTTCATTCTATCGGCATCATTTAGTGTCTCCTGTATCTCCTGTACTTTATCAAGCGCTGCAATCACAAAGACCAGTAACACGGTCTCGGACCCCAGGAGCTTACCGTGGGCGACAGAAGCCGTCATGCAGGTGCCCACATCTCGCTGGAGCGGGGCGGTGCCCGCTGGACGGATGACGGGGGCTCCAGGCAGCTTCGAGTGAGAGAGCCGCGTCTGCTCGTATGGGAAGTAAAATACACGTCCTGACACAGCTCCCATCTGCCTCATGCTACCTCTAAACCTGTGCTCTGACACGTTTTCTGATATTCAACCATCTTTTCATTCCCAAGCGCAACCTTACTTGTTCAAGAGGAATCAGCACATGAAAATTAAGAGTTTGTGCATATTTACTGTGTTTAAATTTTTATTTACTATGTACCTTCGATGTTTTAACATTTTATTTAATGTTTTCCATCTGTGATCACAAATAAAACTGACTTGTAATTTTCTTTCCTTGTACCGTCCGTGGCCTGTTTTGGTATCAAGAAGACACTATTCATAGTACTGGCTGCGCGTCTTCCCTTTTCTGTGGAGGCTCCCCTTCTAGTGATAACATTCTTTCCCTCCCTTCCCTCCCTTCCCTTCTTTATCTGCTCCCCTTCCTCAAGAAGAGTGGAGATTCGGATTATTTTCATTATGGTTTTATTGCCTAGTATTTGGTTTATTGGGGTTCTCAGTTTATTCCCCAGCCAATTTAATTGTTTAAAATGGTCCTTTTTAATCTATATTTAAAAACTGTACTATCATGAAATGGCTCACTGTATTATGATTTTTAAAATTCCTACTGTGACTTTTAAAATTTTCTGCTTTGGGGGATCAGTTTTTCTATTTTCAAGCTTTTTCTGCTTTCCATTTTGATTAATTTTTCTTTTACCTTGATCATTTTCTTTCTCTTTATTTGGTGTACTCTGTTCTTTCTTTCCAGATCATTTTGCTATTTACTTAACTCATTCACTTTCCCTTATCCTTGTCATTTTCCAATAAATGCATCTATGGCTTTTTAAAATTGCAGTCTAATTAATATTTTAGCCTTATTCCCACAAGTATTGATACTAGTTTGTCTGGTCTTATTTAATTCCAAATACTTTATAATGTTCATCGTGGTGTCATTAAGTCATGAATTACAGAGAAGACTATTTCCTTTCGGCATCTGACTGTTTTCCAAGTGTACAGGTATGTTTGCTCATATTATGATTTCTAGTTTAAGTGCATTATGTTTAGAACAAATAGCTTCATCGCATTATATTCGTTCTTTAAGTTTTTTGTGGTTGACTTTTGAAAATGTTTTACTCAGTATTTGTTGATACATCGTTACAGTACCTTTGTCATTGTGTTACTCAGATCATCTATAGCCTCATTTTTTTTGTTGTTGGCTGAATGACTTGTCTCTAAAACATATATTAAAATCTACCACTGCAGATTTGTCAATTTCTCCTCTGGGTTTTATAGAATTTAACGTATGTCGTAAAGAGCACATTAGCTCATGCTGATTACATGTTCCTGGTTGAATGTACCTGGAATCCTACACAGTGTTTCTTATCACCCTTTTTATGCATTTTGTCCTTATTAAAGTTATTTGCTGAGACAGAGAAGAGTCTCAACGCTTTATCCTAAGGAAATCATTTCTTTCAATTATTCAAAGAAGCATTCAAAAGGTTATTTTTAATCCTCAGTGATTAATCAGGCTCACAAAATAATGCTGTTGGTTTAGCTCTTGCTATCATGGCTTGTACCCTGTACCTGCCCTCTGTTATTTTTTTCTTGCTTAAATACACAGTTTAGCAACATTTCAAGTATAATAAAAGGTTGCGCTTTTGTATATCCGATACTATAGTATTCTACAGTAACTAAATTTTTATCTAGACATGAAGCTTTAGATGGGAAGTTATTTTTCTTCAATACTTAAGGGGTATAATTTGACCATCTTCTCATGTGATTGTTGCCAATGAGGAATTTACTGGGGCCTGATCCTTGTTCCTTTGGAGATTTTCTAGCTCACAGTATGAACTTCTCTTGATCACGGATGGTCTTGACTTTAACTACAGTCTGTCCAGGTTTGCAGTGTTTCCCTTCCAGGCTGTAGGTAAACATTTTCAGTCTGGGGATGGCTGACGACTGTTCTCTGGCCACTGCTTCCTTGTCCTTCCCTGGAATCAATTCTTCTGGAAGTCCTCCCTCATGTACTTTGGAGTCTCTAAATTCTTCCTCCTTGTCTCTTAACTTCTGTTTCATACTTTTCATAAATTGATCCAGAGTTTATCCTGCCTAGTGCATTATTGTTAAGCTTTAGTGACTGTAATTTACCATTATTTGGTTCCCTCATTTTTTGGTATCTGTTCTTGACTCTCTTTTTCCCTCATCATTTTTATTTGTTTAGGATGGACGTCCCTCTTCTTTATTTCCGCGCGGAGCTTCCCCAGACCTGTTTTAGGTCCGTGTCACAGTCCCTCCGTCACTGGCTCTGTGTTCGCAGTGAACCTGTCTTGCACTCGACGAGCCTGCATCTCCTCATCCGGCAGCCCGTGCTGCTTCCTGCAGGGACCCTAACCCTCCCTCGGTGGCTCAGAGCTCTGTCCTGCTGGCACAGGAAGGCCACCAACCCCGCAGGGACCTGCCTCAGGTGTGACTCTGCGTTTTGTCTTGTTTCCCCGTCTCTGCTGTCCCCTGGTTGCAGGCCCTTAGCTCAGGCCATGTGCCCTCTCAGAACTGAACTCGTGGCTGCCTTGGATGGCGCTGGGGTCCTGCAGCCTCCGCCCCACAGGCATCTCCTTGTGGGTTTATCCTTTCAGTGGGACACGGAGATACTCATTCTGACTCACGACCCGCACAGGCCGCATCTGGACGCAGGACAGGAGCCCAGCTTGCCATCTGGGCCACGCCAGGTGTTCAGGGGATGGCCTCCCGTGCAAGGAGACAGCACGCTGGACACTGCAGGGGCTGCGGGACCGGAGAGGCCAACACCCCCGACCCTGCTGCACAGATGCGTCCTCCCTCCTGGGCCTGCAGGGGAGTGACCTGTACACGGCACCCCATGGTCCCCATCAGATGCTTATCTTTCTCTCAGCCCGAAGTGAGTCACCAGCAGGATCACTGTTACCGCTGGCCATGCTGCCTAGTGACCCAGCCATCATTCCTACCCTTATCAAATTTCCAGGGACCTGCTGGAGAGTTAACACGAGGTCACGTTCTCACCCAGCAGGGGGCAGGGATTTACTCCTCCTCTGCCGACGGTGGGCACGGCTGAGTCATTAATGTTCTTTAATACACAGATGTGCACGTACACGTATACACACATACACGCACAAATACACATTAACTTAATATGTATATTTTATATATAATATACATTAGCTTTCATTGAAGTCAGTTCAGAGACTGCATTCACAATATTATCATGTCTGAAGCTATACAGTTAGGTGTAATTTATAAATGTGAAAGTCCTCCTGTTGGTCAGTGATGAAATATAATTAAAACATAAATCGTTTGCAAAGTGCTGTGCAAGTTTACTAAGAACTGGACACTTCATTTTCATTTGTTAAGTTGTGGTAAACTACACATAGTATGAAATGCGCCATCCTGCCCGTGGTTAAGCGCACAGGTCAGCAGCGTCCAGCCCACTCACACCGCTGTGCCGCCACCCGCCGTCCGTCTTACAAGACCGACACTCTGTCCCCAGCAAAAACTCACTCGGCCGCCCCTGCCCCAGACCCCAGCCCCACCCGCTGCGTCCGGCTCTGTGAGTCTGACTATTCCAGTCCCGCGCGGAGGACGAATCACGGAACAGCCGTCCTGCTGTGACCGGTTTACTTCGCTCAGCAAACGTCCTCGACATCCACCCACGCGGCAGCACCTGCCCCAACTTCCTTCCCTTTTAAGGCTGAATCATACTCGACTGCACGGGTTTAAAGAACTGAGCATTTTAATTCTCATTATTTCGTCTGGAAACCACAAACACCCCACATCCCCAAGTGTCAGTGTGGTCTGGCCGGAGGGAAGTGCGTGTCTAATGAGGACTGAAACACCGTAGGTGCTCAGTGCAGACGTTTTAATAAACTTATTTAAGTCTCCTTGAAATTTAAGAATTAGCACAGAGACAGAGGACAGGCCTCTCTCACTGGAGCAAACTTCTTATTTATGCCCAATGATCAGCTCAACGTCCAGAAGTCCCTAAATTTGGGTAAAGACAGAATTATTTGCAGCCGTACTTGTGTTTCCTCCCGGGGGGCTTCCCGTCACCCACGTGGAGTCTTTGCAGTGAATGAGGACGCTCACAGGACACATCTGATTGCTCCCTTCAAGAAAATAATAAAAAAGGAAAACCTCAGTCCGATGGGTTACTTAACGTGAGCTTTGAATTATTTGGCTGTGTTTTCGTTGTTGAACTCATTCATATCCCGTGTGTTTACAGAAAGAGTACGTCCATTTTTCAACACTGCTTGGTCATTTCAGGCGATTTTGAAGACGCACTTGTGCTTTCCTCAGCTCGCCGTGGGGAACGATCGTGTATACGCGGGTACAGTTTTTGAAGAGAGATTAGATTAACCTTCAGGAAATTCTTCGGTGACCAGGGGTAGCTCAAACAAGGGGGCTATTTCTTCTGCCCCACCTCCCTCGCGCCACAGGTTCTGGGCACACTTGTCGATCACGTTGATAGAGACGGGGCATCACACGTGGGTTGGTGGCGGGTTGCTACGCCCACCGAGCGGGCTCTACCAGAGCTCAACACGCAGAAGCCCACCTGCCCGAGGGTCCTCAGGCAGTTCTGACAGTCAAGACTACTACGGAGCCAGGGCTTGGGGACAGGTGACTTGAGGGCCAAGAGCTGGTAAAGAAGGGCTGAGCGCCACCTGTCAGACACCAGGGCACGGTCCTCAGAAGTCAGTGAGCACAGGAAGGGGCGCATGGGGGTCAGGAAATGCAGTTCCAACCCCACTCCCCCGTCCATTGAGTTAGCACCTCGAGGGCGGTCCCCGGGGTAGTCTATGGGGCTCTGCACCCATAGAAGCCCTCATACCTTTCCCGTTCAGGAGACCCGTCTCCACCTGCTGAGAAAAGCTGGGGGAGGGAGGGACAGAATCAGGACCAGCTGGAGTTTACAGCCCCACACACCTGTTTACACTAAAACGGTAAATCTCTGCTGATCAAATTAAAAAATCTGTATCAACCCACCAACTCACCTGCGACCTCTGTGTTAGATGCTGAGATTTACTTACCCATTCATTATTCTGAAAACAGATCGTGCCCCCTAAAAGACACGAGTCTGTGGTATTGGGGTCATCTAAGCGTTTCAGAAGACCCACACTGCTTGTGCCCAGATGTCTCATCGCTCCCCCCGGGAGACCTGAATTGTCTTGTTCATCTACCTGTCTATGTACCCGCTCAGGTCCACGTGAGAACGAGACCTCGACAGTTCTCAGCTTCGTCGTGCGCTTAGCTGATGTGATCAGGAAATGAGACAGCGCTCACCGTACGAATAAATTAAATACTTTAAATCAAGGAATCAAAAATTCAGAATTCAAAATCTTTGGGTTTATAATAATACTCAAAAAAGAGAAAGGGAAAATAAAGGAAGATTCTTGACCGTAGGAGGCTAGCTAATAAATCTAGAAGGACTGGTGCAATTAGAAGATCACCATTTTCAAAACCAACGTAATGACTGAATCAGACAAGGGCTTGTGTGAAGTTTATTGGCCAACAGGATATTTATGTAGAGTTGAACTATCGCCTCACAACTGTCCACTGAGTGAAAACAGGTAAATACACCTTTCCAAGGGAGAGAGTTGTCACCACTGAGTGACACAGTTTACCATCACTGATAGTACGGACACCTGCCAACGTGTGTCTCACAGTGTGGTGTGATGTGAACGACACATGGTCCCCTAAGGATTCTTGCCAAAATCATTTAGCCTGGGGCTAATCCAGGCATGATTTTCTGTTTGGAGGAAACACAGAGGTAGAAGGAGCAAATTACACATCTGGCTTGGGCTCTGTCAAAAGACAGCACGACAGAAGGTCCAACATTTAAAGACACAAAAGTGATAAAATAACCAAATGCAAAACACATGAAACTTGAGTGAGTCTGGATTTGAAAAGCAAAGTAAAAGCTGCAAAGCTATAAGAACTGAAAAAGCCATAAAAGACATTCTTGGAAGAAGTGGAGAAATTGTAACAGAGACAGCATATTACAGAATATTATGGAATTATTGTTAGTTATCCAAGGACAATAATCCTAACCATTTTCATATAAACACCCTCCACGGTCACGGCCTCACTGCCCCGCCACTGCTCCCGTCGGCAGCCTCAGCTCAGATAAATGCAAAGCGCCCCATGGATGTCACCACCGGGACTTCCTTGCGGGCCCCTGGTGACCCCCCCCTCCACCCCGGTCTTCACTTCCTGGAAGACCCTTCTCGTCTTACGTGGCTCCGTCTCTCTTTTCCCCCAGCAGTTCCTTAAACCTTCTGCATTCTCTGCAACTTTGGACTCTTTTCCCCTAACCCTTGGCAGGTGAATTCACCTAATTCATTTACAAATTGCTTCCTCCAGGAAGCCTCCCCTGACTGCTCCGGCACTGGTTGGACAGCCTTCTGGTGTGTCCCCAGCAGCCTGTGTGACCTTGAGAGAGCGTATATCCACTGCATTCCAGCTGGAACTGCACTGGACAGTAAACTCCACGGTGCAGACACCCCAGCCAGCACCCAGCCCCTTCCAGGCCATCAATGAATGCAGTTCCATGGATGAGGGTGGCTGCCCTGTCGGCCCGCCCTGAGGGAGCTGCCTCTTTCCAGCTTCCTGGCGAGCCGCCCCTCCGGTGGTTTGATCAACTCCTGCAACAAGGGTTTCCCTGCGTCCAGAGCGGCTCATTCCCTTTCCGATGGCTCATCCACGTGGTCCTACTTCTGATCGTGAGAACTCCGAACCACCGGCTTCTGAAACAACGCAACCCACCCTTCATCCCGGAGTGTTTCTAGTATTTGAAAACAATTTCTGGGCTAAGCACTCCCTGTGCCTTCAGTTTTTCCTCGGTTGACAATGAAACGCGTCCTCCCATAGTTCTGGCTGCAGCCTGGCTGTGTCCCCCACCAGCGTGGGGCGGGTCCACGCCACCCGGGGCCTGCCTGCCCTCTGAGCTGACAGACGGAGGGTTAAGCCCTCTGATTCACCCAATCCCCGGGACGTCCACTCCACCACCCGCCCCTTTTGGCAAAGGGAGTCTTCCGGCTTCATGGAAGGAAGATGCAGGTGTGTAAGTCTATAAACACAGAAGTGCGGATTCTCGACATCATGCGATCTGAGTGAATCCGCCTCCATCACGGACATCGTGGCTCTCCTTTCTGAATATTCACAAACTGCATCTTAAAAGGCAGGCCGTGTGACTCTGCCTGCGGTGGACGCAGACCTCACCGCTGCATAACTGGTTGTTAGAACCCCCTTCCTCCCTAGTTTGAAAACCGGACGGCACATTTTACCCATCTCTGGGCACCTCTTCCAGTGCCTCCAAACTCCTCCTGTCGGTGCATCAGCGACCAGACCCACGAGCTCTCCAGCTCCCCGGGATGGATTCGTCTGCAAGCAAACTCACTTAGGACAATTAGGCTGTCAGACGATCTCCTGGCCTTTCTCAGACCTCAGCTCTCTCCACAAACATGTGTTCCCCTCTTTGTGTCAGAAGATCGCTCTCCTTGGCGGAGAGAGAGTGGATTCACAAGAATCACAGCCCCCTTCCTCCCGCCCCTCCCCCCCGGGGAGGAGCCTGGCTGCGCCTCGTCTTTGTGCTTCACCGTGACTCAGACTCTGTGGTCTCAGTCTCAGGGACGTGGGGTGGTTCTGCAAAGGTTATTTGCACGCAAGACCCAGAAGCTGTCAGGGAGCCCAGCCCAGCCCTGGACGGTCCCCCCGGAGCCTGTACGGGCGGGGCAGTGGGGCCGACCGAAGAGACTCAGGATCGTGGGCACCAGTCCGATCACCCCTTAGGCGTAGCTTCCCTGGGGATCTGACCCTGAACCCTAGGGAAGGACGCATGGAACGCAGAAGGAGCCACGTTCAATCACACGCAGGCCGAGTGGTGAACGCGGAGTGAGAGAGAGGCGTCTTTCCACCTCGTTTGTGTGCACGGCGGGGCTGCAGAGGGCAGAGCCCCACGGCTCCCGGAGGCCTCTGTGCCGGGGCCGCTGTGCCCGCCTCCAGCCGAGCAACGGCTATGGGCCTCCAGCCTCAGCGCGCATTGGTGCCGGGGCGTCGGGGCCGCTGAGCTCAGGCTGTTGGAACCAGAGTGGGTACGTCTCTCCCTCCTGGAGGCCACGTGGCGTCGGGAATCACCCAAAGTCCATCAGCTCCATCAGGCCCCAGCCTCGCCGCCTGTAAAACGGGGGCAGAATCCCGCTCACCTTGCAGGGGTGTTCTGGGGACTACACGGGATAAAGGACACACCTGGCCCTCAGTGCCTGGCGCACAGGAAATAGACAGCGGCGCTGTGATTGCCGGTATGCTCGCACGCCGCTTCGGCCATTGACAGTAGACCCACCTGCTTGCTTCCTGCTCATCATTCATCTCTCTTCTGGCTTTTTCGCAACCTTTGGTCTCTTCCATATATGGGAATAGAACTTCCATCGTATTCCCGACTTTAATAACTGGAGCTCTACCCTCCCCCCAGTGGAGTATCATGGTGGTGTAGCCCGACTGACCTACAGCGTAAATCTCATCCTCTCTTCAAGTGTCGTTGACTGACGTTCTGATGCTGTGTGGGTTTGCTCAGGTGTCATTATTCTGGGACCCTCTGATTTTGACGTTGATGGATGAACTGCGGTCAAAACTTTATTCAAAACATCTCACGCATGCGCGACATATAGGCATGTTTTCCTGTTTTAAAAGCGCCGGATACGGAATTCAAAGAGGAGCGTGCGGCAGCCGCAGCCGCAGACGATCACAGCTCCCACCACGGGACGTAAAGGAGCTGGACGTCACGCCGCCTTCCAGGGAAAGGAACCAGCTTTCCTGTTTACAAACCACAAAATGAACACGTCTGGAACACGTGCCTTGGACAAGTGGTTTCACCATTTTCTGTTTGTCACTTTTTGGAATGGCTCACGTTTTCTCGAGTGAGTGTTTTATTCTGAGTTGAAAAGATTATAAGACGACTGGCCTCCTTCTCAGGAGGGTGTTTCCCCTTGGGAAGCTCCCTTTCAGGGCAGCCTCAGAGCAGCCCTTGGAGCCGCTCAAATCCCAGACAGGCAAGTTCCCTGCGGGGCTGAGGGAGGTGGGCAGCGAAGACAGCAAACAGGACGGAGCAGACGGGCTGCCATGGAAGTGGTCCAAGAGGCTTGCACCGGGATGCCTATGGGGTTTCAACCAAGGTGCGTGCGGGGGCGAGGCGCACTGCTAACAAGACCAACACAGAACCAAAGCGGATGAGAATGTGATGTTTGGGGAATGGCGCGAGGCTTGATTTGGTTGGAAGAAAGGGTGTCTTGGTGGAAGGAACACAGCTGGGATGACAGATTTGGCCCAGGTGGTGTGGGTCTTGGTTTGGAGGCTAAGGAACCTCACTAAGTCCAGCATAGAACACCTGACATCTTCAGGATGTACTGGGGATACCTTAAACATTTTGAGTAGGGTAGTGGCGTGCGTGAAATTGTAGTTCAGGACATTTTATGTGGGATGAATTCGAATGGGAAGAAATTCTAAGCGGTGAAATGAATGGAGATGCTAACATAGTCGTGGAGGGAAGAAAGGATTTTCTAAATGTTGACAGAAAGATTTGTTTCAAGTTCGTTTACCTAAAACACTGTGAAAGTAGACTTAACTCATTGGATTTGGGGCTTAAGAGAGACAGGAGGGCAACACAGCCGTGAATCAGGCTACGTGACCGGAAAAAAAATTACTTCTCCAAAATGAGCAAAGTTAAATCCATTCACTAGATTTTTTTAAAAAGACCTGAGGATGTATTCTAAAATGTAACAATTTTCAGGTTTCAGACCATTGAAAGCAAGGTCCTATAATATTTTTTAGGCATATAATTTAATGAATGGCTTAGTTATAACATGCTGAATACCTATTTCTTCACTGTTCAGTGGTGCAGACTGTTACACCGTAGGGTTTCTTTTGGCCAACCAAGACCAAGATCTTTGAAAGTGAATTTCAAGAAGGATACAGTACTTGTGGCAACACTGACTGACCGGAGATGGGGCGGGGGTCAGGTTTCTCCCGCTAATGAAGTCACTGTGTTCTCGAGGGCAGGGAATTCTCCATCCCACGTTTAGGACCTGACGAGACCCAGACTCTGCTCCCCAAACACGTGCTGACTTCAGGTCTATCATTCTGTTCTGCATGACGGATGAATGTGGGCAGCAGTCATATTCTGAAAATACAATATTTCATGAGAGCCAAAGGCTCCTGGTGCTATAGCGTCTATGTTGTGAGCCTCTGAATTCTTGCCAGTGAAGATGGGGCAGTAATTGAATTCTTCAAATACATTAGCAGCATTTGTATCGACGTTGATCCATTTCCCTGAAATCATTCCAGGACCTCTCGGTCTGTTCAGAGACCCCCGGGGCATCTCCACACAGACCTCTGCCAAGTGGGCGGCGGGGCTGCCCCCGTGCCGATGGAGACGAGATGCTGAGCCCATCACCGCTGCTTCATCCGCCCCTACTTCCTCCCTCCCTCCTCCCTTCTGGCTCCTGTTTCCTCCAGTTATTTACGTCTGTAGTCTGCCTACTACACTGACCTGGAAAAGGGGCCGCGTGAACCTGGCTAGAACCGCTCTCATGAGAACGCACACGTATGTGTCACTGAGTCACTTGGCCGTACAGCAGTAATTAACACAACACTGTAAATCGACCACACTTCAATAAAAAAACAAATACACAGAACCACTCTCACGATACTAACCCCTCAGAGCAGAAGGACGAAAAGACATGGAATCAGAGAGAAACTATCTGGGCCTCAGCTTTCAGCATAAAGGCAGGATGACCGCGTAGCGAGGTCCCTGCAGCACTGGCGTCGGCAGGTGACAGGTGCCGAGCACACCTGGCCTCCCCGCCCCATCCTGGTCTCTTCTGTTGGGTGCCCGGGTTGGGGTAGGGAGACCACGCCTGGTGCACAAACAGACCCCACGCGGCCAAGTCCTGCAGCACCAGGGGCCTGGGCTTCCTAACCAAGTATGCCTGTTACTGGGAACAAAAGCGCATTCTTTAGAGATTCGAGCAGCGTTCACACTAACAGGCTTCGTGCAGAGAATGGATTTATGTTCATACTTTGGAACAAATGCCTGAAGACAGACAGGACGAGCAGGAGGAAGGGCTCGAGCAGGACGTTCACGGAAGGAATTCAACGGCCAGAAATGTTCCTTCCACACGATGCCCAGCCCAGAGGCTGCCACGTCCTCATTCCTTTTTTTTACTTCTGTTGCTGCCCAGTAGATGTTTTGGCTGAAATGCCTTGGCGTTTGTCTCTCTGTGGACATTTTCAGCGGCGGAGACCATGGCCCCCACCTCCTCCCTCCATGGCTCTGTGACCTTGGGGGGGTCATTTCAGGGCTGTTGGAACTCCGCCTCTTCACCCACAAAACAGGAGATACATACAGACTCTCTGAGTCTACCAACACACGAGACGGCCAGACACAACTGTGTCAAAGTGTAATAACCACACAAATGTAAATTACAGTATCACCGCACAGAAGATTTTTGAAACCTCACTGCCATAGAAAAGCACATATTGGGACTTCCCTGGGGGTGCAGTGGTTAAGATTTCCTCTTCCAATGCAGGAGGCGCAGGTTTGATTCCTGGTGGGGGAGCTAAGATCCCACATGCCTCGGGGCCAAAAAAACAAAACACAGAACAGAAGCAATGTTGTAACGAATTCAATAAAGACTTTAAAAATGGTCCACATCAAAAAAATCTTTAAATAAAGCACATATTAATTAACCTATGACAATGGAGGCAGGCATATATAATGGAGAAAAGACAGCCAGTTCAATAAGTGGTGCTGGAAAAATCGGACGAACACAAGTAAAAGAATGAAATTAGAATACTCCCTAACACCATACACAGAAATAAACTCAAAATGGATTAGAGACCTAAATGTAAGGCCGGATACTATAAAATTCTTAGAGGAAAACGTAGGCAGAACACGCTTTGACATAAATCGTAGCAATATCTTTTTCGATCCACCTCCTAGAGTAATGAAAATAAAAACCAGATAAACAAATGGGACCTAGTTAAACTTAAAAGCTTTTGCACAGCAAAGGAAACCATAAACAAAATGAAAAGACAACCCTCAGAATGGGAGAAAGTATTTGCAAACGAAGCAACCAACAAGAGTTTAATCTCCAAAATATATAATACAAGCAGCTCATGCAGCTCTATGTCAAAAAAACAACCCAATCGAAAAATGGGCAGAAGTTCTAAATAGACATTTCTCCAGAGAAGACATACAGATGGCCCAAAAGCACATGAAAAGATGCTTAACATCACTAATCATTAGAGAAATGCAAATCAAAACTACAATAAGGTATCACCTCACACTGGTCAGAATGGCCATCATCAAAAAGTCTACAAACAGTAAATGCTGGAGAGGGTGTGGAGAAAAGGGAACCCTCCTGCACTGTTGGTGGGAATGTAAATTGGTGCAGCCACTATGGAGAAGAGTATGGAGGTTCCTTAAAAAACTAAAAATAGCATTACCATATGATCCTGCAATCCCACTCCTGGGCATATATCTGGAAAAGATGAAAACTCTAGTTTGAAAAGACACATGCCCCCCAACATTCATAACAGCACTATTTACAGTAGCCAGGACATGGAAGCAACGTAAATGTCCATCGACAGATAAAAGAATGTCCAAGGATGGATAAAGAAGATGTGGTACATATATACAATGGAATATTACTCAGCCATAAAAAAGAATGAAATAGTGCCATTTTCAGCAACATGGATGGACCCAGAGATTATTATGCTAAGTAAGCCAGTGAAAGACAAATATCATATAATATCCCTTATATGTGGAATCTAATTTTCTTTTTTTTTTAATAGTGTTTATTTATTTTTACTTGTTGACAGTTTGCTTTATTTATTTATTTATGGCTGTGTTGGGTCTTCGTTTCTGTGCGAGGGCTTTCTCTAGTTGTGGCAAGCGGGGGCCACTCTTCATCGCGGTGCGCGGGCCTCTCACTATCACCGCCACTCTTATTGCAGAGCACAGGCTCCAGATGCACAGGCTCAGTAATTGTGGCTCACGGGCCCAGTCGCTCCGCGGCATGTGGGATCTTCCCAGACCAGGGCTCGAACCCGTGTCTCCTGCATTGGCAGGCAGACTCTCAACCACTGCGCCACCAGGGAAGCCCTGTGGAATCTAATTTTCAAAAAAATGACACAAATAAACTTATTTACAAAACAGAAACAGACTCACAAATATCAAAAACAAACTATGGTTACCAAAGGGGAAATGTGGGGGAAAGGGAGGGATAAATTGGGAGCTTGGGATTAACATACACACCACTACATATAAAAGAGATAGCCAACTAGGATCTACTGCATGGCACAGGGAACTGTAGTCAGTATTCTGTAATAACCTATACGGGTAAAGAATCTGAAAAAGAATGAATATATGTATATGTGTAACTGAATCACTTTGCTGTACACCTGAAACTAACACAACATTGTAAATCAACTATATTTCATTAAAAAAATTTTAAAAGACCTAAAATTTAAAAAATTAAGTAAAAATTAAAAAGCACCCGGAGATGGAAACAACCTAAGTGCCCATCATCGGATGAATGGATAAAGAAGATGTGGCACATATATACAATGGAATATTACTCAGCCATATAAAGAAACGAAATTGAGCTATTTGTAATGAGGTGGATGGACCTAGAGACTGTCATACAGAGTGAAGTAAGTCAGAAAGAGAAAGCCAAATACCGTATGCTAACACATATATATGGAATTTAAGAAAAAAAAATGTCATGAAGAACCTAGGGGTAAGACAGGAATAAAGACACAGACCTACTGGAGAACGGACTTGAGGATATGGGGAGGGGGAAGGGTGAGCTGTGACAAAGTGAGAGAGTGGCATGGACATATATACACTACCAAACGTAAAATAGATAGCTGGTGGGAAGCAGCCGCATAGCACAGGGATATCAGCTTCGTGCTTTGTGACCGCCTGGAGGGATGGGATAGAGAGGGTGGGAGGGAGGGAGACGCAAGAGGGAAGAGATATGGTAACATATGTATATGTATAACTGATTCACTTTGTTATAAAGCAGAAACTAACACACCATTGTAAAGCAATTATACCCCAATAAAGATGTTAAAAAAAAAAAAAAGCACATGTTAACTTAAAACTTCAAATGCTCCACTAATCACTGGAGATCAGTTTCCATGGAGACTCTGGTAAGAACCTAGCAAACGTCACTCCAGGGCAGGTTAATAACCCTTGCGTCTTTGACATTGGCACCGTGGGGCACCATGTGGTTGATGTTCAAAGTGAGCATTTAAAATAATTTGCAAAGTATTAACAGTCCCTCTAGCTTACATTATGAAACGTCCATTACATTTCTATCACCTAAAAACATCTCAGACTCTTTTGAAGTTATTTTTATATTCGGCCTTCAGCACTCTACTGCCCATCACGCGTCCCCAATCCTGATTTTAAACACTTTGCTTTCAGTCATGAAGTTATTCTTTTAAGCCATAAAGGAACAATAGAAAGCCAGAAGGAGAGAATTAGAAATGAATGTTTAGTATCATAAAACCAATTCCTGGCTGCCTGGACTCAAGCTAAGTTCATAGACGGAAGAAAAGATACAGACAGACACAGGGAGAAGCAGTGCTGCTGCCCGTGTGTGCGTGTAAACATACACACACACACAGACTGGACACGTGGAAGACAGTGACCAAGGCTCTTTGAACTTATTTCGCAAGCCGTTTGCTGCCTTCATGTCAAGACGTGTTGAGGACAAAAGCCACCTGGACTTGAAGGGAGAGTGGAAGTTCTGAGGAGGCCGCCAAGCACGCAGCACGGTCCAGCGAGCGCGCCCGTCCCGCTGGCTTTCTCCTCTCAGCTCATGGCTGCGCTGTATCTCGGCCCGTCGGCACCCAGCGCTCCACGGGCTCCTGTCTCCCAGACTTGGCAGGCTCTGTGGGGTCTCGTCCTGACTCTTACCTTCAAGCTTCTGGTTCTGGCTGGACACGAAGAGCTCCTCGGGGCCTCTTCTTAGCTGCAGCTTTGGACACGCTGGCCCCAGTCGCCACCCACCAACTGGCTACGGAAACAAGACCAGCCTGCCACTGCAGACACACAGTGTTGCACAGGCACAAGCCACACCGCTTCGATCCCGCTGAAAGGTCACGGAACCCTCTGTCCAACCTTTCCCCGTTTTTTCTGACTCTATCTTTCCTAACGTAAGTCCCTTTCTCCAACCCTAAATATTGTCGTTTTCTTTCTCTTGACCAGCTCGAACCCTGACGTTATAGAACTTCAAAGGAACATCTTTTCCCAACAAGAGGAGGGGGCAGTGTTTTCATGTGGTTACCACGTTCTCACCTGATAACATCCATGTTTAGTGGAACCTGTGGATTATCTGCTTTAGATCTCAGCATCCTGATGGCTGGTGTCTTCAAGAACAGCTTATTACAGTTTCAAGATTCTTTTTGCAAAAAATTAAGAACTCATAGTTTCATGAGTAGTTGGTGCTACATATCTGTACGTGCATTTCCTTACCTAGACCCGTCTGAGGCGTGTCTGCTCACGTGCCCTGGCGAGGCCCTGGGCTGTTCAAGAGAACCACAGAGTCAGAGACTTGGGGATATCTCCTAGTCCAAGATGATCTATAAGCATGACAAATAGTGAGTCCAGTACTGCTGAGGGAGGATTTGATTCCCTTTACGTCATCTCTCCATCCAGAGGAGGGCCTTCCAACACTTCGTATTTCTTGACTTTAAGACGATATTTTTCTAATGTAAACATTTTTTCATTTCTATTATAACTGCATTTGACAGATTTAATGTGAAACACTCAACAGCTTTTTGAGAATCTAAATAAAATATGCAGAGTGATTTCTGCTTGTCCTTAAATTTATCTGACTCATCTTGAAAACAGTCTGTTTTATCCTATGTCAGCGCTGAAGCGGCACTTCCTCTAATAGGTGAAGATTATTTATGTTACAATCAACAGTCATCCATCCCTTCCTCTGTTCTCTTAATACATCCGTCCACTTGTCCGTTCTTCTAGCCATCCTTCTAGCCCTGTGTTTCTTCTTTTATTGACTTTATTTATTTAAAAGTGCTATTAATGAGTAACTGATAGTAGAGGGACTGAACAGGGCAAAGGGCCACAAGATGAACAAGAGGTGCTGTCACTGTGTAGGAGCCACAGTCCAGTGAGAAGACAGGGGCCGAACCAGAACATAACCTGGTAAACGTGAGGGCAGACGCTTGCGAGGAGCACGGGGACCCAGGGGAGGAGGCCACGACCTGCACGGGGAGGGCAAGGGTGCCACAGAGGAGGTGGTCTGGAGTGGGTGTTGGGGGCTCTTCCCGGCTGGGGCGAGGGATTCAGGGAAAGGAGTGGCACTGATGAGGTGTTGCACGTTCAGGAAATGGCATGTGGACCCGAGCGATGGAAACATGGGGTATCGGACAGGAAGTGCCGTGAAGCAGGAAGGATGTATCCGAGCCAGGATGGGGATGACAGCTAATAACCGCCTTGAACGCATTCAGTTTGTACTACGCCCAAGAACAGGGCCACGGATGCAGTAATTCCACGTGTGAACACCCCTGAACTTCACAAGGAGCCCTCTGGGGAGGCTCAGTTGTTACCACCATTCCTCAGATTAGTGCCCGAGGCGAAGAGCAGTTCTCAGCGGGCCAGACATGGTGGAGGCCGTGCGGTCCCACCCCCTCCGTCTACCGGTCACGGGGGGAGCTTCGGGGATCTCGAAGCACTGAGTCCGTGAGATCAGATACGAGCATCAGCTGCACAGCAAGTGTCTGGGCAGAAGGCAGCCTGAGGGCCGGGGGTGGTGGGTGGGATTTCCAGAACCCACCCTGCAGGGCCTGCGCGCCCACGGGAAAGGTGGGAAGGAACGGCCCGTGAAAGGCGCCGTTAGAGAGGACGGTGGGGTGGCAGGGAGGGTGCGCCTGAAGGAGCCCTGAGAACGAGGCCCTGCAGGGGGAGGGGCTGCCTAGCAGAAGGGCCCTGTGCTGGGGGAGGGGAGGTCCACAGAGGGCAGGGGTCAGGACCGGATGTGGGCTTGGCGGCAGGGCGAGCGGGATGGGTCCCATCAGAGGCACCATCAAAGCCCGGCGCATCCCCATAGCACCTGCTTCTCTGCCAGACCCTCGCCCTGCCGTCGGGCTCCAGGAGCAGAAGACCGGAAGCAGGCGATACCGACGTGGCTGCACACACGCCACGCACGGGTGCCCCAATTATCACACGGGCGGGGGACACGTAACACAACGAGAGCAGCACAGCCAACGGGTCACAAGGGCAGAGTCGACCGTGAGAAAATTATCTTTGGATGCGGGGACTTAGTGCTTAGCTTCCTGTAAATTCAGCGTCTGGGAAGTTCATGAAAACAGTGTTGGAAGCTACTTAAATGAAGGTAGGAACATCTTGCTGAGCTTGTGGGTCGTGTGGTGTAGACACTGCGGTTCAACAAGGTGGTTCTAAGCAGGAGGGGAGGGAGGGGTGGGGATGGACGGGGCCAGAGGAGAGCGGGGCATGCACTGGTGTGACACCTGGTTGCCTCGTTTAATCCCCCCAGAGCCCGCCGGTTTAGCGTTCTTACTCTGCTTTACAGACTGCGCACCTCGGCTCAGAGAGGCGACGGCAACGTGGCTGAAGTGAGAGTCAGAAATCGCGGCTCCAAGGGCGAACCCTGGGTTCTCAGGCCCCGAGGTCAGTTTCCTTTTCGCTTTTCTGGTGTTTTAAGTGGAAAACCTGTACATATTAACACTAAAATTCCCTGCTTTCAACACTACATACAATTTTTTGGTGTTTTGATTACAGTCATCTGTTTTCTTCGAGTTATATAATAGTATATAATTTAGCTGTTCGTTGTACACGATTAAAATACCTAAGTTCGAACAAATATAAGCAGTGATTTTCAAATCGAACAGCTGAAATTAATGATTAAGCAGAACAATTAGCCTAAGATGCTTTTCATTAAGAGTCACGGGGCTGCAGGGTCAACAGGCCCAGGGTGGGAGGTCAGTAGCCGTGGGAGGTACTTCTTGTGGTGACGCCTGGATCACGCCTGGCGAAACATTTAAAATACTGGAGCTCGGTAACTAAAGGCCAGAGAAATATTGATTTAGCTGCTGAGTCAGATTAATTTACAATACCATGGAATTATAACAAGGTAACTATTAAACTATCTTCCAACAACCGTCTTTACAACTCCACTAGCACTCGCTGTTCCTTTGAGGATAAGACTGTTTAGGACGGGAAGAAACCAGACACTGGCTACGGAGTATATGCCAGGAGGTTAGAACGAAGAATGGTGGCGATTTGGGAAAATCCCGGAACAAAACAAAGGGGATCACGAACCAGCAGCTCGAACTACGCTGATGTGGCAGAGGGCCTGGTGCTGGTGACACACGGCCGTGGTGACACTGAAGTGTGTGTCCTGTGATCTCTTCTTCTTTACGAGTGATCCTGGGGGTTTACGAACGTGACTTGGCTACACTTCACTCCGGGAAGACAGCCGATCTGATACCTGGGCTTCAGCACATTTCTATCCCGAGCTCTTCGTGGACGGAATATTCCGCAGATCGGCTCCTGAGGGGGCCCTTCTTCAGTCTTCCTATTCAACGGTGCGATGCTAAAATAAGTTATTTCTGCAGAAACAGGGGAAGGGGGGCATCAAATAAAAAGCACGAGCCTAAATACACATTTAAGGGATAAGAGTTAATCAACATTTGCTGTAACCTCTCACCATGAGCTTAGCGGGACCACAGCAAGCCCACGGATGCCGTCTTGCGTGTCAGGACCTTGCTGGTCTCGTTGCCCGTCTCCTCAGAGCCCATGGATTCTGTGTGGTTCTGATGCAGGTGAGACTCTGACAGCCCTTCGAGTGACGGGCACCGAGAGGGGCTGGCGGTCTACACAGAGGACTGTGTCCTCTTGTCCATGTGGTGTCAGAGCCTGAAATCGCCTGGAAGGAGCCCCGTCTGGCTTACAGACCAGACAGATTTCCTAGTGATCCGCCACGGGTCTGCACACCTGCAGTGATGAGCATGCAGACAGGGAGGGTGTCCAGCACCTAATCACACTCGTCTTCTTTCCTGAACTTGCCCCTTGAACTTGGGGGATTTCGGAAATCCGTCTTTCCTGAGTCCACCTCCTCTGGCTCTCAGTCTCTCCTGGACAAATACCTTCTCAGGACTGACCATCAGGGTGAGACAGTGCCCGACACAACGGGGATGGCCGGGAGGTCTTCAGGAGGGAGACTGAATTCTGGAACCAGGACTGGTGCCCCCCTTGTCACAGGTGGATTCACCTCTCAGGGAGTCAGCTGACGCGTCACCGATGGACACAGACGAAATGCCCATCTCCTCCATGTCGGTGGACCCGTGAGCCCAACAGGTGGCAGGACTCAGTGCCGTGAACTGTAGCTGTTGGCGCTCTACTGTCCGAGCTGTTAAAACCTCGATGTTAAATCAAATCTTCCAATTAACACAGTGACAGTAGCAGGTGATTGGTCTCTCAGTGTCAGAGGGGTGGGGTTCACCAGCATCCCTGGACTTAATTTCATCAGAAAACTCTGTGCTGTCACGTGGAAGCTTATAATCTAAACACACAGGAAGGTCATCAGATGAGTGAGGGGCATTTTCAAAGTTATAAGTGATCAAATGTGGCTGCGCCACACAATAGGTCAAAATTGTATCTCTCTTTGCCAGACAAGGTTGCTGTCACAGTGCACAGCAGCATCCCCATCCTCTGGACCACAGGGCCGTCGTCCTCCAGAAGCTCAGAGGCAGAAGCCCCCTGGGACCCCAGGATGCCACTCACACCTCACTGATGACCCCCGGTCCTGGCACAGTCAGAGGGGAAACGACAGTCTTGGGGGACAGAGGTGAGCTGCGAGTCTGGGATGTTTCCAGAAAGGATCGTGGATGTACTTCGGAGGGCAAATGGAAACCATCGGCAGCTCTTAAGGGGGAAGGAACACATCCTGACTTTCAGAAGGAGAGAGAACTTGGAAAGTGGAATTGGGATTTCCCTGGTGGCTTCATCCTGGTCCAGGAAGATCCCACTTGCCACGGAGCAACTAAGCCCACGGGCCACAACTACTGAGCCCACGTGCTGCAACTACCGAAGCCTGCGTGCCCTAGAGCCCGTGCTCTGCAACAAGAGAAGCCACAGCAATGAGAAGCCCACACACCACAATGAAGAGTAGCCCCCGCTTGCCACAACTAGAGAAAGCCCGCGTGCAGCAACGAAGACCCAACGCAGCCATAAGTAAATAAATATTTAAAAAAAAAGAAAGTGGAATCGAGGGAAACTGAACGTGTGACGAGTGAGGCAGAGCCTGAAGAACACAGGGCTCCTGGAGGAAAGCCCCACTGGAGGGGAGGGTGGGTGGGAGAACTGGGCCGTAATAAAGACCAGCCTCTCGACCAGGGCTGCTTCCCCAGGGGGCATCTGGCAACGTCTGGAGACACGCTTATTGCCCTGACAGGTAACCAGAGGGTGGAGTCCAGGGACGCTATGAAACATCCTGAGGTGTGCAGGACAGCCCTTCCCCCAACCAAGAACTACCTGGGTCATGACCTTGAGAGTGTGACTGTTGGGAAAGCCCGCGGTGGACCGTTCAGCACGCGGCACGCCGCGCTCGGTGAGTCTGGGTGACAGCGGTGCTGTGACATTCTCATCAGCCCAAACGCCTTCCTGAAGCCTTTGTTCCGTATTTACAACAAAACCGGTCTGTCTGCATTTGGGGGAATAGCTGTGGGAAGCGCATCACAGTTTTTGGAGACTCAAGCCCCCTTCAGACACGCAGACGTGTGAGCACGTCGGCAAAGTCCCCAGGAGCAGCAACAGCTGTCCCCACGACATGGAGCCCAGAGCCTGGAGCTGGGCTATTGTGCCCCTGGTCCAGCTGAGCCCCATCCAGCGCGGCTGCAAAACCAGGAAGTGCTGACCCAGGACCTGCCGCGTTCCCGGAGCTGCAGAGAAAACCTAGCTCTTCACTAGCGGGTCCGGGCAGTCTCTGCTGGCTTCCACCCCACGTAAGGTCACAAGAAAAATTCAAAGTTAATAGGAAAATAACCAGGCTATTTTAGGCATTTTTGGAGGAGGCTTATTTACTTTCGCTTCACTGCATCCTCACACAGGGCAATAAGGCCCAGCAGGATAATGACACTTAAAAAAGGGCCGTGCAAAGTGGGAGCAGATTGAGGCTGGACTCTGTTATAAAACGTGGCTGACTTGACCCGAAAGCTCTCCTGAGCGCTGCGAGCTCGTGGGAAGTCAATGCAATCTTCTTCCCAAGAACACAGGTCACGGCAACCACCACGAACCGGTGTCGACACCGACCCAATCCCGGCTCTGACTGGTGGGAGAGTGGCCACCTCTGCCCCTCCCCCTCCCCCCGGCATCAGTGTTTCCCTCTGAAGATTCGGGGGCTGGATAAGACCACGTGCCAGCTCTCTGTGCTCAGTCCCGTGATCCGGGTTCTTCTGAAAGATGTCGCAGCCCTGGAACAATCTGTTGCCCATCTTTCTCCCCAGTTCCTAGGGCGACACTGTGACCCCTCCCCATCAAGGTGGACACGTGGTCATGGGAGGGATGGACAGACAGAGACTGGAGAACAGGGCCACACGGTCGCTGCGTCAGTGAGCAGGGGTCACTCCCAAAGGTCAGCTGCCTGGAAGAAGGGCTTTCACTTACATCTAGAGAAAGAAACTCCCCCTTTTCTGATGTTAGCTCCTTAAATAATGGAGTGAAAGGAAGATGAGAAAATACCTTTCAGGGATTCACCCTCCTTCCTCCTGTGCACCTCTCTGGACCCTGGACAGACTAGCTCAGCCTTGAATCAACGCCAACCGTGTGCTCAGAACGGCAGCTCGGATCCAGGGTCAGACCTCAGGCCCTCCTGTCCTCTGTTGAACCTTTGTATCCGGGATGGCCCACGCTCACCAGGAAGCTGGGCGTTTTGCCCCCACGGTTCACGTGCGGGTGGGCACACATCGTGTCCCCGACCATCCCAATTCCATCCCAATTCCTAACTGCTGAACTCCAGGCCCCACGAGCGAAAGAGCCCTCGTGCAGCTCTGCGGGATGTGCTGGGCCAGCGTGACGGACCGCCAGCCCGAACCCGCTGCTTCCCTCACGGGCTTGGAGATTTTCCTGGTTCTTAGCGCACCTCGGGTCGGTCTCCAGGTAAATCGAGCCCAGCCCAGGACCAGACCTCACTCCTCTCTCTCTCTTCCTTCCAACATCCACCCAGCCAGCTGCTCTTTCCTTTAAAGATTCTGCTGAAATTGACCATTTGGCCGCCGTTCAGCGTGCAGCTCAGGGGCATTAAGCGGCTTTATGCTGTTCTGCCACCGTCACCAGCACCGTCTCCGGAACTTTCTCATCCTCCCGAACTGAAACCTCGAACCCGCTAATCCGACATCCGATGTCAGCCTTTGAATCTGCCAGATGTTTCAAATCCACCAGCTCCCACTCCATCCCCGTCACCACCGCCCAAGTTCCGGGGTTTCCGCTCCCTTCAAACTGATTTCATTCTCTTCTTTTAATGAAAAATTTCATCTTTATAACATTTTGCACATTATAAAATTTTACAAAAATCAAATACCAAAGGGCTTATGAGGAAAATCAGCAACGCTGGGTCTCAGCCCTATTTCCCATCTTGAATACCCGTCCCCAGAGGCAGCCCCCTGTTACTATTATCCTCCTGATTTATAATGACCATGATGAGACAGTTATTTGGGGGTATTTAAATTTTTGCTTTTGAGCTGCATCTGCATTACAACCGGTATCGTCTTTCCTCTTCTCTGTCTTTCCAATATTGTAACATTTGTTAAAATCAACATTTAATGCTGGAGAGTGTGTGGAGAAAAGGGAACCCTCCTGCACTGTTGGTGGGAATGTAAATGGATACAGCCACTATGGAGAACAGTATGGAGGTTCCTTAAAAAACTCAAAATAGAACTACCATAGGACCCAGCAATCCCACTCCTGGGCGTATATCTGGAGAAAACTCTAATGTGAAAAGATACACGCACCCCCATATTCACTGCAGCGCTATTTACAACAGACAGGACATGGAAGCAACCTAAATGTTCATCAAGAGAGGAATGGATACAGAAGATGTGGTACATATATACAATGGCATATTAATCAGCCATAAAAAAAAGAACAAAATAATGTCATTTGCAGCAACATGGATGGACCTAGAGACTGTCACATTGAGTGATGGAAGTCAGATGGAGAAAGACAAATATCGTATGGTATCACTTATATGTGGAATCTAAAAGGGGGGTGCAAATGAAATTATCTATAAAACAGAAATAGAGTCACAGATGTAGAAAATAAACTTATGGTTACCGGGGGTGGGGGTAAGGAGGGGAGGGATAAATTGGGAGATTGGGATTGACATATACACAATACTATACATAAAAGAGTTAACTAATAAGGACCTACTGTATAGCACAGAGAACTCTACTCAATACTCTGTAATGGCCTATATGGGAAAAGAACCTAAGAGTGGATGTATGTATCTGTATAACTGATTCACTTTGCTGTACACCTGAACTAACACAACATTGTAAATCAACTATACTCCAATAAAAAATTATTTTAAAAAATCAATATTTAGTATTCACATTATTTCTAGGTAAATATTATTTGCTGAAAACTCACATAGTAAGGTAATACTATATTTCCTTTCTTATACAACTTATTGCTTTCCTTGGAATTGTTACTTTATTTTTTACTTATTTTTTATATTTTTTGCGGTACGCGGGCCTCTCACTGCTGTGGCCTCTCCCGTTGCGGAGCACAGGCTCCGGACGCGCAGGCTCAGCGGCCATGGCTCACGGGCCCAGCCGCTCCGCGGCACGTGGGATCCTCCCGGACCGGGGCACGAACCCGTGTCCCCTGCATCGGCAGGCGGACTCTCAACCATTGCGCCACCAGGGAAGCCCTAATTACTTTATTTTTTAGTGTGCATAATTTCTAGGATCCTACTATTAACAGAGCCCGAGATTCTCAATCATAACATTTTTTCTATGAATGTGATCAAACGTATCCAAAAATTTGCGATTTTTTTCTTCAGATCCCCCCATAGCCACAGGGATAATTTCCTGCTCTGTTTTCTCCTCTCTCATCCAAGAACCTTTTCAACGTACGTCGCTGTTTCTGGAGAGTCACTGTGAGCATATTATCTTTTTCCTCTTATTTTCCATTGCTTCGTTTTTTTCCTACTTTCTAGGAGATTTGTTTTCAATTTGATCTTCCAAATCTTACGTGGATGAGATCAAATTTTAATCCACAGGAGACCTTGCTTGTTCACGGGATGGTCCTTTTCGAGAGCGCCCTGTTCACGCTTCGGATTTCTCTCATCTCTGAGAAGTGGCGGTTTTGGTTAGCTTTGTTTTGCAATTTTCTTCTGTTACTTCTGATTATTTCAGCATGTCTTTCAGTCTCTGCCAGTCCTGTTAGAGGCTTTTCTCACGTCTTTGGTGGGAGCTACAACTGATCGGAGCAAAGCACGGAAAAGCTATGGGGGCGTCGGGTGAGGAAATCCGGCTTCTCACCCAGTGGGGGCGGCACTCAGCCGTCAGCATCTCTGCAGCCGGCCCATTTCTCCCAGGGGAGCCCTCAAATCCCCCCTGGGCTTGGGAAGGTGTAAGCCTGCCTGTGAAGCGAGGAGAAGGGCTGGAGAGAGCTCGGGGGGAACGCTTGCCCGCCCCCAGCCCCCCAAGTGCCTTGCACTTGTCTCCAGAGCCCCCCCCTCCACCTGCTGCAGGTCAGCCTGGGGCCCACTGGGTTCCCGTGGGTAGAGGACTGGGGTTGGTGCCCAGACTTCCCACAGCCCTGGTCCATGCTCCTGTCTCTGTCTCTGCAGGTTTCCGCTGGCTTCCATTCCGGGGCCTTTCTGGAGACTCCCCTGTGTGAGAAGGTTCCCCTCCTTGTCGGTTTCCCTCTGCTGGGAGGGGCCCTCCCTCCTCACCCACTTCCCATATTATTCATTGATCGGCTTCCCTTCTGACAAATGTTGTCATCTCTGTGGGCGAGCGTCATGTCCCACATCCTCTTTGTCCTCTGTGTTTATACTGTTTTCATTCTGCCGTCGCTGTATGTGATTTCGGGACGGGGCCACATCCATGTGTGTAAAGAGAGGCAGGTCTGGCGGGAAAGGCCCTGGAGCCCTTCCTGCCTGCACACGTGGAACCACGGCCCTGCCCAGCCCAAGCCACGTTCTCACTCGTCTATTCAACGTGAAAATCGGAGATCTTCTCATTTTCCGTTTTAGAATCCTCTAAAAACTGCCCCTCGTTTTCAGGATAAAACTAAACTCCCTCCGTAGTCTGCTCTCTGCCCACTTCTCCGGCCTCCCCCCCATGACCCCCTCTCTCTTGCCAAGTCCCTGCCACGTGCAACAGCGAGTGTGGACATGGCTCTACCCGCCGAGGCTCCGCACGTGCCTGCGTCCTCCCCGGAGCCCTTTGTTCTTTCCTCTCCATCCTTTCCTGAGTGGCCATCTCCTCCCTGCCCTTCAGAACCCGGCTCTACGTCTCCTCCGGGGACAGTCCTGACCCCCATGCAGTTTGGAAGCTTGTGTCCACATCCCACGGGGCCACGGGCACTTCTGCCCGACACGAAAGGTTTCCCTTTACGTCTCATGTCCTGCACGAGCCCCAGGGCCCGGGACAAGTAGAAGGTGAACTTGGGGCAGGAGGGGCAGAGCAACTGTTGTTTGTCGTTTCAGTTTCTAGCATAGTGACGATGCTGAGTAGCCTCAAGAGACGTTTTTTGAATGAATAGACGCATCTTTTAGTTTCTGTTGCCTTTGTTCCTGGCTCAACCCCACTGACGTGGCAAAATGATTTCCGCAAAAAATGCTCTCCAGGGATTTTATGTGGACCATCCACTGCTGGCCAGGTAGAGGTGGGGCTGTGAGAAACCACCCATAAAGCGCTACCATCTCTATTTTAAAAACAGGTGAAGGACTGGGAGAAGCTTTATGACTTCTGAAGAGCTGGCATGCTCTCTGGTGGGGGGGGGGGGGCATAGACATCTTGTGACCAGGGATGGCTCCCCTTTTGTGCCCTGGTGGCCTGGACGCTCAGAATCAAATTTATTTCGGGTCATAGAAACCACCATCACTCATCCATTTTCACAAATACTTGAAACACTACCGTGATGAATTCCGATCCGGTCCTTTATTAACTGATGCTTAAATCAGAGTCTATGCTTTCCTAGCTTCTGAAAGGGCTACTGAATAACAGAAGGCTTTTCTCCCGACGTCCACATATTTCATCCCTAACTACGGACACTGAATCTCAGCACGGGCTGGATGAGTCTTCCTTTATGAACGTATTACATCTAAAGAGAGGAGAGGGAGAGCAAATGACCTTTTGTCTCCGGAATCTCCTGCCAAAGGCATCCGCAGCTAACGGGCCCCTTCATCCATGAAGAATAAATAGATTGATTAGTTTACTCAGCTGGAAAATGCTTGCTGGGAACTGCCGGTGGTCATCTGGCCAGGAATTTAATTCATATTTCCTGTCACCATGCAGCTAATGTGGGCTGCGACATGGTCATTCAAATACCAAGAAGCTTTCATGCCCTTAAAGAGAGAGAACCTGAAACCCCGAGGGCTCAAGGAGGGCAGAGCCCAGCCATCCATCCAGCCCTCGGGGGGAGTGAAACAGCAGTGAGATTTAGTCATTCATTAAAGAGCTGATGCAATTCCTAAAAAAATAAGACACAAGCAGGCAAGCGAGGCTCCTCAGACTGGGAGCTTCCTACCTGTTCTGTGCCACTAAGTTGCTTCTTTCCTTGAGGTGGTCAATCACTTGCCAAATCCCAGTTCCCTCCATGGAACACAGGGCGTCCACACAAGACGCCATCCTGCAGGGCTCTCACTATACAATCTGAGTCTATGTTGATCAACTTATCTTCTACTGTTGCTTTTCTTTTTATGTTTTACAGCATCCGGCACAAAGTAGGTAGGAGCAGTACTATTTTTTTCAACACTTTTCCCATATTTGAGACTTTACAATACTTTATTCCCTGCTTTCACTGCTCAGAAAGTACATCATTATTTTTTTAAAAATAAAATAGCCTATTTTTCTGGTTGCAGAATTAACGATTATACATGATAAAATAATTCTAAATTGGCTAAAATATATATAAAGAAGATTATCACTACAACCTTGCCATACAAATATGGCCCTGCCCATATCTTAATATCCTTCTCCTAAGTATTTTCTTTGTATACACAGATGCTTAGATTCATGTTCTACAAAAGTAACATGACAATACTTATGCTACGTTTTCAGCCTAATTAACATAATACCGTAGGTACAATTTCTTATTATTGGAGTCTCTCTTTCCACACACACAAGCTCATCATACACATGCGTCCCTGCCACAATTTTAGTTGTCCACGGAGCTCTGTTTATCAGATGTACTAAAGTTCATTTAACCAGTTCCGTTTGACGGAACATTCGTTATGGCTTCTAAATTCTTGCTGTTACAAAAATAAACTGTATGTGTTTCTGTACATATGTCTATGTGTATTTGTTTGGCTTTTTTCAAGATTCCATAAATATCTAGTTAAAGCTTTCTGTGTATTTTACTATTCCAGGCGCTGGGGCTCAGATGTGAACAAGGAATTTACATTTTACATTTTTCCTTGACATACATTTGCAGAAGTGGAATTCCTATCTCAAGGATTACGCTTATTTTAACTTGCCACACTGAACATTAGAAATGTTTAATGCATGTACCTATACTATATACATACATATGATACATATATTAAACTAGTGAGAGCCCATTTCCCCATATCTTTGCTAATTTGCTAACGTTGGCTATTATTAACCTTTGCCTATTTGATAGGTGAAGAGGGGAATTTCATGGGAGGGTGCACAGATGCTATCTGTGGTGGATGTGAATGCCTTCTGACTGTATACACTCATTTTCTGAGGGTCTTTGTAAAGTACCTGTTCTATTTTCTCTTGTCCCTCTTTCTGTAGTATCTTATAAAACTTTTCAATGTTAGATATTAGCTCTTTACCAATATCTGCTAATGATTCCTCTATTTTGTTTGGTTTTATTTTTGCGTTACGCGGGCCTCTCACTGTTGTGGCCTCTCCCGTTGCGGAGCACAGGCTCCGGACGCGCAGGCCCAGCGGCCATGGCTCACGGGCCCATCCGCTCTGCGGCAGGTGGGATCTTCCCAGACCGGGACACGAACCAGTGTCCCCTGCATCGGCAGGCGGACTCTCAACCACGGCGCCACCAGGGAAGCCCTGATTCCTCTATTTTAAACTTGCCTTTTTAAAGTCTAATTTTGATTAGAAAGAATTTCTCTAGTATTCTTCCATGAAGTCAAATATAATAGCTTTTCCATTATTCTTTTTTTTTTTTTTTTTTGGAATCATGCTCAAAACGTCGTAACCAATTCCAAGATGATACAAATGGTCACCCAAATTACCTCCCGCAATTCTTACGATTTTGTTTCCTTACATTTAAAATTTAGTGCCCCTGGGATTTAAGACGTTAGGTAAGAATCCAATGTCGTTTTTTCCAGATAGCTGCCCTTCATCCCATGTGGTAGCCTACAGTGACCGCTCAGTGGGATGGGTGACCAGAGAAGGTTTAAAGTTCTTCCAGGACATAAAGCGCTGGCAGTGCCACCCCAGGTCCCCAGGACACAACGCCCTCGGTGGTGTCCCCGCCTCAGGAGTAAGTCAGAGCTACGAGTCTTCCTTATTCCTGTTCGACCTCATGTGGCACTAACTCATGTCGCCTGAAACCAGGTGATACGAAAAAGGTGTAGACGCCCTCTCAGAGGAAAGCTTGTTTATAACGTGTCTGTTGTGCGGTAGATTAGCTTTTGCAACTATACGCCTGCGTTCTATGCACTGAGCTGTGTTTTTCCAAAGAGGACTGCTTAGTTCAGCTCAGTGATGCTAACTGAAGGGTCTGGAGATAACCGACAGTCCCATCCCATACTTCCTGAAGAGGTGGCACTACCGTCGCCCAGGTGTAGCTGCTTTCCATGGGGCTGAAGTGCCCAGACCATGTCTGACACCCAACTTTGCAGATGCCCTGCAGGAGGAAAGGTCAGGGCACGCCCTCCTGCGCCCTGGAACACGTCTTACAGGTCTCCTTCATGTTCATTTAAACGTGTTCACTGAATCGGTGTTTGGCAAGGCCCGGGGTCTAAGGAGAAGGGGTGAAGGAGGTGTTGGGGCCTGCCCGGGGAGCTCACACATGTGGGTGTGTATGCAGGACAGAGCTGGACTCAGGAGAGGCCCCCGGGGGAGCTGGCCCCGGAGGAAGGCAGGCTTCGCCATGCGGGGGTCAGCAGGGAGGGCATCCAGCACAAGGTGGTCCCGTCACAGCCTCCGTGCACCCCCATCAGGGCATGGGGTACCTTCTCTTAAGTGATGTGCTCCCCCTCCCTAATGAGAAGTGGAACTGTTTTCTCCATCTCTGTATCTCGAGGGCCTGGAAGGCCCTGGTTAATAACAATGATAGTCGTTACTGCACACAGGGGTCTGCAGACAGAAACAGTCCTGCTGTGACCTGCCTCTGAAGCCCGGGTCTCCCGGACCGTCTCAGGGTTGCGATGTTCCTCAAATTCCCTTTACGGTGATGTCCATCTTATTTGAAAATCACTGACCCCGGACTTAGGAGGTCTGGCTAGATTCTGATATCCAGCCAGGAGACTTTAAGAATCTGATTTCTGGAGCGTCGTAAGAGGTTCACAAAGGCGAAGAAATGGCCCCGGTGGCCCCATGGGGCTCAGATCCCTGTGCAGAAAATAAGCATGTGACCCGAGGATCCAGCCCCCCCCCTTAGCATCTGGCACTGGGGAGGCGGCCCACACACTGTCGCTCTACCAAGGGGCATTGGTCCTTAAAGCAACTCGGACCCCTGAGCTGTTAAATTAGATAATTCAGTATTTTGCAGTGATTTCAACAATCTAATCATCACATGACATAATGTCTTGATAACACAAAGTAAAGCTAATGAAGTTAAACAAGATGAATAATTACAGGATCGTCAACACTCAGAGGTGAACTTCGAGTTCAAACCTCTAAGGCCCCAATCAGTGCAAATACTCTCTGCAGTAAGTTAGAGGATGGAAAGAAGTCTAATTTTCAGAGCTACAGTTAGCACAGCAGGAACAAATCCTTCCCAGATGTCCTTCCTAAGTAAATTGGCGCAAACGGAGAGCTTCAAGACTCCCACTGTTTTCAAAATGACTCTTGTAACTCTTTGCTCAATCGTCCTAAAATGGATGACAGATAGGCATTGGCCCGGAACACAAGCAGACCTTCTGAGACGCGAAGCTGTAGCGCTGCCTCAGTGACTAACGTGTGCGTCTGGGGGGTTAACGGGAATGTCCTGGGGTTTTCGGTGAAGGGGTGGCACTGGGGCGTGGCTCAGCCCGGGCTCAGGGTCTCCCGTGATCGTTCCCAGACCTCATCTCAGATCTCAGGTCCCATCCGTGACCTGCTGGGTTGTGATGAAGACAAACAACTGACCTTCCAATTGGAATGATTTTTTCCCAACACAGGATGAGCGCCCTTTACTGCTCCCCCATCCTGCACAGCGATGGACGTGTTGTTTAAAACAGCCTCTGTGCATCTGTTATGTACGTGTGACCATCCCAGCGGCCAAGAGGGAGAGTCAGCATCCTGAGTGGGCTCCGTGAAGGCGCCGTAACCTGTGCAGGGAAGATATGTGGGAGCCAAGCCAGCGAGTCGGATGGTCGCGAGGCTGCAGCCGATTAACTCTTCCATAGCGGACGCCCAGCGCACCCCGAGGGGCCCGCGGAGCCCCGCCCTGCGCTGAAGCCTGCAGCCCACCCACTGGCTTTGGAACAACGTCTCAGTCCTTCGGGGGCTGCAACAAAAGACCACAGGTGGGGCAGCAGAGGCTTATGAACAGCAGAGGCTCATCCTCACAGCTCTAGAGGCTGCAGTCAAGATCGGGGCGGCAGCGTGACCGGGCTCTGGGTTCCGGTGAGGCTGCAGACAGCGGACGCCCTGTCCTCGCAGGGGGAGAGCAGAGGGGAGCAAGCGCTCTCCTGAGACTCTTCACAGGTACCCACCCCATCACGGGCCCCTCAGGAGCTCGTCTAAATGCAACCATCCCCAGTCCCGCCTCCTAACACCGTCACCCTGGCGGTCCGGCTTCACTACATGCATTTGAGAGGACACACACATTCAGTCTATGACCAATATTGTCAGCCAACACTGACGAAGCCCGCAGCTCCGTCAAGGGCACAGTCTCTCAGTGGGCAGACGCGTCTCCACACACGGGTCACGCCTGGTCCTGGACTTGGGTCTCCACTGACAACTCCCGCCCTCCCCCCCAACCCCCCGCCCCGAGACAGCGGGTGCCCTTCCCCGACAGGCTGTCGGCCCGGAGTCGGATCTGCATGTGCCCCGAGCACACACCTGCGGGCACGTCAGCCAGTGTGCGGACCTCTGCGGAAGCCCCAAGCCGCCCTGGCTGCCCCTCAGGCATCCCCACCCCACCCTTGCCTGCGGGATGAACTGACTGCTTAACAGATCCGTCAAACAGGGGTAAATGTAAATATTCGAACGGCCAAGGCAAATTTTATCCTTAAAGCTGTGTCCCGTGCCCTGTGTGCAGAGCACCTCCCAGGGTCACACGTGTCGTAACGGGAATCAGTCCCGGTGGTTCAGAGTCCCAGGCTTCCAGGAGCGATGACGAACCCAAATGTGGTCCCAACGTACAATTAAAGTATGAGTTACGCCATGATTTGGCGTACATTACTATTTAAGTTAACGTGGGGCCCACGCTCCTTTCACTGAAACAGTGAATAGCATACTCTGAACATCGCGGATGAATGTTTAAATGAAACCCCTAGGGCTCCACGTTGAAAAGCGAAACACCCATTAAGAAATCCTCACAGTGGGTTACACTCTGATGTGGTCGTTTCTAGCTCTGTGTTCACTTGGGAAAATATACTGCCTCCATTGCAATACAGTAAATAAGAAACTGGTCATAAAACACGATAAATACACTGTAATCTACACCTCTCCTCCACGGTCCTCCCCCTCCATGCCCTGCCCATCCATTTACTCTGAGAGCTTGGACCATCGGCTTCGAGTTGAGAGCTCCGGGTCTGAACATGAGCTCTCCGTTAAGCCGCCTGACTTCTCTGTACTTTTCTTAAGAAGTGCTCCTGCCGTGTGGGGGGCGGAGGCCGGGCAGGTCCTAGACGACCTGCGATGGGCAGCATGACCCCCGCTGCAAAGCCTTCTGCAGCCCATGCGTGGACGCGCCGAGCTGAGAAGCCCTGTGCTCGATGGGAAGCACGGAGGCCCGCCTGCTTTCCGTGCCGAGAGGGGAGCAGCATGGCGCGGGGTCTGCTCACCGGCAGAGTCGGCACCCAATAAACGGAGCAGTCAAGGGCTTCCCACCCGTGCCTGTGCCCAGAGTTCCTCTCCGGAACATTTATCTTCAACATTGAAAACAGATTTTTTTTTTTTTTTTTTTTTCTGAGTGTGAAACTGTTCCCACCGCCCTGCTGCTTAACACTCAGCTACTTCATGGCCGCTCATGGCTCAGAGCTGTGAGGTGTGGTCCCCGGGCCGGCAGCATCGGCGTCAGCTGGGAACTTGCTTGGTTCTCAGTCCCTCCCGTCTCTTCGCCCGCCACCTCTTTGTAAACATTTCTCTTCTTTTGCTTTCTCTTTTTATTGCATCTCTATGAGATGACGGATGCTAATTAAACTTATTGTTAGCATTAACTTATCATTTCACAAGATGTGTAAGTCAGACAATTATGCGGTACGCTGTCAAGTATTTCTCTGTGAAAGGTGGTTTTAAAAGGCAACAAAATCCCAAAACAAGCAAACAAAAACCGTACCTAAAAAAGAAAAGGAATAATACAATTTATAATAATTTAAAAATTGTATTGCTCTTTTTATAGCAATGATTAGCGACCTAACTCATCACATGCCTTAGACCCCAGGTCTAGTCCCCGCGCCGCTGGAACCGAGCGGCGTGTTGAGGTTGGCTTCCTGAGTGAACTGCCGTCACCTTTTGATTCCTGCGGTTTTCTTTGCCATCTGAGGTTTCCCAAACACACCGTGATGTTTCTCTCCCCAGAGCCTTCCCGTATGCTGCTCTCTCTTTCTGAAATAACTGTTTTTTCCCCTTAGGGAACACGACCCTTCTTTAAAGGGACATCTCCCCACAAAAGACTGCTCTTTCTTCTAATTTATTCTGTTTGACCCTGGTTTTATATTCTGAAGGAATTAAAAAATTGCATAGAGTCAAAATTACATTTGTAAACCCTGTATTCTGGTACTAGACACATAATGTCCCTATAATTTAGAGGGATACAGAGATACATGTATATGTATATACACAGGTAGATACACAGGCGGAGATCTAGACACAGATGCGTAGAGGTGACAGGTACGGGGAGGCGGGTGGGGAGAAAGAGAGAGAGGTGGATGCTGATACACACAGACTCTTCATGAGTCTTGATCTCTGGGAAGGAAGAAGAGAAGACAGGAAAGGAGGGAGGGAGGGAGGGATAAATGTCATTCAATCCAGTGGCTTTTCCTACGTAGCAGCTTATATTTATTCATGACCTCTTTTGAACAAAAATTATTTTAAAAATGCCACTCCTCTGAAGTATTTAGGAAACTAACCGCAAAAGAGCCCCATCAGACAGTTATTCTAACACGGTTAATTGCAGAAATGCCGGCTTACTGCATACACTTGCTGAGACAAGCCGGGAAGAGGCAAAGGCTGGGCTGCAGGTGAGGTCAGGTCCTCAGTCTCACGCACACGCTGGCCTGGCTACTGGGCTGTCCCTTCCCCAGCGGGGTCTCAGCGCCCATCGGGTCCACCAAGTTTACTTGTTTAAAATGCCACGTCTCTGTACGAACTTCTCTCCTATTCTCCCGTGCTTCCTCTTTCAGAGCAAAGCAGTATATTCAAGAGAACACTCCCTCGCTAGGGTGTGATGCTCTGGGGCCCAGTTTCCCCGTCCAGAGCCTAGAAACGGCCTTCTCTCAGGGTTGGTGTGACAGCTGCACGATCCAAAACGAAACACTTAGAATATAGGAAAAGTTTACGAATATTCACGTCTCCTTCCTCACCCGACAAAGGACAAAGAAGCTAAACTCTCCAGCCACGATTCTAGTCTTTCCACGTAGGGCCCTGAGACGTCCTGTTAGCAATGATTTATTCGCCTCAAATTTCAATATCCAGTTTCATTACCATCAAATTTGAGAAAACACAAAAGATCTTTAAATTCCTCCTTTTCCAATCAAGCCACGGGAAGTGAGAGAATAATGGGGTTCTGCCGAAGAGATTTCCACTCACAGAAGCCGCAGACTATCCCTGAATATGAATCCTACAGCCGCCGGGCAGCGGCATTTGGGGCAGAAGGCCAGGCTGGACCATCCTGCCTGCATGGTCTATTTTTCTCATCGCAAGTCCAGGAAACGCAGCTGACCTTTGTAAAGCCGACAAGATGCATCTCTGGGTGTAAACTGGGCCCTGGGACCCAGCCTGCCTTTAGGGTCCACGACAGGAAGTTTAACGAGAAGATGGAAATGCAGCACAAATAGTGGCTGCATTAGAGGTTGATTGCAAAAGAGAATATCGTTTTAGTGCCGTTCGATGTCTGGCTACAGATCACCTGTTAGGTGCTGGCAGTGCTGCCGGGCACAGGGCAGGGAGCAAAAGAGAAATAGAACTTTTCTCTCCCTCGGGAAGCATGTGTATTAGGGAGAGAAGCAATGCAGACGAAGCAATTAGAGAAAGAAAATAAGACAGTCTATGGACAAAGTTTGCTTCACATGACAATTACTGCAATAAAAATACTAACAGAAGCCGCTAAAATACTAACGGTGTGAAGCTGAGGACAGAAAGGGAAACCAACAGATGGGAGGTGTCACGGGGTGTGGTCCCAGGGATGGTGCCCGTCACCTGGCTCTGTTCCCCACATTCCTTCCACCTGCAGCTACTGGAGGACGCAATAGAAGACAGCTTTTCCTGTTTTTTTAAAAAACTTATTCTTTACCTTTTTCATGTTAAGCAAAGAAAACAGGAATAAGTATGTGGCTTATCATTTGAGTAAAAGTTTAATGTGAACAGGAGGTAAAGGAAAACCAGAAAGTGGAAAGAGTAGGACCCACAGAGAGGAGGGGTCCTCCCGGCCCAGGTGGGTGGAGCAGGTGGAGATGACACTGGGGACCCGCCTCCCCGCGTGAATGTGGGCCCAGCTGCACGGGGGGCCGGGTCCAGCTGCAGGGCTCGGTCCAGCTGGCCGAGATCCTGGAAGGGAGACTGACCTCGCCGTCTGCCGCTCTGCGGGAGGGCTAAGAAACGGGGTGGGAATTGAGGGAAAGGCAAGGTGTAGGCGGCTGCCCGAGGACTGTGCTGACCACCCAGGACATGGCCAGCGAGGGCTGCACCCACCACCTTTGGCAAATCCGAGGGCACGCGGCTGGAGAAAGCGTCACGGTTCCCTCCTTTCTGGGAGCTCAGGATCCCAGGTTCTCCATATCCAGACACCCGTCTCTCCCCTCCTGCTGCCAGGTTTGGTTTACAATGTGTGGGTACTTTTCCCTTTTCTGTGTTGCTTTACGATTTCACCTCCATCTTGCTTCTCTCGCGCTTCTGCACTTCGGGAAGAACAGACGCCACCAGGTGTCAGATCCCTCACCTTCCTCTGGGCACAGAATCCCAGGGCCTGTGGCCTGTGTGAACCGCACACTCGGTGAACAGGGCTAAACGGACACACACTCCCCAGACCCCGTGTCCAGCCTCATCCTGGCCTACGGCCTTAGCGACCGAGTCCCCGCCAGGCTCGTGTCTTGAACGTCCTCTGCGAGTCCACTGGGAATACTTGAAGATGTCTGGAAAACCAAGGTATCTTCCTGTAGCGCTGCCACGTGACTCCTGCAGACGACAAGTGTGAAGAGTTCAGAGCGCGCAGGACTTAGTTTGGCCTCGGATAGACTGTCAGCACAGCCAACCGGCAGCACAGCCAACGTCACGGGCTGGACTGTGTCCCCCAGAGTCTACGCCAAAGCCTAACCCCCAGGACCTCAGAATGTGACTGGGGCTGGCACGGAGCCTTTCAAGAGGTGATTAAGGTATAATGAGGTCCTAGGGGTGGGCTCGAATCCTATGTGACGGGTGTCCTTATAAGAAGAGATGAGGACCCAGGCACGCACAGAGGGGTGACCGCATGGGGACACGTGGAGGAGGCGGTTGTCCACACACCCAGGAGAGAGGCCTCGGGGACCAGGCCTGTGACGTCTCCATCCCAGATTCCAGCCTCCAGACCCGGGAGAGGTAAGTCTGTTTGTCAATCCACCCAGACTGTGGCACTTTGCTTGGGCCGCCCCAGAAAACCCACACCAACTTGAACCAAAGCTTTGAACCCAGCTGTGTGTTCCTTCACTGCCGGGGGGCGGGGGGTTTCTAACACCGCCCGGCAGCCTTCCTCTCTCCCTGGGCCGCCCACTCCACGCAGGCCCATGACCCGCAGTGTTGAGTACCAGGTGCGTGCAGCCGTGCTGGGGGTGACCCTGGGACGTGGCAAATGCCAGTGCTGGGAGATGGGTGCCCAGAGCATCTGGGGAGGCCATACTGAAGGAGGAGCCACAAAAGGCCACGTGGCCTTCGTACTGGAGGAGTGGACACAAGGGGAGCCCCAAGTAAATTCAACTAAACGTGAAAAGATGCCTGGGTCCTGGGCTCCTCGGAGCAGAACAGGCTGCCCTGTTTGGTTGGAATAACCAAATAAATCATTTAACTACGAAGTTTATCATGGAGTTTACCCAACATTAAAAAATTACATTATGTAAAGTCACAAGAAAGATGAAGAGGCTCATGGACATTTCAGGCTTCTTGAAAGATCTGTATTTACTTGTTTTCAATCATTAACCCTCCCCATTAGGCCCACACCTAACACACGCTGGGCGTCTTTCATCAATGTTCTCTCCCTATTTCTGGATTGTCTGCGGGGAGCGCCACGGGGGGCGTGGGACTTGGTGCAGGCGCGTGAGTGCCCGGGACCCCGTGCGGCCTGTAGGCACCCAAACCCCAGTTAGAATCTGCAGTCTCACCAGAGCCCGAGGTGGGCCGTCCACCCGACAACACGTGAGGGAGACTGAACGTGTACAGAACAGAACAGAGCAGAGGGCGTGTCTGGTCACATCCTCCAGGGTGACAAAACCGCAGGAGTTCACACAAGCACCCCGGGCATCTGCTCCCACCCCTGCGCCCTCTCTCCACCGTTTACACGGGACTCACGTCTGGACCCAGGCCAAGCGACTGGATACCTCTGGTCAAAACTTGACACTCAGTCCAGGTGCGTTGTAAATTCTCGCAGTTAAGAATGCACACACAATAGCACATACTTCTGTGAGCAGCAGTGTCCAATGAGACACGTATTAAATCTTCCTAAGATACAGAGGGTTTCCAAGCACAGCTACCAAGGTGCTTTTTTTTTTTTTTTTTTCCGCGGTACGCGGGCCTCTCACTGCTGTGGCCTCTCCCGTTGCGGAGCACAAGCTCTGGACGCGCAGGCTCAGCGGCCATGGCTCACGGGCCCAGCCGCTCCGCGGCATGTGGGATCTTCCCGGACCGGGGCACGAACCCGCGTCCCCTGCATCAGCAGGCGGACCCTCAACCACTGTGCCACCAGGGAAGCCCCAAGGTGCTTTTTATTAGCATTGTGTGGGCTATGCCTCTCTTGACTTTTAGGATGACGAGAACAGCTCTGGGAGGGGAGGTGGAAGGTTCCATCTTCCCCTGGAGTCTCCAGCGGGGCGGGGACGGTCAGGGTCCCGGCTGTTTCCCGGGATGGGCTCACGGGGGCTTCAGCTCCTGAGTCAGGAAGCCCCAGATGTTGGGCTGATTTTTGTGTTATTGCCGATCTGTGAATTTTCCTAGAGACGTGACCACATTTTCACTAGATTCTTAAAGAGGTTTGGGATCCAGAAGAGAATCCCAAAGATCAGTCTTTTTTTTTTTAATAAATTTATTTTATTTTTGGCTGCGTTGGGTCTTTGTTGCTGCGTGCGGGCTTTCTCTAGTTGTGGCGAGCGGGGGCTACTCTTCGTTGTGGTGCGCGGGCTTCTCCTTGCGGTGGCTTCTCTTGTTGTGGAGCACGGGCTCTAGGCACGCGGGCTACAGTAGTTGTGGCTCACGGGTTCAACAGTTGTGGCTCACGGCTGTAAAGTGCAGGCTCAGTAGTTGCGGCACACGGGCTTAGTTGCTCCGCGGCATGTGGTAACTTCCCGGACCAGGGCTCAAACCTGTGTCCCCTGCATTGGCATGTGGATTCTCAACCACTGTGCCACCAGGGAAGCCCCAAAGATCGGTCTTTAGACTTCAGTTCCTGGAGGGAGTTTTCGGGTTTACTCCTTCGGCCTTGCATCGCCCAGCGAGGCCCATGGATGACAGCCAAGCAGTGGTCAAATCCTTACATTTTGGTTCCATGACCACCCCCCTCGCTCCTTGCAGGAACTGTTTCTCACAACGTGATTTGCAGCTAGTAAGTCCCGCTGGTGACTGGGTTCCCTGGTCAAGTGTGGGAGGAATAACCTGTGCAAATTTCAATGCAGTTGCTTACGAACGTATGTCTCATCGCTCAAAACCTCACTCAGCTACTGAGAAAACGTGCTGCAGGACACCTTAGAAAGTGCGCACCTTGGGGGTGGGCATCTGTTTGCAGACCCGGGTGCCGGGGCCACCTCCCGGCCTGTTTCTCACCACAGCCCTCTCTCTCGTGCCTGTTTGGGCTGTGCCGGGCACACGCTGTGAAGCATCCTGCTCACTCTCTGCTCCTGCCTCGTCCAACACCTGCAGGAGCTCTGGCCCTCACTCGCCTCCACCCTTGGCACTGGCCCACTCCCTTCACCCCTGATCCTCACCCGGTACCACCTCCTCCAGAAAGCCTTCCCTGATTGCCCCTCCTCAAGCCTCAATGGATGTCCCTTCTCTCCACCTCCCGATTCCTGTGGGTGGACTTGCAGGGGTCTATGATCAGCCACTCAGCCTGGAGCCCCCGCTAGACGATGAGGGCAGGACACAGGTCTCATTTCTCTCTCTCTCTCTCTAGCCCTTGGCACAGAATCTGGTGCAAGTTAGGTGATATTTATTTTATGAAGAGATACACGAGGATATTGACAATTCAGGAAATGACCTGTTAGAAATCCTGTTACAAAGAGGGGAAAAGGGAGAAAGAGAGAAGAAAGTGGGAACTTTAAACACAGTGAGGACCTCCTGGGTTCCCAGCACAGGCTCTGTGAGTCAGACCAGCACCCCTGGCTGGCGCATCTGCCAGCACCAGCTCTGACAGCAGGGCGCGGGGTCGGTTTTACAAGGACAAGTGTGGCTGGATGATTTCTCTGACGCGGGACACACAAGGCGCTCAGCCCTCGCCGCACGCACGGCGCCTGCCAACACGCATTTTTGCTCCTGGGCAAACATTTATTCTAGGCAGTGAAAGGAAAGGGGCAGGACATTTCTATCTGTGCCCCTGCGAGACGCTCACGGCGTCCTGGACGTTGATGCTCAGGGCGGCCCGCCCCCATCGGCCCTGCTGCGGCCCCTCCCCGCTCCGCCCTCTCGTCCTGAGGACATTCCGTAACGTGGCTGCAGGGGCTCTGTCCACGGGGACCAGATCTATGTGCTGAACACGTGGGTCAATGCCATTAACAGCAAGAGGACATTCAGGTGGCAGCTTTTAGTTCAGGAAGAATCTTTTATCCAAGTGAGCAACCTTCCACTTCTAGACCCACAGAGCACCCATTCCATGATGCGCACTTTCTCCTTTACCACCAAACGTGTTACTACCGATCTGTGAATTTTCCCGGGGACACGACCTTGCAGCCCCCCTTCCTGGCCCACAGGTGGTAATGCTAGCCTTGCAGAGATGCGTGGAATCCAGGTCCCTGTATGCTGTCTGTGTGTCCTGAGCCCTGGGACCCCGCTCACCCGCGTGTCCCCTCCAGGGCCAAGCCCACTCTGGTCCTAAATGAAGGGGTGGGAACTTGGCTCTGCCCACGGGGCTCCGAGCCCGGCGACCGTGGAGGGTCTGATCTGCCAGCCCGCAGGCTTTGGCCAGAGGTGCTGACCGAGACAGTCCCCTGAACAGGACTGATTCAGACGTGCTTCTTCCTGAGCCCCGTTCCTTAGCGCGTTTACTTTAGAAGCTTGTTGTTACAAATCCCCTCTCCGCCCCTTGGAGATGTGGGTCAGTCTCTTTAGACCAGGTTCACAGCCCAGGGCTGTGTTTCTCAAGGACCCAGGAGCCGTCCTCTGAAATGTCATCATCCAGGGCGATGGGGCCCATCCCCCAGGCCCTGCCGGAGGCCAGGAGCCTGATTTCGGCAGCACCTGCCCCCAGTTGCAAAACTACCTGCCCGTCGTGAAGATGGGAGGAAGCTCACGCCTCCGCTGGGAAAGGCCCATCTGCAAGGGCAGGTGGCCTGGGGTCTCCCACCCCGGCTCCCAAGTATCCCCTCCCTTCAGCCCCGCAGAGCCAAGCTCAGTTCTCACCCCTGGACCATAAATTCTCCCTTGCCGTCCAACTGTCCAGTGCGATGTTCCCGGTGACACGCGTTCGCGTGACGGATAGAAAACTCCAGGAGGCAGCGTTAGGGTCAGTGTGCCAACGAGGGCGTTTGGCTCAGGGAAGCTCACCCAGGCCAGGGCTCCCTGGCACCCGAGCCCATGCCCTCCTGCCGCCCGTGAGCTTTTTAACAGGGTGTGCAGACTTCCTCCGGAGAGGCTGCCACCTCTGCATCCCCGGGACTAAAACCCACTCAGATCCCCTGTTATGGCTTGTGTTGTTTCTGTGAAAAGAGGCATTGCTGGGTGGTTGTGGGAAGAAGATGCGGGTAGGTGAGCGAGGACTCATTCGTCTGCCTCACCCCGGCCTCTAGTTTGGATGCAGAGATACAGCTTCGAGGGGCAAGAGACCGACGTCCTGAGGAGGGCGGGGGTCTTTCTCGCTGGCCCCTGCGCACCTGCCCTTCTACTGCAGTCTTATTTCCTCTCCTGTACAGGGAGGGTGGAAACTTCCAGGCCGGCAGCCAACTCTACCTACAGATGGATTTCGTCTGGCCCCATCGTGAGTCACAGTATTTTTTTTTTTTTTTAATGAATTACTTGCCAACATCTAAATTAAGAAGTTTCAGACAGAAACTAGATTTTTGGCTTCTCGTGAAAGCTCAGAGGATCTAGCAGCGCTGGGCCCGAGTCACGGTCACGGCAGGGCTCGGGCTGCTCCCTCCGAGGTGGTCCCGCTCCCCCGCGGCCCCTCCCAGGCCCCTGAGTGCTCTGGGTCGCCACCCCTCAACACAGAAAGGTAGCAGGATAAAGAGAGACTTGAAAAATGGGAAGGGAGGGGAAAGGGCAAGGAAAACTAGCTGTCTACCTTGAAATTTCACACTAAATTACCTAAGAGAAGTTCAGAAAATCGTGAGGTCACGTTTCTTAACCTGAAATGAATATCATTAAGTCAGCGCTGTTCTCAAAACTAAGGTTTTAGCTTCACAAATTTAAAAAGACATGAGAAGAAAATAGATTGGAATTCTTTCTGCGCTCAGGGCTGATGTTAAGCTCTTGGGTTAGGGAGAGACCCCCTTCCCTTCGTAACGGGGTGTTAGGGACTCGTGATTGGCTATTATTAGTGTGGAATCCACGGCTCAAGGGAATCAGACAAGAAATTGGGGAAATGAGGAAATAAATGAGCCGTGACACAGCAGCCCCTCTGCGCAGACACTGCAGCCAGCACCTCACCTCCTCCGCACAGAATTCCGGGACGTCTGAACCATCGCCTGCATTTGTGATGTGACGACACTGAACTCAGAGCGCTGGGGTGAGTTGCTCGAGGTTGTACATAGAGACTGGACGGGGTGTGGGGGGGTCTGGGTCCAAACCCAGGTCACTCCCCCGACATCCAGGCCTGGACCCATTTGATCCACCCTGCCCCGGGGCAGACATGCCAAGGACCCTGCAGACCCTGCCACCAGGGGCTCTTTCCCACACACAGCTGCCTGGCCGGTCCTGGGACTTCTCCTCAGACAACTTCGGATGCTTCTAAGGACAGCGTGAGTGTGCCGTAGACAAGAAGAGAAAGAAATCCCTGGAAAGGAAGAGGAACGGCCACCACCTCCAGGCTCCACCTCTAGACTCACTGAGGAAGGAACTGCTCCTCGAAATAACGGTGCCCTCGACACTGAAGAATTTTGTTAAAGGAGGGAAATTCTGGGAGACGACTCAGCTTGCACTCGACTTTTCTGGGCAGAGGCGCCAGCTAACGTGCAGTCCTCTTTTGCGTATCTCGGTTCCCACTGGAAGGGGAGAGGATGCCTTGCAGAGAGGATGCTTGACACACACTCACTAAACTGAGAAATCTAATAATCGACACAGGTGGGCCTCCGGACAGACTTCTGGTTCTACTCAAACTGTGAACTGAGTCAGGAAACCAAACCAAGGGTCAGAATTCATTTAATACCACTGACCTAAAACCACGATGACTGGAAGGAAGCCCCAGCTCCAGACAGCTGTCCACAGGGCCCTGTGTCGGGGCTAATCCCGGTGATAACCAAAGAAAAAGATGGAAAAAATCGATAGAGAAAAATAATTTCTAAAGGCAACGCATGGTTTTCCATTTGTTTTCATCTTTATAAATCATTAAGAAAGATAAATCCGTGTCCTTCACATACAGTCTGGAGTAAAAACTACGAATTAAGGTCTAGCCTCAATACCGCAAAGTCCTTTGCTGGAGGAGAATTTGATCCATGAAATGTCAACCGAAAGAACTGGGCCACAGGGGCCCTGCAGGAGCCGGCTCGTCTGGACAGCCCTCCAGGGAGCGGGCGGGAGCCGGGGTCTGACAGTGCAGAGTCACTGTCATAAATCTTACTCAGTGAGTCCCCGAGGGTACCACCAGTGATGGTCATTTTAACTTTTCTTTTCCATTAATAGTGTTAACCTGGGTTCTGGCCCCAAGCTCAGGCTACTGCACGGTGCCTCAAGAGAAAGGATCAGAGAAGCATTTTCGTCCTGTTCTCAGGATGAGGTTTTTAATCAGGTGACATTTTTGGGTAATTGCACGCCTCCCTTTTAGACACAGTGCATGTGTCTGGAGCACACGTGACCCAGAAGGGGTGTGAGACAAGGTTTCTGCGTCTGGTGGGACTGGATGGAAACTTGAAAGGAAGCAGAGGGTCACAACCAAGACTAACTCTGCAGCCAGAGGGGATGCAGACCCCGATCTCTGGACGGGGTGGTGCACACGTGCGGTCACGGGACGTCTTCCTGCACTCCAGCCCAGGTGACACAAAGCAGCACAGAGATGCCTTTAATCGCCTACATGGACCCATATGCAAAATTTTTTTTTTTTGCGGTACGTGGGCCTCTCACTGTTGTGGCCTCTCCCGTTGCGGGGCACAGGCTCCGGACGTGCAGGCACAGCGGCCATGGCTCACGGGCCCAGCCGCTGCGCGGCATGTGGGATCTTCCCGGACCGGGGCATGAACCCGTGTCCCCTGCATCGGCAGGCGGACTCTCAACCACTGCGCCACCAGGGAAGCCCCATATGCAAAATTTTTAAAGCCCACTCAGGGCGAAGGAAACAACACTTGGTTGCTCGTTTCAGTCTGCGTGTTTGCCAAAAGACAGCAATAGAAAAGGTAAATCTGAGATCACATCGCGCTTGAAAGCCACGTGAAGGATTTCAGCACTTTTCTCCAATGTCCTTGGATAAAGACATGAACAGTGGCAAGGGACTGTCACAGGCTCAGGTTGGGTCTTTGCTAGAGCCCTGAGGATACTCAGGAGAAGAGAGTGGCTGGGGGGTGGAAGTCCCTCCGCGTTAGGAGCCCGTGGGACTTGCTGGTAACACACAGGACAGAGGCATGCTTGGAGCACTCACGGGTCACAAGAGCAACACGCAAAGGCTTTTTCATGAACAATTTGGGGTGCGCACTTTATTTTCAAGTAGCAAAGCTCTTAAGACCGACGCAGAACCACAGGGAGGAGAACGTGAAGCCTGTCTATCCTTCCATCCATAGTAAGAGGCAACCGGGTGCCCCGTCCTCGGAGCAGCAGGTCAAGCTGGATGAGAATCGCGTGGGTGCTGTGAAACCTGAACAGTCAGCCCAGCAACAGGCCCTCCTGCGGCTCTGACAAGAGTAAAAGGTACACAGATGGCAACACCCCTGGGGCCCGACGCCAGGTTCCGGGGGGTCCCTGACATCCGCGCGACGGCCTCTACGTGGCCACGGCATGGTCCCCCTGTCCCGCCTGGACTCTGAGGGGTCCCCACAGAGCAGCCTCTGCTCTGAGCCCCTCCTGAGCCCACTTTCCTGGTGTCCGGAAAAGACGAGGGAACACGGTGCTGAGGAGGCCCCCCCGGCCCTGCGCTCTGCTCCCGTCTGCCCCCGGAGCCCCCGCTTCCCGGGTGCAGGTGCTGAGGCCCCGAGGTCAGGACGGGAGCTGAGCCGCAGCACAGACGGGGCCGGAATGAGAGTCCCAGGGAGACCCGTCCCCAGGGACCCCTGAGCTGCCATTCTCCCAACACCTGCTCTCACCCTTCCGACTGCTCATTTTTCTGCTGGAATTCTGAACTTAATGCAGTTTCAAAACCAAGAAAAGAGAGATTCTGTTTCACTGCCGTGAACATCCAACCATCTGTGTGAGGCCAGCAGACAAACACGCCTGCGTCACCCCACAGGCGAGTGGGTGCCTTCCCCAGGATTCTTCCTGCCATGGAGAAGTGTCTGGGGGGCCACCGGGGGGGAGGCCACGAGGGATGTCCGCCTGTGGTCAGCAAGCCCAAGGGGGACTGTAACCTTCTAGGGGGCTGCCCTGTTCTGGGAGCGTGGCATCTGGTGACCAGGCTAAGACGGATGACCTTGCGCCAGCCATCAGGGAGTTTACGGGTGGGTTTGGTGGGGGAGGAAAGAGGAAAACAGTACGAACACCCAGATAAGGGCCACTGGTGAAGTTCCTTCCTCCGAGTATTGGGAGGGTGGGTGTGTGACCTGTGGCCAATCTGAGTGAGAGCCCGTGATCGCCGTCTGACACTTGGGGGCGACAGCAAGGGGGACGGACCCGTGGGGGGGGGGGCTGCTGCCTCGGTGGGAGGGGGGAAGGGGCCAGGAAGCCGCAGAGCCCTACGGGGACTCGTCCGGGCTCGTGGCTGCCAATCGAGCACTGGTTTAAAATAATCTGTATCTTCATTTTAAGACATGCATCCTTCCTTAGGCAGAGAAAGGGAATCTCCTACAGCCTCACTTCTTCGAGACATCCCTGCTCGGCCCTGGTCATTACAGCAGGTTCTCCGCCACGCGCCTCCTCCCGCAAAAGCGATCACCTTCGTGAAGCTTCCTGCGTTGCTGCATCCACACCCTTCACACATTCGTCCGCAACATCATCTGAGCGGCTCCGTCACGTTTCATTATTCAAATAATTTCTTTCACTTCATGTCCCACTGTTGAACATCTAGGTAGTTTTCAACTTTTCATGCTAAGAGAACATCCTTCACAGTAAATGCCTAGAACCAGAATCTTGGGCTCAAAGCAAATGAACACTTTTAAGGCTTCTGATATATAATTTTTCCCCACAAGGCTGCACCAATGTGTCCTCTCATAAACAGTGGTGGCCGCTGTCATTAAAAAAAAAATTAACAACATGGTAAGTAGAAGGAGGACTTGTTTTTTTTAAGGTTTTTTTTCCAATTTCCATTTATTTCTTTGCTAGTAATACTGGAAATTTTTCATGGCTTATTAAATTTGTACTTTGTGAAATAACTATTCTTTCCTTTGATTTGTTTCCCTCTAGGGATACTAACTTCTATCTTCCATACTGATTTGAGATATTTTCCCTATATTAAAATTTTTGTGTCCGTATATCACAAATATTTTTCCTGCTGCGTTCCTGCCTTTTAATTTTGTTGACAATGTCTTTTTGACCTGTAGAAATTTGATTCTTATGTTAAGTCAACTATTGGTTTTTATGAATACGCCTGCGTTCAGTGTCATCCTTAGAAAGGCTTCCTACCCAGGAACTGCCTCAATTTTATCTTGTACTCCCGTCCACATGTGCGAATGAAAACCTCCACCATTTTTCAAAGACTAAACTATAAGATGCCCTCATCTGCCCCACAACTGACGATCCAAGCAGGTGCATGAAGCCAACAGACACAGGTGGGGACTGTAAGTCTGTCCCCATCACCTGGGACACGTCATCTTCGGGCAGCTCCTGCCAGAGTGGACCGGCTGAGGGTCAGGAAGCCGTTCCGTAAGGAGTCGCCATCTGCGTCCTGGCGGCTTCCACGTGTGGGCACGGGGCCAGAGCTCTCCAACCCCAGGCTCTCCCCCGGGGGCCTGGAGTGGGGGGCAGAGCCGCCCCTCTGCTGCCATACCGAGGGCCCGTTCTTGGAAAAATACGGTCCCCCACCGTCCTCTGTCCCCAGGATCCTCTTGTTCCTCCCCATGGGGTTTGTTCTGAGGGCCGGGGGACTGTGACCAGGTAGACAGACGGTGGTGTTTCAGATGGCCGAGCTCCAAGTCCAGGCCTGCAGGGAAACGCACGTCCAGGGCCCAGCGAGTGCATGGCAGGCCTGGCCGAGAAGATGTGCAGAAAGGAGGAATGTGGGAAAGGCCAGGGGGCCAGGTTCACGGCTCAGGTCCTTCCCTCAACTGGGGGGCAGTGGACAGCTGAGCTTTCGGGTCCAGCGAGTGACACGGTTGCTAACTCATCACTACAGATGAATGGATGGAAGCGACGGCACGACGGACGTTTAAGAGCATTGATCTTGTGGACAGTCACAGGGATCCGACTGCGGTGGGGAGGACAGTTAGGAGGTGATGAGAACAGACACCGGGGGCGCTGAAGAAGGAAGGGAAGCAGAGCCCGGGGCTCCCGGGAGGGTCGTCCCCCCTGGGGACCGAGGAGGGGAGAAGATGCTCTGGGCTGCAGTGGCTGCACCAGGTGGAGCGGGCATCACAGTGCCCGGGGGTCACTGGCCATCTGTCCTTCTTCCACGACTTTCCTCTTCTTTCCTCTCTCTCCTCTGCCCTGAAGGAAGCCCTTGGGTGTCAGACCAACAGCTCCGGCGGGAGGTGAGTGTGTCGGGCATGAGGGGGTCAGGGGAGGTGGGATGCCAGGGAGAGAGGCTCACTCCTTCCACGTGGTCCTCACAAAGCCTCCTTTACCACCAGAGGCACCAGCACGGGCTCGTCCACGAGCTTGAAGTTTCGGGCGAGGGCCTGGACCAGGTGGCGGGGCTGGGAGGGGCTGCGTGGACTGGGGGACCGAGACGGGACGTGTGTCCCCAGACGCGCCGGCAGCCGGGGGAGCCTCCAGGGGAGCTGCCGGGGCCTCACCTGCCATCTCCGGTCCCGGAAGCAGGAAGCACGGTGAGCCGGTTACTTCTGCCTGAATTTCAATAATCGGCGGATTTTACACGTTAGAGAAATTATTGCGCCTTGTAAAGGCACCTCTTTCCAAATGAAAGCTGTATTTTCCTCCCCTTTATATTAGTTTTGAGGTTATATTTGTTTGTTTCCATTTCTGGGGAAAACCCCAGGACATTTATAAACGCGGCACATTCCTAAGGCTTTGCCTGGAGATACAGGGGCAAGCGTCTCTCTTGAACGTTAAACAAACACATAAACAATGTAAGGCATCCCCAGGATTTATGATGTGACAACACAACCGTAATGTAATTCACGGGGAGTCACGAGTTTCCGTTTCTCTTCAACGAGGCTGTGGTCACTTGGTGTCTCAGTCCTGGGGGAGGACGAGAGGCTGACCGTGTTTCTCTGATATCTAGCTTACATACCTCAGCTGTATAGTTAAGTGTTAATATTTAACGTCACGGTGTACAGCCCTGCTGCGCTTTACCTGTGCAGGTTAATGGGAAGGGAAAGGGCACCCTGGACCCATCGGCCCTTGAAGATGGGTCCTCTCCCAGGAGTGCTTTCCTAAGCAGAGCTTCCGGAGCAAAGCACCAGATCCTTCCTCGGCAGGTAGCATCTCACTGTATCTCGCTCCACGCACCATATTTACTCACAGAGTTAGTCAACCCCACCGATGTTTAACATTTAATAGTATGTCCGAGCAAGGCCACAGACCTTGGTGGTGAATTTCCAGGGTAAGTCAAGACACATCCAAACCCACCTGGAGATGACTCCTCAGATTCCAAAGCACAGGAAGCCCAGGGACGGGGAACACATCGGGGGAGGGGTGCATCTGCAGGTGCGTGTGACGCTGAATCCAGCATGCTGCTCCCATGGCATCTGGAAGGCTGAGGTCCACAGCCGCCTCACAGCTACCGGGAGGGCACGGCAGCGAGGGACTCAGGCCCGGCCGTCTGCAAAGCTTGGACCCCGGGTGTGACCCAGCAGCTGGAAGCTGCCCCAGGGGAAGCAGCGCGGGAGGTCAAGGCCGCCCCGCTCTTCCTGCCTCGTTGAGTCATTGACCTCTGCCTCGTGCTTTTCTCCCAGAGGGCTGTCACTAGCGATAATGACAGGGACACACTACAAACATGCTTGTTTAACTTTACAACAGCTCTGCAGTAGGTGTTCCAAGCCTCATTATACCGACCAAAGAAAGCTCAGAAAAGTTGAATGTTTGCATTGGCAGCACCTGACGGTTCCAAAGCCTCTGCTCCGGCTCCTTCTGAAATGGACGTGATGACCCGTCCACTCTCCCCCAGATCAGGGCACACATCAAAGGAGCTAATACACATAACACAAAGGGCTACGGGAACCACAGGGTTAGAATGTGCCAAGTGTCATGTTTTATTGACAATTCTATTGCTAAAGGGAAGTATGCATTATTAACCCAATTACTTTGTAGTTTGTAACCTATTTTCTTAAAATAATCAAGATGGCTTTTCATGTTAAAATGTGTCAAACAGGACAGGTCAGATTAAAAACATGGAAGTAACATCAGAAACTATTTTCAAGGAAGGGAGAGAGCCTGGGATGAAAACGTTTTTATAATTTTGAACCTAAATGTCACTGCTCTAGATTTTAGCAGCCAGTTCACAAGAGAGGAAGCAATACCATGTAGTTCTCAGTGGTGATAAAAGAAATCCAACAGGTTTATCTGGAGAAGAAAAGCAGAAGGACTGACGTCCACCCTGAGAGGACGCGAACCTGCATCTTCAGGTAAAGGAAAGGATTCTCCAAAACCCTATTTCACACGAAGTTCATGGGGCCCCAGGAGTCCCCTGCTGTTAACTCTGCTGCCACAGCTCAGTCCCTCACCTGCTACTGCTCCATAGGAATGGTCTTTGCAAAGAGCCAGATAACAGGTGCTTTCGAACTTGTCCTCTGAATTACCAATTGTCTCAATATCTAGTTTGGAAGCCTCTGAAAGTAGCTGATCAGATGGTGAGCCCTCCCGGGATGTCTGATGTGTTCAGACGTCTGGACCAAGAACGCACCTTTGCCTGTAAGTGGCAACATTTACCCCAACAGAGGTGCATGCGGCGTCGTGCAGCTGAGCAGGAGACCCTGAGTCCGTGCCATGCGTCGTACCAGGGCGTCCTCAGGACAACTTGACAACATTCCCATCCTACGGAGCAGGAAGCTGAGGCACAAGGGGTCCAGGGTCTGGGAACTTGTCAAGGTCAAGTGGCTGGTGGATCCCGATGTCTGCATCCAGACTGCAGATTTTATCTGCACGGGCACTGTGAGGAGGGAAGTCTCCCCTCCATCTCAGGGGGCAGGGAGGGTGTCCTGAGAAGCAGCGCGGGAGATGCCATGTGTGGGGACCACCCTTAGTCAGAGGGCTCGGGCCCACGGAGGGTGGGGAAGCCTGGCAGGAAGTGAGGCCACATCGAAATCCCCAATTAAAGCAAACAACTCAGGGTCGCCAGCATCTTATTTCGTCAAGTAGGAAAAATGAAAATAAAAACACCATCATTTTCACAATAATATTATAAAAGAACGTGAAAATACAGGAGGGATGCAACCTCAGAGCAAAGAGTGGTCCTTTAACTTCAATGCATTTTTTTTTTTTTTAATCTCACCACAATATCCTACTTTTTTCAGGCTGCAGGCAAGGAAATCTTGTCACAGGCTGGTACCAGTTCTTAAACTGGAGCCTGGAACCCACTGCTGGGAGTGGTACAGGGTACCAATAGGTTTGTTAAAAGAAGATTATTCTTACGGGCTGAATTGTGAGCCCCAAATTCATGTGTCGAAGCTCTAACCCCAGGACCTCAGAATGTGATACACTTGGAGGTGGGGCCTTTGAAGAGGTTATGGAGTTAAAAGGAGGCTGTTAGGATGGGTCCTAATCCAGTCTGACTGGTGTCCTTATAAGAAGAGGGAATCTGGATGCACAGGGACACCAGAGATGCATGTGGTCACAGGGATGACCCCATAAGGACACAGCTCGAAGGAGAGAGGCCTCAGCATGAACCAACCTGCCCACACCCTGAGCTCAGATTCCTGCCTCCAGGACTATAAGAGAATACATTTCTGTTATTTAAACCACCCAGTCCAGGTATCTTAGTCTGTTCAGGCTGCTATAACAAAATGCCATAGACTGGGGGGCTTATAAAACAAAGTCATCTGTTTCTCCCAGTGCTGGAGGCTGGACATCCAAGGCCAAGGCACCAGCAGGTTCAGTGTCGGGCAAGGATCCCCTTCCTGGTTCACAGATGGCGTCTTCACCCTGTGTCCCCATGTGCAGGAAGGGCTGGGGGCTCTGTGTGGTCTCTGCTATGAGGGCACTGATCCCATCATGGGGGCCCCACCCTCATGACCTCATCACCTCCCAAAGGCCCCCCTCCTAACACCATCCCATTGGGCTTAGGTTTCAACATGTGAATTTGGGGGACGCTGTGGCATTTTTTTTATGGCAGCTCTAGCAAACTAACGTAGTTATCTCATGTCAAATAAATAGATGTGAAGCCTTGCAGAGGAAAGAAAATATACTCTCAGTTGACTCCCTGTGGCTATTAACTCCACCAGATACACACCGTGAGCATTTCCAGTGCCCCCTCACAAACACTGCCTCTCGCCCCCAAGAGCATCTCACACTGCTCACAGAAGATGGATTGCGCAGAAATCATTTCTAGTGTTTATCAAAGCCCAGCTTTGCCTGGGCTCGGTGAGCACAAGGGCTAACTCAGCATATCCAGGTGTCCTAACGCCACAGATTCCAGAGAAAGGACCGGCCTGGACACTCCTGGGAGGTGACCTCAGAGCCCTTGGGATGTCCTGCCTGATAAGACTGTCTTTGTAAACCCGGGGCCTTGGGCCACGCCAGATACTTGATGCTGCTGTGTGCTCACCAGGGAATGCCTGTTTTGTTTGCTGGATGCCTGGGGCGAGGTGGCATCGTTTGGCCTCATACCTACGTGACCGAGCCCTGCACACAGGCTCCAGGAGTTTCCCGATGGGCTCTTGCCCTGTACAACTTGTCACACGTGGCTGCTGGAGAACTAAGTCTGACTCCAGGGGCTGTGCCCGGCCTCTCCTGCCCTATGCACCTCATTCTTGGTTGTTATCCTTTCCCTGTAATCACCATAACCATCTCCTATCACCACATCACTGAGCCTGAGGGTGGTCTTGGGTACACACTGGGTGAAGAACAGATTATCAGCTACTAAGAACTGCTTAATGTGTGTGTCTTGATTCAAAGAAACGTGAGGAAAAAGTAGCAAAAGAAATGTAGCAAGAGCAGGTTTCTCCCTAGTGCCCCACCCCATGTGTGAGCACAGGCCCAAACCTAACATCTAAAGAAAAACAGGGAACAGCTGGACCCTCGGCACCTGTTTTACTATTTCAGTTTCGTAGCTAAGGCGACACTTAGAAAGCAGTTTAGGCTAAATGCAAAGAGAAGAAGAAGAATTGGGGCTGGTGTTTTAAAATAGCGCTTTAACTTAATCGATAGGGAGAAACGCCAAACACAGAGCAGATGACACCACCTGGCATTTCGACAAATATGCCATATTTTACAAGCTCATTAATTTTCATTCTGAAGTTCTGTTTAGTCACTTTCAATTAATGTTAGGGAGGGGTAGAAAGGTGGAGAAGAGAAACCTTGCCAGCCACGAGGCACTCGCTGAAAATTCTAGCACAGCTTGTAAACCCATCTTTTTCAAGGTGTCCATGTCAGGAGTCGAACCCTGAAACACACCAAGCCGATCTGATAAAAACAAAACAAAAACGAAAGGAAAGACGTGCGCTCACTTCCTCTTGTGATACTACCGGAATCACAACTAACTGCTGAACAATCATCAACAGGAAGCCACTGGAACTCACCAAAAAAGATACCCCACATCCAAAGACAAAGGAGAAGCCACAGTGAGACGGTAGGAGGGGCGAAATCACAATAAAATCAAACCCCATAACGGCTGGGTGGGTGACTCACAAACTAGAGAACACTTATACCACAGAAGTCCACCCACTGGAGTGAAGGTTCTGAGCCCCACGTCAGGCTTCCCCACCTGGGGGTCCAGCAATGGGAGGAGGAATTCCTAGAGAATCAGACTCTGAAGGCTAGCGGGATTTGATTGCAGGACTTTGACAGGACTGGGAGAAACAGAGACTCCATTCTTGGAGGGCACACACAAAGTAGTGTGCACATTAGGACCCAGGGGAAGGAACAGTGACCCCATGGGAGACTGAACCAGACCTACCAGCTAGTGTTGGAGGGTCTCCTGCAGAGGCGGGGGGTGGCTGTGTCTCACTGTGAGGACAGGACACTGGCAGCAGAAGTTCTGGGAGGTACTCCTTGGCATGAGCCCTCCCAGAGTCCACCATTAGCCCCACCAAAGAGCCGGGTAGGCTCCAGTGTTGGGTCGCCTCAGGCCAAACAACCAACAGGGAGGGAAAGCAGCCCCACCCATCAGCAGACAAGTGGATTAAAGTCTTACTGAACTCTGCCCACCAGAGCAACACCCAGCTCTACAAACCACCAGTCCCTCCCATCAGGAAGCTTGCACAAGCCTCTTAGGTAGCCTCACCCATTAGAGAGCAGACAGCAGAAGCAAGAAGAACTACAATCCTGCAGCCTGTGGAACAAAAACCACATTCACAGAAAGATAGACAAGATGAAAAGGCAGAGGGCTATGTACCAGATGAAGGAACAAGATAAAACCCCAGGAAAACAACTAAATGAAGTGGAGATAGGCAACCTTCCAGAAAGAGAATTCAGAATAATGATAGTGAAGATGATCCAGGACCTCGGAAAAAGAATGGAGGCAAAGATCCAGAAGATGCAAGAAATGTTTAACAAAGACCTAGAAGAATTAAAGAACAAACAGAGATGAACAATACAATAACTGAAATGAAAAATACACTAGAAGGAATCAATAGCAGAATAACTGAGGCAGAAGAACGGATAAGTGACCTGGAAGACAGAATGGTAGAATTCACTGCCATGGAACAGAATAAAGAAAAAAGAATGAAAAGAAATGAAGACAGCCTAAGAGACCTCTGGGACAATACTAAACACAACAACATTCACATTATAGGGGTCCCAGAAGGAGAAGAGAGAGAGAAAGGACCCGAGAAAATATTTGAAGAGATTATAGTCGAAAACTTCCCCAACATGTGAAAGGAAATAGCCACCCAAGTCCAGGAAGCACAGAGAGTCCCAGGCAGGATAAACCCAAGGAGAAACACGCCAAGACACATAGTAATCAAATTGGCAAAAAAATAAAGACAAAGAGAAAGTATTGAAAGCAGCAAGGGAAAAACGACAAATAACATACAAGGGAACTCCCATAAGCTTAACAGCTGATTTCTCAGCAGAAACTCTACAAGTCAGAAGGGAGTGGCATGATATACTTAAAGTGATGAAAGGGAAGAAACTACAACCAAGATTACTCTACCCGGCAAGGATCTCATTCAGATTCGATGGAGAAATCAAAAGCTTTACAGACAAGCAAAAGCTAAGAGAATTCAGCACCACCAAACCAGCTCTACAACAAATGCTAAAGGAACTTCTCTAAGTGGGAGACACAAGAGAGGAAAAGGACCTACAAAAACAAACCGAAAACAATTAAGAAAATGGTAATAGGAACATACATATCAATAATTACCTTAAATGTGAATGGATTAAACACTCCAACCAAAAGACACAGGCTCGCTGAATGGATACAAAAACATAACGCATATATATGCTATCTACAAGAGACCCATTTCAGACCTAGGGACACGTACAGACTGAAAGTGAAGGGATGGAAAAGAGATATTCCACGCAAATGGAAATCAAAAGAAAGCTGGAGTGGCCGTACTCATATCAGATAAAATAGCCTTTAAAATAAAGAATGTTACAAGAGACAAGGACACTACATAATAATCAAGGGATCAATACAAGAAGAACATATAGCAATTATAAATATATATGCCCCCAACACAGGAGCACCTCTATACATAAGGCAACTGCTAACAGCTATAAAAGAGGAAATCGACAGTAACACAATAGTGGGGGACTTTAACACCTCACTTACACCAATGGACAGATCATCCAAACAGAAAATTAATAAGGAAATACAAGCTTTAAATGACATAATAGACCAGATAGATTTAATTGATATTTAGAGGACATTCCATCCAAAAACAGATTACACTTTCTTCTTAAGTGCACACGGAACATTCTGCATGACAGATCACATCTTGGGTAACAAATCAAGCCTCAGTAAATTTAAGAAAATTGAAATCATATCAAGCATCTTTTCTGACCACAACACTATGAGATTAGAAATCGATTACAGGGGAAAAAAACGTAAAAAACACAAACACATGTAGGCTAAACAATACGTTACTAAATAACCAAGAGATCACTGAAGAAATCAAAGAGGAAATCAAAAAATATCTAGAGACAAATTACAACGAAAACACGACAATCCAAAACCTTTGGGATGCAGCAAAAGCAGTTTTAAGAGGGAGGTTTATAGCAATAAAGCCTACCTCAAGAAACAAGAAAAATCTGAAATAAACAATCTAACCTTACACCTAAAGGAACTAGAGAAAGAAGAACAAACAACACCCAAAGTTAGTAGAAGGAAAGAAATCATAAAGATCAGAGCAGAAATAAGTGAAACAGAAACAAAGAAAACAATAGCAAAGATCAGTAAAACTAAAAGCTGGTTCATTGAGAAGATAAACAAAACTGACAAACCATTAGCCAGACTCACTGAGAAAAAGAGGGAGAGGACTCAAATCAATAAAATTAGAAATGAAAAAGGAGAAGTTACAACAGACATCGCAGGAATACAAAGCATCCTAAGAGACTACTAGAAGCAGCTCTATGCCAATAAAATGGACAGCTTGGAAGAAATGGACAAATTCTTAGAAAGGTATAAACTTCCAAGACTGAACCAGGAAGAAATAAAAAATACGAACAGACCAATCACAAGTAATGAAACTGAAACTGTGATTAAAAATCTTCCAACAAACAAAAGTCCAGGACCAGATGGCTTTACAGGTGAATTCTATCAAACGTTTAGAGAAGAGCTAACACCCATCCTTCTCAAACTCTTCCAAAAAACTGCAGAGTAAGGAACACTCCCAAACTCATTCTATGAGGCCACCATCACCCTGATACCAAAACCAGACAAAGATACTACAAAGAAAGAAAATTACAGAACAATATCAGTGATGAATATAGATGCAAAAATCCTCAACAAAATACTAGCAAACAGAATCCAACAACACATTAAAAGTATCGTACACCATGATCAAGTGGGATTTATCCCAGGGATGCAAGCATTTTTCAATATACGCAAATCAATCAACGTGATACAGCATATTAACAAATTGAAGAATAAAAACCATATGATCATCTCAATAGATGCAGAAAAAGCTTTTGACAAAATTCAACACCCATTTATGAAAAAAACTCCAGAAAGGGGGCATAGAGGGAGTCTACATCAACATAATAAAGGCCATATATGACGAACCCACAGCAAACATCATTCTCAACGGTGAAAAACTGAAAGCATTTCCTCTAAGATCAGGAACAAGACACGGATGTCCACTCTGGCCACTATTATTCAACACAGTTTTGGAAGTCTTAGCCACGGCAATCAGGAGAAAAAGAAATAAAAGGAATACAGATTGGAAAAGAAGAAGTAAAACTGTCACTGTCTGCAGATGACATGATACTATACATAGAGAATCCTAAAGATGCCACCAGAAAGCTACTAGATCTAATCAATGAATTTGGTAAAGTTTCAGGATACAAAATTAATGCACAGAAATCGCTTGCATTCCTATACACTAATGATGAAAAATCTGAAAGAGAAAATATGGAAACGCTCCCATTTACCACTGTAACAAAAAGAATAAAATACCTAGGAATAAACCTACCTAGGGAGACAAAAGACCTGTATGCAGAAAACTATAAGACACTGATGAAAGAAATTAAAGATGATACAAACAGATGAAGAGATATACCATGTTCTTGGATTGCAAGAATCAATATTGTGAAAATGACTCTACTACCCAAAGCAATCTACAGATTCAATGCAATCCCTATCAAAATACCAATGGCAGTTTTTTTTACAGAACTAGAACAAAAAATCTTAAAATTTGTATGGAGACACAAAAGACCCCAAATAGCCAAAGCAGTCTTGAGGGAGAAAAACGGAGTTGGAGGAATTAGGCTCCCTGACTTCAGACTATACTACAAAGCTACAGTCATCAAGACAATATGGTACTGGCACAAAAACAGGAATATAGATAAATAGAAGAGGATAGAAAGCCCAGAGATAAACCCACGCACCTATGGTCAACTAATCTATGACAAAGGAGGCAAGGATACACAATGGAGAAAAGACAGTGTCTTCAATAAGTGGTGCTGGGAAAACTGGACAGCTATATGTAAAAGAATGAAATTAGAACCCTACCTAGCACCATAGACAAAAGTAAACTCAAAATGGATTAGAGACCTATATCTAAGACCAGACACTATAAAACTCTTAGAGTAAAACATAGGAAGAACACTCTTTGACATAAATCACAGCAAGATTTTTTGGATCCACCTCCTAGAGTAATGGAAATAAAACCAAAAATAAACAAATGGGACCTAATGAAACTTAAAATCTTTTGCAAAGCAAACGAAACTATAAACAAGACGAAAAGACAACCCTCAGAATGGGAGCAAATATTTGCAAATGAATCAATGGACAAAGGATTAATCTCCAAAATATATAAACGGCTCATGCAGCTCAATATTAAAGAAACAAACAACCCAATCCAAAAACGGGCAGAAGACCTAAAGAGACATTTCTCCAAAGAAGACATACAGATGGCCAAGAAGCACATGAAAAGCTGCTCAACATCACTAATTATTAGAGAAATGCAAATCAAAACTACAATGAGGTATCTCCTCACACCAGTCAGAATGGGCATCATCAGAAAATCTACAAACAACAAATGCTGGAGAGGGAGGGTGTGGAGAAAAGGGAACCCTCTTGCACTGTTGGTGGGAATGCAAATTGATACAGTCATTATGGAGAACCTTATAGAGGTTCCTTAAAAAACTAAAAATAGAATTACCGTATGACCCAGCAATCTCACTACTGGGCACATACCCAGAGAAAACCATAATACAAAAAGACACATGCGCCCCCAATGTTCACTGCAGCACTATTTACTATAGCCACATCATGGAAGCAACCTAAATGCCCATCGACAGACGAATGGATAAAGAAGATGTGGTACATATATACAGTGGAATATTACTCAGCCACAAAAAGGAAGGAAACTGGGTCACTTGTAGAGACGTGGATGGATCTAGAGACCGTCATACAGAGTGAAGTAAGTCAGAAAGAGAAAAACAAATATCGAATATTAACGCATATATATGGAACCTAGAAAAATGGTACAGATGAAGTGGTTTGCAGGGCAGAAATAGAGACACAGATGTAGAGAACAAACGTATGGACACCAAGGGGGGAAGTGATGGTGGGGGGATGGTGGTGTGATGAACTGGGAGATTGGGATTGACGTGTATACACTGATATGTATAAAATGGATAACTAACAAGAACCTGCTGTATAAAAAATAAATAAAATTCTAAAATTAAAAAAAAAACAACAATCCCAAAACAACAAAAGGAAAAAAACACCCCAAAAGACCCTGTAAATTCAGTTTCTTAGGAACCCATGAGTTTCACTCATTCATGCCCAGAAAAATCATAGACCATGTAGTGTGGTCATCCAGTTACAGCCCCAGCTTTCAAGCAGGACTATCTCTTTTTCAAAAATTGTATTTTTAAACAAGAATTGTATATATTTAGGGTGCCCAGCATGCTGGTTTGAGACACGTGCACACAGTGAAATGGTTACTACAGCCAAGCTAGTTGGCACGTCTGGCTCACATGGTGACCACTGTGTGTGGTCAGAGAACCTGGGATCCACTCCCTGAGCAAATTTCCAGGATGTGACCCAGTGTTATCACCTGCAGTCACCGTGCTGGACAGTAGTCTCGGGACTGCTTACCCTGCGTCCCTGCAGCTTTGTCCCTGTGACCAGCTCCTGCCCACCTGCCCCGCCCTCCGGCCCCTGGTCACCCCCATCTACCCTCTGCTTCTACGTATTGGACGTTTGTAGATTTCAAGTCTAAGTGAGATCATGCAGTTTTTGTCTTCCTCTGTCTGGTTTATCTCACTGAGCATAATGCCCTCAAGGTCAGGACCTCCTTTTTCATGGGTGAATAATATTCCCGTGTGTGTGTGTGTGTGTGTGTGTGTGTGTGTGTGTGTGTGTGTGTGTGTGTGTGTGTGTGACGTGTTCTTTATCCACTCATCCGTCCACAGACACTGGGGCTGTGCCCCCGTCGTGGCCTCTGTTGTGAATACACTTGAGCAGGACTCTTCCTGACTCACAGACACTTTCCCTCCTTTTATCCATGTGCTGCCTCATCCCACGAATATTTCTTAGCAACAGTGAGCACACCATGGTGTTACTGTCCTGCATCTACACTGGGCAGCAGGGATGTGACACACGGAGGGAAGAAGAGTCACTGCGGAAGCCATTCTCAGTCCCCAGAGGGAGGGGACTGAGGGGGGCACACGCGTGACGTTCCTGCAGGACCGGGAGAGGCGGGCCGTGTCCCCAACGCCTGCTCCCTCCGGCCGGAGCCTCCTGACTCCTGCCTGCCTCTTACCGCGCGACTGCACCTGCCTGCCTGGCTCAGCTGTCATCTCGTGCGCCAGGCGCCCCCCTGCTCAGGGGCGCCCAGCTGAGACCCCCCCCCCTCCCTGAACTCTGCAAAGACCCAGCCGTGTCTGCGTGGCCCCTCTCGGCCACCGCTGCGGAGCGAGGAGTGGTCTTGCCTCCTTTCTGTCGGCTGCAAACACAGGGCAGGTGTCATCAGGTAAAAACCACCAGGCGCGCGAGGATAGGAGTGGAGCCCGAGCACAGAGGTGCAGTCGCCCTGCGAATCAGGGTGAAGGGAAACGATGCTTGGAAACAGCAGTGCCAGAGCCCATGGAAAATTCTCCACCGACAGGTACCCAGCAGGAAGCCCAGGAAGGAGCAGACATGCCTCTCAGAAAAAGCTCGCTGAGGGCGTGTGTGGGGCTGGTCTGTGATGTCAGGAATGCTCGGGGGGTCGCTTTCCCCTGACATCCTTACCCGAGGCCCGGCCCGTCAGACGCAGGGTCTGTGTGAACGGTTAAAGCGCTGCTGACCGTCAGCCCAGCCTCCCGTTGATGCGTCCAGTCTGCAGGGGAGGGAGGTGGCGGGACAGAGTCACAGGCTCAATGGCGAACACGCACTGACCACCCACGACATGCCAGGTGCTGTCTGGGTGTCAGGGACACAGGGGGACATCCTTGCCCCCGAGCTTGCGTCCTGCCAGAGTCTGACAGAGGTGGGCACCCAACGGGCGGCCGTGTGGCTGGCGGGTGAGCGCTCATTTCTGAAGTTCGATTTGGGCCAGGAGGACGTGCCAGCAGGTGGCTTGAGCCCTCCCTGTCCTTGATGCCGCAGCCTCCCTGACTGCCCAAACTCCACAGAGCTCGAGGTCTGTGCTCTGCCCGCGCTCTCCTCGGCTCCACGGGGCGGTGCCTGCTTCCCCCAACGCCGCCCCCGTGTGCCCAGTCTGCCCCGGAACCCGGGGTGCCGGGCTCTCCCTGTGCCTGCAGGTTCCCTTTGCTCTCCTGGACCCCAGAGTCCAGCTCCGCTTCAATTACCCGCATTAACATAACCCCTCCAGGGTTCCTCCTCTCAGAGCAGCCCAGTTTGCGTTTTGGCTAAGTGGGCAAAAGTTGTTATTTCCAGACTCTGAACCTTCCAAATAATAACATAATAATATGTTATTATTTCGCCTGTGAGACCCTGAGAGAAAACGCGCAGAACGAACTCGTGCTGGGTCAGCAACACGCCTTCCCTTGCCCGGCTCTGATTTTTCTGAGACCCTTGGACACCTCAGGCCTATACTGGGTGCAGAACTGCTGACAAAGTGTTCTGTGCGACACCCACGTGCGCTCCAGAGAGGAGTGATTTATGACGGTGATGTTCAATAACCATTTGGCTATGGAGTTCTTCTGCTTAAGAACTATCTAGCGAAATTAAATGTCCTGTAAAAAAGAAAATGTGCCAGGAGAATTAAATATAGCTCTCCTGGAAAATGCCGGTGGACGTCAAAAAAAGGCAACGTTTTTAAACAAAGAGGAAACTATTGGTATTTGAAAATGTGTTTTGCACATTCCCCTGGATGTGATGGCGTCAAAGCAGAAGGTGCCTGGATGCTTCCCCAACCACACTTTACACAGGTAACCTGACACTTGTACAGCTCCCTGTGAATATACATGTTGTCACTGGATCATGGGATCCCAGAGAAAAAAAGAAAGGTTCTACTTTTTATCTGTTATTGGAAGTGCTACAGAATCCTACCAGCAGTGCTGAGAGATGAGCTCCCATGTTTTTTAAAGGGATTTTGTGCCAACGGGAAAACGGCGGTGGGGAGAGGGCTCTGAGCTCAGACCTGCCTCTGCGGCCCTGTTGGCAGGTCACCCAACCTCCCCAAGACGCAGGGTTCTCGCCACTAAACGAGGGCTAGGAGGTCACCTCCCAAGATCATGCAAAGTCTTAAAGGAGATAATGTCCAAGAAGCTCCTGCTACATTTGCTTTGCGTTTGCTTTTTAGTTTTTGAGGTCAGGAAGGTGCTGCGCACCAGGCAGGTCACTCACCCATCCCACGGCACCAGGTACATGTGTCCGTGTGCACAGCTCGCCCCCCGCCCCCGGAGGTGCGCGCTGAGCAAGCTGGAGGCTCACGCGTAGTGGCCCCGGGCCAGGGGTGTGGAAGTGCCCCACAAACCCCTGAATGCTCCCCGCACTTGTGGGTATTGTGGGTACAGGAGGGATTACGGGTCCAGGACACAGCGTCCAGAGGCATCTCCATCCCAGAAGGGGTCCCCTCTGAGAATCTTGAGGGAATTCTGTTGTTGGGCATCTATACTTCTGCACGGGCATCTCTGCAGTCTTACCCCAACACTGTCTTGGTTTAATTGTTTATTCCACGGAAGAGGCAAAAGGCATCTTCTTTCGGTTTCTCAGTGAAATAGGCAAGTGAGTGACTGTACCTGTGGGAGCACAGAGGAGGGAGGGTGAGGGGGTCTTGGAGTCAGCGTCCGAGGGCAAAGGGTCGGGGCCGGATCACAGGTCAGAGACGTGCTCCCGACTCAGCAAGGTCTGTGCTTGTTTCTGCGGAATGAGGTTTTCTCTCCGTGGGGTTATTAGCAAAGACGGCTCACCATGACGTGCACTGCACGACGGCCTCACACGCCGGACTCTTTACACACTCTGGGGACACGAGTGGATGCCTGGCCCTCGGGTCAGCCCCACTCCTGCCCTTGAACCCGCTCTCCATGTTCCTTCCTTTCTGGGAGGCCCCCCATGACAACCTGATTTTTTGTGTGTCGTGTTGGATTATCAAGAATACCCGGTTTTCTTTCCTTTTTCTCTTTTAGTTTATTTTTTCAGAGTGATCCTTTGCTTTTGCCACTTAGATATCCTGACCCCTGTAGTAACTGCCCTCTTCTGCAGGACACTCGGCCCCGTCCACAGCCAGAGTGCAGGGTCACTCGCTTCACTCGTTCTCATTGTGTGCCGTCTAGGGTCCGGGCTCCCCTGGGGCCCAGGATACAACCGGAGGGAACAGAGACCTCGCCCGGGGAGCTTGGGCGCCTCTTGTTCAGCGGCTCACACCCCTCACTTGCACTTATTTCCTCCCCTTACCTTCTGTCTGCTTATAGTGTTTTACACCCGAATAAGTCCTTTTCAGAATGAGGCGGGACACAAAATACATAAATAACACCCTGGGCTCCCCGAGGTCTCCGAGGTCCTCCGAGTGCCGAGTCTTCTTCTTGGGTGGCTCCCGGCTCTGGCTCTCCATCAGGACCAGGTCAGGAGGCCGCTCCTTGTGAGACACCCCCCTCCCCCGGGTCTCTGGATTCCTGGAGCACCTGGTACCGTGAGATCACGTTGACACTGGGACTTAATGATCGGTTTACCACCTGTTTCTCCAGAGAAGGAACTGTTTCAGGACAAGATGGATGAAAAGGGCCATGGGATCCTGAGATTGCATCTTCATGCCTGAGGAGTCGGATGTTTTCAGGATGAGGGACCCATGCACAGACAAGTCACCCCGAGGTCCCCAGGACTGACGGTTCCTTCAGATGTGCCCTGGGTGCGCAGACAGCTCAGCCACCGGTTACCCAGATGCTTACAGGACTTCTGCGTTTTCAAAGATTAACTGAAGCCCCTGTGAGGTCTGGGTCCCGGGACTCCATCTGGAGGACAGATGGTGAATCGATGCTGCAGGACAGATGTGGGGAGAGCTGAGGGGATGGGGGATGGAGGGGACAGGAGGGGACGGGGGGACGGAGGAGATGGGGAGACAGGAGAAATAGGAGGGGACAGGAGGGGATGGGAGCTGGGGGGATAGGAGGGGAGGGGAATGGGGAGATGGGGGCACAGGAGAAACAGGAGGGCACAGGAGGGGCAGAAGGGATGGGGGGACAGGCAGGGATGGTGGGGAGGTGAGATGGGGGGACAGGAGAAGACAGAAGGATCAGAGGGGAGAGAGAAGGCAGAAGGGCGGGCAGTTCATGGGGTGGCTTGGTGCCCTTTTCTTTACAACCTGTGGGCACCTCCACCAGGGCACCGGACGGTCGGGAAAGAGCTGAGGCACACCTGTAACCCTAAGAGGCAGGAGGCGAGGCTGCTGTGGAAACCCTCCCCGTGGCAGCCAAACCGCCAAGCTGCAGGCTCCGCGGGCTGTTCCGTGGGATCCGACGGACGGCCTCCAGCACGCTCTCCTCGGTGTCGGGGGCAGAGGCGGGGCAGGTGCGTGCCTCACGCACATCGAGTCTGCACGGTTTCATAATTGGAAGCTGCTTCCCAATTGTACCGGCGGCTTTTAAGGAAGATGAAGTGGAACGATAAAGTAAAAATGAGGAATTCACAGGCCGCCTCCACACGTGCTTAGCGAAAATGCAGTTGAGCCCTTGAAAGGCTGCACCGCCCGGATGCAGGGGTCTTGCAGGTGTCGTCTGGGGGGCGGGGAGATGCAGCACGGCCAGCTCGGAACGCAGGTCCCGCACGGGCGTCAGCTGCCCGCCGGCCAGTCCTGGCCGCCAGGGTTCTCTTAGCTTAAGCGAGTCAGGTTTGCAGCTGCAAAGCTGCCAGTTTTCACTGCCATCAAACTCCTCCTTTGCCCTCAACTTGGTGGCTTGGAAGGTGGCCAGTCAGGGTTTCCAGAGCAGCACGGAGGAGCAGTCTGCCCCGACCCCAGCTCTGCTGACACGCGCACCCAGGCGCAGGCTGCTAGGGGCCTCGGAGGGGGCTCTGGTGGCCCAGGTGGGCCTGTCCCGAGCCCACGGAGAGAAGCGCTCCGCTCTCCCGCGGGGCTGTCCGCGGCGCCTCCCACCTCCCGGTGCCAGCTCTGACAGCCGCGTGGGTCGGGCCCTGGCAGGGAGGGAAGAAGATGCCCAGAACTCGAATTTCCGCGCCCCTCTGCTGCTGTCAGAGTCTGGGGGGTGGGCAACCCGCCACGTGCTCTGCCCCACTCGGGAAGAACAGCCCCGGCTTCACGCGGTGGCTGCAGGGGGATCCTCTTCAAGCAGGTTCAGACCCAGCCAACTGCCTCCGGCGATGGAAGGCTCAGGGACCGAGGCCGCCCTTTCTGACCCACAGCCTCGCTCCTGCCGTGACAGGCTCCGTGGATGTCCCTGTCACGAGGGGTCACGTGGACGACACGCACCCTGCCCACAAAGACACTTCGGGGGATGTGAGGCTGCCCACGTGTGGCCAGAGGACGCCCTGGCCCCAGGCCTGCGTCCTTAGAGATGCCGTGATGTCGGCACTGTGAGTGCGGCGGGGCCCCGGGCCTGCTTCCTGCTGGCGGGGCAGGCGGCTGGTCGGGCCGCATCGGGGAATGTGGACAGGCTCTGCTCTTCCAGAGCGACGAGAACACCCGCAGGAACCGGGATGAAGGCCCCAGGCAGATGGGACAGTGGCTGCACCTCTGCGTCCTCAGGATCTCATGGGACGCGTCTGGGGGGCGTGGGCTCGGTAGCCGGATGTAAATGCTCGTGCCCGGGCCTGGCGCACGGGAACCTGCCTGCCGTTCGCGCAGATGCTCAGGCCCGAGTGCTGACTGCTGTCCCTCCAGCCCCAGGAGGCCTACGCAGGAACGTGTCACCCGTCGTGCAGTGGACACTCGTCATTTACCTAAAGTCTGCGGAAGGTACAGACGCCTCAGCCTCGGATTAAAACGCCCACTGTGAGGGCCCCAGGAAGAATAAACAAACGACGGTATCATCAGCCCCCTTCCGGAAACCCTGTGCTTGCAAAAGTGACTTTGGGGCACAAAACGCTGTGGAAATCCAGATGATTGCTGTCACGTGACCTTGTTAGGTTTAAAAATACCCTCAGCATCTGCGTGGAAATAAACTGACTACTCAGCTCCTCCACGAGCTGTGGCCCACGCCCGCTCACAAATGCAGCCACAAGGTCCGGAGCTGGGCCCCAACCCGGCCCGCCAGCACCACTTGCCTTGTGTCCACACGGGCCAAGCCAGGGATGCAGGCGGGAGACGAGACAGGACAGGCTTGACATCCCCCCGGCTCCAGGCTCCTAACTGTCCACTCTCCTGGGGCAACAAGTAGGACATCCCACGGCTTCCTCAGTGACGTCTGGGACCCTCGAGTCCACAGCTTCTAAAGTCAGAACTGAAGCTCCGCCCACCCCCAGTTCTCTCCCATGATGTGCTGTCAGGAAGAGTCTGTTTTCTGTTCCACACCTTCGACCAACAGCTCTGGGACCCCTGGCACTGGGCGCCAGCCATCCAGGTGCATCAGTGGCACATGAGGACTTTGCATCACAACTGTTCCCAGGGTCTCTGAACAGCGACCAAAACCTGGACCCTTTATCGTGTTCACAGAAACGTGGGGACCCGCGGAACGGGAAGGGATGGAGGCCACCGCCCGGCACACACCCCAGGGGAGCCGGTTCGGGAAGGAGGGTCAGGGTCCGAATCCTCCCGTGAGTTTCCCATCGTGTGCCCTCGAGTGGGTTTCCAACTTTTCTGACTGGTTTCTTTAGCTGCAGGAAACCACGGGGCTATTTGGAGGATTAAATGCATTTATGGAAGCTGAACATCTGGCAGCTGTCAGGTCTTAGGAAAAACAGAGCATGTTTGCTGTTTGTCACGACCTGGGGTGGCAGCCAGGAAGCCCCGCAAGCACAGGAGTGCGGGGGGATGTCGGCTCATCCTGCCTCCGGCACTTTTCTGCACCCGAGGGAGCGGCCGCCCAGGGCCGGAGGCCAGCGCAGGCTTATCCCTGCCCTGCCCGCAGGAGTCCTGACACCAGTTTTAACTCGTTAAAATGGGCTTTAATGAGGCTCACACGCATCTCTCCCCAGCTCCTTCCGCGATCTTTATTTTTCTTTGCAGGTGAAGATGGGTATTTCTCCCAAGATTCAGCCCTTGTCAGTTTTCCTTCTCATCATTTGGAAAATCAATAATTACTCAGGCTTCAGCTCTCAGCTCAAGTACTGCCCATCCTCACTCAAGTGTCGAAGCCGGCAGCCAGCTCCCCCTGCCTCGGCCGCCCCCCGCGCCAGAGCAACTGCCGCCTTCGCAGACAGGCGTCTGCGCTTGGAACGGGTTGTGACTCTGTACCTTTGTTTCTTTTATCCAAGCCAGTTGTCTGAGTTCAACCAATCTAGTAAAAAATAAAATCTCTGTGTATTCACAAAGCTGATTTTAAGATTTCCTCTTCTTTACATTCCAACCCAGCTGACTACGTGCTTTTTTAAAAAAACAGCTGACAATTATAGCTGGTATAATTGACCTACAAAAACCTGTGCACATTTGAAGTACACGATCTGATGAGTTTGGACATATGGACACACCTGTGTCACCACTGTCACCATCAAGGTAATAAACATCCATCGCCCCCAAAAGTTCCCTTGTGCCCCTTTGCCCTTCTGTGGCACGAGCCCTTCGCAGGCGCCCGGCCCGGCTGACACGGTTCCAGGGCTCCACATCCCTGGATCTGCAGCTCCCGAGAGCGTCTGCGCCCACCGACAGCATCCAGACTCGGGCTCCTGTATTCAGAGCCAGGACTTTGGAGCAGAAGCAAAGGCACGGCCGGGAAGTGGGGGCAGGAGGCTGAACGGGGGCTGGCAGGCTGGCGGAGTCAGGACGGTGAGAAAGGAGGCCGTCAGGGCGCGGCTTCGGGTCGCTCCTAAGAAGCTGCCTTGAAAAGACGCCGTTCGAATAAAAGGGCACTGAGAACACGAGGGCATCACCTCAGGGCCAACACTGGGCCCCATGAGCACGGCTGGGGCGGTGGGCTCTCTCTTCCCTCCCGTTCTCTGCGTCCCTTCCACGTGCCAGGAGGTGACGGGAGATTCCTGAACCTTCCAAGACTTGTTTTCTTAGACAGGGACCTGGTCTCATCATGAGGAACAAGTTCCCGCTCTTGTAAGAGGTCCCCACCTGCAGAAGAGGCAGAGGAAGGTGGCCTGGATAGCCTACCGCTTAAGCAACCGTGAGACGTTACATAAGCGCCTTTGAAACCGTGTCCCTGCGCTTGACACCGTTTAGAAGGAAAGTGGGTGTTGCTTCCTGGCGATCAGATGCCTTTGGAAGGAGCGCTGCTGGGGGTGCCCTTGCGGAGACACCCAGCCAGTGTCTGCAGCCCCAGCTGCTCGCTGCGCCCGGCCCCGGGATGCTCTGTGTCAGCTGCGGTCTCACTTCTGGCCGCTGATTTTATGCTCGGCTATTAATAGTCAGATCATAGAAGCTCCTGCTGCCATGAATGGCCCTAACTTGCTCAGGGGAGAGGTGGGGCGGTGCACCAGGGGCCGGATTCCCAGCCTGGCGGAGCCCGGAGGCCAAGGGCACTTGGGTGAAGGAGCCGCTCAGAGCGCGAGAGGCCGGAAGGGAAGGGATGTGCGTGCACACATCCTCTGCGGGGCGGACATTCACGGAGACAGACACACACACACAGGTTTTATGCCAGGACATGGCCGGCAGGTCCCAGGCAGGGACGGTGGGCTTCTCCCAGCAGGTCACAGAGCCTGACTAGGTGAGTTTTCACCCTGCTCCTGTGGACGCAAACCCCTGACGCTTCCTCCTTCCTTTGAGCTGCTGACCCCGTGGCAACGGCCATCAGGTCGTCTGGCGATCAGCACTGAGAACAGATGTGCAGTCAGAGGGGGAACTCCTCAAGGTCCAGCCGCAGAGTCCCCATGCGGGCTCTGCAAACCCCCCTCCCTCCCCTGCCGCAGGGACACGCTCCCCCTAAAGCAGCCCTCCCTTGTGTGAGACCCCGCTCCGCATCACCAGCCTTTTTCTTCCCTGCTGCAGCACACACACACGTTTCACTCCTTTCCTGGGTGTGGAGAGCAGCCCGAGTGTGCACTGCGCTTTACAACCCCGGTCGCATCTACGTCGGCCATGTGATGAGTTCTGGCCATAGAAACAGGAATGGAATTGACAGGGGCCACGTGCAGCTTGGCTCTCCACCCTGCACTGGCTCATCTGCCGGTTTGTGGCCACGAAAGCCACACACTAGAGGTGGCGGCAGAGCCTGGGACCCTGAATGGTCGCTGATGGCGGCGTGTCCCCTCCCCAGCCTGAGCTCCCCAACGACCGGACTGGTTGTGGAAAACTAAACTGTTTTCTGTTCTCTTAAGGTGCTGAGATCACGGCCTGCCCTGTGGCGGCAGCTTCTGTCAAACATCGCAGGAGGCGGCATCTCCCTTCCGTGGAGGGCAGGTGCCGTTGGAGAGCTCTGGTCAGTGGAGCAGCGTCACACGGCTTGGGAGACAAAGCTGCTGCAGAGGTTTCGGCAGGAAGCAGCTGAAACAGTCAACCCAGATTCAGACGAATTCATCTTAATTAACTAAGGCTGGGACCAGGTGTGGGTGTGGAGCTGCTGAGACCCCCGGTGTGTCCTGAAGGAAGGGCACCTAGAATCTGGGGTTGGACTCAAAGTAGGGACACGTCACAGGAACCGAGGAAGACCCACTGCTTCTGGCTCAGCCACGAGTGGAATGAATCGCCTTCCACTGAGATGTCGGGCCGCAGAAGGAGCAGGCGGTGAGAAGGGGTGGAGAGATCTGGGATGTTTTATTTAATAGACTTTATTCTTAGAGCAGTTTTAGATCAGACAGCACAGGATTCTCATGTGCCTGTCTCCCCTGCTCTCAATCTCCTCATTAGTAACATTTAGCATTAACGTGCACGGCTACTATAATTGACAAACCAATATCAATACATTATAAACGAAAGTCCATCCTTTACATCTACAACCTTGTACACTTTATATTCTACGGCTTTTGACAAAAGCAAAATGACACGCGTCCACCACTGTAGTGTCCACACAGAGTAGTTTCACTGCCCTAAAAGTCCTCTGCCTAGTCATCCTCCTTTCCCACAAACCCTGGCAAACCCTGGTCTTTTTACTGTCTCTACAGTTTTGTCTTTTCTAGAATGTCACTGAGTTGGAATCAGTGTGTAGCCTTTCCACATTGGCTTCTTTCACTTAGTCATATTCATTTAAGGTTCTTCCTGTCTTTTCATGGCTTGATAGCTCATTTATTTTTTAGGGCTGGATAATATTCCATTGTCTGGATGTATCACAACTCATCCACTCACTTACTGAAGGACGTCTTGGTTGCGTCCAAGTTTTGGGGATCATGAATAAAGCTGCTATAAACATTGTGTGTAGTAGCTTTTTGTGTGGACATATTTTTGTCAACTCATTTGGGTAAATACCAAGGAGCGTGACTCCTGGATCATACAATAAAAGTATGTTTAGTTCTGTAAAAAAAGAAAAAACAAAACTGCCAGACTGTCTTCCAGAGCAGCTGCACCATCTTGCGTCCCCACCGGCAGCGAAGAGAGTTCCTGTTGCTCCACGTCCTTGGCAGCATTTGGTGGTGTTGGGTCTTGGGATGTGGTTTGCTTTTTTTTTTTTTTTTTGCGGTACGCGGGCCTCTCACTGTTGTGGCCTCTCCCGTTGCGGAGCGCAGGCTCTGGACGCGCAGGCTCAGCGGCCATGGCTCACGGGCCCAGCCGCTCCAACGGCATGTGGGATCTTCCCAGACTGGGGCACGAACCCGTGTCCCCTGCATCGGCAGGCAGACTCTCAACCACTGCGCCACCAGGGAAGCCCGTGGTTTGCTTTTAAACGTGTTAAGAGTTGAGATGCTTTTTAGACATCAGTAAAGGTCTGGGGTAGATGCAGGATATAAGAGTTTGGGGTGCCGAAGAGACATTTAAGTTGGAGGTATCAATTAGAGAATCATCAAAAAATAGATTGCACTTAAAGCCATGAGAAGGATGAGGTGACTTGGAAAATAAGTAGGGAAGAAAAAAGGTCCAAGGATGGAGCTCTGGGCACCAAAACATTTAGAAGCTGGAAAGATGAGGAAGAACTAAAAAAGGCAACTGAGGATTAAGTGCCAGTGAAGTAGGGGAAAAATGGAGAGAATGTGTGAGGGAGAAAAGGAGGGAGAGAGAGGAAGGGAGAGGAGGGAAAGAGAAGTGTCTGGGAGGCTGGAGGAGCTGTTTAGGAAGGAAGCCAATAGTCAAGGATGCAGAGACGCCAGCTGGTCCAGTTCTAGCCCCTGGTGAGGCTACAAAAGGAGTTCTCGTTGGTGAGTGAGGCTGAAAGCCTGAGGGGACCACATCCACTGAGGAGGCTGAGAGCAGGGAGGGGCAGCAGAGACAAGCCCTTCCTCTGAAGGGAAAGCAGAGAGACGCGAGAGTGGCTGGAAGCAGGTATGAGATCAAGAGAAGTTTCTCTTTGAAGATGAGGGATGCCACCTGCTTGTGTGCCAGTGGAGATGCTCCAGAAGGGAAGAAACAGGCTGGTGATGCAGAGCAGGGTCTGCGAAGGCAAGGAAGCGGTCCCTCACACGGTGGGTGGGGGGGGGGGGGCGGCTTCAGGCGGAGCGTGTCCACGGGGGCCGGGCGGGTGCAGAGCCGCTGCAGGGACTCTGGGGGTGGAGCACGCGGAAGCTCGCCTCTGACTGCACGTCTGTTCTCAGCACGTGATGGCCAGGTGACCGACACGGGGTCAGCAGCTCAAAGGAAGGAGGAAACGTCGGGGGTCTGCATCCACGGGAACAGGATGAAATGTCAGCTAGTCAGGCCTTGTGACCTGCTTGGGGAAGCCCAGCGTCCCTGCCTGGGGACACGCCACGTCCATGGGAGGAACAGAAACCGTGCTGCAGAGAAAGACCAGCCTGTGCTGTGACCTCCTCCAAGGGCAGGAGAGCGCATGGGGTCAGTGGTGGACGCCGCCGGATGGAGGCAGGTCTCCTCTCAGGAGAGCGGGAGCTGTGTGCTCTTCGTTTGCGTCAAAAAGGGGCACAATATCTGAAGGATTCTGGAACCTTCCAGGCCTCCTTGGTATGAGCGACTTGGGAGAAAAAACAGCCAGCACCTAGTAGGACTCGCAGGGAGTGAACTCGGGGGGGTCTGCTCACACCCTGGCTGACTCTGCCATTCTGACTGGGCCACGCGCAGCACCGTCCCGACCATCTCAGCATCCCCAGACTGGAGCATAGCAGCCATTCAATAAATGTTGGCTGAATTTCCCCCAGATTGCGAAGTTGAATCTACCGACCCTTTAGACACACGTGAGCACGCACACACAGACAGACACACACATACAAAATACTTTTAGGAATAAAGGACAGGAATGTAAAGTTTCAGAAATCATTATGTTTTGGTCTAAAATGACCTTCCTCAGATAGATCTGGCTTAATCGAACCAACTAATAAGACACTGAAAAGGGAGTATTGCTCTAAAACAAAATACCATTTAATCTCAGTTGGCAAAAATGTTTCGAGACAAGCCTTCTGTCATCCTTCTGTGATGAGTTGAGAGTTATGTTCTTTGATGAGAGAATCCGGAAATTAAAATTACCTTTAAAGATGGGCTAGAAGAACCTTCCTTTTTTTTTTTTCTAATGCAGACTGTTTTATCACAGTCTCTCAACTACTCAACAGCTGATCCGGGCTCACTTTGGGCTCAGATCGTAATCTGGCTTCATTATGTCGCCGTGGCTTGTATTTTGTCGCCCTTCCCGGGATTTCTCTTCCTGTCTTCGTGGGTGTCCATTTAACCAGGTCACCACAAATCTAGCTCACGCGACTCTCCCTCAGGACACAACCGCTGTGCGTGACTTGAGCTGTGTCTGGGACGCCTTTCCTGCAAAATCCACACCATCGCCTACTCAGAGTGAACGTTGTAGATAATCAGACAATCATTCTTTATTAGGTCCAATTTCCCCAAAGCCTCCAGCACGTTCCTCAGCCTGAGTGCAAATTATCGCAGTCTCATGGCAAATACCTATTTTCTACGTTTCTCACAAACGCGGTTCTAGAACTTGAAAACCCAAATATCTAAGCAGTATTCTGGCATTTCCATTGTGCCTTCCATTATTACAGAGAGTTCATTCTGTTTTTCTTGTTCTGTCTTTACTAATAGTTTTTAAGAAGACTGAATCATAAAGATCATTGAATTGAGGAAGGAAGTATATTAATCGTAAAAAGATCATCATAACAGAAACGTCTCCCATTCACCCATGAAATCTAAAAGGGGGCATCGTGTTCTGCACATACTCTTTGGCTGCTCAGTCCTGTCCTGCAACCCTTGCGCTTATGTATAATCTAAGAAAGGGCCCCCAGACCTAATGAAAATGTGGGGAATGGATCTGTTTACAAGTTTGCAATTTTAAGAAGCAGGGTTCTTTAAAAATCGTATATTCATGCAAATAGGCATAAGTATAAGAAGTATCCCCTCAAAAAAGAAAAAAAACCTACACAAATTACACTGTATAGAACGCACCCCTGTTACCAGGCCTATAATTTGCAGGACCCAGTGCACAATGAAAATGCAGGTCCCCTTGTTCAAACAGTAACAGGAGAGCGTTAACCAAGCTGGGGCCCCTCTGAGCACAGGGCCTTTGCGCTGGAGGAGGCCCAGCACCTCGGACCAGTGTCCGGGGGAGACGCCACCCCAGCAGGACGGCAGCACAAGACCCCACAGCACAGATGCAAACTTCATCCCTGTGGGCGGTCTTCACTCAAAACTGTCATGCCGGAAGGCTTCAGGCCCATCAGAGATAAATTTCATGTTATTCTACTAACTAAAATGATACAATTTATTACTTCTTCTAACCTACGCTGAAAAGCAATGGATACAAGGCTTTCAAATGAGGTTCAAGCTAGTTTCTACTAGAATCCAGTGCTTGTTCAGCTGCTAATCGTGTTCCTACAGTCAGCGAACTACTTCCTCTCACTTCAAGCAAGAGCACGGCAGTCCCTTCAGTCTCCAAATGATTATTTTTCTGTATGCAGGATATAAACAATTTATACTGAAATATTTCACCTTCTACAATCATGTATTATGGCTACCTTGTAAACATGTTTATTCAAATTCATTGTTTTGTCTTTTTATTTTCTACATTTTTTTACTGATAAATTTGCTTTCCCTAAAGGTATCACTTAGGAATCATTCAGTGTTAGTATATATTGGGTTTGCGTCTTAGTTACCAGAATTTACTGAAACACACATTCAGATTTTTCTTTCCCACTATTGCTTTTATGTTATGGAACATGATTTATCATTATATATCCTGTCTTTGTGGCCAACAACTTCCCAGTTGCTATAGACTGAATGTCTGTGACACCAACCCCAAATTCATATTGAACCCTAATCCCCAAGGTGATGGTGTCAGGAGGGGGCCTTTGGGAGGTGATGAGGTCATGAGGGTGGAGCCTCGGTGAAGGGATCAGTGCCCTCATAACAGAGACATAAGAGCCCCCAGCCCCTCCCCCATGTGAGGACACACCGAGAAGACACCGTCTGTGAACCAGGAAGAGGCCTCAGCAGACACCGAATCTGCCGGCACCTTGATCTCACACTTCTGCCTCCCGAACTGACAGCAGCGTTTGGAGATTTTTTATTTTCCTTTCCGAGTCAGTAGACAGTTATCCCCATCTAAGGTTTCCTCTGGGACTTCCCGATGCCTCATAGGACCCTTACAGGAAGGACACGTGTCTGCCCCCTTCGTGGGCACGGCAGGCGGAGGGGAGTGGCCGATGTGGCACAGGGGCCCCGACTCGCTGAGCACCGTGCTCAGACGATGCTGTGTGATGGCTCGACACCTGATCCCCAGCCTGCCCCCAACAGAGTGCAGTCAGCTGAGATGGTGGCGTGTGCCAGAAGACGGCCTTCCCAGGGCCTTGGGAACAGTTCTGCAAACGTTCTCCTGGACTCTCCCTCCACTCCATTCATTTACCCCCCTAAAAGACTTAAATTTCCCAAGAACGTCAAGTTCACCCTCTCTGGATCAAGTTTAACAAACTGTAAGTTGGTGATAACCGAATGAAACTCAGTGATGAGACAAGGCGGGCAGCAAATAACGACTTGGGCATAGAGATTCCACGTTAGATACGACACATCACAGCGAAAATTAAAACAGTTGAGTTGGTTTTGTGCAATGTTTCCACTGTTCCATCATGCACAAAATGCCCACGTGCCTACAAATGAGGAAATACGGACTAATTCCAGTGATCTGCATACAAGTTACACACGCTCTCATTTTAATTTAAAACCGGCATTGCACTGTGGGAGGACACATGGTAAAGTTCATGCTGATAATTAAAATATAAAATTCTTCTTTACTTAGGATGACATAGAAGAGCAAGTAAACAATATGATGACAACTCAAGAGACCAGAAAAAAGGCAAAGCTCGGCTCTTCAGTACTTTTAAGGAGACCTTCCCCTGCTTATTGAACAATTGAACAGGCACCCCCACGTCTTCATTGGGCACCAGGCCCTGCGTATTCGGAGAGCAGACGTCCTTCGTGCTCACTGGGGAAGACGATGATAAACTTGCAACTTAAACTGTGATAAGTAGCATGAAATGGCAGTGTCGGGCTTCCGCAGTGGAACATGAGCTGAGTTTACGGGGGATCCTTGGAGAAAGCTCGAAAGGGAGATTGGGAGAACCCCAGGGCCGTAATTGTACATTTTATCTTTCTCAAGAAAACAGATCTGAGTTGGGCCATTTTTCGTTAGGAGGTGTACCCACCAAGGTTGCTGTAAACTTTCTAGATGACACCTGCCCACCTGGCCACGGGGGCAACGAACAAGCCTGGCTCCAGGCTCTTCTGTTCAGGCCCTTTAAGCTCATGTGCCTTCCTGGTCCATTTAGGGAGCGATCCCTGCCATATCCCAAAGAGAGAAAAGAAAATGGCAACAAGGTTTAATTTGGGCTGAGTCAGCAGTTTATGCATTTGAAGTCCGCACAAAAATAAGTTCGTCGAGCACCGCAAATTGAAACGACGGAAGATAATAAAAGCTCGCTGAAATGACAGAAGGCTCCAGCATTTCCTGCAGCACTGGCTGCAGTGTAGCAGGCCCGGCTCTGAGAGCCAGTTTTGCTGAAGGACGGAGAATGCCCATCTTCAGGTGAAAGCCAGGTGCAGGATGGGTTTGATCTCTAAACTGTTTGGTCACTGTTGTGGTTTGAGATCTTTTATGTTCCTGCTCTTTGGAGAAAGGAAGTAGGTCAGCTCCTTACTTTTTTTTTTTTTTTTGCGGTACACGGGCCTCTCACTGTCGTGGCCTCTCCCGTTGCGGAGCACAGGCTCCGGACGCGCAGGCTCGGCGGCCATGGCTCACGGGCCCAGCCGCTCCACGGCATGTGGGATCTTCCCGGACCGGGGCACGAACCCGTGTCCCCAGCATCGGCAGGCGGACTCTCAACCACTGCGCCACCAGGGAAGCCCGGTCAGCTCCTTACTTCATTGGGCTGTCAAGGAAAGTTTTGTTTTAGGTATTACAATTCCTACTTCTCTCTTCACTGCCATTTTAGGAAAAGAAATATGCCTGCCTGAATGTCTAGTATATATTAATTTTCAATACTTAAAGGATTGATAAAATGTTAAAAAAATGCAGCTAAGTAAGCAGGAATTAATCCCCATCAAAAGGAATTTTTGATAGGATAACACTTTTTCCCATTTCATAAAATTTAAAAAGAAAACTTAATGGAAAATGGATATAATATTGTGCCTTAAATAATTTTACACTTAGAGTAATGCTAATGCCTTAAGATGATATCAGAAGAACATGCTTGCTGTACATACTAAAACATGCAGAACGAATGCCATGGTGTAATTATAGACAACGCTGGGGACATAAAGTCACATTTGGTTTTAGAAGGGCAACCGTAATAGCAACCCAATTCTCTTATAGTTTTGTCAAGTTGAAGCAGGGTTAAGTTCACAGTCAGTGCAGATAAGCAAGGGACAGACTATGAACTCAGGCTCCGGGACAAGGGGTCTGTCGCTCCACTGAAACTCCGATGTCAGAGAATTACAAACACCCAAACACCGATCTGTCATTATGGGGCCCAGAGAGCAGTTTGTCCTGATTTGGAAAAGGTTAAATAAGGCTCAAACGCAGTATAACACAAACAGCGTGTCTTGAACACACAGAGACCTGAGACACGTCCTGCAGCCCTCACAGCCCTCCCTGTTTACTGAAGCCCAAACATCCCCAAGACCAGAGGCCACGTCCATCTCTGCCGTGAGGGTTACGACAGATACACACACACAACTGAATTCATGTCAAGATCCTGCGAGTTCTTCATTCTACTGAAACTGTTAATCCCATGAAATAACAACCGGGATTTCTGGAAGGAGGCAGGGTGCAAACAGTAAACAAATAACTAAGAACCGTGGTCCCTGAGCAGCCGTGAGCTACAGCCCGGCACCCGGCAGCAGCTTGATCGTTAAGCAGAGGCAGTCGGCTAGGTTTCACGGGCGGGTCTGTGACAGTCGTGGGTAATGACCCGATAACACGGCATCTCTGCCCTCCGGGAGTCCACTGCCTGCACATAAGTGGGGACAGGATGGAGCCACGCTCTGCCCACGTGGTGAGATGTGACCACCAGACTCGCCACCAGGCACTGGCTGAACCCTGACCCCGGGGACGAGGCTGTGTGTCACAGCTGCTTCAAAAGACTCCAGAAGGGTTTCAGTTGAATTTAACACAAGCAACATTTGTTACGCATGTTCTGTTGGGCATGGAGGGGAAAACAGTGAACTTGAAAAAAAAAGACCCTTACCTTCATGAGTTCATAGTCTAGGAATTGAGGCAGACACGTAAAACAATAACAAATAAATCATTATGCATTGTGACCACCCACCACCGTAAACAGATGAGAATTAAAGAGGGAGTGATGAACTCAGCTCATCAGAGAAGACCCTGACATAGTAACATGTGATCCACGTATTTGTAAGGAAAAGGCATTTTCCAGGGTAGGAAATGCGGCGAAATCATTTCACACTGAAGAAACCACGAGTGCCTAGTCGCCAGGGCTGTGCTCCCCAGTGGGATCGTCTGGGACATTCTTTTACTGTGAGGCGTCCTGACTTGCCTCGGTTGTATTTATCCTGGTAAAGAATGTGTATTTTAAGTTTGGCATTTCAATGCTTTTCATTATGCTTGGCTTTTAACTGAAATTCTATTTTATAAAATATGGAACATGCTAAACTCCTGTTAAATTATGTACATCTGAAATATTTAATGGCTATAAACTGATGTGAAATTCAAGGCTCACCCAACATTAAGGCAGGTATCTGTCACTAGTTACTGTTATCCAAGGTTTCTGCTGACCTGAAGCCTGTTCCCCAGATGAAACTCCTCAGAGATGTGGGCAGTTACACATTCCAGTTTATAGAATTAGAATACAGTTCAGGGTTTATGCTAAATTTTATGCTGTGAAATACAATTAAAATGCTTGCATTTATTGTGTCTGTTTGCTGAGTTACTTTGGAAACGAAAGAATAGGCCTAAGAAAATTGATTCTATAGATCAAAAATAAAAGAGCTCCTACTTACCAGAACCCAAGTAATCACCAAGCACAACTAATTACACCTTTTCTTCTCCCAGAATTCTGAAGTCAGAGAACCAATGAATTTTAGATTTTACGGACAAGGAAACGGAGTCCCAGAGAAACGCCATTGGGTTTATATGTGTTTTTAAACGTTCTGAAAAGAGCTTGCAATTCCTTATGTAACGCAAGAACTGAACATGCAAGCAGGCGACATCCTTGGACTGCACGCGCGGTGGTGGGTAGGGGCGGCACTGGGTCCCCACTAACTGGGCGCCTCCCACTCGGCTTGGGGAAGGACCCCGGCAGAGTGGGATCCGGCTTCAGGGACGGGGGGAGTAAGGCACTGAAGGGCGCGGAGGAAGGAGAGAAGAGCGTCCCTCGGGGCAAGTGCAGGGACCTGGGGCAGCTGGAGCTCAGCGCGTGTGACAGGCAGGGACTCGGGATAGCCCAGGTCGTGGCAGTGTTCGCACCACTATCCCACAGCAGAGGCGACGCCCTGCGCTTGTGTGCAAACCGCCCGATCACCTCCGTCCTTTTGTCCGCTCGTCTCCCAGACCTCTCGCGACACCCCTGCACCCACCGCCTCCTTCCTTCCCTCCATGCCCTTCCTGGTGCTCTGATTCAGCTTCGTGGTTTCAAGTCCCATCTGTATGTTGATGCTCCCAGGCAGTCATCCCGGTCCTGGCCGCTCTTCCTGCACCCCAGACCTCTGTAATCAGCCGCCTACTTGACACCTCCGTTTCGGTCTTTATTACACTCAGCTTGGCTCAGAGAACCCGTGATTTTCCACGGCAAATCTCTCCCTCCCCCCGTCTTCTCCTTCCCGGTAAACGACACCACGATTCCTAAACCACTCAGCTGCTCGGCTTAAATAGGAATCAGGCATCTTTGATGTGATTTCTTTCTCTCACCTCACAATAAATCCATCAGAAAACACTGTCGTCTTTGCCTTCAAAAGGCGCCCAGAATGCAAACACTTGCGAACGAAGCTGCCACAGCCCAGGCCACAGCATCTCCCGCCTTGGTGCAAACCTTCCAGTGGGTCACCCTCCCCACTCTTGGAGCCCCGCGGTTATTCCCCCCGCCCCCCGCCAGCATCAGCACCGCCAAGAGCGTCCAGCCTCGTCCAGAGCAGAAGTCCAGTCCACGGCACGCCCTGAAGGCCCTCACGTCCCCTCGCTTCCTTCCAACCCCACCTGCTGTGGTTCCCACCTTGATCACCTCACTCCAGCATCACCTGCCTGGGTGATTGTTACGCACAGATTTCCTTCCTGTTTCATTTCCTTACACTTGATATTTCCCTGCCTGGCCTGTCCTTCCTCCAAAGCTCCCAAGTCTCCTTCTTCCCAGCCTTCCCATGTCCACTTGAAGGTCAGCTCCTCAGAGAGACTAAGCCTGACCTAAGACGACCTCCCTTCGCCAGCCACTCCGCTTTCTTATCTCAGCACAACTGATGGTATCTGTTGACATGCCGACTTACTAGGTGCCTACCTTCCCAGGAGCATGTAAGCTCCAAGAAATCGGTGAGTTTGCCTTTGTTACTGCTGTATTCCTGTAATGAATGAATATTTTGTCACTCTCTGTATTGGCTTATTGCACATCCATCCCAACCCTGTCTAGAATGCACATGCATAGATCGATGATGTACGGATAGAAAGATACGATACACAGATGACGCATAAATAGCAAGATATGACAGACTGATAGATAGATGACTGATAGATACGTGCACTTCCTAGTCCTGGTAAGGAAGGTTCCAAACGTGACGTGATGTCTGTTCTACCAATCTGCTGCCCTTGCACGAGTCTCTGATTTGAATTTGAGTCAGAGGAGACCAGTTTGAAGTTTCAGGGAATCTATTTTACCAGCACAAATTGTGGCAGAGGTGGGGGCGATGATTCCAGGGAGAATCCCACAACTCAGCCACTCGCTGGTGCAGCAGCGGAGGCCCTGACCAGAAGCCGGAGGCTGTGGGCTCAGCTGTGGTGGCCACAGGGCACCCGGGGAGCCGGCCCGAGCCGGCCCTCCGGTCCCAGTAACAACCTGAACGCCTCCCGTCCCCCTGCGTCCCCTTTCCACTTCAACTAGCAGATGGGAGCCACTGTTTGCACCCGAGCCCTCACTAATATAGCAGCTAAGTCCCCTAAGAAACCACAAAGGAGATACTAGGTGGATTCCCATCTTCCAGGTGAGAAACAGCCACGCTGAATCCATGCATCATGAGTTTTGAGTTCATCCTAAATCTGTGGGGACCCACTGAACCCTCACCAGTGGTAAAAGGCCATCATTAATTTTGCGTTTCAGAAAGATTGCTCTAGCAGCTGTTGCGGATGCCGGGGTCTGGGAGAGCAGGGAGACTGATTACGAACAATGGAAACTAGAAAGATGTCCGAGTACCCGCCTCCATACACACGCTTTCATACTCATACACAAAATGGATACGGTTTGTATTTTGTTAACCTAATAACGAGCCATTTCACAAGGCAAGAACACCGTAATTAAATACGTAGTGTGTGCTGATTTCTCGGTATTGTTATACATACCAGTGGGAAGTTATGGCCAAAACCTGGGACCAATACTCGCCCGATGAAAACACATCCACAGACACATACAGTCTGGCGTGTGGGAGCTTGCAGAGATGCCACGAGCACCACACTCACTCACACGGATGGGGTTTCAACCGTAATCTGTCATCACTGTGTATCCATTGCTTTGTAAGAGCTCCCTAATTACTTCAGGCCTATGGTAACAGGTCAGGCATCTGATGTGGGAAGAATGAGGGTGTTGGGATTACGTGGTTCATGCTGTTTAATCAAGGAGAACACGATTTTCAGCAACATGATTGAAAAAATGACATCCCTAGGTAAATAAAGCTAGAGACCCCCAAACTTCTTTTGTATCTGCGGAAGTGTATTACGCATCACGCGTTGCAGATTTTGAGAAAAATAACCCTTGTCAGCGACCCGATCACCCCACTGACTGCTGTCCCTTCAGACAGCTTTCCCGGCTAGCGGGTCACTGCCTGTGTGATTAATTCATTAACTCATTCATTAACTTCCGCAAAAGTCAAGCTAAGTGCCCTGCCTTTAGTTAAGTGGAATCAAATGATTAGGAGAATCTTGTCCTTGTTCACAGACCAGAAAAATCTATCAGTGAAAACAATAAAATTGACTACAGACACACAAAGCTTAAAGCGATGGTTAAAAAATGATTTTAAAAAGTACTGTATTTAAAGTCCCTGCATTCGCTTGCTAGAATTTGCCAAAACAAACCACCACAGGACTGGGTAGCTTCAACAAGAGAAATCCACTCTCTCACAGTCTGGGGCCAGGAGCCTGAGGTCAAGGTGTGAGCAGGCTGGTTCCTTCTGAGGCTGCGAGGGCATCTGTTCCAGGCTTCCGGCAGCCACCACACCTTCGGTGGTCCTCTCCACCCTCAGCTTCACGCATGTTCTCGCTGTGTGTGCGCCTGTGTCCTAATCGCCTCTCCTTGTAAGGACACCAGTCACATGTGATGAGGGGCCCATCTGACCCCAGTATGACCGTATCCTAACCAATTATGTCTGCAAAGATGATATTTCCCAATAAGGTGGCATTCTGAGGTGCAGGGGATCAGGACTTCAACACAGCAATGTTGGAGAACACAATTCAGCCCGTAACAGTGCTCATCAAAGATAAAATATATCTCAAGTTACTGTTGACCAGAATAAATCTAAACATCTTAAAACATTTGGATTCAGAACGATCCCGGCAGCAATTCAGCTGAAGTCTGACTCACTCGATCCCTCCCGCCCTCCCTCCCTCCCTCCCTCCCTTCCTTCCCTCCCTCCCTCCCTTCCTTCACTCCTTTTGCTTAAACAACTGGACACTTTATTACCTCACAACCCAGATGCCCGGATGTAGGGCTACTCCACTCAAACTTGAGCCAACACCAGGCTCCCTCCGTCGGTCTTTCCTTCTCTACCCTCCCCAGCGCTGGCGTCTTGGACCAGAGGTCAGGGAGGACCTCCTGTGGGGCTCCCGTGGCCCAGCAGGAAGGAAGGCTCTTCCTCTTTGGCTGTGTTTTCAACAGAGAAAGTTGGACTTTTCCAGTTATCAGCTGGGGATTGTGGAAGCTTAGCTCATTCTCTGGTGGCCCTCACCAGTTCCTAAAACATGTCAAATTTGAGCTATAACTCACCGACTGCAACATTCACCAATCTACGGCGTACAGTTCAGGAGTTTTCAGTGCAGTCACAATGTTGTGCAAACATCACCACTATCTGACCCCACAACATTTTCATCACCCTAACCTAAAAGGAAGCCCCCCACCCATCAGCTGTCACTTCCCATGTCCACCTACTGCCAGCCCCTGGCAACCACCAATCTGCTTTTTATTTCTGTGGATTTGCCTGTTCTGGGCATTTCATGTAAGTGGAAACAGGCAGCATGTGACCTTCTGTGTCTGGCTCTTTCATTGAGCCTGAGGTTCTCAAGCTTCATCCATGTTGTAGCCTGTAGTGTCAGTATTTCACTCCTTTTTGTCACCCAGTAACATTCCATATTATGGGAATAATATTCCAATTACGTTGGAATATTCCTATATTTATATAAATGGAATAATATTCCATCGTACGGACCTACCATATCTCTTCCTAACTTTTCATCTTCCTAGCTTCCTTTCCTCCTTCTCTTTTTTCCGAACAGTAAATGTCTTTAGATTAGACACTTTAAAAAAAGCCTTTTATTCCTGCTGTGTCTGTGGAATCCTGACCTAGGTTTGGGCACAGGGAAAGCATTTAATACAAGTTGGCTGTTTGAGTGACAGAAGGAAAGGATGAATGACCCGACCTGCCTGCCCGTCAGGACAGGCATAGGGTGGTCACAGGGCATGACACAGCACCCTGTCCCCAGATGACAGGCCACCCCTGGGGAGAAAGATTGGCACCTGCCCTCTGAGGATCCTGACTTCTAGGCGAGCAGAAGACCTTGGGTTTGGACACAACAGGTTTTCAGTACCGCCCTGGCCTCCCCACCGTGGCTTGGTGGCTGTCAATATATGTCAGCGAAGACTTAGCTGAGATGAGAAAAATTAGGAGACGCAGTCTGGAATGCTTCCAGGGGCACAAAAGCAAACAGTCATGTTACACTGCTGGTCGTCCAGTCCGTGTTTGCACAGAAAATTAAAACAGGGCAAAATTATACTGAATTTTGATATGAGTCACTTGATTTTCATCTAAAAATAATAAATTAGTATATCACTTGACAGTATCTAATCTATAACCTCAGGTCCCATTTTAGTGACATGGGGGAGCTGCTTTTAGCATGAACGGAGGTGACCTATAACCTACATCAGGGCACGCATCTGTCATTCAGGGGAGGATGCCTCCCATGGAGGCTGAACGCCCAAGTCAGAAACGGCCTTTTACAGAATCGAAGATGCTAAAGGCTGCTGATTTGCTGAACGGCAGACCCTGGCTCCAAAGAAACGACGGGCACTGGTAACTTTAATGTACTAGATATGCACAGTGGATAACGGTGTTGGGGAGGTAAAAAAAAGAGCTACTGAAAACAAACCCAAGAAAGTGAAACTGAAGTGAAAACCACATATTCCTGGACAAGCTATACACCGAACAAACTTTTTTTCATGTTTTTGCTTTGGTTTTGAGAAATTAAAGACTGAAATGAGACTGTTCAACAGTTATTGAAAGACAAGAAAGGATGGATGGAGGGAGGGAGGGAGTAGGGATGGAGGGAGGGAAGGAAGAAAGGAGAGAAGGAAGGAAGGAGGGAGGGAGGGAAGGAGGGAGGGAAGGAAGGAAAGCCATTTCTAGATATTGTATGAGGGATTCCACACCTATAAATGTTCTGTTTTTAAAACTTGTTGACTTTCTCTAGTGTTGGGAACTACCCCCCATTATTTCTTGACTTACCTCAGGAAGTTTTACTCTTCCCAAAACATTACCCGTCATACGTGTTTTCATTATCCGAAAACAATTCTCTAGTGAAAGTATCAGAAAAATATCACAATGAAGCGATATTCTAGAAATCATATGAATAATTCAGAAAAAGTAACTGCTGCTTATAACTACCTGTCAGTCGATGTCCTGCACCATACGGGGTACATTGGGCGGGAGAGGTGAAAGGAGGCAGGCACACAGCCTTTTTCTGCACAGGTTGGGACTCCACCTGGAGAAATCCCGGGGGACACTGCTAGAGGCTGGTGACCAGCTGCATCTCCTGTGTCCACCATATGGAACAAAAGAAAACTTCCAGGGAATTCGGGGACAGGAAAGCCATGGGGGAGGCCACGGAGAGTTCCAGACCTCCGGGCAGGGGGAGCGGGAGTGTGGCCTGGGTGAGAGTGGGAACCCTTGTAGCTGAGTGTCTGCTACACACCCTGAGCTGGGCTAAGCGCTTTCACTCATTCTAGTCTCTCCTCAAGGCAGAAGAAACTTGGGAGGTGGCCACGGAAGACTGAAATCAGAAAAGTAGCCTATGACGTGAGAGTAACTCAGCAGTATTTTTTGATGGAAAATTCCCCAAATACTTTATCAAACAACAGACAGATCTACAGCGTAATGATTTTAACACATTTTTAAAAAAAGTATTGTGCGACCCTTAACTTCCTAACTGCTACAAAATATACCACACTTTTAAGGTCAATAGCACCACGACGAACTCATTTCAGTTAGCTGTAAGATGAAGTTGGGCTTCCGTGTGAGAAGAAAATCTCTATTTTCTCAGGGTCATTTGCCAAAAATATTTCGCATGTGTACTTAACACTAATTCCAATGGATAACCGAAAAGCTTGTGTTGCTACAAACTCTAAAGCAAATAAATATGTATTGATAAGTTTCTTATAACACATATTTATGGGATATTATTGTAATTTTTAAAGTCTGTAAACAAGTAGTTAAGTTCTATCATCTTATGTAGGAAAGCACCTTTTTGGTGGTTTCTGGAAGTGAGGGGAATTCACGAGCCTCAGTCTTTGAATTAACTCATGAATCTGGGGAAGGAATAAATACTTGGGCTCAATTTCAGCTCTGCTTGACCCGGGCCTCCCTCTGCCTTCCCACCACACACGACCCAGACTTTTCCTTTTGATATCTATATTTTAATTTGAACCTTTCCTCACCCTCTGATTGGAAAATGTTTTGCCTTTTACACGATTGGCCATTTGGGATTGAATCACCTCCCAGCAGCCTTCAAAATAGGGTGTTTGTATTTCCCACTGCGTGTTCTCCACCGTAACGCAGACGGACTCCCTCAGCATGTGTGCGTATGTATGTGTGTGTGTGTGTGTGTATGTGTATATATATATATACACATACACACTGCAGGCACGTGGTGAAGACACACGCCCCGACCTCTATCGAGTCAACACTGGTGAGCATTTTCTTTCAGTTCTAACCGCGGTCCTATTTCTACTAACGAAGCCAAAGACACATGCGGTTCTGAATATTACCTTTTTATTTGTTTTTTTAATGAAGTTTACTACCTTTGAAATTAGATCGTATTGTAGATAGGGCTCGACTTCACTCATTCGGTTGGACTCACAGGATTCCATTAAATAGATGCACAGAGAAGAGAAGTAACCCTTTTCTTAGAGATGGACGATTACCTTCGTTTCCAGTCTTTCATTCCTATGAACCCTCCTGCAATAAACAGCTCTACCGCTATTCGTGTGATCATATGCGTATTTCTATGGAATGAATTCCAGTTTAATTCGTTGAGTGAAAAGGTGTGTGCGTTAAAAATTTTTTTTGCGAATATCTTTATTGTGGTAAAATATATGTAACAGCAAATCTGCCATTTTTTTAACCATTTTTAAGTGGACGACTTAGTCTGTGGCATTAGATACATTCACCATGTTGCCAACTGTCACCACTGATCTTTTCCAAAACTTTCTCAACACCCCAAATAGAAATCTTGTGACCATTTAGTAACAACTCCCCATTCCCCCTCCAGAAGCCCCTGGTAACCACTAAACTACTTTCTGTCCCTGTTTGTTTTCTTACTGTTGAGTTTTAATTGTTCTTTGTATATTTTGAATATGGGTCCTTGATTGGATATGTGTGTCTGTGGTTTGTTGTTTCTTTTTCTTAACAGTGTCTTTTGCAGAGCAGAAGTTTAATTTTACTGAAGTCCTACTAATCATTCTTTTCTTATTCTCCAGTGTTGTATCTGAAAAGTCCTTGAGAGACCCAGGGTCACCCAGATTTCTCCTATGTTAACTTCTACAAGTTTTATAGTTTTACATTATGTCTACAATCTATTTTGAGCTAATTTTTTTGTGAAAGATGTAAGATCCAAGACTAGCTATTTGGCCCACATAGGGTCTACGTTGGTGAATGTTCCATGGGACCTTGAGAAGAAGGGGCGTCTGCTGTTGTTGGATGAGGTTGTCTATAGATGTCAGTTAGATCCAGCTGATGGATGCTGTTCAGTCCAACTACGTCCTTAGTGATTTTCTGCCCCTGGATCTGTCCATTACTGACGGTGGGGTATTGACATCTACAGTTAAAACAGTGGGTGCACCTATTTCTCCTTGTAGTTTCATCAATTTTTGCTTCATGTATTTTGACACTCTATGGAGTGCATAAACGTTAAAAATTGTTATGACTTCTTGGAGAATTGGCCCCTTTATCGTCAGGTAACAGTAGGCCAGAAACTGGAAGTCTCGTCTCTGGGTTTTCACAAATGTCCTCTATTGTGCTGAGGAAGTCCCCTTCTATCCCTAATTTTCTGAGCGTTTTTAACCATGAACAATTGTAAGGTTTTGAAAATGCCTTTTCTGTATCAATTGAGATGTTTTCTTTCCTTCTTTTAATGTGGTACTAATCGATTACTCTTATGTTGAACCACCTTTGCATTCCTTGTTTTTCTCTGAGTTTTTTCCCCCCACCTTTATTGAGATATAACTGACTTGCCTCCCTTGAATAAATCCCACTTGGTCATGTGTCTAATCTGTTGGATTAGGTTTGCTAGACTTTTACTGAGGATTTTTGCCTCTATGCCCAGAAGGGATGTTGGTCGGTAATTTTCTTCCTTGTGATCTCTTTATCCAGCTTTGGTATCAAGGTAATGCTGGCCTCAAGGAATGTGTCGGGAAGTACTCTCTCTTCTTCTATTTTTCTGGAAGAGCTCAAAAAGGATTGGTGTTAATGTTGTATATGTGTTAATTGGTGTATATGTTTTGTAGAATTCAACAATGAAGCCATCTGGACATTTCTTTCTTGGAAGTTTTTTTTTTTTTAAATTACGAATTGATCTCTTAACCTGTTATAGGTCTATGGAGATTTTCCATTTCTTCTTCAGTCACTTTAGGTAATTTGCATGTTTACAGGAATTTATCCATTTCAACTCATCTAATTAGTTGTACAATAGTATTCTCTTATAATCACTTTTATTCCTCTATGGTCTGTAGTAATGTCTTCACTTTCATTTCTGATTTTAGTTGTTTGTGTCTTCTCTCTTCTTCCTGTCAGTCTAGTGAAAGGTTTCTTAATTTTTTGATCTTTTCAAAGAATCAACTTTCAGTTTAGTTGATACTCTTTATTGTTTTTCTATTCTTTAATTTTCTCTACTTTACTATTGATTATTTCTTCCTTCTGATAACTTTGGCTTTCCCTAGTTTCTCAAGGTATAGAGTTAGGTTATCGATTTGAAATCTTTACTCTTTTTAAAATCTTTTAATAGCATTTTCAGCTATTAATTTCCCTCTAAGCACAGCCTTTGTAACATCCCATATGTTCTGGCATGTGGTGTTTTCATTTTCATTATCTCTAAGTATCTTCTAATTTTCCTTGCGATTTCTTCTTTGACCCACTGGTTGTTTAAGGGTGTCTTGTTTAATTTCCACATACTTGTAAATTTTCTGGTGTTCCTCCTGTTGATTTCTACCTTTTATCCTCAAAAATATACTTCATATGATTTTAACCTTTTCAAATATACAGAGACCTCTTTTGTAGCCTAAAATATTGTCTATCATAGAGAATGTCCCATGTGCGCTTTATTTAGAAGTGTATTTAGAAGTATAGTTTCTCTTTTCGAGTAGAGTGTTCTACACATACATGTGTATTATATCTAGTTGGTTTACAGTATTGTTCAAGTCCTCTATTTTTATTGATCTTCTATTTAGACATCCTATCCATTACTGAAAGTGCATGCAAGTCTACCATCCTTTTATTTCCATCTGAATAACGTCCCTTAGCATTTTTTTAGAGCAGGTCTAGTGGTATCAAACTCCCTCAATTTTTTGTTCATATGGGAATGCCTTAATTTTGCCTTTATTTTGAAGGAAAGGTTCAGTGGATACAGACTTATGTGACAGTTTTCTTGCAGCACCTTAAGTATCATCTCATTCTCTTCCGGCCACCATGGTTTCTGGTGGGAAATCAGGTAAATAACCTTCTAAGAGTCCTTTGCATGTGATGAGTTGCTTCTCTTCTGCTTCTTTCCCTCTCTCCATTTTTTGTCTTTCAATGGTTTAATTATAATGTGTCTTTTTATGCACCTCTGTGTTTAGTCTACTTGGAGTTTATTAAGCTTCTTCGACTTGTAGATTCATCTCTTTCCTAAAAATTTTGGAAGTTTGTGGCTATATTTCTTCAAATATTATTTTATTTATTTATTTATTTTTTGCGGTACACGGGCCTCTCACTGCTGTGGCCTCTCCCGTTGCGGAGCACAGGCTCCGGACGCGCAGGCTCAGCGGCCACGGCTCATGGGCCCAGCCGCTCCGCGGCATGTGGGATCTTCCCGGACTGGGGCACGAACCCATGTCCCCTGCATCGGCAGGCGGACTCTCAACCACTGCGCCACCAGGGGAGCCCTTCAAATATTATTTCTGCTCCTTCTTCTCCTTCGGGAACTCCCACGATGGGTATATTAGTCTCCTTGTTGATATCCACAAGTCCTTTAGGCTCCCCTCACTTTTCTTCATTATTTTTTCTTTCTGTTCCTCAGCCTATAATTTCAGGTGTCTTGTATTAAAGTTTGTGGATTCTTTCTTCTGTGTGCTCAAATGTGCTGTTAAATCTCTGAGTGAATTTTTCATTTCTGTTATTGTACTTTTCTTCTGCAGAATTTGTTTGGTTTCTATAATGCTCTATCTATTTATATTCTCATTTGTTTATACACTGTTTTCTCAATTTCTTTTAGTCGTTTGAGCATATTTAAGACAATTGTTTTAAAAGTATTTGCCTGGTAAATCCAATGTCTGGACTGCCGCAGGAATGATTTCTTTCAATTTACTTTGTTGCTTAGAATGGGCCATACTTTCCTGTTTCTTCTACTTTTTTTTTTTTAATTAAAACTTTAAAATTTTAACAAGTTAAAACTTTCCTATGTGCTTTTTATTTTTCGTTGAAAACTGGACGTTTGAAAGTTATACTGTGGTAACCCTGGAAACTCTTCCCCAGGGTTGGCTTTTTTTGTTTTTGAAGGCTACAGTAGTCTGTTTAGTGACTTTCCAAACTTTTTTTTTTAAACTGGATTTGCTGTGGTATGTGGTCACTGTTCCTTAGCTTGAGACCAGCTAGTGTTTTGACAGAAATTTCCTTGATGCCAGAAGCTAAAAAAACAAAGAACAAACAAAACCGTTTTCCCAGTCTTTCCAGATTTTCTCTGTGCTGAGCTGTCCTCCAATGTGTAGGCAGGCTTGCAAGAGCCTAGATGTTAGCCTGAAGCAAAATCTCAGAGCCTTCTCAGGTCTTTTCCGCACACACATATTGACCTGGGTATATATGTGGCTTTCTAAATTCCCACTTACAAACAGGTACTTTTTATTATTTTTTTAATCATGGTAAAATACACATACCTGATGACTGGTTGGAGCCAAGGCAAATTCCACGAAGTTTTCTTACCATTTTTGAGTTGCCTTTTTTGATTAAGCGTTTTCTTGGTTGCTGTAAACATTCGACTGCTTCCCAGTGTTCTGACGAAGTTGTTTCTGACCATTTCTCCCTGTTTTGTTCATGCTTCTGCGGGTGGACCAGCATTTGGAGCTGCCTACCCCACCATTTTGCCGATGCCACTCCTGTTCACCTTAAATCTCCCTTCAAAGAAGCTCTGTCAGTCTTGGGAGGGAGCATCGAAGGCCTTCATCAGTGTAGTGCATGAAGAAATGTTTTCATCTTTGTCAGTTTGATGAGAAAAAATAAAACACTTCATAAAAAATGCTTCATCATTAAAAAGGCCGAGCATCTTCTCATATGTTCAGAAATCATTAATGCATATTTATACAGTGAAGTATGCACCATGCAGCCATCTAGCTTAATGTAGTAAATACACAAGACGAATCACACTGCCTCGCTCAGTACGTGATGCAGGACACGATCACCTGCCACGCTAACTCACAAAGCGGGTATGCGTGCGGTGGGGAGATGCATGGGAGGGAAGGGGGAACCCTGAGGGTGGAGAGCACGTCCACACAGAAGAGGGACAGTGTCACTTTAAAGCTGGCATGACTTGGGCATATGCAGAGTCAAGTGCAATCTAGACTGACTGCTTTCCTACAAGTTCTTTCTGCTCCCTGTTTCATGTGACTTTTTCTGACTTCTTTCACTAGAAATTTTAAAAGATACATAAAGGCAGATGCAACTCACTGCAGCCAATTTGCAACTACCCTACTCCCTAGTTCAGAATCGTGGTGAGGGAAAGCAGACGGCATTCACATAGCAAGGTAAAGAGAGTGCCCTTATTCCAGAGGCTGTTTCCCTCGTGTAAGGAAAGGAGGGCTTCTGTGTCCTTCGAGAGAGCAGGGGACCCATGCTTAGGACACAGCCTATTATGTTCTGAGGTGACTGAGCTGCCAGGCTTTGGCCACAGACGTCAGTCGCTGTCTCTAAACGCTTGTCCTGCAGCAAAGCCTTAGCAGGGCCTGCATGTTTCTGCTCCCACTAAGGGCTCCGAGCCGAGTAAACGAGCGCTTTAAAACTGCAATTATCCTTGGGAAGGAAGTAGTAAACCCTGGGCGAAATGATTCACTTTGCAAGGTCCAAACAAACATTTCATCTAATGACCGTCCCCAGTGAAGTAGCAGCTATTGGCTATATAAACAAAAAATAATAATAAAATAATCTTTGAGCCAGGAAAGAAGAGTAAATTCAGGGGTGATTTACTAACTTGCTGATTGTAATCCAGAAACTTTAGAATTAAAAAGATATATTACTAAAATAGTTTTGAAAACTATTTAATTGTGTATTGCTTTGATAGGATCTGTGAAGAATACTGAAGAAAAAGAATTCACTTTCTGTAAAAGAATAAAAATACTATTACATACAGAAAGCCATGTATAGCGCATACTGCCAGGGACTATGGCTATATTACGTACTAGACACGACACGGCATCCTTTCATGCAGATCTTGTGTGGGTACCATTTTCTGAAGAAGAAAATGGGGCCAGGGAAGTACCAATAGAACCTGTGAAGGACAGAGTCAGAATCTTAACCAATTCTTAAGGCCCATCCCGCAGTTTTAAACGCAGTTACGTTATTGAATGACAGGTTGTGAGGACTCACTATTTTAAGGAAAACGTAAACTAAACACGTGATTTGTATAAACCAAACAGGGCAATGCTAAAGATCCAGAGGGTCTGGGGCCCTGTGAAATCACCAAAGCCACAGCTACTGTGTGTGGAGACCACCAGGGACCACGCACTTCACGTGTGGTATTTCCAATTTCCACAACCCGCTAAGATATTGATAGACAGACCCTACTTTCATCTTTTCAAGAAGGAAACTGCACTCAGGGTCATTGGGTCGCTGGCTGTGACGGCAGCATGGGAAGTGGCAGAACAAGCTTTAACCCAGCGCAGCTGGCCCTTGCCCTGCACCCCAGGGCGTCGGCCTGGACGAGGCCAGATGACACACTCTGTCCGCCTCGGGCTCACCTCCGGGGGAGGGGCAGCTGCCATGTTTCCCCGTTTCCCCACTGGCACCTGCCTTATTCCATCTGCGTGTGCATCTGACCTTTACCCTCCGATCTATCTCTACGTGGATGCCAGGTGATGGTATCAAGTGTGATTCCAGATATGCGCCTTTGCAACTTATTCCCGTGACGCCAGAGTGTTCATCGTACGTTAATTAATGGCAACAGCGATGCACAAAACACTGACATCAGGTCCAGGGCCCGAGGGTTCATGTAGCGAGTGTTACCCGACTTCCAAGAAATTATTTCCTCTGCAGTTTCATAGCATTTGACTCATTCTCTCTCCTGAAGCTCTATTTAGCTATGAGAAGTATAGTCAAGTATAGTCAATGTAAATTTAATTTGCTCTGTTGGAGTAAGAAAAACCGACCACCACTGGTGCCTTTCATTGCTCTATTTTCTTCTTCTTTTAAAAGAAAAAGTGGATTGATAATCTCGGCTTTTAATCAGCTGTCATCGTAGTCGTTTTCCTTAGATATTCTACTTTTGCTGGAAGCTTTTTTTTTTTTTTTTTTTTTTTTTTTTATTTCTAGTGTTTTTATATTTTCATTTTCTACAATTAAACTTTAATATTCCTCAATTTCTCTTTTACATAAGGTGTGAGAAGGAGCTCACATTTCTTACTAAAGTACTTATGGAATTACTAATTTTTTTTTTTTAACATCTTTATTGGAGTATAATTGCTTTACAATGGTATGTTAGTTTCAGCTTCACAACAAAATGAATCAGTTATATATATACATATATTCCCATATCTCTTCCCGCTTGCGTCTCCCTCCCTCCCACCCTCCCTATCCCACCCCTCCAGGCGGTCACAAAGCACCGAGCTGATCTCCCTGTGCTATGCGGCTGCTTCCCACTAGCTATCTACCTTACGTTTGGTAGTGTATATATGTCCATGTCTCTTTATCGCTTTGTCACCGTTTACCCTTCCCCCTCCCCATAGCCTCAAGTTCATTCTCTAGTAAGTCTGTGTCTTTATTCCTGTTTCACCCCTAGGTTTTTCATGACATTTTTTTTTTTTTTAAATTCCATATATATGTGTTAGCATACGGTATTTGTCTCTCTCTTTCTGACCTACTTCACTCTGTATGACAGACTCTAGGTCTATCCACCTCATTACAAATAGCTCAATTTCGTCTCTTTTTATGGCTGAGTAATATTCCATTGTATATATGTGCCACATCTTCTTTATCCATTCATCCGATGATGGACACTTAGGTTGTTTCCATCTCTGGGCTATTGTAAATAGAGCTGCAATGAACATTTTGGTACATGACTCTTTTTGAATTATGGTTTTCTCAGGGTATATGCCCAGTAGTGGGATTGCTGGGTCATATGGTAGTTCTATTTGTAGCTTTTTAAGGAACCTCCATACTGTTCTCCACAGTGGCTGTATCAATTTACATTCCCACCAACAGTGTAAGAGGGTTCCCTTTTCTCCACACCCTCTCCAGCATTTATTGTTTCTAGATTTTTTGATGATGGCCATTCTGACTGGTGTGAGATGATATCTCATTGTAGTTTTGATTTGCATTTCTCTCATGATTAGTGATGTTGAGCATTCTTTCATGTGTTTGTTGGCACTCTGTATATCTTCTTTGGAGAAATGTCTATTTAGGTCTTCTGCCCATTTTTGGATTGGGTTGTTTGTTTTTTTGTTATTAAGCTGCATGAGCTGCTTATAAATTTTGGAGATCAATCCTTTGTCAGTTGCTTCATTTGCAAATATTTTCTCCCATTCTGAGGGTTGTCTTTTGGTCTTCTTTATGGTTTCCTTTGCTGTGCAAAAGCTTTTAAGTTTCATTAGGTCCCATTTGTTTACTCTTCTTTTTATTTCCATTTCTCTAGGAGGTGGGTCAAAAAGGACCTTGCTGTGCTTTATGTCATAGAGTGTTCTGCCTATGTTTTCCTCTAAGAGTTTGATAGTTTCTGGCCTTACATTTAGGTCTTTAATCCATTTTGAGCTTATTTTTGTGTACGGTGTTAGGGAGTGATCTAATTTCATACTTTTACATGTAGCTGTCCAGTTTTCCCAGCACCACTTATTGAATAGGCTGTCCTTTCTCCACTGTACATTTCTGCCTCCTTTGTCAAAGATAAGGTGACCATATGTGCGTGGGTTTATCTCTGGGCTTTCTATCCTGTTCCATTGATCTATCTTTCTGTTTTTGTGCCAGTACCATACCGTCTTGATAACTGTAGCTTTGTAGTATAGTCTGAAGTCTGGGAGCCTGATTCCTCCAGTTCCTTCTTTCGTTCTCAAGATTGCTTTGGCTATTCGGGGTCTTTTGTGTTTCCATACAAATTGCAAAATTTTTTGTTCTAGTTCTGTGAAAAATGCCAGTGGTAGTTTGATAGGGATTGCATTGAATCTATAGATTGCTTTTGGTAGTAGAGTCATTTTCACAATGTTGATTCTTCCAATCCAAGAACATGGTATATCTCTCCATCTATTTGTATCATCTTTAATTTCTTTCATCAGTGTCTTATAATTTTCTGCATACAGATCTTTTGTCTCCTTAGGTAGGTTTATTCCTAGATATTTTATTCTTTTTGTTGCAATGGTAAATGGGAGTGTTTTCTTGATTTCACTTTCAGATTTTTCATCATTAGTATATAGGAATGCCAGAGATTTCTGTGCATTAATTTTGTATCCTGCCACTTTACCAAATTCATTGATTAGCTCTAGTAGTTTTCTGGTAGCATCTTTAGGGTTCTCTATGTATAGGATCATGTCATCTGCAAACAGTGACAGCTTTACTTCTTCTTTTCCGATTTGGATTCCTTTTATTTCCTTTTCTTCTCTGATTGCTGTGGCTAAAACTTCCAAAACTATGTTGAATAAGAGTGGTGAGAGTGGGCAACCTTGTCTTGTTCCTGATCTTAGTGGAAATGCTTTCAGTTTTTCACCATTGAGGATGATGTTTGCTGTGGGCTTGTCATATATGGCCTTTATTATGTTGAGGAAAGTTCCCTCTATGCCTACTGGAAGCTTTTTATTGTTTGGTTTTGGTACACGTATATTGCCATTATTTTAAATATCTCATTTACTGCTTTCTTCGTAAGTGAAAGCCTAGGACCCTCAGATTTCTCGCCATTCAGTCACGTCCCGAGACCTCCCTACTTAAGGATCCTGGCTTCTGTGGTTCTCAACAGCTGCCTCAGCCGCTACACGCAGTGTCCACACGCTCCTGCCACGGTGGTTTCCGGCTCAAGCCTAGCAACGCTGTGTGATCTGCAGCTCACCAGCCCCCTGTTCCTCTAGGCAGAACCCAGCTGCTAAATCAGAAGTCCTCAGATATATTTTTAGTTCCCTGCAAGGACACACTGACCGGCTACTGATGTAACCTTTCTTTTGGCTTCACTTGCAACTTCATGAATATTAAAATGGCCTCTGCACTGGAAAACGCAGTTAAAAACTCTCTACCCCCGATTCCACCCACTGACCTTTGTGAACTGGGAATAAGTCTCCTGGATACTCTGAGTGGTCTTCCAGGGGTCCTCTCTCCTCACAGGGGGAAAAAATCACCACTTTTCTTTAAAAGTGCATTAGCCGCTCCATTTACTGGGGAGATAAATACGTCTTAAAAGCCCATCTCTCTCAAGTTCACCTGTGATTCTGGTCCAGGAGAGAGGACGCTGGGATGCGGGGATGGAAGGGGCCCCCCAGGATGGCCAGTGCAGTCGGTGAAGGAAGCAGATGTAAGATTGAATTAGCTTATGTAAGAAACAGTCCCAAACCCCGGAGATGAGAGAAGGGAGAAGAGAGGCCTGGCAGGGAGGCACCGTCAGACCACCCGACCTTCCTGTTCCCGAGACTCTGCCTTCTCTCTTGGGGCTTCTTGCCGGCTCTCGAGCCCCTGTGGGGTTGAGTCCCCACTGCGTGCCGGGGGAGAGGGCGGCTGGGCTCGTGCACAGACAGAACTACTGACTCTCCATTAAGAAAACGTTGGATCTTCCAAAGGAAAAAACAAATTACTAAAGCTTCCGGATGGCACTAGGGATGAAACACCATATATCAGCTCCAGGACAATCGGCCTCATACACTTGCTTTCCTCCTTCTTACCCCATTGCCTGCTCTCTCTTCCAGGAAAGTTCTCTCCCCGCTGGAGGAGGGGTCCAAGGACAGCCAAGCACCCATTTGGTTACATTCTGCAGACGGAGCCACAAGAGAAATGGGCTGGGAGGAAGTGGCAAGTTCAACTGTGTATTCCCCCCACCGCACAGCCCGGAAGTGCTGCTCCCGAGGAAGACGCAACCATGCGTGAGAGACAAACAAATGCACATCGGATTCTGCCCACTAGAGCAGTGGGGCTGTTCCGGGGGTTGACCTTCTGTCTCCCCAGATCGGAGGGCCCGTCTCGGCCACGGTGCAGTCCCAGAGCAGAGGGGTCCCACGCCTGGTCAGCACCCTGTAAATAAGTCACCTTTCTGGTAACCCGAGGTCAGTGCCCGGGAAGGTGCGGTTAGGGATGCCAGGCAGAGTCAGACTCTTATTTCTTACAAAAATACTGCACCTGATCTCCAGCTCTTTGATTTATTAAACCGAGATGTGTTTAGTATCGCTGACACTGCCAGGCCGAACGAGATAGATGTCCTCCCACCCGTACACTCAGGTTGATGTGGCTGAAATACGGCTCTGTGTTTTCCAGACATTGAGCAGTTAACACCGTGTCTCATGTCCGATCAATGTGGAGCTGCGTCTCAGCAAACGTCAGGGGAGAGCAGGAAGCTCTCAGGGGCGAACGTCTAGTCCAGGCCCCTTTCACCCCTTCTGCTTGAAGTCCAGGGGCAGTGCGTACATGTTTCGGTGGTGCTGGCTTTGAAAGTTGCTATGGACTGAATTGTGCCCCACCTGCCCCCAAATTCATATATGGAAGCTGAACCCTCGGGGTGACTATATGTGGATTAAGGTTATTAAGGTTAAGTGGGGTCACAAGGGTGGGGTTCTAATCCTATAGGACCAGTGCCCTTTTAAGAAGGGGCACGAGACAGCTCCCCCTCTGCAGGTGAGGACACAACCCAAAAACCATGTCTGCACACCGGGGAGGGTCCTCACCAGGAACTGAACCTTCTGGCACCTTGGACCCCAGCCTCCAGACTGTGGGAAACCAACGGCTGCTGGGACAGGGCCCCCGTCTGCGGCCTCTTGTACGGCAGCCCCAGCTGATTAGGACAAAAGTCATTCGAATTGTTTTAAATTTTTACTCACACAAGAAAGTGGCTTCAGACCAATTCTTGACCTACTTCAGCAGCGCAGCCTAGCGGGAATTGTGGATGATAATAATTATGATATCATTTTGGTTTTATGCAGCACTTTTCTTCTGAGCAGTTCACAGCACTTTAGAAAAATAATTTAAAAATACGAGGTAGGGACGAGCATTATTAGTCATAATTTGCAATCAACCTCGGAAGACAGGCTTTTAAAGTGAATAATTTGAACTAATCAGTTAGTTATTGAGCCAAAGAATTAGTAAAATCGAATTCTTTTTTAACAATTTATTTAATTAAAAAAATTTTGATACAGTTTTAAAGGTTACTTTCCATTTACCGTTATTACAGAATATTGTCTACATTCCCTGTGTTGTATGATACATCCTTGGGCCTGTCTTACACCCAGTAGTTTGTGCCTTTCTCTCCTCCACCCCTCTACTGCCCCTCCCCCCGCCGGTAACCACTCGTCTGTTCTCTGCATCTGTGAGTCTGCTTCTTTTTTGTTATATTCACTAGCTTGTTGTATTTTTTAGATTCCACATATGAGTGATCTCATACAGGATTGGTCCTTCTCTATCTGACTTACTTCACTGAGCATAATGACCCCAAATCCATCCATGTTGCTGCAGATGGCAACATTCCATTCTTCTTTATGGCTGAGTAGTATTCCATTGTATGCATATACAACCTCTTCTTTCTCCATTCATCTGCAAAATCTAATTCTTAAAACAGCGTTTTTGTTACCATGGAATACTTTCTTCATGTGCTTTTCTGTTAAACATGTGCAACTTGGAATTTCTAAGATTATGGCAGGGAAACATTAAACATCATTATAATTTTACAGTAAAACGCTAGATGAAATCCACGTGTGAAAAAGTCTGTGAATCCATTTCCAGATTTCATACTTGTTTGTGCGTTTCTCAGGTGCATGGTGGGAAAGCCCCACTGATCAAAGGCTGGGCTGATGGCCCTCAGGCCCTGGTGCTACCCGGAACGTGGTCTCCACAGGGTCTCGGGGAGCACGGTTTGCCCCACAGCAGCCCGTTCAAGGCGCAGGGCTGTGCCGTCCCAGACAGCGCACTGGCCGCTCTGAGTGCTTGAAACGTGACTGGTCCAAACTGACTTGATTCTGCTGTTCCTTTTAAATGTGGTGACTAGGAAATGTAAACCTCACAGGGCACACTCCTCTCTTTATGCCCAGCTCTGGTCTAGACAGACGTTCCCAGGACTCCCACCAACCTCCTCTCTCCTGGGACCCTTCAGGCTTTTAGGCCCAGACACAGCTCGACCACCAGCTCCGGGAAAGGGGCCCCTCCTCCTGTTCAGGTTTCTGGAAGGTTTACTTATGCCTGCGGTCTCTGGTTAAGCCACCCCCCGCCTTTTGTGAGCTAGCCACAGTTAGGATCACATTGCCTCTCAAGATAATCTTTGCAAATGAAAGGTTTTATTTAAGAAATTCCTATAGAGAAACCCTGCAGTCCCTTTAGTAATTCAGCGACTCCTCACTGACAGGAGAGGACCGTTGCCCCGGCACGTGGCGTGTCTATTGCAACTGTGAGAGTGACTCGCAGCCGGGTTTTCTCTAAGGATGTTCTCTCGGGTTTCTTCCTCGTGCTCACGTCAATGACACGCCGGAAGACGTTATGCCCGTTACTGGTCTTTGGGGCCACAGGTCAGCCTACGCTGAGTTTCCTCCTCTGTGTTCCCATCAAGCCTTATTCACACCTCACTTAGAGAGTTTACCACAATCTGAATTATGGCCTCCTGGGTGTCTCCACTGCTGGTTTCTGACGGTGTCTGGCACACAGCATTGCTCAACCCCTGCAGGATGGATGGGTGGGTGGATGGATGGGTAAATGGGTGGGTGGGTGGATGGATGAATGCATGGGGACATGAATGAGCTTGGTATATGGATTTAGAGAATTTACATTCCATTACTTCTACCAGATCATTTATAAAGATGTTGAAACAAAATTATGCCCAAGGACTTTCATTATCAATTATTTTCTATTTGGCCCTGGTTATCTGCTTGGTACCAAATCTGTCCCCAGTGAAATGTGCAATTTAAAGTTTCCGAGTGGAGCTCCAGTTCTTGGAGGACACAGTGGGCCACTTCTCAGATATCCTCATCCTAAACACAAGAGGAGACGTGTGCTTTTCTAACATGTGTTTATATACACGAACATTAAAGTTTATTTACAGAGATAAATACGTATCTTTCTCTAGATACGTACGAGTTCCTAATTATTTGAACTTCTCAGCCCTTATAACCGCATGGACTCTTTCATAGTGGATTGCCAGCGAGCATCTTTCTGCTCAACTTCGTGGAAACCGTGCAGCAAAGAGAGGAGAGGGACAAGATTTGCAGAGCACGTGCCCTGGGTCAGCACAATAAGAGGTTTCACACACTTCCCCTCATTTCATCCTCACCCCAACCATCCAGGTCACGTCGTCTCATTACACAGAGAACTAAACCCTGGCGTCGGGTGAAAGGGTCCCCAGTGCCCTAGAGGCAGCGGGAAGTCCAGGCTCTGAACCGAGCCTCCGGGAGCCCCGCCCCGCTGCGTACCCTGTGAGCTGTACTGTCCAGAGTGGAGTGCAGGGGCCACCCCTCCTTGCCCTTTGCACCCACCACACTGTCCCACTGGAGCAGCGTAAGGTTCACTGAAACCACTGCACCAGATCCTTGGAATGAGTCCAAGGGTTTTAGACTCTTTAAGTGCTTACTTTTTTTTTTTTTTTTTTTTTTTTGCGGTACGCGGGCCTCTCGCTGTTGTGGCCTCTCCCGTTGCGGAGCACAGGCTCCGGACGCGCAGGCTCAGCGGCCATGGCTCACGGGCCCAGCCGCTCCGCGGCATGTGGGATCCTCCCGGACCAGGGCACGAACCCGCGTCCCCTGCATCGGCAGGCGGACTCTCAACCACTGCGCCACCAGGGAAGCCCTAAGTGCTTACTTTTTAAAGTGGAGGGTGAAAAGGCTGTGTTCTTTGTTCACAGGACTTGTCAAAATTCAAACTTCAGTAAGACTTCACATAGATTATGAAACCAGCTTTTATGCTGCTCCAGGCACATGTTTATTCATGTAGAATCTCAAAAAGAATTTAATAAAAGGCGTGCTCTGCCAGAGAGGCCGCGACGAACATTAGCCCACGTTCTGTTGCTCTCCTTCCTAAAGACGTACGTATACACGGAGGGCCGAGCAGCCCCGCATGATAACACCTGCCTTTGATCTCGACAATCGTTAAGAACATTTTTTGGAAGTTAGGAAGCCAATGCAACCAGAATTCCATGTGAGATTAAAGGCACCCTGCACATCTCTTTCAAGCACACACTGGAATTTATTTATAAAGTTATAATTGAGACTTCCCTGGTGGTCCAGTGGTAAAGAATCCGCCTTGCAATGCAGGGGAGGCGGGTTCAATCCCTGGTCAGGGAACTAAGATCCCACATGCTGCGGGGCAATTAAGCCCTCGTGCCACAACTACTGAGCTCGCGTGCCGCAAACTACAGAGCCCACGCGTCCTGGAGCCTGTGCGCCACAACTAGAGAAGGGAAAACCCGCACGCCACAGCTAGAGAGAAGCCCGTGCACCACAAAGAAGATCCTGCCTGCCTCAACAAAGATCCCCCGTGCCGCAGCTAAGACCCGCCGCAGATAAGACCCGTCGCCGCCAAGACCCGTCGCCGCCAAAAATAAATTAAAAAAAAAAAGTTATACTTGAGGTTCTGGGAAAGAACTGAAGGTAGCCCAGGACCACAGGATAAGACATATTCAAGGAAGTGTCAGATTTCATGCAGGTTCATCCTTAAGCTCCCAGCTACGGAGGGTCCCAGCCCACCCAGCGGCAGGTGGAAGGCACAGCCCAGAGGCCACGTGGGCTCCAGGCCACAGAGAATCCCTGGAAAACCAGTGCCCAAGGGAAAGGGTGAAAACCACTGGGATGACAGGGGACACAGAGAGGGCTGTGGACAGACGTGTCCAGGATTCCATCAGCTCGCCAGTGACCTTCAGAGGCGTGTCCCTGTCCACCAGCAACACTGCAGTGGGGTTTCTCCTCCAGACACAGGCGTGCTGTGATGTGTGCTAATTACAGACCCTGAAGTGATTCAAATCCCCAGGCACGTGCTGGGGAAGGTGCGCAAAGGATGAATTTTGCTTTAAGCAACGCAGTACCTCTCTCTCCCTCTCCGCACGGACGTTCCAGGGCAGCTCCTCCGCCGAATCACCTGCTGCCAGATTGATGCCTGGGCCAGTGCGAGGTGGGGAGCTGCCAGGAGGGCTCTCCTTGACATTGTCAACGAATCGTGCCTCTTACAAAGACAGTCCACTCCTTAAGGACATATATATATATATATACACACACACACACACACACACACAGACACACATAGATGTGTACACTGTACATGTGTATGTGTGTTTTGTGTGTGCATTCTACATATGTAGGTGCATTATGTATATCTACCTCTTGGTACTAACACATGCACATACACGTGTGCACAAAGGCCACTTTTTAAACACCTTTACAGGTAAGATGGGCAAAGCACGACATCCGTGGTCTGCACTACACTCCTCAAGGGAGGGCAGAGCGTCATTCTGGGTGTAAACCAGAATACGCCCAGTAATAAACTCTTTATCTCATGTATTCAATTAAATGCAACATCTCCTTCCAGCATTCTACAGCTCACCAGTACAAGATATGGCAAGATTTTTCACACTGAAATCTTTTCTGGAAAATCGATTGGTACAAATAAGGCGCCTCAGAGACGCAGACCTTTGAAGACGTCCACATAACCTGGAGTTGGACGTGCCCCTGGAGGTGGGTCCCTGAGCTGAGCCCCTGGGGGGTGTTGGGAGAGGGGCAGACGGTGGCGCAGGCCCCAGGGATCTGCACCCATTACCCCTGTGCACGCAGTGCTGGCGAGACGCCCAGCAGAGGTTTCACCCCAGCATCTCTCCTCCCACCGGGGCCAAACCCCTGAGACCAGCGACGGACAGAGCGATGCAGGCCACCTCCTGCCTGAAGTGGCCTTCGCTTCCCTCCCATCTGGAGGCCCGAGGAAGCTGCCCACGAAGCCCCGCGAGGCCACGGGGGCCGGGAGACCCTCCCTGTGTCTGGGCTGGGGCTGTGCTCGTGGATAACTGGGAGCCTGGCTGACCAGGCCCTGCTCCCTCCCCCCAGACTACCAAGGTCACCTCGGTGCCGACATCAACACACACGTGGAGCTGCTTCAGGGGGGCGGCTTTTTGTTTTAAACATCCGGTGATGAATGTAAGTGGCTGGTTGACTCTCTTAATTTAAAAAATGCAACTCAACATGGATCCGGTGGCTTCTCTGTTCCAGGACTCATTCTTGGCCTGGGACACTGAACGGACAACACAGTCCTTGCTGTAGGGACGCACAGAACACCGGGGAGACCGTGCCTTCCTCACCAACCACCCTGAAGGTTATGATGGATGTGTGAGAATTTCTTTAACACACGGTCTCAGTGACTCCTGAGAAAAATGGGAGAAGAGTTCCCACAAAGCAGACACGTGACGACATCCCTAGTCTCTGTCACACAACATGGAGATCCATGATATCCTATTCTGACGGAAAAGTGATATTTTCTGCCATAAGAAGACAACATTCACTAAGCCGAGATCAGAAAACCCAGCTCTTGCGAAAGAGCTTTAAACCACACCAGCTACCCTGGAAGGCAGGAGGTGAGAGCCTTGAGCTGGGAGATGAGTGACGACTCACCGTTGTTCTGTTTGGATGCAGGAAGCAACAATGAATGAGCAAATTACACACACACCCCCCCCCGCCCCCCAAGCAGGGCAGCACTGGGATTAGCAGAGCTGCCCTCCCGGGTGGGATCTGAAGCCCTAGGAAAAGGGCACGACCTTTCCTTCCCATATGGTGCCACATGCCCTCAATCGTGGTATTTGTTTTGCATCAAAATCAACCTGATGTTGGTCCTCCGGGTACCTGCTTCTGAAGAAAATAAACTATTAAAATAGGCTGATTAACAGTAGCACCAAATAGAAACACTAGCAACATCTAATAAAAAGAAAGTTGCTAAGAACTGGAGAAAGAGACTCTGAGATTCAAATCTTCCCTGTTCCACAGTGTTCCTGATTGTTTGTAATAACGGGGGCGGGGGCAGGGACGCGTCCTGGTCTCTGGCTCCCGAGAGACTCTAGAGGCAACAGGCAGAGGAAACGTTTCCGTTCAAATTGGAGATGAGCGGCTGAGGCTCTGACAAGTAAATTTCAGCCCAGAATGAAATGGAGAAATACACAGATTATTTCAGGAAAAATTCCAGACCCAAGGGAAGATAATGAGAAAATTTCCTGTGCCATTAAGCCCACGGAAATAAACTGCATGAGTGCAGAAGACAGGGGAGCATGGGAGGAAAACCGAGGGAGGATGTGTCCTGAGACAGCGCTGTCCCTGTTACGCACGGGGTGGGGGTGTGTGGTCCTTCCCTGTACCAGGAGGAGGGGCAGAGGGGGTGTGCATGTATAACAGAGAGAAAGACAGAGAGAGAGACCAAGAGAGGCAGAGATGGAGAAAGATGTGGAGACACAGACACAGAGCCAAAGAAAGAGGGAGGGAGAGAGGTGGATTGAAAATGGGGATTCTGCCCACATGGGCCCCCTTCCCTCCCGCGACGTGGATAAAGCCGACTCCTCAGTTCAGCCCTGGCTCCAGCCTGTCTGGCACAAAATCACACACTGAGCACCCACGTCCACCAACTGCTGGAAAAGGGCACGAGAAACAAGCATGGGCCCTGCCTGCAGGGGAAGACGGAAAAGCAAGGATCACACCGTGCAGGACAAACGCTCTCATACGCGATACCCCAGGCGGGATGGGACATTGTTAATCGGGGGGGTGGGGGTGGGTGACAAGTGACCTGGAAACACGGGTGAGTAGGAGGGAAACAAAGGAGGCTGGGGGAGGCTTTGCAAGAAAAGGGATGACACAAAGAGAGTGAAAAACAGAAGCTTGGGACAGAAGCTTGTATTTGACAAACTCCAAATAATTCACTCCTTTGGAGCAGAAGCTGGGCTCGTATTTCTGTGGCATCTCTCAGTCTATTCAGTGTCCAAACAACGGCCGCCCATATAGTGGATAACAGGTTACTTGTCATCTTTTCTGGTCATCTACTTTCCACAGTATTGTGGGGGATACTGAAAATAAAATTATACCACATACGTACAGAAGTTGTCAACATAAACACAGAAAAGGACAGAGACTAAATAGAAAGAAAAAGGACAGAGACTACATAGAAAAGGACAGAGCTATCACCTCCCTCAAGAACTGAAAGCGACAAGGCACGCTGCCTGCTGCCCAAGCAAAAGTGGGGGAGTGCACAGCTTCTGGCGAAGGGAAGCCCCCCCCTCACCGGGTGAGACCCCTCCCTGGGTGGTTTACAGCTTGTTGATGTGTCCGCAGGATGTCAGGGGGCTTGCTACTGTCACCTGTTCCCGCTGTCCTTCCTGGTTACCTTTGTCAGAGGGGATGACGGTTCTTTCTGTGCTGATGGCTGGAAAACACTGTGAACTGTACACTAAAAAATGGTTCAACGGGAAGTTTTATGTTTTGTACATTTTACCACGATAAAAAAGGAACGCCATTTCTTTGAAACCTCACCTCGCGCAATTTTGCCTGTGTGGACAACCCCAAGCCATCCAGCCTGAGCATCTCGGAGGGCTGGATGAGTCTTCACACAGTGCTATAATGTTCAAACCATGTATATCCTTGAATGTAAAATTTATACATATCTGCTCAAGCACAGAAAAGAACGTAGGAAAAGGCATCCTACCCGAGAGGTGTCTGACTTCCTGTCTCTGAGCCTGTGTCTCTTTTTCTCCCACACAAGTGCCTGTTTCCAAATGCCAACTGCAGGGTGCCTCTCCTCTCATAATAACTAAACTTTAACCAATTATAAATGGCGTGGAGCCTCGAATAGGAGTTGAAAACTTTTAAATGAGATGAAGCTATGGGAAGCAGTTTTGTGGGGTGGAGGGAGCAGAGATTTACTAGCCAGACGTTTCTAAGTTTCCATCCCGTTGTCACTAGTGACTAAATGCATAAACTAAGGCAGGATATTAAGTGCTTCTGAGTCTCACTTTCCACGTCTACGAAATGGGGATAATAATATTTAATTAGTGGGTGTGTTTTTAAGTGAGTTTTAAAGAAGACAAAAAGAGGAAAAAGAACAAGGGCAAAAAATAGAAAATGGTAACAAATATGGTAGATATTAATCCAACTATATCAGTAATCGCTTTGAATGCCAATGGTCTAAATGCACCGATTAAAAGAGATTGTCAGAGTGAATAAAAAAAAAATGTTGTCTACCAGAAACCTACTTTAAATATAAAGACACATGTAGATTAAAAGCAAATGGATGGAGAAAAATATACCACGTTCTCCCTAATCTAAGCGAAGCAGGAGTAGCCCTGTTCACTTCAGGCAGAGCGCACTTCAAATCAAGGAAACGCGTCAGGCATAAAGACGGCCGTCGCGCAGTCCTCCGGGAAGACGTTACAATTCTCAACACGCACGCACCTAACCACAGAGCTCTGCCAGACCATGCGAGGCAAAATGGATACAATGGCAGAGGAAAAAGACGCATCCACCGTCATAGCTGGAGACGCCAACACCTCGATCAGTAATGGACAGAGAGAGCAGACAGAGAATCGACCGCAGACACGGCAGGACAGAGATGCGCTCGACACCACCACCAGCCGATGGGGTCTCACTGACATCTTTAGACGACCCCCCTATCAGAGCAGAACACACCTTCTTCTCAAGGCCATATGGGGCACTGACCACAACAGACCACGTTCTGGGCCGTGAGACGTGTCTTAAAGGATGAAATGATAACTAAGTGAAACTGGATGCGTGCTCAGAGCACACAGGGGCTCAGTGGACACCCTCCTCCCTACTTCCTCCAGGTTTCTTATCTTCAGGTCTGCATTTCACTCAACTTGGGCTAATTAATCCACTCCAGGAAGACGTGTGACTCCTCAAGTTCCATAACAAGCTCTGCGTCTCCCATGCATCCCCAACACCTGTATCCCTGGCAGGACTCAAGCCCTATCACTAACCATGTCGCTGAAATATTATGATCTGGACCCTAGAAACTGGCGAGTGGATGCTTGGCTTGTGGAGCTGTTTCCAACTGGCTACTCCCAACCCAGCCCATTCTGGCTCAGTTCCTTGTACGACATCACACCCTCTCTCTCCCCAGATCCACCTTGAGTATCATACATGGTCAAGAAATATTGAATAAAACCACGTAAGATGGTCTTACGCAACTCAGGAGAGAGTCTTTCACACTACATTTGCTACTTAATCTGAGGAGGTTCTCCCCGTTACCCTTTTGGCGGCGTGCAGCAGGGGTACTCCTGCAAGACGCCAGCGTGTCCTGCATTCATCAGCACGTCCACGCCATGTGGGGTTGCTTGATCTTGTGAAACGTTAGCTCAGGGGGTACTTTTGTCCAGATGCTGCCTGACAGAGATGGGGAAGTCTATCCTGAAGGCAGCGGGAGAAACTCTGCAAAGCCCAGTCTAGGCAAGCCCCACAGAAGCAAGTACCCCAGGAGCGCACCAGCAACTGGGTGACATGACACAGTTGATGCCGGGTGCACCCTGGCTTAGTCCACAGAATAAACTCTGACAGCTCCACAAAAAATTATATTCAAGACACCCAGTGTGCAGAAGGGCTTACAGGATCCAGAGGGTAACCTTGCCAACAGAAGCACTAAGAGCCAATGGCAGAATTAAAATGGCAACTCTGAGTCTCAAAGCAAAACTCATCATTTGTTAAGTGTGACTTCTACATGTCATAATACACTGATTTTTACTTCCTCCAATTCATTTAAGAAAAAGTAGATGCTTCCGTTTATTAGCAATTCTATAACAAACTGACCGCTCCGCTTACCTGATCCAGGCTCTAAATGCTTCCCAACAAACTCAGGTCCTCACAGTAGTTCCTAGGTCATAAACACACTTAAACCCAGAAATGAGTTTCCTTCAGGCTGGGAGTGGTCCAGCATCTCATTTCAGGCTCCCCCACCCAGCAAGTGCATTTGCATTTCTTGTATCAGACAGAAGCCAGAGCAGCTCTGAATATCATAGTCAAGGAGAGAAAAGATCCAAAGGGATTTTGTTCTCACAGATTTTCTTACATTCAGCAACTCCGATACCTAGATAGCTGCAATTTTCTAAGTCCCGAGCTTCAGGCTGGAAATCTTACATGATTTTCTGCAAAGGAAGCCAACCAGCAACCAGATTCACTAGCGAGCTAAGGCACAGTGAACACCTTTGCAGTATTTTCCTCTTGCTAAATTAACAGTCACAGGCACACACACACCTGTGCACACACTGAACCCAGACACAGCCCAAACACACCCAGGGATGGGAGATGCCTGCACATTACACACCTGGCTCTTTTCTTTCTACAAGTAGCTTACTGAGGCTGGTAACAGTCTAGCATAACTTGCTGTGGGTTAATTTATAGATAAGCCCCCAATCTAGAGTGTTTACCATTCTCATTACCCAGGAGACTGGCTTTCTTCTCGAATACATTTGTGCAAATCAAGGCACTTTCCCCACGTTGTCTAAAGCGCTCTCATTCCACCGCGAAGATGGGGTGAATTCACAGACACGTGGGGAGGGGTCCGGTACAGTGCACGGAGGACACACTCTGAAGATCGATATGCATTAAAATTCCAGTCTCTCCTGTTCACGCCCCTGCAACACGGCGAGATTCTCCTGGGACTGAAGGAGCTGCATGTGGCCCGTCGTGACCAGGATAAGAGGCTGAAGGACACGAGGACTTCATCCCCGGAAAGGCACAAGGGGGTGTGGCTGTGGAAGCCACAGAGCCGATGCTCATTCGAGGCCCTGCATTGTTCTAATCACAGCTCCAGGTTCTGAATATACGCTGTTTTCTTCACTCTATACACCGAGAAAACTAAAGCTAAGAGCCCAGCTCTCAGCCGGCGGAGAACCGATGCGGCTCCTGTTGGCCCCGGAGACCCTTCCTGAAACCTCTTTTCATGTTGATTTCTGCATATTGTATTTGTTGATCTAAAAGAAAAATGTAAGTGGACAAGCCCAAAATGGAAATATTTAAGGCATATTTACGGTGCCTCACATGTCATAAACATTTCCCTGTTTACAAGCTATTTTTCTTGGCTTAAAAAAGCCGTACTTTTGATATGAATCAGCGGAATTCTTTCCTCAAAAAGATGTATCTCATTGTCTGTGGAGCTGGACGGTAGCCTGTTATTATCTACAACACCACGACACCAAATATTTATGCAACGCTGAAGCACATCTTATATCATCTCTTGGGCAACCTCTATTTATAAGCATCTTTTCAAAATATCTTCTAAAGCTAATCTAAATGCACAACATTCCGTTCACTTGTTAGTGTCTTTTTTGAAATGTGACTGAGCTTACCGAGAAAAACGAATCACAAGGCATTTTTTAAAAAAGAAATGCATCGACCGTTTTTCCGACAATGAATACTGGGACCAACCATTCATATGGTAGATGTGAAGATGTTTTAACTAAAAATAGTTTTTTCATCTGCTTATATTCTTATTCCACCATGGAAACTGTGAAGAAGGTGATCAATGAAATCTGTGACGCAAATGTAAGTTCTCATCATCAAATTTTACGTGGAAAGTGCCTTATCTAGTGGAGTTCGTACTCTACGTAACTCTGCTCAATTTCGGCAGAACACCAAAAGCAAAGTACATAAGGCAACTTTCAGATCGCTGAGCCCTGGGAATTTGGTGCAGAGAGAAGGGAAGGCAAGAAGAGATGAGTAGAAGCCTGGAAGGTCAAGAACACAGCGGGGTAGGGAACAAGGTTTTGGGGCGAACAGAAGAGCAATTAAAGAAATCGAGAGAAACGGGCCGACCCTGAAGGGGGCAAGCTGGCAGGTCTCCCTTCGTATCCGGACCATCATTTTTTCCTGGAGCGCATCCTTATTTCTTTGACTTGATGTTGGAAACGGTACCGAGATGGGTAAGCCTGAATTCTCTTGCATCTTCTTCTCATGCGGGGCCTCAATGATGTGATAGGATCATTTTAATGGGTCTCTTTGAAGCAATTTAGAAAATCTCTACTGAAGATATAAGCCCCTGGAGAACTGCTTATGTGGCCACTAGCATTTGTTCTAGAAATCAGGGCACTTAGCTACTCGAATGAAAAAGTCCTGTAGTTCAGAATGCGTGTAGTATGACTTCCCTGCTGGTCTAGGGACTGGGCGATAGTAATTTTTAAACAAGTTTTCCCACTGATAAGCCACAAACTGGGACTTCGCTGGCAGCCCAGTGGTTAAGACTTCTCCTCCCAATGCAGGGGTACCGGTTCGATCCCTGGTCATAAAGCTAAGATTCCACATGCCTTGCGGCCAAAAAAACAGAACATAAAACAGAAGCACTATTGTAACAGATTCAATAAAGACTTTAGAAATGGTCCACATCAGGGGCTTCCCTGGTGGCGCAGTGGTTGAGAGTCCGCCTGCCGACGCAGGGGACAGGGGTTCGTGCCCCGGTCTGGGAGGATCCCACATGCCGCGGAGCGGCTGGGCCCGTGAGCCATGGCCACTGAGCCTGCGCGTCCGTAGCAAAGGTCCACATCAAAATAATCTTTAAAAAAAATAACCCACAAACTTATTTTAGAAAATTTGGGATATATGAAAAAGAAGGAAGGAGAAAACACAAGAAGCTAGAGTTCCATGTTGAAATTTTTGATCACTTTTTACATCATTATCCTTCATCTATGGATTATTTAGTGATGCTACTTTAAAAACGTACACTATGGCATTTCCCATATTTTTATAAATGTTCTAAAGCATCACCTTGGAAGGATATATATGTTTTCACTGCATAGATGCTACGTGGTGTAACAGCCACCCCCTTACTATCACACTTTAGTGGTTTCCAATTGTTTGCTTTTACTAAGATTGCAATACACATGCTAATATTAAAGCATTTTCTGAGCGTTTACTTATTTCCAGAGATAGAGTCCCAGAATTAGAAGTCCACAGTGTATGAACATTTTCAAGATGCCTGTTAGGTGGCAAAGAGAATTCTTACTAAAAGAAAATGGAATATTCAATAAAAGTCTTCCCAGTATCATCACTGTCATTTTCTGGAGTTTCAAAAAAATGACAAACAGAAACCTAGAAATTATAACAAAGCAGAACCAAGCATCAGGGCTGAAATAAACGGTCTTTTGCAGCCACTGAAGTAATTCATCTTTTCAGTGGAGCAAAGGGAGATATATCCATATTTTATTTATTTATTTTTTTAACATCTTTATTGGAGTATAATTGCTTTACAATGGTGTGTTAGTTTCTGCTTTATAACAAAGTGAATCAGCTATACTATATTTGATTTTAAAATAACTTGCACGCAATAAATTAAAACAAATATGTTATACCCAAAGGCTGTTGCTTCTTCCTTAACAAAAGGAACAGGCTGGGACACTGGAGGGCAACACGAGGGTCACAAGCATGGGCCAGCAGGTTTGGAACAGGGTCACGCTCTCACGCTCCAAGCTCCCTGCGTCAACTAATTCACAGTGATGAGCTTCATCACAGACGCTCCTGCTGTCGAGGTGAAGTTCCTCCCAGAGCGGATCAAAGACAAGGTGAGGGGCACCGACTCTCCCTTGCGTCTGCGCTACCCTTTCCCTCAGCCAGACTCCTGGGGAAGCGGCCGCAGGAGGGGCTCCGCCTTAGCCAGTCAGATCGATGGACCCCGGGGGCTGGATCTCAGGATGAACACCTGGCGCTGTTCTCTGACCACGTGCTAATTTAAAGCTCCCGGTGAAAACAATGCCGGGCCCAGCACTGGTCAAGCCTAGAACCTGCTTCTGTTCTGGAGGCTGGCTCGGCCCTGCAGTGACCTTGGTCCCACGGGCGGCCTGGAGTCGGATGCGTGACAGCCTGCACCCGGGGGGAGGGGGAGGGGAGGCGCAGGAACTGGGAACAGGTCCCGGGGCCTTGAGCCCCGAAGCCATTTGGGGTGTCTAAAGGGCAGGGAAGCCTCAAGGTCACGATGACAGGAAAAGCTAACCTGCAAGCTTCCTTGGCCCCCAATTTGGGCACAGAGGCCCTTGACTCAAAACACAAACCTAAGCCTGGCAGGCATGTGCCTTCTGAGGTTGCTACGTCAGCACTGCGTAGCCATTTATAGGATACAGACTAATTAAAAAACCCATGATATTTATGCTTTTTTTTTTTTTTTTTTTTTTTGCGGTACGCGGGCCTCTCACTGTTGTGGCCTCTCCCGTCGCGGAGCACAGGCTCCGGACGCGCAGGCTCAGCAGCCATGGCTCACGGGCCCAGCCGCTCCACGGCATGTGGGATCCTCCCGGACCGGGGCACGAACCCGTGTCCCCTGCATCGGCAGGCGGACTCTCAACCACTGCGCCACCAGGGAAGCCCTATGCATATTTTTTAAATTAAATTATTACTACTTGGCAGGCATTATGATAAAAACTTGACACACATAATCTCATTTAAATCTGACAACATTCTCTGAGCTGGAAAGTGTTATGATCCTAATTTTACAGAGAAAACTTGCAAGGTCATTTCTTGGCCAAGGGCGCAGAGCTGTCGCTGAGATTCCCAGCCCACGCGCCCGGAGGCTCGAAACCCAAGTTCCCCTTACAGCTTCTGCTTTTAGCAGTGGACTTGTTCCCCAGAAGACGGCACACAAAACTTCTGACTGTCGTGTCAGGGGTGGGCGATGTCCTCACGGGCCCCAGTTAAGAACCTCTGCATGACAGGTGACATCTGCAAACACGAGGGGGCACAGAGCTTGACGTGAGCTCCCTTCCAGCCTCGTGGCCCACTCACCCTGCCCCCTCCGCCCTCCACACCCACGACTCACAGCTTAGCCCACGTGGCCCCACCCCATCCCCACCAAACAAAAAATACCTATCACGTGTCACTGCTCCCATGAACCTTCTTTTCATCTTTTTCCATAATCCTGCCTCTTTTTTCTAACCCCACGCCATTACCTGTTCTTAATTCCTCCCATTAAATCCCTTTCTGTCTAAATACCTAGTGAGGGGCCTGTTTTTCTGACACAAGGAAAATCAATGCCTGTCTGTGAACTAAATGGATATAAACAAATACATATTGTGACTCAGGCTGGCCTCTTTGTTTTCCTCAGTTAAATATTCATCTCAAGGCAAGAGATGGAAGGGATGGGGTGTAGACAGATTGTAAGTGGAGTACACGGCTGCTTGAAATCCTTAGCTACTGGCCTGAGATCTGATCAATAAACCTGGCCCCTGGAGAGGAAGCCCCAGGGATAGCTAAACCACCCGCTAGAAACAGCTGAATGAGAGGTAACCTCCGAAGCCAAGTATCCCAGGAAAGTCAGAGAGAAGACAGGTCACAGGGAGAGAACTCAAGGACCACCAGACCCCTAAGTGAGCAGCCTTCAAAGATATGCAATTCTGGGCTCTCAACGAGGAGAAGTTTCTTCATGTTGCTTCTTCACCCTGGGGCAGTGGACAGACTCCACGTGGCCCCAGGGACCCTCACTTCGGGGTGTTCACGCCTCCCCTCGCTCGAGGGCAGGACTTGTGCCTTGGACCTCACCAACAGGGGGTGGCCAAGGCGAGGGATGCCACCCTTGGGGGTGAGTCCCACCAGGATGGAAGACTCCATCCTGGGTTCCCTGGCTTCATCGTGGCTTTGAAGCTGCCGTGAATCCTACAGCCTCAGGGGTGAATCCCACCAGCAAGCTCGGTAAGCCTAGGAGAAGGCACTGCTGGGACCCCCTGACAGGTGAGAAGTCAGCCCTAGACACACCTTGACCGAAGTCTTGCCAGAGACCCAGCTAAGCCAGGACCCCTGACGCACAGAAACTGTGACACAATAAACGTGGATTATTTTCGGCTGCCAAGTTTATGGTAACTGTTATGTGGCAATAAAAAAACTCATATGCCCAGAATTCCAATTTCCCTCCAAAGCACACTCGTTGTATGTTGATTAGGACCCTTATTTCTGTCTTGAAACATAGGTTTGCACATGTCTAACTTTCCTACTTGTTGATAAATTCAGTTAGGACAGGCATCATGCGTACATGTCTACACAGGGGCCAAATCCACAGGCCCATCCACAGGAGGTTTGTACAATTTTACTGAACTGGAGTTGAGTTGGAGAACATTCTGGAGAGTAAAATCAGTGAGTTGACACACTCTGATATCAAAATAATCAAGACTCTAAAGTTGTTTTTACGAAGGACTTTCGAGACTGGGAAATTCTAGTTTAAAATTACCACAGTATGACTGTCAAACCACACAAGTGACACCTCTCACCTGCAATTTCACACGAGTATCAGTCAGAAAAATACTGTTTTTTGTTTTTCTCAGCTTTATTGAGATATAATTGACCTTTAACGTTGCGTAAGTTTAAGATGTATAAGAGGACCATTTGATACACATATATACTGTGAGGTGATTACTACAGTAAGCTTGGGTAGCACCTCCATCCCCTCATATAATTAGCACTACTTTGTGTGTGTGCGTGTGTGCGCGTGCGTGTGTGCGTGCGCATCTCACGTTTTCTTTATTCATTCTTCCACCGATGGACACGGAGATTGTCTCCACATCTTGGCTCTTGTGAATAATGCTGCAATGAACATGGGGATGTAAGTATCTCTTTGAGATAGTGATTTAATTTTCCTTGGATAAATACCCAGGAGTGGAATTTCTGGATCGTATGGTAGTACTACTTTTAATTTTTTTGAGGAACCTCCATGCTGTTTTCCATAGTAGCTGCACATTCCCACAAACAGTGAACAAGGGTTCCCTTTTCTCCACATCCTTCCCTGATGGTTAGTGATGTTGAGCATCTTTTCATGTACCCAATGGCCACCTATATGTTTCCTTTGAAAAAAAATGTCTATTCAGCTCCTATGCCCATTTTTATTCAGATTTTTTTTGCTATTGAGTTGTATGAGTTCCTTATAATTTGGATATTAACTCTTATTGGCTACATGGCTTGCAAATATTTTCTCTCATTCAGGAGGCTGCCTTTTCATTTTGTTCATGGTTTCATCTGCTGTGCAGAAGCTTTTTAGTTTGATGTAGTCCCACTTGTCTATTGTTGCTTTCGTTGCTTGTTTTGTTCTTATTTTGCAAATTTATGCAGTTAAAATCTATTCCCTGGGGTGAATAAGGTTCATTTCCTCCCAATTACTGTTATTTTTCTACATATTCTTTCTCCCAGTCTGAAATGGAAGAAACCACTTCTGTATAACAGTCACGGGTTTATCAACGTGAAGGACACTTCTGCATAAATATCTTCTAATGTCTTCTTCTCTGAGAAGACTGAACAGGGCTCATGTTTTAATCAAATGAACAGTGAAGCACCTGTATGGCTTTAAGCTTCTCATTGTCAAAGGGATCTTCATCACGCAGTTCATTTATCAAAGGTTATAACCAAATATGCATAAAATATAAAGATAGGATGGTATCACCGCTGATTAGGTAGAGGGTACAGATACAGCATTTCTAACCTGAATACAATCAAATACACAGGGATCTCTTTAATACACCCGCGGCTTGACTAGAGAAATATATCTTTTTTATAATAAATTTACATTTTATTGTACAGCATACCTGAAATAATCGTTCGTTTAAAAATATTAAAATAAGTTTTTTTAAAGAACTATATCATTTTTATTAAAACCTGAACTTTAATCCATCAAGTTATTGACAGCACCAGTAAGCAAGTAAACTTTTTTTTTTTTTTTGCGGCACGCGGGCCTCTCACTGCTGTGACTCTCCCGCTGCGGAGCACAGGCTCCGGACGCGCAGGCTCAGCGGCCATGGCTCACGGGCCCAGCCACTCCGCGGCACGCGGGATCCTCCCAGACCGGGACACGAACCCGCGTCCCCTGCATCGGCAGGCGGACTCTCAACCACTGTGCCACCAGGGAAGCCCAGTAAATTTTTTTTTAAGTTAGCATAAGGATTTAATTGTACTGGAATTCATTTATTCTTCCCGGCATTTATTCCCTCAGCCAACAATAAGAAAAATAATCGAGTGTTGACCACATTCAAGATTAAGCAAACGACACGGAGAGTGGAGTCTCACCTTAGGCTCCCTGGAGCCAAGGGCCACACCTCATCAGCATCAGATGTTGGAACTGGAAGAGATCTCACAAGGTACAGAGGTTTTCCTTTTCCTCTTCCGTGTAAATAAACTGAGGACCCCGGGGACTCGTGGCTTGTCTGGGGTTAGCCGGGTCTGCGGCAGCAGAGAGAGGACACAGCCTTTCTCCCTCCACACGTGCGCTGCCTGAGCGGGGCTCCTGTATCTGATCTAACGTGGTGTTTATCGGAGTCAATGGAAAACGGAAAGACCGTGTCTCCTGAACGCTGGAATTGGAAGAGACCGTTAAAAACTTATTGCTGACTCAGGCCAATTAAGCACAGTCACTGGTTTGTCCCGAAAGCAGTCTGACGATTCCTATCTGTACAACCTCCCTCCCGACACCCAGTTCAGAACCGTCTTAGACTAACTGAGGTTCAAGAGACGTTTTCCATCACAAGTCTTCCTGTTCACGGACACGTCTATTTAACTTTCCTTGCACAGTATTTGACCCAGCAGACTGGGGAGACGGAGGACACTGCACGTGAATTCGAGGAGCATCAAGGTTGGGAGCCAACAGGCTGTAGCTGCTGATGTAACGTGACCTGGTGAGTGAGCCTGGCCGGACCCCATCCCTGAGCTCTGCCACAGAGGCGCCCCGCCTGGAGGTCCCCACCCCGCCTACCTGCCTGGCTCACACTTGGACACCTTTCTCCACCAAGTTCAAGACTCACCCCTATTATGATCATTTTTTATAATCCACTTTCCTCCTGGCAAAATGGGCCATTCCCTTTTGGACACTATACGTCTATCACAGCATATACTTCTTATTTGATATACCTCTTGATATATGTACGTCTCCCTGCATCTCCCTGCTCTGATTCTTTCTGCACGCCTCGTGCTTGCTACGGAGCCTGTTAAAAACAGGTTGCCTAGGTATCTGTGAATTAATAACAATAGTAAATAACAGAGCTTCTGAATGTTTGCTGGAATATCTGCACTTGCGCAGACGTGCCCTTGGCTTCAGGATGGGAAGGAGGCGTATGTGACAGATCACTCCTGTGTTCCGAATCTTCATGAATAAGGTAACCACACTTTGAATTAACAATTGTATTTCTAGGATTTCTAGAATTTACCCTCAGGAAATAATCATGAATGAACATACAGATAAAGCTATGAATATATTCATGAAGGTATAATTTATATTAGTAAAAAGATTAGAAACAGCTTAAATTTCCATTAAAAGGGGATTAATCCAATAAATCACAGTGGACCAATACAATGCAATAATACGTAACCACTAAAAGTGATACTTAAAAGCTATATCTAATGCTGCGGAATAGCATCACAGCAAGTGAAAATGCGGATCCTAAGGAACGACGTGTGGTCTAGAGTCAATAAACAAATATATCTATTCCGTGTTTAGGACGTCCTCAGAAACCCTGGCACGAAGTGAAAGGCCATAAGATGAACACTTAATCATATTCATTTTCATGAGAGAATTATAACGTCTCTTTTCTCCTTCCAAGACACACAAATAATTTTCACTGATAGAAAATACATCAATTAAGCAATGTAATCTAGTTTATGTTTGTCATCAACAGTACAGTTAAAGTAAACCAACAAAACTGGGCCATAAAATTAAGTACCAGTGGTTTGTTTTATTCCAGAACAGACTTGCTAAGAGGGAGGGGGGAGTGAGGGAGGGCTCCTTTGGGCTCCTAACTCAGACCAGCGCTTACACTGCACCTAGCGTTCCAGCAAGGAACACACTTTCAGGGCAAAATACAGGATAAGCCATGTCATAACACACAGCACAGCATGGTGAAGGGTCACAGGACAGGAGCGGGGGACTCAGCACCCCTCCTCCCAGGACGCCCCCCGAAGCAACATGGGCTCAGACACGGCCTGGAAGGATGGATGACTTCCGTTTTCATTTTCCTTCCTTCTATTTTGTGTGGTTCTCTTTTGCAATAAGGACAACATAAAATGATTAGAAAAATAAAAAACAGCACTTACATACGGAAAACCTAAATTAATGAACACTTCGGAAAGGGTAACACTGATTTTTTTACGAAAAGCATACTTTATTTTAGTCCTAATTATTACTGTCTCCCCAAATCATTATTTTACAATGGAATTGATTTTATATGTGTTTTCCTCTTTTTGGACTGGAGACAGAGTTCCAGAGGCCCTAGCATGACAGTTATTTACTTAGAGCCTTTCCTTATAAACTCATAAGCAGAGCTTTTGCATCACCTTTGTGTCGCTGTGTCTACGTAAAGATCTGAGAAGGGAACGTAACTGAGGTCACAGGAGGATGAAGCACAGAAGCGACACATGGAATTCAACTTCTGATGAGACAGTGAAGCCACCGCCATCTTGCTTCCGCGCTGCGGTCCACCGCGCTTCAGGAAACGTGACTTATGGAACCTTCCCTCGGCACGCAGGACACAAATCTGTCACCGTGTTTTGCCTTTTTTATTCCAAATTCTCTGCCAGAAGCTAGACAGCATGTTCGGTTCTATTGCTCCATAAGCAAGTGTTAGCGCTCTGCCTTTCTGAGCCTGCGTTTACCTAACTGCAACCCAGGGTTGGGGACCATACGACCTTCACGGACGTTTTTCCCCATCCTTAATATTATGATCAAATTATATGTATACAGCAACGGAGATGCTTCTGTGTCATTCAGGAAGACGCCAGACCCCGGTGCTGTAGTCAGACGGCTCTAAATCCAGACCCAGGCTCTCACGGATCATATGTGACTGGGCTGGGAACCTCACTGCTCTATTTCTGATGGTGACTAAGGAATAAACAGAGAGAAGCAAGTCTGATAGATGTAAGTTGCTGAACACGAGGCAGCCTGTAGGGAGCGCGTAGTCATGGCTGCTACAATTAGTACTGCTGTTTTGGGAAGGATCCGTGCAGAGTATTTAATAAAAGTTCCCTAATGAAGAAATTAAAGAAACATGGAGCATTGTTAAGTCAATAAATTAAGAGCAAAGGGAATTTCTTTTCTCCTCCTGTTATTAGCCTGAGCATTAGGTATGTGATTCTTAGGTCTAATTGAGCTGGACCACTACTAAAGCAACAAAAACAACAAAACTTTAAAAACTACCTCAGAAAATGAATCCAAAGACACTCATTTTATGTTTTATGTTTCTATACATGTGACCTGTCCTTATGTTCACGTGTGTGTGTGTGTGTGTGTGTGTGTGTGTGTGTGTGTGTTCATTCCAGCACACTGACATTTGGAGAGAGAACAGTTACTATTTTGAATAATCTTATCTCTTAGACACATTGAAGTATAATTTAAAAATGCATTTTCCACGTAAAAAGTCTGACAAATGCAAATTAAGACGTGATAAACATAGTGCTATTAGGCTGAGACCTCACAGCTTTATAAATGATTTTATCACAAAGCTATTATTTAAATTGACAAGACTTTCATATATGAAAAATGGTTACTGAATGAGTCAGGTTTTGAACTGATTTCAAAATCAGAAGGAATATTAATACGTATATAGCCAGTTGCCCCACAGTCTGAGCAATTCTCAGCTATATACAAAGGTACTAAACTCCGGAAAATTCATTTAAAGTTCCCCATTTGGAATTATACATCAATGTCATTCTAGCTTCACTCTTTGAACAGAATCCCATTTACCTCACTGGGAATTCTACAACGAGTTTATCTTAATTTAACATGCAGTATATATCCCAGTTCATTAAAAACAGGCTTCTGAGTTAAAGCATTCATACTGGCTTGAGAATTTGGATTAAATTCAAATTCAAACCAATGTTTTTATGCAGTAAACGCCAAGGATCTGTAGAAAGCTAGGAAGCCTTCTGGAAAAGATGGAGCCAGCTCTGCACATCACAGAGCTGCAGCAGGACACATAAACCAACACAATTACACGTTCCTGCCCCACTGTGCACACGTACATCCAGGAACCAAGGGGCCTTACCGCCTGATCATCCCTCTGGAGTGTAAACCCAGTGAAGTGATACCAGCTGTGATTCAGCTACAAGGTCAGACGGGCAAGAGGACCACGGGTCAGCATCTGGGATCTCGCTCTTCGTTAGAAGCTCTGGGGGACGGAGGTGCCTATGTTCCCCAAGTGAGCACTCGGCAGCTGGGTGTCTCCTGCCCTGCTCAAGGCAGGAGCTCCCCAGGCCATCCCATGCCCAGCGACTCGGTACCCAGGGTGGGGGGTAAGTATCTGTGGTCCAGGTGAAGGCCTGTCTCCAACGTGACCCAACCACATCCATCCAGACAAAACTCGCTCACAGCAGCTATTTGGACGTATTACTTACTCTCTCTTGTCATGAGGGTTGGCCCTGAGGAGGAATTCAAGAGCGAGCATGACCAAGGTCAGTTCCCAGGGGTCCAGTGGGTTTCGTCAGAGATCCAAGGTGGAGATGGACACACACAGCATTGAAATATGAACAGACCGGGAATCTTCCCTTCCAGGCTCCCCACACTCACAGCTCTTCTCACCTTTTCAAGGTCATAAACCTCTATGAGAAACTGGTGAAAATTCTATGTCCTTTTGCCCCGAAGCATATATAGACACTCTCAAAAGTTCCGCACACAGTTTAGGGTATTCACAGACCTACGGCTCGTGGGCCCCCTTGAAGAGCTATACAGAAAATCTGCAGCTTGAACGGAAAGCTGCCCGCGATCTGAGTCCTACAGCCCCTTCAACCCCAACACCATGGTTCCTAAGTCTTTGTCCTATTTTAGGGTCCAGCTCACCATTTGTTTCAGATGCTGTTCCCATGTCCAGCGTCGGACAATTGATTATTCCTCTCACAGTTGAAATTATTTGCTGTTTCTCTGGCACGATCATAACAGAAAGTTACAAATGTTACGGCATTTATATGACGTATGTGCCTTTCTTTCCACTAGATGACATCTGTCCCCTGGCTTGACGCCCTCACATATCATAGACCATCTCCATATACTGACTCACATGAGTGGCTCTAACCCCAAACCCAAAACGAGTGTTGACTGTAGAGATATCAATTCAAACTCGATTTATCTCATGTTTCACCTAAAAATGATGATATTCTAATTACTTCTTAAATCTGATTATGTAACTTTCTTATTTTTGCTTCACAATACCTAAGTAACTATTTCAGAATTTGAGAAAACGGAGAATATTGAAATCACTCTAATTTCATTATTCAAAACCAATAACAACGGGCTTCCCTGGTGTGGTGGCGCAGTGGTTGAGAGTCTGCCTGCCAATGCAGGCAACACAGGTTCGAGCCCTGGTCTGGGAAGATCCCACATGCCGCGGAGCAACTAGGCCCGTGAGCCACAGCTTCTGAGCCTGCGTGTCTGGAGCCTGTGCTCCGCAACGAGAGGCTGCGACAGTGAGAGGCCCACGCACCGTGATGAAGAGTGGCCCCCGCTTGCCACAACTGGAGAAAGCCCTCGCACAGAAACAAAGACCCAACACAGCCAAAAATAAAATAGATAAAGAATTATTTTTAAAAAAACAACCAATAATAAGCAGGCCTGTTAAAAGAGTCATATCAGGTCAACGTATACATATAATCCAATCAAACTGTAATGCGGAGTCTGTATCGAAGCTGAGGTCCCCTCCTCAGTGTCGATCCAGTTTACGCCTCTACGGACTGCTCTCAGGTGTATTCCTAAGTCTCCCAAACTAATCATTCCCAGAAAGACCCAAATGGAAATTTCACTTTACTCAGGGTCACTGAGCATTTCTGAGAAAGATCCAACCACATCCTACACCGCTCCCACCCGATGCCCCTCCCAGACCAAACGCCGAGGATGGTGAGGTCTGGAAGGACTGCTGGAAGGTCCACTTATACGTAGATTCTCTGCTTTTCTCTCTAGCCTTTAACAGTGTCAGGAGGACAAATGTGGGGAATTCTTCGGGCGCAGTTCCCTGTTGAATCTGTTGGTGCCTCAACAGTGAGTGACCCCAACTGAGTCAACAGCATCTACTGCCCTTCTGTTCTGTGCCAGGTGTTACCCCAGGCTGATACAGGTGCTAACACAGGCACCACCAGGGCAGCGATGCATCCATCTGATGGAGTCTCTCTTCTGTCGAGGAAGGGAAGTGGTTCTAGCAGATGGAGGTGAAGGGTTTCTATAGCTACCTCTTAGAAAAGCCCTAAAATGTAAAAAAAATAAATAAATAAAAAGATTCCCTCTCTGCAACTTCCATTCTCTGCTTACCCTGAACTACCTCTTCACCTTACGAGCCACATTTTACTGTAAGTGGGAACAACTTTCTATGAAACAACGGATTCATCATCATCATCATCATCGTTACAACTACTGGTTTATTTGTAGCTGTTTATTACAACTGTCACTTTCTCAGATTTTCTTTAGATGCACAACTATCTCCTCATCCTGTATCTCCCCAACACCTAGAATCACACCTGACAAATATACATTGAATAAAAACAGAGAATAATCGACAACTGAGCAAAGAAGTAAACAGCAAAACAAAACACACACGTCACTGAGTCCCTACTAGGTACCAGGCACTATGCTAACCACTATAATCTTCAAAGTGCCTTGTAACGTCGATACCATGTTACCCATTCTGCAGATGAAGACTTCACCCTCAGTGAAGTTGCACAATTTGTTCAAGGTCTACTTAAAGGGAGAAAGCTGGATTTGTTCCAAAACCTGTTTAGTTCTAATCTTGTATTCCTAATTTATATTCTTTTTTCCCCCTTTCCACACATTTTTATTCTGTACATTTATCATTAGTTTGTTTAATTAACAATTTATTAATTAGTCTGGTAATAGTTAATCCGCCAAAATTGCCACCAATTTCATGAAGAGGTGGAGGAATCATGAACTTGAATAGCAGGAAGTGGGTCAGCCCTCAGCACAGTTCTGAACAATTAGTTCCCATCTGCCTTCACCACCACACGTCTAATAGCAAGACACAGAGTTTCACTAAACCAAAGGCCAATGATGCGCAATGTCATGGAAACCGTTGATGCCCGTGCAGAGCATCTAGAAAATAAGATGGAGACACTTGAAGCCAAGACTTTAGTCTGTAGACGTGCATGTGCGTGTAGACACACAACTTAGGAAATCTTAGGCCGAGAACATCAGGTCCACAGGGCAGCTTCTCACGAAAGCTCGCGCTTCCATCAACGGAAAGAAGCTGGGACGCTGCCTCCTGATTCCTGGCCCGACTCTCCTTCCACTGGACACAGAGCCTGTATTTCTCCCCAGGAAAGTCGATAACCTTGGATACAAGGCAGGAGTCAAAAAAGGCATGTATTTCAAAAACGATATTTAAGGGCAAAGCCAGTGATTTTTTATCCTATTAGTTAATGAAGTTGTGATGATCGATAATCACATCTGTCGAAGGGCTCTCCCTTGCCCATGTTGTATATCCTGCTTTTCTTTCCATTTTTAGTCTCAGAGAAACATGTTCCAGCAAGTCTGAACTCTCCTGACTCCACTCACTCCGTATATATAGTTGAGTAGCTCCCGTGTCCCTAATTCTACTCCTTTTAACACAGCCCCCCGCCCTGCACCTGCACAGCATTTCCCATTTTGCTGAGGTGACGCCCACACAATCTTCAGGAAACAAAACCACCCATGGTGCATGGAGGGCGGAGGCGGGGAAGCTCTGTATTACAGTCAAGAGTGAGCTGAGCTGAAGGGAAGACGGTGTGTCTATGGTGATGTGGGGGGCATTTCTAGTGCGAAACTATAGGAAAAATAAAGAGAAATGGAAAAAGCCCATCATCTGCGGCAGGTTTGCTGAGTAAGGCCTTTCCTGCGAACTCCTTCCAGCCGGGAAAACATGATCTCTAACGATCCCTTCCCTACGCGCCATCTCACAAGAGCCCCTCGAAAATCCCATGAAGACAGAACCACGGCTAGCTCAACATTTTTAGAAGATGAGTCATACATCTAGTTCGCGTTTTTGGTTCCAAGATCACTGACCTGCCCATGACACCACAGCAATTGCCCTATTTTGAAAACACGGTGTCCCTTGCAAGCACTTTGCCAACCTGTAGGTCCATACCCTGAGTTCTGGGTCATCTGACCACAAGATCGGTTGGGGGAGGACACAGTAATTCTATGTTGGGAAGTTTACCTCCAAGGTTATTCTACAGTGATAGATGCTGTAAAAATCTCAATAATTTGTTATTCATAACATTGGTAATGAGATGTAACAATCAGAGAGAAAAGCAAAATTATGAACCCATATCATTAATAACAACAAGGGGTTCAGCAAGAAGGCTTTCTCATCTCTGTCAGTCACTTAAAAGACAAGCAATACCTTAAACCCAGCCAAACCTGTAAACACAAACCCTGGGGCAAGTATTGGAGAAAGGTCAAACCAAAGGCTTCACGTCATCTCCTCTGTGAAACGCTGATGACAGACGCTCTGGCCCCATGATGGATGGTCTTTCCAGAACATTCTCAGAACTCAAAGAACTCTATCCGGGTTGGAACACCCTCCAGCTTTTCTTCCTGGCACCCAGTACAGAGTCTTGGGACTCACTGAATGCTCGTGAAATGCAGGCAGGAAAACGAAGAAAATCCAGGAGAAAGGCAGGAATGAAGTCGCAAACAGTCAGCAGAGAAGGGCAGACAGAGGAGTGAGAGCACGGGCAGTTGCCCAGAAGCCCTTGATTACATCCAAATCAGGAGCCCTGCTGCTCAATCAGGCCTTTTCCTTGCCTCTGTCTACCTCCAAGACTTGTCTCACTGATTGTCAGGGCCTTGCTGCTGCCCTGTGGACCCACGGGAGAAAGTGGGTTTACAGGGCTGGTGGCACTGGGACGGCCACTGTGCCATGAAGCCAACTCTGCCCAAAGGTCCAAGGCACAGAAACGCTTCTTTGTCTTTGAAAGTGTCTTGGAACTCGTCACGTCAGAACGAGACTCCCAAAAGGATTCTCACAACGTTTGCCAGTGTACAGCATAAAACTCAGGGTTAGAAAATTACAGGAAAAGAGGTAGTAAGAGGAGCTCATTTAACCTCTGCACGGACATTTCATTCTCAGGAAACAGAAGCACTCCACTTCTTCGTGTTCCCAGAGCTTAAGAAGATGGAAAGAATTCTCTCGAGGATATGGATTCAGCTCAACCAAAAGGCAGCCTAAATTTTGGGTGTTTTACGCACGGACCCTGAGGGGACACGCATGATATTCAAAATTTAAAACAAAGCTCTTGCTTTCAAGGTGGCGACATTCCAACATGGGAAACAAATGTCAGAGTCTGTCTTCATGTTAACTTTCTCTCTTTATCCATTTTTTCCAATATTATAAAGGCGTTTATTGTGAATTACTAGAAATAGTAATCTGGCGCTTCTCAACATTCCACTGCATATATTCTGTGTGTGCCTTCACCTCCCAAATAGGCTTCAGAATGCAACAAATAGGGGCTTCCCTGGTGGCGCAGTGGTTGGGAGTCCGCCTGCCGATGCAGGGGACACGGGTTCGTGCCCCGGTCCGGGAAGATCCCACATGCCGCAGAGCGGCTGGGCCCGTGAGCCATGGCCGCTGAGCCTGCGCGTCCGGAGCCTGTGCTCCGCAACGGGAGAGGCCACAGCGGTGAGAGGCCCACGTACCGCAAAAAAAAAAAAAAAAAAGAATGCAACAAATAGGCATAAGTTTAGTGGCAAGAAAATAGACAGCACTTTACCTACATGTTGGAAACCTGAAACTTGATATTTAAATGATCTGGTGACCAGAAACATAGAATATTTATTTATTTCTTGAGCAAATTAATGAGGTAAAATTGTTTCAGTGCCAGCTGAATGCCTGAATCTCAGATATTGGATAATCTAAAAAAATTAGAAATTTGCAAATTAGTGTTCTTTGTGCATTTTATGTCATTCGGCATAAATGCATAATTGTGACAGAGTCTCAGACACCAGATGGTATGTGCAATTCATCCCCACTTTCACTCTATTTTATCATATTTAATAGCTGTAGCTTCACCTCTGAGCGAAGCTTACGTAACTGCCTTTGTTGGCAATAAGACCAGATATACTAATGATTAGCTTTACGCATCTGGTTCAGAAATATGCAACTGGGCACTTTGGGATGTAAAGATGAAGTGACACAGCTTCTGTGCTCAGAGCGCCTACAAAGCAGCGCTCAGCTCCAAGTCTGGCACACGTTGTGCTCCCACAGGTATCCCTGGAGAAAAAAGAATGGGAGGAAGGCTAACAGGAAGCACAACAGGCATGGAAGATCCCAGAGGGTGAGTGCCCATGGGTGATGGAGAGGACCCAGAACCCTGCATCAGGGAGATGGAGCTCGAGCTGGTCCTTGAAGGCTTTTCTAGACTTTTCTATGCTTAATACAAATATACTGCAAGTCTCCTCTCCCCCTGTACATGCAAAACTAACCTCTGCTGAGATAACAAATGCCAACCACCCCTTGTGTGTCCCTTGATTCCCCCCCTCTGCTCATCACACACACACACACACACACACACACACACACACACACACACACACACACACAAACACACACGGTCCCCACCAGCCCTCCTCCAACCTCTGTCCATCACAAATCCTTCAGTGTCCAAGTGCACTCTTGGAGCCCTCTGTTAGGATGTGGCAACCAGAATCCAGAGGGTGCATGAGTTACTTGTGGCTACATGAGGTGAAAAAGGCAAGATGGGGCAAGTTTACGGCAGATTTTGAATGTGGAGTTCATCCTATAGATGACAGGGAACCTTGACACCATTTGAGGAAGGAAATGATACCGTCTGACCTATAATTCAGGAATAGATATTTATCTGCCTCAGGCTATAAGGCTGGAAGGTGGGCTCGCTGAGCTTCGGGGCCCCGGGAAGGGAAGGCAGAGATGCTCCACTGAGAGAATGTGGTCCAGAGGAATCTCTTTTCATCCTGAAGCCAAGTGGGTTCTGGATTTCTGCAGATATTTCCAATAAAAGCTCAGATTGTTTGGGCAAGCACTTGCTGTGGCCACAGGGCCACAGTATAAAAGGACTGAGGTGGAGCAGAGAACTAAACCTTGACCTTGGCAAGAACTCCCTTCAGCTGTCAGCAGACAGGTTCCCAGCAGGGATGCTGGGGGGAAAGGAAACACCTAAGAGCTCATCTCTCTCCCTGGGGAACCAGCTTCCTCCTGCAAGATTCTGGGTACATAATGAGATTAGGGAGTCTCCCATCAGAACTTTGAATTTGTCAGTTTCTCATTGTAATCCTGTTTTTCTTTTATTTTTGAATATTTTCAGTCTATTCTAAAGTAATGATTGTTTTAGCTTCTTAGAGCAGTATCCTTTCATCATTAAATAATGATTTTATTTATCTGAAAAAATACTTCAGTCACTTCTCTCGTATTTTGTGTTATCTGAGCCTTTTCCCCTCTCTCTCTCCCCCTTTCCTCTTCTAATGAGATTTCTGTTGCACATGTGGCATCTTCCTTACTCCCTTCGTTTTTCTCAGTAATCTTTAGACGTGACTCTAACGCCAATGCCATCTAGCATCAATTTTGATGGCAGTAAGCCTCTGCCGTCACTGTAGCCTGTATATTCCCTTTGACTATATTTAAGATCATTTGTTTGTCGCTCATATTCTTTTTTTTTTAATTTGTTTATCTTAATGTATTTATTTTTTGGGCCGCATTGGGTCCTCGTGGCTGTGTGTGGGCTTTCTCTAGTTGCGGCGATCAGGGGCTGCTCTTCATCGTGGTGAGAGCGCTTCTCATTGTGGTGGCTTCTCTTGTTGCGGAGCATGGGCTCTAGGCACGCGGTCTTCAGTAGTTGCAGCTCGCAGGCTCAGCAGTTGTGGCTTGCGGGCTCTAGAGCGCAGGCTCAGTAGTTGTGGTGCACGGGCTTAGTTGCCCCGCGGCATGTCGGCATGTGGGATCTTCCTGGACCAGGGCTTGAACCCGTGTCCCCTGCATTGGCAGGCGGATCCCCAACCACTGAGCCACCAGGGAAGCCCTGTTTCTCATACTCTGAAGTTTCACTTTGTAAGATATGAATGTGCTTTATTTATTGGCTTCAGTATTGGTGGTCTGTAGATCAAAAGGCACAGCCCGTTGCTTCAGTTCTGGAAAAATCTCAGCCTTTCCTCCTTTGAGCAATGTCTCCTTCCTCTCCATAGTATCTTTTATATGCTTGTGCAAAACTCTAGATAATATCCTCATGTCGTTTTTCTACCTTGCTCATTCTCTTTTCAGCTCTGTCAAATCCACTTATAACATACGGACACAGGAGCGAATTTAAATGACATTTCTTGTTTCTAGGTACACTGTTTTTTAATCCGTCTTTGTTTTCATGCCAGAGAGTTGTTTTATTATGATTTCTTTTCCTTTTAAAAATCTCTTTAGTAATTTTAAGCCTACCCAACATCTCTGCAAGTCTGTTGATTCTCATCGTTCTATCATGTTTTCTCACCCCCAAAGTTTCTTTACAGGGGTTATGTTTTATTGTATGTTTATCTAAAGTGGGGGTTACTTTTTAAGTGGAGGAGTAGCCCCTGGAGCCCTGTTTTGTCAAAGATCCCGTAGATAATTTGAGATTTCGATTCTGCTGCAGCCGTCAGGTTTGGACAGAATCCCAAATGCTTCTGCTTCTGGAACAGCATTCACATTAATTTCACCACATGGTCCTTCAGACACAGGTGGTAGAAATTCAGATTTCACGTCCGTGCCTGGAGTGTGTGTACCCTGTCGGTAACCATATTCTACCCATGACCCTGGTAATGTGATAAGCTTCCTTTATACTTTCACGGGTCAGTGTTTTCCAGTTCTTCTCTCACACATGGGGAAACTCACTGAGATTCTGGGTTTCATTCCCAGGGCTCAGTTCCAGCTTCTCCGCCAGCCCCACCCCACAGGTGCAGCCAGTGTCTCTCATCTGCCTGAGCGTCAGCGCTCTGCCCACCCCCGTGCCTTTCTGGGTTCACTTCTCAGGGGCCAATGTCCCTTGACTCACGCCTACCCTCGGGCTTAAAATCCTTTCCTAATTCTTGGCACCTAAGCGATTCCCTCTCTTCCTTTCATTCAAGTTCAACTATGTGCTGAAAGCAAATGTTGATAAAAATCATGCAGCGATTTTATGTGTGTAGTAGGGACGGGACAGTCTTCCATGCTTTCTGATGTCCCCCATCGTAAACTTTTATGAGGAACAGTATTCTCTGTCTTACCCTAGGCAATATCTTCTTATTTCCGCTATAACACAAACCATTTTAAGGTCCTAGAAGACAGATTGGCTGGAGCAGAGTTCTGTTTTCTCTCAAAAATTAGTTGAATTCTTCAGTTCCTAAGCAACACTAATTTTTTTTCTAGAGTGCCTGGCACACGTGGAGAACTTAATAAGTGGTGGTTATCTTCCACTAACCATCCAAGAAGAGCAATCAGAAAAGATGATGTTTATCCAAAGCATACAATTAAAAAGGTATGATCTTAAAACAAGAGAGGCACGAGTTGTATTTGAGAATTAACGCCCCCCCGTTTCCATGGACGGGGGTGAGAGCTGGGAGGAGGGATGGAAATGCTTCTCTCTAAACCCTTTGATGCCCAGTTTTCTAAAAGCCACCTTATTATTTTCCCTAATTGTTGAGGGGCCTTAAAATCTCAGGATGACACATTCTCAATTAAGGTACAAAAATAGTGTGGAAATTTCCACTGTTCAGAGTCACTTGCAGGGAAAATCTTGATTATTTGTATTAAAAAAAAATCAAGAACGTAACACTATAAATACCGGGGGAAACGCTCCTTTTCTCAACTGATGGGTTATGAAGAAAGAAGAGGTATTTGGCAATCACTCTATCTGTAGTAAAATACAAGAGTCTGTATGTCTGTCCAAACTTCTAGGAGCAGTGTGCAATTTAAAACAACATGATCAAAGTAAAAACAAAATTCAGATTTAGAAAGAAAATCCCTCACTTTAAACTTTTTGAGATTTCCTTTTCTTAACCTTACATTTGTTTTTGGACTGGTATTTCTACAAATAAGATTTTCCCAATGATCCAATGTATATTTATGCCACCACAAATGGTCCACTGCTTTGAAGTTATAATCTTAAGGCCTCTATCACTGAAAAATCTTTCATTCTAAAATCCATCCTAACATTTTTGTAGCACATTCCTTCATGCCAAATTTATATCATAATAGCCTATTGTATTTCTTAGTTTTAATTGGGTTAAATAACATAAATGTAAGACATTGTTATTACATTATAGTAGATTTCAAATAAGTTCTCCTCAATCCCCCCAGGCATCAGGATCTGTCTTCCCACATCAGAAAATCTAGTAGGTAGGACGGCAGGTCCAACCACAAAAGTGTAAACATATAGACAAATGCATGAACGGACATCTGTGCTCCCACCAAATGTCCATAATCTTCCTTGTGGTCTTGTTAAAAAGCAAGGGGTATCACGTATCTGTCAGTAAAGTTTGGAAAGGATCATGTAGCCTTAAATTATCTTCCTATATTAAAGTAATGGATTATATCATACAAAACCTTCAGCTATACTTTCCATGTCAAGAAGATCTGAGAAGGTGACCTTCTTGCTAAATAACATCCAGTTACTTCCAAGGTCTAAACGATAATAGGAACCACTAGGGAAATGATACAAATGGAGACAGTCTTACTGTTAAATTATTATAGAAAATTATTGTAACAAATGAGATGGCTCTGAGTAAATTTTAAGCTTTTTTTGGTTTTGGTTTGGAATGGGTCTCCATCCCAGGGAATTACTGTGGTCACTGTCCCCTTGCAAATGCCTAGATGAATCTCAGTCACTAAATGACTCCCCCCCAACTTTCACGCACCCTCTCTTGCAAGCATTCAGAGTTGAGTGGTCTGGATACTCTGAGTAGAAAGAATGATACCAGTAAATAACAATAAATCCCATTAAACATTCTCACCTCATAAAAACATAGCTATCCAAATTTCAGAAACCTTGCGACGACGTACGAAGTGTAAGCAATACTGAAATCGTGATCTACATTTTATACACAATTAAACTTTTATGTTCTCTGGAAAACAGGCCACAGCAGTGCAGGGATCCACAGTCTCAGAATTCTGAGGTCTCCAGCCTCCCATAAACTGGGTTCCTAGTCTCACTAGCTTCACAGATATTATCATCGGAGACAATGCTAATTATTCAATCTGGATCCAAAGAACCAGCTCTCTCCCAGAGAACCAATCATTAAAATGCAAATAGGTGTTTCCCACTTCACTGGTTTAGCAGTGAAACGCTGTTCACAGCCTTCTGACAAGAAAGAGGAGCTCAATCAGTTGACGCCTTAACCTTCTGGGTGTGAAGAGCCTGGGGCGCCCGGATCTAAGCTGTACATCCTGTTGCCAGCCTCCAGCTCTGATCCCCCCTGTGCACGGGGGCTTACGAGTAAACTGATTGAAGCTGCCGGAGAAATTACTGAACAAAAAAGCTGATTTTAGATTCCGCTCACTGCACCCAGCCAGCCCTCACTTAGACTAATTACTTAAATGATTTAAAAATGTATGAATATTCATATGATCGTGCTTTTCAGAAAATAAAGCACAGCTGAGGCCGTGCCAGCCAGTCTTTCCTGCTCTCTGATTTGGAGCCGCCCACTTGCATGTCTGAAACCCTGAAATGGCTGCAGAGAATCAGACAGCGCGGGGGGGGGGGGGGGGCCTCAGCCTGGACCTGGGTCCCGCCTGGCCGGGCTGCAGGCCCGCCGGGGGCTCGTCCACTCCGGAGCCAGCCCGCCGCCCTGGGCGTCCACGGACACGGACCGATGCCCCCGAGCCTGGATGCCCGGGGACGCACGTGCTTACCTCCGCCCCTCGCCCCTCGCGCGCACCGGGCTCCGCCGACCCGGGGACCGCGCTCTGCCCGCCCGCCCGCCGCCGAACACATGCCCGCGGAACACAGCCGGCCGCTCGCGGAAACACTGAGACAGACATGCAGCACGGTTTGCAGCCGCCAACACGTACAAGAATTTCATGTTTCACGACTTTTGTAGGGTACGTAGCACGCTGACCACGTTCCACGAAAGGTGTGGGGAAGAGCAAGGAGATTAGATGGGAGGCCAGGGCGGGGGCGCAAACCTGCAACAACGAGACAGCGCACAGGACACGGTAGAGAACTCCATCAGTCCCCCCGCGACACCCACAGCTCCCCGCAAAACCCCGAGACACCCCACGACACCCACAGTCCCCACGACACCCACAGTCCCCACGACCCCCGGCATCTCCGCGGTTCCCACATCACCAGGCAGCGCAGCTCAGCTGAAACCCGCTCTCGACCTTCATTCTGGAGCAGCCGCCCCGAGGACCAGAAAACCCCACGCGTCTTTCGACCCTGGAAACACCAGGGGCCCAAAGTTCATGTTTCCATGACAGTGAAGCTTAAGACCTTAAGATGTGAGTAATCATTGCCACAGCTATCGTTATATAGCCCTTAAACAACACGGGAAGAACTCCAAACTTAGTCCTAGCATCTCTGTTAACCCCAAACTGAGGAAATACAGTGTTTGATGGAATTTCCAAGTTAACGCTAGGTTCACTTTGTTTTTCGACTTGCGGGCAGACACCTTCCTGGTGGCGTGATCGCGTGCATGTACGGAAGCCCCGGGGTTGAGGGGGGCACTCCACACCTGCTGCCAGGGGCTGGCTGCTCTGACCCCACCCCCTCGGCTTCCGCCCCGGACAACAAGAAGGAAGGAAGAGTTTCCAGAGGTCTCATCGCACGTGAGGCCCGTCAGCACCACTGGCTAATTTCTTTAAAGCCAATTCATATGTATTTGTAATACTGGCATTTATTACACGGCGAAAACGAACTGAAATTTCTAAAGCCAAACCGAAAGTGTTGCAATTTGGGTGTGCTGCCAATTTTCCTTTAGAGATGAGCACCTCCTGCCCAAAGCTCATCCCGCGCTCGGTTCTGATTCTTTTACTCACTTGTTCCATCAAACACCACACAGAACGTGCTTTGGATTTGTAACCCGCCTCTGACAGGCTCCGCAGCGTCTGTCACAGCACAGGCCATGCCCACCTGAGGCAGGTGTGACAAGGGCCAGGCACTCACCTTCCGGCTCCCCGCAGAGGGTGCACTGGGACTCTGCAAACAGAACAGACAGAGAGATGGTTACTCCCGGGCTCTGCCACTGAGTTAGAGGCTCAGCTGCAGCCTGACCTGCAGACGGTGCGATCCGGCCGCCCCAGCAAGACAGCCGGCTCTGCCTTTGCACCTCAGCAGATTCTATTGTAAAGAAACTGCTTTGCAAATGTTTTACATGATACATTTTTTTTCAAAAATGACAACAACTCTTTGTCATATGCATCTGCACACATTAAATACATGTTGACAGCTGTGCATGACTCAGGTTACTTAGCTGAAATAATAACGATGTATCTTACCACTTAATTTTAATATCGAAAACGTTGATTACGACTGTTAGATCTCTCAAGCACAAATAATGATGAGCAAAAGTACAGTATTGTATTGCAGTAAAAACACTAAAACGGACAAATACTGAGTCCTCGCAAAGCAGGCCCATGACTGGATACCAGGTTCTGCAGGAGGGACGCGCCCCGGGACCCACAGGGAACAAGGGGCCGCAGGCTGCACCTTTGCGGGAACCCGGGCACCTGTGAGCATGGTGGACGCAGGGCTGCCAGGCTTTCCCACCAGAAACTGGAAAGAGGCGCTTCCTTTTCCCAGGAAGAGTCCGAAAGCCACAGAGTCGGGAAAGCCAAGACAGCCGTGCACAAGAGCTCCTAGCCCTGAGCCCTGCCCTGCCCTCCAGAACCAAGGCCCGGGGTAGCCCTGCAGTGCAAAGGTACCACCCTCCCTTCCCAAGCAGAGGCCCAGGAGGCACCGTGAAGGAGCCCACCCCAGTCTGCTTCACCACGAGCTCCCAAACTCAACTCTGGGTGCGGCACACACACTCCAGCGGCCCTATGTGGGCAGGGCCCCCGACGCTGCCCATGTTTAGGGGTGCCTCTGAGGCCCAATGGGCTCTTGTCACCGTGACGAACTCCTCCTGGGGCCCGGGGAGACAGGTCCGCCTGCAGGGAGAGGTCACCGCTGGGGCCTCGGCCTTCGTGGAGCAGATCCCAGAATGTGACGATGGGGCGGGGGAGGGGCGGCCACAGGCCAGAGTGTGGCCCTGAGCTCAGAGTGGGCACTTGCGGGACCGGACTTCACACCCAGCCCCACCCTTGGCCTTGACCACCCTCTGCCCTCACTGCCCTGTATGGCAGCAAAACTCAACACCAGGCTGTTTACCCGGGATGAGAATTGTGGAATGATAACCGAATTTGCATCAAAACTGACACCAAAATTCAAGACCTTCTCAGTAGATTTCATCTCCATCACGGGCTATATATGTTATATACGTTCAAAACTACACAGCAAGTTCAAAACACAGTAGTGGCACAATGATGATGATGATGACTCAGTAACTGACACCCTCAAGGAATTCAAATTCTGTGAATCAAAGATCATTCAAAAGCCTTGGGTTGAGCCGGTGGCATATGAACTTCTCTAGAACGCAAGTCTTAAGCAAATGTCATTTCAAATTCAATTATTAATGCATCTAGGCCTTAGCCTTAAAAAAAATCATTTCCAGCAAGATCATAAGTGAGAATCCGTCATCTGTGTGTTATAAGCCCAGGACACAAAGCAACTGGCCTGTCACTGCACGTCTGACAGCGTTCTTCTCCGAAAGGTCTGTCCCGGACTTCTGCCATGAACTACGGGAATTAGTAACGAGATGCGGTGAGGGTCCCCGGCTCTTTCCAGCAAACGCATCCTGGAGGCAGTCACCTCTGAGTCGGAGTAAACAGCTCCAGAGCACCCGACGCCCCATGAGCTGGAAGGAACGAGCGGATGCTGGGAGCTCCCAGCCGGCGTGAGGGCAGGGGCGCTGGGTCAGGGCCGACCCCTCATCACACAGGTCGTGATCTCCAGACGTTATGATCTCACAATCAGAAACACACACCAGAATAACAACTGACACCCAGTGACCCAGGCAGACGGCGGGCTGCGGACCTCACTGCGATGACACTCTGAATTCCAACACTCCCTCTCCAAGTGCCTCAGGGGCACGGCCCTGGGCCTCCCCCGGGTGCACCCTCTACCTGGTGTCCACAACGCAGAGACAGCAGGCCCACCGCTGCTGGGGATTCACCGGCAACCAGACACACGGAGCAGAAATGCACACAACCCAGTGTGAGCACACGCTAAGACCCCGTGCTGTCCGAGATATCCTGCCCAAGGTTTGCTGAGAAGTAGCTGTTTGATGTGCACAGATATTTCCCAAGCGGCAGCAAGAGAGGCTTCAGAAGCAGGGAGAGGTCCAGACACAGGGGCGTCTCCTCTCCTAAGGGCGGCAGGTCCGAGGATCTGACCAAATCCTGGCGCACGGCCATCGGCATGCACAACTCCAGCGTGAGAAACGCTGACGCTCCCAGAAATAAGAAAGCCCACTGGGTTAACACGTCCCTTAAATTCCCTTTCATCCATAAGGACGTTCTGAGCCCCAGTTACATCCCCGCCTGTCCTGGGTCCTGTGGTATAGACAGTGGGAGGTACGTTCCTCGTCGAGAAGTTTTGCAGTTAGAGGAAAAGGAGGCCTTTCACAGGCTGGTTGTAGTTAAATGTCACAGTGCTGGAAGGGCCCTGTGGGTAAGAAAGCAGCAGCAGAGAGGAGGGGAAACCGCGGGCTGAGCTGCAGGAAGCTTCCCAGGAAGTGCTGGAGGGGGTGGAGTCACAGCATTGGGGGTTTCGCCGGGCGGGGGGGACACAGAGGTATGAGGCCCAGGCCACCGGGCCCGCACGTGGGGAGTCCCAGGGGAGGCTGGTGCATTAGACGGAGCAGTACGCTCAGGGTTCACGTGATGGCGAAGCGTGGGCTCAGGGTGAGGGGGGCGTGAGGGCTTTTGGGGGCCATCAGCACCCGTCTGCAATGTGGGGATATTCCCCTCCTTCCTGGAGCTCAGTTTGCAGCAGGAGGAACCATGGCAGAGATAAACAGGACTCACTGGTCCCAAACCACAAAGCATCTTAACCAGAGGCGACCATGGGGAGGGGAGGGCAGGGGAGGGGAGGGTGTGGGGGGAGGGGCGGGCAGGGGAGGGGAGGGCGTGGGGGAAGGGGAGGGCGTGGGGGGAGGGGAGGGCGTGGGGGGAGGGGAGGGCGTGGGGGGAGGGGAGGGCAGGGGAGGGGAGGGCAGGGGAGGGGAGGGCATGGGGGGAGGGGGAGGATGGTCCTGGGACGAAGGAAGGATGGAGGTGTGGCCGGTAACTCAGCCCCAGGCGACGTGGCTGAGGGGACACAGCCTGGAGCCCTGACCCACTTGCTTACGCAACCGAAGACCCTAGGGGTCCCTAGGCGGTGGATGGGGTTTCGCTTCCCTCGCGATTCACTGTAAAAGTAACTATTTCACAGGCTCATGAGGAGGGAGGACCAGCCACTCAGACCAGGGCTGCCCCTGCCCCGTCGGGGCCGGTGGCCTGTGAAGGCGCTAACCCCTCCAGCCTTGGTTTCCACATCTGGTTCTCATCTAAAAGGTGGCTCTCGCTGCTGCTGCCAAGTGTACTGAGCACACGCGGAGCCTGGCGCTGAGCAGGGCTCGGTCAGTGACAGCCCTGGTCCCTCTGCTTCCAGGACGGGAAACCACTCCTGCCTTGCTGTCCTCGGACGCTTCCCCAAGCCCTGCACCAGCCTGAACACACCCCTGGAGCCCCACAGCACGAAAGGCGCGCCCCCCGTGGAGTTGGCAGGATGTGATTCACGTTATCACCTCCTTCCCCGAGAAGCATCACGAAGAGATAGTCTCCGTGCAGGAGGGAATTAAACGTGATGTATTGTGCACTCATCATCGTTACTGCAGAGTCTCATTTAAATTGAGAGAAGACTACACTAATTTATGCTAACTGACACAAGATGGAGAAATCTGCCTGGTGATTTTGTGTGCCCACAATCTGTACCTGCTCCGGGTGCACACCTGCTTATCCCCCCACCCGCGAACCTAATGTCGGGAAGCCGGCCTGCCCTCCTGGGCGTGAGGTGGGCACCGTATTCTAATCTTCCAGCGGCTCCAGTGCGAACCCAGAAGGCATTTGACGGCGGAGGCTGCTCTAATTTAGGCACCTGTGTTTAGAGAGGCAGCTCTCAGGCCTGTGAGTGCACAGCTCCCTACCCCCGTTCTCTCTCCTGTCTGAGGATGGGGACGGCCACGGCCGTAGCCCCCACCTACTTCCCCTCGTGACCCACTGGGCTGGGTGACAGCAGCTGCAGGAGACACAGGTGGCCGTGGCAGCCCCCGGGAGCCCCCCGGGGGAAACGGCTGACGCACGGAGGCCCAGCAGGCACCACTGCCAAGCTCACTGGCACAGACCTGTAAGCGCGGCCAGGACTCCTGGCAAGGCCAACTTCAAGGTCACTGAGACAGTGACCTCTCTCCTGAGGCTTCTTCGTATCCAGCCATGAAGGAAAAGCATCGGCGCTCGATCTGCAGGAAGCCGGCCAGCCAGGCGCGGGCGTAGGGCACCTGCTGTGAGCTGGGCTGTGGCAGAGAAGGGCCGGGCGCGCTGGGCTGAGAGGGCGCGGCTGTGCCCCTTGTACTCAATGTGCTCTCCCTGCGCCCCCTCCACCTCCCCCCGGAGGCTCTGAGTGATGGCAAAAACAGCCCTTCCTCTCTCGAGCGGCCGGGGGTGCAGGATGCAGGACGCTCTGTGCCCTCACCACCAGGAAGTGGTCCAGAGCGACAGCCCCTGCAGGCAAAACTCACCCCTCGAAGGGGGGGGTGGAGACACCCGGAACCAGGAGCCACTTTCCAGACAAGCAGAGAGCACGACGGTGCGACTCTCGGGGGAGATCATGTGAGCCGGCGCTCACGCACCCGAGCGCTCGATGTGATACTGCATGGCGGGATGACTCGTGGCAACGCATGACACAGGACAACATGCTGAATATTCGGCAAAACGTGACACACAAAACATGGCTATATGACAACACGACTGTATGACATCACTACGTGGCAATATACATAACAACACAACTACAGACAATACATGATCTGTGACAGCATGACTATCTGACAACACAGGACACGCCACAGCCTGACTGTACGACGATATCTCAGGTATATCATAATATGACTATAAAACAACAGGACTATTTGAGAATATCACTTGACCTAATGGCTCAAGAAACCTGACTCTTCATCAACAAGGAACACAAATAAATCATAATTTGTCGATTCTATGAAATCTTATGCGCTAAAATGGAAAAAATCTGAAACATTCAAAAATAGAAAGAACCAAGAGTAGAACACTGTGTCTCATTTCCATTTCTGAAAGCACATTCTTTAATATCATTCAATACCTATGTATAGAGAGCCGGGTGCCAGGCTTTATGCTGGGGGATATGCATTGATAATATTACATTGTGACACATGGTGCTGTGTATTTATAAATGCATAGGAAAGCCCAGAATGGTAAACAGCAGATTTTATCAGGAGGTATTTCTAAGGAAGGAAGTGTGATAGCAGGGGGGCTGGGGCTAGGGCTTAGGTAGGAGACAGAAGGGGATGAAGTGAACTCTCTCAGTGAATGTACATGAATTTGTAATGTGAAAGGCACTCTTTAAAATTCAAACAGGTTAAGTATAAAGGAAAACAATATTGCTGGCACAAAGTCAGTCCGTAAACACTAGCTGTTAATATTACCATCATCTGACTTGTTCCAATTTCAAACACACAGGATACAATTGACTGTCAAAGGGGAAGCAATGGGTTCTCCCCCCAGGGCCGGTCCAGCACTGAATGAAGTCATCACATAAATCCTTTCCTAAACCTCGAGCATATTGATCAATCCCCAAATGTTAGCACTTTACAGAGAATTTTCATTGACTGTTAATGAATAAAGATAAGGGTCGCCTCACAGGGGGAGACACTGAGGAGGAGAACCGATTACAAGACCAAGAGACCAATGTGTTCTAGAAGCTGCAGCCCCGAGGCAGCAAGAGTGACCAGGCTGTGACAGGAGAAGCAGGACTTGTCTAGAGGGTGGGACCCTTTCGGGAAAGGAATTAGCATACGTGTCTGGGGAAGAAATCAGGCAAGTTTGTTTCTAATCATTTTCAAAATATTTTGTCAAGAGGAAGATTGCTATGTGCAATCTCTCTCTTCCCTTTCAGTGGTCACGTCAGAAATGTAAAGGGATCAAAATAGCAGAAAACTGTACTCAGGCTTCTTCAGTACTTGGGAAACACTTGAAGAAAACCCATCAGAAACTGAGTGGATGCTGTTGTGAGTGTGCCCACAGTGGACTGACAGATCCGGGGGAGGACAGTTCATTCAATCAGGTAATTGCAAGGAAGCAAAATGCTAATGGGTTTTTTAAAATTAAATTTTAAAATGTGAAGGCAAACCCAGGAGTCAGTAGCTTTAATAAAGCAAAGAGCCATAGGGGACCAAGTACGAAACCCATAGACAAATAGTTGAGAGGATGTTGTCTTCTCTCGTCTGGAAGCCACTGTCGGCTGTCATGGCACAGTGTAGGACGAAGCGCTCACCTACCCCAGAGCCACATCACCTGTGAATGAGTTCACACCTCAGCTCACCCCCTTTCCAGCAGTCAAACCCCCAAATGTCATATTTGACTTTGGAATGTTTCTGGGGAGCTGATCTACCCTCCCAGTAAGCTTGACTTAAGGAAGTTAAGTGATTTATTAGAATCTCTGAGCAAAAACAGGGTCCCGAGATTATTTAACTCCAATGCCACGCCGCCAGGCAGAAGTGAGCCCAGGATGCAAAGTCGGCCAAGAGTAAATGTCTCACGGTGAAGAAGCGACAGGTCGCTCTATTTCAAACCATTGTTATCTATGAATTCAATGCTTCTCTCGACTCCAACCTTAACTCCCAGGACGACTGTATGTAAATAACCAGCATTACTGTTTCTTTCATTCAGTCAGGAAGAGAGATGCCCAAAGAAATGAAGTCATTTGCCTGTGGCTGGTCACGGAGGCAAGTCGCCAGTCAGCACCAGCGATCTATTCCTGGGTGACAGATGCTCCCGAGATGTGGCCATGACACCAAGAATTCTGGGCTCAGTAGGCTCCGGCCGTTTCCTTTCTCCAAACCGACCAAACAGTCAAGGGCGTGAGCGGTCCTTCCCCATCAATTCCAGCATTCTCACAGAAAGGGCGGGAGGAAGCTGTGTTAAACTCAATTTCTCATTTTCCAAGGAGCTGCCCCAGTTCAGTCTCTTCAATACCACAAGCCAGCATAACGACCTCTCTCCTAAAAACGTGACGTCCCCCAGGCCCTATTCCTGACCTACTGCTTGTCTCACTTTTCAAGGCTTCTTTGGGTGCGTTCATTCAATTTCATGGCTTGAACGACGCGTCGTGTATGTGGATGACATGCCCGAAGCGCAGATGCACAGACCCAGAGCCGCTGGTGCTGAACGTCCCCTGGTCCCCGAGGTCCTTCCTTCCTGCAGAGACACTATTCCCACAGTCTGGACCTCAGGAGCCTCCTGCATTTGCATTCTCCCCGTGTCCCCTTCTCCCCGTGTCCCCCCTTCTCCCCGTGCCCCCTTCTCCCCGTGCCCCCTTCTCCCCGTGTCCCCCCTTCTCCCCGTGTCCCCTTCTCCCCGTGTCCCCCGCTTCTCCCCGTGTCCCCCCTTCTCCCCGTGTCCCCTTCTCCCCGTGTCCCCCGCTTCTCCCCGTGTCCCCCCGTCTCCGTGTCCCCTTCTCCCCGTGTCCCCCTTCTCCCCGTGTCCCCTTCTCCCCGTGTCCCCCTTCTCCCCGTGTCCCCCTCTTCTCCCCGTGTCCCCCTTCTCCCCGTGTCCCCCCTTCTCCCCGTGTCCCCTTCTCCCCGTGCCCCCCTTCTCCCCGTGTCCCCCCTTCTCCCCATGCCCCCTTCTCCCCGTGTCCCCCCTTCTCCCCGTGTCCCCTTCTCCCCGTGTCCCCCGCTTCTCCCCGTGTCCCCCCTTCTCCGTGTCCCCTTCTCCCCGTGTCCCCCGCTTCTCCCCGTGTCCCCCTTCTCCCCGTGTCCCCCCTTCTCCCCGTGTCCCCTTCTCCCCGTGTCCCCCGCTTCTCTGTGTCCCCCCTTCTCCCCGTGTCCCCTTCTCCGTGTCCCCCCTTCTCCCCGTGTCCACTTCTCCCCGTGACCCCCTTCTCCCCGTGTCCCCTTCTCCCCGTGTCCCCCTCTTCTCCCCGTGTCCCCCTTCTCCCCGTGTCCCCCTCTTCTCCCCGTGTCCCCCGCTTCTCCCCGTGTCCCCCTTCTCCCCGTGTCCCCCACTTCTCCCCGTGTCCCCTCTTCTCCCCGTGTCCCCTTCTCCCCGTGTCCCCACTTCTCCCCGTGTCCCCCCGTGTCCCCTTCTCCCCGTGTCCCCACTTCTCCCCGTGTCCCCCTCTTCTCCCCGTGTTCCCCCTTCTCCCCGTGTCCCCCTCTTCTCCCCGTGTCCCCGTTCTCCCCGTGTCCCCCGCTTCTCCCCGTGTCCCCCTTCTCCCCGTGTCCCCTTCTCCCCGTGTCCCCTCCTTCTCCCCGTGTCCCCCCTTCTCCCCGTGTCCCCCCTTCTCCCCGTGTTCCCCCTTCTCCCCGTGTCCCCTCCTTCTCCCCGTGTCCCCCCCTTCTCTCCATGTCCCCCTCCCCCCCAGCCGCTGCGTGTTCACAGCTCCCTTGTCCTGTGCGCCCAGCACCACTCCCCTTGCTTTAGGGTTCTGGCTCTTGCCCAGGATGGCGTGGCCTCCGATGCGCCCTCCCTGGAGGTCTTCCGATACATAGGTCCCCGCGACATACTGGCTGCTCGTCCCCCCGCCCCAAACTCACATGTTGAAGTCCCAACCCCCAAGGTTACTCCACTCGGCATCATGTCCTCCAGGCTCATCCGTGTTGCAGCTATGTTAGCACTTCCTTCCTTTTAAGGCCAAATCACATTCTCTTGTATGTACACACTGCCTCCCTGGACACCTGGGTCGCTTCCACCTTTGGCTGTTGTGAGCTACGCTGCTGCGAACACGGGTGTGCAAGGATCTGTTTGAGTTCCTGCCCTCCCTTCTTTTGGGTGCATACTCAAGGGTGAGATTGCCAGGTCACATGGACTGAATGTTTGTGTCCCCTCCAAATTCTTATGTTGAAATCTTAACCCACAGTGCTAGAAGGTGGGGCCTTTGGGAGGTGATTAGGTCATGCTGGGATCAATGCCGCTATAACAGAGACTAAGGGGGCTCGCTTCCTGCTTTTTGCCCCGTGAGGATAATTAGAAGGTGGCGTCTGCGGCCTGGAGACGACCATGCTGGTACCCTGGTCTCAGACTTTACGTTTCTGCTGTTCCTAAGCCACCTGGCCTCTGGCACTCTGTTACAGAACCTGATCTGACGAAGACAGCCCTCCACGCTGCCACCACAGTGAGCCACCAGAAAGTGAGCCACACGATTCTGGCACAGGGATTGTCACACGCTAGTGACTTCCCCTGCTGATGCCACCCTAACCCGCCCAGTGGCTCAGGCCTCAAGTCTGAGTCAGCGAAATCATACCAATTCAATCTTCAACATGTGAAGACAGATGGACTGGGGTTTTGGTTTGGTTTTATTGTGTATAGACTTTATTTTTTATTTATTTATTTATTTTGCAGTACGCGGGCCTGCCACTGCCGTGCCCCCTCCCATCGCGGAGCACAGGCTCCGGACGCGCAGGCTCAGCGGCCATGGCTAACGGGCCCAGCCGCTCCGCGGCATGTGGGATCTTCCCGGACCGGGGCACGAACCCGCATCCCCCGCATCGGCAGGCGGACTCTCAACCACTGCGCCACCAGGGAAGCCCTAGACTTTATTTTTTAGAGCAGTTTTAAGTTCACAGCCAAACTGAGAGGAAGGCACAGAGGTTTCCCGTGTGTCCCCTGCTCCCCGACCCCAGGCACAGCCTCCCCCATTATCAACAGCACCCCCAGATGGGACATTCGTTACAAGTGGTGAACCTACACTGACACAGCACCATCACCCCGAGTCCATGGTTTACAGCAGGGGTCACTCTCGGTGTGAGACATTCTCTGGGTTTGGACAAATGTATAATGACATGTGTCCATCATTACAGTGTTATACAGAGTAGTTTCACTGCCCTAAACATCTTCCAGATGCACTGGTTTTCACTCCGTTGGGATGGTATATTTGGGGTCTCTGGTAGTCAGTGTCTTAAGCCTTGATGATCTCCTCTTGATTCACACAGTTAAGGCTAAAATACAGGAATAGTTTTCCCACACCTGCTGCGTCCTCATCTGTGAGTCCTCTTACAGGGCAACCACAGAAGGTATCACGAGTTCACGCCCTCCACCTGCACTGCCAGGCCTCAAACGAGACCCACGAGACACCAAATCCACTGCAGTCAGAGCCTCCTGGCTGCTCCCAGCTTGCACTCTGGCGTCCGATGTGGCAGCTTTAAAGCATAAATCAGAACATGCCACTCGCTTTTTAAGCTCCCTTGTGGTTTCCCATCACAGCTAAGAGAAGGAGCAGGAGTCTGAGGGACACCCACAAGGCTCCATGCCCTCAGACCCCACCCCCCCATCTCAGCCCTCATCACAGGCTCTATCCCCTGGACTCACACAGGGGAGGGGACTTGCATCTGCTCTTCTCTCTCCCCAGAACGTTCCTCCTCCAAATCTTCACATGGGGCGTCTTCTCTGCTGTGAGAAATCCGCCCTGAACAAACCTCTCACCCGCCTGCCTCTATCCCATGAGCCCATTTCATGTTCAGGCTAAACTCAGTACTGACTCGGTTTGTGCATGTGGTCAGATGTCTGTCATTCACCCTTAACCACCCAATAGGATACAAACACAATAAGAGCCTAGATCTCGTTTACTGTGTTCTCCCTTCTACCAACAGGTTTAAAACAGTTCCTGGCACACGAAGAGACAATGAATATGTGTTCAATAAATCCAGAACACTCAAGATTCTTACCACCATAAGGAGTTTCACCACCGAAATGCACACAACGCACGTGATTATAAACACCAGGGCCCATCAGCCAGCAGCAAAGGGGCTGCGTTTCGGCACCTCGGCCAGGCAGGACACAAGCACCTGCCCATGTGGCTTATTAGAGCAATGCTTCGGACGCTGGCAGGAGGTGAAGTAAGAGAGCAGGGAAACGTCAGGAAACAGCTGCTGTGAGAAACAGGATGGGTGGAGCGGTGCTCACGTCTGAAAGCCTGGAACCCAACCCTGCCATGCCGATCACGCTGTCACCTCTGCCCCCCGTCATCTTGTCTTGCACCCCCTTCTTGAGGGCCAGCTTCACGTGACACATCCCTGACTGACCACTTCCTACCAGTGCCCTCAGGCTACCAGCTACCTTCTTCCTTCTGGCTCGTAAGGTTCTTTACACTTTAATCAGTGGTTTAGGTGGTCTTCTCCCCTCTAGACTGGGGTGTGCTGAGGCCATGGCTGGGCAATCCCTGCATTTGTGCCCAGGTGTTTCTCAGATTAGAACAGTCTTTGAAAATGGAGATTCCATTCCCCCTTTGAAGAGGAAATTTCCCCAAGACTTACATTGTACTATAATTAATTCCTATTCATTAATCTAACATTATAAGCTGATATTCCTTACGTATTTTATGCCATACCAACTACATTCACATAAATATTGAGTCATTCATCTAACAGTTCCACAGGGATCTAATCACGTATATGTACATACAGGTACACACACATGCATATATAGATATATAATTACATGTATTAATACAGATACTATGTATAAGTACATAATATAGAAATACAAACATAAGTACATACAAACATGTACACATATAATTATATAAATGCCTTCCATGCTCTGATTGGCACAGATACAAAGATGGACACATGCATGCAGACATATGGATGTATATTCACTGAGGATCCTAGTAATGTAGAATGGCACATTCATAGGTGCTCATAAACATTTATTAATGCCTTTAAACATCTGTGTTCAGTCATCCTCCGTATCTATTTCTGATAATCTCACACACAGAAAATAAACATTAGCCTCAGGGGACTTGACCTAGTTTATCATTGTCAAACTAAAGGAAATTCACGTGAAATACCAAAGGTACCCAACAGTCTGCAATACCATAATGACACAGGAGACCCAGGACAGGCGCCTTGAGCAGGAGCCCCTTATGTAACGAGGAGTCCAAGATCGCCACAGGGTGCCTTTCACTTCCCTGAACCGTAAATATTTCCACTAGAACCTTCTGTATCAAATATACTTTCCCTGACAGCAGTGTGTCCCTAGTTTGTTCCAAAGTGTCAGCAAAATATCACTTATTGTGAAGCCTCTTCCTTTGTTTGTGGCAAGGTATTCATCTATCACAGTAGGGCTCACAAGCGCTGATGAGCGCGGTGTTATTCAGCACCACGGACAGAGGCTGTTGCTTACTTGTCAAGTCTGGGCTCCTTACTCACGCTGCTGCACAGAAAGAACTCCACTGCGCAAGTTGGAACAATGTTCACCAGGTGATGGCCGTCACACTTCAATTCCACTTGAATTTGTATCCTTCTATGTTTTGACTTATCATAACCTATTTTTCCCCCATTTCTGGCACTTGTCGGCAATGCGTGAAGTTGAAAGGGAGTTTAAATATACCTTAAAAAGTATAAGGTCTTTTACAAATGTTTTTGCATTTAGCTTGAATTTATTTTTCAAAGAGAACAAGTCTTTGTGATAGTTTAGACTGTATAAAATATCTCTCTAAACTGGAGCCAAACACAGCTACACTGGAAGCCTTGTCTCCAATTCTGAGAACCTGAAGGTGACTTAAAATAGGGGCTCCCCAAACTGTACTTAACTCTGCACCCTGATGTAGAAGAGCATACGTGACCCCCAAAATCCAAAGCATCTGCACAGTTCGCCTCAGTGAGGGGGGCTGAGGAGGAACATGGATAAGAAGTTCACCGAGCCTCTGGCAGCTACGGACAAGTAACATTGGTGGAAAGGAACAGAGGAAAGAATGAGGGATGAAAACCTGAAGAGCAGTTAATGTATCCCAAAGCATCATCACTTCAACTTTTAATTTTCACAAGTATAACTGCGATGAGTAGGAAAACCATTTCTCTATTTCCAGGTTTTACTGAGAGTTTCTAGAACTCTTCCATTTTTAGGTTAGGTTCTCTCCTTCATTTACCAATTTTATTTGGACCAATTACCTACGTCCTGAACACTGAACTGACCAAATGTTATGAGGTGATTATGAAGTGTTTAGAGGATATATAGGAATCCTAGACATAACACACTTAAAATATTTAGGAGGTCAAGGTGTGTTCATTTGAACTGAAAGGTAGTCATTTGACAATACATAAGTAACAGGAGCAAATTTCAACGTGGAGATTAAAAGTGCTCTGTTTCTGTTAATAGGTCCATTTCCTAAATGACAGAGCCCTCACCTCTTAGCAAGGAATAGACACACCTCTTCCTACATCCCCTGGTTACATGAGAACCACATCAGACCACTCAGTGCTCAGACCAAGCCAGGCTCCTGCACCCCTGGGCCTTTGCACATGCTATGGTGGTGAAGTGTGTCCTTCTGCCCTTCTTTGCCTGGCAAATGACTACTCATTCTTCTTCGTTAGTGATTTTTTTACAATAACAGTTCTATGCAGATATCATTCATGTACCAAACAATTTTCCCATTTACAGTGTATAATTCGATGGTTTTTAGCATATTTACAGAGTTGCACAACCATCACCACAATCAATTTTAGAATATTTTCACCCTCTGCCATTTAGCAGTCAACCTCCAGTACCTCATCAACCCAGCCCCTGGCAGCCACTAATCTAATTTCTGTATAGATTTGCCAATTCTGGACATTTCATGTAAATCAATTCTATAATAATGTGGTTGTAATAGGTGACTGGCTTCACTTAGAAAAATGTTTTCAAGGTTCATACATGGTGTAGCCTGTGTCAGTACTTCCTTCTGTTTGACTGTTAAATAATATTACATTGTACAGTCATACCACAATTTATTTACCCATTCCACGGTTTTGGGGCACTTGGGTTATTTGTACTTCTCGGCTATTATGAATATTGCCTCTATAACATTCAGGTACTGGTTTCTGAGTGGACATATGTTTCATTTCTCTTGGATATATACCGAGGAATGGAATTTCTGGTCATATGGTAACTCTACATTTAACACTGAGGAAATACCAAACTGTTTTCCGCAGTGGCTGCACCATTTTACACTCCCAACAGTAGTACACGAGGGCTTCAATTTCTCCACAATCTCACCAATACTTGCTATTGTCTGTGTCTTTGATTATAGTCATCCTAACGGTGTGAAATGGTATCCCATGGTGGTTGCGATTTGCATTTCACTGATGGCTAATGATGGTGAGCATCGTTTCATGTGCTTATTGGTTATGTGCATGTCTCCTTTGGAGAAATATCTATTCAAGTCCTTTGCTCATTCTTTTATTGGCTTACTGTCTTTTTATTATTGAGTTGTAGGAGTTTTTTGTAATTTCTACACATAAGCCTTTATTACATATATGATTTGCAAAATATTTCCCCATGTTGTGGGCTTTCTTTTCCCTTTCTTGATGGTGACCCCTCAAACACAAACTTTTTTTTTTTTGCAGTACGCGGGCCTCTCACTGTCGTGGCCTCTCCCGTTGCTGAGCACAGGCTCCGGACGCGCAGGCTCAGCGGCCACGGCTCACGGGCCCAGCCGCTCCGCGGCATGTGGGATCTTCCCGGACCGGGGCACAAACCCGCGTCCCCTGCATCGGCAGGCGGACTCTCAACCCCTGCGCCACCAGGGAAGCCCAAACATTTTCAGTTTCAATGAAGTTGAATCAGTCTTTTTTCCCTTCATTGCTTGTGCTTTTGGAATCATATCTAAGAAACCACTGCTTCATCTCAGATCACAAAGATTTACGTTTGCGTTGTTTTATAAGTTTAGCTCTTACGTTTAGGTCTTTGATGCATTTTGAGTCAGTTTTTGTACGTGGTGAGAGGTAGGGGCACACCTTTGGCATGTTAATATTTAGGTATTCCACCACCATCTGGTGAAGACCTAGTCATTCTTTAGGATTTATTTTAAATTTCAATCCTTTTGGAAGTCAGCTCTAACTGCTCCATAATGAATTCATTGGCCCCTCCTCTGTGTTTCCATAGCATCTTTTTCACGCGGGGCTTCAGAGGTGATGAGCTGCTCCCTCACCCCTTATTCTCTTTCTCATTTAACTTACTTCACAAATGTTTTGAGCACTCACTGTGTTGCAGGCCCCACACAATGTGCTGGGAGTATCTTTTCCGGGAGAGACAAACGTGCAAGCAAAACAAAATATGGTAATAAAAGAAAGTGAAAAATGGGGGAGTAACAGCTGAGTTTGCTGGGGGTTCAGGAATGGCTCTGCAGAGATGAGAAAGATTGAGATGATATTTGAAGCAGTGAGGGACCATTTTCATTCATTCATTTCTTCATTGTGGCCCTGCCCTCAGGGCTTACCTTCAAGTGAGAGAGGTATCTGTCACAAGTATAAATAGAACATGTGAAATGTGGACAGTGCTCCCAAGGGCAGGTGCACAAGGCCCAGACAACAGAAGATGCCCTAACTCTGTAAGCAGGGATGTTTCCTTGCTTACATCCCTGCTTGAGGAAGGAGCTTGAGCGACATTTAAGAGAAAACAGGATAAGGTCCGGGGAGAGGGAACATTATATAAGAAGCAAGTGATGCCAGCCACACAGGTATCTCCCCATTTTACGGGTGGGAGAATCTCAGAGAAATTACATAGGTAACCAAGGCCTCAGGGCTAGTACGACAGTCAAGGCCATGGTCATGGGTCCAGGAATTTTCTTTTCTGCTCCAATTCCTGTCCAGGTCTGAGCAGGCAGTGTGATGTTACGGTTCCCCTAGAACCTCCCCTTCTCCTGCCTGCATCATCTCTATTCTCTAGCATCCCTGAAACTAGCTCCTCCCCCACTCCACCCACCCCACACAAATGTGCCAGAGCACATCTCTGTCCCTCAGTACCCAGAGCTCTGCCAGCAAATTGGATAAACTAATTAGTACTTCCATGTTAATTAATTTTCCATTGTTTATATAAGCTATGAGAGTTCTGTTCTTGTGATGGTCCCTCTAGGTAAGTTTATCTACAAACAAATTAAATCCCATTATACCAAATTATACCAGAATGTCAATCATCAAAGCAAATCTTAAATGAGTGTCTTCCCCTGCAGTACCTGCAGAGATAATCTCATACCATAAAGAAACATTTAAAACAGAGGTAATGCTTGTAATTGATGTACGTTGTCATATTAAAACTTCAAAAAGATTTATTAGAAAAGTCATTTGAACAGTGTGACAGCTACATTTTTCTCTATATTTCTAAATTGTGAAAATTAAATCATCAGAATTAAGAGCATAAGTAACACTGAACTTTAAAACTGAACAAGGCCAATCTGAGTGTTTCCAGAATTGATGTGTTTTCCAAGACTTACAAGATTTTTGCCAGTTTAAATCTAAATCACACTCTTGCTCTGAGAAATTAAAATGACACCGTTAACGCAAGTCCTTTCTATTAGTTAAAATGGAGCACCTTACAAATGACTAAGCCCGATGTGGAGCGAAACAATTTGGAAGCTGGCTGGTTCCCACCTGGGAGCGAATTATATCAGGGGGCTCCCCAGAATGAACCACATTCCACCTCCTCCAGCATTTCTACAGGTAGGCGTCCTCAGGGACAAAACGCAATAACTCCAAGGAGGAAGTAAACAATACTTTTGAGACCTGAGAGAATTCCTAAACCCAGTGCCACGATAATTCAGCATTAAAAAGCGTATGTACCACACTGGCTATAAACACTGTGTACTAACTCACTCAAGAGCATATACGAAGCTCCAACCAAATGACCTGTTAATTCTAAGTTAATTCTCACCATCTAAGATTTTCCATCAATGATATCTAACAAGACCAAATTCATTAGGAATCCGTCAGATCCAGATCATTGAATATAATTTTAAGCCTTGTTTTCAAACTGTTCCCTGTCACGGGATCATTTTAGAACTGAAGCAACCTGTTATGGGCTGCACTGTGACCCCTATATTTGTGGGTGGGAGTTCTAACCTCCAGGACTGCAGAATGTGACCTTATTTGGAAAAAGGGTCCTTGCAGATGTAGTTAGTTAAGATGAGGTCAACTCTCCTTAGTAGGATGAGCCCTAATCTAATATGACTGGTGTCCTTATAAAAAGGGGACATTTGGACACAGAGACATGCACACAGCGAGACACCAGGTGAAGATGGGACTTGTGGTGCCACAAGCCAGGGACCTGCCAGCAGTGAGGTGAGAAGCCCGAGCAGACCCTCCCTCACAGGCTGAGATGGAGCCCACCCTGCAGACACCTTGATCTCACCCTTCTGGCCTCCAGAGCTGAGACAGTCAGTTTCTGTTCTTTGGGCCACCAGGTTTGTGGAACTCTGTTATGGCAGCCCCAGCAAACGAACACACCACCTGTGACAATAATCAAGCGTACCTTCCCCTTAGGAAGGCGTACAGGAAGAGCCTTTAACTCAGCTTACTCTATATTAATAGGCTTTAGAAATGAAGAACGGCTCGTTAAAAGAAGACCATAAGAGACAAATGAGATGAGTTAATACCTCTCTAGATATTCACTTGGGACTTGCAACAGTGCCAGCACCGCCCACCAACAGAATAACCATGGAAGCTTTCCACGGGAGCCCCTATTGATCATCTAGTCAGACCCCTCCTATTATATCTGAAGCCCTTTGTATCATTAATATTATTTTAATTACCACAGTTCATATACATCTACATGACACTATCACGTACAGAACTCAGTGCATTTAGCCTATGTCACAGACCTATGGGTTAATATAGCACTTTTCAAGTCTTCTGTATCTGGGCATGTTTCGCCTTTTCAAGTACAGAGTGAGCTCCTTGAGGGACACTTACATTCAACATATTTATATTTTCTTGTGTTGCTTCGGAGGTCAATTGACAGGTACTCACTGAGTTCTTATTGACCAAGATCATCTATCCATAACTATAAATGATGTGAAAACTAGGGAGCAGGACCAATAGGGCTTGGAGCTCAGAAGTTCTGAGATTGGGCCCAACCCTGACCGTTTACTAGCTTCAGGCTCTCTTCTACGCTGTCCAGAAGTCTTTATGATCCATCACTCCGCGTCCTGCCCTTTCCTACACTGTGTTCAGCCACACGGGCCACCATTCTGGATCTGCCATACATCAGGCATTCACGAGAGTTACTGAGACCAGCAGTCTCTGTCCTCACGGGGCCACACTTTAGTCTTCTGCTGTTAAATTAAGGGCTCCTTGGAGCAGAGGCAAGACCAGATTCACCTCTGTAAATATACCACATGGCAGAGGGTCGAGCCAACATCCAGGAAAATTAGTGGAATGTGCACAAAAAAGGCAGATCAATGTTCGTAGCAGCATTACTCATCATAACCAAAAGGTAGAAACAGCTCAAATGCCCTTCAATTGACAAGTGGATAAATAAAATAGAGTATATCCGTACCACGGAATATTATCCAGCCATTACAAGGAATGAAGTTCTGGTACACGCTACAACACGGCTGAACGACGCTAGGAAGGGGACCCGTCGCAAAAAACCACCGATGCTGTAGGATTCCATCTATGTGAAATGTGCAGAGTAGACAAATCTATTGAGACAGAAAGTAGGTGGGTGGCTGTCCAGGGCTGCAGGAGGGGTGGGCGTGGAATTGGGGTGACTGTTAATGGACACAGGGCTTCTTCCCTGGGGAACAAAAATGCTCTAAAAGTAGATTGTGGTGATGGTGCTACCACCCTGTAAATACACTAAAAATCACTGAAGTCTACACTTTAAAAGGGTAAATCATATGGTTTGTTAACTGCATCTCAATAAAGCTAAAAAAGGTTGGCAGAAAAGTGAATGAGTGAATGAGGACGTGGCATCAGGTAAGTTACTGAACACACGTCTCACTTTTCTGAGTGATAACATCTACTTCACAGAGATTTTTGTGAGGATAAATGAAATACTGTACATGAATGCACCTTGAATATCAAACACTCAACAAAGACAAACACCTACCAGCAATTTTAAGGGATTCAATTATCCTTCTATATTTGCAGCCCCTCCTTGTTGAGCTCATGCTGACCCACTAACAATCCAGCTCTTAGATGCCACTCAAGACCTCAGACGAGTTCGTGCAAAGCCAGCTGACCTGGAAGAGGCAGGTTGAAAGACAATGCTTCCCGGTCACCACCACCCACAGGCCAGTGTGATGGTCACCATGGTGAGGGAGCTGCACAGAAAGGGACAAGGGAGTGGGGACCTGGCCCTGCACACCTGGCTCCTCAAAGCCCGTAAGCCAGCAGACAGACAACCCAGCTCGGTGTCCAACTGCCCAGCTCCAACCAGGGCTCGCTCCTCACTTTGTGGCGAGCTGGCTCTAGCAAGCCTGACCGTCCTCCTGGCTGACGCTCAGATGTGATGCCTTGCTGTTTATGGCGCGAACTGACCAGCCACCGTCCAATTATAAAAGTGACAAGGTTGAATCATGAACTCCCTCAATAAACACCTCAGAGTCTTCTTCAAATTAAAGTAGAAAAAGAAATTCAAAATTTGGAGTGACTGCTTGTATAGATACTTCCTAAGTCCTAAAGCGATTCTTTTATACATAATAAAATGCAAAATAGAAATAAAATTAGGCTTAAGATCAAAGACTGGACTCATGTCCCACCTTAGCTGCTCCAACAGCTATGTGATCATGACTGAGTCATTACAATACACTGGATCCCAGAACCCTTATCTTTATTTACTTGTTTATTTATTTATTTTTGTGGGGTGGGTGGGGAGTAAAGTAGAAAAGCATAGCCTTATTGATTTACCAGGCAAGGGGGGCCACAGCGGGCTAAAACCCTTATCTCTAAAATAAAGGTACTAGTTATATGTCTCACAAAGGTCAAAGCAGGGCTTTTTTCTCGGCATGGGGAGGGGAATGGCTTTGCCATGATATAATTCACATACCAAGTTACCCATTTAATGTATACAATTCAGTAGTTCCTCGTATATTCACAGATACGTTCGACCATCACTACAATCTATTTTAGAACATTTTCATCACACCCAAAGCAAACCCCGTACACTTTAGCAGTCACCCCTCTCCGCTGTCTTATCCCCTCAACCCTAGGAAACCACTACTCTACCTCTGTGTAGATGTGCCTATTCAGGTCCTTTCATGGAAGCGGAATCCTATAGTACATGGCTTCTGTGTCTGCCTTCTCTCACTGAGCACGATGGTCCAAGGTTCATCCGTGCAGTGTGCATTAGTATCTCATTCTTTTCATTGGTACATAAGATTCTATTGCATCCTGTACCACCGTTCATTAATCCATGCATCAGTCGATGGACATTTGGGATGTTTCATTTTTTGGCTATGATTAGTAATGCTGTGAGGAACATTCGTGTAAAGGTTTTTTGTGGACATATGTTTTCCTTTATCTTAGGTACAGACCTACGAGGGGAATTGGTGGCCCTATAATAACGCTCTGTTTATTCATTTGAGGAACTGTCAGCTGCTTCCATAGTGGCTGCACAATTTTACATTCCCACCAGCAGTTTATGGGGGTTCTGATTTCTCCACATTCTTTACCAACACTTGCTATTATCTGCCTCCTTTATTATAGACATCCTAATGGGTGTGAAGTGGTATCTCATTGTGGTTTCACTTTGTGTTCTCCTGATGAGTAACGATGTTGAACGTCTTTTCATGTGCTTATTGGCTATTTGTACACCTCCTTTAGAGAAATGTCTATTTAGATCACTTGTCCATTTTTATATTGGCTTATTTGTATTTCTTTTCCCATTTTAAAAATTATTTATTTATTTACTTATTTTTGGCAGCGTTGGGTCTTCGTTGCTGCACGCGGGCTTTCTCTAGTTGCGGCGAGCAGGGGCTACTCTTCCTTGCGGCGCACAGGCTTCTCATTGTGGTGGCTTCTCTTGTTGCAGAGCACGGGCTCTAGGCATGCGGGCTTCAGTAGTTGTGGCACGTGGGCTCGGTAGTTGTGGCTCACGGGCTGTAAAGTGCAGGCTCGGTAGTTGTGGCGCACGGGCTTAATTGCTCCACGGCATGTGGATCTTCCCGGACCAGGGCTCAAACCCGTGTCCCCTGCATTGGCAGGCGGATTCCCAACCACTGCACCACCATGGAAGCCCACAAGTTCTTCTTTTTCAAGACTATTTTGGCTGTTCTGAGTCCCGTGAATATCCATATGAATTGTAGGATCAGTATGTCAATGTCTGAAAAAAAAATCAGCTGGGACCTTGCTACAAATCTGTAGATCAATTTGGGGAGTATTGCCAGCTTAACAATGTTAAGTATTCTGATCTGGTCCATGAATATGGGATGTCTTTCCATTGATTTAATCTTCTTTAATTTCCTTCAACAATATTTTAATAGTTTACAGAATATAAATTATGTACTGCTTTGTTACATTTTGTTCATTGGAAGTGTACATAAATGCAATTAATTTTTGTATGTTGATTTTGTACCCTGTAACCCTGTTGAACTCAGTCATTATTTACACTCATTTTTTAGTGGATTCCTTAAGATTTTCCATACAATTTCATGTTGTCTGGAAATATAGTTTTACTTCTTACTTTCCAGTCTGACTTTTTTTTTTTTTTTCCCATAGCCTGGCTGCCCTGGCTAGAATGTGCAGGTCAGTGTTTAGCAGAAGTTATGGAAGCAGACATCTTTGTCTTGCTCTTGATCTCTGAGGCAAAGCTTTCAGTCTCTCACCATTAAGTATGATGTTAACTCTAGGTTCTTCATAGATGCCCTTATTGTGGTTGAACATTTCCCTTCTAATCCTAATTTGTTAAGTGTTTCTATTATTAAGGGGTGTTGGATTTTGTCAAATACTTTTTCTGCATCTATTGAGTTGATTATGTCATTTCTGTCCTTTTAATCTATTAAAATGGTACACTACATTACTTGATTTTCAGATGTCAAATCCACCTTGCATTCCTGGGGCAATTCCAAGTGAATGTGGTGTATAAACTTTTATATGTTGTTGGATTCAGTTTGCTGGTATTTTGCAGAGAATTTTATGTCTATATTCATAAGAGATATTGTCTGTAGTTTCTTTTTTTGTGATATCGTTGTATGGTTTTGTATGAGAGTCATACTGGCCTCACAGAATGAGTTGGGGGTTTGCTCCTCTTCTAATTTTGAAAAAAATATGTGAAGGATTGGAATTAGTTCTTCTTTAAATGTTTGGTAGAAATTCCCAGTCAAGCAATCTGGACCCAAGCTTTCCTTTGCAGGCAGTTGTTTTATTATTATTATCACTACTACTACGACTACTAATGCAACCTCTTTCTTCTTATAGGTCTCTTCAGGTTTTCTATTTCCTCTTGAGTCAATTTTGGCAGGTTGTGTCTATCTAGGAATTTGTCCATTCCAATTAAGTTACCTAATTTATTTATTGCCTTACAATTGTTCATAGAACTCTCTTACAATTTTTTAAAACTTTTTAAAATGGAGGTGAAATTCACATAACATAAAGTTAGCCACTTTAAAGTGAATAATCCAGTGGCTTTTAGTACCTTCACAATGTTGTGCAACCACCACTGTTATCTAATTCCACAACACGTTTATCACCCCAAAAGGAAACCTTATACCTGTCGGGGAGCTCCTCCCCACATCCCTCTCCCCTGTGTCACTGATAACAACCTATCTGTGTTCTATCTGTATGGACTTAACAATTCTGGATATTTCATGTAAGTGAAATCATACAATACGTGACCCTTTATAACTGGCTTCTTTCACTTAACATAATGCTTTGGTGGTTCCCTGTTGTAGCATGTATCAATACTGTGCTCCTTTTCATGACTGAATAATATTCCATTGCATGTGTACAAGAAAATTGTTTGTCTATTCCTCAGTTCATGGACATTTGGGCTGTTTATACCTATTGGCTACTATATCAGTGAAACTACGAACAAGCTTGTACTTGTTTGAGTATCTGTTTTCAATACTTTTGGGTATATACTCCAGAGTGGAATTTGCTGGGTCATACGGTAGTTTTCTTTTGTTTTTTGTGGACAGCTAAAGCATTTTCCATGGCAACTAAACCATCTTACATTCCCATCAGCAACACAGAAGAGTTTCAATTTCTCCATATCCTCAGCAACACTTGCTTTTTTCTGGGCTTTTAGTGCTGCTATTCTTTTTAATTAGAGTCATCCTAGTGGTATGCAGTGATATCTCATCATGGTTTTGATTGCATTTCCCTAACGAGTAACAAAGTTGGACATCTTACCATGTGCTTATCGGACATTTGTGTTATCTTCTTTGGAGAAATGTCTATTCAAGTCCTTTTCCCACTTTTAAATAGGCTGTAATTTTTGTTCCTGAAGCTTAAGAGTTCTTCATATATTCTGGAGGCTACCTTATAATTTTTTCTGTGAGGTTGGTAGTAATGTCTCTCTGTTCATTCTGTATTTTAGTAATTTGAGTTGTCTCTTTTTTTCTTCATCAGTTAGCTAAAGGCTTGACAATTTTGTTGATCTTTTCAAAGAGCCAAGTTTGGGCTTCAAAGATTTTATGTTTTTCTATTCTGTATTTCATTAATTTCTGCTCTATTCTTACATAGAGTAGTTGTGAGAGAAATAAAATCCTGAATGTGAAAGGGCCTTTAAAAATGAATTTGTGTATAAATATTTATTTATATTATTTATTATAACTACTGATTGGATACTTTCTCTCTGCCACGCAGGCTCTGTTTTATTTTTTTTATTTTTTATTTTTTGCGGTACGCGGGCCTCTCACTGCTGTGGCCTCTCCCGTTGCGGAGCACAGGCTCCAGATGCGCAGGCTCAGCGGCCATGGCTCACGGGCCCAGCTGCTCTGCAGCATGTGGGATCTTCCCGGACCGGGGCACGAACCCGTGTCCCCTGCATCGGCAGGCGGACTCTCAACAACTGCGCCACAGGGAAGCCCCAGGCTCTGTGTTAGATGCTTGGTATATGGCAGTGAAACTTTGTTCTAGGCTGTGGTACCTGCAAAGGTGCATACTCGATTGTATTTCTTATTTGGAAGAGCAGTGCCATACCCATCCTTATATCCCACCTTCCTGGCCCATAGGAAATGCTCCACGGATGTCACGTAGATGCTTAAGGACGAGTAAGATATTTCTATTATCTGTCATTTTCCTTGCAATTCTCTTAGACCGTAAGCTCTTTGTGAGTAGTAACCCTCTCTTAATCATTCTTGTAGTTTAAATTCTGCCACTGTGACGCCTGAAACATACTGTATACCCCCAAACTACCATTTAGATTAACTGATCAGCTTGAATCTGCCTTCATTCCAATTAATATTAGGAGAACATACAGAAAGGAGAAATCAAGGCTGATAAAGTAACACGACTGAGGTTAAGAAAATATCCTGAGTGTTTTTAATGCCAAGGGCCATATCTCCTGCTTCTTTTCCATCTCACACATTGCTTGCTAGAGAACAGAGCACACAGGTGGTGATCAATAAACCTCTGCCTATTGTTCAGCTGATTTTATTCTTACAATTCCAACAAGTAATTGTCCTGCCTCGCTTAGGGAAAACTGAACCGTCATCACAGAACCGTCTCGAATGATCACAGAGAATAACTCAACCACAGGGCTCACTGTGCAAAACACTTCCTTTTAAGAAACCTTACCCTGGGAACTCAAATAAATCAGGGCCCTTTTATGTGGATGTCTCTGGTGTTTGAGCCACACATGACTTTTAATAAATTATCTTTTTAAATGATATCAGCCTGTCAAGAAGACAGCTGATAAAATTGGATTTCTCTTCTCCTACTCACAGAAAAAGAGGAATAAGAGCTCAACAGTTCTGGCCAAACACTTTTTTCCAAGCAGCCCTTATTATGCAATGATTTTTTTTTCTTTAGTATTTTAAACTTTTAGTCGTCTTGTAGAGGAAAAAGAAATGTCATCCACCCACTAATTGGTTCAAAGTCACTCTTTTCCTTCCCATCCTGTACAGTAGTCGCTGGATAAAAAAATGCACAGCTATCATCTTGTTATGTCTCACTGCAAAATGAAAAACAGCGTCTCTATGTCGAATAAATGTCTCCTCTTTACCTTGATTTCTCATTACCTTCCATCAACTAAGACAGAATAGAGTTTATCCCCTAATTATGTTACTACTGTGTACTTCATTCTGTTTACTTTATATCCAATTCAAGGGAAATATGACCTTTTTGGTGAGAGAGAGAGGATGATATATGTACAATTACGAGAGAGAATGTGGTAGCTGGTAGTGTGGGATTAGACAGTGAAGTTCAAGGAGAGAATTAAATTTAAAAATGTATCAGTGGTTGCAAAACAATTAGGAAGGGAGCCTAATTTACTCAGGTAATGGTGGACCATTCTGGAACGCCAAAGCTTCCATTTTGAAGCAGAGACAGGACTGCTTGTGATTATGACTCAGCATTTAGGGTAATTAACTTTTTTCACGTAATCGCTGAGAACCCCCATCTGACGGGGCTAAGCGTACCTTGTCAAGCCCCCATGGACGGAAGCGCACGCTGCAAATGCAGACCCCTCTGCCCACACATGCTCTTTGGAAACAGAGGAAACGGTGAAGAAACTCCTGCCATAAATTAGTAGGAAACCAACGTCTGGAGCTAAGCGACAGCCCGAATGCACAACCGGCCCCCTCCCCAGCACTGACAGAAGCACATCTCCAAGGCGCTGCACACAAACCTACTTGTTAATGTACAAACACGAATCTCCCATAAGCCCATTCAGGGGCAGCAGCTGTCAAGAGGACCGCTGATACACATTAATTTGAACTCAGAGTCTTTGCGTTAATTCCCAATTAGATGTTCTGATCTTGTTCTTCTTTCTGAAGCTGAGATGCTCCACGTATGACCCCCTCCCACTCCATCCCCTTCGTACCGCATTTTTTATTAATGCCCCAAAGTTCTTCCCTTGATGATGGTATTTACTGTTTCCTACATGGATATAGGTTATTTTCCCTTTTGACTTTCAACAACTCCCAGGAGGTTCTGAGAGAGAAGTGAGCAGCAGACTATGTGAGCACAGATCACAGTCTCGAAACGGAATTGACTGCATTTCTAAACGCTCGTTCTAGTGAGTATGAGTCAGGGGAGGTGTGCATGTGCCCTAATTAAGTTCAGATTAGGACATGGAAGCACCCTAAGTGTCCATCGACAGACGAATGGAGGATAAAGAAGATGTGGCACATATATATAATGGAATATCACTCAGCCATAAAAAGAAACGAAACTGAGTTATTTGTGGTGAGGTGGATGGACCTAGAGTCTGTCATACAGAGTGAAGTAAGTCAGAAAGAGAAAAATAAATACAGTATGCTAACACATATATATGGAATCTAAGAAAAAAAAAAGGTCATGAAGAACCTAGGGGTAAGACAGTAATAAAGACGCAGATGTAGAGAATGGACTTGAGGACATGGGGAAGGGGAAGGTGGGATGAAGTGACAGAGTGGCATGGACATATATACACTACCACACGTAAGGTAGATAGCTAGTGGGAAGCAGCCGCACAGCACAGGGAGATCAGCTCGGTGCTTTGTGACCACCTAAAGGGGTGGGATAGGGATGGTGGGAGGGAGACGCAAGAGGGAGGGGATATGGGGATATATGTATATATATAGCTGATTCACTTTGTTATAAAGCAGAAACTAACACACCATTGTAAAGCAATTATACTCCAATAAAGATGTTAAAAAAAAAAGTTCAGATTACAGCCACGGACATTGAAACAACAACAAGAGCAGACGGTTTTTAATTCATTAGAGAATATTGTGTATAATTCAAGGCTAATTAGAAAATCTTGATAGTAGCAAGAATAGCAAAGATTTATGTATTCATTCACCCTGCACAGATTCACTGAAGGCCCGCCACGCAGGTGCCAAGAACCGGGTCCAGAGTGTTGAGTGGAAAGACCATTGTTCTGGTTACTGGGAGTCCAGGGCCTGGCCGAGGGTGCAGACAGCCAGGAGGACACTAGCACACTGATGACTGACTGAAGCTCAAAGGCTTCAAAACCAGGGAGAGGAAACCATGCAGGAGGATAACCAAGCTGGGAGAATCAGCCTCCCAGGTGGGACTCCTGCACCACTGCTCTCCGCCTCATTTTTTTTTTTTTTTTTTTTTTTTTTTTGTGGTACGCGGGCCTCTCACCGTTGTGGCCTCTCCTGTTGCGGAGCACAGGCTCCAGACGCACAGGCTCAGCGGCCATGGCTCACGGGCCCAGCCGCTCCGCGGCATATGGGATCTTCCCGGACCGGGGCACGAACCCGTGTCCCCTGTATCGGCAGGCGGACTCTCAACCACTGCGCCACCAGGGAAGCCCTCAGCCTCATTCTTTCCGTAAGGCATTCTTTTAAGAAGACCGTAACGTCCCATCACCTGCCGTCAACAGCCCCAATGTACGAGTGGCCTTTGGTGTGATTATTAATACCACCTGTTCCCTCTGGCAAGCATCCTGGTCTGGGTGATAGGAAAGGTGACCACCCGCCGTACCGATGAGGCTGCATCTGCTACCCGCTTGGTAACCCTGAGGGTTTGTTGTGGTGGCGCTTGCGGTCGTGACCACTGTCACCACTGCTGCTTCTATTCAGGTCGGTCAGGAGAGGCCTTTCTAAGACAGAGATGCTTATCTTGAAGGATGAAAAGCAGCCAGCTGGGTGGAGCAGAGTGTCGGGGGAGCGATGGTGACAGAGGAACCGAGGGCGGGGAGTGGGGGACAAGGGCTGTTCGTTAGGAAGCACGTCGGAAAACCACGGGAAATGCTTTAAGTGACGTTGGATAGCCTCCAACTACCCTCCTCTCCACGTGCTCCCAGCTGGCTGCGGGCAGGAGGCCCGGCTCCGAGGCCCTGGGACTGCACATCCTCGAGGGGCAGCGCTGAGCCGCCCCGGGGCCCCGACACTGCCCCGGGCAGCCCGCAAGCCGGGGCTGGAGAGCAGTTACACAGCAGTTCATCCGCATCTGGGGCCCGCTGGGCAGACAGCAGGACAGGCAGACCCCAGCAGCTGCCGGACGCTCGAGGGTGGGGGACGGCAGGCTCCAGTCAACCTCACGAGGACACAGTCTCCCCAGGGGCCAAGCCGTCCAAGCTCAGTTAGCGTCCAGCCCACGGGAAGCAGGCCCGGCTATGGGGGAAGGCACAGGGCTGACGTGGGCAGAACCACGTTCGGGGGCTGTTGGCGGGGACTGGGCCACCTCTGTCCTGTGTCCACAGGAGGCTCCACACTCACCCCTCATTGCAGGAGGTTACAGAGGACCTGACTCAGTGCCACACAGACAGGTGCCAGCGCCCCAGGCTCACCGGCGACAGGCTTATGTGTCAGCCCTGACTGCCCCGTGGGGTCAGCCCGGCCCTGCAGCTGTCCCCGGTGTCCTCTGGACGGACGGCATGGATGTTCTCTGCCGTGACCCACTGGCCCTGCTTCCTTCCGTCCTCCCCGTGCTGCCAGATACCCGGTGGGTGTGCAGCTGCTCTGTCCGCACTGGACACGCATGCTTCAGGCGGAAGCTGGCTCCCTGGCTTCTGGGGGAACGGGAACGGCGCCCCCGGACCAGGTCTGCACTGCTGCGGGGCCCCAGAGCCCATCCTGGATCCAAAGGAGGTCACGTGGGGCCCCGGCCACACACAGGCTATGCACCTAAAACCCACAGCAAGACCAGCACCTGCCTTTCTTAGAATTAAGACCTCATCGGCTCCTGTAACAGGGCACGGCAAGATATTGGGCCAAATGGACTATTTGGTGCCACTGAAGACACTGAGATTGGGGACAAGTGACTTCACCTTTCAGTCGTCCAGAGGGCGGACATTTCTCCACTAGGAGATGCTCAAATGCAGTGATGTCCCCATCGGTCGGGAGGGGCGTGGGTTGCAAGGGGGTTGTGTCCCACCCAGGAGGGCTTCTGGGCACCTGCATGAGAAATAAATTAACTTCTATCAACAGTCCTAATATTATCTCAGTGAAATGTGAAAACTCAGGATGGACACAAGAAAGAAAGAGATCATAAAAGTATAAAATAAACTCACTGAAGAACTAATTCCTGGACAGACACTGTTCGACCTGACCCTTAATTATAAAAGCAGTTTATATCAACTGTGACAAACGGCGGTGTCCGAGTTGGCCGCTCAGCTGTCCCCGCGGCTGGACACACCCGGATGGAGCAAGCAGACCCCCATTTGGGGCCACGGCATCGCGACCGGGGTGATAAATTCCTTTAGTTCTCAATCGCCCCAGGACCATCATCTTTTCTTTCTATTATTTCCCCGCAAGAATGTGACACTATGTTCAGCGCACCGTGACCGGAGAGAAGGTGTCTCCAGGAACGTGTCCCCTCGGGAAGGGTCAGCGTCGGGAAGCGGGCTCCCCTCATCAGTAAGCACACGCTTCGGCCCCGAGGGTGAGCCTGGCCCCCGGCCTTCGAGGGTCTTGGACGGTGGTGAAGCAGCCACCGTGCATGGACACCCCGACAGTGCAGCGCGCGCTGTGGGCATGCTGCACAGACGATGCTGTGAGTCCCCCTTGAATTTCCGGAGACTGTGCCTTAAACTAAACGTTGAAGGAGGACGAGCTACCAAAGGACACGAGGAGCTTCCAGGCGTGAAGAGTAAACTGGGCCAGAGCACAGAGGCTGACCGTAACGCGCAGCTGGGGGCGATGGGGGTTATGTGTCGGATCGTGAGACAGGGGTTGGGAAGACGGACCCAGTGAAGAGTGGCAGGAGGCCCTGGGCTTCCTGCCTACTGGCACCCACGCTCCGGCCCCCCTCAGGGGCAGGATGGCCCCCCCACCCCGGGGAGCCCCGGGCCCGGTCTCTCTGGAGCACGGGGGCGGGGAGGGCAGGGCGTCGTCATCAGGGCGTCATCTCCCCAGCTGCGGGGCTGTCACAGAGGGTACGCGCAGGGATCGGGGTGCACACGGCTCACCCCTCACCAGGAAATCCTGAAACCCTAAACCCAGGATCCGCAGACACTGGGGTGAAGGCACAGAGCTCCTTGTTCATTTCTACACGTACACTTGATTTTAGCTTGGTCTCCATGTGGACCCGCCAGCTCTCCCTGCAGGGCTGCTTTCAGAGGCGTTTATACCCCCCCTTGAAAAAGCTCCGTGAGGGAGTCTAGCCATCCTCTCCCCCGCCGCCACCGAAGGTTAATTAGCCCATCTTCCTCAATACAGAATGCCTTGGTTCCATTCTCTCTTAGTATTTAATTTGTCATCATCGTGAGGCGTTGTGTCTACTCTTCCCTCCTTGCGTTTGTGTGGCATGGACGCTTTCTGATGCTCTCGTGAGCAGCTGGCTGGCCACCCCACTGTTTATCAGGCCGCAGCAGCATTACCACTGCCTCCTGGCTCTGCATCATCTATGAATTCAATTAACATATGTCTCCAGACTGTTTCCAAGTCCTCAGTGAAGTCCCTGCATTACACTGGATCTGATTCTGGTCCCAAGGGGACCCTAAGAGACATCTCCCCACAGTGCACGGCTGTCCTTCAAGAAACAAAGATACTGAATTACATTAACCGTGGGCCAGAAAAGAAAATAAGTATTGGAAGAGTCTGCCAGACATTAACGTGAATCACGCAGAGCGAGGGCTATCTCCGGAGTTGGCAACCCACAGGACGCGAGCCGAGGGACACTGGGACACCCCGCCTGGCGCTGGGATGAGGAGGGACGTGCTTCTGCGAAGCCACGCTGGGCCGCTGCTCCATGGGCCACCGAGACTCTGGTCAGCGTCCCCTCTGTGTGCCACCTGCCTGCCTCTTCCTGACCTCACCTGCGCTCAGCCTGTAGACACTCCACCTCCCCTGGTGCCCGTCCAGTCCCTAGACGGCAAGATCGTCGCCAGCTCCTCCCGGGGGGGCAGACAGGCTCCCCCGCCCCAGGAGGAGAGATGTCAGAACATGAGGAAAGGAACCAGAAGGAGGTCCCGACATTTCCCTCCAGAGTCAGGAATTCGGGGGCAGTGAGAGGAGCTGGCGGGAAAGGAGGCGGAGGAAGAGTGATGGAGGGGCCGGGGCAGGCGGGCACGGGGCAGTTAATCTGGGTGATGGATGGTATCTGTTGTGTAATGAAGAACTTGGCTGGCTTTGTCCTGGGCTCCCGGCGTAGAGGTTCTGAAAGTGTTGGTGTTACGGCCTGAACTATGTGCCCCCAGAGCCACACGCTGACAGCCTCACCCACAGCGTGACGGGGCCTTCAAGGAGGGATTAGGGTTAAATGGGGTCATAGGGCAGAGCCCTGACCCAGTGGGACTGATGTCCTCGCAAAAGGAGGGGACACCACGGATGCACTGCACAGAGGGACGACCCTGCGGGACAAGGAGGGAGGCCTCAGGGGAGCCAGGCCTGCGACAGCCTGATCTTGGGCTCGGCCTCCAGAACTGGGGAACGAATGCTGCCCTTTAACCCTCCCCTCCCCGGTCTCTGGTGCTTTGTGACAGCAGCCTGAGCTGACTAAGGCATCTGGAATTTCCTGAGTGGTGAGTGGTTTCTAATGCTAATGAGGTGACTCAGGCTGGGCTGGTAGAGAGCTTGGACGGGGGCTGGTCCCCAAGAGGACCAAGGGTGTGACTGGGGGGGGGGTTGGGCTTGAGCCAGCCTGACCTTCGGGGGAGGGGCCGGAGGTCCATCACAGGCATCCTCCAGGCCACTCTGGCGGCCGAGGCCCAGTGGTGAGTGGGGGCTCCAGGTGGGCAACGCGAATCCCCCGTGAGAAACCGGACCACACGTGCGGACGCCTTCCACGGCTCCCTGCGCTGTTTCAGGGAATTATCCAACCCAACGTGTCGTGGGAACCTGCACGTTTTTCTCCGGTTGGTCAGAGTGTGGGTGGCCTGGGGACCCCTGGAGGGTAGCGGTCTTGCTGGGGGCCACGCCCTTTAACCCAGGGGACCCCTCAACTCGGTTAGTGCCAGAACTGGATTGGGGACCGCCAATCCACTTGGGTTGAAATGGGGACATTATGACAGCTTTGCAGACCGACGCTGAGTGACCCGAGTCGGCCACGTGGCTTCCTTGAGCCCCAAGGGCCCGCGCCGGACTTGGGCCTGCTGGACTCGGGCCTGCCGGCCTGAGGCCCCCCAACCCAGAACCTAAAGGGCCTCCCCCAGCGCTGTGGCTGGTGGGCCTGGGACCCGGCGGTGCCTGAGCTCCCTTCCGGCTAAGCGTTCTGAAGTGTCACCCCACCTTTTCCTGCCCTTTAATGCTTTGTAAGCGCTCCTGCGTTGGACATAATAAAACCGCCACTTATAACACACCAGCACACCCCGTGGACTACGTGAGGGGCTCCGACAGGCACCCATCTTCACATCCGCTGTACCGTTTCTACAGGGGGAGTGGGCCGGGCGCGTCAGTAGCTGGCCCACGGTCACAGGGCCATTGTGTCTGGGCCAGGCGGCAGGGCTGTTTTCTCAACATCACGCCCACTCACCTTCCCACCTCTGGAAACAAAACCCTCAAGACAGTTCCTCGAAGAGCTCTTTCAACCAGAAGCAACAGTAACCGACGTCCCAGGGTGAGAACGGATGACAGGGGGCAGCTTCCTGGAACCTGTCGTGATGGTGACGAGCATCCCGCACGCACAAGCCGGGACCGAGGCCGGCAAGGGCGGCGGGAACAGACCCCGCCTGTGCCAGTCACCTCTCACCAGATGCTCCCCACGTGTTTATTACCTAAAACGCTGAGGGTCAGGAAGCACCACGTGCCTGATGATAATCTAGCGTCAAGGCTTAGGGCTCGGTTACCAGGAGACCAGAGCCTCGGCGGCCCGCAGCGATGGGGGAGGGGCATCCTGACTGCACTGGACGCGAGGCCCGAGGACCGGTGCGCACGCCGGGCTGCGGTCACCATGGCGCGGGACGTACGGGGGAACCAGGGAGGCACCCAGGCCAGCCCCTACCCCCGAGGAAGGCTGCACGGGCTGGAGGGGACTATCTTCCTCTCTTTCACTTAGGATTGTGGGTTATTGCTATTATGCTGTCCCTGTAATTTCTGAAGTGGAATATACATATTAACCAGGTTTCTACATGGCTTTTGGCAAACTCAGATAAAAATAAATGCCACTGTTCCAGGGGTTTCTGCTTAATAGTAGAAATGACAGCATAGAAATGGAGACTCTCATCTCATCCACCCAAATTATCTCCAAAGCCTTTCCTTTAAAACACAACTGGGGCCAGCGAGTGCCCAGAGAGCAGCTAAGCTTTCAGAAGTTTCAGCCCCTGATGATTTCCAGCACGTGGACTTCGGTCGTCCCTGCCTGTTTCATAGGAAACACCTGGTTTGTAGGTTTGACTGCTCCAGCGACGCTGGGTTCCTCGGTGGCCAACGTGGAGAGAAGGAGCTGAGGTGACACAGGAAGCAACTGCTGGGTCCCGTCTGCCAAGTGGACGCACCTGAGTGTCCCCCGCCCCAGAGCACGCCCCACCTCCAAGAGGGGACGGCTGGCCTGAGCTGCCATCTGCAGCCCCGCCTCTTCCCAGACGTTCCCATCATGAAAGGAACCACATCCGAGACCTGGAAATAAAACCTCGTCCTCCTCTAGTGAGAAATCGGAAGGATGGGACCCGAGCCCACGGCCGTCCCTCAGCAGGGCTGCGTCAGAGCAGAGAGGAACGGACACGGGTTTGGGTCCCAACCTGCCATGTGGGGCACCTGGCTGCCTCCGAGCCCAAGGGGGCTTTACCTGCAAAACCAACCCCAGGCCCTGGAGGACCCGGTGAGGTCGCGAGTGACACAGTGCCCACTCCTCTCTGAAGGCCGGTCCCCTCCTGGCCCACAGCTCAGGATGCGAAGCCCTGGGGTCACAGTGACCTCTGAGTGTCAGCCCCAATCTAGTTCTCGAGGAACACTTGCATTACAGGGAAACTCTGCTTTGTCATGTTTGTGGAATTACAGCCAGAGTGACTCCTGGAAACTAAAAAGTAAACTTTCAGACTCAGCATCACGGGAGACTTCTCACTTATTTTGCAGTAATTGTTGGCAAAGCAAGCATTTCTTTGCGTATACTACTTTCTGTGAGAGCAGAGCCAAAGGGTAGCTACAAAGCGATGAAAAGAAGAAGGTACAACGGGGAAAATTCCGCTCACTCACCCAAGTTTCCCTAAGACTCAGGGCGAGATAACGTTCCCACTCCACCTGGAGCGTGTCGGGCCGGCCCCGCCGCCTCGGACACAAGGCCTCACTCTGGAGGCCACCCGGCCTCCCCGGAACCAGAAGCAGCCCCTGTCAGCTGAACTACGACACTTCCGCAGCCGTGGGACAACCGCCAGGCCCGGAAGACACATCCCCATAAGGCTGGAACGTAGGAGCTCCACTGACCTGACATCAGATCAAACAGTACGTGGCATTTTATGGTTTATGAAGGCCTTTAACTAATTAAGGCACACTCAGCACAGCAGCAGGTAAGGAGAAGGTTTAATTTTCAAAACTTAATATGATGTTCAGTAGCATGATTAACTAACTGAATTTAATAAAAACGAAACAAAACTCACCCAAGAAACAGTAAATGAACACCTAACGTAGCACCTGTGCCAACCAGAGAGCTGGGGCAGGACGAACGTGACGAATCACAGACCTGCTCCCTGTCTCTCTGGAGCTTAAAATTCAGGAAACGAAACAATCAACGGTAAGCAAGCCCATGGGGGAGGGGAGTCTCGGGACCGCCCTCTCGAAGGGGCTGGGGAGGGGTGATGGTGACCCTGAGGGTGCGGGTGGCGTGCTAGGGGCGGGGGCTCCTCTGAGAGGAGCCGGCGGGGCCTGGCTGACTCGGGGACCGGGCACCGAGATGGACAGAAGGCAGCAGGTGTGCGGATGGGAGGCGCAGGATCTCGGGGTGGGGTGGGGGGAGCAGGTGTGAGAGGCCCGGGAGGGGGGGCAGAGCCCACTGAGCTCTCGGGCAGAGGGGGTGGACAGAGTGGGACCAGGGACACCAGCAGGCCGACGGGGAGGGGATGGTCATCCCGGTGGGGACCTCACAACACCCAGGATGTGCCCTAGGGACCGACCGGTGACGCTGAGCCGTGACTGCGGTCCTCAGACACCTGCCCATCCGCAGGACACAGGCCACCCTCCTGCGCCTTCTCTTCACACCGTCCTGCGTCAACAGAATGCTTGGATTCGCGTCCCTTTGCTTTCCAGGAGTGTAAGGCTCCCAGACGCACCCTGGCTGAGATGCGGATGAGCCTCTTGTTTGCTTTGCTCATGAGCGCCCAGCGTCACCCCGGGTCTCTGAGATTTTGTCAACCTGCCCCGGGCTGGGTGGAGCCCCCCTCGGAATTCCGGGAACTTCACACACAGCCGTCTCCCCGCCCCACTGAAGGAAAACGGAGACCCTGGAAACCTGTTCAAAAGCCAAGGCTGCCCCAGCCGCGTCGCATCCCCTCCCCTCCCGAGGGGCTCAGCCGGAGGCTCCGGGACCCTCCCAAGGGTGGGTCCTGCTGGCAGCGGCGGCCAGTCCGCCCACGCGCTCTGTGGGCCCAGGACCGCGCGTCCTCGGAGCCTCCTAAGGCAGAGCCAGCACTGTGGGTCCGTCCTCCCCCAAACGGTAAGAACGCCGCCGCCGTCGCAGAGGTCGCCGGCCCCGCTCCGGGTGCTCCGGGCTGCGGCGCCGTCGGGAGATGCTCTGCTGCGGCTTCTCACCTCCAGCTGAGCCAACGCTGCACTTCCCGCGGGGTAGAGAAGGAGGCCTGTTGCCAGGACACCGGCCCGGCCCCGCCCCATCACTGGGCGGACAAGGAACTCACGGATCCCAAGTCCGGAGGCAACTACTACGGTTTCATTTCACAAACAGACGAGACAGCGGCGCCCCCCGCCCCCCGGGCCCATCCGGCTGGATGTCCGTTCCCACCGTGGCCCCCTGCTCTGGGCAAACGGCTCTCGCCGGCTCTGGGACCGAGCCTACACTCTGCTCAAGGCCTTTATGATTCGGCTCAGCCCCGAGTGTGTCTGCCCGCAGGAGCTCCTGTTCTCACCTCTCCTCCCACCAAGGCGGTCCCCTCTCCCCTCTCCCCTCTCCCCTCCCATCATCCCTCCGTCCCTCCGCAGTCCCAAGTAGACACCGAGGTTCCCACCCAACGACAGGAAATGAAGCTCTTACATCGTCAGCCACATGCCGCGTGCCAGGCGCGTCCCCTTCAGGACGAAAAACTGTACATACGGACGGATGTACTGTGTACGATACAACATAATATAAATGTACCTACCCGCGCATACACAGTGTATACACACACACACAGGATACGTATGTGGGCACTAGGTACCACACATACAGAACGCATGTAGTGTACAGGTGCATACACACACACACGTGCACTCGTGCATTCTCGTCCTGTCTTCCCAGAGGCAGAAACTAAGATCCTAGAAAAGAAGTCACTTGCTCTGTGAGAGGTTCGACCCAGATTCGAGCCCAGTTCTACCTCATACTATGACCCACGAGCGTTAAGTTGACCCCCAACTCCACCAACATTGATGTTCCCTCTTTAACTTCCGATCGCCCCGTCGCTTTCACACGACGGTTCTGTAAGGGCCTCTCCCATGCCTTTCTGGTCTCAGAAGACGGTTAGACTCTGTATCACTTACTTTTACTCCTCACTGTATGTAACACAGAGCAGGGCACACAGGAGAAGCTACTCAAAATACGTCAAGATGTCCTACAATAAACGTCAAACTGTGGTCCCTGGACCAGCAGGACTGCCATCACTGGAGGGCTTTTCAGAAGAGCAGAGTCTGCCTTGCCTCAGACCTCCTGAATCAGAATCTGCATTTTAATGAGCTCCCCAGGGGACTGGTAAGCATGGGAAGAACTGATCAGCCTGTATTTTCACCTAAAACAAAAGCCTTTTTAGAGCGGACAGACTTTTTGGCACTTGAAATGCACATACTTACTGGCAGGCTTACGGGGTGAGCACAAACACAGCGACTCCTTACATAACTGAGTGACACGTAAATATCTCAGCCAACTCACTAAACAGCACACAGGTGAGAAACAGGAACGGAGAGGATAACTTGTGGGTGATGTTGACTATGTGAGAATAACGATGACATTCATCACTGTGAGGTGAGAACAACAGGAATAATTTGTGCATACAGTACGGAATGGGGCTGGAATAAGGGGATTTATGTAATCTTAGCTCTGGGCTCTGTTCTCCATTCCTTCCTAAGGAAGGAGGGACGTTGCCATGAGGCAACGAAGGCTAAAGGGAAGACAGGAAGATACTCAACACAAGACAGCTTTCGTCTCTGCAAGTCCTGCTCGGAGGTAAGAAAAGGTTCTTTGGAAAGGTAAGCTCTCAAAATCTCATGGATTTTAAAACTAAGCTGTGGACAGCTGCACCATTAAAGGACACATATACACACAGACACATCATTTCAAAGCGGAAGCTAAACACACGGGGTTCCCAAGGGGTCTGTGATCACCCGCCACTGTCATCGCGGTCCTCCCGGTCACATGACTAACGCCGGGTCAGTGAGCCTCGCGGGCACAAGGCTCCAGGACCCTCGAGAGTCATCCCACGCTGCAGTCCCCACACCCCAGTGTCAGCAAAACACGTCACCATCCCCCAGAGTCCACGGCTGACATCAGGGTTCCCTCTTGGTGTGGGCATTCTGTGGGTTTGGACACATGTATAATGACAGGTGTCCACCATGAGAGTGTCACAAAGAGTAGACTCACTGCCCTGAAAATCCTCTGGGCTCTGCCTGTTCCTCCCTCTGACCCGAAACCCCTGAGGATGTGTCAACGTAGGTTCATCAGTTGTAACAAAGGGACCATCTAATGTGCATGGGTGGGGTCAGGGGTACCCGGGAAATCTCTGAACCTTCCCCTCAATTTTGCTGTGAACCTAACACTGCTCTTAAAAATGAACTCTTCAGACAACGCGTCAACTTCTCTGGCTGCAAACACCATCAGGGGCACCTTGTGAGCCCCCTCCTCTTGTACGGATGAGTCACTGAAGCCGAGTGGCAAGGGAGTGACTTGCCCTCGGGCCCCGGGGGTGGAGCAGGGACCCCACCCAGGATCCCTCCCAGCTGTGAGGAGCCTGCACTCCAGGACTTGAGACAGCTCCCTGGGGGGCACCTGCCCTGGGGTCTCCCGTGGGTCAATCTGTGAGGAGGTTTGTGCGGTGACACTGGGACCACCTGCCTTCTAGATGGAGGACTGGCCTCCGCAAAGTGCCGGGGGGTGAAGAGAGCGGACAGTGACCCCTCCCGGGGGTCAGAAACAAGTGCGTAGAAACCAGTCTCCCTGACAGGGGTCCCGGCAATGATTTCTTTGCCAGCGACAAAATAAAAGATAAATAAGTGAGACCAACCACATCAAACTAAAAAGCTTCTGCACAGTAAAAGGAAGCAGCAACAAAGTGAAAAGACGACCAACTGAACTAGAGAAAATAGCTGCAAATCATACATCCGATACGATAAGAAGTTAATATCCAAAACATATAAAGAGCTCATATAAAGAACTCTTTACACATATAAGAACTCATACAACTCAATGGGAAAAACCCCAAATAATCCAACTTAAAAATACACAAAGAGTCTGAATAGTCACTTCTCCAAAGAAGATAGAGGAAAGGCCAACACGTACATGAAAAGATGCTCTATATTATTAATCATCAGGGAAATGCAAATCAAAACCACAATGAAATACCACCTCACACCCATCAGAATGGCCATCATCAAAAAGACAAGAAATGACAAGTGTTGGTGAGGGTGTGGAGAAAAGGGAGCCCTCTCGCACTGTTGGTGGGGATGTAAGTTGGTACAACCACTATGGAGAACAGTATGGAGATTCCTCCAAAAATTACAACTAGAGCTGCCATACGATCCAGCTATTCCGCTTTTGGGTATTATTCGAAGAAAACAACAACGTTAACTTGAAAATGTATCTGTGCCCCCATGTTCCCAGCAGCATTGGTTACAATACCCAAGACACGGCAACAACCTAAGTGTCCATCCGCAAATGAATGGATAAAGAAGATGTGGTATATATTACATGTACACACACACACACACACACACACACACACACACACATACACAATGGACTATTACTCAGTAATAAAAGAGAGGAAATCCTACCATTTGGAATAACACTGAAGGCATTATGTTAAGTGAAATAAGTCAGACAGAGAAAGACAAATATCGTATGATCTCACTTATACGTGGAATACAAAACATACGTACACACACACACTCACAGAAGAAGAGACCAGACTTGTTACCAGAAGCGGGGACGGGGGTGGGGGTATTGGAGGAAGATGGTCAAAAGGGAGAAACTTCCAGTTCCAAGATGAATAAGCACCAGGGATGTAGGTACAGCATGGTGACTGGAGCTAACGCTGCTGCACGACGTACAGGAAAGGGGATAAGAGTGAATCCTAAGTGTCCTCAACACAAGGAGAAAAAATGTTTCCTGTGTTCTTTCTTTCCTTGTATCCATGGGAGACAATGGATGTTAGCTGAACCTGTTGTGATCATTTCACAACGTATGTAAATCCAACCGTCATGATGTACGCCTTAAACTTATGCAGTGATTTCTATCAATTACTTCTCGGTGAAACTGAAAATCAATAAAAGCCCTGTAAACCTGAGTCTGGACTCCCTGACGTCAGTGTGTCTTTGAACAGCATCCCAGTTTGGAAGGTCGAGGTTGTGCACCTCCCTGGGGCTACTGCACCCCGTGCCCGCACCCACACCTCCCTGAAGACGAAAGCTTTGGTGCCTTTGGGGAATCACACGGCGGGCGGCTCCAGCAGGGGTCTGGGAGGGCCGGTGGCTTGCAGAAGCCGGCAAGTTAGCCCCGAGAACAATGCACTGTTCCAGCAACACCGTCCCCTGAGGAACGAGAAGCCAGACGGGTAGTTTAATGATGAATAGGCACCAGGACGAGCGGAAAACACCAGGCGTCCCTCTAACAACTGCTGGTGACTGTCCTTGAGGAAACAAAGTGAGAAGCAGCATCTCAACAAGCGCTGAAGATAAATTAAGAGGGGACGTGAGGGGCTGTGCTCAATGATGAAGGGACAAACACAACCCTGGAGCAAGAGACCAGAAACGTGCGGAAAAACTCCCCGCTGGAACTTGGGGCACACGAAGGAAGGACACGGAGAAACACAAAGAGGAAAGAAACGCGGAGCCCCGTGGGGACCCCCTGCTCAGGGCCGTCTGCCCCCTGCCCCCAGCCCCTTGGTCAGCTGTCCTCCAGGGGCCCATCTTCTTCAGTTTTACTCCCTGGTCCCTCGTCTCTGATCGACTCCAAATTCCCTGTGCTTTTTCCACACAGTGACAGCGCGAGGACTGATACTAATAAAACAGGAAGGGTCTCCTGGGGTCTCTGTCCTTACGGATCGGGCTCCACAAAGGAAAGGCGCTGAGGTCTGCTGGCCAGTGGGCTGTCGGACTTGGGGCAGGTCTGGGGGATTTGCCAACTCTTCCGGTCTTCTCTTCACCAGCCTGAATCTAACGATACTTGAAATTCACACACGCTTTCATCCTCTGGGGAGTTTGGTCCTCACGCGTCCTGGACACAAACATTTAGCAAGAGTGAGAGCTGGCAAACACACACCTGGGAAAGACCCTCCACCAAAAAGCTTTACTTTTCACTGCAAAGGATGGAATCCACTTCCTGGCACTAATGTGATCGAGGTGAGTTTGGGTCATTAAGATGGTTTTCCCAAGATCGCGTTACTTGTATGAAGCCACCCTTTGAGTCTTCCGACCAAGAGGCCTGAGAAACAGCGTCGACCTGAAGACTTCCCCGATCTCTCTTCACCTCAACTCTGCCACGTGTGTATCTTTACTGCATTCTCATATTTCATGTTTCATCCAAAATATTAATACAGTGTCTACTGTAATGTGTACTCACTTTCACAGTCTTGAAATCTATTTTTCTACTAAGTAGGTAAAAAGGAAACTGCTACGCAAATTAATAGCCACAACCTATTACGAAGGAAAAACTTAACCTGCTCAAATACTGCAATGTATTTACTTACTCATTAAAGCAGGCTCCTGAATGATATATATTCAGCCATGCTTTTAATTATTCCCACTTGGAGTGAAGACATTAAAATTTCATTTCTATAAAATCACTCAATAGTGCAGAACGCTTTTCAGTAATTCAGACTATTGTTTCTGTGTGCGCATCTGTAATTATTTCAGAGTAGAGTCTTACCATCTCCATAACTTACAATCCTTCTAAAGTGAACAATCTGAAACGTCACCTTCACTCTGTCATCTAATCTGTTCACAAAAGTCTAAGGAGCAAATCTGAAACTCAGCTCCGATGACGCGCTTACATTTGGCACAAAATCTACATGAAGAGCTTCTGGGTTCAGGCATTTTTTTCTCTGTTCAAAGAAGCTGAGTCATCAATATACTTGCCTCTTTTCCTGAACATCAACTTCCAGAGAAAGGAAGGGATGGACCGAATATTCACTCAGTGCCGGTTACACATTTAACAACCAGGGCAACTTGTGTCACGACATGATCGCAGTCACTTGTGATGTCAGAGCAAAAGCTTGACTAACTCCCCAAGGTCACAAAGTTGAACACAAGTCTGTTTTGCTCTGGGTTAAAGCATGGACCCAAATCCACACGTGCTGTTGACAACTCGGCGTCTCAAGTAAGCTAATTACGTGCTCTGAGCCTCTCAGTTCTCAGCAGAAACCAGGGATCGTGGACCCTGCAGGTGTGAGTGAGGATTAAAGGACACCACACGAGGGACCCAGCTCGATGTCTGAGCCCAGAGGCCCCCGTGCCAGTGGTAACAAACACACCGAGAGGAGAAGTATGACTTGCGGCAGGATTTTTAAGTGACAAACAGCAAAATAAAAATAAAACGACAGCAAACCCATCTGAACCACGGTCTGTGTCCCTGAACGACAGACATAAAGTCTGCACCTACCTCCTCCATACTCCTTGGTACATGCGGGCGCGTGGTGAGAACTCTGAGGCCTTGACAGACCTTCACGTTCTAAGTTCAGAGTTCCTGCCACTTCCTTAACGAGACTCATGGCGCCCCTCCGTCAATAACTCCCCAAAGCGCTCATTGAGCCCCAGCGTCCAGCACAGTGATTTTCAGGGAAGCTTTAATCCGTTTGTTGATGAATTGATTGGTTTTACCACATGGGAAGGCAGACCTCTAACTGAAATTATTTTGCAAAATTCACCAGTAAACAGGCTGTTTCTTTACCCAAGTGAACACGTTTCTAGGAAGCATGGCCTGAAAAGACTCTGCTTGGACAATGGTGATCAGTGTGAGGGTCACTGGGGTCTTTGGGGGAACTCCAGGGTTTCCTGGAAAGTGGGGTGACCCGAAGCCAGGAGCACCCAGGTTCAGGGTGGGGGGAGGGTGCAAAATGCCGTGACCCCTCAAGCCACCACGTCAGACGTGCTCTGTCCAATCCCTTTGTTCCATTCCTTAGACAATAACTCTCTGGTCACTTTCAGGTTTAGGAAGCCCAGTTTTAGAGGGTCCACCTTGAACCCGAATGCCCCGTCCTCTCCCACCCAGCGCTGGCCTCATGGTTCTAAGAGAAGAGCACGGCTTGCCCTCCTACTGAAACCTGCCCTCCTTCCATGCATCTCTGCTGCAGTCTGAATGCCTGTGCCCCCAAATCCATAGGTTAAATCCTAACGCCCAAGGTGATGGTGTCATGAAGGGGGACAGGTTCACGAGGGTGGGGCCCCCGTGAATGGAGTTACTGACCTTATAACAGAGGCCCTCCTCTCCGCTCACCTCTGACCTTGGGCACAACCAGGATAAACCTCCAGGGACCTGTGGGCAGCAAGGGGCCTGACTTAACTCTCCCTGTGAGCCCTGGGTGGGGCTTGGGGGTGAGAGCTGCTCCTCTAATGGGTGGGAGGGCTTAAAAAAATGGTTTTCCATCCTCGTTTTTTTTTTTTATTGTTTTGCTTAGTCTACCTCCATATGTTCAGCTGTTCTAGAAATCTGGAAATTCCAAATTAACGTTGCCATGATTAGCACATCTCAAACTTTAGGATGGTATCCCCTGGAGATGATTCAGCATGGACTCCTGGGACCACCCTGCAGGGTCCGAGGCTTTGGGGCAGAACTTGTGAATTTCTCCTTGAAACAGGCTCTCAGGTGACACCAAGACCCCCTTGGGGTTCAAGCACCTGGATCCAGAGGTTGCGTTGCACATTATGAGGTATTTTAGAATACATTCCCACGAGCTATAAAAGGTGAGTCAAGACATACCCAGAAGAAGGTCCCTCCGTGTCTGGGGTTAGAGGAACTGTAATCAGATCAGCAGAGCAGCACATACAAGCCCAGATTCCCGGTGGTATGTTCACTGACCGGCACTGGGAGAGCCCAGGAAGGCAAACCATGAGAGCAAGTTTGGAAATGCCCAGCATTGTCATTTCTCTTCAAATTATCGGAACCTCAGAGACAAGATGAGCCTGATGGCTTCTGCTGCTCTCCCCGGGCAGGCAGCCTCCTTTCCATCCCCCCACCCCCACCCCGTGTAGTCAGAGTCGGGCCGGGACGCCCTGGGGTGGGTTCCAGAAGGTGCAGCCGCTCCCGCTGGGCTCATCGAGGGAGGCATCTTCATCAAAGCAAATCAACTCTGCACACTTGTCTTTCTAATGGTTTAAAAATCAGCCCTGAAGTTAAGTCACGGGCTTCGGAGCTCTGCACCGCAATTAGGCATCGCCCAGAGGCCTTGCAATTATTCTAAAGCTGACAGGCTCACCAAAGAAAACCTCAAAGGGCCTTTCTTCCCAACTTCTCCATAACTCAGGGCAGAGCGTCAAGCCATGTCACACTCCCAGTGCCACCTTCAGCAGAGGATGCTGGACGTGAAATCGGCTCCGTCCCCGCCCCGTCCCTGATCTGCGTCGCCAGCACGGTCGGCCCTGGAGGGGGGACTCTGCTCTCCGAAGGCCCAAAGCGGACCCACCTGCTCCTGGGGGCCGACCCGAGGCCAAGCGCGAGGACCCTGGAGGAAAGGTTTCCTACCGACAACTAGGAATCTTCCAGGAAGGGAGCAGGTGATGCTAATAACAGAGACGCATGGGTGCTCAGTCCTCAGTCACCCGGCTCCTTCCCCTAGAAACAAAACCTCAGGGAGCAGAGATGCTAAGAGCGGGACAGCGGCCTTCCACATGGAAAGAGCTCGAGTAAAGCCCAGTGAGGAAGGAAACGGTGAGGCCCCTCCGGGCATGGGCTCACCTTCTGGGCACTCTTAAGGCTTCCTACGTGTGAGGTCAGCACAGGGGCTCCTGTGGACAGCGTGTGCCCCTGCCCCGTCACCTGGGACACATCCACTGCCCGGCGACCAAGAGTCAGCCCCACTGTGTTCTCCATCAGCTCCTATTCACCCAAATCTGTTGGAACTGCACGGGTTTAAAGCACTTTTCATAAACCGTCCAGCACGACGTGCGAATTCACTCGTCTTGGACAGGAATATCCTTGCCAGTTCATAGATGTGGGGACTCCGAGTGTCTTCGTTTCCTTCATCCTCAAAGTGTGCTTGTCCACTGAGCATCCTGGGTCCACGTCTGCCGAGTGGGTCGGTCGCAGGGACGCCAGGCAGGGGAGGGGAGGCAGCACGTCCAGGACCTGGCTCGTCACACAGGAGATGCAAGGAGGTGGCCTTGACCAGGACCGTCACATGGCCTCCCGGGGTTCTTAAAGCTTGGTGAGATCCTTTGAGGACAGCCACAGGGGCTGCATTACGGGCTCAAGAGTCAGTGGCAAGGAAGACATGGGAGGGGGGGTGCCCGTCGGGAGGGAGAGAGGGAATCGTTATGATAAATAACGAAAGGGTCATCAGGATACCACGCGATGCACGTCCGGTCCAGGGGTGCCTCGGGCTGAGGGAACCAGGAGGACGGGGCACCTCTGCAGGGTCTGGAGGTTGAGCTGTGTCCCCAACACTCAGGTCCTGCAGCCCTAACCGCAGAACCTCAGAATGGAAGTGGATCTGGGATGGGGCCTTAAGAAGTGATTAAGGTGAAATGAAGCCGTTAGGGTGGGTCCTGACCCCATAGCCCTGGTGTCCTTACAAGAAGAGACGAGGACCCAGACATGCACAGAGGGGTGACCACGTGGGGACACAGGGAGGAGACAGCCTTCCACACGCCCAGGAAAGAGGCCTCAGGGACCAGCTGAGGCCACCGGGGAGGGGACCCACCAGCGAGGCTCACGGCGGTGACCTCAGAGGCCTCCCAGCTACAGGGGCTGCAGTCCTGCCTTGAAAGCCCGGCCTGCTGTTCCAGGGACAGTCTGCACCGACAGATGTGCCTCCAGTCACCCGATCCGGGCTCCAGGGGGCGGCAGTGGGGTCCGTTCCAGGTAAACAAGCAGCTTTGGTCACGTGGTGAGGAAAACACATTCAGAGACTCTCCAGAGAGTTTCATGATGTCCAGGAAACAGCTCTCACTACAGGGTGTGTGTGTGTGTCTATGTGTGTGTACGTGTGGCAGGCATATACTTTTTTCTGTGCGGATGTATTTACACACACATACAACAAAATATTATCTATTTACAAAAGAATTCGAGATAATTTTAAAAAACACCAAAAATAGAGCACACTGACACACTGTTTAAAGGTGGCCACCCACTCACGTGGAGTGAGGAAAGCCAAGCATCGGGCCCTGGCCGGTGGCGACGTCTGACTCCTGACACCTGCTTTCAGGGTGTGGCCTCACCTGGAAAGTTTCTCCTGTTCTGAGAACTATTCAAAGAGAAACTGAGCTCTCTACTCAGTGTTGCTTGTTTACACCAGGCTTGTTACCACTGCGGTAGAGGCCCGATGGAAAAATCCAGAAAGGAAAGTAAATACTAATTAAACTGGAAGGAAATAGTCTTGACTTATGGGAGAATCAGAAATGCCAAAAGCGGGCTTCCCTGGTGGCGCAGTGGTTAAGAATCCGCCTGCCAATGCAGGGGACACGGGTTCGAGCCCTGGTCCGGGAAGATCCCACACGCCGCGGAGCAACTAAGCCCGTGCGCCACAACTACTGAGCCTGAGCTCCGCAACAAGAGAAGCCACCGCAACGAGAAGCCGCGCACCGCAACAAAGAGTAGACCCCGCTCACCGCAACTAGAGGAAGCCCACGCGCGGCAACGAAGACCCAACGCAGCCAAAAATAAAATAAATAAATTTAAAAAAAAAAAAAGAAAAGAAATTCCAAAAACCTCAGCTGAGAAAATGTGCCTCGTTTGGAAGCATTTTCACCAAATGAAACACATCCCTTCAAACCCAAGTGTCCATGGGGCCCCCACGTGATTCAGGGACCCTCACCCGTCCAGTTCGCCTGTGACCACCTGAGGAGACGCAGAGACCCCAGGCTCCGTGGACCATGGCTGCACCCCCTCCGCACGGTCCACGCGGGATTCTTCCCGCACTTCCTCTCTGAGCCTAAAAACACAGCGAAGCAGGCGGCGCCAGTGCATGGCGACTTGAACATATTCATCTCCTGGGGAAGAGGAGAGGCCAGGTTAGGAATCCGAGGACTTGCTGAGCAACGCGGTCCGGCCCAGGCCGCACAGCTGCAACCACGGTACCAGCCCCTCTTAGCTCCGTGCCGGCCAAAGACGGACCGGCGTTCACCACGGGGTTACTTCTCAGAGTGAAGCAACAGAGAAACAGGCTTGAAGACGCTTCACGGAGAAACACATAAACATAACTGGTAATGTTTCCTCTGACTGCACGAAGTCCCTGCTTATTAACGTAGGAGGTCTCACCAGGGAGCCCCGGTCTCTCCAGCGTTTTGCTCACAGAAAACATTCACAGACCCCCCCCCCAGCCCCCATCACCTGCCACCGCCCCTTCTCCTCTCCCCGCCGTGCTCTCCCCCGCCGAGGTCTCACCAGGGAGCCCCGGTCTCTCCAGCGTTTTGCTCACAGAGAACATTCACAGACCCCCCCCCCCAGCCCCCATCACCTGCCACCGCCCCTTCTCCTCTCCCCGCCGTGCTCTCCCCCGCCCTTCCGGGCAGCTGCCCGTCATTCAAAGCCCAGGCAGACCATGCCTGCTCCAAGAAGCCGCCCTGACCTTTCCCGTCCCCACTGTGTCCTCTGGGTCCCTGCACCTGAAGTGTCCTCTCCCTCCGTCTCTCTGTCCCCCTCCCTCCCCCCGCTGTGAGATGCTGTGAATGATTTCCTTACACGTCTGTCTCCCCTGCTGGACCGTGATTCCCATGAAGTGGGTTTGTGTCTTGGTCTTGGTGGTACCCCTGCCTCAACACTCCAGGAAAACAGCTTGTAGGATTGTGAGGTTGACTCCAGGTTGCTAAAGATTTAAATACTGTGAACTCTAGAATTTTAGTTCTATTAAAAGGACAAACAAATAACTTTCCTCAAGTCATCTGAAGAGGAATGCATGCATTTTTTAGGCTCCGTTGCAAGATCTCAATCTTCACGCCTCGCAAAAGGAACCGACGGAATAAAACAGGATGATAAATCCCTCCCCTCTGATGGGTGACCTCTGGCCACTGGTTTCCTCTCTTGTGAGTGACACACAGGACAGGTGACATGGCCGAGGGTGATGACAAAGGCCAGCCTGCCCTGCATGGTGGGCAGGGAACAGCCGGAACAGGGCATTGGCCGGGCCCGTGACTGGACACAGGGAGGGGCTCAGAGCCGCAAGGCGGGTGCTCAGAGGACAGACGGCCCCCGACCTTGGTTCTGGCCCGAGCACGTGACCGCTGGCCTGCACCCCGGCCTGGTTATGCCTCCCTGAATCTCGGGAGAGGAGCCAGGAGGTGGCAGTGCGTCTGCACGTCCACAGACCAAGACCAGCGGGAGGACAAGACTCAGGGAGCCTCTGTGGGGACCTGGGGACACGTGAGGTGTCGGAACCCAAGTTTAAGGAAGAGCAACCGCTTCTCCTCAGTGCAGACTGGAACCCGGCTCAGGGCCCACAAAGAATAGCTTGTCACCCATTCAGAGGGTCCTCGCTTGAGGAACAGGAAACTCACCGCCAGCAGCCACCTTAAGTGGGCTTTCCCGGGCTTTCTAGATGCCCCCCAGCACCTGGACCCTGAGTTATCTCCGCCCTCCCCCTCCGCCCCCATCTATGGTCCAGCCTCCCTAGCTTTCAGGTGCTAGTGGCCCCTCCCTGCTGTCTCTGTGTCTCCCCCCCGCCCCCCGTTCCAGCCTCATTCACTCCCCTCAACCCCGCCGGAACTGCCGCCTCGGGAACCCAAATGCCAACTGGATGCCTGGCCTGGTGTCCACATCTCACCAAAGCTGACCTTCCCCAGGGACAGGCCTGGCCCTGTCCTTCCCACACCCCAGATTCCGGGCACGGGGACATCACACACCAGCTGCTAAATGTGTTCAAACGACCAAAGCTACCATTTCTTCATTAACAAAAGTAAAGTTTAAGCTGGTCTTTCCCTGACTGCCACAAAGTCAGAATCAGCAGAAGATAAACGCATGTTACTTTATGGTGCCACACGTGCAGCGGAACGAGGGTCAGCGACTGTAAAATCGCCCATTTGTTTTGCGATGAACGTCTCGACTCCACAAATTTCTGATAAGCCAAACATCCTATTTAAACAGTCCAGTGTCTCAAATGTTATGAGCGAAGGACCAACTTCACTTCTCTTCACGCTGGAACCTGAATCCCCACCGCAGGCTCCTGGGTTTCCGAACATTTATTATGTGCCATCCTTGCTTTCAACACTGGCTGAAACTTCTGCCCAGGTTCGAACTCCAGGTAAAATTAACTCGAACAGTTGAAAATGTTCTGAAATGTGACACAAGCCAAGCGATCTGTGTGACTAAGAGAATATTTGGTGCCGTCTATATTTAGAGTTTTCGGGGTTTTTTTTTAAGGGTGTGGAGTGACAAGTTAGCGGCTGCTAAGGAAGGTAACATCCTGAGGACGCAGAAAGCCTCCGTTCCGTGCCGGGCAGGGGCCTCTTCCAGATGCCGACAGCTCAGACACCATACGAACGAGTTACAGTCTAACCGCTTGGCAGAAAGGGAAGCAACCTATACAGACTTCGTTCCCTCAAGACTGTTTGCGCGTGAGTCACCGTGCCTGCTGGGAGGTGCTTTGAAACTCCAAGAGGAAAACAGCACAGAAGCCTCATGTTATTACTGTCCCTTCTTTTCCATTACAGGTAACACGTGGCCTGTGCTATCTGGGTGACACAATATCGTCTTCAAAGGTAGTTAAGAGCTGCCTCTGCAGCTGCCTGGAGATTCGGAATAACTCGGAATCCCTCTCTTCCACTTCTGTTCCTTCACTGACAGCCTGAGCTCGTGTCCTTTGGTGAAGGATCCCAGTGTGAACGCGGGAAGACCCACGCTGTCCGTCGGATGCCATGTGGAGTTTGGACAAACTTTAAAGATGTCTGTCAGGGCTGCGGGCAGGCGGTGCAGGCCGGGCGCGGGGGCACCTGAGGACCAGGGAGGTCCCGCTGGTAAGAAGACTCAGGACGGACGCGATCCAGGTCCCCCCCGCCCCCAGCTGCTCCAGAGACCCCCCAGGACGAGCTCAGCCCCTCATAGGGCAGGTGCGGGTGACGCTTCAGATCACCCCACAGACAGCCAAAAGACAGCCTCTCCTTGCTGCGTCTGTAGGATCAGAAGACTGCCACCCCCCCTCCAGAAAAAGGAATGACAGGACTTCCCTCTCAGGGTCACCCTGAAGTTCAGGCAGGGTCCGGGGCACAGAAGCGGCCACAGCGCGCTGAGCACGTGTTAGCTGTGGTCGTTGTAAGCCTCGGCCTGACCTGCACAAGGAGCCTCCGGCTGGCCTCACCGTCCTCACAGCTGCACCACCCTCGGAGCCAGGCCCACCCGAGTTAAGATACGAAGGCACCAACCTACGGACGGCACCATTCTGCAGCTACACATATTTTCACCACGTTTCACATCTTGAACTAATAAACCCAAAATGCTTCCTACCTTCCTATGTGATGTAATCTTTAGTTCATCTTGATTTTTTAAATTTCAAGTAGTACGTTTTAGAATGATGAGTAAAGACTGGTAAAGACTCCTGAATAACTTGGACATATCAAATGGGTTTGAACAAAATGCAAAAACACTGGATTTCCGAAAGATTTTCCCCTATCCTGATTCTATGCCGGTCCATGTAATGTTAATATGAATAAAAGTTAAAACCTGTAGAAATTTTCTACCTCCCAGTCATCACTCCTTACATATATTATTTCATTTCATTTTCACAAAATCATATGAATTAGATAATCTTATTCCTATTGTATAAATAAATAAATGGAGGCTCAGAGACGCTAAATAATTTGCCCAAATTCACACAACTTACAAGTGGCAGACGCAGGATTTTAGTCTATGCCCGGAGGCTTGCAAAATGTCTTCTGCTGTATGCCGCTTTAGAATTATAATGCAAAAAGGGTAAATTTCATTGATGAAGATACCGTGGCTAGGAGGCTGCGATGATGTAAACACGCCTGGGCTGGAATTAGCTTTTCCCCCGTGCCCTGTGCAGTCCCTGTGCCTGCATGGCAAAGCTTCCCTCCACTGAGGAACCTCGGCTGCCCCGCCAGTCACTGTGCCTCCCTGGCCCCAGCTTCTCACCTGAAACATGAAGATATGAGGAGAAGCCATCTCGCAGGCTGCTGTGGTTAGTAAATGAGGAAATATTAACAGCGCTGGGAACCCTTCCCTGGCTAGTGAACATGTGCTATTATTTTTAGTAGCTCACTCTACAGATCAACTCTTAGAGCAAATATTAGTGTCGGGAAACACACTTGCACACGCACGGAGCACTGCCAAAGCTATCACCTAAACACAGATAATCGCTAGGCTAATTACCAATCAGCCATCTTTTCCATTGTTGTTATGTTACTTATTCCATGAACTAAAATTATCTCCCAAAACTCCGAATCTTTTCCATTCCTCACACATGTGACTGTCCCTCCTCCAGCCCCACCGCCCTTGTCCTGAGAGGCCCCTTCTCACTTGGGTCCTCTCTCCCTGCTCACCTTCTCTCCATCACTGACATGGCGGAAGGGGCCACCTCCACGGTCAGCCCAGGGAGTCCCACCAGGGCGCGATCTGGAACGTCACAGCCCTTAGCGTAAAGCTCAGACACATCTCAAAGTTCTTAAGCGAACTCGTGCTCCTGCGGTCTACACGCCCCCAGAACTGCCTCCCTGTTCCCTCCGGGGTCTGAGCTTCAGCAGCCCCATCTGACAGTCCTTCACTCTGCCAGGCTGGTCTGTCTCCTCACGGAACCCTCGACGCTTCTGAACTCTGTTCTGTCCCACTTGCTGACGCTGCCCCGAGGTCTGGAAGCCCAGCGTCCACGTCTACCCGGCCCGCGTCACCTCTCCTTGGATTCTAAGAGCCTCTCCTGTCTCCAGCACACGTTGGGAGCTCATCACATGCTCCTTGGCTTCTAGCACTAACTTCTATCTTATCTGGTTTTTGATATTATACACATTATTTTCCCCAACTAGATTACAAGATCCATGGAAGATGGGAATTTGCCCTTCAAAATCTGTTAAAGAAAAAAATAGTTCTTTACATAAATAATGTATATATATATATTTTTAAATTTTTTTTGGTGGTACGCGGGCCTCTCGCTGTTGTGGCCTCTCCCGTTGCAGAGCACAGGCTCCGGACGCGCAGGCTCAGCGGCCATGGCTCACGGGCCCAGCCGCTCCGCGGCATGTGGGATCTTCCCGGACCGGGGCACAAAGCTGTGCCCCCTGCATCGGCAGGCGGACTCTCAACCACTGCGCCACCAGGGAAGCCCCAATGTATATATTTTTATATATTATGTAATTATATATATACTATTATATATAATCATTCTTTATATAAATAATATATATTTCTTCACTTTATATAATATATACATATATATATATAAAGTGCCCCAGAATATTACTTTCCCAGAATACTTTCTCAAGGCAAGTCACCTGGGAGCTTCTAGGAGAGGTACTGTAGGTGACCTGGGGACAAGCTGGGTCATGTGCCCAACGCGGCGCGGGCAGCTAGCGTGAATATTGGAAAACAGCTGCGTTTTAAAGATTATTACAGAATGTGTGTCAACGGTGCCTGAGCTGACTGCACTGGGTTGTGTCACCTGACATCGCCTTGTTTACACGTGGCCAAATACCCAGGGCAACCTGGCTTCAGAGCCGCCCTTCTCTGAGTTCTGACTCAGCACATTCATATTCAGGCCTGCTCCAGTGTGCAGTCCTGTCTTAACAATGCTGTTAAGCGTCTCTAGAACAAAATGGAGATGTGTGTTTCACTTCGTCAGCGGGAGCATCTGGCAGTTACGTGCACACAAGCCTCATGTTATGATTTATCCTTAGGGTCCACTTCGTCTACGTGAGGAGGTGTTTCCAGATTTTCAGTTTTCCCTTCTGTGATGTTAACTGAATGTGTCAACCTGCCTGGCCTTGAAGCGCCCAGGCATTGGGTTGGGCATGATTCTGGCTTTGTCTCTGAGGGTGTTTTCAGATGAGATTAACGCTTGGACAGGTAGACTGAGTCAAGCAGGTTGCCCTCCTAAGTGGGTGGGCCTCATCCAATCAGTTGACGGCCTGAACAGAACAGAGAGCTGACCCCCTCTGGTAAGACAGGACTCTTCCCGCTTGACTCACTTCAAACTGGGACGCTGGTTTCCCTGCCTTCCGACTTAAGATGAAACCCGGCTCTCCCCGAGTCTCTGGCCTGCTGGCCTTCAGCCTGGACCACACCGTCAGCTCTCCCGGGACTCAGACTCGACGGCTCACCCTGCACATCTCGGGGCTTTGGCAGCCTCCAATTCCTTGTTTTAAATCTCTTTCCATGTAGGTACAGTCACCCCTCCTATGGCTCTGTTTCTCTGGAGAACCCTAACACATCTCCAGGTGAGACCCAATAAACGTTCCGCTTACTGTAGCTCTTTGTTCAGGGCCTCGTGCGCACTGGCTCCGAGATCCCAGGTCAGAACCCTGATTTCACGTCTCCACTGCTCACGCGTAGCCAGCGCCCAACACCCAGAGGTGCGCGGTGCCTGGTGCCTGAGGAGACGTGGGCCTTGACCGCGGGCACTGTGTCCTGTAGACGACACGTCCTCTCGCTGTATTCTTCCTGGCCTTTGATGAGGACTCGCTGCTATGGAGGAGATATTCCCCACCCACCATCTGCTCCCCCCACGTCAACCTCGTGGGACGGTCCAGGGAGCCTGGGAATGAGCTGGGAGTCAGCACAGACAGTGCTCAACGCCAGCCTCTCCTCCTGAGCCGTCCCCCCAACAGGGAGAAGAGTCTGGACCCTGATCTCCATTCCCCCGGAGAAGCAGGCCTGGCTTGGAGGCTGCGGCTGTGATGCCGTGGCTGCGGCCGTCCCTCCCCCAGCTCCGCTTCCTGGGGCAGTGAGACCCCCAGGGGAGGCCAGACCACCAGCCTGGGGAGGCACAGGGTGCCCAGAGAATGACGGGAACGATGACTGCAGAGCAGACCCTCGTTTCCTCGTGACACAGTTCTGCTTGGACCACAACAACCGGTTCTGAATCAAGTCACGCGGCAGGTGGCCTAATGCAGACACCCACGCATGGGAAGGACACTCGGCTTATTCAACCACACACAGGACCTCAGGTGACAAATGTTGCGAGTCCCTCTCGCCGGCACCCAGAGTGGGGAGGGGGGTGATCGCCCTGAAGCCACCTGCTGGGAACCTGCACAGGTCTACACGGTGCTGAGAAGACCACTAGACACATTACGCCTAGTGAACAAAGCAGGGATAACGTGTAACTCAGTACTTCCTGCAGAAAGTGCTGGATAGCAATGCTTGGAACAGAACGTCAGGTCCTGGGTCAAAACCATCCATCGGGCAAATGGCTCTTCCGTCGGGCCGTCTGAAGAAGGCTGCAACCTCCCGGGACGGGTTCCATGAAACTAGACCCGTAAAACTCCCTCTTCACCTTCAACCTTGATCATTCTGCAGCATTTACGTTCACCTCCAATGTCAACTTCTATCAGCGAATCACGGCCAAGGAACAGGAGGCAGTTGTGCTGGGTGTGAAGGGCAGGCACGGACGCCGTCTGTGGCTGGGGTGGACCGCCACGCTCTCCATCCGCCACCGCGCGGCCCCTCGCGCCCACCAGCTCCCTCTGCTTCAGTGTCGCCGTTTACCCTGCCTTCGCTCTCCAGGACCGAGTGATGCCCTCAGACTTTGCACCCATTTCTCTGCAGCAGTTAATGCAGCGCCTGCAACGCCTTACACGCCATACGTGCGGCAGCTTCAAGACCTCACGTGAAATCACACTGCTAACCTTTGGTGACAGACATCAGGAGACTTTGCTTCTGGCGGCCAAGGCTTCCCCTGAAGAGCCGTGAGGGAACTTTCTGGGATGTGGACAAGTTCTCTGTCTTGATTGGTGTCTGAGCTACATGGGCATATGCACACCTGGTATGTGGGCATCTCCTGCATGTAAATTATACATGGATAAGACAAGAACAAACCTGGCTTTATGAGAGAAATAAATTATGATTTGTATCTTCATTTGTTCAAAAAAGAGGGCACTTTATGTCGCTGGGAAGGCATATCTGTTTTGATTTATTCATTCAACTTTATGGAATCATTAGAAAGATAATAGGAATACTCAATAACCTTTTAGAACTGTTTTTCCATTCAAATAAAAACAAATGAGATGGGCTTCCCTGGTGGCGCAGTGCTTAAGAATCCGCCTGCCAATGCAGGGGACGCGGGTTCGTGCCCTGGTCCGGGAAGATCCCACATGCCGCGGAGCAACTAAGCCCATGAGCCACAACTACTGAGCCTGTGCTCCAGAGCCCGTGAGCCACAACTCCCGAAGCCTGGGCACCTAGAGCCCATGCTCCGCAACAAGAGAAGCCACCGCAATGAGAAGCCTGCACACCGCAACGAAGAGTAGCCCCCACTCACCGCAACTAGAGAAAGCCCGCGCACAGCAACAAAGACCCAACGCAGCCAAAAATAAATAAATTAAATAAATAAATTTATAAAAAAATATATGAGACTATGTCTTCACTTTAATCGGGTAGTATCAAACACCAAATATTTAATTGCATTTATTCAAACAATAATCCAGTATTTACTTCTAATGAAATGCTTTAATCTTCCCTCTGCTAGTCATTTTGTTTTCCCACAATTATTTGTGCACTGCAGCTAGTGTTATATATTGAATATTTTTCGATCCATTCTTGGCAATCACTGGGTATACATTTAAGGGTATGCGATGAAGGGTAAAACATTTTTCCTGTTTAGTTCAAAAAATTATATTCACATTTATATTTCATAAAAATAGTACAACTCTGCATGAGTGTGTATTAATGTAGTAATTGCTACTTCCGTAACACTTAATATGTACATGTACACAGAGAAAAACAGATTTATTTGAAACTACAATGCATAGGTGATGTGGAGAGTTAACTTAACTACTGAGTACCATATTTATTTTACTCTCCTGAATTAAAAAGAAAATTAGTGTATTAACTTTCAGTATGAATAGCACTAAGCAGATACAAAGGAAATCGTACAAGTTTAGCGCTCCTCCGTCTGGCCACGGGCCTGTGGCGGGACGGGCAGAGTCTTGACGAGGACGCTGCCGAATGTGCCGGAAGCCAGATGCCGGAGGCTGGGAACCCAGGCTGCTTGCCTATTTCCTCTCTTCTCCGCGTGGCCCAGGGCAGCTCGCAGGGACCAGCAAGGCAGGGGCTGAGCCCTCGGGAAAGCTGAGTCCCTTCCGGCTCCACGACTAACTTCTCTGAAGTCCTAAGTCATCCTTTCTCCCAAACTGCAAAGTGGAAACAATATGTGTGGATGTTCACTTTCTCTGGGCTCTTGAGGGATTCGAGAAATTAAGTCCATAAAACACTCCAGGCTCTTTGGTATTACACGAAGGTGCAGAAAACTTGCTTTGTATTTCTTTTCAAAACCTGTTTGTTGTGGAGCCCGACATCAAGGACACGCTACGTCAAGGACACAGGACAAAAATCCCGGAATTAGAGGAGCCCCCAGAGCAGCTGTTGCCATGGGCTCTCCTGACCTAAACGGGACACCCCACCCCACCCCCGACTCCATATTAGGCAAAATAATCACAATGTAGTCACCTTGTCGCATCCTGACCAATCACCCAATGCCATCCTGCCAGCAGGAATTTTCTTTGCCTTGAAGCTATAAAAGTTGGCTACTAGGGCTTCCCTGGTGGCGCAGTGGTTGAGAGTCCGCCTGCCGATGCAGGGGACACAGGTTCGTGCCCCGGTCCGGGAGGATCCCACATGCTGCGGAGCGGCTGGGCCCGTGAGCCATGGCCGCTGAGCCTGCGCGTCCGGAGCCTGTGCTCCGCAACGGGAGAGGCCACAACAGTGAGGGGCCCGCGTACCGCAAAAAAACAAAACAAAACAAAAATAGTTGGCTACTAGCCCACAAGAAGGGGTCGGCTCTCCCTGGTCTATCAGGAAGTCAGCCCACTGTATTTGCAGCGCCCCTCCCTAACTCTGCTCTTTGTTCTCCATAAACTCACTTTTCTAAAGTACTTTGTGTCCTGGAAATTCTTCCTCCAACCCGCGCTCGGACCACGAAGTGTGTGTGTGTGTGTGTGTGTGTGTGTGTGTGTGTGTGTGTGTGTGTGTGTGTGTGTTGAAACAACTCCTGACATAAGCTGGGAGTGACAGCGGAGACACAAACAAATCTGTAGGGATCTCACGCAGGTGAGATGGAGACCTGGGCCCACCTAGGTGAGCGTGGCAGGTGCAGACCCAGCTCTAAGGGCAGAGGCGGGGGGTTCTGTCGCTGGGGGGTGAGCAGGCTGCTCCCCCTCATTAGAGGAGCCATCAGAGGCGAAGCAGGGTAGGAGGCTCTCCTGCTGGCTTTTCCCACAGCCGTGGAAACAGAGGTACAAGGTACCAATGGTCAGAAAGGTGACTGGGTACAGGACGACCTTGGGTCTTTCCGGGCATTGACAGAGCAGAGTCACAGATTCTGTGGAAGAAAACCCAACCCTCACGTTGCTTAAGTTTCCACATCTCGTGCCTTTCCCCAAGAAGAAGCAAGGTGGGTTTGAAAGTTGTGTTGCATTTGTGCTTTAGAATCAGGGGATTACTCAGTAGTTCAAAGCTCACCTGGAAAAGAGCAAGAGAAATGCCTGACCTCACCTAAACGTCACCTCTCTCTAAATCCCACATGAGACCTAATGCTATGCTCATCGATGCTGCGTGAGGCCTGTTATCACAGCAAAGGTGTGACGGACAGTGACACCTTGATGCCTGTTATCACAGCGTGATGCCTGTTATCACAGCAAAGGTGTGACGGACAGTGGGCAGAGGGAACAGGGTAACAATCTCTGAGCTAGTTCATTACAACCTCGGGGAAACCCTCCCTACCACCAGCTGCTTCCTGGGAGTGTAGGTTTCTCCCTCACAAGAAACAAGCAATCACTGGCCTGCAAAGGTCAAGAGCAAATGCCACAAAGTGACGGCTCTGGAAATCAGCTGGAGAAAGTGCCTGTAGACACGCATGGAAGCAAACTAGTGACTCCCCCAAACCCACCCTTCACGGCGGAGGAACGACTCTCCAAGGAGGCCTTGGGCACCCCTCTCAGAGGCCACAGGACACCCCTGTCCACCGGGCCCCCAGCTCCGATCAGCCCACCGTGACCCGTTACACCCGCCACCATCAGAGCCCTTCACGATGGGAAGCACTGAAGCCTCCATTTCTGCTTCTTAGGGCTTTGCCTGTTTTCTCTACCTGAGATCGAAATGTAATGGAAATAAACATTAGCGAAGATTAAAGACACAAATCAACAAAGCAGCACAGCCAGAAACCAAACAGCGCTGCTCACCGAGATGCAGCGGACGGCCTGTCCGGAAGCGGGTGACTCACGTGCAGACTCCGGTTTGCACAAACATCACGGGGAAGGCGAGGGGGCCTCTTGACGAGGCAGTGGGGCAGGGGTGCACGTTTTCTACGTGGAGAGCCTGATAAAACACCCAGGCTCACTGATAACGATTCATCCCCTGAGCAAAAAATACTGCAGGAACATAGGGAGAAGAGATAAACAAACATGTGTCTTTGGCCAAGAATCCAAAGTAAAGTGCAACTGGGGCACGAGGCATCCACCGGGCTGAGCTGTGGGACAGGCTCTAAATGCGCCCAGGGCAGTCCCTCACCTGCTGAAGGCTGACCGTCATCAGGGACTAGGACCTCTGGACCAAACACACACCTGCAATTACATAGGTAATTGTCTAGAGAACCGTCACGCATTATACATGTAACCGAGCAGGAGCCTCTGGGGCCTGCCCGGGGCAGAGCCCTCCCCCACGTCCTCTCTTGTAGCTCTTCTCTATCTGAATATCTGATGCGCGCTTCCTGAGTTGCTTTTCAGATGCTAAGACCCCCACCAAGTGGAAGAAATTAACTACTCGATGCCCATGAGCACGTAGCCCCCAGACATCTTGGCTCCTAAGGACTGTGAGCCCGCCCTGTGACCTCGCCATCAACCAATCAGAGAATTGTGCATGAGCTGGTCGCATACCCTGCGAGCCCCCCACCCATCGCCCTTTAAAAATGCTTTGCTGAAACCCTTCAGGGATTTAGGGATTTGGGGATTTCAGGGCCGTGAGCCACCCATCTCCTCTCATGGGCCTGCAATGAACCTTTCTCTGCTCCAAACGCCGACATCTTGGTTTGTTTGGCCTCACTGTGTGTCGGGCACGTGAACTTGAGCTCGGTAACACATATAAAATGTCATATATTATACATTTCATATATGACGACATATATGTAAAATGTCATTGTATGTTTATGTACATATACAGATGTTGGACTCTGTTGGCGCTATTGTTCCACACCAAGAAAAGTGTAACTAAAAATGTTAACACACTAGCAGCGTGCCCTCCAGGGTGTGGAGACCCTCAGCTCCTAACGCCAGCCAGAGCACGTGTGAAGGCGCCTGTGGCCGAGGCCGGAGAACCTCCCGGGGCCACCTGGCTGCCCATCCCTGGAGACGCGCGGCCGTGTCTGATTCAGCAGGACCGCGTCTCTAGGTGTCACCTCTGTCATCTCAGGGCCCCGTGGAGGGAGCGCGGCCACCATGCCCGGAGCCTCCGACAGACCTGGGTGACTCATGTGCACCCCGCTTTCTGCCCGGCTCGAGGACGACAAGAGGCAGAGCCCGGCGGTGCGCCCTTGTCACCCTGGCTTCTGTCCCAGGAGGGAAGAGGAAGGAAGCAAAGGGCTCGGCTGCGTTAGTGGGGCCACGAAGCCGTCACGTCCACGAGGAACCTGAGAGGGAGGACCTCCGAGAACCGTCCCCCCAGCCAGAGCCTTCCCCTGCTCCATCCTTCCTTCCACGTCTTGTTCAAGCACCGAGAAGCCGCCTGCAGTGTAGACCTCACAGGGCTGGTGGTACCAGCCTGGACCGGCACCAGCACGTGAGGGGCGCTGGGGCACTTCCCCTCCGTCCCCGCGGGCGGCCGGGACGCTGAGAGGAGCGCTCGCTCCTCCCGTGGTACATAGCCACGTGCGTGGAGGCGACACGCGTGGGTGACAAAGGGTGGACTCACGGCCCGAGGAGAAGTTCGCTTAAATCCAAACTCCTTGTACTCTATAGACACCAGCAGCCAAACAGCTGTCATTTGGGATTCACTTTAACCGCAAGGGGCTGGCTGCCGGGCACACTTGAGCACCACCAACTCAGAGCGGATCCAGTCATTCCTGAAGGCGCGACATGTAGCCACACTTCGTCCCCAAGGCTGGATGGAACCGAGTCCCGCCACAACGCAGGGGCGTGTCCACTGCGGTCCTCGCTCCTTGTCTCCGGGACAGTCTGGTGTTCGTCACGCCCCGGAGGACACACGTCAGGGCCAGAACATTTCATCCCCGCTGGTGACAGCCGAAGAGACTCATGATAACACCTTTTCATAGCAGGAGTGGATCAGGAGATCACATTAGGGTTTCATGGTGGAGTTTCCTGTTTATAAGTGGACGGTATTTCTGCTCACAAATACAATGGTAGCATCATTTTCCCAGGTGATGGTACTCACCCAGAGCTCCTGGTTCATGTGCCAGAGATTCTCGGAAACCAAGCCCACACAGGCGTGCAGGGCCTCCCCACGAAAGGAGCCAGTGGGCACATCTCACCTACACGTGCAGTTCACAAGTTCCCACATGTGAGGATGGTCCTGTGCTCGCCCTGGGTTATGAGTAAGGGACTGTGTGGCCCACGGCACAAGTATCCCCAGAAAAATCTTCACATTTACCACAGTAGATGCTCCCAGGTCTGGAGACATGAGGTGGGTCATGGGAGGGGAAGCCTAGATTAATTTCAAGGGAAAACTGAATTTATTTTTGTACTTCAATCCAAAGTCTCTACTATTATCTGACTACTTTAGTGGAGGGAAACAATAGAATTTTCATTCTCAGCGGAGAAGACAGACATTATTTATTTACACTTATCCCCATAACAAGCCAACAGGTGGGCACAGGGCCTCTCAGAGCTGCCTCGTCCCCTGCACCTGTGTCCCCCTCAGCCCTGCACCTGTGCCTCCCTCCCCCTGCACCTGTGTGCCCCTCCTGCACCTGTGCCCCTCCCCCTGCACCTGTGGCCACATCTCCTCCTCTCCGCCACGAAGGATTTCCCCACAGGCTGCTGCCCAAGGGAACTCTGACCGCAGACCCAGAAACCCCAGACCGGCAATAACTGATTTCACACTGGCCACCCTAAAGAGTTCCACCGTCATAATTATCAAAATAAAGTTAAATTATGTTCACTCCAGTTTTAAGTATTAACTCGACCTGGGTCATTTATGATTGTCTGATCCTCAGGAAAGAGGCTGAGCTTCTGTTGGGAAGCCCTGGGGCTGTAAGAGGCTGTAATTCTGTGCATTCGCACAGAAGCCCCAGGAGCGACAGTCACAACGCCTGCGGCCCAGCAGTGGACGGGCTGCACCTGCTGCCTGATTGGACCCTCTCCTGGCCGGTTTCCTCTCGCTCAGCTGCTCCCTGCGGTGCTAACCGGGCTGTGTGTTCCTTCCTTCCAAGATGAAAACTTCCCGGCCAGAAGTAAAGGGAGACAGAGAAGAGCAGTAGTTTTAAAGAACCATGCTCTGGGGTGCATCTGGTCTGGGCCTCGGGTTGGGGTGCATCTGGTCTGAGCCGTCTGTGGAAATGTATCCGATGTGACCAAGCCGACACCTTCTCTCTCCCTTTTGAAATCTCTGTGGCTGAGGGCTTTGTGATAAATCTCATGGAACCAAAACCTCTGAGTGATTTATTCCTGCTAATTTGACGCACCTGCCATTTTTGTTGTCATGCTGCTTTGTCACATGTCAGGACCCTTTTGTGAATCTTGATTTTTTCCTTCAAAACTCATAAGCTACTTAATACCATTATCCCTTTGTGAAAAACTATGAAGCTATTCTTGGCTTTACCAGAGACCATTTATTTAACCTGAGAGATTAAATTTTTGTATGATATCAACAGGGGACTTAATGTTACCAGAAAGAAGAAAATAATTTAAACACGTGTGATTGCAAAGACAGTTCTCATGAATGCTCTATAAAAATGTCAGCATAACAGGGCGATTCACGATGAAAACGGGCGTGAGACTATCCCCGCCCCACTAAATGGAACAGTGTCATCGAAGGTGCCCCACTCTCCCTACAGGTCCACAGACGGAAAACCCCACAAGCGGGAGTCAGATCAAAGGGGGCATCACATCACCACACCCGCCACGTCGGGCCTGCGGTCCCGGCTGCAGGAGTGTCTGGGGGCCGGCACGTCCCCAGGGACAGACGCTGGCGGCCACTACTTCTGGGGCCCAGGCATCTGCGGGGACGATGTGAGGCACCTGCTGAAAGAGAGAAAAAGCCCTAAAACTGACAGATGCCAAGGAGGTCCAGGGAGAGAGGGCTGGGCACCCCGGCAATCAGGCAGCTGAGGGCCCGGGACTGGGGAAGCGGGGCCTCCTCGGTAGACTAACCCTGGATGACGGACGGTCCCCGGGCCCCGAGCGAGCTCTTCTGAACATCCCCTGATCCAGCCGATGCCTTCCCAGTAGCGCCACAGGGAAAATCAACAACCACATAAACCTGACGATGGCGTATGCCACACAGACCTCTGACTGCTGAGCTACCCTGTGGCTTTAACGCCATGAAGTAGAACAGAAAGACACACACGAAATCATGGCCGCCTTCCTCAGCCCTGATACGCAATTAGAATGTGTCTTCATTCGCAGTTCTTTACTCTCAATAGCTCGCATGATCCTGAGATTACTGTATCGGATATGCTGATCATTTGAAACCCGCTTAATTTCTCCTCTTGTCTCCATTCCTAATACAGCAAGTGAGTGAGCTGCAGTTTTGTTCACCAAGAGGTACAGGTCGCTGTGACTGATTTGTTTGCCTTTACTGCAAGCAAAGCTCCTTTCCCGCAGGTAAGATCTCCCCACCATCAGCCTGGGTTACAGTTCGGCCACTGCTCGATGCGCAGCTGCTAGAAACGGGCGTCCAGTGGGTTCAGACTCCGACCCAGAAACCGGCGCGCGGTAACCGCTACACAAACATCTGCTAAACGAATGCGTGTTCGCAGAGGGTGAGCTGCGGCCTCCCCGGCATCTCCCACCTGAGTTGTGTCACCTGCACCGTCCCCTCCACTCGGGATGCTTTCTCCCCTCTGTCTCCTCCCACCGGTTTACAAACCTTAATGAAAACAAGAAGTAACTAGGGCACTTGTTGCAGATGCAGATTCCTGGGCCTCGCCCTAGCGTTGCCGATCTAGTCCATCTTGGGGGGGACCCAGGAACCTGCATTCTGAAGAGCAGGCGCTAAGGGTGACTGTGACGGGGGCTCGGCACGGTGTGCCTGCTCCCGCGTGCGTCCCCATCGCCCGCACGTGGCCGGCGCCCGGGGCTCCTTCTCAGGAGCTCTCACTCCCCGCTGCGTCCCAGGAGCAGCTCACGCATGCTCTGTCGAGGCTCTGTTTACAGGGACTGTCTCCGCTGGACTCTAAGTAAACCAGAGACCCTCGGAGTCCGGAGTTTGGCCTCCAGCACGGCTTCCTTTCTGCAGTCACTCAAACCCCCATGGCCGCAGTGCCAGCAAGGAATCAATACCCGCTCCCGTTCCGGAGCGAGCTTGCCAACGAGCAGCGTCGCGAAGCGGGTTTCTAACGTGGAATCTGCCTGCATCTCCGCCAGGAGGCTGTGCTCCTGTGGCCCGACCCTCCCGCCCTCACGCCGGGACCCCGGGCCGTGCCAGCCTTTGATCCCGGCTACAGAGAGGGCCTTTGATCGTGAGGCTCGGACGCTCAGGACAACCTGTCGCTCTGCCTGCGGACATTTCAGCCCATCTTCCCGCTGGCCATCTACTCTCCAACGGGACTCGGTGAAAGCCTGCGACATTTCAGGCCCTGGGCTGCTGATGGTTGGTTTACGCGTTTACAGATCAGTCAGTGTTCCTCTCCAGAGGGTTCTGTGCCTGGTGGGAAACTCCGACGAGCTTACAAAGAGCCAGCGTGCAAACCGTAAGGGTAGGACAGACCTTCCAGCGCCTGCTACTACTGATAATTTACAAGAGCAACCATACAGCCAAAGCTATGCCCAAGGGCTGAGAATGTGCTTTACACGCCTTTAGGGACACAGCAGACATAAACAGATCCTTTAAGATGCCAGACAACTGTAGGTGCATTCAGCAAAGGTCTAATTTTGCTGTAACTCGGAGGAAAAATAATAATAATCTGTTAAGTGGAAAACCTGCAGAATTCCCACTCTTCACTTACTTACCTGGTTGCTAGAATCAGGTTTCAAGAACGAACGCGACCCAACAGAAAACAAAATCAAGGCTGGTCTTCAAGACGGTGGGAAAAATGACACCTGCAACGCTTCCAGGGAAGGTCTTGTCATGAAGGACCCAGGCGGGATGGCTTTGTGCTTTCTGATTTATATAGACTCGGCACCGCTCCTGTCCTACAGCAAGCCTTCCTCAGCACAGAAATTTCAGTAAAAACCAGCACTGCCACCATCGCTTCCAGAATCTCTGTGTAAGAACTAAGCTGCTTCCTTGAAACTGGCAGTCAGATGAACATGAGATCCAAAGCGAAAAGCACACACACTCCATCCTTCTCAGTTTACAATTAAAAATATCACAAAAGATTCCCTTCACTGAAAAAACCTTCAAGGCCAGAGAAAATCACACACACACACACCCCCAGAAAACCTGAAGACAAGGACCAGCTCCTCCTGCCCTGGACCGGGGGGTGGCCTTGGACCTGCAGGTCCCTGACTGCCCGGGGCACAGACTGAAACCAGCCTGGTCTGTTCACAAGGGTTTCCACCAACATGGAAAACTGCTCTGTTCTTACGAGTGTTTTCGATGCTACGCTGCCTACTTGTAAGTAACAGCCCAAAGTCTTACGTTGGCACACATGCAGGACAGGGATCCGTTAGCTCCGGCCATGGAGGACGGAGGCTTCCTCATGGTCAGCTCACGGGCAGGCCCTTCTCCAGCAGCATCAGCGGGAGTGAGGCCGGGGCAGGATCACCTCTCACCCCGCACCTCACACCCCTGCGCCTCTCGGGGTCCCAGCACTAGGGGGACACTCGGTGCCGATTTCCTGTGATGCCTTCACAAGGGAGGGGCCCTGCAGAGATACACCAGCCTCGGGACCGGGCCGACCTGCCCAAGGTCATCAATCAACACAGAGAGTCACCACTTCTTCCCTGAACCCGTCGCTAGAATTACTCAACTTATGAGTGAAGTTTTGTAACCACAAGTTCAATCTAACTGCACTGATCACGTGTGACATGAAAACACACTTAAAATAGCCAAAGCTTCCTCCTATTTCCTTCTGAGGCACCTTAGACCATTGTAGGCATTTCATTTCTCTCGTGTAAATCCAGAGAGAACACTGAATACACCCAGGGTGTGCTGGTCAGTGAGTTAATGCATTACACGCCTCACCAAAAACTCAGATCTCCAAACACCTGAGGGCACAGGCCAGGTGCGGCGCCCTGAGCGTGACTGACTGACTGTTGTAAGCGACGCATCTCCGGAACCCGAGACGCAATCGGTTCTAGGGGCAAACCAGCTCTGGGTGGAAACAAGTTCCTAAAAGTCACCGTCACTTTCCTGGTACCTTTTCCTCACCTTGTTTAACTACAGCAGCTCCGTAAAGCATGAGAGAACAAGAGACGTTTGAGAAACACAAACCAAAAAAAATCCTTAAATTTACAGCAGTTTCAGAGGTAAATTTAGTGACCTCGACATTTTCTGTATTTTTTTGTATCAAATAACTTTTGATATCGTTTGTATCAGATGACCTTTTCAAAATCATACAAATCCCTTAAAGAGAGAGAGCGACAGTCTGCTTTCTTCCCCCGAAAGAGTAAGAGTGGCCCGGCCTCTTCAGAAACAAACCGCTCACATCAGAGTCAGCACGTGTGCCTCACACACCAGAAACACAAAATAAGGCAAAGGGGATCCAAAGAAAGTTCGTACCTTTGAACGGGGTCAGTCCATGCAAGTTTCCTTTGATCTGAGTCACTTTCAGTTCCATGTGTCGGGACCGACCTCCCACTCATGTGCTTTAGAAAATGCAAAGTAAGGGTTCCACTAAAGTCATCCCTAAAGCGACGAAATCACAAGAAAGTAAAGCTCTACGGTCGCCGGTGTGGATGGAATCACAGACACTCTGGGGTTGGTGTGACTGTGGACCCCGGGCACCAACGGGCTGTCTATGCTGTTCACTCACAAAGGCAAGTCCGCCTTAAAGAGCTGCGTGGGTACACAGGGAGCACGAGGTGGCCTATGGGCTCAGACTACTTGGTGAAAGCGGAGGAGCTCCTACACGAAGCCAATCGCTCCAGTACTGTCCAAAGTCATGAAAAGAGCAATTTCTACACGTGAAAATATCACATTTATAAAGTCACTCACATACCCCCTGAAATGTATGGTTATATCTTAGTCGATAATAACCCCAAATCATTCAGGATACAGTGAAATTAGTTGTAAATCACGTATAAGTTGGCATTCTCGGGCATAAATAGATGAACATTCTGGCTCGCAGATCTCAGGGGAAACAGATCACATGCATGTATAAATGTATAAATATATTTATACATGCATGTATAAACACAGATGCACATGCATGTATGTAATGCATGTCATGAGATGATATCTGCTTATTTCTCAATGTTATGAAGCACAGTAGGGTCATTTTTTTTTTTTTTTTTTTACTTTGCCTCATTCTTTAAATTTTAAAAAATTATGGGGTAGCCCACAAAATAATTATATAGTTTATTTTAATTGGTAACTTTACACTGACCAGGCATGGTTTAAGTTACATGAGCTTTATACAAATGGCCGTAAGTACACAGCAGCAGGGCCGATTGGGAAGAAACAACACAGACTGAATCTGTGTTGAATCCCAGCCCTGCCCCTCCCAGCTGTAGGAACAACGTGCACGGCGGTTTCACGTCTTTGGGATCCAGTGTCCTCGCCTGTAAAATGGGCGTCTGTCTCCTGTGTTGTTTCAGATGTTACTGAAAGAACATGTGGAGAATGACGTTGAACCTCCCCGGGAGCCCAGGACGTGCCTCATACAGGGCCGGGCCGCGGGCTCCTTGCTGAGGCCCCTCGTCCCCTCTCTGACACAAATACGAAGCTGTTTTGGGACATCTATCTAAATCAGGAAGCGCCGGGCACAGGCTGGCGGCTGGCATCTGCCATGATGCTGCCTTGTGCTACTTCCCTAAGAACTGGTCACGGTCACCAAAGAGGAAGGAGGATCCGGACCAGCCCGGGACAATGTCAGGGGCACGTGCTCCGGCAGCTGAGATGCTGAGACCCTGGGCCCTCCCGACCCCCAGACTCCGTCTAAACTAAGACCGGCCAACGGGCCCAGGTGGTGAGGGCCGCAGACCTAAGAGGAAGGAACAGAGAGCTCCTAATCATGGTTCCAGCACCCCTGGCATGTGCCCTTAGAAAGGGCGTTCAGTTTCCAGCTAAACTTAAGGTCAGGATGTAAAACGTGGGGCTCAGGCTTTGGCGCCGTGAGGATTAAAGGAACATTTGCAGGACCCACGGCAGCCAGCCAGACCCAGGGTGACACCCCTAGCAGAGGCCAGCTCACCTCCCCCCCTCCCCCCCAGATCCGCCCCGGCCTCTGCGCGGGAGGATCGCCTTCCAGAGATTTCCGTTCCCTCCTGGTTAAGCAAATGGGCTCCTGGACTTCAGCCTAATTGAAACTGTCCCCCGCAGGAATCTGGCAGAACCCTACACACAGGGCTCCAGGCCAGAGAGGGGAGGCCTGGGAAACGGCCAGCCTGCGTGTTGAGCAAAAGGAAGAGGAACGCTGGGCCCTGACGCCCTGGATGCCGCCCCGCCAGGCGCAGGCTCTGAGGACAGCCTTTCCCACACAGCTGCCGCCCCTCTGGGCAGCGCTCGCCTATTTCAGAGCATCCCTGGCCAAGTGGAGGGAAGAGGGAAGTCAGGGATACAGACGGAAGCAAAGGGGCAGTGGTGGGGAAACACGGCCCGCGTGAGCTCGTGAAACCAGGGCTGCGGAAGTCCGTCTAGGAAACGCTTTCCCACTCACTCTCCCATCAAGACGGGGCCAAAGGGACCCGGTGGGGGTGAACCAGATGCCTAAGCTGACCTCCAGGACGTGTCCCCTTCATGCCGCCTGAGGGTCCTCTCACCCTCTGGCACCTGTTCCCGCCCGATTCTGGGACATTCCTCCTTTATACTCAGCCCATCCTTTACTCAATCAAACACTCACTGAGGCTCGGCCCCGGGCACAAAGACGCAAGCCCGCAAGGTCTAAGTTCTCAAGGAGCTTGTGTCCTAGAGCAGGATTCCACAGGGGCCAGGATGCCAGTTCCCTGTGTGGGGTTCTGAGAAGGGGAGCCCAGAACTTGCGCGGGTGGGGACAGAGGGAACAATCCACGCTGCAGGGTCTGCCCTGGAGGCGGCAGTGGGCACAGAGGAGGGGCGTGGGGGCTGCAGGACGGCAAAGACCCACACGTCTACTGCATCCTCCAGGTGTGAAGCCAGCGTGATGCTGGCGACGCACCGTCGTGGGGCCTTAGGGGCAGCACGGCTAGGAGGTCCCGGGCCCCTCCCGTCACACTAGGGTCCTGCAAGTAAGTCCTTGCCCTCCCCACGCGAGAAAACGCACGGGTCCTGTCTTCCCACAAGGGTCTTACTGTGTCAAGGGCAGTCAATACGGAATGAATGTTTCCATCACCCCAAACCCATATATTGACTCCCAACCCCCAGCGTGACAGTGTCAAGAGGGGGGCCTTTGGGAGGTGAGAGGTCCCCAGATGGGATCAGTGCTCTCATAACAGACACCCCAGGGAGCCCCCAGCCCTTCGCCCACGTGGGGACACAGGGAGAAGACGTCTGTGAACCAGGAAGGGGCCTCACCAGACACCACATCTGATCCTGGATGTCCAGCCTCCAGAACTGGGAGAAATAAAGTTGTCTATGAGCCGCCTGGCCTGTGGTGTTTTGTTACAGCAACGCAAATGGACCAAGACCGGGGTCAACGTGGTGAAGAAGCCATCCGGGCACGAGCGTGAAGGGAGACGTGTCCGAGGCCGCAGGGGCGGTGCCGGGAGCACCCCCATGAAAGGCAGCGTGGGGCGTTCAGAGGTGGCGAGTGTCAGGGTGCAGAATGAGAGAAGGAGAAACAGATAACTTAGGGGGTGCAGGGGGAGGCCTGGGGGCCTGACTCTTGGTCCTGGAACCGGCGGGCGGGCGGTGGCCAGGTGTCCGCGAGCCAGAACCAGGACGGAGGTGAGAGGACGAGCTCAGAGGAAGCCGAGGAGATGCCCCCGGGGCAGGTGCAGCCGGGGGACAGAGCGGAGGGGTCCGCGGAGACTCCAGGGAAGGAGACTGAGGAAGGGCCTCGGGACTGGCCTGAGCATCGCAGACCACAGACAGGAAGCCGCGCGGGTGACAGAGATATAGGAGGAGAAGCCTGCGTCACACGGGATGGCAGGAGCGGGGCAGGGGCCCAGGGGACCTCCTGGCCGGGGCCCGGCTCAGCCGCCGTCCCCTCCTTCCGAGCAGGCGGCCTCGCTCTCAGCCCGGCCTCTTTGCTACCAAGTTCCCAGCCACCCACCCCGGGGGCAGGGAAGCCCCACCCGGGGCCCAACACGAGGACACAGTGCCTGTGCCGAGGAGGCCCCCAGGCCTGCGGGGCGGAACCCGCTCAAGGGCTTTACAAGTCGGCAGTTAAACAGCCATTCTTAAAAACTAAATTCTGTAAACTTGCAGTCGAATAACTCATATTAAAGCAAAGGTGGTAACCGCTCACATTCACCCTAATTACCTGACTACGTTTTCCCGCCCCTACACTCTGGAGGCCTTTGGCTTCCGTTCTGCCCACGAGACGGATGCCCTCCAGCAGAGTGTTGGCCGACGGCGCGCCTGGGCTTGGAGCCGCACTGCTGGCGGGAGCGTCCCCACCACGGGGACCGCGAGGGCAGGGCTTTCCCTCGGGAGCCGCTGCTCACCTCAGGCTTTAAGGGGCTAGAAGCCTTTGAGGAGCAGGCAGCTGGGAGGGTGCTGGGAGAGACTCCTGAATTAACAATGGCTGCAACATTCAACTTCTACGACCTAGAAAATTAAGGCCTGACAGGATTTCCTACTGTCCACACACAGAACCCCAGCACGTTCTAAGGCTGCTGGAAAAAGCCTCCCGGCCCTGCAGGCCCCATGGTCGGTGACACTTTCTTCCCTCTCAGCTCATTGCAGGCGCTAAGGGGATGCGGCCAGATGTGGTAGGACTCACAGTTGCCTAGCAACCTGCCTACACTGCATCCAGACCTGCTCCCTGAAATATCCTCCTGCAACAGAGCTTTTTTGGAAAGTTCCAGGGAACATTTTTAGAATGAGTTTCCTGAGGTTGACAATAGCAGGGGTGCAGGAGGCTGTAAGGACCCCTGGCAGTCTGCCCTGGAAAAGGCCCCAGGCCACACCCTCCCTCCTAGTCCCATGCTGCAGGGGCCTGGACAGTTCAGAGGCGAGGACGCAGGTGGTCAATGCCCCCGGGAGGATGGGGCATCAGGATGCCCTGAGGACGGTTCACCTGCAGGTGTATTAGTTCTCTGGTTCGACCCCCATGTGCTGGAAGGCTCACTGAGCTGGGCAGAGGGGATGCTTGGGACGCAGGGCGTGGCCAGCCTGCCCCACAGGAACCCACGGGGAGCCGCACATATGGCTGACGGGGCCACTGCTGGGACGTGAGCGGGTGTGTGAGCTGCACAGCCAGGGGGCTCACGGGCCAGGGCATGGGGGCCAGCGGGAAAAGGCACAGCTAACTGAGGAGGGCCAGGGAGGAACCCGGGAGACAGTGGACACAGGCCCGGGGGTCTGAGATGTGCGGGTCTCAGGGGTCCCCAAAATCTCGCAAAGAGTCTGAGGCGGTGGTGAAGTCTGCACCTGAGAAACACCACGCGCCACTGGCCAAATGAGGCTGTTCCCTTGCGAAGGCTGCTTATGAGCGAACTCGACGGGTTTTGCCATTCTCCTTACCATTTAAGAAAGCCATCTGGATAATTCTGAAAGGTTGGCAAATTTCCCCTAAATGTAATGAAAATGCTTCTCTCTTAACCATCCTATCAAGAGAGAGACTGAACAGGAGCGAGAATCCTGAGCCTTCGTGAAAAGGAAATTGTTCTCTGAGGCTCAGAATCTGGGCTCCATTTCAACAGGTGATGGAGATCCTTCCTGATTTCCTTGCAGAGACATCTGGGGATGAAGGAAGTGGAGGGGACAGAGATGAAGATGAAGAATTATTAATATTATTACTGTGGGGTTTGAGTGTGTAGGAGGAAAGCTTCCGGGAGAAAAAGAATTCGCTGCCAGACCTAGTGCCCCGGGGGTGGGATGCTCTGAGGACAGGCTGGTGTCCGAGTGCCAGGGTGGAGAGGACCACAGGGAGAACCGTCTGAGCGCCGGCCCGGTGGACTTGAATGCCCTCCTTCCAAGCAGGAGCCCCTGGGACGCGCCCGGGATCCGCCAGCGGGAACCCGCAGCTGGGAGCCGGGCCCATGACACAGGTGTCCCCCTGCCCTGGCCCGTCTACCGGCACGAGGGCTCTGGGCCCAGGGGAGGGGGGCGAGGACTTCCGCATGAACTTCCCCAGCGGGCGGCTGTCCGCCTCCGGTACGACATTGGCAGCACAGCTGAGACAATTGAACGCTGGAGCTTCCTGGTTACAGATCACGGCGAGAAGGTGCAGGGGGGGCTTCTCGGCTGTGTCCCTCGAAAGGGGAGGGGGTTGTCGGCCCCGAGACAGACACAGGCAGCGGGCGGGGGGAGAGGGTAGGAGGAGTGGGGAGGCTGGCTGTGGACGCACCAGAGGGGACGTGAGGGACCAGAAAGACAGCGGGATGCACGTGCGGACGTGGGAGCCACCAGCAGGGAGGCCACGATGACAACGTGGCCTGGTAGCAGGGGCAGTGGCAGAGGGAGCCCCACAGGGCCACCTGCATTCAGGGGTCAGAGCCCAGGAGCATCCTCGCCCGGGTCCCTCCGCCTCAGGGCAGAGCCCGAGCTGGGGACAAGCTCTGGCCAGAAGGTAAGTGACACTTCCAGGGGCCCCGGCCACTCAGGTCTGGCGGCTGGGCTGTGAACAGGGACAGCGTGTAGCCTGTGAAAGCCTCTGTGTCCAGATGAAGGGTGCACCTTGGGGATGTGGACGCAGTGGCCACACCTCAGGCCACCTCCCAGCCGTCCAGACCTCAGGGACGAGGGGCCCTCCCAGGGCCGTGGGGCCCTTGTCAACTACCCCACTCACACACACACCCGGGCCCCCAGACGGGTCTGTGTGCATGTGTGTGTGAACAAAGCCTTGGGCCTGAGGATACCGTTAAACGGGCTCTTATCACGGCCGGCTGGGACTCACCACCGACCCGACTTAGCACGTGTATTAGCTTAGTCATCCGGACATCTGACAGCCCACCAACTAGCAAGCGTGAGTTACTATTTCCATCCCCTGGAATAGACGGAACTGACATCAAAGCTGCCAAAGACAGGTGGACGCCCCCAGTAAATGCTCCCAGTCGGGGAATAAATGCCAGGGTCCTGGGCGGACACACCTGGGGGAATCCAGGCACCTGGCCCTCAGCAAACACTTCCTGAAAGGTCCGTGTCACGCAGTCATACAAATTAGACACGGAACACGAGCACGCGTGAGCATGAACGCGTGTGTGCATGTGTGTGTCTGACAAGTCAGCTGTCAGACAGAGACCAGTGTGTCAGCTTAAATTCCCTCTGTACACACGGTCATCCAGGACCACCCGACCTCAGCCTGCGGGCACTGGCACAGGAGTGGAAGGTGGCCGACTCCTGCCCCTTGTTCTCTGGTCAGTAGCCTGGGGACATGTTGGGGCCCAGGAACAACAGAAACCACCAGAGAATTCACCTGGGCACAGCGGTGAGGCGAGAGTCTTTCCTCCAAAACAGAAACTAAATTCAGCTGAAAAACTGCTCCCTTTATACGAGGACGACTCCTTGAACTCAGAACGTCAGGGGACACGCAGACCCGGACATCGCGCGACACACGCTTAATACACACTAGGAAACAGTCACAACAAAAACCAAATGCCACCCTCAGCCTTTCAGGTTCAATCCCCTGCCCACAGGGCAGCCGTCCATGCAGATGGGGCCACAAACGTCCACTTAATCCTTCAGGGAAAGGTGAGAGACTGGTCTGTGTGATAAGATGTTTTCAGGTCTCCCGTCCTCCCTCACGTGGTCTTAACTGTCCCACCCCCACTGAGCTTGTTCAATGTCTAGAAACGGCCACAGAGGCCAGAGGACGGTGTCCCACACGTGAACGCCATGGACAGAGACGAATTCCCTGGCATCCCCCCACTGGTAACATGACCCAACCCTATACAAGGCACTCATCCTGCCCCGAAGGGCAAGCTTTTCAAAGCCAGCAGAAACATCGGTGCCCTCGGATGACCCCCCTGACGACAGGAACGTTGTCTCCACTCTCAGCTGTCACGGCACAGGGTCAGCAAGCCTGTGTAGGGCATGCGTGCTGTAGCCCAGCTTGGGCCACCCCGATGATGGGCCCAGAGCAGGGGAGGGACAGGACTCTGTTTACTCAACTTGTGTCCGGCAAGAACGACGTATCCTCAAGGTCCGGGGAAATAGTTCCTCAAATTAGACAAGACTGATTTTAATTAATTTATTTTTTAAAGATTTTTTTTGATGTGGACCATTTTTAAAGTCTTTATTGAATTTGTTACAATATTGCTTCCGTTTTATGTTTTGGATTTTTTGTGTTTTTTTTTTGGTCCCCAAGGCATACGGGATCTTAGCTCCCCGGCCAGGGATCAAACTCCCAGCCCCTGCACTGGAAGGCAAAGTCTTAACCACTGGACGGCCAGGGAAATCCCCTAGACAAGACTGATTTGAATTTCACGCGCTGGCCCAATTCCTGAGTGCATTTAGCATCACGTGCCACACGGGGAGACGCCTGCCCTTAACTGCTTCCTTCTATGCTTCCCAGGACATTTCCACTTCCTGTGCAAACCGCCTTCATTCAACCCACTGCCCCGAGCACACCTGTCCCTTCGTCTCCCACCTGCACCCTCTGCCGTCCGGCTCCTGTTCACACCTGACTGTGTCCCATCAGAGGTGCGAGGGGAAAGCCAGCTGGACAGAAGCTCAGAGCATGACGTTTCCAGCCTTCCTGGGGGAGAAGCACGCTGTACTTCGGGGGCATCACTCTTCAGATGCAACAGGAAATAAAGCAAATTGGAAGGAGACTGATGTGAAGTAAGGGAAAGACTAGCCAGGGAGAGGAATTAGGCGTAAGCTTCGGACTAAGAGATCGTGATTCGCTAGGAACAGCAAGAAGAAAAAGCCACATCACGAGGCTTGTTTCCTGAGGACCCTCTGAGTTCAGAACAAAATAAAGCAGAATGCCAGCTGAAACCCAAACTTCAAAAGTGTAACTCAAAGACTCACTGAACTTGTCTTTGCCATAAATAGCCAGCGAGAGCCAGGACCCAAGATGAGCAGCCGCTGACGGCGCCCCAGCTGCCATCGCACGCCCCGAGGGCAGTGAGCTTCCTTTGATGAGGGCTGCCCAAGGGAAGCACTGGAACTATGCTCTGGGGTCCACCCTGTCCACCTTCCCAGGTCAACGTCCTCTCCCACCACCCAAGTCAGCCTAGTGCCTAGTGATTGGTTTTCTCACACAAACAGCACATACTCAAAACTTAACTAACAAATGGCAACATTTCATTCTTTTTTATGGCTGAGTACTATTCCATTGTATATATACATATACCACATCTTCTTTATCCATTCATCTGCCGGACATTTCGGTTGCTTCTGTGTCTTGGCTATTGTAAACAGTGCTGCTATGAACATTGGGGTGCATGTATCTTTTCTAATTAGTATTTTTGTTTTTTTCAGATATCTACCCAGGAGTGGAACTGCTGGATCATATGGCAGTTCTATTTTTAGTTTTTTGAGAAACCTCCATACTGTTTTCCACAGTGGCTGCACCAATTTACATTCCCACCAAGAGTGTAGCAGGGTTCCCTTTTCTCCACACCCTCACTAACAGTCGTTATGTGTGTTCTTTTTGATGATACCAATTCTGACAGGTGCGAGGTGATATCTCATGGAATACTACTCAGCCATACAAAAGAATGAAATTTTGTCATTTGTAACAACATGGATGGACTTGGAGGGTATTATGATCGGTGAAATAAGTCAGACCAAGACAAATACTGTACAATATCACTTATATGTGGAAGCTGTCTTTTATCATAATCTGTCTCTTATCATAATCTGTCTTTTATCATGAGGTCTCAGCCAACTACTTAGAAGAGTAGAGGGTAAATTATTTTTCCTCCCCTACAAGAAAAAAAAAAGAATAGATATTTTCCTATTTTGCAAGAACCAGATCACAGAATACAATAACAAATAAAAAATAAAAATCATTCAATTATTCACTGCTTCTGAGACTGTACGTCGTCCTATTTGAATATTTAATGTTGTTTCTTTGCGGTAAGATGATCCGTTCAACCTGCAAGCTAAGTACCCAGCAAATGAATGGTATGTTCTAAGGGAAGAGCTGCGTCTACATCACAAGTTACATACGTTAAAAATAGTACGTTACATAATAAAAAGACAAAAGCCCAACTGGAAACATACCTCAAAAAATAACAGAAAATGTTAGTAGCAACGTTATACAAAAAATTCTTAGAAGACATTAAGAAAATCACTAACATTCTATTTGCTATGCAAAGTAGATAAAAGTCTGAAAATAAAACTTACAGAAGAAATGTAAATAGCTAGTAAATATTTGAACACACATTGTGCTCTCTAGGAAATAAAGGGATGAGAATTAAAACAAGATACAGCTGTCGCCTTTTAATTTGGGAAAGATGAAAACTGAACTGGGATTTAATTGTTACTGAGATGGGGGTGAGAAAAGTATTCATAAAATTCTCACAGAAATATAAATTTGTTCAATCAGAAAGGTAATTTGCCTTTATATATACCATGAGCCTTAAAAATGTTCCTAACATTTGATCTATAGTTTTACTTCTAATGTTTATTCTAATGAAATAATCAGAAATGAAGTCAAAGATTTGTGTAAAAAGAGGCTTATAGTGATAGCACTAATAGTAGTTGTTAAAACTTAGAACAACCCAAGTGTTTGGTAATAGGGACACAGTGAAGTTAATAAAAATCCAATCATAGTGAGATATAAGCCAGTTATTACCTATGATGATTTGAAAAAAATAAATATAAAATTGTTAACTATACAGTGCTGGATGAAGAAAGCAGAAAGTCAAGCCACACAGATGACATGATACCGTCTGCATGTGTACATATGTGTGTGCATTTTACACACGTTTACAAACGCCAAAAGAAAACAACAGAATTATATCAGACTGATAATGCTTATCTCAGAAAGTAATATTACACGTTTCTCATATGTTCGTATTATTTTTAAACTCAGAAAAGCGTATCTGACAAAAAAGTGAGGTTTATATATTTAGAGTAAGGATACTGGGTTTGTTGGAGTCTCACATAACTTTTCGGACCCTGACGCGGATGGCGCACTTCCATTTCTTATAACGCGTGACATTCCTGAATCTCGTGGTCCTTCCCCGACATCAGAGTGGCGTGTAAACTGAGCAGCACCCAGTCCTGTAGACGCGCGTGGATGGACCGAGGGCGGCCCTTCCCTCCTCGGATTTTCAGAAAGCCACGGGAGGTGAACTGGGATAGGGAACAGCTCATCTCTGGCCCAAAGGGACTGTTAACTACAAGTGACAAGCCCCCAGAGCCCTGCATCGTAGCCGCGCACGGGTTGCACAGGTGTGGGCAGGTACTCGCAAGTACAGCAGGAAGGCCCCAGCAAAGACGAAGAGAACGTAGTAAAAGAAGCTGAGACGTAACAAGTAAGCAACGATGCAACACGATGACCTCCCAGTAAAACACGGAAAGGTAAAGACGGGGGTGACATCACTAAATAGCTAAGGGAAAATAACTGCCCACCTGCACGTCCATAGCCAGAGAACTCATTCTTAAAAAGGAAAAGGAAAATGAAGACAATTCCAGGCAAACCAAAAGGGAGGGAATTTGTTGCCGACGGACGCTCACTAAAGCCCAAACTGGGAGAGTTGTCAGAGAGAAGGAAAATGACCCCAGACAGAAACAAGGAAACAGGAGAGCTGGTGACAAGCTAGAAAGGTGAAGGTCAATACCAACCACACAGACAACAAGAGTATGGTCTCGATGGGTTTACAAATACATGCTGAATTCACACATGGGCCAAAACAACACAAAGCAGGAGGGAAGAAAAGGAGAGAAAGGTTTTAAGGTCTGGAAAGGGGTGTGAATACTCCACTCACGTCAGTTTCCAATAACATAAGGGTGACTACGGTGATCCACGGCGAAGCTACTAAAGCAACAGCAGCGGAAGCTGCAAATGACAAGGCAGGAGAGGAGAAGATGGAATAATAAAAACAAATCTTGATTAATACAGCAGGAGGCCAGAAAGGAAAAGCAACCAAAATATTAATGGATGTTACAAACAGAACTAGTAAGATGGGAGATTTGAACACAATTACATCAGGAATTACATTTAATAAAAATGGTCATACTGGACTAAAATAAAAGCAACTACCTGTGGGCTTCCCTGGTGGCGTAGTGGTTGAGAGTCCGCCTGCCGATGCAGGGGACACGGGCTCGTGCCCCGGTCCGGGAAGATCCCACGTGCCGCGGAGCGGCTGGGCCCGTGAGCCATGGCCGCTGAGCCTGTGCGTCCGGAGCCTGTGCTCCGCAGCGGGAGAGGCCACAACAGTGAGAGGCCCGCGTACCACAAAAAACAAAAAAAACAAAAAAAACTACCTGTGTAAGGAATACAACTTAAATATACGAACAGAGAAAGTTTGGAAGTAAACTGATTGAAAAAGATGATGAACTGCACAAATATTACCCCAAAGAAAGCTGATATATACTAACATCAGATGACATGGATTTTAAGGCCAAAATCAATGAAAGAGAGAGTATTTCATAATGATACAAGGGTGAACTTTCTAGGAAGATATAACAACCTGATATATATGTGTCACTATATGACTTCAAAATATTAAGAAGCAGAAACTGGCAAACTGAAAAGAAAACATAAATAAATCTAGATAAATTTGAAGGATTAAGCAGACAGATGAATCAGAAAATATCAGTAAGGATTTGAAAGGCCTGAACAAGAGGGCTAATAATCTCGAGTTACTGATTTGTACAGAAATCTGAATACAAAAATAAGATAATTTTGTTCTTATATGCACAGAACATCTGCCAAAATTAGCCATATGCTGAAATTTAAAGCAAATCCCAGCAAATTTCATATGATGGAAAACATTCAGAAAACATATTCTCTGACTACAGTGGAACTGAATCTGAATTCAATAATGAAATAGATAACTAGTGCAGGACCAATTATTTCAAAACTAAGCAATAAACTTCTAAAAATTCCTTGTCGAAAGAGAAATTAAATGGAAATTATAAAACATTTTGAACTAAAGGTCTTGCAAGTATTGCATATCAAAACTCACAGGACGCAGCTAAGATTGAACATAAGATCTGCAGCCTTAAATCCATGCATCGGAAAAGATAAAAGCTAAACATCAAAGATTTAATACTACTATACATCACAGGAAGTCAGAATAAGATTAGGAAATGAAAACTAAATAAAAAATAATAAAGATAAAATTAGAAATTCATTAAACAGAAAAAAAGGAACACAGTGTTGGGAAAAAAGCAACAAAGCCAAAAAGTTGTCATTCTTTAAAGACTAATAAAATTCATAAACCCTTACTAAAGTTAATTAAGGAAATGAAACAAAAGGCCTAAAGCAATAATATCAGAAATGGAAAAGGAAAAATCACTACAGATTCTACAGACATGAAAAGATTTTAAGAGGATAAAAATGGTGATATGGGACATCCTTGTTTTGTTCCTGATCTTAGAGGAGGAGCTTTTAGCTTTTCATCATTGAGTATGATATTAAGTGTGGGCTGTCATATATGGTCTTTATTATGATGAAGTATGTTCCTTGTACACCCACTTTGTCAAGAATTTTTATCATAAATGGGTGTTAAATTTTGATAAATTCATTTTCTGCATCTACTGAGATGATCATACGCTTTTCATCCTCCATTTTGTGTGTTATCACATTCATTGATTTGCAGATGCTGAACCACCCTTGCATCCTTGGGATAAATCCTACTTGATCAAGGTGTGTGACCCTCTAATGTATTATGGAATTTGGTTTGCTACTACTCTGTTGAGGATTTTTGCATCCGTGTTCGTCAGGGGTATCTGTCTGTAATTTTCTCTTTTGTGGTGCCTTTGGTTTTCGAATCAGGGTGATGCTGGCCTTGTAAAATGAGTTTAGAAGCATTCTTTCCTTTTCAGCTTTTTGAAAACAAGTGTGAACAACTTTATATCACAAATCTGTAAGTTAACAAAAATGGAAAAATTCTTTGAAAAACACAACTTATAATAACTATGACAAAAAGAAATTTAAAATCTCAGCAATCCTCTGACTAATAAGGAAAATCTGGAACCATAAGCTTTCACATATAAGAATCACCAGGAGGAGACGGCTTCCCTAGAAATATTTCCAATGTTTTAGAGAATAAGTAATACTAATTACGCAGACTCTTCAGAGTTGAGAAAAAAGAACATTTCCCAAGTTTGTTCTGCCATCAGATTAATCTTAATTCCAAACCAAAAGGATTAATAAAAGTAATGCAATCTGTTGTAAATATACACAAAAAAGTACCAAATAAAATATTAGCAAATATTATGCAATATTTCAAAAGGATAAAAAAACACAAAAATATTGTGTTTATTTTGGGAAGGCAAATGTGGTTTATCATTCAAAAATCAATCAAGGGCTTCCCTGGTGGTGCAGTGGTTAAGAATCCGCCTGCCAATGCAGGGACACAGGTTCGAGCCCTGGTCCAGGAAGATCCCACATGCCGCGGAGCGGCTGGGCCCGTGAGCCATGGCCGCTGAGCCTGCGCGTCCAGAGCCTGTGCTCCGCAAGGCGAGAGGCCACAGCAGTGAGAGGCCCGCGTACCGCAAAAAAAAAAAAAAAATTCAGTTTAAGCAGATAATTAGAAAGAAATTTTATCCTGATAAAGGTTATATATATGTCCTATAGTAAATAGCATACTTAATACAGAAATATTAGAAATTTCCCACCCCTCACTGAATTTAGGAATAAACTTGGATGCTCAATAGCCTCACTTCTATTCAACATGTCCTAGAGGTCCTGGCCTGTGCAATATAGCTAGAAAAATGAATCAGACAACTAGAGAAAAAATTGGCATTTGTATCCAACTTATTATGGATGTAGAAAGTCTAAAATACCTACAGGAAAAAACAATAAATTAGCAAATAAATACAGCAATTTTATCAGAACAAGTTTAATAAAACTATTATTTCTATATAACCGTAGTAAACAATCAGAAAATTATGTTTAAACTATGTCTTCAATAAATTGCCAATCAAAGCCTAGTGAGTTATTCTTTGTAAAAACTAAGACAGTGATTCTAAATTTCACACGGGAATGGGAAGAGGCAGTACTATAAAGCCAATCTCGAGAAGGCAGGACTCAGTTGGAGGACCTAAATGCCAAGACACAGTAAAAACAGTAACCATGGCAACATGGTACTGGCCCAGGTGAGACAAACCCCCAACCCTACGTGCGGGCAGTGCAGGAGAGGCGCATGAGTGTGGCCCCCTGGGCCAGAGCAAAGGCTGCAGTGCAGTGTGTGTGTACGGCGGGGCAGGGCATGCGGTGCCCTTTCCATAACTACTGCTGGTTGAAGGGCAGCAGAACATACAAACCCGAAACAAGCCACTCTGGCATGAGATCACTTTTGAGCTGAAGGTAACTGAGAAGAAGCAGACACAGGAAAAGCTCTCTGCCCTCTCCCTGCTGCTGAAAAGCAGGACATGAACTTAAAAAGGTGCCCCCTGCCCTCTCCACCGGGAAAGACAGAAGCAATCACTGGGGACAACCCTGGACCCTCATCAGCCTGAGACGGCACCGGAGGAAACAAACCCAGCTGGAACCACCCTGTTTACCACCAGTTCCTATATATATGCCTTCCCACAACTTGCCACCCTAGAAACCCCAAGTCCCTTTCCTTTGTCTTGTCGCTTCCGTACAAATTCCCTGTTCTTTGTTCAGATGCCACACGAGCCCAAGTTCTAACCACCCTCTGAGCTCATCTCTCTGTGCTCCCATGAATATGCGAGATGCACGTGTTAATAAACGCCTGTGTGTTTTTCTCTTTTGAATCTGCTGTCAGTCTAACCTGCGGCCCTGTCAGAGGGTAGAAGGAAAAAGAACTGTTTCCTCCTTGCACATCTGCCTGGTCCTATGTTACGTGTCACTGAGCTGGAAAACAGATCTGCACAGCAGCTGTGCAAGCGTGTCCTCAGTGATGATGGGCCAGGGGACGGGCACTTGACAGGGTGTGGACCGGTCGCAGCAGAGCACAGACGGGCTGGAAAGAACAAAGTGCAAGAGGAAGGCACAGAGGAATTCAGAGTGACTGGGGTACAGGGTGCATCAGCAAAGCGGAGGAATGGGGGTGAAGAGGTAGCACAGGCTGCAGTCTGGGCCGTTTTAGATGCTGAGGAACTGCCATGTCCCAGGCAGAATGGAGAACCCAGGACTCAGATGATTAATGACATTTAATTTGGGGGATTTTGCTGAAATCAACTGCATACTTAGGTTCTTTTTCCAATTTTGTAATCATGGTTGCTCTAGACAATGTTTGTGTTCTGTCAAATGCATGTGTTGAATCCTAACCCCCATGTGATGGGGGGGCAGTATGGGAGGTGATGAGGACATGAGGGTGGAGCCCCCATGAATGGGATCAGTGCCCTCATAACAGAGACCCCAGAGAGCCCCCAGCCCTTCCTCCATGTGAGGACACAGACAGAAGACGCCCTCTGTGAACCAGGAAGCCCTGACCGATGCAGGATCTGCTGGCGCCTTGATCTTGGACTTTCTGCCTCCAGAATGGTGAGAAACAGATGTGTGTTGTTTAAGCCCCCAGCCTACGGCATTCTGTTATAGCAGCCAAACAAACCGAGGTAACAGTGCTGTAAGAACTCCGTAAACATCCCTTCTATGGCTTTCGGAAAAGAAACTGTGAAGCAAACAAGTGAGAGTTTGAGAATGATACTCAGTGAAAGGAATCAGAGCGGCGAAATAATAAAATAAAAATGTTAACGCAGAGTTTCGGGAGAACATTTTCATTACAGCCCATGTCACAGAGAAATCCTGCTCAGGGTGGCCCTGTTTTGTGTATGATTCACATCAGTTTATAGAACCTTTCTGTCCTTTCAGGCACTTTTAAGTGTGCTTTCAGTTTATTCTCAGAATAACTTTGTACAGAGAACAGATTATTTTCCACAAACGAGAGAGCTTTGGCCCAGAAAGTGGTGATCTGACTCCAGTCAAAGGGCCGAGTGGTGACAAGGTCTTGCCTGCAGGATCCCAGGCTCCCCTGGCAGGACCTCTGCTGATTGCCTCAGGTCCCGCAGGTTTGTTTTGAACCAAACCTCCAGAAAACAGGGCTTCCCTGGTGGCGCAGTGGTTGAGAATCTGCCTGCCAATGCAGGGGACACGGGTTCGAGCCCTGGTCTGGGAAGATCCCACATGCCGCGGAGCAACTGGGCCCGTGAGCCACAATTACTGAGCCTGCGCATCTGGAGCCTGTGCTCCGCAACAAGAGAGGCCGCGATAGTGAGAGGCCCGCGCACCACGATGAAGAGTGGCCCCCACTCGCCGCAACTAGAGAAAGCCCTCGCACAGAAACGAAGACCCAACACAGCCAAAAACAAATAAATTAATTTAAAATAAAATCTCCAGAAAACAGACCCTCATTCTTATACATTACCACTCTTCTCTGAGGGAAACTCTCTTAGAGAGAAACAGCTTGGAACAGAAGCAACGGGCCCGCGGTGCAGGGTGGCTCCCCGCTGACCACCTTCCCCTTTTTAGTCCCGGGCACCTTCACGCACAGGTCTGGGCCTCCACACTTTTCCACTTCCTGTCTCCTATCTCCCTACACACATCCCCCTCTGCCTAGAAACTCCCCAACTCTAACTTCACAGATAGGAAAGTTCTAAGGTCCCTTCCAGCTCTGGTGAAAGCAATTCCAACGGCCAAGGGAACGGCCCTTATGCATTTTCTACTTGAATGGCTGCACTTCCCCCAGAAGCCCTTTTACACCAGGTCTCTAAGGAAAAAAAGCATCTTATAATATTTGCCCTTTTCAGTTCTTACAAGCAGAAATGCCATGCTTCAGCTTCCTTTAGAACTTTTACAAAAGATGTTCTTCTACGCTATCCCAAATAATTCATAAATACCACCTATCAAAGTCCTAAGAGATGCCGGCTTTCCTTCTGATATCTCTCTATATTTGGACACTTGATCTACTTGCTTTCTTATCCATCTCTAGGTCGAGGGATTGCTGAATAAACCTACTGACTCATTTTTTATTAGATTTTAAATTACGTGGCATATACTGCTCAGGACTCACGGCTTATTTATTGCACATTTTTTCTTCAGGAAAGAAAGAAAACTTTATATAACCTTTCAATCCACTGATGAACCACCTTATAAGTCTTAATTTTCTTATCCAGTTAATACACACAAAAATCTCTATAGCAACCCCCCAGAACTTGAAAGATCCTCAGCTCCTTAAATAAAAAAAGCAAAGCTACTATTCCAAATGTTTGAAAAGATTCCTTGTGAAAGACTATGGTCTACATTGTGATACCACTGCAAAAGAATTACGTATGTAGGCAGCAAATAAAAATTTCTACATCCCCTAGGAAATAGCAAATACTTTGAGATATATTTTTCAAATCTTTTCTTAAATAAACGAAAATAGGGCTTCCCTGGTGGCGCAGTGGTTGGGAGTCCGCCTGCCGATGCAGGGGACGTGGGTTCGTGCCCCGGTCCGGGAGGATCCCACGTGCCGCGGAGCGGCTGGGCCCGTGAGCCATGGCCGCTGGGCCTGCGCGTCCGGAGCCTGTGCTCCGCAGCGGGAGAGGCCACAGCAGTGAGAGGCCCGCGTACCGCAAAAAAAAAAAAAAAAAAAGAACATCCCTTCCCTCATCCCAAGTCCCGCTCCCTCCCTCCTAGTCACTCCTGGTCCACGCTGGGGCCCCTCACACCATATTTATGGTCATCGACCACCCCCAAGATAACTGCCTCTCTCCAGGTACAGCCACAACCCCATCACCCATTAACAACTGCCCGCTGTGATAACGGGGAGCGTCTGCTCCAAGGCATGGTGTGGGCCAGGCAGCCTCATGTGACTGTCCCTAGACCACCCACACGGCCACGAGACGGTGGGGCAGGCCGCACCCATGGATGTGGCCCCACCAGTAATGAGAGACTCTGGTCCTTGCTGACTTTTATGGTTTGGCGGGTGCCGTGGACTGAAATGCATCCCTCGAAACTCATGTGTAGAAGCCCTCCCCCCAGTATGACCGTGTGTGGAGATGGGGTCTTTAGGAAGAAGATTAAGGTTAGATTAGGTCACAGGGTGGGACCCAGTCTGATAGGTCTATTGTCCTTATAAGGAGAGGGACAGACGCCAGAGATGCAGGACACAGGGAGGACCCTGCGAGGACAGCTGTGCCTGGAGGCTGCAGCCCCATCTATCTCACCAGCCCCTGGCCCTAACAGTGAGTCATGTGACACCTGACTTAGGACTGTCCTTTCATAGCTGGAGACAGTGCAGATTTTTAAGAGCTTGAGGCGTAGTAGCTAGTAAGTGGGGGTCCAGGTACTGAGACCATCCCTGCAAGAGTCCAAGGCCAGGTCGGAGGGCAGCAGGACCCAGAGGGTCTTTGGGGGTGGTATCTACTGGTCACAAGTGAGCCCTCCCCTGGAAGAGGATGGGAGAGGGTCCTCAGATCACAGCAGTGGGTCGTTGTTAGCAGACTGGGGAAAGTTGGTTCTGAGCCCAGAAAAGGGATGAGACTTCTAACTTGAATGAGGTTGGATTCTGGAGGGTCATCGGTTCCACGTGTAGGTGGCAACAGGCAAACAGTAAAACAGCTTCAGTCCAATTTCTTACCTTCCAAGAATGGTCGCTTGTGATGAAAGGACCCACCTCTTCCGCCCTGACTCTCACGAAGCCCGGCACTGGCACCTGGTTCATGGTTTCACCTGCACTGACATCTCCGCAAGAGGACTAAACTTGTGAGCGGACGTGGCCGTCTCCCGAGCCTGGACTCATGTACCCACCCTGAGGTTTGGCTTTTGAACCAAAGGCTCACGATCTCACAAGCAGCTCCTGGAAAGGACGCTCTCCAAGCTTCTCTGTGCTTCTGTCACATTCCAATGGAAGGAAGAAATCACAGCACCAGAGCATCTCGGGGTTTTGCACTTCAAAGCAGACTCCTCCTCCTTTTTAGAGTCTCACACTTCTCAACAAATGGGCTGAAAAACATACTCCTTCCATAATCCGAGGTGAGGAATTTACAAGGAACTATCTCTTCAAGCCTCCCAGAAACCACTTCAGACTCTCCATCTATTCACGCTGACGGCTGTTAACGTTGTTCAGGGCTCACCTTCTCTTCACGTAACTGAGTTCTGTAGCTGCCTTTTAATTCTTGCAATTGGTTTTGGGGCTGAAGGTTTTACTTAGATACCCCAGAAAATGCTGACTTCAACCTGCTCATTCAAAAACCAAACCAAAGCAAAAAACCAACTTCTTTACCAAGCGGGAGTGCCTACACTCAATTTTTTCCAGCTATATTGACAAGTACGATTGTACGTATTAGAGTGTCCAACACGATGATTTAGTATGCACATACACCGTGAGACAGCCACCACAATCAAGTTAACTAACACCCCATCAATTCACAGAGTTACTTTGTTTTTCTTTTTTTTTTTTGGTGTGGTGCTTACACTTAAGACCGACTCTTCTAGCAGCTTTCAAGTACATAAGTCAGTGTTGCTAACTAGTTACCACACTGTACGTTAGATCCCAGAACTTATTCATCTTCTAACTGGAGGTTTGTGCCCTTTGACCGACATCTTCCCCCAGCCCCCAGCCCCCAGCCGCCGGTAACCGCCATCCTACTCTCTGGTTCTGAGTTCAGCTTTTCTAGATTCCACATGTAAGGAGATCTTACAGCATTTGTCTTTCTCTGACATCTCACTCAGCATAATGCCCTCAAGGTCGTCCACACTGTAGCAAATGTCAGGGCTTCCTCCTTTCTCATGGCTGAATAGTATCACACTATGCGTCTATACCACATGCCTATGCTTTTATGTGCCCAATACCAGGAATAAAACTGTAAAAGGATCCAAGGAAGCTATACATGTGAAGGTGCGAAAGACATTGGGGAGGGATACTTTTCAGTGACTGGATTGGAGAAAATGGATGGGTTTTTTCCAATTAAAATGAAGGGTAATAAAATCATTTTACCAGAAGGCTCTTTGGTCCTGAAAATCATAATCAAAGTTCAATCAAATAGAGTGCCTTCCTTTCCTTTGATTTAAAATCCTATTTTAGATTACTTTAAATTACCTTGTTCACTTGAATGTGGTTAATATTAATGTAAATTTGTGATGCCAGCTGAACTAGAGTTTTGATGCTGGAATAAAATCTGATACAAACCACATGACTTGTAGTCAAATGAGTGGGTCCGGGCCCTTCTTAAACCCAAATCAGCTTTATAATTTGAGAAAGACAGTCACAATCCCAAAAATCTATTTTTGATAAAGTTGGACTTCGTTTTTCCAGAAAATAAGTATCTATAAGGTGTCATCTTCAATCTCTTCTAAAGGAAAAAAAAAAAAAAAAAACATGATTTTTTTGGCTTACGCGTGTATATCTCTCAGGATGATTTATCCTCCCAATAACCTACAGAATGTTATAATCCCCTAGTTTAGCTTTCTGGTTTTACAGAAAGATGAATTTTCTTTATAATCTTCTAAGCACAGTTTTCTACAGAGAGCTATACACATATCTGTTACAGTAAACAAATGTGTTGCCAAGAAAAACCAGCACATCAGTGCTGACTGCTGAGGCCCAGAGGGGTTTGTTTGCTTGGTAATTAACCCTGGACCCCTCCTTTAATCCCCAGGACGGTCAAGTCACCTGGTATAACACAACAAGAATCAAGAATTCCACTGGCCTTGCTGGTCTCTTGTTCACCCACCGGGGCTCCACACAATGGTTTGTAAGGTGGAGTTTGGGGCCTGGGCTACGTGTAAGCTGATTATATAAGAGACTGTGTGATGAAAACTACCAAAAGGAAAATAAAGACTCTACGGAATGTAAAAGTCAATTGCCAAAAGCATCCCTTTGTGTTTCTACAGTTTACCTCTTTCAGAAACGGCAGCATCTTTCTACTCCAAGGCAAAGAGCCTTCACTTGTTGATTTTGCAATAAACACATATAATGAAAAAGTTGTCATTCATTTCAAGAGATCACTGCACCACCCTTCCAACATTTTCTGGGAACATTCACGCTATTCTTGTTTTAGTCTATGTTGACAGTTAAATACAACTGGCATTCTTTAATATTTGGCCAAGCTTAAGATACAGCTGATACTCTCAGATTCATAACAATCTGGCTTCTGAACAAATATGCAAAAATTCTAAGTAAAATATTCATCCATCAAATCCAGTGGGGTATTAAAAGAACATCATAATCAAGTAGGGTCTATCCCAGAAGGACATGAATGACTTGGTATTATACAGTGTAAGAGCATAATTAATAAATCAAGGGGTGAAAATGTAATTCTTATACTAGATGTCCCCCAAGCAGCATGACACTCAAAATGTATTCCAGATAAAAACTCTCTACAACCTAGAAATCAAATGTCTTTAAAATAAGGACATCTTACCAGAACCTCACAGCAAGCATGATATTTAATGTAAAATGCTGGCAGCTCATTCTCATGAAAGCCACAGGCTTTCCTGGACACGCGCACACACACACGTACACGCGTGCACCACCCGTGGCTTACAGCAGTGGTTGCAGAGAGGGCCTCTGAGACCCAGGGGAAGTAGGTAAAAGATTCTAGTTTTCCCCTCCAAGTCTGGATCACTGCTTTTATTCTTTTATAATATGAATGCATTTTATACTTCTTAGGTGATTCAGCATAAATATGAAAATTTTCTCAAAATTAAGGAAAAGAGTGCACCTCCTTTTTAAGAAAATCAAGTGCCCAAGTAAACGTGTGGGGGGTGAAGGTCCTTCCAAGTTCAGATTTACTCCGGCTCCAGGGCAGCCTGGGGGCGCTTCCAGGATTCACAGTCCATCGAATGCGCCCTGACAGCCCCACTACTGAGGGAGGGGCCCCTGCAGGATGCACACAGACCCTCCCCATGGAAAGTCCACCTCCAGCCTCCGGGCTGGACCTCCACAGAGTCCAGGTGCCTCCCTGCCTCCCCGCAGGACGGCTGCACTTTGATGCGACGCCCTCAGCCTCTCGGACACCCGCCGGGGAGGAGAGCCTGGCAGCTGACTGCTGTGGTTACGAGGCGCTGATGCACCGTCTGGCCCTGCAGCACTTCATGGCTCCTGGGGAAAACCCAGTGGGGACGCCCCTCCTCAGACCCGGGGGTGGCTGCTCCCTACAAGCCCGGCACCTGCTCTTATCGAACGAACACCATCGATCCTGGGACTGACCCTCTGCCCGTTTCATCCGGCTGCTCACACCTGGATCGAGACGCTCGGCCGTCACAAGCCACCACAGCGTTTCATGTTGTTAAGTCAGGTCCCTTCCGTTCCCTTATCTTTCCAATTCTGCCTCCCTTTGAACGTGAACGCCTATCGCTGAGTTGCCTTTTATCATCTTTTTTGAATTAGGACTGATTAAAAAATAAGTAAACACGTACAGCCACACGTGCATAGAAACACAAGAGAACATTAAAATTGTCATCACCTGAAAACTTCTCCAAATCACTCTATTTAAATCAGAGAGAGGTGGGTACTGGTCGATTACAAATATTAGTCACAGCTCATTAACTGAAGGGTTGCTGTGTGCCAAGCGCGCACCCTGGGTCACCTCCCTGAGTTCATGGGAGCACTGAGACATGTCAGCTGTGACTATCACGGGAGACCCTGTGAATGGGCATTATCACCTCACTTAACACCTGCAGGGTCTGGGGCTCACAGGGCTCGTGGTGGGTTGATGTCAGGGTCACTTATGGTCTGTCGACTTTCAACCATAAATCTAGACTGTTCCAGTGAAGCATGTCTTTCTGCCACAAAGAATGCCTCTTTCCTGTCAAAATAGGCAGGATTATTGTTATCATGTTAAAAAGTGTGCACACACACACACGGGAAACACGAAGCATGCCAAAAATCAAATCTAACTGTATTCACGGTTACAAACACAACAGTTCAGCTAATTTGAGGCGATGAAGTAAAAATGAAATCAACAGGACAGGTGTCTGTCTACCTCTGAGCTTGCTTGGGGAAGGCACACTCCCCGGTGAAAATATTAATGAGATATTGCCCCCCAACATTTTATGGAATTTCACTAGACTTACAGCAGTAAATGTTAGTGACGCTACCTTCCTGAGTTCTAAAAAAGCATTCCGTTGCCTTTAATTTTTAACCCATTTTACCTTTTTAAGACCGTCTTAATTAAACACGACTCCAATTTTCACGTCCATACACAAAGACAAGACAGGTCCACGAGCTGGAATGCTAAGTTTGCTGTGATCTGCTGATACTGAAAACCCTTTCCTGTCAGTGGCCCAAGCATTTAGAATTGCGGGGGAGGTGTCAGCGGTGCTGACCCTGCACACGTGGGCCAGCCTGACTCATAGTATCTGATATTTTCGTCCGAGTATAATGTGCATTATGCTTTCAGAATTTATTTCCAATATCGATTCATCAAAACTACTAAAGGGAGATTTCCAATTCTCTGAAAACAATTAGCTCTTAATACTCTCTTATCAGGGGATGATTTGGGCGTGTTGCATAATTTAGGACATTGGAAAAAGTTACTAAATTCTAGTATTTCAAGATTCAATACATGCTCCTAAGTGTGGAAAACAGCTAGTCTCTAAATATTAAGTTTTTTGGCTATTGCTTTTTAAAAAGGCAAAAACATCAAAACAAAGAAACTTATTTTTAATGGGAGAATGATGCTATTTTAAAATATTTTGTATGCTTTCTTTATTACTAAAAGATCCAGGAAAGAATGCACATCTTTGACTCAGCTCAGATTCTCTGTAAGCCCCCTGGAACTGTCAACCTACCAGCCACACCTGAACGGATGAGTCAGGGGACGTCCACGTGGGCCTGGCTTGAAAATGCCGGGCTCTGAATCTGCAGGACGCCCGTGGACACGGAGATGTGGGTTCTGAATGGGGGTGTGATGTGCTGTGGGTTTTGTTGTCTTAATCCAGCAGCAGGTGTGAGGACGGTGTCCTGACCTCGTGTGAGAACGTCAGGACATACCTAGGGGCAGGACTGCGAGACAGAGCTCGGGGCCGGAGGTGGCGTCCTTGCAGCCCGTGCACGTGAGCATCCTCACCCCCTGCAGGCCTGTACGCCTTAGAGCCAAACACAAACACATGCTTCCACGTGGGGACAACTTCCAGAGACCTTCATATTTTAAAAACCAATGTATCTCTGAGCATGAAAGGCACATAGTGTTGGAAATTCATAGCCAGGTAGGCACAAGCGGCCGCCCATCCGTCTAAGGCAGAATCTACCATACCCTTGCAGTCCAAGGACTCGCCAACTTGGTGAGTAAAAGACCAACGTTGTACTCATTGTTTCTTGGCTTTAAGGCATGTGAAATAAAACCGCAGCCTGTTAGAGCTGGCAAAGTCCACGGAGTGAGCAGAGCATTTACAGGAGGGAGCAGCGGAGACAGGATGCTCGGTGCCCACGCGGTGCCTGACTGTCCTGCTTCACCTCCCGCATCCCTCCCTGTATGTCCTGCCCCGCCCGCCCCAGCCTCAGCCCAGGCCACGCAGCCCAACCACGGTGCAGTATGCGTTCCTCCGCAATGTTTTGCTTTCAAATTTCCAAACACCTTCTATTTCATAAGTTACGTATGAGTCAAAACATGCAGGTCTAAAAATGCACAAATAAATCAAATTGCATGTGTACTAAAATAGCCATTCTTTTACGATCTCTAATAAAACATAAACATAAATCAACAGCTTTCATACTAGATTTGAATCCGACTAGACAGCAAGAGGGAACAGCCCCTATTTTCAAGAGCCGAGCGGGCTTCATCCGTACGATGTAATTGGAAATAAGTGGTTACACTGAATTCAAACAAAATCCAGGGCTATTTATTATTACATAGTTCCTAGCATATGGAGACAAACAACTGTAGCACCTAGAATTAGTTTGAAAATAAGTGTGATGCTATTATAGGAAACTCCATTTCAGGTAATGGAAGAAACTCAATTTTCCGTGAGAAAACATTTGCTCAAGAGCTGAGTATTCATCAGGGGTGTAGTGGAATTTCAATTCCAAAGCTCTCACATAACATTTGCGAGCCTTGCCGTCCCAGGTGGAGAAGGACATTCATGTACCTTTCTGGGGGTTTTGTAAACCAGATACCAGTGACAGACGATGCTCCCGGGAAGCTGTCAGTAGCTCCTCTGTCACATATGAGGCCATGAGGCCGGGAGCCATTTACAGTCCATCTTGGGAGAATGGGCCCAGCCTGACAGAACTCAGACATCGAGTGGTTTGGGAAACTGGAATATAGATCAGAAACTGAGAGGTGCTGAAAGGATTAATGATAAGAAATGGTCCTTCGGCAGGACTGTCAGAGGGCGAAGAAACGGCAGCTGTAACCGAGAATTAAATCTGGAAGTCAGGGGCCCCATTCCTAAGCGGCCGACCTCACGTCAGAAAATGAGAGGATGTGAGCGATAGAAGGAAAATCTGACCCGGGGGGCCGCACGCGGACATTCAGATGGAACCAACGACACCCACGAGATACTATCCATACTTCAAAAATAACGCAAACCACACGCTCACTGACGGCAACAGCACAGATTAGCTCAAACGATAGGCGGTGAAGGTTCTGTGGGGTTTTCATCAGCTCTGGGCGGTGACACAGTGAGATGAATGGTCAGAACATCCACCCCACAGTGATATGTGACAAACGATGAGAAGGAGAAACATACAAAACATTGCTGAATCAATGCAGCTCGCTTAACAGGCCTAACTTTTTCAAATAGGTGGGAGACCCCTATCTCCCCAGAACCTGGGGAATTCCTCAGTAACCAGGACTGACCCATCTCTGCCGCCCGTGGGCACGCCCCACCCGAGCCTCCTGTCATCGGCTGTGGTCCCGGAATGAAAATGTCCCCAGTTTGTGCGAAGGCTCAGAGGGCGCACTGGGGACAGCCAGCCGACAGGCGTGCCCCGGGGTCAGCACTCAGACAACGGTCAGATGAGGGTCAGGAACCCTTCCTCCCTCTGGCGATACTGACTGATTTCTCAGCAGCCAGAGGAGACTCAGAGCTGATTTTTTTTTTTTTCCAATGTCATGGTCCCTCACTCCAAAAACAAGACAAGACAAACAGTATCTTCTCTGCTCTAACAAGTGGCTTGGGAGCATATGGTTAGTCATTACACATCCTTTGTTTCAGAGGAAAGAAGTCTCTTGTAAAAAAAATTCATTTTATACAAGTGGGAGAGAACAGAGCCTGTATACAGAGGAACAGGTGATGTTAACCCTTATCGTTGCTACCAGTGAATGTTAATAAATTTAGAAAGTATTGAAGAGAAATTCATTTTACGTTGTATTCAAAAGGAGTGTGGGTGGGGAGGGGAGAGACAAAGCGAGACAGAGAGAAAGAGAAATGGACTGAGGGGTGAGGGGAGGAGAGAAAGAGAATGAATATTGTACTACTTCCATTACCTTTTTCTTTAGGGGACAAACGAAAGACTATTTACAAATTATCTGAAAGGCCCCCTCAGGTTTATGATGTACAGTTTTTCCAGGTTTTAGTCCAAATATATAACACTTCAGTGTTTTTCTTCTAGAATCACCAAAGATGATAGGCATCTCCCATGTGTGCGCGCCTGGAAACCACCCTGGGTCTGTTCACCAAGCCCTGGGGACCTGCTCTGACTGCAGGACGCTTACCAGGAAGTCCCAGGTGTGGCTTCAGGAAGCTCAATTCTATCACCCGCCCCAGGGGAGCAAACCTAAAAGAACCACCGTGAGAGAGTCAGAGTAATGGAAAGCACTGTTCTTTGCTCTTTCTTTATGCTTTGGGACACAAATGACACTTTGAAGTTGCTGTAAAAGTAGATTAACGGGGATGCCTTTTGGTTCATAACTCACACAGCGGTCAGAAGTGCTCCTTCCAAGATCCCGAGCTGATGCCGTTTTTCTGTGTGGTGAGGTGGTCTAGACTGAGAAGCGTGCACAGTTATCCCAAGAGGTCTGGGAGTTCGCGGGTCCCGACCAGGTTAGGCTGTGTGAGAGCCTCTCAGGCAGACAGTGAGCTAACGATCCCTCTGATCACATTACCTTGCTGAGCACGTAACAACCCCAGGTGAACAGAATTCTTGAGAGGTGCCGTCACGCTCAGCCTGGAGCTCGTCCTGTTCAATTCGGAGCCCCAGAAACCTCTGCTATCAAATGTGAGGGAAACCGCCGGTCAGGGGAACGAAATGCTGTTTTCAAGACTGAATTTAAAAATAAGGTTCCTTAAAAAAAAAAAAAAAAGAGGAAAGAAGGAAGGGGAGCTTCCACTGTATTTATCTACTAAAAATTCTCCAAAGACAAGTGTCAACTTGGTGAACACGAAGCAGGTAAAACGCACGTGAATGTATTCACCATCGAAGAGTGTGTTTACCGCGATAAAACCATTTCAGATAAGGAGGAAAACTTCTTCACTGCAATCAAATAAACAATGTTTTATGGGATGGGGCTACGGTCTCTCTGTGTGATAGACCATAGGGGAAGATGGGTCCATTCTGGGGAGAACGATCACCTAACGGATGGCATCTATGTCACCAGTGACCCCAGGGTTTTGCTGCCCAGTCCACAGAATTCCATCTGTAACCTGGGAGGAGAGCCCAGAATGTCATATTCTGCGGTCAGAATTTCTCCAAGGAGGCACCCACGTCCTCTCTTTGTGGAGAACGGCTGGCCTGTATCTGTCTTCAGCTCACACGTGCATGAAAAAGGCATGAGGCAGGTTTCCCGACGTCCTCGAGGCCAATCCAGGTTGTCATGGAAATAACTCACTCCCCCTCGAAGCCACGCTGACGTGGTTACAGGAAGAGCCGAGCGTCTCAGTGCAGCTCTGTGGCCTTGCTGGAGGGAGGGAGGCAGGGATGGGTCTATCCACTGACGTTTCCCTTGATGCTCTCCGGAACTTGAAGGCAGCGACCCTCCAGCCACATGCAGATCTATAGCCGGTGTTGGCACAGAGCGTGGCGATGACCCCAGGGAGCCGGGGTTCTGGCCCCAAGTGGGAGGGGGGCAGCATCCCGCCCCCCTAGGCTGTGTCTGGTTTCAGCACAATTCAGGGCCCACGCCACTACGATGGTTCTGGGGGGACGCCCACCGTGTCCCCTCGGCCACTTGGATGCCTCCTCATAGAGGAGCCCCTTCCTCCCACCAAGGAAGGCTTCCCTCCCTCGTCTGGCTCCGGGGGCCCGCGTAGCTACAGAGCCGCTGAGGACGGCGGTGCTGGACCAGGACAGCAGTGACCCCTCCCAGGTCAGCCCCAGCTCTCCCAGCGCCCAGTTACCACTTCAGTGTTTTCTGTTAAAATCTTGGGGCTGAGCACCCTCTTCAGCAGAAGGTCCAACAGCAGCTTCTAACACTGTGCTGAACACAGAGGCCGCTGCCTTTCACCCTCCAGAGAGTCTCCCTTGGGGTGTAGAAAACGGGTGTGATGGCATCGGGGAGACTTGAATTCAAAGGTCAGCCACCAAGCCTCTCATGTACGTATTGATATAATATCACGGGGGCCCCCAGACCGGAGCTGCGACCTGGCCGCAAACCCGCCGCTCCAGCCCCGGGGCAGCGGGCCAGCCGCGTCCCGCCCACGAGGAGGTGGGGCCGAGGTCAGCACGGGTTTACTAACCACTGAAGACCCGAGGGGCACACGACCCAAGAAACACCTGGAACAAACTGCACACCCTCAGCACACCTGGGCCCAGGCGCATCCGGCCCGGCCGCAGGGCACGGGGTAGGGGCGGTGGGGGAGGTGGAAGATTCTTTTTAGTCAAACACTCTTTTTTTTTTTTTTGCTGGTACGCGGGCCTCTCACTGTTGTGGCCTCTCCCATTGCGGAGCACAGGCTCCGGACACGCAAGCCCAGCGGCCATGGCTCACGGGCCCAGCCGCTCCGCGGCATGTGGGATCTTCCCGGACCGGGGCATGAACCCGTGTCCCCTGCATTGGCAGGCGGACTCTCAACCACTGCGCCACCAGGGAAGGCCGAGTCAAACACTCTTGATACTAAAATACTGTGCAAATGAACAAGGAACTTACGTGACTTCAGTAACTGCGGCCTGAAATAAAACCATTTCTACCAAATATCAGAAACCCACCTAAAATGTATGTCACGCTCTACAAATTGGATGCCTCAGTACAGAAAGGACATGGCATTTATGCCGTTAGTGCAAAATAACACAGATCAAAGTTATTTGTAATTTACCAATCCGTACTTAAATGAAAAAAATCACACATTTTTTAACATGGAACCAATTATAAATGGTCAGGAAAACAGCTCCTGGTAGAGCCGCCCATTACATAAGAACGCCTAAGCGCGGTCGTCCGCACTCATGTTGACACAAAACGATTAACCCACTCAATTATCCTATGCAGATGTAACTCTACTCACAAAATAAAACTCACCTGTTCCTCCAAGTCTGAAGTTTCTGGGGGTGTCAGTGGCATCTCAAGGGCACGGATTATTCTGAAGATTTGGTTATTCAAGGAAGCGGCGCCATGATGGACCCCCCCGAGGACCAGCTGTCTTCCATTTGGCACAGTTTAAGTTCAAAACGGGTGTCGCTACATAGTCCACGTACATGCACCTCAGAATTCCTTCGGTCCCCAGAGAGACAGACGGTTCTGAAGGATGCTCCACGTAACGGCCGCCAAACCGCATCCTGTTCAGCTGCCCTTTCGCAATTCCCGTAGGTTCCTATGGGACTCAGACCCACTTACACCAAGGAGCAGAAGAGGCCGCGCTGCCTAGGGCACGGTTTAGTGCCTCTTCCTGACGCTGCTCTCGGGCTGTAGGGAAGCCGTGTGTCCCGGCAAGAGTTTGCCCTGAGATGACTTAGGCTCTTCTGGATCCTGAGGGAACATCTGAGCCGGGTGAGGGGTGCACGCTCTCCAGACGGAGCCCGAGAGGGGGGACCACGTGCACGCCGCTCCTGGAAGCCCTCACCCCAGGGCTGACACCCTACCTTGTGTCCCGAGCTCCGGCCGGCGCTGCTGGCCGCCCACTGGCCTGAGCGCTCTCTTCTTCAGAACACACTCGCACAGCCCACGTGACCTGAGCGCAGGAGAGGACACGGCCCAATGCCTCGGAACTGCGGCTCAGCTCCCGAGCCGGCGGCCCCTCGCTCCCCGGAACCTAACAGCGCTGACGAGCTGAGATACAGCGCTCGCGTCAAAACCACCGAAGACCTAATTAATCCATTAACTTGTCCAGGTAATCACGATTAGAGAATCCGCTTTATCATTTCATCAGGTATATTCCACCTGGAAAAGGGCACATACCCACTCATCTTTAAAATGCTCTGTCCATGCTTGCGTTGTTGATATCCATGTCTGCTTTTCTAAAAATTAACTTGAGAATCTGTGAACAGTCGCGGCTCAGTGGGGAGCCTGGGAGGCTCTGAGCCCGAACGGACCTCATGTAACAATGATGAACACCTGGCCGCCCACAGGTGTTCTGCATTGGGGCCGCTTACACACGCTGCTCGCCTGCAGGACTCCGGGCCTCAGGCGCTAGGCCACGCCCGGCCTCGCTCAGCACCGCCCCCCCCCCCCCAGGATTCCACGTGTCATCCGGGTTCAAGCTCTGCCTACTGGCCTCCGTCCAGAGAACACGCCCCTTCGCTCCTTCCTTACCCTTCTCTTTACTACTCCTCCCCCTCCCCCCTCCCCCCCACGCCCAGCCGCCTCGTGCTCTGGACCTGACAGGTGATCTTCCCGGATTTATTACTGGCTTCTCAACCTCTGGCCTCACTCCAGAGGGCGCGCAGTTTACAGTAACCGCACCTCCTGTGGTGGTACCTCCCCAATCAGGATATTTTCACATCTCTGCTCAAGATAACGCCAACAGCTTCAGAAATGGGGGTGCTCAGGCAGCCCCCCTGTGCTACGGTCTGTGCTTTGCCCTCAGGCCTCAGTCACAGGTCAGCTCTAAGAGACGATGCTGGGTTTTCTAGACCCTTAACGATAAGGGTCCGGGAGGTAAACTGGTTGTGGGGAACTTTTAAAGCCCTCCCCCCACCCCGACCTTTCCGACGCTGCAGAGCAGCTCTGGGTTTATTTGGGAACTGTACAGCAGGTTTACCTTTCAGCTTCGTTTTGGCAAAAGAAACCCTGGGATTTCCCTTCCGCCTAGTCCACCGAAAGCTGTGGGCCGCTGCTGACTTTTTGCTTTGGTTTCTGCGTCTTCCCAGCGAGCAGCTGACTTTTATTCAGTTCCCACCACGTCCCACATGTTGTACTGGACGTACTGAAGTGCATTATCTGCCCAGTTCTCACTGCGGGGGGTGCGTACCATCACCCCACTTTACAGAGAAAGACGCTGAAGAAACACGGAAGCGGCCCCGCCTTCTGGAAGGCTGCACGGCTCCCACGGCGTAGGATTTTTAAATTCACACCCAGGCTTTCTGACTCTACGTCTTCGTCGCCCCAAACTGGAGGTGACGAGGATGATATTCCAGATTCCACAAGAATTAGAGCGCGTGGGGCGTGCAGGAGAGGGGGCCCAACAGCTGACCCTCGTGGGCACCCAGGGCTGTGGGCACCCAGGGCCACACACACGTCACGCACGTCTGCGTGCGAACCCCCATCCCCCAGACCTCAGGAAGCAAGGTCACCTCTCCTGTCCTTCCACTCCAACCCGTGGAGCCACAGAGGAGACGGAGGGAGGCCCGCGGGATTCAGCCATCATTTAGTCATTCGACAGCTCCCTAGACCCAACGCACAGCACCGACTGGACCCAGAATAGGAGGGTCTCCTCCCTCATGAGTCCAGGCCCAGGCGGGGTCCATGGGCTGACATCAGTCACAGCCGCTGAGTAACAGACACCCACTTGAGGCCATGCTCTCCGACTCCACAGAGCCCTCCCAGGGCTGCAGCCCAGGCTCCCAGGAACCTCCGTGGGCCCCACACACTCCTTGGGGGGCGAGTCTGTCACTGGGTGGAATGGCCCCCGAGGGAGGCCCACAGTGACGGCTTCCTGGGACTGGGGCACGAGAATGACACCCCCCCCCCCACGTCTTCTGGGGAACGGGCTCGTCGCATCCTGTCACTGAGCACTCAGACAGGTTCAGCACACCTGTACCAACCCCCACAGGTGATGGGGCTGAACAAGGGACCAGAAAAGGAGCAGACCTCGGACCCTCTAAGCAGAACAACGGGGGCGTGTGTCGTTTTTGTATCTGGAGATTACGGAGGTGGACCACTGGTTTGAATTCCTGTACAAACAGCACCGGCCCCGATTTTGGGGGAGCCAGTGGTCTCACTGCGGGAGGATTCTCGGCAGCACAAACATTCCATCGTTGCAACTTCATTTTCTTGATTATTTGGATCTTACCATTGAGTAGAAGACGGATTCCTAAGAATTCCTTTGTAATTATGCCATTTAAGAAACTCATAGCCTCTGTAACACGTTAGGTGCTGTCTTAGCACTTTACAAATAGAAACCCCTTCAACCCTCATAACCACCTTATAAGGTAACGTCTTAGTCTGTCGAGGCTGCAGTAACGAAGTACCACACGCTGGGCAGCTCATGAATTTATTCTCCCAGTTCTGGAGCCGAAGCCTGGGATCAGGCCACCAGCAGAGCACCTGTTCTGGGCTCAGTTTCTCACTGTGTCCTCACGTGGAGAAAGGGGCTGAGAGCTCTGTGGGTCTCTCTTGTAAGGACACTGATCCCCTCATGGGGGCCTCACCCTCACGGCCTAATCACCTCCCAAAGTCCCCCCTGCTGACACCATCACCCGGGGGATTAGTGTTCAAGGTGAATGTTGGAGGGACACATTCAGTCCATTGCAGGCAGTGAGTTAGCACTTTTACCCCCATTTTCAGATGAAAAGTCTGCATCATGCAGAGGTTAAGGAGGTTGCCCAGCTCACATAGGAGGAAACTGTGACCCCCCTCAGGGGCGTGGCCAAGAATCCCAGCCTTCGTTCCACACTGTGCTGTTTCTCCAGAGAACAGACGGAACAGGTTTCCGTTAACATCCTGGGGAAGCTGATGGGCACGCGGACAATCGGACACAGAGGGAATCCAGGCGCCAGCCCCCTCCGGCTCTTTGCCCTTCGATTTTTCCAGGATGCAGTCACTTCTGCATCTGGAGCGCCTGTGATGAATGTGCTGGGCTCTGGTGCACAGGCTGGGGGGGCCCCCGCCCCAGGGGTTCGCCCTCCAGAAGGTATCAGACATCCAAGCCCGTGTCCAAAGCAAAATATACTCTGCTGCCTTTCTTCCTCTCAGACCAGTTTCCCTGCAGACCAGGAAAATCCTCACCTGGACTCATTTGGGAGCTGCTCTCTGGAAAGTCTGCAAACACATGCAAGGACGACACAGGATAGATATCTCAGCAAAGTCGTTGCCTGAGAACTCTTCCAGCCCCTTCCTCATACCCAGGACCTGACTCTGCACACGGCTGTCATTTATGTCCTTTCCCCACATTTTCTTATTGTAGTAAAATGCACACAACAAAATAAATAAATAAAATTTAAAAAATAAATGCACACAACATAAAATTCCATCTGCACCACGCTTAAGTGCACAGTTCAGGAGCACCAAGGACATTCTCGATATTGTGTGACCATCACCACCATCACTTCCAGGTCTTTCTCATCTTCCCAGTGAAAATAGGGGCCTCTGTCCCCATTAACCCCTGACTCCTCCCCCCTCCCCCAGCCCCTGACACCCGCCACCTACTTTCTCTCCCTGTGGATCTGAGTCCTCCAGGGACCTCCTACATCACGTGGCCTTCTGGGCCTGGATGATTTCAGGGCCACAACGTCCTCAGGTCCATCCATGCTGGAGCATGTGTGTCCGAATCCCTTCCTTCCCCGGGCTGAGCAGCATCCACTGTGCGGATGGACCACATTGGTTCATCCACGATCCGCGGATGGAGCCTCCGCGGCTTCCGTGTTCTGGCTGCCGGGAACGTGGCTGAAACTTACATCCTTCTCTACCAGTTGAAACAAAGCCGTGAAAATAGGATGGTTTCCTCAAAAGACAACAATAAAAAGCAAACACAAGCCAAGCTGGGGTTTACGACCCTCTTCAGCAAAGTCTCAGGATGAGCCCGGCGTCCGCGTTTAGGGGAGAGCTGAGGCCGCTTTAACTGCAGGAGGACAACCAGGGGCTGGGCTTTATACAAGCAGGGCAGGTGGCCCTGCGGGCTACACCTGAGCCCCTCGGGGCTGCCTGTCGTCATGCAGGCCCGCCCGGGAGGGGGCTTCCCCCAGAGCCCAGCGGGGTGGAGGACAGGAGGTGCTGCCACTTGAGCAGGAGGGGAGTGGTGTCCTCGGCACAATTAAAGTGAATTTGTCAACGTGTATGATTTATAAGCAGGTTCTACTGGGGGGAGCGAAAAGGAAGAGCAGAACCAGAACCCCCTAGAGGCTGTGCAGATGACCACATAGCACAGAAGGCCCCCAGCTGGCAGGTCCCACCTTGGGATTCCGCCCCAGCTAAGGGGGCAGGAGTGGTACCGCAGGCCAGAAGCACCGCCCTCCCCGCCCTGAGCTGCGGCCCTCCAGTGACCCCCGTCCAGGTGTGACCCACAGGGGACACGACCAGCCACCCAGCGGGCCTTCCATGGGACAACCTGGGGGTTCAGCCACTCTGGTGAGCTGAGTGCACCTCTGCCCGAAGACCCCACCGGCCGGCCTGCTGGGTCCCCCAGGGCACGTGTCCCCAGGGGCATGCGTCCAGTGGGCCCTCCCCCAGTGCAGGGGCTCCAGGCTCAGCACCTATCCTGTGCCCCGTCCGCCGACCGGCTGCCAGGAAGCCCTCTGGGGATCCCCCCAACTCAACTCACGGATGCACAGTCGGCCTCCAACCAAAGCCACAGAGCAAGTAAGCGGCCCAGCCCTGCTCCCTCCACGGCAACCCCTGTAAACATGCCCCCAGTTTGTATTTTTGATGCATGTGTGGTAATTTCCCAACCTGACCAGCACAAAAGTCCACATTTTATTAGGATGGAAAGAGCATTTAACGCTGCCTTCTCGACGCAGTAAACAGATTTGGTTTAATAGACAGTCTGCCCTTGTTCTGCTCATTTGCTACGACTCTTCCCACAAGAAAACGTGCCTGAGACGTTGAAGAAAACCTGCTTCGAGGGCCCTGAGCAGCCCATTCACTAGGGAGCACAAATGGCTGAATGACTCCTTTAAATTTCCCCTGACGCGGCTCACCACAAGGCCCTCCGGCGGCTGGAAGAGCCCCTTCGACGGGAGAAGCTCACCCGCAGGGATGCCTGCCTGTGGCTCACACGTACCTTCTGCCCAACGACCAGCACGACGCTCAAAATTGGCTGCAGCAATGCTCTTTCCAGAGCCCCACAAACAGCAACGGAACAGAAGCTCCCCAGCGGACAGGACAACGGTCTTCACGCAAACACCGTGAAGACGCCAGGCGTCTGTCCCTCTGTCCTCACCCTGGAGGACGCCCGCCCGGCAGCCACCGGAGCTCCTGTAAAACCGCCAGCTCATCGCACGTTACAAGGTCCCAGGCGTTATTGTTCTGAGGTCCCTGACCCTCGGGGGGTGACTTGATTCACTAGGTCATTTTCAATGAAGTCTTATTCTCTATCTAGAGAAAACTTCCCTTAATCCCATCAAGAGTTGGGGGGACCGTCCTCTCCCAGAGCCACGCAGGGACACGGGGGCCACTCAGGCTGCACCGTGGCCACGAGGACGGCTCCCCCCCCCCCCGCCGAGCAGCAGCTGGGAGCCATGCGAAGCCACAGGCCAGATCTGTTACACGACGGCGCCGAGCCCTCACACGGTGCAAGGCGCCCCTGAGCGCCCATGGATTTGGTGGCTGGTCTGTCCGTGGCAACGCTGAGCTGGGGCCCCGGGAATGCCCGGGGCCCCTGCCCCAGCCCACTGGTCTTGGCAGGCGGTGACCAGGATCAGGGTCTCCTGGTTCCAGACCTGCATCTGGGGCGGGGGTGGGGGGAGTCTAAAGCGGCCCAGTGCCCGTGGAAGCACGAACACACTGAGGCCTGAGCTGTGACCTCAACACTGCTGCCACGGTACTTCAGTTAGTAATGCAGGCCGGCACCATGAAAAACACGGGGAACAGCATTTACCAGACAAACTACCCGCTCACTGGATCCACGTGGCCACGAGCGGCTCCTGCAGCCCTGCAGCCCAGCCCTGTCCTGACTGGCCCAGGACGCCCTCCTGCCCTGTGCTGTGCTTCTGGGACCACGAAGCACCGGTACCTGCTCTGTGTCCAGCCGGAGCAGGTCCCTGTGCAGCAGGACCCCTGCTCAGCACACACGGCGCCCCAGGCCCCTGCTCTGATTGCAGGCTTTGCTCCAAGCACAATGGTTCACTTATGAGCAGCTGGGGTTCCTCCAGTGAGCGGCCTATGCTGGTGAGCCTCGGGGTCCAGCACCAGCGAGGGCCCGAGTGTGGCCCTGGGGACACCGCCCCGCTGTCACCACCCGGCCCAGCTGCAGGTGTGCTGGCAGCGGGAACCCTCTGGGCTGCTGTCGGAGACCGCCGATGAGGCAACGTCCTGACGTCACGCCAGCCTCCCCGGTGGGGATGCAGCCAGCTCACGGCGATGAACCTGACGGCAGGCGCTGGTGGTCCTGAGGCCACCCCACCGCCAGGCCGGGGTGGCACAGTAGCCGCGTGGACCTCTGACCCCACCCAACCCCGGGCTCTCTTCCTCTGCAGGTGGGTGTGGGTGTCCCCAACCTGGTCTCTGGGACTAACTGAGCCCGGCAGAGCCGTGCATCCGCCACTGGGCTCACTCAGCCCTGGGCACCGGCCCCTGCTGCACGTCCGTGGCTCGTGTCCCTGATCAAGTGTCTCTGCACAGCAGCCCACGGGGCTGGGGGCTGGAGGGCACCATCCAGTCTGCAATATTCGTTCCTGGTCCCGCTTCCGCACCGGCCCTCCCGAGCCCGCGGTGGACTGGGAGCCGGGCTGTCCTGCTGGGAACCGCCCACCTGCCTCGGGCGTCGGCCCCATCACTGGGCTTCGGCCTGGCCGCACAGTGTGGCCCCAGGACAGGCCGGGACATTGTGTCCTAGGGTTCAGCCCTGGCCCTGAGCAGACCAGCTGCTCACGTTCTGCCCCCGTGAAACACAGACTCCCATCCCCCTCCCCCAGCACCCACCATCTACTTCCCGTCCCCGTGAATCTGACAAGTCCAGGGACATCACAGAAGTGGACTCACACAGGATTTGTCCTTCTGTGACTGGATATCTCCTGAGCACAGTGTCCTCAAGGTCCATCCGTGTCAGAATTTCCCTCCTTTTCAGGGCTGAGTAACATTCCACTGACCATCAAGACGGGCTTCTAACCCCCACTGACAGGCATGGCTACGTTGTTTTCTTTCCCAGTAAATGAGAACCCACTTTGAAAGTCACTGACATTACATTTCAGTAAAAATCCTTTCAAGAGGCTTTAAGAGGAGGCAGAGTCTTAAGGATTCACCCTCAGGGATTTCTTGCTAAACGAAGAGCTTTCCCACTTAATTATTCAGCAAGTACAGAAGCACAAAGCTCCCCAGGTTCCCTGTGCCTGTGGACGACTCTGCACATCCAGTCCTGTTAGGTAATGCATGCAATACCTGCCCTACCCCCTAGCAGCGCAGTCGTGCACATGGGCTCAGGATTCCAGTTCACTTAACGTCTACACTGCGCCCTCGTATCAGGGCAGCCCCACGTTAGGGACGTGCAGGCAACACATGGCTCTCGGGGGTCCGACACCCACACATAGACCAGCACAGAAAACTGTCACACCAGCCCCGTCACCGCAAATGACACAGGTAAAATAAAACATAACTTGTGTTGCTTAATTTTAAAGCATGTTTGACATGGACAGCTATAGAGCATCTGGAATGCTTCAGTTAAAATGGGTTGCTTGGGGAAGTTGATTTTTAACCGCAATCACCTGTAAGAAATTTAAATCCACTTTTCAAATTCAGTCTATTTCTGCAGAGTGCCTCTTCCCAGTTCCATCCTCCTGACGCCACCACACGTGGACAGGGGATGGGGTCAGGGCCCAGACACAGAGCCCACCGAGACGGGATTCCCCACACTTGGTGTCGGAGAACTGTCCTCCTGACTTACTGCTTCACCTTCATTTTCTTATAAAAGCCTACGACAGAGTACAAGCAATGTTGCTACTGAAATAAGGGTCTTCAATGCACATCTATATGTATTAAGAAGGAATCAGGTAAGTGTGAGTGAATTACCTTCAGAACGCCGAAGATTGGGTAAACATATGTGCTACTTTTTTCTTTTTTAAAGATTTAATTTTATTTATTTTTGGCTGCGTTGGGTCTTCGTTGTGGCAGTGCGCAGGCTTCTCATTGGGTGGCTTCTCTTGTTGCGGAGCACGGGCTCTAGGCCCGCGGGCTTCAGTAGTTGTGGCACATGAGCTCAGTAGTTGTGGCGCACGGGCTTAGTTGCTCCACGGCATGTGGGATCTTCCCGGACCAGGGCTCGAACCCATGTCCCCTGCATTGGCAGGCGGATTCTTAACCACTGCACCACCAGGGAAGCCCTCAAGACCTTGCTACTTCTAAATACTATACCCACCCATTACGAATGTCTAAATGTCAGGCCACTTTCGGCGAGTCTACCAGTTGACTTCAAACAAGCTGTCCGCTGAGTTACTGTGGGAAGCCCAGTGGCAGATTCCCCTTCAACACTACACATGGAGACGGTTCTTCCTCAACCTTCTGGATTCCTCTGCCAGAAGCCGCGTCGCTGTGGCCACTGGACCGTAAGCTGAGTCAGCCTGGATCTGCTCCCAGGTCACCTCCCAGGGGCTCAGAGGCAGACAAACCGTTTTAGAAACGATCAACCCCTCATGCTGGCATCTCCACAGAGCGCACAAATTACTCCTTGCTTTCTTTCTATTGTTGTAAAGTTTCTCGAGCTGCTAACAGAAAATATTAATTCCCAGAAGCACTCTGGAAGAATTCATACCTGTTTGTATGAGTTCTAAAAAGCAAGAGCAAATCCAGTGAAATTTCAAGGCACATAAGAGCTTTAGAAAGCTAGATGCCTGGAATGTAAGCAGTGCTGAGAACTTAGGTTTTTCTTTCACTTTTTGCCTTCAAAGAATCTCTTTAAAATGTCATAATAATCGTACTTCCTGGGACTTCCCTGGTGGCGCAGTGTTTAAGAATCCGCCTGCCAATGCAGGGTACACGGGTTCAAGCCCTGGTCTGGGAAAATCCCACATGCCGCGGAGCAACTAAGCCCGTGTGCCACAACTACTGAGCCTGCACGCCTAGAGCCTGTGCTCGGCAACTAGAGAAGCCACCGCAGTGAGAAGCCCGAGCACCGGAACGAAGAGTAGCCCCCGCTCGCCGCAACTAGAGAAAGCCCGCGCACAGCAACAAAGACCCAACGCAGGCAAAATTATATAAATAAATAAATACATTTATTGAAAAAAAAAATAGTACTTTCTAAATGGACATTAGCCCCAGAGGAGATGGCCCTGAAACGTTCCCCAGCCCCAAACAAAACAGCTGTTGAGATGCACACCTCTCCCACCTAGAAGGCACATACAATCAACAGTAACACATTAAAATTCATGATTTCTGTAACATCCAAAGCAAGAGAAAAGGAAAAAAGGGCCACATCCAGGGACCGGTGGCAGATCGCGGCCTCTGTAGGCAAGTGTCTCAGTGTCTCGGGCCAGTTTCCCAGAATGGCCAGCAAACAGCTTGGCCACGTCCCAGATGGTGCCTGTGCCTTGGCAGGAGCCCTCAAGTTTGCCCACAAGGTTGTGAGGGTCCTTGCATGAGCCGCCCTTTGAGAAGGAAGGTTAATCCACAGCCATCTAGAGGCGGAGGCCAGTGAACGTCCTGTGGGCGTCTTATTTACTATCTCACGTCTGATGTGATTCATTTCCAACTGAGTCTCCAAATTTAAAGTCTACTTTCGGAAACAAATGGGCGTGAGGACGAGTTTCCGTGATGGAAGCGCAGAGAGCTCTGAATTTGGCCGTCCTCCGGAGCCGTGTGCCCCGGGGAGGGAGGTGCACCTAGAAAGTCCCCCACAGGACGGTCAGCTTACAAGAGAGCCGAGCTCCGTCCCCAAGTGAAGCTACTCCCCTGAGGACCTCTTCCGATCAGCATGGTGAACATGCTGAGGGCGGCAGGGGTGGGAAGCGAGCACAGGGGCAGCCCGGAGGCCATTGCTCGCTCAGGGCCCAGCAGATCTGCACGTCACGAGCGTCCGCTCTGCTGGAAGGATGCTTTCCAGGACGAGGCCGGTGGGCGTTTGGACTGTCCAGCACGGTGTTGCCCAAAGTCCCTCAGGATAAGCATGACCCAGACGCACTTTAAACACTGCATTTCTGACCCCAACCCAAACATATTCACTCCAAGTTTCTGGGGAAGAAGTGTGAGTCGGGGCTTAGCAATCTTTTAATCTTTTAACAAGGGTCCCGGGTGCTTCTTACGATAGGAGTTTGGGAAATAGTCTCTCTGGCAACTGAGGAAAGTCGGCCGTAAGGCAGGGTGCAGACACGGGTCCAATTTTAATCCAGACGTGCCTATGGCACGTTTTGCGTGTTTACGCTCTTGTAATTAGGAAAAAGATTCAGGGCGACATTGTTTGAAAACAAACCTGTTTTGTTAAATGTTTACTTTAAGTCTTTTTTTCATTTAACAGCTAGACCTTGATCGCTGAAAAGTAAACTTTGTTTTTCAAGCTATGCAAAGTTCCCTAAAATCGTTCGGTGTTCTTGGTGTCAAAGTCATCTGGAGCGCTCTCTCCAGGGAAAGGCAAGCAAATGTGTACTCAGCTGACACTTCTTAGGCATCTCATGCTTAAGATCCACACTGAAAAATGAACTAGCTCTTATTAATGTGTGCAATTGCTTTATTGCCCTTTCACTGTGGATTCTAGAATCAAAGCGGTTTTTTCCGACACTGAAAGAGGAAAAGATGATGTAAGCGCAAAGCCTCCTGAGTGTTTCTCTCCTCAGCTCAGGACCGTTTTGCCCCAAGACCTGATACAGGTGGTGACAACACCAGCGACTACAGGTCACTGCGTACCTACCATGTGGCTAAGCACATTACATGGGGTTGCTTTCCACTTCTGACCTTCGCGACTATCTTGAAATGTGGCCGCTCATATCCCATTATTAAAGTTAAATAAGACTCCTGGAAGTAACAAGAAATAAGCCCCAAATGGTTTCTTATTCTATATCCCCTGTGCTGACCACAGGGACCTGGAACAGTCCTCACCCAAGACCAGCAGCCCCAGTGGAGAGCCTGGTGGACGCCCCGCAGCCCGAGGTGCTGGGGTGGTGAGCACAGGGTCTGGGCAGGAAAGGGGGCCTGTACACTAGTTAGTGACGGGCCACCTGTCGGTGAGTCCAGCAAGGGCTGACAGAGGACGTGTGTGGCCCCCTCCACGTGGGGACACACCCTGGCAAGACTGTCCCTTCCTAAATTTGGTCCAAAATCATCCCAGCCTCCGTTCCTATGCTTTTGTGCCCATCATCTTAAAAGTGCCAAGAAAAGGACGACTAAAAGATTCCATCTTTCTGCTGAATGGATGCTAAGGTTATCACTGAAGACCGAGTGTCTGTGTTCCCCCCACCAAAATCCATATGTACCTAGCCCCAGTGGGATGGTGGGGGGGCAGTATGGAAGGTGATGAGGTCATGAGGGTGGGGCTCCTCATAACAGAGACCCCAGAGAGCCCCCAGCCCTTCCTCCACGCGAGGACACAGAGAGAAGATGCCGTCTGTGAAGCAGGAGCGGCCTCACCTGACATTGAATCAGCCAGCACCCTGATCCTGGAGGTGCAGCCTCCAGCACTGGGAGAAGTAAGTGTCTGTTGTTTATAGCCACCCAGGCCATGATTTTTTGTCACAGCGGCCCAAGTGGACTAACTTGGTCATCTACAGACACCCTAAGGGAAGATGATTCCAGATCGGAGCAGACTGGCCCCCAGAACCTCACCAGAGTAACGACGGAAGAGAGATTCTATTTTCTATTCTACTCCTTCCCGGGTCAGCTCTTCCCACACAAAACAAAAACAAAGCCCACACAAAACAACATGGAAAACAAACACAAAAGAAACAGTCGTTGGCAGGGTCAGAACCTCAGGTTGGATGACCCTCTGTCCACTGTCTGTCACGCCCACCCTCCTGAAGTAGGCAGCTGTGCTGTGTGCCGTGAGTGCTGGGAGAGCAGACAGGTGGCTCCTCCGTGGAGAACATATGTGCAGACACGGACTCTCAGGTCATCCGACACGCAGAAAACATAAACCGGAGAGTGGTTCTGAAGGCTTTGGATAAACCCCTAACAGAGTCTCATATTGTGATGAACCAAAGAACTCAAGTTGCAGTTCATTGGTGTCTCCATAGAAACAAGACATACTGGAAGACAGGATATTGCCAAAGGACTGAAAAATTTAAGGCTCAGCAGAAAACAGAGAAACGTACTTGAAGGATTTTTTTTTCCTGGAAAAACAAAATTAATTATTCATTCTCTGTACCGGAAGCATTTGGTTTCACGGTAAATACTTGATTCTCCGTCCCTGGGATTTACTGTGGACCCTCCTGACAACCTTCAAACACTGTTAGTGGACCGGGAAGGCAACATTTTTACAGCATAATTAAAGTTAAAATGCCTGAAATTACTCAGCCCCCAGTTGAGCAAGGCTTTCATCATGTTGAAGATGCTTCCCCTCCTGGCTCACACTGAGTTTCTGCCCCTGAGACCCTGGGCTGAGGCCAACCTGCCCCATCAGGACCATGTCCCCAGATGGGCCCCTTGGTGGGGAGACCAGGCTGCCCCCCTACCCGCCTCCTTGGAGCTCAGACCTGTCCACTGGCACCCGTGGATGGAGAGGAACAGGCCGTGGGCCCCCTTCCCCGACATCAGCGTGGCCCTCAGCTGATGCAGTGTCCACCTTAGGCACCACCGGGCCGCGAGCTCACTGAGGCCCGCATGTCCAGGAAGCAGAGAAAGCGCCTTCCTGGGTAGCTGACTGTACATGTCAACTTGGCTGGGCTGTGGTACCAGACATTTGGTCAAACGCTAGTCTACACGGTGTAGTGAAGGTATTCTTAGACGGGCATTGCACTGAAGTTGGTAGACCCTAAGTCAAGCAGATTGCCCTCCATAGAGGGGTGGGCCTCTTCCAATCAGCTGAAGGTCGTGGTAGAAAAAGGGTGAGGTCCCCGAGGAAGAGGGAACTCTGCCTCGACTGTCTGTGAACTTCAGCAGCAGCAGAAGCTCTCCCCGGGGCCTCCAGCCATCCGTCTGCCTTGCAGATTTCAGAACTGCCAGCCCCACAATTCCTTCAAGTAAGTCCCTTAAGATAAATCTCTCTCCGTGTCTGTCTGTCTGTCTGTACACACACCCCCCTTCCAGTCCCGCTCTGCCCGCGCTGCATAGTGAGTGGCCCATTTGGCCGCACCCCTCCAGGAGGACAGCAAACGCACACTGGTGGGCAAATGGCACTGCTGGGCTCCTTGCTTGAAGATAACTGAGAATTTCAGGTGACAGCAGAGCCCCAGGCTAAGGGCAGGGCCTTTGGGCGACTGCCCAGCACAGGTGACCTGACAGAGGTCAAGTGGGCACAAAGGGACACGTGTGTCGGGGCAACACCAGCCCACTCACAGCAGCTTGTCTCTGATGGAGCCGGCTGTGCGCATCCCCAGGGAGAGAGACGCTGGAGCGCGGGCGGGCACAGTGCCTTGGAGACAGACCTGGGAAGGGAGGTCCCCTGGGGCAGCCAGGGCTGGTCTTGGTCTCCCATGGCCATTGGAGGCAAGAACACGGAGAACAAGGGAGTACGGGGGAAGGGAGAAGGCGGAGGGGCTCAGAGCTGAGCCGGCGGGGCTGGGGAGGGGCACATCCAAGGAAGACACCCAACCTCAGGGCCCTGGACAAGAGTGGCTGACAAACCAGGACTCCGGGGTCTCCTTCCAACACGGAGATGACAGTGCTGACATCAAAGAGAAACCCTGAACAACGGCAAAATGCCAAGATTTTTGTTAAAAGGTAAGTGTGTGGACATACGTGTGCACACGAAGACTCCAGATCAGGACGTTAGCGGCCTGGGGGGTGGAATTATGGATGCATGATTTTTCTTTCCTTTTCCTATGAGTTTCATTATTAGTTACATTTTTAATAATTAGCTTGTGATTACAATCAAGAAAAGGAACAAGGCCTCTTCCCTTAAAAAAACAAGCTTTTCCCATTCCCTCCAAAAACTCCAAGTTTGGTGGATACACGTGATAACGCCTGTGTGCTCGTTTCTGACTCTGTGTTCGTGGGTTTGGCCCCCCCCGAGCCCCACCACCAAGCACGTGCTCTGACCCCAGTGGGCCCGGGCTCTGGTCTGGTGCCCTCGCTGTCTGCAGAGGGGATGCATGCTGGCTCACAAGGGGGGTCCGGGCCCCATTTCTTCCCTGCCAGCCCTTTCTCAGAGGACTGAGCCCCAGCCCCAAGCTCCCTGGCACGGGCTGAGTCTGAGATGCCAAGCGAAGCCAGTTGAAGGCCAGTCCTTGAGGATGAAATCAGAGCCTGCGATTCTGGTAAACGGAGCCTGGGATTCCGGGGAGAAACATTGTTCTGAAGCAGCTGGTTTAGGGCAGGACCCCGCCACCAGATGACTCATTCTAAACTGACATCCATCGCAACAATGATGGCAATGATTTCGGCAGGAGTGTGAACAGATTCCGCCCCAAATCCCCGTTAACACGAGCCCTCAATGAAGGGAATTGTGTTCCTTATTTGGCTTTTGCACAAAAAAAAAAATCAATAAGCCTCTATTAGGGCAAAAAACTGGAAACACAAACCCCAAATTCCCAGCCTCCGGGGGTACCCCGTGTGCCCTGTCTCCCTGTGCCAGGCCCCCGCCTGACCCCTCCCCGGGTACACTGACTGGGGATTCTTCAACCCTGTTCCAGGCCACCGGGCCTCCACCAGACACCGGGCAGCTGGTACAGAGAAGGATGGTCCCAGAAAAAGCAAAGGCAGATGTGGGGGGAGACCCCTCCCTTCAGGGGCCAGAACACCCCTCCCCCCATCCTCCCAGCTTCTGGCACCTCGGCCACTAGGATCGCCCCTCGCCACGGGGTCGGGCAAGGACCCCAAGCCTGGCAGACGGTCGGGGCTCAACGACGATGTGCGATGAATGAAGAACTGGCTTGTCGTAGGTGTTTCTCCAACGTGCTCCACAGGGAAACACCGCTCAGGTTTCGTTTTGGTTTGGTTTGGGGGATTTTGGGGGAAACTATTCTTTTAATTGGCCATGAAAAATGATACAATCCGAGACGCAGCCCAGTCCTCTTCTGGGTCCTCTCTCCTCCTCATTAGATTAGCTAGTTCAGGGTAAATAAGAACAGCACTACCTGGCCTGGAAATTGGTACAAACCTATGACTCTTCAGCACATTTGCAAAATACCCAGTTCCAACCCACATGGTGAGCCGAGGCCGTGGGTGCTCCGGGCTGCACCCAGGGGGGAGGGCACACACAGGCTGCAGAAAACTTCCCCGAGGCCTGGGTGGTCGGGGGGCGGAACGTGGAGAAGCCGCAGCCGGGCCACAGGTAACGGGCAGGGCAGCCTCCCCAGAGACAAGGCGCGGGCCGCTCCGCAAGGGAACAGGACACGCTTGTTCTCACCACGAGGTGTGACACAGGCCGCCCTGTGCAGATTCGGAGGAGAGAACGAGCGGGGAAGACAAAGGGGACCAGGGGACCTTGAGAAGCTCCTCCATTTTGAGTCAAAGAGGAGGAGGCGCCCACAGCTGACTTGATGCCTAAAGGACACGCCCGAGATTGTCCATGACGTGGCCGAACCCCGCAGGAGTCACACAGAATTAGATGGTGGGCGCAGCCCCTGAGAAGCAGCTGCAGGCTGACGTGTAAGGGGGACGGGGTCCGGCAACGCCCCCCGAGGCGGGAAGGTAGAGGGCTCAGCACATCTGTACGTTGAGAGAAGAGAGTGGGAACCGCAAAGATGGAGAACGTGGGACCCAGATCTGGATGAGGCAGGGCAGAAAGACACGTGCGCCAGCGGGTCAGGGGTTGGCAGGGATGCACCCGGTCCTTCAAATAGTCTCGTATTCATGGTACCGTCAGTGAGGCCCACACATCACATGCTGGAAACCAGAGAGACTTTCATGAAGGAGAAATGCTGCTTTACTTTACAACTCAATAAGATGCCTTCACCATGTGCTAAAATCATGACTCGTGAGACCGGGAAGACAGACCTCTCGAGCCTTAGGATTTTGCATTTTGCCAGGAGCTCACTCCTTTATAAGAGAAGGTGAGTCACTTTCTATTTTAGGAAAAAATTCATTGTGGTGCAAATTAAGACTTTCTTTTTTTTGTGAAGGTACATTCATAGTTCTGACTTCTAACTTTCAGAACCCGGCGTAATCGCTGAGTGGGGAGTGGTGATTGCACAGGAAATTAACGCTCTTAAATTCTCTTTTTAATGATCTACTTTAGAAACGTGTGCCCTAACAAAAGACTAATAATTATCACATCAATTGTCCCAGTTCAGTCAACCATTAAGATCTGATTCTCAAGGATTCATGATACCAGTTAGTACAATTATGAGGAAAAGGGCCATTTCTAAATTCATACTTAAAATATTCATAGAACATTAATATATGTATACTTTATGGAATGACTGAGCTCAATAAAAAATATTTAGAATATGGGCTTCCCTGGTGGCGCAGTGGTTAAAAATCTGCCTGCCAATGCAGGGGACACACGGGTTTAAGCCCTGGTCCGGGAAGATCCCACATGCCGCGGAGCAACTAGGCCCGTGAGCCACAACTACTGAGCCTGCGCGTCTGGAGCCTGTGCTCCGCAACAAGAGAGGCCACGATAGTGAGAGGCCCGCGCACCACGATGAAGAGTGGCCCCCGCTTGCCACAACTAGAGAAAGCCCTCGCACAGAAACGAAGACTCAACACAGCCAAAAATAAAAAAATTAATTAATTAAAAAAAAAATTTAGAATATAAATTTGGGTAATGAAGTCAATATAAGCTTAAACTTCATAAAAGAGCAAAATCAACTTCAAAATCCCCCATAATAGCTGGTGTTTGCAAAAATCAAATAAGAAATAAAGAATCAAATAAATCAGAAATAAAGGGGCTGAGAAGACTCATCACTGAAAGCAGAGGCCATGTCTCGGGGTCACTGGGGGAGGGAAACGGGTGTGAGCAGATGGGGGGGGACTGGAGTCCAGTCCCCAGTGTCCTCTGCGGAAAACTCCTTTTAAAATTTCACATCCTCCTCTGCCTCATTTGAGGAAGAGTTTTCTATAATTGACCACATTTCTTGTCGCCTTGACCACAGTAAACCAGGAGTGAAACCTCATAACTAAGATCAACTGTAGCTGACATTCTTCCTCTTCCTTTTCTATGAATTTCGACAGGTATTTTGAGAGGTACATTTCGATATAATTTATTTATAAGCCCATAATAGACCCTTTTAAGAAGAAGTTTTATTTTTAAAGTTGTAAATGCATAAGACTAGGAAATGATACCTGAATTCACTTACCCCGTCTTGATTTTAAATGGTTTCAGGAAGAGCCTGTTTTGAGTTCTCCTTTTCCCAGATCCAATTAGTCACCACTGATGATCTCCACAGAGTGCCACTTGGTTCCTACCAGGTGTTGTAGTCCAGGTAAAATCTTACAGAAAGGAAAGAGCGTACAGGCGCCTCTCACATGATGAATACCACTGGTTACCTGGCAGCCCTCAGACAAGCCACTCTGATCTTTCTCTAGGAGACAGCCCACGGACGGGGCACAGCTGTGCCGAGCCCGGCTTGTACCAAATGTGGATTCCTTGGCAAGTGTGCCGCACACGTGCTTCTCCTTCTGAGTTGAATCGTCCGGGAGTGTGCTATTAGGCTACCTCTGAGAGCTACGGCGCCCTCCGTGCGGATGCAATATCTGCTCCACTGGTACCCCAGATTTGCTGTTCCCACCCTTAACCAGAGCCAGACACTACGATTACCCTCCAAACACAGTATTTAAAAAACACAGAGAGTGTGTAGGAATGCAAAAACCAAAAAGAGTCAAATAAGGAAAGGAAAAAATAGTCTGAAAAATGTTTTTGTTTTTTGCAAAAAGTCCATGAAATTGTTTTTGAATTATCAACACAACATACTTTAAGTATAGTTAGCAACCTACTACTTGAGTTCTGTCTCCAAAAGATTAAAATAAAAAGTATCAGGAAGATGTCTATGTCAACAGCAGGCACCGTCCCATGTAGAGGAAGGGGACTCACATCTCTGCCTGCAGGGAGCCCTTGCACAGAAGAAAGAAGGTCTCCCTTCTCCTCCTTCCTTTGGGGCATTCCTCTTCTGATTCAACCCAGAGGTTAGGGGACATTTTCACATCACCCTGATTAGGGCTGAAAAGACCAGGGAGACACCAGCATCAGCTCAGAAGCCACTCACTGCTGCAGAGATGGGAACATTTCGCCTCCGCTCTCTGACACTGCAGATGACGTGAAGTTCAGAACACGTGACAGTGTTTCCAGTTTTACCAAGTTCCTAGTTCAGGGGGCGACCTGCACTCAGGGAAGACTCAACCAACCATGAAAGAGCAGAACTGAACCAGAAAGAAAAGAAACACATTGTTGATACGTTTCTCCTAAAATATCTTAGTTAGCCCATTACTAATCAGACATTCAGTAACAACAATAGCAATAGCTATGCATGATCCATGTGCGGGAACCTGTTAGGGGTACATGTGGGTTAGCATTTTAACGTTACCTAAACTCTAGGAGGTAGATGTTATTGTTATTATTACTACTCTGGCTGTTACTGTTATTATTATTTCAGGAACTAGCAAACATTAAGAAATGCAGCAGGTTTAAACATTATTATCCGGTTGTTTATCCGGAACAATGTGTGATGCAAATTTAATTCGATTTTGCAATCATCTCCAGAATAAAGACTTATTTTAAATTTTAGTATACCAAACATAATACTTGTGTATGCAAATGAGGTAATATACATATAATTTCATACTGTTAAACTATCAAGATCTCCATGGCTTCTCCATGTTCAAAAACATTCTGGATCTACGTATAGAATTCTAGGCACTATTTTACCCTCTTAAAGCAACGTTTAACACAATCCATTTCCAGTACAACGGAATCAAAAGGACAACTCCTCAGAGCGGCATGGGAGTGGACGTGACCTAGTATGGACTTAGCACTGATGAGTTTTTTTTTTTAACTTGATAATATGAACATCTGTGACTCATAACTGGGGCTGAGGAAACTGGTTCCTGGTTCCTTTGTGACCACTTAGAGGGGCAAGATCAAGCATGTGCGTCGGGACCTCAGCTGAGCCACGGGGCACTCAGCACCACGGACAGAGCTGATGGGCGCGCTCCCTCCTCTCTGTCTCTCTCCCTCTCTCTGTCTCTCCCCCTCTCTGTCTGTCTCTCCCTGTCTCTCTCCCTCTCTGTCTCTCTCCCTCTCCCTCTCTGTCTCTCTCCTTGTCTCTCTCCCTCTCTGTCTCTCTCTGACGTTCCATCTTTCTCTCCTTGTCTCTCTGTCTTTCTGTCTCCCTCCTTCTCTGTCTCTCTCTCTCTCTGTCTCTCTCTGACTCTCTGTCTCTCCCTCTGTCTCTCTCCCTCTCTGTCTCTCTCCCTGTCTCTCTCCCTCTCTGACTCTCCATCTCTCCTTGTCTCCCTGTCTCTGTCTCTCTCCCTCTCTGTCTCTATCTGACTCTCCATCTCTCTCTCCCTCTCTGTCTCTCTCCTTGTCTCTCTCCCTCTCTGTCTCTCTCTGACGTTCCATCTTTCTCTCCTTGTCTCTCTGTCTTTCTGTCTCCCTCCTTCTCTGTCTCTCTCTCTCTCTGTCTCTCTCTGACTCTCTGTCTCTCCCTCTGTCTCTCTCCCTCTCTGTCTCTCTCCCTGTCTCTCTCCCTCTCTGACTCTCCATCTCTCCTTGTCTCCCTGTCTCTGTCTCTCTCCCTCTCTGTCTCTATCTGACTCTCCATCTCTCTCTCCCTCTCTGTCTCTCTCCCCCTCTGTCTCTCTCCCTGTCTCTCTCCCTCTCTAACTCTCCATCTCTCCTTGTCTCTCCCTCTCTGTCTCTCTCCCTGTCTGTCTCTATATGACTCTCCGTCTCTCTCTCCTTGTCTCTCTGTCTCTCTCTGTCCCCCAGCCCCTCTCCTTTGTAACAAAACAAGTTGACTTCCTTACTGCTGACCGCACTCTGCTCAAGCCTGAGAGCAGAGGCTGCTTTCCCAGGCATGACTAGTTACCTTCACAACGCACACCTTGCACGAGGCCCCCAGGCTCCACCAGGGCGGAGGAGACCAGCCCCAGAGGAAGGAGGCCCTGCCCACTCTGTGCCTGACAGCAAGCTCGGCATTCAGCGGGAGAGAAAGCCACAAAAAGTTCTAATGTGGAGGTACACACATAGCGCCAGCCCACATGGAAACCCGCGGGCCACTCGGGGTCAGGCCCGCCCCACACTCAAGTCGCAGGTTCTCACCCAGGCTCTGTCTCCCACCGGCCCCGTTCGCCCGTCTATAGAACCGGGACCGTCACAGCGTCACAACACTAGCAACACACCAGGAAGGATGATGCAGACCACGCGAGGGGGCGGTTAGAGATGACAGGCATTTGAGCACGTGTCCAACCGTCCCCTTAACCACATCCCAGCCCTTCATGACACCCGGCAGCTGCCAGACGCTGCCCCACTGTCTGTCGGCTGGAAATGACTTCTTCGCATTCTGGTATAAACATCCCAGCTGCACTCCAAAGTCCAGTCCAAACCTACTCCCTCTGTAAAGCTGTCACTGATCCTTCAAACGCAAATTAAACTGACTTCTTATCCGAGGTCCCCACGGCACTGTGTCCACGACTTCTCAGGAAAGCTGTCTCGTCTGCCCTGTGTTGATGCTATTTCTGCCGGTGACCATCTTCCCAACTGGATTATAACCTCATTCAATATATGAATGATGTTTTAATTGTCTCTGTACCTCCAGATCCTACGAGCCTTCCTATTCGTGGTTCACAGTCAGTACATGTTCATAAAACAAATGCATGACTATAGAGCCCACACCCTTGCTGGGGAACCTAGCTATACGAGTAAAGCTGCAAAAGACAGCGTAAGGTAGCAAGTAGAGGTGAAAAGAGCGCTCAGCACACCATCTGCTAGTCAGCAGGCCGTAAACAACTGCTGCTAAACCGATTTAAAATTTCGTTGAAACAGTTTCAACAAAAAAAACCCAGGAGAAATGAAAGCATTACTACTTCAGAAGAGATACGTTACTTAAAAAGATACACCTATGTACTCATATGTATGCATATATGTTTACTGTATATAAAAAGAGTGCTTAAGAATGAAAAGGCAAGTCAGACTGAGAAAAATTACCTGCGAAGCACATGTCGGATAAAAGACAACAGGCACAAAGAATTCTTAAACTCAATGAGAGATAAACAGCCCAATCAATAATGTGCAAAAGACGAACAGACACCTCACCAAGGAGTGCACACAGGCAGCAAGCAAGCACATGAAGAGACGCCAACGCCATACATACAGCCGCTCTGGGACACGGCCCGGCAACTGCTTGCAAAGCTAGACACACTCTCACCATACAGCCCAGCCATCACGCTCCTTGGTGTTCACCCAAATGAGCTGAAAACTTATGTCCACACAAAAACCTGCACTCAAATGTTGATAGCAGCTTTATTCACAATTGTCAAAACTTGGAAGTCACCAAAATGCTCCTGAGCAGGTGTGCGGGGAAGTAAGTAGGTGTGTGGGGAAATACACTGTGGTCCATTCAGACAACAGAATATTATTCAGCTAAAAAGAAAGGAGCTATCAAGCCATGAAAAGACGTGGAAGAACCTTATAACTACATGAAAGAAGCCAATCTGAAAAGGCTACAGAGTGTATGATTCCAACTGTGTGACATTCTGGAAAAGGCAGAACTATGGAGACGGTAAAAAGATCAGTGGTTGCCAGGGGGTGCGGGGAGGGTGGGGTGAACAGACAGAACATGGAGGATTTTTAAGGCAGTGAAGCTACTCTGCTTGCTATTATAATGATGGATATAAGTCACTATACTTTTGTCCAAACCCACAGAGTGGACAACACCGAGAGTGCATCCTTAAGTAAACTATGGACTTTAGTCAATAATCATATGCCAATACTGGTTCATCCATTGTAACAAACGCAACCGCAATGCAAGATGTTAAAATAAGGGAAGGTTCCTGTGGTGGAGGGGGTACTTTCTGCCCCATCTTTCTGTAAACCTACAACTGCTCTTAAAGTCTAGTAATTTTAAAAGGATGGCTCTAGCGGCTGTTCTTTCTTCACTATTAATATTATTCTAGACAAATGGATATTCTGAACTAGGGGAAAATCCTCCGGGGAGCCCACGAGTGGAGGGAGCCGGGAAGGGTGGGAATCTAGGATCAGTCCCATTTCAAAACGGGAGACGGTAGAGCCAGGACAGGAGCTGGGGGGCGGTGCTGGGGAACAGGGACACCCAGCCCCCCTCAAGGCGGCCCACCCCCTCCATCTACAGAAGGACCAGGATGCAGGCCCAGCCTTTCTATCCACTTGAAGGTTTTCAAGAGAACTCTTTTCTTAAACACCTCTTCTATCACTCGCTATTTATAGGAATCACTTTTTCTCTCTGAAAGGCACACTTCACATCTGTCCTCAAACCACTCTCTGTGTTGAGCACTCGATCCAGACTCTGGTCCCGGCTACTTTGACACAGACCATCCAGAGCCATGGGCGCTGCCTGCACAGACGCCTGACTGGAGGGAAGCTCTGTGCCCGGTGACCGACTTCACGTGCAAAGGCCGCAGACCACGGCCGCAGTGCACCTGCATCTACTGCTGTCCTTGCGCTCGGTCTGTGCGCAGAGCTTCTGGTGTTTAAATGGCTCCTGTCCCCTCCCCACCGAGGAGAGGACTGGGCAGGAGGAGGTGGGCTGGACGGCAGCCGCCCCAACACCCAGGGACACGTGCAAGTCGCTGTGCACGCGTCCGCCCATCGACACCTGGCTCTGCCCTCGAACCATCCGTCTGGAGGCTCCCCTCCCACGAGTACGGACACAGAGTCCACCTTTAAAAGGCAGCTTGACGGGTAAGCCGGGTGCAAGACACCCCCAAAGCTTTGCACAGCCCCACTTGTTAGAAAAGGAAGAGCTTTCCACTCGGCCCAAACAGGACCTTCCCTGGGTATAAAAAACCAAGAGGGGGAGAGAGAGACAGAGGGGGAGGGGAAGGGGAAGAGGAAGGAAGGAAGGAGGGAGGGAGACAGACAGGAGGTGTCTTCAAATCAATCCCTGGACTATCGTCTTCCGGGCCCAGCGAGGAAGCACGGCCTCTGCAGAAACCAGCCCTCCTGACCCCTGGGTCTCATCCTCAAGGATGACCTGACCTCTCTCAGGCCTGAGGCACCATCAGAGGTGGGAGGAGGGTTCACCTGACCTGGCTGTCATGGGAGCCGTGGCCTGTGTGGTCAGCGCTCACCCAACTGCACACCCGTCCAGTCGCTGGGACTGAGCACGGCCCTGCCGTGCCGAGTTCAGGCAGGACCCTGCTGGTGGGACCAGTGTCCACTGGATGCTGGTGGTCCCTTTGCTAAGTGGTGTTGAATTTTCTTGGGTAGAACTGCATTGGGTTTATACAACCCCAAAGGATAGATCAGATGACGTCTCAAAAGTCACCCCATATCTTAATCGTCTGATTATGGGAAAGATGAGTGGTGGGGACACCTCTTTCCCTTTCCCCAAAGTTTAACACCCGTGGCCACAGGAATTAAGACACTAAGGCAGTTTCTCTCACCAGAAAACAAACAAAAATATCTTTTGAAAAGTGAGGGTAATAATATACATTATTTATTTGGGGCCAGTTGTGTCATGTTTAAAATTCTGAGCACACAGGCTGGTTTTCATTCTTTGCTGAGTTACACATGCCCATCTATAAGTTTAACACTGATATACAAATATTTTTATTATAGAAATTTCTACAGACAAAGGTCTGATACGCTCCATGGCCATTAGAGAGAAGGACACTCTCAGTGGCTGTTTCTCCCTGGTTCCAGCTACAAAACTTCCTAGTTCCGGGCTATTTAATGGCTGTTTTTGCTATATTTTAAAACTTTAGTATTTATGGCAAATTTACAAAGGGAATGTGAACTGATGCACTCCAAAGGCAGGAGAGAAAACGACCTCAGATGTTTTTGTGGGGTTTCTATTCAAGAATCGTTTTGGAAGGTGGAAGACCCACTCGCTTCCCAACCATGCCCAGGGGTGGGCATCAGGGCGGACCTTTCCTCTTTCAGTAAAGGAAGTGTCTTTCTTAACGATCCTGGTGGCATCAGGGCAGAGGTGCAGTGGGGAGATAATTAGTGGGTTACAATTAAAAATCACAACGTGTCACATGGGAACTCCCTGATTAAGTGAATATGGTGACAGCGGCTTCCCTCGGAAATCATCACAATCTAGTCAGCAGGGTAAACTTCCAAGTCAGCACGTGGGCAGCATCCAGGTTTTCAAGAATATCCTTATGTTTGAGGACGGGAAGATTTCAACAGATCGAGTGCACACTCACGAGACACTCAGCGCGACAGTGATGAACCACACAGGTGAGGCACTAACGGGCGGAAGCTCTTTTCTTACGCGAATTACAGCACAACCTCTAGCGGTCAGGACGGAAGCGGAAGCAGGCGGAGGAAGGGCAGGCAAACGCGTGATGGGGCCCCCGCCCCCGTGTCCCTAACATCCTGCTCTTGACACTCACCTGCCCACCAGCCCTGCTCCGAGAGCCCCACCCCCCCGGACAGAGATGCAGCCCCAGGCCAGGTCCGTGCCACCCCCACGTCCACACGCACGGGGCTCCTAGAACCTCACCAGACATGCACACTGCGTCCTTGAAGAATTCCTTCTTTGAGTCAATAAGTGGGTGATAGAGGATATTCATTTCACCCACACACACACACACACACACACACACACACACACACACACACATATGAAAAGTAAATTAAATAAAGATAAATTAGGAAAATAAATCTAAACCACACGCACGCACACATACACCTGGAAGCTGCGTGCCCAGACGGTCCTCGTGAGTTGGACGCGACCACAAATGCTTCAAAGAGAGATGAATTTTAGAAACTAGAGTGAGTGAAAACCAGGAGGGATGAGGAAACTGGAAAGTCGGGCACAGAAAGAGGCGACTGAAGGGCAGCAGGATGCCTGTATTTTGCAAGAGGTGTGTGTAATGGAACATCTGCACGGTGGCCTTCCCTCGGATGCCCCAAGGCCAAGGTTTTGCTGAATCGGGTCCCAGGAGAGCTGTGCAGCCCTCCCCCCTTCATCCCGCAGGACCTGAGGTCGGCCCTGCCCCCTCTATCCCCACAGGACCCAGGGGTCGGCCCTCCCCCCTCCATCCCCACAGGACCCAGGGGTCGGCCCTCCCCCCTCCATCCCCACAGGACCCAGGGGTCGGCCCTCCCCCCTCCATCCCCGTAGGACTTGGGGTCAGCCCTCCCCACTCCATCCCCACAGGACCCAGGGGTCAGCCCTCCCCCCTCCATCCCCACAGGACCCGAGGGTCAGCCCTCCCCCCTCTATCCCCACAGGACCCGAGGGTCAGCCCTCCCCCCTCCATCCCCACAGGACCCAGGGGTCGGCCCTCCCCCCTCCATCCCCACAGGACCCAGGGGTCGGCCCTCCCCCCTCCATCCCCGTAGGACTTGGGGTCAGCCCTCTCCCCTCCATCCCCACAGGACCGGGGGTCAGCCCTCCCCCCTCCATCCCCACAGGACCCAGGGGTCGGCCCTCCCCCCTCCATCCCCACAGGACCCGAGGGTCGGCCCTCCCCCCTCCATCCCCACAGGACCCGGGATCAGCCCTCCCCTCCCCATCCCCGCAGGACCCGGGGGTCAGCCCTCCCCCCTCCATCCCCACAGGACCCGAGGGTCAGCCCTCCCCCCTCCATCCCCACAGGACCCGGGATCAGCCCTCCCCTCTCCATCCCCGCAGGACCCAGGGGTCTGCCCTAGAGCCGGACGGGGTGAGGCCCAGGTCAGAGCCGTCCAGTCTTCCTCAGATGGAGGTAGATGCATGTCCCAGCTTAGCAACCGAACCACAGGAAATGGCAGTGCAGGGAGGCAGCAGGGCCTGGGCCTGACGCAGAAGGATGGCGCCCGTGGCGTGCAACAGAGCAAGCCTGCAGGCCCCACGGGCTTTCCGAGTGATGACCGGGACACAGCTCATCCAGGTCCAGCCAGGACCTGTCGGGTGACAAGTGACCCAGACCAGCTGAGCCGGCCTTCCTGGCTGCGGCGACCAAACATGCCATGTACGCAGCCCAAGGAGATGGAGGGCGCGGGAGGGTGCGTGTCCTGTAACCTCCACCCTCACGAGGGGTCCCTGTGAGCACAGCTGCGCTGACACCCCAGAGGCCACTGTCCCTTGGGGCCTCTGGGGCATGACCTGGGGAGGGTGCCCTTGCCCCTCTCACTGGCTGAGGAGGTGAGTGACAGCCCACGAAGCCCAGCAGCTCGGGAAGGCCCTCCGGGCCTCTGGGTCCAGCTCTCCAGATGGACCGGCCTATGGGACTCTCTGGGGACATTAGCGATTCAGATCCTCTGTCTGTGAGCTGCCCACTATGCAACCACACACGTAGACGGGAGAAGCAGAGACGCAGGCCCCAGGGCTGTAGGGACCCTAAGGTGTGTCCTAAGAACCCAGTGAAGAGAAGGGGAATCAGACCCCTCCCAACCCCGTGGGAGAGGCAGACGCCGGCCTCTGCTGAGTCTCTGTCTTCAGTGAGAGCAGCCGCCTGAGGGTCAGCAGCTCACTTTCCAGAAGCCCCACTCCTCACCCACCAGGTTTAGAAGCCAAACCCTTGGTGCTGTGTGATACGTGACGGCAACGAAAGATTCCCACCCAAATACGTCACTTTCGGGCCCCGCTGAACGCGGCGCATTTTTCACAAGTACGTGTGGACAGGAAAAGCAGTTTCACAATAACTCTTCTCTAAATAGAAATGTTCTGACTTTTTCCCCCTGATGCCAGTCAGAGGAAGAATGCTAATTTTACTACCAGTTATTATCGGGAAACAGTCACGAATAAAATAAGGACCTGATGATCAAATTTCTAGCAGCTGCTATGTCTTTGGAAATAACGTACCGAGTCAGAGTTGAGACACCAGCCTCCCAGTGTGGGTCCCTGTGCACAGTCGCCTGGAGGGGGATTTGTGTTCAAATGGGGATGAAGGCCGTCACAACGAGCGTGGGGGGGTGGTGTGTTCAGAAATAAACCGCACACGTTGTGCACCGGGTTACAAGCACACAGAGTGGGGCCGTCTGGTCCCATCTAGAGACCCACACTCCGAGGAGGCTGTAGATATACAGCAGCCGTCAGACGCCCTTCCTGTGCCTCCCATGACGAGGGCCCTGAGCGCGTGCACTCGGCCTCTGCCTCCTTAAAAGGGTCTCTGCTAAACCAGGGGAGGGTGTGTGTGTGTGTGTGTGTGTGTGTGTGTGTGTGTGTGTGATGGGGCAGGGGTGTGTGTGTGTGATGGGGCAGGGGTGTGTGTGTGTGTGTGATGGGGCAGGGGTGTATGTGTGTGATGGGGCAGGGGTGTGTGTGTGTGATAGGGCAGGGGTGTGTATGTGTGTGATGGGGGCAGGGGTGTGTGTATGTGTGTGTTACAAGGCAAGTGTGTGCATGTGTGTGTGTGTGCGTGTGTGTGTGTGTGCACGCTCCGAGGAGGCTGTACATGCACAGCAGCCGTCAGACGCCCTTCCTGTGCCTCCCATGACGAGGGCCCTGAGCGCAGGCACTCGGCCTCTGCCTCCTTAAAAGGGCCTCTGCTAAACCAGGGGAGGGTGTGTGTGTGTGTGTGTGTGTGTGTGTGTGTGTGTGTGAGATGGGGCAGGGGTGTGTGTGTGTGATGGGGCAGGGGTGGGTATGTGTGATGGGGGCAGGGGTGTGTGTGTGTGTGTGTGTGTGTGTGTGATGGGGCAGGGGTGTGTGTGTGTGATGGGGCAGGGGTGTGTGTATGTGTGTGTTGCAAGGCAAGTGTGTGTGTGTGTGTGTGTGTGTGTGTCTGTGTGTGGTCATTTTCCTCTTCCTAATCAGCACTGAGGTCAGTGCAGCATGCAGTGGACTCAAAGGAGAAAGGAAACAGTCTCAAACGCTCCTCGTACCAGGCAGAGCCCAGCGTGTGGACAGTCCCCATTCAGCCTGCGTTGAGTCTGTATTTTTTAGAGGATGTCAGTCTGATCCGCTACTGTAAAAACTCGCTCATTTAGAAAAAGGAAGCTATCAAATTAAATAGCATTTAAATAAAAGCGAGGTTGCTTTAGAAAACAAAAAAGCGCTTTGAAGTTACTAATGCCGGTTTGATCAAACCACAGCAGAGAGCTAGCGTTTACCCGCCAAACGCACACCAGCCTCCGAGGGCATCTCTGGTTTGATTGTAGAAGGTCTGCTGTCTGTCACGTTCAAAGAACCGGGTGTGCATCTTACAGTTACAGTTTTCCAAGCTGAACGGTGTTACTATACAGACTTATTCTGAGGCTATTCGTTATTGTTCTGGCCATAAACAGATTGAAATGAGTTGCTAAAAAATATATGCGATACTCATTACTCGCCAACACTTATTGTTGAATTAGTGCTGCAAACCCAGGCTGATGTCACCTGCTCTCCGGGTGGGCGTCTGCTCACACCTGTGCCCAGACCTCCCCACACATGCAGTTGGTCTAAATCAAACTCTCTGCATGGCCCCGAATCCCACCAAGGCGCCTGCTCCCTAACTGCCCCTCTGGGGACCGTGTAGGGCCCCGCTTCCATGAGTGACATGCGTGATCAGTGATCCTGAGCCAGCACTTGTTGCTGAGAAAAAACCATGATTCACAAGCCAGAGAAAGTCCACTGACTCGTTCTGCTTCCTGGATGAGCTAAAGGCCACAAAATACTCCACGGTGACACGGAGCCTGTGCGTGGAAATGCACCTGAGCTCTGGGGACAGAATTATGAATGAAACAGTCAATATTCATCTAAATATGGGCAAACCAGTACCTGCTTCTTATTGGACGTGCCGGCTTCTGCACAGAGTATAACATCTACATAGAAGGCATCTTGGTCGTTGATAGCAGGAACTTGTAAAACCAGATCGCTAGATGCCTGAGTGGATAATAACCTCCCTAATCGACGGCCACTCCCGTTAGCAAGCGGCGGCTGCTACTATTTAGAGGGGGGCATATTTTTGCACAAGGTAAAGCAAAACAAAAATGTCAGCAGAGCTGGGCAAGAAGCACAAGAAGAAACACCCTCAGCTCACTGCTCAAGGCTCGCCGGGCACCTGCCACCATGCCCCTGCCCACTGCCCTCCAGGGACCCGGCTCGCGGGGACCCTCAGCAAAGCATGTCGCTCTGAAGCCCCAGCGATTTCCTTCACAGCCCAGCACCGCCACCTCTGCCAGGGCAGAGGACGGCCGCTCGGTCGGCACCACACACCGAAACCTCCTGCTTCTGAAGGGGTTTACGGCTTTCATGGCATAAACACAAGGCAGCGCTTCCCAGCATCTCAAAGATCTTCCCCCTTTTCTTTCATCCTATTTAATGCAGCTGCAGGGAGCAGGGAGGCTCTGGCTACAGCAGGCATTACAAAGGAAGCTGTCTTCACAGGCTCTTCTCCCCACAGCTTGCATAAAAAACACGGGTTTTAATAACTGCAGGTCCCTGGACTTACTCGTTCCCGAAGGGATGCTGAAGCCAGCAGCCCAGCTGCTGCATCTTTGCTTTAACGAACGGAGACAGAGCCAGAATAGTTCTCGCCTTACCCATCGCTCGGGCGTTCAGTGATTATCGGAATCAGGGTTAATTGGAGAATGAACTTGTCTTCTCAGAATGACAGCGGTGTCGTTCTAGACCGCCGTGCCAGTCCTCTCCCCCAAACCCTCCACAGCAATTAAGATGCTCCCCGGCGGCTACCGCGTCTATGGAGAGATGAGTATTTTACTTATAAAGGCAGAGCAACGTACGGTGGGAGGGAGGACGGTGAGAAAACCTGGTGCAAAGTGCCGAGGGCAAGCTGCTCGCAGAGACTAACGAGTCGGGTGCTAATCGCTCCTGGCTGCCTGCCTGCTGCCACCGCACTAGTGGAAGTACATCTGAGCCGGGAAAGTAAGAGACGAGTCATCCTGGACTTACCGAGGCAAGACTCCCGCCGTGCTGCCTGCAGCGTCCAAATGCCAAGAGCAGGAGGCTTGTCAGCAAACAGGGGGACGTGCGCTGGGAGGAAGGTTCAAAATCACTGCGAGAGAGCAAGGCCAGAGGCCACCCAGCGTGTATCCGGGGCCGGGCAGTCGCGGCGTGGACCAGGCGGCCACGGGGCTCCACCAGACAAGTGCACTGCAGCAGGGTGGCGGGCATGGGATTGCGATGCATGTCCCATATATTCAAGCATAATAGAAAACACGGATCTGGAGTCGACTCCATGTGGATGCGGGGGCCGCCCAGCAACGAGCAGGAAAGGGAGGCTCCCCGCTCGTAATGGAATCAGCCACGGGGGTGGACACCTTCATTATGGTGCAGCCCGAGCCCCCAGGATATCGATTCCAGAAAGCAGGTGCCTGTGCCTCCTGTTTTTTTCAAACGTCTATAATCTCATTTCACAAATGATCCCTATTTAGACAGGAGCCACCTCTTGTGATGATATCATTTTAGCCATAAATGGGCAACTTCCTGGGGGTGTCACAGCACTGACGACACGGCCTCTGGAAAGTGAGTGGGCAGGGCGGAGGCCCCGCCACCCGGGGCAGCTCCCACTGCCCGGCAGGGCTCCCTGAGGTCTGAAAAGTTACAGTCCAGGAAAGCCTTTCACCCAGAGGGCTCCGGACAACTCCTTCCCCCGGGGAGGGGCCCCCTCCGGGCGGGAGGTGGAGGTTGGCCAGGGAGCGCCACACTGGCCTTGGCCACAGGACCCCTCCACCTGCCTCGTCAGGCAGCCCGCTCAGAGGACCTCGGAAATGCTTTCTGCTCACAGCGGAGGTTGGGGGGCTTGGCGCCGCTGTTCCTTAAAGAGCTGAGACCCCACGCCTGCTTCACCCACACCTGCAGTTCTCACTCTCCAAGACACGCGATCAGAGGATGGAGGCAGAGCTGGGATGTCCGGGAGGCTGGGTCCCCGGCATCCATGCAGACAGCCTTGCCACCAAACCTCGGTCCTCTGTACGGGAACACTGGAGTAGCCAGGGAGCTGGGATCTATTTATATCCACCTCTGTCCCATCATCATCTGTACCCAAAGGAGAGGGGACGGTGAGGCTCCAGGACAAGAGAAAGAGGCCGCAGCTGAGTCACCACGTGGAGATTGTAAAAGAGGAGCCCAGGCAGCTTCTCTCAACAAACCCTCTGAACTTTCCCTTCCGCCACCCCGGTGACCCAGATGCCCACGTGGGAGAGGCAGCTTCCCACGGACTCATTCACCACGGCTGAGCCTGGTGAGTGCCCGAGGACGTCGGCTTTACTAAACGACGCCAGGACCCACTGGAAAAGTACTTGAGTCGATCACGGAGGCTCTGGGGCGCCGTGTGTTTCTATGGGCTCGAGTTTTCATCTGACAAATTCCCAGCCAGGGTGCCAGCTGAAGGGGAGAAACCTGTCCTGCTGGGTGTTCACTCGAGTCCTAGGGGACGGGGGCCGAGGACGGTGGCACCGAGAACGTGAAATCCACATATAACGCACGATGCCGCATTCAGGACACAGAGTCATAACGGGTCCAAATGGATGGGGACTCAAGGTGCGTGACGTCACAGGGAGGGGGCCCATGGGATTCGCCTTGAGGACACACATTGGGCTGCTTCCAGGAGTGTCCTCTGGCCCGGTCTCAGGTGGCTTATGGAGGCCCCGACGGGAACCTCGCAGACCCCACTCAGGGAGGAAGGCGCCTGTCACAGCTGAGATGAACACAGGGTGCATCATGTGTGGGGAAGGCATGTCAGCACCAGTGGGTTGAACTGTGTCCCCAAACTTACATCCACCTGGAACCTCAGAATGTGACCTTATTTGGAAACAGGGTTTTTGCAGATGTAATTAATTAAGGATCTTGAGACACAGTGATCGTGGATTTATGGGGCCCCAAGTCCAAGGACAGGCATCCGGGGACCTCCAGGGCCTGCCGGCCACGCTGAGGCCAGGAGAGAGCATGGCCGGACTGTGCCTCGAGGCTCCGAAAGGAACCTGCCCTGCTGACACCACGACGCTCGACTTCCGCCTCCAGGCTGGGGCCAGCACGTTTCTGCTCTTTCACGCCCCCCGGTCGGTGGTCCTTGGCTTTGGGGCCGCAGGAGACACGTGACCCTCCTGTCTGTCCTGAAACATTCCCAGACTCGATTCAGGGGTTCGGCTCCCCTGGGACATTTCACACAGCCGTCACAAGGAACTCAAGGTGCAGATCTGCGTCCCTGAGATCCTCTTGCCCGGCTCAGCGAGCTTCCCCAGCATCTCTGCTTTGCTGTCTGGACGTCTTCTCTAGGGTTTTCTGGAACCCCAGAGCCTAGAAGCTCCTTGCAATCGCCAGCATTTTAATACGTGGGATTTATACTATTGGTAACGATTAGAATAATAATTCACGTCGTTGCTGCATTCTTGGTCCTCCTCGCCTTCCCTTTCTATTCCCGCTGCCTGAAATGCCTTCCATGGGCTGCGTCACCGTATTCTGGTGTTTTCTTCGACCCTGGACAGAACAAGATGCCCGTCCCTGCCTTGGCCGAGTGGGAGGAGGAGAGGACACAGCGGGTGAGGAACCGTGGCCGCTCCAGGGCCCCCACCACGATGAGCCTGCCCGCTCCATCCTCCCGCAGCCTGCGAGCCGCTTCACGGGGGAGGGACTGAGGCGCAGAAACCACCAGAGCCCAGCGATGCGCCCGCACGGCCTGGCTCGCGAACGCAGCCCCAGAAGCCAGGCTCCTGGCGGATGCAGCAGGCCTCCCAAGGGCACAGCTCGGAGAGGCCAGGAAGAAGCCCCTGGGAGCCTGGGGACGCTACGGCCAAAGTGGGGACAGGCTTCTCCAGTGAAGGATGTGATGGGGATGGAGGAGGCGGGGGGGAGGCCTGGGCAACTCACGGGTTCAAGGTCCTGCCGGGGCACAGAGACCGGTGGCCGTGGTGGAGGCCCCTGACTGCTCCCTGGAACAGGGTCTGCGTGTGTCTTCTCAGAAGGAGGGACTGCTTGGTACGTGCCCCGCAGATGACAGAGCTTCACTGAGCTGGATTCACACTTTCCAAGCTCTTAACGCCGGCTTTATTAGGTTTTTTCTGGGTGGGGTGGAGTATAGACACAGGCAGGCACTCTCACTGGGGAAACAGGCCCAGAGGTGTGAGGTCATCTGCCTGCATCACGTCAGAGCACCTCTGCGTCCCACCCTGTGCTCCGAGGACCCGGCCTTGGGCCACGTCTAAGACCAGCACCGACCTCCCCCAGAGGTGCCCGATGGGGACTCTAGTCCCCCTAGATACATGCACCCCCGGTGACCACCATAACCTGGGCTTCAACAATCCCTAACATGCCTGCCTCCTCCACGCCACCTCCTTTCGTCAACACCGATGTCTGGGTTGTCGCAACTCCACCCGAGGCGTGAGAGGTGCTGCACGCATGGAAATGAACAGCCACTCGGAACATCCCCGTGCACTGATTGGTTAGCTCGCAACTCAGAACTCAATGCCCGATCGTGCTGCACGACTCTCTGGACAACTGCAGCCACGTGGCCCAGCCCTGGCAGGCGGTCAGCCTGGGTTCCGCAGAGAAACAGAACCGAGAGAGGATGGATACAGATACGGATGCGGACGAGAGGAGATTCATTACGACGAACGGGCTCGTGTGATTATCGCGGGACTTCTCGGGAGGCCGAGAAGTCCCGCAATCTGCAGCCCGCAGAGCCAGGACGGCCGGTGGAGCAATTGGGTCTGGGTCTGGCGGCTGAGAAACAGGAGGGTCAGGAGAAGGTGGACGTCTCAGCTCAGGCAGGAAGGGCGCGCCCTCTCTACCTACCTGGGCCCTCAACGGCTGCCCGCGTTGGGAAGGGTGGGTCTGCTTCACTCAGTCCACAGATTCAGACACTAACCTCCTCTGGAAACACCCTCGCTGACACACCCGGAAACACTGTTTTACCAGCTACGGGGGCCTCCCAAACTGACACATAAAGTTAACCGTCACGTGTCCAAATGGGAATTCAGCCTTCTTCCCACAGCACAAAGCAAGCAACAACCTACGTGCGATGCAGCATCTCAGTCCCAAAAGGAGGAATTTCAGCAAAATGGCAAAAATGAGACCCTTTGTGAGTAAATCAGACCAAATGCCCAAGAGAAGTCCATCCCTGAACCCACGGGCTCCACCTCACCCCCACGTGGAGACATGGAAGAGCCACATAACACCCATCCTTCTGGAAGCAGCTACGTGTACCGAAACCACGCTCTTGCTAGTGGGTTGGTTTTCTTTTCTTTCTTTTTTTCTTTTTTTTTTTTTCAAAATCCTAGATTCACGCAGAACGACAAATCTAAAAAAACAAGTTCTCACGTTGTATGCAGCCTTACGCTGGAATCCTAAGAGGTGAAGGATTTAAGAATCGGTAAATAGGTGAGCAGTAGCTCAGCACTTTTTTTATATCTCCAGTCTTAAGCATCAAAGCTTCAAGTACTTTGCTTTCCATCATTAAATGAAAGATTATCTTTCCTTCTGTTTTCTTGGCCACACATTTTAACCTCCAGTGTTGGTATCAACGAACAGAGTCACAATTCTTAACGATGAAAGGCCACAAGCTGTTCACAAATAAATCTCATTCAGAGAAAATCACCTCAGAGGCTCTCTTGTCTGCATGGTCTCTGTTCATAACCTCCGGAAGGATTTCGCGGGTGTTTAGAATAGAGATCCCTAATCTTTCAGAGGTAGATGTAAGAAATGAAGAGAAAGTCCAGCTAGTAAGTTATAGGAACAATAAATAAACTGCAGAATTCTTAACAGTAATGCCATTTATATCTCTAGAAGGGAAACATAATTAGTTCACTGAAGATTATGCCCTTGCTGACACAACTATCACAGTGGAAAATAATTCAGCGAAATTGAAAATACATGCAGTACTTGAACCTTTGGATTAAACTGAACTCTCTGTCATCCAAATTTGCCTGTGTTAGAATGTATTTTAATTTGCTCATGTTGCCTAATAACCTAAATTAATACAAACTACTAACTTCAATTTATCGTAACTGCATGCCCATCTAATAAGGACTCCATGTCAAAATTATTCTCGAGTTGAAGACTTTCAGACCTTAAAGATGAAACTTTGTAGGAATCACTTTACAACTCAAAGTCATTTTCCTGGGGTGAAATGTCCCATCAAACCAGGGTCTGACTATTCCCACTGGCCCTTAAGTTCTCAGGCTGGACAAACAGTGTCTTTAGTTCTTCAAGGAGATCTGTCCTTACGAACATGTATAGACATACAGAGGTCTATATATGCCGGTTGCATTCGCTGGAAAATGAAGGCAGGAAGGATTAAGAGCAGATTACTTCTTACTGAGCTGCCTACCGGGCACTATCAGAAGTTGCATGGGTGTAATTGCATTTATTCACTACGGCTTGTCTGGTGTAGGTGGTGGTGTCTCCAATCTACAACTGAAGACACTCAGGTCTGTTCAGAAAGTGACTTCTGGGGAGGCTCTCTGGCCCGGTCAGAGTGCTCATCTCGCCCTGTCCCTCAAGTCCTGTCCTTGATGTCGCTAACAGGACTCCTTTTGTTAAACCACACCTGCCCTCCTGGAGACGCTGGGATCCCTGAGTCGGGGTCCTGCTGGCTCGGGGGAATGCAATTCTTCTTTACTAGTCCAACAGCAACCAAGAGAATAAAGAATAAGTCCTTGAAACGCACATCCCAAACCAGAAAAACCCTAACATAAAACCCCAAACAATCAGTACCCCAGGAAAAAGAGGAGAGCCTAATGGGAGGGAGCCGAAGTGAGCAGAGCACAGAGACAGGCAGAGCGATGAGAACCTGTCCTTCCCCATGTGCACAGACTCCAGCAGTGAAACAGAACTCTGAAACAAACAGGCTTTAAGAAGCTGTGCATGCTCTCACGTCGTAAGTACATGACCCAGTGGCCAGACCTCTCAGAAAACGATTCCACATTATGCACTGACTTTAATCAAAAGTTGTCACAAGAAACAGACTGGGTAGGTTTTCCTAAAACATGAATCATAATTTTTTAAAACCCTCTAATATTATTATGAGTTGCCTTAGCAACATGACAGAGGGCTGGCCTTGCGATGAAACGTGGTCCTGACACGATTCCACCTGGAAGACAGGGAGCTCGCCCACCATCCACGCCCACTGTCCACACCAGCTCCCCTCCACCACCCACCACGACTCACCACTTCCTGTGTCTCAGCAGCGTCTTCACCAAGATTACACCAGCTCCAGCCTGTCCTAAGACTCTTTTCTGTGCTCAAACAGGTATTATTGAGAAGCTGAGGCTTACAGAGATTAAATATTTTGCCCAAATCTATGAAGTAAGAATCCGGGTCCAAACCCAGTTCTGTCAGACTCACACCGACAATTTCTTCAGTGCAACCAGCTGTCATTCATTTCCACGTCGGAGCCTTGCTGGAGTCTGACTCCTGGTGCAGCCAGATGGGGGCCGAGCAAAGGGAGAGCAACCGAAAGGGCAGTTTCCACTGTCGTAGAAGAGTCCTTAGCATTGAGGAAGGACAGGCATTTGGCTGTAGGTGTTTAATGGGAAATGTTTCCCAATAGGACTATTCAAAAATGCATAAGGGCATCTAAGTAATAAGTACAGAGTTTAAGTGGGAAAAGATATTTATTATCTGACTCAGATATTAAACCCGATAAAGCCCTAACACACCCATGGGTGGAGAGCCTGGATCATTTATCACATTAATACTCAGAGCAGAAGGAGGAGACTTGAAAAGTCTGGATGATTCTAAATCATTGTCCTTAAGGTTTAAAACAAAAAATAAAAATCAATTTGCCAGTTTAATAAGTTGAAGCTGAAGTCCTTAATGAACTCACCTTCTTTCACATCCCCTAAAACAGATCTTACCAGTCCAGATCTACTACGAAACCACTTTATGTTTTGAGATTGTCATAGTTTCATCACATAATTAGACACGTAAGAAGGTGTCTCCTCTACCAAGATGTCTGTGCCGTAGATTTGACTTCTCACTAAAATGTTTTGGGAAGTTGATCCTTATAAACATCTGAAACACATGTATAATTCATACACGTGTAACTGTTTTTCTGAGCCAGCGATACCTCACGCGCACTCCTGTAGGGGCAAACTATTTAATTTTGTGTGTGCGACTTCATGCTCAGCGAAGAAAAAATTAGTTTTGTGTGTCATGGGCTAAAAGGGCTGTTATTATTTTGTTAAAAAAAAAAAAGCATTGAGGTTTGAAATTTGTTCTCCTGTCTTCTCCTTGGCTGCCTTGTAAATAAGCCCTATCTTCGCTACAAAGCTCGGATGTCGCAGCGTTTTAGCTTGCTGTGTTTCTGACAAAGGGAACCTGGCACGGATAAATCGCCCAGCAAAGAAAAATCCAACATACCAGTCAGATTTCTACCACAGTTGTCTACACTGTGTGGCTGAGAGGGTCTTGGTGCTCCGGCCGGGTGTTGGGCCTCAGCCTCTGAGGTGGGAGAGCCGAGTTCAGGACACTGGACCTCCTGTCCTCACGTAATATCAATTGGTGAGAGCTCTCGCAGAGATCTCCATCTCAACACTAAGATCCAGTTCCACTCAACGACCAGAAAGCCCCAGTGTTGGACACCTCATGCCAAACAACTAGCAAGACAGGAATACAACCCCACCCATTAGCAGAGAGGCTGCCTAAAATCATACTAAGTTCACAGACACCCCAAAACACACCACCGGACGTGGTCCTGGCCACCAGAAAGACAAGATCCAGCCTCATCCACCAGAACACAGGCACTAGTCCCCTCCACTAGGAAGCCTACACAACCCACTGAACCAACCTTAGCCACTAGGGGCAGACACCAAAAACAATGGGAACTATGAACCTGCAGCTAGCAGAAAGGAGACCCCAAACACAGTGAGTTAAGCAAAATGTGAAGACAGAAGAACACACAGCAGATGAAGGAGCAAGGTAAAAACCCACCAGACCAAACAAATGAAAACGAAGTAGGCTGCCTACCTGAAAAAGAATTTAGAGTAATGATAGTAAAGATGATCCAAAATCTTGGAAATAGAATGGAGAAAATATAAGAAACATTTAACAAGGACCTAGAAGAACTAAAGAGCAAACAAACTGATGAACAACACAAAAAATGAAATTAAAAATTCTCTAGAAGGAATCAATAGCAGAATAACTGAAGCAGAAGAACGGATAAGTGACCTGTAAGATAAAATAGTGGAAATAACTACTGCAGAGCAGAATAAAGAAAAAAGAATGAAAAGAATTGAGGACAGTCTCAGAGACCTCTGGGAAAACATTAAACGCACCAACATTCGAATTATAGGGGTCCCAGAAGAAGAGAAAACGAAAGGGACTGAGAAAATATTTGAAGAGATTATAGTTGAAAACTTCCCTAATATGAGAAAGGAAATAGTCAGTGAAATCCAAGAAGCACAAAGAGTCCCATACAGGATAAATCCAAGGAGAAACATGCCAAGACACATATTAATCAAACTATCAAAAATTAGATACAAAGAAAAATTATTAAAAGCGGCAAGGGAAAAACAACAAGTAACATACAAGGGAATCCCCATAAGGTTAACAGCTGATCTTTCAGCAGAAACTCTGCAAGCCAGCAGGGAGCAGCAGGACATATTGAAAGTGATGAAAGGGAAAAACCTACCACCATGATTACTCTACCCAGCAAGGATCTCATTCAGATTTGACAGAGAAATTAAAAGCTTTACAGACAAGCAAAAGCTAAGAGAATTCAGCACCACCAAACCAGCTTTACAACAAATGCTAAAGAAACTTCTCTAGGCAGGAAACACAAGAGAAGGAAAAGACCTACGATAACAAACCCAAAACAATTAAGAAAATGGTAATATGAACATACATATTGATAATCACCTTACATGTAAATGGATTAAATGCTCGAACTAAAAGACACAGACTGGCTGAATGGATACAAAACAAGACCCATATATATGCTGTCTCCAAGAGACCCACTTCAGACCTAGGGACACATACAGACTGAAAGTGAGGAGATGGAAAAAGATATTCCATGCGAATGGAAATCAAAAGAAAGATGGAGTAGCAATTCTCATATCAGACAAAATAGACTTTAATATAGACTATTACAAGAGACAAAGAAGGACACTACATAATGATCAAGGGATCAATCCAAGAAGAAGATATAACAATTGTAAATATTTATGCACACAACATAGGAGCACCTCAATACAGAAGGCAAATGCTAACAGCCATAAAAGGGGAAATCAACAGTAACACAATCATAGTAGGGGACTTTAACACCCCACTTTCACCAATGGACAGATCAACCAAAATGTAAATAACTAAGGAAACACAAGCTTTAAATGATACATTAAACAAGATGGGCTTAATTGACATTTATAGGACATTCCATCCAAAAACAACAGAATACACTTTCTTCTCAAGTGCTCATGGAACATTCTCCAGGATGGACCATATCTTGGGTCACAAACCAAGCCTTGGTAAATTTAAGAAAACTGAAATCGTATCAAGTATCTTTTCTTTTTTCTTTTTTTTTTTGCGGTATGCGGGCCTCTCACTGTTGTGGCCCCTCCTGTTGCGGAGCACAGGCTCCGGACACGCAGGCTCAGCGGCCATGGCTCATGGGACCAGCCGCTCCATGGCATGTGGGATCTTCCCGGACTGGGGCACGAACCTGTGTCCCCTGCATTGGCAGGCAGACTCTCAACAACTGGGCCACCAGGGAAGCCCCCAAGTATCTTTTCTGACCACAGCGTTATGCAACTAGATATCAATTACAGGAAAAAAACTGTAAAAAATACAAACACATGGAGGCTAAACAATATGCTACTAAATAACCAAGAGATCACTGAAGAAATCAAAGAGGAAATGAAAAAATACCTAGAAACAAATGATGATGAAAACATGATGGCCCGAAACATACAGGATGCAGCAAAAGCAGTTCTAAGAGGGAATTTTATAGCAATACAATCCTACCTGAAGAAGAAAAATCTCAAAGAAACAACCTAACCTTACACCTAAAGCAATTAGAGAAAGAAGAACAAAAAAAAAACCCCACAGTTAGTAGAAGGAAAGAAATCATAAAGATCAGATCAGAAATAAATGAAAAAGAAATGAAGGAAACGATAGCAAAGATCAATAAAACTAAAAGCTGGTTCATTGAGAAGATAAACAAAATTGACAAACCATTAGACAGACTCATCAAGAAAAAAAGGGAGGAGACTCAAATCAAGAGAATTAGAAATGGAAAAGGAGAAGTAACAACTGACACTGCAGAAATACAGTGGATCATGAGAGATTACTACAAGCAACTCTATGCCAATAAAATTGACAACCTGGAAGAAATGGACAAATTCTTAGAAAAGCACAACCTTCCAAGACTGAACCAGGAAGAAATAGAAAATATGAACAGATCAATCACAAGCACTGAAATCGAAACTGTGATTAAAAATCTTCCAACAGACAAAAGCCCAGAACAAGACGGATTTGCAGGTGAATTCCATCAAACATTTAGAGGAAAGCTAACACCTATCCATCTCAAATTCTCCCAAAATATGGCAGAGGGAGGAACACTCCCAAACTCATTCTACAAGGCCACCATCAACCTGATACCAAAACCAGACAAGGATGTTGCAAAAACAGAAAACTACAGGCCAATATCACTGATGAACATAGATGCAAAAATCCTCAACAAAATACTAGCAAACAGAATCCACCAGCACATTAAAATGATCATACACCATGATCAAGTGGGGTTTATCATAGGAGTGCAAGGATTCTTCAATATACACAAATCAATCAATGTGATACACCATATTAACAAATTGAAGGAGAAAAACCATATGATCATCTCAGTAGATGCAGAAATTTTGCAGAATTTTGACAAAATTCAACACCCAATTATGATAAAAACTCTCCAGAAAGTAGGCATAGAGGGAACTTACCTCAACATAATAAAGGCCATATATGACAAACCCAAAGCCAACATCGTTCTCAATGGTGGAAAACTGAAACCATTTCCACTAAGATCAGGAACAAGACAAGGCCGCCCACTCTCACCACTGTTATTCAACATAATTTTGGAAGTTTTGGCCACAGCAATCAGAGACGAAAAAGAAAAGGAATTCAAATCGGAAAGAAGAAGTAAAACTGTCACTGTTTGCAGATGACATAGTACTATACATAGAGAATCCTAAAGATGCTACCAGAAAACTACTGGAGCTAATCAATGAATTTGGTAAAGTAGCAGGATACAAAATTAATGCACAGAAATCTCTTGCATTCCTATACACTAATGAAAAAAAATCTGAAAGAGAAATTAAGGAAACACTCCCATTTACCATCACAACAAAGAGATTAAAACACCTAGGAATAAACCTACCTAAGGAGACAAAAGACCTGTATGCAGAAAACTATAAGACACTGATGGAAGAAATTAAAGATGATACAAACAGATGGAGAGATATACCATGTTCTTGGATTGGAAGAATCAACGTCATGAAAATGACTACAATACCCAAAGCAATCTACAGATTCAGTGCAATCCCTACCAAACTACCAATGGCATTTTTCACAGAACTAGAACAAAAAATTTCACCGTTTGTATAGAAACACAAAAGACCCCGAATAGCCAAAGCAATCTTGAGAAAGAAAAACGGAGCTAGAGGAATCAGGTTCCTGGACTTCAGACTATACTACAAAGCTACAGTAGTCAAGACAGTATGGTACTGGCACAAAAACATAAATATAGATCAATGGAACAGGATAGAAAGCCCAGAGATAAACCCACACACATATGGTCAACTTATCTTTGACAAAGGAGGCAAGAATATACAATGGAGGAAAGACAGCCTCTTCAAGGAGTGGTGGTGGCAAAACTGGACAGCTACACGTAAAAGAATGAAGTTAGAACACTCCCTAACACCATACACAAAAAGAAACTCCAAATGGATTAAAGACCTAAATGTAAGGCCAGACATTATAAAACTCATAGAGGAAAACACAGGCAGAACACTCAGTGACATAAATCACAGCAAGATCCTTTTTGACCCACCTCCTAGAGAAATGGAATAAAAACAAAAATAAACAAATGGGACCTAATGAAACTTAAAAGCTTTTGCATAGCAAAGGAAACCATAAATAAGACGAAAAGACAACCCTCAGAATAGGAGAAAATATTTGCAAACGAAGCAACTGACAAAGGATTAATCTCCAAAATATACAAGCAGATCATGCAGCTCAATATCAAAAAAACAAACAACCAAACCAAAAATGGGCAGAAGACCTAAACAGACATTTCTCCAAAGAAGATATACAGATTGCCAAGAAACACATGAAAGGATGCTCAACATCACTAATCATTAGAGAAATGGAAATCAAAACTACAATGAGGTATCACTTCACACCGGTCAGAATGGCCATCATCAAAAAATCTACAAACAGTAAATGCTGGAGAGGGTGTGGAGAAAAGGAACCCTCTTGCACTGTTGGTGGGAATGTAAGTTGATACAGTCACTATGGAGAACAGTATGGAGGTTCCTTAAAAAACTAAAAATAGAACTACCATACAACCAGCAATCCCACTACTGTGCATGTACCCTAAGAAAACCATAATTCAAAAAGAGTCATGTACCATAATGTTCATTGAAGCACTATTTACAATAGCCAGGACATGGAAGCAACATAAGTGTCCACTGACAGATGAATGGATAAAGAAGTTGTGGCAAATATATACAATGGAATATTACTCAGCCATAAAAAGAAATGAAATTGAGTTATGTGTAGTGAGGTGGATGGCCCTAGAGTCTGTCATACAGAGCTAAGTAAGTCAGAAAGAGAAAAACAAATACCGTATGCTAACACATATATATGAAATCTAAAAAAAAAAAAAAGGTTCTGAAGAACCTAGGGGCAGGACAGGAATAAAGACACAGATGTAGAGAATGGACTTGAGGACGGTGGGGGGGGGAACGGTAAGCTGGGACGAAGTGAGAGAGTTGCATGGACATATATACACTACCAAATGTAAAATAGATAGCTAGTGGGAAGCAGCCGGATAGCACAGGGAGATCAGCTCGGTGATTTGTGACCACCTAGGGGGATGGGATAGGGAGCGTGGGAGGAAGATGCAAAAGGGAGGGGATATGGGGATATATGTATGCATATAGCTGATTCACTTTGTTATACAGCAGAAACACACCATTGTAAAGCAATTATACTCCAATAAAGATGTTAAAAAAAAAGCATTAATGAAAACATTTGATAATGAAAAATCTTTCTACATAACTTATGGCTTTTCTTTACAATTTAATTATTTGGGGGAGTTTGTTCTCAGTCCACAAAAGAGTTTTAAATCTTGACAAATATAATAGCACAAAACTAGCACAATGCAAAATGTCAAATCTAAATGTTCTAAATAATCTTAGTTTCTGCTGAGAAATTAATTTCTGCTGTTTTGTTTTATTTAAATCAAGCAGTTGTTCATTATATGACAAATCCTTTGCATTCAATCTAAGGGGGAATGACAAATTACTGTGCTTGTTTTATTTAATTTTTATATGGTTAGGGAATTCCATGGAAAATGTAAGTATTTGCAGAAATATAATGTATTGTAATATACAGTGCGTTAGACTATCTTAATGATACTGTGATCCAAGGATTTATGTGTATATGATGGTAAAACCAGCCCCCAAATCCTAACAGTAAAATCACTAACTACAAACTCAAGATTTTTGTCTATGAACCAAGCTCAGTCTTTTAATACAGACACTAAAACAGCGTCACCTAATTTTTTAATACTGTGTTTGAATACATACATGACTACTGGGGTTTTATGCATGTATTTTTTTGTTTCTCTCTCTGTGTAGGTGTATGTGTTCTAACTGGGAAAAGAAATATAAGAAATAAATAAAGGAACCCTCCAAGAAAGACTTTGCAGCAAACTCTTAGCTCCCAGTTTCAGCACTTTTGATGATGAACCGATCCCAGACGTCAAATGTTAAACCTGAAACCAGGAAATGAAGCAAGTGTAACAATCAAATTTGTTGTAGCACTCACCACGGCTTTCTTTACACAGAAAGACCCAAATAGAAGTTAAATCCCTCAAAAGGACCCTTTTCATCTTTTGGAAAATATAAACGCTACAGTCCTTGCTCTCAAAGCACTGTGGAACAACTTTCTACAAATAGAATGGGAATCCAGTCTGCTAAGAAGGGTAAGTCACCACGATGATAATGGAAAATAAAATATTAAAGTTTTCATTCTTAAATATTATAACGATTTTTTGCTGCTTGCCAACCTGCAACTGTTATGGGCTTTGTTGCCATGGCGACGTGCTGCTAGTCCCCAGTATGTTAGGCAGAACGACTGTGGGCCCTTTGCAATTCAATCCAAGAATTATCCTGTTTCCTGGTGCTGCTTTCATCAACCAATTCCTGCTTGTGCTCAGGGCTCTTGCTTCTCGTTCTTCTGAGACAATCTTCATCGTTCACACGAGTTGCACTAGAACATTTCCCTTCTCACGTCTTCACAGGACTGGTCTCAAGGATGTCTGGGGGCGGGGTCAGGACAAAGTCTGGGGTCCCCCCTGCCCTCCTGTGCGAGCTCCTTAGTCGCTTGCACTGCGTATGTACGAGACATTTGTATGTCGCCTGAAACCTCACAAGACTCATATGAGGAAGGCACTGTATAGATTAGGAGCCTGAGGTCAGGAAGGACTAAGTAATTTGTCCAAAGGGACAAAGGAGGTTCCATGTCGCCCGCGTTTTGGCCCTGATTCTTTTGAGTACCCCAAACTGCAAAATCGAACACAAAGGATCACTTTACCACTTTTGCAAAAATGCAAACAGCAGTGCACATTACGTCTATTTCCTTGTGTCTATAAATACATACACGTATAAAATAAGGCTCAAGCCTGATGATGGAAAAACTCCACGAGGAGAAGAAATGTCGGCAAATTTATTAATTACGTCACATTTGCGGTTCTCTTCACAGGTTCATACATTTGCTTAACCTGGGCACTCCTGGGTTTGCTGTGTAGACAGGCATTTGGGGGACAGATCCTGAGTTCAAACATTGCTACTATGAATACACTACAGGCATTTCTAGTCTCCTGGTGGAATCTGTCATCACCCGGTGTTGCAGCAGGTCCTCTCCCAGAAATGTGAACTGCCTTTCCAGAACCTTAGAAATGCGCCCAGTATATGGAGTCAAGCTCCTAGCAGACTCCGGTAAGTCACCAGGTCACCAGAACAGGCAAACGTCCCGGGTGGCTGCTCCCACACGGGCACCGGCTCTCACACTGCCCCGGCCCTGCCACGTGACCCCAGCCCTCCAGGGACTCTGCCCTGTGACTTACCCCTCTCCACGCGCCTGGGGTGCACCAACCACCCCACGAGTATCCCCCTCTCCCTCAGGCCCTCCTCTGAGTCTTAGCACCAACTTTCCCCATGAACAGTATGTGTCACATTAAAATGACCTGTAAAAATGGCTTCTCCCTCCTAGTATCTTTGAGGTCAGAGGTTGCAGGTTATTCAGCTTGGAACATCGCACAGCACTTGCCACGGCACCTTATGTAAAATAAATCCTTCGCGTTTGTGGAAAGAAGAAATAAAGGCCCGAGAGAAAGGAGGGAAAGAGCAGGAAAAGGAGAGAGATTCCTGGACAGTGACAGAGCCCATTCGACACAGCACAGGCCGCCTGGCGGGGAGCCCTGTCCCCCCGACGACACGCAGAGCTCAGCGCCCAACACCCTGCCCTGGGGCTGAGTCGGGACGGGGACCTGCTGTCTCTCTGCAGGATGCGCGTTGGGCGGGCTGAGCCCGGCTTCTGCCTCTGCCTCCTTGGGCCATTGCCTGGTGTGCACGCGAAATCATAAACGTATCTGCGTCTGCACATTCATGACCTCACAGCAGGCCAGAATCTAAACCAAAACAAGCCTCCGCCAGCTCTTCCAGCCCAGGCCTCCGTTCAGAGGGAGTGAGTCCCCGCAGAGAGGCCCAGGGCCCCTCCGAGGGGCTGCAGGGGGCTTCCCGGGGCCCCTGCACAAGCCCACGTGCTGAGCGGGGCTCCCCGACAGGATTAAGTCTGAAAGGTCCGAGCGATGAGGCGGATCAGATGTGACTTTATTGTCGGACACAAACAACCGGTGCGCTGAGCCCTCAGGAAACGTTGCATTAGGATGAGTCGTACACTAGCAAATACATTGCCCCATGTGCAAACGGTGTAAATTCTTTCATGTGGGTGTTTTTTTTTTTTTTTTTTTTTTGCGGTACGTGGGCCTCTCACTGTTGTGGCCTCTCCTGTTGCGGAGCACAGGCTCCGGACGCGCAGGCTCAGTGGCCATGGCTCACGGCCCCAGCCGCTCCGCGGCACGTGAGATCCTCCCGGACCGGGGCACGAACCCGCGTCCCCTGCATCGGCAGGCAGACTCCCAACCACTGCGCCACCAGGGAAGCCCCCTCTCGTGTGTTTTTAGTAGAATATTCCTAGTGTGCCATCTTGTACTGAGGGTATTAAAACTAACAAAACCTGTGCTGTGTGATCACTTTGCGTCCGGGTATAAAAGGAGCTTGTGTTGAGGACACGTCACAGTCAAGACGACGCGGCCCAGCGTGCTTTCAGCTACCTGCCTCTGGAACGTGCTGTGTGGACACCGCCCGAGAAGCCAGCTCTCCCGGGAGAGTCTGTGCCACAGGCAGGTGCCTGGACATCACCCGGAGTGGACAGCTCTGCTCTGCACACCCGTCCCAGGCTGGTCCCCATCGGCCCCTTTCCCTCCGCGGCTGCGAGCCCGGCAGGGTCCTCACGGCTGTGCGTCAGAGTCTGTCAGGAAGCTCACGCAAAATGCAGGGTTTTCCATCCTCCGTGGACCTAACGAATCAAGGTCTCTGAGAATGTGCACTTCAAACCAGTTCCTGAGAAACCATCCAGCCTTTTCAACACATGTGTGTTCTTAGATGTTGTTACGTGTAACAGTGAAAAATGTTGAAGCAATTTAAAGATCAAGAATAGGAGCAACAGGGACTTTCCTGATGGTCCAGTGGTTAAGACTCTGAGCTCCCAATGTAGGGGGCACGGGTTCGATCCCTGGTCGGGGAACTAGATCCCACATACCACACGATGTAGCAAAAAAACAAAAAAAGACAGAAAAAAGAAAAGAATAGGGGACAACAGGGAACTCTACTCAATAGTCTGTAATAACCTATAATGGAAAAGAATCTGAAAAAGGACATATATATATACCTGTGTAACTGAATCACTGCTGTACACCTGAAGCTAACACAACATCACAACACTGTAAATCAACTATACTCTAATAAAAATTAAAGAAAGAAAAAAGAATAGGGGACAGAGTTGGAAAAAATCATTACAGGGACATGAAATACTCCTAGGTATTAAACTCATATAGGATAATAACACTTAAAACAGCTGCACTTATAAGTTACAATTTATGATTCATGTTTAAAAGTTGGTTAAAACCCTAGGCACACCACAAACTCAAGTTTGTTCTCTGAAGGTGTAAGTCCAACGTGCGCATGTACACTCGTGTGTGGCGTGGCCGTGCGGGTCTGGGTCTGCGTTCGCCTGTCACACGGAGTGGGTGTCATACAGCCTCGGTGACTGGTTATTTCAGGGGTTAAATATATATGGGGTCACAGTGCATGTTCTTCTTCTACATGTCCTGCATTTCCCAAAGTAAACATTATTTATACAACTGGAGAAAAAAGCACAATGAATTTAACAAACAAAGGAGAAAAAGGTAAGTTCTATCCTCATGGGATATTAAATAAGGAGTTTAGAAAGATGTCCAAACTTCTCTTGCTGGCTGGATACTTCTAACTGGGATGTGTTTACATGGCGGGACCCTGGGTGGGAACCACGGGGAAGAATATGTCCGTATCTCAAAGGCACTGAAATTATAGAGGCAAAAGAGGCTTCATACTAAGCAGTTAAATTTCTAATACTGCTCACAACGTTACCATACATTTTTTTCCTAGTAACTTAAGAGACAATGAATATAAAATCTTTATGGTATAAAAACTCAGAGAGACATTCAATAGTTTTTTAACAAATTACTGATGACATCCTCCTCAACATCTTTCCCCAGGACATTATTTATGGGAATTTATCCTAAAATGGGAGGTAACTTCTCAATGACAGACACGTCACTTTGTCAATCTCTTATCAATCTCATTCTGAAAATTCTGTAATTTACTGTATTTCCTGGAAAACTTTTCCTGAGTTCCAATTGTGACTCAAACGGTAGCATCATGGCTGTTTTTTTGTTTCTCTCCCCTGTAGACAGCCGATGTTGTTTTAATACAGTTGTGGAAATCACTTACTCACAGTTATAGACACACTGAGTTTTAAAGAGAGAGAGTACCCAGGGGAATAGCTCATTTTAAGGAAGAAAATAGAGACCCCTGAGGGGAAGGAGTTGATCCAGGACCTTTGGCTTCAGTGGCAGGAGCGTGGACAAAGCTAGACCGTTTGATGCCCTGTCTGGTCTTGGACGCCCGTTATCTTGGGGCCCAAATCAAGCATATTGTTCCTACCCAACGAATCTGACCCAACCAATGACCCAAAGTGTGTGGCCCAAGTAAACAAGCCAAGTATTCATCACTGTACTTTCTGGTTAGAAATCATTTCAAGCGGAAAGTGCGTGTACTGTCATGCGTCCCCACGTATGTCGCGGGGATAATCTTGGGGGTCTGTTGGCTGGCAGAGAGTAAGCGTAACCGCGCAGACAAGCCTTGTTACCGCAAGGAGGCAAGTTTTAAAATCAGCCGTTATGACACCAGGAGAGGCCCAGCTCAGAACAGAGAGAACAACAGCTTTGTAGTCAGAAGGCAGTGCAGTCAAATTCTACCTTCTCTATGTACTTCCTGCTGAACCAGGACAATTCCCTAGTTTCTGTGGGCCTTCGTGTCCCCATATGTAACCTGGAGACAACAAATAACCTCACAGGACGGGGGGTTGAGTGAGAACACACTCCAGACACATTCTGAGCAATCTTTGTACATTACACACACGTTCCTACTTAAACCTCACGCCAGTTCTATCAGGGAAGTTTTTCTTTGCAGATTAAGAACCTGAGGCTTAGATACTTGGAGAAATTCCCTGGGCCAAACAGTTTCCAGCTGACACTCTAACCCACGCAGGTAGGCGCCAGAAAAACACTGTAACCACGCTGAGTCCATCCCTGCACACCTTAAGGCTCTACAATGTTCAAGCACAGAGGAAAGATTATCATCTCCTTACACAAGACAGACATGTAGATCTACGGACTAAATCTGAGAGCCCAAAATATAAATCATTACAAGCGATTTTCAGCAAGGCTGCCAAGACCATTCACTGGGGAGAGAACTGACTTTTCAACACATGAACCTGGGACAACTAGATTTCCACACATAAAAAGAAGTTGGATCCCTGCCTCAGGCCACATGTAAAAATTGACTGAAAATGGATTGTAGACCTACATCTAAGAGCTGCAACCACAAAACTCTTAAAATAAAGCATAGGAGTAATTCTTTGTGGCCACAGATGCGGCGATGTTTCCTTAGGTATGACACAAAACGCACAAGTGACAAAAGACAGAAATAGGTAAATTGGACTTCATTAAAATTCAGAAGTCTCGTGCTGCAAATATACCATCAAGAAAGTCAAGAGAGGGCTTTCCTGGTGGCTCACTGGTTAAGAATCCGCCTACCAATGCAGGGGACACGGGTTCGAGCCCTGGTCCAGGAAGATCCCACATGCCACGGAGCAACTAAGCCCATGCGCCACAACTACTGAGCCTGCGCTCTAGAGCCCGTGAGCCACTACTACTGAGCCCGCACACCACAACTACTGAAGCCTGCACACCTAGAGCCCATGCTTCACAACAAGAGAAGCCACCGCAATGAGAAGCCCACACACCGCAACGAAGAGTAGCCCCCGCTCACCGCAACTAGAGAAAGCCGGCGCGCAGCAACGAAGGCCTAACACAGTCAAAAACAAGAAAGAAAAAGAAAGTCAAGAGACAACTCTCAAAATAGGAGAAAATATTTGCAAATTATAAACTGATAAGAAACTTGTATCCAGAATATATCAGTTGTCTTTACAACTCAATAACAAAAAGACAAATAAGCAAATTTCTTTTTTTTTAACCCAATTTCTTAAAATAAGCAAAGGATCTGAATGGACATTTCTCCAAAGAAGACATACAAGTGGCCAATAAGCACATGGAAAGATTCTCAGCATGATTATCCGTCAGGAAAATGCAAGTTAAAACTACAAACAGATACCTCTGTACACTCATAGGATGTCTGCAACAAAGGAGACAGATAATAACAAGTGTTGACAAAGATGTAGAGAACCCTCGTGCTTCGCTGGTGGGGATGCAAAATGGTACAGCCACGTGGGAACCAGCTATGGGTTCCATGGGCGTTAGGGTTACCATATGACCCAGCAATCCCTCCTAGATTTATACCCAAGAGAACAGAAATCATAGGTCCACATACATATTGTTCACAGCAGCATTATCCAAAATAGCAAAAAAATGGAGACAACACAAAGGTCTATCCACTGAAGAATAGATAAATAAAACATGGTACATCCATACCATGGGATATTATTTGGCAATTAAAAAGTACTTATCTGTCCTAAAACACAGGTGAAACGTGAAGCCTTGCTAAGTGAGAGAAGTCATACCAAAGGCCACCTAGAACATAATTTTTTATATAAGATGCCCCATATAAGCAAATGTTCAGAGCCAGAAGGTAGGTTATCAGTTGCCAGGAGCTGAGAGAGGAGAGAACGGGCAGCAACTGCTAACGCAGACGGCTTTCCTCTGCAGGTTATAGAACCTGTTCTGGAAAGAGAGCTGTGGTGGCTGCCACCTCGTCGGGGAGACTGAAACCTGCTGAACTGCGTATCTGAGTGAAGTTTACAGTATGTGAATTACATCTCGGTGCAACCGTTTTCGAAACCTTATATACTGCTGTAATAGAGCAGAAACAGAGGCACACGGGCTTTCCCAGCCGAGTGTTCACCCAGTGACTGCTCGCTGTGGCCGAGGCACCGACACCTGGGCGTCCAGGTGAACCACAAGGTCAGCAGAGGACCAATAACCCACACACCCCTGGTCCTCGGGCATCTCTTGTGCATCAGGGCTTGAAGGAGGTTACCGTGCACTCACAATTGTGAAACCCCATACACGGCCAGAAGCTGATGTGAAGTCCACAAACCCACTCACCCACACTCACACGCACGCGTGTGCTAACACCTGTCACGTGGGATTCCGGGTCACCGAGATGGAGAAAACATGCTCACATCATGTAAAAAATCACCAAAACGCCCACATTTGAGTATATTATTACTTGGGCCTTCTCTGGTTAATTTTTTAGCAGAGGACATTTCCTTCAGCCAATTCCAAGGACACACGCACACCTGCAAAGTCATGTACACAGAGGGCTGGGGGCTGGCTGGGGGTTTAGGTCACAAATTCAAATCCGAAGAAGCAGCAACTCCCAGCCAAGAGGTAACAGAATGAGACACACATTTTGACACTCTTGATGAAAAATAGCAAAGCCAATGTTTTTATACCGTCCAGAGTCCATTCAGCAAATGAGAGACTGCATTAGGGGCAGAGCAAAAATGAAACCACTAGGGAAATAAAGGTAATTAAACTCACATTATGCCTCAAAAATAATGTTTCTGTTAATAACCACCTGGCTTTATTCTATTTACCACCAATTTACCAGACCGGGCAGCTTCCATACTGCTGCGCTGCTTTTCGTAACTTTTAGTAGAAAAATCTGCAGTAAAATCGAATAGCCTATTTCTCCCCTTCCTGAGCTACTCCCTCCTTCACCAGTCAAACCCAAAGCGCGTTTACGTCTTGCATCCCTTCACACTGAAATAACTGGGACGCAGGCACCGAGAAGCTGGACCACGGACGCAGGGCTAATGCTCACCACTGTGCAGACATCCCGGGCCGACTCGGGAGGCTCCCTCCTCTCACAATATTTACCGAGCGCTTATTACCTGCCAGGCCCTCTTCTGTGCGCTGGACAGAAAAGGCAACAAGGCAAACACCCAGCCCACGGAGCTGATGTTCTATTGAAGGAAGCAGGGAACGGAACAAATATGTTCACCTTTATGTGGGGAGAAGAGAGGAGAAAGTGGTTTAAGTCTTGGGCCTTTGACACACTAGAGACCGTGTCAAATGGAGATAAAGGCACCGAAATGTAAAGTAGGGAAGGTGGCAGTGAGGCAGGCGGGGGCTGGGGACCTGCGGGGGGCACGGGTGACCCCCGGGTCTCGGGAACAGGGAAGCGCTCGGGCTTGAGAACGTGCGTGGAGACCGGCGAGCCCGGGGCTGGGGGCACAGGAGAAGGAGGTGGCCACGAGGTCCGGCCTGTACGGGGGTGCGGACCCTGCGAGTAAGCCTGTGGGCCTCCTGGGGCATTTGGTCTTTCCAGCGAGTGAGCCGGGAGCCCTGGGTTTACTGGAAGGAGCGTTTAGTTGTCCTGTGTCTGGAGGGTCCCTGGGGCCGCTGGGGTGAGCGCTAAGGAGGGTTAACCCTGAGGCGGGGGGGTGGGGGGGAGGCCAGGGCAGCGGGCGGGTGGCAAGGACGCAGCCTGGACGCCCCAGCAGGGGAGGTGGCACTGGGACGCCGGGCGTGCACTGAAATTAGACCAGCATCTGCCGAGGGACGCGGTGGGGGACGTCAGAGTCCAGGGCAACCCCGAGTGAGTCACCGAAGCTGGACGCTCAGGGCCTCAGGAGTGGCCTTGGGAGGGGACGTGGGTGTGGACTGCATGACACGGTTTAGGCGTGACGCAGCTGGACGCGTCTCACCGAGTGAGGAAGTTGGTGGAAAAGAGAAGAGAGAGGCAGGTGCCGAGCCCGAGGGGCAGAGCCCAGAGAGACCGGAGCGTAGCAAGGGGCGGCCGGGATGGAGGGGGAGCCCAGGGGGTCCCGAGGGGGTCCCGGGATCCGAGGGAGGCCTGTGGGGACCAGGGGTCACCGACGGTGTCAGACGGCGATGGACCGAGAATGGGCGGGTTTGACAGCCTGGAGGCCGCAGGGCCCCTGCCCTCTGTGCAGTGAGGCTGCCTGAGCAGAGGAAGGAGGTGGTGACCCCCTGAACGAGCAGAAGGACGGGGGAAGCATCGTCAAGAGAGATCCTTAAAGACGGAGAAACGTCAGCACCCCCTTGCTTCGACGGGATGCCTTGCACACGCACAGGCGACAGGGGCGCATCCTTGGGGCGTGGCCCAGTGGGCACCTGCGGGGGACGCGAGCAATCCCGGGGTCGCCGTAAGGCCGGGGTCACGCGGGTGGAGTGAGGCCCATCTGCGCAGCCCCGCTTCTCCTCCACCTCGTGCGGCCGCGGGGCGGGTATGGGTGCCGGCGAGACGGGGGCAGAGTTTGTGGGCTGGGATGCTGCCACGTGAGCAGGACAGACCCAGAGGCGGGCGGGGGGTCTGCGATCACGGGCACTTCTGTCCTTCTGCCATCTCGATACTCCATTTATCCGGGATGACTAAGTGACAATTATTTAACGGTTTGCTGTATTTCAGGGTTTAAGGCGACCAGCTCATCTCGACAAAATTGTAAGGAGCCCCTACTCTTGGCAAAGTGCTGGTGGGAAAGGGGGACAGAAGACGGACCAGAGTCCTCCCTGCGTAAGCTGAGAATCCAGCAGGGGGACCACGAACTACAGACCGTGAAACAGGGTAACCAGACCGTGAAACAGGGTAACAGGATGCCCGTGGGCCAGCGCTCCATCCTAGGGGCTTCAAGAAAAACGTGGAGCAGACAACCCGTGGTGTCACCACAGACCCTCCAGCCGAGGCCACCTCCTCTCCCCGGCCACTGCCTCTCGGCCAGCCGCTGCACAGAAGCCTCACCACGTGCAGTCTTGTCCTCATTACTTCATTGCCCCGCCCCCGCCGTCACCCAGTCTCTCTCAAAGGAGAAGATGCGCCCTGACGAGGCCCCGCCCTTCCCCTCGGTGCCGGTGCCGGCTCCGTCTGGTTGATTTATCTGAGGCGCAGATGTGAGCACGTTGCTATTCGATAAAGTGACGTGTTTTGGTCTCTCTTCCCCTCACACCTGGTCTAAGGGCACGTGGACCTGCCCGTCCCTCACTGACAAGTAGCCACACGTCCTATTCTACCTTTCTGGTTTCCACCACCTCTGACCGACACCTTCACCATCGTCCCTCTGCAAACTGTCGCCTCCCGAGAGTCCCCTGCAGCACCGCGGCTGGAGTTACCTTCACAGATCCCCAAACCGACCAGCACTGTCAGGTCTGGGGAGGGGGCCCTGACACGGCGTCTGTCTGTCGGTCTGCAATGCTCTCCCGTCCGTCAGTCCAGGAAACCGGCACACGTTCCCAGATCCCTGGAAAGCAGCCCGTCTCCGTGTTTCCTCTGACCCCGCGGCAGAATCACAGAATCTTCTCCGGTCCTGGTGGCATTTCTGACGCACCCCATCAACTACCATGATGGAGGCATGAGTTACGTCCACGCGTCCGTCCTCTCCACGCTCTGCCCGGGCGGGAGAGCTGTGTGCCGGGCTGTTGCGGTGGCAGGTGCCCCATCAAGGCCGCTGTCCCAGGCTGAGTGGCCCCTGGTGGTTTCCTCCCCGCCATTTCCCACGTACACCTTTGGGTGACACCAACCCCAGGTACGGCTTCCCCCCAGCATTCACTTTTACAAGATAAAGATAATAAGTACTTTGATAGAGATTCAAGGTCAGAAATTAAATCCTGGGCAGCCTCTGAGTCCTCGGGAACGTTTCCCAAAAACTCTCAGGAATCCAGCCTGGACCTGCTTTCTGCAGGGGCCACGTGTTCCAAGCATCGGGGCCTCGACCCTGGTGCGCATGCAGTCCACACGGACACCGGGCTCCACGCGTGCTGTGGGGAGGCGGCAGCTGGGCTCCAACCTCTGGCCAGACGAGGCCTGCGTGGTGGGCAGGACCCCCGACAAGAGCGGACGGAGTCAACCTGCAGAGGCGACGCCCACTGGGCTAACACTGGGCTCCCCCGCCGTGGCCTGGCCACCTCCGTGTCCAGCGTCCGGTGCGAGGACCGCCACAGAGCCCCTCGCCGACAGGTCTGGTCTTGTGCTCTACAGCAGGTGGACGGCCCCATCTAGGGGACACACACGTCCCGGCTGGCAGCTCTCGGGGGAGCTCCTTCTGGCACCCACACCAGGCCAGGGGAGAGTGGTCACTCCGGGAAGAGGCTGTCATTGGAGATTCTCCTCTCTGCTGCCAGTGGCCAGGGGCACCTACGGCAGATGTGGGAGGCCCGTCGCCTTGGGGCCGATGACAGCAGAGACGATGGCAGGAGGAAACCCCTCCCGTCCCCACTGTCACTCGTCCCTCACCGGACGCTTCCCAGCACACGACCACCCTCCTACTTTCAGGGCACGCCCAGCATTTAGGCCACAGCTTGCAACTCTGAAGCAAAAGCCAGAAGCGGTGGAAGGGTTGGTCCCCGTATGTCCACAATTCTAATCAGCTCAGCACTGATTTTCCTGTGTTGTCATCGTCAGCATCACCATCACGCCCTGGTTTTTTGCTCCACCCCAAACAAGACGTGGCTTTAAAAAAAAAAAAAAAGGGAACCCTCTTAGCACACTGACAGCAGCAAGGTGTGATGTGAAAACGTGCAAAAATGTTCCAGGAACCACAAGGGTCACGTGAGGCCCCAAGTACAGCCACCAGAGGGTCAGTTGAGCTGGGCGAACGCCCCGCCGTCTCCGGGGCCCTAAGCCATGCTGGCGAACCCTCCAGGACTGCAGTCCTCACTCAAATGAGGAGAAAGGCTGGCGTCACTGCAGCGAAAGGAAAAGACACCTGCGTGTCAGGACTGGGGTCAGTGCCAGGTCTGCACGTGAGGCCAGCTGCCAACCACACGTGCAGGGCTGCAGCCAGAGCAGGTCTGGGTCCCGGTGGGCGTGGAGGGACAGAACACGTGAGGCAGGTGCTAACCGGACTCCTTCAGGAAGTGCGTGCTCAGAGCCCAAACACGCGGCAGACCCCGAGCTAATAAGACCACGGTGCCTGACCCCAGGGTTTCCAGAATGAAGGATAACGAGATGGCTCTGATGTGATGACCTTGATGCTACCATGAAACAAGGCTTCCGTTCCTTAGAAAGATCAGGTCAATAGGTGCTAATGTTGATCCTGCTTTAATTCCCCAAATTTAAATGATCCTACAGTTATATTTTGCATTCCAATTTTATTTAAAATTAACCATATCAAGGGTCAAGGATAGATATATGCCCTAAAGAAAAAGGAAGAGGACTCTGCACCATTCCCCAGATCCAGCAAAAATTCAAAATGCATCCTCCGCCTGTAACAGGAAGTAACTGAGGCAGAAGTTTGGGTGCATCCTACGCACTTTATTTATGGCAGCATCCTGCACTCATCCGGAAGTACCTCCCAGATCACAGGGGCCGCGACCGGGCTGAGATCGATCCCAGAAGGAAAGGCTTCTCTTGGCCTCCGGTCGGGATGCCATGAGCAGCTCCCTGCTGGGCTCACGCGGTCACTGTCCCCAGGCCGTCCTGACACTGGGTGTCTCCACAGGGATGAGCCCCACCCAGAGCACACCTGCCCATTTTACAGATGAGGACATCAGGGCTGGAATGGAATTTCTGGAAAATCACAGACACTTATTCACCTTCAGATCTTTCCACCAGGTCAGGGTCAGGCCTCTTAAAGGTGTGAGAATTGTGTGTAGCTCGAGACGGACACACACCAGCCCCTCAAAGGGACAGAGACCCTGAGAAGCCTGCAGGCACGTGACGACACAAACATGGGTCCTCAGACCTTCTTACGAAACAGTCCCATTTTCTGAGAAACAACTGAGTTTCTGAGTTTCCAGCGGACAAACGTCGGGTTGTGGCTCCGCGTACAATCCTTCCCGCCCACGAGGTAGTGCTGACCCTCACCTATTTTCAGATTGGGCTGCAGTTCTGTTATTCCTTCGAAGCCCCTAATTTCATACAGAAATGGAGGCTACAGGGAAGAAAGCTGAGAAATGAAACCATGAACCAGAGAGGGCTTTTAATTGGCCCAAGTTAGCAAACTCGTAACAGACTTACTTCCTGAGAATTACTGCTAACTTTCAATCTTTATTTATTTCCCTAAATGTTATTTAAGAATTATCTCGCTCTGCCACTCAGTTTCCAATTTGGTGTCTAGCAGAGGCTCCCCCAGGGGATGCGAAAATCGTAATTTCATGGGAGGCTGAGGGCGTTTTTCTCGTATCTTCAAGTTCAGGGAGCTGTCCTGAGTGCTGTCTGATGCTCCTGGCACACAGGAAACCTCAGACCCAGGGTCCTGGGGTCATTCTCGAACAGAACGCCCCAGAACCGAGCCCACCAGTCCTTAGAGGGAAAGAATTACCTGGCATACTCATCCCAACAGTTATTATAACTCCATTGAGCAACGGATGGAGGACCCGGGCTCTCCATCTGTACAGGCTCTGCCTTTACCAACCCAGGCACACGGATGTACCTACGGTCCACCTAACACGATACCCTGTCCACGGATGCGCACGCAGTCCACCTAACACGATACTCTGTCCACAGATGCACACGCGGTCCACCTAACACGATCCACTCACAGCTCGTAAGCACACGAACCAGGCAGTCAGGCGGCCTCTGCAGGCCCCACGGTGGGTTCCCTGGCCCTGAAGCAGCCCGCGTGGCTATGCGCACTGGAAACTCACCACCTTGCTGTCTGCAAGGCCTCCGCTTAGACCAGTGGTTCTCAGCTGTGGTCACCGGACTGGCACCTGGGCACCGCCTGGGAACTCACCAGAAATGCACTCGCTGTGCTACCCCCTGGACCTACTGAATCAGCAAGCCTGGCAGGCGGGAGGGAGGGTTGTGGCCGCCTGAGTGACAGTGAGATCTTCCGGCGAGTCTGAGGCCACTAGTGTCTGTCGGACCAGCAGGACAGCATCAGCTTGAATAGTTCAGTGGCCTCAGAAGTTTCCAGAAGCCAGGTTTGTGTGTTTCTCTTCGATTAAACTTCTAGGAGAACAGCTCTCCAAGGAGCCAGCTGCTGCCCACTAAGCAACACACGCAGCTTCCAGGAACTGCAGGTGTTTAAAACACTGCTTTTGTCGTGTGCAAAAGTGCACCCACTAACGAGCCCTTCGAGAGTAACACGCACGGGATCCCCGAAACCCTCGCAGACACAGTCCCGTCTCTCCAAGACATCGGGGAGAATACCACCCACTTCAATCCACGAGAGCCAGGCCCTGCTGGGCTCCGGGGGGCAGCGGTCATGGAGAGAGCCCCCCGGCAGCCTGACAATCAGATAAGAGGAGGGACAACGCTGGCCCCCAAGGATGGGCCTGTCGCTCTACTGAGGGGTTTGAATAAGAGGTGTAGTTTGGATTAGACAAAAGCTTGAAGACAGGCTTGCAAAAGGGAACAGCAGGGGCAGTCGGGTGGGAGGGAGGGCGGGAGGGACCCTGCACCCCAGGGAGGCGGTGCCCCGAGCCCACAGGCGCTTCTTCGCTCCTTCATCCTCAAGGGGGCCCAGCTCGTCCACCTGCCCAGGCTGAAAACACACCATGTTGGGCGACTCTTCACGGAGGCCAAGTCCAGCCAGCTGGACACAGCACAGGGTGCCAGATGCTCCCTGGCATCTTCAGGGGCCCCATCGGGAAGATTGAGGAGGAGAAGCCGAGCCCCAGCGGCCCCAGGAGAAGGTGACGACACCCAGTATCCAGCAACAAGGCGCTGCCCCCAGACGTAATTGAGGGTAAAGAATCGCCCGCCGTGATTTCCGAGGGCACTTACGTGGAACACATTACCGCACTTTTTTACTTCCTTTCACCGTCCCAGGCCCATCTCCCTCGATGGCCTCCCGGCTAATATCACAGCCTCTGGCACGTCCCCTTCACTCTGCCGGCCCCTCCCAGCCAGAGTGACCCCCAAGAACCCAGCCCCTCCTCCCCGTACAAAACAGGCACCGAGCACCCAGCTCTCTATTAACCTGCCAGGCCCACGTCCACAGCTTCCTTGGGTGCCCAGGGAGCCGTTCCGAATCCCCGGGTACCTGCCTTCCCTCCACAGACGAAGCGAGAGCCCCATCCCCCCAACACACCTGAGTAACTCACGGTTGCTGCTGAGCACACCTGTCCAGCCCGAGACCAGGTGCGCGGGCTCCGCGGCACAGGGCACCCGCTGTGCGGTGGTCCTGGCGTCTAGCGTCCTGTCTACCCATCTCCAGAACAAACACGGGAACGTGCAGGGCGGGCAATGAGACAGCGTGTTGATGAGCAACCTCAGATCTGACTCCCAGGTTCAGGCTGAGTCTCTGGGCTTCGCTCACCTGCCCTCCTCCCAGTAACATGGAGCTGAGTGGCCCGGCCCACGTGCCTGCCGTGAGGGTCCTGTTCATCATTTCTGTCACTGGCCGCTGGGCGCACAGCCTGGAGCTCAGAGGGGGCTGGCACTCCGAGGTCTGCTGCCACGCGTGCGGGCGGGGTGCTGAGAGGTGCCCCCCAAGCCCGCCCCTCTGCTCAGCTAAGTCACCTGCCAGTCCGTCACGTGCTCACAGCCTGGCAGTCCTTGTCTCCTCAAAGGCAGCCTGATGGCCACGAGGACACCGGCGCTCAGGACAGAACACGCGACGCAGATGAAGGCATCGTGATGTTTTATTTATCTTGAAAATCACGCCCAAATACACAATTGTGAACAATACTTTCATTCATTTCTTGAGGCCCAAGCCATAACTGCATTGGTCCTTAAAGCTACGACACTCCGGTGGCAAAAGGATGCTTCAGAGACAAGCACAAGACCATCGCCCTTCTCCGAAGACAAGGCTCTCTCTCCACTCTCGGGAGGGATTTGTGGTTTAACCTGAAGAGGAACTGACTCCAATACTGAGAAGCGGTCCCTTCCCGTCCACGTCCAGCGTCTGGCTTCTCAGATGTGGTGAAATCTTCTAGCACACAGCCACCTAAAAAGAAACCCAGATCAGAAGACGTTTCCATCAGCAAAACAAAGTCGTCCTGAGAGCTCGGACTCCCTGGGTGTTCTAACGCGTACTCAGCATATCAAGGTCGTTTTCACCAGGTCTGGCATGGAGTGATGCCTTTGCTCAATTAGGAGACACGTGGGTCGTGCTGAGCCCCTAACAGGAGAGCATCTCCGGGTCCAGGTACCTGCTGCTCCCACCGCAGGGCAGCCGGGAAGTGCCCGGGCGTTGCCCTCACACTGCCACCCCGCCCAGGCTACAGAAGCTACAGCTGCCACCGTTTTCCATAAATGAGCTAAACACAATGCCGGCCTGTGCTGACTGAAGCCGGCCAAATGCCCCAGAGGCAGAGGTCTTTTCAGAAGTGCCGGCACTTTTACAGACATTACTTAAATCACACGCTGGACACAGACTAAAATCATCGCTCAGCAGGGACGAAAGTCCCTGGGGCCTCATTGGAGGGCAGAAATTCCAAGTCAATGGGCAAACTTGCTTCTTTAGCATGAAAGATCCAGGTTTGGAAACGGCGGCCATCAGTGAATTCATTTCTAATGGTAACGGACTACTTTAAAAGGATTGTTTTTAAATGTAGTGGAGAAATCTTCTAAGCATCATAATGATTTTTATTTTTTTGGTAAAATTATCCTTAATAAAAATGGACTCATTCAAACATTTCCATCCTTTTGCATTAATGCGCTCTCTGAAAGGGATCGTAGATTTCTGTGTGCGTTGAAAATGACCTCAGAAGGACACTTCAGAAAACTCTGAGTGCCGGACCCAAGGGTGCTCGGCCGGTCGCTGGGACTGGCCAAACGGGAGGGCCTGACTGGGCCACCTGACTCGTAGAAAAAGACGCCTCCTGGCGCTTCCACCTCCCTGGTGCCCGGAGAAGTCACGATGCCCCCTTGCTGCCTTGGTTTCCTGGGATTTCTGCAAAGGAAGCCGAATCTGTCCTATACTCAGCGAGGCACAGGCTGCATTGTGACACAGCACTGGGGCATGTCTGACGTGACAGCAGCATCTGCTGAGGAAACAGCAGCGGGCGGGGGGCTCTGAAAACAGAGGAGGCGGAAGACGCCCCCACCCCGCCTTGAGGGAAAGTAGCTTTTCTTAAAATCGTTATTATTTTTTAAACAACAAAAACAACTTACCGTGTCCGGGAGGCCGCGTGGATCCGGTGGAGGGTCAAGCTCACACCCTGGGCCCGTTCTTGGATTTCTCTTCAGACCCTCCATTGCCTGAGGTGAGAAATTTGCCCTGTGTTGACTCGTTTCCTTCGAAGAGAGACCGAAGATGCCATACCGGCTGTTTGTGCTGGTTTTGCTTAGATCAGTAAACGAAACCTTAAGAACGTCACCTCTCCAGATAGCGTCTTGCTTCCTGTCACTTGGGTGACATCAAGAGTACAGTTGCTTATATCAACGAAAACCGCAAAGCAACCGACACAAAGGAAATGTGGAACATGCGTCCTCCAATCTTCCACAGACGGGCAAGAGCACGTTTGTTAACTCACTAAAGGCACCGAGTACTAAAGATTAAAAACTAAAAATGTTTTTTGGAGAGTATTTTATATTACATGCTTTAAACCTCACTTCTTTCCAACATTTTAAGGAATGATAAAATCCATACTATGACAGATGCCAAGACAATCCAAACCCTTCAACGGAACAAGTGGACATGCGTCTGAGCTGCCCTCACCTTAGAATCCCACGTCCTGCAGCAGGGCTCAGGTCGCCAGAGCCTCGGTGTGTTTTGATCAGTAAGATTAGAATAGATCTGAATAGAATTGCTTTTTTTTTTTTTTTACGGTACGCGGGCCTCTCACTGTTGTAGCCTCTCCCGTTGCGGAGCACAGGCTCTGGACGCGCAGGCTCAGCGGCCATGGCTCACGGGCCCAGCCGCCCCGCGGCATGTGGGATCCTCCCGGACCGGGGCACGAACCCGTGTCCCCTGCATCGGCAGGCGGACTCTCTCAACCACTGCGCCACCAGGGAAGCCCCAGAATTACATTTGAAAAATATTTAATTAGTTTCCTTTCACCTCAAGAAGAAAATACAAGGGAACCGAAGAGTTTGGGGGGAAGAAACGTAACGCGTCACTTTTTATTTTTAGGAGGGGCCAGCTGTGTGTGGAAGTTGACGTGTGAACAGACCGCGGGTAGGAAGGCTCAGGGCGCCTGGTTCCCAGGTCCCCGCGGGCTGGGAGTCTACGCAATGCTGCGGCTTCACAGACGACCTGGGGGGGGGAGGAGGGGCTGCGACATCAGCTACTGTCCCATCTGGTCATTACATTACAAAAATGTAATGGATTTTTTCAAATTCTGAAGTTGCAGTAAAACTGAAATCCTGGCAATCAGCCTGGTGAACGTGCGGACCCCCCGCGGTTACAGCTGTGACCGGCCTCCAGCCACCCGTTACCAGCTTCTTCACTGTCCATCTCTCTCTTTCTGCTGGCTTCTGCCCAGAAGGACTCAAACCAGTTCTTGTCCTTTCAGCTCACAAAAACGCCCCCCTGCTGCTCTAACGCGGCCTCACCTTCGGGGACTGGACGTGTGTGCGGGGACCATGCAGTGAACACGCCTCTCCCCCTCCCTCCCAGCAGGGTCACCCACAGCCGACGACCTCGACGCCGCTGGCTCTTCCAGCTTCCCACTGCGCCCCGGCTACACTTCCTCGTCCCCTCCGCTCACCCCGCATCTCAGGGCTCCTCTCCCCTTCCTCACCCACGTCCTTTCTAAGAACGTCTCAGCTCCAGTCCACGTCCTGATGCTGACGGATCTTCCCAAAGCAGCTCCAGCCCAGACCCTGCACAAGGACGGCCGAGGCCACCTGGACGCAATGGTCCAGAGGCACAGCCTTGGAACCAGGACTAGGAGGTCAGCCCTCACGCCCCTGCCCTCCCCTGGCGTCCTGCCCACATGTGAGGGCCACTCGGTCCTCCCGTCTGCTCAGCAGGACCCAGGGGTCAGCCTGGACCACCCCCTTCTGTATCCGCGTCCAGGTAACTGTCAGCACTGCTGATCCTGCCGCCAACACCCCCTTCCCGTGGCTGCGGCTCCCCCGCTCTGCTCCCCGCCCGCCCCCCAGGCCACCGCGTCCCCGGGTTCCTGGCAGAGTCTTTGGAGGGTCTCTCCGGGTCCCGTCCTCCGTCTGCACCTCTAACCCATCCTCTGTGCCACAGCCCTAGGGAGCTTCTGGAGATGCAAATCCCAGCCAGGGACGCCCAGCATAGAACAGCCCTGGGAGCTTCCCGCTGCCTTTGAGACTCCAAACTCCCACCACGGTTCACGACAGTCTGCGAGCTGACCCCCACCCTCGCGCCCGTGTCCTCTCTCACAGCTCTCACACTGCACCCCAGGCGCGAGAACCTCCTTCCGACACGCGTCCTGCCGTCCACGCCGCGTCCGGGGCCTGAACAGCTACGCCAGCCCGGAGCCCGGACCTCGCGGACGCCCAGTGAACATCTGCCGCATTAACTAGCGCGTCACGCCCCACATGCTGGGGTTATAAGCCTGTTCTAGAACAAGGCATGAAGTAACTGTGAACATGGGAAACGCCTCCATTTCCCACTGCCTTTCCTGGGAAGCTGTTCACTGAAGAATCGTAACTAAATTCTGAAAACCAAAGGCACGGCCCTCAGAGATGCACCTACCACAGAGAGTGTGGGTAAGCACGTCCACCTTCTCCCATAGGATCCTGAGCTGGTTAACACTGAAGCACAAATGTGAGTGATTTTAATAATTTATACCTACACCAGTCATACCTAAAAGAGCAGACATTTCTAATGTTCAGTGATAATCTTTAGAATTCCCAAAGGAAAACGAGCATGTATTTGTTGGGGGACAGTCACAATATCCATTTTAAAACTTGTCACTACTCTTGTGGGCATTTTAATAAATATTTCAGCTAAATAAGATAACTGAAAGATTAGATTGTCATTAAATGTTAAGTTATATATAAATAAAGTTCACATATAACTTAACATTTCACTTGAATAAGAAGTTTGAGTTATTATGGAAATAACTTAAGTGTCCATTGACGGATGAACAGATAAAGAAGATACAATATATATGTTACATATCATATATAATACACACACACACACACACACACACACAATGGAATACTATTCAGCCATGAAAAAGAAAGAAATCTTGCCACCGCGACAACATGGATGGACCTTGAGGGTATTATGCTAAGTGAGATAAGTCAGACACAGAAAGACAAATGCTGCATAGTGTCACTTATATTCAAAACAAAAACAAAAAATAAGTCAAATTCATAGAAACGGAGAGTAGCAAAGTGGTGGCTGGGGCTGGGGAGACAGCTGGTAAAAGGGCACAGACTCTCAGCGCTAAGTGGGTAAGATCTGAGGACCTGATCTGAACAGGTGATGACACTGCATTGTACCACTGACATTTGCTAAGAGAGTATAACTTAAATGTCTCACCACCAACAAAAACGGATAAATATGTGAGATGATAGGTATGTTAATTAACTATAATAGTGGGGATTCCTTTACTGTACATACCTCTACCAAATCGCTGTGACATACACATATATCTCACAATTTTATGTCACTTATTCCTAACAAAGCTGAAGTTAAAAGAGAAGAAATCTGAGTCAGACCAAATATTTTATAGATGTTTAATTTTACTTTTCAGTGTTTTTGATTCAAGATGACAAAATAAATAGGTAAACAGTAACAGAACTTCTTGTGGTCTTCTGCCATTGTTGTGAATTTTTTCAGTTTCCAGATATGGAGATGAATGCAGTGACAAATTAAGAAAATTGTCTTACTGTAAGTGACCTGCAAAGAAAAGAAAAACACTGTTAGAAAATTCGCGGCACAGCCGGTGGTTCAGATCACAGGGTGAGGGGGTCCGGGCGTCACACACCGCGAGATGTATCCGAGGAGACGTGCTTCATCGTCTGAAAAACCAAACCTGGAACCAACCATTCAGCGAAGATCAACGATCTGCCGTTTACAGTGACCTGAAGTCACTGTGGGCTGTCAGAGGAGAGATGTGCACGACACCTGGTGGGGGGAACAAGACGGTCTGCCCGTAACGGCAGAAGGGCCGGCACCGAGGAGAATGATGGCCGCCAGTGTGGCCAGAGCACCCCGGGCTCCCGGGCTCTTCCTCGGCAGGACGGCTCGGTGATCCGCGGTCTCTGGAGCCCTTGGGGACCAGCTCCGTCTACCGCAGGTCCAGGGCTACGTGCGCGCCGACGGTACGAGGTGGCGGCCAAGCACACGGGCGGCCTCCCCCCACCCCCGAGGCGTGCGCACGCGGTGGTCTCCTCGCCCTTGTCACCTGACATCTGGTCCAGAGGGAGCGTCTGCTGTGCTCTCCGCGCCCACGCTGCCTACGAGCTCCCCAGAACCTCCCATTCTGTCTCTCACTTTGCATTTGCCTTCCTCGCGGGGGCTCCAGCCAGGCCCACGATGCTCGCGGCTAGGAAGGCCCCGGGGCTGACAGGCGTTGAGGGCTCACTGTCCCCACTGTGCGTCCACAGGCCCCCGTCCTCAGGACAGCCCCACACACCTGCCTGGTCCTGCCCTGATCCCGCTGTGCTGCCACTTCTCCCGCATAATGTGAAGTGCACTGGCACGGGCAGCCGCCAGGTGTGGCTCTGAGCCTTGGCGGTGGGAGAGGTGGAGGCACACAAAGTAGGACCTGCATGTGGGAGAGGGTCTCCTCCCGTCACCCCGGGCCCCGCGGGCCGGAACTCCTCCCGTCACCCCTGCGCCCCGCGGGCCGGAACTCCTCCCGTCACCCCGGGCCCCGCGGGCCGGAACTCCTCCCGTCACCCCTGCGCCCCGCGGGCCGGAACTCCTCCCGTCACCCCTGCGCCCCGCGGGCCGGAACTCCTCCCGTCACCCCTGCGCCCCGCGGGCCGGAACTCCTCCCGTCACCCCTGCGCCCCGCGGGCCGGAACTCCTCCCGTCACCCCTGCGCCCCGCGGGCCGGAACTCCTCCCGTCACCCCTGCGCCCCGCGGGCCGGAACTCCTCCCGTCACCCCTGCGCCCCGCGGGCCGGAACTCTGCACACTTGCTCCCGGCCCTTCCCTGACTCACCAATCGCTTAAATCAAAAACGGTTTCTTTAACTACGGTGCCAGCTCTGTCTCTATTACTGTACTTATTTATATCACATTAGGATTATTTTCTAGATATTCCTTTCTAACCAGAAAATGAGCTGCTTTGAAAGGACCATATGTTTAGAGTCTCTGCCATCCCAGTGCCTGGCACAAGGGAAGTTTAGAGCGTGATGTGTTGAACAGACAGGAGACTGAGGTGAGAGCGTGCAAAACAGCCTCAGACATGGGTCCTCTGCTGTTATAACCGCACGAGGCCACGCAGAGCCTGGGAATCGCGATGGGACCCCGGGAAACTGACACCAAGGAGGGTCGCTCTTCTGAAAGGGGCTGAGGCTGTAATCTGAGAACGTTCTAGGAGAAGCCAAACAACACTAGGGCAAACGTTCTGACCAAGATGGGGTTTTCCCTGGAGACGGAGCCCACACGCATCAATATGCCACCCAGGTCCTTTTCCAGTTTAGGTGACTGTGTGTGTGCATGTATGTACGACGTATGCACACACACACATATGGGCAGACATGTTCAGACACATATATGCATAGATATGCACACATGTACATATCCATATATATTGATTCCTCCTCTTCCTGTGTATGTATATGTACATGTGCATACGTGTGTGTGTGTGTGTGTGTGTGTGCGCGCATACACGGACAGAGAGAGAGAGAGAGGAACCACTACATATCTGGAAAGAAGCAAAACCTTATAAAACGTAAGGCCCTACATCACACACGTAGTCAATTCAAACAATCTGTCCCGTCACCCCAGACTGTCCTTCCAGGATTCTGTTCCCAGCTGCTCCCTTATGACAAGGACTAAAGCATCAGGTCGGGCACCAGGGTCGGTCTTTGCTCTGGAAACTCCAGAGATCTCCAGCCTCAGCCCTGAAACGTAACTTCGTGAGGCTCTTCTTCTCACACAGGCAAGTCCTGCTTCTGAAAAATGCACGGTGACCCTTACCCATCCTGAACGACACTCTGTGAACTCTATAAGCAAAGGGAACAAACCCGCATCACTGTCACCGCCCCCCAATCCAGGTACAAAAGGACACGTTACCTTCTTGTAACTTTACTTCCGTCTCAAACCCACCAGGCCCGCAAGAGACAGGGATTCTGTTTGGCAGGGTCCCCACATCAGGCTGGGCGTGGAGCCAGCGAGAGCAGGGCCCCATGCCGCCGTCCCCACGGAGAAGTTCCAGCGTCTCCACGAGGGGCCTGCTCGACTCGGAGCTCGAGCCAGAAGGAGCCCTCCTGCCAAGGGCCTGGCTGTGCCCTTGCTGCCCTCCCCTGTGGCACCGTGGCGGGGACAGATGAAAAATGCAGCATCACCCCCGTTTATAATAAAGAGCAGCCGGGACTTTGCAGAGCATCTGGACAGCAAACTCCTCACAAAACTATATTTAAAATTTGAGCACTTGCAGATAGAAGCACTACAGACTCTCTGAAAACAGCAATAAAGACAGACGTTGAAATGGAAACGCCACATCTCACTGCAAAATCATGAGAGAGGACACCTTATGGGGTATGCACATCGAGACAGCAGAACTGGGCTAATACGAGGGGAAGAGGAGCTGACGTGGAACCAGGGCTGCAAACAATGTCTTAGCCACACTTTGAATGGTCCCGGCCAGGTCCTTAAGTAGAGAAGACCTTGAACCCGCCCGTTTATTTATTGACTGTTTGTTACAATAAAACACACAGGCATACTTGCAACCACACACACGAAAATACTTCTCCTTTTAGAGTTTGTGTTCAGTCGTTTTCAATACATGATTTTTGGGGGTCTAAGACTTCTGTAAGTTACTGCAGAGGAAAAAGTGTTCCCAGCCTGAACTGATCCCACTGGGGTTACAACCAGAGTTCAGGGCAGGTGGGGAAGTAACATCTTTTACCAATTCTCCTTAGTAAATGAGACTCTGTCCTGTATCTTAAAATATACTGATCTTCCTAAAAGTGAATCAATTTTTTTTTTAAAGAAGCATCCAGAATTTAAAAGAATTCTTTATCTGGTCCTTTGAGAAAATTAATGCCCAGATGTAATCGCAGACGCCCTGATAACACCTGATCGGAGATTCTCCACCCCTTTGTCCCTGGGGATCTAGACAAAACAGAATATTTTTATTAGCAAAAGTGTGTCCTTTGCACATTTGGAAACCAGTGTCTTGCTGATTCCTGGGAAGGGAAGTTCATGGCCTCAACCTCAGTGTCAGCGTCACCATGTGTTGCACAGCGGGCCTTCCGTGCAGCTGCAGTGTTCTGTCTACATAGACACGTGTGCACGGTCAACGCCCTCCATGCAATCGGTGCGAGCACGTTCACACGACAGCCTCTAAATCCTGATCAAGGGTGTTTACGTTGGTCGCTGCTTCTCAAGGTCACCGTCCCGGGGGGACGGGCGGCACCTCCTGAGTGCCTTTCACCCCCCGGGAGCAGCATCTGTGTGTTGCCCAGACTCTGCTCTGCACCTCTCAGTCAGAGGCAGCCCACTCATTGCCACAAACACTCTGCCCCACTCACCCCCGTGTGTGTGTCCACAGCTCCTCCACGTGGACAGTCTACAATGGTCTCAGGGCCCTCCTCTAAGACCGGCAGTGACATCGAGCAAGGGGACGCTCCCCAGAGGCAGTGGTGACAAGATGGGAAGCACAGAGACCTCGTCACGGAGAGAAGAAGGAAAGAGCCCACCCCCCTCCTCACACCAACAGCCGTGCGTGGCCCTGACCGACCCCACGCTGGCCAGGCACTTACAGACGGACGGACGGACGGACCAGAGAATCCTGCGCAAGAAGACACTGGCTCCCCGACCTTTTCTGCAGGGAAATAAACTCAGTAAAATCGTTTGACCCTAAGCCCTTCCGGGTCTTTAGCTGGGTTATCAATTTAGCAAATTATTTTGACTCCGTAACTCTTTTTATCACATGGATGGATGGTTTTTCCAGGCCTCTGATGGCCTCCACAGGTTTCCGCCTGCCCGTATTTGTTGGTCTATAATTAGAGGAAATCACTCCAATAACTGGTCCACAGATGTTAGCTGAGCTCAGCAAGGCTGATCCACCACTGCCAATAACGGGGTGTCTCTGCTGAAAGCCAAACAAGAGAAATGCCACAGGCCACCCCAATCATGTCTGTGCGTCTCACAGAGCATCTCCGTCACCAAGAAATGAAATGGGTCATCTCAACTGTGCTTCCGTGAACGTTTCCCAAAACATATCGTAATTTCATGGCTGGCAGCTTCTGAACTTGACATGCTGGAAAATGAGAAAACCCCATCAGGAGCCTGCTAATGTCGAGGGTAACCACATCTTAATATTTAAGATGCTGCCTCCGTTGGAACTATTTATTTCTGGAGTATATTAATACTGAAATTAGTATTGATTGCTCTGTAAACACATGACCATCACAGGAGCAAACTTCTAGGACAAGCCAGTGCTTTGGTTTTCCACCCGAGCTCTGACACCTAACTCACAAGGTAACTTTGGGCGTCACCGGCCATCTCTTCCTTTCAGCTTCTTCATCTAGGAAATGTGTGTAGTGACACCTCGTCCCAGTGGGAGAGTGACTAACCACTCCGCCTGCTCTCGGGCCTTGGGGAGAAGCCTGGTGATACGGGGTGAAGCAGGATGGACCGCAGCCCATGCTGAGCCAAACAGACGCCCCCTTTTAGAAACTTCAAATCTGCAGAGAGATTCTGTTCATTTCTGGAGTGTAGACACACATGTGAATCCAGAGCTGGAAGGCAGTGTGGTCCTCAGGCCTCGGGTTCTGGAAGGACTCGCCCAACATCGAGACAACCAGCTTCTCATCTTCCTAAAGACAGGCTGGGTGGGTCTGGGGCCCTTTAAACCCAATGATCCCTGAGATCCGTGACCAGATGTCCTGTGTGATCAGCACAGTCTCTGATCACATGGTTACCAGCACCCCTTTCACTCTCAAACATGCCCCGATGTAGCTAATAAATTACATGGTCACGATCCCTAAGGCCTCATCCCCTTCTTAGATTCAGTGTAAAATCGAGCGAGAGAACGTGTACGTGAGGTTTCTGAAAACTGTTAGGCTGTAATGTGTGAGCTCTTACTAATTAGGGCACGTAGCAGAGGGTTTTACTTAGAGTAAGAAATCAGCAAACACTTGTGGAAGGAGAGAAATCTGTCTTCAAGCCAGCAAGGGCTTCAGGACGGTCTGAGGACAGCAGCGACGGGCACACGCGTCCTGTCAGGTTGACAATAAGCACGGGCCACCCCCGAGGGACCTCACTACCTCACGGCCAAGTTGGTTCCCCTGGAACTCAAAAATCCTTCAGAAACAGGATGGCCTCCTTGTACTTCAAAAGCAAATAAGTAAACAGCTTGTGAGACAATCAGGAGCAGCTCCACTCTCTATATAAACACTCCAATAATCTTATGATTTATCTTACTTCAAAATTATGCATTTGCTTCCTAGAAAGTGTTCTGTAGCCGTCAGATATTAATATATGTGTCTGCCTCCTGGTGTACCTCTTACTGGATGACAATTAATTAATTAATTAATTCTCTTGCGCTGCAGGGGACGGGGTCTTTGTCTCTCCCCGCTGCCTTCACAGCCCCGGCTACCCTGGAGGGGTGGGTGGTACCCTTGCTTTCTTTCCGTCTTGCCTCCCATGAGAATCAGCGGCTGCGCCCTACGTCCAAGGCGTCACGGTGTATCTCACCCTGGGCCAAAGGCAGAGCCGCCAGCCCTGCATCTGCCCCTCACTGGGAAGCAGCAGCACGGTAGAGCAGCTCACGGTGAAAGAATATGACCAAAACATCAGTTCCACTCATCTCTATAAATATAATCACACCAACGCAAAGTCCGTACAACAGGTGTAGAATCCAAAGTAGGAGAAGCCACCGTCCCACAAAATTACTAAATTCTGACATCAATAACTCACCTTCCAACCCAGAAATGGTTTCCACCACTAGATGAGGCAGCAAACTCTTCTCGGTCCCCGTCCACAGAGGGGAGAATGTTATACTCAAGGCACAGAGAGACAGAATTCTCTTTTACATAAGATTCTTGGTGAGATCTTACTTTGTGGAATTATCGCAGTGGAGCTGCTCTGGTCCAGGCACTTCTCAGCTTGGTGCAATTATCTCAAGATGGGAAACCATGATGGAGAGAGATGTCTGAGCTCCGAACAGCAAGGCGTGTGAGAGCTGTGTACGAGCCACCTGTGTGCACGCGTGAAAAGGCAACATGTGATATGGCCCATTTCCCAGGTATGAAAAAGCTGTTCAAATTCGCCATGAAAGAATAACGCTTATATGGTAGCAAGCAACTAAGGCAATCATGATGGCTGTGACATGCACTTAGATGGTCTCCAAAGACGTGTGAATGGGACTGACCTTCTCCGCTGCCCGACGAGGTGAGAGTGGGCGGGGCCAGCTCCCTGGAAGCGGGTCCGCCTCAGCTGCTGAGCCCAGGACTGTCTTCGGTAACAACTGCTTCCACCGCATCTGCTCTTCATTGCACTTGTCAGATTCAAGGGTTTGGAAAGTAAGTCGCACAAAATAAGGCACCAAACAATTCTTTAACAGACGAGAAGTCAAAGTCCAAATCAGCAATGACGTTTGAGTTGAAGCAACAGTTGAAATGGGTTTCCTCTGAATTAACAAAATATTTCTGAGGAAGAATAAGATCTAGAATAAAGTAGCCAATGAACGTGAAAATGATGAAGCTCATTTAAATATCACAAGTTACTAAGTTAGGGAGTCTTCAGTTTGGGATGAATTAACTTTAATTTCTGCCAAGAGGAATGTGTGCTTACAGCCCGACATATGCAGGGTGGGGCATGGGGGGAGCCCTTGCTCTCTGGGACGGCTGGTCGACCTCCACAGGGGCCTGGCTGGATCTGACAGCAAAGGCAACTCACAGAGCGGCCAAGAGCTGGCGAGCTAACTGAGAAGATATTCAATGTGGTTTGTTTGCAGGAGGACTTCCTGACTTAATGCAAAACAGAACCGCAGGAAACTACCCTGTGATCAAATCAACGCCTCATGCTTCTTCCTCTGCAGCTCAGATACCAACACACTGACCGTCAACCCAGGTCAGCAAAAGACGAAAGCCATCACTGCGGGAAAGTCTGAACCGGAGCGTTCACCTGACCAGAGCAAAGCATGATAAGGATGGAGGGGCAGTCAGGGCAGGGGTCGTGAACGTCTCCTACAAGGGCAGGAGGGGACGTATTTTAGCCGCTGAGGGTAACATTCTCTGTCCGCCCTGTCTCGGTAGTGGGAAAGCGGCCACAGCAGAACAGAACAGTGGGAGTGGCTGCGTTCCAATAACACTTTCTTTACAAAAACGGGCAGTCGGATGCGGGCTATGGTTCGCCGGTCCTCAGCCAAAGCTGACCGAGGTCTGGATGCAGGTGAACCTGCCAGTGTGGAGAGGACCCAGGAGAAGGGGTCCACCTTGCAGAGCCGGCCCGGTCCCTACCGTCTGCTCCCAGGGCCTCCGGGGATGCCCTGCACCAGCCCTGGCATCTGCAGGCCCCAGGAAACACAGGCAGCAAGGCAACAGCCCCACCTGTCCGTTTTCTAGGCAAGGACAGGCTGGCACTGCCTACTTCGGAGCTGCTCCGTGAGGGGTGCTGGGGCTGCAGGGGACCTCCCACCCCTACCTGCTCAGCCCCCTCCTGGTGCTTCCGCCTTCTCCGAAAGCCCTGCGCCTCCCTCAGGTATTAATTCCAAACTTCCCTCGAGACTCAGGGCCAGCACCACCTGCAGTGATTACACACTGAGCGCTCCCCGCCCTGAACCCCGCGGAACCGTGGTGGTCTCGACTGTGCCAACCAGCACACTGAGTCTCTACTCCCTTTCCCCTGTTCTTTATTCTGTTCATCTGTTTCTTCTCATCAATTTATAAGAGGCTAAAAGGCTCTATGATATTCTGCTTGGGGGCCAGGACACAGTTGGTGTTTAACAAACACCAACACTTGCGCTTCACGGCAAGTCTTCACCGCAGACACAAGCCCTGTGCGGACAGGACCACGGAGACCTGGAAACAGCCGCCGTGAGCACCGGCCGGGATGCATTTGTCTCGGGCACTTTCTATCACAAAGATGGTAGCAGATTTTAAAACAGGTTTCCAAGAGTGTTTTCTGCATTTTCTTTCTCAATTCCTGAGGTGGGGGGGGGACCCTAAGAAGAAAGCGGGGAGGGGGGCAAGCTGGTGGGAGAGGGAGGTGCCCAGGAGCCGTCAAAGGGGCCCTGAGGATGGAATTGGAGGGGAAACTCCCCCGGGGGGACCACACAGCCGACAGGGCGCTGGACTGGACCCAGCCACCCTGAGGGACAGAGCGGTGACCCCTCCTCGGACTCAGACGGCGTCCGGAGAGCTGGCCTCTGTGGGCGGAGCCTGCAGAGCAGCCCGAGGTCACCTCTTCCCCTGAAGCCGCACTTGTGGACACAAGCCCCACAGGAGCTGACCTCGCGATCAGAACGTGCTCACATGTCCATCCGCACACATCTGGGAAGAGTTACAGGCGGATCCACACCCAGAGAACCAAAAGACCCCCGGCTAAGGACACCGGCCCCAAGCCGTGCCCTCCACACCCATCCCCCAGCTCTCCCACCCCAGGCTCATCGAGGGTCCTGCCCGACAGCCTCCGAGGGCAAGGACACACTGAGCTTTCTGTTTAGATTTCTGAGGTGTTGCTGAGGTCTACCTGGGGGCTCTTAAAAGCAAAACGTCCCCAAAACCCTCTGGAACTACTTTCTGAAGGAGGAAAACAAGCATTGTGACCGGAACTTGTGGAGAAATTCTTCCAAGGCCCCTCAGTCACCCTGAGGCGGTGCCTCCTGGCAAAGTCGCATCCTCTCACCGGTCTTTCTTTAAGTCCCACTAAGGCCCCATCGGCATCACCCTCGGCAGAGCCGGAGCTGCAGAGTCCAGAGGACAGCCCCACGGCTGACCCTTCAAACGCTGTGTGTGTCTGCACACACACTCAGACAGCTGGGGACCAACCGATGAAGGCGTGTCTTTAAAACAATAGTTTGGTGAATATGAATAAGTCTTTAGCTCATTGACAGCAACAGCAAGGAAGGGATAACACTCTTTTTAATTTAAAGCAGCACCTGGAAACTCTATCAAAAGCCAATCATGCTCTTATTCTTGAGATGCAAAAATGCAAGCACCTCCCTGGCTTACTGGTGAAAACCTGACATCAAGTATGATCTCCCATAAAGCTATTTGGAAAAGATAAATGGGTCTTTGCTGTTGATTACTGCTCCGGTTTAGATGGTAATCTCCAAAATTATAATCTCTGCTTTCCTCTGCAGAGTGCCCTGGTCACGGACGCAAAGCCTAGACTCTTCTAGACAAGTGACTCGAGGCCCAGGTTGCAGGTGGAATGGAGGGTGAATCTCTGGTTCTTTAAAAGGCAAGTGCCCAGCAGAGCAAAAGGGCACATTTGGGTTAAGTCTGGGTCACGGGCTCTGCTTCCCGCCGACATGGGGTAGGACCATCCCCCCCCCATCCCTCTCCTCCACTTCCATTTCAGCTGGAAAAAATCCAGTGTGTAAAGCTAACATCCTCACTTGAATTTTAAAAGTTCCACTTCATCATCCACCCTCGCAGAACATGTCAGAGCATCAGTAAGGTCTGTTCCAGGTGTTAACCCTGAATGACAATCGAATAGAGCCTCCTTCAAAAAATCGAGTTTGTTCCTCAGGTCAAACCAACCATCATTAAAAGAAGAGCCACTGGGGTTGATTACACGGTCACCTCCCCAAAGTCTACGAAATTTTCTAATAAAATGGGAACTGGCATCTCTTGACATACATTCTGAGCGGAGCTTAATTGACAGGAAGTGAGTCTATTTTGTTGCAGGAGGGGGAGGGGTGAAAGGCAGCAGGCGAAACAGAACTGCAACGTCAGTGAATCTGGGGACCGAGACTTATGAGGAGACCCCCCCAAAAGAGAACAGAGAGGCTTGAGCGACAGGATATTTTATAAAGGAAGCCGTTGGACCAAAACAAAGAAGAGGGTCTCCCGACGCTGGGCATTCCATCAGGGGTCCCCAACCGTGCCGATGACACACAGCACATAAAACTCCCATAAACGTAAAGGAAGGCACGTGACACAGGCTTCCCCCCCCCACAGCCCCGAGGGTCTCTGGGGGGCTGGCTGGGCAGCTGACAGCGAGGAAACGTCGGGACAGGCCAGGAGCTCCGGGCACCTGCCCTCGGGCACCCACGGGCTCTGGTCTCTGCCACATCCTGCCCCTCTTGGCCCCTGTCCAGGTTGAGAACCGGTGCTGGGGGCTGGCGGTCCCCCACATCAGCACCAGCGTCCTTGCACGGGAGAAGGGGGCCAGGGGAGCCCGTGCCCACCCCGGCAGTCCTCGAAGGCTGGCCGGGCGCGGCCTGACCCTGACCGCGGGGCGGGGGAGGCCGTGCAGGGCGGCAGACCGTCAAGCATCACCGGCCCCCCTCTGAGTGTGGACGGCTGCCCACTGACCCATCGAGGCACTGCCTGGCTACACAGGACAGCCTTTGCCACTGGAGGACTCGGACTCTTCAGCCTCGTAGGGCTTAAAATCATGTCTTTAGTGTGCTCAATTGCTGCCTATGCGGGAACAGCCGTCTGAAATTACAGGGAATCAGTAAGAAAATACGGTTTTATATGCAAACACTCACTTTGTTCCCATTTCAAGAACACACTTAATTCCTTTAAAAAGCTAAATCACATCTTACTAGAATATGACCAGGATTCTGTTAAAATCATACGATGCAACTGGTGTCAGTTCTCAACATTAATAGATACTAGTTGTAAAATCAGTGAGTGTCAAAGAAAGCTGAAATAGTTTAACGTCTTCATAGAAACTAACTGCAATCAAATTTTTAAATGACCTTTTTAAGTGATATTTTTGTTCTAAGTGATCACTGCTGACATTTACCTCTTTATCAAAATCTTGACCCTGAATTTCTTAAATGCTTCCTAATTTCAAAAATAAATATGTCCAGAGGCAAGACAGATCAGTACTCTGCTTCACTAATCAATCTGGATGACAAATACATAAAAACATACTCGAGCCCGGAGAGTCCTGTGACTTTCAACTAATAACCTGAAAGCACAGATTCTCAGCCTCTCTAATCCGTAACAGTAAAAGAACACATCAGCTCCCAAACGGAGAGATAACACTTCTTCAAAAGCCAAGCACCAAAGAATAGGTATTACCCTCCCCCATTACGGCACATTTTGTCTTTTAAAATGCCTTTGCTATAGTATCGGAGAAACATAAATTCTCGTGTTATTGGGCTCGAAATTAAGCCAAACCACCGTTCCTAAAATCACAGTTCTAGTTGAGACAAAGGACACTTTGCCCCAGGACCGAATCAGTTGCCTCACTGCTGGTCCCCACATGGCAGAGGTGGAGCTGGCCAGCTCTCAGGGTGCCTGCTGCCGCAAACCCCAAAACACCCGTGGAGAACACGACCGGCCCCTGCACCTTTACGGGCATCCCCCGCACCTGGGGCCACCTGACCGCACAGCTCTGGGCCCTTAGGCCCAGCAGCAAATGAAGGAAACGTTTTCCTTCTAAGGTGAAATCAGGTCTCAGGACTCAGTCTGTGACTAAGGTGGTCACGATCCGTCAATATGAAAAGGCAGCAGGAGAGGCCATCCTTTCTCTTCACCCTCCCATCCCTGCCTCGGTGACCGTAAAGCGACAGGCATCCGGTCAGGCAAGACGTGGCACCGGGCCCTCCTGCCGACGCCCCCAAGGAATCCCAGTAGCAGAGGAGGTAGTGAAGCGGGAATGTGAGTGCCGACGATGGAGCAGGTCCTGAGACGCGTGATGTCCACGGGAAACAGACGGTAGAAAGGCTCAAGCCTTTCAGAAATGCAGCATCCCATGATCAGTTTTGCCCCAACTTCTCTGCGATCTCCACTGCTCTCCATTAAAACCTAAGTCCTAATCATGCCAGCTGTCAGACATCTGAAGCACACTCCCAGAGATCCTACCTGGGACACCAAATTCCAAGAGGGACACGTGGTAAGAGTGTGAGCGCAGAGACTGTCACAGCCGCGGGGTCTGCTGTCCCGACCACGTGAGGACGCTCTGGCCAGATGGGAGAGGGTCCGGGCATCAGACGCCTGAAGGGCTGCCCTACAGAAGGGACGCTGGGTTTCCGGACCTTCTCTGAAGCTGCGACCCTCTGAGCAGGAAGCACAGGGAAGCAGGTCACTCCACCCCGGCAGGGCGACAACCGTGCCCTCATGAGCGCACGCTAATGCCCCTTAGGGAAGCAGCAGGAAGGACGCCGACCTGTTAGGGCATCAGCCGCTTTCAACCAGTGTGCTCTGAACTCCCTGCAGGCGTGCCGGTGAGGCTGTCTCAGGGTTGGATCGTGAAACGGTTACAGACCCGTGAGAGGCACGGGGGGTACAGAGCGCCCGGTGTGTGCCCCCCGGAGGCTGCCCCCGCACCCCCGCCTGTCCAGCCGGGGCGGGCCCAGACCAGGGAACCGACCTTGCCCGTGGCAAATGGCTGGTCCCGCACAGCGTCCCGCGGGAAGAGCTGTGTAGGCCTCACCGTGACCAGGACCCACGCCCTGGTGGCGTCCCAGACCCTCCTGCCTGCACTGTGCCCGCGAATTTCAGTCACTCTGTGATGTCCATGTTTTGACGCAGCTGGAGGATATAAAACGTGATGGCAGTGTCTCAACAGTGTGACAACCAGGGACAAGATTGTGCCTAGCGGCTCTTACAAAGCAGGGCGGAGAGGCTGCAGGACGGGCCTCAAGTTGCTGGCATAGTGGCAGCCTGGCAACAAAGAAAGTTTCTGCACTTGCTGGAAAATGCTCATAAATTCCTAAGAAAGTGAGATTAGTTCTACTCCGTGGTGGGCCCAGAGGTTCGGCGGGATGGCGTGGGCTCTGTACGATCCGTCAGATCATCTAAGACCCAAAGCGCCCCAGCACACATCTGGATTCTGGGACACTGCCTCAACCTCTTCCAGTTCTAAGCTAAGTTACCCTGTGTGAACGTAACACTCCACCACACCAATGCCAAAACTGCACGTGTACTTAACAAGCTAGACCTCACCTACTTTATACTGTACGTAACAATAATCCTAAAATGCAAATTAAAGCAATAATGGAATGTCATGTTAGCTTATCAAATTTATGAAGATAAAAGACAAAAGTTAAAACGCCAAGTGCTGGCTAAGCTGCTATGAAGAGTCCTCTCGTGTTTGCCAGTGGTGATATACATTCCTACAGGTCCTGGGGAAAGTGTTAACTTGGAGGTACATAGCCAGAGTCTAAAACATGCATATACTTTGAGCCAGTATTTTCATTTCTAGGAACAATTCTGGGGAAATTTTAATTAGTAGAGGAAATTTTTAAATTATGTTTTGGTTTAACATTGTAAATTCCAAAAAACTGCAAACAACCTAAATGTCAATTCTGTTCTAATGTGTATTAGACACTTCCTGTGTGCCAGGCGCCACAAAAAATAAAAAATGGGTATAAAAGATCTGAAGTAAATATATTTCTGGTATTGGTAAAGTTTATAACCTGGGGTGGGGGGCAGGGAGGGGTGAGCACACCAAAATAAAAATATAATTTCACTAAAACATGATGACGGGCTTCCCTGGTGGCACAGTGGTTGGGAGTCCGCCTGCCGATGCAGGGGACACGGGTTTGTGCCCCGGTCTGGGAGGATCCCACATGCCGCGGAGCAGCTGGGCCCGTGAGCCATGGCCGCTGAGCCTGCGCGTCCGGAGCCTGTGCTCCGCAACGGGAGAGGCCACAGCAGTGAGAGGCCCGCGTACCGCAAAAACAAAAACAAAAACATGATAACAAAAACACAGTTGAGAAATGGTCTGTGGATCATCTCTTGCTAGAATGTTATGTAACTATTAACCCAATGGGTCCCACTCAGAACCCAGCCACCACGTGGCAAAGCCAAGCCTCGTGGGTGGTGGGTGACGTGGAGGAGACGCAGGTGACCCAGTCGACAGCCCTCGATAACGTGTTGGCTGACGGCCAGCGTCACTGCAGCCCTGTGGGTGGACGTCTGGGTCCCCGCCCCCCGTCCAAGCGGCAGGTGACCACAGCCCCGGTCACACACAGAGAAGAACCACCCAGCTGAGCCAGTCACCCTCAGCCACTGGAAATGACAAAACGACGGCTATTCCTGCCAGCAGCTGAATTTTGAAGTGGTTTCTTACACAGTCATAGAAACCAAAAGAGGGGGATTTGCTAGAAGATTATCTGGCCAAAGAAACACTCCATCCACTAGAGATAATTTAGAGTCCTCATTCCAGCAGCCTGGGCTGTGCCGTCTGTAACGGGATTTACTGAGCCTTGGGCTCATCAATGATGTGACAGATAACAATTTTGCAGACGCTTTTATAAAAACCAGCAGCCACAAGTGTTCACCAAAAGGTGAGGCCACAGCGGGGTTAAGACGGGGACACGCCTTGGGGCCGCGGCCGCACACGCACACAACGGCCGCCCCACAGCCATCATCACACGAGGGTGACAGATGCCTGAGACCCAGCCTCTGGAAAGTGCCCCCCATAGCTGTGCTTCCCCCGACCTCCTTGGCCTTGGGACATCCCCGGGGGTCCTCACAAGGCCCCTTGCAACGTGGGGTGAAGCTGGGGAGGGACTGAACCATGTTGCCAAGCTCTGTCCATCCCCCCTCAGACAGCTAGCTGGAATCCAGGTCCCTGTAAAGGGTGATGTACCTAGAGGAGCACAGAACACACCTACGTGACAGGTGTGGCCTGGCCCACTGGTCCCAGCTCTGTGGACGGAAGGCGTGTGTGTGACCCTGTCCCCACCCTCGGCACCTGTCACGAACCTCCCCGGGGCCATCTCTTCCCATCAGCTGCCCTCCCTGTTATCATGCAGGACTTCTCATTCTCACCCTGGTTTGTCCTTTCTTGTCCCTTTAGAAATAATAAGGAATCTGGGGGACATCACCTCTAGTAACCGGACTCGGGCTTCAGGCCCAACTTTACAGCCAGCCTGTGGGGACTGCCCTCCACACCTGTGTGTCCAGGAAGGGAAATCAGACACCCTCACCTGTTACCGACCTTGTCCGCATTCCAGGCACCTGCCTTCAGGCCACACGGACGGTCGTGATTCCATAAGTAACTGTTGAAAATTTTTCCTCATATCTGCCCCACTCAAACCTGGTCTTCTTTCAAAGCTTGACTCTCTTAACAGAAAGTCATCCATTTCATGTAGATAATTTTCTTAGCATGGGTTCAGTTAAACAGGTTAACTGTGGCCATTTCAATAGGACCTCTTTCCCCTTAATTATAGCATGAGGTCACAGGACCCTGAGGAACTACTGAAAACGTTCTTTGAAAACCAGCAGGAAAAATTGCATTTGTGTAACAGTCTCTTCTCAAACGCAGTGACACACAAAAGAGCTCTGGGGCCCAACTGCCGAGGAAGGAACCCCGGACTCACCCTTCGTTAACTCTGCAGCCGTATCTGATGCCCTGAACTCAGACTCTCCATCTGTAAAACGGGGTAATAACCGCAGCCCCCTTCAACACACGGGTGGAGGCTGAGAAGCCCTGCAACGGATTCGGCACCGTCCCTGGAACAAATGACAAGTGCAGCACCTACTGCGCCGGAAAATGAACGCCTTTCAGAGTGGGGTCTATTTTCCTCACTCTTATTACCATTTTTTAAGTTCAAACAAATCTTTACACCCATCACCTCCCAAAGCAAGGCCATCGCTGAGACCAGGAGCATCTGCAGTGATATTCCTGCCCTGCAAGTCTGTGTCTGTGGAGTCCTGGATCGCAAGACTTTGTCCTTGCTTCTTGGTCTTGAAACAGTGACAGAAATTTTGTGGGGACGTTTACATTTGTAAATACTCTGGAGCAATACAGAAAAAACCAATTGCTTTTGCTGCCAAACTCAGGAGCCCTGGCGACTTCTACAGCTTCTAAGACAAAACAGCCACGCTTCAGTGAATTCTAAAATATTATCTCTGTTTTACCCGTAAAAACAGCCTGTTTTTTTCTTTCTTTGTCTCTATAACTCACCTTGGATATTTCAATACACTTACTCAAAATTTTAAGTATCAGAGTGCTTTATAAACAGAAGCACTTTGGTCGATAATGGCATCATGTCATAAGTGTATTTTTACAGATGAAAACCTTGAAAAATTTTTGTAAATATTATTTAAATACTTTGTCGTCAAGGGCTGGCCTCAAAATAATAAACGTTAGGAAAAAAATGACATGAAGTTGTGTTTTTGTTCAAAAATCGCTCAGCAGGCTTCTGGTTAAAATAATGTCAAGTTATCAGGCTTCTGGGTTGAGAAGTAGAGAAAAGCTATATCCGGTATATCCCTCTTTTGACCATAATAAAATGAGAGGAGATAACAATAAAAGCAATTCCTCCCTCCCCCTAAATTACAGAGGTAAAAACCTAAGTTAAGCATGAAAATAGGGCTTCCCTGGTGGCGCAGTGGTTGAGAGTCCGCCTGCCGATGCAGGGGACGCGGGTTCGTGCCCCGGTCCGGGAAGATCCCACATGCCGCGGAGCGGCTGGGCCCGTGAGCCATGGCCGCTTGGCCTGCGCGTCCAGAGCCTTGTGCTCCGCAACGGGAGAGGCCACAACAGTGAGAGGCCCGCGTACCGCAAAAAAAAAAAAAAAAAAAGAATGAAAATAGCAGCATCACAAAACCAGAAGTCAGACGGGACTAGCACCTATCAGAGCAGATACATATTAAAAGAAAATCCTTGACATATAAGATTTGAGATAATCACACTGAAATCAAAGGAGAGGGACTGAAATCAGAAAAGTCAGAAAAAAGATAACAGGACGGAAAAAGACAGTCCAGGATAAGGATAACTGGCATGGCTAAGGAAGGAAACCCACCTAAAATCATCAAAGGAAGTAGCAACAAACAGGAAATAAAATAACTTCAGAGATACGACAGGAGGAAGTATCTACGACATGAAGAAAGCATTAAAAACCACAATTAGAAATAATGACACACAATATTCTAACAAATTTGAACAAAATAACAGATAGCAAGAAATATCTTGATTATGTAAGGAAGAATGAAGTATAAATATTTTCTCAAACACACAGGCATGAAGTCGAGGGGAAATTAACCTGGTGGGATACACCTCCAGAAGTTTACAGGTAAATGGGACCCAAGGATATCACACCCAGCTAAGTCATCCCTCAAGTGGAAAGAAGGCTATGGTGGTCTCTCCAAACGTGAACGCTGTGGGCAACGTGGCACTCGTGTGCCTTCCTGGGAGAGGAGTTCAATTCATAATAAAGTCCAGCCCCCAAAATAGTAAGTAGAAAATCGTGGTACAAGGATGACTGTAATATTCCATGCTAGGAGACAATGGGACAGTATATCAGGAGTGAGCGCTAAAGGAGAGGAAGTGCATGACCCCAGAATTTAATCTCGGTCAAGTTTTCCTTTGAGAATAAGAGCAAAAGACAGGCATTCTCACCCAGGAAGAAAAATCCGAAACTAAATACCCATGGCCCATGTCGAAAAGAACCACTTGAGAATAAAATTAACCAACCGAGAGATCAAAACAAAGAAGTCAAGTTGGAAAAGCCACAATAAAAGGAGTGGTGGGTGGGCACTGAGTCCCCGTGAATGGCTGAAAGAAAGGCTCTGCAGAGGTTGGGTTACACGGCGTATATACTGTAGACCTCGTCCAACGGGCTTACATGCGTGTGTGCGCACTCACACGTGTGTACGTGTGTACATGCACACACACATAATTCTATTCTTGTGGTAGAGGAGAGAGGACAGGAGAAAATATAAAAATACTACTCTCATATTCCAAAGCTTCTTAATATTTTTTTCAATTTGTTCTTTTTTTATTCTTAGAAGGCCTTTTAAGGAACTATGTCTATTTTTGATAAAGAAATATTTATGTGAAACACAGTAATGAGGGGTTGGGGAGGACGGGATAGGGCTGAAAAAGAGAGGTTTCCGGGGAATTTCTAGACATTCCTTTGTGCTGCCAAAGTTTAAATTAAGAAGCAGAAATCACATTTCTTGTCCTTCACGTGAAATGAACAGCTAAGGAAACTGAGTTAGGCGGGTAATAAAAGAATCGCAGGCTGAGTGTACGCCGAAGCTTCGGAGGAAAGAATGAAAAATTACACTTTGCCGAGAGACTTCAGGGCTTCAGTCTGCCAACACTGATATGTCTAGGTTTCACAGAGACCCTGAAACTAAAAGCTAGATTGCTTTTAAATACACATGTTTATAAAATTCCACTATGCATTTGGGGGTGATTTGGTACCTACTTCTCGGTCTGAATACCAAAGGGCACCAAGTAGATAAGAATATTTAGGGAGAGAAAATATACACCACGTAAAAGCCCTACGATGAAGTGCTGACGCGGGAGATCGAGGAGACCGCAGTCAAAGCGCACTCAGGCCTGCGTGACGAGGGGTCACAAGCGCTTCCGACGAGCCTCACTGCAGCCACACCACCTCCTCAACGTGCACTGCATACACTGCCAACCACACTCCACACAGAACCCCAGGGGACTCGGAAATTAGCAGCTGAAAACGTAAGAGGCCACCCTTATCATTTTCTTATCGTATCCAGGAACCACTGTGAAGTAAAACTGAGATTTCTTGAAATAGTCACTGTTTGCAAGTGGAAGCAAGGCTTGCTGTCCACTTGGACTGATTTCCAGCTTCTAGCAGAAGAGCTGAGAGTAGCATCACGGGGAAGAGAGCGAGGTTCCCATGAGCTACGAGAAGACCAGGCAGCCAACCCTCCTGACACATAGGTGGTTCGTCCTGGTGGCTTGCTGGCTGGGTTTCCAGGGCAACCACAACGAGGGATGTTGGAGAGTGGACGGCAGGGAGACCGCTGGGGTGTCCAGTGGGTTTTCGAGCAGCAGGTTTGCTTCTTCCTTGTGGGGCCACTGATGAGTTGAATTGTTTTTAATCTTTTTTTATGGAGTTGTCATTAACATACGATGTTATATTCGTTTCCGGTGCAGAACACAGGGATGTGATATTTTTACACCTTATGAAATGATCACCACGATAAGACCAGTCACCACCCGCCACCGTACAAAGTTGCTACAATATTAATGACCACGTCCCCTGTGTGTTCATCATATTCCTGTGACTTATTTATTTTACAGCTGCACGTTTACAAACAAAACAGAACAAAACAGAAACAGACTCACTGATACAGAGAACAGACTGGTGTTGCCAGGGGTCGGGGAGGTGGCATGGGGACAGAGGACACAGGGTAGGATCTGAGCTGCACGGGAGCAAGTGGAGATGCTCCCCCAGCAAGATTCCTGGGGGTCTGCAGCGCCGGGAGGAGAGCACCACTGCTGGCCACGCCACCCGGTCCTTCCGGAGACACGTCAGGGCACGTGGACAGACGCCCTCCCGCCCGAGATCAGTGACGCCACGGGAGCAAAAGCTGCCGCCTGCCACCACAGCAGAGCAGGGAGAAGGCAGTGAGGACTTAGAACAGCAGGAAATGTCCAAGGAAGTGAGTAAAAAGACACGGTGGGTGGGAGCACGAAAAAATAAAAATTTGAACCTGATTCCTCCAGGAATATGCTCATGATTTTATTTATTTATTTACTTACTTACTTACCTACCTACTTATATAGGCTGCGCCAGGTCTTAGCTGCACGCGTGGGGGATCTAGTTCCCCAACCAGGGATTGAACCCGGGCCCCCCACACACACACTGGGAGTGTGGAGTCCCACCCACTGGACCACCAGGGAAATCCCTGCTCATGATTTTAAACTTCCCCCTTGTGGGCACAGATTGAATTAAACCACTTGCAGACTATGTGACACAGTGTCGACAGGGAGCGCCCAATGGGTGTGAGGCCCTCCTGGGCCCCGCGGTCCCTCCTCCAAACTGGACCATCTACCGGCTGCTTGCTTTCTCTACCCCTTGGCATCTGGGAGAGAGTTTTAGCTGTAATTTTCCTTTCAAGTAAGAAACCACAATTGATGCCGCATTTAAGACTAGACGGCAGTGGGGAAACTGCATATCCTGAGGTGCTAAAATATCTAAGTGAAGTTTAGTTCACATTTCCGTTGGCCTTCGGGAATCCACCCCAGAAGACGAGTGACTGAACGGGCCGGCACCTCGTCTGGCTCAGCTGTGCTCAGCCCCATGCCGTCCCGACCCAGAGCCTCCAGCAGACTTCTCCCCACCAGAGTCCCCACCAGCCACAGTCCCCACCAGTCTCTCAGTCCCCACCAGACATGGTCTCCACCAGACACAGTCCCCACCGGTCTCAGTCCCCACCAGCCACGGTCCCATTGGCCACAGTCCCCACCAAGCATCTTCTGGGCACACTTTTCATTCCACCAAGAGCTCTGAGAGGACAGCAATGTGAAGAGGGTCTGGTCCAGATGCTCAAACACGTGGGAGCTCATGCCAGGGGTCAAGGGGATAAACTCAGTGACCGACCCATGTGGTTCCTGGCAACAATGAGCGTGCCTCCCTCATTCACACACCCGGGGAGGCACTGGAATCACAAGGCCAGACAGAGTTATCTTAAAACACTTTCCCCTCGACAGATGTGACAGACTGCAGATTTTCAGGAAAAAGCACCGAATTCTGTCACTGTGGGATGTCTTCTTCTCAGACTTACACTGGATTCATTAGAATTTCATTTTGCTAAACTTAATTAAAAATCCTGATAAATTGAACTGGTCTACTCTCCTTTGAAACATAGTGACTCCTCTTTGCAAAGTTTTCTCTGCATTAATCATCTTGACTCGCCCAACAACTGGTGCATGAACAGGGAAATAATCGTTTTTGAGACAATGTGCCAACCACACGCGTGATTTCATTAAGTCCTGACAGTGCTATTGCCCATTTCTTTAACAAAGGAAATGCAGGTTCTGAGAAGTTAAATAACTTGTCTACACAGCGTTGGGTCAGAGATGAGAACCCTGCCTGATTCTGAAGCTGGTGTGTCCACCACACCCATGACAAACCCTGCCTCACAGAGCCCTGAGGGGCACACAGGACGAAGGGAGGGAGTGGACAGCCCGGCCAGGCTTCTGTCCTTCGCCCTTGAGCCAATCCCAGAAGCCCCCCTCTTGCCGATCAGAGACCTGGACACAGCCACACCGAGCCAAGCGCGGAGGAAGCGTCAGACCAGCCCTGAGTCACTGTCACGGGAGAGACACCTGAAAACTCTGTAGACCACAAAGCACTTCACAAATACTTGCTGTTACTTTCCTCTCAAGATGTATTTGGAAGTGTGTCTGAGACACGTAGCATATGTTCTGTTTAAGATTAACGTTAAGATAAATACGCACAGGCAGCAACTATTCTGAGGTGTGGCCCAGTGCTTTATAGTCGGCACGAGAGGCAGGGGTACCTGCTCAAAGGCCACCTTTGGGACCCCCGTGGGAAGGACCGCTGCTCCCCACTCCTCACGTCCAGCACAGGCTCCCGCAGGAACCCTGGAGCAGTGAAACGCCAGCAAGAAGACGCCCTGTGCGCTAGGCATCGGGCAGGGCCGTTTCACTGTTACCCGTTCCAACCCTCAGGGTCACCCCATTGACAGGGAGGAAGCAGAGCCTTGGAGAAGTGAAGAGACACCGGCAGGATGTGGACGGTGCCGGTGGACCAGAGGCTCCAACACCTGGGCCTTCCGGCAGCCCCCGGTTCTCAGGGCCTATTTCAAGCTCCACCGACGTCGGTTTTGAGGAGACTACATCTAAACCCTGATCTCGTGCTGTGTACCCAGACCAGCGGGTCAAAGACTTAGGCCCACCACAGCCGGCCCTGGGCCGTATTCAAAGTGAACAATAGTTCTTATTTCCCAAAGAACTTACTGTCGTAAAGGGAAGGTGTAGATAGAAATATGACATGAAAGCAAATATATTCATTTGACAAATCTTTCTCAAGGAGGTGCCCAGTGCAAAGCCTGAGAGGGAATCAGAGACGTGAAACAACTCCCTCCTTCCAAAGCCCTGCCATGGATGAGGGCAGAGCAGGGGATGCAAATGCCAAACCAGCAGGCAGTGTGTAATGGGGACCCACTGCATGTAACAGGGTAATGGGGACCCACTGTGTGTAACGGGGACCCACTGTAACAGGGTAACAGGGACCCACTGCGTGTAACAGGGACCCACTGTGTGTAACGGGGACCCACTGTGTGTAACAGGGTAACAGGGACCCACTGTGTGTAACAGGGTAATGGGGACCCACTGCATGTAACAGGGTAATGGGGCCCACTGTGTGTAACAGGGGCCCACTGTGTGTAACAGGGGCCCACTGTAACAGGGTAACAGGGACCCACTGTGTGTAGCGGGGACCCACTGTAACAGGGTAACAGGGGCCCACTGTGTGTAACGGGGACCCACTGCGTGTAGCGGGGACCCACTGTAACAGGGTACGGGGACCCACTGCGTGTAGCGGGGACCCACTGTGTGTAACAGGGTAACGGGGACCCACTGTGTGTAACAGGGGCCCACTGTGTGTAATGGGGACCCACTGTGTGTAGCGGGGACCCACAGTAACAGGATAACAGGGGCCCACTGTGTGTAACGGGGACCCACTGCGTGTAGTGGGGACCCACTGTAACAGGGGCCCACTGTGTGTAACGGGGACCCACTGTAACAGGGTAACAGGGGCCCACTGTGTGTAACGGGGACCCACTGCATGTAGCGGGGACCCACTGTAACAGGGTAACAGGGGCCCACTGTGTGTAACGGGGACCCACTGCGTGTAGCGGGGACCCACTGTGTGTAACAGGGGCCCACTGTGTGTAACGGGGACCCACTGTAACAGGGTAACGGGGACCCACTGCGTGTAACGGGGACCCACTGTAACAGGGTAACAGGGGCCCACTGTGTGTAACGGGGACCCACTACGTGTAGCGGGGACCCGCTGTGTGTAACAGGGGCCCACTGTGTGTAACGGGGACCCACTGTAACAGGGTAACAGGGGCCCACTGTGTGTAACGGGGACCCACTGCGTGTAGTGGGGACCCACTGTAACAGGGTAACGGGGACCCACTGCGTGTAGCGGGGACCCACTGTGTGTAACAGGGTAACGGGGACCCACTGTGTGTAACAGGGGCCCACTGTGTGTAACGGGGACCCACTGCGTGTAGCAGGGACCCACTGTGTGTAACAGGGTAACGGGGACCCACTGTGTATAACAGGGGCCCACTGTGTGTAACGGGGACCCACTGTAACAGGGTAACGGGGACCCACTGCGTGTAACGGGGACCCACTGCATGTAACAGGGTAATGGGGACCCACTATGTGTAACAGGGGCCCACTGTGTGTAACGGGGACCCACTGTAACAGGGTAACGGGGACCCACTGCGTGTAACGGGGACCCACTGTGTGTAACAAGGTAACGGGGACCCACTGTGTGTAACGGGGACCCACTGTGTGTAACAGGGTAACAGGGACGCACTGTGAGCCAGGAGACTGCAGGCAGGAGAGAACCCTGGCAACCTCAGGGCTCGGGTGCCCGGCGGAGTCTCGTGAGAAGCAGCCAGTGGGTCACCAGCACTCACACGAGACGTCTTGAGACTCGGAAATCCTCAGATTCGCAAATGCCCCTCTGGCATTTATTTCTCTTGAGAGGATTTCTCTTTATAGCAAAGAATCCTCATTCTCCTAACCCTCCTAACCGTCTTTTCCTTCAGCAGCACAGCTGGCCTTCTTTACTGTGCTGTATTTTCCCCCATAAAGAAATGATTTCTAGGGGCTTCCCTGGTGGCGCAGTGGTTGGGAGTGCGCCTGCCGATGCAGGGGACACGTGTTCGTGCCCCGGTTCGGGAGGATCCCACGTGCCACGGAGCAGCTGGGCCCGTGAGCCATGGCCGCTGAGCCTGCGCGTCCGGAGCCTGTGCTCCGCAACGGGAGAGGCCACGACAGTGAGAGGCCCACGTATCGCAAGAAAGAAAAAAGAAAAGAAAAGAAAAGAAATGATTTCTATCACTTCATAAAAATTCATTTTAAGTTCTTTCCTGAAAAAATCCCCTTGTGTACAGGGCACATAGCAGTCATTCACATCCTTGGTCAACTGCTGAATATCTCTACTCACCCAAAGTAAAAAGAACTGGGTAAGAAAAGAGACAACAGACATCAATACTCCAGTCCAGTTGGATAGAAAAAAACTCACAGTAAGAGAGCAGCACGTATTGAGTGTCTACTACATGCCAAGCAGGGCTCTAAGGGTATTCCACAGGTTAAATACATTAATTTAATGTATACTCACCCTATGAGGTAGGTACCATTTTTATGCCCGTTCTGCAGATGAGAAGACTGAGGCATGGTAGGTTAAATAACATGTCCACACTCCCCACCCTGGAAGGCATCAGAGCTGGGAACTGACTCAGGCCGCTGGAGTCAGTCCTTAACCACTCACTGTATGGACTGTGCTGCACAGAAGGGGTCAGATAAAAACCAGGCAAGTGGACACGGGGCAGCTGCCTTCCAAGTGGCACAAAAGGACAAGTGTTGCCTGGAGGTGACTCTCTGAAGTAGGAACACTGTGTCTAATTTTCTGAATAGAACAAGACACAGAAGAAATGTGGAGTATCAAGACTTACTGTATTTCTATTCAATATTAAAATTCATGAAAAGGCAACCCACAGAATGGGAGAAAATATCCTCAAATCATAGATCTTGGAAGAGATTAATATCCATAATATATAAAGAACTCCCAAAGTCAACAAAAATAAAGTAATTCAAAAATTGGCAAAGGACTTGAACAGACATCTCTCCAGAAAAGATACACAAACGGCCAAGAAGCACATGAGAAAATGCTCAGCATCACTAGTCATCAGGGAAAAGCAAATCAAAGTTACCACGACATCCATCACTTCACACCCGTCAGGATGGCTATTATCAAAAGGACAGAAGGTAACAAGCGATGTGGAGAAACTGGAACCCTCACACATTGCTGGTGGGAATGTGAAATGGTGCAGACTCTGTGGAAAACAATTTGGCTTAAAAAGTTAAACACAGGATTACCGTGTGATCCAGCAATTCCACTCCTAGGTATGAAGCCAAAGGAATTGAGAGCAGGGACTCAGATTCTGATGTGCCAACGTGTTTTGCATTCACAACAGCCAAAAGGTGGAAATAACCCCAGTGTCCATCAACAGATGACGGATAAACAAAATACCGTGTCTCCATACCGCGGAATATTATTCAGCCATAAAAAGGAATAAAGTTCTGACAGGTGCTACAACATGGATGAACCCTGAAAACATTATGTTGAATGAAATAAAGTCAGATACAAAAGGACAAATGTTGTATGATTCACTTATATGACATATCTAGAATAGGCACATTCACAGAGACAGAATGTAGATTAGAGGTTACCACAGGCTGGGGGAGGGGAAGAGGGTACAGAGTTTCTGTCTGGGATGATGAACAAGTTCTGGAAATGACAGGGGTGATGGCTGCACAACACTGCAAATGTACCTAATGCACCTGAAATGCAGAGTTAAAAATGGTGAAAATGGTAAATTTCCACAATTAAAAAGAATCAAACTCCTTAATGTAGAATTCAAGATGCTCCCGATCTTCTACACCTCCCATTCCAACCCTACTTCCTCTACACCCCTCCCCCCAGGTGATGCCGCCCTCCCCACCCCCGCCCGTACGAGGCTCCTGATTTCCTGACCCCGTCACCTCTGCCCGTGCTACTCCCTCCATCCCCTAAATCCACGCATCCTTCCAGACCCCTCCTCTGAGGGTTTCCTCTCGCTGTGGGTACCCTCTCCTCCCTAAGCTTTGCTAGGAGTTTGCCGGTGCATCCTGGGAGCACAGTTACTGCAAACAGACTCTCTTATCCAGTACCATTAACTGCAGGGAGATGCTGTGTTGAATTCATCTGCGTGTCGTCAGAATTTAGCCCAGAGGCTGAACACAGCACATACTTAGTAAACATTCACTGAATGCATCACGAGGAGGGAACGAAAATAAACATTAACATCATAGTTCCCAAACTGTGCTCCAAGGCACCCTGGGGTACCAGGGCCTGGCAGGAAAATTTTAAATTTCAAGGGAAACACAGCAATATCCCACTTCTGTTGGACCCCAGAAGCCATTACCTCACTTAAAAGTAGGATTACACTTCACCTGACGACCAGGAGTTAACACTGTCCTGATGGGCACTTCCTTCTAGATGGTAAGGGTTTTCCCTACAACACGACACCTCTCGCTCCCAGGCCCGAGTCGGGTACTTGGGACTGAGAAAAATGCCACTGGGTCGCCTGAGAGACAGCACATTTTTAGGAAAGTAATTAAATCACAGAACGCTGTACCTGCTCCTCTGCTCAGTTCAAATCCTCGACTTCTCTCCTTGTGGGGCAGACCTAAGCCGGGTTCTCATTGGTCTTAGCATCTGTTCTCCCAATTATTTGGATATCAGTGTATTTAATGCTCTAATCTCCATTTGCTTAATGTTTTTATTATTTTGTCATTATAATCCCATTAGAAGAGATTCTAGTTGCCATTATGGTCCTTTGTGGAGTCACTGCGACTGCTTTTGAAGGCCTGTAATAACTTGGAACCCATCCAGACGTGAGAACAGCCATCACCACCCCCTAGATTTAAAATTCTTCTTAATGACGATGGTCACATCCCCTGACACCCCTTCAGAGCCTGAGGAGTGAGAAGAGTCGGCGGCTCAAACCCTCCACTGGGATCTTCCATTAATGGCACTGCTACAAGGATCACTGATTCATAAATGACCGGCCCATTCACTGGTGAAGGACAGGTTACAAAGTTATTTTTGTAATAAGATGTCTTACACTTTCAACTGTTAGTATTCAGGATAAGCATCATTTTATCTCGGAATGCTTAAAGAAACCTCGTTCTGTAAAACATATCAAAAGTTAAGCTGGTTTGCAAACGCTCTTTTGACTTTCGGAAAGAAAATATAATACATCTTCGAAATGCCTTAGCAAAGGGTCCACGTGAGCTGTGACCAAGTGAGAACCCAGCCCCTCTCTCCATTCCAGACAACCTTGCCTGCATCACTGACACTCAACAATCTCTTAATAAACATCTACAAAAAGGGAAATGTTCTAAGACTCTATAATGAATAAAGACAGTTTCACAGGCTTCACAGCTTTACAGTTTTTACAGAATCTACTAGGTATGAATGAAAATACGCATTTCGTCGCAACTCCTCAAAATAACCCATCGGATGCGTGAGTTCAAAAGTAAAAATATCAGACTCACTGGCAACAACTTGAAGCAGTGGATTCATTAGGGGACAAGAGATTTTGCTACATTAGAAGGTGACATTCGTGATTAAACAAGCTTAATGTGGGTTAAAATTTTTAAACTTGCATTCTAGCTTAAAAGAGTATTGCAAATTGTTTAAGCAGTGGAATTCTGTATTTGCTCAGAGGGCTTTAATTATGTTATCAATGTCAACGTGCTCTGGGGTCTGATATACATCATGGAAAATGCACTGAAGTAAACACGTGTGACTGGATTAGTTTTTACGCCTGAAATCAAGGCTTAGAACATTCCTGTCAAATCGCACACCTGACTGCCTCTCCTAGGAAGTCCTCTGCGATCGCCGCAAATGAACATCTGTCGTCCTCCTGTCTCAGGAGATGATAAGAAGAGGGTCCTCTCCCATGTCCGAGGGCAGCAGGCGAGGAGACCCAGCAGGGGGCGCGTCAGAGCTCAGGACGGTCCCTGTCCATGCTCAGTCAACAGGACCAGCTGGGAGGCGGCCAGACCTGGATCCAGCCCCTCTGAGCTCAGAAGGCTTCTCGACAGAGGAAGGCTCAGTCCCCCATGGAAAGGACGGGTCCCCCGAGAGGGACACAGGCAGGAGGCGCCCCTCCCCCCTGAGCTGGGTCCCAGGGACCGAGGTCCAGCCCCAGGGGGCTAGGGCCGGAGCTGCCCCAGAAGCAAGGGCAGCAGAGGGAGCTTCCCCCAGGGAGGGAGAGGGGAGGGGGCCCGGGAAGGGGAACTGCAGGCAGTTGTGCCCGCACAGGACCCACCGAGGCCCCAGGACGGGCGCTGACCTTCTGAGCCGTGGTCCTGTGTCCCTGACAGGCCCCGTCCACAGTCAGCACCCAAATGTACTTTCCAAGGACTCAGCTGAGGTTCCAGACGAGCATCTGAACTTTGAGATACTGTCAAGTACATTAGAAATGATTGCCGTTGGGCATTATGCTAAGTGAGATAAGACAGACAGAGAAAGACAAATACTGTCTGATATCACTTATATGTGGGAGCTAAAAAATACAACAAGCTAGTGAATATAACAAAAAAGCAGCAGACTCACAGATGCAGAGAACAAACGAGTGGTTACCAGCGGGGGGAGGGGCAGTAGAGGGGTGGAGGAGTGAAAGGCACAAACTACTGGGTGTAAGACAGGCCCAAGGATGTATCATACAACACAGGGAATATAGACAATATTCTGTAATAACTGTAAGTTGAAATTTACAGTTTAGAAATTGTGTAAAAATTTTTTTTATGAAAGAAATAACTGCCCTTGAATTAGAAGGGTTTGAATTAGGCTTTGAATAAGACACTGGGTTATGACACAGCTCTGCCGTGTGTGTGGGAACGTGGACAGTCTCCAGGGCACGACCTAAGAGGAAAAGGCGGGCAAAGGCCGTCCTACCGCGTGATTCCACGGAAGACACATGGAAGGAGGTTGCAAGAATGCATGTGGCATGCACCCGAGCAAACTTAACCGATCCAATTTTTATTTGTTGGCTTATAAATGGAGACATAGGGCTTCCCTGGTGGTGCAGTGGTTGAGTGTCCGCCTGCCGATGCAGGGGACGTGGGTTCGTGCCCCGGTCCGGGAAGATCCCACATGCCGCGGAGCGGCTGGGCCCGTGAGGCATGGCCACTGAGCCTGCGCGTCCGGAACCTGTGCTCCGCAACGGGAGAGGCCACAGCAGTGAGAGGCCCGCGTACCGCAAAAAAAAAAAAAATGGAGACATAGCTAGACATAGGTCACATGACACTTCGAATTAAGGTGAATCCCTGAACACATCAGGCTGCTCTGAAGTTTTGGGTTTAAGACCAGCTGTCTGCCTCCCTGGATTTGTCATGATGTGACAATCTTTTATACAAGCCTTGTGTTTGTTTTCTCAAGGAAAGCGTGAACTACCTAAATGTTTCTGTACAGTTTTATAGATCCCTGTCCTTGCTTCTGACTAATACTTAAGGTTATTAAAATGCACACATCTGTGTCAACTAAACAGAATTTTAATAAGTGATCTTTAGGGGAAAAGAAGGTGGCCTCTTACAAACTTGAGGCAACGCTGCAAACCATTTGAACTTGGTTTTACACTTGCATTGATGTTAAATATCATCTCTGACAAAATTTTCAAGTCAACAGCGATGGTGTTGTTCTCTGAAGCAACATTTACTGTAACTCCCAAGGTCCTTAAATGACATCAAGATCTTAAAAATAAAATTAAATTAGTTAATAACTGGGAAACCTTTGGTTACCTAGACCATTTTAAATAAATCAAAATTCAGAGAAAGAAAGAGAGAGAGAATAGGTCCTGGGTCATCAACCACATGCCTTACTGTTTAAAGTTTCTTTCTGTAAGATTCTGGTTAAGATGATAAAATCAATCCCTGCATACACTATGTTAAGGGTGATCATATCTGAAAGCTCACATTAAAAGGTTTAAATAACACTGTCATCTCACTACATGGAAATTCTGTATACACACAAAAGCTGTGGTAAAATTAATAAGCAAAAGAAGCTTTTATGTAGGAGGAGACTGGTCATTCCAAGCTGGCGGATGCATTTGCTGGTGGCAAGCCACTCTTGATTTTCCGTGCGGTTGGTCCAGAGAGCTAGGCCTCGAGAAGGCCCTCACCTGACAGCTGCTAGCTTTTGTGTTTTAACAAGACAACACACGTCCCTCACTTCTGAGTCGATTTCCTTTATTATTATATTGCTTCCTGAAATATTCGTTTCCACATATTGTATCGTTAAACTGGATTATGTGGAAACCACGCAATATCCCCTGCCCTCTGAGGACGCTCTGGGGTATTTTCTTCCCACTGCTGTAGACTGAGTGTTTGTCTCCACCCCCCAAAACGCACACACTGAAATCCTAACCCCCAAAGTGATGGCATTAGGAGGCGGGGCCTTTGGGAGGTGAGAGGTCATGAGGGTGGGGCCCCCATGCTGGGATCAGTGCCCTAATAACAGAGACCCCAGAGAGCCCCCAGCCCTTCCCCCACGTGAGGACACAGTGAGAAGACGCCGTCTGTGAACCAGGAGAGGGTCCTTACCACACTAAATCTTCCAGGGCCCTGACCTTGGACTCCCCACCTCCACAAGTGTAGGAAGTAGATGTCTGTTGTTTAAGCCCCCAGACTTGGTGCTGTTATAGCAGTCAGGATGCACTAAGGCACTGGGGTCAGATCCTGGGCTTAGAGCATGAGGCTCTCCAGGTGTCTGCTGTCCTGTCGTTTCCACCAACACCTGTGGTGCGTGCCAGTGGCCAAGCACCAGCAGCCAATTCACTCATCTGTGAAAGGTCGGGGGCAGAAAGCAATGTGGCCTATTTGAGAGCCATCGAGCTGTCAGTGCTCAGGGGTCGGTCCCCCCAGGCAGCAGAAGAGGCTGGCATGACTGCAGCCCTGGTGCAGCTTGAGGGCGGACAGCGCGCGGTCACAGAGGCCGGCACAGAGCCTCCCGAGAAGTCGTTGATGGTGGGGTGAGGTGTGGGACGCTGAAGGTGGCAAGGGGTCCGACCGTCAGTGAGGGTACTACTCGGGATCCCCGGGGCCCTCCCACTTCCGGGGGGACTCCGCGCTCCCCAATCTGAGGCCACCATCGACCTCAATGCCCTCACAGTCACAGCCGCTGCCCTGAGTGGAGTGTCCCCGGGAAGAAGGGCCTGAGAGGCGTGGGGGCCACGGCAGGAGCCCCAGGACCAAGCAGACCCACGAGCTCTGACTGCAGGGCACCCGGGACAGATCAGGACTCCCGAGGCCTCACATCACGGGTGGGCAACTTCCGAAAGCAGCCCGCCGGCCTGGGTTGGGCTGAACGAAAGCTGACAGCACCAACGAGGTCATTTAATTTTATCTGATACCCTCCTTTTTCTCTTTAAACCACTTTGTGGAGGTATGACAGACACGTGAAAAGCTGTAGATGGTTAATGCGCACGACTCGATGAGTTGGGGGAAAGCATACAACCCGTGACACCATCGCCACAACCGAGACCACAGACGAAGCCCTCCTCCTCCCAGCATGCCCTCTGCACCTTCATCATCATCATCATTATTGTGTGTGCACACGTGTGTGGTTAGAACACAACATACGCTCTGCCTTCCTAGAAAGTGTTACGTGCGCTGTGCTGGTGGCATATATGACAGTTCTGGAGAAAGCGTGAAACACACTGATCCGCCTTGCCCATCACCATGACCAAACACGTGCAAAGCTTCCTTACTGAGCCCCATCGGTTTTCATGACAATTTAGTTATTTTTATAGTTTCAATAAGAATCTGCTCTTCTCTGTACCAGAATAAACAGAAATATTTAGAAAAACAAATATTTGGAACCATAACAATTCCAGAATCCTGAGGTAAATTTCTTCTTTCAAATTTTCTATAACTTTGAGATAGTTTAAAATGAAAACTTTTAAAAGAACATAAGAATACGATGCACACATAAGGGCACTAACACCTTGGACAGCTCCCAGCACAACCCTGTCACTCAGCAAACACCTGTTGGATTACTGAAAATAATTAGTACAGACTGGGACAAACTTCATGAATGCAATAAATATCAGAAGTACAAAAGGTGTGCTTATCCTTTAAAATAGGTATGCACTACCTACTGACCGACCTATCTACCAAGTTATCCTAAGGACATAGGTAGTGTGTGAAGAGGCACATACAAATATATTGCTTGTGGTGTTTTTTATAAACAGCAAAGTATCAGAAACAAGGTAGAAATCCCACAAATTAGTTGAATTATGCTTTAGGCACAACCGAATATTATAAATAATGTATTAGAAATAAGAAACATAGAAAAGTATTTACTGTACAATGTTAAGCAAAAAACTACAAAGCAGCGTGCACATTCTTCTCCTATTTACATAATCATGGATACAGAAAACACGAAGAAAATAAGAATATAAATAACAGTGATTCTCTCTGGGCAGAAGACGTAGATACACTTTCCCTCTGCCTTAAGTTAATCTCTTAATTTTTCTACAAGAAACATTTACGTAGAGTAATGCTCACATGTACAGATCGAGTTTAGATTCACTTCTTGTTCTGCAATTCACCAACTGTGTTCTATTTCTCTCCAGACATGTTGTCTCAACTATGTAACGGAGGAGATGCTCCTATCCGAAGAGTGTTGTGAAAATTACAGGAGTGCTCGATAAACAGTATCCGTTTTATGTATTACTTGTAGAATGAAAAGGTTGGGGGGAAAATGATATGGAATATTTTCCTGCGGAAAGGGCCCCACTGTAAATAGCATCCCCATCGAGGTCTTTCTTATTAGGCAAATAAAACAAAATTGGCCGTATTGTATTTCCCTGCCCTTGGTAACATGGCATCACGAAGCTGCATCTTCAGCTGAGCATGAGATTGAACACCCAACCCAGCACCATCTCTGTCACGGACCAGCTCTCCTGATCCGAATGCATTTCCTTGCCATCGCTGCATGTCAGGTCCCGAGGCCGCCACAGTGGCTGCAGGCAGGGCAGGGCGGTGGGTACGGAACGCCTTGGGAGCCCCGCAGTCCTCTGGAGATGCCAGTGGGGAACACACTGCAATGACTTGTCCATCTCCGTTATTTTTGGTGCCTCGTTTAAACTGTCATTAAATGCTGCTGTGCCCAGATAAACATCTCCTGTGGCGCCTATCTTTCTGTTGGCAGAAAATCCACACTGCTCCTGCCCACGTGGGAGGCCAGGTGGCCCGGGTCCCGAGGAGACCACACTGCTGCTCACGGTAACCCAGGCCCTTGGAGAGCACAGCATCCAAATCCTCCCGGCCAGCGGCTCCTGCTTCTTCCCCTTTAGGTCAACTGTGCCCGTGACTGACAGCTGACCACCTGTCCGTGTCCCTGAAGTGACCTGAAAGACGGTTCCGGACACAGGACTTGTCACCGGGGAGGGGGCGAGGAGTCAGGGAGGAGACCATTCCCACTGGAAAGAAGGAAGCTGAAAGCGCGACTCCGATGACAGATGCAGAGTTGGGAGACCCGCGAGTGTGTGTGTGCGTGCACGTGTGTGTGCCTGTGGTATGTGCACTCACACGTGCGTACCTTGTCCTGCAGGGCAGGTGCAGACTCCGTGTCTGCTCCCTCGGCCTCCTGTGCTGGGTTTTCTCCATGCTCTGAGTTGCAGCCCGGGGCTCACGGTCCAGACCTCTCTCTTCTCTGCCCAAACTTACTCCCCGGCTCTCCTCCGACCCCCTCACGCCGTCTGCCTGCGGCAACTCCACGGTCCATCGCCAGCCTGGCCTCTGCCTGAGTCCCAGGCTCACATCCAGGGATCTGCCTGATATTCGTGCTTGGACGCCTAACAGGCCACCCAAACGAGCATCGTGCAGAACTGAACTCTCGGTTCTTACCCCGGATGCGATCTCCTTTTCCTGCCAATAACTGCTTTCGATTGCTCAGGCCTGGCGCGGACTCACGTTTTCCTCTGTCCATCAGCAGATCCTATCACTCCATCTCCAAATATCGCTGGCCTGGCACTTCCTGCTCTCTCCAGGGCTACACCCCAAACGGCCCGCGGTCACCGCCCCCAGATGACGGAAGAGCCTCCAGGGGCCTCCTGCCCCCAGCATCACCCCATCTCTGGGGTGGTTTTCAAGTGCAGCTCAGGTCGAAATGCGTCTCTGCTGGAGACCCTCATGGGTCCCCCCACCCGGCCCTCACCATGAAGCCGGGCTGCACGTGACTGGCATGGACCCCTGGATCTGTCTCCCCAGCCCTCAGGCCTCCCTCTGCCGTGAGCCCTCCTGGAGAACCCAGGGTCTGCAGAGCCGGCCTCACTTCACGCTTCTTTCTGCTGAATGTCACCTTCTCGGGGGGCCTTCAAGGACCCCTTTCCTGCCATGCTCTCTGTCTCCCCATTTTCTCCCTACCAGGAGGCATTTCCCTTCTTAGCATGGGGCACCCCCGCCATATTACGTTATCGTCTGTTATTTGTCCTGTGTTGAGCCCACAGGATGTAAGCTCCCTGACAGCAAGGGCCTGTGGGTCTAAGGCTCCTTCCCCAGCGCCGCGAACAAGCGCTGGACGCAGACGCCCCGAGACTATTTACTGGATAAGTAGTTCCAGGAGAGACAAACTTAAATGAGAGAACAGGGCCACCGGGTGGACCAGACGAGCCTATAAGCAAAGAACTGCCACGTGGTACAGTGAGCACAGGTGTAGGGAGACTCGAATTTCATGCAGAATTGGCACCACCAGTGACCTGGTGCTGGGCGGATCACTGAACTTCCGGCTCATGGTTCCCTGACCCCCAAAGCCAGCACATCTGAGTGACTCATCTCTGGGCTCCACGACACTGAAGATGCTGGGGTTCAGCTGCTGCATCCCAGGCTCCTGGTCCCTTGCGGTGAAGATGCTGTGGTTCTGTTGCTGCATCCCAGGCTCCTGGGTCCCTCGGGGTGAAGATGCTGAGGTTCCATTGCTGCGTCCCAGGCTCCTGGGTCCAGAATCTCATCTGTTCCAGACCGTGGGCTTCCCTGTGGATTTCATCCCTTTGCTCAAAAGGATCCACCGGATTCTGATTGCTGCCCGCATGGTCCTCCACGGGCCGCCGCCTCCCAGCTGTCAGCGGCTGGTCTCCGCACCAGGCCTGGCACAGCTGGTCGCTGCCACTTCTCCGGCTCCTCACAAAGCAAACGCCTAAGAGCCGCCCCGACAGCTCGCCCTGCAGGGTTAGGCTGGAAGCACAGAACCACCTTCCAGCCAGGACGGTGCAGTCGGGGGCCCCTGCCTGCACTCCTCTCGTTTTTTGTTTTCACTTTTAAAGAACTACAGTGTGACAGAAAGTGACTGATGGTTTCACTGACTAAGGGCCCATTTGCAGAGACCTGAGCGTGGCATCCCAGGGGCCACACGAGGCATAGGTTGGGGTGTGCCCCCCAGATGCACAGTCCAACTGGGAACCTGCGCTCCGCTGAGGCCAAGACAAAGGGAAACAGGGCCCTGCAGCCCGTTTCAGGTTCTGGCACTACTCTCACGACCTGAGGAGGCAAGAAAAGACGAGGGACGGGCTTCTGATAAATCCGATTTAAAAAATAAATCACACAAGGAAACGTGGCATCGCGTGTGCAAATAGTACAAATCCTTCGTCTGACAGTTGAGGAGACGGAGGTCCAAAGGAAACGAGGCTGATTCACAGCCACTGAGTGACCCACCGGAGCGGGGGCCCAAAGAGCAGCAGCCCCTTCCCACCACGTGCACTGGGTTTCTTAGGCGAACACGTCGTAAGTTTGGCCGTGACGGCATCTCTGCAGAGCTCACAGCCATTCCAGATCCTGCGTCTGCTCACCCACCCGCTCCAGATCTGCATTTCAGGTCCAAATAACCCCCGTTTGGGCCAGAGCACCACCTGAGCACCTCTCCGCATAAGGCAGGGCCAACCACGCCCTTCACGTCCCGCCACCCAAGCCAGCACAGACACCGTGAGTGTCGCCGTGCGGCGTGGAGGTGACGACACTCCGGGCTTCAAGATGTCCCGGGTGCGTCCTGGCTTGTCCACGGTCTCCTGTCGAGAGACCATCTTCTCAGAAGCAGGAAGGGTGGGATTTGCTGCAGCCGCAGGGCTGAAATGTCTTGGCATCCTCAGATAATAAGGGCCCGAGAAGGCACCGCTCCCAGCGCAGGCCGACAAGCAGGATGACCCCAGAGCTGCCAGCAGCGCCCGCCATCCCGCGATCCTGGCAAGTCGTTCCTGCTACTTCTGTCCCCTTGTCTCTGCTGGTGCCTCGTTTGTGTTTATCTCTAAAAATCCACTCTCAGCTCAGAGAGGAGGTTACAGAGGACCCAGCCCTGCACGCCCGGCCCATCGGAAGGGTCTTGGGGAGTTAGGGAAGCCTCTTCCCGAGCCCTGTGGAGACCCCTCCTCGCAGTGGGCCCCCAGGCTCCACTCAGCCCCGTTCTGCACTCACCCAAGTGGGGCCAGGGTCGGGCCACCCCCCAGCAACGACCCGGGTGATGCTCCCACAGCACTTGGTTCCTCCTGACTCCTGTCATCGTGATATACACAGGCACCACTTACAGTTTACAAGGTGCTGCCACACGAACTTGATGACACTGAAAGCCCTGGCCTTTTACCCGGTGGCAAAACTGAAACCCCGAGAAGTGAAATTGCGCCCGTAGCTCAGACTTAGCGCACCGCGTGGCGGCCTCACATCCGAGGTCTGTGACCCCGAGGCCCTCGGCCGCTTCTCCCCCTTGAGGCAGCACCGTCCTCACGACCCCACGTCAGGACTTGCTGGGCTGCAAGCGGCCAGAGCATCAGGCCAGTCCGCCTCCCCCCAACCCAGCTGGTCAATGCTGCCCGGGACCTTGGGCTCCGCCCAGCCCTGTTCATGCTTCTCCACGTGGCTCCTGCCTGAGAGGGTCTGGCCCGCAGCCAGGGCTGCCCACCTGCCCATGAGCTGGGGGAGGCTGCAGGGGAGCCCTGGGCTCTCGGCAATTGGGTAAGAACAGGACGAGGGATTCCCCCCAACACCGGCTTCCTGCCTGAACTTTTCTGTCACCAAGTCCTCAGGGTTGAGCCCTCATGTCCTGTCTGTCCCCTCCCCCAGGATGACGAGCTCCCACCCACATACCCCCCCCAGCCCTTCAGGCACAGCCCAGGGGCCTGGGCATCACAGTCTCGAGGGTCCACGCTGATGCCTTGTCCCCTGCAGAGATCCGGAGCCTGCCTTGCTATGAGTGTGGCCCCATCAGCATAGATGCCTTGTCTCAGAACCCTGAGGACCCGGTGCTGGGCCTTCGCTGTGAGGTTTGCGGGGTGGGGGGACACCTTTGGGGCCACCGGGCAGGGTGGCATCCACATTAACAACCACTCCTACCACGCCGGCGTCACCCTGTCCTGCTGGCCCGGCACCCGGCCTCTCCCTCCAGCACCGCCCAGACAGTGCCTTTCTGGAACGTACGCCATCTAAGGCTGATTTTCCCACCTCCTGCACTTGGATGCTGGCTCTGCCCCAACAGAGAACGGTCTCCTCTGCCCCTGCTATGACCCCAGTGCCTGGACCACACCAGGTGGTGGTGAGTGGGTGTTTGATGAGTGAATAACGAAGCTACTTCTAAGGTGACAGTAGTCGGACATGACAGGACACCCACCCCCTGGAGGCCCTTGTACCCCTGCACCAAGCACACAGCACCACCTTACGTTCCTTCTTTCCTCTGCAGGGATCCTGTTTTCCCAGATACACAGAGGTTGCGTCACAGCCCCATGAAGGTCAGGACGCCCAATATGTGTAACTCAGGGCTGAAACGTTCCACTCAAAGTCCCAAATCAGAGTGAATAACGTCCCTCGACGGGCGGAAGCATGCAACCGGGTCATGAACAGCGTGAGTGCTGCAACCCGCGGGCCCCAGGCTCGCTGGGACGACCGTCCAGGCTGAGGAGGCACTCGGACACAGGACTCTGCAGGCGGCAGCCTCACATCAGAGTGGTCGGCGGATGGACAGGGGACCCGCGCTGTGAACACAAGGGGCAAAGCCTCCTCCGAGGGGCCTGGGTGCTGGGCAGGAGGTGCCGGGTGACAGGAAGGGCCTGGGGGACGACAGCGGGGAGTGGAGACTCAGGTTCTTCCTGGACGCGGCCGGGGATGGGAGAGGACAGGACTGGACGTTCGTGTCCCCGACAAAGCCCGTGGCAGGCAGGACCTCGAGACGGGGCAAAAGCGGCCTCCGACCTGCAGGTCAGGGGCCAGCACGCTGCAGCCACCACCCGCTTTCACGAATCAAGCCCCCTGGAGCACAGCAGGTCCCCGGAGGACACACCGCCCCCGGCGCCGTGAGCGCGACATGGACAGAGCAGGTGGTTGGGACAGACGGGCCAGGGCAGGCGAGACCCAGGCCCCTTCTCCAAAATTACTAAGAATGTTCTCCGGGCCCGGGGTCCCGCGTCCTGTGTGACAAACCCTAACACGCTGAGCGGACCCTCTGCAGCAAAGGCGGGCAGACATCTGGCGGGGACGGAGCCACAGCGGCCAAGCAGAATGCCTGGGGTCCCCGTCCTGAGAGTGGTGGCGGGGTGGGGGGGAAGGGTTCGGACTATAAAGTGGGGCCGCCGCCAGCCCCAGGGCTCGACGCTGCCACGGCGAGGGCGGTGCTCCAGAGGAGGGGGTCTCCCTCGGGGAGGGCGGGGCTGGCGCTGAGGCCCCTCCCCTCCAGGCACCTGCAGCAAAGCGGCTGCTCGGCTCGCCCCCCGCGGCCACCAGGTGGCGCTGCCGCCCAGCCCTCCGGGAGGGACCGGCTGCCAGCGGCAGCGACGCAGCATCAGCACCACGGTCGCTGGGAAGAGGCACCGGGAGCCCCTGGGGTTCAGCTTCCTCCCACGTCTAAGACGGGCCAGGACGGAGTCGGCCGCGTCCTGAGATGCTCGTTAGGCCGCGGGGAGGGCAGGCAGCCGCTTGTTCCGCTTTTGGCTTTTACTTATTTGGGGTTTACCAGGCTCCCAGTGTCACTGAAAGGCTGAGGGAGGCTGATGGTGGAAAAGGGCGCCGAGACATCACAGCCCCTCCCGGAGACACGGGCAGACGTGGCGGAACATCACTCGTGTCTACAAACCCGCGAGCCAGCTTCAGGGAGTCACCGCGCACCCCACCTTGGCTACCTGAGCTCGTGCTTCTGGAGGCGTCGCCGTCTCCCGGCTTCTCTCCTGGGCAGGGACAGCCTCTCGGTCAGTAGCTCTCAGTCAGGGGGGATCCCCTCGGCGCCCCCCAGCAGGGGCACGTGTCTCCAGACATCTCTGACTGGAGGGCCTGGTGGGTGGGGTTGCTGAACCCCCCGCAGGGCACAGGATGGCCCAGAGCAGAAAGGGACCCGGTCCCAAACATCCAAAGTGCTGAGGCTCAGAAACCTCTGTGCAGAATCACCAATTCCCAGCAATTCCTTGGTTTTGAGGGTTAACTAACAAGAGTTAACTATTCAGGAAATTGCTCGCAACCCGGCAAATTTCCAACACATCACAGTTATTATTGGCTATATGGTACCTATAATTCTGTCTGTATCTCTCTCCGGTCTGATCAAGGTGGCACAGAAGGTGGGTCTGGAACCCACAGAGTTAGCACAGAATTTCTCCAAGCCCCTCACGAGCCTGGTTCTACTGACGCTGAGGACGGTAACACAGCCCACGAGGTTGCAGCCCTGTCACCACTCATCCTTCTCGTGCGACGACTCTGAAACCCACTTAACCTAGAAATAAAAGCAGAAGGAAGTCCTGTCTAGCCATTTATTGTCTTACATGCTGTGTGAGAGCTAAAAAACCAGCATTATTCACAGAGAGGCATTAAATGATTCAGGCAAAGCCCAGCAGAGGTTTCAGGGAACGAGACATAGTATCGATTTGGCCACAGAAAATGGTCACAGGCCCACCGGAGGGCGTGGCACAGGCACTGCCCGGGGACACGGTCACAGCCACGCTCGGCGCGAGAGCCCCACCTCCCGCACGGGCCCAGGCCACGCACGGCGGCAGCGGAGGCGGCTGCCTGGGTCTGGGGGCAGCTGTCCTGTCTCCACATTCCCAGGGCCACGCGGGCTTCCCGGGAGCCTTCAGAGCAGCCACACCAGCACGTGGCGGGGCGACGCTGAAGGGGAGGGGCTCTGCTGGGGGTAATTCATGCCAATTTAAGGACGGAAGCGATGAGCACAGAGATTACAGAGCAGTGCGGGGCGCAGTCACTATCTGATCCCCACAGACCAGACTCACTTCCTCCGGTCACCCTTGTTGTCCTCGACTGAAACACGGAATTTCCACAGACACACATTACAGACGGGGCATCATGAGTGTAAGCGACTGTTGTGCAATAACTTGGGGGGGGGGGGAGCAGAGCCAGAGAGGACACACCCGGAGAAAACCGGAAGCTGCCAGCTGTCAGCTTCCCAGCAAAGACGCTGCTCCAGAAATGCCCCTCGACCCGCCACTCCTTAAACGTGCAGCCCACAAGGTTCTGCCCAGTAGCTTTTCTGGGAAGAAGAATCTTGCACAGAAACGAATGCACCTCACTGTTGCCATTTTCAGCTCCTCTGGGGCTGGGGCAGGAGAAAGGCAGAGGAAGGAGGTGACAGCTCCAGGCATTCGGGGCCTCCCTTCCTCCTGAGTTCAACATTGAAAACTCAGAAAATGTAAACTTAACAACAGACGCTGAAGTGCTACATGTTATTCAAGGTCAAAATGTCAGTTTCAAGGACATTCTAGAAACTCACTCTCTTTCTCGAAGGCCAATGACCAGAAGACCTGCTTCAGACCCCGAGGGGGCAGTGGGGGCAGCCTGTGAGGGCAGGGGCAGCAGAGCCGATGCCTCGGCTTTGAAATAGGCTTCACACTGTTCAGAAATCAGTCAGATAAAGGAAAACCGGCAGCCGGAAGTCATGCCGTGAGGGCGCCTTTTGTGCGCAGAATCCTAAATCTCCCTAATGTAAGTTTCTATCAACAGCACCCCAAGGAAAGTGTACAAAATGAGAAATGGGGGGGGGATGTAAGGCCAACTGGCCCGAGGCAGGGGAACACGATCAGACTCACAGGTTGCATCAGACTGAAACTCTCCGGACCACCCAGTTCCAGGAACTGACCTGGGGACTTTCCGGACCACCCAGTTCCAGGAACTGACCTGGGGACTTTCCACCCGGCCCAGCCTGCCCGCCTTTTGAGGGGCGGGACTAACGGTCCCAAGACTGATGCGACCGGCACCAGATATTGCCACGATACCCAAAAAGACCACCAAATAAGGAATACCCTGCACCCTCCCGGATTCGCCACATCCCTTTCCCTTCTTCCCCTATAAATTCTGCCCAAACCCTCGCCCGGCCGCGACTTCTCTGGCCCCTTTCTTTCGGACCAGTGAACCTCTCCCGGGAGTGTTCCCAAATAAAGCTTGTTTAAGCTCTCCTCCGTTTTTGGTGCCGTTCCTTACAGGGGGGATGTAGAGAAAGAACTCTGCCCTGGACTTCGTCACACCAGGTATATGGAATGTGAGGTAAATACCCAGAAAGCAGACCGGCAGCAAAATGTTTTCTCATCAGCAGTCACACGTATTACCTTCCCGATTAGGTCAGTGCCAAACGGAATCCATGCCCAAACAAATCACAGAGCTGTAAAAGAAGAGCTGTGTTTGTTTATATTTGCAACCTCAAGATGAATCATCTGCAGGGAGATTTCGATGTTTTCACCACAGAGAAAACAGAGACCAAGGTTGACTTCCTGGAATTTAAGTGAGAAATTTAAACACATTTAGAGAAGTTCATGTATTTCCACTAACTTCTGGCCATTTTAATTCTAATCAATGAATAACTTTTCACTACATAATGTCCTAACTCAGAATGTATTTCTAGTTCTACCATGTAACCTTATGTTAGTGGCCGTCCTTATACATGGGGTGAAGAGCCCAGCTGCCCCATCCAGGACAGGGGCCACTGCCACACAGGGGCTGTGCACTTTGGAATCTGTCTGGTCCTAACTCAGACATCCCATGAGTGAAAATGCACATTGGATTTCAAAGTTTATCATTGGATTGGCTTTTTTCAAATACACACAAAAAAACTCCACAATTGCAAATGTCTCCTTAAACATTCTTCTCTTGATTACACACTGTGCAGAGAAGAGAGAATACAGCAGGCCCAAGGCTGCTATCTTCAGAAAGGCCTGCCTGCAAAGCTGACCTTTGTGGATGTCTGAGAACTTGACTGGTGAACAGTTCCCACCCTATAAACTGATGTAAACATCCCCTAAATGATAAGAATGGCTCGTTGTGCCTGAGCCCTTAGCATAAACAATGTGGGATGTGCAGAACACCTGCTTTTCCTTCTGGGAGTCTGGAATTTTAGTGACTGTGGTCATCACGCAGGCACTGGGCAACCAACCCCCACCTGGACCCTTTGCGAGCATCTCTGATAGACAGTACTTCATGTCTTGTCCAAACTCACTGCTGGAAGAGCTGAATGTCCTGTGGGACTTCACTGGGAGAGACCCTTGGAAACTGCACCTCGTTTCTCTGGATTTGGCCCCCATGAACCTCTTCCCTTGCTGATTTTACATTGCGTCCTTTCCTGGGAATAAGTCTTATCTGTGAGTAAGACTATATGCCAAGTCCTACGAGTCCTCAGGAAGTCACCAACCCTGGGGTTGGCCTTGGGGACCCTGACACAGTTGGTGTCACAAGTGGGATTTGCTAGAACAATCCTGACTCTTCGAAATACAGTGAAAGCTTGTTTGGAAAAAGAAGGATGAAAGGGGCGGTGGCGGTGAAAGTCCTTTGATGCCTGGTTAGCTGCTGAGTTATCCTCTGTAAGGGGCAAAAGTTACCTATGAAATTCAGCTATGACACGTCCAACCCAAGAGACATGGTTCCGCTGGATTCTTGGACTGTTTTTGGCTGTTCTGGATAATGTGAGTGAGAAAAAGTGCAGCCCAGGGATACACTTTTTTTGTTCTCCCCCAGGTGGTAAGAGAAAGACCCAAACATTCCTAAGGGGAGCTTTGGATGTGCTAAAAATATCAAAAGTCTGTGGTACCCTTTCCTTCATGTGGGAGGAATAAAGGTTAAATCAGGTTACAGAAGCTGAAGCAAAGCTTTAGATAAACCAGAAAACAAAGAGGGAAAGAAAACACTCCAGGCGACGTTGCACCTGGTCCACCTTGCTTTCCAGCCAGGATCTCGAGGCCGCTGTAAGCCCAAGCCTGTAAGTGCTGAATCTAATGCTAGGGGTTTGGGTGAACTTGCAATGAGAAAAAAAGAAGGGGTTGAAAACCGTATTTTGTGGCTATTGCATCGGAATGCATAATAAAAACGGATGTAAACTGTACGTTTGTCATTTCATAAATGCTAGAGGGCTCATCCCAATCAAAGAAAGCTACAAAAAGAAAAAAATGTCAGTGAGTCACAGCTTCTTGCTTTTCTCCACTGGTGGCAGATTGGAATTTAAGCTCTTCGAATATTACAAATAGACCAAATTTACATAACTGATGACGGTTGCTATTATTTTTTTCTATCAGAGCTTGTGGGAAAGGAATACAACAGGAAAAGAAGGACTCTCCAGTTGGGGGCACACTTCTGAAGGTTTTCTGGAGTTTTCAAAAGCAGTTTTTAGTTTGTTAATGAGCTCTCCTGAAACGAGACATCTGCCCCTTCGAGGCTGATTACTTCCCAGCCTCTGAGTGGGTAGCTCAGACCCCAAGACCAACAGAGAGAAGGGCTTAGGGAAGCCTGCTGGTCACTGGATGTGGGGCATGGCTATCCAGTCACATCACAGCCTGGCTGACTCCCAAGAAAAGCCACTGGATGTTTTCATCCTGGCTTCACAGGTTCTGGCCGTCCAGACCTCACTCTAGGCTGTAACCTGAGTGTGGCTGCCGTGAGCTGGTCCAGACCCAATGCTCGCTGTGCAGAATGGAATCAGGGGGACGTGTTCTGCTAGATAAACACGACTCAGAGGCAGGGACCAGCAGGTTCAGGATGCTGTTCTGTGGGCCGTGAACTGTGGAAACACCACGGATGCTGGCTGGCTGGTCTGGTTCACCTGCCCACGCCCCCAGGAATGTTCTCGGACCACCTGAAACCAGGCTGCTCTACGCTTCTGATCAGCTCGACGCTTCTGATACACAGATGACTGCATCCCTAACGCTTGATTCGTGAAAAACTGGACGGCTGGGCTGGGTGGACAAGTCAGGGCGGTGACCCTCCCGCCCACTCCTGACAGCTGGCCCCAAGCCCCTGAGCCTCCGGGGCCACTGCTCCACTGCTGCATCGTGTGTGACAGCCTCCCTTCCTGCCCCTCTCCTGGAGCACGCGGTACCCGGGCACGGGGTGACTAAACGCCCTGTTCCCAGACAGGCAGTGGTCTCTCCCAGGCTGCTCCCTGTGTAAATAATCACAAGAAAAGGGCTCAGGTTGTGTAGAGCTTTTTAAAATTTTTGTAAAAATTCATGATTTTTCCCCGACCCCTCCTGAACAGGATGCATCTTTCTGGTCACATTATGTAAAAACTTATTTTGTCAAAATGGACCTCTTGCAACCAACCCTTTCTCACGGAAGGTCTGCATGAGAATAAGAAATAACTGGGCAAAACTGCAAAGTTATGATTACAGACTGGGACACGCTGATTTACAAAACAAAATAAAACAAAGGAGAAAAAAAAAACCCAAAACCCCAGCACCTGGAGACACACGGGGAGGGAGGGCATTAATGGACGTGTTTTCAAAGCCAATCCTGAAAGTTTTCCCTCCACCCCACCCCCCAGAAGACAAGTGAAGAAACGTCCTGCGCTGCCTTTCGAAGCAAATCCCAGCGCTCAGGTTCAGTGTCTGCACCTGGCAGGGCTGACCAGGGACAGTGGAGAGAAGCCCAGCTCCCGCCCCTCCCAAGACAACAGCCCAGACGCCGTCCACGCGCGAGCACAGGGTGAGCTGGTGTGATGGACAAGCAAACCATCTGGAACTGACCGCTCCAGGCAGCCCTCTGAACCCCGGGCCTGGAGTGGGTGATTACGGCTGGACCAGGAAGGAGACCACATGGGGGCCCGTGAACCTGACGGCCAGGCTAGCACCTGCCCAGCTGGGGCGCCTGGCACCGCAAACTCAGTTCCCAGGGCACCTGCGTGTCATGTGGTGGTACCCTCCTGGGTGAGTCCCTGATGACCACGGCACAGCCTCAGCCCCGAGGACACCAGCCTACTGGCCAGAGCTATGCTGGGCCTGAGCTGATGCCTCAGGCTACATAAAACGTAATAAATAAGGTGATGACAAAAACTTGAGAATGCTGCCCTTCAGATTTCTAAGGCAGACCTTTGTTATTAATGGGACTGGTTTTAACTGGCTGGATCTAGGCCCCTAGGGCTGTGCAGGGGACAGCTGGTCACCAAGGGGGTCTAAGCCTGCTGTCCTCAGAAACGGCCACTTGCATGGCTGCCCTTGGCTGGGTCTGGGCACGGGACGGTGTAAAATGTTCCCTAAACGACAACGGCGCCTCGCTGGGCCGAAAACCTGTGTGCGATGGTGCGATGCAAGAGAAATGCTTTCCTCGGAGTCAGGGATTCGGTGGGTGCAGGGCAGAGGGTGTGGCCTCGCAGCACACCAGGGCTCGGTGAGCTTCCCGGGAGGACTCGATGTCACACGTGCCGTGTGTGGCTGCTGGGGCGGCTAACCCGTCCTGTGTAACTCCTGGGAGGGGGTCTGGAAGCTCGCGCTGGCCCCGGGCCTCAGGACGAAGCACAGCCGCCCTGCAGAGTCCTGGGAGGCCTCGGTCGTCAGAGCCATAGGCGCTCTCCGGACCAGTGACCGTTTGAAATGCTATTTTGAATACATCGGGATAAATCAACTGTACTATTAAAGTTAGTTTCACCTTCCCTTCCCTCTACTATGACCAGTAGCTACTGTACGATCACCAGCAGCTGCCACTGGGTGTCCAGCGGGCCTCCTGCCCCCGCCAGGCTCCACGGAGCACGCACCCCCCGGGGACGTCAGGGCCCCACGAATGTCCCTGCCGACAAGAAGAGCCGTGAGCATCTTTCTCCCGGGGGTGCTGCAGGGCTTAAATGAGCTCGTGTATGTAGGGCCGTCGGAACGGCACCTAACGTGTAATAAGGGGTATGAATGTGATGGTTATTATGATTCCCATATATTTAACTGAAAAAATTGGAGTCAGAAAGGTAACTTTCTGTCATGACTGTAAGTGTGATGTGCATCCAGGTTTGATTCCGAAGTTATGTTCCTAAGAAAAGCATAAGAAAGAGATTTAATATTTTTTATTATTTTCATTAGTATTTTCCCTCCATTACAGCAGAACTAACTCCCTCTGAAAACAAGGGTCATGCAGACGGTAACCTCTTACTATTTCACGGTCGGTAGCGAGCTTCTGAAAATTCTGTTAGAGGCAAGCTGGTGCCCTGTATTCACCAGAGGCTCACGACACTCTTTCTACACCCGAGAAGAGCCATTCGATTGGAGAACTGATACTGTTGCCATCTGATTGCACGAAAACCAGGTTCCATCATTATTAAGTATCTACTGACACCACCACCAACTTTTGTGCCACGTGCTCCGTGTGCTATAACCACATAGTGCATATACGTGCATGGTGCACGTATGTGCCACATACCGCACAGTGCGTATATGTGCTGTATATATGCTACATGGCGCACACACGTGCACAGTGCATGTATGTGCCACGCAGTTCATAATGTACGTGTGTGCATGGCGCATGTACAGTGCATATATATGCACGGCGCACATGTGCCGTGTGCTGCACAGCGTGTATGCATGACGGATGCGTGTGCACGCTGCATACATGTGTTGTATCCTGCGTGGTGCATGTATGTGCCCAGTGTTGCACGTACACAGTCTATACCACATGGATGATAGAACATTAGTGTGTTAGGGTCTGCAGGGCATCCCGGAGACCAGCTGGTCCCACCTCTGCAGGTGAGGTACCTCTTACCCAGAGTAACACTACCTACGACACCTCGGTCTGAACCACCCAGACTCAGAGAAGACGCTCCATCGTTTCCTGGTTCTCTTTCCGGCTCCGAGGCCTCACAGGGGCCAGCAAGCGGCACTTCACAACACGACGTGTTTTATACGCATTTCCCGTTCATGTCACGAAGGCATCCTTCCACGCGGCCGTTTTTATTATCCCAATTTTAAAGGTGAAATGGAAACTCAGAGAATTTAAGTAAATGTCAAAACAGTCATAAAATAAATAGCAAAACTCAAACATTAAGCCGGGCCTTCGGGCTCCGAGTCCCACGGTCTTTCCGCGGCTCTTGCAGACTTCATTTAAATTCCAAGCATTCTTATTGCTTTAATGCCGCCCTAGGCATTTTTAATTTTAAAGAGGAAGCTCATGTTGCCCTTATAGTCCTGGCTTTCTTTTACTGGCAGTTCGGGGGCCTGGCAAGTGTGCTGCTCGTAACTCGTGCACACATTAGTGACGGCCCCGGGTGGCCCTGTAACACGGGACGGGAGGCCGGGTCCCACGGGCAAAGCCCTGCGTCCGTCGCAGATGCTGAGCTCGCCGGCAGGTCTGGGTCTGTAGCCCCAACACGGCCACTTTGCTGCTTCTCCACAGGTTAACTTGCGAGGTTTCTGAACATGAACATGATTTTACTTTCGTAGGACGAAAGGGTGTGCTTTGCTTCTACCCTGTTTTCACTCTTCCTTGGCGTCTGAGGTAGAGGTCTGTGTGTCCCACTCGGTTTCCTTCACGTTTTCTCTCTGCGGCCCCGCGGCGGGACGAGCGCAGGGCCTGGGACTCCCCCTGCCACGCCCTGGGCTCCCGCACACGGAGGGCCCGTCTCCCCGGAAGCCCAAGGCCAAGTAAGTGGGATACAGGTGGGGCAGACTCAGGCCTCGCCCTGGGTGTCCTCAGAGCCAGGCTCCTGGCCCGGCTGACCTGGGGCCCCGCCGTCCAGGCTGCTCGCACAGCTCTCGGGAAGCAGGTGGTCCTGCCAGTGGCGTCCGAGGTCCTCCTGGCCCCAGCCCGGCCCGCAGACCCTGCTGCACAGGCGGCACTGAGCCCCTTCCCGAGCGCTAGCCCCGCTGCAGACCCCAGGCCTCTGGTGTCTCCTCCACCCCCGCTGGCCCCTCCTCACCTGCACACCCCCCACCCCCCAGAACTTGAGCTTGTCCTCAGCACCCAGTGGGCCCTCTCAGGACCATCGTCCTGGACCGTCCCAGGCAGAAATGGACACACTGATGCTCCCAGCTCACGTGTCCATCGTGCTTCAGGAACCCATTACGTCCTGTCCTTCAACGGGCCCTGAGCTCTCTAGGAGCCGGGCTGCCCTGCAGTCCAGCTCCTGGACAGTCCCAGACACACACACAAAACTCAGCGAAAATACACCAACATGAACAAGTCCCTCCTCTGCCATCTCTTCCGTATTGGTCCGAAGACCGCGTGACGGCTGTTCCTAGAAATGAATGAATGATAACTAGACCCGACTTTTAAATAAGGAAAATGATGAAAGACTTAAAATACCATTTTGTTTTGAGTTTACAATGGCTTTGGTTAAACGGGTGCATGTTTCTGAATCAGTAATCAATCATCCATCACCGACAGCACGCCCCACGTTGAGACGACACCCGGAGCCAGCAGACGCGGCCGTCCTCCCGCCCAGAGCAAACGCACCAGGTGTGCAGCCCAGCAGAGGCGCTGAGCAAGGCCACGGCGGCGACGGTGCAACACACGCCTCCCGGGCTTCACCCCAGAAGCCCCCCAGTAAACCGGAGAACCTTCCTAAGCGATAAAATGTTCTTTACAAAACACCAGAAAACAGCAGTCGCACCAACCTCGGGAGTTAGAGGCTGGAAGAACACCCTCAAGAGAAGGTCTGACAAGACACGGCGCTGAAGTGAGCGGCGTGAGCGAAGGTGCTCGGACCTTCACGGACAAGGTCAGCACGCCCGACGCCCCCGGCCAGGCCGGCCACCAGCCCCGCAGCTGCGGAAGAGGTACAACTAGGCGCAGGCATCCGGGAAGGACAGTGTCTGCTGCAGGTCAGAACCATGTGAAAGTGTGAGAGGCCTTGTTACAACGGCCTGAGACGGCCACGGCCGGGCGCGCCCTCGCAACACGCTGGCCAGGGCTTTATTCAGGGGAAACTGTGGGAGGCTGGCGAAGTGTCCTCTCTCCCCCTGTCCCCGGGAACCAGGGGGACGTCAGTATCCCCTCCCCCACCACGCTGTGCCTCGGGCTTCCCGCGTCTCCAGATGCTGCCCTCGGCCTACAGCCGGGTGTGGGTCTGTGAACAAACGGGTGGGGGGTAGGCGGCATGGCCTCCTTCCTCCCTGGGAAGTTCTTAGGAGAGAAGCGGCAGACGACTGGCAGGAAACGTGCTCGGAGGTCCTCCATCAACCGATCCATCCCCCCAGCCTTTAATTTCCACTTTCGAAACCCATGTAACAGACTCAAAACAATAGCTCCGGACTTCCCTGGTGGCGCAGTGGTTAAGACTCCGCCTGCCAATGCAGGGGACACGGGTTCGAGCCCTGGTCTGGGAAGATCCCACATGCCACAGAGCAACTAAGCCCGTGCGCCACAACTACTGAGCCTGTGCTCTAGAGCCCGCGAACCACAACTACTGAGCCCTCACGCCACAACTACTGAAGCACGCGTGCCTAGAGCCCGTGCTCCGCAACAAGAGAAGCCACTGCAATGAAAAGCCCGTGCACCGCAATGGAGAGTAGCCCCCGTTCACCGCAACTAGAGAAAGCCCGCGCCCAGCAACGAAGACCCAACACAGCCAAAAATAAATAAATTAAATAAATAAATTTATTTAAAAAAAAATAGCTCCTTGGGGTGCCCTGCTGTTTCCTGGTGGAAGCCGGACCCTTGGCCCCGCCCCGTCTCCTTAACGCCCTTAACCCCTGGCGGCCCAGTACCCTCTGCTCTGGGGCAGGTGAGCTGGCAGCCCCCCTGCACCCGCTGTAGCCTCGACCCCTCCCGTCGGGCAACACCCCCAAGACTGCACGTGGTCCTCCCTCACAGGCCTCGGTCCTTTTCAAAGCCTCCTACTCTGATTCTTAACTTGTTCCTAATTTACTAGAAGTAAAAACCGCTCTCCACTCTTTTGTGCCCTCCTATTTTCATGAGACGAAAGCAAACATGATTTACAGACATGCTTAAATCACCACAGAAAAAGCACACAAATACTTATCCTCCCTTAAAAAACAACCCAAAAACTAAGCTAGAGTCGTGTCCAGCAAGTAAGAAACATTCTGTTTGGGGGGAAGTTACATGAAATAGAAAACGTGGTTCCTGGGCACATGGAATATAAGACTCTTCTGAAGATATGGACTTAGAATTGCCAACCGCACAGAATCAGAGCAGGCACTAAAACATGCCATTTGCTGAAAGAGTCTAAAATGCTAACAAGCCCCACGGTCCAAGAGAAATACAATGTGAGCCATGTGTACAGTTTTAATTTATTAGCCGCATCTAAAAAGAAAGGAAATAGGGGGATTCATTTTAATATATTTCATTTAATCCAGTACATCTATAATATCTCATCTTTAACATACAATCGACATAAAAATATTGAGATGCTTTACTTTTCTCACGCCAAGGCTTTGAAATCTGGCGTGTGTTTCACACCGCGAGCGCCTCTTGGTTGGACCAGCCCCGTGTGGAGAGCCGCCGGGCAGCACAGCGGGCCTGTTTCCAAAGGAAACGCGCGACTCGATGAGGCCTCGGTTCCACGGTGGTGTTGTCACCGAGCTCTCCATCCAGAGCAACCCTCCTGTGAGACGTGGAGCCCTGGCCCAGGGGGACTGCAAAGACCACAGGCCGCCAGGCAGTGGGGCAGCACGAGAACGAGGCGTTTCCGAACACCCCGCGTGGCTCTGCGGTGCCAGCCTCGCCCGCCCGCCCGCCCGCCCGGCAGGAACCGCGGACTCGATGCCGGCAGGTGGTCGGGTTGACCGTCAACACGATCAGCACAGACACACGTCTGAGCTTCCGCGCCTGCAAGGCCTCCGTAGAAGTCAAGTACGTACACAACCTCTGAACTGCCACACCAGAACTGATTTGGAAACGCTGAAGATCCCTTAGACTTTAAAGAGGCAACTGGCTGAGCTGCGTGGGGGAAAGGCTGTCAGCAGACCCAGGGCTGCTCTTTATTTCTCTGCGTCTGATTGGTTGTTCTTATTGATCCAGAAATAGCCTCAAACGAAGGGAATGTGGGAGCCTTTGCTCCCCAAATTTTCCGTCTCTCCCCAGAGCTGAGGCACCAAGCTCCTGCGTGGACCGTGCGTCAGTGTGAAGTGACGACGGGTCCCTGGACTCGGAACAGCTGTTCCCAGGGCTCCCGGCTCCGTTCTCACCACGAGTCAGGAATAGCTGCTTGTCCCGCGCACCTCAACCCCCAGAGCCTGCTTCCTCTTCCCCGAGGGACGGTCCCGTCCCGGCAGCGCGAGAGGCAGATGGACCGAAAACAAGGCAAACGGGGGTGAATTTTGAGCCGTCCCACTCGATGGAGCCCTAAATAGAGCCATGCAAACAGGCCACCATCCAGCCCAGGGGAGGGCAGGAGCAAGCCCAGCTCTCCTCCCCACGGCCGGTCCCCGCGCAGGACCGAGGGCTTGCCCAGGAGGCAGCAGGAGATGAGCCCGCAGGCCTCAGTCTGAGGTCCAACGCTGTGAGCGCCTCCTCGGATAAGGGGTGTCCCCCCACCGTCTAGGGCTTTTGCAAGAATGAAAGTGGACAATCTCGGCAGATACCTTTACAGACCAGCATAGCGGGGCTCAATGAAAATGTCAGTTCTGTCCCCCACAGCCTTGCCGGGGAGGGAAAAGAGCCCCGGCCCTATTACGTCCAGCACTTTCCACCTTCCTCCCGAAGAGTCTGAGATCAGGCAGAAAGACCAGACAGAAAGCTGGGCTTTGAATGAGGAACTCAAAGTGCTGACTGATTTCCCTTCCACCTGTGGGTTACCAACATCTTTTTCATCTTCAGAAATGTTCTTTAATTTTGAAATAATTACAGAGGCATAGAGAAGAGGTGCAGAAACACTACAGGGAATTCCCACAGCCTCTTCCCCAGATTCTCCCCAACTCAACATTGGGGAGAACTCAACATTCTCCCCAACTCAAACATGCCATGTTTACCATTCTTCCTCTTTCTTTCTGATCCATTTGAGACTATCTTGCAGACATAATAGTCCTTTATGACTCATTGTGTGTTTCCTAAAACCAAGGGCATCTGTCCTATAATTGCAGGAGAATTATCAAAATCGGGAGGTGTGCAAACTGATGTCATACTATTACTTCATTGACAGACCTGACTCAGTTTGTCAACTGCTTCACTCCTGAGTTTTACAGACGTGGTGAGTCAGTACCTATGGAGGGCCAGATCGCAGTCAGGGCGATGGGCTACGTCTCATCAGAAATTCCATAAACAGGGGTGAAGGTGCCAGAGAAGGAAAGAAAACTGGGAGGAAGTAAGAGGCCCAGATGGGAGCCGATGGCGAGCCACGCATCTGAGCTCCACCTGCAGGAGGGACACTTCCAGGGGCTGCAGGAAGATTCTGGAATCTTTGCTGGAAGCCCCACTCTCTCCAGGTGCCTGGGAATGTCAAAACCATCACAAGGCGGCACCTTCCTGCCCATGTTCCGGACTGTTTTCTGGAGGCAGGAGGGGGGAGGGGCCTCCTCTCAGCCTCGTGTGGAGGCCCTGCTTTCTCGTTCCCTGGGCCTGGCCGAGTCCACCCAGACCCAGGGAGTTAACACAGCCAGGTACCACTTGGTGGAAACACAACCAGCCTGGGGTCAGCTGCACACACAGCCCCTGCTCCCCTCAGAGACCTGGTCCAGCAGGTCCCGGTGACCGAGGTCCACGGAGTCTGTGCAATTCGGGGGCGTACTGCCTCAGCCGTGTCCCCTATACACGCGTTTCTGTCTGGCTGCAGGAACACCCTCTATCACTGCCCCATCCCGGGGAGACCGCTTCTGTGAATCTGTGGTCTTCCCTGGGGACTCGGAGCTCCTGCCCTCCCGCCATGCAGCCCACAGGCCAGGGACAGCCTGCAAAGTCCCCCAGTTAGCGCCGTCCCCAGAGGGACTTCCAGGAGGAAAAGCTCTCCCTTCTGTTGCACAGCCACTGGAGATGCGTCCGCGTTTCTTGTTTTCACAGTGAAGGGACCGTCTCCGCGGCCGGCGCCCCTACCGGTTTAACTTGTGTCCGGCTCATCTCCATCCCCCACGTGGCTCTGGCGGGCCGTGTGCAGGAGTCTCCATGGCCCGAGATCCTGGCACGGCTTCTGTCCCTGCGCCGGTGTCTCCCCACCACCGTCGTCCACGGCCTTCTGTTCTCCACACGCATTTACTTCTCTGATCTCCACCTCCGGGCCTCTGCACGTGCTTCCTCCGCGACCTCGATCACCTCTCTCTGCCTGGCCATCTTCTCGTCTGAGACTCAGCTCCGTGTGCTCTGCAACCCTCCTCTGCAAAGCATCCTCCCAGAGCAGGCTCGGGCTTCCTCCCTGTGCCCTGAGTGCCCAGTGCTCACGGCGCGGGCAGCCACGGTGACTCACGTGGCCGTCACCTCCAACATCCCGCAAGTTCCCCCAAAGCCGAGGGGTCACCTCACTCGCCCCACACACACGGCGAGAAGCAGAGAGCCTGGCACGCGGGACAAACCCGACAAACCCAGCAAACGCGGGATGGCCAGCAGGAAGGACTGGACCCTGCTGTCTTCATTTCTTTAGGAGGTGAGGGTCCGTGTGGCCTGACCTGTGCCGTTATTACTTTTGCAAGTGCTATAAAAGAAGGTACCAGGATTTTCGCGGGTGACTCAGGAGTCTTAGCCTCGGACCCCAGGCGGACACATCGGTGTGGCCTTGTCGGATGGAAGCGCACAGTGCAATCATGACACAAAGGCAGGCCAACTTGTTCCTTCATAACGTGGAAAACCAGAATCGCGATGGAAGGAAAAACGAACAAAGTTCTGAGATGAGAAAACAAAACCACGGAGTTAAATGCAATTTCTAGGGTTCAATGCATTTCGATCACATTGTCCACTGATGTGTCCTTTCCTGGTAATGCAAGTGAGCGTGGAAATGAGTATAAATCATGGACCAGATCCAGGCTCTCCGTGCCGTCCGACAGGCCCCATAAAGCAAGGCCACTGTCTAGGAGGGCAAGGGTCTTCCCCCTTCAGACAAGCCCCGAGGGGGTGGGTGGGACGGAAGAGCACTTGCGGACGGACCGTCCCCAAGGCCCCTGTGACCCCAGCGCTCTGTGCTTTCCAGGTTTTATCTCCAGCAAGCGGGGAGCCCATTCTACCCCATGAACACGGCTGGACGCCAGATGATGGGCCAGGAAGAGACAAAAAGGGGTGCTTCTGGAGCCTCATCCCCAGCGACGTCACCTGGTTTGGGGGTTTAGTGCCTCCAGGTTAAAGTCTTGCTGTTTCTGGTACAGCCCACACTCTCCAGCCACCTTGTCATGGGGGCTTGGGAGCCAGTTACCCCCCAAGGTGGTCCTGCGTTGTTACTGTGGGACGGACCCAGGGTCCCCGACTGAGGATCTGCCTGTTTCTTCTCTCCACGAAGCCCTGTGTTGACCTGGAGCCACATTAAGGACTCAGTAGGTCCACCGCAGCCCCTAGAGGATGCGCACCCAGCCTCTGAAGGCCCCACCTTAGGAGAGAGGACGAGAGAATTCCCCGGTACAATACGGTCAATAGGTCTGATCTCTGCTCCAAGGCCCCCCGGGGCCGACCGGGAACACAGTGTGGCCTCACCGAGGGGCGTGACTCTCCCGCCGATCCCGGACCCAACACCTGTCCCTTCCCTTGACCACAGAAGTGACCCTCACGAAGGCCCGATACCGTCGCCCTGATCCCAGCACCTAATGCGCTGTAGCCTGACGGGAAGGTGACCTGGTGATGCTGCTAAACACAGTGGAGGGGGGAGCACGGATGCTCAGAGCACCCATGCAAGGCAGTGTCACTGAGGATCCCATGTCCCATGTGGGACCGGGGTGCCCGGGGGGGACCCGCAGCCCGGGCCCTACATCCAGATGCCAGGCCGACCGTGCCCTCGCTCAGGACACACACCTTCCTAAGTCATGACGGCGCCCTCAGATGCGTGACAGAGGCTCCCGCCCACCAGGCCCTGTCCTTGTGGGCTTCCCTACGGTCACGGTCACCAAACGCAGCCTCATCTTCCTGGTGGTCTCTCAGGGGACCCACGATGGGGAGTCAGAGCCCCCAAGGTCTCATCACCCACGGCCCTGTTTGGCAGAAGCAGGGGGCTCACGGGATGTCGGTGACCACTTCCCACTCCCACCACTATCCCTGCTGTTCCGTGTTTGGGGAGCCTCACCCAGATATCAGCCAATCCCCCACTTTACAGGGAAGCAAACAGTAATCTATATCTTATATATTTGTAAAAAGTTGAGTGCAAGGTGCACCGCTTTCAGGCACGAGGCAGGACCACAGAGCTGGGCCTTACTCACGGGATAAACTCCTCCCTGGGCTCCGCCAGGCCGGGCACTGACCTCAGGGCACTCAGATCTACTCTGACTCATCTCATTTCAGTGCAAAGAGCACAGCTCAAGACCCAGGGAAGGCTGGTGCCAAGTCCTGTCTTCACCCTGCTGCTCACATGGCAGGGCCCAGGCTCCCAGCACCCCAGCTTCTCTCGTTCGTGAGGAACAATGTAACCCCACCCACCTCCCAGGGATTTTACGGGGACAGCGAGAGGGCCTGCGTATCGTGGGACGGCAGGTGAGCACACGGCACAGAAAGGAAACGCGTGCTTCCCCAAACTTCTGCATCCTCCCTGCTACCCACCCCGCAGGTCCCAGGGAAACCCTGAATCAGCCCCACAGGGGAGCCGCGGTCTGACCCTCTGGGCGCCAGGGCCCGGGGGTGGCTCGCCCCCCACCCCGCTCTCTCCTCGCCCCCCTGCAGGTGGGGTCGGGTGTACGTGTCGATGTTGGACAGGTGGGAGGCTTGACCCCAGCTGAGCCTGAGCGGACGCCCCTGGCATGTCGGGGAGGGCTGCCTGGCCCCCGGCCTGAGCGCGTGCATGGCCGCTGGAGCCTGGGGCTGGCCTTGCTCCCGGGGCCTCCCTGCCTCTGGACCACGTCCCCCCCCGATGTTGGGGCTCAAGGGGGGAGCCCAGCTGAGTCCGGCCCAGGCACCTGCTCAAGGTGTGCCCTCCTGTGGCAGGGCATTTAGGCACCACTGTGACTGAGCCGTGGGGCCAGGTACTCGGGCCAACACTGCTCCGGGTGTTTCAGGCTGAGGTTGCCACCTGAGCAAAGCAACCCTCCCGGCGTGGGTGGGCCTCGCCCATCAGCCGAAGGCCTGAGTGGAACAGAAAGGCTGAGAGAGAGGGCTTCTCTGCCTGATGACCCTCAAATTGGGACGCTGGCTTTCTTCCTGCCTTCAGACCTGAACAGAGACACAGGCTCTCTTGGGCCTCGAAGCTGCAGACTGTGGTCCTTGTCAGCCTCCAGAACCACATGGGCCAAAATTCCTTATAATAAGTCTAAATCTCTCTCTAGAAAGATAGATAGATAAATACATATACTTAAGACACACACACACACACACTCTCGTTCCTTTGCTGGGGAACCCTGACGGTCACACCTTCAGACGGGAGCCACGGAGTTTCTTGTTCACCGTGGGGAGAACCTCGAGGTGCCACAGAGCTGCCTCTACGTCCATCCACGAGGCCTCCCAGGTGGCCGGCTCCTGGCCCACCTTCCACAGATGGCGTCCTTCCATCTTCCTGTCCCACGGTCCAGAGAGAGGAATGTTCAAAATAAAAGGCGAGGGCTTCCCTGGTGGCGCAGTGGTTGAGTCCACCTGCCGATGCAGGGGACACGGGTTCGTGCCCTGGTCCGGGAGGATCCCACATGCCGCAGAGCGGCTGGGCCCGTGAGCCATGGCCGCTGAGCCTGCGCGTCTGAGCCTGTGCTCCACAACGGGAGGGGCCCCAACAGTGAGAGGCCCGCGTACCGCAAAAAATAAATAAATAATAAAATAAAATAAAAATAAAAGGCGAGCCATACCTGGTGTAAACACCCAGATACGCGCAAACATCCAAGCTGCCACCATCGTCCTGCTCCCGTGTCACCTTCATTAGCAATCCGCTTATCATCAGTTCTTCAACTACTGAGAGCTTCAGATGCCTGAGTTTAACGAACAACTAAGAACAGTTGGGAGCAAGCGGACAGGTCCCTTCCTGAGGCCCCAGAAACGCCCTGCTGGTGCCTCCACACCTTCGTCCAGGTGGCACCAATGTCCCTCCTGTACACTGACCGCCAGGCTGCTCCCCACAAGGCCAGCTGGGGCCCCTCCCTGCGGTGTCCACACCTGGTGCTCAGAGGCTTCTGGTCAGAGACCACCGGTTTGCTGCCCCTCTGTTGCTGTGAGGACGGAGCGGGTCTCGTGGTCCATCCACGCTCTCAGCCCAGGAGGAGCCCGCATCCTCAGGGCTGACTGACCCAACGTTACCTCTTCAGGACGTCAGCACTCATCCCTCCACAAGCGGTGAGTAATCGGCTGACCTGGACCCGGTGGAGCCCTCGGACGTGTGCCCCGGACTGAACACCAGGGGACGTCCCCACGAGGCCCCCCTCCCGATGTGCATGCGCTCGGGCTCACGTGCTCACATGTCGTCCTCAAGGTAGGGCTGATGCTGTAATTTTATTATACGGAACTCACAGCACTGTCCACAGCATCCGCCATCTATTCCAGGGACACTGAACTGGTCGTCCCTTTGGAAGGTAACGTTGGCTTGAACCGACCCTGGACTCACTCGTGTGCAGCAGCTAAACTACTCGTACGTGTGTATAACAAACCTTCAGCTTCAATTGTTTAACTATTTTTAAACTAATCTCTGCAACATTTCCCCTAATTGGTTATGCTTTTCTCCTACGTTATTTCTCCAGTAACAGGACACCAGTCGCCTGATAAAGGCACACGTTCAATTCAGTTCAATTTAAAATCGCTGTTATCAACTGCCCGCCATGTACCTGTGCTGGGCACACCCAAATCAGTAAGAGGCCATCCTGACCCCGGGGAAACCTATAGATACCTTTAAGAAGATGCATTAAATGTCACCACTGTGTCCTTCTTAGCAAACATCCTACGTGTGGGCATCAGCGTGAGGAACGGGATGTAAGGCGGGAAGCCATCATTCTGATCCGGGTGGATGCTAACGAGGAATGATACGGGAGATGCGGGGTGGCAGCCGTGCTGAGCCCGTCCTGGCATCAGGGTCTCCACACCTCACTCCAGAAAGTCTCCACCACTGGACCTGGCACACAGGACAGCCCATCGCCGGCTCCGACGCAGGTGAGACCTGTCGCCCGGGGACCAAGCCATCAGGACACGTGAAGGTGCAGCGGGACCCTCACCAGCACCACCCCCTCCCAGGCTCCACGTCCCATGGGAAGCACCCCCTCTTCCTCTCACTGTCTGTGTCTCAGTGCTTCACACTCCCGCACGTTTTAACCCCTGCTCGTGCCAGAAAGAACTGTGCTATAAATCAAGTGTTTGCAGCATGACTCACGTGCCCCGAGTCCCTGCTTAGCAGTGAAATTGTGCTGCTAAATAAGCAAGCCTTTGACGGAAACATCAATCACCGTCTTTATCTGGTGCTTTCACCAAACTTTAAAGCCGGGATATTAAAATACACACTAAAACTACTTCCACTGTAACGGTTTGCGGTTTGCAAACAATAAAAGCGTCTCACACATGCACACACGATCATGCTGGCACGTGGATTCACGCAGAGCTCAGAAATATTTTTTACTTATCTTGAAAACCTGATAAAATAATTTTCATCCAAGATGAAATAAATTCATTATTTCTTAAAAAGCTTTAACCTTTAATGCAGAGTATTTTTACAATAAAATGACTTCCTAGCATTATTTTTAAATGTTGTTTTTGGCAAATATTAAAACTGCCTTGAAACCAAAACAAGAACTTCAGTGTGTCTAGAATAACTTTCGGGATCCCTCTCACATCAGGAGTTCAGGGCAAGCCCTCCCTTTCCTGAACAGCACCTCCCTCTGAGGACGCAGGAAACTGTGACCCGTCCCAGAGGGGACGGTCACCAGGTCAAAGGACAGAGCAGGCTTCCTGTCTAAAGTGGCATCTGCCTGGCAGCTCTGACACAGCCTCTGCCGACTTCCACCGAAGTACACGTGAAAATGTGAGTGACGCACCCTCCTCTGAACACCAGGGCCCGTGATCACCTGGCCATGAGAGTCGAGAAGCAGCGTCCGCTAACCCGATGCCCACGGCAGGGGGGAGCCCCGGCCCGGCCCCCCCACAGGGTTCTGGGCGTGCGTTCTCTCTGTCGGAAGCTCGGCCTGCAGGCCACTTCCACCCAGGACCGGCCCAACGTCAGGGAGCTGGCGGCTCTCTTCCCCAGTTCTATGTCCACTTGGGGAGGACAGGCTTGCAGAGGCGAGCAGAGCCAGCAGTGACCATGCCCTTGCATCAGGGCACGGCGACCACCAGCACGGACTCCCCTGGACAGGGCTACAGTCTGGAGCACCTGGCATCCTCGCAGGCAGGGCAGGAGGAGATCCCCTGAAGGATAGATCCTCCGCAAGGGGACATAGAGAGGCCACCTGCAGCAGCCCCAGGCCTCTCCCAGTACACACACAGTGGGAAATGCCACACACCCACACACGCACACACACGGGAACACGGCAGCGCGACGGGGTCTGACCAGAACTTAGGTTCTGAACTTGGAAAGCGGGCTACAGAAACAGGAAAGAAACATTGAGAACAGCTAATGAGACTAGTCTGAGACGAATCAAGATAGAAAGAGATGAACATGGCGCGTCAAAGAAGGAGTGCAGTGAAATAAAAAGCAATAGCTAAATTAAACCTGTGTCCAGGCAGAAGCCACAGTGCAGAGAGGTGAGCGTGTCCAGGAGGACGAGGTGAGGTGCGTCCCGGCAGGATGGAACGCTGGCCAGGCAGCAGGACCGAGGCAGGACAGCAACCATGCTGACGACGCAGAGCCCCCTGCCCCCGCCGGCCAGCACCTCCTCCTTTAGGGAAAGAGGAAAGACTCCGAAATACGCTGCAAAGCGCACACATCCTCACATCCAGGTCTGACTCTGCAGCCTGGCGCCCAGCCCACCAGGCTTCTCTGGGACGATTTTTGGAAGATCCCGGGTCACACGTTGAGCCAATTTCAATGACCACGTCAAATCCTGTCAACTCAATATCAAATTATAGTGCGTTTTCCATATCAAGGTTTTTAAACATGAATTATTTTTATTGAGGTGATCTTGGCTTATGGCATATGTTTCATGGGTACAATACTGTATTTTGATCTCTGTATACACTACAGGGAGCTCCTTTCAAAATACAGCTTCTAAGGCTTAGTGTACAGATGGATTTAAAGGTGTTTTTAAAAATAATATGCTTTGATATTTTCAATAACTCATAAAATATATAGCAGTTTATCTTCAATTCAAACCAGTTTGTCTTAACTCAAACATCTATATGTCTAAAATGCACGAAGGAAAAAAAAATAAAGGATGTAACGATGTTTCTTTAGTTAAGAACTTAAACCAGCAGCTGTGAGTTAATGTAACTAAAGACAGGTCGACGGCAATGGCCACTTTATGGGCGGTGTCACCACAGACCACTGTCACAGACACTGACACCCCTGGGGTATGTCATCTCACTGTCTTTTACAAGGAATCACATGCTGCCCAAGCCACTTGATCAGAGAAGGTCAGGGAGTAAACGTGGACGCTATAGAAGCCCATCTCTCAGCAGAGGCTTCCGACGACTCTGTGCACCCTAATTTCTACTAAAGGCTGACAAGAAATTACCAACACTCAGAATTTTAAAGGACCTTGACTGGCTGCAACCAACATTTTAAACCAGGAGCCTTAAGCCTGACATTCTTGCACATCCCATAAGCACGTGTGCAAACAAAATACTTGCAGAATTCAGCGGAGACTGAGGTTCAAGGTTTGGAAATGCTCAGAAGGTTGAGCGAGTTCACTGAGATTTAAACCCATGATCCCAACACCTCATCTGTAGCAGCGCATCTTCTCCGTGGCTTCATATACACAACTGACCCGAGAATTTGTCCCCAGAAGTCAGGACACGGTCACGGTGTCAATTAACTTGGTAACTTTATCCACATTGACCAACTTTACTTCACAAAAGAATCTCGTGGGTGCCGTCCCGGTATGATCACAGACAAGAAGAATCGAGGCTGGGAGAGGTCTCCTGGGGAAGCAGGTTCTCCCTACAGGGGATACGGCTCGGAAGCTCAGGTCCCGGGCGTGGGCGCCGGCGGTGGGCACGCTCCTCTCCGCTCACCCTCAGCTGCAGCTGCTGCAGCTGACACCCTCGCGTTAACTCACCTGCTGACGCTAACAGACCAGACCCGGGTTCAGCATCTAGAGCAACGACCTGGGTGCTCGTCCCTCTGCGGGTCCGCGGCCCGGGCTGGGCTCGGCCGGGCGTCCAGCGTAGGACAGACGGCAGGAATGGCTCGGAGGCACGAGGTGGCTGCACTCACGCCCGCGTCCCGGGCCTCTCCCTCCCTGTGGAGGTCCACCCCCTAGACGGCTACCCCAGGCCTCCCACTGGCCACACCCGCAGGCCTTGCTCGGAATTAGACAGCATCATTGCCTCCTAATTCTCTGGTCAAATCAAGCCCGAGGCCGAGGCCAGCCCAGGTTCAAGGGTCGGGAACTACACCCTGCCTCCTGATGGGGGACCTGTCAGGAATTCTGGATGTTTTCAACCCACCTCTCACCGTAAGCAAGCTCTGCTGCCTGTAACTGGATTCCTCCCAATTGGAAAGATGTCTGAAAGCAATGGCCCAACCAACCTTGTGGCGGTTCACACAGAATTCACAGGGTCCAAGAAGAAGAGAGTATCTGCTCACTGTAAGCGTGCAGTTGACGGGCCAGGGCTGCTGTGGGCCCCAAATCCACAGGTTGAGCCCTGGCCCCCGACCTGAAGGTGTCAGGAGGGGGCCTCTGGGAGGCGATGAGGTCGTGAGCGGGGGCCTTCGTGGTGGGATTAGTCCCCTTGTGAGAAGAGACCCCAGAGAGACACCCGCTCTCCCCTCCACATGAGGACACAGCAAGGAGATGCCTCGACACGCCAGGAAGAGGCCTCACGGGGACCTTGACCTTGGACTCCAGCCTCCAGATGGGAGAAACAGGCTGTCTCAGCCCCAGAATGGACTCGGCGGGGCCGCCGAAGCTCCTTCAGGGAGCAGAGCCCAGGGCCCCTCAGGAGAACCAGACGCACCCCTCCTGTGCTCCTGTCCCTCGACTCACACCACCCCTCATCCGCAGGAGTCTCTTTGGAGACAATGTTCACGTCCAAACCTCAGCAAGTATTCTTAGTGGGGAAACGGACCAAAGGGATGACATAAAAAACTGCTTTCTTATTTACAGCTCTTCACTCCTGAAAGTGTGTGGCTAAGTGTTTCATTCTTCCTCGCAAGCAGGACAAGCAATGCAGAAGCTCGTGACTCCACACGTGTCACACGTCTCACACCTGCCAGTTGTTCACCTTCTCCAGGAAGGGGCACATCCTGGAGACCGGGTGCCCTTCTGGTGCAGAGGATGGCCAACGGCACGATGCTGTCCCTACAGGCGATGTGAGCCCCGGGGGCACCTGCAGACAAAGCTGGAGGTCTGCCTGAAGAAGCGGTTTCAGGTCCACCTGGCATCTAAGGTATAAAGAGCTCCCAGCCCCACAGGTCTGCCCCACGAGCTGGGGCATCGTTATATCTGGTGTCAAACGCCAGGTTCACTCAGGAAACATCTCGGCGAAGAAGCAGCCGTAGAATGTTCAGCCTTGAGCCACAGAACTTCCTGTCTGCACGTGAACCCGGCTGTAACCGTTAACCCGAGTGAGTAAGTACATCACTTGCTCAAGGGTGAGGAGGCCAATTTCCGCTCTGCACAAAAGCATCTGCTCCAGGTGAGCTGGGGCTGAAACCCAGCCTAGCTCAGGGTCCTCACCTCCCAAAGGGCTGACCCTCCCTCATGGCACAAAGATGCCAGCCAGGCTTTGAGCAGCCCCCGGGTTAAGAATAAGCTGCGTGGAATAGAACATTTCTGGCCTTAAAACTGTGGACCCACAGCCTTTCGTTCTGGCAGTAATTTACTAGCATGTCCAGTTTTCTAATAAAGCCTTGTTCAGTGCATGAAATAAAGCCCTTTAAGCATATGAGGATTTTATCCCTCTCCAGTCAGTGGACAGCAAGGGGGTGAAGCAAGGGGAAGCATGTTCTCACCCCAGCATGGCGGGATCATCAAGATACAGGCTGGAAGGAAAACCGTCGTCATGGCTGAGACATTCACTTTCCTCATCCAGCTCAGCTCGGCACTGCCTTAGTTATTCTTAGTTTATGAATCATATCATCTGGCATCCTATTTGCACAACCACCATTCTTTTTGGAAAGAAAAAAGGCATTATAAATAATTTCAGTCTCTGGGTAAAAGAAACTTACTTGAAGGATTTGATCTTCCAAAGACAAGACATCTTATGTTTAACCTAGTAAGTTACAATGCCATTCACCTGGTGTTTGGAAAAAGTGAGGCATCCCAGGTGTGAAAATGTTCCGCTTGACTGAACATCTTTTCAGCAACAGAGCCACCTGGTGTACTCCCCCATCCGGCGCTCTGAAGCTCCAGAGGCCCTGCTGGCAGTCCCTCCCCCTGTGCCCCTGCATCGGGATTCCCAGTCTACACCAGTTTGTTCTTTCACCATATTTCATAGGAAACCCACACTTGGAAGATGAAGGACTTATTAAGGGTCATGATGGAATCATATACTGACTCAGAGTGAAAACCTGCATTTGGGTCTCAGCAAAATACTCAGCAGCTGTGTGACAGTGAAATTCACACACAGCTTTGGGTCTAATTACTGATGTGCAAAACGGGGGCAGTATTTCCTATCTCACAAGAAAACAGTAGGACTAGACAGAATAAATATAAAAGAGCCGTATAAACCAGAAACACTGCAAAAACACAAGGTGTAACGCCCACCATTCATGTGAGAACTTAAATTGAACACAGGTCACATCACTGTCTACACAGATCTAAGAATCACACGTAAGTTAGGCGTGAAATTAATGAAACAGGGTTTTATTTCCCCAGATACACTCACTGCCAAACTCTTAGTGGACCCGTCATTGGGCACAATTTCTCCTTCAGACAGGTCTGCAGCAAAGGGAGCAAACATACTCATTGATTTTCCTTCACTTGTCCATGTGACATTAAAGGCTTTTTATAACCTTCGGCACAAAAGAAACTTAGGGGATTTAGGACTCCTCAGAGCAGCCGTTCCCACTATTTCAACAGTTATGTCCCCTCTGCCTTTGACCTCAATATGAAGCTTCCCATGGCCGTCCACATGGCAACAGCCCTGCTCACCGTTCAATACTGTGTAACTGGGTCCAGTGCCCCAAAGGCGTCTGAACCCTCGCATGACGGAGCACACACACTCAGCCCCCAAATACAAATGCAAGAGTACTTACTATGTAGCTTTTTAAAACTAAGCGCCCCATTGCAAACGTTCAATTTTAATCCCAGATTTTATTTCGCCAACACACAACGGAACAGCCTGCCCCCACGAGGGGAGCACAGGCTGACCACGGCCCCTGAATTAACCCCTCAGGAGTTGGACACAGAAGTGAAGGCGAGAGCTAGGCTCGCTAGCTCTGACCACTGGCACCAGGTTCAGACCACTGGCATTCTGTCTGCTACTGGCGCCTGGGGGCAGTGAGGACCCCTCCCGAACCCATGTCCAGTAACCACGGCGAGGTGTGTACACCCCAGACATGGGCCAACACCCCACGCAGCTTCCCGCCGCCCTCACACCAGGCGCCGGAGGCTGGAGGTTAAGTGCCGGCCAGCACATCACTGGGAGGAACCCGAGGTCAGTAGCACTGAGTCTTCATGGACACCACGCCACAGGTTGGCAAACACGCAAAGATCAGTGACGTAGAATATACGGAAAGTACTTAAAATCTTTCCCCCCAGTTTTTATATATAGCTTATTTCACAATCATTCTGCTTTCCCTGTGGAGATATAATGTATCTCAAAAGTCAAATACTGCCACGTGCTTAACCTGCTTGACGCCTCATTATTTAGCTGTTATTATGAAAGTCTGCATAAGTAAGTACCCCTGCTGCTTTACTGCAAAATCAGTCACTCTCGTAACTTCCAGTTATTTGTACCAGCCGAGTAGGCTGTGTCTTGATAGACGGGGGAGTAGATGCTGTGAGACCACTAAGCTCAGGGGCAGTACCCCAGCCCACTGTGTCGCCCAAAGAAAACAGAATTTACTAAGCTCACTCCTGCCTAGGCTTGATTTTCCCAAATGGCATGGAGATTCCGAGGGAACGGCACTGACAAGCCGATACGGGATCCAGACCACCAAGGACTAAGGAGCCCCAGCCCCTTCACTGGTCGAAGGCACACCGTCTGGGAAACACGCTCACAGTCTGCATTCTCTCCTACGGGAGGTACAGCAGACGCGTCACGTGATGGTCGTTACATGTAAGTCGCGTACGAACCCGTGAGACGTGGAGCGGCAGAGGGAAGATGAACCAACCTGCCAGCCTCCCGCTGCAGCGAGGGGCCACTCCAGCTCCTGGCCCTTCGGAGGCAGCTCCTCCCAGACAGGGGGTGAAGGAGGTCAGGACCCAGGGACAGCCTCTCAGCAGCCGTTCTGACAAAGGTCATACTGAGACAGGCTGGGCCCCTGTGCTGCAGGGCCTGCACCTGGACACACGTCTCCTCAAGCAACAGATACAAAGAAACTGTACAGCACTGAAAATAACTGCATGCTTGTGCAGTTGGGGCAAATTCTGGACAAGATACAAAAAGACCAAAAAACCCAACTGCCACGTCTGAGGAGCCGGGAGCAAAAGCAGGGAAGAGGCCGACTGAGCCACCAGAACAAGGGAAGAGAGTCAAGGCGGACGTGAACGGGAAGAAAAGCTCAGAGCCCGGGGCGGGTCCGTGCATGTGCGCGTGCGTGTGTGATGGGGCAGGTGTGTGCGTGTGTGTGTGTGATGGGGCAGGTGTGTGTGTGTAAGTGGTGGTGCAGGTGTGTGTGTATGTGTCTGATGGAGCAGGTGTGTGTGTGTGTGTGTGTGTGTGTGTATGTGGTGATGGGGCGTGTGCGTGTGATGGGGCAGGTGTGTGTGTGTGTGGTGGGGCTGGTACGTGCATGTGTGTGTGCGTGTGTGTGTGTGATGGGGCAGGTGTGTGTGTGTGTAAGTGGTGGGGCAGGTGTGTGTGTGTGTGTGTCTGATGGAGCAGGTGTGTGTGTGTGTGTGTATGTGGTGATGGGGCATGTGCATGTGATGGGGCAGGTGTGTGTGTGTGTGTCTGTGGTGGGGCTGGTACGTGCATGTGTGTGCGTGTGTGTGTGTGTGTGTGTGTGTGTGTTTGCGTGGAAGTTTCCTCCTTCACAACAGACACGCTTTATGCACCCAACTCCCAGCGTTTCCAAGAAAAACATGAAAAATAAGGTCATCTACAGAGGTGCTCAACAGAATTCAGTCTGGTTCTTCACATCATATGAACCAAAATGATCACAGCTATCGAAATAGCAGGAGAAAGGATGAATCCTGTGTCCCACAGCAGCCAAGCTGACCCCAGAGCAGGGCGGCCTCATTACACTTCCCCGCAGCCCCGCTGAGCGTATCAGCAATGAGACACCAGAAAACAGGTGGGTCTTCTTCCAGACATTCAGCTACAACATACGTAAGTCACTGGAGCATACAGTACTTCTAAAATAAGTAAAAATCAAACAAAACGAAAAGCCATGATTCATCCCAAAGTCGATCTTTTTTCTAAATTGTGGTCAACTACATGTAACGTACAATTTACTATCTTAACCATTTTTGAGTGTTGAGTTCAGTGGCGTTAAGTACATTCACACTGTAGTGCCACCATCGCCACCATCCACCTGCAGAATGTTTTGTATCATCCCAAGACGAAACCCTCTACACAGCCCAAAGCTGATCTTCTTAATCAAAAATTTGAAGTCTTCTATAAAACCACTACGGTAAAACCAAATGGCATTCAAGTTCCTAAGGACCCTATTTGCCATTAAAATGCAAAAGCAATACCACCGTGTCTGAGTCTGAAGAAATTTCCAAACATTTCCTAAATAATTAAGCAGCTTCTGACATATTAGATCAAATTATGTGGGAAAAACTAAAATTCTCACATCTTTCACCTCTAAAAGCTGTAATTTCAGCCAATTCCTCTTTCTCCCCATTTAATATGATTCTTTCCCACTTCCACACCTAAGGTCACAGCCTCAAGTCCTCGGCAGTGACTTCAAAGTGAAACACTATTACATAAAAATATTTTTAAGGAATCTGCCTAGTGGATGGCATCAATATTCAAGTCATAATGGAAGGCAGCTTTCTTGGTTCTAGAGGTTGGTTACCTGCATTCTTATGGAAAGCAAATAAAGTGTCTCAATTTGGAAATATCTGCTATATGAACTTGAAACTTCTTATACAACAAACTGTCTAAAAATAGAAAAAACTCATTTCAATATTTAAAATGCACTTAGATCCCCACAGAACAGTACTTAACTTTTCATTGATTTTATCATTATTTTTGATGCTTCTCAGAATCAGTAATGACTCACCTGGAAGAGAGAAACTTATCTGGAAAATGCATTCCAACTTTAAATTGTGTTATACTCACAGTTGTTGACAGACACAGTTTGCAAAATCTTTGTTTCTTCACATGTGACTTGTTCATGTTTTCATGACTAACCAAGACTTTCAGAAAATAGAAAGAGGCTCAAAAAAATATCTAACCACGTTCTAAACAAACTTCCCTATAAGCAGTGAATTTGTTCACATTTGCAGCTGAGACGTAATTGATCGGGCAGAACCAAAACAGAGACAGGTCTATGAACTTTTTTGAAAAATAATAGAGTCGGTAATACAATCTATCCATAATCATAAGTTAAAAAAAAAACTAAGATCTTATTTTTCCAAAATACTCTGTGTTTTACATTGGACTGCATGGTATAAAACAGTGCCTTGTAAGTTACGAATGGAACCCCGGTAAACAAACCAGCAAGTCAAGATGCTGTTTATGATAAAAGTAGAGAAATTCCCAACAGATTACATTCTTCTAATTATCACAGAAGAGCCCATTCTGATTCATTTTGTTTAGCTAGAAAACACATAAGGAAATGTCAGAAGCCTCTGTTTCATAGCCCGCAAAAGTATCCTGGGACACAGACAGACATACTTGGCAGGACACAACTGATTCTAGAAATGAATAAACTCTGATAAAACCCTGTGCAAAAAAGAAGCAGCATCTCAATCTTTTCCTCAGGACTTGAGTCTCTGAATAAAACACTTTAAGTTAGAGCGAGTGAGACCCAGATCCACAGGATAACACGCTTCACGTAAATAATTCTCTTTGTTTAACTTGAAAACAGCGAAGTTCCAAAGGATTTTTTTTCAGACTTTTTTCCCTCCATCGTGTTTCCTTAAAAGTAATGCAAACCACCTTACTTACAACCTCTAACCACATACATCTGCCTGACGATGAGAAATCACAGGGTCACAGAATCTCCCACTTCAAGATATCCATCCTATTGTTTGATTCATTGAGGTCCTCGAGGTTTGAAGAACAGGATACCTGGCCAGTTCCTACCCTGATTGCCAGGAAAGCCTTGACTGCAAACAGGCCCCAAAGCCACGCCACGCTAGCCAACAATGTGGTTTGCCTTAATAAATACCATCCACAACGGAAACAACTTTGAAATTAAGATATTCAGCTTTATAAGACGACCGGTTTCCCTTCAAAATCCAAGGCAACAATCCTCTGAATCTATTTCCTTCTTCAAATAAAAACAGGTCTCTGAGCTCCAGTCACAACTCCCTGTAGAACTGAACCATCCGTTTGTTTTTTGCTTGTTTCAGTCAATATATAAGACAACCACCTTAGAAAACCAAGATATCTAAATTATGCAATCATATTTCTCAATTTTCCATGGATATAACACCAAGAATCTCAAACCAGAAGAACAAAATGCATTTACCTGTGTTCCTGTCTGGTAAGATACAGCAATGCTTCTGCAGAATGCCGGGCAAAACCTGTTTCAAAACAAATAAATAAAAGACATGTGGTTATCATTCAGGTGGAGAAAGGCGTCTCATTAACCGTTGCAAGTGTTTTTCTAATAAGGCCATTCAATGTTGCACAGTCAACATGCCCAGAACGATCTAACAAATTAAACAGTACTGAAAAATTCTGATACATACATTTTTCATCAAAGAGGTTAATCAGATTAGGTAAGTGTGCGGATTATATATGCTGCTCCTGGGACGGTAATGGAGCTCTGTTTAATGTATGTCTCTAATGGGTCCTCAAAGCACCTTGAAAGCTGCACTCGGGATGTCTACAATAAGGCAAATGGGCCCACCAATTCTGTGATGGCTTTTAAAATACGAGATGCAATTAGAGCCTGAATATGGAGGCTTCATGGGGCAGCTCCTTGGGTCCATCTTCTAGGATCTAAGCCAAGACGCTTTTATCAAGGATGAGTCACAAAGAAAATGTGAAAGAAAAGCCTGTGTTTACACACACAGTTCGGCAGTAAAAGGTGAAGGAAATATCTTATTTGATAAGCAAAAGGAAGGTGAAAATAATGAAAAATGGCTTTCCCAAGAAACGTCAGCGCTGTAAGGTAACTGCAAAGCTCAGACTTAAAAAGAATTTGTGACTGAAGAGATCTCTGTGGGAAGATCTACCCATGAGGCTGCAACCATTCCCCAGACCTCCCCGATTACAAACCCCAACCTTCTCAGCCAGGAAGCATGCGTTACGCCCCCCTGAAGCAAATGAATCGGGCAGTGGAGGGGAGAAGCGGGTGTTGCAAAGACGCTGCAGTCTCAACGCTGCCCTCGACCAGTGCAGGGTCTGCTGAGTATACAACAGGCTCTAGTAAACATGTTCAATGAATGCAGAAGTTTTTCTCCAGAATAATGATTCCCTTCCCTTCCACGCTCTCACGATGCCACTACGTCGAGACAAGAAACCCTGGGACCATGTTTGACACTCATCTCTCCCAGCCCTTGATGTCCAACTGTGCAAACACACACACACACACACACATACACACACTTCACATCCTGGGCTCCTTGTAAATCTGCATCCCTTCTGATTCCAAAGCCAACACACCCACTTCCTGAGGGACGCTCCTTGGCTTACCTATCCATAGTTAAGACTATGGCCTAATCACTGTCGTAAACGTGGGATCAGACAAGAACAGTCGATGGGTGCTAAAGCTGGGGGGGTTTTGATGAGGACATCTGAGTGGTTTTAAAGAATCCCCGCACAGGGGGATCAGCTGGGTGCTTTGTGACCGCCTGGAGGGGTGGGATAGGGAGGGTGGGAGGGAGGGAGACGCAAGAGGGAAGAGATATGGGAACATATGTATACGTATAACTGATTCACTTTGTTATAAAGCAGAAACTAACACACCATTGTAAAGCAATTATACCCCAATAAAAATGTTAAAAAAAAAAAAAAAGAATCCCCGCAGAGCCCCAAGGGATGCGAAAGAGTAATAATTACACCCGAGAGAGACGTGACCAAAATGAGCATCTCTGTGAGAGGAAGTGGGCGGGGCCGAGGGAAAGACCCCTGTACAGCAGGAGCCTCCGCTGCCGGCTACACAGCACCCGCCGTCTACACGGCATCCTCCGTCTACAAGGCACCCTCTGACTCTGGGTCCTGGTTTTCTTTTCCTAACTCTTACATTTGGAATTATTTCCAAATATAAAGGTTTTTTTGAGTTTTGCTCTTGTTCCTTGACCATCCTCTGCTCTCTGGGCCCTTCTTTCCTGTGTCATCACTTTCGTCGGCCTCATGAGGAAGCCAGGTGGGCTCCAATCAATACGCCACTTTTGACTGGACCCCCTCGGTCCCCGAGGCTCGTGGACAAGTGAAGAGCTATGCTGTTTAAACAGGAAATAACACTGTTCCACTGAGATGCAGATGGCAATATAGTGTCAGGACGTTACAACATGTTCAGTCCGATGGCACGTTGGCGAAGCCACCTTAGCTTAGTCCCCAGAAGAGGCCACGTCACCTCCTAACAGCCGCCCCCGCCACGTCGTGTCGCCAGGACAGCCGGTCCCACGAGGGTGTGGGCATGCTGCTCACAGGTGGTGGTAGCAGGAACGCGGAGGTCCGGTGCCTGCTGGCGTCTCCCCGTGAAGGTTGGGCGAATCCTGTCTGTGAGTCCTGGTGCTCCCTGCTCAGCTCCCCACAGGCCAAGGATGCTCGGTGCCTCTGGCTTTGAAGGGTGGAGGCCCCGAAGCTGCTGCCCGGACGGAGGGTGCAGCACACACGTGGGCCCCGTGTCTCTGCTCTCACCTCCCAGGCAGCCGGCAGGGTGGACAGAGTGCACGCGAGGAGGACACCGGCCAGAGTGGATGGGACAGACGTGCTCAAGGGCAGGCGATGTCAATGCCCCGGATGTCGGGGCCGTTACCGCACACGACTCCGCTCGTGAGCACGGGCGCGGGCGAGGCTGCGGCAGGAGGGCCGGAGCTGGGGTGCGGGTCAGGACTGCTCCGGGCAGACGTTCAAACCCTGGGCCGTCACCCGGCAGGCCTGGACAGGAATTACAAGGACCAAAACCAGTAAAGTCACACCAGCCAAGGGGCAGAAACCGCCTGCGTGGGTATCGCCGGGGGCCGTACGCAGACTGCAGGGATCCCGTCGGGGACTAGGGGCCAGAGCCCCGGAAGTCGCATTCCTCTCAGCACCTGGGCTTTCCTCCAGGTTCCCCGTGGTGGGGTGGTGTCCCCGAGACCCACTGCAGGGGGCACCCCCTCAGCGGCACTGTCCGCGCCCCGCGAGGTGCTCTCCCCACAAAAACGGGCGTGAGGAACCTCCTGGAGACGCGGGTGTCCACGACCTTGACGGTGCTGAGGGGCTCACAGGCGCGTACAAGTGTCCAGACGCAACAAGCTGTGTGCCCTGAATGTGCGCCAGCTTTGTATACCAGTTATACCTCAGGACACCTGATAACAAGGTTTCTGCTCCAAATTCTCCGTGGATTTCTGCTGCGCCTTTAAACACACGTGTGTGCACACACACGCACGCACACAGACACCGCATGTCTAACGCGCTCCCAGCACTGCTCACCTGCTCAGCCCGAAGAACCACGGGTGCCCAGGCTGCGCCCAAGCAACACGGCCACGTGTCTAATGAAACCGTCCCGTCGGTGCACGTGGTCAAGTTTTGAGTGGGCAGAGCGACTACAGTAAAAATCCACAGGCACAGAAAGAACAGGATGGGCGAGCACAGAAGAAAGAGGCTGCAGCGTGTCTCTGTGAGATACACGGCTCTCTCAGAAGAGCTGGCAGTCGGGGACCCGGCCGCCTCCGGAGAGGTGCCTGCAGGGGCCCCAAGGGCAGGAGCGAGGCCGCTGGAAACCTTCACCCAGTGCGGCCCCTCCAGGTGCCCACACACGCAGCCCAGCCCCTCTCCAGCCACCAGAGAACGAGCTGAACTAGGGGAAGCCAGAGCAGCGCAGGCTCCAGCGGAGCCCTGGGTGAAGACAGGAGAGCTGATGGCTGGCTGGCTCCCCTGAGCCCTCCTCCCACCTTCCTCCGGAAGGAGAGGGGCTGGGCTTCCCCCCACCTACCCTCACCCTTCTGTTCTCCTCTGAAAAACAGAAAAATACCCCCTATGACGTGGGCCTCCAAATGGAAACTCTGGCTTCCCATCAGGTCCCTGTGTGGTCAATTCCACCAGCCAACAAGCCCCACTCATCCACCAAAGCATTGTCCATAACTTTTAATCTTTCACTTAATTAGGACTTACAGCTGAGGATCATCACACAGTTAAAGAAAACTCCCACTGTGAGAGACACTAAAACAGACAGAAAACTGCAATGAGAGAAAAGCGAAACATTACAGGGGAAAAGAGAACATTTCAAATAATGATAATTAATATTTCAGAAAGCGAGAGAAGATATTTCGTCCATGACTCAAGAAAAAGATGTTAAGATTATGAAAGGAAAATTCACAGAACAACAAGGAGCTTCTGGAAGTTAAAAATAGGAGAACCAAATTTTTTACAGAAAAATAAAGAGTTGAAAAATATTCAAGGAAATCACCCAGAAGGTAGATTTTTAAAAAAATACAGAGAGTTAGGAGAAAAAAAGAGAGAACAGAACCATATTTGGCCATCCCTGGAGTATCTGACCAACGGCTCATCCAGAATGAAAGGTCCACGAAACAGAAGGGAAGACAGCACCCGACAAGCCACAGCAGGCCCCGTGTCTAAGGGACAATTTCAGACTCGACAGGATCCCGGGGCACCCAACACAGAAGGACCAGCCTCACGCACACTACAGGGAAACTTCAGCACAAAAGGAGGGTTCCAAACGCACCCAAGTGCAGGACACTGGATGCCAGGAAATGTGGGAACAGGGCCTTGGAAATTCTAGGGGAAACTGCCCCCAACATCGGCCATGGATGAAAGAGAGATGAAGGGCCAAGGAGGAGAGCCAGGTCTTCCTAAATGACCCACCGAACCCCCAAGAGGCTCCTGCCAGAGGACGTTCTCTGTGGCCGCCGCGAGGACCCGAGGGGTCCAGAGGCGGGGGTGTCACGGAGGGTCAGGGGTCCCAACGTGGCGCCTGGGCGGTGGGCCAGCACGCGGGGTGGGGGGTGGGGTGGACGTTGCCCAGACGGACAGCAGGCTGAGGCTGGACACGCAGGAAAGAGGTGAAAATGCGATGGAGACATTAAAGAGAAAGCCAGGCCTTTTAAAAAAGGCAATTAACGGTGAATGAAAGCTGTTACCAAAAAGGCACAATCCTATCAATTTAACGTGATATAAGTACTAACTATTAATTTATCCCAAAGTAACCACATTGGGCATTTGGGGAGGGGGAGCCCCAGCCTCCCCCGGCCGCAGCGGGAAGTCAGGGGAGGGGGAAACGGTGAAAGAATGGGGATGGCGTCTCTGGGTCCAGGGCAAGGTATGAAGGGGGTATGAAGCAGCTGACTCTACCCTCTATCATAAGCCTCTTAAAACTACTTCTCTTTTTATAGTATGTACCTGTGTAAATTAAATGAACTTACAATTAACTCACATAAAGTAGTGCATGGTAAGTCTGCACAATGATTTTTACAACTACAGGAAAGCAGTACTAAAATGTCCTTAAGGAGAGAACATTTAAAACGACCAAGACCCTATTTGAATTCAAGTACTTCTACTAGACATTTTTACACCTATCTCATTACAATTTAGACACATCTAGAAACTCAGGCTTCACCTACTTACTCAACACACACACCCAGTAAATCCAGATAAAAGCAAACACACAGTTAAAAGCTAGAACAAAATCCGAGCAAACCCAGCCCTGACCCAGAGTCACTTTATGTTTATAAAGGGACATGCAATAAGGAGTTAAGAATGAGGCAAATGCTTATATTTAAGTGACAGTAATGAAAACAGTGTGGTGCTGGTGAGAGAAGAGACAAATGGATCAGTGGAACAGAAGAGACCCCCATAAACATAGTCGACTGACCTTTGACAAAGGAGCGAAGGCAACGCAATGGAGCAAAGACAGTATCTTCAACAAACGGTGTTGGAACAACTGGACATCGTGTGCAGAAAAATAATAATAATCTAGACACAGACCTTACACCCTTCACGTAAATGAGCTCAAAGTAGGTCACAGCTTAAATGTAAAAGGCAAAACTATAAAACTCCCAGAAGATAACGTGGAGAAAATCCAGATGACCTTGGGTGTATGGTGATGCCTTTTTAGATACAACACCAGAGGCGTGATCTATGAAAGAAATAATTGATAAGCTGGACTTCATTAAGATTAAAACCTTCTGAAAGATGCTGTCAAGAGAATGAGCAGACAAGCCACAGGCTGAGAGAAAAGACACATGTGATAAAACCTGTGATCCAAATATACGAAGAGCTCTTCAAACTCAATAACAAGAAAACAAACAACCCGATTAAGAAATGGTCCAAAGACTTTAACAGACAGCTCAGCAAGGAAGACATACAGATGGCAAGTGAGCAAGAAAAGATGCTCCACGTCGTATGTCATCAGGGAAATGCAAATGAAAACAACAGTGAGACACCACTACACACCTATCAGAATACAAACAGCACAGACACTTTGGAAGACAGTCGGGGGGGGGTTCTCATAAAAGTAAACATACTCTTATCCTATGATCCAATAGTCAAGCTCCCTGGTATTTACCCAAAGGAACTGAAAACCTTTGTCTACACAAAACCCTACACCCTTTATCCACAAATGCCAAAACTTGGAAGCAACCAAGGTGTCCTTCAGTGGGTGAATGGATAAATAAACCGTGGTCCCTCCAGACAATGGAATATTATTCAGCTAAAAAGAACTGAGCCTTCAAGCCATGAAAAGACATGAAGGAAACTTCAATGCATATGACTGAGTGAAAGAAGCCAATCTGAAAAGATTACAGACTGTATGATTCAACTCTATGACATCCTAGAAAAGACAAAACTGTGGAGAGAGTGAAAAGATCAGTGGTGAAAAGAGGGAGCACAGAGGATTTTTAGGGCAGTGAAACTACTCTCTATGACTCTGTAATGATGGATACAAGTCACTATACATTTGTCAAACCCACAGAATGTTCAACGCCAAGAGTGAGCCCTGATGTAAGCCAGGGACTCTGGGTGAAGATGATGTATCATTCATTGTAGGTTCGTGGATTGTAATGAATGTCCCATCTGGTGGAGATGGTGACAGTGGGCTGGGGGAGGGCCGGGGGACAGGGAAATCTCTGTGCCTCACCCTCAATTTTGCTGTGAACCTAAAACTGTTCATGAAGTGGGAGAGTGGCATAGACATATATACACTACCAAATGTAAAACAGATAGCTAGTGGGAAGCAGCCGCATAGCACAGGGAGATCAGCTCGTGCTTTGTGACCACCTAGAGGGGTGGGATAGGGAGGGTGGGAAGGAGACGCAAGAGGGAGGAGATATGGGGATATATGTATACGTATAGCTGATTCACTTTGTTATACAGCAGCAACTAACACACCATTGTAAAGCAACTATACTCTAATACAGATGTTTTTTTTTTAAAAAAAGTCTTTTTGAAAATGCATATATTTTACCAGAAATTGAGGCATTTCTCATTTCATCACAAAGTGAACAGACACTGCTGCCCCATGACCCCTACTCCAAGCAGAAAGACAGGGCCTTTTGTTCTGCGGGGCTGGCTGGCCTCTCTGGGAGGAAAGGAGAGGACAGTGGTTCATAATCAATCAGACTAAGACTTGGGGTGACTTCACCAACCACGTCTCAGCCCTTCAGGCTGAAATGCGATCTATGAACTACTCTGCAAAACAAACGTTCACAGACACACCACGGAAAGAGTTTATGATTTAATAGCATGTTGTGTAATAAAAAGATAAATATGAACACACAAATTAAAAATCAACTCACCAGATGGAATGAATCGCCCCTTTCCACTGCTACAGTACTAAGAAAACATGAAAACCTGCGCTGATGTCCCTTCCGATGACAGAAGCGCTACTTTCAGGGCAACAACAGAGGCCTCTCCTCTAGTCCGGGGCGGGGAGGCAATGGGGAGGACGGTGTGCTATGTGTCACTCACAGAAACACACCGATGTGGACAGACGGGGCCCTCCACCGCGTCACACCCACGTGGCCCCAACCCCCCAGCCCTCCGCGAAGGTCTGCTGAGGGTCCAGGAGGCCCGGACGCGTGCCAGCTCCGTGACATGCTGGCCCTACCACACGGGCAGAAGGTCCCCAGGGAGGCGTGCCCAGGGCTGCAGTGCAAACGCCTCGCTGAGGCCACACGAGGTTTGTCTGCTTTTATGGCGGGGGCGGGGGGCGGGGGCGCTCTCAGCTGCACAGAAACAACCCAGGAGGCTGGGGGTCCACGCTGCCCCATCAGAGCCAGGATGGAGCCCCTGCCCGGGCATCCTCTCCATCAAGTACCAGCCGCGAGGAGGCCGGGGGGTGCCGAGACACCGGGAGTCCGAGCAGAGCTTCCGCCCCTTCAGCATCCGTGGGGACGGTTCTCCAGGCCCACAGCTCCGGACAGGGCAGCGCGGCGTCCCCGGACTCAGCCCCCAGCAGAGCTGTGGTTTGCTGGGCGGATCTTTACGTGCTGTGAGAGCCGCACAAGCTGGGGGCACGGCCGGGGCACTTCCCAGCCTTCAGGGAACCACCATCCGAAAGCGGGCAGGGCATGCGGGACCCCGCCCCCTTCAGGGAACCACCGTCGGAGAGGGGGCAGGGCACGTGGGACCCCGCCCAGAGGCCTCTGCGCCATCAGAACTCTGGCCAGAAATGCCATCTTTTCTCCTGGATGCCGTCTCTGGAGGGGGGCCCTGAGCTTGGCCTCCAAGGCCAGCCCCACCCTCCTCCCCACAGCAGGCAGGCCGTGCTCAGCCCCAACCTGTGCGCTTCCCTCCGCTCAGAAATGTCCTCAAGACCCGGTCCGTGCACGGGAGTTTTACGCACAACTTGACCAACCCTGGGGCGTCCAGATTAAACGTCCCCCCAGGCGAGTCTAAGGGTGTTTCTAGGTGAGACCAGCATGACCCAGCGGACCCAGTAAAGCAGGTCTTCCTCCCCAGTGGGGGGCTCACCCAGTCCCCGGAGGGCCTGGACACAGCAGGAGGACACGGGGGGATCTGCGGTCCCTCTCGCCACCCCTCCCCGTGCCCGTGTGGAGCCCTGTCGGGTGGGGCCCTTCGCTCCCTCCCTCACTGAGCACCTTCCGTCGGAGGTGACCAGAGCGGGCACTGCTCGTTCCAGGGTCACCCTGAGGCTCCCCTCTTCCTGGCAGTGGGAATCCGAACACGACCCCCTCCCGCTAAGTGGAGCTCAGAACCAACCTCTGGGGTCTGAGGAGGTGACTCTGGTGTGCGACAGGGTCTCTAGGGTTTGGAAGATTCTGCCCCCCAGGACGGCCTGACTTCAAGCCTCACAGAGTCAAAGGCTCGACTTCTGAACGTGAAGCACAGAAGGCCCTTTATTATCACGTCCTCTGACTGCAGAGGGGAAGCCATGGATAGAAAGTTCCAAAACACACGTGCACACACACGTGCATGCACACACACGTGCACGCGCACACAAGGAGGGCACACATGTGCGCGCACACACACACACACACACATGCATTTTGTCCAAAATCATCCTCCCCGTTACAAGTGGAAAATGACCAAGATATTTCCATTCTTATCAAAGAGACCATTTAACTTTTTACAGAACATTCATCTGAGCTTAAAAATAGCGGGCGTTGGCGCAGAACGAGTTTGGACTCGCTGTTTCACAACACCAGCGCTCACTGCAGCTTTTTCTAAATTTCAGGAACTGTTGGTTGAGGAGGTTAAGAGCTAATTAAGAGCTAATTGAGAACTTATATTCGTATAAACAGATCTGAAAAGGCATAACAATTTAAATGATGAGAAGAAACACCATTTCTAACTTTTTTAACAGATCACTGAAAAAGGACAGATACTTAAATTCGTGGTCCTGTAGCCTCCCAGTAACGGGAGGCTTGATGTGGGGTCATCTGGTCCCAGAGAATTCAGTCCACGGAATTCAAAGGAAGTGGAGGCCACCGACATTTGAAATATGCTTTGGGGGCTTCAAATAGCTCCATTATTCTTGTAAAACTAATAGTGGTTGACTTCTTCGAAAATCCAAACAATTCCACGTTCAATGTTATAAAAGAAGTACCTCACCCCTTACCTGTCTCCTTCCTGCCCCTCCCCATGAGCTTCTGAGAGGAACCCTGGGATTTCGATCCCAGAACCCCACCCAATCCACTCCGCTCAGGGTCACCTCCCAGGCCGGGGTGTCCCCTCCCCGCTCTGCTGGCCTTCTCTTCCTCCTGGCCTCCCAGCTCTGGAGCCTCTGCCTCTTCCCGTCTGTGCTCGCGGCCCAGGTCATCCTCCCTGGGCCCTAAATCACCTGACGACTCAGCTTCTCCACCTCAGCCGTAACCTTCTCTCTCCTGGATTCAGAACCATGTCCCGCTGCCTACTTGCTGCCACCCCGGGATGTCTAACGGGGATCTCAAAATCAACACCATGGGCCCTCCTTAACCACACCTGCTCCTGCACGGCCTCATGGTGTCTACACGGCCTGTCTCCACCTGCTCAGCGAGAACAGAGGCCCCCCTGCACCTTCAAAGCCTCGGTCGGATCCGTGGAACGTGGAGCCTCCCAAGAGGCTGGAACCTTCGTTGGATTCACCAGCTGCTCTCAGATGAGGGTGAAGAGGCAGGGCAGCCTCGTCCCCGAGGAAGGGACACCCTGACGGATGGCCAGGGCCCAGAGCTGGGCCAGCACCCATCACAAGGTGGGCTCCATCACCCTCCAGGACATGTGGCTCCCAGGTCACAGACACAGGCCGCTAGGCTCCATCAGGAAACCACAGCCTCCTACCTGGAGCACCAGTCTCTGATCAAAAGGGATCCCGTCCCGGTTGCCAGGCGACCCTGCCCAGGCCCCTGAGGCTCGCTCTGCCTCCGCCCCCATCTCCTTTCACGATCGTCTTTCCTACTTTTCTACTGTAGACAAGGGTGCATACCAGTCCCATCTATTTAACTAAATGTTATTCAATTTATCTGCAGCGTAAGAAAATTTGAGTGCACGGACCATGTGTAACCAAGATGTTCACTTAATCGATCGCCTTTTCTGGGTTAAAAGGCAGGAAACCATCCTTCAGGGCTGTTCCAGAGTGTTTTTCTACAGAATGGAGAAAACTGCCGCGCTGGTTGGGTTTTCCAGGGAAGCAGAACCAACTGGATAACAGGATGTACAAACACTGCGTGTGCATCTATGTGTACATACCCATCAGCCTCCATAATCGCGTGGCCGACTCCTCATAATTAACCCACCGTTCTCCTGCCGTGAATGAAGCTGCCAGGACACGGGGGACAGGGACCTGCCTCCCTGCTCTCGGTTCTGCGGGTACATCTCTCGATCGTACGGCAGTTCTACTCGTAATCTTCCGAGGAACCTCCACGCTGGCTTCTACGGTGGCTGCACTGTCTGGCGCTCCCACCGACAGCGCACGAGGTCCCTGTTCTCCATATCCTCAACACACCTGCTATTTTCTGGTTTTCTGACGGCAGCCGTCCTATCGGGTGCGAGGCGGCCTCTTCACCCACACATTGCGGCGCTGTTACGCGACAGCTCCCCCGCGGTCAGCTGAGAGCTTTAAGAGTCTCCCCACCGCACCCCAGCCTCGTGTCGGAACCTTTGGGATGTCTTCCTGTCCTTCCCCAGCCCCGGGTCGACTGCGGGACGGATGCTCCTCACTCCAGAACGTGTCCCACAATTCCCTTTGCGACGGGACCCTCCGTCCCGCGTCCTTACCCATCGTGTACCCTAGACGTTCCCACGCCCGCCCCCTCCTGAGGCCCTCGTGGGCTCCCAGACTGCCTCCCCGCCTGCTCGGGGAAGCCCCCTTGAGACTCCCGCGGATGAGGGGCTCCCCTCCCCCACAGCCCTGAGGCCGCCCGCATTTGGGGGTGAAAGGGTCACGACCCCGGCTGACCTCCTCCTGCCCGCCTGCCACCTGATGGCCCAGGAGGACCGCACAAACACAGGGAAGCCCGCGCCTCTGTCCTGCCTGCACCTGCTTCCCAGCTGCATCCTTTACATCCTTCCCACGGCCTGACCTTTCGGACACTCTCAGCCTCTCAACCCCAACCCGGCAACCTTCCTTCCTCTTTTCCGTCTATGGAAATCTCGAGCATTTTCCCAAATTAAGCTTAAATCAAATACCCTCCTTGACTTTTCATGCCACGCAGGTCCTGGTCACCTTTATCACCTCTCCCACATGGCACTAACTGTGTCCCCTGCCAGGAGCACCACCCCCGCGGGCTGCAGCTGCATCTCTTTATACCCGTGTTCCCGGCCCAGAGCATCGTAAGGCCCCGAACAGGAGGGCGCCATCCACGGGCAGCCTGAGCCCCACGGTGTGCGCAGGGGGGGGATGGACCCACAGACCCCAAACGTGAGGACACTAACGGGAGGGGGGAGAAGAAGGGGGAAAGGGGTGAGGAAGAAGACAGAGAGGAAGAAGGGGAGACCACCACCAGGGAAACACGTCTGGGGGACCGGGAAGCGCCGGAAGCTGGGGAGGCTGGAGCCACGGGGCCCTGCCCAGGAGCACGTGTTCCATCCCCTGGAGAAGGGGCACTGTGCGGAAAGAGGTCCGCAAGGCGACGCGACCCCGAGGAGAGCAGAGCACAGATGGGAGGTCGAGGCAGGTGGAGGAGAGCGACGCCTTCTGGAGGCCGGGAAGGAAAGTGACCACAACAGCACAGAAGCCGAGACGACCAGATTTCTAGCTCTCCACGCGGCTGGGACCCTGTTTCTCAAATTACACTCACACGGTGGGGGCAGGGGGGAGATTCAGTGTCAGAGAAGGTGAGGAAACACTGGACTCGCATCTCATCTCGGTGGCCGACAGTAACCATGAGCACCCTGACGTCCCCACGACATCCTGCAGGAGGAGCTTCTCCTCTGATGGCGGGGGGCAGCTTTTCTTAAATGTTTCTAGGAGAAAATGAACGTCTAAGGATCGTTACTGTAACTTTCTGTGCAGCCACGGGATGGAAACAAGACAGGCCACGCTCCACCCGCCGTGGCTCGGGGGCCCATGAACCGTCCGTCCCACGCGGTGCCCAGGACCCACCCTACCAAGTCCTGAGTCCGCACGAGGGCGAGGACCGCGGGCAGAGGGCCGGAGCTTCTGCGTCCTGACGCCGCGGCGACGGCTCACGCATCTGATGACACAGGAAGGACGCGAAGCACAGGTGCGGGTGGTGCGTCTGCTGAGTGTGAGGGAGCCTGCCGTCTGCAGAGCTCGACTCACAGACAGAAGCGGACACGCTGACGGAGCAAAACCGCCCCCGTGGGAACGACCAGAAGTGACAGCCGTCGGGGCACGAGGAGGGAGTAGAGATGGGGTGTCGCACACCAGCTCCCGCAAGAAGCCACCTGGATAGATGAACCCGCTGGGTCTTGGTCACCGTCCGCACTGGTGGTGCCACTCAGGGTGACCGGATGCTAACACGGTGTGGGTGTGTGTGCGTGTGTGCAGGTGCCCGTGAGTGTGTGCGTAGAAACACACACGTGTGTCGGGAGGGAGGCATTTCTCACTCAGAATATTTATTAAGGCGCCATTTCAAGTATTACAGACAAAGGTCCTGCCTGACCCCCGACACCAAGGTTCCAGGGCCCGGACGGGCGAGAGCAGCTCAGTCCTGGCCTTAGACGCAGGGACCACACAGACCCCTGGGACTGCTGGTGGGAAGGACGCAGACGTCCTGAGGAAGTAAATGCAGCCAGGTGGGGGGCGGCTAACATCTTTTGTTACATTTCACAGGTTATTCATGGACATCACAGTGACAGACAGAGTGTTACCAATAAGAAGGGAGCTGGGCCGGTCAGGAGAGGGGAAACTTTGTGTTCTTTTACATTTATTTCTACTGATGTATTTCTTAAACGGTTTCAGTTGCAATTTTGCTTTCAAAATCTAGTAATCTGAGAAACATGGAACAGAAGAGGAACCAGGTTCTCTGATAAAATATCCTACAACCAGCCAAACTATAGGGGGCAAACGTCTCACCTAAAACCACGGGATAAATGAGATTCGTGGGGAGACTAAGTCCACGCGGATCTATTAGTGCCCGGAGAGAGTTTTCCAGCTCAAGGAAAGATTGCCTATTAATTTTCTAAAAAGTAAAAATCCCTATTCTAGGTTGCAGAACTTTGCTGAATTGTTTTACTTTTTTTTTCTTTTGGCTGTGCCACTCGACGTGCGGGATCTTAGCTCCCCGACCAAGGATAGAACCCGTGCCCCCTGCAGCAGAAGCGTGGAGTACTAACCACTGGACCGCCGGGGAAGTCCCTTTGCTGAACCGTTTTATAAAGAAGTATTCTACCTTAAAGTATGTAAGATCAGATTTATTACTGTTGTCACGCTGCATGAAATTTTTGCCAGTTCTTGGGACGATCCCTGAGGCTCTGCGGGTAAGGGCGGATCACACTTCTCTGTTGGGCCACATACGAGTTCCCGCCCGCTGTGCGCCATCTCCGGGGGATACGGCCGAGGGACCCACGACGCGTGAGCGCGGCGCATGCAGGCTGTGGGTGCCGCTGCTCGGAGGAGAGCTCGTTCGCGTCAAGACGCGGAACCTGCAGCAGGAAAGGGGCGAAGTTCTCAGCAGAGTCCCGCCAGCAGTACGCACTGTGTCACCAGGACCGTGGCGGACACGAATGTTCCATCACGGGGACGGAAGCCTGTGGCTGAGCCCGCACGCTGTCCCGGAACCCACAAGGCAACGGCAGCGGAGGAGGGTAGCCTGGCCGCCGGGGCCGAGGGCGAGAAGTGTGGAGATGGGCTCCAGGGTGGTCATCCGGCCAAAGGAGTGAGAAGAGGGGACAAACCTGACAGAAAGAGGTCAAAGGGAGGAAGGAGGGCCAGGGACACTGGTGATGAGAGCAGCCCCGGCCGGAGGACACTGCCCTTCCCCCCTGGAGGAGGGGGGAGCGCTGGTGAGGACCACAGGCTCCCAGTAGAGGCTCTGGGGGTGTTTGTCAGCAGCAACTACTCAAATACATGCTTCCCAGCAGCAATCACGTCTTTTAGGTATGGAGTGGGGAAGATCAGTGATGCCATTAGTCCACTCTTGGAACTCTGCCAAGTAGGAGAAGGACAGACTGCGGGGGTGGGGGGGCGCCGTTAGTGGCAGAAATAACGACTTGACAGACTCAGGCGGGCTCTGCTCCCCAGGGACCACGGAGACGAGATGGGACAGACGGGGGACAAACCAGAGGGTTGGGGCCAGGTACCGACCGCGGCAGGGCTGACCTCAGAGCAGGAAGGTACCCTCAGCACAAATAAGAAGTGGAGCACGAGGTCCCGCACGAGGGGGGCCTGATGGAGAAAATCCGGCACCACCGGACCTCGGGTCCCCAGCTCAGCACGCCCTGCGCTCCCCGAGAAGAGCCTGTCCCTCTGGTGGACGTTCCAACAACAGAATGGCTGCTAGTTCAAGGCTGACGAGCGTGAAACTGGTCTTTGCAAATGACAGTCAGAGAGCAAAGAACCCTCCGCCCAGAGGCCGGGGGGGCAGGGGGACGGTGAGAGAGTACATTCCTCTGGCCTCGTTCTTGTAGCCCATGGACTAAACAGGTCAGAACCCAACTCCTCCGGGGATCCTAGACCAGATTTGTTCCGACAGCATCTCTATCCGTGTAAAGACGAAAAGGTTAAACTTATAACCATGAGCTTTTTAACATATGACCAAGCCAGCTTTCATCAGTACGGACCCTGGAAGCCTCCTGGGTATATTTATTTTAGGTTTATTGAGGAGCAAGTGACCAATAACACTGTAATCTGAAGTGTAGGCATGATGATTTGATACACGTGTACACTGTGAGATGATCACCGCCATTGAGTGAATGGACACGCCCCTCACCTCACAGAGGTGACTCCTGTGCATGTGTGTGCGTGTGTGCATGTGTGCATGTGTGTGCTTTGAGAACACTTGGGACCTACTCTCAGCACCTTTAAAGGACACGATATGGTATTATTCACTGTAGTCACTACGCTGCACGTTAGATTCCCCAGAACTTATTCGTCCTACAGCTGGAAGTTCAGGTCCTTTGACCAAGGTCTCCCCATCGCCCCTCCCCCAGTCCCAAGTAATCACCATTCTTCTCTCTGCTCGATGACATAAGCTTCTGTGCGTGTTCATTTCTACATATAAGTGATGCCACACAGCATTTGTCTCTCTCTGGCTGGCTTATTTCACTTAGAATAAACGTCTACCAGGTTCATCCATGTCGCCACAAGCGGCAGGATTTCCTGACCCTCACATTTTCTTTATCCATTCATCTGTCACCGAACACTTAGGCTATTTCCACGTCTTGGCTCCTGTGACTAATGCAATGAGCACATAGTGCAGATACCTCCTTCAAGATACTGATGTCATTTCCTTTGGATGCACACCCAGAAATGGGATGGATGGACCATATGGTGGTTCTATATTTAATTTGTTGAGGAACCTCTATACTGTATGTACCAATTTATATTCCCCCCAACAGTGTACTAGGGTTTCCTTTTCTCCAACAAATAATCCGATTAAAAGACAGGCAAAGTGCATGAATAGACATTTTTCCAAAGAAGACATACAGGCGGCCAACAGGCACATGAAAAGATGCTCAACATCGCCGATCATCAGGGAAATGCAAATCAAACCACAGTGAAACATCACCTCACATCTGTCTGATGTCAGAATGGCCCTCATCAAAAAGACAAGAAGAAATTAGTGCTGTTGAGGACATAGAGAAACAGACGCCCCCTCAAGCCGCCATCGACCAGCACACCATCCGTCTGGGGCTCCATGCACCACCAGTGTAACGAGATTAACGGGGAATCCTGAGCCGAGTTAATAACCACTGTTTGCTGAAAAGTCTCGAATTGAAACATGTGAGACTCCTCCCCTCCGCCCCCTAACTGCAAATCCTAACGCATTTTCCTGGAAACGCTGGCTCCCTCTCACTTCCCAGCAGCTGTGGGAGCCTCACGATCCCCCTCGCCCCCGCTGCGCCCCGACCCACAACCTTCGTCCCTGTCACAAGGAAGAGCAGAGCCGGCGACAGGGACCACAACACCGACGAGCCGTCCCCTGACCCCTGTGACGTCAGAGACGCATCCCACGTACCTGACACTGAACCCCCAATGTGTCCTGGACACCATGTTCTCCTAAAAGGACTTGCGTCCCTGATGTCCCATCTCTGCCCACATATTCAACCTGCCCCCACCACTGACTTTTTCACACGAGCGTTTAAACAGGCTCAGATTTCTCTATCATTAAAAATGAGATCGGCTTCCAGCATGACAGCGCAAAAAAACCCCGCTGCCCACTCCCCAGCGAAGGTGTGAAGATTATAGCAAAACAATAAATGAAAACAACATTTCAGCCTCTGGAAATGGTCCTGAGGACAAACAGCAAGTGAGGAAAATCTGCACAAATTTGGGGAGAAAGATGAGAGTCTGTGGTACTGGAACTGAATCTGCTCCCTCCCGCCCCTCCCAGCTCAGGGAGGCCGAGCCTGCACCCCAGATGGGGCCAACACCAGTGAACACGTGCAGGGTCGGGACCCCTTCCTCCCCGCCCCCCGGCCCCACGCGTGGCACCAGTGTGCTGAGGACAGGGGGCCCTGACAGCCCTGCCCGCCGGAGATGTGCTGGTTCCAACGTCGGACCGGCAAGCCGAGAGGACCTGAGGCTGCTGCCGCCCCCCCACCAAGCGCTCAGCTCCTGGCGGGACGGGATGCTGCTCGGAGAGAAGCCTGTCTTCTTCCCAACCCCCAGCTCCAGCAGCAGCAGCGAGAGCAGACACAATAGACTTTGAAATAAAAGGTGTTACTAGACATAAAAAGGGACATTTTATAATGATGAAAGGGTCAACCCATCAGAACGTATAACAATTATAAATATATATGCACCTTAATAACAGAACACCAACGTGCGTGAATCAAAGACTGACAAAAATGATGTTGATAATAATAGCTGAAGACGTCAACACCTCACTTTCAATAACGGGCAGAACAACTAGACATAAGATCAGCAGGACAGAAGCCTTAAGCAGCACTGTAAGTCAGCTAGACCAAAGACACATCTACAGAACACTGCCCCGACAGTAGCAACAGAGTACACCCTCTTCTCAAGCGCACCTGGAACATGCACCAGAACAGACCATACACCGTCATAAAAAAAGCTCAACAAATTTAAAATGAGAGAGTTCACACAAATTATGTTCTCTGATCACAATGAAATGCAATTAGACATCAATAACAGGATAGAAATTGGAAAACGCACAAATATGTGGAAATTAAACAAAGCACTCCTAAATAACCAATGGAACAAAGAACAAATCAAAAAGGAAATCAGAACATGCATTGGGATTCATGAAAAATGAAGACAGCTAAAGCAATACTTACAGGAAAATTTATAGCTGCAAATGCCTTTATTAAGAAAGAAGAAAGATCTCAAATCAATAAGCTAAACTTCCACCTTAAGGCACTGGAAAAAGAAGAGCAAACTAAACACAAAGCAAGAAGAAGGAAGAAAATAATAAAGATTAAAACAGAAACTTGTGAAACAGAGAATATAAAAACAAAAGAGAAAAATGAAGTCAAAAGCTGGTTCTTTGAAATGATCAACAAAATCAACGTCTTTAGTTAGACTGACGAAGAAAAAAGGAAAGGTTCAAATTACTAGAATCAGGAATGAAACAGGGAACACTATATACAGACTTTACAGGCAGAAAAAGACGAAAAAAGAAAACTATGAACAACTTGCACCAACAAATTAGACAACTTAGATGAAATGGACAAACGCCTCAAAAGACACAAACTACCAAACCTGACTCAAGAGGAAAGAGATGATCTGAATAGACCTTATAGCAAGTGAAGACAATGAATTAGTAAACAAAAACCGTTCACAAAGAAAAGCTCAGACCCAGATGGCTTCTCCACTGAATTCTTCCAAAAAATTCAGGAAGAATTCGTACCAATTCTTCACAAATTCTTCCCAAAAATATAAGTAAAGGGAACACTTCCCAACTCATTTTGTAAGACCAGTTTACGCTGATACCGAAACCAGGCAAAGACCTGATGAGAAAAGAAGGCTAAAGATCAATATCTCTCATGAACACGGATGCATAAATTCTCAATAAAATACTGGCAGAACTAATCCAGCAACATATAAAAATAATTACAAGTTCTTGATGAAAACATTCAACAAACTAGGGATAGAACTAGGGAACTTCCTCAACCTGATAAAAGACATCTACAAAAAACTACAGCTAACATCGTACTTAATGGAGAGAGACTGAATGCTTCCTCCCTAACATCAGGAACAAGGCAGGGGTGCCCACTCTCACCACTGCTATTCAACATAGTCCTGGATGCCCTAGACAGGGCAGTTAGACAATGAAAAGAAATACAAGCATCCAGATTGGAAAGGGAAGAAGTAAAACTATTTGCTGGTGCCATAATCTTGTACATAAAAAATTCTAGGAGGGCTTCCCTGGTGGCGCAGTGGTTGCGAGTCCGCCTGCCGATGCAGGGCACACGGGTTCGCGCCCCGGTCCGGGAAGATCCCACATGCCGCGGAGCGGCTGGGCCCGTGAGTCATGGCCGCTGAGCCTGCGCGTCCGGAGCCTGTGCTCCGCAACGGGAGAGGCCACAACAGTGAGAGGCCTGCGTACTACAAAAAATAATAATAATAAAAATAAAATAAAATAAAAATTCTAGGAAATCCATTAAAAACAATTAGAACTAATAAATAAGTTCTACAAGGTTGAAGGGTACAAGATCAATATAAAAAATCAATTGTAATTCTATGTACTTGAACAATCTGAAAATAGAAACAGTTCCATTTATAATTACATCAAAAAGAATAAAATACTTAGGAATAAATTTAACAAAAGAAATGAAAATCTTATGCTCTGCAAACTACAAAATACTTTTGAAAGAAATTAAAAATCTGAACAAAAGTACCTCCATGTTCATGAATCAGAAGATTTAACTCTTCAAACTGATGTACAGATTCACTGTGATCCCCGCCACAAGTCCAACTGACTTCTTTATAGAAACTAACAACGTGACTCTAAAATTCATATGGAATTGCAAGAGACCCAGAACAGCCAAAACAATCTTGAAAAAGAAAAACAAAGTTGAAGGACTCACATCTGGATTTTGAAACTTCCTACGAAATAGTAATCAAGACATTGTGGTTCTGGCACAAGAACAGATCAATGTAACAGAATTGAAAATCCAGGCATAAACCCATAGATTTCACGGTCAACTGACCTTCAACAAATGTGCCAAGACCACTGAATGGGGAGGGTAGACTTCTCAACAGATGGTGCTGAGACAACCTGACAGCCACGCACCAAAGTATGAGGTGGGACCCCAATCTCATACCATACACAAAAATTAACTCTAAATGGCGCAAACACCTAAACTCTTAGAAGGAAACATCATGGTAAAATTTCATGACTTTGGATTTGGAAGTAAATCGGTGATGATGAGAAAGGTCTGGAGATGATGGTGGCGATGGTTGCACAACAATGTGAACATCCCTGATGCCACTGAACTGTACCCTTAAAAATGGTTAAAATGATGAATTTCATGTGATGTATATTTTTCCACAATTAGAACAATAAAATGTTTTTAATCTTTAAAAACTAAAAAAGTAGAAATTTAAAAAAGGAATAAAGTTCTAATACAATGTGGATGAACTCAACCTTGAAGACATTAGGCTTAAGTGAAAAACTCCCGTCACCCAAGACCTCACGTCACATGATTCCATTCATATGAAACATCCAGAACAGGGAAGTCCACAGAGACACGCAGTAGTTTAGGGGGCGCCTAGCACTGGGGTGGCGGATGGGAGGACAGGAGGGATGAAAATGTTCTGAAACTGACTGTAGTGATGTTGTATAAACTAAAAATCATGGGATTATACACTCTCAATGGGTGAACTCTGCGGAGTGTCAATTATATCTCAACAGAATTGGTTTTTTTCAAATGAAAGAAAAACTTGCCCTGAGTGGAAGGAAAGTTTGCTCTTATTTAAAAGAATGAGTGTGATGTTTTTTCACCTTTCCTAATAGTTCTTGCTTTGAAATTGAATAATCAAGAAACAGAGGCTTCAATATATTATTTAAAATAAAACATAGGGGCTTCCCTGGTGGCGCAGTGGTTGGGAGTCCGCCTGCCGATGCAGGGGACGCGGGTTCGTGCCCTGGTCCGGGAGGATCCCACACGCCGCGGAGCGGCTGGGCCCGTGAGCCATGGCCGCTGAGCCTGCGCGTCCGGAGCCTGTGCTCCGCAACGGGAGAGGCCACAGCGGTGAGAGGCCCGCGTACCGCGAAAAAATAAATAAATAAATAAAACATAAACAGTAGAATAAATTCCTTCTGAATTTCTGGGGAAGAAAGAAGAAAGCTCAGAAAAGACACACAGCGCAGAGCAAAGTATGTAATCTTTTCAAGTTTTCAAGCATATAAAAGCAATGATATAAACTTAAACAATAGCACAAGACATATGTTACGTTAAACAGGGTAAAATCACCCAGAAAGAGAAAGACTAGGATTGTGTCAAAAATAAAATGCAACTCTACGTTCTCCGAAACAGAGAGACATAGAGAAGAATCGAGATATATTACGGTTGAGCTCAGGACAAAACGGTCAAAAACAGGAAGGAGATTTCATAACAGATAAATAGTAAAAGTCAGAACCTATCACGAGTGCAGATGCACTGAAATGGTTAAAGGAAAAACTGTAGAATATTTAAGAAGAAAGTCAACAAAAACACAGCAGCACACGGCTGCTACCACCCATCTCGTGTAATATCTCAGGGAGGCAAGTAACGCGAGGCTGTGAAGACTGAATAAAATACGAATAAAGATCATTTCATATATCCAGATAAATGGAGACGTGCATACCACTATGTGATAGAGTCTCCCAGTGTCAGTTCTTCCTAACTTTATCTGTAAATCCAACATAATCCCAATCAAAATTCCAAACACGATTGCTTGGAAGCTTGAAACGTGATTTTAAAGTTTATCTGGATGAATAAACATGTCAGGAAATGAAGGGGGATCACCCTGTCAGATACTAAAAAGCTTCCTGTTAAAACAGTATGAAGTTGCTAGACCAATGGAAGCAAAGAAAAATCCAGAAACAAACCAAAGTACGGATGGAAATGCACAGCCTGATAAGGTTCCACCTAAAACTCAATTAAAATGGACAAAAGATGGATTAATCGATTAATTTAGGTGTGGACAACTGGACAGCCATGGGAAGAAAAATCAGTAGATCCTGGAATTGGTCTGTGATCTGATTAGATTTGCAGAGCTGGGTGACCCTGTGTCCGTGGTAAAGGGGGACCAGGAATCCACAGTTTGGGTGGCTGACGCCTATAATCTGATGTCAGCGGAAGAAAAGGCTTGAGGTCACTCAGTGTTTGCCACCATAGAACATCTTAGGGAAGATAAATGGGGTCGATCAGTTGTTTCTATTTGTTCTGAAGAACTAGAGGAAAGAAAATGATGAGCTGGGTGCTGAACGTCGGCTGCATTTCGGAGCCGGGGAAACACACCGGGCGGCCAGCTCAGCTCCGCGGAGAGGGGACCCCTGGCCCACAGTCCGTCACCCCTAACCCCAAGGAGCAGGGCAAGGGCACAGGTGGCAACACAGCCCCACCAGGGCTCAGGAGGCACCAACCTGCGACGCTCCTGGAAACCTTTCACCCAGAACAGTGGCCAAGACGTGACATGACGGCCTGACCAGGGCAAGAACAGGACAGAAAATCCAAGGACGAGGGTCTGCGGAGAAGAATGAACCAGGAAACCGTGTCTCCCTCTGGGAAGTGGGGAGACAGCAAGGGGGAGAAACGGCCCATCCACAGGGCTGCTGTCCCCACCCACCCCCTGGGGACACGCCTCATCCTGGGAGCGAGGACGGAAATTCTCGGGCCTCCTCTGCAGGGAATGATGCCTGAAAAGTAGACAACGGCTCTGGGGACCTGTCAAGGGGGAAATGTAATGACAAAACTGAAAAATGGCTGCATTTGAGGAAAATTGACAAAGAAATAGCCACAGAAGAAGGAAAATCGGGGTAACGTAGTATTCAAGTAGGCAGAGAGAAATGCTAAGGAAGCGATGGTTGCGTGGATACAAACTGGTCAAGCGCATTACGAAGAATGAAACAAGGGCCTGGAGTTTGACTCTGAACATCAAATTGTTTTGTTAATCAGTGGTGACACTTTCTCAGCCCGTCTCCAAACCCTCTGCTCCCTGAAAAAACCACTTCCCTAATCCTTCCCTACTTCCCTCCTGGGGGCCGTCATGCTGTCCCGCACGTGTCCTGCCCGCAGGGCGCGTGGAGGCCACCCGGTCCTTATTAGATGCCACTGTATCCAGACCGCAAGCCAGAGGTTCCGGGGAACAATCTCAAACTCTCATGGGTTCTCTGACCAGCTCCTGGTCCCTAAATGTTGCAGCTACGACTTGAGACCATGTGTGCACACTCGTTATGAAGCCCAGGGAGTCGTTTGTTTTTCTTATAAAATGTAATAAGTTCACCTTTATCCAGCCACCAGCCTGGGAGCAGATGGAGGTCTCCAGGGATGAAAAAGCCTTGAGACCTGGTTTCCTTTTAGTGATTATCAGTGACTGGCTGTCACTTTCCACAGAGCAAATTAAGAAACATCTATTTGAATTACTGTACATTCAAGCTCTCAGAGTACACACATAAATGGAATTTTTCTTTTGCTGCAAAAGAAAACGTGCGCCATAGCCTAAGCTGGAGAGAAAACCCTGCACAATCTGTCAGGACACAGGACGGGGCGGGCAGGGCTCCTCGGGTGGGAATGAGGGGCACATCGGGAGGCGCGACCACAGTCCAGGCCCCATCAGTGGCTACTCCAAGGGCTTTTTTTTTTAAATAAATTTATTTATTTTATTTATTTATTTTTGGCTGCGTTGGGTCTTCATTGCTGCGCGCGGGCTTTCTCTAGTTGCGGAGAGCGGGGGCTACTCTTCGTTGAAGTGCGCGGCTTCTCATTGTGGTGGCTTCTCTTGTTGTGGAGCACGGGCTCTAGGCACATGGGCTTCAGTAGTTGCGGCACGCAGGCTCAGTAGTTGCGGCTCACAGGCTCTAGAGCGCTGGCTCAGTAGTTGTGGCGCATGGGCTTAGTTGCTCCGTGTTAAGTGGGATCTTCCCGGACCAGGGCTTGAACCCGTGTCCCCTGCATTGGCAGGCGGATTCTTAACCACTGAGCCAGCGGGGAAGCCCTGGTCCAAGGGCTTTAAAGAAAAAACAGTCACCAATGAGATGAAGGCTCAGGCATGACTCCCAGCGTATAGGAATGGTTTGGGGATGGCTGATGGGCCACAAAGGGGAAAATAATAAATTACCTCCAAATTATGCAAAGCTGCACAGTAAACAAAGTGAAGAGAAGAGGCTAAGAGGCCTGAAAGGGGGAGCTGAGCGATGCTGGTGCCAGGTTGGGGCCGGGGGACCGCGTGCAGCCACCTGGTAACTGGCTCCCTGAGTCCGTGTGCAGGTGGTGGGGATGCCTGTGGAGACCTGGGCGTCCTTTTCTGTTGATGAAATTGAGACCGAGTTGGAATCACCGCTTTCCTAAGAGGGCAATTCCACGTCTTCAGGTCCTTGAATGTCACTGTCTCCATGGAGGACCAAAGTGCCAGGGGACACGATGACGCTTCAGAATCGTTTCCCGACTGTCTCACACTCCTGCTCTCCAGCCGTGCCCCTCGAGGACTTGCTGACCTGTGACGGCATCACACCTAGAAGAGGGACAACCTGTATGTAGAGCGTGTGACCACGAGACGGCGGGATGGAGCATGTATCAGATGTACGAGACCCTCAGACCACATCCCCCAAAGCACCGTGTGCCCGGGACAGAAGTCACATCGCGAAAACTGGCACTCACCGCAATGTTTCTGGGGCGCTTCTGCAAAACCACCCTCAGAAACAAGAGCACGTCTCTGGATCACCCACCGTTGTGACAGACCCTCCTTCTCTGCGGCCGACTTGATTTGAGGTTAAGTATGAGTAGCGCTGCTCCTGGAGCTGTGACACAGCGTGTGCCCCACACCTCACGGGCCCTCCTCCCAGGGAGATACTGTCACACGTGTTTCATGAGTGGCCACGGTGGCTCACGTCTCTGTGGACAAAGTTCCCATGGATTCACAGTCATGAGATTTTCTGAATCAGAAATCAGAACAGGAACAGTGGGCCCCCAGCTAGGAGCTCAGGAAGGCGACAGTGAAAGGTCACGTGAATAATGAGTGGGGTCGACGGCAGTTCCAAGTACATGACAGACCTCGTCTGCACCTAATGGATATAACCTCAAGGTCAGACTGTCACTCGTGTGACACCTTATGACAAACAGAAATCAGAGTCTTAGGAATAAATAAGAACAATGTTCTTTCTCTTATAGGCCCCTTTTTTCATTGTATCCTTAAGGTTAGGTATACTTCTTAAATACAAATAATAAAGGAAAAAATGTGAAAATATTTTTAATTAGCTGAAAGCAAAGCATATAATCACTGTGAAAACTGACACCTTTAAATAACTGACAAGTATCTACGTTTGAAGCAATGGGCGTGATGGATGGAGCTGATGAGAAATTTTGAAAATAAACTTTTAAGTGTTGAACTATCTTCTCAGATGTTAATAGACATTTTCAAAGTGAGTGTAAAATCAGTACAATTATCACGAGAAAGTTGAGAAAATATGTCTACAATATTCACTTGGGTGGAAGACAAAATATACCACTTAAGAAATGCTGGGTTCACCTCCTGGAATTTTACTCAAAACAGAATTACTCAAAGATTCATTTCCCCATCAGAAACCAACATGAACAGGGGATTACACACTGAGAAATCCTCGACATAAAGCATAGATGACGAGGTTAAAGTAATGTCTTAGATAAAATAAATTCTAACATTCTAAAATAAATTCTAACAGCCAACGTAAGTATGATTTGTTCATCATCATCAAAGCCCAAATCTAAAACGCTTTGTGTTTATCGCTAAAAGATTACTGTCACCAGGCTCAGTCTGAATCCAGAGCGAAAAAAATCTGTACGACTGAACTATAATAACATCGTCCTTCTTTCGCTCTCAGATACCTTGGATATCACAGCGAATCAACACTATAATATGGACCCAACACCTGCCAGAAGCGTATACGTGACCTCACATCCTTCTCCACCAAATTAGAGAAATCACAGCTTAAAGGGTTTACGTTTGCTAATTAAAACAATCAGCGGGGCTTCCCTGATGGCGCAGTGGTTGAGAGTCCGCCTGCCGATGCGGGGGACAAGGGTTCGTGTCCCGGTCCGGGAAGATCCCACATGCCGTGGAGCGGCTGGGCCGGTGAGCCATGGCCGCTGAGCCTGCGCGTCCAGAGCCTGTGCTCCGCAACGGGAGAGGCCACAACAGTGAGAGGCCCGCATACCGCAAAAAAACAAACAAACAAAAACAAACAATCAGGGGCATAAAGCTTACATAATTAAGCATACTTGAATTCAACACATTCCAACATAAAACTGTAAAAATATAAATAAATAAAGCTGGTTGCTCCCGGGAAAGACACAGAGGAAACACAGGTTTTCTCTTGCACAGAACAAACCCTGATGGTCAGAGACAAAATTTAATTTGAAGATTCTGCCTCTGAGCCCAGCATTCAATGGTCCCTTGATCTATGGTGACAGCAGGTAAACAGCGTGCATATCGGAGTCCCAGGCTTGGACAGCAGAGACGCCTGACTGCTGCTGGGCGTCTGTGTGACAGGCGGGAGAACAACCTTCACGATAGAGAGAAAACAAACAACGTGTAAACAAGAAATCGCAGCCCCAGACCGTTGAGGTGGTGAAAACAACAGAGACCCACCTGCCTGCAGACCTGGGAATCCAAACCCGTGCCACGGAGCAACAGGAAAACACCATCTCTGAGCAGCTTTTCCCAAAAGTCACGTGGGACAGGGAGAGACCCAGAAAATTAAGAAGGCAAATGCCAGGCTGATTCATAGAAAGGGAGAAACGGCAAATCTAGGAATGAATGAGATTATGAGTGTGAGGCCCACAGGTAACAACGTTGAGGGGAAACACTTAGAAGCTGGGGTTGTGACCTTGAGAACCTGCGACCTAGGCACCGCGCGCTGCCCATCCCTTTGGCGGGGCTGCCGTCCCCACCCCACCCGGGGCCTTGTCTCTACCTGCTGGCGGGACAAGCTGGGAATGAGGGTGGCAACAGCCTGACGGGAACCAGGAGGGAAGAGCGGATGGAGACCCTGCCCTGGAACCTCCCCGCATGCGCCCCCAGCCTCCAGAGACCCCACCTCACCCTGCACCTGCCCCAGGTGGGTTCACAGGTGCTCCAGCACATAGTAGGGAGAGAGGAAACGGAGAAGAGGCTCAGAGAGAAAGGTCTGGTGCCGCAGTGGAAGGCTCTGAACGACACGGGACGGGAAGCCTGATCAGGTGTCTGCTTTCTAGTTTCGGGAAGTTTTTAAAGAGGGGCTGACGGCCCGAGCTGAGAGCAATAAAGAACGCTGGAGACTGGGGGGATTCTGTCCTGCCCCTAAAATAAAGCAATTAAGTAACTATCACACGCCCCCCAAATATGGTCCTAAGATCATATTTTTTCTTCCATATAAAATTTAAGAGGAAACCACGAGAGTGGATTAGAATATTGTGCCTTTTCAACTATCCCCTCAACCTATTCTAATACACATGGAACAGGGAGGGTCAGAAATTAAAAGGACGCTCTCGTGCTAAGGGAACAAATTAGACAGGGGGGCCTCTGCATGCACACCCACCTCTCCCCGCTGGGAGGACTAATGAGACCCAGAGGCTGGTAGCCAGCAGTGTGGAAGCTTCAGGAAGGCCGTCCTGCCTGAGCGGCCCCGGGACACACGTCCGGCAGAGAAGCAGCAGCCTCCCAGGAGAGATGCAAAGGCTAGCGAGCTGGGACCACGCTCTCAAAGCCACACTTAGGGGAAAACGTGATCTTTTCTCACAAGTAAATGCCCCATACAAACAGGACCTGGCAGGAGGGCAGCATCTGGGAGAGCAGAGAATGAAGAGAGTCAGGTGGAGGATTATTGCTGCAGCGACTGCACTAAACCCGGAGGGACATCGCAGCATCATCAATACAGAGAAGCAGGAGGCTCGAGAGGAGTCTGAAGGTGGACCCGACAGCGCAGATCAAGAGAGAAAGTGCAGCTTTAAAGTACCATCCTGACACCAGTCTTACCAGCCAGAGCGAATACAGAAGCATCAGGCTGGGGTCTCAGCTGCGCATTAAGAGTAAGTCCCCTGTACAGTAAGGGTTTACCCTCCTGTAAGTCCCCAGTCCCCTCCTGCATTAACGAAACTCCAGCGGGGATGGATGGAAGGTCTGCTGAGGAGGTTTCCACTGGCCAGGCAGCCAAAGCAGAGGTCAGAGAGCACAGGCGTGAGGGCAGCCCTGTGCAGCCCTCCCAGCCCACGTGAGGTTACGTGTGCGGAGGGACCACCCCTCAGCTGATCACCGAACGCCCACCATTTCCAGATTTGAGAACCCACTCAAGCCTCCTCCATCTAGAAGAGACTCAGATTTTCAACAAGTTTATGTTTGAGATTCCTAAATCCATTTTGCAGTTTTCCACTCAAAATTCCAAAGAAAAGAGATGTGCAAAGAAGCAGGTGTGTATTTATGCCTTATCCTCATAAATGACAAGAACATTGACTAATATAAATATTAATTTTTATTTTAAAATGCCTTACTATTTTGATCGATCCCTTACAAAAATAAACTATCAGTGTTAATGCGGGACCTGGCCATTGGTAAGCGCCATGAATTTCCAACACAGATGACACTCACCATTTCATGACTGTAAATGTGTATTGAAAGGAATGTTGTCCGACCGCCATTCTTGAATCCTACATTTTATAGCTCCTAACTCCCAGTGAGTGGAAATTTATTAATTTTATTGAATGTAAATTAAAATATGATATCAAAGCATCTTGACAAACAATCAAAGAGGGCCTCCTGCAACCACGAGATCACCCCTCCTGTGTTTTTCTGCCCCAAAGAGATTCTAGAACACTGAGATTTTATTTCCAACAAGTATGGACATGAGTTAAATGCTGAAACGTGATGAGATGCCATAGCTGGCTACCTGAAATGAGAACTAAGAAATTACCCTTCCTAGTGGGCCTAGGGTCATCCGATCTTAAACACTGGGGATTCAGTCATTATTTGTTGTTAAGAGCTGGCCACTCAAGCCAGGGAGAAAACGATGCTATTGGCATTACTGCAGCCTTGGCGGACCTGGCCCCGTCCAGGCGCCCCGTCAGGGTCCACATCCTGACTCCCAGCTCCAAGCCCAACACCACCCTGCTCGCTGAATTTCACCCGCCACATAACCACGCTGTGAGCGACAGGAATGATCCATTCCAGAGACAGCTTACGGGAACCACGCACTCAAATGCAGCAGTGCACACAGAAACCGTTTACAAACTGTAAAGTACAACACAATTTGGGGGCATATACCTGCAGTCAGCTCGGCCGCCAACTTCACACTGATACACCTGAGGGACCTACATACCGACCCGACTCTCAAAGGACCTACATTCTCTGTGGCAACAGAGGAGCACTGTGATTAATTTCCCCAATCCTGTCCATCGATTATATAAGCTACTGAGTAAAACAGGAAATAGGGCTTCGCTGGTGGTGCAGTGGTTGGGAGTCCGCCTGCCGATGCAGGGGACACGGGTTCGTGCCCCGGTACGGGAAGGTCCCACGTGCCGCAGAGCGGCTGGGCCCGTGAGCCATGGCCGCTGAGCCTGCGCGTCCAGAGCCTGTGCTCCGCAATGGGAGAGGCCACAACAGTGAGAGGCCCGCGTAATGCAAGAAAAAAAAAGAAAAAGAAAACAGGAAATAATGTCCAGACACATAACCACGCATAGCATGTATCTACCTATGTGTGTGTCACCACCAGGCTTCCGGGAACAGGGAAAATCACCATTTCAAAAGCTGAGGCTTCAAATTAAATTACTTCCCTGTTTGATTCAAAAAGTGTGGATTCAGAAGCAACCCTGGGTATGGTCTATTCTAAGTCACTTATTTCACAGATGTAGAACCTGAGGAAGGGTTAGAATCGAGTGAATTTCCTGAGGCCGCGCAGCTATTTCCCATCACTGCTGATGTCCAGGGCTCCTGCAGGACCCCCAAGAAAGGGTCCATCAGCCACGGGACGCAGTGCTTCCCACCCGGTCAGACAGCAGCTTACGCGGCAATGACTCAGCCCGTGGCCCAGATCTGACCGCGGCGCAGAATCTGCTGCCCACAGTATGCGGTGCTTTGTCCTCCGCTGTTTGCTCTGGTCATAGTTGGAAACGAGCTGCCTAAATTCTCAGCACTTCTGCTCCTTGGCGTCTGTGTATCACACGTTCCGACAGTTCCAGCAGTATTCGGAAGACAGGTTCTAATTTCTTTCTAATTCAATTCTATTTGGACCTACTTAGAAGAGCCACAATCATGATGAGTTTGTGAAATTATTGCTTCTATATGTATTTCAGGAGAATTACAGAAAATGGTTGAAAACACTGATGCAGAAGGTTGGAATTTCTTTCAAAAGTCTGCTAATCTAAACCGTTGGTGGGATGTGAATTTATACTTAACCGCCTTTTGAAACACTTTCCTTGGACAATTTAAATGTGTTTACTTGGAGCTACAGAGTATTATCTGGGGAATGAAATAGCACATAAACTACCAGCAGAGAATAATCTCCTGGCCGACACAGCAAAGCATCCGCCAGCAAATACCCTGCCACTTGGAGGCGCACATCCTGCTGCTCCGGGACACAGATGACGAGCTTGTGCCGCTCCATCTCGGGCCCGATCAGTGGACACTCACCAGGCCAGCTCTGCCAGCACGTCCAACAAACACTGCTGCGGTCAAGGCTGTCAGATACACTTCCTGCAATTTTCTGAATAATTCCCTCGCTTGTTTGGAATTCTAATTTAATTTCACAGTAAATGGTAGCAGGTTTGCAAAAGTCCTGTTTAGAATAAAGCTGGTCAATTATCTGTGAGTCTACTTGTTAACTTATTCTTTCATCAGTACCCACAAAGAAGCAAGAACTGTGCCGGGAGCTGTGGACGCAAGAAATATTTGTTCTTCAAAAAAAATGTCCGAGGCAGATTTAGAGTTAAGGCTTCAAACTTCTTACACAAGTATTTAGAAATTCTACTGCATGTGTGAATAGAGAAGAATTCAAGTTCAAAGCTGTAAGTGTAAGAGAAAGAGTAAGAGAGATGAATTACTGACAGGGCTCAAGTTTTACTTTCCTTTTCACTCCTTTATAAATTAATTCTGAGCATATAGAATATGCTCTGGTGGCAAGTATTCCCTCCAAGGAAGCAAGTCGACCTGAGTGCCATGAAGACCCCGGCCCGCGTCTTCACGGGTGAGAGCAGAGGGCCATGTGTTCCTTCTCAATTGTCTATGTATTAACTAAAAATGAGAAAGAAAACCTTCTAAACAGCAATAAAATTAACAGACTACAAAGTGAATACAAAATACGGAAACAAAGAGAGAAAATTCACTTTGCAGATAAAACAACGAGCCACATAGAGGAGCCAAGAGAATCTACTGACAATCTGAGACAGTCACCAGGACGCCTGCGCACCAAATCAGTAATGAAACTCAGCAGGTGCGAACCCAAGAGGAGGAGCCAACCAGAATGAGCAAGAGAGTTTTTAAAATTCTATTCACAACAGGACCTAAAACTGTACGATGCTTTTCCAAGTATTCATCTAACCAAGGATGTCCAACACCTAAGTGTGGAAACTAACAAATATTATTTAGAACATAAAAGAAGTCGTAAATACGTGGAGACATACACTGTGCTTGTAACAGAGAAGACTAAATATTGTAAAGCCATAAGTTCTCCATTAACTACTCTATAAATTCTAGCTGATTTGAATCAAAATCTCAATAGTGTTTTGGAAAACTTGGTAAGTAGTTTTCACGTGGAAAAAAGTAAGAGGTCTAGAATAATTAAATATTTTTTTCAAAAACAAGATGGGTATATTTGTCTACCAAGTATTAGGTTTTAAAGGCATAATAATTAAGATGAATTATTGCCAAAAGGTTTACTAAATAGACCAAGGAAACAAAATAGAAAGCACTGGAATCGACCCATACTCACATGGGAACTTGACATATAACAGTGATTGATGTATTTCATATTGATGAGAAGGTGACTAAATTGGAAGAAGATTATCCCGACTGAAAAATAAAATGACATCCCTATCTCACCCCAAACCAACTCTAATTAAATTAAATATGTAACAGTGAAACGCAAACTTTAAAGGCTTAAGGAGAAATAACGGGCATCTTTATCATATGGAAGGTGTAGAGATATTCTAAAGAAAATTAAAAAACAAAAATTGCAAAACAAAAAAGTCAATTTTAAAATTTAACTAAAATTAACATTTTTAAACATATGCACAACAATAGACACTACAGAACGGTTACAAAAGAAGTCACAGCTGACAAAGGATTGGTATCTCAAATATATGAAGAACATCTATAAATTAATCAGAAAAGACAAATAAACCAATAGAAAAATGAGCCAAGGATATGAAGAGACGATCAACATAAAAGAAAATATGAAGAGTCAATAAACCTTAGGAAAGTATGTACAATCTCATTAGTGATCAAAGGCTCACAAACAAACAGAAAAACACAATGAGGCTACCCCACAGCCTTCAAATGCCAAAAACTAGAAGTGTTACAACAGCGATTGTTGAATGAGAACGTGAAGTGAAGGAGTTCTCACAGGCTGATAATGGGGGCAAACCACATTTTACATCAAACTGAAAATAAAGTCAAGATGAAGATGGTCTTACCCTACGGCTCCAAGATTCCACTTCAAGGTAAATCCTAGAGCAGGTTCTCAAACTCTAGCTTGGATAAGAATCACTGGGGTGCTTTTTGAAAACCAGATTTCTGGGCCTCAATACCAAAGTTTCTGGTCCAGGAGGTCTGGGGCGGGGCCCAGGAATTTACATTTCTAGCAAGTTCCCAGGTGATGCTGAGCTACTGGACCTGGGACCCCACTTCAAGAATCACTGCTATGGGGACCACTGCTCTTTCACCCAAGGAGATGGGGGAACTGCCCACCACAGCCGAGCTCTAATGCCCGAAACTAGACACGACCCAAATGCCCGTCAGCCTGAGGAAGGGTAAACCGAGTCATTACAAACAGTGCAGTACGCACGGACGTCCACCAGCAAACACCTGCAAACAACTCTACATGTTTTATTATTGACAGTGGAAACAGAGATGCGATCTGTGACAAAAACACGCCTGGGGTGACATGAACCAGATGCCTGGGAGGACCGGTCCAGGGTGGGCACAGAGCGATGCAAGTGAGGGGAGGATGCAGGAGCCTCAAGGAATCACATCCTTAAGGCTTCACTTCTTGGAAAACTGAAAGTATGAAGCACATTTGGCTTGATGTCAAGATTCAATAAACCTGAGAAGGGATGGAGTGGTGAGCGTTACGTGGTTCTCTATTCCTAGGTCTGCACTTGGAATAGTTTACAATAAAATGAAAAAAATCCTAGATCAATATGAACTGTTTAAGAATCAACTGTACATAGTAAACGAATGCTTTGTAAAAGCATTTTATTTGGATTAAACCTTGTGTCAGAACACAAACACGTGACTTTGTAGCTAAGGGAGTTTCTCAACCAGTGAGTCCCTAACGTGGTCCACAGGCAGGTGGGCACCTCCTGTCTGCATGGCACGTGGGCACCTGGTTCCCCAGGAGCTTAGGGGTATGTCCAGGGAGAGGGAATCCAGTGACTGGAACAAATGCTCTGCCAGAGCCACTGGCTGTGCCGTTAGGGAGAAGACGGGGGTCAATAAGAACTGGGGTGCACTTACAAAGGTGGGTTTTTAGTTGAACCTTTGAATTCAACTAAAAAAAGAGGAGCGATGTGTCAGGTAAAAGGTGGGGAGACGTCACTGCCTGCAGGAGAGACACACGTGCGAGGTGGTCAGGGAAGGGTGGGCTGTTCACCTGGAACCCAGGTTCCGACCCGGGGCCATCAGAACAGAAAAGGGCAGGTGACAGGAAACCGAGCACTTGAGAGAATCCAGTAAAGGACATGTCAGTACCCAGTTCTCATGCCAAGCGAAGTTCACCTTGATGACGCTCTTCCTCTTACAGCTGCATCCAGCTATCTCATCACTAGGTTGTCAGCTCCGCTGTGAAGGTGCGTCCAGAACGGAGCCCCGTCCCCCGCCCCCTCTGTCCACACCGTCCCCCGCCCCCTCTGTCCACAGCAGAGGCTGCAGCCCCCAAGCTGCACAAACTGAACCAGCCCACGCTCCCTGCCCAGAGCCCGCCCGCAGCTGTCACCCCAAGGAGCACCAGGCTCCGTGGCCCGACCGAGGCTGGAAGGCCCTGGGCCCCGCTCTCTGCTCCACTGCTCTCTGTCCACGTCCCATATGGTCCCATGGGGCCTCGCTCTGTGGGTCCTTCTGTCTCGACCCCTGAAGGTCTCTGGTCGACCAGGTGGCCGTCTCATCCACAACCACACGCCCAGCAGCTTCCTTCCCCTGGTCCTACTTCCCACTCCCTTCACAGAAATTACAGCTTTGCATCTACTGTATCACTATTCGCCTGTTTATCCTTGTCTCAACACATAGGCTCGAGATCGCTGAGCATTCGCCGTCAAGATGCATGCCTGGGACACACAAGTGACAAGGAAACATTTTGTGGGATAAATGAGCAAATGACCAAACACTCGCCGTGTTTATATTTTTGCAAAGAAACGAAAGAGAGAATGGTTTAAGAACAGAGTGACAGGTAAGGGCGTGGGGCTGCAGAAGGAGGAACACTCGCTGACCTCCCCTAAAGCGCTGCGAGCCTCAGCCATGGCCCCAGCGCTTTCCCGAGGGACCCGGACTCTTCCCAGGCCCTAGGAAGCTGTTTAGGCCACGACAAGTGACATTCATTCCACCAGGATGGGAAAAGCCAAGGTGATGTTGAATAGATGGAGAATCTCGCAGAGGTCTTTGAAGTCCAGGTTATTTTTAAACCCCTGCAGGCGGGCGAGCACTTTTGCCATTTGCTAATATCAGGAGAGTCGGAAGCAACGAGGTACTGGTAATTAAAGTGATTTTTCTAAAAACCTGGGAAGTCTTCCCAGGACTCCATTCTAATTTCTAACCAGTGGATTTGAGAATTTACATAACAAAGGTCACACTTGAAATGTGGGGTTAGTACTACTAGAGGACCAGTGAAAAAACTCCCCGCAGCCGTCACAGAAGCTACAGCAACAGGGCAAAAAGAGCAAAACTCAAGAAACAGTTACCCTGCTTTGCTTTATTTCTTTAATTGGGAAACAGTGATCTAAAACATAAGCCAAATTTATTAATACTATGAAAAGAAATCATCTTGGCTAACAATAATTTATTTTTTATCACCATTAACACTAAAAAGCTGCAAAAAAGAAAAAAAGCAAAATCTCAGTATTAGAAGTAGTACGATGAGCAGCCTATTTTAAGCCCCACCTTTTTTAAGTTTATGTTTGTAACACAACCAAGCCCCTCCTCCGAGCACGTGCCCACCCTTCTGCACGGCCTCCATCCTCTCATCGGGATGGCATACTTGCGACTTGAATACCTAGGCCTCTGGAAGGGAGCCATACGCCAGAGTGAACGCGGAGAAATGCCAGGATTCTAAGAACATTTCCGTCTGGTTTGTCAACCCAGCTCTTCATTAAAGGCCGTCACGTGTCCTGATGCCGAGACAGCAGACAACCTCACAAGATTTACACAGCCAAGAAGACAACGCAGCCCAAATGCCGATGCCGTGAGGTCATTAGCTAATGAAGTTCCGTGTTGTAGCGAATGTACTAATACCCGAGGTTCAAACCCCAGTTCCACCATCCACCGGCTCTTCAGACAAACAGCAGTCTCTCCACAAAGCCCCGGTCACCCAAACACAGGTTTTGTCCACCCTCAGTTTTTTAGTGACAATAAAATACGTGTGTAAACCCATTTTTTAAATAAATAGACTATTTTTAGAGCAGTTTTAGGAATATAAAGAAAATGGAGGAGAAGGAGTTCATATAGCCCCTTCTTCACTCCCCCGACCCTCCCCCCATGTTATTAACATCTTGCAACGTATGGAACGTCTGTTACAGCTGCTGGACCAATATCATATCAATACATTATCATTAACTACAGTCCACAGTTCAGTTAGGGGTCACTCCTGGGGTTGGACATTCTACAGCTTTGGACAAATGTATCCACCACTATAGTATCATACAGAGTAGTTTCACTGCCCTAAAAACCCTCTGTGCTCCACCTAACTATCCCTCCCTACAATCCCTGTAAACCACTGATCTTTTTACTGTCCCCATAGTTCTGCCTTTTCCAGAATGTCTTATAGTTGGAATCACACAATCTGTAGCCTTTTCAAATTGGCTTCTTTCGCTTCGTGATATGCATTTAAGGTTTCTCCATGTCGTTACATGGCTCGAAGGCTCATTTGTTTTTAGCTGAACAATATTCTCTTGTTTGAATACACTACAGTTTATCTACTCACCGGCTGAAGGACATCTTGGTTGCTTCCAAGTTTTGGCAATTATGGATAACATTGCTATAAGCAACCATGTGCAGGTTTTTGTGTGGACACAGGTTTGCAACTCATTTGGATAAATACCAAGGGTCGTTGGATTGTTGGAACTTCAACTGTTGGATTGTTGGATCAAATGGAAGAGTGTAGTTAATTTTTTTAGGAAACTGTTAAACTGTCTTCCAAGGTGGCTGTACCATTTTGCACTCCCACCAGTAGTGAATGAGAGTTCCTGTTGCTTCACATCCTCATCAGCATTTGGTGCTGTCAGTGTTCCAGATTTTGGCCATTCTGATAGGTATGTAGTGGTATCTCCCACTGTTTCATTTTTCATTTCCCTGATGACATATGATGTTGAACTTCCTTTCATATGCTTATTTACCATCTGCATTCAGCTGTTTTTAGATTTTTACCTACGTATTTCTTCTTTGATGAGGTATCCATTCAAACCTTTTGCCCATTTTTAAATTGAGTTGTTTTTTTATTTTTGAATTTAAGAAATCATACTAATCCTTTATCAGATGTGTCTCTTGCAAATATTTTCACTGAGTCTGTGGAGTGTCTTTTCATTTGCTTGACGTTGTCTTTCACAGAGCAGAAGATGTTTTTATTTTAATGAAGTCCAGCTTACCAATTATTCTTACATGGATCATGTCTTTCGGGTTGTATCAAAAAAGTCATCACCATATCCAAAGACATCTAGATTTTCTATGTTATCTTCTAGGATATTTTTAGTTTTGTATTTTACATTTAGGTCTGTGGTCCCTTTTGAGTTTATTTTTGTGGAGGATGTGAGTATGTGTCTAGATTCATGTTTTCTGTATGGATGTCCAGTTATTCCAGCACCGTTTGTTGAAGAGATTACCATTTTTTCCATTGTGTTCCCTTTGATTCTTTGTCAAAGATCAGTTAAGTATATTCAGCGAGGTCTATTTCTGGGCTCTCTGTTCTGTTCCATTGATCTACTGACAAGTAGATATTTCACCGATACCACACTCTCTTGAACACTGCAGCTACATTTCCAGCAAGTCTTGAAGCTGCGAAGTCAGTCCTGTGCCTGTGCTCCTTCACTGCTGTTTTGCCTATTCTGGGTCTTTAGCCTCCTCTCCATAAAAACTTTAGAATCAGTGTGCTGATATCCACAAAATAATCTGCTGGTGTTTTGATTGGGATTGCATTTAACCTATAGATCAAGTTGTGAAAAACTGACATCTTAACAATACTGAGTCTTCTTGTCCATGAACATGGACTATCTCCATTTATTTGGTTCCACTTTGATTTCTTTCATCAGAGTTTGGTAGTTATCCTCATATAGATCTTGTACGTACTTTGTTAGATTTTTACCTATGTCATGTTTCAGTGCAAAGATAAATTTTTTTTTTAATTTCAAATTCCAGTTGTTCACTGTTGGTATATAAGGAAGCAATTGACTTTTGCATATTAACCTTATATCCTGCAACTTTGCTACACTTATTAGTTCTGAGTGGGGTTTTCTGGTTGATTCTTTGTGATTTTCTACATAAACAATCAGGTCATCTCAAACAAAGACAGTTTTATTCTCCTTTCCCAATTTGTATACATTTTATTTCCTTTCCTTGTCTTGTTTCATTACCAGGAATTCTAGTAGGAAGCAGAAAAGTAGTCGTGAGAGGAGATATCCTCCCCTTGTTCTTGATCTTAGTTTATCACCATTAACCATGATGTTAGTTGTGGGGTTTTTGGAGATTCTCTTTACCTGGTGAGGAAATTTCCCTGTAATCCCAGTTTGCTCATAGTTTTTATCATGATTAGATGTTGGATTTGGTCAAATGCTTTTCCCACAACTATTGATATGATCATGTGACTTTTCTTCTTTGGCCTGCTAATGTGATGGTTTACATTAATTGATTTTCAATACTGAGCCAGCCTCCCACACTGGGGATAAATCCTCGACTTGCTCTGTATGCCTCAAAACTCAGTAACTCTTGTCTCTGCTCCCACTACTCCCATTCCACCCCCATCTGGCTCCACTCTCAGACAGCTGACAGTCACCCGTGACCTCTGTGGCGCCAGTCTGACAGACGTGTTTCATCATCATCCTCCTTGGTGTGTCCACAACATGAGGCACAGCATGCAGCCCCATGGTCCTGAAATTCTTTTCTCTTCCTCAATTTGCCAACTTCCTGATTCTCCTTCTGCCTCTCTGATCACTCCCTTACAGTCATTCATTCATTCAACAAACCTTTCTAGAGTTCATTCTAGATTCCAGCCCCAGTGTTACATGTTAGGCATGCAGTCCTGCCCGACACACGCATGCCCTGCTACAGCACCCAAGTTACCAGAGAGCAGAAACGTTACAAAGAAAATGTTTATGACATGGCATGATGGGTGTGTCCCCCAAAGTATGTTGATGTTTTAACCCGGAATACTTCAGAATTATCTGGACACGAGATCTTTACAGAGATGATCAAGTTTAAGTGCAGTTATTAGGGTGGGCCCTAGTCCTACGTGGCTGGAGTCCTTATAAAAAGGAGGAATTTGGACACAGAGACAGACACGCACAGAGGGAACGAGATGTGAAGAGGCACAGAGAAGAGACGGCCACCTACGAGCAAACGGGGGATCCCTCCCTCGCAGCCCTTAAAAGGAATCACCTGACTGCACCTCAATCTTGGACTTCCAGTCTCCAGAACTGTGACACAATAGACTTCTGTTGTTTAAGGCCACTAATTGTGTGGTACTTCAGCACAGCAGCCCCAATAAACGAAAACACACAGTGAAAAGCACCTGGGCAGAGGGGTAGGAAAGTGCAGCGGCCAGAACAGGCCTGTCACCCAACACAGCGAAGTGCAGGGGAACCAGCGACCCCGCCGGGGACAGAGGAGGAAGCAGCACGTGATGGGACAGCATGTCACACGTCGTAAGCCACGGGAGCCGGTCCTGAAGCCGTGAATACAGCTCTGTGCTGGGTCCCGAGGGCCCTCCCCATGAACCACCGACGCTGGGTGTCTCGGAGACCCCGACGCAGAGCTGAATCAGGCATTACACCCAAGCTTTAGCACCCAGCATTATGAAAGCCCTGAATTTCTTCCTTACAGCATTTATCTATAATTATTTACTGTGTCATTACACAGCCCATCTCCCCAAAGATTTTTAAACCAGGTCTTATCTAAGTGTGACGATCCAGCGTCTGGAACCAAGGCCCCACATGGCAATAGCTGAATCCATCAGTGGGTTCACATGTGAAAACAGCACCAAGTGCAGCAAAGCCCTCTGTAAAGACCTGGCAGCTGTGCAGTCAGGAAGCTGTGCAAGCACATAAAGCCACGCACGGCTCATGGATTCATCCTTTACGAAACTGCAGAAGTGACAAAGATGCTAAGGTGACAGTGGGTAAAACAATCAGTGCCAACGCTGCTGAGAACATAATATTCTATCTGCAATTTATACAGAAGCATAAGAAGCCGGCGGATTTGGTTTGCTTATTCGTCACAGGCAGACAACCCATTCGCTGGCAGGAGAAAGATAGAAATGGCCACAGGGTCCCGAGCAGAATGAAGGTGATAATAATTCACTGAAATTTACAGCCAGTGCGCAGACAAAAGACAGAGGAGGCACCACGACGGTGGGATTGGATTCACCACCAGCCTCCGTTCTTCCTGCTGGAAGGCAGGTGAGAGCAGGTGAAGAAAGCCCACCGGAGATTTCGGGCTGGTGGGTGGGACTTCATTACGTGCAGGGTGAGACCGAGGAAGGTGATGAGAGGCGCGGTCCCATAGGCAGTTCCTGCTGTTCAAACTCAAGACGCGGAAGAGGGCACACGGAGGAGTGAGCTGGGGTCGGGGAGCCGAGCAGGTGCGGGGAGGCGGTTTATCATCCCACCAAGTCGAGTCCCGACGCGTTGATTCAGCTTCAGCCACGCAGGTTCCCAGACCCGAGCGCACGGTGAGAGGTCGGTGCCAGTTCTTCTCCAAAGCACGTGCTGGTGCGGGAGAAGCGCGAGCGCCCGTGGCCAGGGTCACAGTGGCTCAGCTCGGCCTCCGGGGGCTGGGCTCGGGGCCAGCGTCCTGCCTGGCGTTCCCGTGCGCCCACGGATGAGGGACCTTAAGAGAGTTCCTGAACCTCTAGCGTGCCCTTGACAGTCAAGGAAGGATAGTAATAAAGACCCCTGAGGGAGAGAGCGGAGACGAGGAGGAACCACACGGAGCCACTGGCACGGCGGACCGGCTCCCGGAGCCCCTGCCCTGCCGGCCCCGGGGCCACGGCACGCGCTCGAGGAGCTTCATCAGCTGAGCGGACAGCCATGCCTTCCCACCGCGGCCACCGACTGCAGACCTGTCTGCGCACCTGCCGGGGGTCTGTCCCAGCGGTCGGTGGGTGGATGAGAAAGGAGTGAACCACTAACGGACACAGAGCCAACTGTCCCCAGAAGCCCTCGGGGCTTTCTCAGACCACGTCTGTCAACACACGCGGTAAAATACACACTAAACAGCTACACCGAGATAGAGTAAAAGTCAAACATTTTAATCAAGCTGTAGAAATATAGGCGGTTGATTAACACCTTATTTTAAATGATCGGGCAGCAGATATAACACTGACACTGATCTCAAAGCGCCGCTGAGCAGAGGCCTCTCTCGCGACATGACATGAACACACCTGCTGGAAGCACTGAGTCCCACTCAGAAGCTGCTGGGAACAAAGACCGTTTCCCCGCACAGACTCACAGAGCACTTGAGTTCCTATCTGCTCCCCCGCGAGGGGTCTGTGCACCCCAAGTCCTGAACCCCTGCCCTAAATTAAGATGTGACGCCTTTATAGTCCTGGAAACATTTCACAGAATGTCAAGACTCAGCTTTGTGTCACAACTATCTTAGAGTTTTTATCAACAATAACGGGATATCAGTGTGTATCAGGGTCCCGGTGAGACGGCTGGCACCAACCAGGAGCTGGAATAGAGTCTGGTAAAGAGCCCACAGGAAAGTCTGGGCAGGAAGGAAAGTAACAGGCATCGCGGGGCTGGGGGCAGTAACCGATGCCAGCCTCGGACCTGCAGGGGCCAGCGCTCTTTACTCTCAGATTCTTCGTCTGCAAAGTGGGAGGACACACACAGTACACACAGAGGGTGTCTCTGACAAGATGACAACAGACTCTGCCCACGCTCATGCTTCATTCCATGTTTTTTCAGAAGATGAGTTGAATTACTTGGATGGCATGCAAATGAAACAAATACCCAGGATGCCAAGACGACAAAGCTGTGAACTCAGATCCCTAGGGGGGTTTTCTATATGAAAGCCAACAATGGACTATTTGTCACACGGCGCCCTAAACTAATGGTGCCCATGCAATAAGACAGAATTTCGTAAAAATCTGTACACAGCCAAAGCCCTTGAAATTTGCTGAGGAACGAGGACGATACATCCCTTCGAAAAAAAGCTTTGCCGATCCTACCGAGTGTCTTTGTGATTTTTCTGGCGACTGCATTTACAAAGCCAGCTGCTCCTCTGCATGTCACTATACACAAAAATAAGAGCCTCAGAAACAAACCCTATGTCACCTGGTCTGCAAACACTTTTTAAAATGTTTCCAGGAGTGGGAGAAAATATTTGCAAACAACGTGACCAACAAGGGATTGATTTCCAAAATATACAAACAGCTCATACAGCTCAGTATCAAAAAACAAACAACCCAATCAAAAAATGGGCAGAAGATCTAAATAGACATTTCTCCAAAGACATACAGATGGCCAAGAGGCACATAAAAGGATGCTCAACATCACTAATTATTAGAGAAATGCAAATCAAAACTACAATGAGGTATCACCTCACGCCAGTTAGAATAGGCATCATCAGAAAATCTACAAACAACAAATGCTGGAGAGGGTGTGGAGAAAAAGGAACGGTTTTGCACTGTTGGTGGGAATGTAAATTGATACAGCCACTGTGGAGAACAGTATGGAGGTTCCTTAAAACACTAAAAATAGAACTGCCATATGACCCAGAAATCCCACTCCTGGGCATATACCCTGAGAAAACCATAATTCAAAAAGAGTCATGTACCACAATGTGCATTGCAGCTCTATTTACAACAGCCAGGACATGGAAGCAACCTAAGTGTCCATCGACAGATGAATGGATAAAGATATGGCACATATAAACAATGGAATATTACTCAGCCATAAAAAGAAACAAAATTGAGTTGTTTGTAGTGAGGTGGATGGACCTAGAGTCTGTCACACAGAGTGAAGTAAGTCAGAAAGAGAAAAACAAATACCATATGCTAACACATATATATGGAATCTAAAAAAATAAAATAAAAATGGTTCTGAAGAACCTAGGGGCAGGACAGGAATAAAGACGCAGACGTAGAGAATGGACTTGAGGACATGGAGAGGGGGAAGGGTAAGCTGGGATGAAGTGAGAGAGTGGCATGGACATATATACACTACCAAATGTAAAATAGATAGCTGTTGGGAAGCAGCCTCATAGCACAGGGAGATCAGCTCAGTGCTTTGCAATGACCTAGAGGGGTGGGATAGGGAGGGTGGGAGGGAGATGCAAGAGGGAGGAGATATGGGGACATACGTATGCATATGGCTGATTCACCTGATTCACTTGGTGTACAACAGAAACTAACAAAGTATTGTGAAGCAATTATACGCCAATGAAGATCTATTTTAAAAAACTGGTATTTAAATGTTTACAAAACTTTTCCTTGTTAAATACATATTGCATTAATTAATCATGTATATAAGATGCAAAATATATAAGGAAAGGTCAACTGTTTAATGCTAAAATATAAATTAATTATTTAATAAATGCATAAAACTGAGTATTAAACAAAGTAAAAACTGAGTAAATAGTCCTCAAACAAAATTCCTTGCAAAACAAGAGAATCCATGAAGAATTAATGAAATTTATCTTCTCAAGAGTGTGGCAGGCTGGATATTCTAATTACACCGACACTGGAAACAGATATTCAGAACAAAATAACTGTGAAAATCTTTTTTAAATTTACAGATGTGCTGAAAATATATCTTTGAAAAGTTTAAAAGGCAGGCGAATCATATGCAATAAATATATAAGTAAATAATATACAAACCTCAAACTATTCCTCACATCTTACACAAAAATTACTTAAAAATAGTTGAGACTTAAATATAAAACTTAAAACTATAAAATTTTTGGCAAAAATCATAGGAAAAAAATCTGTGGCTTTGGGGCAGGCAAAGAATTCTTTGACACAACTCCAAAAGCACAGTTCATAATAGAAAAAAATGATAAGCTACACATTATTAAAATTAAAATATTCTGTTGTTCAAAATAAACTTAAGAAAAATAAAGACAACTCACAACTGGGGGAATATATTTCTAAACCACATAGATGAGAAAAGATTTGTACCCAGAATACATAAGGAAATGTCAAAATTAAACATCAAAATACAAACAACCCTTTTTTTTAAAGCAGGCAAAACATATGAACAGACCCTTCATCAAAGAATAAAGATGGAAAGTAAACATGTGAAAAGAGGCTCAATGTCATTAGTTACTGGGGAAATTCAATAAAAACCTCAACAGAGATGCAACCATCTACTGTCAAAAAAGCTGGGAGAGTCACCCAGCCTTAGAAGCCCAAGCCACAGGGACCCGGAGCCTCGGGGACACAGAGCCACAGAGACACAGAGCCACGGGGACACAGAGCCATGGGGACCCAGAGCCACGGGGACCCAGAGCTACAGGGACCCAGAGCCACGGGGACCCAGAGCTACAGGGACCCAGAGCCACGGGGACCCAGAGCCATGGGGACCCAGAGCCACAGGGACCCAGAGCCACAGGGACCCAGAGCTACAGGGACCCAGAGCCATGGGGACACAGAGCCACGAGAACCCAGAGCCATGGGGACCTGAAGCCAGGGGGACACGGAGCCACAGGGACCTGAAGCCACAGGGACCCAGAGCCACGAGGACCTAGAGCCATGGGGACACGGAGCCATAGGGACCCTCGTGCTTTGGGGGAGGCAGCACACAGGGAAAGGGTGTGGCAGTTTCCAAAGAAGTTCACACATGCTTTCCCTTCAACCAGCCCCCCATCCTGGTGCTGAAATGAAACCCCCATGAGAACTGAGGACCTATTTTCACGTAAAGTCCTGCACAGGAACATCCAGAGCAGCTTCACCCGTAATCGTCGGAAGCTGCAAATAGCTCCAATGTGTTTCCACAATGGAATCGATAAAGAAACTGACACAGTCACACCATGGAACACCGCTCAGCAAGTTTCCAAGCGGAACTCCTGGTGCCACAGCAGCGGGATGGACCTCAGATGCACTGTGCTAAGGGCAGGGAACCAGCATCACAGGCTATGCAGTGTGTGGCCCCGTTTACACGGCGTCCACGAACAAGTGGATGTGCAGGGACAGGAAACAGTCAGCCGGTGCCTAAGGCCTGAAGAATTCTGTCCATAACCTGTGGAGCACAGCTAAAATTACACCTGCAAGGAAGTCTTCCCCCCTTAAATCTTCATATTAACCAGAAATAGCACCATAAATAAACAAATAAACTAAGCATCCAACCTGAAAAGCTAGAAAAGAAGCACAGAACATAACAAAGAAAGGAAAGAGGAGGAAATAATAAAGAGAAAAGAAGCAGCTAATGGAAACTACATAGAAAAAAGCTCACAACAGAGATGGTACAACAACAAAAAGCCTGGTTCATTAAGAAATTCTGGCCAGAATTATGCAGAAAAAAAAGAAAGAGCATATGAATTATATCTCAATTAAGGTGTTATTAAAATTGGTTTAATTTTAGTTAAAAATTAAAGGCACTAAAAACCAATATCAATGAACAGGAGAACATAGCTTTAAACAACACAAAGATCAAACAGATCCTAAGAGACAATGAACTTTTTCCAACAAATTTGAAAATGAAGATGACATGGAAAAGTTTAGATAAATGAAATTTCCCTAAGCTGTCTCAAGAAGAAATAGAAAATCTGAATAGTCCCTAATCATTACAGTTATCGAGTCAGAGGTTTTAAATCTTCCCACAAAGAAAACACCAGGTCCACGCGGTTTTAATGGCAAGTTCTACAAAATATTTAAGGTACAAGATTTCCAGTTGTACAGAAACTATTCCAAAGCAAATAAAAAGCACCCAGCTGCAACTCACTTTATGAGACTAGCATAAATGTAATAGCAAATCCTAACAAGAAAAATAGGAGAAGCAAAACAATCTGGTTAGTACCATGCAGCAACATGGATGGAAAATCATAAACAAAATAAAAACAAGCTAAATATGGAGAGGTAAACAAAATGGTACGAGGTGAGCCATACCCCACAAATGTAAATCTGAGATTAGAAAATATATGAATACCCACCCCATTAACAGATTAAAGAAGAAACACTGTATTATAATCTCAACAGAGGAAGAAAGAGCACTTGTGAAAATGTAATACCTGTTCATGATTTTTAACAGTACTTAGCAAAACAGGAACAGAAAAGAACTTTTTTTTTTTTTTTTTTTGCGGTACGCGGGCCTCTCACTGTTGTGGCCTCTCCCGTTGCGGAGCACAGGCTCCGGACGCGCAGGCTCATCAGCGGCCATGGCTCACGGGCCCAGCCGCTCTGCGGCATGCGGGACCCTCCCGGACCGGGGCAAGAACCCGTGTCCCCTGCATCGGCAGGCGGACTCTCAACCACTGCGCCACCAGGGAGGCCCCAGAAGAGAACTTTTTAAACTCAATAAACCTACAGCAAACATTCCATGGTGATGAGAAACCACACAAATGTGCCCACTAACACCTTTCTTTTCATTAAAAGAAGAAAAATGAACAAAAAGCTTAAGGACTAGATAAAGTCCAGGGGAATTAAAGATGTAGTGGTAAATGATGCGGCTTCTAGAAGGCAGTGCAGGAGGCTGCGTGGACATTCTGTGTGCTCCACCTGTTCCCGGGAGCTGAGCTCTGGGGCTGTCCCCCCCGCCAACCCGCCTCTGGCTGCCAGCTGGGGTTGTCCAGTTGATGATGGGCAAACGCAGGAAGACGGTAAGTTTGGGACGTTTGCTCCCCAGCGCCCTCCCTGATGGTCAGGGGGTTCCAAACAAATTTTCGATTCTTCAAAGACACTAACAACCACAGCTCTGCCTGCAGCTCCCGTGGGCCTGCACCTTGTCCTTCTGACCCGAGAGCAATGCTCTCCAAAGTCCCTTCACCAAACTGTCCTCATTTCAGGGTGCCACCTGCTTCCCCACAGGACCCGGTGACATAACAACTAACCACAAAGAACAAGATTAAGGAGTGGACTTGACTAACCTTAAGAATTTCTGTTCATTAAAAGAAACCGTAAAGAGCATGGAAAGACAAGTACACATTGGGAAGAGAAATTTGCAATATGTATAAGTGATACAAGATTTGTATCCAAAATGTTAAGGATTTCTAAAAATCAGCAATAAGAAGACAATCAAGTAGAAAAATCAACAAAATTTTTGTATAAGCATCTATCACGGTAGGAAGTATGTATGGCCGACAAATATAAAAAATAGCCAATCTCATTAATAATCAGAAAAATACAAATTAAATGAGATATCACTTCACATCCAAAAGACGACCAAAAAATTTTAATCTCACTATGACAAGTGAGAGAACTGAGAGAAACCCAGGGCCACACCCAGGTCCAGTGGGAGTGGACAATGGTACAGTGACTTTGCAAAGCACTTTAGCATCATCTAGTAACAATGAAACAGGTCTTCCACAAGAGAAGGGCATACAGAAATTCACACACAGGTGTCAGGAGATGTAAGCAAGAAGACTCACAGCATCCCTGAAACGACAAAACTGGAAACAATACAAAACTGGAAACAATGCAAACGTTCATGGAGCAGAAAATGGAGAAATCAACTGTGATATATTCATACAATTGACATTTTTAACGAACAGAGCTCAGCGGCAAGCAAAATGCAGATGAATCTCAAAATACTGAACTATAAGATACAAGAGTAAATCAGAGAAGAATACACCAGGTTCCATTAATATAAAGTTCAAATACTGGCAAAAGTAAGCAATAGTTTGTTTAGGGAATAGAAATATTTTTAGTAAAACTACTTTTTAAGTTTCTTTTAAAAGGCAAGGGATTACCTCCGCGAGGCTCAAAGAATCAAATAGGGGGACTTCCCTGGTGGCGCAGTGGTTAAGAATCTGCCTGCCAGTGCAGGGGACACGGTTCAAGCCCTGGTCCAGGAAGATCCCACAAGTCACGGAGCAACTAAGCTCATGCACCACAACTACTGAAGCCCGCGCGCCTAGAGCCCGTGCTCTGCAACAAGAGAAGCCACCACAGTGAGAAGCCCGCACACCTCAACGAAGAGTAGCCCCCACTCGCCGCCACTAGAGAAAGCCCGCGTGCAGCAACAAAGACCCAACACAGCCAAAAATAAAAAATATAAATAACTGTATTAAAAAAATAAGAATCAAAGAGGGGCCCAGAGAGAACTTTGAATAAAATCGTGAAGCCTCAAGTTTTTTCTTAAACTGAGTTTTTATCATTTTTTCATACTTTATACATACTTTAGAAATATTTTTATATCTGTACAATATTTAATGAAACCATTTTAAATGAAAAGAATGCTACTGCCACTACAAAAACACGTCTAACAACCCGAGAAACTTCTGTCAGCCCCTAAATGATAGCCAGCCACCTGGCTATTTTTCCAGAGGAAAAAATAGGTTTCCACCATTCCAATTTCTTTTATCATTTATCACAAGCAGGAAACATTATTAGCATCTGAATGGTGATCCTGTAACATTTGCTTCTATTCAAAGCATAATTCTAAATTAGCTTCCTGAAAAACCACTTTGAAAGACGGCTGAGTCCGGCAACTTGAACAACATAAGTCAAATAAATACAGCAGGTGTGCTGCACTGCACAGTTTGATCTCGGTGATTCTGGAAAATACCATGGCTAACTGCTGCCCACCTGCTGGTCCAGGACGGTCCCTCGTGAGGTGGGCATTTAACACATGCAGGAGCCACACCCCTGGACCAGGGTTCTCAATGGGAGACTGTCCCTGGGGCATCTGGCAGAGCTGAGAGAGCATTTTTGGTGTTTACAATGACTGGGGTTATTAGCGGCCTTAAAGAGCAGGACCAGAGATGCTATATTTCCTGTAACGTCTGGACACCCTGCACAGCAAAGACTGGTCCTGCCTGGCCCGCGACTTTGAGGTGGTTCTCCAGATGCTCTTGTGAGTCGGCCAGTCCAGCGGACCATTATCTGAGCGAGAACTTAGCTCCGTCGTTTAAAAAGAAAAAGTCTTTTTTCTTTTGATCTGCTTAGGCTCACATACATATGAGGAGGGCTGTACTTTGGCGTTTCTTTGAAGCTTTACAAAGAGTTTTGCCTTTTTTTCTTTTTTTCTTTTTTTTTTTTTTTACTATTTTGGAAAATCATTTCATGGAGGACAAAATGTTAAGATGGTATTAGAGTTGCCAAAACAGCTGTGTTGATAGTGACCCTTTAAACTTAAAGAGATACACGTATGTATCTCTTCTCTTTAATATCAACTATGAATCAAATGTGTCAATTACTTGAATATAAACAAACACACTCATGCTAAGTTTCCACAATCTTCTCCTTTTTCCATTAAGTCACTGACTATATGCACACTTAGCACATGCGTATTAAAATATGTATTATTTTATTATGAAGTCTTTTCTTTTTATTTCACCCGTATAATAGGAGTGGGCATTATGTCAGTGTTCAGTTACGTGTATCACAAAGTTATAACAGCTACACGTTTCTTTCCTTTTTAGCAGAAAAGGGCAAGTGCTGGACACATTAACAGTGTGAGACTCCTCCATCTGATGCCGGCGAACTTTGTCTTTCCCCTAACAGCCAGACTTGTCAAGATACAGCCTGGATTGTTAATTGTGTCACTGGCATTTTTACCAACACATTTTTTTAATATGTTCTTCACAAAAGGTGGAGGTTAAACACACACGAAAAAGCATCCATTATTCAGCCTGATGCAGCAGAAATCAGAATTACAGGATCAGGAGACATGTATTGAGAGAGGTAATCCCCATGGGTACTGAGAGACCCAAGAATGCAAGGCACCCCCATTCTTTCCTTGGGGCATTTCTAAGCATGGCGAGTGCAGCAGAGCAATCTGCTCCCTTCAGGACCAAGAACAGATTCCTTAATGCTTGGGATTCCCCGAGCTTCTATTCCTCAGGTGACAGTCAAACCCACTGCATACGAGCATACACCAGGGAATTTGGAGGGTCCCGGTGTTTGACGTTCTATGAGTAATAAAGTCCTCTGTGACTGACCCAGGCACGCCCTATCTTCTGCCAGCATCATGACACAGTAATGGGCTGCTTTTTTAGCCTCTAAGACGTACAGGCAAATGCCAGACCCAACACTGAGGTTCACGGCAATCTGCTGAATCCCCTTCTCTGTCAATTTCTTGATCTGAAAGACTGGGGAAATGTTACATAAATCACATGTACGATTTATGGAGCCACGGAGCAGAACATGCAGGCACAATTACCATCTAGTTCCTCTGCTACTGAAAATAATGCTTCTAATTTGAAAGCCTTACTTTTCAAAGTAAATTGACACATCATACACAAAACCAGTTTCAGATTGAGGCAAATATAAATGAGAAAAGTAAAAAAAACAAAATTCAAGAGGAAAACCTAGGGGATCATCTTATGACCTGGGAATGAGAAGAGAATTATTAAATAACATAAAAAATAATGCCAGCATACAGGAGAAAATGATTATATTAAAACAGAGAACATCTGCTAATCAAAATATACCATGAAGAAAGTTAATTCAATCACAGAGTCAGAAAAAGTAACTGAAATCAAAGATGGATAGCCAGAATATATAATCTATTACTATATAAATTTTAAAAAATACAAGGACAATAGCTCATTAGAAAAATGGGCAGAACATTTATATAAGCACCTTGAAAATGAGCCAAAGAACTAAAAATATATATAAAGGTGCTTAACTTCATTAGCCACCAGATAACACACATTAAAACTACAATTGGGGGGAGATCTTCAACCTGGTGGAGGAGTGAGACGTGGAGATCACCTTCCTCCCCACAAATACATCAGAAATACATCTACATGTGGAACAGCTCCTACAGAACACCTACTGAACGCTGGCAGAAGACCTCAGACCTCCCAAAAGGCAAGAAACTCCCTGCGTTCCTGGGTAGGGAAAAAGAAAAGAGAAAAAACAGAGACAAAGAATACGAACAGGACCTGCACCTCGGGAAGGAAGCTGTGAAGGAAGAAAGGTTTCCACACACTAGGAAGCCCCTTCGCGGGCGGAGACGGGGAGTGGTGGGGTGGGGGGGAAGCTTCGGAGCCACGGAGGAGAGCGCAGCAACAGGGGTGCGGAGGGCAAAGCAGAGAGATTCCCGCACGGAGGATCGGTGCTGACCAGCACTCACCAGCCCAAGAGGCTTGTCTGCTCACCCGTCAGGGCGGGCGGGGCTGGGAGCTGAGGCTCGGGCTTCGATTGGATCGCAGGGAGAGGACTGGGGTGGGCGGCGTGAACACAGCCAGAAGGGGGTTAGTGCGCCACGGCTAGCCGGGAGGGAGTCCGGGAAAAAGTCTGGAGCTGCTGAAGAGGCAAGAGACCATTGTTTCGGGGTGCGCAAGGAGAGGGGATTCAGAATGCCGCCTAAACGAGCTCCAGAGACGGGCACGAGCCGCAGCCATCAGCAAGGACCCCAGAGACGGGCATGAGACGCTAAGGCTGCTGCTGCCGCCACCAAGGGGCCTGTGTGCGAGCACAGGTCACTCTCCACACCTCCCTTCCGGGAGCCTGTGCAGCCCGCCACTGCCAGGGTCCCGGGATCCAGGGACAACTTCCCCGGGAGAACGCACGGCGCGCCTCAGGCTGGTGCAACGTCACGCCAGCTTCTGCCGCCGCAGGCTCACCCTGCATTCCGCACCCATTGCTCCCCCCGGCCTGAGTGAGCCCGAGCCCCCTAATCAGCTGCTACTTTTACCCCGTCCTGTCTGAGCGAAGAACAGATGCCCTCAGGCGACCTACACACAGAAGCGGGGCCAACTCCAAAGCTGAGCCCCGGGAGCTGTGTGAACAAAGAAGAGAAAGGGGAATCTCTCCCAGCAGCCTCAGGAGCAGCGGATTAAAGCTCCACCATCAACCTGATGTACCTGCATCCGTGGAATACATGAATAGACAACGAGTCATCCCAAATTGAGGAGGTGGACTTTGGGAGCAACTGCAGACTTGGGGTTTGCTTCCTGCATCTAACTTGTTTCTGGTTTATGTTTACCTTAGCTTAGTATTTAGAGCTTATTTTCACTGATAGATTTATTTACTGATTCGGATGCTCTCCTCCTTTTTCTATATATAGATTTCTTTTTCCCTTTTTGTTATTTTGTGAGTGTGTATGTGTGTGCTTCTGTGTGTGATTCTGTCTGTATAGCTTTGCTTTCACCATTTGTGCTAGGGTTCTGTCTGTCTGATTATTTTTTGTTTTTAGTGCTTGTTTCATTGATGGATTTGTTTCTTGGTTTGGTTGCTCTCTCTTTCTTTATGACTTTTAATTATTTTATTTTTAATAATATATTTTTAAATAACTTTATTTTCTTCTTTCTTTCTTTCTTCTTTCTTTTTTTTCTCACTTTTCTTCAGAGCCGTGTGGCTGACAGGGTCTTGGTGCTCCAGCCAGGCGTCAGGCCTGTGCCTCTGAGGTGGGAGAGCCGAGCTGAGGACATTGGTCCACCAGAGACCTCCCGGCTCCACATCATATCAAAAAGCGAAAGCTCTCCCAGAGATCTTCATCTCAACGCTAAGACCCAGCTCCACTCAAGGACCAGCAAGCTACAGTGCTGGACACCCTATGCCAAACAAATAGCAAGACAGGAACACAATCCCACCCATTAGCAGAGAGGCTGCCTAAAATCATAACTGAGGTCACAGACACCCCAAAACACACCTCCGGACATGGTCATGCCCACCACAAAGACAAGATCCAGCCTCATCCACCAGAACACAGGCACCAGTCCCCTCCACCAGGGAGCCTACACAGCCCACTGAACCAACCTCACCCACTGGGGGCAGACACCAAAAACAATGGGAACTACGAACCTGCAGCCTGTGAAAAGGAGACCCCAAACACAGTAAGTTAAACAGAATGAGAAGACAGAGAAACACACAGCAGATGAAGGAGCAAGATAAAAACCCACCAGACCAAACAAAAGAAGATGAAATAGCTAGTCTACCTGAAAAAGAATTTAGAATAATGATAGTAGAGATGATCCAAAATCTTGGAAATAGAATGGAGAAAATACAAGAAATGTTTAACAAGGACCTAGAAGAACTAAAGAGCAAACAAACAATGATGAACAACAAAATAAATGAATATAAAAATTCTCTAGAAGGAATCAATAGCAGAATAACTGAGGCAGAAGAACGGATAAGTGACCTGGAAGATAAAATAGTGAAAATAACTACTGCAGAGCAGAATAAAGAAAAAAGAATGAAAAGAATTGAGGACAGTCTCAGAGACCTCTGGGGAAACATTAAATGTACCAACAATCGAATTATAGGGGTCCCAGAAAAGAAGAGAAAAAGAAAGGGACTGAGAAAATATTTGAAGAGATTATAGTTGAAAACTTCCCTAATATGGGAAAGGAAACAGTCAGTCAAGCCCAGGAAGAGCAGAGAGTCCCATACAGGATAAATCCAAGGAGAAACACGCCAAGACACATATTAATCAAACTATCAAAAATTAAATACAGGGCTTCCCTGGTGGCGCAGTGGTTGAGAGTCTGCCTGCCAATGCAGGGCACACGGGTTCGTGCTCTGGTCCGGGAAGATCCCACATGCCATGGAGTGGCTGGGCCCGTGAGCCATGGCCGCCAAGCCTGCGCGTCCGGAGCCTGTGCTCCGCAACGGGAGAGGCCACAACAGTGAGAGGCCGCGTACCGCAAAAATAAAATAAAATAAAATAAAAAGACCCTGAATAACCAAAGCAATCTTGAGAAAGAAAAATGGAGCTGGAGGAGTCAGGCTCCTGGACTTCAGAAGATACTACTAAGCTACAGGACAGTATGGTACTGGCACAAAAACAGAAATACAGATCAATGGAACAGGATAGAAAGCCCAGAGATAAACCCACGCATATGGTCACCTTATCTTTGATAAAGGAGGCAAGAATATACAATGGAGAAAAGACAGCCTCTTCAATAAGTGGTGCTGGGAAAACTGGACAGCTACATGTAAAAGAAAGAAATTAGAACACTCCATAACACCATACACAAAAATAAACTCAAAATGGATTAAAGACCTAAATGTAAGGCCAGACACTATAAAACTCTTAAACGAAAACATAGACAAAACACTCTATGACATAAATCACAGCAAGATCCTTTTTGACCCACCTCCTAGAGAAATGGAAATAAAAACAAAAATAAACATATGGGACCTAATGAAACTTAAAAGCTTTTGCACAGCAAAGGAAAACATAAACAAGATGAAAAGACAACCCTCAGAATAGGAGAAAATATTTGCAAACGAAGCAACTGACAAAGGATTCATCTCCAAAATTTACAAGCAGCTCATGCAGCTCAATACCAAAAGAACAAACAACCCAATCAAAAATGGGCAGAAGACCTAAATAGACATTTCTCCAAAGATATACAGATTGCCAACAAGCACATGAAAGAATGCTCAACATCACTAATCATTAGAGAAATGCAAATCAAAACTACAATGAGGTATCATCTCACACCAGTCAGAATGGCCATCATCAAAAAATCTACAAACAATAAATGCTGGAGAGGGTGTGGAGAAAAGGGAACCCTCTTGCACTGCTGGTGGAAATGTGAATTGGTTCAGCCACTATGGAGAACAGTATGGAGGTTCCTTAAAAAACTACAAATAGAACTACCGTATGACCCAGCAATCTCACTACTGGGCATATACCCTGAGAAAACCATAACTCAAAAAGAGTCATGTACCACAATGTTCACTGCAGCTCTGTTTACAATAGCCAGGACATGGAAGCAACCTAAGTGTCCATCGACAGATGAATGGATAAAGAAGATGTGGCACATATATACAATGGAATATTACTCAGCCATAAAAAGAAATGAAATTGAGTTATTTGTAGTGAGGTGGATGGTCCTAGAGTCTGTCATACAGAGTGAAGTAAGTAAGAAAGAGAAAAACAAATACCATATGCTTGCACACATGTATGGAATCTAAAAAAAAAAAAAAGGTTCTGAAGAACCTAGGGGTAGGACAGGAATAAAGACGCAGACGTAGAGAATGAACTTGAGGACACAGGGAGGGGGAAGGGTAAGCTGGGATGAAGTGAGAGAGTGGCATGGATGTATATACACTACCAAATATAAAATAGATGGCTAGTGGGAAGCAGCTGCATAGCACAGGGAGATCAGCTCGGTGCTTTGTGACCACCTAGAGGGGTGGGATAGGGAGGGTGGGAGGGAGACGCAAGAGGGAGGAGATATGGGGATATATGTATATATATAGCTGATTCACTTTGTTATAAAGCAGAAACTAACACACCATTGTAAAGCAATTATACTTCAGTAACGATGTTAAGAAAGAAGAAAGAAAGAAAGAAAGGAAGGAAGGAAGGAAGGAAGGAAGGAAGAGAGAGAGAAAGAAAGAGAGAGAGAGAGAGAAAGAAAAGAAAGAAAGAAAGAAAGAAAGAAAAAGAAAGAAAGAAAGAAAGGAAGGAAGGAAGAAAGAAAGAAAGAAAGAAAGAAAAAGAAAAACTATAATCGGACACCATTGCAAACTCCCCAGGATAACTGAAATGAAAAGCATAGAATACACCAAGAGTTGGCCAAAATATAGAGCAACAAGAATTGTCCACACTGTTGATGGAAGTGTATTTGGGTAAAAACCACTTTGGAAAACTGTTTTGAAATATCTATTCAACCTGAATACAGGCCAACGTATAAACTGTAACTTACAATTCCAAGTCTATACCAAAAAAATGCAAACATATTTTCACTATAGGACAAATAAAAGAACATTCAAAGCAGCACTACTCATGACAGGCAAACCCTGTGCCCTCACCAAGTGTCCACCAACAAGAGAAGGAACAGATAAACCGTGGAATAAATTAGGAACAATTCACCATTAATGCAAGATAGGTAAATCCACAAACAAATGCTGAGGGGGAAAGAGCAAATAAAAGAAAATACACACCAGGTTTATCCAAAGAACACCAGGCTGGTTTAACATCCAGAATTAATTAGTGTAAAACGCCATATTAATAGAATAAAGGACAAAAAAAGAGATGACCGAAAAAAGATGATGGTGGTGGCCTAGGGCTGCAGCAGAGCTGGAAGGACTGGCAGTGGGTGGCCAAGGGATGTGCGGTTTCTTTTGTGGGTGATAAAAATTTTATACAACTGATTGTGGTGATGGTGGTACATCTCTATGGACATACTAAATAATACACTAAAAGCTGCTGAATTACAAACTTGGAACAGGTTAATGGTGAGTTATATCTGGATAAATTTGTTCAAGAAAGTTAATATGTATGGTACAATTCTATTTATATGAAGAAGTTCAAATATAAGCAAATATAAGCAAAACTGATCTAAGTTGTTAGAAGTCAGAACAGTGGGGACCCTTGGTGGGAGAGGAAGAATGGTAAGTGGGAAGGGGCACAGGAAGCCTCATGGAAACTGGAAATATTTCATTTGTTGATCTGGGTGTGTTCCCTCCATGAAAATTCAGGGAGCTGTAAACTCAAGAACAGCACACTTTCTGTAGGTATGTTATATTTCAATAAGAAGTTTCTTTTTAAAAAACTAAATTGATTTACACATGAACCAGCCCTATTATTTCTCTCCAGTCCCACTTCCTGACAGAAAAATGACTGATCTCCACAACCTACAAACACACTTCCCTTCTACTTCATTTACTTCCAGGGAAAAGCTGAGGGAATACTATTCTTTGTGCTACACCACAAAGTGATAAAATATTTTAGATGAATGAGAAATTTAGAAGAGCACTCAGTATCAAAAATGCTTATGTCAATAGGTCCCATTAAATGTCAAAATCACCGTCAAAATCATTTGCATCTGACATACCAAAACATATTACTACTATTTTAAAATATTTTTAATCTACTAAATAATCCATTAAAATATGTCTAAAACAACCCAGGTTTAAGCATATCTTTTAAATAAAGTTACAAATACTGAAAGCATTTACTTACTTTTAAAAGACTATATGCGAAATAAATATAAATATATTATATAGCAAGAATATAGTAAACATAAAAAATTACAAGATTTTTGTTTAGGTTCTATATGAAAATGTATTAATAATCTTTAAAATAATGTATGTAGAATATGGTGAATATTTTAAAAACAGCAGCACAGTTTTTAATCTCCCCAAATCCCCACATCAGAACATACAAAGTAACAGGTTAGCAAAACACAAAAGTTCATGAATACCACTTACAAGAAAACTAGGTGAGGAGAGAGTCCCGTAAAGTACAAAATACAAGGAAACAGGCAAACCACCAGCAGGAACTGCATGGCTTTGTGTGCAAGGAAAGGAAGGGGGAAGGGACAGGGCAAAGGGCAGACTGAGAGCATCACCCTCCCCCGAGGGCTGACAGGTGTTCCCTGCACACGGGCAGCCAGCCTGAGTGGGGAGGGGACTGGGAGTGGAAGGGGCTTCACCCAATCCGACAGCCGTGATGAAGCCAACACGGCCCCTATGGACTTGAGATTGGTCAGCCAGACCTCCCTTCCAGGACAGGGTCCCACACTGAGAAGAAACTGCTGAGGCTGTAGGGGTGATGAGAGAGGAATGAAACTGTCTGGACAAAACCAGGGAGGGGGACCGAGCCAGGGAGCCTCAGAAACCAAGCTGCCATATTTTAACTCTCCATGCAAACATCAGGATGGGAGACATCGAGGAACTGGAAAGTCAGCCTGGCCCTGCTTTCCTCTAAAGTTCAGCAAAATTTAGTTCACACAAAAATGAACAACAGACAAGTATCAAGGTCAAGCCCGATATAAAGTTATTATGAGAAACAAAGACGAAATATCTCAATAAAGCTGGGGAAAATTAATTTAAGAAGAAAAAGAAAAAAGTATCAAAGGAGCAGAATAACATCCCCACACACAATGAAATCCTACCAGAAAGACAAAATAAATTTAAAAAAACCACCTGCTACTCTAAGGTATCAGACAGGAAACAACCATGTAGATCAAAATGAGGAAAACTTAGAAATGAAGTGACAGAACTCAGGGGAAAAAACTAGAAATAAACGGTAGTTCAGTTCAGAAATGATGAATCAGTGAGAACAAACATAATAAATGACACATTAAGAGAAGGTAAAAAAAAGGAGGCAACTTTAAAATGAAAAAGAAATGAAGTGGCAAATATTAAAGGCAGGCGAAGAGGATACAAAGAGCAGATGATAGGAGTCATTAAATGTGGACATTAAAGCAGCAGAACAGAACAAATGCTCACAGATATAATTTATGAAAAGTCTACTGAATTTAACAAAAAAAGGTTTGGCTACGTATTGAAAGAACACACCACGTACCAGAGAAACTGACTCAGAACAACTAACACCACGGCATATTATACTGCAATTACTGAACATTAAAGAAAATTAAATTCCCCTGGCATCTAGACAAAAAGATAAGTGACTTTATAAGGGAAACAGATTACCTGCCAGCAGCCTTTTCCACAGCACTGTGTTGCAGAGAAGGAAGGCAGAACATAAGGTAAGCTGGGAAAGGAGATATAAGCCAGTGGTTTTCTACCCAGCAAAACTGACCTTTCATGTATAAAGGACACAGAAAAGCTGATGTCAACACATAATAACTCGAGGATTATTGTTTCCATGAGCCTCTTTTGAAGAAGTGACTAGACCACAGGCTCCAGGAAACCATGAGGACGTAAGACCAGTAGTTGGAAGTAAACACATGTAGACAGACTAAATGAGGGTTAAAGGAAGAACACAGTGTTTAATGGATACATGTTCTGACAACACTGACAGCAATCAAAAGTGGAGGAAATGTGACAGCAAATGAGAAAGATTGTTCATGGTTTTCAGGAGTCCTGTTGGTGATAGGTTTCCCTTGTTATTTTAATCCTGCTGTAGGTATAATGTGGGATAGAGCAGATGCATAATAATAGATTGTTCTAACTCCATTACCTCTGTGCTCTTTGAAAATCAGGATTTTCAGCATGGGAGAAAAGAGATACAAATGTAACATAAAAGAGGTGTAGTAAAAATTGCATTTGAATTGCAATTACCAGTATGAATTCAAAATGTAGTCTGTCTTCAAAAATTCACGTTTTTCCCAGCTTTTCCCCTACAAAAGTCAAGAAACAATGACCAACCTGCACCTCTAGAAATAAGAATGTGGTCTTGATTCCACTTTCACTAAATACAGCAGGTTCCCTTGACACTGGCTAATCCAGGTCTTGGGACCAAGAAATGAACAATATGGACATCTCTAAAAAACTCTAGCACTGGGTCAAAAGGCCTCAGATGCCAACTTGAAGAGACCCGCCCCCCCGGCCAAAGACAGGAGTCACTAAAGTCTGAGCACCAACACGGGTAATAATCTCAAAGGACTAAAACAACATAAAATGTATTTAATCCATGACTTATAATAATACTTTTAAATGAAGGGTCATCTTTGGAGAGTGACAGGAACAATTCATTATTTTACTAACTTGTAAATAAAGGGGAAGATAAAGCATTTATCTTGCCTGTTCTGTTGTAGAATGAAATAGCTGAAGGAAACTCTCCCATTATACAAACAACTCCAAAAGGATAAAGGGCAGCACTCGGAGTCTGATGCGCCACTTAAGGCGACGTTAGAAGACAAACAGAAGAGCCCTCTGGGTGTCATCTAAGCCAGGAGGTGGGTGACCTGCTCTCCTGGGGAAAAGCCACCACCCCCTTAGCGATGCAGCCGTGGTACAAGGCCTGACCCGCTCTCCAAAGTCCTTCCGGCGACCGAGGAAGCTGCTGCCACTCCCATGAGGGCCTCGGACTCCCTGCTTCACGACTTATTCCTACAGAAACGCAAATCCACCAGCAGGTCCTCTTAAAGGGGCCTCTACTTTCTCTGCACCTTCCTGCTGTTCTGAGCCCAGATGACAACACCGGGCACCTCTGTCTCCTCCGGAGACCCAGGACTACGCCAGGCCCCGCCCCCTGGCTCTGAATGACAATTACGGGATAGTGACCATCACTTCATGACTCTTACGTTGTTTTACTCTAGTTCATTCTTTAGAATTTTGGGTCTTAGGCTGAGTAACACATTATTTCTCACATTGTCTCCATAAACTATCCCTAAAACAATTATTTGCCTTAACAGAGAAAATGTCCGGGTACCTAAGAGAATTGGATTCCTGTAGCCTAATCCCCACCAGTCACAAAAGGGCTTCCCAACAACCTCAAAGCACTACCTTCCTCCAAATCTCGCCCTCACCGTGACCAGGACCTCAACAAGGTGGACAAACTTTAAACTCTGCCAGGGACTTTGAAAGATTTATAATGTCCGTAGCTATGGGAAGCTCTTTCCCGCGTTTGGCAGCAGTAACAGCCTCGTGGAATTCTCGAGCTGCCAGGTACCCCACGGTCCCCACGGGTTTCCATGGCATCACCCCCGAGAACGGGAAGTGTTCCCTGTACCATTTACAGAGGTAGGGCCACCTCTAGGGCAGGAGCCAGAAAACTCTTTCTGTGAAAGGCCCAGCAGTAACTGATGCTTTTCAGGCCTCATGGAGCCCACACGCGGCCATGAACATGCGGCCATGAACGCACGGCTGGCTGGACCTGGCCCGCAGGCCAGAGTCTGCAGCCCCAGATGTAAGAACACACGGAACAAACTCAAAATGGCTTCTACCTGACAAACCTCCACCTACTCACAGGCCTTTCTTCTCCAGACAGAACGCATGTCAGCTGCTCTCCACGGAACAGCCCCAGGCCCGTCCTGGCCACTCCTCCCTGGACGCACAGCAGGCCCTGGGATGGATGCGTCCCCTGCGCCCTCCCCTGGTCTCCCCTCTCTGGGGCCTCCCGCAAGGGAAGCTCATCCGTCTCCAAATATATTCTTAGTAAACAACCATCTTCAGCTCTAAAAAGAAACGAGCCTTCAAGCCATGGAAAGAGGAGGAACCTCCAATGCATATGACTGAGCGAACGCAGCCAGTCTGAAAAGACTACAGACTGTGTGAATCCAACTCCATGACAGTCTGCAAAAGGCACAGTGATGGGGACAGTAAAAAGATCAGGGGTTGTCAAAGGGAGGGCTGAGCAGACAGGGCACAGGGGATTTTAGGGCAGTGAAACTACTCTGTTCAAGACCGTAATGGTGACTTCACGTCATCATAAATTTGTCCAAAACCAAAGAATGTACAAACACCAAGAGTGAACCCCAATGTACACCATGGACTCTGGGTGATGGTTACGTGTCAGTGTAGGTTCATCAATTGTAACCAATGCACCGTCCGGTGGGGATGGTGACGATGGCGGGGGCAGAAGTCCATGGGAAACCTCTGTACCTTCCTCTGAATTTTGTTGTGAACCTAAAGCTGCTTTTAAAAATTGTCTTTTTCTAACAAGTCAACCTTCTAACGTATTTCCAGCTCTAGTGACATATCAACCTCACCAAACAAACATGTTAACCTGCCCAGCCCCCTGCCAAAGATCGACCAAGTCAATCCCACATTTCCATCTTCCTCTCCCAGCCTCAAAACCGGCTCGCCCACTGCACCACCCCAAGATCTTCCCAGCTCTGTCTGCAGGTCCACACATCCACACCGAGCTGCAGGCAAGACACTGTTAACATCTGCTCAGTGCAGACTTCCTACCCAAACTCTCCTTAAAATTTCTAACCACCTACACCCCAGCATATGTATTTATTTATTTAAACGGCAATTCACCATGAACGGCCGTACAAGTAGAAACATCACAGTTAAAATTCTGAGTGGCGTGAGCTCTGAGATGACATGCCTCTGGGAAGAAGAATCGTCCTTGTGGAGGAGAGGACAGGGACCCACACGTCAGCAGTTTTACAGGAAAGCAGGGCAACAAAGCCCATCACTCTGTCTGCCTCAAACCAGCTGCATCCAGGCCTTGTGCTTTGAGCTCTGGTTCCCCCAGTGAGTGCCTGCAGGACACACAGGTCTAAATTTAAGAAAGAGAAAAGGTTCTTCAGGACCACACAGCTGCTGTGTTACTGTGGTGTCCTGCTGTCACAGATGGCTCTTCAAGTCCAGGCGCTTATTTTTTACGTAAGGACAGGTCCGTCACCCACCCAGAGACAGTCTTCAGAGGAAGGAAGTGTTCTCGGATCAGAACCCAAGGTCTCAAACATGACCAGAAAGACCCGTGTTCAACCCTGAGATAAATGCATAAGTGTCAGAGCCTCGGGACCAACTGACCTAACCCGAGAGTGTCCACGAATCCAAGGGCCCGGCCGACATGGGAGGAAGGTTTACATGTGAGGCTGGAAATAGCCCCAAACATAAAGAGACCTATGATGTCATTATTCTAAGTATTTCAAGAATTTGGAGACTCAGCGTAACATTGAGAAGAGAATGATATTCCAGGTTCATACCTGAAGTTCATAAAGTGTTCTGAGCACGTCTAAGATCTCAAACGCAGACACACAGACAAACACACACATACACACATGCACAGACACACACAGAGACGCCCAGTCAGACATACACACACAGACACAGACACTGACACACACAGAGATGCCCAGGCACACGCGCGCACGCGCACGCACACACACACACAAAGACACACACACATACAAAGACACACACACACATACTCAGACACATACACATACAGACACCCCCAGACATGCAGACATAGAGACACACACCCAGACACACACACACGCATAGACACACACACATACACACACGTGACACTTAACAGGACAAGGACAGTCCTACTTGAGTTAATCAAGTCTCAGTCCTGAAAGTATTTAATTTACATGAAATAAGTTTTTGAGAAATAAAACAGCACATTTGGGAAGAGTCTACCAATAAAACCGTCAGGAGAACCGCATTCTAAACCACGCCGGCGGGAGAATCAGACAACGACAAGGATGTGACCCAAACGCTGTATCTCTAAGCAGCTCTTCTCTTTTTACACAGATTCCCTAGAGGAAGGCAGCTATTTTTAAGGCAAAAAGATCCAACCGCTTTAAAGAAACGCAAATTAAAATGCAGAGAAGTGTGAACCGCAATGAAATTTACAATTGTTCTAACTAGAAGAAATCACTCTTCCCATTCAACAAAAACGTCCTGAATAATAGTTCAAGGCCCTAAGAAAAGGCAAGGAAGCCGTCCTCAGCCCGTGTCTGCTCAGGATCTGTTGGATGCCCTACGACGACGGTGCACAGCGCCGCCGGCACTCACACGTTTCACTTCAAAGCCCACAGATGAAAGCGGTGTATCCGGGCACACCTCTAAACCCAGCCACGAGGCCTGTGAGTTCCTAACGCACCACCATCCACCAGCCCGCGTCCTGCACACGTGCAGCCTGACGCCGACCTCCAGGCAGGGGCTTGTCTCTGTGGGGCAGGCTCACAGGATGATGAAACGTAATTACATCCCAGACAGTTCTTAGCATATTCACCAAGTAATTCAACCTGGGTTTCCCTGTTCTCAGTAACAAATCCTGTGCTTGGTTAGTTCATGTTTATTTAGGGCAACATCTTAACTACGTTTATATGTGTCACCTAAGAGGAAAAGTCCACTGCACTGGTGGTGAAATCACAAATCCAGGTCCGGCTGAGGGACCATCAGCCTCAGTAAATAATTTTTTCCAGTACTTTGAAAATGGTAAAGGAGCTCATCTTACCTGTTATGCTCTGAAATATAGACAAAAGATGAAAAACTTACTTTGCAACTATTTTTCCAGGAAACGTAGAAATTTTGTTCAAATTCATGGTAAAGATAAAATCTCTAAAGAGGAACGCTAAATACAAATTTATAAGGTATTAGAAATAAATGTGGCAGCAGAACGATGGCGCCAAAGATGTCCACGTCCTACTCCCCAGGACTTGTGAGCACTCCCCGGCATGGAAAAGGCACTTTGCAGATGGGATTAGGTCCAGGATCCTGGGATGAGAAGATAATCCCACATAATCAAATATGTCCGTAAAAAGCAGAGAACCGAGAGGGACCCTCAGAGAGACTTCCCTATGTTGCTGGATTTGAGGGCAGGGTGGAGGCAAGAACCGGGACCCGCACGGCACTTCTGGAAGCTGGAAAAGCTTCAGAGGACCCACCCTGCAGACGCCTTGATTTCCGCCCAGTGAGACGGTGCCGGATTCCCGACCTACAGAGCTCTATGACGATCAGTATATATTGTTTAAGCCAACAAGTTTGAGGTGATCTGTTACAAAGAAAAATCTGAATTCTCTCAGGATAAGGGCACTACGCTGACCCCAAAATTCCACAGATAACTGAGCAGTCGCTGCTACCTGACATGTCTCTCACATATCTGCACAAATTACACGAGTACCATCAGAAAGAATAAAACGCCCTAGGAACATGATAGGAAGAACTAGCTAACAGCCTGTCTGATCCCCAGTCCTACTCCTGGAATGACACGTGCCCTCAGAATGCTTACTGGGTTTGTGGCTGCGTCTCCATAACCCTCAAAGCCAGATTAACCGCTAACATGTGGAGTCAGAGGGAACAGGTGTCCTGAAGATGGCATTTCATCACAAGGAACTGACTCAGGCCTGGGAGCCCCACCCCGCGGCACCCAGCCTGGGCCATCTTCTTCGTCCTAACTGACCCTACAGTGTTTTTCCCAAAGCATTTTGTTTAGGGATCATCAGTTCTTACACACACACACAGAGCTGTTATTACCCCAACAGGCGTTTTAAAAAGAAAAGAAAAAAAAAGCTTCAACGTAAACTTTTATGAAAAGAAATCGGTGGAAAAGAAGAGTGACCCCAATTAGCATTTTCCCAAAATACAGAGATAATCCAATATTGGAAAAGGTAACAGCACCATTTCTCAGTAAATGATAGCACAACAGCTCATTGCCCTCTTAGTGGCAGAAATAAGTACAGCCTTTACTTTATACATAAACTACAATAAATCCAGAATTAGAGATTTGAAGGGAAAAAATGAAATAAAAATATTAAAGTAAAATAGAGCTGAATGTTTATGCAAAATCTGGCAAAGGAAGGCTTTTTAAGCATGACACCAAAGTCAGAAATCAGAAAGGAATACATTCCTCGATGACTGTATGAAAGTTTACCTCTTGCATAAAAAATTGTAAAGTTGACCATCAACAGACAGTTGGTACATATATACGACAGAATACCACACAGCCATAAAAAAGAATGAAATAGTGCCATTTGCAGCAACATGGATGGACTGGACCTAGAGACTGTCATACTAAGTGAAGTAAGTCAGACACAGAAAGACAAATACCACAGGATTATCACTTATATGTAGAATCTAAAAAGTAATACAAATAAATCTATATACAGAACAGAAATAGACTCACAGACACAGAAAACAATCTTGTGGTTACCAAAGGGGAAAAAGGAGGGGAGAGGGATAAATTAGGAATTTGGGATTAACACATGCATGCTACTATATATAAAATAGATAAACAACAAGGATTTACTGTATAGCACAGGGAACTATATTCAATATTTTGTAACTGCCTGTAACGGAAAATAATCTGAAAAATATATATATACATATATATATAAAAAACTGAATCACTTCACTGTACACCTGAAATTAACACAATATTGTAACTCAACTATACATCAATTAAAAATTATAAAATTGAAACTTAAATGGCAATCTGAGAAGAAAAAATATTTGGATCATAAATACATGAAAAGAGTTAAAAGACCCAACCATGCAATTCACACACACAAAAGAGGAAAAAGCATATTCAACAGAACCACTAACCTAAGTAATAAATTAAATCGCCCATTACGTGTCACCTGTCAAACCAGTAATTATAAAGAGAATTTTAAAAGCAAATACTGTTAAGTGTGTAATCTTGGTGGGAAGGCAAACAGGTGCATTTTTCTGTATTGAAATACACACTGAAAATTTTTAAAATCTTCATACCTTTTGATACGTTTTAACGCCAAAAATGTATTCTAAGGAAATAATAAAGTAACTGAATAGAGGTAATTCGTCCAAGCTGTATTCATATTACGAGAGAATTGGACATCATTGTCAACCTGAGAGGCTGGCTACATCAACTGAGGTGTACCAACCTAACAGTATTCATCTGTGGATAAAAACATTTTAACAGCTACGAAGTACACCACTATATGAGCAGACCTCAGTGGGCGTAACCAGCCCACCCAGTTGACAATGATGTATACAACGGAATATTACTCAGCCACGAAAAAGAAGGAGATCCTGCCATTTACAACAGTGTGGATGGACCTGAAGGTATTATGCTAAGTGAAATAAGTCAGAGAAAGACAAATACCATATGATCTCACTTATATGTGGAATGTAAAAAACAAAACAAATGAGCAAACATAAAACAGAAACAGTCATAGATACAGAGAACAAACTGGTGGTTGCCAGAGGGGAGAAGGATGGGAGGATGGACAACATAGGTGAAGGGGATTAAAAGACACAAACTTCCAGTTATAAAATAAATAAGTCACAGGGATGTGAGGTACAGCATAGGGAATATCGTCAATTATATTGTAACAACTTTGTGTGGTGACAGATGGTCATTGGTCTTATCATGATGATAATTTCATGATGTGTAACAATATTAAATCACTATGTTGTACACCTGAAACTAATATAATATTGTATGTTAATTATAACTCAATAAAAATAGATAAATATTTTAAAATATTTTTATGAACAAGAAGAGTCACCATATATACTGTATTAATTTGTTAAAACATCTGTTATTGAAACAATTGGTATAATCATTTTATTAATATATCTTGTGGAGATATATATATATAGAGAGAGAGAGAGAGAGACACAAAAAAACATGGAAAGTAAACCAGGACAACAATGACCATCTCTGACCCAGCAATCCCACTCCTGGGCATAAACCCAGAGAAAACCATAATTCGAAAAGACACATGCACCCCAATGTTCACTGCAGCACTATTTACAGTAACCAGGACATGGAAGCAACCTAAATGTCCATCAACAGAGGAATAGATAAAGAAGATGTGGTGTGTGTGTGTGTGTATATATATATATATATATATATATATATATATATATATATACACACAATGGAATATTACTCAGCCATAAAAAAGAACAAACTAATGCCATTTGCAGCAACATGGATGGACCTAGAGATTGTCATACTGAGTGAAGTGAATCAGACAGAGAAAGATAAATATCATATGATATCACTTACATGTGGAATCTAAAAAAAAGGGTACAAATTAATTTATTTACAAGACAGAAACAGAGTTACAGATGCATAAAACAAACCTATGGTTACCAGGGGGTAAGGGGCGGGGAGGGATAAATTGGGAGGTTGGGATTGAGATAACACACACTACGATATATAAAAAATAGGTAACTAATAAGGACCTACTGTGTAGCACAGGGACCTCTACTCAGTACTCTGTAATAGCCTATATGGGAAAAGAATCTAAAAAAGAGTGGATATATGTGTATGTATAACTGATTCACTTTGCTGTACACCCGAAACTAACACAACATTGTAAATCAACTATACTCCAATAAAAATTAAAAAAAAAACAATGACCATCTCTGAATCTTGTTTTGTTTATGCTAATCTCTTCAAGGTAAGATATAGTGCTTGTATGATTTTTAAAAGGAGAAGAGACAACTAACTCAACACAATTTACAATTACAGTGTTCACAATTTCTACAAGTAAGTCTCTGAACTAGCCAGAGAGAAGGTACTTTCACAAAGAATTTGTGTAATTTATTTTTAATATAAATTTACTTGCTGCTAAAACAGTTAAAATCATTTAGTTATAAAGGCAATGGATATTAGCCATCCTATGCCCAGGAGTCCTTGTAGGTAAGTGTGATCTTCCTGCAGATGTGAGGAGATCCAGGGCTCATGAGCGTGGCCCCTCACTCGCTCACGGGTGGTGGCGACAGGAGACTGCAACGAGCCTGGCTACAGTCAAGGCAGGTTACTGACGCATCTGAGCGAGAGCCTGGGTCCCCACCGCCAAGCAAATTGCTGGTTAATCTTACACGTTCTGCCTCTATTTCATTCTGTAACATTAGAAACTGAATTCTCCGCCAACACAACGGGTGACACCAGAGCCCTCCTGGCCTTCCTGCTGATAAAGGAGAAACGGAAGAGCCCACTACTAGGTTTAGCCCCGTAAACAACCAACCCAAAGTGGACTCACGCATTTAATAAGGAAAAAAATTAGGTTTGTCAAAGTAAACACATTGTAAGAAATCAGGGGGCGTTCTAAAACCCTAACTAAAAACCAATGACTCTTTGCCCCCTGAAAATGAATAACATTTGAATAGACGGCTGCCTCTGGAAGCATAAGCCGATCATACATAGACGTTTAGGATCATAAATGGGTCCTATTTTGTTTCTCTTTCTCCATAACATTTGTCTCTGAGAAACACAGATCTATTTGTAGTTACCTCGAGGAAAGTGAATTTTCTTCTGCAAAATAAATTAAGTTTCTGAATTCATAATTATTGTGGCTTGACCTGGAACCAGGGCTAAGAACGCTTTCTATAATTTCTCTCACTTTAAATGAAACAAAATATCAAAGTGCAGCCTGATTGTTTCCTTGTCAGAACACAACAGAAATGTAAATACTGTGCTAAACTCGGTGTGAGGGATGCAGTCACAGGAATTACCATGCATGTCATTACTTACGCTGAACCACTGTATCCATGAAACGATAGCCATTTGAATAATTCCAGTAGATTGTTTCAAAAACAGTTTACTGTCATCCCACAAAGTGCAAATGTGCATTTTAAATATCATCCATATAAATGAATTTGCATGCAAACCCGCTCCATTCAGTGTTCCTAAGAGCCCCCATGCAAAATTCTAACATTGAAGAGAAATGGTTCTATATCAAGATGATATGATCCCCGTATCTTTCTTATTCAGACTCTTGAAGATACCTAAGTACCATAGGTTAGACCATAAAAGTTAAGCAGGGTTTCTCAGCCTTGCCTTGTGACATTTGCACCAGATCATTCTCTGTTGGGGGGCATTGCAGGATGGTTCACATCATCGTGGCCTCAACCCCCTAGATGTCAGTAGCGCCCTCCCCCCAGCTGTGAAAACCAAAAATCTCTCTGGACATTGCCAATATCCCATGGGGGCAAAAGTGCCCCGTTTGAAAACCACAGATATAAAGGGAGACAGAGGACCCCCAAGGCCTGGAAGGGGAAATTATCACCAACTTGACGGCAATGAGCCTGAAAACCTCAGGTGCTTCTCAGCGGGGCTGGGGGCTGACCTCAGCCCCTGGGGGCATCTGGCAATGTCTGGAGCCGTGTTTGCTGCTCACGGTCAGGGGGAGGGTCCTGGCATCAGTGGGTGGGAATGTGGAACGCTGCCCTCGTCCTTCCACACCCAGGCCAGCCCACTACAGAGAATTCTCCGCTCCAAAATGTCAATAATAGTAATGAGTGTCTTTTAATCATTATCCCTACATTTCCATGAATTTCCACAGTTAAAGTTCTACCCAAAGGCAGAATCTGACAAAACTGCCCTTTTCAGCAACTTTGCCTGTAAACTGAAGGCAAGGCAGCTGCCGTGCCGGGGGCGCTGGGGGGCTGGGTGTGGGGAGGCGCAGAGGGGGTGTCACAGGCCACTCTGGGGTTATCCGGGGCAGCAGGTGCCATGGAGGCTCCTCACGGGCCAGCTTTGCTGGCAGCTTCCGGAAATTGTCCCGAGAAGCCCGTTCCTCCAAGATGCAGTGTCTGTCGTGGACCAGGAGCCACACGTGGTACCCTCCTCCCGTGGCCACAACACGGGCTCCTGGAAGCGTGGAGGCTGTCAGGGCGGCCCTGATTCCCATCCCCAGGACTCTCTGGTCTGCCCTGTTAGGCGTCTTGGTCCCCAGGGAAGGACAGTCCAGCAGGGAGTGAGTTATCCATGGAAACACAGGGATGCCCTGTGGACTGGATCTGGAGGGGGAGTTGGGAGCCGCTCAGGCTGCTGGACCGACAGGTGGCAAGGGCATCAGTGGACCCACAGTATTAGGGCGCAGCGGAGCTTCTGCTCCGAGCAAGGGCAGAGGGTCAGACCAGGGGTTCCTCTGAATCCCTCACTGGCACCACCACATCCCCTGCAAAAGCTCACGGGAGCCTGCAGAGACCCCCGCAGGTAGGACCACCAGGAACTCAGGCATCTGAGGCAGGAAGCACACTCACTCACCCTCACCCGAAAAGTCAAGGTCTCAGACTAGCAGAGCCGCTGGCCGGGGCCAAGGGGACGCGGAGCGGGGAGGGGAGACGGGAGCTACCCTCACCCCCGCAGTTCTTCTTCGCTGTGTCACGTATACATCTATAATGAAACTAAAGCAACCTGAACAACCTGTAACCTAGTTTCCGAAAGGCTGTGTTGGCTGTAGTTAGTACACAGGGCCCAGAAACCAGGAAGGGGTCAGGCTGAACTCAGTGAACTTTGTTCCCAGACCCTGACTAGGAGTTAGATTGTGCGATGAGTGGGGTAAAAGTAAGTGTGTTTGCATTTTATACGGGACGGAGGCATTTACAACGGAGAGTGCTATTGGACAGCGTGGGGATGAAGAATGGGATCCACGGAGCAGACTCCAGCGGTGGCTCCCACGGGGCCCGCCCAGCATTTCCAAATAGGCTCCCTGCACCTCTGTCACTTTCCCTCGCTGGGATCGACCCCTTCCCAAACGGTAACATGAGCACAAACATCAACAACAACAAAGGCGTTTTCCAGCCTTCCTGGCGGCCAGACATAGGCAAGGCCCCCGGGTCTGGCCCCCGACCTTCCCTGCGTGGGAGCAGGTATCCCTGGAACAAGGCCTGTGCCCGGGTACCAGGGCATCTCCTCATCATGCGGGGCCCTGCAGCGGGGCTCACAGCCTCGTACAGAACATCTCTATCCAGCCCCACCAAAAGGTCTGTGATGTGCCTAACATCTCTTCTTTGCAATTAAGAACCCTACCTAATTCCTGGAAAAACTATGCAGCTGTCTCTCGCTAGCTGCAGGGAGTTTGATTAAAGAGCTGATAAGAGCACCAAAGAGACATCATGCCTTGTCTTTGCTGAACCAGAGGGGGAAGCAGTTTTTTGAAAAGAGAGAAGAAAAGGCTTGGTCTCCACCCCAATGTTCATTGCAGCACTATTTACAATAGTCAGGTCTTGGAAGCAACCCAAATGTCCATCAATAAATGGATAAAGAAGATGTGGTACATATATGCAATGGTATATTACTCAGTCATAAAAAGGAACAAAATTGGGTCACTTGTAGAGATGTGGATGGACCTAGAGACTGTCATACAGAGTGAAGTAGGTCAGAAAGAGAAAAACAAATATCATGTATTAATGCATATATGTGGAATCTAGAAAAATGGTAGAGTTGAACTGGTTTGCAAGGCAGAAGTGGAGACACAGATGTAGAGAACAAACGTATGGACACCAAGTGGGGGGAAAGTGGGGTGGTGGTAGTGGGATGAATTGGGAGATTGGGATTGACATATACACACTAATACGTATAAAATAGATAACTAATAAGAACCTGCTATGGGCTTCCCTGGTGGCGCAGTGGTTGAGAGTCCGCCTGCCGATGCAGGGGACACGGGTTCATGCCCCGGTCCGGGAAGATCCCACGTGCCACGGAGCGGCTGGGCCTGTGAACCATGGCTGCTGAGCCGGCGCGTCTGGAGCCTGTGCTCCACAACGGGAGAGGCCACAACAGTGAGAGGCCCGCGTACCGCAAAAAAAATAAAAAAATAAAAAAAGAACCTGCTGTATAAGAACAGAGAACTCCACTTTGCTGTACAGTAGAAACTAACACAACATTGTAAAACAACTCTACCACAATAATAAAATAAATAAATAAATAAAAAGGAAAGAAAAGGCTTGGTCTCCTCAAGGCTCTTCCACAAAACTCCCACCAAAAAATGACTGTGTTCCGGGCTATGGAGACTGACACCCCATGTCAACATCTTTTTCTGAGAGCATCAGGAAGGTAAAAGAAGGTCTCAGGACACGGAGGTGCAAACATGTGAGGTGGCGCCAGGTGAGATGCACGAGGGGTAGAAGAGGAGGGAGGAAGGTCATCAGGGGGCCACTGACAAGGGTCCACCTGAAATTTCAACATCGTTCATGCCTTAAATCTCTCCTGCAGTAAGAAATAAGATAGACTACAAATTGCCGCCTCTTCCTTTGAAAAACCAATGAAAGCCTCTATCTATAAAGGCTTCACTGATTATTTTATTTATTGGCATCAGGGGAAGTAAAAGGTCACACCTCTGCTCTCAAATACACCCCAAATGTGAGTGCAAGTGGCTGAGTGGGCTGCGGCCCTCTGGGGGTTTCCTGAGAACACGCTGCCGCCCCAGGTGTTTTAGGAACAAACAGCAGTCAGATTGCCCCTGAAGGGACATCTGTGCCCCGTCTCACTCGCCATCAGTGAGTCTCAGACACACACGCAGAGCCACCGCCACAAACTCGTGGAAGCCCTTTATAAGCCTGGTAAGGTCATTCGACATCCCTGGAGAAGCCCCATTCCGGGTGTGAGGTTTCACCACGGTCACGCCCACGTGTGCCCGCAGAGCCCCTCCTCCCAGCACACATGTGACAGCACATGTGACATGTGACACCAGCAGGACCAGAACCCAGACCTCATCTCACGCTCGCTCCCTGGATCTCCAGTGGCCCCTCCCCTCCTTCCCAACCACTACACACAAGCACCGCATTTCTGAGCCGCTTACAGACACGCCTCCATCTGAGCAGTAAAGTCCTCTGCTAGAAACTGCGAGACTGCCCCCTGGGTATTTACCCACCTCCACCGCCTCCATCACCTGCATCACTTGCATCACGTCCATCACCTGCATCACGTCCATCACCTCCATCACTGCATCACCTTCATCACCTGCATCACCTCCATTACCTGCATCATCTCCATCACTGCATCACCTTCATCACCTGCATCACCTCCCATCACCTGCATCACCTCCATTACCTGCATCACCTCCATCACTACATCACCTCCATCACTGCATCACCTCCATTACCTGCATCACCTCTATCACCTCCATTACCTGCATCACCTCCATCACTACATCACCTCCCATCACTGCATCACCTCCCATCACCTGCATCACCTCCATCAACACTACTACCAGCACCTCCCGCCGTGTGGACATGGCCCAGAGGATGAAAAGGGTCACACGGTACCTGAGCAGTCCCCATGGTGGCGGAGCCGGTGCGGGCCGGGTGTTCACGGGCAGCTGCTGGGAAACCGGGCTGCTACGGCCGGGCCTCGGATGGTGGGAAGGCCTATGATGAGGAATGGATAGAAATGGGGAAAACATGATGAAAAAGGGTAAACAACCTCCCCCATGGAAAAAGAAACATAGGGAATGTACATTAAAAAAACATGACACTGAGCAATAATGAAATCAATCTATAACAGCAATATGGCAAGAATGAAATAGGCAGAGACGCTGCACATAAAAAATAACACCAGGTATTTTTAAATAAGACCGTGGAACCGAGAACCCCGTAGGCACCTACATCACGTGGGCATTCTGCAAGTATTTCGATTTTCAAGCTGGATTTGAGGTTATGATAGACAGATTTCCCAACTTCAAAATATTCACCCAAAGAGAAATAATAAAACCATACTTTAAATTAGGGGTGATGAGTCCTCATATAACTTGAGGATGGAAACGATATTTGTGAACTTAGACTGGTTCTGCAAAGAGCCAGGCAGATTCCAAGTCCCAGGGAATATTAATAATCCATCATTTTCTTTCCACGAAAAAAGAGTGCTATCCCCAGATAAACCCAAACACAGCATTTTTTTAAAAGAGGTGCTCGTTCATATACCTTGATAAATTATAAAGCCTCTGCCCTTTTTTCATCGCATACTGATACACGAAATCACTGTTTCCCCCAAAATGAACCAGATGAAAGAGGAACATGCATTTTTTTGAGAAGACTTGTTTATAACATCACACTGGAAAGTGTGCTGTGCTTTATTCATACTGAGCTTGTAGGAACACAAACGCTCACCCACAAAACACTTCACATGGCCCTGAAACACCGTGGTCACATCAGATCAATTTCCACGAATCCGGAAGAGCTGCATGCTGTACCCCATCTTCTGAAAATCCTGTTTTGTCAGCAAAAGCTCTGACCAACCACCAGTCTGATCACATGCTACTAAACGTCATGTACTTACTTTCAAAGGTACGATCCTAAAAAGTTGAGAAAATGAGCCATTTCTTACTGTAGCAAGCACCCGCCACAAGCACTGATTACAATACACAAACTGGATATCCACCCTTGGTCTCCGGTAACCAGTTAACACACATGTGTTGTGACTATCAATCTAAACTGTATATTAGTTCCAAGTTATTGAAGGTTAAAATGCCCGACCCTCCCAGAATTGACATCCGGCTCATCTGCTGGACTAATTCACTTACTGTATCACCAAGATCTCTCCATGTCAGCACACAGTTAGGCACGCCTCCTTTTAATGAACTTTACTGCATTTCACAGATACTGTGATTTTTACAAACTGAAGGTCTGTAACAACCCTGCATAAAGCAAGTCTGTTGGTGTCATTTTTCCAACAGCCTTTACTTGCTTCATGTGTCTGTGTCACATTTTGGTAACTCTCACTATTTCAAACTTTTTCATTAGTTTTGTATTTGTTACGGTGATCTGTGATCCGTGATCTTTGATGTTACTATTGTAATTGTTTTGGGCATCACGAACCTCGCCCGTGTAAGATGGGAACTGAATCGTTAGACGTTGTGTGTGTTCTGATTGCTCCACCAGCCATTCCCCATCTCTCCCTCTCCTCAGCCTCCCTGAGATACAACAGTATCGAAATTAAGCCAGTTAATAACCCTACAAGGGCTTCTAAGTGTTCAAGTGAAAGGAAGAGGCGCATGTCTCTCACTTTAAGTCAAAAGCTAGAAATGATTAAGCTTAGTGAGGAAGGCACGTCAAAAGCTGAGACAGGCTGAAAGCTGGGCCTCTTGCACCCGTCAGCCAAGTTGTGAGTGCAAAGGAAAAGTGCTTGAAGGAAACTGAAAGTGCTCCTCCAGTGAACACACAAATGATAAGAAAGCAAAACAGGGCTTCCCTGGTGGCGCAGTGGTTGAGGGTCCGCCTGCCGATGCAGGGGACGCAGGTTCGTTCCCCGGTCCGGGAAGATCCCACATGCCGTGGAGCGGCTGGGCCCATGAGCCATGGCCGCTGAGCCTGCGCGTCCGGAGCCTGTGCTCCGCAACAGGAGAGGCCACAACAATGAGAAGCCCACATACCGCAAAAAAAAAAAAAAAAAAGAAAGAAAAATCAGCCTTGCTGATTTGGAGAAAGTTTCAGTGTCTGGTTAGAAGATCAAATCAGCCACACATTCCCCTAAGCCAAAGCCTCATCCAGATCAAGGCCCCAACTCTCTTCAATTCTGTGAAGGCTGAGAGAGGTGAGGAAGCCGCAGAAGAAAAGTCTGAAGCTTAGCAGAGGTTGGTTCATGAGGTTTAAGGAAAGAAGCCGTCTGTATGACATAGCAGTATAAGGTGAAGCAGCAGGTGCCGATGTAGAAGCTGCAGCAAGTCATCCAGAAGATCTAGCTAAGATAATTAGTGATTTTCAGTGTGGATGAAACAGGCTTCTATTGGAAGAATATACCATCTAGGACTTTCATAGCGAGAGAGGAGAAGTCAATGCCCGGCTTCAAAGCCTCAAAGGACAGACTGACCCTCTTGTTAGGGGCAAATGCAGCTGGTGACCTTAAGTGAAAGCCAACGATCATTTACCATTCCGAGACTCCTAGGGCTCTTAAAAATTATGCTAAATCTACTCTGCCTGTGCTGTATAAGTGGAACAACAAAGCCTGGATGACAGCACATCTGTTTATAACATGGTTTACTGAATATTTTCAGCCCACTACTGAGACCTACTGCTCAGAAAAAAATGCTTTCAAAATATTACTGCTCATTGACAAGGCACCTGGTCACCCAAGAGCTCTGATGGAGATGTGCAATGAGATTAACGCTTTCAGGCCTGCTAATGCAATATCCATTCTGCAGCCCACAGATCAAGGAGTAATTCCTACTTTCAAGTCTTATTATTTAAGAAATATATTTCATAAGGCTGTAGCTACCAATAGCTACCATAGACAGTTATTCCTCTGATGGGTCTGGGCGATCAAATCAAGTCAATTGAAAACCTTCTGGAAAGGAGTCCCAATTCTGGGTGCCATTAAGAACATCCGTGGTTCATGGGAAGAGGTCAACATATCAACATTGAAAGGAGTTTGGAAGAAGTTGGTTCCATCCCTCAGGGATGACTTTCAGGGGTTCAAGGCTTCAGGGGAGGAAGGAACTGCAGATGTGGTGGAAACACAAGAGAACTAGAATCAGAAGCGGAGCTTGAAGATGTGACTGAATTGCTGCAATCTTGTGATGAAACTTGAAAAATGAGGAGTTGCTTCTTATGGATGAGCAAAGAAAGTAGCTTCTTGAGAGGGAATCCACTCCTGGTGAAGATGCTGTGAAGGTTGTTGAAATGACAACAGAGGATTTAGAATATTACAGAAACGATAAAGCAGCAGCAGGGTTTGAGAATATTGACTCTACATTTTTTTAATGTTGCTTTTTAAAAAATTCTTTTCCATTACGGCTTCTTACAGGATATTGAATATAGTTCCCTGTGCTATACACTACGACCTTGTTTATTGGCTGCAATTTTGAAAGAAGTTCTGTGGGTAAAATGCTATTAAACAGCATCACCTGCTACAGAGAAATCATTCCTGAAAGGGTCAATCAGTGCAGCCAACTTCAGTGTTGTCTTAAGAAACTGCCACCCCAGCCTTCAGCAACCACCACCCCGATCCGTCAGCAGCCTCAACATCAAGCCACGACCCTCATCCAGCAAAAGATCACAATTCACTAAAGGCTCACATGATGGTTAGCGTTTCTTAGTAATAAAGTACTTTTTAATTAAGGTAAGTACATTTGTTTTTTTAGGCACAATGCTATTGCCCACTTAATAGACTACAGTATAGTGTGAGCATAACTTTTATGTGCACTGGGAAACCAACAACTTTGCGTGACTTGCTTTATGGCGGTGGCCTGGACTGGAACCCACAGTATCTCAGAGCTGTGCCTGTACTTAATTATTTTTTTCTTGCCTTGAAGACTCACAACTGGCCCTACAAATCCCTTACTGTGACGCATTTGTGTTGTTTCCAATTTCCTGCAACTGGTAACAATTCCGTATATATTTTTGATTGCTCTCAGTGAGTTTATGCAGTATAGGTTCCTATGAGCAGAATTACTGGGTCAAAGGATATGCACATTATTAGCCCCAAATGCTGCCCAAACATTTGTACCTATTTACCCATCACATAGTATCAATTTTGTTTGTTTTTGCCTCTGTTGAAAAGAAAGTTTCTCATTGTTTTCATTGAGTTTCAGGGCCTTTTAATATGACTATTGATCAAATGTATTTCTGTATAAATTGTCTGTTCCATAGATTAGCCTACTTCTTTGGGGTGATAAATTTTTAATTACCAAACAAGTATCTCTTTATAAATTCCAGAATTTTATAATTCTGCTCTGTAGGTTACAAACGTTTTATTTCATTGTCATTCATGTGTTAACTTCATCAATGGCATCTTGCAACAATTTACATGGGTTTAACATTATTTATGTGTCCAAATATATCAATCCTTTCCTTAATCGTTTCTGTGATTAGAAAGATCTTCCCAATTCCACAATTTAAGAGATATTTTCTATTAACTTTTCTTTTAGCCCGTCTATAACTATTTTTAATAACTGGAACTTTTTTAAATGTATTTGAAACTTTTTTGAGTTGTGAAACAGAAATTAATTTTTTTCTCTCCAGTGGCAACCAGTTACCACAACAAATTGGCCAAATAATCCATATTTTCTCCACCAACTTGAAAATGCCACTTAAATAGAGAAGTTTGTTCTGCAGATCTGTCTACCTTCTGTAGCATTAGAATGAGATTTTCTCTCCAGTAGACCAGAACTCCCACCCTTCAGATTTTCTTTAAAACTCTTTTTTGGACAATCTTGTGAATTGATTCTTCTGGTTAATTTTATTATCCCTTAATTAACTCCTCTCTCCCCACCTTTATTGCCCTTCCAAACAGGATTCTGACTAACATTACAGCGTACGAGAGCACACGTATGCACACACATGCACACCTGAGGGGAAGTGATGTGTTTCAGTACTGAGTTTCCCACTACAGTGTCTCCCTATACCAAGCACTTGGTAATGTCTTATGTCCTTTCCAAGCATTTTATCACTTTTTCCCCTATAGCCCTCATCCATTCCTGTTTTATCCCAAGGTATTTGGTAGGGTTTGTTGTTTTTGAGAGTGGACCTCAAAAACAAAATTATTTTATCATGTGCACTATAAGGATTTTTATTTATTAGTTTTTTATGTGTCCTATATAATCAATGTTCCTACTGATCTAGCAGATTTTGTATAATATCTTCCATTTTTCACTGAAATTAAGTCTTGATTTCCAATATTTTATCTCCTTTATTTTCCCATATAACCTTAACTAGAGACCCCAGAATAATATGGACTAATAGTGATCATTCTGACATTGTTACTTTGTTCCATATTTTAGTATTTCCTCCATGACTACCATGCTTGCTGTGGTTTCTGATTATATTCTTACCCCTGTTGAGAAAGGTCCCTGCCAATGCTCTTTCACTTAGAATTTATCATAAATGGCTACTGTATTGTTTCAAGGCCTTTCAGTATCTGATACAACTGTATGTATTTTTTCTTTTTTAACATGTTCATCTTATTCATTCCCACAATAGAGATTCTATTATTGAAATAATCTTAAATTTATGTAACAGAGCCTACTTGGTCTTATTTAATATACAGTTAATTCAATGTGCTGTTTATGAAATTTACATTTACACTCTTAAGTGAAATTAGCCTTTTTCTGATCCATTACTACATTATGGGGTTATTCATTATAAATAAATTATTTATAATTCATTATAAAAGAGTGATGCTTATTTCTCTGAAATAGTTTAGATAACATAGAATTATCAATTCCAAAAAGTTTCTGTAGAATTTACCTATGAAACTGAGCCAATGCCTTTCATAAAAGCACATTTATGAAAAAATTTTAATTTTCCCATGGCTACTGTTCCAGTCACATTTAATAACCTTTGTTGAGTCAACTTATGGCATTTATATTCACCAAGAAAACCAACAATTTCATCTTGATTTTCCAACTTCTCAGCAAAAATGTCTACAGATTATCATATGATTTTCTTTTAACTTTATTATTTGTGATTCTATCACATTTTCCATCTCAAATTCTTTATATTCTTGAATTTCCTCTTTATTTTCTTTATTAATCTTGCCACAAGTTTATTCTCAGTACATTTTTTGCATGTTCTTGTAAACATCACAGAACTCTGTATTGTATTTAATCCAACTTGAGAGTCCATTTTTTATCTTTTTTTTTTTTTTTTGGCCACGCCACACAGCTTGCGGGATCTCAGTTCCCCAACCAGGGATTGAACCCAGGCCACAGCAGTGAAAGCCCAGAATCCTAAGCACTAGGCCACCAGAAAACTCCCTGTTTTTAATGTTTGAGTTTTGCCCATTTACATTTATTGTGATTACTGATAAACTGGAACTTATTTTGTCCTGATAGTTCATGTTTAATTTAATGTTTTTCGTTGTACATTTCACTATCTTATATAGCAGAGGATATATACTATCTTACACCCCCAACCTTTTTGGCACCAGGGACCAGTTTCGTAGAAGACAATTCTTCCACAGCCGGGGTGGGGATATGAGGGTTTCCGGATGATTCAAGCACATTACATTTATTGTGCACTTTATTTCTATTATTATTACATTGTAATAGATAATGAAATAATTTTACAACTCACCATAATGCAGAATCAGTGGGGGCCCTGAGCTTGTTTTCACTTGCCACTCACTGATAGGGTTTTGATATGAGTCTGCAAGCAATTGATTTATTATGGTCTCTGTGCAGTCAAACCTCTCTGCTAATGGTAATCTGTATTTGCAGCCGCTTCCCAGCACCAGCATCACTGCCTCAGCTCCACCTCAGATCATCAGGAATTAGATTCCCATAAGGAGCACGCAACCTAGATCTCTCGCATGTGCACTTCACAGTAGGGTTCGAGCTCCTGTGAGAATCTAATGCTGCTGCTGATCTGACAGGAGGTGGAGCTCAGGCGGTAATGCGAGTGATGGGGAGAGATTGTAAATACAGATGAAGCTTCGCTCGCTCACCTGCCGCTCCCCTCCTGCTGTGCAGCCCGGTTCCGCTACTGGTCCGTGGCCAGGGGGTTGGGGACCTCTGTTGTATAGGATTTTCATTGTACTTTTTTTGGACCTATATATTTTATTTCTCCCTTAAACGTTTTAACATATGCAATTATATATGTTTTTCTAGCAAAGCCATCAATTAACCAGTATCTCTAACATCCTCTTGAACAAAACAAGGACTTCAGCACTACGCTCTCACTTTCCCAAGTGTAGACTTCCCTCCCCCATACCACATCTGCTCTGATATTACCGTTATGTGGATTCCAAGTATGGTTGCTTATCAAACAAAGAGAAAATGTATTCCTCATTCTAAAATCAATACTCATAAATGTGTCTTTGGTATTTTTGCTCACATCTTTCTGGGTTAATTTTTCCTCATCCTCAAAAACATGCTCCTGTTTTTCTTTCAACATGGTCTCTGTGGGGTCAAATGTCCAAGTCCTTGTATGTCTGAAAGCATCTCTATTTCACCTTCAATATTGAATGACAGTTCGACTAAGTATAGAATTCAAGAAATTCAACAGATATCTCCAGGCACCTATTGTTCCAGTTGAGACGTTTCTTGTCAATCAGTACGCAAGTTCTATTTCCTAGACCATGTCTCTCAGGATCCTGTCTTGACTCTGGAGTGTGTGATGTTTCACAATGATGGTTTTTCTTTGCTTTTATTCCAGCCTCGCAGGTGGTTCCATTTTTCAATCTGAAGACCGTTTTCCTCAATTTGGGGAATTAACAGCCATTTGATCACAAATACTGATTAACCACCTTTTTTTTTTTTATAATTCCCTTCTTTAGCATTTTTGCCTTTTGGATCCATGTACTGCAACATTAACTGTGCTTCCTCATGTTCTCTCTTTACCTTTTTTGTGCTTAATTCTAGGGAATTCCTTCAGCTTGATCTTCTAGTGCACTGAATGTTTTTTCAGCTATGCTTGACCTGTGACTACTGAGTTTTCACCTCAAGGGCTACCACTGTTATAATATTTCTACTTGGTGCTTTTACGTAATGACCCATTCTTGCTTTACAGGTGTTCCACATGGCATATTGGTTAAAAACACAGGATCTGAAGCAGAGGTTTGAACCCAGGAGCCTCTCTTTACCAGTAACACATCCTCTGCATGCCCGTTTCCTAATCGGTAGCTGCTGATAACAGGACTTACCCCATGAGGCAGTTATAAGGACTAAGTCCTTATTACTCATGTAAAGTCCTCAGAACTTGAACAGAAACCTCTTAAGAGCTCAGCGATAACACAGGAGTGGTCTCTGGGGCCAGTAACGTACTTTGGCTGTATGAACCCATCCACCCTGCTTTTCACTGCCTCTACTGATTTTAAGGGGAGACGAAACTAAATTCTACTCTAAAATTCTTCCTTTTTCATGGCATCTGCTCCTGCTTTGCAGATGAAGTGTGAAATCTCCCTTCAAAGACATATGAGGGCTTTTTCTAAGTTCTCTTCTGGTTTCTCCTTCAGGAGGTCACCATTTATAACTCAGTGTGTTTTGCCTGTCAAGTGACGATTGCCTTCACATGGCCTAGTTTTTACCATCTACTCACCCTCATCCTTCCACAGTCCAAGCAGCCTGAGTCCGGCTTCTGGGCTCCAGAAGGTGGACAGGCAGGCTGCCACTGAGAAGGATGACAGCCATCCCGAGACTGATTAGCTGGAAAAGTGTGGGCCCCACACTTGGTGAGGCAAGGAGGGGTCTCAGGCTCCCAGGCTCTTATGAGTGTTCACAGCTGGGGGTGTGAGAATGTGCCCCCCGCCAGCCCACTGGGCCCGGGTCCCAGAGGGAAAATGTTCGGGTCGGCAGAGCAGGCCGCCAGGAAGATCCAATCAGCAGCATCTGTGGGCTTTTAGGCCCTAAACCTCCTGTAAACGACACCGTGTAATTTTAATATAAACTTAACTTTCCATTTTTATTCCTTGGTGCTAAAAGGAATAGGATTTAAGAAACGTAACACACAGACGCGCGCACGCTTCAAGAACGGAAAGCAGACCGTGGTTCATGTTTATATTTTACAAAAAGTATTTTCCCTAATAGAAACAGATGAAATTATAGGAACCTACTTTCCAAATCACAAAATAACATTTTCTTAATTATATCATATGCACACAAGTATAAACATTATACCAAATATTCCCTACCTAATTTATGATATCCATAATTATTTCAACTGGCCATCCTAAAATGTCTCAGGTTTTTTTACCCTCTAAAAAGGAATATAAACCACTGTGCTATGCATGTGATAACAGGAACTGCAGATCATGTATGTTTGCTCTCTTGATACTTTAATAAGATGAGAAGGAGACTTCCCTGGTGTCCAGTGGGTAAGACTCTGCATTCCCAGTGCAGAGGGCCAAGGTTCCATCCCTGGTCATGGAACTAGATCCCACATGCATGCTGCAACTAAGAGTTCACATGCTGCAACTAAGAGTTCACATGCTGCAACGAGGATCCTGTGTGCCGCAACTAAGTCCGAGCACAGCCAAAATAAATAAATAAATTTTAAAATAATAATAATAATAATCAGATGAGAAAATGTAGAAATTTCAGGTTCTGTTTAGTTGGTTAAAAGGTAATCTTTTTTTTTATTGGTGGCTTGTGGGATCTTAGTTCCCCCACCAGGGATTGAACCCGCTCCCCCTACAGTGGAAGGGCAGAGTGCTAACCACTGGACAACCAGGGAAGTCCCAAGGTAATCTTGATTCAAGATAGTACTGAAATAAGAATACCTTCTATGGTAGCTAAGAAGAGGTTATGGTAAAGCACAACTGAACACAGCAATGACACGTGTGTTCTACTTTTCTCATTTTGTCCCTGATACGATACACAGATATCAATCATTCCTCACTTGGTCCCTGCAGCCAAAGCCAACATCCTCCCCATTTTCCAACAAACCTGAATTAACTGCCTTCTCCATATCCACAGACAAGGGAAGAAAGCAGAGCCTGTTCCCAGAGATGTATTCTAAGTATCACAGTGAGGCGAAAATAATTCACTCAGTATATTATCATTTCTGAACAGAACTTATCATGTTTCGTCCAAGCATCACATCAGAGGTGAGTGCCCATGTTTAGGGAACGAGATCATCTATTAAAGTTTTAAGAAATAAACACGTCTCAATAGATGCAGAAAAAGCTTTGGACAAAATTCAACACCCATTTATGATAAAAACTCTCCAGAAAGTAGGCATAGAGGGAACCTACCTCAACATAATAAAGGCCATATATGACAAACCCACAGCCAACATCATTCTCAATGGTGAAAAACTGAAAGCATTTCCTCTAAGATCAGGAACAAGACAAGCATGTCCACTCTCACCACTATTATTCAACATAGTTTTGTAAGTTTTAGCCACAGCAATCAGGGAAGAAAAAGAAATAAAAGGAATCCAAATCGGAAAAGAAGAAGTAAAGCTGTCACTTTCTAAAGATGACATGATACTATACATAGAGGATCCTAAAGATGCTACCAGAAAACTACTAGAGCTAATCAATGAATTTGGTAAAGTAGCAGGATACAAAATTAATGCACAGAAATCTCTTGCATTCTTATGCACTAATGATGAAAAATCTGAAAGGGAAATTAAGGAAACACTCCCATTTACCATTGCAACAAAAAGAATAAAATACCTAGGAATAAACCTATGTAAGGAGACAAAAGACCTGTATGCCGAAAACTATAAGACACTGATGAAAGAAATTAAAGACAATACAAACACATGGAGAGATATACCATGTCCTTGGATTGGAAGAATCAACATTGTGAAAATGACTATACTACCCAAAGCTATCTACAGATTCAGTACAATCCCTATCAAACTACCAACGTCATTTTTCACAGAACTAGAACAAAAAAATTTCACCATTTGTATGGAAACACAAAAGACCCCGAATAGCCAAAGCAATCTTGAGAAAGAAAAACAGAGCTGGAGGAATCAGGCTCCCAAACTTCAGATGATACTACTAAGCTACAGTAATCAAGACAGTATGGTGCTGGCACAAAAACAGAAATATAGATCAATGGAACAGGATAGAAAGCCCAGTGATAGACCCACGCATATGGTCACCTTATCTTTGATAAAGGAGACAAGAATATACAATGGAGAAAAGACAGCCTCTTCACTAAGTGGTGCTGGGAAAACCGGACAGCTACATGTAAAAGAAAGAAATTAGAACACTCCATAACACCACACACAAAAATAAACTCAAAATGGATTAAAGACCTAAATGTAAGGCCAGACACTATAAAACTCTTAGACAAAAACATAGGCAGAACACTCTATGACATAAATCACAGCAAGAGCCTTTTTGACCCACCTCCTAGAGAAATAGAAACAAAAATAAACAAATGGGACCTAATGAACTTAAAATCTTTTGCACAGCAAAGGAAAACATAAACAAGATGAAAAGACAACCCTCAGAATGGGAGAAAATATTTGCAAATGAAGCAACTGACAAAGGATTCATCTCCAAAATTTACAAGCAGCTCATGCAGCTCAATACCAAAAAAAAAAACAACCCAATCCAAAAACGGTCAGAAGACCTAAATAGACATTTCTCCAAAGAAGATATATGGATTACCAACAAACACATGAAAGGATGCTCAACATCACTAATCATTAGAGAAATGCAAATCAAATCTACAATGAGGTATCACCTCACACCAGTCAGAATGGCCATCATCAAAATATCTACAAACAATAAATGCTGGAGAGTGTGTGGAGAAAAGGGAACCCTCTTGCACTGTTGGTGGGAAGGTAAATTGATACAGTCACTATGGAGAATAGTATGGAGGTTCCTTAAAAAACTACAAATAGAACTACCGTATGACCCAGCAATCCCACTACTGGGCATATATCTTGAGAAAACCATAATTCAGAAAGAGTCATGTACCACAATGCTCATTGCAGGACTACTTACAATAGCCAGGACATGGACGCAACCTAAGTGTCCATCAACAGATGAATGGATAAAGAAGATGTGGCACATATATACAATGGAATATTACTCAGCCATAAAAAGAAATGAAATTGAGTTATGTGTAGTGAGGTGGATGGACCTAGAGTCTGTCATACAGAGTTAATTAAGTCAGAAAGAGAAAAACAAATACCATATGCTAACACATATATATGGAATCTAAAAAAAAAAATCGTTCTGAAGAATCTAGGAGTAGGATAGGAATAAAGACGCAGATGTATAGAATGGACTTGAGGATATGGGGTGGGGGAAGGGTAAGCTGGGACGAAGTGTGAGAGTGGCATGCACATATATACACTACCAAATGTAAAATGGATAGCTAGTGGGAAGCAGCCACAAAGCACAGGGAGATCAGCTCGGGTGCTTTGTGACCACCTAGAGGGGTGGGATAGGGAGGGTGGGAGGGAGACTCAAGAGGGAGGAGATATGGGGATATATGTAAATGTATAACTGATTCACTTTGTTATACAGCAGCAACTAACACACAATATAAAGCAATTAGACTCCAATAAAGATGTTAAAAAAATAGTAATAAATATGTTTAATAAACAAAGGGTATAGAAGATTGTCATGTGGCATATGTCATAAATAAGGATTATAGAAAAACAGTTTACAGCGTAATGAAGTTTCATTTACAGAATGTATTTCAAGAACAATAGACAGCAAAGAACTAAGTGTGAAATCCAATTATCGGCGCATTAGGCACTTACAACTTCACGTTTGCAATTGTTTTATAATCACTGTACTGCCATTTGCATAAGATGTGTAATGGTGTGTACCAGATCTGTACTCTGCATTCTGCTTCATATTTTAATTAATGACTAAAAAGATAATAAACAGCATTTCAGTACAAAATGCATTTTGAACAGTATTAACTTATCAAGCATTGCAAGAATCAGTGATATTGGAGGAATTAAAAGACAGCGGCCAGGGCTTCCCTGGTGGCGCAGGGGTTGAGAGCTCGCCTGCCGATGCAGGGGACACGGGTTGGTGTCCTGGTCTGGAAAGATCCCACATGCCGCGGAGCGGCTGGGCCCGTGAGCCATGGCCGCTGAGCCTGCGCGTCCGGGAGAGGCCACAACAGTGAGAGGCCCACGTACCGCAAAAAAAAGAAAAAGAAAAAAAAAAAAAAGACAGCCGCCAGAGGTGGACACAGCAGAGCAGCACTGAAGCCCCGACGTCCCGCAGAAGGCGAGCCGGTGCTCAGAGACGCCCCACGATCATGGGTAGACGCATTTAAAGGGCTTGACAGCGGATCAAATTAAACCCCGATTTTTCCGCAGGACTGACCCCCACCCAGAGGAGGCATCTGGGCACAAACCTCAGCTGTAGCTCCAGGCCCAGAGCGGAGGCCCCGGATGGGGCGTCACCAACCACAGACACAGGGTGCTGCGCACAGTGGTCTCGCCGGCGGGTCAGCCAGACAACAGAGCAGAGCTTCCGTGCCAGCGATTGCGGAGGACGAACGGTGACCGTCGTGCAGACACCCCCACACACGCGCTCGGGCTGTGCCCTCGGGGGGCGTCTGAGGACAAGACAGACATCCTCTGAGGGGACTATGAGTTCTATTGATTTCAGGCCCCTTAACTCACAGGGGTGGACACACTCCAACTCGCAACATAATGAAGAAATTGTATCTGTAATCCCATGTTCCTTCCCAATGCTACACCACCAAGGAACCACTTAAACTACACAGGATCGCACTGTGTAAGAGAGACTGAGAACACGTCTGAGCTGATGAGACAAGCCGCACTGCTGTGAGAGAGACGATGGACGGACAGAGGCGGAGAGAGAGAGAGAGAGAGAGAGACACACATGGACAGACAGACAGAGGGAGGCAGAGGCACACACAGAGAAACACAGGGAGACAGAGAGACATAAAGAGACAGTGACAGAGGGAGATAGATAGGCAGACGGAGAGACAGGGAAACAGAGAGACAGAGACAGATGGACAAACGGAGGGGGAGAGAGAGACAGACACATGGACAGACAGACAGACAGAGGGAGGGAGACAGAGACACACACAGAGGGAGACACACACAGAGAAACACAGAGAGACATAGAGACACAAAGAGACAGTGACAGACAGAGATAGATAGACAGAGAGACAGGGAAACAGAAAGATAGAGACAGACGGACAGATGGAAGGGGAGAGAGAGACAGACACAGGGACAGAGACAGAGAGAGAGACAGACAGAGGCAGAGAGACCAAGAGAGATAGAAGCAGAGACAGAAGCAGAGACAGAGAGACAGAGAGAGACAGAAGCAGAGATAGAAAGAGACAGAGAGACAGAAGCAGAGACAGAGAGACAGAAGCAGAGACAGAGAGACAGAAGCAGAGACAGAGAGACAGAGAAAGACGCGGAGACAGAGAGACGGAGAGAGAGCATGAATATAGACTTACTCTCAGCAAGTTACAGACGCCGGTTATTTCCTTAGCAGTAAAAAGTTAGACCAAAATAAAGGGTCTAAGAAAAAGTCAAAAAATTAATGGGAAAGTTTCAAACAGTGACGAAGAAGCTGAATGAAAACAGTTGTTGACAACCCTTTCCGGAGACACTTTGGGGACACACTTTTTAAGGGGATTTCCACAGTAAAGCAGTGACCATGGGCCCACACAATGATATAGAAAATACAGATACATTTTGAGGAAGAAATCCTGATAGATTTGAAAGGTACTAGGCAGCTAAGCATTAAGTACAAATGTCATTACCGGGTAAACGAGGTGTTTCTGTCACAGAGAAACTGTTGGTTCATGGTTCAAAGGCTTAGGGAAGGGCAGGGGTCTACAACAAGGTCATGAGCGTCGTCCGCCTAGGCCGCCCTGGGACAGCTACACGCCTGCACTTTGAGAAACCCCACCTCTCAGCAGTCAGTCACCCTGCGGAGGACACGATCAGATCCCACCCGGAAAGGTGCGCACACCCCTCCCTGTGGGTCCCGGTGGGCAGCCCCATGGTTTTCCCTGGGAAGGGGGGGCACCCATTCCCTCTGAGGGGAAGCGCCCTCCCCGTGCCCCCCTCGGGGGTCCCAGCAGGACCAGGAGAATGTCCCGCTCATCAGAGAGGATGAATCCCACCCACATCCTAGGCCTGGGGTCTCTCCTCCTTCGGGGGCACCCACCGCCCCTCACCTGCCCGGCACACACAGGCCCTTCCCGTTGAGATCTCCGTGCACGAGCTCACCCCACACCTGCCCACCACCAGGCACACACACGGCACTCCATCCACGTGTCACGGCAACAGCAGGGGTCCAGTGTGCCAACCCCATTCATCTGACACCCAGGGGCCCCGTGCCACCTTGTAACACAGAAGGCACGTGACCTTCTCCGACACTCACGACAACCAAGGGTGGGAAGCACGCCCACGACTGGACAGGAGAAGTCGGGATAGGGGAGCGAGACATGGTATGTCCACAGGAGCCCTGGCCAGGACCCCGACTCGGGTCCCTGACCTCAAGGAGCAGGGAGCCTCAGCGATGCCCTTGACCCCAGGGAAGCTCCCCGTCCCCTCCACCTCGTGTGACAACGAGGCGCAGCTCCCAGCCCCTCCCCCATCCGTGGGTCCCTCCTCTGCTCTTTACTCATCCCCCCCGTCCCTTCCTTAAAGTCCTTTTAGCCACTGTTGTCTTATTTCAAAAGCAGCCCCAAGCTCTAAAGGTAAAACGGGAAAGCTAAGAAGCTGCCTTTTGGTTACGGGGTAAAAGCAACCAGAGGTTGTGCGGGAAGCAGATGAACATATTATGGCTGTTACCCTGCTCCTCGGGCTCCGACAAGCATAAAACGAGAGACAGAGACAGAGAGAGCGAGAGAGGGAGGGTAAGATTGAGAACACCTCCCCTAACATCAGCAGAGGCGAGCCTAGGGTTTAGGGAGAGAACGCAAATACTTAGCGCTACCGGCCCGCTGGGCAAACCCACAGTAACCAACGTCTCTCACAAAGAAAGGAAAAATGACTATATTTAAGAGAGATAACCAACAAGGAGCTGCTGTACAGCACAGGGAATTCTTGCTGAATATTCCGTAATAAGCTAAATGGGAAAAGAATCTGAAATAGATACATGTGTATGTATAACAGAATCACTTGCTGTACACCTGAAACTAACACAGCATTGTTAATGAACTATGCTCCAATATAAAGTAAAAAGTTTTAAAAAAGAAAGTAAAAACGCCCAAAACAAGAAGCCCATGAAGGATCCAACATCTGAAGAAGCTGCTGAAATTCTGAGTCAAGAATTATTTGAGGTTCTCCGTCTAAGGCAGCAGATCCAGGGTTCAAGCCTGTGCCTGTTACAGTCATAACAAGACTGTCCATCCTCGGGGACACTAGGGTTTATGCGATCCCAAATCATACAGTCACAGTACTAAGTATCTGTGTTTATTATTCCTTGCTCTTTTGTGCCCTGGTCATTTCATAAAGATAATAATTTAATATTTTTCTTTTTCATATTGCTGTCTAATTTATAGAACCTTGCCAATGGTAAGAGTGACGAGCATAAAACTGTAATTGAACGGGGAAGCTTTCTGTCTCACTTAACCATGGCTACAGGAAGCAGAGCTGTTTGATCAATCACGAATTCTCTGCATAAAAAGTGCCTAAGAGAAAGAAAAGGAAATCGATCAACTAAAACTGCAGCCCGTGCCACAGGAAACACTGAGGAGTACAAAACGACGTACAGAGAAGAAGTTACAACAGATTCCTGTCTGTGCGTCATCTCTGCCTATAGAGCACGAATGCCTCTGCCTCTGGTCTTGTGCCTTTTGGTGATGGGGTAACCAAAGCTCTTTTCCTTTTGAGCTTGAAGCTGCTTTTGAAATAAAGAGGACAATGGCTGAAAGGATGTTAAGGAAGGGCAAGGGGGAAGGAGTAAAGAGCAGAGAGAGGGAACCACACCCCCAATCACAAGGGAATCTGCCGTGCTCCCAGGGTGAGCACACAACCCAGACCTGCTCCGTCAGTGCAGTCCACACCCGACCACGGCTACCAGCTACTAGTCAGGATGTGCCCGCTTCTCAGTGACCGAAGGTCAGTGTATGGTTTTCCTGGAGCGACGAGACGGGATGGGGGTGGTGAGGCTGCAGCAGCCACAGGCTCCCTGGGGAGAAGGCCGCCTGAGCGATGCACAGCAGCCTGGAGCCAGGTCAGAACCGGAGAGAGAACCACACCCCAAGGCCACCACTGGAGCCCTTAGATCCTGCTTCCAACGACGCGATCCCATCAAGTCCCCGAACATCTGTAAACCACAGTGGGCTGAGCATCTGGCACTCGTAACCAATCAAGTGAGCTACCATTCTAGCCCAGGAAAATGTTGCCTGGCGTCTTCTTCCGGTTCTAAGACAACATCTCACGCCCAGTTTTCCAAGGGGTTTCCAAACGCTCTTGGCAAAGATCATATGCAAAGGAAATTAGCAACAGAGAGCGTTCTTTTTCTTCTTCAAAATGGAAGAACTAGAAGGGAAAACCCAGCAGGAACTAACAGAGCAGGATGAAATCTGCACGCAGTTTCCCACAGATACATGAATGTAAGTGTTGGTAAGATTCCCGGATTGGATCATGTCTCGACAAACAAGGTTAAGCCACAGGGGTACACAGGACCCCGGAAACTACAGGTGATTTGGGAGTTCAAGACCACGGACACAGGACAACCCTCCTGTGAGCTGGGATGCGCCTGACTTTGGGTCTGGGTTGTATTTCAGGGAAGATCTTTCGAGAAGGCGAGAGTCGAGGAAGATGTAAAAAGTGTGATGAAGGTAGCAGGTGACGAGCATCCCCAATCCAAAGACACCTCCTCAGCAAAGGCTCTGAAACAGCCCCGTAGCTGATCATAAAAACGGCTTCCCTGGAGGTCAGCTACTGCCCGAAAGGAATGAGAATTTGGGAGGATGATGGGGAGCAGGGAGGAAAGCTAGGGTTTTCCCTTCTCAGACTTACACTACTGATACAACTTGACAAAAAATCTCACTCTGAGGCATTATAAGAGGGGAAAAGCAACTGCAGGCAGCTGCCGTCTACTTAGGGCCGGTCACTCCCACTGCAAGTGACTTGAGTAAGGATCTGGGGCTTTAAAAAGTGAAGATGGGGCTTCCCTGGTGGCGCAGCGGTTGAGAGTCCGCCTGCCGATGCAGGGGACGCGGGTTCGTGCCCCGGTCCGGGAAGATCCCGCGTGCCGCGGAGCGGCTGGGACCGTGAGTCATGGCCGCTGAGCCTGCGCGTCCGGAGCCTGTGCTCCGCAACGGGAGAGGCCACAGCAGTGAGAGGCCCACGTACCGCAAAAAAAAAAAAAAAAAAAAAGTGAAGATGAGTCGACATAAATTAGTGCAGGACAATCAGTGCCCTTTCTGGATGACTTAAGATGAATTAGAAGGAAAACATCATAGGCAAGTTTCATATATCTTGAGGGGATGAGAAAGGAAATAATTAACTTTGCACCTTCAAATATTCTCATGTTAGAATTTTACCCCAAATATGGTGGAATCAGGGGCACGACAGGAAGCAGCCAGTTGCACTGGATCGGGGGACGACGGACGCAAGGCCTGAGGCGGGGTCAGCACCGGATGGGGTCTCAGAGGCAGAAGGAACACGGCCACCCCCGTGGCCGCGGCGTGGACGGTGCGGGAACAGGAAGACACGCCTCTCCCGCTGGCCCTTCCCTCCTGGGGGTCGGGGCAGAGCAGGTGGTCCTGGGCCCCCGGGCTCCCAGCAGTGCCCGCGAAGCTTCCAGGCAGGGCGGGCCACCTCCACCCTCTCGGGCCACGGTCACTGCACAGGGCCGCACCCTCTGGCACGATTCCAGAATCTCGGGGCCTGAACACCCCACACAGCCCGGACAGCAGCCCGTGAGCCAGGGCCACAAGCCTGTCGCCCGCCGGCCAGCCTCTGCCCGCTTAGACCCCCCCCGCCCCCCAGCACTGCTCGAATGGCCACTTTTCTCTGCCCTTCTCCGGCCTCTCCTCACCCCCCTCACGCCCTTCAGAGCATCTAGAGCCCCAACAGGCCCCGGACTTGCTGCCACACACCCTCTTGTCTCTTTCTGCCCTGTGTGCTTCTCCCTTTCTGGACAGTCTGAATTTATAACCCTAACAACCCCTGGACACAAGACTCCAGCTGCACTTCACCCTTCTTGCAGCTGTGGACGCCCTCATTCTCCATTCACTTCTCTCCAAGGAGGAAGGGTCGGCCCCAGGGTGATAATATGCATCTAGAAATCAAGATTATAAGACTCGTTGTCAAATTATTCAAATTATTTCTGCTTGTAGATGCCCTTTGCTAGATTATTTTCTTAAACAGCTTCATTAATAAAGATGTATTCATAATAATTACAACTTAATGGCCGCTTACTATGGGTCAGAACTATACATATTAACCACCGAACATGCATCCAGAATTCTGTGAAGTGAGAAGAAAATTCCAGAAGAGATGGTGCAGGAGGCCAGGCTGGTTACCGTTTATTTGGGTGCCGTGACCTATGGACGGGCAGAAAATCAAAGGACTCTGGGGAGAGGGGTTAAGGGGAAAGGATCCAGGGACACCATAAATCCTGATCGCAAGGAGTATTAGGCTTCCCGTGGGTGACAAGAAGGCAGGGAGGGTCACCCAGGAAGGGGAGGGGGGAGCACACAGAGGGGACAGGCACGGCTCCCAGCCACCAGGGCAGAAAAGAACAGAATCCCACCTACGAGAGGTATGACCACGTACTTTAGTCTCAACAAACATCACCGATGCCCCCGCACAACCCACACTGAGAAACACACATGCTTGCACACACACAGACATGCATGCAGACCTGTAGGGGTGCACACGTGCATACACACATGCACACCTGCAGCCATGCACACACTTACATACACACATGCACGCCTGTAGCCATGCACACACTTGCATACACACATGCACGCCTGCAGCCGCGCACACACTTGCATACACACATGCACGCCTGCAGCCGTGCACACACACATGCCTGCACACATGCCTACATACATGCATACCTGCAGCCGTGCACACACACGCAGGCACACAGACGCACGCACAGGTTCCCCTACTGTGGACACCAAAGAAGGTGTCCTGCCAAGTGACTCTCAGTCTCTGCCTTGAGGGGCAGCAGGACGACGGGTCCGCCCAGCTGGGGGGTGACGGCTCCGTCCCCGGAGGACGTCAGGTGCTGCACCATGGGGGCAGGTCTGTGGGCCCCTGGGTGGCGCCTGCATGGTCATATACAGCCGTCGGACCCAGGGGGTCAGGACTAAATGGACGTTAAAGATTCTCCCGCTGAGCTCTCCAACGAACCTCCTTCTTGCCTCTGAAGAAACACTCCCGCTGCACAGCTACCCTGAAGAACTCCAACAGGTCAGGAACCTTCGAAACACTGGCCCACAGACGTCCTCACACAGGCCGGGGCCTCTGAGTGCCTCAAGCCTGAGAACAGCACAGTGAGATCCTCAGAAGGGCGACTGGGCATGTCGGGCAGACGAGACTCGAGCAAGCAGGCACCCAGGACAGGGTAAGGTGGCCTCCTTTAAAAAGTGGCCCCATTTTTAAACTTTTCTAAATGTCATCCAACAGTGCGGTCTTATCAATGCGCTTCTTCCACGTAAGCACTGCAGAGGCCTTAATTAAAGCAAGTAGAAATGCTTATCCAATTACAGTAATTATAACATTAATTCATAACATTTAAGCCCTTTTAATAATCCAAAGCGAGTTCACAGTTAATAGCAACTGTTTGATATGCATCATTAGTAAAATGCATTTTTGCCAAAGACGCCTCATCGTCCCGTGGACTTTGTTAGGCACGTGAGCCAGCAGGCAACAGGGCATCAGGCAAGCTGAACTCACCCGTTTCCAACCTGTTTTTCCAGTTCCCAGCTTAGCCCACCTCAGATGCACCTCATTCTTCTATCCTACTGCCCACTACTGCAGCCCCGCTTTGCCACGTGACTTGTCCTCCACGCTTCTCCCCGCCGCCCGCCAGCCAAGCTCACACCCTTCAGGGCCCTGGTGCCTCCGCAGCCCCACTCACTAGACAGGGGCTCAAGGCAGCGACTGCTCAGGGAGGGAAGGGCCCAGCATGCGGCGGAACATCGAGACGAGGTTCTGCTCAGCTCCCGGAAGCTCCCCACTTTCGTAGGGAGGAAACCAGCTAACCCCAAAGAAGGCCTGTGGGTAGGGACCTCCAGGGATCCTGTAACCCGACACACATCAAGCCGCCTCCAGTCTCCTGACATCCTAGGTCAGAACACACAACCAACCTCAAGACCCTCAGGAAAATAGCCAGTGGGAAGCCCATCAGTAAACACTTACCTCCGGGGCCAACAGAAACAAGCAGCTATTGCTTGCTGGGCCTTGGTGCACCCCCTGCCAGGCCCTGAGCCGAGCTGGGCCAGAGTCGGGAGGAAGGCGGGACCCACGCCCTGTCGGGAAAACCTTGGAGGTGACAGACGGGAGCCTGACGCAGAAACCACCACATGAAAACACGGCAGGGCCCCCAGGACACCAAGTGTCGGTGAGGGTTTGGTGTGCCTGGAACTCTCGGCATTGCCGGATGGGACATAAGAAAGAGCGACACGCAGAGGACTGCGCGCACCTCTCCAAAAGTTAAACCCACAAGTGTGGCCCAGCAGCTCCCCTCCCGGTAGTTACCCAAGAGAAATGCAAACCTATGTCCGCAGAATGGCCCACCTCATCCACGAAAGCCAAACGCTGGTAACGACCCACAGAGATGGGACAAACAACGCCGTGGTCTGTTCATGGTCATACAGTGGAGTCCTCACCATAGTAAAAGGAAACGGCTATTGACTGGCGTTCAACAACGTGAAAAAATCTTAAACACGTTACGTTGAGTGAAAGAAACCAAACAGTAAAGCGCAATCTGTATGGACCCATTTTGTTGTCAAGAACAGGCACATCTACTCTATGGTGACAGAGGTTGGAAAGTAATCGTCTCTGGGGGCCTCTGGGAGGGGGCGCTTCCTAGAAATGGGTACAAAGGAGGTTTCTGGGGTTATGGTCTCTACTGCGTTTGGGAGGGTAGTTACGTGGTTATGTCACATTCACTACCGGTCCATTTTATTGCATGTAAATCATTCCTCAGTAAAAACTTATCAAAGAAGTGATGTCAGGTGTCCCGATGGGAATTAACTGAAGCTCAAGACGGGGCCTGCAGACAGGCGCTGGCAGGTAGGGGGGCTGCACAGATAAAGGGCCCCTTACCCGTGCCTGAAAGGGAACAAAAAGGGCCAGATGAGTTGTTGGGGAGCATCTGATGCCACGAGGCTTTAGGGGGGGAGGGAAGGTGGTCCCAGGAGAGACACCTGGTGGAGGGCCGTGCGGGGTCCAGCAGAGAGCAGGCCAGGGGGCGGGGCTGGGAGGGGAGCTGAGCACCGGGCACCTGCGGCTGCAGAACTGGGCAGGGGTCAGGGGTCAGGTCGCGGAAAGACTTACAGGTCGTGCCAAAGGGGTCTCAATTCCCCTACTGGAGGCTGGGAGCTGGCGAAGGATTTTAAGCAGGGGAACGAGGCGATGGATCGGGCCTGTGCTTTCGTGAAGGACAAATGATGGGGCCCTGAGACCACTGCAGAGGAATCCGCTCGGACTGAAACAGTGACCAGAGAAAAGCAGTGAGGGCTGAGCCAGGGCAGCAGCTCTAGGGATGAAGCACCAGCAGGAAGGACAGCTCTCCCCAGACCCCCGGATATCACATTAAAGGCTTCTAAATGGCGCTTAAAATCAAGAAAGAATCCAACCAGCCGCACAGAAATCCTGAGGACTTCCTGAAAAGCAGAGATCAGTTTGGACGGCTCGTGGGCCACGCGAAGCGGCGAGAAAGTGGCCGTGAGGACGCAGAGAGCAGGCGGGTCCCGGGCAACACAGCTCGTCCTCACTGTAGGGGTCCCCAGGCCTGAACTCCCCTACTTTGTTCAGGCTTAAGTTACAGTGCTATTCGCCATGGGAACGGATCAATAACAGATAGCAAATAGGTGTCTTTCAACAGACACACACGTAAGACAAGGTCTAACCGGCTGACGGAAACGTGACGTGAGTCCGCTGATTCCTAGTCTGCAGCGGTTTCACAGAGTACAGCCATCAAAGGAGGAAACGCACGTAGGCTCCCTAAACAGTCGCCCCTCCCTGGGGTGCTGTGCTAGGGCATGGGCTGCTGGGCCTCTCCCCGGGCTGCCCAGAGGGCTCCAGGGCGGCCCGTCAGCCACTGTGACCCAGGACCCAGCACAGGTCACTGTCACGGCACACGAGGCAGACGGTTCTGCTGACTCAGGTCCGGGGAATGATTCCGGTTGTTAGAAACAGTTCCCGCCATCAGGCCCGTGCGATTTCAGAAGCACAGATGGACAGATGACCCGGATCATTCAGCACGAGGACATCACGCCATGAGGACAGGACACCCGATTCAACCAACAGAAAGAGAAACAGAGAAGCAGCCCTCGTGACACCAACGTGGTGACAACAGGTGGCAGGAAGCACTGTGCCAAGTTCTGTGGAAAGGTCTGAATAGAGGCGTCGGAAACGAAAACATAATAATCATGATAAAACAGGAGGAGAGGCTGGGGACGCCGAAGGGCAGTTACTGAGCTGCAGGGCAGGCGAGGCTTCCACTGGAAAACCGCACACGGTGCGGGGTTTGACAAACACGAGGTGACAGGCAGGAGGAATGACTCCAGGACCCGATGCCTGTCCAACAGGACTTGCAACGGGAGACCAGAGAGAGCACGAAGGAGGAGAAGACAGAGAGAAGACAGTTTCCCGAACACAAAGGGAAAGCGGCAGCTGGAGCTTGAAGGTGCCCGAGGGCAGCAGGAGACAAGACAGAGCAGGACTCCAGCCAGGACGGCGGGGGCACAGCCCCGTGAAACTCCGAAGATCAGATCAAATCAGGGCGGGAAGGGCGCGGGTCACCCATGAGGAAGAAAGACGACGAGGTGCAATCAGACCTCAGGCACATGGCCGTGGCTGTGAAGGGTAATGACTGAAGTTTCATTCCAGCACTCAGTAAAATTAGATTTTACGTGGGAATAAAATATTTTTAGTCACCGAAGGACTCTGAAAGCTTTCCCACTCACAGATGTTAACAAAGGCCCTCTCCAGAAGACAGACGCCAGCAAAGTGAAAAATGAATAAAAATTAAGGAGGAGACACGGGAGAAGAGCCAGCGGCAGATGAAGCCGGGAAGGAGGCGGAGGGCACGGCGGACAGGCCGCAGCCAGGCCGGAACGTCCGGCTGAGGGTCACTGGAACTGAGGCTCAGATAAAACTATGTACGTGTGCTCAACCTCACCAGTGATCTGGGAATTAATTAAAATCATGGTATGACAACTCTTCATCAGAGCAGAAATCGTAGAAGGTGGCTAAAATTCAAACTGGTAAACACTTTATCCATCAAAGTCACAGGCATGAATATTCATTGATTCAGCAATTCCACACATTCACAAAGATGAGTATGCAAGGTTGACTATTATAGCATTGCTTATTCTAGGAAGAAAGAAACAGAAACGACCTACGTGCCCATCACCAGGAGAATGGTTAAGCAGATCACAACACATCCACACCACAACGTGCTGTGCAAATAAAGCCGGGAAGGAAAGGCAGCTAAAGAGACGTGACAACGAAACGTAAATCTGATCCTCACCTGGAGTCTGTACAAAAGGGAAAAAGGCGATAAAAGACATGATTGGGTCAATTGACAAAACTGGGGTGTGGGTGGTACATTAGCTAAACACACTGTATGATGTAAAGTTGACACTGATCCCTGTACTGTGACTATGGACTGACTGTCCCTATTTCTGAGAAACACGTACTGAAGGATCTAGAGGTGACCTGCAAGGACATTTGCCACTTACGCTCACGTGGTTCACAAAAAACATACGGTCTATGTGAGCCGGTGTGCAGAGAAAGGAGCGTGACAAAACAGTGACAACGGGTGAATGTGGGTGAGATGCAATGGGTGTCTTTCTACTGTTCCTTTCTTGAAATTTTCCTCAGTTTGAAATTAAAAGGTTTGAAATAAAAAGGTTTCTTTAAAGGAATAAAGTAGATTTTTATTCACATACATTAAAATGGAAAGCTGTTTGGCACATTAAGTGAGAAAACTGGCTGGAGAACACAATGCACAGCACGATCTCATTTATGTTAGAAATCTACACAGGGACACAAATATACATTCATAATGTATATACAGTTATTCGTACAAGTACAAAAAGACGCAGTTACATCTAGGGAAGATGAGCACTTGGGGGGCTTAGAAATTTTGCATTCAACTGTGAATTACCTGGACTATTTTCAAATCTCTTAAAAACATACTCTCTGTTGAATTGTTTTCACTTGACAACACTGGCGGGAGTGGAGAGAGATGAAGATTGTGGCGAAGGTGATGACCCCGGCTGCCCCCAGCTTTTCACTGCACAGAACCAGCTGGTCACATGCTCCCAGCATCAGGAGTGGAAGCGTCATTCACTCAGAAAACACGCAAGACGCCAACGATGGTTCCGTCGAGGTGCTGGGATTACAACTGATCGTCGCGTTCTTCTTTGTACTTTTCAGTACCCTCCAAGTTTTCTACAGTGCACTTGTATTACTTTGAAAATTGGGCAAATTATATATGGTTTATATATATATAACATAATATATTATCTAATTAAATCTCCAACGTTAATTGTAACAAAGGATGGTTCAAAAGCATGTGTCAAATGAAGGTGAAAACGTGGAGAGAGCACGCGGGCTTTTTCCCCAGAAAGAAGCAGGGAAATGGGGAAGCGCACTGCTGGCTTCCTGGCAGCAGAGGCCACGTGCAATTCTGTTGCAGGAGGGGGTCTGCCCAGAGTCTACCCTGGGCGTCGGGGTAAACCTACCACCCTGGCCACCTGGGCCTCCCTCCCCCAAGTGCCACGCAGCTGCCCAGGCATCCCGACCCTCACGCCCCCACGTTCATAAAGTATCTTCATCTTTCACAGACGAAAACCACCAAGCAGCAGGAAGAGAGTACTTCAGCACTCGAGGGTAGGAAGTGGAATCAGATCATACGTGTCACCGACTCAGCCTCTTTGCACTTGGTCACGTCATCCCCACCCCACCGTCACTTCCCCTTCATCCGTCCTGTCGTTCCTGGACGTCCAAGACACCCTTCACTCATTGCCCTGGAAACACGGCCTCGGAGCCCCCCGGGAACAAATGTTCCCCTCTCCCCTTCCCGTCCAGTCCTGTCAACCTCTGAGGCCCTGACAGATCCAAAATCCCCCAGGACCCGCGAAAGGGATCCTTCCTCCTTCATGACCTTCCATCCTGTGGCCCCAGCAGGAAGGGCCAGCCCGGACCCCAGGGGGTGGTCTGTGGTCATCACCACCATCCCGGCCGGGGATGTCCCCAACTTCCACAGGAGGAAACGGACTGCCGGCCACACCACTCGTTCCAGGGAGACCTCAGGGTCATATCCCGGGCCAGGTGCCCGGGCAGGCCTGTGCTTCCCTCCCAGAGCCGGACGAGGGGGCCCGGGCCTGCAGGGCCCTGACACCCCCATAAGGACGCCCTGAAGCCAGAACGTCCGACCCACAAGCAGCAGCCTGAGGGTGGGCGCAGAGGCTCCCCGAGGCGGTCCGAGTCCGGGGCCCGAGTCCCGTTTGTGGCCCCTTGGGCGGGACCTCCCTGCAGCCTGAGCCAGGGAGAGGCAGCCGGAGCTGGGCAGGGGTGGGGGTGGGGGGGCCGGGGGGGTCACCAGGGCCCCGAGGGGGCAGGATGAGACGGCACTGCACCTGTAACGCCAGGACGTCATCCAACCACGGCCGAGGTCTGTTCCCTCTTCCCCACGTCAGGGGTCACGCTACAGCGATCGAGAAGTAAGGCGTGCACGGGGCCGGGCCTCAAAGATGCTTGCCCCTGGGTTTTTATAGGATTGGGGGGAAATATTACACAACCTTGCATGTTTTCAAATTGGCATCTAATATTCTCCATAAATTCAAGTGTCAAAGGACATAAAACCTGGTATAATTGACATTGGACATTTTGAGAGAAAGCTCACGTCACACGTCTCAGCTGGAGCCTAAATGCTGTATAGCCTTGATACCAGCCACCATCCGCGTAAAAACACGTGAGCAAGCTGGTCTCTGACGGTCTAAAGCATTACATCTCTCATTTGTGCTCTTAAACTCTCATTTTCATCCCACCTTCCCCACAGAACTGAATCCTGCTCAGACAGATTTAGGTTCGAAAGCCTGTTTCTCAGCACGCGCACACACGCGCATGTATACATGTATGTATATAAAGTCAGAAATGTATTGCTCAAGTTTATGTGACATAAAGGTTGCAAATAATAATTTCCACCTGACTAAATTTTCATGACCTTTAGACTTGCATAATTGACCCCAAAATAGAAAATATATTATAAATTTTGGTGAATTTTTTTTTTTTTTTGGCCACACGGCTTGAGGGATATTAGTTCCCTGACCAGGGATTGAACCCGGGCCCTTGGCAGTGAGCATGCAGAGTCCTAACCACTGGAGTGCCAGGGAATTCCCTGCTGAAGGAGTATTAAATATTAACATTTAAAATTTAATTGGAAATGCATCTCCATGAGATAGAGATTTTTTTTCCAATCATTAGTGTGTCCATTGATAAATATTACTTTTTAGTGAAGGAAACAGTTCAGCATCAATGACTTTTTCAATAGCTGTAAGTACAGAGAAACTTACATTAACAAGTGGGTGACAATGTAACAAGCACCTTGTTATGGCAATGACCCTCAATTCTACCATCAAAAATATCTTTGTTAATTAGCTACCAACTCTATTTCATCCTCTTTCAATTATGTTGAAAGCAGGTAAGGAGACACCAAAAATAATTTGTACCTACTCATTAGAGTCATTAACTTTGTCAACGGCAACACTGTTGTCTTTCCCCGATGGCCTCTCCTACCCAGCAACACGCAGAGATTCAGGATGATGGGTGCAGACCTTGCCTTTACGAAGTGGGAGAAAGGTGGAAATGAGACCAGAGGAGAAAAGAGAGGTTCAAGCATAACAAACACTTTCTTAGATTAATATATTTTAGGGAAAAAAAGCACATATGAAACTTACAATCAGGAAATTAATTTCCTTAAAACACTCTCATCGTGTTCTCCATAAAAAGCCTGATGCACTGACAGAAGGAGCACCTCATTTTGAAGACACTGAATTAAGAAAAAGAAATAACACAAATTCCCTTTCCTACCTAAAATGTCAAGAATCTATCTGCCTTTTGAACTCAGCTTTGTAAACTCAGAAAACAGTCCCAGTGATATTTCCCCATGTACACAAGCTCATGAGATTACTTTAAAAATATGAAAACCATACTAAACCAAGATAAGTGACAGATGCTCACGTGCCTCTTAACCCCCTGAACTGTGTTCTCCTGCTAGAAGGAGCTGCAAAGCACCTTCTGCAGCGTTTCTAAGCAATTCAGTCTCAAGCAGCAGCAGGCAGAGGCACGCGTATTAACACCTGGGGACGTTTCAGGAACCGTTTGCAAGCAGACTTAAAATCTGCCTTGGTCACAGGATTCTTTCACTGTTAAAGTATTTCCTAGAAAAATCACAGTCTTCAGGGTAACCCAAGTGACTTGGGCAACTTTACTTAACCCTGCAATAACTGATGACTCCTTCCAACTGTCCCAGACATCGTGCTGTCATAGTTCGACTTTCCTGGATAAGATGGGCAGCCACGCAAAATGTCTGAGCCACTGGTGTGCGCTGAGATGTTTGGGGTGAGTACCTATGGCTTGTCATGTATAGTTGACAGCACCATGAGAGGTGAAGGGGACCTGGGGTGCCCTTGAAATCCCCTGAGGAGGGCTTGTACTTGAGGACAGGGGGAGGGGGAAGGGTAAGCTGGGACGAAGTGAGAGAGTGGCATGGACATATATACACTACCAAATGTAAAATAGATGGCTAGTGGGAAGCAGCTGCATAGCACAGGGAGATCAGCTCAGTGCTTTGTGACCACGTAGAGGTGTGGGACAGGGAGGGTGGGAGGGAGACACAAGAGGGAGGGGATATGGGGATACATGTATACATATAGCTGATTCACTTTGTTATACAGCAGAAACTAACACAACATTGTAAAGCAATTATACTCCAATAAAGATGATAAAAAAGAAAAAAAGAAAAAAGAAATAGTTCTAAACCAGAAATATTCTAAGTTAGGCATGTGACTGGCAGATATAAGTTCATGCTCAAAGAGCCCTCAATTACCTTGACATATAAGCTATAACTTCAGGTTTCAAAGTGTTGATTGGAATTTTCTGTAACAGTAATGTAACCCAAATTTGTTTGGGTTTGTTTCTCAAGTCTTTTTATGAAGAATTAAAATATTTTTTCGAGCATTAAAATTAAGCAGTGCGTGATCTACAGATCTAATGCAATCCTTATCAATATACCAATGGCATTTTTTTCACAGAACTAGAACAAATAATTTTAAAATGTCTATGGAAACATAAAAGACCCTGAATAGCTAAAACAATCTTGAGAAAGAAGAGCAGAGCTAAAGGAATCACACTCCCTGACTTCACACTATACTACAAAGCAACATTAACCAAAACAGTATGGTACTGGCACAAAAACAGACACATAGATCAATGCATCAGGATAGAGAGCCCAGAAATAAACCCACATCTCTGGTCAATTAATCTACAACAAGGCAACAACATACAATGGAGAAAAGTCAGTCCCTTCAATAAGTGGTGCTGGGAAAACTGGACAGCTACACGTCCATGACATCAATTAGAACATTCCCTAACACCATATACAAAAATAAACTCAAAATGGATTAAAGACCTAAATGTAAGACCAGACACCATGAAACTCCTAGAGGAAAACATAGGCAAAACCCTCTTTGACATAAACCGTAGTGATTTTTTCTGGATCTGTGTCCTAAAGCAAAGGAAATAAAAGCAAAAATAAACAAATGGGACCTAATTAAATTTAAAAGCTTTTGCACAGCAAAGGAAACCATTAACAAAATGAAAAGACAACCTACTGAATGGGAGAAAATATCTGTAAATGATATGACCAGTAAGGGGTTAATATCCAACATATATGAACAGCTCATACAACTCAACATCAAAAAAAAAGCCAGTTAAAAACTGGGCAGAAGACCTGAATAGACATTTTTCCAAAGAAGACATACAGATGGTCAACAAGCCCATGAAAAGATGCTCAACATCGTTAATCATTAGGGAAATGCAAATCAAAACCACAATGAGATGTCACCTTACACTTGTCAGGATGGCCATCATCAAAAAGAACACAAATCACAAATTTTAGAGAAGATGTGGAGAAAAGGGAACCCTCCTATACTGTTGGCGGGAATGTAATTTGGTGCAGTCATTATGGAAAACAGTATGAAGTTCTCCTTGAAAAACTAAAAACAGAGTTGCCATACGATCCAGCAATTCCACTCTTGGGTATATATCTGAAACAAACACACACACTAATTCAGAAAGATACATGCACCCCAATGTTCACAGAAGCACTGTCTACGATATGTAAACAGCCAAGAGATGGAAGCAACCTAATTATCCATCAACAGACGAGTGAATAAAGAAGATATGGTATATATATATACAATGGAATACTACTCAGCCCTAAAAAAGAATGGAATTTTGCCATTTGCAGCAACCTGGATGGACTTGGAGGGTATTATGCTTAGTGAAATAAGTCAAACAGAGAAAGACAAATACTGTATGATATCACTTATATGTGGAATCTAAAAAATACAACAAATTAGTGAATATAACAAAAAAGAAGCACACTTGGGCTTCCCTGATGGCGCAGTGGTTGAGAATCTGCCTGCCAATGCAGGGGACACGGTTTTGAGCCCTGGTCCCCTGGTGTGTATAACACAGGGATATAGCCAGTTTTATAATAACTATAAATGGAGTATAATCTTCAAAAATTGTGAATCACTATATTGTACACCTGTAACTTATATAATATTGTACATCAATTTTTTTAAATTCTGCAATGAAAAAACAATAATAATAAAAATATATAGGGGACTTCCCTGGTGGTGCAGTGGTTAAGAATCCGCCTGCCAATGCAGGGGACACAGGTTCGATCCCTGGTCCGGAAGATCCCACATGCCGTGGAGCCACAAAGCCCGTGTGCCACAACTACTGAGGCCACGCACCACAACTACTGAAGCCTGCACGCCTAGAGCCTGTGCTCCACAACAAGGGAAACCACCACAATGAGAAGCCCATGTACTACAACGAAGAGTAGCCCCCACTCACCTCAACTAGAGAAAGCCTGTGCGCAGCTACGAAGACCCAACGTGGCCAAAAAGTAAAATATAAAAAAAAATATAGGACAAGAAAAAATTAACTAGTGCATGAATATTGACTAAGAATTGAGGACGGTTAACTTTAAAATATTGATCACATGAAATAACTGCAAGCATCTCGATATTATAATATTTAGGAATTTATAAAAAATTGGTAGTCTACTGAGACAGTGTATTTGTTATGTGTCATCAACCCCAAAGGCAGTCTGAAGCCTTGCATGGTTTGAAAGGAGAATTCATGCAAGACGTCTACCAAGGTCCCACCAGTCATTAGAAGTTAACTGTGTGATTCCGCTGAGCAGGAGCCAGCCCCCATCTCTTGAATCATAGTGTTATCATCTCCTAAATGCATTCAACTCTTCCCTCTTAACATCACAAACAAAAATTACAGCACAAGAATTGGGTTACATACTGGTTGCCGCAGAAAATTCTAACAAACATATGTCAGGAAGTGAGGCTGTAGTTCCCATAGCAACAATCACAGGGGCCCTTAGACCGATTCTGTGCATTTGTGTTGTTTGACTCTAAGAAGTAACTTAATTCCTTAACGTGTCATGTAAACATTCAACCAAAACCCTGTGTCACATGAATTCCTTTCTTCCTTTTGTGTAAATGGTCATAGAGCCCTGTAACCACCATCACCCTCCACATTCACAGAACTAATGTGGTGCTTTAACAACACTTCATTTTTTTTATTAACATCTTTATTGGAGTAAAATTGCTTAACAATGGTGTGTTAGTTTCTGCTGTATAACAAAGTGAATCAGGTATACGTATACATATATCCCCATATCTCCTCCCTCTTGCGTCTCCCTCCCACCCTCCCTCTAGGTGGTCACAGCACCAAGCTGATCCCGCCATGCGATGCAGCTGCTTCCCACTAGCTATCTATTTACATTTGATAGAGTATATATGTCAATGCTACTCTCTCACTTCATCCCAGCTTACCCTTCCCACTCCCCATGTCCTCAAATCCATTCTCTACGTCTGGGTCTTTATTCCTGTCCTACCCCTAGGTTCTTCAGAAACTTTTTATTTTTTACATTCCATATACATGTGTTAGCATATGGTATTTGTTTTTCTCTTTCTGACTTACTTCACTCTGTATGACAGCCTCTAGGTCCATCCACCTCACTACACATAACTCAATTTCGTTCCTTTTTATGGCTGAGTAATATTCCATTTTTATATGTGCCACATCTTCTTTATCATCTGTCGATGGACACTTAGGTTGCTTCCATGTCCTGGCTATTGTAAATAGAGCTGCAGTGAACATTGTGGTACATGACTCTTTTTGAATGATGGTTTTCTCAGGGCATATACCCAGTGGTGGGATTGCTGGGTCGTATGGTAGTTCTATTTGTAGTTTTTTAAGGAACCTCCATACTGTTCTCCATAGTGGCTGTATCAATTTACATTCCCACCAAGAGTGCAAGAGGGTTCCCTTTTCTCCACACACTCTCCAGCATTTATTGTTTGTAGATATTTTGGATTATGGCCATTCTGACTGGTGTGAGGTGATACCTCATTGTAGTTCTGATTTGCATTTCTCTAATGATTAGTGATGTTGAGCATTCTTTCATATGTTTGTTGGCAATCTGCATATCTTCTTTGGAGAAATGTCTATTTAGGTCTTCTACCCATTTTTGGATTGGGTTGTTTGTTTTTTTGATATTGAGCTGCATGAGCTGCTTGTAAATTTTGGAGATGAATCCTTTGTCAGTTGCTTCATTTGCAAATATTTTCTCCTATTCTGAGGGTTGTCTTTTCATATTGTTTATAGTTTCCTTTGTTGTGCAAAAGCTCTTAAGTTTCATTAGGTCCCATTTGTTTATTTTTGTTTTTATTTCCATTTCTCTAGGAGGTGGGTCAAAAAGAATCTTGCTGTGATTTACGTCATAGAGTGTTCTGCCTATGTTTTCCTCTAAGAGTTTTATAGTGTCCAGTCTTACATTTAGGTCTTTAATTCATTTTGAGTTTATTTTTGTGTATGGTGTTAGGGAGTGTTCTAATTTCATTCTTTTTTTTTTTTTTTTTGCGGTACACGGGTCTCTCACTGCTGTGGCCTCTCCTGTTGCAGAGCACAGGCTCCAGACGTGCAGGCTCAGTGGCCATGGCTACGGGCCCAGCCGCTCCACGGCATGTGGGATCTTCCCAGACCGGGGCACGAACCCGTGTCCCCTGCATCGGCAGGCGGACTCTCAACCACTGCGCCACCAGGGAAGCCCCTAATTTCATTCTTTTACATGTAGCTGTCCAGTTTTCCCAGCACCACTTATTGAAAAGAGGCTGTCTTTTCTCCATTGTATATTCTTGCCTCCTTTATCAAAGATAGGTGACCATATGTGCGTGGGTCTATCTCTGGGCTTTCTATCCTGTTCCATTGATCTATATTTCTGTTTTTGTGCCAGTATCATACTGTCTTGATTACTGTAGCTTTGTAGTATAGTCTGAAGTCCAGGAGCCTGATTCCTCCAGCTCCGTTTTTCTTTCTCAAGATTGCTTTGGCTATTCGAGGTCTTTTGTGTTTCCATACAAATTGTGAAATTTTTCAACACTTCATTTTTAAGAGGGATGTGAACACTAATAAATTAATTATAGCACTTAATCACAGGTGTAGTGAGTGTCAAGTGTTTTCACATTTTCATTCACTGTTTGCATTTTAAGCTATTTAATTTTTTAAAAACCCTGAGGTAATATTAAGTTTTTTTCTTTAATGTTTTTTGCCCTTCTATGAGTATCATTAGGAATCAAACCTCTTTATTAACAAGAGTCAAGAAATAATAAGGAAAAATGTTAATTGCATTTAGACAATGGAGAAAATATAGGCAAAAATTTTTAACACAAAATTTTAATATTCAATTAATATAATGCATTTATAAATTTGACCCTATAAGGTGTACTAGGCCAAGCAATTTAGTACTTATTAATAATAAATATGAAATGTTAAAACAAATAAATGCTAGTAGAATCCTTAACAGACATGTGACTAATGTAAATAAAGGTGACTCGATAACAAAAGTTTAAAAAATGGTTATATATACATTTTTTCATAACTGACCTCAAACAAAATTAAAAAGTGCTTTTAAAGTCATAAATCACAAACAGGCCAAATGGGTGAAGGGGGTCAAAAGATGCAAACTTCCAGTTATAAAAGAAATAATTCCTGGGATGTAATGTACTGCCTGGTGGGTTAATAATTCTATATTGCATATTTGAAAGTTGCTGAGAGTACATCCTAAAAGTCCTCATCACAAGTAGAAAACAAAAAATGTGTAACTATATGTGGTGATGGATGGTAACTAGACTTATTGTGGTGATCATTTCACAATATATACAAATATTGAGTCATTATGTTGTACACCTGAAACTAACATTATGGTATGTGTCAATTTAAAAAAAAAAAAAATCACAAACACTACACAACTGCATGGAGTTAACAGTAATTCCCTCCAAATGCTGCTTCCCCTTATACACAATCTAACACAAGTGGATTTATCTTGGTACTCTTTGTTGACATCTTCAATAATTTGTATTCTGGTACAGGAGAGATCCCTTCCAGCCCTTAGAAAAGGGATTTGACATTGTGATATAGTAAGACAAGTATGATTGGTCTCCATCCCAGTTGCTGGCAGAAGAGTTTCTAAAACCCTTGGAATTTCTGAGTGAGACAGGTAAAAGGAGAGTCTTTGTTATTCGTAACAAGCCCCTTTCAACCCACCTGAGCTATGCTAATGGAGTGATTCTAGGAGGATGCGGGCTGGTTGTCAAGGGAACCAGCTGATTAGAGGGTTGGAACTTTCCGCCCCACCCCCGACTTCCAAGAGGGGAGAGGGGCTGGGGACTGAGTTAAATCACCAGCCGCCAATGATTTAATCAATCGTGCTTCTGCAGTGGAACCTCCAAGAAAACTCTCAAGGAAGGGTTCAGAGGCCCTTGGTGGACCCGGGGAGGGGCAGGGGAGGGGGTTGGTGTATCCAGAGGGCAGGGAAGCCCCTGCCCTCCTCACCCCTCACTCTGTGTGTCTCTTCCTCTCTACCACCTGGCTGTTGCTGAGTTGTATCTTTTATAACACCTTCTTGTGTTCTGTGGGTTGCAGCAAATTATTGAACCCAAAGAAGGGATCATGGGAACCCCAATTTGCAGCCAGTCAAAAGTACAGGTGATAACCTGGGACTTGCTGCTGCATCGCGAGGTGGTGAGGTCCTGTGGGCTGAGCCCTTAACCTTCGGGTCTGTGGTGACGCTGAGAGCTAGTGTCAGAACTGAATTAAACTCTGGACACCCAGCTGGTGTCGGGAGACTTGCTGGTTGGTGCAGGAAAACCCACACTTTTGGTGTCAGAAGTGCTGTCGGGAGAAACAGATCAGGGGCAAACGGAAAGCAAAGAGGCTGGAAGACTCTGCAGTGACCCCAGCAGACGACACGAGGAGGCAGGAGCAGACATCCTCTGTCACTAAGACGGGAGGTGCAGGCACGCAGGGGGCTGGAGGGCACATGATGGCAGAAAGAAGGTTCTGGAACCCAGAGAACATAAGTCACCCTCACCTTCCTAGAATAACTTCTTAGAACAACTTGGCAGATCTGTGAAAACACACAGGCAGACCTCAGAGCTACTGCAGGTTTGACTCCAGACCTCCTCAATAAAGCAAATATCATGATAAAGTGAGTCACGAATTTTTTTGTTTCCCAGTGCATATAAAGTTATGTTTACTCTAGACTGTAGTCCATTAAGTGTGCAACAGCATTATGTCTACAAAAAAGGTACAGACCTTAATTTTAAAATACTTTACTAGGGACTTCCCTGGTGGCGCAGTGGTTAAGAATCCACCTGCCAATGCAGGGGAAACGGGTTTGAGCCCTGGTCTGGGAAGATCCCACACACCGTGGAGCAACGAAGTCCGGGTGCCACAACTACTGAGCCCTCATGCCACAACTACTGAAGCCTGCACACCTAGAGCCCGTGCTCCGTGACAAAGAGAAGCCACTGCAATGAGAAGTTCATGCACTGCAACAAAGAGTAGCCCCTGCTCACCTCAACTAGAGAAAGCCCGTGCTCAGCGATGAAGACCCAATGCAGCCAAAAATAAATAAATTTATTTAAAAAAAATGCTAACCATCATCTGAGCCTTCAGCGAGTCATAGCAGTAACATCAAAGATCACTGATCACAGATACCATAACAAATATAATCATAATGAAAACCTTGAACTATTTTAAGAATTACCAAAATGTGACACTGACACAGAGACACAAAGCACGCAAATGCAGTTAGAGAAATGCCACCAATAGAATTGCTTGAAGGGCTGCCACAAACCTTCAATTTGTAAAAAAGGCAGTGTCTGAGAAGCGCAGTAAACCCAGGTCTGCCTGTATTGTGCTTCCCCTTTACCCAATATTCCAAAGATGCTCCCAGCTGCACTGCTGTGAAACACACAGCTTGAAACCCCGTGTGTGCGTGTGTGTGAGTGCATGTGTGTGTGTGTGTGTGTGTGTGCACGCGTGCTAACGCCTAGATGCATTCTGCTTGTGCTGTATGGACTCTAGGCTATTCATCCACTAAAAGGAGTAAAGACCTGTATGCACTTAGGTAGAGAACCCTCCAATGTGCGCCGGTAGGGGAATGAAGTTTTTTGCAGAAAACATAATCACATTTATGTTACAAAAAGCCGTTTGTGGGCAAAGGACCGGGTCCAGAACTATCCTGCCCAATACAACACCCAATAACCACATGTTTCTCGAGCACCTGGGGTGTGGTTAGTCCAAATGAGATGTACCGTGGTGTAAAACGTCAGATTTAGAAAGCTTAGTACAAAAAGAATGTAAAAAGCTTTCTTGATTATTTTATAAGGATAATAAAATGAGGTAATAATATTGAAACTTGGCTTAAACAAAATATGTTATTAAACATAATTTCACCTGTTTCTTTTCCCTTGTTTTAATATGGCTTCTAGTGAATTTAAAATCAGGTAGTACCTCCAATATTTCTTTTGGACACACAGTCTAGTAGGTACTCACCATGGACTGGATTGGAGAGGGGAAAATTCTCATTCTTTATATACTTCTGTGCTGTTTTAATGTTTATGGTAAATAGAAATTACTTCCATAACTTTTAAACAAAGTGATTTTTAAAAGAAGAAGGGCTCCTGAAGTTTAATTTGATTCACCTTATGCTAGGGAAGCTCCACAGAGGCTGCCACAGCTGTGTTAAATATGTCTGAGCTCTGGGTGGTCGGTATAGATGATGGTGGTGCTGGTATTTTTACTATTATCAACATCATCATCACCATCACCATCATCATCACCATCATCATCATGACCATCATCATCATCACCATCATTATCATCACCACCACCATCGTCACCATCACCATCATCACCATCATCACCACCACCATCACCATCATGATCATGATCATCTAAACTACCCAGATTAGTACTGAACACCTTTTAACTTGGGACTGAGAGTCATCCCTATAATCCACATATTCTAGATATGAAGCAATTAAACAGCAAACACTCAGCGTCACAGCTGGCAGACCCATCTTAAACCAGCCTCGGGGGGCACAGGGACATGAGGTAGTTGAAGAGAGTAGTAAAAACCAAAAGGGCTTCTGAAGGAGTTTCTCTCCACTTAACAAGGGAGACCCACCCAATTTTCCTATGAAACTTATTTTGATCTCAGTGTTAACAGATGTCTCTAGATGCATTTATGAAAAGCATTTGCAAAACATTTTAAAATGTTTTAAAAGCATTTTAAAAATGACACTTTTGAGTATTTGCACAATATTCCTGGAGGCATTTTCAAGTAAATATGGCCGGAAAAGTAGAAATACACATGATGACGTCTTTAGAGTTTATGGGAATTTAAGCCATCATGGACATAAACTAAGGACCAGTCCCATCATGACAGCGCAAGGAGCGCTGGGTGAGATCAAAGCCAGGGCAGGAGTCAAGAGCTCGGACAGCAGACAATTCAACCTGTACGTCCTGTTGCTGGGTTCAGAGAGTGATGCTTGCTCTGAAGATACTTTTGTTGACTTTAATCCAAGTCCCCCGAATAAAAAGATCATCTAAAGGTAGTTTTTATTCATGTTCCCTACCAGGACCAGGTCGACACGCCGTACAGAAAACTGACCCAGATTTCCACTGGGTGTGAGGACTGTGGATCCATTCAAAAAACTCACCGTGCTTTTCACAACATACAGTTTTTAAACCAAAATCGGGCTGAGGGGGCAAATGTTTGTCCTGCAGTGGACAAGAGGAATGGGTCCTCATCTGATCGTGCAGTGCCCTCCTCGGAAGCGGTGCTGCCCACCTCACCCCCAGCCCCGACGGGGTCTGCTCACAAAGCACACAGTTCACCAGCCCTGCAGAAATGACCACGTCAGCACAGCCAACCCAGAGACCACAACTCACAGCCAACAAACGGACTGATGTGGACAAAGGGGGATCATCCAGTCCTCACCTCGAGGGCCGTGCACCCTGGAGCGTGCAGACCCCACAGAATAGCCGAGGGCAATGCTGTGTGAATCACAGAAACTCACTGAGGGGGAGGAGGACGCTGGTTTGGGGCGATTCAGCGAAACTGGAGAACAGATGGCTTTCTGCAGAGCACAGCATGTACCCTCAGTCTCCAAATTCAATTTCCACAAGGAAAAAAGGCTTTCGGTCATCAGTCAGAAAGTCTTCAGTCACAGACAAATTGACAGAATACGATCCTGTAACTAAATAAATCAGAAGTGTAACCTACTCCCCAGGGTGAGCAGGCGAAGGACGGTGAAGCCGGCACAGCGACCCAGCGGCCACGTTGTCTTCTGCACCAGGTGCCCGTGCACAGGAAACACACCGCGGCTCTGGGGCAGGAGGTGGGCTTTCGTCCTCAACCGCAGGACCCCAGGACCCTGGAGGGTCTCTAACAGCCTCATGCTGTGGAAATCAGTTCAAATAATAGGAATAGTGTGATTGTTTTTTGCAGGAACATACAAAGCATGTAATAAGATAGTCTAGATAAGGCCTTGAAGGTACTGGTTAAAAAGTGATACAGGAAGATAAAATCTTTTATTATTATTATCATTCATACCTACAAATATCTTCCCCTCAGAAGATATATACTGTTCGAGACATGGAGAAACCCCCCGGGGCGGCTGCATTAGGTCCTCAGTGACCAGAACCCACACCTGCTGCGGCGTCAGCTCAGCCGGCGGCCATCGGGTGTCACCACGGACACGCCAGGACAGCTCCTGCTGCCTTTTGGGTCTCATTTCTGGTGGAAGAATCCCGTGGAATCCAACAGGCTCCTGACCCGTCCTCTGGTTCATGTGGTCACGCAGAACTGGACACGGAATCTTCATCTAAATCATTCAGAGTCCAGCATTTCCCTCCAAACGCATGGGACTCAGGATTTTGAACGGACATTAGCTGAGATTTACTCCTATCTTCCTTCCCAAAAGAGACGCTCAGAACCGTGGGGCGGCGGGGACAGTGAACCAGGCCTCAGAGCGCTAACCCAAGTCTTCACTTCGGCAAGTCCAACGGCTAACGAAGCCGGGGGTCGCCAAGCTGCGGGGACCTGCCGGGTCAGGGCACGAGGGCCACGGACAGCCCTGCCCACCTGCTCGCCCACCGCCCGGCACGCCCGCCCACGGAACGTCTCCGTGCGCCCATAACACGGTCCCAGCAAATTCAGAAAAAAATCTACACGTGGGAAAACAGCAGAGGCAGACTGCTCGCCTCTAAGTACTAATAAGGGTCCGGCTTCAGATGGCACTGGTCACGGTAAAGGGGTCTGGGCAGCACCCATGAAACAGTTGAGAGGATTATCGACCACACACCGTCGTTCGCCAGGCGCGGGCAGGACGAGTTCCAGGACGTGAGGTCCGGGAGCACGACCCCGAAACGCATCTGACACGGCCGCCCCGGACGCAGCAGTGGAGAGCTGAGCCTGCGGCACTGCCAGGTCCCGAGACCTGTGCCCCAGAGCATCAGCTGCAGACGGACCCGGGAGCCTTGAGGGGAGGCAAAACCTGAGGTGGCGGGTCCACCCGTCCTGGACTGAGAATGACACAACAGCCCTGGGCTCCGGGAGGGTCAGCGGCAGGACAGGGAGGGCCCCCTGCTCCCTCTGGGTCTCGGTCAGAATCCGAAGGTCGGGGGTAGCAGAACAAGGCAGATAGGAAGCTGGACTCTAGAATGTGCAGGAAGAGAGCACAAGGCAGAACCACGGTGTGACTGAGCTCGGAGACACTCCCTTCTCACTGAGGGGAATAAACCCAGAAAAGCGGACGGCGGGGCCGCAGGGCTGAGAGCACAGGAGAGGCACGTCCACGGCAGCTGTGGGTGCCCTGATGGCAGGGAGAGAGCAGGGGCTGTCACCACGGCAACCTCCTTGCCAGGAGGCCCCAGGAAAACACACAAGCATCCAGCTCCTGGGATGCTGTGGGACCAGAGGGAAAATGCCTTACAGAGAGGGTTTCCTGACAGCAAGAACGCTCTCTTGGGGCTCTGGGTTTGTCAGCGTTTGCTTTAGAAACTACGCTGCTTCTGAGTTGATGACTGGGGAAATGCCTGGTACAAAAACAAAGATTTCTAAACAGCGGTAAGCCACCCTCTTGAGGCAGCATCCCTGTCCTGTGACCCTGTCAGACGGGGAAGGGGAGTCAACCCAGAGCTCACTCAGACCGCGTCAGCATTCCCAGGGCCAGCAAAACCCACAGGGAAAGTCAGGATGCAATTCCTCGTGAGGCTCATGTCTTAGATACTCACACAACTTTCACCTTTGACTCCAAAATATTAGAATGTCTTCCGTAATTTTAAACTTTATTTTGTGTGTGTTTATTTCTCATTTCAAGTTTCTAATGTGAGAAAGCACAAAGGATAATATAACAAAACTGGGTGTCCACCGCTTACATTTTCTCCAGAAATAAGACCTTAATGCTGGGAGTCCACTGCGCCACCCTCCAGCCGAGACGCCTACATGTGCAGACCCACACTGTTGTACGTTTCCTTATCTTTATCCATAAATAAACATATTATCAATGGGTTTAAACGTACATCAATGACGTCCTATGATACAATCCTTACAATACTTGCTCTTACTTTTTACTCAAGAATCCTTCCAAATGCTACATGCAGACCACTGGCCATACCGTAATAAACACCGTAAGGCCTTGGGCACTTGTGTAAGAATTTCTCCAGGATGGACACAAGGAGATGAGCTCTCCAGGTCTCAGGGTAAAGCCTTTGCACTCTACTGGACGTGGCCAGGCTGCTCCTGCAAGCAGACGCACAGCTAACCCTCCATCCTGCAGTGTGTGGGCTCCTTTCCCCCATGTCCTCACCATTACTCAATACAATTATAGCTCTCTTTTTTTTTTTTTTTTTTGCGGTACACGGGCCTCTCACTGTTGTGGCCTCTCCCGTTGCGGAGCACAGGATCCGGACGCGCAGGCTCAGCGGCCATGGCTCACGGGCCCAGCCGCTCCGCGGCACGTGGGATCTTCCTGTACCGGGGCACGAACCCATGTCCGCTGCATCAGCAGGCGGACTCTCAACCACTGCGCCACCAGGGAAGCCCAATTATAGCTCTTTTAACTTTTGTGACTATGACAGGTGTACAATCGCACCCGGTATTTTAATTTATATTTTCCCGATTACTCCATTATGGACCAGCTAGTTGCCCTCACCGGCGCGTTGGGACATGCTCCCAGCCAAACGACCACATGGGTAGAAATTATTTTTTAAAAAGCAACCATTTAAAGTCTAGAAACTGTCCTAAGAACACGCAACAAATGAAGAGATATTCGAGAAAATCAACTAAATCCTGGTAAAACCAGCCTGCAGTACAGTCTCAACAAACACAACCCACTCCCACCCCACCCCCGGCTTGGTGTATGGGAAGCTCCATTCCAGGTGGGTGTGGAGATGGGTTTCCTCCCCCCTCAGCTTCAATGAAGGGGTACAGGAGGCCAAGCCACCAGCATTTCTTGTTCTCCTGGACTCTGAGTTGCAAAGGCCAAACTCCTGTCGGTGCCACCAAGAGGCTGGGAGAATCCTTCCTCTACCTGGTCCCAGCCGATAGGGTGGAAGGTCTACTCCAGGTGCAGAAAGCTACTTGGCACCCCAACTGTCCTCTGCCCATAAAACAGAGGCTCTATGATAAGAGAGGTGCTGTGGACTGAATGCTTGTGTCCCCCTAAAATTCATAGTTTGAAGCCCTAATCATCAATGAGATGGTATTAACTGGTAGGGTTTTCAGGAGGTAATTAAGTTTAGATGAGGTTATAAGGGTGGAACCCCCCTTATGGGATTAGTGCCCTTATAAAAACAGGAGGAGACAGGAGATTGATATCTCTCTCTCTCTCTCTCACACACACACACACTTTCCCTCTCTCCCTGTCTCTCTCCCTCTCTCCCTCCTCTCTCCATGCATGTATCAGCAAAAGGCCAAGTGAAGACATATCCAGGAAGAGAGCCCTCACCAAGAACCTGACCACATCCTGATCTCAGACTTCCAGCCTCCAGAACCATGAGAAATAAATATTTGTTATTTAAGCCACTCAGGCTACAGTAATTTGTTACAGCAGCACAAAATGACTAAGACAAGAAGAACAGATGCACCAGTGGCTGCCCAGCCCTGCTGGTAGAGCAGGGGTCACTCAGAGAGAAGCAGGCCACTCCACTCCCAGGCCTACAGTCACGGCTCACAGGTTGTGTCCTGAAGGAGAGGCAGCCCATACAAACGGAGAACCCCAAAGCTCTCTCCAAAAGAACTGACTTCATTTGAAACAGACTATAAGAAGTTCAAGCCCAAGAGCACTCTCAAGACAATGGATATTTAGATGAAGCAATTAAAATGAGGATGGTAGGGCTTCCCTGGTGGCCCAGTGGTTGAGAGTCCGCCTGCCGATGCAGGGGACACGGGTTCGTGCCCCGGTCCAGGAAGATTCCACATGCCGCGGAGCGGCTGGGCCCGTGAGCCATGGCCGCTGAGCCTGCGCGTCCGGAGCCTGTGCTCCGCAACGGGAGAGACCACAACAGCGAGAGGCCCGCGTACCGCAAAAAAAAAAAAAAAAAAAAAAAAAATGAGGACGGTAGCTCTATGACAACAAGTTAAACGAGAGGGGAACAAGTTTATCATAACGAAGCAGGGAAATACACATCTAAGAAGAGCCTTCCTGGGGTCAGAACAAATCTCAAAGACTGACCTCAGAAACTATCCTTGAAAAGGGGCCCAAATGTAATTGCATCAGACTGTGGCACAAATCATTCTCCTGGGCATAACAGAAAACAACAGAGAAATCAGCTGACACCTAGTGGAGCCTAACAGCTGGATGTGGTACCAAATGAGGCAGAAATGGTAAGAGAGAGGAAAAGACTGAGACAAAGAAAACTCTGGTAAGACTACTGTTACCTGGGGTGACTGTGTGCAAGGCTGTGCTCTCTGAAGAGCTTCACACTGCAGGGGATGTAGCCTCCACTGGAAGGGTCCAGCCAAGACTTCGAAAATTAAACATCAAGGAAAAACAAAAGCAAGCCCCAGAGGGAAGATGGACATCCTGGACTACCATGGTAAATTATCCAAAATGTCCAGTTTTCAATACAAGATTATGAGACATGCAAACAGACAGGGATGTGTGATGCATACAGAGGGAAAAAAAGGCAACAGAAACTGCTTAAGAGAAGACCCAGGTGTTAGACGTAACAAAGGCACCAAAGCATCCACCACAAATATGTTCACAGAACCAAGGGAGCCACGCTTGCAGAAGAACTGACACTGTCTCGCCAAATAGAGAATGTAAGTAAAGACACAGAAATTGGAAAAAAGAGCTACATGGAAATTCTTGACTTGGAAAGTACAGTAACTGAAATGAAAAGTTCACTTGAGGGGCTCAACAATACATCTGACTTGCAGAAGAATTAGCAAACTTGAGATAGCTCAGTAGAGATGATGCAATGTGATGAGCAGAAGGGAAAAGGGAATGAAGTAAAATGAAGACAGTCGTAAAGAAATGTGCTCCATCATTAGCTAATTCAACATACGTGCAATGGGAGCACCAGAAAAAAAGTGAAAGAAAGAAGTAGAAAAAAATATTCAAAGAAATAATGGCTGAAAACAAAGTTCCACAATTTAATTAAAAAAATTAATATACACATCCAAGAAGCTCAACAAACTCCAACCAGGATAATGCAGAGGCCACATACAGATACGTCATGATGCTAAAAGCCAAACGCCAGGAGAAAATCCTGAAAGCGGCAAGAGAAAATGATTTGTCACATATAAGGGAGCTCCAAGAATATGAACAGCTGAAATTACATCAGAAACAATGAGTTCAGAAGGAAATGGCATATTCTAAGTGCGGAAAGAAAAAACTGTCAACTAAAAACCTTATATTCAGCAAAACTACTTTTCAAAAATGAAGGTAAAATAAAGAAATTTCCGAATAAATCAAAACAGAGATTTTGTTGCTAGCAGAACTGCCTTAGAAGAAATACTGAAGAAAAATGTTTCCATCTGAAAGCAAGTGACCCAAGCCAGTAATTCAAGTACATGGAAGAAAACACACCAGTACGGTAGGCAAAACAACAGCACCCCCCAGCCCCGCACATCTCCGGGCCCTAAGATCCAGAAACTGTGACTATGTTAGGTTACATGGCAAAGGGGAATTGAGGCTGCAGATGGAATTAAGGTTGGTAATCAGCTGATCTTGAGATGGGTGGATTATTCTGGATGATCTCAGTGAGCTCAGGGTAATCACCAGGGTCCTTATAAGTGTAAAAGGGAAGCAGAAGATACAGGACCAGAGAGATGGCTGGGGGGTGGGGGTTAGTCCCAACACTGCTGCCTCTAAAGACGAAGATGAGTCCTGCGGCCTCTGGAAGCTGAAATAAGCAGGGAAAGGGATTCTACGCTAACCCCTCCAGGAGGAACACAGTCCCGCTGACAGCTGGACGGGAGCCCAGTAAGACCCATTTCAGACCTCTGACCTCCAGAAATGCCAGCTAATCCATCTGTGGTCCTTTAAGCCACCAAATTTGTGATCATTTGCTATAGCAGCAACAGAAAACGAATATGGCTGGTAAAGATAACCATATAATTATAAAATACCATATAAATACTTATGTCTTCCTCTTTCTTCCCTTAACTGATTTAAAAAGCCATTGCAAAAGACAATATGTATATGGTTATTCATGCACATAATCACATAAATGTAATTTATTTGCTTTTTTTCTTTTGTTGTTTGTGTTTTTGGTATCATTTGTAATAAATCATTGGATAATCCAGCTGTAAAAATTTGCTCCTAAATTTTATTCCAAGAGTTTTATAATTTTAGCTCTTATATTTAGGTCTTTGATTTATTTGTTAATTTTTGTATATGGTGTGAGGGAGGGGTCCAACTTTATTCTTTTGCATGTGCTGCATATCCATTTGTCCCAGCACTATATTCTCCCTTCATTTAATTATCTTTGCGCCCTTATCAAAAATCAGTTGGTCCTAGGGCATGAAGAGCCCAATGGAGCAGAATAGAGAGCCCAGAAAGAAACCTTTGCACAGATGGTGAAATGATCTTCAATAAGGGTGCCAACCCTACACAATTGGGAAAGGATAGTTTCTTCAACATATGTTGGGAAAATTGGAAATCCCCATGCAAAAGAATGAAGTTGGACTTCATTCATTACCTTCACCACCTACAAAAATTAACTCACAATGGATTAAATACCTAAACATAAGACCCGAAATGATAAAACTCCTATAATACAATAGGTGAAATGCTTCACGGAATTGGACTTGGCAATGATGTCTCGAATAAGATACCAAAGGCACAGGCAACAAAACAAAAGCAGACAAATGGGACTACATGGAACTTGAAAGCAACCAATATGCCCTTCAGTAGGTGACGGGATAAATTAACGGTGGTCCATCCAGACAACGGAGTATTATTCAGTGATAAAAAGAAATGAGCTATCAAGTCATGAAAAGACTTGAAGGAACCTTAAGTGCATTTAACTGAGTGACAGAAGCCAATCTGAAAAGGTACAGACTGTATGGTTCCAACTGTATGACATTCCGGAAAAGGAAAAACTATGGAGACGGTAAAAAGATCCGTTTTTGCCAAGGGTTAGTGGTGGGAAGAAATAAAGAGGTGGAGCACAGGGGATCTGTAGGGCAGTAAAATTACTCTGTATGACACTATAATGGTGAATGCATGTCATTATATATTTGTCCAAACCCATAGAATGTACAACACTAAGAGTGAGCCCTGATGTGAACCATGGACTCTGAGTGATGGTGACGCGTCAGTCTAGGTTCATCAGTTGTAACAAATGGACCATCTGGTAGGGATGCTGATAATAGGGGGGACTGTGCATGTTGGGGGGGGCAGGGAGTGTATGGGAAATCTCTAACCTTCTCCTTAATTTTGCTGTGAATGTTAAACTACTCTAAAAATACTGTCTTGATTTATTTTAAATTCCTATTTTTATCTGGGTTAAAAAACAGAGCTAATAAATGAATTAAGCAAAGTCGCAGATACAAAATCAACACACAAAACTCAGTTGCATCTCCATAATGGCAATGAACAATCTGAGAAGATAATTTTTTTAAATTTCCATTTACAAAAGCATCAATAAATAAAATACTTAGAAATAAATTGAATCAAGGAGACAAAAGACTAGTAGTACACTGAAAACTACAAAACACTGCTGAAAGAAATTGAAAGAGACATAAATGAATGGAAACACATCACACATTCATGGATTGGAAGATTTAATATTGCTAAGATGACCATATTACACAAAGTGATCTATAGATTCAATGAGATCCCAGTCAAAAATCCCAATAGCGGTTTTTTTGCAGAAAGAGAAAAACCCAGCCTAAAATTCATATGGAGTCTCAAAGGATCCCAAATAGCCTAAACAATATTAAAAATGAAGAAAAAAGCTGAAAGACACACACTCCCTGATTTAAAAACTTACTACAAAGCTACGGTAATCAAACTGTGGTGCTGGCACACAGGAAGACATATAGACCAGTGGAATAGAATAGAGAGCCCAGAAAGAAACCCTCACATCTACGGTCAATTGATTTTCAACAAGGGTGCCAAGATCATCCAATGGGGAAAGCACAGTCTTTTCAACCTATGATCCTGGGGAAACCTGAATACCCACGTGCAAAAAAAATGAAGCTGGACCCTCACTTTATAGCACATTCAAAAATTAACTCCAAATGGATCAAAGAACTAACCTTAAGAATTAAAAGTATAAAATTCTTAGAAGAAAACATAGCGTCAACATATAAAACTTTTGGGGAGTTCCCTGGCGGTCCAGGGGTTAGGACTTGGTGATTTCACTGCCATGGGCCCGGGTTCGATCCCTGACTGGGGAACTAAAATCCTGCAAGCCTTGTGGTGTAGCCAAAATATATATATATGTATATCTAAACTTCTGTGTATAAAAGTATAATATCAAGGAAGTGAAAAGACAACCCACAGAATGGGAAACAATAATTTGCAAATCATACATCTGATAAGAAATTAGTATCTGGAATACATAAAGAACCCCTAGATGCAACAACCTAACGACAAAAAACCCAATTCAAAAAATGATCTAAGGACTTGAATAGATATTTCTCCAGAGAAGACATACAAATGTCCAACAAGCACATGAAGATATGCTCAACATCACTAGTCATTAGGGAAATGCAAATCAAGACACAATCGGATACCACTTCACACCCAGTAGGACGGCTGTTATCACTCCTGGTTATACATTCGTCACCACTCCTAGGTACACATCCGAAAGGACAGAAAACAGGAACTCAGATTACATGTACATGCATGTTCAGAGCAGCATTCCTCAGAGCAGAGCAGTGTGAGTTGTGAGTAATGTGAGAGGTGGAAACAACCCAATGAAAGGATAAACAAAATGTGGTCCATCCATATAATGGAATATTATGAAGTCTTAAAAACGGAGGAAGCTCTGAAACACACTACAACATGGATGAGCCCTGAAAACATTATGCCGAGTGAGATAAGGCAGACACAGAAGGACAAAGATTGGATGATTCCATTTATATGACTTACCTAGGGTAGGTGAGTTCACAGAGGCAGAAAGTAGAATAAAGGTCACCCGGGGCTGAGGGAGGGGAAATGATGAGTTAGGGTTTAATGGGGACAGAGGTTCTGTTGTTAAGAAAAAAAGTCCTGAAAATGGATCGTGATGAAGATTGCATAGCATCATAAATTTACTTAATGCCACTGAACTTCAAATGGTAAAAAGGCTAAATATTATGTTATGTATGTTTTACCACAATAAAAAAGGAACAAAGTGCTGATACGCCCACAACACGGTGAAGCCTGAAAGCATGCTGCTCAGTGAAAGACACCGGTCACCAGAGAGCAGGAATGGTGTGACTCACGTCCAGAGCAGACAGATCCACGGAGACAAAAAGCATATCAGTCCTGCCCGGGGGCGGGGGCTGGAGCACCTGTTAAGGAGTACAGTTTCTCTGGGGGGCGATGAAAATGTTCCAACACTGACTTGGTGACAGTTGCACAGTTTTGTGAATAGACCAACAACCCTGGAATTGGACACTTTAGATGGGTGAATTGCAGGGTATGTGAGTTATATCTCAATAAATCTATTCTAAGGGAAAAGCTATGGCAAGCTTCCCCTGGGTGCTCACCTATGCCCAGGACACCTGTGGGCATGGTTCCTGCACCCAGTCAAACAGCACAGAACTCTGCCATGAATGACAGCAGCTAGTATTCAGGTCAGATGTGGGCTCACGTGTTCCCTGGAAATGCGATATTTATTTATATATTCGTATTCTCTCTTAATATTAAAATATAATCATACGAAGCGTAGTGCCTAGTCAATACTTGGTCTGTTACTAGTTGTAGGTATTGAAAAACCTTTCATGTTTGGAAAGAGACTCTATGAGGTACGTGCTGTATCTTGTGATACCTGGTCTCAGGTCGGAATGAGCAGTTTACAGATCTGTGTCTACGATTCCCAAACTATTTCACGGAGTCCAAGGGCAAGATAATGGCATTTTTTTTTTTAATGCTGGAGGGGATTTAAAAAGAAGATCCCTGGGTGTGTCGTACTTAAACTCTTGTACCCAACTGGAGGCTTCCCTCACCTACATACACACCTGACTTCAGAGCACAGCCTCCTGGAACCTAAAAATGTCATTTTTACTAGAAATTCACTCCTGTTAATATTGAGCCAGTCCTCCTGTGCTCCAACTACACTCAGCAACTCTTCGGCTGCATCACAGCCCTATCCCCACCTTGGAGTCTTAAGCCTCTGCTACACCAAGCATCTGTGTCCTCCCAACATTATGTTGTAACCTAACCCCAAGAAGATGGTATCAGAAGCTGGGGCCTTCGGAGATGATGAGGTGATGAGGGTGGGTCGTGCTAAAGGGACCCCCGAGAATCCCCAGCCCTTTCCCCACGTGAGGGCACAGCGAGGAGACACCGTCTGTGAACCAGGAAGCCCTCACCAGACACGGGATCTGCTCCGGAACTGTGAGGAATAGATGTCTGTTGTCGCTAAGTCGCCCAGTCTGCCGTGTCTCCTTATAACAGCCTGAACGGACTAATAGACACCTTTCCAGGGCAGAGCCACCCTCATTTCCGAAGTCTGTCTCTGGTCTATAACAGGCAGTGTCAATATTTTTTGAAAAACTGAATGAGTTAATTAAATTCTTTAGCTCTTTCTCTATTTCAAAACGAGAAACCTACTGCGGATGCCGGGATCCGACACTCTGCCTTCAACGTGGCCCCAAGGTCTACCCGAGACACACAACTTTCTGGCTCAGGTGTTGAAAGGACCAAAGCAGAAGGTGCAGGCTCCTCCCAGAGCCCAGAGCTGACACCTCAGCGGAGCTGGGACCCACCTGGGGACCAGCCCTCCCGGCAGGGAGCCCCCCGAGCCCGGCTCTTCGGAGTCCAACACGAAGCGTCCCTCAGGCAGCAGCTCGCGGTTCTTTCATCTGTTTCCCGTGGTGCACCGCCTCGGTGGGCCTTTATTTCTCAACCCTCAGCTGTCTACTTCCCTAATGAACGCAAGGACTTCCAAACCCCCGGAGAAAAGGCCTTCACTCGGCTACTCCCCTGACTGGGGTCCAAAAAAATTGTTGCCCTGGGTTTTCCTGAAGCGTGCTCACATCCGAATATATTCACCAGCTCAGAGCCCAATTTCCCCGGGGACCCTGTCCCCAGACACCCTGCATGGCTGTGACTGAACCAGCGCTCTGCTCTCTCCGCTGGTCCAGGCTCCAGGGTGAGGCAGCCCGAGGCTGTGTGGGGATGCGGGGATGATTCTTGTCCTGATAAGCAATCGTTCGGGGTGTTTCCCTCGCCCCCATCCAACTCTGAACAGGCAATAACAGCTTCTTTCAACTCTCTCGTTCCAGGGAGTCAGCTGCTGGTTTTAACGGTCCTCCAGAGGGTCGCCGAAGGAAGTTACAAGGACCTGCTTCCCGTTGCATGATCAATGTGGATCCTGGGGTGAGTGGCTCTCCTCCCCGCCGTGACCCAGGTCAGGGTCACCCCATCCCACTGTCCTGCTCCCTCTGAGTGGACCTAGATTTCCAGTTAGGCTCACACACCGCCCAGCACTTCACGCACAGGAAGATGAGAGTTGAATGGCCAGCCCTCCAGCCCCCAAAGTACATTACCTGAATGGGCGTGAACTGGCCCTTCGGATTAAATCAACAAGCCAAGAGAAAAAAGAAAATCCAGAATTAGACCCAAGTGCCCAACAAAATACAAACTTTTACCTCAAACCATCAGCCGCTGTTGAAATTTGAGAACAACTAGTTCATCAGATCAGACACCAGAAGGCTGCTCTCTGAGACTGAGTTAGGACAACTCAGATGGGGGAAGGGGCAAGGAGAGGGAGGAGTCACGTGCGCAGCCACGCGTGCGCCCAGGGCTCCACGCCGTACAGCCCGTGAACGCAGAACAGGCCCCATAAACGAGCTTCACCTGCTGCGTTCACCAGGCGTTCTGCTTTGTAATGCATGTGCAGAACTTTTACATGTGTTCTCAAATCAATTTTTAACAGGACTTACTGAGAATTGGGTGGTACTGAGATATCACCTTTGAATCCCTGATCTACTTTTATCAAGGACTGAGTCCACAAACATTCCCTGATTCTCCATGTACTGTTCTTGTCTGGAAGAGCAATGTCTCTGACCTCTCGGTGGTATGTGCCCCTTGGAACGTTTTCTAGGAAGGCTCGAAGTACCCATAGCTGTCTGCATCATCCTACCTGGTCTCCTTGGAAACCATGACTTGCAAAACCTTCCTTTTCAGCAAAAATTCTGCAACACCTCTTGCCTTGATACCCAGGACAGAGGTGCCAACAGAACCAATCCGTACAAAAAAGAAACAGAGGTGGCATATTGTAAAGATAGATACATCATAGTTAGAAAGGATTCAGTTAGAGTCCAGTGTTCTGCTGCTAATTTTAAGGTCTTTCATTTGGGTCTTACATCAAATTTTAAAACAGGCCCACATTCAAATGGTGGTACCACCACTGTGTGATCTTGGACAAGGAGGCAATCTTTCTAAGCAATGGGTGCTTTCCTGTGAAAACGGGGGAACTAGACCGACACCAAACAGCCCGACTTAGCAGCCTGCCACACCAGGGACACACCAGCAAAGGCAGCTTTTTGCTTGGTTTACCTGCAAATGCTGAGTAGATATCCGGTCTGCGGTTCTGAACAATATTCTCACGAAAGTCAACTAGTCTTTCGGGCAACCGTACCTCCACCTTTTGAATCGTTTGCATCAAGCTTAAAACAATTAATCCATCTCGGCGACATCTATAAATTAAAACAATTAAAAACGAAGCCGCTACCTGTTTTAACTCCTGTGTGGTCTCACAAGCTATTATTTTATTAATAATTCTACTAAAACTCAAGAATCAGTAAAGATGACAATGAATGCATTTGTTTTCCTGCAATTGAACTCAACCATTTTAATTCGCAGAAACATAAATCTACATGCATATATTAACCAGTGCTGTGGACTGAATGTGTTCCTCCAGAATCCATCTGCTGAAGCCCTAACCACCAACATGACTGTTTGGAGGCGGGCCTTTAAGGCCGTAATTAAGGTTCTACGGGGTCATAAGGGTGGAGCCCCAACCGACAGGACTCGTGCCTAATAAGAAGAGGAAGAGACAAGGGAGGAGGGCAGAGGCCCTGGGGTCACAGTGAGGAGAGGCCCTCTACCGTCGGGGAAGTGGCCTCACCAGAAACCAGCCCCACGGACCCCAACCCCAGGCGTCCAGCCTCCGGACTGAGAGAAGTAGGCGCCTGTGCTTAGCCCCATCTGTGGTATCTTGTTATGGCAGCCAGAGCAGGTTAATACACCCAGAGGAAAAGAAGCACAGATATACTCCATTTATGTAACGTCACTTTGTGGGGGGATCCATGAAACACTCTGCTTCAGCCCATTATGCAGGAAGAACAAACACAATCCAGAAAGAATAAACTAAAATTTTAATTTGAAAAATATGGGGCTTCCCTGGTGGCGCAGTGGTTGAGAGTCTGCCTGCCGATGCAGGGGACACGGGTTCGTGCCCCGGTCCGGGAGGATCCCACATGCCGCGGAGCGGCTAGGCCCGTGAGCCATAGCCGCTGAGCCTGCGCGTCCAGAGCCTGTGCTCCGCAACGGGAGAGGCCACAACAGTGAGAGGCCCGCGTACCGCAAAAAATAAATAAATAAAAAAGAAAGAAACACATGAGCAATTCTGTCCTCATTTTCTCAACTCTTCATTTTTCATCAGTTTTCTGCCCAAATCGCTATAAAACAAGTAGGTCAAAAATCATCTGAAAAGAAATCTGTGTCCCTTTCACCAATAAAATACAGTTCTCCATAAAGCATTAAGAACAATGTTTTTCACATTCTGATTAAAAATGACAAAACCCGTTGCTAAGTGCTGGTGGAAGCTTCACGGTTATCCCCTCCTCCCAGGCCCCGGAGGACGTAGTTTGGACAGCAGAGGGCACCAGCTCTCCTCGCCGGGGCTGAAGCACAGACAGCTCAGTGCCCTGTGACCACGGGGCTGGCATGCAGCACTCCTTTCCACAATCCGAGGAAGCCACACTACACTCAAGTACACCTCATCCACAATAGTGACAGAGCAGTTCTGTAATTATCTCCACAGTTATCACAAAGCATCATCGCTAAGGACCAAACCTGGAAAGGAGGGGGCGATTTGTAAACAGAGGAGTTAATAGCATGTTAAAATGAAACGGTGAGATGAGAATTTCTGAAAGGTGGTTTGATCCAAATAAAGTAGACGGACGCCACATTTTAATTTTTTTACTGTACCGTGGAAAGAACACTTAAAATAAAATCCACCCTCTTAACCCACTCAAGGTCCAACACAGCATGGACCGGAGGTGGGACGTGGGGCAGCAGGGACCTGAGCTCAGCCCCCCACCCCTGGCTTAACTGAGACGCAGGCCCGCGGACGAGCGAGCAGCCTACTATCCTTCCCCGCCCTGCCACCACCGTCCACCAGGATCCCGTGGGGCTGACTATTTCAGGCACCGCATGTAAGTGGAACCACGCAGTGTTTCTCCTTCTGAGATTCACGATGCACTTCAGATGCCTCTTTATGTCAACCTTCCTTTATCCCCTGGCTGCCTGGCACTCCCTGGGGCACGGCTGCTGACGACCATGCCCTGGGGCCCAGGAGAGACCCCGCAGGCATCAGCCAACAGCCTTACCTGCAGCACGAGGGCAGCGCTGCCTGGAGGGGACCCGGCGGATGGGTGTCCTGAGCGTCCACAGTGCTGCTGGCCCGTGAAGGGAGAGATCGTGGCTGTGAGGCACGCAGACACGTCTGTGCCCTGATTCTGCTCAACGCGCCACACCACAGGCTGGACAGGCCACGCTTCTCCATGCTCACAACCACCCTGCGAAGTAGAACAAGCCTCCCTTTTCAAGTACAGAAACCAATCCTTAGGTCAAGTGACTCATCCACTATAAGACAGTAAGGGGGACTTCCCTGGTTGCTCAGTGGTTAGGAATCCGCCTGCCAATGCAGGGGACACGGGTTCAAGCCCTGGTCCGGGAAGATCCCACATGTCGCAGAACAACTAAGCCCGCAAGCCACAACTACTGAGCCCACACGCCACAACTACTGAAGCCCATGCTCCTACAGCCCGAGCTCCGCAACAAGAGAAGCCACCGCAACGAGAAGCCCGCGCGCCGCAACAATGAGCAGCCCCTGCTCGCCACAACTAGAGCAAGCCCATGTGCGGCAACGAGGACCCAGCGCAGCCAAATAAATAAATAAATCTAAAAATTAAAAAAAGACATAAGGGGTGAGGTCAGAATTTGAACTTAGATATATGTGGCTCCAAACCCACATTCCTCACAGCTACACCACCACACATACACACGTGTGTCACCGACCAAAAAAAAAAAAGATCTTCAAACAAAATTCAGAACCAGCTCTCAGAGGATACCGGGCTCGTGAGCTCTGAACATCTGATGGGTTCATTCTGGGGAGTCTCCTTAGAAATGGTGAACTCTGGGAGTTACAGGAGGAGAAAGATGGTCAGAGAAGGGAGGAGGGAAAGCCACTTGTGGGGAATGGTCGAGAAGCAGACACAGTTGTGAGAAGAAGCGCCTTCTCCATTTTAGGGCAAGGATCCTTCAGAGAATCAGTTTTACCTTAAAATATAACAGGCAAAGCCTGGGGCCAGATCTTATATTCTGTGCTTCTGGCTTAAGAGGCAGAATTCTATTCCTATTGGCCAGTTTGGTGCACTACCATCATTTTAACTGAAATAGGTCTGGGTAATTTTTATATCTCCAGGCAAGAAGAAGGAAGTATAAGCCCTCTTGTAACAAAACACATTTAATATATGTAGTGGCACATGATCTATTTTATGGAGAAAATTCGAGATGATTACAAACATAATTGGTTTGTTAATTAGGAGAGACGCTGAAGGTCCCTAAAGTGAGATATGAACAACCAAACTTCAAAGATAATTAAGAAAATGCATGTTGGAAATTCCAATATATCAACAATTATATATTTTAATCCTTTAAAACCTAAGACATAGGAGAAAACATGAAGTGTTACAATTACATCACTTCTTAAAAATCTATACCTGCCACCAAAACTTATCTACGGTTATTATAAATGACAAGTGCAAAGTACAGCTTCCAAGAGAGAGAAATCCTTATTATGTTGGCTCTTCCAGCAGCAGTAAAAAGTTTTTTAGAAGTAGTATATTAGTTGGGGAATCATACACTCAACATCTCCCTATATACCTTTTATCGTGGTCAAAATATACATAAAATTTACCATTTTAACCTTCCTTAAGCGCACAGTTCAGTGGCATTAAGTACATTCACAATGTCGTGCAACAATCGACACTACTTACACAGTTTTAAAATTATTCACAGCAAAGAGGCTTAGCACAACGCAAAGAAATAGGAACAAACCAGGTACAAGCCTAAACGCCCGGGTTTCTGCTTAGGAAACATCGGGAGGTAAAGTATAGGTCTCGGGACGACGCCGACGAGGTCCCTGCCCCCGGACTCCCCGAACACAGTCGGTTCACAGGACTCAGCCACGCCGGGCTCCCTGCCTCGCCCGTCACGTCGGCGAGGGTGACCCCCACGTGAGGTGACACGGCAGGGACTCGAAGGGCTCCATCCAAAGCCACGGAAGAATGAGGCTCAGCGTCCCTGGCCCTTCACGCCGCCCTCCCCCCCACCAGGTTGTGTTTCTGCTCACTGAAAGGTCCATGGCCGTGGACATGCCTGAAGACCAGGCGACAGCTCTTCTGCCACCTGGTCCCCCGGGGTGTCCCCCGCGTCCCTCACAGTTCACACTCCCCACCTGCCGTGGACACTAAAACAGCCACGTCTACAGCGCTGTGATCAAGGGCCTTGGGAACTTTCCCACAGAGCAATCAGCTGGATATATTTAGGGAGGACGAATGTTGTCAAAATTCATTAGGTGCCAACGAAAAAGAAATGAATTACCATGGCAGGTCCCTGCCTGTGGGCAAAGAAGCCCAGGACACCACGGGTCACCACAGGAGAGGCACAACCCGAGTGACTGGAGGCCAGACATACATCTTCTCTTTTCCCACCTTTATTGAAGTACAAGTGACACACGACACTGTGTAAGTTTAAAGTCCACGATGTGATGATCTGATACACGTAGATATCGTGAAATGTTTACCACAGTGAGGTCTATTAACACTTCCTTCACCTCACATGGTCACCATTTGTTGTCGTGGTGGTGGTGGCAGTGGTGAGACACTCACAGCAACTTGAGGTACATAATACACAACTGACCAGTCACCATGCTGTATGTTAGGGCCCCAGACTTACTCATCTTATAACCGGAAGCGTTGATCCTTTGACCGACAAGGGGATCCAGCCAACCCCCGGCCCCCGGGGCAACCACCATTCTACTCTCTGCTTCTATGAGTTCAACTCGTTCTTTTTTTTTTTTTAATTCCACATATAAGTGAGATCATACAATATCTGTCTTTGGCCTATTTCACTTAACATAATGCCCTCAAGTTCCATCTTTGTTGTCACAAATGGCAGGATTTCCTTCCTTTTTAAGGGTGGTTAATATTCCATCGTGTATGTATACCATTGTGTATATATAACCATTCATCCGTCAGTGGACATTTAGATTGTTTCTATCTTGGCTTGTAAATATTGCTGCGACAAACATGGGGGTATGGATTTCTCCTTGAGATAGTGGCTTCATTTCCTTTGGATATAAAACTTATATCTTCTCTTTTTTTAATTTTTTCAAAAAACGTATACAGGTGCCGATAGATATATTTTAATTTATTTAAGAGCATTACCAAATTACTACGGTATTTAGGTCTTTAAATGAATGAAGGAATACTACAAGCATAGCTGTTATTACTCAGGAATGTAAGGTTTTTAACATTAACATTACATGCTCTTACTTTTTAAAAGCTGGCCCGCCCCTGTTCCAGTCCAAATAAATGCTTGTAGGGGTCGTTATTGGCAGATGGTTGGGAGAGCCTGGGAGGACAGGGACCTACAGAGGCACTGACGCTTATCCCCACATCCACTCTTTTTATCCTTAGTAATACTACAACCCCTGAGTTTAAGGGTTTTGTCACGGTGGTGGCAAAATATAAATAACATAAAATTTGCCATTTTAACCACTTTTAAGTGTATACTTCGGGGGCATTAATTACATTCACAATGTTGTATAACCGTCTGCACCGTCTCCAAACTTTTTCAACAGCCCGAAAAGAAACTCTGTGCCCTGTAACACCACCTCCCTCCCCTCCACCAGCCCCTGATAACCTCTATCATACTCTGTCTTTACCAATTTGCCCGTTCTGGGTATTTCACATAACTGGAATTTTGCAACATTAGTACTTCTGTGTCTGACATTTCACTCAGCACAGTGTTTTCCAGATCCATCATCTTGCAGCATGTGTCAGCCTGCATCTTTTTCAGGGCTGAATAATATTCTACTGTATGGATGGACTGCGTTCTGTTTATCCATTTATCACTGATGGGCAGTGGGTTGCTCCACCTTTTGGCAGCTGTGAATAAAGGCTAGCACATAAAAGTCCCAGTTTGAGTTGCTATTTTCAGATCATTTAAGCATATTTTAGGAGTGGAACTGCTGGTCATAAGGTATTTCTGCGAACTTTTTGAAGGCCTGCCAGGCTGTTTGCCGCAAAAAATGAAATATTTTTCATTCCCACCAGCAATGTATGAGGGTTCCAGTTTCCCCACATCCTGACGAAAACTTCTTTTCCTTTGCTGTTGTTTTGGGGTTTTTAATTGTTCTTTGTTTGCTTGCTTGTTTGTTTTGTAGCTCTTGAGTACTTTATTTTGTTTTAAACATCTTTATTGGAGTATAGTTGCTTTACAATGGTGTGTTAGTTTCTGCTTTATAACAAAGTGAATCAGCTATACGTGTACATATATCCCCATATCCCCTCCCTTTTGCGTCTCCCTCCCTCCCACCCTCCCACCCTCCCTATCCCACCCCTCTAGGTGGTCACAAAGCACCGAGCTGATCTCCCTGTGCTATGCGGCTGCTTCCCACTAGCTATCTGTTTTACATTTGGTAGTGTATATATGTCCATGCCACTCTCTCACTTCACCCCAGCTTACCCTTCCCCCTCCCCATGTACTCAAGTCCATTCTCTACACCTGTGTCTTTATTCCTGTCCTGCCCGTAGGTTCTTCAGAACCTTTTTTTAGATTCCATACATGTGTGTTAACATACAGTATTTGTTTTTCTCTTTCTGACTTACTTCACTCTGTGTGACAGACTCTAGGTCCATCCACCTCACTACAAATAACTCAATTTCATTCCTTTCTATGGCTAATATTCCATTTTTATATGTGCCACATCTTCTTTATCCATTCATCTGTCAATGGACACTTAGGATGCTTCCATGTCCTGGCTATTGTAAATAGAGCTGCAATGAACATTGTGGTACATGACTCTTTTTGAATTACAGTTTTCTCAAGGCATATGCCCAGTAGTGGGATTGCTGGGTCGTATGGTAGTTCTAACCTCCATAGTGGCTGTATCGATTTACATTCCCACCAATAGCGCAAGAGGGTTCCCTTTTCTCCACACCCTCTCCAGCATTTATTGTTTGTAGATATTTTTGATGATGGCCATTCTGACTGGTGTGAGGTGATACCTCATTGTAGCTTTGATCTGCATTTTTCAAATGATTAGTGATGTTGAGGATTCTTTCATGTGTTTGTTGGCAATCTGTATATCTTCTTTGGAGAAATGTCTGTTTAGGTCTTCTGCCTATTTCTGGATTGGGTTTTTGTTCTTTTGGTATTGAGCTGCATAAGCTGCTTGTAAATTTTGGAGATGAATCCTTTGTCAGTTGCTTCATTTGCAAATATTTTCTCCCATTCTGAGGGTCGTCTTTTCATCTTGTTTGTGTTTTCCTTTGCTGTGCAAAAGCTTTTAAGTTCATTAGGTCCCATTTGTTTATTTTTGTTTTTATTTCCATTTCTCTAGGAGGTGGGTCAGAAAGGATCTTGCTGTGATTTATGTCATAGAGTGTTCTGCCTATGTTTTTGTCTAAGAGTTTTATAGTGTCCAGTCTTACATTTAGGTCTTTAATCCATTTTGAGTTTATTTTTGTGTATGGTGTTAGGGAGTGTTCTAATTTCATTCTTTTACAAGTAGCTGTCCAGTTTTCCCAGCACCACTTAGTGAAGAGGCTGTCTTTTCTCCATTGTATATTCTTGCCTCCTTTATCAAAAATAAGGTGACCATATGTGTGTGGGTTTATCTCTGGGCTTTCTACCCTGTTCCATTGATCTATATTTCTGTTTTTGTGCCAGTACCATATTGTCTTGATTACTGTAGCATTGCAGTATAGTCTGAAGTCCGGAACCCTGATTCCTCCAGCTCTGTTTTTCTTTCTCAAGATTGCTTTGGCTATTCGGGGTCTTTTGTGTTTCCATACAAATGGTGAAATTTTTTGTTCTAGTTCTGTGAAAAATGCCATTGGTAGTTTGATAGGGATTGCACTGAATCTGTAGATTGCTTTGGGTAGTAGAGTCATTTTCACAATGTTGATTCTTCCAATCCAAGAACATGCTATATCTCTCCATCTGTTTGTATCATCTTTAATTTCTTTCATCAGTGTCTTATGGTTGTTTGTTTGTTTTTGCCATCCTGGTAGGTGTGAAGTGATATCTCTTTGTGGTTTTGATTTGCATTTTCCTAATGACTGATGTTCAGAATATTTTCATGTACGTTGACCATTTTATATCTCTTTTGGAGAAATAGCTCGTAATGTCCTTTGCCCATTTTTAATTGGGTTGTTTGTTGTCTTATGGTTGATTTGCAGGATTTATACATTCTGAATATTAAACCCTTACCAGGTATATGATTTGCCAATATTCTTCTCTATTCATGAATTGTCTCTTACTCTATTGATGGTGCCCTTTATGCACATAAATTTTCCTATAATATAAACAAGGTCCAACATATATATATATATATATATGTATATGTATATATGTATATATAGATAGATAGATAGATAGTTTTGTTACCTATGCTTCTGGTGCTGTATTTAAGAAACTATTGCCAAAAAAAGAAAGAAAGAAAGCAACTATTGCCACACCCAACATCATGAAGAGTTGCCCCTATGTTTTCTTCTAAGGCTTTCAGCTCTTACAGTGGTATTTGATCCATGATGAGTTAATGACTGTATATGGTACGAGGTAGGGGTCCACCTTCACTCCTGTGCATGTGGACATCCCGTTTTCCCAGCATTGTTTGTTGAAGGCACTATTCCTTCCCCACTGAACAGTCCTGGCACTCCTGTCAAAAATCAGTTGCCACTTCCTGTTTTTATATGGCTCATAAGCTAAAAATGGTTTTCACATTGTTACATGGCTAAAAAAATCAAAATAATAATGTTTCATGACATGTGAAAATTATATGGAATTCATATTTCAGTCTCTATAAAGTTTTCTTGGAATATAGCAATGTATATTCATTTATGTGTGTCCAGGACTGTTTTCACACAATAATGGCAGAGATGAGAAGTGCAAGAGAAACCATATGACCTGAAAAGACTAAAATATTTATGATCTGACCTTTTATAGAAGAAGTGTGATACTCCTGCTCTAGGATAAAGAAAACGTTTCCCAGCTTACCTTGAAGACAGGAATGACCATTTGACTATGTTTTGGAAGGTAAGATGTTAGCAGAAATGTTGTGTGACTCCTAAGAAATGTGCTTAACAATAGGGAGTGTGCCCTTCTTCATCTTCAGTGTTCCTCCTTACTGCTGGGTAGAAAGCAGATATGATGACTGGAGCTCTGGCATCCATCTTGGCCCATGAGATAGAAGACCCAAGTTGAAAGATGGCAGAGCAACAAAATAGAAGTCTGTATCCCTGATGCTGAAGGAATGTCCATAGAGCCATGCATGTTCCTGGTTTGGCCCTTGTTTATATTATAAAAAATCAATGTCTCTTTAATTCACTGTTATTTCAGGATCTTTTTCAGATGGTGTGTCAGAACCTAATCTAGACTGAAATTCATCTGCCCCTAAGAGCTGCTGTATTTCAATGTCATTTAAGTCAATTTAGCCAAATGCCATGCGTTTGGCAAATGATTATTTTGTTCCTGGCACGATAAATCAACAGAAACTGTCTCTACCAACTGTGGGACCCAACTGTTAGAGTCACTTGGTGAAGAAGTTCTTTCATTTTGCCAGGTACTGAGTAACAGGCTTAAGAATATTCTCAACAAACTACATACATACCCAAGGAAAACAAGATCTTTACCAAACACAGTATTTAAAAGTTATCAATTATCAAATCATCTTGGTCCTAGAAGGCCCTTGAAAATCTTCTAGTTCATGTTACCAACTTTTTTGCATTTGAATTATATTTCAAATAGACTTATACACAAAAACCCCTATATAAAATACAGATAAAAGCAGACAAACCCATATTGAAACCGAGATGGAGAGATGGGAGCCCCACCCACTCCCCCTAATTCTCAAGTTCCTTCTGCAATACAGGCATAGCTCAGAGATATTGGGGGTTGGGGGGGGAGGTCTCAGACCACCGCAATAAAGTGAGTTACACGAATATTTTGGTTTCCCAGTGCATATAAAAGTTATCTGTACACTATATACCGCAGTCTGTTAAGTGTACAATAGTATTATGTCTAAAACAAAACCTAAACATACTTTAATTTAAAAGTAATTTATTGCTAAAAACAAAAATGCTGAGCCTTCAGCAAGTTGTAATATTTTTGTGGGTGGAGGGTCGTGCCTTGATGTTGAGGCTGCTGGCTGATCGGGGTGGTGGTTGCTGAAGGCTGGGGTGACAGTTTCTTAAAATAAGACAACAGGGAAGTTGGCTGCATTGATTGACCCTTCCTTTCAGGAACAATTTCTCTGTAGCAGCAATGCTGTTTGATGTTATCCACAGCAGAACTTCTTTCAAAATTGGAGTCAATCCTCTCAAACCCTACTGCTGCTTTATCAATTAAGTTTATGTAATATTCTAAATCCTTTGTTATCATTTTAAACTATCTTCACAGCATCTTTACCAGGAGTAGTTTCCCTCTCAAGAAACCACCTTCTTTGCTTATCCACGAGAAGCAACTCCTCATCCCATTCAAGTTTCATCATGAGATTGCAGTAATTCAGCTCCACTTCTAGTTCTCTCGCTGTTTCCACCACATCTGCAGTTCCTTGCTCCACTGAAGACTTGAACCCCTGAAAGTCATCCATTAAGGTTGGAACCAACTTCTTCCAAACTCCTGTCAATGTTGATATGTTGACCTCTTCCCATGAACCACGGATGTTCTTAATGGCACCCAGAATTGGGACTCCTTTCCAGAACGCTTTCAATTGACTTGATCCGATTGCCCAGACCCATCAGAGGAATCACTGTCTATGGTAGCTATAGCCTTATGAAATATATTTCTTAAATAATAAGATTTGAAAGTAGGAATTACTCCTTGACCCATGGGCTGCAGAATGGATGTTGTGTTAGCAGTCATGAAAACAACATTAATCTCATTGTTCATCTCCATCAGAGCTCCTGGGTGACCAGGTGCATTGTCAGTGAGCAGTAATTTTCTTTTTACTTTATTTATTTTTGGCTGCAAAAATAATTTTTTTTTTTAATTTAAAAAAAATTATTTATTTTTAGGTCTTCGTTGCTGTGTGCGGACTTTCTCTAGTTGCGGCAAGCAGGGGCTACTCTTTCTTGCAGTGCACAGGCGTCTCATTGTGGTGGCTTCTCTTGTTGTGGAGCACAGAATCTAGGTGTGCAGGCTTCAGTAGTTGTGGCACGCAGGCTCAGTAGTTGTGGCGCACGGGCTCTAGAGTGCAGGCTCAGTAGTTGTGGCACATGGGTTGCTCAGCAGCATGTGGGACCTTCCCGGATCAAGACTCGAACTGGTGTCTCCTGCATTAGCAGATGGACTCTTAACCACTGCACCACCAGGGAAGTCCAGCAGAAATATTTTGAAAGGAATCTCTTTTTCTGAGCAGTAGGTCTCAACAGTGGGCTGAAAATAGTCAGTAAACCATGTTATAAACAGATGTGTTGTCATCTAGGCTTCGCTGTTCCATTTACAGAGCACAGGCAGAGTAGTTTAGCATAATCCTAAGGGCCCTAGGATTTTCAGATGGAATGAGCATTGGCTTCAACTTAGAGTCACCAGATGCGTTAACTCCTAACAAGATGGTCAGTCTGTCCTGTGAAGCTTTGAAGCCAGGCACTGACTTCTCCTCTCCAGCTATGAAAGTCCTAGATGGCATCTTCTTCCAACAGAAGGCAGTTTCATCTACATCAAAAATCCGTTGCTTAGTGTAGCCACCTTCTTTTATGACCTTAGCTAGATCTTCTGGATAACTTGCTGAAGCTTCTCCATCAGCACCTGCTGCTTCGCCTGGCATTTTTATGTCATAGAGACGGCTTCTTTCCTTAAACCTCATGAACCAACCTCTGCTAGCTTCAGACTTTTCTTCTGCGGCTTCCTCATCTCTCTCAGCCTTCACAGAATTGAAGAGAGTTGGGGCCTTGATCTGGATGAGGCTTTGGCTTAGGGGAATGTTGTGGCTGGTTTGATCTTCTAACCAGACACTGAAACTTTCTCCAAATCAGCAATAAGGCTGTTTTGCTTTCTTATCATTTGTGTGTTCACTGGAGGAGCACTTTCAATTTCCTTCAAGAACTTTTCCTTTGCACTCACAACTTGGCTGACAGGTGCAAGAGGCCCAGCTTTCAGCCTGTCTCAGCGTTTGACATGCCTTCCTCACTAAGCTTAATCATTTCTAGCTTTTGACTTAAAGTGAGAGACGTGCGCCTCTTCCTTTCACTTGAACACTTAGAAGCCCTTGTAGGGTTATTAACTGGCTTAATTTCGATACTGTTGTATCTCAGGGAGGCTGAGGAGAGGGAGAGATGGGGAATGGCCGGTGGAGCAACCAGAACACACACAACGTTTAACGATTCAGTTCCCGTCTTACACGGGCGAGGTTCGTGATGCCCAAAACAATTACAATAGTAACATCAAAGATCACGGATCACAGATCACCGTAACAAATACAAAACTAATGAAAAGTCTGAAATATTGTGAGTTACCAAAATGTGACACAGACACATGAAGCAAGTAAAGGCTGTTGGAAAAATGACACCAACAGACTTGTTAGATACAGGGTTGTCACAAACCTTCGATTTGTAAAAAACGCCACATCTGGGGCTTCCCTGTTAGCACAGTGGTTAAGAATCTGCCTGCCAATGCAGGGGACACGGGTTTGAACCCTGGTCCAGGAAGATCCCACATGCCATGGAGCAACTAAGCCCGTGCACCACAACTACTGAGCCTGTGCTCTAGAGCCCGCGAGTCACAACTACTGAGCCCACGAGCCGCAACTACTGAAGCCTGGGAGCCTAGAGCCCGTGCTCCGCAACAAGAGAAGCCACCGCGATGAGAAGCCCGCACGCAGCAACGAAGAGCAGCCCCCACTCGCCGCAACTAGAGAAAGCCCGCACGCAGCAACAAAGACCCAACGCAGCCAAAAATGAATAAAATAAATTTATAAAAAAAAAACAAAAACTCCACATCTGCAGGGAGCAATAAGGCAAAGTGCAGTAAAGTGAGGCCTGCCTGGACTCAAACTTTATTAAATACTTTCTAAATGCAACTCAAACTTTCCAATAAAGCTTGCCAAATTATATTAGTAATTACCACAGCTTTACTGAATCTGTTCTGGTTACTGGGAAATTTTTTTTCTTTCTGAATCTTCACTTCACTTTGAATAGGTTAAATTACCAAGTACCTGGATCTATACGTGAATTTTAGTACAATTAAAAGTAAGTTCTGTGGTCAGAATTTGCAGTGGAGGCATTTTTGGCCCAGTCACGCCTCCATCTACGAGGCAATCTCTTAAGTTTCGAGCCCTGGGCTCAGATGCTTAGAGGCAACCCAGCTCCTTTACATACTGTAACTGCAGGGCCCTATTTTATGGTACATGTGACGCAGGTCAGGGATGTGTGGCATTATAAAACTAACTGGCCACAACATGTGGATGAGTTTTATGACCTCACGATAGAACAGCCTGAACTCGGGAGTGACGCCCAGGCCAAACAGCACATGAGGACTCACAGTTGCTTCCTAGTTGTTATTCTCTCAGAAGACTTGTTAATGGGTTTTAGAAGAAACCCACAGTTCTTTTTTTACATCTTTTTTTGGAGTATAATTGCTTTACAATGGTGTGTTAGTTTCTGCTTTATAACAAAGTGAATCACTTATACATATACATATGTCCCCATATCTCTTCCCTCTTGCGTCTGCCTCCCTCCCACCCTCCCTATCCCACCCCTCCAGGCGGCCACAAAGCACCGAGCTGATCTCCCTGTGCTATGCGGCTGCTTCCCACTAGCTATCCACCTTACGTTTGCTAGTGTATATATGTTCTTTTTTAAATACCACAGTGACAAAAGTATATAATACGCGTTCGGATGAGTTATGATCTCATTTCTTCTCCCAGATGGAGTAACTCATAGGAAATAAGGAAATTGCTGAGTAAGGGTGTAAAAAGCCTTGTGAGAGAAGTCATTCTCTAAAGAGGAACTAAAATAAAACTGCTGTCCCCACACTCCCCGCCCTGCTGTAGGGAGGAGCCTTCGCCGGTGCTCTGATGCCATGCCCGGGACCCTCCTGTCGAAGGGAAGCCATGAGTGGCAGCCGCTGGCCCAGTTCAGTGGACTGGGAACTCTGTGTAGACAGGATGCCATGCTTCCTGGAGAAAGGATCATAACTCAGTAGCACACCAACATATTTAAACCCTAACACAGATTGGGAAGCTGTAAGACACAGACATCCTATGGGAGCGAACGAGCTCTCCAATGAGAAGCCAGGAGCACGGCCAGATATGGGGCTCCCTGTACCCCAAGACCCTTGATTTACTTACGACCCTGTCACTTTCTGCTCCATCCTTGGTGTTGTTTTAAATTAGGAAATTATCAGCGAAGGTTCAAAACCACAATTAGGAAGGATCTCTGTTTCCGTTTCCCTGATTTTTCTCACCCCTTTCCAGTTCAGCTATAGGTACTGAGTTCCTCACGTCTTCCGGGTGCACAAGGCACCCTGTCAGCACCCGCATGTCCACACCCTTGGAGAAGAGTACACCAAGCTCCCCGCCAGGCAGGCTCACCTCCTCTTAACCAGCATCGTCGCCGGATGGGGTCTGACCAGACACCATCTGTGCATCTCCAAATCGCCTTTGCCACCCACTGTGCATTTATTTCCATAACTGTAACTGTCACTCCTTATCTCTCCTTCTTCCCAGATCCTTTCAGACAACGTCTCCTAGGAACGGTCTTGAGAGTGGGGACCCCGACCTAACACGGCCCCACTTCAGCGTGCCACGTACATGCCTTTCCCTTTGGACGTTCCTCCTGGAATATGATGATAGCACAGTCAAGAGGGCCAATCACAGCCCCTCAGATTCCGGCAACTCAATAATTCCTGAGCAGAGGGCTCGTTATCTCAATGAGCAAAAAGTGTTACTTGAAAATGGTATCACTGCACTTTCCTTAAATAGAGACATCTCCCTAAAAATTAGGTTTCTCAGAGAAATACAGTAATAGCACGCAAAGGCAGGGGCTTCTTAGCCCCAGAGCTCAGGGTGATGGGGCCGTTATCCCAGCCGCATCACTCCTCCTCCCTCCCAGGGATAAAATCCAGAGCTGATTTCCCTACTGTTCCTTCTCCCCTTATCCCCACGCTCCCCAAAACCCCAGATTTCCCGATTCCTGATTCCCTAAACCAGCGGTCTTCAGGATTTTGCACAAGCACCCCTTAGAAAATTTTTGAAGAACTAGTAGAGCATTGCAAACGGTTAAATTCCTAGGATAGTGTAATGACTGCCATTCAATGAAACTGTTATCCCGTTCTTTTCGACGTACCCAGTAGACTCGCAATGACCATATCCATTCGGTGGCCACCATCCTCCGAGCTGTCTGCTGTGACCAAGCAGACGGACCCCACGGAGGGACAGTTCTGCTGCAGCAGGCAAGGAGTGACCCTGAGCTGTCTCTTTTCAAAACACATGAACCAGGCCGTTAGAAATTTCACACCGTTACTTTAACGCCTTCAACTCCTAATTCCACTCCATTTACCCCAAAGGATTTCATCGTAAAGTAATATATTTTACGCTTGAAAGTTTTTATTCATCATCACTTCGTTCTCCCCTGCAACAAAGATATGTATGTGAGTTAAAAGAAGACACCCTGTGACCATGAGGTTCCAAGTGGTTCACACAGATACTGCAAATTCCTATTCATCATTTCAAACCTAAAAGGGAAACTGTTACCACTTCATGACAGAGCTCTTTTTTTCAATGTTTCCTCGACTAAATATGACTTCTTGCTGGACTGAAACCGGGTCCAGCACCATTTCTATTCTCTATTTTGTTTGCCAAGATGTAAGCGTGAGAAGCCTTTTTCACACAGAGGCTCCAGCCACTGACTCCTGCAAAGTTCTATAGCAAAACTCACAGCGATCTTCCATCCAAAACCACTCTTAATGATCCACCGGACAACAATCTGAGAGGTCCTCCTCCGGTTTGGCGGAAGAGGAAGGACTCAGGACCACCTGACCTGCACCAGGACGTGTCCCCCAGTCCCTACAGGGTCATCTCTCTCCCCTCCCACCAGCATCCCGAGTGTCCCCCAGAGACGGGCGCCCTCTCTTCCCACAGGTCTTTGCAGGGGCCAGGGCAGTGGCTCTAGAGGACAGAGGTGGGACAAGAACACTGCGAGTGGGGCCCCTTGATCTCAGGACGAGTTTTAGGGAAAAAGGGAATTTAGGTCATATTGTGTGTTTCACTGTGTTCTGTCCGTAATGCCGGGTCCACGCAGACGCCTAACACACACACGTTCACACATGGGAGGGAGACTGTCCACCACAGTCACAAAGATGCCTGACTCAAGAATCCAAGTGGCATCTGCTCGCCAAGGGAAACATCACGGGGGTTCCTGCCCACCTGTCTGCCATCGGCCTCTGATTCTCCAGCATCGGCACGTCTACCTGTGAAATGCGAAAACGCACAGACCTTTTAGGAACAGCGCTTCCGAGAGAGAGGAAAGACGATAACACTGAATTTCAGGCCAATGTCATTTAAATAATGCTGGAGAATCCTATTACTTTTCAAACTTTTAAAATAAAATAGTGGTTTACATCATATTCAAGGTGCCCAAGTACCCAATTAATTACCTCCTCTTCCTTCTGAGACCCCCTTACGTGACTGCCAAGGACTTTAAGGAGAAGCAAATCTATAAACACGAAAGAAGCAGGTGCTGGAGAATCTGAGGGACTTGCTGAGTGGGCAGAGAAGAGGACTGAAGATGCAGAGCCGAAGAGGTGACAGAACAGGAGGGAGCGAGGATGCAAGCCCGGCCACCCTGCGGAGGCCCTGGGACCCCGGACGGGTCACTGGCGCAGAGAGAGAGACATGGTAAACGTCAGCGACTGTATCGTCCTCATATCCCTTCATACAAAATGCCCACCAGCCTGCCCCGCCCACTCGTAAAAACGGAACTCCTTCGCTTCAAAACCAGAATTGATTTGCTCTAAATGAAGACCTGAATTCTGGGACTTAGAGCTTCTCCAGCACCTCGGCCAGCTTTCTGCCCAACCGTCCTGAAGAGAAGCCCACTTGGCGACAAGTCCCACCTGCAAACACAGAGCCGGAGCCACAGTGACAGAATAGGCGAAAGGGACATTGCAAGGAATAGAGTGAAAAAAAGCAAATTAGTCTCCACAGAGACATCTGAGAAGATATTGGACCATGAAAAAAAGAAATAGCACAAAAAGAAGTCTTAGAAACTGAAAATAAAATTGAGATTAAAATTCTGATGGAAGTGTTAGAAGGCAATGTTGAGAAAATTTGCCAGAAACTACTACAAAAATATAAAAGAGACTCAAAAGTATATAATGGAAAAGACATAGGACGCTCTGAATCAACGTGAGGAAGGTCCTGCATACAAAGAAGAGGTTCAGAAAGAAAAGAGAAAAGAGAAGAAAATAAAAGAAAGGAAAAAATAAACAACAGAAAAAACAGATGGTAAGAGATTATCAAGGAAATACTAGATGAGAGTTTACAAAAGCCAAAGTCACATAATTCAAGATCAAAAGCATCCACGTAGCCCAGCATTTTGACTGAAAGGGGGGAAAACCTACACCCATGTATATCTTCATGAATCTTTAGAACGCAAAGAGAAAAAGAGAAAACTAAAACTGTCCAGAGAGGAGAAGTCAGTTATAGCAAAGGAACAAGAATTGGACGTTCCACACTAAATTACAATAAACCAAGGAAAAATGCCTTCAAAATTCTTAGACAAAATTATTTTGACCCTGGAATTCTATACCCAGACAAACTTTCACATGTATGAGGGCAGCATTTCAGACAGGCAAGTTCAGAAAATTTATCTTCTACTCTTATTTTCTCAGGAAATTACTTGAAGATGTGTATCAACAAAAGGAGGGTAAAAATCGAGGCATAAAGACAAGAAATTTAAGGAACTCTAGGTCAAAGCAACAGAGAAATGAGAGTTAAAAGAGAGAGGCTGCACTTCCTGCCCAGAAAGCAGTTCGTTCTGAAAATCAGAACAAGCGCTCAGGAAGAAAACCTCCTGCGGGTCAGTCAGTTGATGGGGGGATCAAAAGGGGTGGTTATATCGTAGAAACGTACATTATCCCTTGAGCATTTGGAGCAACTTTAAAAGGCAATGAAGAAAGAAAATGCAAGAAAAGAAAACATCATTAGAAACTCCAGGAGCAAGAAGCTGTCTATTTCTCAAAAAGAAAACAATCAACGTGCACCAGTCGGCAGAGCCGTGGAACATACCAGCGGTCGGAGGACAGTGCAAACACATACGTCTATTTTGTGTCTTCAGCCTATAGAAAAAGCAAGAAAATGAACTACAGTTTCTAAACAGAACGTAAATGGACTCAACCTTGACAAATGCTGGCTGGCGAAGTGAAATGAGAAAGTAAGTAAATTGAGAGTTGCTAATGTCTCCACATCACAGAATGGGTGTCAAGTGACACCACCAGAGCCCCTGGAATAAGAAAGAAGGTGGGGATTATCCATTAAATGTAAGGAGTCAGCAAAGAGAAGAAACTAAAAGGAGTAACTTGATTATCGGGAGAGAAGGGGAAGACGTGGTAAATAGCGAATAACATCTAGAGTAGATTAACTAGGAGACATGGAAATCATCTGTGAAGGCACGAAAACACAGAAACAGTAAAAAGTGAGTTACACGGTGAAATTTCTGTCTGATACTATAATGATGGATACATGTCATTACACATTTGTCCAAACCCACAGAATGTCCAACCCCAGAAGCGAACAATGGACTCTGGGTGATAGTGACGTGTCAGTGCAGGTTCATCAGTTATAACAAATGCACAGCCAGTGGGGGTGTTAATGATGGCGGGGACCGTGCGTAGCAGGGCAAGTGGTATACAGGAAATCTCTGCGCCTTCCTCTCGATATTTCTGGGAACCAAAAACTGCTCTTAAAAAATAAAGTGTACTTAAAAACAAAAAACATCTAGTTACACCTGATTCTCCTGGGGCTTGGGCTGAAAGAGGTAGGTAAGACCCTACTGCTTTTGATTATAATCCTTCTGTACTGCTAGCCCATACTTAAGTATGTGCAAGTGTTACTTTAAGACATATGGAAAGATATAGATTGAAATTAAATAGTTTTAAAATCTTTATTATATAACAAACCTGAGAAGCAAGAATAAGGAGACAGAGCTGAGCTTTTCCTCCTAAAGGAAATTCTTCATTATCGTTTCAAAGCTTAAACAGAAAGGAAAAACGTAGCCCTGAGTTTTTATTTGAAGGAAATACTAAGAAGGCTTCCAATACAGGCAACACCTGGTTAGATCATCCTGCCTTCTCTCCTCTCCCAGCACCCACCAGCCTCGGGCCAGAGCCACCCATTCACCCTGAACCGGCTTCGAAGACTCGGGCACTCACAGCTCCGACCTCTGGGCCCCTCATCTTTAGAGCAGATTGATGACAGAGAAACAGCCTGTGCTTTGCTTTTCTTGTGGGGTCCTGTCTGGTTGTGGTATCAGGGTGATGCTGCCGGCCTCAGAAGATGAGTTTGGAAGTGTTCCCACTACCTGCATTTTTTTGGAAGGTTTTAAGAAGACCTGGTTTAGTTTTTCTTTGAATATATGGAAGAATTCAGCCATGAAGCCATCTGCTCCTGGGCTTTTCTTTGCTGGTAGGTTTTTGATTTTTGATTCAATCTCCTTATTGTTAATGGCCTATCAGGCTATTTCTTCTTGATTCAGTCCTGATAGATTGTATGTTTCTAAGAATTTATCCATTTTTTCTAGGTCATCCAACTTTTGAGCATAGAATTGTTTTTAAAAAATCCCTAACGGTCCTCTTATGTCTAGGCATCCGTCGTACCGTCTCCTCTTTCATTTCTGCTTTTACCTACTTGAGTCTCCCCTCTTTTACCTGCTGGTCTAGCTAAGGGCTCGTCAAAAGCAGCACCACCATCTTGGCGGCACCGTGGACTCAGTCCCCACGGCACCTGCCCCCCTGGCTCAGGAGAGGACCAAGAACCCACACCATCTCTACACTGAGGTCTGAAAATAACGATCACAGTGTAAGTAACCTGGATAGAGTCTTGATGAACAATTAAACCTAAAGAACTACAGAGGAAGAGAAATTGATGTTTAACCTGAATAACCAGAATTATCTATTCCAATTCCATCCACTTAAGAGTGTGAAACCAGAGCCAGGTGAGGCCGATGAGGCTGTGCTCACATAATCTCGGCTGATTAGGGGAAAGGGCAACACTAAAACGAGTGAGGGGCTGGTATGTATGTTAGCCGTCAGCCGACATGTGCTAGTAAATAAGCTCTACGTGGAAACCGCAAGTCAACGTAACCATCATGCAGAAGAGGTGACTGATTTCAGCGCTTGGAAGACACCCAGCCGTCTTCAGTCCAGAGCCTCCAACCCCTCCACCCCCCCACGCCACACCCCGGATCCGAGAGCCGGCCCGTGGAGGCACGTGGATGCACCAGCCAAGGGCAGCAGGCCTGTGCTGAGGTGTGGCTGAGGATGCACTTGGGAAAGAGCAGACCCCGCACAGCCCTGCAGGAGCCAGACCCGCCACGAGGTCAACCAGGAGAGCTAAGACAGCCCCGCCACCCTGTCCACTCGCTGTCTCCCTGATGGGCGTGAGGAAGTTAGGCTCATCCCATACCCAGCATCACACACCCCACAAAACCATCAAGATCAAAACCTGGAAGCACGTTTTTCGAAAGTTCCAAGTTAAACCTATGAACTTCAGATGCATCAGAGGACAAGCTGTTCTGTTATTTCTAATTTAACATAAATACAGAGAGCTTTTTTTATCAATAAAAATAAAAGATGTTCTAATCAAAAAAATCATAGAGAATGTTAGATTTTAAAAAGCCAGGTGCCGAGAAGCGGGGCAGCCGTCGGTGGGGAGCCTGGCCGAAAGAAGGGCCCGCATGTCAGTCCTGGCCCCCTGCCACCCTGGCCTGCCGCCCCCCAGGCCTCAGTAACCTCAATGTCACTTTGATCTTCACAGCTCCATGTGAGGTGAGAAATTATCTACATCCCCACTTCACTGATAAGTTACTGAAGCCCAGAGAGGCTAATGTCACGGTCAAGTGCACTCAGCCAGCTCTGGTCCTCACTCCCCGCCACCACTTCAGGTGGTCACCGCTCCATGGTGACAACAGCAGAGCTGTAGGGTGCAGCCTCGAGGAAGCCTGGTGCACTGGTCCTGCTGGCCTAAAGCACAGAGAACAGTTTCAGCCTCTGACCACACAGTGAACTCGACGCAGAGCCCCGGGGAGCTGCACACAGCTTCCCACCAGCCTCGGCACCGTCTAGATTCTGTGAAAAACATGAATCCAAAACGGGGAAATCAAAGACACACAGTCTTAACTCAAAGACATCTGATCTGAGATGCAGCAGTGCATGACTGTAAACGCCCCCGGCCGGGGGGCCACTCCACCCAGTGAGTCAGCATCGAGCAGCACGGGTGCTGAAGGAGGTGCGTCCAAGCTAGTCATGGGCATCGTTCTTAGGAATCTTAGGAATCTGCCAGAATATCCCATCAGCCAGTAAAACACGGTGAGACAACTTTCAGAACATCATGCCTAAGACCCAGTGTGAAGTAAATCTCATGTAACTGCACCATTGCCAATACATAAAGGAAACTATTCTTTTAAAGAAAGCTCCTAGTGGGGTGTTTCCTAGTATATTTTTGTAAATCCAGCCAATCATTAGATGACAACTGGTTTTCTGGATTCAGGTATCTTATATAAGATGCCTTCTGAATGTTATGAGATGAAGAACTAACTACTAAAGGAAACCAAAAAGTAAAGAAATGGTCAGAGTTGAGGGAAGGAAGCATTTATAGGCGTCAGTTCCAAGAAGAAAGGGGTTTTGGAGTTAGACTGGAAAGAGGAACGGGCACAGACCAAGAAAGAAAAATAACACAAGAAACAGGCTGATAACGAATTCTCCAGGTGGGTGGTATGGCATGTGCAAAGGACCAGTGGCCGGCGACAGTAAGACAACAACAGGGAATTTGAGCAGCACTTTGGGGCAAACGTTCCATAAAGGCTCACGATGGAAATCCTCGGAAAGGGGACATTTTGCAGAAAGCCTTGAGAGCCAGAAAGGAGAAATCTGGATTTGACAAAAGGCAACAGAAAACAGCATGCAAAGAAGTGACATGATAAAAATGGCTTTAGAAAGATTATCCCAGCAGCTGTGTGTAGGATGGTTTCAAGCTGAGAGAGACTGGAGGCGGGTGGGGGGGGGGGGAGTTCTGTAAGAACGTTCTCCTAATTCAAGTGCAGTGTGGCGAGGGTGCAGCCAGGCACAGCGCCCAGGGGACAGGAACAAGGAATTCTGGGCCCGTCCTCAGTTTCCCCATCTGTGAAATGTGAGGCTTCACCAGAGGACATGTCAACTGGAGCAGTTTTTGGCGCAACAATTTTCTGTTGTCCATGATCCAAGATGTCCGGGGGGCTGGATATGACTGGATTCAGGGAGAAGGGAAAAAGTAAATTCCAACCTGCACGTCTAAACAGCAAGGCCTGGTTTGGCAAGTTAAAGTTCATGCATCTTTTTACTGTCTTAAAATTCTCTTAAATACATGAAACTGCATTCGTTCTAACTGAAAACAGATCAGAGACCTCTCCCAAGCAGGAGGTTAATGGTCTCCAACCCCAAGGGCTGGAACTGCACCTCCACTGGCTCAGGCCAGAAGCCTTGGTTAATCCTTGATGCTCCCTATACCCTTTCCTCAGGCCTGGAAGACTCCCAACTCTGCTCCTGATTCCTGTTTATTCTTCCCAGAACCAGAAATGCCACTTCTGCCCCCAGGCTCCAGGCTCCTGGCCATGGGTCAGAGGACCAGTATCTGGGCATAGCTGTCCTCAAAGCTGAATCAGAATCGTTAGCATGAAAACACTTTTAGTATATGATTGCTGTATATTTATTTAATATTTATCTCTCTCCACAGACTCTTATCCAGCATCGTCCTTCTCGTTTATTTACTAAAATATACATAATGGCAGCACAGTTTTGGCACCTTGGGAGTTTATAAGAAAACACATCGAATGAATAATTATTCATCAGTAATAAACACTAAATTAATGTCCTCGTTTGTATCCACCAGATATGCACCCTAAAGTTATTTTCCAAAGGATATATGATCAGCAAGTTTCTAGAAATTCACCCAGTTACCCAGATGATTAGGAATTGCTGGGGTTACTTACCAGATGATTAAAAACATGTATCCTGGAGGGGACGGTGGGCACCCTTTCAATCCCCTCTGCTCTGAGCACTAATGATTCCTCCGAGGGGATGGAGGACGCTAACTGCACCCTTTCTAACCAGTTTCACCCCCTGCCCCAAAAGGCGCGGGCGCTCAGGACGGATGGGATGTGGGGAAGCCGCGCCCCCCCCGGTCTTCGTAGCTCTCGGGTCACCACCCTACTGGCCGTGCGGGTCCCTGACTTTTCAACCAGGGCTCTGTCCCTTCCTTCAAGGTCCAGCGAGGCCTGTCGGCGCAAAATCCAAGGAGCGCCGCTCAGTGGAATCGGGAAGATGAGCTGCAGCTGGATACGACGCGATGACGCAATCGCAGACGCCCTGCGGGTCGCCGTGAGCGCAGAGGGTCTGGAAGCATGGGGGCATCTCCCCCAGCGGCTGCGGTGCTGGCTCAGAAACATGGAGGGACGCCCCTCGTGCCCCCCCAGGACCACCCCTGGCGCCCCACAGGACCACCCCTGGCACCCCCGCAGGACCACCCCTCACGCCCCCCCCCAGGACCACCCCTCGCACGCCCCCCAGGACCACCCCTCGCGCCCCCACCCAGGACCACCCCTCGCGCCCCCTCCAGGACCACCCCTCACGCCCCCACCCAGGACCACCCCTCACGCCCCCCCAGGACCACCCCTCGCGCCCCCGCAGGACTACCCCTCGCGGCCCCCCAGGACCAACCCTCGCGGCCCCCCAGGACCACCCCTCGCGCCCCCCCAGGACCAACCCTCGCGGCCCCCCAGGACCACCCCTCGCGCCCCCCCAGGACCACCCCTCGCGTCCCCCCAGGACCACCCCTCGCGCCCCCCCAGGACCACCCCTCGCGTCCCCCCAGGACCACCCCTCGCGACCCCCCAGGACCACTCCTCCCGCAGGAGTAACCGAAGCCAGCTCCCCCCTCCCACTCGGGAGTGGAGTCTCCCCCACGGGGAGGACGTGGCTGAGCAGGCAGGGTCCGCATCCTTCAAAAAGCACGTGGAGGACACGTGGTGCTGCTTCCGTGAATCTCTGGGTCTCGAACGCCCACCTCCTCGCAGTTACACAGACCGGCCGTCACCCCTCACTTGCTATAGACCCTAAAGCACACCCTGCGTTCTCTACACAACATCTTTTTAAAGACGTCAAGCACAATAATGAGTCTTTACCTCGTTCTATTATCTTGGATCGTGAGAGGACACACAAGCCTGTTTACGAGGCAGGTAAATCCCCACCTGGTGCGCTGGTAGACGCTTTACACCTACGACATTGGAGCAGAGGAATAACGAACTCAGAGAAGCTTCTGAGCTGGTGAACGGCTCGCCCTCCGGTTACGTCCTCCCCCTTCACGCTCTTTCCGGGTTCATTTACTGCCCGGGCACCTCCCACCTCCCCCCGCGGCCTCCCCGGGGACTTCTGACTCCCTGAGAATCTGTCCGTGATTTCCAAACACCTTTAGCGACACCTGGTATCTTAACAGAAACTCTAGACTCTTCTGTCCTAGAAGGAGATGTTGTCCAGGCCTACTTAGGGTTAAGCAGACTTCGTTCTTCCTAGGGATCAAATGCCCCCGATTCTTGACAGACAATGCTGAATTATAAAACAAATCGTGGCTACCTTAGCCCGGAAGTAACACTAAAGAAAAATGACAGGATTACAAACTTGCCCGTTGTCTCTCTTCCTCAGAAGGTGCATGTGTAAAGTTCAGGTTCTGGAGGCGAAGGAGGGATCCCGCCAGAGTAGCCACTGTCCTCGCTTCCCCAGGAATGACAAGGTCCGAGGCTATGAGGCTCCTGACGGCCTAAACCTTACGCCTGTGCCCCTCACTGCAAAGGCTTCCCAACGTTTCAGACCTCTGTTCTCACGTTTGCAAGAAAGAGATGATAATACTTGACCCAAATAAGCCAAAAGACTCTCTTCTCTGTACTCTGTGTGTTCTTTCAAGGTGGGGTTTAGGAGCAAACACTGGGTTCACCTGAGCTCCATGCCACAAAAATCAAGGGATGACCCTATCCTGGGCTAAGAGAATGCTATTTCTTAAGAAAAAAATAATAACATTAAGCTTGAAAAAAGTAAGATGAAGCAGAAATTCAACACTTACTGTAAGAATGAAGAAAGGGAAAGGAATCCCAGAAAAAGCCTTATTTTTTTTTCGGTACGCAGGCCTCTCACTGCTGTGGCCTCTCCCGTTGCCGGGCACAGGCTCCGGACGCGCAGGCTCAGCGGCCATGGCTCACGGGCCCAGCCGCTCTGCGGCATGTGGGATCTTCCCGGACCGGGGCACGAACCCGTGCCCCCTGCATCAGCAGGCGGACTCTCAACCACTGCGCCACCAGGGAAGCCCAAGCCTTATGTTTTTTAACATTATGATTCATCTCATTTAAAGTCTTCAGAAGAGCCAAGAATAAGAACCAGTAGGAAGAACAGAGGAGGAGAGGAAAGTGACCCTCCTCATGGATCATCAGGGCCGTGTCAGAAGCAACGCACCCACCTCAGGCAATTATGCCCCAATGGAAGAGGCCGGCCAGCGCACGAGGAACGAGGACCTTCTCAGTGACAGGCTGTCATGAGAGCGCATGGCTGGTGACACCTGTTTGCTGATGGGACAGGAAGCAGAAACTTTCACCTTCCCAAAGCCCCAAACAGCACAGGCCTGGAGACAGATATTTTGGAATAGAGCTATTTTCGATCTGGACACTTTTCAGACACTAAATTTAGCCAGCTTCAATTCTTTTTAAAAATGCTATCCCATTAAACCTTTGAAACAGGAAATCTACACTTATTATAAAGTTGGAACACAAGGTTCTCTGATCAGCAAGCCCAGGAGGGACTGGGCGCCCAGCAACAAAATGCCACTGCAGGCGCATCTGGGAAGACTGAAGATGCAAACCGACAGAGGCCTTGAAAATCCAACACTGAAAATGTGTGGTATTTTTTAAATAATAACCCATTTGATAAGTTTTTTAAAAAGTGATGTTTTCATTTGCCTTTTTGTTACCATTCACTAGTGGTTCTCATTCTCAAATGCTTACCGACCCCTTCACCAATTTCTTGTTTTTTTCCCCATCCACTTTTATGCACACTTGAAAAACCTTTGCATATAAAGGAATTAGCCTGTTTTTCAGGATGAGAAGGACTGCGCTCCAGGCTCACCATGCAGCCTTACTTGGGTGGGCAAAGAGAAGCTCCCACGAGCTCTGGTCGAATCTACTGACCCTTTCCTTTGCTGCTCTTTGCTTGTTTTCCTTTGTTGCCCTTACAAAGCCCTACCTGTGGCACAGTCGGCTGCCCTTTTCCCTGTACTTGGCGAGGTGGCAGCAAAATGAGCCTCGTATTCAACACTGGCGGGAGGCTCTGGTCACCAGCAGGTTCAAGGTTCATGGAATGTTCGCACCCACTGTATGGGGGTGTCACCACAGAAATCCCTGGAATCTACAAGCATGACCTCATTTGGAAAACAGGTCTTTTTCACCTGTGATGAAATTAAGAACCTTGACATGAGGAAAAAATCCTGGATTATCTGAGTGGGCCCTGGGTCCAATGACTAGTATCCTTAGGAGAGAGATTCGAGGTGGACAGAACGGGAGACACAGACGCAGAGGAGATGGCCCGTGAAGACAGGGCAGAGATGGGAGTGATGTGACCACAAGCCAAGGGAGCCGGGTCAGGCACCAGAAGCTGGAAGAGGCAGGAAGGATCTTTTCCTGGGCCCTCTGGAGGGAACGCAGCTCTGGAATGCCTTGATTTTGGGCTTCTCTTGTTTCCTGTAGTTTTAAGCCCCTGAGTTTGTGGTAATTTGTTATAGCAGCCCTAATAAACTAGATACATCCATTAACCCAGTAATTCTGTTTCTAGGAATTTACTAGAGAAAAGTTACACTTTCAGAAAACATCAAAAAAGACATTAATCACAGCTAGGTTCTTTGTGACCACCTAGAGGGGTGGGATAGGGAGGGTGGGAGGGAGGGAGACGCAAGAGGGAAGAGATATGGGAACATATGTATATGTATAACTGATTCACTTTGTTATAAAGCAGAAACTAACACACCATTGTAAAGCAATTATACTCCAATAAAGATGTTACAAAAATAATAATAATAATCACAGATTAATGGCCAAAAATTTTTGCAAGCAATTTAAATGTTCAGCAATAGGGGAATGGCTGAATAACACTGCATACTGGAATATTATACTTCAATTAAAATCAAACCGTCAAAGAATATTTTGAAAATTTGGGCAAGTTCTCAGAAAAGAATATAAAGTGAAAAAAAAAACAAAACCCAGGACAGTTCCCAGTTTGGGTTTAAAGAATAAGAAGACACAACTGTAATTATTTCTAGGTCATGGAATTATTGGTGACTTCCAAGTCATTAATTTGTGCTTCTCTATAATTTCTAAATATTTAGATTAGATGACCAGAAAAAAAAGAAAAGAAAAATGTATGAAAGCAGCCCAACCAGCCCTCAATTCACCACAGCTATGACAGAACAAAATATATCACAGGAGAGAAGAGTCTCCAAAAGTGGAATAAATATAACAAAGAGAAGATCTGGTAGCCAAGGAAATGCGTTACCGAGTCTGACAGTAAAGCACTGACCTCCGGGTTTTGCCTATTTTTGTTTCCCAGAAAAACACTGAATGCTTTCCAAAGCCTATCCTAACCCTAGAACAGAGAAAACCTGTAAAGGATGGGACGGCGGCTCAGAGGCAGAGCCAAGGAATGGGCTGTGCGCATTGCCCACAATTAATAACCTGAGTCGTCTCTGGGGACACTGCTAGATGTCTGACACCGTGGACCTTGATTTGACCCAATGTCCCTATGTGGGTGTCTCTTTTAAAAACATAAGCATGTTGTAGCATGACACGAGATACTGTATCTCTCACCTTCCTCCCAGTTTGGACTCCAGTGCTCTACTGGGGAAAGGCCAGGCAAGGGTTTCCCCTTTGGGTCACGGGATAAGACTGCATATGTCTGCCTGGCCCACTGCCACCCCCAACCCCGGTGCCCCGCACGCCTCAGGCTGAAACGGAGCAGCCCCGGGATGCTTCACCTCTCAGAGCAAGGCAGGGACGAAGCGCTGAGGGATGGCCGGGGGACGCTTCCACACCCCTGCCGTGGGGCTCCTACCTTCCTGAGGCTTCTTCAGCCTCCCCTCAGCCGAGAGCTGGTCCAGGTCCTGCCAGTGGGGTCCGTCGTGCTGAAGTTAGCGGGACTCTGTTTCTGGGACTTGAGAACCCTGACACGTGAATTCCATCAGACGGTGGCCGTACTGACAACTGATCAAAGGTGGACTAGTTACAGCGGGTCTAGTGGGTCAGCAGAAGGTGTTTCTCTGTCCTATTCGCTTTACAACAGCTCTGCAACCCTTTACTGCACAGATGCATAAAGATTCCTTTAAGACATTATTAGATTACAGAAGTGTTATGTTGTGCCCCAGGCAATTTATAAATTCACAATAGCCGTGTAATAGACACTATGGGTAGATACCCAGACAGCCATCCCCCTCCTGATTTCTAAGGGAAATCAGCTTTTCCCCAGGGGTCACCCTCGTCTGCGTGGCCTCAGGGGCACCAGGCACAGCCCGAGGGGCAGCTTAAGATGAACCTAAACCCAGACCAGGATCCCATCCTTCTCGCCGTAACCGGTCAGGCATGACGGGATAGGAGGTAAAGACTTCTGGAGATGTTCTAGGGGAGGTCTCTTCACTCCATAAATGAAACAAGGGAGGCTTCCCAAAACAGTCAGCTGATCACAAACCCTTTCCTCTTCTTTCCCGCCTCCCTTGAGGTGCGTGTAGCACATGACAGAGGCCAAGGAGACAGGAGCAGAAGTGGTGCGTGTGCTCCCAGGCCACGCCCACGTGGTCCCCCAGCTCTTCCCTCTACTGATTGGATGAGGATGATGGTGGCAGAGCCACCAGACAGAAAGAGCCTGGTTACAGGGTGACCATTTGGGGGACCAAGAAAACCTGTCCTGACTTGACGTGAGAAGCCAACTTGTGCCACGTTACCCCACAAGTGCTTCAGAGGGTCTTTGATACAGCAACTATCGGACCCCACAGAGGGACGCGCCCTCGACCTATGGGGAGCGCAGGCACGGGCCGTGCAAGGGCCCCAACGCCAAGCCTCCCAGGCCAGCTGCTCAGGGAACGGCACGGAGGGAGCAGCAAGGTTGGGCCTCAAGAGGGGACTCAGTCACGTGGGCTGCAGGTGTCGGGTGGTGCTGGGTGGCGCAGACTGCTCTGGGACGAGGCCTGGATCCCGAGCAAGGTGCTGATGCCGCTGGGTGACAACCCCCTCCCTGCCCACCCCACCCGCCACCAGCTGCTGGGTCCTTCCAGACTTCCTGCTGTGTCCCCCGCACAGCAGCTTCAGGGAAGAGACAAGGGTGCTGTGCGTGCTGTTTGGTAACCTGGTTCCTTCACCTAACAGGATACGGACACCCGTCTGTAGTATTAAACATTTAATCTTCATCTTTTTAATGGCTGTGTATTTTTTTACGATGCTATATCATAACGAATTTATCCAATCTCCAGTTATTGCTATTTTCCAATATTTTACTGTGGAACAAAACTGGAGTGAACATCTGTTTAGCTGATTTCCTGTAAATTCATGATTATTCCCTTAGGATACGTTCCCAGAAGTGAAATTGCTGGGACTAGTTATATGCAAAAGAAGATTTTTTTTTTTTTAATGGAGTGCCTGCTGTGACTTTTAATAAAATACCATTGGAGAAACAAGCAAGTGGATGAATTGAAGACTAAGAATTACTGTTTGGTTGCTTTAAAGAGCTGCATAACCCACCTCTCACAACAAAAATCAAACTTTGAACCTAACCATAGTAATAATCTAGACGATTATGTTGTAGATGCGGGAATGCTATACAACGGTCACAGTGGAAGCTTGACGGTACAACATTCGACTGTTGATGAAAACGTCTAAATTATCTATAAGATGGATTCATGATTAAGTTTTTAATAGAATCAGAAAACAGATATTCAGAAATGTATTTAGAAACTCTCAAAATATTACAAAGAATGTCAGAAAATGGAAATTACTTTTAAACAGCCAAAAGTTTCATAAAACAAGCAAATCCATTGACGTGCTTGTGAGGTGTCCTGTCTTGGTGAGACTCATGCAACTTGGAGAAGCAAGAGGTAAAGCCCGCCCGTAACTGAGGAACCTTTCTGGAGTGTGCGAAGGGTCAGCTGCTTACGGATCTACGTATCCATTCGAACATGTATTGAGTGATACGATCTAAAATGCTATGGTGGGAACTGTGAGGTTGCCAAATCTGTCCGTTCCCTGTTTCTCCTGGCAGGAGGAGGAACAGGGTCTCCCCAGGAATGTCCCTAAGGCCCAGGGACCCCAGTGGCTGAGCCGTGGCATCCAGGGTCTGGGAACACGTAGTTCGAGGTCTGAGAGGATAAATAGGAGGAAGATGGAGAAAAGAAAAACGAGTGCTGGTGAGGGAGAGTCTTCCCCACCAAGCAAGGGCCGTGGTGAGTCTGGTAAACACCACGGGGAACAGTGTGCCCTTCACGCGCCTGTCCATTCACAGCAGCACACAGGCAGGCCCGGGGCTGAGAAGGGCAGGCTGTCCTCCTGAAGGGCAAGACAAGCCAGGGGCTCCCCTTGGGGCGCGTGAGGGTCACCCCCATCGCAAGCGCACAGGGAAGGCACTGGGCCTTCCGATGGCATCAGGAGGAGCTGCTGAAATAGCTCCTGCGCCCCCGGGGGCTGGAGCTCTGCTCCCCGCCAGGCGGGGTGGATGGCGTGGAAGCGGGCACAGCAGCGACAATGCGTCTGCTCCAGGGGCCTTGTCTTAGGCTGAGACGCTTGATTTACATGAAAGCACAGTGGGAAATAAGATACATGTGACCTGAGAGATCTGAGTTTTCCCCGAGACACACAACTCGATCCCACATATCAATGCTAAACTGAAGTAGACCAGGGGGCGGTCCAGAGCTCAGAGCCCGTCTCCCGAATCCCCAGTTTCCCATCTGGTCACGGAGGGAACGCAGAAATACGAGGAAAAGGTCACTGCACCTCTTACGGGTTGCCTGTGTATGTTTTGCTTTCCTCCAAAGTCTACTGTAATCATGAAAAACACTTCTGTGTTTGTATAACTGATGTATATGATCTAACCCAACCCCTCTATACAAAGTCAACCACGAGAGCATCTTTCACGATTCAGCACTTGGGAAAATCTTTTCTTCACTGTAAAGCGAGTATGCGACGTCCACCCCACAAGGGAACCAAGCGAGGGCCTGTGTCTTCTGGTTTTGTTGAGTTGGCTTCCAGGAAACTCCGACTCAAAACTGAGGCCCAGGGCTTCCCTGGTGGCACAGTGGTTGAGAGTCCGCCTGCCGATGCAGGGGACGTGGGTTCATGCCCCAGTCTGGGAGGATCTTATCCTACATGCCGCGGAGCGGCTGGGCCCGAGAGCCATGGCCACTGGGCCTGTGCGTCCGGAGCCTGTGCTCCGCAACGGGAGAGGCCACAACAGTGAGAGGCCCGCGTACCGCAAAAAAAAAAAAAAATTGAGGCCCAGAGGACTATGTTAACCCTTGTGGTTACCATATTTGTTTGCTCTGATTGCCTGTTTCTACTTTATCTCATTTCTTGGACCTTGTCCTTTTGTCAGTGAGTCAAAAAACTTTTTGGAAAGAGGTGGCAAAGCAGATATAAAAGAAAGTAAAAGAAGACTGGAAATAGTAAATACCTAAGTGTTATGGGGATTTGGAGAGTGGCTTCATCACGTCCAAAGCAGGATGGCCCAAACTGGGCCCCAATTTCATTTCTTCATGATCAAAATAGTGGACACATGTTGGGCATTTACTATGTATGCTGTTCTAACTGCCTTACTCTCATCAATTCATTTAATCCTCCTGACAACACTACCCTGTTAATATTGGATCCGTCCCTCCTTTAGTGATGAAGGCCAAAAATATAATGAGGGCAAATAAACGGCCGGTGCCACGCAGCCCCCCAGGCTGTCTGACTCCAGAACCCTCACCCTCACTCCTAATCACTACCTACGTGGCCAGTATAAAAAGCTGCTGGCTGGCATCGTACAACACTAGTAGGACACATTTCCATTAGGCACAAGAGGATGATTTTACGTTGCTTGGCCTAAGATGTGTACTCCGTGGGTGCTAGGAGATCATTTCAATATTTTTTTCTTTTGTGCAGAGTACGGCACATGTTTTTAAAGATAGTGACCACTTAGGTTTACAAAGTTACTTTTTAACAAATTTTGCTACAATTTTATGCAAGGGCTGGTTTCAAGTACTTATTCCTTTTTAACAAAAATTACTTTTTTTTTTTCCTGTGGATACACACAAAAAGGCATACCAGACAAGTGTCACCGGATGATGGATAAATGTCACCCCGCAATGAGAGCTTTAAAGAGGATATTTTTCGGGAAACTAAAAACCTTTACATCCCGTTGGGTGGTCAGGACAGAAACCCACGGTAATGACAGTTTCAAGCCCTACCTGACGCTGGACCTCAGTGACGTCGTAGGACCAAGTGCGTCCGTCCACGGCCCTGCTGTCCACCCGTGGCCCGGCCCTGCCATCCTGGGTACTGGCTTCCCAGGATGGACAGGCCACCCCGCCCCAGGCTGCATGTGATGTACCTACATCCTTTTAGATTTACCTCCTAAAGCTCTCCATTATCGGCTGAGAGGAAACGCCGTGCTCTTCCCGGAGGGGGGATGGGGTCCTGACCTCCTTACGCAGCCAGGAGCCCGCCCCCAAGCAGCCACAGCCTAGAAGTGGGCTAGGCCGTCTCTCCGAAGAGAGCGGTGTGCAGGCATCCTTTAGGGCCAGGCAGCGTAGACCACAGAAGCCGTCTGCAGTCAGCCTGGTAAGTTCAGCTCCTTGGAGACCCCCCAAGAAAGACGATGGTGCAAGAGCAAAGGTCAGGAGAAACTAACCGGGGACATTTCCCAGGAGATGCGTTCTCTCAAGAGGAGCCGCAACTGAAGCTCCTTGCGGGAATGTCGGAACCTCCAGAAATGGGAGGCGCCCTTCCGGACTGAGGGTGAGGGCCCTCGAGGGCCCCGGAGCTGCTGCCTGACGAGGCTTTTCACAGCGGGTGCGGCCAGGGCAGAGGCCCCGCAGAGAAAGGGACAACTGATCTTACAGGCGGACGCCACTGCCTTGGCCCAGGAGATTAACACCGGCTCCAAACCCGCTGTTTGTCACCGGTGTTAAGCCCTGGAAAGGAAGGGTGCTGTAAAGGTAAAGGCTCTCCTAACGGCAGATGCAGGATTTAGGGGGGAATCTGCACCCCCCAACCGTACCCGTCGACGCCAAAGCCCACATGCTTAGCTCCCCGTAAACGAGAGTGTCTGCCATGAATAAACTGGAAGCTACCGTGCTCAGTCTTTGTGACACACATGCCCAGAAGACAACGACACCTACTTTAAAAGCTGGCGATCTGCTGGAAATATGGTTCCATGATAAAAACAACTTGTATGTAAAGCTGTGGTTGATCAGAATGATTTTTAACTGCAGAGAATGCTTTGCCCGCTAACTTCCTGTTGGGTGGCCCATAATTCTTTTATAACCAACATGCTGCCAATGTTTTAAATATGACTCCCATCTGGCCAAAATGATGAATCATAGTTATTTTTATTGTATCCAGTGAATGACCATGGCATATCCATTCCAAGGGTCAATAAATAATACATTTAATTAATTTCCCTTTAAAATCTATGATCAAAGTGTATATTACTCAACTCCTTGAGTGACTGAGAAATCATGAAGTTTTTCCTCAAATATAAAAGAATTACAGCATTTCTTCAGTTTCATCATGTAGGCACACGATGGAAGACACTCTGCTAAAAACACAGATAACAAATCCTCTAACAAGCTTTAAAATGTTAGAATTTAGTTTCAGAATTGGTTGGATTCTGGGTATCCGAAATCTAACGTGATTTAAATTGTGCAAAGTGCTTTTTCACTTTTAGTATTTAATGTGAAATTTCCACCAATTTCAAAAATGAAGTAGACAAAAATAGGAGAAGCAATAGACTGCCATAGGAGGGCATATTTATGTCACTGGGGAGAAATCATGCAAAGCAATCTGAATTCTATAGGAATAAGATATATTGTTATTAATTCGCCTACAACACAAGAAACCTAAGGCACAAACACATTGGTGAATAAGTACATGTTTACTTCTATCTCCAGCCACTTTGGATAGTTATACTGTAAGTGGAAGGAAAGGGAATAAATGATTACCAACATGGAAAGTCTAATAGGACAGAATGCATATTTCAGAAAACATCTTTGTGGTGAGAAAACTTAAATTCCTTCAACACTTTGGATTATTTATGTAGAATTCATTTTGCGCTTTAACCTAAAATGTAATCTGCAGATATGACATGATAGATCGCTAGGGTAAGTCATCCAATGCTTATCGATTTCTTAACCAAGAACAGAGGAAGTTAGGGACAGGAGGGCACGAGGGGGCAGGAGGGGCTCGCAGACACAAAGCAGGCCTCCCTTGATGGGGGATCACAGAGGAGAAACCCCCCCATTGATGGAACTCCTGACCTGGGACGGGACTCGAGAGTGCTGGTGGGAAGGGGCTGCGAGCTTCAGGACAGGACTATTTCTTTTTACTGTTTTCATTCACTGGGTCCATACCTCTCCCAGCCCAGATGTGCCTGAGCAGAGAGTGTTCCCCACAGCCTGCTAGTCCTGCTTTCAGATGTGGGGTATAAAATATTCTAATTTGTTCCCTTCCAAGCAATGAGAAAGTCACACCATCTAAAAGGAAGTGGTACACACACTCTACAATTACTATCAGAGCTAAATCTGTGAGTCACCCAGCCACCTGCACAAGACAATTTGGCTACTGGAAAATCCTGATTAATGACATTTTTTTTTAAACACCAGAGTAACAGCTTGACCTGCCAAGAATTACCATTTTTTTCATAATTTCACCATTTTTTGCCTTGGTTACCTATTGCCTTTTGCGGAGAGTGTAAAGGAAGTAAAATGAAAATGGTGTTGTAACGCACATTAACCTCAAATCCAAATGTTGTTCCTTCCAAGGTGTCGGGGGAGGGGAGATGGCTCTGTGGTGTCGGCTTTGAAACAGAGAAAGAGTCCTTTTGGACGAGGCTGTGGGCTCTCTCAGGCCATGCTGAGATGCCAGGGGGGGTTCTAATAACTAATACAATCGATTCTCATCTGCAAGCAGGAGTCTTCCTTAAGTCATAGATTACCAGGCCCGCGAGTTCCAATCAGACACACTGTCCAAGAGGACACACAAGCTGGTTACCGTGAGCAAAGCCCCAAGACCCCCGGCGCTGAGGCCCCTGGGGAAAGTCCTAGGCTGAAGTCCTCCTCAGATGGCAGAATAAGCAGGTGCGCTTTACATTTCCGGCTCCAAAACCACCCACAGCCCGTGCTGGCAGAATTAATCACAGGAAGGACTCGCTGCCGATCGCTTTATTTTTGATCGATCCGAGCCAGCCGCGCCGGCAAGTCCCGAATTCCGAATCCGGAGCCCGGCCGAGTCGCCATTCACCGGGGAAGCGACACCCAGGCGGCCGGACCACGTTCCGGCGAAGCGCGGACGCCGGAGAAGCAGCTCCCGAGTTTCCGACGCAGGTCGCCCCCCGGAGCTGGTTCTCGCCGCTCTCCGCCGGCGAACCCGCGGGCCCCCACCCCACCCCCGACTCTTCGCCCAGCCCCCGCCGGGTCCCGTCCACTCTGCTCCGCGTCTCTCGGCGCCGCACGCGGGAGCCGGGGGCCGGGCGCCGGGCACCCAGCTGGCCCGCCAGGCGGCCCCCGTGCCTGCCGCTCCCGCCCCTCGCCGCCCAGGCTGTAATAATGACAGCCTCCTTATTTCTCCTGCTACCGTTAGCGAGCGAGCCCAGAACGGCAACAGCCGCTGCCGGGGGAGGCTTGGTTACAGAATCCTGCGCCGGGTAGCGGCTCGCTTAGCAACCGCCCCGAAAAAGCCCCCGCGCTCCGCTCCCACTCGTAGAGCCGGAGGCCGCCCTCCCGACGCGCTCCTCCAGCCACCCCCGGGCGCCGCGCCCCGGCGCCAGTGACCCCTCCCGCCGCCCGGCCGCGCGCCCCCTGCGCCCCCCGCGCGGAGCCCGGGCTCCCGGCGCCTTCCACGCGTTCCCAGGGGCGGTCGGCGTCCTGCGCCGGGCGGGGGGAGGGGGCGCAGTTTTTTGCCTGCCGCCCCCATCCCCTCGCGGTGCCCAGCCGGAGCCCGGCGCGCAGCCCCTCGCCGGCCGGCGCTTCCTCCCGGGTCTCCGCGGGTCCCCCAGTTTGCCGGGCCGAGCGGAGAATGTCACCCCTCCGCGACGCCCCGCTCTGCGCCCGCTCCCGCGCGCCCTGCAGCTCAGGGTGAGGGGACCCAGTACACAGGCTGCCCCGGGGTCCCCGCCCCTCACCCAGCCGCCCTCGCGGGGCCCCAGCGGTCCGTCCCGCCGGGCAGCCTTCTCCCCCGCAACCCCCGACGGTTCTCGCGCCCCTAGCCCAGTCCCCGCGCGGCTCCGGTCCCGGTGGCTCGCACCTTCCTCAGCGTAGACATCCTCGGGTGCTCCAGTTCAGCAGGTGCGGGGCGACATGGCCCGTCCACCCGTCAGTTCGCCAGCCCGCGCGTCCCCTCCACTGCCGCCGCTCCAACCCGCTGGAGCCCAGCGCACGGTCGGTCCTCACGGCCGGCGCCTGCGCACTGGGCGCCCGGGGAGGCACCGGCGCACGGGGGGGCGGCCGGCGCGCGGCAGCATCTGGAGAGGGGCCGGGCCCGCGCCTGGGGGAGCGCCAGGCCTCTGCGCCGCGACCCCGGCCCGCGCTTGCGGCCCGGCCGCCTGGCGCGCCTCGCGCGCACGGCCCGGGGAGCGCGCGCACCGCCCGCCCAGCCAACTGTTGCGCGGGGAGCGGCGGGTCACGCGGGGACGGCGGGGGACAGGAGGCGCCCGAGTGGCTACCGGGGGCAGCGGCCTCACCGCTGCACGCGGAGCAGGTGCTCACGGCGCTGGAAAGTCAGCCCGCGCGTCCGACACGCACCCCGACACCTGGCACAGCGCGGCCCGCTAGGGAGCGGTAGGGGAGACACGCGGGCGCATCGTGCGAGGGATTCGTGGACGCGGTAAAGTCTCCCCATACCCGGGACGCTCACGCGGCACAGAGGACGCGGAGAGATGTGTATCCTACATGTTGGCAAGGGTATCGATGGGCTGCCCCTCCTGCTACCTAAACCGAGCCTCCACCTTTCCATGCGCGCTCCTCCCCGTAGAGAAACATGCCGCCGTGCCTTCGCAGGGAAGAAGGGTCACCACGGGGTCCCTAGGCCCAGGAACAGCGTCTCTCTGTCGGTAAACCTGGGGCGATGGGGTCTGGACGCCTTCGCGCGTCCGCTCCCCGAGCGCAAAGACCACAGCAGCCGGGGGATAAGGAAGGAGAATCGGTTCAGTCGAAATTCTGTTCACGACCTGCAGCGAACTGGAACAATTTAGCGACTTTGGCCATGTTTTGATAGACTAGGATTAAATTCATGGGAATGCCCTTCCAGGGTGGGACTGCCACGGGGAGGGAAAGTTACCATGGCCTAGCGTGAAGCCGCCGCACCGGTAACCAGAGACCAACTGGCTTCGTTCCCGCTTATCCCTGTGTTTTACCTGACCTTGGGCCGGTCCCAGAGCCCCGGTTTTTAATACATCTGCAAAACGGAGCTTTCCACGTCTCTAACTGGGCTGTTGTGAAGTTTAAATGAGATTAAAGACATGAAAGCTTCTAGAATAAGAGAAAACACCAAGATGAAAGTTTATAGGAAAGTGGGCAGGGATTAGAATTGGAAAAGAGAATCAGGTGACCAAAAATATTTGGGATGAGACTAACCAATCTTTTCCAGAAATTCTAAGATCTTTAAATAAGAGCACTGTCTCCATAATATTTCTTTATATAATTGATCACTCACATTAATCAATTGCAGCTTATCTTCATAACAGAGTTCCAAATGCTGAGGGAGTGGATACAAGATGAAGTAAAGAAACCTGCCCACAATCACATTTCTCCTTAGTGTTTATCTTCCAACTTGTCTTCTCTGTCAAAACCAATGAATTGTGTGTTCCAAACCTCAACCACAAATCTAAGTTCTAGATCAGTTTTTCAATTTTAAAATGTACTTTCCCTTTACTTCCCTCCTCTCCATATTTGTCCTCATCCTTCCATCTTTCTTAAATTAATTAATTTTTTAATTTTTATTTTATATTGGAGTATAGTTGATTTACAATGTTGTGTTAGTTTCAGGTGTACAGCAAAGTGATTTAGTTACACATATACATATATCTATTCTTTTTCATATAGGTTATTACAGAGTATTGAGTAGAGTTCCCTGTCTATACAGTAGGTCCTTGCTGATTTCATCCTATAAAAATTCATTTATTTATTCATTCACGCAAGAGCAACAACAAAAATAAGAAAAATGTACTGAGTGCCCATCATGTCTGTCAAAATGTGAGCAAAACAGATAAGCCGTCTCTGGCCCCTGGAGCTTCCAGTCTAGAAAGAGAATCAGTTTTTTAAAATAGCACAGTAACATATAATTACAAATTATAATTACTTTTCTTAAGGAAAGTAGAGGGTGTTATTGAATGGTAGAAGGGCAACCACACAGCTCTGAGATGAGAGAAGAACCCTTTTTGGGAATCTTCATTAAGTCTTTATCTTCCTCTGGTTCTCCCACAAGCAGGTCCTGAGACATGAATTTGGGTGCAGGTAGTTTATTTGGGAGGGTGAGGCAGGAAATGAGAAAGGAAGCAGGAAGAGTGAGACAAAGAGGGAGGGAATGTTATTAACATTGATGCGTTATCAAGCTGGCCACCCCTGTGGAGAGTGGGGTCTCAATCTGGCTGGGGATCCCCGAGGGCACCGTGTGGAGTGCACCTCAGAATTGCCTGCCTTCAGTAGAAAGGCTGGACATTTTTCCATCTGATCTCCATCTGCCAATGACTGCCTGTTGCTCCCCCCACCCCAGGTTCCTCTGGCTGAGTAAGTCCCACAGCTTCAGAGAAAGCCGTGAGGCTGAACTGAAGGGCTTAAGGTGCCCGCAGGTGAGTGCAAGGGTCTCTACAGCAGAACCAGCATGAAATCAGAAGGCCACTTCTACCAGAGCCCTGGAGAAGGAATGGGATTCAGGCAAGAAGAGAGTGGGGCAGGGAAAGGATTTCAGGTAGAAGGAAGAGCAGGCCTGAAGACCCAGGGGAATAAACAGTCAGAGAACCAGAACACAGTGAGCGTGAGAGAGAATAGCATGAATGCATCCGGAGAGCAAGTGAGGGGTGTTCAAAGGACATTTTAAGGACTCTGAGTTGAATCTTATATACAGTGAAATTTTTTTTTTTTTTTTTTTTTTTTGCGGTACGCGGGCCTTTCACTGTTGTGGCCTCTCCCGTTGCGGAGCACAGGCTCCGGACGCGCAGGCTCAGCAGCCATGGCTCACGGGCACAGCCGCTCCGCGGCATGTGGGATCTTCCCGGGCCAGGGCACGAACCCGTGTCCCCTGCATCGGCAGGCGGACTCTCAACCACTGCACCACCAGGGAAGCCCTATACAGTGAAATTTGACATAGGATTTTTAGCAGGGAAATAAGATGTTCTGCATAGACAATCATGTCATTTGTAGACAAAGACAATTGTATTTCTCCCTTCCCAATTTATATACCTTTTATTTCCTTTTCATGTCTTACTGCATTAGCTGGAACTTCCAGTACAATGTTGAAAAGTGGTGAGAGGGGCATCCTTGCCTTGTCCCTGACGGTGGCGGGGTGGCATCTAGTTTCTCACCATTAAGTATGATGTTAGCTATAGGTTTTCTGCAGATGTTCTTTATCAAGTTGAAGAAGTTCCCTTCTCTTCCTAGTTTGATGAGAGTTTTATCATGAATTTTGGATTTTATTGGATTTTGTCAAATGTTTTTTCTGCATCTATTGATATGATCATGTGATTTGTCTTCTTTAGCTTGTCAATATGGTGGATTACAGTCATTGATTTTTCAATGGCAACGAGATTTTTTAAAGGTCATTTTGGCTGCTATGAGGAGAAGAGATAGAGGTGGGAATGGGAGTGAGGAAACAAGAATGGAATTGGGGAGATCAACTTAGAAATGCATGGATAAACTGTAGTGAGAGATGATGAAGACATGAACGAGACAGTGGAAGTAAATGATGCAGGTAGAATATACTTGCTGTGATTTCTTCAATGGGTCATGGGGGAAGAGAGGGAGGAGAGGGTGCAATGAATCCCAGGTCTCTGCAGCTGGGTAGATGGTGCTTCTGGGAGACCACTGAGTGGATACCGACAAGTGTGCACTGGATCCTGTGACATGAGGTCCTGTGACTTAAGCAAGAGCAGTTACAGCAGAGAAGGATGGAGACACATATGGGCAACAGAGTCAACCGAAGATGACAAAGTGGAGACTGACTTTGTCGTCAACTCTTTAGAGAAGTTTGAGTGTAAAAGAGATGAAAGGAACAGGGCTGGAGGGAAAGAGATGGTTTCTGGGAAGATCTCGTTGTAAGGTTAGAAAGTCCAGAGCTGCTTGAACACTGCTGGGAAGCTGAAGTAGAGAACGAGGTCAAGTGTGAACTAGTCAAGGATACCATTCCGTGTGCACTCCCTCTCTCCTGCACCATGTGTTGTTAAATAGACTTGATTTTTTAGAGCGGTTTTAGGAAAATTGAGGAGATTTAGAGCGGTTCACAGGAAAATTGAGGAGAAGGTGCAGAGATTTCCTATATGCCCTCTGCCCCTACCCATGCACAGCCCCCACCCGCCCCATTATCAACATCCAAACTAGATGGTCCGTGTATTACAACTAATGAACCTATGTTGACGTGTCACTATCACCCAGAGTCCATAGTTTACGTTGGGTTCATTCTTGGGGTTGTATATTCTATGGGTTAGGATAAATGAAAACTGACATGTTTCCACCATTATAACATCATACAGAGTAGTTTCACTGCCCTAAAAATCCTCTGTGCTTCATCCCTCCCATCCCAACCCCTGGCAACCACTGATCTTTTTACTGTCTCCATAGTTTTGCCTTTCCCAGAATGTCATAGAGTTGGAATTATATACAGTATGTAGACTTTTCAGATTGGCTTCTTTTGCTTAGTGATATGCATTTAAGTTTTCTCCATGTCTTTTCATGGCTTTTGGTAACTCATTTCTTTCTGGCTTTATAATAGCCCATTGTCTGAAGGCACCACAGTTTTCTTATCCATTCACCTGCTGAAGGACATCTTGGGTGCTTCCAGGTTTTGGCAATTATAAAGCTGCTATAAATATCTGTGTGCAGGATATTGTGTGCACGTAAGTTTCCATCTCATTTGGGCAAATACCGGGGAATGAGATTGATGGATCATAGGGTAAGACACCACCAAACTGTCTTCCACAGTGGCTGTGCCCACCAGCAATGATGAGAGTTCTTGTTGCTCCACGTCCTTGCCACCACTTTATGTTGTCATATGCTTATTTTCCATCTGTCTGTCTTTGCTGAGGTGTCTGTTAAGGTCTTTGACCCATTTTTTAATTGTGTCATTTGTGTTCCATTACTCATTTTCAGTCTCAACTTGATCAGATCCTTCAGCACATAAATTTGGTGTGTGTGGCATGTGTATTTTCTAAACAACCCTCTTTTGATTATATGTGTGTATGTGTGGTGTGTGTGTGTTCTGTCTTTAGGGACCCTACAGCTGCTACCCCATCTTGGGTCCAGTAGAGAGAGATCTGAACCCAATATCTTCCATTTCTCTCCTGCAATTCTCTCTACCGAATTCCCATCAAGCTTTTGCCTCTACCACTTCAACGAAATTACTGTAATCAAGGTCACTCAGAACCTGTGCTTGATGAATACAATTGTCTGTGATGGGTCCTCAACATCATTTCAGACCAGCGATGACATGACTTGGCTTCAGGACAGCTCACTGTCCTCCCGGCCCCCCTGCCCTTTCCCTCCTCATCTCCCCACCTTCTAGAAGTTAGAGCCCCTCAGAGCTGTCCTTGGACCACTTCTCTATCTACACTCCCTCTTAGAGCTTTAAATGCACCTACATGCAGACAAACCCAGCTGTATATCTCCATCCTCATCCTTTCTCCTGAATCCTAAAATCCTATTCAGCTGCCTAATTGATGCCCACATTTACACGTCTACACTCCCTCTTAGAGCTTTAAATGCACCTACATGCAGACAAACCCCGCTGTATATCTCCATCCTCGTCCTTTCTCCTGAATCCTAAAATCCTATTCAGCTACCTAATTGATGCCCACATTTACACGTCTAAGGAGCACCTCAAACCTAACATGCCTGGCACTGCACACCACCCAACAATGACCGCCCCCTCTCCACCCCGCAGGGAGTTTTCTCATCTCCTTGGGACCACTCCAGCCTCCCAGTTTCCAAACCAAAACCTGGAGCCGTGCCACACTTCTCTCCTGCCAAAGCCACTCTTGGTCAATCAGAAAACCTCTTTTGCTCTGTCTTCACATATATCCAAATCCAACCACCTCTTCCCACAGCCTCATCCACCACTACCCTGGTGTTAGCCACCAGGGTCCTTCTCACAGGGATGGACTCGAGCTGGCCTCCTGCTTCCCCACCAAATCTGATCTCAGATCAGCGGCTCAAGCCACTCCTTCAAGATGGGCTTCAGATAATTTCACTCCTCTGCTCAAAACCAGCCGTATCCTCCACCTGACTGCCTGGGAAACGTAAGGCTGATCCTCGCGTCTTCGCAAACTTGCCCAGCACCACCTGCTTTCCTGTCTGTCGGCGGCTGTCACTGTCCCTGCTCGCTGTGCTCCTGTCGCACGGGCCCTGTGCTGCTCCAGGCCTGGACGGTCCCTTCTGCTTTGAGTGCTCTTTGCCTGGACATCACCAAGCCTTGCTCCCTCTGCCTCAAGCCTGGTTCAATTACCTTCCAGGAGGCCTTCCTGACCCCCCACCTCCCCACTCTGAAACCCCTTCCCGGCGGAAGGACAGTGACGTGCTGTCTCACGAGGACTTGTCTGTTTGTCAGCCCGTCAGGAGGTGCCCCGGCTTCCATAGCAGGGCCCGGCACAGACAGGCTCTCAGGAAATAAGTTCTCCAAGAAACGGATTCAAGGAAGAAGGGTAAACAATAAACCAAGGTCCCACAGAAGGTGAAATGGTTGGAGGGGAGCACAGGGAAGAAATCCACCTGCCGCAGTCGCAACAGCGGGCAGAAGGGGTCAGTGCCACAGGGGTCAGGGGTCAGGGGGCGGCGGTCTTCCTGGTCAGTCCCCGGGCTCCCCTCTTCCCAGTTTCCTCTCTGCTCTGAGTCCCAGCCCCGATGGGCGCTCAGCAGACCCCTCCCACTGCTCGTATCCCTGTGCAGCGCTGGGACCCAGGGTGACACTGTGGGCGGTCACCCAGGAACACAATCCCGCCCCGCGCTGACCTCCTCCCAGCGACCGCCTAGCCCCTGACTCCCTCCTGCTGACCCACTAGCCACCTCTCGCTGACCCACCCACCCGCTTCCAGTGACGGTCTTGTGATGACCCCCTAACCCCTGACCCCTCCCGCTGACCCCGCCCCATGACCCCTCCTCAGCCCGGGTCGGCTCACCCGGGTCACACCCTTTCCTCTGAGCATGCTCGGAGTACTAACGCCCACGGGCCATGCCCACAGCGCGCGCTAGAGCCAATCTGCAGCCGGTGTGCGGCTGATTGGCGTTCAGCGGCAGAGACCGCGGATCCTGATTGGGCAGGCCTGCTGTTGTGGACGGGCCTACAAGGACGGAGTCCGGAAGTGCAGTCGCGCTGCTCGGGCCTGGGCTGGGGTCGCAGGGGTCGCAGGGGTCGCAGGGGTCGCCGGGGCGGCGAGGCCGGCATGGCGGCGCTGCGGAGACACGGTAGGCGGGGATCAGGGGTCTGTGGGGACCGGGAGCTTTGGGGGATGGAGATTCTAGGCCCTCGGGACTGTGGGGACCCGGGACTGTGAGGACTGTGGGAACCTGGGGCTGTGGGGACGGAGGCTGTGAGGACGGGAACTGTGAGGACCCGGGGCTGCGAGGACGGGGACTGTGAGGACCTGGGGCTGCGAGGAAGGGGGCTGTGAGGACCCGGGATTGTAAGGGGCTCCTCCCAAGCCCAGATTCTGACTCTCAAACCATTTACTTGCAGGGATTCTGAGTTTCTGGGCACGTAACTAGTGTTATTAAGCTATGGTAGTATTTTTAGCCAACACCAAAGGCAGGATGGATACATTTAATTGGTTAACCTGGCACATGCCTTAGAATGAATGTCAGAGATACAGGGAACTCCAGACACCTCATGGAAAGCCCAGCAAACTTCTCATTACCCTATAATCATTAATATTAAAATGAAAAAAGGGAAGATTCTATTTTTCCCAGTTTTATTCAGATATGATTGATATATAGCACTGTGTGGGTTTAAGGTGTGTATACAGCGCAGTGACTTGATGGGCTATGTACTGCAAAGCCACCAGCCAATAAGTTAACATCCATCACCTCATATAGTTACACAATTTCTTTTCCTTGTGATGAGAACTTTTAGGACCTACTGTCTCTCTCAGCAACTTTCAAATTCTCCATACAGCAGTGTTAACTATAGTCACCATGCTGTACAACTACATCCCAAGACTTACTTATCTTATAACTGGAAGTCTGTACCTTTTGTCCATCTTTACCCATTTCTCCCATCCCCCAATCACCTCTGGCAACCATCAGTCTGTTCTCTGTATCTATGAGCTCCTTTTTTCGATTGTTTTTTTTTTTAGATTCCACAAATAAGTGAGATCTTACAGTATTTGTCTTTGTTTGACTTATTTCACTTAGCATAAAGCCCTCAAGATCATCCATGTTATTGGAAATGAAAACATTTCCTTCTTTTTGGCTGAGTAGTATTCGCATCTGCTTTATTCATCCATCCATCAGTGGACACTTGGGTTGTTTCCTTGTCTTGGCTATTGTGAATAATGCTGCAGTGAACATTGGGGTGCATGTATCTTTTTGAGTTAGTGTGTTTCTTCTCTTTGGATAAATACCCAGAAGTGGAATTGCTGGATTGTACGGTAGTTCTATTTTTAATTTTTTGAGGAAACTTCATACTGTTTTCCATAGTGGCTGCACCAATTTACATCCCACCAACAGTGCATAAGAGTTCCCTTTTCTCTGGGCTTCCCTGGTGGCGCAGTGGTTGAGAGTCCGCCTGCCGATGCAGGGGACACGGGTTCGTGCCCCGGTCCGGGAAGATCCCACATGCCGTGGAGCGGCTGGGCCCGTGAGCCATGGCCGCTGAGCCTGCGCGTCCGGAGCCTGTGCTCCGCAGCGGGAGAGACCACAGCAGTGAGAGGCCCGCGTACTGCAAAAAAAAAAAAAAAAGAGTTCCCTTTTCTCCATATCCTCACCAACACTTGCTATTTCTTGTCTTTTTGATGATGGCCATTCTGACAGGTGTGAGGTGATGTCTCACTGTGTTTTGATTTGCGATTCCCTGATGGTTAGTGATCTTGAGCGTCTTTTTGTATAGCTGTTGGCCACCTGTATGTCTTCTTTGGACAAACGTCTGCTCAGCTCCTCTGCCCATGTTTTATTCAGATTGTTTGGGGTTTTGGCTGTTGAATTGTATGGGTTCTTGCTGTAATTCAGGTGTCAGCCCCTTACCAGATATACAGTGTACAAATATTCCTTCCCCTTCAGTAGGTTGCCTTTTCATTTTGTTGACAGTTTCATTTGCTTTGCAGAAGCTTTTTAGTTTCTTTTGTTTGTTTTTGCTGTTGTTGTCTTTGCTTTTGGTGTCAAATCCAAAAAAATCATTGCTGAGATCCATGTTGTCAAGGAGCTTTTCCCCTGTTTTCTTCTAGGAGTTTTATGGTTTTGAAGGTTTTAGATATGTTTCTCTTTTTATTTGGATTAGTTCGGGCCATGGTTATTTTTTTCCTCCTCTGTGTTTAAAACAGATGGTTGTGTTTTTGCCCTTTGAAAGGAAAACCCCAGTGGCAACTCTGGTTAATAAGCATTTGCTTAAAATAGGAAGAAGAAATGAATTTCTCAGTAAGGCAGAATACAGAGAAGAGTAAATAGTGTTCCCAGTCTGTGGCTTCCTTTGTAGAAAAACACTTTGCCCGGCTTCCCCCGTTGCTCTGAGCCCCAGGCATTAGGACTCACCTGGTCAGCCTTAAAGAACAGATCATCTCATAGTGACAAAATTCCTCAACAGTCAGATGTTAGCTCCAAAGCGGGCATTACAGTATTTTGATGGGTCCCCAAGCTACTTTTTATAACCCCCACCAGCAGTGGAGCCAGCAGGCTCTGCAGACTAACTGTGAGGTTCGCAGGGGTAGCCCTGACCGTGGCCTTCATGGGCCCCTGTGGCTGGTTGACCCCCTGCACCCTGACTGGGCCTCTCCTGCCTGGGGCTCTGCCCTCATTCGCCAGCACCTGCTCTCCAGCCTTCCGGTAGTGCGGCCTGGCCAAGCCTGGCGGCAGCGCCCTACTCCCAACCCTCAGCTCGCTGCACCCAGAGGACTCGACTTTTCACCATCCATCCTCAAACAGGCCTCCTTCCTGTTGGGTCTCTGACAAAGTTACCGAGTAAAGTTGGGCTGTTGCAGAACATCGTGGTGAAAGGCTGGATTAGTAAGTCTTGAAAGCGTCCAAGCAGCCATTGTAAGTGAGAAACGCAATATCCATTCTCCGCATCTTCTTAACTAGGTCGCAGGAGCAGTCATGCTGGGGTAACAAACACTGAGGACCACTCGGTGGGGTTTTAGCTGGAAAAGCTTCTGAGCGCTTGTACCGGGTTGCGGTGTGAACCAGGGCCGCCTCTTGTCTTCCTGGTATGCGGGGCTTGTGACGTGGACCCGATGCAGGCCGAGTGATGGTGGAGCAGATGCCCCGCTGGCCGCGCTCGGGGCGCCGTGGGCCGGGGCGGCGGAGGCAGCTGCAGGGCTGCAGCGTATCTGGGCTTCAGAGGAAGAGGCCCGGCAGGAGGGGGACTGTGGGGCTGCTAAGCCCAGAGCTCTCCAGCCCGGGGTGCCTTGGGGGCCAGGGTGAGGGCAGCTGGGCGAAGTGCTTCTCTTCTCAGGAGCCCTACCGCGTGCCTTGGAAGAAAGCCCCTCAGCTGGAGCTCAGGGTGAGAAAGCATGAGTCCGGTGGGCTGGCGTGCTGCCTGGGGGGCGGTTCTGAGGCTTCCCCGCAGGTTGGCGTCTGCTGGGTGATGGGGCCTCCTATGCGGTTTGTGGCAAAGCTTCTCGGGATGAAAGGAGGCTGTTGCCTTTGCAGCAAGGCTGCTGGAGGGAGAAGTAAATCTTTACTGTTCTCCCCTTGATGCCGGGGAAGCCTGTGGCCTGTACTGGAGGCCATCCCTTGGGCATCCTTTGGGAGCTTCTGGGTTAACAGGCAGCGGTGGGTCCCGCACAGAGTGTGGTGGGGAGAGCGGGTGAGCATCCAGCACAGGGTTACAGGTGAAGCCCGGTGGGGACTGTGGAGTCAGGAGGGATCTCGGGACAGCCCGGCGGGGCGCTGCGGAGAGGGAGCTGCACTGAGGTTCTCTGGCCTGCTCACTGGAGGCTGACTGCTGAGGGGTGTCCTCAGTCCAGCGTCCCCCCACCTCCCAACAGGCACCTCGCCCCTTTTCAGAAAGTCTGCCGGCTCTGCTTCTGTCTGTTGCAGCTTCTCCACTTGGAGCAAGTGGAGCCTTGTCCCCTGATGCACAGACCCCAGCGGAGCCTGGGGCACTCGCCCTTCCGGGCCCGCTCCACGCTGGCTGTGGACTCTCAGATGGGCGAACGTGAGGGCCATCCAGGGCCGGGGTCAGGGCTAGGAGGAGGACACTGCTGTCATCCCCTCCCTGCTACTCGCGTGTGTCTGTGTGTAGCTGTATGTGTGTGTCTGCGTGTATGTGCATGTGTGTGTCTGTCTGCATGTATGTTCACGTGTGTGTGTGTGTCTCCCCCATTGCACCCTCAGACTTACACTGCCCGCAGCTTCCTTTGGAGTCTCAGACCCATGGGTACTGGCTGGGGTCCGTCTCAGTTGGGAAGACGCTGCTTTCCTTTGTGTTGAGCCATGTGCCTCGGGCGCCCCAGCAGGTGGACGAGCAGTCGCTCACTGACCTGCAGGAAGAGCCCAACTCTCTTTATCCACAAAAGTGTCACTTCGGTGTTTTCTTCTGTGTTCAGTGTGATGCGGCAGATCCCTTCTCTTCTGGATCAAGAGCCCTTTTTCCTTTCAGCGATCTTCCAGGACTGAACGTGCGTGCCGCAAGGCCTGGAGAGGGTTAACGCAGAGATGGGCCGGGGCCGGAGCGGGGGTGGACACGGTGCGGGGAGGAACTCCGAGCTGGAGGGGAGGGGCCCAGGCCACGGCATGGGAGGTGGGGAATAACTCAGGGACCAGGGAGGGGGCTCAGCCAGGCGGGGACATGCCCTGCAGGGTCCCGTACCTTGGATATGACTGGGGACCGGGGCTCAGCTACCTCCTGACCACTGCTAGTGGTGAGCCTCACACTGCCCTGGGACGGGGGTGGGGTCACTGTCATCTCTGGGGAGTGCAGAAAGCCTCAGCCTGTGGCCAGCAGCAGGACAAGTTGGGCTTCGGCACACCAGCTTCAGGTCTGGTTCCTCTGTCACCATCCCCTGTGTGTGACGAGCCCCACGGAGGTGGTGCCACCCGGGGCAGAGCCAGCGAGGTTGGACTAGCGCCCTCCCCGCCGGTCAGTGCCCGTGGCCGGGCACTGAATCTGTCCAGGAGGCCAGCGGCCGAAGGGAGGATGGAAGACGTGAGGGTCGAGGCTAGGCGGGGGCCGTTGGGGTGGGGGAGGCGGGAGGTGTGCTGGGAGCAGCGGTAGGTCTCTCTCCCGGGCTTGACAGGTGTCGCGTGGGCGTGTGTGCAGGTTGCGGCTCACCGGTGAAGGCGCTCCCTGGCACCCTTGGGCCTCGTCTGTAAGGTGGGGGCTGTTCTGTGTTCTTTCACGAGCTGGTCAGTCAGGAGCGGCCGCCGGAGGAGGCTCAGGACAGGCCCAGGAAGGACAGTTTGTTGGGCTCTCGGGTCCTAGAGGCAGGGCCACGCCGGGCACGTGGGGGGATGGCCAGGGGGTCAGGGGGTGGAGGACAGGACGGAGGGAAGACTGAGGGCACGGCCTTTACTGGGGTTTCCCGGGGAAAGGCAGGCGGGGCAGAGGGAACACGTACGATTGGCTGCTTTTAGTGATTTTGCCGGGCTTTGGGTGACAGGGCTGCCCCGAGCTGCCCGGCCTGGGTGTTTCGGGCAGAGGAGGGTCACCTCCCCGGGGGCGGGGCAGGCGGAGGAGGCCGGGCCTGGCTGGGCTGTTGGCATAGGTCACAGGCGGGCTCCTGGCTGGGCCCTTGGCTGGTGGGGGGTTGTCTCCGCCCAGCCAGGCGGGACTTAAGATGTCAGAGCATCACAGTAGACAGAAAATTTAAGATGTATGACTACTCGGTGAACAGCAGAGTCATGAGGATTAACACGGGTCACGTTCGTGAGGCGTGAGGCCCAAGGCCCACGTGAGCAGCCTGCCATCACTGTCACCCTGGGTGTGGGACGTGGAAGCGGCCGAGGGGGACCTTGTCGGGAAGACAGGGTGCACGACCCAGCGGCTGGAGAGACGACAGCGCCCGGACAAGGCTTCAGGACTGTGGGAGCAGGACGGTTCCTCAAGCAGAGGGTGCCAGGCACAGTGGGGGCACGATGGGGAGCCAGGGATCCTCCCTGCTCGGCTGGGGCGGCAGAAGCCAGTGGAAGAATGGGCACTTCCTCCCCAACATCCTCACCCAGAGAACAGGTGACCCGGCTATGGTCAGGCAAGCCTTGTGCCCTTTGGGTTGAATTCCAGATCTGTCTGCTGAAAAAGCCAATGTCGATTAAACTGGAAAAAAAACAGAAGTATTGGAGTAAAAGTAATAGGTTATCCTCTGTCTCCCCATCGTAATGAGGCAGCTTTCCGAGTTGCCTTTGAATGTCCCCTCAGCCCGCCCCGCCGGGTCTGTTGCATCTCGTCTTGGTGAGAAAACAAGACAGGCTGGGAGCTGTGTCTGCTCTCCCTGCATCTCCTGGGTTAGGACGCAGTCACCAAGCCCAACAAAAATGATCACAGCCTTATGTGCACTTAACATGTTTCTGAATAGCTGATGGCATAGTAATTGCTGCTTAAAAAACTGCGAGGAAAAATTTTGGACAAAGTTTAGAATTTTTTTTTTTAAGTGTTAAAGTTTTGGGAGAAAATGAAAGTTTAGTGGATATCTACCTCTTAAATGGGGAGATCACGTCAGACTGGTCATGGCGTAGGATTCCAATTGTGTCCCGTTTGAGTACTATTTCTGGTCTTATTTTGAGAACTATCTTCCTTTTAATTAATATTTCAGAAAGCTTGCCAACTGTTGCTTAAATCTTAGCTAATTGTTTTTCCATTAATAATTCTATGATGAAAGTCATTAACAAACTATCATTCATTGAATTTGCGTACTATATTGAGCGTCTCTTTCTTGTGAACTGATGCAGTGCTATTATCAATTTATTCCTTTATTCATCAGCATCCATTAAATACCTTCTCTCATTATAGGGATAAAATGGGAAAAAAAACCGTATTGAATATTGTAGGAGAAAAAGCTATGGAGAGGTTGGCAGATAAACATAGTCTTTACTGAAAAGAGAAAATTTAAAATGCTGTATCAGATTCCAAGAAATACCCTAAGAAAATTTAAAGTGTCTCTTAAGCTCTACAGATATCAGGTGGAAAAGGGAATCAGCTGAGTCAGTGTTTACTGAGGTTGGGGGACTTCTTCCTTTTCTTTATGATTTGTCAGTGTGTGTTTGTTTTGCAACATTTTCTCTACTATGCCAGACTAAGGTCGGGAGGCTGTCATCAAACAGGGAAAAGGGCCACAGGGAAAGTTTCAATGAATTTCCATTTCTGATCTTATTTTCAGTAGCAGTTTTTCATTTATATATGATTTCAAAAAGCCTGCCAACTCTGGTTTCAAATTCTAGATAATCACTCTAAAAACGTACATCGTAAAACCATTTGTTCTGATGTTTTTCTCTCATAATGAAATATCTCGAAGTCACTTTTTAGAAGTTATTTGTTAATATTTATGGTATCTTTTTTTATTTTTGTGTAATTCCTATAAGCATGTGGCCCCATCAGTTTTACTGTTTCCCATTAACATCCACCCCTGGAAATATAGTTCTTTAGCTAATTTTATTCCTCATGGCCCCAGATTAGCTCCACGTGTTTTTTTGTCCTCTGAGAGTTATGCTTTTCTGAGAGACAGTGGTTCATAGGGATGATTTGGCTAGAGAATTACAAATGACTCAATATCATTTCTCATCTCATCCATTACCAGAAAGATCTACAGTATATATTTAGTAAAAATAAATGTATAGTTTTACACCAATGGTAAATAAAGTATATTGTGTACATAGATGTTGAGGGAAATGTGTATCACTTTACCATCAAAGTGAACTTTTTTAAGGAAAAGAAAAATATTTCTGACATTGATGGGGTGACTTAGTGGTCTCAAAGATCAGAGGTGGGCTTCGCTGGTGGCGCAGTGGTTGGGGGTCCGCCTGCCGATGCGGGGGACACAGGTTCGAGCCCCGGTCCGGGAGGGTCCCATGTGCCGCGGAGTGGCTGAGCCCGTGAGCCATGGCCACTGAGCCTGCGCGTCTGGAGCCTGTGCTCCGCAACGGGAGAGGCCACAACAGTGAGAGGCCCGCGTACCACAAAAAAAAAAAAAAGATCAGAGGTGCTTTTTTTTCTATCACATAGTTTTCATTTTCCTTTGCTTTTTTCAGAATGGAATATTATGGAAGAAAAAGTTCCTATTTCTGTTTCTTTTTTTTTTTTTTTTCATGAGAGCCTTTCCTAATAGAAAGTACATGCAACCAATTTCCCCTGATGAGGAAGCTTTCCCAGCTGGGAGGTGTGCCGGGAGCACTGTCTGACTCGGGCAGGAGCCTGTTAGGCATTCTGCCCTAAGACCACAGCGAAGGAGACCTATTTCCTTGAAATGCTGCCATTAACACCTCTGTTAAAAATGGAGCAAACCCCTTCCTTTTTTATATGCAACTGTTAGATTTTAAAACACGTGATTGTGTGGAAGAATAGTTCAGAATTGAATAGTTTACCACCAGCAGTCAAACTATCTATTTCCTTTTGAGTTCTTCCCAGGTGTCTACTTTCCAAAGAACACTTTACTGAAATTTTATTATTTGGCTTGTGTCTTTAACCTGAAATAGCAAGTTTGGACGGCAGTCCTCTCTGAAAATTATATCAAAATGACTTAATTCCCCTGTGACACAGAGACTTGATCTCTCTGTTTGGTATTTCGTCGCATTAATTTCAGACAGGATGTTTTTCTCCACAGTGACCTTTTTCTGTGTCTCTCATGTCCCAGCTCCAGTCGCCTGTCGCATGGTGATTGTACTTGTCTCCTGCAGGCATCAATGTCCATTCCCCTGCTTTTTTATGTTCTGCTGATTGCTTTTTGACAGACAGCAGAGTTTCAAGTTACAACCTGCTCTTGCTGGGAGAGGGGGACGGCACAGGCAGGAGGCCAGCGGTTCACTGAGCTCCTGTGGTGACACAGAGCTGCCTTCCTGGACCCAAGCACCTTGCTCTTTTTTGTTTGTTTTTGAGCACAGTGGAAATTAAGCAAAAAAGAGACTTTTAATCTCTAAATTGATTTTTAAGACTATGTTTGCAGTAGGTACAGGGGCGCGCACACACACACACATACGGAGGCACAAGGCGCCTTTCAACAAACCAAAGCTGACAGATGCTTTTTAAAAATGATGTTTTACTGTGTTCCTACCCTGAAAAAAATAACCTTTCATTTATGTTCTGCTTTTAACGTGAATCCCTAAGTAGGTTTGGCCAGTTAGAATCAAGTCCCTATTTGTAGGAAACCGGGAGGCAGTTCATGGGGTACCCAGCTCCTTCATAGCCCTGGAGGCTCAGAGAACTGAGAGTCCAGTGGCTACACATTTCTTTTGGTCTAAAACAGCTGGTAATTTGTATTTAAGTAAACTACGAGCTCCGTTTGTGATAGGAGCCCCATGTGACTGCACAGGAGCGGGTCCATCGTCCCTTTGAAAAGCAGAGGCACTGATCACTGGGGCTGGTGGGGGTCTGGGCAGGCAGGTCCACGCTGACAGCTTGTTTGCTTCAGAGGATGATGTTCAGACGTTCAGTGGTCTTACTCCCTGCGTTGTCTCAAATGCTGGGATAAAGTGAAATTCACCAAGGAACCCTCCAGCAGTATTGGTTGGTAGAAAGTATTGTTTTCATTCTGTTTGTTACACATTGCTCTTTTAAAGCTGATTTTGAAAAATTAAAATCACATTATTTTTAAAAAGACTATGCTTTAACTTGTGGCAACTGAAAGTATTAGACATGTATATTTATCAGCAAAATTATTTTAATCTGAGGTACCTGGATATTTGGAATCCGTTAAGACTTACTAGTTAAACTTCTCATTGAAGACACATCTCCCGCTTTTGCTGTTGGGATGCCCGTCCTGACAGCTCTTTGAGATCATCTGTTCTTGTGCCTGTTGACAAGACACTTGATAATTATCTCACGGATCATGGATAATAGGATGTAAAACCTGCATCTCCTCTCAGAGCAGTTTTGTTCCCGTGATAACGTTTATTACAAGTCGTAGGGGTGGGATTGATGGAGCACATGTGCTGCCGGGGGTGGGAGCCTGCAGAGACTCCTGGAGAAGGTGTGTTTTTGCTTGTGAGGTTTTTAACACACATGAGTATGAGATGGAAATCATGCTGCCTCTTGGGTTTACGAGATGCTTACACCCATTTAGCTTAGGAGGATAAAAGTTCTCCTCTTTGTTTTAGTTTTTGAACTACTATGCTCAATTTTAAATTTAAAACTTAGGAAAATTGTCTTTCCCATTTGATGAAGTGTGAACTGTGCAGGCCCTCTGGCCTTTATGAATTAGCACATCTGAATCCGTGTACTGTTCTGCCCACGGTCACCCTCCAAATATTAATCTTGGGATTTAAGCGTAGAGTATGACACTTTTATATTTAAGTTGTACTTTAGGAACATTTGTTTTGAATTTTGAGTGCACAGCCTGTGTTCCCTCGATCTTAGATGGTGCGTGCTGTGCGTGCTGAGCCCCCGCCCCGTGGTGCAGCCGCGGACCCTCAGAAGCACATGGACATGTGGTGCGTCCTCCTTCCCCGTGGGCACGTCCGGTGCTCATGGGGCTGGTTCCCTCTCTGCTTCTCTGATGTGGGCCCCTGTGTCTGTAGTGGCCAAGACGGTCCTCCCTCGAGCAGCCGTGGTTGTTCAGCCAAGGACAGATGTGACTGGATTTGTGTTCAGAACGGGGATGCACCCTCCTCCTGGACACAGGCTCCTTGGAGACATGCCGACCCCAGGGCGCAGGCAGAGGGAGAGCAGATGAGCCTGGAGCAGCTCCTGGTGCCGGCAAGTAGCCACATGCTCTCAGAAGGCGGGGGGGTGGGGGGGGGTGGGGGGGGGCAGGCATCAGGCGGGCAGCGCAGGGGCTGGCGGGCCGACAGTGCCCCAGGCCAGGCCATGGGCGCAGGGCGAGTGGGGAAAAACAGTTCAGTTTTGCTTTGTTGAAATACTGGGCGCTGCGGGCCATTGGGTGGGCTTGCCTGCTGTTGGCAGTGGGGTCTGGATCTCAGGCGAGCTGGAGGACGTTTCAGCTTTCGTCCCGGCCTGAGACGGGAGTGGGAAGGGAGAGAGGCCGGGAGTGAGGAAGTGAGAGCCCCGTCGTCCACTCCTGTGTCGTCTCTGTAGCACACCTGTGTTGTCAGTCTTGCAGCCTCGCCCACAGAGGTGTTTCTGCCCATTTTACAGAGGGAAACAGTGAGACTCAGAAAGACCTAGGAGTGGCAGAACTGTGGCTTAACCCAGTTGAACCCAACTCCTGGAGGGATCCCTGTTGGGTATTGTGGGAGAGGGGAGGAGCTCTGCGTGGGGAGACCTGCAGGTTCGCCCTGTGCTCTGAGCCTCCTGCTGACCGAGAACCTCCTCTCCTCTCGGAGTCACGAAACTTTGCTCCCTGGTAACGAGGTTGAGGAGGCAAGTATTGAGCCCTTGAGTCTTGTGCTAGATTTAGTTTTTAAAATGTCAGTGGGGACACTATGGGGCCTGGCAGCCCTGAGCAGGGTCCCATAGTCAGGAGACATGGAGGGGGGCCCTGTCCCTGGCAGGGCTGCCTCTGGTGGGGCGTTGGCTGGGATGATGTTTGAACCCCAGCGATTGCCACCCTTCCCTATCGGGGAGGCCCAGAGCCCGAAGCAAGACCTGGCCAGGCCCCGTGGGGCAGCAGGGGAGCCTGGGTGGCAGATGAGGCCGCCCTTGGACCACAGCCCTCAGACCCAGGCCCCTTATAAGGAGCTCTCAGCTTCCAGAGCCAGGTGTGAAGCAAGCTTGTTGCCCCCAGACCCTACCCAAGTTGGCTTCTGGCCCCCGGGACCTCAACACTGGAGCGCTCAGCCTGGGGCTAGGGCTGAATCTTGTCCCTGAGGAAGGACCACGTGTCCTAAACCTCCCAACAGGCTGAGGCCCCTGCAGCGGTCGTGCGGGGACACCGCAAAGCCAGCGAGTGGAGAGCCAAAGGGCCTCGAGAGCCGGAGGCTTTGCAGACACGCCGCCAGGTAGCTAGCGCCTTGGTGAAAACCCCTATTAATTAGGCTGTAAATACAATTTACTTACGCAGTCCGTTGAATTCAGTGAAAGCGCCACGGGCTTCTGTTCTTTTCCTTGCCCTGCACACCACCAACGTCTCAGCTCAGGATCCACGGCAGAAAGCCTAGGCGGTGAGTTCCTGGCCGGCCTGCCGTGTGCCGCGCCCTTGCCGCCTGTAGTCAGGGCACCTGTTCAAGCAAAATGGTGAGGTGCCCAATCCGCTTCAGTGTTCCCTGGAGAAGGGGGCCTTCTGGGGGCCTGGCTTGCACTGGCTTCTCCCCGGGATCGCTGTGTTTTTATGTCGGGTTCTTCGGGCTGTGTGGCTGCTCAGCTGTGGTGCAGGCACTGCTTGGTGATGACCTGTGTCGGGTTTTCCTGTAGTGTTGTTTTGTGTTCAGATACACACGTGTGTGCAGAAGCTTCAGCTCAGAGATGACCTCAGCTGGACGCCCATGTCAGCCGCCGCCAGCCCAGGCGAGTCTCAGGCCCCGAGCTTCCCCGAGTTTGTTTTAGAGCAGGGTGCCCAGTTAGGATTTTACCTTAATATTTGTTCTAGTTCATAAAAATGCTGACCTGTTGATAGTTTGTAGGTAAAGTTTATTTTATCTGCCTTTGGTTTCCCCTGGAAATTGCCACCAGTCTTCTGGAATAGAGTGTTTTCCCCTCTGCCATTTAAGGAAATGCACAGGACAGTTCAATTTCTAACGGAAACTTGGAACCTACCCTCTGGACGTGTCTTTGAGCGCCGGTCTAATGGAACAGCCTGTCTCCCCGTGACGCACGCACTGCCCGGGGCTGTCTGCAGAGGCCTTGAGAATATTCTGAGCCGGGCCCTGCGCTGTTCAACCAGGCAGAGGTGGGGGTTGGAGTCCAGCATTTCCGGGACCCGAGACCGTAAATGAGGGCATCGTCGCCAGAGGCAGTTTCTTCCATCCAGGGCCTCCTGGCCAAGCGGGCAGCCAGCCATCAGGCCACCGGGCCAGCGGGCGGGTGGCATCAGGACCCCGTGCTCCTCCCAGGCGCCCGGCCAAGCACTGCCTGGGCTTGAATAGTTTTCTGAGAAGGCCTTTCGTGTTTTTAGACCCAAGTTGTGTTTTTTCCAACTAGTACCGGTCGGAGGGGGTTATTGCTGCTGCGAGGGCTGTCTGAGCACATGATGAAATGAGGAGTGGTCTGCGTCTTTAGGGTTGTGCCTCCCACGTGGGGACAGGACCCTGCCCTCTGTGACCCACAAGCCACTCGGTGGCCCCTTCAGACTTCCCCTCTCACGTCACCGCGTCCTCAGTGGCCCAAACATATATCCTCCACCTCATCATCTGAAGAACTCAAACCCTTCTCCGGGGTCCCGATTTCTGCCCCACGGTGCTTGGTTACTCCAGAGCAGCTCTCTCTCTCTTTGCTGGTTTGTTTCTGAATTTAATGAGGTTAAAACAGGTTCATTGGGTGAACCTTTTCCCCTCACCTTTTCTAGGATGCTGTTTTGAGATTGTACCTGTTCGTTGTTCACACTTAAATCAGGACAGAAATATTTATTCATTGTGGCAGCTCTTCCCCTCCAGTTAGATCAGAATGTAAACTAAAATAAACGAAATGAAGACTCTGCACACCCTTGTGAGAACCTAGCCGGCTGTGCTGGTCCCTGGCGGGTGCCCTGGAGGAAGGAGCCGGGGCTGCCTGGGGCCTGCCCAGCGTATCTGCTGTGAACTGACGTGGACCCAGCCTGTCTGGGGCTGCGCTGGGGCCCAGGACCTCAAACCCTGATTCTCAAAACACCTCGCAGTCTGTGCTTTATACATACATTCAACCAGAGACAAGGTGAGGGAAGAACAGAACTGTGAGCCCAAGTGCGGCCCCCAGGTGTGAGCACAGGTGTGAGCGGCTCCTACCTGTGCCCACACCTGTGGGGGCATCCAGTGCTGGGGGGCGGCATCCTTTCAGGGGACAGTGATGAGGGGTCCCCTGATGGGGACGGTGCTGGGGGTCTTCTGAGGGGGACGGTGCTGGAGGGTCTTGGGGGGACAACCCCAGTGGTGTCCTATAGGGGGCAGTCCTGAGGTAGTGATGTCGTGATATGTCTTCGTTTTCTATAAAATCCATTTGCAATTTAAATAAAACTGCCGTCAGTAATTCTTTTCCTTTCTTTTGCAAATTGATGCCTCTGTAGTGTTTGTTGGAAAAGTGCTGAAGAAACTGTATCCTGAGGTTCCACGTGGCCAAGAGAAGAGGGCCCCAGTGAGTCCAGCCTGCAGAAACCCACCTGAGAAAGTGGCTCCTGAGAGAGTGAAGGGCGGGGGCATCCCCCCCATGACAGGTGAGGGCGGGTCCCTGGACATTCCCCAGGAAGCACGTGCCTGGCCTCAGGCCACTGGGGTGTCACCTCAGGGGACGGGCAGGTGTCGTTCTGCTCACGCTCTGGGAGGACAGTTACTTCACTTGGGGAGGGAAGAAGCCAGCATCGGTGCCCCCAGCTGGGGACGAGGTCAAGTTCTCCATTGGTGTTGAGTTCATCTACATGCTGTTCCCGGTCGCAGAGACTGGACCCTGCTGCCTGGTCTCTCATCTGCCCTGTCACCCTGCCCCAGTCCCTGTCCACCCAGGATGCGCTCCTGACGTCTCTCCTGTTTTAGTCTCCTGTCCATTGCTCTTCACAGATGTCTGTCCAAGATCCTCACACAGTGAGGTGGTCGGCCGTGGAGGCTCCTCTCACTCTGGTTCCCCATCAATGCAGCGGTGTTGCCTGACGAGGGGCCACTAAGTGGGACACACGGAAAGAGGCCAGGCAAGGTGGGGGCAGCCCTGGCTGCAGCCCCTAGTGCCCAGGTGGACGTGGGAGGGCAGAGTTCCCAGCACCCTTTCTCGGGTCAGTTCCGTTTCTCTTTGGCAGTAGCCCCTCACGGGGCTCTGTCCTGGAGTGATTCTGTTCCTGAGCGCTGGTCTCTCCTGCTGGCCTGGCCCGGTAACCTTATGTCCACAAATCCTGACCCTCCCTGGACCAGATCTCAGCGGCAGGCCCGACAAGCCCAGGGCATGCCCGCTGCCCACAGGCTGGATCTCCAGAAATAATTGTGCCACGCCTGTTTCACCCATGAGATGGCCAATGCCTGTGGACGAGGGGAAAGCGTTCCCCCCCAGAATGGGGGGCTGCACAAGCTTGTCCTTCAGGATGAACCTGGGGCTGCCGAGTTCCCTTTCTGTGTCCTCATGTGCCTCGGTGTGGTTGGGATGCTCTGACCCCCGTGTAGCATCCCCCCAGGACCACCACTCTCTGGCGCACCTGCTGCTGTTCTGACAGAGAGCCTGCCAGGTGTAGGATGGACTCCCACCCCTGGAGTCACACTAAGGAATAGTGGCTACTATTTAATGCTGTTTTACCTTTCAAAGACCATACTGTCGTGGGCTGAATTGTATCCTCTGTAATTCATACGCTGAAGCCCTGACCTCAAGATGTTGACTGTGTTTGGAGACGGGGCCTTTAAAGAGGTGATTAAGTGAAACGAGGCCATTAGGGTGGGTCCTAGTCCAATGTGACTGGTGAGATCAGGAAGAGATCAGGACCCGGACACGCACAGCAGGATGACTGCATGAGGACACGGGGAGAAGACAGCCATCCACACGCCAAGGAGACAGGCCTCGGAAACCAGCCCTGTGACACCTCCATCTCGGACATCCAGCCTCCAGAACCAGGAGAGAAGGAACACCTGTGCTCAAGCCCCCACCTGTGATGCTGCCCAGAAAACTAACGTGACACCCGTTCCACCTGTGAAGGACGCACGTGGTTTTGAATAAGCACAGCACAGCTTAGCAAGGCGGGAACCGTAGGGAAGACGTGCCGCCTATGTGAGGAGCAGGCGTCCCTGGGTGTTCCTGGTTTTCTGTCCAAGTTTGACTGAACCAATGTTCTTAGTCTTTTTAAAAATTTTGTTTTTAGGGTTTATTTGCATTTTCTTCCCTCTTCTAACTTGACGGTTTTAACAGCGATTATTCACTAATAGTAATAATCTGGGTGGTGTCTTTCCACGGAAGCTCCAGGTTCAGTCATGTCATTTCAGCAGGCGGCTGTGAGGTGCTGTTGTTGTTCAGTATGAGGATGTTGAACTAAAAATCAAGATGCTGATGTAAAGTTCGTTCAGAATGTATCGATTACGTGAAATGACCCGTACGGAAGGTTAAGAAGCTTGTTCCATGGAGCAGATGCCTGGTGTGAGTGGATGAGGGGGCCTGAGCATGGGGAGCCTCCATCACGTCCACCGGGAGCTGGGGGTGGGCCCCAGCTGCAGCCTGAGCTGTGATGGGCAGTGGGGCACCCATGGTGCTGACTGGTGATCGCCCCGTGGTGGCTGGTGCCAGCGGCTGTGGCACAGTCGGAGGATAGGACAGGATAGACGCCAGTGCCTGGATGGAGTTGGCCCAGCCAGCATGGTGATGGGGCCAGAGGAGAGGTCCCATGAGGACTGCAGGTCAGGTTTCGGCCCGTGTTCTCGGTGGACCTCTCCACCCATGTGATTTCTCAGACTGCAGACTCTGCGTGTGGTGCTTGCTGTCTAAGGCAGCGCAGTGTGCCTTGCGCAGTGTAGACTGGCCACCTGCCATGGCCTAAACTAAGGGGGAGTGTTTAATGAGGATGTGGTGTGACCAGGGCAGTCTCACTGGGTCCTAGAGGGGCGTCCAGTTGCTGCATTTCTGCACACCCCACGCTTTCTCCCCTTCCAGAGCACCCTGTGGCCGCCAGGCATCCTGGAAGGGGGAGGGGTCTGGTGGGCAGGACCCCCACACCCTTTCTCATGGCTTCAGGCAACAAATAGAGGAGGCATTTCTGATAGTTTTAGTATTTCACAGATGCAAATGAGCCTAACTTATATGCCCTTTTCTGAAAACTCCATACAACATGCAGCAACTTTTTTTTTTTTTTTTTTTTTTTTGCGGTACACGGGCCTCTCACTGTTGTGGCCTCTCCCGTTGTGGAGCACAGGCTCCGGACGCTCAGGCTCAGCAGCCATGGCTTACGGGCCTAGCGTCTCCGCGGCATGTGGGATCTTCCCGGACCAGGGCACGAACCCGTGTCCCCTGCATCGGCAGGCAGACTCTCAACCACTGCGCCACCAGAGAAGCCCTATTTTTTAAAGATAAAATTCATTTAATCTAAAGTTTACCATAACCATTTCAAAATGTACAGTTCAGTGATTCTTAGTATACTCACAATGTTATGTAACCATCACCACTAATTCCAGAACATTCTTTTCACCCCAAAAGAAACCCATATCCATTACAGTCATCCCCATTCATGCCTCCCTGCTTTCTGTCTCTACAGATTTGTGTATTCTGGACATTTTGCCTGAGTGGAATTGCATAATAGGTGACCTTTTGTGTCTGCTTCTGTCACTTAGCATGTTTTCCAGGTTCATCTGAATTGTAACGAGTATCAGTGCTTCATTTCTTTTTCTTGCTGAATAATATTCCATTCCGTGGATATACCACATTTTGTTTATCTGTTCATCGATAGATAGATATTTGGGTTATTTCTACTTTTAGGCTTTTATCAATAACGCCACTTTGAACATCCCTGCACAAGTGTTTGTGTGGACATGTGTTTTCAGTTCTCTTGGATATAAACCTAGAAGTGGAATTGCTGGGTCATGTGGTACTCCTATGTTTAACATTTTGAGGAACAGCCAAACTGTTTTCCACAGCAGCTGCACCATTCTTCATCACACCAGCCATGCAGGGGGAAGGGGGGTCCAGTTTCTCCACACCCTTGCCAACACTTGCTATTTTCTGTTTTCTTACCCTACTAGGCTAACCATCCTAGTAGGTGTGAGATTGCACCTCACTGTGGTTCTGATTCCCATTTCCCTGATGACTGGTGATGTTGAGTGTCTTCTCATGTGTGTGTTGGACATTTGTGTATCTTTTTTAGAGAAATGTGTATATAAGTCCTTGGCCCATATTGTAATTGGATTGCTTGTCTTTTTGCTGCTGAGTTGTAAGAGGTGGTCATAATCTGGACACAAGAGCTTTATCAGATACATGATTTGCAAATATTTTCTCCCATTCCATGGGTTAGCCTTTCACTTCCTTGATGGTGTCTTGAAGTATAAAACATTTTAATTTTGATTAAGTCCATTATATCTATTTCTTCTTCTGTTGCTTGTGTTTTTGGTGTCATTTAAAAAACTGTTGCCAAATCCAAGGCCACAAATTTTTTACATCTGTTTCTTCTGAGTTTTATAGTTTTAGCTCTTACATTTAAGTAATTTATCCATTTTGAGTTAATGTTTGAATATGGTGTGAGGTAGGGGTCCAGATTCATTCCTTTGTCTGGATATCCAGTCATCCCAGCACCACTTGTTGCAGAGACTGTCCTTTCTCCACTTGGCACCCTTGTCAAAAATCAATTGTCCAGGGCTTCCCTGGTGGCACAGTGGTTGGGAGTCCGCCTACTGATGCAGGAGACACGGGTTCGTGCCCCGGTCCGGGAAGATCCCACATGCCGCAGAGCGGCTGGGCCCGTGAACCATGGCCGCTGAGCCTGCACTTCCAGAGCCTGTGCTCCGCAACAGGAGAGGCCACAACAGTGAGAGGCCCGCGTACCGAAAAAAAAAACAAAAAAAATCAATTGGCCATAAATGTTTGGGTTTATTTCTGGGCTCTCAATTCTGTTCCATTGGTCTCTATGTCTGTCATTATGCCAGTACCACACTGTTTTAATTACTGTAGCTTTGTAATAAGTTTTGAAATCAGAGTTAAGAGTCTTCTAACTTCGTTGTTTTTCAAGATTGTTTTAGCTAGTCCCTCGCAATTCCATATGAATTTTAGGATCAGCTTGTCCATTTCTGGAAGAAAAAAAAAAAGGAAGTTGGAATTTTGATACAAATTGCACTGAATTTGCAGAACACTCTGGGGATTAGTGCCATCTTAACAATATTAAGTTGTTCAATCCATGAATTTCATCTAGCTTTCCATTTAAGTCATTTTTAATTTCTTTTAACAATGCTTTGTAGTTTTCATTATAAATTTTATACTTAAAAAAAGTTTATTCCAAAGTATTTTATTCTTTTTGATACTATTGTAAATGGAATTGTTTTCTTTTTGGATTATTAATTGCTGGTATATGGAAATACTAATAAATGCTTTGACCTTGCATTAGGCAGTGGTTTCTTAAATATGGAAATATAGATTTTTGTATGTTGATCTTGTATCCTACAACTTTGCCAAACTTAATAGCTCTAACAGTTTTTTTTGTGTATGTGGATTTTTTCAGGGTTTTCTATATACAAGATCTTATCTGTGAGAAGAGATGTTTTACTTCTTCCTGTTCAATCTGGATGCCTTTACTTCCTTTCTTTCTTGACTAATTGCCTTGTCTAGTACTTTCAGTATAATGTTGAAATGAAGTGGCAAGAATATGAATTGTAATCATTCCTAATCTTAGAGGGAAGCAGCCAGGCTTTCTCAATGGAGTATAATGTCAGCCGTGTGTTTTTCATGCTTTCTCTATTGAGTGTAGTGCCAGCTGTGGGTTTTTCATGCATGCTTTGTCATTTGAAGTTCCCTCTAGCCCTAGTTTCTTGAGTGTTTTTTAATCCTGAAAGAGCAACATATTTTTTGAAGCAATATGCCTTGGGAATTTTGAAGAAAAAACAATTCATTTGCAGCTAGAAAAAGAGAAATCTTGGCTAAAGACAAAACAATGAAATCACAATCAAATAGACAAATACAAGTTGTGGGCAGGTCATATGAAACATTCTGTAAAGGTCATCTGAGAATTTGCTTGAAGGCTTGATGCTTGTGGAGGACACAGTTTGGCGATAAGCAGAGCTGCAGGTATGTCCAAGTCTTTTCAGTGTTGGAAGAAGCAGCCAAATGAGGAAAGGGGCCTTTGTCAGTCAGTCCTTGGATGAGGTTGAGAAAATGTTCTTTGTACAGTTAGGACACAGCATGCTGATTCTGATAACTATTTGTTCACTTGACAGAAGTGCGTCTGTTTGTTTGTTTGTTAGTTTCAAAAGGGCATTGGTGATTCCATTTGTTCTTAAAGATGAGGGCATGATCTGTAAACGGCCACAACAATCGGTGTGTATGCATTTTGATGAATTTCCGTCACCCAAGAGCCCATGTTGGACCCTTATTATTTGTTATTGCTTTATATCTGTATATATTTTAAAGAGCCAGGTAATCCCAGAAGAATTATAAAAAACAGCCTTGTGCCCCGAGCTCCGTGACACAAATACACCGATCGTGAAGGCTGCGGCCGTCCCAAGGGTGGCTTGGTGGCGGTGCCCTGGTGGAGGGCGCGCGTGTGTGCTTGTGGGCAGGGGGCCATGTGGACAGGCACAATGCAGGGGGAGTCAGAGGTTAGGCATGAAATCAAGCTCAAGTGGGTGTCCTGCAAATCAGACCCAGAGCCAGAAAGGGTGAGAATTATGAACCTCGGATCTCAGCCAGCCGATCAACAAGAGGAGAGCTGATTAAGTTGCCTCTTCTGAAGCCTCGCGGCCAGCCCGGTGTTCCTAGGGAGACGGTGGCCTCTGTCAGCAGTGAAGGGGGTTCTGACATGCCTCGTCCAGATCCCCAAGCCTCACCCTGCAGGCCCGATGTGTGGGCGAGGGGATGCTGTGGCCCTGCTGAGCCCCGAGCCCTGAGCAGTGAAACACAACATCTGACTGCCGTGCAGCGATGAGCCATCTTCTACCAGAAGAGACGGGAAACCCGGGCCGGGAAGCTGCGCTCTGCGCCTGGCCACCCTGACACAGACAGCAGATCGCCTTCCTCAGCCCACAGGCTTGGCCTCAGATGAGTGTGTGCTCGGCATGGGAGCATCGGGAAGAGCTCTGCCCTTAGGTGCATCCTTGCCCTTCATAACAGGCATCATATCCTGCCTCGGGTCCACGGCGCCGCCTGTATTCATCCTGATACTTAAGTGAGCAGTAGTGTTTCCAAGTTCTGTTAGCTGATTAAAAGCTCCCAAAAGTATTCTGTGAAAAATGATCAAATGTTGATGTCACCCGACAGCGGATGGTCTGCCTGGAAGCACATCCCTGCTCTGCCCTTGATCCTGGCGGTAACGTCCCTGCTCTGCCCTTGATCCTGGCAGTAACGACACAGTCATTAATCAACTGGATGGATCAGATTAACATAAGAACTACATTCTTGCCCCTTAGCTTCACAAAAGTGAAGTATATTGATGGCAGAAGAATTTGAAAATGTTCCAAAGCTTTCACAATTTAAATGTCTCTCAACCACACGTTCTATGTGCATTAGTGATTTTGCTCAGTCCTTTTCGTTGTTTTTAAAGTAAAATATTCATTTTTCTGAGAAAGACTAATGGGGATATCCACTTGTGTTGGATAAAGGTTACTTTGCCATATCTTGAATGAGAACATGAAGATTAGAGCGTCGATCCTGCCCAGTGTTGAGAGCATGGCAGCAGCACCGGAAGCTACCTCTCCGGACGGTGCAGCTCAGCAGGTCCACTTCCAGGAATTTGTTTGGAGGAACCCTGTGGTCAGTGGTGCAAAGTTATGTACAGCCAGGATGGTCATAGCAGGTGCTTGTAATAGTGAAAATTTAGAATCAACCTCCATATGCAAAATTTAGGACAGTGGTTAAATTATAGTTAAATTTGCCAATGACGTGGACTATCATGTAGCCTTTGAGAGTATGTGAGTTTAAATGTATCTTAATATTTTATCATATTCACTTTTTTTTTTTTTTTTTTTTTTTTGCGTTACGCGGGCCTCTCACTGCTGTGGCCTCTCCCGTTGCGGAGCACAGGCTCCAGATGCGCAGGCTCAGCGGCCATGGCTCACGGGCCCAGCCGCTCCGCGGCATGTGGGATCTTCCCGGACCGGGGCACGAACCTGTGTCCCCTGCATCGGCAGGCGGACTCTCAACCACTGCGCCACCAGGGAAGCCCCATATTCACTTTTGAATGATATTATACATATAATATATACGTGTATAATGATGCGTGATCCCATTAAGGCGTGTGTGTGTCTGTGTGTGGCGTGATCCCATTAAGACGTGTGTGTGTCTGTGTGTGGGTGTGAACAGACACACACACTGCATACATGTTGTTAGCATATAGAGAGAAAAAGATCCAGAAGGTTATGCACCAAAACGTTGAGATTCATGTTGTGGTCATGAGGGGTGTGTTACATGGAGTCTTTTTATTTTCTGCTTCTTATTCATGAATTAGTTATGTTTTTATACCATATTATAAAACCCCAGAAGTTTACATAATAAGTAACTTAATGTGAATTTACATAATCATAGCTCACCCCTTGTCCCTGTCTGGGTGTAGAGCTTAGTGGCTCTGCTGGCAAAATGCTTGGCTGACTGACATCAGTATTTACGGCTCTGGCTACCCATCTTCAGTGAAAGTGGCTGGAGAAGCTGCTCGGCAAGTAGACGTCTGATGGCATCTGTCCCTGCTTCTTCCTGCAGGTGGTGACACTCGGGTCCAGCCTGCGCGACGGCTCTATACCGTGGGCCTGCCTCCTGAGGGGTGGGTCCCCCCTCCGCGGGAGGCCCCCAGCTACTCGAGTCCTGAGAGCTCCTCCAGCGGCGAAGACATAGGAGGTAAGACTGCTGACAGCCTTCGGGGTCTTCCAGGGTCGTGATTCCATCTGAACTTTAGCGGGGCTGAGCGTCTCACTGCTGTGTGGTCTGCAGTCGTCAGAGATGCCTGTAAGATCCACAGCAGGAAAAGCTCAGGCTGGGAGGAGACTTAAGGCTGGAATGTGATCGCAGCCTCATTTGTTAGCAAGTTAGGGGAAGTCTGGCGTTAATACATCCAAATGTGAAAGTGCTTCTCTTGTTAAGTAGGACTTTTTTTCTTGATTTTCCAATTTTTTCAAAATTTCTGAGATTGTATATCAACTTTGTAATGATGAAATAACTTATGTTGCATCTCTTGTGGAAAATTGAATGATGATATTTGCTTTTGCTGTTGGATGTTTTGTGAGTGAAGGAAGATCAAGGGTCAGGTGCTCTGGTGGCGGTGCAGAGGCTGCACGTTACATTCTTACTGTAAAAAGTCAAATGGTAGTTTTTTCCCCTTTTAATTCATCATTTCGGAACTTCCTTAAGAGGAATTTGGAATTTTCCCCAGTTGATTTTTAACAAGTAAAAACTAAGAAACTCTGTACCATAAACCTTAACTTGAATATCAAGAAAATATGATTTTCTAGTAGATTGATCTTTCTGACTTCCTAATTAAAGCATCAGAAACCATAAAACCAAAAATGGGATAGCTAAGCAGTAATATAGTCATCTATTCAAGCCCTGTTGAAAATCTTTGGAATATAATTATTGGATAAATAGATTATTTCATTCAAAAATTAAGCTATGTTCTTATAAAGATAAATTATTTTGGTGACATACTCCATTGTGTACTTAGTATATTCAATTGAAAAATGCGGACTCATTCCGGGGCTGTTGCCCACAGTGAGCTCTGCTGCCCATGCCTCCCAGGCGGGTCTTTGGGCAGCATCCCAGCTGAGAACCTTCTGGGTGCCCTTGACTGAATGCATTGCCGAGCTAGAGGGACATCCTTCCAGGAGATGGGAAAGCGTCTCAGCAGCTGGACACACGTCCCTGTGGTAGTCACTCTTCCTGGCCCTCAAGTCCCAGTGCCACCGCCTCCAGGAAGGCATGGGGGTGGCCTGGTGCCACTCTGCTCTAGCAGGTGAGCAGTGGTCAGGGCGAAGCAGAGAGATGGGGAGTCGATGCCTAGGACACATCCCTCTAATTACCATGGTAACCTGCACATCCCCGGCGACTTTCATTGTACCTTTGGCTCCAGCAGGTCCCAGGTTACATTTCTGCAGTTGCTTCTTGGCAGGCCATCCTGTTCATGTCCCTCTTTCTGTCCTCTGGTTCCCGGGAGCACACAGGTTCCAAGGACTTTCTCCCAGAGGCTGTGGTCAAGGAAGGTGTGGTGCGCCACCATCTCCCTCAAAGGAGAGACTGGACTGGGAAGGAAGGTTGGGATCTCCTTGCAGGACATTAGCTCCATCCCTGAGGTCACAGGGTGACATGTCCACTTTGCTCTGCCGTTCTGACTCCAGCTTCTGCCCTGACCCCACACCTGAACCCCACTGCTGCCCCAGCCCCATGTGTGTCTGTCCCACAGCAGGCGGGCCTGGGCTCCTCGATGACCTCCTGGTGGCCACATGGCTCTCCCCGGCTGGGGACAGGTCTCAGCTTTAAGAAGTGGTCCTTTCTCTCAAGAGGCCCTGTGAGCTCAGTTCCATAAGTCAACATCACTGAAAACATTGACCCAGGTTTTCAGAAGAGCTTTGAATAACTCCTTCATGCACTTCTAGCTGGGAAGTTGATATGTTTCTATCTTGAACACTTGTAACTCATCTCCAGTGTTTCAGTTCACTTTTCTTACTGTTTCTCTAATTTTCCCCTTTGTGAACCCATTTGACAAGGTGGGCCGCTTCAGGGGTCTAAAGTGAGAAAGTGGAAGGAAGTGTTGATGATACTGTTTAAAATGAAAGATCTGGGCTTCTCTGGTGACGCAGTGGTTAAGAATCCACCTGCCAATGCAGGGGACACAGCTTCGAGCCCTGGCCTGGGAAGATCCCACATGCTGCGGGGCAACTAAGCCCGGGCACCACAACTACTGAGCCTGCGCTCTAGAGCCCACGAGCCACAACTACCGAGCCTGCGCGCATAGAGCCCGTGCTCCGCAACAAGAGAAGCCACTGCAATGAGAAGCCGCGCACCACAACTAGAGAAAGCCCGTGCACAGCAACAAAGACCCAACGCAGAAATCAATCTTAATCAATCAATCTGCCAAAAAGTTTTTAAAAAATAAAATGAGAGACCCTTCAGAGAGGCGTGAGAGGCCACCGTGCTCAGCCGGGAGGCATGTGTCGGGGGTCGTTAGGGTTCGATAGGGGGCTGGGACAGGAAGAGGGACGCCTGAGCCGGGACTGGCGGGGCGTGAGGCGTGCAGACCCACAAGGCTGAGAGCGGGAGGGCTCCGCAGTCTTATTGGTGGCACTGAAAGCAAAGAGAGCGTGAGGACTGGAGTCGGAAAAGAAGGAAAAGTCCAGAGGTGACTGTGTCCACTGTTGATGGTCATTTGAATGCCCAGCACCAATAAGCCAGTTCAGTAGTGACTCCTCAAGAAGTTGGGAAGGAAGAGGCTTCCCGGTCGGCTGCCCCGTCTGCGGCCGCCGAGTCCTGCATCCCCTCCCTTGGCCCGTGTGGGGCGGCAGGTCTGGTGGCACCCAAGGCTGACCCCTCCTCACCTCAGGGCCTGGTCCGGTCGCCCCGCCCGGTACTGCTCTCAGTGGGTGTCGTGCCTGGGCAGGGAGACTGGGGCTGATGGTGCACGGCACCCTTCCAGGTGGTCTCAGTTCTCACCCGCTGCAGGTAACGGTGACAAGAGCTGGGTCCCGGCTGAAGGAGAGTGCCGGCTGCCCACCTTCCCTCTGCCCCGGCTCCCCTGACATGGACTGAGAGCAGGAGTGACTTTTTTTTTTTGGATAAATTTGAATTCATAATTTTTTTTAATTTATTTTTGGCCGCGTTGGGTCTTCGTTGCTGCACACAGGCTTTCTCTAGCTGCGGTGAGCGGGAGCTGCTCTTCCTTGCGGTGCGCAAGCTCTATGCACGCAGGCTCAGTAGTTGTGGCACATGGGCTTAGTTGCTCCATGGCATGTGGGATCTTCCCGGACCAGGACTCGAACCCGTGTCCCCTGCATTGGCAGGCGGATTCTTAACCACTGCGCCACCAGGGAAGCCCAGGAGTAACATTTTTAAAGGCTGTGCAAATCCTTTGTGAACTCTGCCGCTGTGCAAATCTAAACTGTTGTTGCAAGCATTGCCTCACGTGCTCCAGTTACAAAGAAATTCGCATTTCATGAGGCGTCTCTTCTGATTTTGATGTTGGCAGCTTCCACCTGGGTCTGCAGGGGCTCCTTCCCAGGCACACCGGGGTCTTCACACCTGCCGCCTGCCCATGGCGGTGCTCGGTCTGTCCGGGACCCTGTGCAGGGCTGACAGTCCTGTGGACGCTCCTCTGTGTGAGCTCCTGGTGACAGCACTGTGTGGGGACTGGTGCCGTCGACTCAGAGGTTGACAAACTTGTCTTCTTCATACTTACACTGGACTGAGAACCCACATTGAGAACTGGGTGCAATTCTGCATTTCCCTGTTAAGACTGGTTTTCTTTTGATGTGAAACTGTTTTATTCCGATAACTGATGTGTTTTAACTGTAACTGAAATTACTCTTTCCATTTCTCTTGTGAATGTCTGGTCTTCTCCAGCAAGTCCCCCCTTTAACCTCTGTGGACCTTCAGTGCTTTCCTGTCCCTTCCAGTAGGAATGGTCTGTACTTAGCCAGCCTCCTGGTCTATCGATTTTGTAACAAAATTTGTCCTTCACATTTGCATCTCTATGGCTCATTTACCATTTTCGCGGGCTTCCTTCTGCCCCTTCACCTTTATTAGCTGAACCAAGAATTCAGCCTTTCAACAGAGAGCAGTAAGCCACCCACATCCCTTTAGAAACAGAATTGTGACTATGGTCTCAGCATTTCAGCGTTGGCTCTGGCAGTGAGCCTTCAGCAGCGCGGCCCCATGGCCTGCATGCGCATTGTTGAGAACGTAGGTGATCTTGGCGAGTGACAGGTCAGGTGCACTTACCTGGTTTGAAACCTGCTTTTCACAGCCACCACTTTCTACACCATCATCTTCTCCTCTTTTCCTTAATTAAGTATTCTTGCTAGCTGTCCTTCTCTGCCTCCCCTTTCCAGCTTTCAGTGTCTCATCTCTTATCAGCAGGCGCTTGTCCTTGGAGCCGGACCCCGTGCAGCCAAAGGTGCGTCCCTCCTCTGCGGGCACGTGCATGCTGCCGTCATAGCAGCTTTGCAGAGGTCCTTTTTTCATAATGAAAAGGCAGGAGTTCCTGCCTGCCACTGCCAGCAAGTGAACTTCTGGAACCTCTACACAGAAACTTTACATTTACACATTTTACACAGAAATAAGAACGTCAGTTTGTTTTATAAACTAAAAAACAGGCCAGCCTCTAGGAAAGAGGGCCTTTTCTTCTGTTACTCCAACCTTTTTTTTTTTAAAAAAAGAAGAATATTTTGTTTTTCTTGACCACAGAAACACTTATTATAGAAAAGTCAAGCATTACAGAAAACGCACAGGCAGTAAAACATCACCTAAGGCCACCAGGCTGAGACCCTCAGAAAACATCTTTTGAAACCTCTCCCCTGTGCATGTTGTATATATGCATGCGCAGATTTTATAGAAGTTGTGCCATATCATACAATGCATCATAACCCACTTTCCACACTTAGTGTATTATGGAGGTTTTTCGCATTTCGGTGCAGATAGAGACTCCACCTTCTAAAAGCAGCTGAGATCTACTTTATGAAAGCAACTTGTTTGTAGCTAGGCCCCCCTCCCCTGCACCGAAAGACACCTGGAACTTTGCCTGGTGCTCGATAAGCACTTTGCACATGAACATCATTGTACACACATGGTACATACATGCAGTAGTCTGATTCCTTCCTGAATATAAGCTCTTAGAAGTGGAAATATTAAGCGTAAGAGTCCATGTGTTTCTAAATTTGAAGACATAATAACAAACTGTCTTTCAGAAGGCTGTTCCAATTCTCATCCCTGAAGGCAGCCTAAGGAGATCCCCTCTCTTCCATCGCCTGGACATTTTCAGTCTTTTAAATTTTAGCTAATTGTTTGGACAACATATATCTTACATTTTCATGTGAGAAAACTGTGTGTTAGGGAAATTCTTTCTAAGCCTAAGAGCCTAAATGACAGGTTTGACTGTGAAGAAATTTAAACTTTCTTTATGGCAAAGGGCACTATAAATAAGGTTCAGAGCAAAGGACAGAATAGGAGATGATCTTTGCACATTCCACAATAGATGAAAGTTAGCTTCCTTACCATATAACAAGATATTACAAATCAATAAGAAAAGAAAAGATCACCCCAGTAGAATGAGCAGAACAGATGGCGACACCCAGAGGGACAAATAATACTCACAAGCACCTTTGTATGGCTCCTGTTTTTATATATATATATATATATATATATATATATATATTTTTTTTTTTTTTTTTTTTTTTTTTTTTTTTTGCGGTACGCGGGCCTCTCACTGTTGCCGCCTCTCCCGTTGCAGAGCACAGGCTCCGAATGCGCAGGCTCAGCGGCCATGGCTCACGGGCCCAGCCGCTCTGCGGCACGTGGGATCTTCCCGGACCGGGACACGAACCCCTGTCCCCTGCATCGGCAGGCGGACTCTCAACCACTGCACCACCAGGGAAGCCCCTTTATATTTTTATATGAAATGTTTGACCCATCTGAGATATATTTTGTTAGAACAAAGTGTAGATCCATTTTTTAAAAAAATAGATTTTCCTTTTTAAATCCTGCACTTTTTCTTCAGTTACCTGTTACTTTTCCTTGATGGTTTCGAAGCCATGTATGTGATGGACCACGTTCCACATCCACGGCTCTCTTCCCGGCTTCTGCTCACCCGTCTTCCCCGACCTGCATTCCTCAGCGGCTGCCCCGCTGGCTCGTGGGCTGGATGGGCCTTCACCATGGGGGCTTCCTCGTGCCTCTTTGCAGGCCGTTGGGTAGATGCAGCGTCCATCCCTGTCAGCAGGACGGCTGGGGATCCCTGCCCTCATCTGCACCTTCCCTGGGGCCACATGGGCATTGCAGAGCCGCGCAGAGCTGAAGGGCCGTTCCACGAGTCACGGGGAGCCCACGGAGGGGGCACTGCACCTGGGTCGGAGAAACCCGACCCATCTGGTTTCTTTCTTCTTTTTCCAGAAGAACTCTTAGTTGTGAATGAGTGATTCCCACGTTTACCGATCTGTACATCGATCCGTTATTCGCGTCTTATATAGCTATTTACATTTCTTTGTGACCTTTTCCAGTATTGCTCTCTGGACTTCATGACGGTGCCGCTGTTTGGCTTTTTTGGCTATCATAACGTACTTTATGAACTTTTTGCAGACAGCCAAGTTTGTTGAGGGCTGAGACTCTGTAATTAGGTCATCTCCGTATTTCAGGAGCCACCTCCACAGAGTTCCCCGACCTGCATGTGCTGGGCTCCCCTGGTAAACGTCACCACCAGGAGGGCTCCCACGCCCTAGAAAGTGAACACCTGGGCAGAGTCTGGAATGCACGGCTTTCTTCTCCTTCCGCTGCCACAGCTCCACGCCACCTGTGAGGGTGCCCGGCATCCTCCACACTCTGCCCTTTGCTCCTTCAGCTGCCACTCCGAGAGGGTATAGTTAGGCCAGAATTCACTCCTTGAAGTCACTTCCTCCCGTCCCCGTCCCCGTCCCAGGGCCTCCAGGGCTGTGGGCTCGAGACTCAGCACGGTCTCAGGGTGCTCTGACCCAGGCGCCACCCTGGACCTGAGAATACTGGCCAGCTCCACAGTCCAGGGATGCACTGCAGGCTGGTCCCGCTGCACTGTCAGAGCTGTGTGTCAGCTCTTCCCAATGTCCTTGTTCTCCTTGTGAGAACACGGGGGAAGCCTGGTCAGATGCCTGGTCACTTCCCTCGCTGCCGGCTGGTCGTCTGCTTTCCTCTTCCCTGGGCTGCGTCCCTGCAACAAAGTACACTCAACACCTGAAGCATTTAATAATTGCACACACCTTGAACTACTTCCTCTCTTTGTGCCTTTTCCAGAATTTATGTCTGTATTGAAGATACCTGCCTTTTTATAACTGAGTATAGCATATCTATGATGTTATACGTTACTTTAGTTGTTGTAACAGTTATGTTCATTGCTTGCTGGGTGCCAGCAATCTGGCATCTGTTTTTGGATCTGTGGTTTCAGTGACTGAGAGGTGCCCCTGTCCCTCCGGGTGTCTTTTCTTTTTTTTTTTTTTTTTTTTTGCGATACGCAGGCCTCTCACTGCTGTGGCCTCTCCTGTTGCAGAGCGCAGGCTCAGCGGCCATGGCTCACGCGCCCAGCCGCTCCAGGGCATGTGGGATCTTCCCGGACCAGGGCACGAACCCGCGTCCCCTGCATCGGCAGGTGGACTCTCAACCACTGCGCTTGCTGTCTGGGCTGTTTCCCTGTTTTTCCTTGCTGGGATCTTGTTTTGGATCTTCCTCTGCAGATGTCTTCCTTTTCCAGATTTCCTATGAAATCTGACTTGCCTTTGGTTTCAATTCCTTCGCTAAGGTCTGTGGCGCAATTCCCCGGCGCGTCACCGTCACCGCGGTGTCTCACTCTCAGGGTCCTCGTGGCCCCGCCTCTTCGGTGACTTTCTCGCTTACAACTGCCCTCTCCAATGCTGTTTATAACGGGAAGCGAGACCCCCCCATCTGTCTGGCTCTCATCAGAGGGTGCAGTGGGGCACTGGCGGGGCAGCGAGTCAGTTTGGGACACTGAGCCCCTCTGCCTGGTGACTCTGCCTCTGTCAGGGCTCATTCAGGCTCGTCGCGTCGCTCTGGATCTCCTGTGACCTCTGCCCCTGCCTGCTAAAGTAGCCCAGGGGTTCCCGTCTGCTCCTTCCATTCATGTTCTTGCGAGTCGGTCCTGCTGGGGCCCAGCTCTGTGCTGGTCGGTGCGTGGGCTCCCGTTCGCTCACCTCACACACGTCGCCTGTGTCCGTCTAAGACCTGCCACATTTGCTGTCACCCCCTTTGTTGATCTGCTCCCCCCTCCAGCCAGCCAGGCGGGATCGGGTCGGGTAAGGCTCCGGCTTCCTTCTAGCCTTTGCCCCCTGCTCGGTCCCTCCCGTGTGGGGACCTCTCCTCCATCCACATCCTTCCCTCCGCACGTCCTCTCTTGGCCTCCCTTACCCCGCCCCCCACCACGACACAGAAGTGCCCCCTCCCTTTGCCTTCCATCCAGTATCTGGTTATTTCTGTAACTTTCTTGCTCTTGCATCCTCACCTCCAGCCCCTGGGGGACGGAGCTCCGACTTGGCAGGTGGCAGAGTGAGAGTGAAGGGCCCTGGGTTTGCAGCCCCACTGTTGACTGTGGGTGCCATCTTCCTTACTTCCCTGAGCCTCAGTTTCCTTGGCCACCTGATGGGGTAATAATCCTGCACTAGCACACCACACGCTTGCTGTGCCAATTAGATTGGGTTTGTGCAAAGCTTGTTCAAGCGTGAGCACTGCCAGCTCTTAATTCCCTGAGGCACCAGCGCCTGCTGGTGTTAAGTCTTCAGTCAATATTTGATGAACCAAGTTGTGTAATTATTTATAAAAACAGCCTGCAAATAAGGAGCAGTCCTCTCTCCTCGTATAATCACAAGTGGTTGACTGTATTGACATGGTTTTTGTGTTCAGATCAAGCTGCAAAGTCATTAAAATCAAGTCATTTTGATGGAAAGCTATTATGATTAGTATTCTAATAGCAGGCTCTGGTTGAAATAGTTATTAACTTCATGTTAACTTTTGGAAGCATGAGCTAAATGCACAGTTCTAATGTGGCTTCGTTGTGAGTCAACCATCCTTTCAATGAGTTTTGACAGCTTTAGGCCGCAGTTCTAAGGCAGATCCATCTTCAGATCTCACTGGCTCTGTTTGGGCTGAAGAAACCCTGATGCGTGATTTCTCTGAGCTTCCCAGGTGCAGAGCACAGCAGGCACTCTAGCTTGTTTGACTAATAAGGTGCAGTTTTCACCAGAGGCCACCGGAGTCAAGGTAGAGTCCTAGGCAGGCTCTCAGCAGAGATTCTCTGACCGGCGCCACGTTCCATACACATACTCTCTCAAGGGCGCAGCAAAGCCAGACTCAGAGTTAGCAGGCTTTCATTCTTGTCCCGGTGATTTATTGAAATGAGACTTAAGACATGTAATTGTGTGAAAGCCTTTCCTTTCTCACAGGTTACTTGGGGGCATCTGAGGGACAGTAGAGGTGGTGTCATTCTGAACCACTCTTTTCTCTCAGTGAGTTGAGAACCCTCACTTAGACCAGCTGCCTCTGCCATGCACTGTCAACAATGTGACATAAAAGGCTAGACACGGAAGAGAGTTCATGCGTTCTTAGAGCACCTAAAAAGGACCTAGATTGTTTCTAGAAGACTAGAACTATTTTGTACGCTCATGTTTTTGTTTCTTTGGCATCTTATTGGCACACACACCTGATACCCTGGATTCCTCTCAGTCACAGTGGAGTGAGCTTGCATAGCTTTAGGTGTATGATTGACCAAGGACTATGTGGGTCAGAATATTAATTTTGAAATAATTTACCAGTGGAGTCTGCACAGCTCTTTAACCTGTCTTTATAAAAAAAGAAAACCCACATTTGTTCAGATTGCCATTTATTTTCTTAAAGTATATACTTAATTTCCAAACCATTGTTGGCACATATTCATAAGAAACTTGGATTAGAGAAATATTTAGATCTTGGTAAACCCGTACACCACCTTAGCTTATTGTTAAGCGAATGCATTACAATAATAGAACAGATTATGAATACTTCTTTGGATATTGATTAATATTTCTTCAACTAATAAAATGTATTGATTAATATTTCTTCAACTAATAGACATTCCATAAAGAGATACTGAGAAAAGAAGGTGGGAAATTATTTAAGATGAAGATGTCCACTCTTGGCACTTTATTCAGCATAGTATTGGAAGTCCTAGCCAGAGCAATTAGACAAGAAAAAGAAATAAAAGGCCTCTAAATTAGGAAGGAAGAATTAAAACTGAGTCTATTTGCAGATGACATGGTTTTATATATTAAAAACCCTAAAGACTCCACCAAAAAAAAAAACCTGTTAGAATGAACAAATGAATTCAGTCAAGTTGCAGGGTACAAAATCAGTTTACAAAGATCAGTTTCATTTCTTTACACTAACAATGAACTATCAGAAATCAGGAAAACAGCCCAATTTACAATTGCATCAAAAAGAATAAAATTCCTAGGTAGGAATAAATTTAATGGAGGTGAAAGATCTATACATGAAAACTATAAGACATTGATGAAGGAAATTGACAATGACAAATGTAAATAAATGGAAAGATATTTCATGCTCGTAGATTGGAAGAATTACTATTGTTAAAATGTCCATACTACCCAAAGCAATCTACAGATTCAGTGCAATCCCTATCAAAATTCCAAGGGAATTTCTCACAGAAATGGAACAAATAATCTTAAAATTTGTATGGAACCACAAAAGACCCTGAATAGCCAAAGCAATCTTGAGAAAGAAGAACAAAGCTGGAGGTAACATGCTTTCTGACCTCAAACTATATTACAAAGCTGCAGTAATCAGAACAGTGTGATATTGGCATAAAAACATACACATAGACCAATGGAATAGAGAGCCCAGAAATAAACCCACACATATATGGTCAATTAATTTACAACAAAGGAGCCAAGACTGTACAATGGGGAAAGGACAGTTTCTTCAATAAATGGTGTTGGGAAAACTGGACAGCCACATGCAAAAGAATGAAACTAGAACCCTGTCTCGCACCATACACAAAAACTAACTCAAAATAAATTTAAGACCTGAATGTAAGAACTGAAACCATAAAACTCCTAGAAGAAAACATAAGTGGTAAGCTCCTTGACATCAGTCTTGGCAGTGACTTTTAGGATTTGACACCATCTGTATCCTAAAATAATGAGGTAGCATAAGAATCTTGCGAATTCTGAATGTAAATTCCATTGCATTTTCACAGCCAGTCAGATTCTTAATCTCAAGGTAATCAGAGCCAAACGGGAGACTACTTGCAACAAAAGCATCCGGTGTGAAGTAGCAATTGGTCATGGTAGAGCCAGAGTGATGGATCTCCTCTGTGTCCAGAGGCTGACCTTGTGAAGGTGACCTTACACCCTGCTCCCTGCTTTGTCCTGGGCCATAGAAGCCATTGGCTGCGTGTGAGACTTGGCTTAACTCATTGACAGCCCAAGGAACTCCCTGTTAGTAAAAAGTCAAGAGACCCAGACTTCCTACCTAAGTTCACCCTAATCTATCTGACTGGGAGAGAGAAAGCCTGACTATGAGAGTCCTTTCTGGTTGTATGAATACCGAGGAGTGACTCTGATGATCAGCAGATTTAAACGCACCACGTGTAGCCATACTTCAGTCTCCAAAGGACAGTTGATTCATATTTGTGGAAACGATAAATAAGCAGCTTTTGCTCTTGACTTCCAGAGCACATGGGTTCTGTCCCCTGATTGCACCATCTCTTTCTGCACCGTGGCTGGATCTGATATAACGAGCTCTTTGATTGAACCTTGTGTGTCAGACATTGGAGGAACAACCGTGATGATAACACAACCCTTACTGCTGTAGAGCTTAGAGGTTAGGGAGTGGAATAAAGTCAGTAACAGACTTTGTCATTCAGTACTAAGTGTTATTAGCGATAGAGACCAAGCGCCATAGGAGCACAGCGGATGGAGAAGCTAACCTTGGGAAGTCTTATAAAGCACTTGAGATTTGAACTGGTAAGAAAAGTTTGGCTCATAAACAAGAGGAACGATTTAATTTTCGACAGAGAATGAAGAATCATGAAAAGGTCTGGTATGTTTGGGGTAGAAAATGTTATAAAGGGTCAAATTTATCATTTTTCCATATCTTTATAAATTATGTTACATTACTCGGAGTTCTGCATGTAACCCAGCCAAACAGCTACGTTCTTTTTAAAAGCAACTGACAAGGGATTAATCTCAAATATGCAAGTAGCTCATGCAGCTCAATATCAGAAAAACAAACAACCCAATCCAAAAATGGGCAGAAGACCTAAATAGGCATTTCTCCAAAGAAGACATGCAGATTGCCGACAAACACATGAAAAGCTGTTCAACATCACTAGTTATTAGGGAAATGCACATCAAAACTACAATGAGGTATCACCTCACACCAGTTAGAATGGGCATCATCAGAAAATCTACAAACAACAAATGCTGGACGGGGTGTGGAGAAAAGGGAACGCTTTTGCACTGTTGGTGGGAATGTAAATTGACACAGCCACTGTGGAGAACAGTATGGAGGTTCCTTGAAAAACTAAAAACAGAACTACACATACAACCCAGCAATCCCACTCCTGGGCATATACCCTGAGAAAACCATCATTCAAAAAGAGTCTGTACCACAGTGCTCATTGCAGCTCTATATACTATAGCCAGGCATGGAAGCAACCTAAGTGTCCATCGACAGATGAATGGATAAAGAAGATGTGGCACATACATACAATGGAATATTACTCAGCCATAAAAAGAAATGAAATTGAGTTATTTGTAGTGAGGATGGACATAGAGTCTGTCATACGAGTAAAGCAAGTCAGAAAGAGAAAAACAAATACTGTATGCTAACACATATATGTGGAATCTAAAAAAAAAATGGTTCTGATGAACCTAGGGGCAGGACAGGAATAAAGGCGCAGATGTAGAGAATGGACTTGAGGACATGGGGAGGGGGAAGGGGAAGCTGGGACGAAGTGAGAGAGTGGCATGGACATATATACACTACCAAATGTAAAATAGATAGGTAGTGGGAAGCAGCCGCATAGCACAGGGAGATCAGCTCGGTGCTTTGTGTCCACCTAGAAGGGTGGGATAGGGAGGGTGGGAGGGAGACGCAAGAGGGAAGAGATATGGGAATATATGTATACGTATAGCTGATTCACTTTGTTATACAACAGAAACTAACACAACATTGTAAAGCAATTATACTCCCATAAAGATGTGAAAAAAAATTATGTTCAATTATGTGTAGCCATTGCCCAGTGATCTATAGGTTATGCTGGAAATGTTAAAAGAAGAAAATTGACAGATCTTTGTATCGATTGTAATGCCTACATATCATATCTAGGTATTAACATGCATTACTGTTTTTCAAAAGAAATATTGAACCGTGTCTGTGTGAGTTAACTGGATATTCTCCACGCTAAGTCGCATCAAGATGTACTTAGGAAACAGACACGAAGATGTCTCCTTTGGGGAAAAGGCCTCTAAGCACCGGCTGCCGAGGTAGATGTGAGCCCATGTCGGGTAGCACACAATTAGGGTGGTGAAGTCCTCCTGCAGTAACCGCTGTCCCTCATTTGTGAGAAAACGAGAGACTCAAGCAACAAATACGTAGCATCGAAAGGGCATTGAGTGATGAGTATTTCTTCAGATCAAGTAATTAGTCCTGTCAGTTACCATGAACAAGACGCGGAAAGAGCAGGGTGGCCGTGTGACCTCTGGCCCCAGGAGCCGGATGTCCCCAGCCATTGCCTCCTGCACGAGCCCGTGGTGAGCGTCCGGGACGGTGCCGTGCTGTCCAGAAGCAGAAGGACTCCCCCACCTCCGGGAGCGTGAGCCCTGGGAGTGATGCAGGGGCATGAGCTGAGGTGGAGACTCGGGTGCCACGTCTGCTGACCCCAGGGCAGCATGGGCGCCCCTGCTTCTGCCTCTGCGGAGCCCTCATTACGGGGAGGCCCAGGGACAGCGAGGCTCCCTGCTGCTCTGGGGCTGCAGTTCCAGTGTCCGGTGGGGTCCTTGGGATTGGTGCTCTCTGCCAAGGTTGCCGCTCGCCAGCGTTACCTCGCGACCCTGGTTGCCGTGCGGGTGGGCGTCCTCCTTGCCGTGCTCGCGTCCTGCTTCTGTGTCTGCAGGCTCCCATGCAGCCTGTCTGTAGGGCCTGGGGGCCTTTTGGACTTACAGTGGTGCCGTCTGTAGCTGGCGTCCCCGTGAGGTCTGACACTTTCCCTACTCTTGTTGCATCGCCAGGGCCTCCGGCAGGGAAGCAGCAGGGTGAGGGCTCCACGTGCAGTGTCCCTGCGGGATTTTCTCACCTTCCATCGCATTTCGCATTTCCCTTACATTTCTAGTTTGCTACACGTTTTCATGATTTGTTGGTGTTAATATTGATTGAATACTTTATATCACTACAATAAAACGGTTAATATTTTGTTTAGAAGTTTTGTATTGCTCTTTAGGAGAGGGGTTGGCCTGCAACCTTCCCGTCTTTCAGTGTCCTCATCAGGTTTTGAAAGAACTGTGTTGTCCTCACAAAGCGTGTGGTCACCGTCACTGTGTCTGTTCTCCAGAAATGTTTTGTATGTTGGGCGTTTGTTTCTTCCTTAAATGTTCCTTAGAAGTCAGGTGAATCCACCTAGGCCTGAAGTTCTTTTGTGGGATTATTTTTAACTAAAGATTCAATTTTGTAATAGATATAGGACTATTAAGATTTTCCGTTTCTTCATGTGTCCAGTTTGGTATGTTGTACTTTTCTCAGAATCCTCCATTTCATACAAACTATGTAATTTATTTGCATAGAGTTGTTCACAGAGCCATCTTATTGGTCCTTTCGCGCCTACAGGATGTATGTTAACACACGCCTTCACCCCACGCTGGCCTTTATGTGTCCTCTGCTCGTCCCGTCCAGTCTTGCACTGTTCGTCTGTTTTCTTTCTTCACAGTGTCAGTGCTGGTTGCTGTCTCTGTTGGGTTTTCTTTTCTCTTCCTTTATTTTGTGCTCCTCTGATTGTTATTTCTTTCCTTCTGCTTTCCTCAGGTATAAGTTGCTGTTGTTTTTCCAGCTTCTTTCTTACTTATGTGATTGATTTTTAGACTTTTTTCTTTCCTGACATATTTAAGGTTATAAATTCACCTTTAAGTAGAATTTAGTGACATCCCATGTTTTGAGTTGTCATAATTTCATCAAGTTTAAAATAATAATTTTTCCTTATTATGAAAGCAGTATCTGCTCAATGTCCTACAGTTGGAAATCAGAAAAATACAATGAAAAAAAAAAAAACCTACAGTCACAGCACCCAGAAACCACAGTTAACCCCACAGGTCTGGCATCTGGACCTTCAGTATCTCAGTGTGTATTAAGTTTTCCTCTTAAGAAGTGTGCACACACACTTATATGAAAAAGTATGATACTCTTATGTTTTACACCCTTTTTTGCCACCTCCTCCTTCTCAGATTCCTGTTTTATAGTCTTTTAGAGTAGCAGGCTGATAGCATAATCATCCTCACAGGGCAGCATTCGTGCTGTGCTCTCACCACTTGCAAAGAGAGATGAACTGGAGGATGACGTCAGTAATTGGCTCGGCTGGAAGGGCCTGGAGAACGGAGATATCGGGGAATAAATGAGAGCAGCTCTCCGGATGCCACTTTTGGTGGACAGTGAGGATGCCCCCAGATGACTGCACGCTGGTCCCCAGATGGCTTTACTGTGACTTGATAAAGCACCCTATGGATGACTTCTTTTCGAAATCAATAAAGGCAAGAATAGACCCCAATGAGGAGAAATGTAATATTTTCTTTTTTTAAACTGAATCTGGAAAATTTTTTAAATTCCATAAGCAGTGGTCATTTTTCAAACATTAATATTTTACAAGACCAGCTCAAGGGCCAGCTATTCAGAGATACTCATGAATCAGGTGTCTGTCAGCGACACTAAGCAGGTCTCTAAAATCAGTTAATATCAACTTTCAAATGAAATAGGAAAATGCTGTGTTCAGTCATCCACTGGTGATTGAGAAGAGAGAGAAAATGTACCAAGTATGGGACTGTATGACAGTGTCACGTCGTGATTTTATGAGGAGTAATTTGGGCTTCATGCCAAGTTGCAGGCAGCACCAGGTCTCCTGGTTGTCACGTGTATCAAGAGAAAACTGAGGACTCTCATTCCAGAGTCAGGGGAGGACGCTCCCCGTATCCAGAGGCAGTGTCTGGTTTGATGGTGACGCGAAGCTGCAGGGGAGGGGGCCTTCCGTGTCACACAGGCCGGGGGGGCGGGTGGACGCTTGTTTAAATGCGCAGGTGGGAGTTTGGCTGCATAAATAGACTCAGAGCCCAGAACAAGAGAAGAAGCCCCCTCCACGGATCAGAGGGTGTGGCCAGCGGGTTCCGAGTCTCAGGCCCCCCATCACAGGAAACACAGCGCAAGGACCACACGGCATCTTCTGTCTGACGTCAGCGGCAGATCAAAGCCTTAGAGTGCAAATTACAGGGAGAGGGATCTTCATTCCACGTAGTGACGCACAGTGTCTCAGAAGTCTCACGCATGGTGTTTGATTTCTCACCATAACCTGTGGTAGGCCTAAGGAGAACCTGTGAGAAATGAGGGTTGTTGAGAAGAAGCGTCTGAGCGTTGATGGCAGCACCGCCGTCCTTGGTTGGCTGGGACGGAGCAGGTGGGCACGTGTGGGCAGCAGCGGGTGTGCTGGGCGTGCACCGGGCATGTGCTGAGCATGTGACGGGCATGCACTGCCACGAGGGTGCGGGGATGGGGTGGATGGGGCAGGATTGGCATGCGGGTCGCCCCTCTCAGGCCCCACGTCCACCACAGGCCTTACCACCCCACATCCACTCCAGACCTTGTCTGTTGCGTGGCAGTGACTGCCACATCTCGACCATGTCACTTACCTGCCGAGAGCCCAGACTTCATCTTCATTCATACGGGACCCATTGCTGATTCAGATGGGCAGGTCGTCACTGCTTGCTTCTCATCCTCACACACAAGTAACTCTTTAGAAGGTGCTAAAGGACACTTTAAAAAACATGAGAATTCATGTTTCTCTCCCCAAGACCACAGGCTTGAAACTTTACTCTCGATCAAACTGCAACAACTCTTACATCCTTAAAATCATACCATATGTCATGATTGTAACAATGTTGAGTAAATACACATACACACACATACGCGTACACGTACATACACCTTTTTTGGAAGAACAAGTAGGTTATTAATTTACTTCATGGTAAATCCCAGTATCCTCAACAGTGTACTTTGTTGGTATAAAGTTAAGAATCACTGAAGTAAATATTTTAAATTCCTTTTCTACTAAAATTACAAGATCCTAATGGAAAATTTATCTAGCCTAGTAAGTTTGTTATGGTTCCATTTTACAGAAAATTGTTATATTTGAATTTTTGTTTTTATAGATCAGGATCTTCAGGCTCAACCAAAGAGAAGAAGAATTAGAAAGCATAATTCAAAGAAAAAATTTAAAAATCCCAGTAACATTCCTCTAGAACAAGCAGAATTAGAGAAACAGCAGAGTATTTTGCAAGAAAAATTGCAGCCACACAGCCACAGCCACACAGATGGCCCCACAATAAGCAAAAATAAAAAAAGGAAACTGAAAAAGAAACAGCAAATTAAAAGGAAGAAAGCAGCTGGCTTACTAACAGGAGTCTCTGGCGTCAACTTCATGTACCAGCCTGAGGAGACCAGCAGTGAGCAGGGCGACGTGAGAGTGAGTGATGGAGAGGACGGCGCAGACGGGGAGGGAGGGGGCCCGGATGCCGAGGAGGAAGGGGCCACAGACGCCGGGAAGGAAGACGTTAAAAGTACCAATGAAAAGGCAGATGGTATCCTGAACTTTTTGAAGTCAACACAAGAAATTTATTTTTATGATGGTATGTTTTTTCCTGTTGTTCTTTTGAATAATGGCATCTACTTCTTTGGAAAATTAAGCAAATGTAAAATATTTAAATGTTTAAAATACAAAACATTAAAAATATTCAGTATTCAAAATAAGTCGTTAGTTTTGAGGCAAAAATCCAAATATTTAAATTCATCCCACCAAAGATCTGGGCTGGCCCCCTGCTCTAGGCTCACCAGGGGAAACAGCCAGCCCATTAGAGGTGTGGGTCCAAACGAGGGTGGTCTCATCATCCTCATTTCTCTAAGATCCAACTTCAGAATATGGTGCTATTCTCAGCTCTATGTTTAAAGAAAAGATAAATCCAGGTTGGAGACTTTGATGAATTCTTGCTCATTTTCATCGGCCAGTAGAGAGGTGAAGGAAGCACAGCTCTCTGTCTCTCGGACACACGGTGATTTGCTTCCCCAATGTGTGGCTTAGTGATTTGAGATTTTTCAGTAAGCATATTGGACCACTATTTGTACTGATATAGGAGCTGAGGTTTATCCTGGGATTTATTCTGACGGGTGATAATCCCTCACCTTTGTGTGGAGCCTAACAGACAGCAGCCCTGAGGGTCAGGAAGGAGCAGGTGCTGGCTCGGTGCCAAGAACAGAAGTGCTGGGATAACTGCCACCATTCTGATCCGTCCCTGGGAGATTCAGGGGATGTGGTGGGCTTAGTGCATCGAACCTCCAGCATGACCAAGATGGAGAAATACTGCCTATGTGATAACTGGAGGGGTAAGGGATGGACTTAAACAGTGATGCGAAAACACCATGATTAACGGGTCCATTCTAACCAAGATTGACCCTTTTCCTCTTTTGCTTGTTTATCCACATTTTGTGTTAAGTTGAAAACATCCTTAACGAATATCCACATGAGACTAATAGGAGGACATGGCGGAGACACTGCAGAACAGAAGTAGGCTTCAGAGAGATCTCAGTAGATTATCCATTCTCTGCGTGAGGGAGTAGCTTGTGGCAGACAGCCCTCCTGCCAAGGAGGACTGAAGTTTAAAGTGTACTTGGAGTTTTAAGAGCTGCTGAGGAAAAGCCCTTGTGACAAATCCCAGAGGAGGTGAACCACAGACCGGGTGAGCCAGATGCTGCTGCCCTCCTTCCCTCAAGGTGTCTGCCAGTTTGGACAGGGGCTTGGGCAAGGGTCCAGGGGAAGGGGCAGTGCAGCCTGGAGAGCAGGCAAACCAGCAGAGCCCCAGTGGTCTCACAGGTCTGGGGGGGAAAGTGGACGGCCCAGGGTCGGCCAGCTCTGTAAGAAAGGAGGGTCAGAGACCAGAGCAAAGCTCTCCTTGTCCCCCCTCAAAACCTTGGCCAAGCCCTGAACTGTGGGATGGGAGGAGGGCAACCAGGCAGACCTCTTCCACATGGCAGGGCGGCCTTTGTGGCGTCCTGAGGGACCAAGCAGGCAGGGCTAACCTGACCCTCCAGCGCAGCACGCAGCCACGCGCTCAGGTGCAGGTGGACAACTGCCGGCCAGACGTGCAGCCACCCTGTGGTCAGTTCAGTCGCCTGCCCCTTCTCTGTCTGCTGAGCAGAGGCAAGGGGGGACCCTCTCTGGAGGAAAATGTCGTTAGCCAAGCACCTGCAATTTTCATGTTCATTCAAAGGAGTGTGTCAGACACAGCAAGAGACCGGACCATACGACCGAAACCATGAGGAAAAGAGCAGCAGAAAGAGGCCACGGGGTGGAGACGCTGATGTTACCAGACAAGGGACTTAAAATAGCTATGATCTAGATGTCCAAGAAGTAGGGAGAAGATGGAGAAAAAAGGTGAAAAGCGGAGACTTTCACCAGATAATTTGAATCTATTAGGATAATCAAACGAAAATTCTAGACCTGAGAAATATAATAACAAATTAAGGACTCAAAGACGAGTTCAGACAGCAGATTAGATTCAGCATAAAAGAGAATTAGTAACTGCAAGGCGGGCTGAAGGAAGTATCCAGAGTGAAGGAGGGAGAGGAAAGGATGGAAAACACAGAAGGAGCATAACAGCCACATGGGCCCGAAGGAGCCTCACCCATGGGACTGGGGCACAAGGGACGTGTAAGAGGTGGCAGCTGGGAGTTTTTCAAAGTTGACAAAGACCATGAAGTCACAGATTCTAGGCATCCTGTGAACACCAACCAGGATAGTGCAGAAATGGCCTCAGCATGATGTAGGCCTGCCGCCGGCCAGCAGTGGGGACAGCGCTGTGCTCATGGGGCAGCCTCCTTGGCTTCCTTGAAGCATCCCAACTGCCCAGCAGCTTCATGCTGTTTGTAGATGCCTGACGCCATCGGAGGGCTTGGCTTCGTGTGTTTCCCCTGCTCCGTGCGTGGATTCCGGTACATGGAACACTCAGAGCTGCTTTACGAGATCGGTGCCCGTAACACACCACCTTTCCACTATGGTTCAACAGTTGTATTTTGTGGTTTGCTTCTCAAAGTTCTGTTCTGATTGTCTCTCAAACACATCGTTCTAAATAGAAATATACGTTTGAGGCTTTCTTTAGGAGGTAAGAGCTTATCTTCAGTTTGTAAGAGTAAAAATGCATTTCTAAGTGACCCTGTCTTTGTTTAGGTGTCTCCAAGGATTCGGACTCGGCTGTCTTCATGGAGACCAGTGGAGAGCTATTTAAATATCTTGAAACTCACAGCATGCCCTCCTCAGATGTGTTCATTCTGGATCACATGAAAACGCTGTTACTTTTGCAAGATACTGAAAGATTGAAGAGTGCCCTGGAAGTGTTCCCAGAACATTGCAGGATGCCACCCGGTATGTACTGTGCACTTTATTCATTGTGCTGCTTTAGACACTTGTCTAGGGTTTGCCTCTGAAAAACTTACTCTCTAACAAAGCAGTCCTGAATCAGAAAATATAAGGATGCACATATGGCTTGAGGAATAGATTCCCACAGAGGAATATGCTTCTTGCATCTCTCTTGCTATAAAAATATCTCTCATGATATATGCAGATATGCATGTACAATCTAATTCTCCAGACTTGTGAGCTCCACTCTTAGGACCAAATCCTTATTAGTTTAAATGGAAGTGAAAGAGTTCATTTCTTTTTTCCCTTTTCCTTTTCCTCTGCTAGATTTGGAGAAGGTACATTTTTTCTGTCCTCTAAATGTCTTGGTCTTCCTTCCTGGACCCTACAGTAAAAAGGGAGTTGAACTATAAGATGATTTCTCTTTTGTTACTTCCTCAACCTTTGTTGGGTGCCCATTTCATGCAAACTGTAGAGTGCTGGGCCGACTGTGCTTGTGTCTTCACAATGCCATGGGTGGGGCTTCACACTGGCAGCTTGAAGTCCCACCGGGCCACGGTGGGAATACTCCGGCCGCAGAAATCTGTAAACACCGAGTATCAGACGATCAGGACTTTTTGGAGAGCACCTGCACAGCATGGAGCAGAACTCTGTGCCAGACCCAAGACAGGCACTGGACAAACTTAGTTGAGTGCATGGAAGTGATTCTGCAGATTACCTTGGGGCAGTAATCTCAAAATGAGTACAGTGCATGATTTTTCTCCTTGGAAACCTCATAGTATAGCTAAAGAGTCAAGACTGACATGTTTAAAAAGCCACATATCACATTTCGTCACATGAAATAACAGTAAAGCCAGCAGTAAAGCAATACGGCACCAGTATAATTAGCAAGTGGCTGGCGGGAGTTGACGAGACCCCTGCGCGTTGGGGTCGCCAGGAGGACCTGCCTCCCCCGTACGTCCAGTAGTGATCTGTTAGGGGGCCTCATCTGCCCTGGCTGTGCGGCCCTGGTCCCGCCGCGGGTCTTCAGGGGAGAGCGCCCTGCCCTTCGGGGCTTACGTTCTAGTGGGGGATGGAGGAAGCCAGACCGAGAAGTCAGTGAGGTGTGCTTCGTACAGTTGAGCCCACGGAGAAGACATGGGGGGGGCGGGGTCTTGTGGGGAGGGGAGCGAGGGGTCAGAAGCGGGTGGGAGAGGAGCCGGGGACCGGGTCACGTCGGGCCCTGGAGGTTGTGCTGAGTTCGTTGGCCTTTATCCTGGGCGACGTGGGGCCACTGGAAGGCCAGCCTGTTGGGTCTGACTGCACTTAGCAAGATCTCTCCGGCCATCACGTTCGGACTAGAGAAGGGGTCGGGGACAGCGGGGGCTTCGGTCATACTCCCGGGCGCGGTCAGATTTGTGTCGGCTGTGAAGGTGGACTCATTAGGGTTTGCCGACTGACTGGACGTGGGCGTCTGTGACCCAAAGCCCTGCACGAAGCCTGCAGCGCATCATGAGGCAGGAGAGGCAGCCACAGGAGCAGGTGGGGTGTTGAGCTGGGCCGGCTGGAGGTTCCTGTCGGACGTCCAGGTGTGGGGACTTAGGCCTGGGAGAGCCACTGCCAGTCACCCTCACAGAGCAGCCTGGGGTCCAGGGGGACAGAGGCTTTGTCAGAGCGGGACCAGAGATGGGGTGAAGGTGGCGCCTTCGGGGGGGTTGCCGCGAGGAGTAGGACCAGAGGTGGTATGGGAGGAGTGAGAGCCGGTGGGCTGCCAGTGGGAGCAGCTCTGGGAAGGGAGACCCTCAGGCAGGGGAGCAAGTGCTGGCAGAGCCCTGCTCCTGCCGGGGGCGCCGCAGGGCCACTCGGGACCCCCAGCCCCGTGATCCAGTGTTTGCTCCTTTCCTTACTGCTGGTTGTTGGGCCTGCTGTATTCAGTATTTAAAAATGTACATTTCCGGGCTTCCCTGGTGGTGCAGTGGTTGAGAGTCCGCCTGCCGATGCAGGGGACACGGGTTCGTGCCCCGGTCCGGGAAGATCCCACATGCCGCGGAGCAGCTGGGCCTGTGAGCCATGGCCGCTGAGCCTGCGCGTCCGGAGCCTGTGCTCCGCAACGGGAGAGGCCACAACAGTGAGAGGCCTGCGTACCGCAAAAAAAAAAAAATAATAATAATAATTTACATTTCCGTAAGAAATGTAAAAAGATCTACACTTCCATAATTTACATTTTCAGATTGCAAAAAGCCAATTTTATTAAGTTAAACTAATATGAAGTTTTTATGAGAGATGAAAATATATCATTTACAATTCAGTGGATCCTCACACTGAAGACGTTCTTCACGCGTGGCTCTGAGATGCATCAGGAGAGTTTGGAACAGGGATTGGGGATTGAGTGGAAACGCTTCTCTTGCTTCTTACATTGAAACCATTGGACAGGTTTTGCCTACAAGCACCTTAAGTAGTTGGTGGAACTAAAATTTATGCATGAAGCACTTTTCTATGAAAATGGATTCCTTTTTAGTGCATGTAGGATGCGCAAAGTTTTTCTATGTTGAGCTACTTGGTAAAATGAAATCTTACAAATGGTGAAGCTTTATTTTCAAATATTGGTTCTGTCTAATTCAGATTTAGCATTCTGAAATTGTTTTCTTTTTCATAAAACTAGCTTATGAAGTTTAATTAGTAGCTGTATCTCTCCTGTCTATAGAGTAAGCCTGGAAATAGTAGCATTTAACAGCAGACACAGGGGGCTTTCTCTCTCTGCTGCCTCAACGATTGTTTTTCCTAGTTCTTTCCTAGTTCACGGGTGTTTCATTGACCGGGGTGCAGCAGCCGTGTCCTGAGGCCGGTGCACGTGTTTTTACAGTTGGTCTCCCATATTGCGTTCCGTCATCTGCATGTACATGCACATCACCATCTGTGGGGTTTTTATCATGCTCCGCGCACCATGAAGATGCTGCAGGCATCCCCGCCCTGGACCCTCCTGAGTCCTCTGTGCTGCACACATTAGCCACCACCATCCTCGGGAGCCCGAGGCTGGGGGGCAGGGCAGCTGGCCCGGGCAGGACGGGGGACGAGTTTGGAGGCACCTCAGCCACACTTCTGCATGGAGCGTGAGATGGGACCCCTCCCCGCAGTCCCAGCCTCTGCTTGAAAGTGCGTCTCGGGGCCTCAGCAGCAGTCGGCTGCCCCTCAGGCACCAGGATCTGAGCCAGACAGGGTGTGTGTGCTCTCAGGGTTGGAGCCTCCGGACCTGCGTCCCCCTCAGTGAGCATCTTTACGAGGAGTGAGGCCCAAAATGAGGGGCTGTGACCTCAGCTCAGGCCCTTTGCTGGGCTGTTCCTGGGACAGTTTCCTGAAACCTGAGTGCTGTCCCTTCCAGCTCATCTCACTTAGAATCCTGCTTCTAACGTCCTGCTACTTTGTCCACCTTTGAAGTAAACTATTTCTGCTTCATTTCAGTTTGTATGTGGTTTTCTTTGAGCTCAGATGTTAAGCATGTAATATTGCGTGTGGTGTTATGGAGTTCAGCTCTAACTAACAGAACTTTTGTATCCAAGTGAAATACAAATATTCCAAACTCACCCATACTTTTATGGGATTTGCAAGCGTGCTGACAATCAACATCATTTCAACACCCGAGTTGTGTCCTATTAGATTATTTCAGGGTTTACTTTGGGCCTAAGGATTAATATCTACAAAACAATAATTTATAATTTTTCTTTTTGTTTGAATTTTTTGTTTTATTTTATTTTTTGTTCTGTTTTCTTTTTGCTTTCCAGACTATGCCCGAGTAATCTCAGCTTTCTTTAATTACTGGATCACACATATCCTTCCTGAGAAAAACAATGAATAAAATCAGTACATCTATTTAAGAAGAGCTAATATTTGACAAGAAAATAGGAAAGACAGATATGAAATGGGTTGAGACTTAATTTCTATACACAGAGAAGATGAAATTCTCTAAGTTTTCTTTGTAACCCAAACACTGGGAACTTTGAGGACATTTCAATTCATCTGTTTGTACATAATAGGTAGATGTAATCTGAGACTTCAAGTGAGAAATTGGGATAAAATTGAAAATTTCTTTGAAATTGTGTGTGTCTTAAATTAAAAAATGGACATTCTGTTAAGTTGAATAAACTGTATAGTTTGAAGCTGTATATATATTTTTATAAAGTTTTAAATCACTTTGTGTCTGAAAGTTTGTTTTAAGAATGTCGTATGGATATTAAAACGTTCATGGTTAAGTAGTTTGATTCTAGTTGAATTTATTGATTGTTTTCTTCTTTTTTTCCTCTTTACTTTGAGAAGAATATCAAGAACATGTTTTTCCTGTTTGATCTTCCTTTTGTCACAGAAGCCGTCACCAGTTTTCAGTGAGACTGAGTTTTAAAAACACCAGTCAATCAATCGATGCAGCGTCTTAGGATTGGCACTGTCTCTATACATGAAAATATACTTTTTTATTGTGGTAAAATATACATAACATAAAGTATGCCATTTTAGCCATTTTGAAGTGTACAGTTAAGTGGCATTAAGTACATTCACAGTGTTGTGAGGTCATCACCACTGTCCTTCCTTTTTTAGGCTGAACAATGTTCCACCTTCTGTCCGTGGACACTGGGGTTGTTTCCCCCATTTCCTGTTATGAATAATGCTACTGTGTGAACATCATGTACAAAATTCTGCGTGCACATTTGTTTTTATTTATCTTGGGAGTGGAATAGCTGGATCAGATGGCGACTCTACGTTAACCTTTTGAGGAGCTGCCAGGATGTGGTCCACAGCAGCTGCACCATCTTCATCCCCACCAGCCAAACATGAGTGCCAAGTTCTCCACGTCCTCACCAACACTTGTTATTTTCCATTTTCCTGGTAATAGCCATCCTCATGGTTGTGCAGAGGCATCGTGTGGTGATTTCAGTTTACATTCTATGTACTCATTGGCTCTTCTCCTCCTTGCAGAAATTCCTGTGGAAGTTATTGCCCATTTGTGAATTAGATTATTAGCTTTTTGTCATTGAATTATGAGTTCTTCATGCTGGGTATTAACCCCTTATCAGATCTGTGATTTGAAAATATTTTCTCTCATTCTGTAGCTTGTCTTTTCACTCTCTTGTTAGTATATAGATAGATTCTTTTTCATATTCATTATGATTTATTACAGGATAGTGAATATAGCTGCCTGTGATATACAGTAGGACCTTTTTTCTCCATCCTATATATGCTAGTTTGCATCTGCTGATCCCAAACTCCCAGTCCATCGCCTTCCCCATTAGCAACCACAAATCTGTTCTCTGTCTGTGAGTCTGTTTCTGTTTTGTAAATAAGTACATTTGTGTGATATTTTAGATTCCACATATATGATATCATATGGTATTTGTCTTTCTCTTTTTGACTTGTTTCACGTAGTATGATAATCTCTAGATCCATCCATGTTGCTGCAAATGGCATTATTTCATTCTTTTTTATGGCTGAGTAGTATTCCATTATACACACACACACACACACCCCAAATCTTCTTTATCCATTCATCTTTCAATGGACATTTAGGTTGCTTCTATGTCTTGGCTATTGTAAATAGTGCTGCTGTGAACATTAGGGTGCATGTATCTTTTTGAATCAGAGTTTTGTCTGGATATATGCCCAGGAATCAGATTGCTGGATCATATGGCAATTTGATATGGCAACTCTATTTTTAGTTTTTTGAGGAACCTCCATACTGTTTTCCATAGTGGCTGCACCAGGTCACATTCCCACCAACAGTTTAGGAGGGTTCCCTTTTTTCCACACCCTCTCCAGCATTTATTATTTGTAGACTTCTTAATCAGATTAGGGCCATTCTGAGTGGTGTGAGGTATTACCTCATTGTAGTCTTTTTTTTTTTTTAATTTATTTTTGGCTGTGTTGGGTCTTCGTTGCTGTGTGCGGGCTTTCTCTAGTTGCAGTGAGCGGGGGCTACTCTTCATTGCGGTGCACGTGCTTCTCATTGCGGTGGCTTCTCTTGTTGCAGAGCACAGGCTCTAGGCACCCGGGCTTCAGGAGTTGTAGCACGTGGGCTCAGTAGTTGAGGCTGGCAGGCTCTAGAGTGCAGGCTCAAGTTGTGGTGCACAGGCTTAGTTGCTCCACGGCATGTGGGATCTTCCTGGACTGGGGCTCGAACCCATGTCCCCTGCATTGGCAGGCGGATTCTTAACTGCTGCGCCACCAGGGAAGCCCCTCGTTGTAGTTTTGATTTGCATTGCTCTAATAATTAGCAATGTTGAGCATCTTTTCATGTGCCTGTTGGCCATTTGTTTGTCTTCTTTGTTGAAATGTCAATTTAGGTCTTCTGCCCATTTATTGATTGGGTTGGTTTTTTTTTGATATTGATTTGTATAAGCTGTTTGTGTATGTTGGAAATTAAGCCATTGTCGTTCACATCGTTTTCAAATATCTTCTACCAGTCCATAGGCTGTCTTTTCATTTTGTTGATGGTTTCCTTTGCAGTGCAAAAGCTTGTAAGTTTGATTAGGTCCCATTTGTTTATTTTTGCTTTTATTTCTATTGCCTTGGGAGACTGATTGGTATGACTTCTGTCAAAGAATGTTTTGCCTATGGAGTTTTATGTTGTCATGTCTTATATTTAAGTCTTAAAGCCATTTTGAGTGGACCTGTCCTGATCCCCATCCTGGTTGGTGGCCCATCCTAGCTGGTGGCCCATCCTGGTGTCCAGGCCTGGCTGGCAGCTCCACTTACCAACCTTTATTAAGCTCAGGGAGCTGTATGGTGTATGGTATATGGGTGTGTTCTAACTTGATTGATATATATAAGGCTGTCCAGCTTTCCCAACACCACTTGCTGAAGAGACTGTCTGTTCTCCATTGTATATTCTTGCCTCCTTTGCTGAAGATTAATTGACTGGAGGTGTGTGGGTTTATTTCTGGGCTCTCTATTCTGTTCCATTGATCCATATGTCTGTTTTTGTGCCAGTACCTTGCTGTTTTGATTACTGCAGCTTTGTAGTATTGTCTGAAGTCTGGGAGGGTTATGCCTCCTGCTTTGTTCTTTTTCCTCAGGATTGCTTTGGCAATTCTGAGTCTTTTATGGTTCCATATAAATTTTAGGATTATCTGTTCTAGTTCTGTGAAAAACGTCATGGGTAATTTGATAAGGATTGCATTAAATCTGTAGATTGCTTTGGCTAGTATGGCCATTTTAGCCATATTAATTCTTCCAATCTAAGAACATGGGATATCTTTCCATTTCTTTGAATCATCTTCAGTTTCCTTTATTAATGTTTTATAGTTCTCAGCATATAAGTCTTTCACCTCCTTAGTCAGGTTTATTCTTAAGTATTTTTTTTTTTGGATGCAATTTTAAAAGGAATTTTTTTTAAATTTCTATTTCATTGCCTTTCTATTTAATTGTTATTATAAAGAAATGCAACCAATTTCTGTATGTTAATCTTGCATCCTGCTATTTTGCTTAATTCCTTTCTCAGTTCTAGTAGTTTCTGTGTGGAGTCTTTAGGGTTTTCTATATGTAGTGTCCTGTCATCGGCATATAATGACAATTTTACCTCTTCCCTTCCAATTCATATACTTTTTCTTTTTCTTATCTGATTGCTGTGGTGAGGACTTCCAATACTATGTTGAATAGAAGTGGTGAGAGTGGGCATCCTTATCTTGTTCCAGATTTTAGTGGGAGGGCTTTCAGCTTTTCTCCATTGAGTGTTATGTTGGCTGTGGGATTGTCATAAATAGCTTTTATTACATTGAGATATGTTCCCATAAATGGAATTGTTTTTATTTCCTTTTCAGATTGTTCATTGCTAGTGTACAGAAATGCGGCTGATTTTTTGTATTTATTTTGTATCCTGCTAGTTTTCTGAATTCATATATTAGCTCGAACAGTTGTGTGTACGTGTGTGTGTATAATCTTTAGAGTTTTCTACATATAAGATATCATCTGTGAAGGAGATCATTTTATTTCTTTCCTTCCACTGTGGATGCCCCATTCTCCAGAGCTCCTCTTCCCCATCACCATCTGTGTCCTTAAGAGGTGTCTGCTCCACTAAGTAGAACCTTCTGGAAGCAGATGAAACAGCAAGGATGCCCTACTGGTTCTGGAGATCTGTCAGCTTGAGACTAGTTGCTGTGAAGTTCCCTGAGCTTAATAAAGGTTGGTAAGGGGAGCTGCCAGCCAGGCCTGGACACCAGGATGGGCCACCAGCTAGGATGAGCATCAGGACAGGTCCACTAACCAGGGCAGGTCCACTGACCAGAACAGGGCCCCCCAACCGGGATGGGCCACCAACTAGGATGGGTCATCAACCACAATGAGCCCACAACTGGGACAAGCCACCAACCAGGATGGGTCACCAACCAGGATGGGCCACCAACTGGAATGGGCCACCAACTGGGATGGGTCATCAGCCACGGTGGGCCCACAACTGGAACAAGCCACCAACCAGGATGGGCCACCAACTGGAATGGGCCACCAACTGGGATGGGTCATCAGCCACGGTGGGCCCACAACTGGAACAAGCCACCAACCAGGATGGGTCACCAACTGGGATGGGCCCACCGTACCCCAGGGGCTGCCTCCTTGAGAATGGATGATGGTCCACTGTCTCCATGGAGCTGGAAACAAGACACGGCCACAGCCTGAAGTAGGACTGTGGGCAGCTTCCAGTCCATGCCTAAGATGGCCTTCGTCTCATTTTCCCCTCAGTGGAGATATAATCTGCTGCCACAACTGCTTTTCCCTCCTCCCCTGAGACGCAACATCAGTGAGGTCAGAGGCCCAGGAATTGTGTCACCTTCACCGCAGGGCTGAGGGGTCACTCTAGGCAGGTAACATCAACCTGCTGCTTCCTTTCCAGAACCTCTGACTGCCTCGGGCGGGACACCTGCCTTTCTGATTCGCCAGGTTGTAATCCTTCCATTAAGGTGCCTATTAATTAATGACACGTGTTTGCCGGTATGAAAATAAATATTGACAGATTCATAATTTCCCATTAATTCTCAATATCCAATTTGTCTTTCAGTTATGCACAATTTACATCTTTTCCATGCCCAGCAAATGAATACACTATTGTTGGATTCTGGGGAAAACTTGTGATTTGCAGACAAGACTTAACCCTTTACTTGATTCTTTCTGGTCTCAGCACAGAATCCCTGTAAACTCTCCTCCTGTCAGCTCATTGGGTTTTACTTTGTCCGTTTCTCTGACCACACCCTAAAAGTACTGAGGAACAGGGGTGTAATTGAGCAGGTGGGATGGTCAGGGTTAATCAGTTTTGCGTATCATTCTAATTTCAAAGAGAAAAATGCCTCTTCTAGAAAAAAAATAAATCTTGTCTCTGTGTCAGTATAAATACGATAATCTGTTTCTCCCAGTGTGACTGAAGTTAGATGATAATTAGATCAACTTATCTTTTACAATAGTGCAAAATATCATTCAGTCTGAGTCATTTGTTTTCTGTAAACCATACCAATTAAGGCAGAAAGGAAGCTCTCGAGAATGTGAGGAATGCTCATCACAGTGAGATGGGGGGTGGGGAAGCCCAGCGCTTTTCTGCATCCTGAGATCTCAGCCATTAGGAGAGGTGGTAGCAGTGTCTCCCTGCTGTTCCCCAGGCCCTGATGCTCAGTGTTTTCAGAAAAAACTGTCCTAGGTTCGCTCACACTCACTTGGCCGGTTCTGGATTTTCCTCTCCATGCAGCACTCGCTGTGCCCAGTTTCTCTAGGGAGCATGTGTTCTCATTCAGAGAATCTGGTGAAACATTGGGTCCCCTCCAAAATAAGAAGCACGCACAGAGCTGCCCCACCACACACACAGACACTGCAACTAAAGGGGTTGCAGACTCCCTGAAACCCACGCAGCGGTGGATTGATTGTCTACTTCTGCATGACAGATTACCACGAATTTAGTGGCTAAAACAATGCCCTTTATTGCCCCCCAGTGACCATGAGTCAGGCCCAGGCTCGGCCTGCTGTGTCCTGGGTTTGGGGCCTCATGGGCTGTGGGCGGAATTCTGTTCCTGTGGCTGTGGGACTGAGGTCCTAGTTTCCTTGCTGGCTGCCAGCTGGGGCTACTTTCACCTCCCTGAGGCCCCCCAAGTCCCAATTCCCCCCACCCTCTTCCCACCTGGCAGCGACTCCTCTGAGGCCAGCAGGAGACCTGGGAAGGACCAGGTTCTGAAGGGCTTCCCCTGGTGGAGTCAGGCCGCCAGGTTGGCCTCCCTTTTGCTTCATTTAAAACCAACTGATTACAGGCCTTCAAGTCCTTTGTCCTTGCATGTGGCACTTGGCACTGACCCTTCTGGTACCTCCCTGGCCCATAGCACCTGGCACAGATCTTGCACTGGTCACTCAACAGACATTTCTTGAGGCAACCACTCAAGTTTTCCTTCCAGAGGACCTGCCGTCGGAATGTGGTTAGCTGCTGCCAGCCCTTCAGACCCACATCCTGCATAGACCAGATGTCTTCATTTACTGGGGTAGACTAGATGTCCTCATTTACCAGGGTAGACCAGATGCCCTCGGTTACCAGATGACCTTTATTACCAGGGTAGATCAGATGGCTTTCATTACCAGGGTAGATCAGATGACCTCTCTTACCAGGGTAGACCAGATGGCCTTGGTTACCATCACTGTATAGGCCCCATAGATGTTCAAATGGGGTCATGCAACCCCTTTCATTTTGCAAAAGAGAAGCTAATGACCAGAGAATTCAGGAGGCTTGCTCAATGTCACATAGCACTCATAAAGGTCGAAAGTAGAAAGTAAGACGAGTAAGGTGAAGGTGAGAATGTATAGGTGATATGTTTTCAGAATTCAGGTGGAGAGAAATTACCTTCATGGAGGAATCAAGGGAGAAAGATGGCTTCATAAAAGGTGATACCTGAGCTCCTCCCTAAAAGACAGATAGGATGAGGATGTGTGGAAATACAGGAGGAAGGCAGAGGGGCTGGGAGGTGACAGAACAGGTGGAAGAAGGGGTGCTTCCCCCGTCTTGTGACTGTTTTCGATCTGCACCAACACAGAGAGATTTCAATCAGCAGCTATGCTGTTGACTCATAAAAGTGTCACACTTCTGCTGGAAATTATCCCCAAGAATGTCTCCTCTTCAGATTTAATCACCACCACCCATGCTGGAAATGTGCCTGTCCTAAAATAATAAATGTTTTCTTAAGGGCTTAGAACATTCCAACATGAACGTAGACAGCAACTGATGGCAACTGCCAGCAATCAACCATGCAAGGCAGTTACCCCAGAACAAACATCAAGTAAATATGTCTGCAGAAGTCACAAGGGCAGCCTCATCTCTTCATCCTCACAAACTCCACGGTATAATCCATTTTCTTACCTCAGTGATGTTCTCATTGCAAGTTTAGGTGCTCATCCAGTTTTTAATTATATTCATAATGGAGAATGAAGAAGAAAAAGGGAACTGACACTTCTTGAGCACCTACTGTGTGCCAGGCGAGATGAATTCCTTACATACGGTATCTTTCTATTCTTGAAATCCATTAAAGTTTTAACAGTTATTAGCATCCCCACTCTGTGGATGAAGAAATGTTTGCTTGACCTTAAGGTCACTATTGACCGCGAGTAATGAAACATTAGAATTTCCATCGCTAAAGCTAACTTGTGATCACCCTTTCTCATAAACGTACATATCAAACTCGGCCTCACTACTTAGCCAATTGTTTCCTTTTCCCTGCATCTGAGAATAGCCAGTGTCCATGATGTACATAGAGGCCCATAGTGTCTCCTGCCTGGCAATGATGTTATGAGGCCCAGAGCAGAGTAGGCACACAGCACGTGTGATCTGATCGTGCCTGCGTGCATATGATATCCTGGTCTTAGACAGTTGTCACTTTCTTTAATGGCTTGGGAGCGTCCTGAAATGGCCTTTTGGACCCTGGCACTGTCCTTGTACCTGACTGTCCCCCTAAATATGGCCCCATTAGTTGATGCACTTATCATCTGTGATTCAGAAACATCCCAGGGCTGTGTTGGGTGCTGGGCTACACGGATGAACAGGAGCCAGTGTCCCATTTGTGCCCTGGGGCCAGCCAGCTGCTGTGCATTGTTGCCACATGGGTGAGTCATGACCAAAACCCCAGCAGATCAACTGGAGTGAGCGGGGTCTTCCACAGGTCTGAGTGGACGCTGACAGTACAGCGCCTGAGGGAGCGTCAGAGATTGTCCCCGGCAAGGCTGGCTTTGCTGCACTCGGCGCCAGGCTCGGACCTGAAAGGTTAATCCCAGCCCAGTGCTCCAGAGGAAAACCGGTGGAGGCCGTGCAGCGGATTGATTTTAAGGACTCTGTTTCGAGAACACTCCCAGCAGGAAAGGGCAAAGCCAGGTGAAGCGATGTAGCCAGAACCGAAGATGAGCTGCCGGAGAGCCAAGGTGACCACGACTCCAGCCAGCAGGACGGGGGCAAGTGTCCCGGAGCAGCCAAGGGTCAAGGCTGACGGCACCAGGGGAGTCCTGGGTCCGAGCAGGCTCAGGCGGCCCAGCCCCTACGGCGCCTGCGCACAAGGCAGCCCCCCAGGCTGGCACCTTGGAGGCTCAAAGAACTCCCTGTTTATTGCTATTAAGAAATGCTATTTTTATACTGTTAAAAATTAATGCAAAAAAGTACAACTAAGGAAGTAAAATATTACTCCCTAAGTCCCACCACACAAAAACAAAGATGGTTAATTTTGCTGAACATGACAGGCCTGGAAGGATGATAGCCATGCTGATGGTTGGTAAGAATTTTATAATAAAAGACTCAAACGAAGATGAGTCTATTAAAACTGATAGGCATTTCAGCTCATTTTACTTGAATTTATTAAGTAAAAGGTTATGTGTTCGAGGGAAAGAAACTGAAACCGTATTAAAGGAGGTGCTGAACTTTGTAAAAATATTTCTCCTCCCAAAGAATATTAGTTCCTAAAGGATCCTTGCAGTAGCTCTTCCTGGGGGACTGAACCCCGCAAGGGGAGCCTTGTAACCTGGGGGGACTCTCTGGACATCAGAGAAATCAGGTGGCCAGTCGGCGTTTAGGAGAGGGGGAGGAGACCAACCACCATGCAGGACGGCCCTCGTGCAGTTTCCTCAGATGCCACCTGACCTGCAGGTGTTCCAGCGACAGGTACGCAGGTGAGAAAGCTGTTTACAGCGATCTGAGCTCAGCACCACCTCCGTTTACATGTATAAACACAAGGCGGTTTTCACACAACTGCACTATTTCCTGCATATTTCAGGAGTGCCATGGTCTGTCATACACATGGGGGAGGTAGCACCTTATTTTGTGCCAAGAACTGTTCACCTTTTCTGAAAATCAATCCCCATGGCAACGTCAGTCGTGTTGCTGAGTCACCATCAGGTGGTGAGGGGGAAATACCGGGAGACCACGACCAAAGATGGGAAAAGGATGGTGCGCCAACACTGCAGACAGACAGACTGCCCACCGCACGGTAGTGGCCGAGCCCTGTGTGGGGTGAACCGCCCCTTGCCCGCCTGCGGGATCTCTCACCCCGGCACATCCATCGGGGCTGCTTCGGGGATCCCTCATCTTACGGGTGCTGAAGAGGGGTGTCTGTGCTGCCTTTTAGGGGAAAGTCTGTTTTTCGGCAGAAAATGTGCTGGTGCAGGTGGGCAGTGTGTGGACAGTCAGTGCCACGTGGGCTGACAAGGGTTATGTGAAGCCTGAAGACCTGGGCCAAGTCCAGAGCTGAAGAACGGAGCCCAGGTCACCTTGTCACACCTGCGTCTCCAGCACTGAGGCCACGGATGAAATGCTGTGAGAAGCCCCCTTAAAACTCCTGGAAAAGAAAAGTCTGCACGTATGATTCCCTTTCCTGGTCATCTGTCCCCTGAAGACTCTGAGTGTGAACCCGAGGACTCCACGGAGTAGATACCCCATTGCAGCTGTTGTTACGTGAAGGGTGATTTAATGGTCTTGATTTGGCTGACGTGGGCCTTGGCAAACTGACAATAGGAAAAGGACAGTTTCCTGCCTGCTCCGCTCATGAGTAGAACTTGGCCCACATTTAATCATTCGGAGCGAGCAGGGTGATGGCGGGTGAGGAAGAGGAAAAAGTGCAGCCTGGGTGCAGGGCCCAGGGATGGCGGGCCAGCCATCAGGATGCCTCACGAAGAAGCCGGCGTCTCCTGCGGGCCACCGGGTGCCAGACAGACGTTGATCCCCTCCATTCCGGAGGCTGAAGTCCTAGGCCACAAGCCTGGCCGGTCCCGTGGGGCCTCTTACTGGCCTGGAGACAAACCTTCTGTGTCTTCACATGGCCTTTCCTCTGTGGGGAGAGGGGACCCCAGCACCCCCATCAGAGCAGGATCCACCCTGTGACCTCATCTGACCTTAATCTCCCCCCAAAGTCACCCAGGGGTTAGGGCTCTCGCAGGTGCGTCCATGTGGGCGGTGGGAGAACAGAGAAGAAAGAGGCAAACAGAGCACTGAGGCCCAGGAGGTGAGGAGGGGGGCTGGGGAAGAGAGGTCTGGTCCATGGTGCCCGGTGCTCAGAGAGGCTGGCAGGGGCTCTGGCTGCCCCACGGCAGAGGGGATGATGGAGCCTCTCCTCAGGGCTGGCCCACCACGCTTTCCGGGCCCATGAGTGACACCATGGAGCCCCGAGAAGTCAGGGCAAGCCAGTCTCATTCTTTCCCGCCAGGCGAGGCCTGCGCCCCTGGGGCTGAGAAAGCACAGCGCCTGGAGATGTGGTGAGGGCCCTCCCTCCATCTGCGATGCATGGCGATGCAGGTTGAGCCGTTGTGATGTTTAAGCCAAGGGCAAACGCTGGCCCGCCTTAAGCACAGGGTCTTGGGTCCACAATTATGGGGTCAGGGCCGGGGTGGGGGCGAGTCTCCGCCACCGAATCCAGATGTGGAGCTCCCTACAGAGTTGGGGGAACTGTGGGCAGAGACTGAAAGAAGACACCCTCTCAAATAAGGGATAATTGTGCTCTTGGGAAGAAAAAGGAAGGACCAGCAGGCAGAATTCCCTCCATTTCATCCAGTCCTGAGCAGCTGTGATGTCACAGCAGTAGCAGGAAGAGACAGAGCCAGGGATGTGGACAGCGCCGTGTTGCAGGGGAACCTACAGCAGGGTGCACGGGGCTCATGGGGCGCACCTGACATTCGGTCCTGGTTCAGACATTCTGGTGTCAGGACGGATGGAGACCCCCAGGCGGGGAGGGGCTGGGCGCTCGCAGGCCACCCAGCTGGGGGAGGGCGCAGATGCTCTGAAAAGGCTTGTTGTCCTTGTTCTCGAATGTTTGATTCTTTTTAGCCCAGCTGAGCAGCTTTTTGGTGGAGGGGCACACTCGCGTCATCAATGCAGATGAGAAGGAAAACAATGAAAAACACAGTCGTGACAAGTTTTCGGTTGGCTGGCCCGGGGAGGGGAAATACGCAGAACCAAAAGTTTGCTTGGGGACTTCCCTGGCAGTTCAGTGGTTGAGAATCCGCCTTCCAATGCAGGGGACGCGGGTTCAATCCCTGGTCTGGGAACCAAGATCCCACTTGCCACGGGAAACTAAGCCCACGCGTGGCAACTACTGAGCCCGTGCACTCTAGAGCCCGCACGCCACAACTAGAGAGAAGCCCGCGTGCTGCAACAAGATCCCATGTGCTGCAACTAAGACCCAACACAGCTGAATAAATAAATAAATGTTGTTTTTTAATTATTAAAAAAAAAGTTTGCTTGAACTGTTCTCACAAATCAGACTGCAAAGAAATTCAAACACTTAGCCACAAACAAAAACTTTGCTGATGAGGCTGTGAGGGATAAGAGGGTCACCGCGTGGCTGGTGGGAGACGCAGGGCACTGCGGAAGGTGGTCTAGAAATAACCCAGCAAGGGCTCATGCCTAGGAACCCATCCTGAGTTTACATCTGCAATGGTTAAAGACAAATTATATATATACACATATATGCATTATATGTTAAATACAGTATTGTGTATTACATGCAGCGTATATACAACGTTATATATTGTGTGAGAGATAACAATGTTATATATTGTGTGATAGATAACGCGTACTGATAGTACTTGTTGCCAGTGATAAAATTCAGATCTTCACTTGAAACCTTGAATTTTGGAAACCTCATATCCATCACAATTATTGACATGATTTCATATTCCAGCTGCCACCAACCTTTAAGAAACATCGGGGCTTCCCTGATGGCACAGTGGTTAAGAATCCATCTGCCAATGCATGGGACATGGGTTCAAGCCCTGGTCCAGGAAGATCCCACATGCTGCAGAGCAACTAAGCCCGTGCACCACAACTACTGAGCCTGTGCTCTAGAGCCCACGAGCCGCAACTACTGAGCCCGCGTGCCACAACTACAGAAGCGCGCGCACCAAGAGCCTGTGCTCCGCAACAAGAGAAGCCACCGCAATGAGAAGCCCAGGCACCGCAACGGAGAGTAGCGCCCACTCACCGCAACTAGAGAAAGCCTGCGTGCAGCAACGAAGACCCAACGCAGCCAAAAATAAATTAATTAAATAAATTTAAATTTAAAAAAAAGAAACCTCAACTTGTTGAGGTTGGCTGTTGTATAAAAAGCATCCATAATTATCAGGAAGGAATATTAACATACTCCCTCTCTTTTCCCATTCTATAGTAAACTTGCTAAAGAGTTTGTTTTGAAAAGTATAGTTATTTTTCACTGAGATGCATTATTTGTGTTAACATATGGGGGGTTTATTATTGTTCTTTTAAAATGAATGAATACATGTTTTAAAATTTCTGTTTAATTTCTAGTGTGGTAAATGGTTATAGTCATATACACACAAGCACAGCTCACGGTGTCCTCAATGCCTTTCCAGCATGTCAGGGGCTCCTGAGAGGCAGAGTTTAACAATGACTGCTGCCCACCTTCCGCCCGGAATTAACGAGGCTCCTTGGAGACATTGCCGGTTCCAGGCGTGGAGCAGGAAAAGTACAAGGTGAGTCCAGAGTATCTTGTTCCAGGAAGCAAGTAATTGCTCAAAAATGTAAAAGGACTTATCAAAATGACAGAAAAGCCAGCTTCAAGAGTCTCCCAGTGACCAGATTTGGAAAAACGTAAGCATTAAAGAGAGCAATGATGTAACCCTAAGGAAAGCATGGGGAGGGAGGTGGGGAGGAGGAGCTCTTTTTCTCTCCCCCTCTGCTCTCCGCAGGGAGGTCGGGGTGGGGCTGAAAGTTCCAACCCTGTAATCACAGGAGGGTTCCTCTGGCCACCAGCCCCCATCCTGAAGCCCTGGGGCCTCACCAGCAGTCACCTCGTTACTTATAAAAAGTCGCTCATCACTCTGGAGAATCCGAGGCTCTTGTGTCAGGAACTCGGGACAGAAACCAAATGTTACCTCTCACCCGCTGTAGTCCCAGCAATCCACCCTGTCCTTGGGCTCATCAGGAAGAGGGTCTCACAGGGGCGGGACAGACCGATGTGGCCAAAGGTCAGAATTATTTTCCCCCCTGCCCACAATTTGGGGAGAACAGAGATGGGCTCTTCCTCGGAGCCAGGCCTGCCTGGAGGGGGCGTCGTGCACAAAGGTCCTGAGCCTGCCCGTTTCTTGGGGCACCTGTCCTCACAGGAGGAGTGGCCAAGGGGCCTGGTCGGTCGCCAGGTGTGAACGCAGACAGCCATAGACCAGACGTCCCCCACCCTCCCTCCTAGGTCATACGGGGCCCCAGCCCACCATGCTCGATGGGAACAGGCTAAGGGTTCAGTTGTGCTCCGGACAGACGTGAGTGTCTTGTGCAGAAGCTGGACCGGTCAGCTGTCCCCGATGCAAATGCAAGGCTGACGGGAATGGACGTCGTGGAAGAAAGCTCAGAATTGGTGTTCAGATGTTTACAGACAGCTCGCTCTCCCTCTGAAGTCCTCCCAAAACACAGTGAAGAGGTTTTTTAAAGGCACAAATTCACGACTTACAGTGATGGGGATGGCAGACCTGGAAAATCTAGTCCTGGTCTATTGGTACAAAAAACAAGAAGCAACACAGTTTACTCAGAAGAATAGCCCATGTTATGAGCTGATTGTCCCCGCTGCCACCCCAAATTCATCTATGGTGTTTTATTACAGCAACTTGCTATGGTCTGAATGTTTATGTCCCTCGAACATTCATATATTGAATCCTAGCCCCCATGTGATGGTTTTGGGGGGGACATTTTGGGAGGTCATGAGGGTAGAGCCCCCATGAATGGAATTAGTGTCCTTCTAACAGAGACCCCACAGGGCCCCCAGCCCTTCCTCCACGTGAGGACACAGGGAGAAGACGCCATCTATGAATGAGGAAGCTCTCACCACTACACCTTGCTGACACCTTGATCTTGGATGTCCAGCCTCCAGGACTGAGAAGCAGACATCTGTTGTTTATAAGCCCCCAGTCTGTGGTACGTTGTTACAGCAGCCTGAACAGACTAAGACACAGCCCAAGCTGACTAAGCCCAGACACTCAAGATTTGGCAACATCAGGTTCTGTAGAGAAGGTGAAGGTCACCACTGAAATAAGGAGGATCCTTTAATGGTCAGTTAAGAAGTTCTGACCCCTGAGGCCCCTCCGCAGCTCTGTGCTGCCCAGTGACTGCACCTTTCTTATCCCTGCAAGGACGGCGCTGGAGTCTCTGGAGGAGAAAAAGCAGAGGTTCCCTGGATGGAACCAGGTGCAGCTAAGAGCAAGGCTCCCATCCTGACAACATGGCATCAGGGTGTCTCCCTTGTTCTCTGCTTGCAGCTCATCCCTCAGGCCACTTCCTCATCACACCCCAGGGCTCCCAGCTAGTCCCCAGCTCTGCCAGCCCCCAAACTTGTCCTTCACGGCTCTTACCACGTCTAACTGTGTGTGTGTCTGTGTGATGTCCCACTATGCCCGCCTGCAGATGCCAGGGCCCTCCAGGAGGTCTGCTGTTTACATTCTGTCCTCAGTACTGTGGTCGGGGGTTGGCACACAGCAAGACTCGATGAACCTTACTGAGTGCATGAGTGGTTGGAGGCCGGGGACTCAGTGCAGGTCGTGTGGAGGGAGGGCAGGGCTCGAGGGGCTGTGGACCAGAAGAGAGAGACAGGAACCAGGAGCTGAGAGTAACAAAAACAGGATGGGCAGTCAAACCCGGGAGGACCGTCCGTTCCAAAGCACTGGAAGCAAACTGCACAGAAATCCCAGAGCTGAGCACACAGAACTTGTAAGTCTCATGGGAGAAAAAACAAAAGCAACCAGGAGAGTTTAGACAGCTGGGTCAGGCCAGGTGTTGGAGAGGGTGTTGGGCTGTGCACGGCTGCAGGACGGGTGGGCAGGACAGGACAGCCTGGAGAGGGTCCAAGCACTACTTTAATCAAGCACAGGCCTCGCTTATGACTCTGCCGCTCTGCCTTCGGGCGCGTCACTCAAGGAGGTTCACGTGGGTCCTTGAGCTCATGCACGAAGATCCTCGCATTGGCGCTGCTGGTGGTGGCTGCAAGCAGGAGGCTGCTTGGTGTCCACCTACGGACCAGGCCATAGTGTGCGTGTTGAAAGCAACAAATCAGATGGACATGTAGCCTCACAGGTGGAGTGCTAAGAGGAAAAGTAAGAAACGTTTTCATAAAAATGCATGCTCGTAAAACAATAGCAGAAATTTTGCAAGAATGTGTTCAAGTAAAAAGACACATGGTAGAGAGGGGAGAGGGAGTGGGGAAAAGAGGATGAATGACAATAGCCAGAGAGCTCGCACACAGCAGGAGTGGTCGTGTGGGGTAAAGTGAGCAGCATGATTAATTCAGCAGCTGGGGTCCTAGAAACAAAGGAGCAACCAACCAACCACACAACCAACTAAACCAACCAACAACACAGCCACTCAACCAGCCAATCACACAACCAACCAACCATACAACCAACTAAACCAACCAACAACACAGCCACTCAACCAGCCAATCACACAACCAACCAACAACACAGCCACTCAACTAGCCAATCAATCACTCAATCAGCCAGTCACACAACCAATCAACCACACAACCAATTAAACCAACCAACAATGCAGCCACTCAACCAGCCAATCACACAACCAACCAGCCAACCGTACAACCAGCCAACCACACAAGCAAATATGCAACCAACCACACAACACAACCACACAACAAACGGCACAACCAGACAACCCACCTCAACAAAGAAAAGAGTGAGCTACTCGATGTAGGTGGGTATTTGGTGCACCAGAGCACTCATAATTTGAAATGTGAAATCCGCACTTTGTAAAAATTGAAGTCCATGTGAGTGAAGGGCAAAAGAAAATTAACGAAATTCATATTAGATTTTTTAAATGTCAAAAGATTCTGAGACTCCTGGCTATGCTAATACACACATAAATTTCTCTGCAGGGTTAATTATTATTTGCTGTGTTTGATTCACTTACAGCATGCCTGCAGCTTTGGGGTGTGTGACTGTGAGAATAAAATAGAATTTATTACAGTAAGTCACAGAGTGCAGTCTCCTGTCTAGAGACACAGAGGCCTAATCTGTTAGAAAATCTAGGCCAAGAAGAATAGCAGAGCCTGTGCTGCTTCTCTTGCTGAGAACGTGCACGTGTGCCTCAGACCAGGGCTCACGCCGAGGCCCAGCTGCAGCCCAGGCTCTGCAGGGACAGCCTGGGAGCACAGAGAGCAGATGGTGTCTGGTTTCCTGGTTTGCAGCCTTCTCAGCGGCCTGATGTGACCGTGCCTGAAGGGAATCTGTAACTAACGGGAATTAAAACACCACATCGGCCAAGTTGGCAAATTGTTGACTCTTTAAAATATGTTCCATCAGATGCCACTCATGTTTTCAATATGCATTCTCTTTTTTTTGTAAGATGTATGTTAGCTATGCATGTACCGTTTTGAATGAGGAAGAAATCAACCTTTATTCATAAAATTACTAATCGGCATTGAAAAGGGGACTCAGGGACCCACATTTCAGTACGTGAACAAGAGGGAAGAAGTCAGATGTTGCAGAGACATCTTGGTGAGACGCTCCGGAGACCCCACACGAGCTGGGTGGCTGCAGCCGAGCTGCATTCTGGGGCAGGCTGTGTCGTTCCTGAGTTTTCTCAGCAGTTTGTCTGCTGCTTTCCCCTCTCTCCCAACTTGCAGAGGTTTGCTTGGTGCCCCAGAGATTTTTCCTGGCCTTGCTCTGTGGTAGCCCTGTGGTAGAGCCTGGGAGGGGCCTTGTCGGAGGGGAGGGGACGCAGGGGACATGGGTGGGTGTGGGTGGCCGAGAGAGCCAGGAAGAGCTGGAGTCGTGTCTGGAGACCCAGCAGCCAGCGTGCCCTGCGGCCCGGCTCCTCCGTGGGCAGAGGGGCGGCACCGGGGCTGCAGGTGCAGCCTGAGCCTGGTCTCTGGAGGACACTCGGTCTTACACATTCATGCCCCGCAGGCCTTCACGAGGATCCCCGGTGCACAGGAAGTGCTTGTTGAGGATACAGGGGAGGGAAAACGCTTTTCTTCTCAGCTCCCGGGTTCTGCGCTGGGGCCCGGAAGCTAAACCTGCAAAAGACAGATTGACAAGAGGAAACAAACAGAGTCTCCTAAGAGGTGATCACACACACACACACACGCACATACACACACATGCATGCACGCACAAACATGCACACGCACGCACATGCACACAGGCACACACACAGACACCCACGTGCACACGCACACAGACATGCAGACACAAACATGCACACAGATACATGCACGCTGACACAGATGCACGCAGATGCGCAGAGAGACACTCAGATGCGTGCACACACGCACATACGCAGACACACACACACTCGGGAAAATCCAGCAGTGAGGAGCTCAGAGGGGTGGTTAGAACTCGACTCATTTGAGCAAAGCACAGGGGATTTGCAGAGAAGTGACAAGACAAGGAAAGGGCAGCAACCTGGGACGAAGAGCCTATGGGGAAACAAGTGCAGATAAGGAGGGCGTATGTTTGCCGTATAGATTCCTCTGTGCCTCCCTGGGCTGGTGAGAGTCTGGATGTGTCTCCAGGAATGAAAAGTCTAGGAGGCGTCCTCTTCCTGCTATGGGGGTGGAAGACACATTACAAGTGGACATTTCTGTCCTGCTTCTAGGAAAGTGGGGGCGGGGAGCCGCTGCTCCCCAGTCGCCTTCAGTTCACAATGGCCCTCGTGCCAAAGAGGCCAGTGCTGGGGGGTGGGGGGAGGCGTGTTCTGCCCCTGGGTCTCCTGGCTCCTCCTGGGCTCTCCTGGGGTGGGGGGGCAGGCTGGCCGTGGGGTCCTGGGCAGTAAGTCTGCACCGCCCAGCATTCCCTGAAGGCCTTTCAAGAAGCCCAGAGGACTTTGGGCAAAAGACAGAAACTTAAGATAAAAGTAATATATCTTCTGGGAAAACCAAACTACAAGGGGAGCCTCTTGGAAAAGCAGGAGTCAGCGCTGTCAGAGAGATGAGTGAGGCTTTGTGCAGATCGTTCTGACTGGATGTAGGCAGGACCAGGGGAGCCTCGCAGGAGGAGGCGTGGGGATCAGAAACAGGAGGGAAGGCCTCCCCCATGAGAGGATAGGAATTAGGTCAGCAAAGGCGATGAGGTGAGAGGCTGCGGCTCCCTTGATGGAATTAAAACAAGTGCAAAGGGCTTCCTTGGTGGCACAGTGGTTAAGAATCCACCTGCCAACGCAGGGGATACGGGTTCAAGCCCTGGTCCGGGAAGATCCCACATACCGCGGAGGAACTAAGCCCGTGCACCACAACTACTGAGCCTGTGCTGTAGAGCCAGCGGGCCAACACTACTGAAGCCCGTGTGCCTAGAGCCCGTGCTCCGCAGGAAGAGAAGCCACTGCAATGAGAAGCCCGCGCACTGCAAGGAAGAGTAGCGCCACTCCCTGCAACTAGAGAAAGCCCGCGCACAGCAACAAATACCCAACGCAGCCAAAAAGTAAATAAATAAATTTATTTTTTTTTAAGTGCAGACACGACACCCTCCCCGTACAATTAATCAGACAATCTTATTAAATTATCGTTTGAATAATCTTTGAAAAAAGGTCTTGAGATGTAGGATGCTTTAAGGTACAAACTATTAACCTTTCACCAAGTAATTAAGGCCATCAAGTTATAACTGTCTGTAAATGTAATGGTGCTTTGCATCCATTTCCTCCAAGATTAGACTTGGGGGTTTCTTCTTTTTTTTTTAATTTTAAATTTTGAAAGTGATGCCTGTCAACCCTGTTATATTTACCCAAGGGATGTACTGAACAGCCCATCCTTTTTGTCCTTGTTAACTACAAACACATTTAGACCATGCTGAGGCCTCTTTCCTTCACAAGAATTAATTCCAGGAAACTTGAAACTGAACTCTTGGTCAGGCTCCAGCAGATGGCCCACCAGCGTCCAGCGGTGTATCTGTTTTAATGTAAAATAACAGAGTGGAGCAGATGTTCGTCCCCTGCCTCCCCTGTCAGGGGTTGAGGAAACGTCAGCCACACCCAGAAACGAGGAGCTGGGGCGGCTTCGGGGGAGTGACAAGGGTGACAGGGGCAGACGTCAGGCCAGACCCTGAGCACGGCGGAAGAAGTGAATGGACTGTCCTGCAGGGCTTTGTCCGGTTTCACATTTCCCTCAAACGCTCACTCCTGACCCTGGAAGCACTTGCTTTGAAGTCTTGGTTGAAACAAAACTGGGATTTTTAAGAAAAGTAAAAATAACACAATTTCCGGTACTTAAAAATGTGAACTGTATTTAAGCTTTTATAGGCTTTTGTCAAGATCAGATTGCAAAGATTTCAGTCCCAGCCACACCCAAAGTGAAAGAAAAGATCCTGTCCTGTTTCCAAGGAACCAGTGGCCAGATGGGGTGAGGGTTCTGTCCTGGGTGCCTCACCCTCTTCCCTGGGGCCTCCTCTTCCCTGGAGGCCTTCCTCACCCTTCATTGTCACCACAAACAAAATGAAACGAAATACCGGAAATAGAGGCCAGGACGGAACGAAGGCTGCAGAGCACCAATTCCATGGAGCTCAGAAATCACGTGCTCTGTTTACACTCACAAGAGGAGAGCGAATCTCTTCTATCGAGAAACCTCGTTCACGCTCGTTTCTTGGGTTGGGTTTGGTAGTTTTTCAGGATCACAAGCAAGAAAACATTATGTAGAGAGAACCAGTCACATATCTAGGATGTTTGCACACATTACTTCAAAGGTGGGGGGCTTACATGGAAGGAGGCAAGTCACCCGGACCAGGATGTCTGGCTGGCACTTGGGAGCAGGGAGGGGGCGGGGAGGGGGCAGAGTGGGGCAGGGAGGGGGCAGAGTGGGGCAGAGAGGGGCAGTCTGGGTGCCGACCAGGGCGGGATGTTCCTTAGAGCCTGCGTCCAAGGGGCTGCAGTTGGCCAGGGGGGTTTGCATGTCAGTGGCTCCCGGGAGGACCTGGGAATGAAAAGTTCAGCTGAAATACAAAGAATTCACATTTTTGGTATTAAAAGATAGCATCTGCTCCCATTTCGTGGCACTCACCCTATACAGGCTCTTCGTTTACGTGGAGCATCGTTCAAGAATCTGTGACTAAACGCCCAGCTCTGCACCTACTCCTCTGTGTCCAGGACGGCCACTGGAGCCCGTCCTACAAAGGTGCTCAGAGGGCTTCCCGGCCAAGGCACAGAGGACGTGCCCCTCAGATGTTAGTTATCATCGTTCTTCTAAGCGTCTTGGAACCTCAGCCGGAGACATAGGGTCAAGAAATAGGACATGTAATTAGGGGCAGACAGCCAAGGAATTCAGAGCCAGGGATATTTCTTTTTTTTCTTTTTTTTTTTTTTGCGGTGCGCGGGCCTCTCACTGTTGTGGCCTCTCCCGCAGCGGAGCACAGGCTCCGGACGCGCAGGCTTAGCGGCCGTGGCTCACGGGCCCAGCCGCTCCGCGGCATGTGGGATCTTCCCGGACCGGGGCACGAACCCGTGTCCCCTGCATCGGCAGGCGGACTCTCAACCACTGCGCCACCAGGGAAGCCCCAGAGCTAGGGTTATTTCTAAGCCCAGCGCCTGGGTCGGTCACTTTCGCGGTAGCCCCTTCAGCTCATGCGATGACCCCCCCCCCCAACACGCCCATGACAGGCGGGTTATTTGATATTTCGTGTGTGCTGAGCTGTATGTAGCCCAGAGGCTCTGAATTAAATTCTTAGTGCAAAGTGCTTTTCAAACCGTCGCTTCCTGTGTCTCTGTTTCAGTTCTTCTAGGAAGCTGTTTTATCCAATAAGATAGATTGGAGTTTTCAGCCTGGAAGAGGGAGCAAGGTGACCACGCCACAGAGACGCCAGGGTGGAAACGGCAGGGGTGGAGCCCCGGCCGGCCCTAGATGGAGCCGGGTTCCAGGAGGAGAGAGAATTTATGAACCTGTGAGATGCCCGCGAGCGCCTGGGGCCAGAGGTGAGTCCCTGGGAGAGCTCGGCCTGTGTCACGCCTTTCACCCGGAACAAGACAGGCAGAGAAGTGACAGCAGGGGGACAGCGTGTAGCTTCCGAGGGTGGGAACGGTGGTGGGTGAGTGGGTGAGGGGCTCCGGCGCAGGCTCTGGGCTGAGTCTCGGGTGGAGGTGAGCGTGCAGCCCTCTGGGAGGGGGACACGGGGTGGGGGGCTGGGAGAGAAGAGAGCTTTCCCTGCCTTTGCTGCTGCTTAATCAGCTTCAGCTCAAAGTGAAGTTATGTCCCAGAGGCCCTTTGGTGGGACACATGCTGGTTTCCTTCGGCCTCGTGCCTGATTCTTCGTGGGGGGGTGGGGGGGGCAGGAGGACCCAGGCCATGGGTATGCCCACCGTGCCGGGGCTCCGGGGGGCCTCAGAAGGGTGCGGCCAGCCCGGCGGCTCCGCTGGCGTCAGCGCCTGGGGAGAGGGGGAGGCTGGAGCCCCTGAGGACCACAGTGACTGGGCTGCAGAAGCAGGAGTGTGGGTTCAAAGTCGCCTCATCGCCGAGCGCTGCGTGCGGGCAGGTCGGTCGGAGCCCCGGTGTGCAGAGTTCACACGGACGCCTGTGGGACTGAGCCCAGGGCTCCGTCCTCGGGCCGGATGAAGGGGACAGAATCTGTGCGGGTGTCCTGGACGCGAATCAGTGCCGGGAGGGCCACGTCCTGGGGACCAGGTGACTTTTCTGCGGGAGGAAAGGTTAACAAAGCGTCGGGGCCGCGCGGGCGCCTCCGGCCCAGGTGTGTTGCTGCGTGTTCCCTCCCGGGCGGTGGCCAAGCGCCCTGGGTGTTCGGCAAGCGTGTTGCTGGGACCGGACACGGCCCCGCGGGTGGGGCCCACGCGGGAGCACGCGCTCTCTGTGTCTCTGCTCTGGAGGCCGGGGTCTGGGGATCACGGTGCCGGCAGGGGGCCTCCCCGGGGGCTGTCGGCCGCAGACCCCTCCCCGCCCCCGCTCCCTGTGTCGCTGTCCGCCTGTCACTGAATTAGGACCCGCCGCCAGGACCCCCTCTAACTCGAGCGCAGGTATAAAGACCCCTCCCCGCATAGGGTCACGTTCACGGTGCGGGGGCAGGACCCCCACGGCTCTGGGGGACACAATTCAACCCCCAACAGTAATAAGACAGTTCCTGAGCTTGGAGGACGTGCGCAGGACGGGGTCAGCGGCCGAGCCCCTCGCGGGTCATCACAGCCCCGCTGGGAGGTGGGCCCCACTCTGCCCTCCTTTCTCGGAAAGGGGTTTGGGAGCGGGGGCCCTGGGACTGCAGGCCAGAGTCAAAGCCTGTCCCCCTTGGCCTCTGGGCCCCGGGGTCCCGTGAGTAAATTGTGTCCGAGATGGAGTCTTAGTTCATTTCCAGGCCTACCACCTAGGAGACTGTTGTTTATCATTTTGCCTCTGAAGATACTGGCCATCCACCAGCTCTGTGGCTTGAGGAGGAGGGGCCCGCGGCCCCAGAGTTGTGAGGCTGCCCTCACAGTCAGGACTCAGAAATCGACCTCAGTCGGGCTCAGGCTTTGTGCATCTGAAACGTCACCTTTTGAGAATTGCTTCGTGAGCAGGCAACTTGAAACGTTGGGTTTTCAACATGTAAACGCAGTTTGGTTTTGAATCCATTTGTGATCTTATGAGAAGAGGCCTTACGATTACAAAGCCCTTTCTTGTAACTTCAGGTCCAGCCTGTGAAGTGAATTTCTCTTTCTTGGTAGCAGCCTTTGGGGTTAAGAGAATCCGCTAATCAGAAGTGAGACATTTAGTAGAACTAGCTGTCCCTTTTATTTATTTTTGGCCGCGTTGGGTCTTTGGTGCTGCACGCGAGCTTTCTCTAGTTGAGGTGAGCAGGGGCTACTCTTCATTGCAGAGCACAGGCTCTAGCCACACAGGCTTCAGTAGTTGTGGCACATGGGCTCTAGAGTGCAGGCTCAGTAGTTGTGGCACACGGGTTTCGTTGCTCCACGGCATGTGGGATCTTCTCGGACCAGGACTCGAACCCGTGTCCCCGGCTTGGCAGGCAGATTCTTAACCACTGCGCCACCAGGGAAGCCCTGAACTAGCTATTCTAAGAAGCCATCCCGGTCGTGTGAGAACTTTGGAAGCTGGTTTCCAGGAGGTGGTGGGTAAGCCAGCTGGGGGTTGGTTGGTTGGTTGGTTTTGGGGGTGGGGACCTGGGTCATCGGGGAAGAGTTCTTTGGAGAAGGTGACTCCCATCTTCCCGTGCGTCCTGGCCTCTGCTCTGGACCAGACTGCACCCCAGTCACTGGACCAGCCCCCTGACCTTCTGTGATGTTATGATAAAAAGTACATGCTTGCTCTTCATGCCCAGCTCCTGGCCAGAGCTCCCAAACCTCTCTGATTCCCTAAGCAATGAAAGTGCCAGGAGCATCTTTTGCTCTGGTATTTGGTCTTTCTCCCCACTTCCTGACACAGAGCCCCTAACCCCCCTGGGGTTTCCTGGGTGATGGGAGCATGTTTGTCCAAACGAGGCAGCTCTGGGTGGTCCTGGACAGGGCTGGTCACCAGGAGGACCAAGCCATGGTCAGAGGCTTGGGACTTCCAGCCCCACCCTCGTTCTCCTCGGAGAAGAGAGGGCTGGAGATCGAGTTAATGACGGATCGCGCCCTCGCAGCATGATGGAGCCTCCGTCAAACTCCCAGTAACGCGAGACTTGGGAGCTCCCAGGCCGGGGCGCATGTCCCTGTGCTGGGGTCTCAGAACCCAGGGAAGCACGCCCATCGGCTCCTTATATGATAAGGATTTGATAAAGGACACAGATGAACAGCCAGAAAATAGGGCACAGAGCACAAGATCTCGGGGTCCCTGGGAGCTCCTGTCCCCATGGAGTTGGGGTGCATCACCCCCAGCCTACAAACTCGGGGTCAACCTGTGACTTTACCAGGTGCTTACGTGTAACAACTGCTGAGGTCTGAATGTGTGTGTCCCCCCAAATCCATGAATCTGAGATCCTAACCCCCATGTGTTTTGGGGGGCTCTTGGGGGCAGTGAGGTCTTGAGTGTGGGGCCCAGGTGAACGGGGTCCGTGCTCTGATGGCAGACACGGGTGAGCTGTGTCTCCTCCATCCCCGCGTGGGGACATCCACGACCTGGACAAGGCCCCACCTACACGCCGACGCCCTGATCTCGGACCTGCGCCTCTAGGACCGAAAGGGGGCGTGTCGTGGGGTTTCTGCCGCAGCTCCCCCGCCCTCTCTCTCCTGCAGCAGATGGGCTGCTCCTTGGGGCTCCTCCACCCTCCACTCTCTGCCACCTCCCACCTCACAGGCCAGGACCTTCAGGGGGCTCCCCAGCACCCCCCGGCCTCCTGCTGACCCTGCCCCCGCCCCGTCTGCTCTTCCTGGGGGCCCGGCTCCCTCCGCTGAGGCGCTGGTGCACGTGAGGCCTGACTCACAAGCACGCACCTCAGGAATGGAGAATGCTTTCATCCCGGCAAAGGGACCTGGGAGACACTTCTTGCCGTGGGTGTTCTGTCATCCTGCCTGTTTCCACCCGTCCCGCCCGACCCAGCTCTTAGGTCTCCTGCATCTACTGGAAGTGGCAGTTTCTAGACCCCGTGGAGTAAATCTGTTTTGAGGGGGTATTTTTTCTTTTCAGCTTTATTGACATAACAACACGCGAATTTAAGGTGTACAGTGTGATGGTTTAATACACACATGTATACTGTGAACTGAGTACTGCACTAGGGTTAGTTAGTTCCCCCAGCCCTCACATCATCACCCTTTTCCTGTGGTGAGAACATTTAAGATCTGCTGTCTTAGCGACTTGCAAGTGTACAATACAGTATTAGTCATACAATCACCACGCTGCACATTAGATCCCAGAACTTACTCGCCTTCTAACTGGAAGCTTGTGCCCTTTGACCAACCTCTCCCCATCGCCCCACCCCCAGCCCCTGGCAACCACCATGCTACTCTCTGCTTCCATGAGTTTGACTTTTTTAGATGCCAGGTATAAGTGAGATCATATGGTATTTCTCTTTCTGTGTCTGACTTGTTTTACTTAGCATAATGTCCTCAAGGTCCATTTATATTGTTGCAGATGGCAGGATTCCCTTGTTTTTTATGAGTAAACAATGTTCCTCTATCTATCTATCTATCATCTATCTACCATCTATCTATCTCTATCTATCTATCGTCTATCTAATCTATCATCTATCATCTAATCTATCATCTATCTATTATCTATCTATCTGTCTCTCATATTTTCTTTATCCGTGCATCTGTCAGTGGACACCTAGGTTGTTTCCATGTCTTGGCTGTTGTAAATAGTGCTGCTATGAACATGGAGGTGCAGATATCTTTTCAAGTTAGTGTTTGCATTTTCTTTGGATAAGTAACCAGAAGTAGATTTGCTGGATCACACAGTAGTGGAGGGCAGCATAGAGGTCGTGTAGAAATGTGTCGACTGCAACCACGCGGGCTCTTCTGGTCTCCCCGAGAGGTTGAGGAGCAGGTGGTGGCTTGTGTTGGTTCGTCTCCTCCACAGCATCACTGGAAACCCAAACTCTTGGTGGATTTCTGCTCCTGCATCTTTCATATGTTGGCTCTTGCTTGGTGCTTCATGGTCACAGGGCCTAAAGGGTTCGTTTCAGGGAAGAAGGGGGGCTTAGATATTGAGTGAGGCGGTGAGGAGCATCCAGGTCACAGGACGTGATGCCCATAAACTCACACGTGGCCTCGCCCCATCACACGTGAAGAGCCAAAGGGCCACCTCACAGCTCACAGGCTCTCAGCCTGCCCTTCTCCCAGCCCTACTTAGCTTGGAGGAAGACCACTCATTTCTGTCGGCGGTTTCCAGCCCACAGTGCACGTGGTTTGGACAAAGACAATGGCCAAGCATTTTGAGAACCTTCTGGTACAAGATCCCGTGCAGTCACTTCTTTGCCGTTTCAACTATAAGGATCCTTATCGTCTCTGCTTTACTCCCATTGACTCCGTATTGTGAAAGAGCTTATCTACCAAACTGATTTTTAAAAATTGTAATGGCATTGTGGGGTTGCGGGGTGTACCATCTGTTTCTTCATGAGATAGCAGCAAACTGGCCTCTACACAAGTTATCCCCGTTTACATTCCCACCAGCAACATCCAGAAGTCCTGGTTGACCTACGTCCCCTCAGTGTGTCTCAGCGTTTCCTATCTCAACATCATTAACGTTTGGAGCTGGATAATCCTTTGGGGGGATGCTGTCCTGTGCACTGCAGGGTGTTAAGCCCCATCCCTGGCCTCTACCCACCAAATGCCAGCAGCACCCCTAGTTCTGACAACCAAAAATGACCCCAGACACTGCCAAATATCCCCCCTGGGGTAAAAATCACCCCACTTGAGAACCACTGATCTACTTAATCTTTGTCAATTTCATGTAAATAACATCCTTATCTTAATTTGCATCTCTCAATCTACCAGGGAGGTTGAGCCTCCTTTCTGACTTTTGGCCATTGTGTTCCTCTTTTGTGAATTTTCTGTTCATAACTTTTGCCCATTTTTCTATTGGGTTGTTTGGTTTATTCTTACCTATATATATATTCTTTAAGTATTTTGGATACTTATCTTTTGTTAGTTATTCCAGTGATCTTTCTGCACCAAAATAATGTTCATACATTTATCCTTATAACGATAGGAAATATAAAGCCTCTTGAATAAACCTCCATATATTTTGAAGTAGATGGGCTTTAAGAATCTTTGGATGATTTGATCTTTCACTTTCTTTTAGTCTTAAGTAAGATGAGTGAACTTTTAAAAATTTCTTTGTGGGGGACTTCCCTGGTGGCACAGTGGTTAAGAATCCGCCTGCCAATGCAGGGGACACGAGTTCAATCCCTGGTCTGGGAAGATCCCACATGCTGCAGAGCAACTAAGCCCGTGTGCCACAACTACTGAGCCCTCGCACCCTAGAACCCGTGCTCCGCAACAAGAGAAGCCACCGGAGTGAGAAGCCCGCGCACCACAACCCGCGCACCCCAACGAAGAGTAGCCCCCGCTTGCCGCAACTAGAGAAAGCCCGCGTGCAGCAATGAAGACCCAACGCAGCCAAAAAGAAATTAACTTTTAAAATATTTTCTTTCTGGCTTTGGCATTTTAAAATTTTTTACTCAAGCTGTGCTGCTAATCAGGAATTGTTGTCAAAACTTTGCATGAAATCAATCACAGGTTTGAGAAAAATTATCTTGAGACTTTTTCTCTGAAAACATTAACTAATGAAAGGTATTAACTCTGAACTGTTGAGTATTTTTCTCTCTGAAAGGATTGGTGGGTTTTTTAAATGAATTTCTTTTATTCCTCTCAACAAAGGTTGATTGAGGATGAGGCAGGACACCATAGATACTATCACGTTGAACAAAACAGTCTCCACTTGAGCAGTTTGTGATTAGTTGGGAAAATAAGACACTGGTGCAAATCACCAGACCATCAGAATTTAACACCTCCTAAAACACAAAAACAAAACAAAACAAAACTCGCAGCCGGATGGGTTTATCCGGCAGCCGGCTCTCTGCCGGTGCACTAGGTGGCGGTTAGAGTCTCCGTCCCAAAGAGCACCCTGGTCGTGGAGGAAATCAGAGCGTGTGTCCAGGGAAGCAGGGCTTACTCTTCTGGCTTGATGCTGCAGAGAGTTTAAAGAAGCAGAGAACCCCGATCTAGCCCTTAAAGAACAGGCAGAATTTCTTTGGGGATAAGAGAGGGGTGGGCTTTCTGGAGCTTAGCGCACAGCTTTGAACATCTGTCTCAGAAATCAGCGCGACCCTGAGCTGGGCGAAGGCCCCCTGGCGGGACGTGCCCTCGAGCAGCGCCTGCTGTGGCGCCCCAGCTCCCTCGAGCACCCCTACATCACCTCCCACGAGACCATCGCAAAAAATTAGTCAGTACCTATAAAACCCAAAATTCTTGGGTGATTTTTAAGAGAACTGCAAAAAATGCATTAGTCATCCCCCCCATGAAAACTCGTTTGCCAGTTTTTATCCGGTGGAGGAAGCTGCAGCCTTTGGGATGTTGCTGGCGGGGGGGTCCCCTAGGCAGTGAGGGAGGGTGGTCTAGGCTCTCTCGCTCTCTCCCTCTCTCCCACCCTCTCTTTTTCTTTCGCTCTTCCTCAGTCTTTTATTTAGAACCTGCAGACAAAAAAAAAAAAAAAAAAGTGCGTGCCCGGCTGGCTCTATTTCAGCGTGCTGGGTACAGCATCATGGGGTCAGTCCCGCCCTGGGCTGCGTGGGGGGCGGGAGGGGGGACCTGAGACGGTGCCACCTCTGTGCCGAAAGGGGAGAGGGGTTGAGCCCCCCGCCGGTGTGACCCGGGCCGGCAGACGTGTTAAGTCCACCTCGGAGATGAGAACGACCCAGGAGCAGAAACTAAAAGAAATCAGGGGAGTCTGCGGGGGGAGTGAGTGTTATTATTTCGGTTTTGTTTTTCTTTTCGAGGAGAAATACCAGATGAGAGTCCCTTTATTTCACACGTTGGCCTGATCCTGAAACGGATGAAAGGCGTGGGCGTTTCTGGTACTTTTCCAGGCACTTCCCTTTCGCTGCACCGTCTTCCCACCTCTTCAGTGCGTTTGTCACAAACGTAATTACCAGGGTGGAGATTTTGGAGCTTTGAAAGAACTTCCAGAACTTTGGAACTGTAGAGCTGCTCAAGCCATTTTGTGACACCCCCATGGCTGCAGAGTGGGAGTCGGCTCGGGGCGCTCCGCAAGTCTGCGGGGGCGGGGGGGAGGGGGCAGCTTTAACGCTCTGCTTGCCCCCCACGTGACCGGCCCTCAGCGCCCCAGAACCCGCCCTGGTGAAGCACACCGTCTGCCCTGACCGCGGCTGGATAAACAAGCTGTGCTCCTTCCGTACAACGAACGGAATGTCATTCAGCCTTAGAAAGAGAGGAAACTCCGGCACCTGCTACGACATGGATGAGCCCTGAGGACGGTCCACTTAGTGAAAGAAGCCAGAACGAAGGACAGACACTGTGTGGTCCCACTTACGTGAGGCAACCAGAGGAATCAAACTGAGAGGCACAAAGTGGATGGGGGTCCAGGGACTGGGGTGGGGGTTGTGTTCAGTGGGGCAGTCAGTTTGGGAAGATGAGAAAGTTCTGGAGATGACGGTGGGGATGCCACCAAGCCATGCACCGAGCAGTGGTTAAGCTGGTGGATTTTCTGTGATGCGTGTTTTCCCACAATTAAGAAACAGCCCCTTCCCAGATGTCTCCTCCACTGGCAGGCAACGTGTGCCTCTGTGTGTGTGTGCACATCTGTGTAGTGTGTGTGTGTTGTATGTGGTGTGTGTGTTATATGTAGTTTGTGTTGTATGTTGCGTGTGTGTTGTATGTGGCATGTGTGTTATATGTGGTGTGTGTTGTGTGTGCTGTGTGTTGTGTGTGCTGTGTGCTATGTGATGAGGTCGGAGGGCTAGAATCATGAGTGTAGGACCAGCCTTGGCGGCTGCCCCCCCAATCCCTCCCAGCCGTAGGGGGAGCTTGGACGGCTAAAACCCCTGCACATCCCTCCCGGTCACGGTCAGGGTCAGTGTCTACCGTGCCCCCGCCACACCCCCATCCCCTACCCCAGGCCAAGCCCAGCTGTCCAGGCCCTGGTCCCGTCCCCCGGCCTCTATCTGCCCCCCCGACCACCTGAGTGGTCCCAACAACCCCGTGGGGTCCAGACATTTGGAGGTCACCGAGGACCTGCAGAGGCAGAGGTGACGGGGAGGCGGGGGAGGCACGGTCCGGCAGGGATCGGGTCTGTCTGTGTCCGTCAGCAGCAGGTCTGTGCGCAGCGCTGCTTCCGCCACTGCTCCTGGCCCCACAGGCTGTTCGCAGAGCAGTCAGTTGGCGTCCACACACCTCCCTACCGTCCTGACAAAGCCCGAGCGCAGCTGAGGGGACGGACCAGCGGGCATTACAGCCGCCATGCGGACAGAGGCACGCTGGCTGGTGGAGGCTGGTCCGTGGCTCCGGGTGTCTTCCTGTCGTCCTGTCTGTCCCCGCCCACCTGTCTCTGCCCAGCGAGAGCGTGAGGCTCTGGAGTCCCCATCCCACCTGGGCTGTCCCCTCAGTACTGCCCAACAGATCAGCACCTCGCCCGGCAGGCTCGCCGCTCGCTGACTGTCTCGGAAGCAAATCTGGGCTTGGGGTCAAGTAACCCGAGTCTTGATCCCCACGTGAGCGGACTTTGTGTGGCGTCGAGTCCTCCTGAGGGATGGGCAGCTGCCTGGATGGAGCTCCGCATCCACCTAGTCTGTCTCATTGGATCCTCCCATCCACCCTGCAGGGACGGGGCCTGGCTTTGCCCCCTGAGGCTCGGCCAAGGGCAGAACCAGGTCCTGTCAGCACTAGGGAGTGTCCAGGGCGCCATGGGGTCTCGGTCTGCCCTGCTGCACTGCCCACTGCCCCACCCCCAGCCGCTGGGACAGGGATGCTGCCCCTTCCTTTCTCCGATGAGGGGTCGGCAGTCGGCTGGTGTAGAGGCTGGCATGGAGGCTGGCAGGGGTGAGGACCACGTTCCCAGGCCTGACGGGCAGGAGGGCTCCAGAAAGGCGGCTGAGGGTCTTTCCCTCGATCTGCGCTGAAATCCTCAATATTTGGCTCTGGGGAGAATCTCAGAAAGTGGGCTTTTCTAAAATGTCACAATTTCTAAGCAGACTCAGACCTCCAGGTGTTTGCACCTTGAACCCTGCAGACAACGCTGTGCAGGCCACCCTCATTCTTCATTAAAACAACTTTAAGACAGGCGGGCCACTTTCCTGGAGGACACTGCTGTCGGAACAGGGCCACAGTGGACGCAGGAACAACCACACATTTGACCCGTGTGTGAAAGGGGCAACGAGGCAAGAGGTGCGTCCCCACGTAGAAGGGACGCAAGTGGAATAAACACAACTTTCCTCACTAGGTGGACGTGAACTTTTTTAAACCAACATGACTGTGATTTTATGGGACAGAAAAGTCTGGACCACTTTTTTGAAATGGCATTTGTGCCACAAACCTTGGAAGACCATGGCTTCTTAGCCCAAGTGAAAATGACATTTTGTAAGAGAAATCACACCTGGGGACACGTGCACCCCAAGGTGAAGAGAACACGTAAGGCGCGGATCCTGGAGACCTTGGAATCAGGCTTAACGTCACGCGCCACACAGAAATGGGCTGTACACACGCCTGCCAAGTGAGGGAGTCCCTGTCTAAAGGCCTGGTCTGTATTACTTTTAACACGTTTGTGGAGACACAATTCAGAGGCTTTTTGTGCCGCCGTCACTATGGTGAACTTCAGAGCATTTTCACTTCCCCCAAGAGAAACCCCACACCTCTCAGCCCTCGCCATCCACCACCCTGCGCTCTCAGCCCTCGTTCACTGTCCGTCTTTGGACACTTCACGTAAACGTGCTCACACATGTGTGGTCCTTTGTGACTGGCTGCTTTCACTCAGTGTGCTTTCGAGGTCCATCGTGCTGGGGCCTGTGTCAGTGCGTCATTCCTTCTACGGCTGAATCCTATTCCATTGTACGAATACCTGACGTTTCAGTTTGTAAAGCATTGGTATTAATACTTCTTTAAATGATTGATAGAATCCATTCATCAGATGATAGCAATTTGGGTGTTTCCACTTTTGGCTGTTGTGAATATTGCTGCCGTGAACATTCGTGCACAAGTTGCGTGATCGTGTGCTTTCAGTTCTCTTGGGTGCACACCGGGAGCAGAACGGCTGAGTCTAAAGTAACTCTGTGTTTAACTTTTGGGGGACCTGCTGCACTTTTCCAAAGTGGCTGCAGCATTTTATGTTCACATCAACAACATGTGTGATTTCTTTGAATTTTCGTCTCAGTGGCTTCTGCCAGCACTTGATGTTATGTCTCTTCGCTCATAGCCACTTAGTGTATCTGGAGTGATACCCCATTGTGGTTTTGATTTGCATTTCCTGGTGGCTAATGAAGTTGGACATATTTTCATGTGCTTGTTGGCCCTTTGTGTGTCTTCTTTGGAGACTCATCCATTCAAATCCCTCCCTAATTTTTAATTGGGTTATTTGTCTTATTGTTGAGTTGTCAGAGTTCTTTATATATTTTGGATACCAGTCCCTCATCAGATACATGATTTGCAAATATCTTCTCCAATTCTGTAAGTCGTCTTCTTTCTTTGTTGATGGTGTCATTCACAACAACAAAGGTTTTCATTTTAATGTCATCTAATTTATCTATTTTTTGGTTGCTTGTGCTTTTGGCGTCATATCTAAGAAACCATTGCCACATCCAAGGTCATGTGAATTTACTCCTATGTTTTCTTCTGAGAGTTTTGGCCCTTACAGTTAGGTATGTGGTCCCTTTTTACTCGATTTTGGGTATAATGTGAGGAAGGGATCCAACTTAATTTTTTATATGTGAATATCCACTTGTGCTGGTACCATTTGTTTAAAATACCATTCTTTCCCCTTTGAATTGTCTTGGCACCCTTGTCAAAAATCAGTTGACCATAAATATAAGGGTCAGGCTGAGGAAGTCTTCTTCTACTCCTGGTTTGGTAAGTGTTCTCTAATTGTCAAAGGATGTTGGATTCTGTCAAATGTTTTCTCTGCATCTATTGAAATGCTCACGTGGTTTTGTCCTTAGTCTATGAATTATATGGTGTATTACATTGATCGCTGTTAAACCAATCTTGCATTCCTGGGGTAAATCCCATTTAGTCATATTGCATAATCCTCTTTATATGTTGCTTTAATCTGTTAACTAGTGTTTGGTTAAGGACTTCTGCATCTATACTAATAAGGGACATTAGTCTGTAGTTTTCTTTTCTTGTGGTGTGTTTTCCTGGGTTTGGTATCAGGATAAAACTGTCCTATGGAATGAGTTGGGAAGTGTTCACTCCTCTCCTACGTTTTGGTAGAGTTTGTAAAGCAATTGGTATTAATACTTCTTTAAATGAATTTTCCAGTGAAGCTCTCTGGTCTAGACTTTGGTAGAAAGTTTGTACATTGTTAATTTAATCATTTTACTTACTTTAAATCTATTCAGATTTTCTATTTCTATTTGAGTCCATTTTGGTAGTTTGTGTTTTTCTGGGAATTTGATATTTTATTAAATTTTATTTAATAAATTTTATTTAATGATATTTTATTAAATTGACATATAATTGTTGATAATGTTCACTTCTAATTCTTTTCTATTTTTATAGTATCATTATTTTTATAAGATGTTACCTCTTTCATTTCTGGTTTTGGTAATTTAGTCTTTCTTTTTTATTCCCTTAGTTAGGCTAGCTAAAGGACTGAATTTTTTTTTCATCTTTTCAAAGCAGCAACTTCTAGTTTTGTTGATTTCCCTAATGTTTTTCTACTCTACTATTTCATTTATTTCTGCTCTAATCTAACTTACTTCCTTCCTTCTCCTGTATCTGGGCTTAGTTTACTCTTCTTTTTCTGTTTTTTTAAGGTGAAAATGTTAGGTTATTAATTTGAGATCTTTTTTAATATAGGCATTTATAGCTATAAAATTTCCCCTGAGCACTGCTTTAGCTACATCCCATAAATTTTGTGTTTTCATTTTCATTCATTGCAAGGCTTTTTAAATTTCCCTTGTGATTTATTCTTTGTCCCATTGGTTATTTTGGATCATGTTGTTTAATTTGCACATGTTTATGAATTTCCCAAATTTCCTTCTATTATTGATATCTAATTTAATTCCATTGTGCTCAGACAACATATTATGTATTTCAATCCCTTCAAATGTACTGAAGTTTATTTTATGGTGCATCATATGGTCAATCCTGGAGAATGTTTCATGTATACTTGAGAAGAACGTATATTCTGCCATTTTGGGTGGAGTTCTGTAGGTATCAGTTAAGTCTAGTTGGTTTAAAGTGTTATTCAAGTCTTCCATTTCCTTCTTGACCTTCTGCATATTTGTTCTATTAATTATTGAATGTGGAGTTCTGGATTCTCTAACAATTATTGTTGAATTGTCTGTTTCTCCCTTCAATTCTGTCCGTTTGTTTCATGTATTTTGAGGTTCCACTGTTAAGTGTATATAGGTTGATAATTGTTTTATCTTCCTTATGAATTGACCCTTTTATCATTACAAAATGTCCCTCCTTATCTCTAGTAACATTTCTGTTTTAAAGTCTATTTTTTCCCTGATGTTAATATAGTCTCTCCAGCTCTCTCATGGTTTGTTTCCATGGTACATCTTTTTCTACTCTGTTACTTTCAGGCAATTTGTACTTTTTGAATCTATACTGGATCTCCTATAGATATAGTATATATTTATGTAACCCAGCATACAGTGTAGATTCATATAAATATATGTAAATATGTCTTTATCATATTTTTTGTTTCCCGTCTGATAATATCTGAACATAAATCTTTTATTATTTTCCAATTGTATTGAGATATTATTGACACTCTGACTCTTGATTGAATTATCCAGTTGATGCACATTTAATGTTATTATCAGTATAAGTGGATTTACATCTGCCATTATGCTCATCATTTTCTATATGTCTTTTTTGTTCCTTCATTTCTCCTTTACTGCCTTCTTTTGTATTAAGTAGATATTTCACGGTACAACAGGTTTTTTGTCTGTTTGTTTTGTTTTACTATATTTTGGAGTTATTTTCTTGGTGGTTGTTCTACAGCTTATAATACACATCTTAACGTCAAAATCTGCTTCATATTTATACTAACCTAATACCACTGAAATACAGAAATGTTACCCCAATAACATTACAGCTCCATTCCATAGACTTCTTTTTTGTGCTATTATTACCTCTATGTCACAAGCCCAACAATATAGTATTAAAATTATTATTTTATATAAACTCAATTTCTTAAAGAAGCTGAGAGAAGAAAAGAAAGCATATATAAATAAATGGAGTGTGTTATATTAAACTTCTTACTCACCATTTCTGATTCTCTTTATTTCCTCCCATGGTTGTGGGCATGGGTTACCACCTCTGTCACGCCCTTTCTCTGATACAGCTTTGTCCCTACCCACCTGCCGTGTACTGCTGTTTCCAAATATGTTACATGTCTATATGTTAAAATCCAAATAATACAATTCTTCACATACTGTTTTATGCAGTTATTTTCTAAATTAGTTACGATATGAAAGGGGGAGAACTATGCCATTATACCATCCTTTATAATTACCTCTACTGGCCTCTTTGTTTCATCGTGTGGATTTGAACTACTGTCTGGTGTCACCTGCTCTCAGCTTGAAGAACTTCCTCGTACACCTTGGAACCTGATTCTGCCAGCAACAAGTTCTCTTACTTGTGTTTATCTGGGAACGTCTCCACTTCGCCTTCATTTTGCTTGCCGCAAAATCCTTGACTGACAGCTTCTGCTCTCTGCACGTTTCATGGGTCATCCCACTGCCTCTGGCCTCCGTTGTTTTTGTAGCTCTGCCATTAATCTTACTGGGGCTCCCTTGTGCGTGATGTCATTGTTGCCTTGCTGCTTTCAGGAGTTTTCTCTTCTTTGGCTTTCAACATTTTAACTGTGATGTGTCTGGCTCTCAGTCTCTTTGCTTTTATCCTGCTTAGCTTCTTGGATGTGTAGATTTATCTTTTTAATAACATTTGGGAAGTTTTCAGCCATTATTTTTTCAAATGTTTTTTCTGCCCCCTTTTCTCTCTTCTATCCAGGTAGTACAATTATGTGTTTCTTGGGGGGCTTAAATGGTGTCCCACATTTCTCTGAGGCTCTGTTCATTTTCCTCCGTCTTTTCTCTCTGCTTCAGCTTGGATGATCTCTCTTGCTCTGTCTTCCACCATCCCACATCTACTGTTGAGCCCATCTAGTGAATTTCCACTTCAATTAATGTACCTTTTAACGCTATAATTTCCATTTTTATGATTTCTATCTCTTGATTGATATTCTCTATTTGATGAGGTGCTTCCTTTAATTCTTTAGACATGGTCTCCTTCAGTTCATTGAACATACTTATGGCAGCTTCTGTGAAGTCTTTGTGTGCAAAGTCCAACACCTCAGCCCCTTCCAAAGCTTTTTCTGTGGCCTGCTTTCCTGTGTATGGACCACACTTTCCTGCTTCATCAGATCTTGACATTTTCTTGTTGAAAGCTGGACATTTACATACTATATTGTAGCAACTCTCAATACTAAACCCCGCCCCCTCACCTGCCCTAGTGGTTGTTGTCGGTGTGTTTGTTGATTTATTTGTCTAGTGACTTGGCTGGACTAACTGTATGAATTCTATTCCCTGTGGTGAGCAGCCTCCAATGTCCCTGCTCAGTCTTCTTTTTCTTGTTTTCACCTTTTAGACTGGCTACCTGGGGGTCACCCTGGGCCAGGATAAGTGACTTATCTGTCAGAGGTTATGCTTATGGCCCTGTGGCCAGTGAGATTTTTGTCCTTTACCTTTAGATGTCTGTGCGACATGAAGGCTGCTGTCCCAGTTTACATTTTTTTGCCCCATGTGAGGGAGACCAGTAATGTGAATTCCCTGTCGACCCCCTAGTCTGAACCTTTAGGGAAACAACCGTCAAGTCGTCTGGAAAACCTTAGCTTGGTCATTTGAGAGGATCATTTTCATGAAGGTGCACGTGGAGCCCTGCACCTGCCCACACAGATGCACACGAGTTGCAGTAAGTCTGTGGTCGCGAGAATGGGATGTGCATGTCGACGGGTCCCCGACTGAAGAGAGAAATACCCGCAAACAGGGTATTTGCCCCCTGGGCGGCGATGCTTAGGGAAGATGGGCGTCCGTGCTCCACTTTTCACTTTTCACTTCTGAGAGGCCTGGGCCCGAGTCCCAGCGGACAGCGGACCCTTGAACAACACGGGTTTGAGCTGCCGGGTCCACTTAAATGCGGGTTTTCCTCCCGAGTAAATTCTGCAGGACTGCACGCTCTGCGGATGTGGAACCGCGGATACTGAGGGCCGACTGTAAAGTCACTCATGGACTTTCGACTGCGGTGGGGAAGGGTGGTAGGGGCCCCAGCCCCGCGTTGTCCAAGGGTCACTGGTATCCAGATCCCAGAGTCTGAGCCTCAGACGTCCCCCCTCATCCCTCTGGCCAACCGGAAGGCCGTGTGCAGGTCAGGGCATCCGGTCACCACAGGGAAACACAGGATCCCGTCCTCGGGTTTCCAAGTAAACAGCCTGTTGTTTTCAGGTGACTTGGATGCAGGGATGAACTGGTTTTCAAACTTGACTGCGCAGCCTGGAAAGGTTGCGGTGCTGTCACTTCAGTTACTGTCGTGCTCATTCGGTTCCCTGTGTTAGGGTAACACCGGTGCCACCTGGAAACCCGCTTGAGTCTGTTGGGTTTGATGGTTCTGGAGGGGATGCCCTTCCTCCGAGGATACACCTGCTACCCCCTCATTAGCCTGAACTTCTGCCTTTGACTTAGGCCTGCAGCCCGCAGCTGACCCAAAACTAACACCGCAGGGAACCAGGAGCCAGTGAAGGAGACCCAAAATTCTCCTCTGTGATGTGACCCAGAGTAAAAGTTCTAAGTTTAACACCTCTAGGTGTTTGAGAACTTGGAGGAGAGATGGCCTCTCTGGGCTTTGTTTCCATCTGCAAATGGAAATGACAATTCAGTTGTTCTAGATTCCTGGGGAACATAGGAGAAAAATAAACATGGTTTGGCCTGTAGGATCGGGCTTTAGTGCATTGGTCATTTAGCCCCCACCATGAGTAACAAGGCTTTGAAAGGGAGCCCTGATTGACTGTCTTATCATCAGAGGAAAAGAAGTGAACAAATAAGTGGATTTGGGCATCGGAAAATCAAATACTATAAGCATCTTTATAACCAACATTGTGTATGCAGTAATATACTTGATAACTATTTCCCAAAAGAACGAATAATGAATAAATCAACTCAATATAAATTAAAAATTTTTTAAAACAGTTGGGGCTTTAGTCCGCTTTGATGGCCTCTCACAGTTAAAGAAACAAAGGCCCAGAGAAATGAAGGCATTTGAGGATTTTGGAGCTATTACTGGCCAAATACTTTATGATTTTTTTATTCATCAGTTTTAACTAGGATTTTATCATTTAACTTTGTATATTTTTTCCTTTTTATGTATTTCCTAGATTGAGTCTCATGAATGTTTAATTTCTGTTTAAAAAATTTGTTGTATCTACATATATAAAATTCAACAACTTAGGCCTTCTTGCAACTTAAACAGATTTTCTCACATACGAAGACTAATACATTTCAAATCTACCTTTGGTGCAACATTTTGGCTTTACCTAATGAAAAATGCGCTATTTCACATTTGGAGTATTTTCAGTTTCCTGGATATTTTATCTGTATAATGAAATTCATAATTCATTCTTTTATAATTAACAGTTTCATTTTGTGCATTCTATAGATTTTATGCAAGCAAACATGCAAACCTTTATTGGTCCGCAGATTCCATTCACTGTCATCTCATTTTAAATAAAAATTGGAAATTATGAATATAAATCTTTTGACTTAGGTGAGTGAACATTAATAAAAGATACAACAAACTTGCAAAGATTTTACTCATCCATGGAACTAGGCCCTGAATAGCTGGGTAACATCTTTCAAACTCTGAAGTTATTTTGTTAGACAAACAGCTGATTCAAGTTCAAGTACCTTGTACTCTCAGTGCCTCCACCCACACGTCTTAGGGGTGAGCACTGGATTGTGCTGCTTCGTGTTGTTAAGTCTATATTAAAAGTACCTTTGAAAGTACCTTGGAGCCCTTTTGTTCAGAACAAAAAGCTTGTACTTAACACTGACTGGAAAGATCAAACCTGGCTTATCCACATGATCTCCATTGATTTTAATGTTTTCATTCTTCCCTCTTCTGATTGTAAGAAACTGAGTTGAAAGAGAAAAAGTAATGATAAAACAAAAGCATTTTCTTCTGTTTTTTGAGAGTGAATGTCTTTGTGCTGCAGAGAAAATTATTCATTTTGTACACCTATTGGGATTAACTATTTAAATGGAGCAGGAAAGTTTCATTCCCGTGACTCTCAGTCACAGAATGGAAGTTTGTGGGTGTAGACGGCCTTACTCCTGACCATCCCTGCGGTCAGCTGGAACCCTCCATGCCCTCAACAGCAAACTTCACCCAGGCTGCTTAGAGGAAAAATCTTCCCCCAACTTCTCAAGAGAGTTCCCCCAACTCTCACCCAGCAAGTGAGTGCCTACCCTACACTCAGCCCCTCCGAGTTCTGTGGGACCACTTGGGTTTTACGGCTGTATCTTAGTCCCTTCTGGCTGCTATGACAAGAATCCCGTGGCCTGGGTGCCTATAAACCACAGGCATCTATGTCCCACAGCTCTGGAGGCTGGATGTCCAGGATCAAGGCACCGGCAGATTCAGTGTCGGGTGAGGCCCCTTCCTGGTTCACAGACGGTGTCTTCTCCCTGTGTCCTCAGTAGGGAAGGGCTAGGGACACTCTGGGTCTCTGTTTTAAGGGCACTAATTCCATCACAGGAGCCCCACACTCATGACCTACTCACTTCCTTTCCCAAAGGCCATTGGGGTTAGGTTTTGTCAACTGAAAAAAAAATTGTACAACCTAAAAGTTGAGAGTTATGTTTTATTTGGTGGACATACTGAGGACTTCAAGCCTAGAAGGCAGCATCTCAAGTGGCCCTGAGAAACTGCTCCAAGGAGGCCAGGGTATATAGGAGTTTTTGCAACAAAAGGCAGGTAGTCGGAAAGTCAGAAGATTATTGTTAATTAAAGAAAACCAGGTATTCAAGTTAAGGAATTTAGTGCTTTTCTATGTATGAGAAGAGGCAAGAGTCTGGCTGGGCTCACTGAAGTCGTTCCTTTGATGTGCACCTCAGCTGTCTGGGGCCAGTGTCCTGTGCTTCTCATCTGGAGTCTCCTCAGGGCTCGCTGTCGGGGTGCCTGCAGTCTGATGGCTGCTAGATGGCGGGCATTCCTTGTTTCCATCCTGAGTTCCCTCAGGACTCACTGTCGGGGTGGGAGGGGCTGCATTCGCTGATGACTGCGACATCCTTCATTTTCTGAAAGGGCAGCAACATTCTTAGTTCACAGTTTCAACCTATGGATTTGGGGGGGACACATTCAGTCCCTGGTCCAGGACTGTGGCATGAGGAGGCCGGATGGGGGTCCCTGGTGTGGTGGCCTCGCGGTGACTCTGTCCGTTCAGGAGGAGCAGTGGCTGGGAGCCCCTGGTCTGTGGCTCCAGAGGTTGAGGTCAGTCAGGCAGGAGCTGGACTGCTGTCACCTTCAAAGTTGCCCTATGGGCTGTGGCTGATTTTCCACACTCTGCAGATGAGAAAATTTATCAGCTGATTTGAATCATCATCATCTTCTTTTCCTTCTTCTTCCTTTTTTAACAAACTGGAAGGAATAAGTAAAGAAGGAAGCTGGTGGGAAATGTGAAAATCTAGAGGCAAAACCACACATTTCCTGGTCTCCCCCTGGGTCATGACTCTCAGGTCATCCAGGGCTGGTGACGGGGTTTTGCTCAAGGCAGCCGTTACTTGGGATCCTTGTGCTGAAAAAATAGAGTCCCTAGAATAACATTTGTGCAGAAAATCTGAGACTCTCCCCACAGGCTGTCTCCCCCGGGCCCTGCAGTAATTGCCTATGTTTCTCTGGCAATGTGCTTGTCTACCAGAAACTGCATTTAGAATAAAGGAGGTAGGGTAAGTCGTAACATTATTCTAGTCTCCAAATGGTCGTTCTTAGGTCTGAGTTATATAAAAAGGAATTCAAATAAAATGTATAGCAATTGAAACATAGTCTAGCTGGCCCACAGAAAACAAACAAATCATTTGTCCCTCAGGTTAATGTAAGTCTGTGTCACCCTAGCAGAACTCTATTTTTCTCACTTTCTCTATGTCCTCAACTTAAGATTCATTTTCTTGTGACTTTTTGATTCAAACCGAAATGTCTTTTGTAACATTTGTACACAGTGTCTAGAATTTTGCGGTTAGCTGGGATCAATCTTCATAAATGAGAGAGTCAAACACAGAGACATCCCTCAGTCAGAAGAGAGAATGCCAGTGGCTTTTCAAATTAGGAACAAAAGGGCAGAAAGATAGTATCCAGAGGTTAATGCATGGAATATAATGACACATTGTTCCCAGGTGAATTAGCATATTAACCTTCTTTTCAAAATTCATTTGAAGGTAAAATAAATGGAATTGGTTTTCAGAACAGTTAATCAACTCCAATCTATTTGTCTGGACTCTCAACATGAAAATCTAATCGCAATAGTTGAATATATACTTAATTGCAAGGCCTTTTATTTTAGGAAGTGAAAGCCATGCTTAGCTCCTTTCTATTGGGAAAAAAAGAGACGTTGTGATATTTTGGTAGTTGGATAATTTTTGGAGAAAGGTTTTACATTATTTTTAAAGCATTTTCCAAAAAGATGCTAATTTTACCCAAAGACAAATGAACCAGGAAGTTAAATAAATTAGATCATCAACTTCTGTTTTGTTGACAGGAACTGACCTCTTAATTTGCCATCTACAGACAGATGTGATTCTGAGTATTTGTTACATCCCATTAGCTATCAGATCATTAGTTAAGCTAAGATGGCACAAATAAATTTCAATGCGATTATCTCCTACTCATGGATTTACGTGTTCTGGAAACCAGGCCGCTCTACAGTCAAGGAATTCAAAAAACATAACTTGAAAGACGGGCCTTCCCCCTTGACCGCCCACCACGCTGGACTCTTGGCTCTGTTTAAGGGGCTACAGTGAATCTCCACGAGCACCTGGTGGAGGAGCAGCGCCGTCCCCGCCAGGCACATGGGTGCTGAACGCACGGGTCCGCGTGACATCGAAGGCAGAGGGCGGGTGCACGGCCCAGCCTCTAACCACAGCTCAAGGCTCTGGCCAAACCCACCAGCCTTTGAAGCCAACCCGCTTTGGATGCTCAAGTCCCTCCCCTGAGATTTTACCTGAACCACCAGTTTCCGTATCTCTAAGGACAGACGATGATGTATCTTTACACGAGCCATTCACACAGCCTCTCCGTGTGCCTTTGTGCTGCAGGTTTTCCCCAGCGAGGTGACCCGTATTAATATTTTACTGACTTTACAAAGAGCTTGGTTTCCTGCTGCTGTTTCATTGGACAAGCAACAAAAGCCCCTTCTGGCTGATATAAGCGAAAAAACGACTTAGTGGAAAGATACTGGGAGGGTGTGTGCAGCGGCCAGAACCCAAACCGCACCGAGGGGGCCACAGGAGGCACTGGTGAGCACTGGAGCCCTGGACGCTGGGCGACAGCCAGGGCAGGAGTGTCGCCGTGCCCTCTGCCTCACTGGCCGGGACACCCCCAGGCCCTCCATGTTACTCACTGCAGATCAAGTCCCAGAGGGGCCCAGTCACGCCTAAGCCACCTGCACACACCCCACTGGGGGTCAGTGCTGTCGCAGGTGCAGGTGTGCTGAATGTGGTGATTCTGCTGCTCTGAGTTAAAGCACAAGTGAGTGTCGGTGCTCTGTGCCCAAGAGAACCAGGCAACCAGGATGTCTGCAGTCAGTGATTATTTTTATATTGAAAGGCACCAGAAGAAGTGAAGGCTCTAGTACTTATTTTGTATTTGCCGTGTACCAGACATGATAAACAAGCCACTTCAGAAAATCCTCAGAACAACCACGTAAACAGATCACAGGGAAAGTTGTACAGCCAGGTCTCTGGGCCCCCAGAACTTGTGTCCCCATCGGCAAATTTATGGGCATTTGCTCACGTGTGGGAGCTGGAACATGTGTGTTTACGTCCACGTCTTCAGAAACTCCACTAAAACCAGTCACAGAATTGTCTGCACAGAGGTGTGATGGGGGGAGGGGGTGGGGGAGGACTTGCAGTTTCTGGTCCAGCTTGTAAGGAGCTCGAAAGTCATTACTCCTGTCCTGAAAACAACACAAGAGCTGAAAATCCACAGCCTTTCTGAGATCCATCAGAAAATTGAGGGCAAACTGCTGCCCCGAAATTGGAGAGACAGCAGGGATAGACTTAAAATGTGATTGAGAACTGTTGGAAACTCAGCGTGGATAAGTTTGAGAGTTTAAAACTCCAGGGGGGACCAGTCTAGGGGCCCCCATACTCTTTTTCATGAGCTCTACCACCAGGAACCCTACCAGGTTCTCACAGTAAAGATCAGAGAAAAATCCCCTCCTGCTTCCAGCAGGGGGAAGAGAAAGTAGCCCTGTTGAAATATACCCAGAACATTGTTTCATTTGGGGGTTTTTGTGTTTTGTTTTTAAAGAGAAATTATTTTACCAGAGCCTAACCAACCTAACCCACTCCAGCCGCTTCTAGCCTTCCACCAAATTCCAACCTCTCTAGCCATTCTGTCTTACCTGAATTGGAGAGGGAACTGAATGCATTCATCACAGTCCAGGGCACAGGCTCACTGAAAGACAGACCTAATCACAGGACTAGAGAAGATTCCCATCCCCCCACACACACCTTACCTCCACATCAGTAGGGCTCCTGTGTAATAACAGGAATAAAACTGAAATAATTAAATGTCTCAGCACTTACGTAAGAAGTGTCTAGGGAAACCCAAAGACGATGGGGAGATGAAAACAAGGACACACAGATGAAAACAGGACACAAGGACACAAACAGCTACAGCAAATGGTAAACACAGCCCAGCCCCTGGCAGATAAAAAGAAAACCTCACATGAAAGAACTATTTACTTCAGTTCCTTTACCCAGTGCATCATGTCTGATGTGCAGCAAGAAATTACAAGGCATACTAAAAGTCAAAACAAAACACAGTTTGAAGAGACAGAGCCAGACTCAGATATGGCAGAGATGTTGGAATTATCAGACCAGGAATTTAAGACTATGATGAACATGCTCAGAGCCTGAATGAAGAAAGAGGACAACATGCACAAACATGGTAATGTAAGCAGAGAAGGAAACACTAAGAAAGAATGAAAAAGAAATCAAAAACACCATAGCAAAAATGAAGAGTGCCTTTGATGGGCTCAGCAAGAGACTGGACACAGCTGAGGAAAGAATCAGTGAGCTTGAAGAAATGTCAGTAGAAACTTCCAAAACCAAAATGCAAAAAACTTACCAAAAAAGCCCTGAAAACTGAAAATCAGTTAATGTAATCCATCACATCAACAGGCTAAAGAAGAAAAATTATATGATCATATCAATAGATGCAGAAAGAGCGTTAACAAAACCCAACATCCATGCTAAAACCCCTCAGCAAACTAGGAATAGAGGGGAACTTTCCCTACCTACAAAATGTCTACAGCTGCCATAACACTTTTTTTTTTAAATGAATTTATTTCTTTTTTATTTAATTATTTTTGTCTGCATTGGGTCTTTGTTGCTGTGCATGGGCTTTCTCTAGTTGCTGCGAGCTGGGGCTTCTCTTCATTGCAGTGCTCAGCCTTCTCACTGCAGTGGCTTCTCTTGTTGCAGAGCACAGGCTCTAGGCACGTGGGCTTCAGTAGTTGTGGCATGTGGGCTCAGTAGTTGTGGCTCGTGGGCTCTAGAGCACAGGCTCAGTAGTTGTGGCACACGGGCTTAGTTGCTCTGTGGCATGTGGGATCTTCACGGACCAGGGCTTGAACCTGTGTCCCCTGCATTGGCAGGTGGATTCTTAACCACTGCGCCACCAGGGAAGTCCCTGCCATCACACTTAATGGTGAGAAACTGGATGTCTTTCAGCTAAGATCAAGAGGAAGGCAAGGATGCCCCATCTTGCCACTGCTTTTCAACATCATGCTGGAAGTTCTAGCCAATGCAATAAGAAAAGAAAAGGAAATAAGCCATATGCAGATAGGGAGGGAAGACATAACACTGTCTGTTCACAGATGAAATGATCGTCTATGTAGAAAAATCCCAAAGAATAATTTTTAAAAACTCATGGAACTAATAAGTGATTATAGCAAGGTTGCAGGATGCAAAGTTAACATAAAAAACTAAATTGTTTTCCATATATCAGCAATGAACAAGTAGAATTTGAAATTAAATACACAATACGATTCATGTACATTTTCACCCCCAAAATGAAATGCTTAAGGAATAAATCTAACTAAATATGTGCAAGATGTATATGAGGAAAAGTACAAAATTCTAATGAAAGAAATCGAAGAAAAAATAAATGGAGAGATAATTTATGTACATGGATAGGAAGATTCAATAGTGTCAAGATGTCAATTCTTCAGAACTTGATCTATAGATTCAATGCAATCCCAACCAAAATCCTGTTATTTTGAGGATATTGATGGACTGGTTCTAAAGTTTATAGAGAGAAGCAAACAAACAAAAACCCAGACAAACAAACAAAAAATAGACAGAATCCAGAACAGCCAACACAACATTGAAGGAGAAGAACAAAATTAAACGACTAACACTCCCTGAATTCAAGACTTCCTATAGCACTACAGTAATCACGACAGTGTGGTATTGACAAAAGAGTAGGCAAATAGATCAATGGGACAGAATAATATCCCAGAAATGGAACCACACAAATATAGTCAACAGATTTTTGACAAAGAAGAAAAACAATTCAATGGAGAAAGAATAGTCATTTCAACAAATGGTGCTGACACAACTGGACTTCCACATGCAAAAAAAGTAAGCTGGACACAGACTTTACACCCTTTACAAAAATTAACTCAAAATAAATCAGAGATCTAAGTGTAAAGAGCAAAACTATAAAACTCCTAGAAGATAACATAGGAGATAATCCAGGTGACCTTGGGTTTGGTGGTGACTATTTAGATATACCAAAAGCATGATCCATGAAAGAAAAATTTGACAAGTTTAATTTCATTAAAATTAAAAACTGCTCTATGAAATATACTGTTAAGGGAATGAAAAGACAAGCCACAGACTGGAAGAATATCTTTGCAAAACACATATCTGATAAAGGGCTTGTATCTAAGATGTACAAAGAACTCTTAAAACTCTACAATAAGAAAACAAGCAAGCCAATTAAAAAAATGAACAAAAGATCTGAACAGACACCTCATCAAAGAAGATATTCAGATGGAAAATGAGCATATGAAAAGATGTTTACCCATCCTAAGTCATTAGGGAATGGCAAATTGAAAAAAAAAGAGCTACCATTACACACCTATTAGCCTGGCTAAAATTGAAAACACTGACAACACCAAATGCTGGTGAGGATGTGGAGCAACAGGAACTCTCATCATCTCTGGTGGGGATACAAATGGTGCAGCCACTTTAGGAGATAGTTTTGTTTTTTACAAAACTAAACATACTCTTACCCTATCATTCAGTAATCACATTTCCTGATTTTTACTCAAAAGAATTGAAACTTATGTCCAACACAAAACCCTGCACACAGATGTTTAAAGCAGCTTTATCCATAATTGCCAAAACTTGGAAGCAACCAAGATGTCCTTCAGTAGATGAATGAATAAATAAACTGTGGTGCAGCCAGACAATGGACTATTATTCGGCTAAAAAGAAATGAGCCTTCAAGCCATGAAAAGACACGGAAGAACCTTAAATGCATATTACTAAGGGAAAGAAGCCAATCTGAAAAGCCTACACACTGTGTGATTCCAACTATAAGACATTCTGGAAAACGCCAAAAGTATGGAGACAGGAAAAAGATCAGTGGTTTCCAGGGGCTGGGGAGAAGGAGGGATGAGTAAGTGGAGCACAGAGGACTCTTAAGGCAGTGAAACGACTCTGTATGGTATTGTAATTATGGATACATGTCATTATATGTTTGTCCAGACCCACATAATGTACAACAGCAAGAGGGAGCCCTAATGTAAGCTATGCGCTTTAGTCAATAATGATGCATCAGTATTGGTTCATCAATAGCAACAGGTAACCAACCATACTAATAACAGATGTAAATTACAGGGAAAACTGGAGGGAGAGAGGGAGTATGTGGGCACTTTCTGGCCCATTTTTCTGTGAACCTGATCTAAAAGATAAAGTCTATTAAAATTTAAACAAACTATTAAACACACTATTTAAACAAAAAACTATTGCATACATACAGTATGACTCCAATTATATGTATAAACATTGGGAAAATATACCAAAATGTTAATTATGGTTGCCTCTGAATAGTGGATTATGGACTGTTTTGATTTTCTTCTTTATTTATACTTTATTGAATTTTCTTATTTTTATGCAATGAGAATATGACTCTTTAATCATTAAAAAAACAATAAAAGTGGTTCATTATGTTTTATTTAAATAAGATACATAGTTTCACAAGTATAACTACTTTGGGGACAATAGAAAGGAATGTTTGAAGTTGTTACTGTCCCAGAAAATCAAGGGACCGTGTTTCCTGTTATTACACAGAACACCAAGACACGTGCCCCAAAGAGCTGACACTAAAATGAGAACAGATGTTGGACAGATTCATGTGTGTGTCTCTAGTTCAAGGAAGTCATTACACAGGTAACAGTGTGGTGTTACCTGAGAAAAGGACACAAGAAAGCATCCTGTTGTTTTGACTCCACTGCTATGGAATAAGCTCCAGGGAACCAGCCATGAGGACGCGCTTGACTCTCTTGGATTCTGTGGACCGCGGGGTGTGTTTCCAGGTAGAGAATCGCTGCTCGTCCACCTGCAGGTTCACAGATTCTCTTGTCTACACGGAGCAGTGTTCTGTGCACTCACTTCTCCTCAGCACTTTGAGAGGGTTAAGTGGTTGTTTCTTTTCATTGTGTTGGGTGAGGTTGGAGGGTCTTAGGCAATAGTCGTCTTTTGTTTTTTGCTTTGGGGCTTATGTCCTTTGTTTTCCCAAGTCCGTCACATCTGCTTCAGAAGCCTTGACATGAGGGCGAGAGGGGCTGCTGCTCTGAGCCCCCAGGGCTCTGTAATTGCGTGACTGTCACTGCCGGGTGACCATGCTGCGTGGGTGGGGAGCTCTTGTCTTAGGACGGCTGGAGTTCAGGATGACATCGGGTAGCAAGCAGGCCCTCACAGCGATCCAGGTGGACCGATTTTAGGTGTATACTGTGTTAGGTGGAGTGAGTGATGGTGGAGCTGGGGTAGGGGGGAATCCACATGTCATCTAAGGTCTAATCATAGCGGGGGCACCGGTACAGGGACAGCTGTGGCACTAGGTTAACCACTTCATCAACTAGTCCTGGCCCCACCAGACCCCTCCCTCTGTGACCTTGAGTAAACCACTTCCCCTTTTGCATTCTCAAGCAAAATGAGGGGTTGGATTAGCTCAGTGGTTTTCAAACTATTTTTGGCCCACAGACCCCTATGTTTAAATGAAACTTAATTATACAGAAACCAGCCTAGAAAGGAGATAAAGGAGGAACAGCTCTGTTCTAAGCAGGAGTAGTGACGCCCCTCAAGGGCACACGGAGAACAGAGGTTAAGCTCGTGGGATCACATGATGTCTAATCTCCTTGAAGCCGTAACACACCATGTGGGAGGATGTCTTGTCATATGTCAGTCTGGGGTCTCCTGCATCTAACCGACCACACACTACTCTTTTCAAACCCACCAGATACTAAGAGAAGCAGCTAGAACGGAGATGAAATGGTACCTAGGGTCAAAGCAGGTGGGTTAGTCCTAAGCCACCCTGACTCAGTCCTGATGTGGGACAGAGCCCCAGCTCTCTGGCTCTGTGAAAAGCACACAGTGTCTTGCTGACCTTACAGAGGGTGGAGGGGTGCAAATCAACGGCCAAATTGGTGGTGTTTGCAAATCAGCTCAGTATCAGTGGGGCATCGGTTATGAGAGGTGCAGAAGAGAATGCAGAAATAATTAAGAGATGGTCTGATCTGATGTCACCATTACAAAATCTATACGGATGTAAGGTACTGTCTTTATTTACCAATCAAAATGCACAATGAAAGAAACTTTTTTTTATTAACCACTCTTACCATGGTGTACATTACACCCCATGGTTTATTTATTTTATAACTGGAAGTTTGTACTTTTTGACCCCCTTCACCCATCCCCCCAACCCCCCAACTCCCACCTCTGGCAACTGCCAATCTGTTCTCTGTATACATGAGCTCAGGTTTTTTGTTGTTTGTTTGTTTTGTTTTGCAGTATGCAGGCCTCTCACTGTTGTGGCCTCTCCTGTTGCGGAGCACAGGCTCCAGACATGCAGGCCCAGCGGCCATGGCTCACGGGCCCAGCCGCTCCGCGGCATGTGGGATCTTCCTGGACTGGGGCACGAACCCCTGTCCCCTGCATTGGCAGGCGGACTCTCAACCATTGTGCCACCAGGGAAGCCCTGTTTGTTTTTATTTTTGTTTTAACATCTTTATTGGGGTATGTTTTGTTTTTAATTTCACATATGAAATCCTACAGTATTTGTCTTTCTCTGTCTGACTTATTTAATTTAGCATGACACCCTCAAGGTCATCCATGTTGTTGCAAATGGCAAGATTTCCCTCTTTATTATGACTGAGTAATATTCCATTGTGTATATATACCACATCTTCTTTATCCATTCATCCTCAGTGGACGCTTTGGTTATTTCCATATCTTGGCTGTTGTAAAAATGCTGCAATGAACATGGGGGTACGGATATCTGAGTTAGTGTTTTCATTTTCTTTGGATAAAGGCCCAGAAGTGGAATTGATGGATTATATGATAGTTCTAGTTTTAATTTTTTGAGGATAAACCTCATTGTGTGAGTTTAAACTGAAATCTTACGGGACATAGAAGAAAAATTCAGGAACATTTGTAAAGCTGCTTCCTGGAAAGGATCTCATCCAACATAAAGATTATAATGCAGGGCTTCCCTGGTGGCACAGTGGTTGAGAGTCCGCCTGCCAATGCAGGGGACATGGGTTCGTGCCCTGGTCCGGGAAGATCCCACATGCCGCGGAGCAGCTAGGCCCGTGAGCCATGGCCGCTGAGCCTGCGCGTCCGGAGCCTGTGCTCCGCAACAGGAGAGACCACAACAGTGAGAGGCCGCATACTGAAAAAAAAAAAAAAAAAGATTATAATGCAAAAAAACCAAAAACGAAATATTTACCATTCCTGAAAGATTTAACTGTCTTTCATCCTTATTTGTGAATAAGGGGACACAGCTCTAATTTCTTTCCTCAGAAATGATTTACTAGGACTTCTGCTCATGGGAATATGTACTTTTTCCTATTCCTCTCACTAAGTTCAACTAAAACCCCTACACTGTGTATAAAGGAAACAAAAGACAACTCTGAAAGACGGAGAGAAGAGACGGAATAGGGACTCCAGGAGCTGAGGAATGTCAACTGGGTTGTCTCATAGGTCCCAGAAAAAGCCAGAGGCCTGGAGACACCAAGAGTGCAGACTGTAAATGCCCAACAAAGGCTGCTCTCCTAACCAAAGATCCAGGGAGGGGGGCTAGAAAGACAGAGAACTTTAGACAGTGACTCTCAAACACCACAGAAAAAACTGTGGCCACAGCCCCACCCATGCCCACGCCCAGCAAGGCCTGGAAGAGCAGAGACGCCCACCCTTGGGAATCCGCTAGGTAGTGCCGTAACCTCTCCTCAGATGTGATAAAGCTGGTGACCTCTACCGAGACTGACAAAGAACCAGAGAAAAGACACAAGTGATGAACATTAGGAAGAAACAGGGACATCACTACAGACCCCACAGACATCAAAAGGACAGTAAGGGAACACTGTGAACAACTGCAGACACATGAATTTGACAACTTCGATGAAAGGGACCAATTCTTCTAAAAACGTAAACTACCACAAGTCACCCAATATGAAACAAATAATTTGAGTAGCCCTGTAACTATTAAGGAAATTGAATTCATAATTTTAAAGCTCTCCTAAAAGAAGTCTCCAGGCCAGATGGTTTCACTGGAGAATTCTACCAAATATTTATAAAAAAATTAACACAGATCCTACAAAATCTCTTTCAGAAAATAGAAGAGGGAATACTTCCTAATTCATTTTATGAAGCTAGTATTACCCTGATGCAAAAATCAGACAGACAGTACACAGAAGGAAAACTACAGGCCAACATCCCTCATGAATATAGATGAAAAATTCTTAACAAAATATTAGCAAATAGAAGTCAGCAATATATTAAAAGAATTATAAACTAATGACCAAGTAAGGTTCATTTCAAGATAAACATACAAAAATCAATTGTAGGGAATTCCCTGGCGGTCTGGTGGTTAGGACTCAGCGCTTCCACTGCTGAGGGCCTGGGTTCGATCCCTGGTCAGGGAACTAAGATCCCACAAGCCGCACGGTGCAGGAAAAAAAAAAAAAAATCAATTGCATTCCTGTATACTAGCAATGAACACCAAAATTAAAATACAATACCATTTATAATAATTTAAAAATTGTGTGTAAATGTAACACATCATCTATAGGACTTGTATGCTGAAAACTACACAACACTGATAAAAGAAATCAAAGAAGATCTAAATAAACAGAGATGTTATTAATGGATTGGAAGACTGAACATAGTTAAGATGTCAGTTCTCCCCAAATTGATATACAGTTTTAACAAAATTTCTATCAAAATCCCAACAAGATTTTTTTGAGATATAGACAAGATTATTCTCAAATTTATATGGAAAGGCAAACTAGAATAGCTAAGAGAATTTTGAAAAGAAAAGAGAATAAAGTGAGAGGAATCATTCTATCCAGTCTCAAGAACTTATTTGGTAACTACAGTAATCAGGACTGTGTGATATTTGCTGAGGGACAGACCCATGGATCAAGGGACCAGGACAGAGAGCCCAGAAATAAACCCACACAAATACACCCAATTGATTTTTGACAAGGATGCAAAGATGGCCTTTTCAACAAAAGCTACTGGAACAACTGGACATGTACAGGCAAGAAAATGAACTTCAACCCAAGTGTCCCACCTCATTCAACAATTAACTCAAAGTGGATCATGGACTAAAATGTAAAACATGAAACTATAAAAATTTTGGGAAAAAATACAGGACAAAATCTTTGGGATCTAGGGTTAGGCAAAGAGTTCTTACACTTGACACCAAAAGTATAGAGGAAACAATTTACAAATTGGATTTCATCAACATTTTAAAACTTCTGCTCTGTGAAAGCTCTTCCTAAGAAGATGGAAAAACAAGTTGCAGAATGAGAGAAAATATTCCCAAACCATAGATCCAACAGAAGACTGATACCTAGAATATATAACAATGCTCAAAGTTCAACAGAAAAAAAAAAAGTCCAATTCGAAAGTGAGCAAAAGATCTGAAGAGACATTTCGCCACAGAGGATCTGCAGATGTCAAGTCAGCCTGTGGGAAGATGCTCACCCTCGTTAGCCAGGAGGGAAATGCAAGGTGGAACCAGAGCAAGAAAGCGCTGCACACCCATCAGAGGAGCTAAGTGAGCAGCGACAGCCCTGCACACGTGGGCCTGGGGGCCCTGGCTCACACTCATGCTGGCGGGGGTGTGACATGCTGCAGCCACTGTGGAATCATCCTGGCAGGTCCTTTAAAAACTAAACTTGTGATTACCCTAGATGCAGCGGCCACGGTCCTGGGCGCTCATCCCAGAGAAATGGAGGCTGGCGACTTCACAGAGCCTGCACACAGCAGTTTATAGCAGCTTCACCCACAGGGGCCGGGCACTGGGGACAACCCAGGAGCCCTTCAGGGGCTGAAGGGCTAACCGGAGTGTGCCACATCCTTCCACGGACTCCACGGGATTCCACGCACAGCAGAGGGGACGGACGTGGTACCCACGACAACCTGGCGCATCTCCAGGGAGTCCTGCTGTTGGAAAGCGTTAGCCCAAAGGTTAGAGACGCAGGACTCCACTACGTCATGTTCTTGAGGTGACGAAACTGTGGAAATGGACTCCGGGGCGGGGGTGAGGGCAGCGCGGAGGTCTGCCCCTCCCGGGGTGGATGGAGGCCCACGTCTGGGTGGACGGTGGGCTGTGGTTTCACGATGCTCCTGCTGGAAGAAGCCAGGTAGAGCGTCCCTGGCCTCCCTGCATTCTTATGACCACCTGTGAATGTACTATTACCTCCAAAATCAAAAATTTAATTAAAAAGATAAATTGCTAAATTCCTGTCTGCGTAGCCTTCGCTCATCTAATTTTGAAAGGTATTAGATACAATGAAAATATGACATATACTTCCTCTAAAGCACATTAAGTGTTTCTTTAATCTGGAGATTCTAAAGTGCTCTCAAGAGTCATCTCTGGAACATCCGCTGTGGTTGCACCAGAAAAAAAAGAACTCCTTTGAGTTTCGTGGAGCCTCAGCGGTGTGTAGGAAGTCCTGGTCCCATTTCCACAGAAGCCAGGAGAGACTGGTTTGTTTTTTCTGTGGTGTCATTTTTGCTGCCGTGAATCGTAATGCATTGAAGTCTCATTAAACCCATGATGCGTGGTGGCCTAGAATTTGGTGGAGGGCAGATCCATCTCAGAAGGGGCGTGACTGTCGCAAGTTCCTGGGGGGCTGTCATAGGAAAGAGGGGTGCCTTCTTCGAGCCTCAGAGGGCAGAGCTGGCCTGGGGGTGGCTGTCTTCTTCCCCAAACAAGGAAATTTCCCGAGGCCAGAGCAGCAGGAAGGAGGTCAGCTCACAGGACGTTTGCGATGGGCCAGCCCTGGGGCTGGAAGCTGGGGGCTCTCTGCAGCCCTGACCTCCCTCCATCCTCTGACCTGCACTGAGCCATCGGGTCTGGAGGCTGGGCTGTGTGCCCACTGCCCGCCTGGAGCTGTCACCAGAGCCGTGAGGGGACAAGGCCCTGGCCCCCAGCCCCACTGACATCTGAGTCGAGTTTCTCAGCTTCAGGACCCCGGTTTCCCAGTCCTCCCGCTGGGCCCTGGGTTCAGGGATCCTGACTCCGGGGCCTGGGTGATACCTCAGGGCGGCGGGGACACTGCTCCCCTGATCCTAAGGGACACTTCTTGTCAGAAACCACTGGTCTGTGTGCAGCCTTGAGAGGATGGGGGCGGGAGAGAGATAGGGAGACAGAGAGAGAGACAGAGGCAGAGAGACAGAGACAGACAGAGACAGAGGCAGACTGTCAGCAAAAGCACTCCAGTCTCTCGTGTCCATCTCTGTCTCCCGTCTCCTCTCCCTCCTGCCCTCCCTGAAAGCCTCCTCTAGGATGCCCGTAACTATCTCTGAATCACTAATCGTGGGTTTGACTCCGTGTGGAGCTTCCCCTCAGCAAATGCTTGCAGTTGCTGCCCTAGAAAAACAGGATGAACGAAGATGCAGGGACCCCCCAGGGCTGGGGTTCATTCCTGGGGCAGAGCTGTCCGGCCGAGGCCCCTTCCCAGCCCTGTGCTGCGTGTCTGAGGCCTGGACGCCTGCATGTGCTGCTCTGGCTGGGGGACAGGACAGCAGGGGAGAGGGGAGAGCGTCGGCTTAGGCCCGAGGTGGCGTCCACGTGGTTGCCCTGGACAGAGTTCTGGGAGCTGGACAGTGTCTGCGGTCAGTGTGGGAAGGCCCAGGACGTCTGATGATACTGGAGGGTTAGGGGCCATCAGAAGCCCCATTGGGGCCGACTTGGGAAACGTGGGGCCCCTGTGAGGGACAACTTGGTGCCGGTTGATGCAGGCAGACCCTCCTCTCTGCCCACCCCCCTGCTCCTCCCCTGGCCCCCACCCCCACCCCTGGAACTCCCTGAGTCCCCTCCCCTCCCCCTGTCCCCAGGGCCTCCCTGAGTCCCCTCCCCTCCCCCTGTCCCCAGGGGCTTCCTGAGTCCCCTCCCCCTCCCCCTGTCCCCAGGGGCTCCCTGAGTCCCCTCCCCTCCCTCTGTCCCCAGGGCCTCCCTGAGTCCCCTCCCCTCCCCCTGTCCCCAGGGGCTCCCTGAGTCCTCTCCCCTCCCCCTGTCCCCAGGGGCTCCCTGAGTCCCCTCCCCTCCCTCTGTCCCCAGGGCCTCCCTGAGTCCCCTCCCCTCCCCCTGTCCTCAGGGGCTCCCTGAGTCCCCTCCCCTCCCCCTGCCCCCAGGGGCTCCCTGAGTCCCCTCCCCTCCCTTGTCCCCAGGGCCTCCCTGAGTCCCCTCCCCTCCCCCTGTCCCCAGGGCCTCCCTGAGTCCCCTCCCCTCCCCCTGTCCCCAGGGGCTCCCTGAGTCCCCTCCCCTCCCCCTGTCCCCAGGGCCTCCCTGAGTCCCCTCCCCCTGTCCCCAGGGGCTCCCTGAGTCCCCTCCCCTCCCCCTGTCCCCAGGGCCTCCCTGAGTCCCCTCCCCTCCCCCTGTCCCCAGGGGCTCCCTGAGTCCCCTCCCCTTCCCCTGTCCCCAGGGCCTCCCTGAGTCCCCTCCCCCTGTCCCCAGGGGCTCCCTGAGTCCCCTCCCCTCCCCCTGTCCCCAGGGCCTCCCTGAGTCTGCCCATCCCCTCTGAGGCTTTGTGGGTCTTGTGCTGTGTGGTGACCTGTGTTCTGGGAAGAGTCTGGATCGGCAGAGGAGAGTTCGGTTTGCTGGGGGCCCAGAATTAATCTCTTTATTTATTTATTTTTGGCTGCATTGGGTCTTTGTTTCTGCGCGTGGGCTTTCTCTAGTTGTGGCGAGCAGGGGCTGCTCTTCATTGCGGTGCGTGGGCTTCTCATCGTGGTGGCTTCTCTTGTTGCGGAGCATGGGCTCTAGGCACACGGGCTTCAGTAGTTGTGACTCGTGGGCTCTAGAGCGCAGGCTCAGTAGTTGTGGCCCGCAGGCTTAGTTGCTCCGTGGCATGTGGTATTTTCCCGGACCAGGGCTCGAATCTGTGTCCCCTGCATTGGCAGGCGGATTCTTTTCCACTGTGCCACCAGAGAAGTCCCAGAATTAATCTTTTAGATGCCCTGAGATTCAGTCTGTTGACCTACAAGGTGGACAAATGCCCATCATGTCATCATGTGAAGATAATATTTATGACAGTACTTTGTGAACTGTGAAAAGTACAAGCTTTAAAAAATTAATATTTAAAACCTTTTTACCCAATCCTCGTGAGTCTGTAGCGTCAACACACTTTTCTAAAGCTCTTGTGTATTTGGCATCTTTTATCACGTCTGTGTTTCCACAAGTTTCTCTGCACCACTAATATGGATGCAGGAAGTACCAGGGTGAAGAGTGAGCTCCTGGGAATAATGGATTTCATGCCCTGTCCACCCGACGTCGGACGACACCCTGGCACCCTTTGTGCTGGGTTTTCTGGCCGACGCTGGTTGGATGAGATGGAGGTGGTGAGAAGCTCCCCCCTGGCGGGTCCTGAGCTGGAAGAGACACAGTAATGCTCATCTCATGAGCTGCTGCTTCACCTGAGCACCAGCTTCTCACTCTGAACACAGAGGCTTCACTCTGTTCCTGGAGCACGGTGCTCAGAGCAGGACACAAACCACCCCTCAGCCCCCACAGCCCCTCCCTCCGCCTGATCGCACCTGTGCCCCCACCTCTTCCCCTCATCCCCGCCCCCGCCCCCTCCCCATTTCCCTGGATGAGCAATGGGGCCTCATTCCCTCTGCTCCCCACCCTCCTGGGGCAGCAGTCACCAGCTCAGGTTATGCCAGGTTGGGCGTTCCGTGTCCACCTGGCCGTGGTCGTGGCCGTGGTCCTGCAGGGCTGCATCTGCTGAGCCAGAGAGCACCGTGGTCGCCCCTTCATGTGCATCCTGTTGCCCTTTGGAGCTCGTAACTATTGCATGTTTGTTGTTATTTGCTCAGATTTCTATGAAGCCACCACCACGTTAGCCACGCGCTTTCTGACTTGCTGTCGAGTCGAGAGCATCGGGTGACCCAGCGGTTCTGGCCCGCCCCCCCCACCCCGTCTCCGCTGCGTGGCTGTCACCACCCGGTTCCACCCTTCCTTCCTTCCTTCCTTCCTTCCTTCGTCTCCTCCTTCCCTGGTGGGTATCCTGGTGTCCCAGCGCCATCTGATTACTACTCGTCTTTCCACATCAGATGTTCTGGCACCCTAACGAAAATCCAGATAGACAATTTTAGACTCTGTAGATAATTTTATCTCCTCCTGCCTAATTTTTATACTGTGTTTTCTTTCTTTTATATCCAATTGCATGGACTGGTACCTCCAGTATAATGTTATACAATAGTGCTAGTACTGGGTATGTTTGCTTTTTCTTGATTTCAGTGGAAGTACTCTCCTATTAAGCATGAGAATGTATTTTATACTTGATATATTTCTTAATGGTAAGGAAATATTCATCTATTTCATTTTATTCGGTTTTTTGTTTGTTTGTTTGTTTTTTTGTGATACACAGGCCTCTCACTGTTGTGGCCTCTCCCGTTGCAGAGCATAGGCTCCGGACGCGCAGGCTCAGCGGCCATGGCTCACGGGCCCAGCCGCTCCGCGGCACGTGGGATCTTCCCGGACCGGGGCACAAACCCGTGTCCCCTGCATCAGCAGGCAGACTCTCAACCACTGTGCCACCAGGGAAGCCCTATTCGGTGTTATTTTAAAGAATGTTTTTAGAAATACTTTTTTAGCAATTCTGAAGATGACCATAGAATTTCTTCTTCGGATTATTCATACAATGGATTATATGAATAGATAACTGTTATAGACCCATCCTAGCATTCCTTGATCACCTTGCGTTATTACTAATGTGCTATTAACTTTGTTTCTATATTTTATTTACATTTTTATATTGATGTTTATAGGTGGCTTGTTGAAAACCTGTATTTTCATTTGGTGCAGTCTTTAGGTTTTAATCACTAATGTTATATGCACTTTGTAGAAAACGTTGGAAGTTTACTTCCCTTCCCAGTGTTCTGGAAACGATTTCAGGTTGTTGGAGACGGGTCTGTTCTGCCACAGCAACAGAGCCATGAAAAGACAGCTCGTCACCTGATTCCAGGATGAAACTTCTCTATACATTTAAACTATAATCTGGGGGGAAATTTGACTGATAAGCCAAGGCTGCACCAGGTGGGAATTTATGGCTTTTTGATTCCCCAGAAAGATTGAAGTAAAAATGAAAATTCTTCTTGTCCAAACGGGAGTCAAGGTTAACGATACATGGGAAACACAACTTATGACCCACAGTCATTACAAATGTGGTTCATTCTCATCCCCCTGTGGTCCCTGCGTCCTGCGTCCACCTGTGGCAGCTGCTTCTGTTCGGGCCACTGGCCGGTGGTGCCTGTGGACTTGACAGGCTTCAAGGACCACAAGCAAGTTGTGTGTGAGCTGGGGGCACACCTAGCGTGTATGGTTTACCCATCAGGTCAGTGGGTAACGTTGCGTGGACGCAGGCACCTGAGCCCATGGGCTGCGTACATGGGTGTGTCCGCCCAAGGAGGGGTTCGGGCTCCTGTGTCCTGAGATCCGGGAGGAGTGTGGTCATGGCTTGAAGCAGACACCAAGGCTGTTTGGTTGTCTGTGGGGACTGGGTCAGCCTGCAGGAGGCCGATGCACATGCACGGTCTGCCATCAGGCCTGGGAAACGCCAGCAGTGCAGGGGCGGGAACCCCTGCTCAGACACCGCCGGAGGGTGGGGTTCCCTTGGGCTCCAGGCTGTGTATTTTCTACCCTCATTTGTTCGTCTAGTCTCCGGAGCAGAGGGCTGTGCACAGCGTTTCTGCCGCTGTCCCGCCTTCTCCCTCCCATGTTTCTGGATTCGTCCCCTTCACTCGAGGCCCCTGTCCATCTCCACTCGTCACGGCTCTGCCTGCTGTGGGCTTGAAATCCACCCTCAAACGTGTGTGTGGAGTGTGAGCTCCCAGGGGTGGGGATTTCCATCTGCCCCGTCGCTGGCGTTCTGAACACACTGTGCACCCCAGGAAATGTTTGCCGAGTGGCTCTGGGGCACTCCATGTGTATGTGTTAATTTCATGGATGGCCGGAATGGTTGACACCGTTCTTCTTTGACTCCTTTTTTGTCTCCACGTTTTAAACATCTGTCCATGTGCTGTGTGAACACCTGGATTCCCTCCAGTGCGTCCGACCTGCAGGTGATATGTGTCCTTGGACGCGTCCCCTCTTGCACCTGGGCCGGCTGCCCTTGAGTTACCGCTGATGGCTGTGCCAGAACTTCCTCCGCCCCTACTGTTGTCACCAGCATCCGACGGGGTCCAACTTTCCAAGCTTTTCAGAACCGATGGGTGTAGCATGGTGTCTGGTTGCTAGTTAGTGCTGCGTTTCTCTTACCTCCCGGGACTTAGAGGAATTCTGCCCACGGAGCATCCGTGTTCCCTCTTCTGTGCACCCGGTAGCAGTTTCCTGTGGCCGCCACGACAAGTTCCCACAGACACAGCACTCTTATTCCGCTGCAGGTCTGAGGGTGGAGCCTAAAAATGGGTTTCCCCTGGGGGTTCCGGGGAGAATCGGCTTCTCTGGCTTTTCCAGCTTCTAGAGGCGCCCACATTCCTGGACGGTGGCCCTGAGCCTCTCTGCCTGTTCTGTCCTCACGGCTCCTTTCTGACGTCCAACCCCCTGTTAGAAGGACCCTCACGATTACACTGGACCCACCCAGACGATCCAGGGTGAATATCATCTGCAGCGTCCCTCTCATGTGATGACATAGTGGTAGATTCTGGGCATTGGGACCTGAACTCCTTTGAGTGGGGAGCTGTGCTCATTACGCCCACCACAATTGCCATTCCAAATCACTTGCAAATTTTTCTGTTGAGTTTTTTGTCTTTTTCTGGATGATTTGCGGGAGCTCCTTGTATATTTTAATATAATATTATCCTGGTTGTGTGACATACGCATGGCATGAGTCTAGGGTAAACTTCACTGAATATAAGTTGCTGAGGTTGACATAAGTTCTGTCTTTCTTTCAACTTTATGGATGGTGTTTTGGGATTCTTGTTTAAAAGGCTTTCCCCACCTGTAAAGATCCTTCCTATGATTGTCCTACTTTCACTTTTCCCGTTTGAGAATTAGTCTGTCTGGAGCCTACCTTTGCATCGAGGTTGTAATGAGGCACTAGTGCTGCTCTTACCCATGCAGTCATTTTCTCCTCACACAGACTAAATGACCCACTATTCCCCACTTGCTTTGTGATGTCTCCTGGATCGTCTATCTGGGTCACTGTTTAAACTCTCCTTGTTCCATTCGTCTGTGAAAATGTTCCTGTGTCAGTACGATACTGAATTTTAAATAAGAGTTTCATCACTGAAAATTTAAAACAATTCCTAGAGAAGAGGGCAGTACAAATACCCCCATAGTCCCTGCCCAGCTTCCACAGTGACGGGTCCTTGCTACTTGTATTGTGACTTATCATCTTCCCTCCTTTGTCCCCTTTTAATAGAAATCACATTTACTAACAGGCATTTCTGCTTTCATATTAGTTTAGAATAAATGGTTGAGGTCAACAGAAAATCCAGCCAGAAGAGGAAAATTCATAGCTTCAGACACTTGTAATAATAAAAAAGAATGACTGAGAATAGATTAATTAAGCATGTGACTCAAAAAGCTGGCGAAAGAACAAAAAGTAATCTGAAGGGACGCAGAGGGAAGGAATTACTACAGATAAAAGCAGAGTTTAATGAGAGGGAAAGGGGGTGACAAACATTCTTTGGAAAACAGAGTAGATAAATCATTAGATGGCCTCATCCAGGCAACGTGGGGAGGCACAAATACACAAATGGCAAAGGCTGCGGTGAGAGTGACAACAGAAACACGAAATTTAAAGCATCCGAATGGGTCAGGTGCTCCGTGCGGCTCAGATCTGCTTGGAACCCACATGGTTGCTCAGACACAGAGGCAGGGGCTGGGATTCCGTTCCTGGTGAGGCCTCTTCCTGGCCCGAGGACGGAGCACTGATCCCACCTCGGGCGCCCCCCTCCTCACTCCCACCCGGGGGTGCACTTGGGGGACATTATGTCCAGAGCACCAGGGTTCCTGCGCCCGCCACCTCCTCTCTGGGGCCCTGTCTGCAGAGGGGAGTTGAGGGGCCAGCACTGCAGCCAGCAGCCCACTTGGGGACCCCAGAGCTAGGGGACCCGTGAGGGTTTCTGAGCTGCCCGCGGCCTCGGGGCAGGATGCTCCCGCACTGTGTGCAGCGAACGCCCCGTCGGGACACGCGGCACTTCTGTGATCACCTCTGGGCCAGGGGCTACAGTCCGTCCATCTCCCTGCTGACCCCGTTTTGTGGGAAAACGTCTGAGCTTGGGCCGTCTGCCCACCAGGCTGGGCGCCGAGGCCCTGCAGGGGCGGGGGCTGCGGCCCCTCAGCGTCTGTCACGGCCGGAGCCTCGCGGGGCTGGGTGCCTGCCGAGGTCTCATGCGGATAAATGCGCTGGCCTGAGGGAGGGCCCGCGTTCCAGCACTGAGGTCTGCATGACACAGCTTTCCCTCGAGAGGAGCGACAGGGAGGGGTGGAATGTTAGTAACCACAAGCCAGACAGTCGGGTTCATCAACTTTAGGGCTGCATGCCACTGTCTTAGCTGCTTGGGGGACACAGGTCCCAGCGGTGCCTGGAAAAGCCTCCTTCTGTGCCTGGACAAAGAAACACGGTTTGAGGAGCCCAGCAGGGACAGAGCATGGCGACAGCCACCTCCCTGTGCCCCGGGTCACCGTCTGTCCATCCGCGGGGTGTCCAGGATGGGCTCTGGGCTGGCTGGGCATTTTAGATGACATTTGCTGCAGATTATTTTCTACAAACAAGTAAAAGGCTGTCTCTGGCTGGTCCTCAGGGGGAAGCAGGGACAGAATCAGGGCAGCGGTCATTGACGATCCAGTCCTGGCTGCTTGGTCGACTGTCGTGGGCTTGGTGTTGGGCTTCCTGGACTGTTTGCTGGAGACACAGCCTGACCTCAGCAGGGCCCTGGGCAGGTGAGTGCAGAGGGCGGGCTGGGCCCTGGGCAGGTGAGTGCAGAGAGCGGGCTGGTCTCAGGGCAGGTGAGTGCAGAGAGCGGGCTGGTCTCAGGGCAGGTGAGTGCAGAGGGCGGGCTGGGCCCTGGGCAGGTGAGTGCAGAGGGCGGGCTGGTCTCAGGGCAGGTGAGTGCAGAGGGCGGGCTGGGCCCTGGGCAGGTGAGTGCAGAGGGCGGGCTGGTCTCAGGGCAGGTGAGTGCAGAGGGCGGGCTGGGCCCTGGGCAGGTGAGTGCAGAGGGCGGGCTGGTCTCAGGGCAGGTGAGTGCAGAGGATGGGCTGGGCCCTGGGCAGGTGAGTGCAGAGGGCGGGCTGGTTCCATGGGCTGGTTGCGGCAGGCTATGGGTCAGGGTTCCACTTTTGCACCTGGTCTGGCCGTGTCCATGCGCACGGTCAGTCTCTCGTTCTGAAGTGATGAGGGCTCCCTGTCTCAGGCTTGGCTGGAGCACAGACCCCGGACCCACCCTCGGAGCCCAGCTTCGTTTCCGAGCGCCCTTCCTGGGTGATGCACGGGGCTTAGCCCCGCCCAGGAGTGACCGCTGGCCTTTCTGGCTGTTTTGTTCTCCTCTGAGTGACCACTTTATCCGAGGGCTCGGCCCCACACGGCCAGCACTCCGACGTGGTCTTCATGGGGGGGGGGGGTGCTTCAAACCTGCAAAAGGAGGGCCGTGTGAGGAGAGGCCCTCTGGTTTCTCCCGCGAGGTTGGCCCCCATCCTCTAACCATGGGGAACGGGCCTGAGAAGACGCCAGTGCCTTGGAGCTAAAACGGGGAAAGAGAGCAACAGTGTCCTTCCTTGAGAACGCCCGCCTCCAGGCTTTGGGATAGGAGAGAAACACTCCTGCTCTTTGGGGCAAAGAGAGTCCGAAAGCTCCGCCCTACAGGGACTGCGCGGTCCTCTTCTCAGAAATGTCGGACGCTGGGTACTTACTGATGGGAATTTGTACCGAGTCCATCCTGGGGAAATGTTCAAGCCCAACGCTGGAGCGGAAGATGTTCCAGGGAAACTTGCTGTCACCTCATGGCGGCGCGTGGCCGGTGACAGCTGCACAGCTCGGGGGTGTGCGGGGGTATCAGGGCCCCAGGCGAGGCCCTGACGTTTCAGCCTTTGACTTCAGAGAGCTGAACGCTGGCTGTATTCCCACGTAACTACTGCACTTGGAGGAAAGTAAGAGCAAGTGGGTTTGCAGTTTACAGCTGTTATTCTAAACATTCCCTTTGTGAGTAAAAAATCCACCCATAGGTTTGTAAAACAACGGCCGTCCTGCTACAGGGCAAACAGCCCTGCTTCCTGTAACCTGAAGGGAAAACACGCCAGGAATTTTCCTTGAGGAGCGGCCAGCGGGAAGGGCCGGGTGGAACCAGAGGGGACTCAGGGTCCTGAGCGCCTCCGCAGCGGAACGTCGCTCAGGAGTTGATGTTCTGTGTCCTCTGCCCAGAGAAACGTCTCATTCGTTTTGCTTGTAAAGCAGCCATTTGAAAACTTTTAAAAAGCACTGATGTTTCACACTAAATCAGCAATTCAGATAATTGTTTAAAACTCTTCAAAATTATGCCCATAGATTTTACAGTCACTCTGAGGATACAGAAATGTTTTCCAAAGGCTCAGAACTCACCGTGCTGTGGAGGCAGTTCACACAAGGCAACAAAAGGTCAGAGCAGCAGCAGGGGAGGCGGACGGGGCCTGGCCCGGAGGAGGGGCGCACAGGCCCTCCCGGGGGCCATCCCCAACGGGTGGACCGTCCATGCGGGAGCCTGAGGCGGGGGACAGGCAGGGCAGGGCCGCAGCCGCTCTGCCCAGTGTTCCCCCAGAGTACAAGAGGCGTGGGTCCTCCAAGACCCCTCAGAGGCACGTCCTAGGGAAAAGCTGTCCAAGACACAAAATAAAGGGAAGCTTGTATGCTGCCATTACAAGGACCTTTTCACCTGCGGGCACTCACCCCTAAGAGACTCTGCCATTTCTTCAAGCTGTCACTTGTCACCGGGAGAGACGCGTGAAAGCATCAAATGACAGCAAACCTGTGACAACGTTTGAAATCTCCTGCCCTCAGAGGAGGGCAGGCAGCAGTTGGCGAGGTGATTTTGGCCCATCTATGCACAAAAGACCCCCTTCCTCATGTTTTGCTACATAATGTATAAAATATTGATTATTGCCACAGACTATCTTTTTTAAAGGAAAAGATAGCAGGTGTGTTTGTATTTGCGTGTTTAGGATTTGCAGTCTAATTAACCCTAAAATGGGTCTGTGAGTTCACACAATTAAAACAGCACACAGCAAAACCAAGTGAAGCGAGCAGAGCATCAGATTCCACCCCGGGGCACCTGCCACTGCGCACGATGATCTCCTTCTGAATTAGGTGTGGCTCTCCCCTTGGAAGCTGGGCAGGGACACCGAACAGCCGGCTTCTGGAACTGGGGCAAAGCACCTTAATTTCCGACGAAAATTATTAAAACCAAGTGTGTTTAGCTGTTTAACTCATTTACGTGAGAGGAACTGAAAGAAGGAGTTCTCAGGAAAAGGTAGAAACTTTCCACATTCACGGGATGCGCCAGGAGCTGCAGGAAGGAAGACGCCTCAGGAGCCTCCGTGTGTGACCATGACGGAGTCTGGGGCTGGAAATGGCTCATGCTGCTCCCAAGCTGGCAACGTTGGAAGCCAAGTAGAAAAACAGAGGAATTCCGAGCATTTAGAGGCAAACCGGTAACTGGGGAGAGCGACAGGGACCCCAGGTGCTGGCTCTCCTGTGTCCGGGTGGGTCCTGGGTCTTCCTTCCTCAGGGAATTGGGACGATTCCATCTGGGGAGGGGCCAGGTGGCAAGTTTCCAGTTGAAGGAAATGCAGTTATTACTAAACTCTTTGATGCCTAGAACCCCTGTCAGAATGCTCTAGAGGAAGGAGACAGAAGGAGAAGGAGGAGGAGAAGAGGAGGGAGAAGCAAAATGCTCTAGAGGAAGGAGACAGAAGGAGAAGGAGGAGGAGAAGAGGAGGGAGAAGACAGTTCACTCTCTGCACACAGAGTCTTTGCCTGGGAACAGCAACATTCCGAGAGTCCTTGTACTGAGAACCAGAGGACGGGGGTCCTCTCAGGCCGTCTGTTTCCTCATCTGAGGGCAACTGGGTTCTCCTTACAGGGCTCCATCAGCTCCTACTTCCTGAATGAACATTCCTCTCAGCCCAGGCTGGGTCGCGGGGTCTGTGAAAAACAGCTGAACTCTAGCAACTTGTTTAAAGATGAGAGAGATTTAGGGAAAATTCAGATACGGCTCAGTAGGCTCAGTAACCTATTCTCTGAAGGAAAAGGGTACTTTTACAGGACAGACAGCAAAGATGAATATGTTAAAGCTTGATAGTTCGTTGCCCACATGGCATCCCTGCGAAGACGGATTTCTTTTCAAATAGGAGCGTCTTCTGCGTCACCCCCAGACGCTTCTCTTTTACCTCAATAGGTAACTTTTAGCTCCAAAAGGTCAAATATTGTTTCTACTTCCTGTCCTCATGTAAAAATCAAGAACCCTTTCTAACACGTTTCTAATTATACTCCAGGCTCATCTTCCTCTAATCACGTTCAGTGTACAATTGTGACAAAAGTGACATTTTTTCCCCTTTTTCTTGGGCCAAGGATGCTGCCACAGGAAAATAATTCCTGCCTATTTTGAACTCTGTGGCACCAATCTGAAATAATGGCTAGTCACTGAGCTCATCACTTGGAACCGCTGGGTAATCCACCCAGCAGTGTGGGAGCAGGGCTACAGCTGCCCCGAGGAAGGTCCTGCAGGATGACCCAGGAAAATGGGGGCAGAAATGAGAGAGAGGGGAGAGGGAGACAGACAGACAGAGCACAGGAGCTACTGCCTCTGATTAGAAATTGCTTTAAAATTACATATAAACGGTGACAGCCAAGTGGTCTGCCTGTTCCGTGATGTACTCTCTGAGTCAATTGACTCATTTTCTCCCAGGACATTGATAAGACTTTCTCAAGGCTTTTTTTAAACCTAGGAAATATTAAGTACCTCTTAATGCTCTTTGTAGAACAGAACCCTTTCTACCAACTTATGTCTCTATGATAGGAAGGGAAAAGTTATGTTCTCATCTTACCCACTAGAGCTGCCTATAGGTAAAGAAATCTCAGAATCTTGTCCCACTGGGGAGATGAGTATGAATATTATTTTGAAAGAAATTGTACCCAAGTTAGACCCCGTGAATATGGGATTTAAAAGTGGGAATTCGTGTGGTCCCTACTGAAACATGAAGCATGCAGGTCTGCAGCGCCATCAATTCAAAAGCCAGTTTTTAAGGGTTCTTAACACATATGATCGTCCCCCGGATCCTCGGGGAAGTGTTCCAGGACCCCCCGTGGATGCCTGAGACTGCAGAGAGTACTGGACCCTACATACACGATGTGTTTCCTGTCCACACACCCCTGTGACAGAGCTGTAATTTATAAGCTAGGCACAGTGTGCCGAGTTCCCAGCATCACTCCTCCTGAGTTTGGGGTCATTACTAAGTAAAGTAAGGGTCGCTTGAAAACACGCTGTGACACCTCGGCAGTTGATCTGATAACCAAGACGGCTACTAAGTGACTGACAAGCAGGAGGTGCTGGTCGAAGGGGTGATTCATGCCCCGGGCAGGACGGAACAAGATTTCATCACGATGCTCAGACGGTGCACAATTTAAAATTTATGAAGTGCTTTTTACTTCTGGAATTTTCCATTTAATATTTTCAGATCACAGTTGACCACAGGTAATTGAAATTGCGGAAAGAGAAACCGTGGATGGGTGAGGGCTACCGTATTTCAACGAACTACGGCCAGAACACAAAAAGTAGAGCCTGGCCCACACCTGCAGCAGGCAGCCCAGGGCCCAGCCTGTCCTCTGCAGTCTCGGCCCAGGGCCCAGCCTGCGGAGGTCACACGTGTAGGGGGTCCTGCAGACAGTCCAGGAAGCCCAACAACAACCCGGTGACAGTCGACCAAGCGGCCAGGACTGGATCGTCACTGACCGCTGCCCTGAGTCTGTCCCCGCTTCCCCCGAGGACCAGCCAGAGACACCAGTCCTGAGGAAGCCCTTCTAGTTGGGCGCACTGCACCTGCCCCCCCTCAGCCTCCGTGAGGGCCCCCAAATACCCTCCCTTCTCCCCCTGGACAGCTGCCCCATGGCCCTGCCTGCCTTTCAGCCTCTCCCAAAGGCTCCTGACCAAGGCCAGCCCCCCTCCCCAGCAGGCTCTGTGTGAACGGCCTCTGCCCACTCTCATCTGGGTGCTTTTCATTTATTTCCACAAGATTGATTGGATTTTCTTGGTGTCCTGACATCTGCAGTCCTTAGGCACTGGTGTAGATCTGTTTGTTTTCCCTTCTCAAAGTATCATATATTCTTGGTATCAGTAATCTGTAACATCTACGGATGAACTGATCTGACCAGCATGTACTACGTGCAGCTTTGAGGAAAGCCCCTTAATCTGTCAACCCATGCAAACACTGTCTAGCTTGTAGCATTTCCATTATTTGAGGTGCAATTTCAAATCCTGCAGCAACATGCGATCAGATTACTCTGTGGGAAAGGATGGAAGGGGTACAATTCTGCCGTTGCGTTCTCCTTAACCTCCTCCCCATGTGCTGCGTTTCAGATGGGACGTATTTTTCTCTGCTCCTAGACCCCACTCATCTTCACCGAAGACGTTCATTCCCTTTGCAGAATGAATACACGTCTTTAGGAGCTGTCTTCCCTAAAGCCCTTCTTATCAGCAAAATTACTATCTATCTGTGTCAGCCATGCCTTTCTCCTGCAAGGGAACTCCACAGGTGGCGCACCCGTGAATGCCACTTCCTTGATGAGTTCCAGACCTGGATTTTCCAGGAGAATCTCATTTTTAATGAACAAGGATCCTTTAGAAAGACTTAGGCAAGTGACAGGCAGAATTGCTTTGTGGGTTGATTCATTTAAATTTATTCAATCAACCAGTAGTGATTAAGTACCTATTCTGTGCGAGGCTCTGAACGCACGTGAGTAAGACGGTGCGCTGCCCCCAGGGGTTCTCGGTCCAGCTGGGCACACGGTCACGAGGCCACAGCCGTGGTGAGAGGTGTAATCAGGCTCTCCCAGCACAGATAAGCACTTGCCTCTCTGGACATTTTATTTCTCATGGCTCACGTACCGTATTTCGTTCTTATGAAGACCGTGGAAACACTGTGCAAAGCTCACTCACTCCTATTTCTCACATCTCAGCATCTGGTACTTATGCCCAATACGTGTTTGTTGAATGAGTGAATGAAGGAATGAATGAAGGCTAGCTTGAGGAGTCCAACCGTGCCTCCAAGTCCCTCTCTGTCCCTGCGGGGCCAGGACTCAGGCCCAACAGTGGAGGCCGAGCAGACGTGGAGACTGACGCCTCACCGCTTGGCGCCCCGGACGCCCCTGCGCCGGCATGTCCGCGAGATGTTATGTTTATGCCGAAGCTACCAGGGCCGACTGGCGCCTTCAGTGGAGCTACTCCCGGTCCACGGGTAACCCGACCCCGCAGAATCCTATCTGGAGATTTTTATTGTGTTTAGAGATGTGGCTGGGAACATTCCCGCAGAGATAGACAGATTCACATTCTTGAGAATTTTTAATGTCATTGGAAAATTCTTACTACATGACATTTAACGAAAAAGGATTGATGAAGAATTTGAATTGAGGGTATAATTTTTTTAAAAGGCAGAGAAAAGATTGAACGGAAAAATGCTTACACACTTAAACAGAAATTCGAAATGGGGCTTCCCCAAATGCAGTGAATGTTTTGTGTGTGTGTCGGTTTCCTATCGCCTCTGTGACAAATTACCACAGTGTCTTACAAGGACACGGTTATCTTACCGTCTGGAGTCAGGTGTCTGGAGTGGGTCTCCCTGGCCTAAAATCAAGGCGTTCGCAGGGCTGTGTTCCTTCAGGAGGCCAGGGTGGGGTCTGTTCCTGCCTTTCCCAGCTTCCAGAGCTGCTGCCCTGCCCGGCCCCAGCCCCTCTGTCTTCAGCCTGTGCTGCCCTCTCTCTGGTTTAAGGCCCCTTGTGATCACGCTGGGCCCACCCACATTATCCAGAATACTCTTCTCATTTTAAGGTCAGCTGTTAACAAGTGCAATTTCGGGGACTTCCCTGGTGGTCCAGTGGTAAAGAATCTGCCTTACAATGCAGGGGACGCGGGTTCGATCCCTTGTCAGGGAATGTACCGCGGGGCAACTAAGCCCCACGCCATAACTACTGAGCCCGTGTGCCGTGCCGCCAACTACAGAGCCCACGTGCTCTGGAACCTGCGCGCCACAACTAGAGAGAAGTCCGAGCGCTGCAATGAAAGATCCTGCATGCCTCAGCGAAGATCCTGCGTGCCGCAACTAAGAAGCAACGCAGCCAAAAGTAAATAAATAATAAATACATCTTAAAAAACAAACAAACAAACAAACACCCCGCAATTTCAACTGCAACCTGAATTCTCCTTTGACCTAACATATCCGTAGGTTCTGGGGATCAGAATGTGGACATCTTTGGGGGCCATCGTTCTGCTGACACATGGCGACTGTTGGGACTCAATATTAGTTTTACTTTACTTTGGTTTTTCCCAGTGTTGTTTAGATTCTTCTTTTTTTTAATGAACTTATATAATTTTTAGAATAAAGATGTTTGTTTTACTTTTCTTATAATTTTTGGAAAAAAATCTTTGTATGAACTGGATTTAAATGTCTGCATCACGTTTCAGTGTACGTATGTCCATTTGAGGATTTTATGAATGGTATTCAGGTAGGAAGTGTTGCTGTGCGGGGTGTGTATGTGTGTGTGTGGTGTGTCTGTATGTGTATTTGGTGTGTATAGTGTGTGGTGTGTGTGTATATGTGTGTGGTGTGTGTGTATGTATAGTGTATAGTGTGTGGTGTGTGTAGTATGGTGTGTGTGTGGTGTGTGTGGTGTGTGTGTGGTGTGTGTAGTATGGTGTGTGTGTGTGTGTGGTGTGTGTGTATGTGTAGTGTATAGTGTGTGGTGTGTGTAGTATGGTGTGTGTGTGGTGTGTGTGTGTATGTGTAGTGTGTGGTGTGTGTGTGTATGTGTAGTGTATAGTGTGTGGTGTGTGTAGTATGGTGTGTGTGTGTGTGTGGTGTGTGGTGTGTGTGTGTGGTGTGTGTGTGGTGTGTGTGTGGTGTGTGTGTGTATGTGTAGTGTACAGTGTGTGGTGTGTGTAGTATGGTGTGTGTGTGTGTGTGGTGTGTGTGTGTGGTGTGTGTGTGTGGTGTGTCTGTATGTGTATTCACGTGTGTAGTTCAGCCTTGTCCCTGCAGTGAAGTTCTGGAGAAGGACGTTGATGTCACTACTCAGCTCTGCACTGGCACACGAAGCAGCACAGTGGGTCACGGCCCCTTAGGGGCACCTTGTCACTTCCACACCTGCTGTTGTTAAGAGGCGGGGAGGGGGTCTCGCTAAGTCCCAACTCTCAACTTTCTCATCAAGACACTGAACTGGGTGCCTGCCGTGCACCGCACAAACGTTTGGCCTCTGCCTTGGGTGGGCCCCAGGCTATGGCGCCCATCCTGGAGGGGGTCCCCACTGGGGTTGTGACGTGGACTAGATTTAGGGGCTGGGGGTGAGCACGAGCTCGCTCCCCCAGTTGTCTGGCCTCTGGACCGTCCTCAGCCTCTTCAGGCTGCCCTTCGGCCCTCGGTGAGCACGGGGCTGGCCGCCATGTGACATGCCCTGCTCTCCGCTCACGTGCTGGTCTCTGTGGTCCCTGGGTCTCCACGAAGGGTTCAGAACACGCTCCCCCCCCACCCCAAACACACCGCGTTGGCATCTTGATTGCTCTGGGCCAAGGCAGCTGAGAAGCAGCAGTCTGGCCTCTCTACCTGAAAGCAGGGCATGAACCTCCCCGTGAGGAAGGAGCCCCACCCTGCACCAGGGAGAGCAGAGCATTCTTACCACTGGAGAAGGGGTTCGATGCAGAAAGGGGTCTGGGCAAGCCCGGTAACATGACCCTGATCTCCTGTTGAGGCCTGTATGTTTCCTAGTCTCTGTGCCACAGTTTACCTCGTCACAGCGCCAGGACTTATCATGTCTTTGTTTAAGAAGTGTACGAGCTCTGGATCCTAACTGCTTCTTAGTCTTCATTTTCCTTATGAAGACTCCTCTGTGTACACAAAAATATTAAATAAAATCTATGTGTGCTTTTCTCCTGCTAATCCGTCTTATGTTGGTTTAATTCTCAGGCCCCATCACAGAGCCTAAGAGGGTGGAGGGAAGTTTTTCCTCCCTACAAAACCTTGAAACTTAATTTGTGCAATGGAAACTGATTGGCTTAGTTAGGATGGGTTATCCGCCTGTCCACTGAGTAAAATCTGCCATGAGCAGGGGCCTGCGGTGGCAGGGACACCCCGTCATCAGCAGTGGAGGTGGATGGAGAGTTCTCGGGGAAGGGGCTGACCCGGAGAGGCCTCCTTGAGGGTGTCTGCCTGGCCTTTGCTGGGAACCCATATACACCAGGCCCTAGGGGGCAGCTGAGTATAAGCTGGGCCGATCCAGTTCACTTCTTGGGAAGGAAGACGGATGACAGTTCATCGCACCACAGCACGCTGCCAGCTCTGCCACGGTTCCTCCTGGTCTGTGGAGGGACGAGAAAGAAGGGAGTGGAAGGAGGCCGACATTTGGGAGGTGAGAGAGTTCCAGGACTACGAGGGTCTCGTCAGCTCAGCCTGGTCCAGGACGACTCCTGTGGCCGGTGAGCTGTGTAGCTGGGGGTCGGCCCCAGAGTCACGTTACAGCTTTAAACCCTAAAGCCCTGCGTGAGGACAGCACTGCGTGTTCCATGCGTTTGATGAAGGGGCCAGGCTGCTTGGATGATGAAGTTATTGCAAATTGGATAATTCCTAGTTCCTTTCTGCTCTTCAGTATTTACCGCGTGGCCTATTGTGAATGTGCGTTATCCTTGTAGCAGAAAAAAACACAGTGAACATTTTAAAAGATATTGACTATTTTAACACCAGTATAAGAAATATGTTGCTATTAAACAGAATGAAAAGGGACAGGCATATTGCATAAGCAAAAGCCTTTACATATCCAATTATTGAACAGAAAGGAGGTGGAGGAAAAAAGAGGGAAAGGTGGCTGCATCCTGGCGGAGCGGAGGGTGCCAACACCGGGATCCCGTGCTGCCTAGGCACTGGGCTCACTGGGTCCGCTCCACTCCTCCAGGTCTGCAGCCCCTGCGTGTGAATGCTGTGCAGTCGTTGACGTGCTGTGTTGCTTTTTTCCATTTGGCACCTTAAAAAAGGACTGATTCAATGGTGAGATGGAATTTACTGTGGGTCCATGAAAGCCTGTGATTCTGCACAGCTGGCAGCCACTGACGGTCAGCGTGCTGGGCTCTCCCCTGCGGCGCTGGAGCCTGTGTGTGTGTGTGGTGTGTATGTGTGTGTGGTGTGTGTGTGTATGTGGGGGTGAGGGGTATGTTGGGTGTGTGTGTGTATATGTGTGTGATGTGTGTCTGATGTGTGTGTGGTGTGTATGAATGTGTGGTGTATGCAGTGTGTATTTGTGGTATGTGTATGGTGTCTGTATGTGGTGTGTGTGTTCAATCCAGTGTGTATATGTGGTACGTGTGTTGTGTGTGGTGTGTGTGTGGTGTGTGTCTGTATGTGTATTTCATATGTATAGTGTGTGGTGTGTGTAGTATGGTGTGTGTGGTGTGTGTGTGTATGTGTGGTGTGTGTGCGCGTGGTGTGCAGGCTGTGTATTGTGTGTGTATGTCTATTTGGTGTGTATAGTGTGTGGTGTGTGTAGTGTGGTGTGTGTGGTGTGTGTGGTGTGTGTATGTGTGTGTGGTGTGTGTGTATGTGGTTTGTGTAGTGTGTGGTGTGTGTATGTGTGTGTGGTTTGTGTAGTGTGTGTAGTGTGTGGTGTGTGTGTGGTGTGCGTGTGTGTGGTGTGTGGTGTGTGTGTGGTGTGTGTGTGGTGTGTGTGTGGTGTGTGTGTCTGTGCGTGGTGTGTGTATGTGTGTGTGGTTTGTGTGTGGTGTGTATAGTGTGTGGTGTGTGTGGTTTGTGTAGTGTGTGTGGTGTGTGTGTGCGTGGTGTGTGTGGCGTGTGTGTGGGTGTGTGTGGGTGTGGTTGTGTAGTGTGTGGTGTGTGTGTATGTGGTGTGTATAGTGTGTGGTGTGTGGTGTGTGTAGTGTGTGTGGTGTGTGTGTGTGGTGTATGCAGTGTGTATAGGCGGTATGTGTGTGGCGCATGTGCTGAATGCAGGGCGGGGGTGGGAGGTGTATATGGACACGGGCAGACGGCTCCCCCCTCCCCCGCTCCCCCCCCCACCGTAAGTGCAGAGGCCGCGCATCCCGGGGTGCGGGGCACCCTGCAGGACCAAGGCCCACCAAATCCCTGTACACACCCCCCACAGCGCCTCCCACACATGACCCAGATGGACAGGCTCGCCCAGGGCCTGCCCCATGCGCAGACCCCAGAGTTGGAACGAAAGTCAAATGGGGAAGCCACGGGGCTCCCCTCCCTCTGGCGGACCCCCCCATCTCCACGCTCCTGGGAAGGAGGGGCCGCCCGCAGAGAAGGCAGGCGGCGCCGCTGTGAGGCTCCTGGCTGCGGGGAGGGTCAGATGCCGAGCGGGTTCTGGCTGGGCTGGGACAAGGGGGCACCTCCGGCGCGCCGCCCGGCCCCATTTAGTCCAACCTGGCTGTCGGGTTGCCCAGCAGATCCACTGGGCTCGGGTCCCCTGACCCTCCAACTCTCGGGCAAACACCACAGGAGGGGAGGAGCGGGGGAGAAGTCACAGAGCTCGCAGCTGTAGGGGCCTGCGTCCCGGAGGGTGGGGGGCCTCAGGTCTGCTGAGCGGCCTGTGATCACGGCTTACAGGTTTTAAAAATGCACGTTTGTTACTTTGCGTTTCCACATTTCTTAAGCATGTAAAATAACTATTTAAATACAGTACAACCTTTTAACATGATTATAATTTTAAAAAGAAATACACAAACTTGTATACAGAAAATAGATAAGCTACAAGGATTTACTGTAGAGCACAGGGAATTATACCCAATGTCTTGTAATAACCTCTAGTGGAACATAATCTGCAGAAAACCGAATCACTATGATGTACACCTGCCTGAAACTAACAGTGTTGTAAATCTGCTACACTCCAATAAAAAACAAACAAAAAAAGGGAATAAATATTATGCTTGTTTATTAAGACGTTGGGAATGATTCAGACACGACAGCAGATACAAAAGTGCTTTAAAAATAAAGGTGCTGGGGGTGGGCAGCAAGTGTATTCATTGTTCCTCTCAGTATTTTATCGTATTACTTACCCTATTATTTCCTTGGAGAAAACAGGTTTTATTAAAAGGCACAGGCCTTTGGTTTGGTGACAAAGAGGATGTCTAGTAACTGGTGGCCACCAGCCCTCAGAAACTGAGCGTCCTGGATGGAGATGGCTGAGGGGGGACTCCGGTGGTAGGGTTTTGATTCTTCTGTGCTTTCATCATTTCAGAGTGTGAGGGGGACGAAGGCTGAGTCCTGATCCCTGGGCGGCCACAGCCCCTCTAAGAAAGGTATCGGGACAGTCGCTAAAGATGGTCCGGCTTTACTCCAGCGGGGCTCTCCCTGGGGCGCTGCCGCTGGGCCTGGGTGGGCGGGGCTTCCAGCCCAGGAGCGGGGCGGGGTCATGATGGAAAACATCCGGGGCCAGGGGATTCTCTCTGGAGGCAGGCTACGGGGTCAGGCTCCCCTGGGTGGTCAGCACGAGCTCCGGCTAAGCCGACCCATCAGGGGTCTTGCTGAGACTGGGCGACGCAGGCCAGGTGGACCGATGCTGACGGTCAGACACTGGAGGTCGAGCCTGGTGGGGCTGAGTTTGGGCCCGGAGGGTTTGTGCGCCTCACAGAGGGCTTGTTGCGGAAGGGGGAAGGGAGCTCGGACCCAGGTCACGGAAGCAGGTGCTTCACACACCGCGTTTATCCAGAGATGCGGTCTGGCTGTGGTTAGAAGCCGTGCTGGTCCGGCTCTACAAGTGGAAGAGGAATCCCACTCAGGTTAAAGACCTGGAATACCGAGGCTCAGAGAGGGCAAGGAACTCCTGCAAAGCTTCACAGTGAACGCACATTGCGTCTTTACGCTGAAGACGAGTCCTACCATCCTCACCTCATTGTGAAGCCTTCCCATCACTAGCTGACCAGAGAATAATAGCTCAAGATGCTAAAATGACTTTCCAGAGTCACAGAGTTAGTAAGTCAAAGAGCTGAATTATTTATATTCCCCAAGGAACCTTTTTTTTTTGTTTTGATTTGTTTTTTGTTTGTTTTTTGTGGTACCCGGGCCTCTCACTGCTGTGGCCTCTCCCGTTGCGGAGCACAGGCTCCGGACGCGCAGGCCCAGCGGCCATGGCTCACGGGCCCAGCCGCTCCGCGGCATGTGGGATCTTCCCGGACCGGGGCACGAACCCGTGTCCCCTGCATCGGCAGGCGGACTCTCAACCACTACGCCACCAGGGAAGCCCCCCAAGGAACCTTTTAATTAGAAAAATATAGAAGAGTACAAAAACAGAAAACAAAGTTCCCATAAACAGACATGTGATTGTTAGTAACATGCGTATATTATGTTTAATTGCAGGAATGTGAGCTTTTATGTTTTCACCATCATTATGTATACATTTGGATATAGTCACTGAGGTTATCATAGGGTTTTAACATGCAAAATAAGATAAATTAGAACAAATCAATCATTTAAGTTTGTTGTAAGTTCCCTATCAGTTACAATGTGTAGATTGTTTATATTTTATAGAGTAGCAAATTTCTTAAAAATTCAAAACAGCAAATACTTTTTGATCACCATGCTTACATACTAGATACATAATATATATGACCTATACATAATTTGTTGTCTATATGTGTCAAAATTCATATATATAACTACGTAAACCAAAGTGGAATTTTCTTACTCTGATTCCCAAGCTTACTTCCCACAGGTAACCAGTACTGAAGTTTGGTATAAATCCTTTCAGGCTCTATTTTTTTTTTTTTTAAGTAGAGCTAAAATTGTAATCCAGGTCAATGTGCTCCAAATTCTGTGTTCTTTCCATTAAGTGAGATAATGTGTAAAGTACCAGCAAATGCCTAGTGTGTCGTAAGCACTCAGTAAGCTGTAGTTTTGTTTCACTTCTGTCAACACCGCTGAATGGAATTAGTGATCAAATCAGTGAATTCTTGGTGCAAGTTTTGTTCTCAGTACCACCACACTGGGTATAGGATGTACTTGAGAAGGTGTGAAGGGTACAGCATGTCATTTTAATAATACCTACAGGTAAGGGAGTCCAGACAGAAGCCTGGTCGGGAGGATACTAGGTAACCTGGTAACAGAGCAGGGTGTGAAGGCTGACCTTCAAGGCCACAGTGATCTTACCCTTTAATCCTCCAGGTGTTGTCAATGACAGTTCCCTCGCTTTTGATAAAAACGCATTGCAGGCATATGGCAGTTTCCACGTGGGCCTTCAATGTGGCGAATGGAACTGCAAGCAGATAGGTTAGGGGGTCCCCAGAGAGCGAGAACTAGGAATGGCTTTCTTGACATAAGAGAACCCATTTTGTGATCTAAGCCTGGCCACAGTGCTTGCCCTTGAACGGGTCTCAGTCATTAATCTTAAGGGAACAAAGGAATGCAGGAACAGAGAAGAGGCAGTCAAAAGTAGTACAGTGATGGGCTTCCCTGGTGGCGCAGTGGTTGAGAGTCCGCCTGCCGATGCAGGGGACACGGGTTCGTGCCCTGGTCCGGGAAGATCCCACATGCCGCGGAGCGGCTGGGCCTGTGAGCCATGGCCGCTGAGCCTGCGCGTCCAGAGCCTGTGCTCTGCAACGGGAGACGCCACGACAGTGAGAGGCCCGCGTACTGCAAAAACAATAAAAAATAAAAAAGTAGTGCAGTGATAAGCAGTCCTAGCTCCTCTTCGAGGGATAGGCCTAATAATACATCCTTGAACTCTGAGGGAACTAAGGCCCCCTCCCCAGTGGAGGTTGGAACAATGAAGGTGACCCTCCTGACTTCAATCAACTAGAGCTTGGACTCTGTCGACCTTTGCCCCAATTCTATGCTGAGTTTTCCTCTGCTCAAGCCCCTCATGAATACGCGTGTACCCTAGCTTAAAACTTCCTCAAGAGGCGAGCCCAGTTTTTGGGTAACAGAACCACCAGCCTGTGGAGGCTCGAACTCCGTCGGATATGCCTGGCTTCATGGCCCACGTAACTGGAATAACAGGACTTCAAATCCAGCTGCCTTTGCTGCTCAGATCCACCTCTGCACCATCCCCTCCCGGGGTGTGGACCCATCTCTGGAGGCCATCTCTGGAGTAAAATCTCACTAAGTTGAGCCTTCAAACAGGGATGGCACACTTGATCTTCGTTAACAGAGTTCCTACACCAGTGAATTTTCAGGACTCTATTAGCCAATAAGAGCAATTCAGGCTAAAATTAGTATCTTCCTCCAAGGAGAGCTCAGTAAATGAAATGTTCTGTAACCATGTCTTTCTAGATCAAGAAATGGATTCTTATGTGTAAGCGTTGTATTTTTTAAAAATTAATTAATTTTTGGCTGCGTTAGGTCTTTGTTGCTGCGTGCGGGCTTTCTCTAGTTGCAGCGAGCGGGGGTTACTCTTCATTGTGGTGCACGGGCTTCTCATTGCAGTGGCTTCTCTTATTGCGGAGCACGGGCTCTACGCACGCGGGCTTTGGTAGTTGTGGCATGTGGGCTCAGTAGTTGTGGTGCACGGGCTTAGTTGCTCCATAGCATGTGGGATCTTCGCGGACCAGGGCTTGAACCCGTGTCCCCTGCATCGGCAGGTGGATTCTCAACCACTGCGCCACCAGGGAAGCCCCGTAAGTGTTGTGTTTTTGTGACACTGAATAGTGTCAAGCACACCTCTTACAGAACTTTAACAATAGCATGACTTAATTTTATAAAACTCATAAATGAGTAAATGAATGACTAGGGCCAAATTCCTAGAACTCCCGAGAAGTGCTCAGAATTCCAGGATGCCTGAAGCTCAGTCACCAGCCCCCTCCTGCTTGCCTCAGGCGCTGTGCTTTGGGTTGCAGGTCCTCCCTCCTGAGCTCTCCTAGAAATAATGCAAAACGTTTAAATATACTGGAATTTAGCTTTTTAATTTAGTTAGCCTGGCCTTCTTATTCCAGATCGGACTGGATTTGCAGGAGGTTACAGATTAATTTATAAAGAAAAATTTCAAAGCAGAGAAATGCGGATATGCCAGACAAAGGAAGCCAGTGGTCCGGCCCAGGCCCCATGCTCTCTTGGTGAGAATAAAGGCATCCGTGTTATTTGTTGAAGTGTTCTGAGTTAGTGTTCTGTTTTGTTTGTAGTGACCTTGAAGGGGCTGTGTTTAGATCCTGGCTTTGTTTTGTAACCTCTACTTTATTGTTTCTGATTTTTATCAGTGTTTGTGCTTGCAGTATGTTTATTTTGACAGAACCCTGTGGGCCCCAGGTACAAATTCATCTTGTGTAGGTAGCACATCTTAGAACCATCACCATGTCTACGTTCAGTATTTCCATCCTGAAGTCTTTCCAGTCCAGAAGACCAAGCTTATTTGACCTGGTTTGAAAAGGTGTATAGATATATAATTTTATCATTCTTATATATTCCCATGAAGAAGGAGTTCTTTAATTTCTAATGGGTAGATTATACTTCAGTGGGTGTTCTGCGGTTTCACATCAGTTTGTAATATTTGTGGCTGGTGGGCCCGGAGATATTTGTGTGCCTGTGTGTTTATCTCCTGACCCTTGCGACTCACTGAGAAGGGAAGGTGGGGACCACTGGGCTCTTGCCACGGCCTTGCTTTCCAGGTAGCTGGTTGGTATGTAAAATTTGGCTTTCCCCCTCCATGCCCTAACCACTAACCCTGACAGGGCCCCTGTGCCCTGGGTCTGTTCTCGGGGCTCCTGCAGGCCTCTTCCAAAGACAGACTCAGAGCCTCTTTTCATTTTAAAAATTTTGCTGCTAATCATTTCTGGAAAAACCCAACAGGTACAGTTGATTTTTTTTTTCTTTCAGAGTAGTAAAGATACAAAGCTTAAGAAAATGTTTATAGAAGCCTAGAGTTCTGGATTCTTTTTATAAAATGTACTTTTAAATCCCGCAAGTAGTACACATTTGCTGTGAAAACATAAGCAATACTGACGTATACCGAGTAAAAAGTTTCTCTGTGGATGGTAATTTGCTGGGCAGAGCGTTTGCACATTAAAATTGTGATAGATACTAACAAATGGATGCCTTCCAAAAGCGTTGTACTGTTTACACGCCACCAGCAGCTTATTTCCCTGCACAGCTACCAGTTTCCCTAGGTGCTTCCCAACACTGGGTACAGCTTTGCAAATGTTTACCACTTTGATAGGCAGGAAAAGGGCATTTCATGTTTATTTGCATTTCCCTTATTACAATGGAGTTGAATATCTTTTTATATTTTATTGTTTGGCTCTTTTGTGAGATATGAAATCAAAGTCATCTTGTACTTGGGAATGTGTGAGGTACTTCTCCTGCTTCAGAGTTTTGGTGAGAGGCCAGAGGACACTTCGGGCCGGTCCTCTTCTGCCCCAGGCTGCGGTTCGGGCGTGGGCCCTGCCACGTTCGCCGTGACTGTGGCTGTAACCTATCTTACCTAGAAAAAGTAACAATTTTCGGCTGTCATAATTAGCTGTCAAAGTCCCTTCAACTGCCTGTGAACTACACCAGGTGTGCCACATCTTACTTGCTCGTCAACGTCAGGCTCCCCGAATGCGAGGGACCAGCGAGCACCACGGCGGGTTCCAAGGCGGCCTGGCCAGCGCAGCTGCCCACTTTTCCCTCGGACCCTGGGCTCCTAACGTGGAGACGTTGGAAGCTCGCGTCCCTCCCCCTGCCTATGGCTGAACACGGTCCCTGCACCCGCCCCGGCCGAGCCCACCTCCTGCTGCCCATCCCGGGGCTCGGCCGCACCCTCCCCCCGTCAGGTCCACGTGCCCAGCGCCTCCGCCCTCGGGGTTCCCGGCCACCATTCGCGCAGTTTCCCACCCGAACGGCTGGGCTGCTGCGCAGCCCCGAGACCACCAGGCGCGGGGGCGGAGCGCCCTGGCGGGAACTGGAACCGCTTCCAGTCCCGCCCACCGCGCCCTCGAGCCGCGGACCCAGGGGTGTGCGCATGCGCACTATGCCCGCTCCGCGTCCGGCGGCTGTCGCCATGGTGACCGGAGCCCCGGCCGCCCCGCCCCCAGCGCCGCTGCCCCGCAGACCTGGCCGCGCCCCCCCGCAGGGTGAGCGGGTTGGGGGTGGATCCCGGGCTGAGGGGTGAGGAGGTCCGCCCGGGTTGCGGGGGCCTCGGACTGAGGAGTGAGCGGGGGCGGTCCGAGATGAGTGGGGGCCAGGTTAAGGGGGCCCGGGTGAGAGGTGATCCCTGGTGGAGGGTGAGGGGGTCGGCCGGGGGGTTCGGGGATCATCCCGAGGTGTTGAGGGGCCCGTGGTGGGGGGTGAGGTGTGAGGGGGTCAGCTTGGGGTGGGGACCCGAGGTAAGGACCTCGTGGAGTGATGTGGGGGGCGGGGACCTCGCTGAGAGGAGGAGGAGGAGCCTCGTTGGAGGTGTGGGAGGGTCGGTCGGGGTCAGGGCCTGGCCGGAGGGGCGGTGACTTGGGGTGGGGGGACCGCGAGCAGGGGAAATGGGGGCCTGGGGGGTGTGGTCCGCCTGGAGGTGGGCCCGGTCCCGGGCGTACGGTGGGTCTCGCTGGGTGCGGGGACCGGGTCCGGTCCGGGAGGGGCCGGGGCGGGGTGGGGGTGGGGAGGGCCCGGTCCTGGAGGTGGGCCCGCCCCACAGCCCGGCCCCGCCCGGCCCCACTGGCCGCGTCCGGTCCTGCAGGAGCCGCAGCCGGTGCGTCCGCGCTGCGGGCCGGCCGAGGAGGGGCGCGCACGGACGCACGGACGCACGGACGCCGGCGCCCGCCCGGGAGCATGTGGAAGCTGGGCCGGAGCCGGGTGCTCCTGGACGAGCCCCCCGAGGAGGAGGATGGCCTGCGGGCGGGGCCGCCGCCCTCCGTCGCCCCCGCCGCCGCTGCCGCCGCCGCCGCCGCTGCCGCCGCGCAGGTGAGGGGGCGCGGGTCGGGGAGGGCGCGGGTCGGGGAGGGCGCAGGTGAGGCCTGCGCTGCGCCGTTGGAGAGGCGCACAGGTGGGGTGCGCAGGTGAGGCCCGCGCCGCGCGGCCCGTTAGGATCCCGCGTGGCTCGTGGTGACCCCCCACGTTAGGAGTGACTGAACCCCATGCCCCGCCACCCTCTTCGCGCGTGTTCGGGACCGCGGGCGCAGTCCCCGGAGGTGGTAGGGCAGAGGGCGCGCACCCAGGAACCTCGGGCCGTGGCCTTGCTGCGGACGGGAACCGCGCCACGCCGGGGCGGACTAACGGGCAAGGCCTGGACCGGTGGGGGCCAAAGCAGCGCGCTAAGTGTGCTAAATACTTGTTTGTTTAAGCAACAGACCTTCACCTATGTTTAAACCTTTGGTTGGAGGAAGAAGGCAGATGCCCTTTATACAGAAAGACACTGGCCTTACAAGTTCAGAGATGTGCCTGGAATGTTTAGAATTTTTTAATTAAAAAGGATCTCAGGTGGATCCTGTCTGCGCTACAAATGCTTGCCTCCACCTCATCCCCAACGCAGCGTTCCTTTCCATGTGCAGTGAAATTCAGCTCTTTATTTTATTTTTAAAATGACGGTGGTCATACAGTTTCTTGTTTGTTAAATGTTTGGAAGCTCTCCTGTTGCTGGTGGCCTGTAACGGAAGTTAATGGGGATCGGTATCTTTCTTCTCAGGACTTGTAAATAGTTCACCAGATTGTTTCTTTCCCAGTTGGTTCTAAATAACTTCCCTTGGAACTGAAGTTGTCTCGTCTTGATAAGACATTTTTTTATAGGAGTTAAATGCCCTTGATAAAGCATTTAAATACGGTCCCTATCTGAAGTGTCTTTCAGAAATCAAGTTTTGGTGGTATTAGTGCTCACCTTACTCTTTATTTTTTAAATCTCAAAATGTTATGGTTACTTCATTTTTATAAATTTATTTATAAATTTATTTATTTATTTATTTTTGGCTGCGTTGGGTCTTCATTGCTGCACGCGGGCTTTCTCTAGTTGTGGCGAGCGGGGGCTATTCTTCGTTGCGGTGCGTGGGTTTCTCATCGCGGTGGCTTCTCTTGTTGCGGAGCACGGGCTCTAGGCACGCGAGCTCAGTAGTTGTGGCTCACGGGCTCTAGGGCGCAGGCTCAGCAGTTGTGGCGCACGGGCTTAGCTGCTCCGTAGCATGTGGGATCTTCCTGGACCAGGGCTGCAACCCGTGTCCCCTGCATTGGCAGGTGGATTCTTAACCACTGTGCCATCAGGGAAGCCCTTTATGGTTACTTTAAACAGCAGCTCTCTTAAATATAATGTTGAGAATTTATATGCAGTTTAAGTGTGGTTATAGAGTTATTTAATTTTGTAAATAACTATTATTGGTCAAAGATAAGCAATATTTGTTGTTTCTGAACGAACTATTAAAATTTTTAAATTGATTCTTCCTATGTTCTGCTTGTATTTCTCCTAATGAATCCTAAAACACGTTTTTTCCTCTTAAGTTAAATTACTTACAGGGAAAAGTTGGAAGGATAGGAGATTGAACACCCACATATATACTTCCTAGACTCAACCATTAGTGATACATTTATTAAAACTTTTTTCCCGATCTTCAAGTTTACAGAATTACAATCTATACCTTTTTTTCTCACTGTGTATTTGTGTGTGTGTTTTAATAGTCTTTATTTTTAGGTACCCAGCAATTGAGTGGAAAATGCAGAGTTCCCATATACCCCCTGTCCCCATACAGACACAGCCTCCCCCTGATACTAGCAAAATCCCATTTGTTACAACCAGTGAACCTCTATGGACACATCATTATCGCCCAGAGTCCACAATTTACATTAGGGTTCCCTCTTGGTGTTGTTTGTTCTGTGGGTCTGAACAAATGTGTAATGACATGAACTCACCATTATAGTGCCATACAGAGGAGGTTCACTGCCCGAAAAACCCTCTGTGCTCTGCCTGTTCACCCCTTCCTACAGCCCCACAGCCACTAATCTTTTTAGTCTCCATAGTTTTGTCTTCTCCAGAATGTCAGAGTTGAATCATAAAATATGCAGCTTTTATAGATTGGTTTCTCTTACTCACTGAGCAGTATATTTAAGGGTCCTCCCTGTCTTTTCACGGCTTGGTAATTCATTTCTTTTTAACGCTGGTTAATATTCCATCGTCTGCATGTACCAGTTTACCTGTTCACCTACAGAAGGGCATCTTGGTTGCTTCCACGTTTTGGCAGTTGTATATAAAGCTGCTGTCAAACATCATGTGCAGGGTTTTGTGTGGACATTAGTTTTTAACTCACTTGGATAAATACCAAGGAGTGTGATTCCTAGATCATAGGCTAAGAGTATGTTTTGTTTTGTAAGAAACCAGACTGTCTCCAAAGTGACTGTACCAATCTGCATGCCCACCAGCAATAAATGAGAGTTCCTCTTGCGTCCTGTCCTTGCATTCCAGCGTTCGTTATCAGTGTTCTGGATTTTGGTCATTCTAATAGGTGTGTAGTGGCATCTCGTTTAATTTGCATTTCCCTGATGACCGTGATGTGGACCACCTCTTTATATTGCTCATTTGCCATCTGTATGTCTTCTTCGGTGAGACGTCTGGTCAGATTTTTTTGCCCCATTTTTTGAGTTGCTTTTTCTCCTTATTGTTGAGTTTTAAGAGTTCTTTGTGTATTTTGGATAACAGTCCTTTATCAGATGTCTTTTTCAAATATTTTCTCCCAGTCTGTGGCTTGTCTTTTCATTTTCTTAACATTTATGTTTCACAGAGCAGAAGTTTTTAATTTTAATGAAGTCCAGGTTATCAGTTATTTCTTTCATAGATCATGTCTTTGGTGGTGTTTCCCCAAAGCCATCAGCACACCCAAAGTCATCTGGATTTTATCCTGTATTATCTTCTAGGAGTGAGATCTGACTGCAGCTTCTGTGTTACTTTATTAAGGGTATCTATAGTTTGATGTGTTGAAAACTTTGCTATAGAAAAGCAGACTTTTTGTGGCAAGTCAGTCATACTCTAAATTGAGTTCATTTCATCAGGTAGATTGATCTTTATCCCAAAGCCAGCTTCTCTTAGCATTAAACTTTAAAATTCATGACAAGTCTACCATAAAACTTCTGCTGGCAAAATTTTATTTTAAAGTTGAAAGAGGTAGGAATTCATACGAGAAGAATTTAATGGATCTGTTAAATTGTGTCTCATTAGAAAGACGGTCTTATCTGTTACATTTTCAGTCTCCAGCGGCCCGCCACCCCCCTCCACCCCTGTCAGCCCGCTCATATTAAACATGTAGGCTCAGAGTACACTTTGTCTTATTCTAGAAAGGCATTTAGTTTGTATTCAAATCTGGTCTGTTCGACCTACTTGAAAATCAGGTCACATGGCTGTAATCTGTGTTGTTTTTTTAAAAAGAAAAAAATAGCTTAATATTAGGTTCTAATAAGTTTGAAATGTGAGGCATTCAGTTATTACTTGGATTTAAGGAACACTTGACTGTACTAAAATAGCTTTAACATTATAGAAAATAAATTTCTCTGAGCATTTCTTTAGGCAATTGGCCTTTTTTGTTATGAATACACATCTATTTTGTAACAGTGGGGTTTTTAAGGTGAATCATTTATTGTAATCATTTAAAAAAGAGAGACTTACAAGTTTTAATGAGTCTAATTAAAAAAAACAAATCTGCTACGCATATGGTAAAAGATTTCTGGATATTAAATGCCGGGTCTTAACTTCTTCCTCTTTCCAGTGGGAAGTATTGTTACCTTTTTTTATATAGCTATCCATGCAACATTTATGCATATACATAAATGTATGTTTAAAATCGTACATTTGGGGCTTCCCTGGTGGCGCAGTGGTTGAGAGTCTGCCTGCCAATGCAGGGGACACGGGTTCGAGCCCTGGTTTGGGAAGATCCCACATGCCGCGGAGCAGCTAGGCCCGTGAGCCACTATTACTGAGCCTGCGTGTCTGGAGCCTGTGCTCCGCAACGGGAGAGGCCGCGATAGTGAGAGGCCCGCGCACCGTGATGAAGAATGGCCCCCACTTGCCACAACTAGAGAAAGCCCTTGCACAGAAACGAAGACCCAACACAGCTATAAATAAATAAAATTAAAAAAAAAATCGTACATTTGTTTTCCCACTACAAACATTTTTCTGCACTTTGAATTGTTCCCTCGATAAATAATATGTGTAGCATGGAACACTTCCTGCCTTAGCACTGCAGCTGAAAAAAATCACCTTTAAGCCTGTGTATTATTAAATCTAATTGGGCTCCTTCTGGTGGATATGGAGTTGCTGAGTCTTCTTTAGGCCCTGCTCCGGGTCTGTGAGCGGTGAGAAGGAAATGGGGGTCTGCGATGAGATCCGCGTGCTGAGGTTTGGGCCGGCCTTCACTTGCTTTGAGCTGCACTGCACTGGGACTTAGTTAGCTGTACTTTAATGTCCTTAAAAACAAAACTCATGGTGTTTTTGGCATATTTTCATGTTAAAATTTTAAAAGACTTAGACATATTCTGTAGGCATTCCAAAAAAAAAATCAGGGAACATTTCAGGTGCTTTTTACTCTGCTCTGAAGATAGGAAGAACCAGGGGGTAGTAAGTCTTAGTTGAGATGACACCAAATCTTTCTTGCGGGGTACTGTGAGAGCTCTGTTTAAGTTTGCTTTATGGTGATGGGAAGAAAGGAGTGAAGTAGACGCGTGGAGGTTTATGGGAGCACTTTAGTTGAGAAAGTAAATGCTCTAAGGCCTCAAACTCTTTCTTGGGGGTGATATACTGGGAGGAGCTTGGGCTTTGAGGATAGACTGGGCTTTAATTAACAACTTTAAGACACTTACCCCTTGCTTTTTCCACTTAGCAATACGTTTTGGATCTGATTGTTATGTGAAGCCTTCTTTACTCTTTCCAGTGTTTGTGTGTGTTTCAGTGTTGTATGGTATTTCCTGGTATGGATATATAGACTTTAAATGCCAGACCTCTATTGGTGACCTTTAGGAGGTTATTTCTAGTCTCTTTCTATTACAAACATGAGCATAAATCATTTCACATATCTGACGATAGATGTCTAGAAGTGGAGCTGCTGAGTCCAAGGGGACCTCCCTTTGTAATTTTTTTTAATCAAACATTTATTAGTTTATTTTTCTTTTTTTCTTATTAGTTATCTATTTTATACATATTAGTGTGTACATGTCAATCCCAATCTCCCAATTCATACCCCCCCTTGCTGTCCATGCGTTTGTTCTCTACATGTATGTCTCTATTTCTGCCTTGCAAACTGGTTCATCTGTACCATTTTTCTAGATTCCACATATATGTGTTAATATACGATATTTGTTTTTCTCTTTCTGACTTATTTCACTCTTTATGACAGCCTCTAGGTCCATCCATGTCTCTAGAAATGATCCAATTTCGTTCCCTTTTATGGCTGAGTAATATTCCATTGTATATATGTACCATATCTTCTTTATCCATTCATCTGTCGATGGGCATTTCTGTTGCTTCCATGACCTGGCTGTTGTAAATAGTGCTGCAGTGAACATTGGGGTACATGTGTCTTCTTTTTCTTTTAAAGCTTTTTTTGTTAATTAATTAATGTTATTTTATTTATTTTTGGCTGTGTTGGATCTTTGTTGCTGTGTGGGGGCTTTCTCTAGTTGCAGTAAGTGGGGACTACTCTTCATTGCGGCGTACGGGCTTCAGTAGTTGTGGCTTGTGGGCTCTAGAGCGCAGGCTCCGTAGTTGTGGCGCACGGGCTTAGTTGCTCCGTGGCATGTGGGATCTTCCCGGACCAGGGCTTGAACCCATGTCCCTGCAATGGCAGGCAGATTCTTAACCACTGTGCCACCAGGGAAGCCCCATGTGTCTTTTTGAATTATGGTTTTCTCTGGGTATATGCCCAGTAGTGGGATTGCTGGGTCATACAGTAATTCTATTTTTAGTTTCTTAAGGAACCTCCATACTGTTCTCCATAGTGGCTGTATCAATTTACATTCCCATCAACAGTGCAAGAGGGTTCCCTTTTCTCCACACCCTCTCCAGCATTTGTATGGAGACACAAAAGACCCCGAATAGCCAAAGCAGTTTTGAGAAAAAAAAAAATGGAGCTGGAAGAATCAGACTCCCTGACTTCAGACTATACTACAAAGCTACAGTAATCAAGACAATATGGTACTGGCATGAAAACAGAAATATAGATCAATGGAACAGGATAGAAAGCCCAGAGATAAACCCACACACCTATGGTCACCTAATCTATGACAAAAGAGGCAAGGATATACAATGGAGAAAAGACAGTCTCTTCAATAAGTGGTGCTGGGAAAACTGGACAGCTACGTGTAAAAGAATGAAATTAGAACACTCCCTAACACCATACACAAAAATAAACTCAAAATGGGTGAAAGACCTAAATGTAAGACCAATTATAAAACTCTTGGAGGGAAACATAGGAAAAACACTCTTTGACATAAATCACAACAAGATCTCTTTTGACCTACCTCCTAGAGTAATGGAAATAAAAACAAAAATAAACAAATGGGACCTAATGAAACTTAAGAGCTTTTGTACAGCAAAGGAAACTATAAACAAGACAAAAAGACAACCCTCAGAATGGGAGAAAATATTTGCAAACAAATCAACGGACAAAGGATTAATCTCCAAAATATATAAATAGCTCATACAGCTCAATATCAAAAACACAAACAACCCAATCAAAAAATGGGTGGAAGACCTAAATAGACATTTCTCCAAAGAAGACCTACAGTTGGCCAAGAGGCACATGAAAAGCTACTCAACATCACTAATTACTAGGGAAATGCAAATCAAAACTACAATGAGGTATCACCTCACACTGGTTAGAATAGGCATCATCAGAAAATCTCCCTTTGTAATTTTGATAGATGTCTCGAAACTGCCCTCCCAAAGAGGTTGCATGAATGTATGCGTCAACCAGCCATGTATGCAACTGGCTTTCAGGATGGGCTGGCCAGTATGATACAATGCAGTATGTCTGCAGAGTTTTAGATCTGATGGGTGAAAAGTACTACCTTAATGTGGTTTTAATTTGTGTTTCCCTCGTGGACGATATTAAATAGCTTTTCCTATGTTTATAAGCCTAAACGAAGACTTCTAAAGTCTTCCCCATCAGTCCTGTTACCATGTCACTAGATGGATTAAACTGGAGTCAAAACAACTGCATTTATGGCAGATACAGCCTGGTGGTTCAGATGTGGACATTGTCACTGGTGTCCGTATCCACATGCCTTGGTTGAGTCCCACCCCTGCTGCTTGTTACCAGATGCCCTTGTGCAGGCCCCCATCCAGACAAGCTTCCGGTTTGTTTTTCATCTGTGAAATTGGGATAAGGTGAAGCTACTCTACCGTGTATTGTCTGTTGTCCTTAGACACTGCTAAAAGCCCTTGACTGGGTTAGTGCCACCATTTGCCAGATGTGTAAACCAGTCACAAAGCAGGAGGGTGACAGCTACTACCAGGTGGTGACAGAGACTCTCTACTTGACCAGAATGGAGTCAGGCTCCCTTGTGCCCTGTCTGTGATCAATGTCAATGAGTCTTGACCCTGAGAATCTTTGTCAGCAGCTCTGGAATCTTCTTGCTGCCCATGTGGCCCAGCCGGGGTAGGGGTGGGGAGGCTACAGATGGACAGGAGCTTTGAGGGTGGCGGTGACAGTGATCCCAGTGTCAGCCCAGCTGCGCTCCTACCAGTGACAGCGACCTCCTGCATCTCACTGGTTTGATAGCATTCAGAGAGCACTTAACTGTCTTCTTAAGAGTCATCTACATTCTAGTCCACAGGCTCCACAGAGAAGGATTTTATGCCCACTGCTGTGACCCTAATGCCAAGAAGGGGCTGGGGGTGCACCTGTCCGTGCTCGTGGAGTGAAGGGACTGGGTGCAGGATTGTCGACACCACCAGACGTGGGAACTGGGCTTGTGTGTAGAGTGCTGAGGGGGTTAAATGGGTCATCAGGGAAGCAGTCGCAGCGTCGGTTTTCTTTTCATCGGCCTGGAAGGATGAGTGGGAGTCATCTAGCCTAGAAGATCTGATTTCTTCCTGGATACAGGTTCATTTGGGACTAGGCAGATACTTCTCTGTGAGGTTAGTCTTATTGGACATTCCCGTGATAAATCTGATGTTTAGTCCGCAAAACTCCTTTCATCAAATAAAAGCAGACACTTAGTTGAGGGAAGGGGAGGAAGAGGAGGAGAAGATAAAAGATCAGAGGTAAAATACTCCTTCCTTCTAGATTCACTTAAGGCATCTCAAAGGAGGCCTGAAGTTTCTCCTGTTTATGAGACAGAGTAGCACAGTCCAATAGGAATACAGTGCAAAAATTTTCTGGTAGCCACATTAAAAGTGTTTTTTAAAAAGGTGAAATTAATTTCAATGCAATATTCTAAATTAAATATATCCAAAATATTAATTATATCAATATGTAGCCAATATAAAAATTTGTTAAGGAGTTACTTTACTTTCACTTTTTTTTCATACTAAGTCTTTGAAATCTACTGTGTATTTTACATTTACTAGCACATCTCAATTTGTATACTCACTTTTCCTCAGAAATATGTGGTCAGTATTTAGATTGTATAAAATTTGCAGTTGAAAAGGTAGATTGTTTTATCCAAGTTGTTCTGAACATACATAAAAGTTTTCTAATAACTGAATTGAGTGTCTTTTTTTGAATTGGTACATAAATAATTTAAAATGCGTTTCCTCAGTTGTGTTAGCCCTGTTCCAGCTCCCTGGCAACTGTGTTTAGCTGCTGGTTAGGGAATTGGATGGCATAGTTCCGGACTTTTCCCCCAGCTTCAGATCAGCTCATCTCAGGTCTGTGGATGCTTGTACGTGCCTGGGCCTGTGAACCTCTCTAGGCATGAGCTGGTTGAATTCCAAGGTCCCCCGCCCTGTCCTGTTAGCACAGTGGCCACTTGAGGATGGAAATGGTTAAGGCTTGGTGTCTGTCTCAGGCCCCAGGCCCCAGCACACTACTCTGTGTAATGTTCACCTGTCAATGCTAATATTAAGCATTTAGATTGAAATTGTTATTCCTATGAGTTTAAAATCCTAGTTCATAAGGTTCACTTTTACTGATTTTACTACAACTTAAGGTCGTATGACTTAGAATATTCTTTAAAAATTGCTACTCATTAAAAATTGCATCACAGAAGATTGTGATGTACCTTAAGGAGAAGATGCATGTTAGATGAACTTTGTTCAGGCGTGAGGTCAACGTTAATGGCTGTACAATACATATTAAATAAAGTGTCTTTATACAGAAACACACACAAAACAAGGTTATGTATTGAATGATTGATGAAAATGTGACAGAGGCTCACAGGAACCTGACCCTGTATTTCCTGTAAGAGCAGTGATTCAGTATTTGCTGATTCATTGTCCGTGGCAACTTTTACAGCGCAGCTGCCTTGAATAAGGAGAATCAACTCTATTTTACATTTGAGGAACTTAAGGAAGCTAAAAAACTTGTACAGAGTTATGTAGCCACTAATAGGAATTTGAATCTGGGTTTCTCTTGAGGTTTTTTTTTTTTGCTACCCTCTTTCTCTTACCTTACAGGTTATCATAAATTCGTGATATTTTTCTTCACTTTCCAAACATTCATATTTTATATTCAAAAAATTCTAGGGCTTCAACAATTAGTGCCTTAAAAAGCATTGATAAAATTGTGTCTTGGCTCAAATTTCAACAAACACCCTAGGATACGTCTACTTTTTGCTATGCTTAAGTATTGTAATAATGAGTGTATTTGTCGAAGTCTTACTATGGGAGATAGATGGTTCTCTGGTGAATTAGCAAGTGAAAAGTACTAGAACATTGTGAGAAAAGCAGAGCTGTCACACATACACGCACCCTTTTCTTTATTCACCTCCTTTTCAACTTAATTATTGGAGAAAGAGCAGGTAGACTTTAAGCCGGTTCTTGAGGAAAGACAATGAGAAAGGGGGGAAATGGCGTAGCTTTGGATCCAAAAGAGGTTTGGGGGATAGAGAACAAACCAATTTAACTGGCACGGGAGGTTGGGAAGCCCCATAAGGGTTTCAGACTTCACCTTTTAGACAGATATTGAGGGCCTTTGAGTCAGGGCTTCATGCTATTTCACAGGAAATACTTGTCTGCGGAGGAGGGATTAGAGGCAAGGTGCATTGAAACAGGATTCTGGTGTAGGAGTTGGGACGTGAAATAAGAGCCTGAATTCTAGATGGAACAGTATCAGGACAAGAGGGAAGAAGTGAGCTTGCCAAAGCCAGTGGAAGAGAGCTGTTGCCTTTTGAGGTGAAGGTCAAAGGCTGAAGGGCAGTCGCAGTGATCAGGACGAAGATGTCACCTCTGAGCAGCAGGGAAGCCCAGGGCGCTGTGGCTTTGGGAGCAGCTTAACAAGTTGACTGTGGACGTGTGACTTGGGGACGGCGTCGCACATCCTGACGGACGAGCTGCGCAGGTGTGGTGCTGGGGGGAGGAGCTGAAGGGCTCATCATTTGTGAAAAACTGCAAGGACCTGGCTCTCCATTTCAGAACTTACATTGCAGCTGATGAATGAACTGGGACCAGGGGAAAGGGAGTAGGTAGCCCGGTGTCAGCAGGCAGACCTGGGCCCACCTGTCGCTTATTGTGTGTCTAGGGGCAGATGAGTCAGTTATTCCCTCTCCAGAATCCCTGTTCTCAGTGAGAGGTTAGAGCAGGGATTGGGCTGTGCGCGCTGTACAGTCTCCATCACAGCTGCTCAACTTTGCAGCTGCCCTGTGCAAACAGCTATGACGTGTGTAAGTGAACAGGTGTGGCTGTGTTCCAATAGAACTGCTGACCCCTGGTTTAGACTAAAGGATCTTTGAAGTCTCTTCTAAGTCTAAGGCAACTTGATTCATTAGAGGTTTGCAGTGTGGAATTTGTTGTGATTTCAGGTACAAGTAGGGAGTCTTAATTGCTAAACTTGGAAATAAATGGCAGGGTGCTAGAGCTCATTTATATTCTTCCTAGGCTTACATTTTGTTAATTAACAAGTGTGCATTCGTATAGCTTTCCATGCTTTCACATAAATTAATTGTCTGGTTTGGTCCTTTATCTCATTCCATGATGAAATGAGTCATGCTTTTATGGTCAAGGAGACGACATTAAGAACAGCATGTGATCGTCAGCATCATCTTAACCCAGATGGAGCATGGAGGCAAAAGGTACCGGGAGGTGTTTTGAGACAGTAAGAACTGTGTGTGTAATGGTGTTCATCTTAGTTCTGCGGAGCCTGGGGGCCAGCAGGTGCCCTTCTGGGGAGACTGCTGACTTTCCCCCAGTAGCAAGTGTTCATTGGGTGTACGGCTCCCTAACCAGAGAGCATCGTTTGCACCAGCAGGGGCTCTCCGTCCAGGTTCTGGCCTGTCATGTGAGAGGAAGCCGTGTGTGCACCTGCCTCGCTTCCTCTCTTTCCCTCGTCACATAGGTCAGTGGTGGGGGGCTGTCTTCCACCCCAGAGGTGGTGTTGTGTGGTGGTGTGCTGTGTTACAGCAGCAAATTTTATTACAACCAAGAGGCTTTATTACAAATTCCCCCCAGTGACCTACTGTAAGTCACGTACCAGTTACTTCATTCTCCCTCTTCTGTATCAGTTAAACTTTAAAATAATACCTGATGTGATTTAGTGCTTCCTTGTAACTATTTATATCTCTTTTTAGTTCTTCTTTGCCAGGTATTTGGCTATAGCTAAATACTAAGCTTGTTGACTGAAGACCAATAATACTTTTTAAAAACAAAGTTTTATAGTGATGGTGTTTTAAACAATAAATGGAGAAGTTTTGCCCCAAGATGTAATTATAGACATTGATCGATGTGACAAGAAAGTGTGCTAAGAAATTTTACAGAGAAAAGACAGTCTGTAACTATAATTAAGACTGATCATCTCCACACCTTTCCATTTTTATCATAAGGAATATATATATCTCCGTGTTGTTTTTTCCTGATACCAAGCAGTTCTCCAATTTTCTGACACCAAGTGGGTGTTCTGCGATTCATTTCAGTTCTGACACTACCTGAAGTTAGCACAGACCCCGCAAGTGAAGGGCTCAGTCCCACAGGACTGCCGCCATGTCAGAAGTCAGCCACAGATGGGGTACCCAGGCAAGCATAAGAGGAGTGATGCCAGCAAGATGGTGGAAAGGAAGCCCCAAGCCTGTTTCCCCTCAGAGACACTGCCTTAACAGTATATGGTCCAAAAAAGCCTTTATGACTCCAGAAACCAGTTACGAAGTTGCAGTAAACCAGGCAGGCACAAAGCTGAGAACAGCTGCATTGAAATGGGTAAGGAGGCTGCTTCACTTCACTCACAATAGCCATTCCCGCAAGTGTCCCTTAGCACAATTGGTAGTAAACGCCAAACTCAAGACTTCTCTGTCAGGAAGGTAATAGAAGAGTGGAGCACGTGCCCTACGTTCTGGCTTTTTGAGAAGCTGCCCAGGGGACTAGCTTGTCTCACCTGACTGGCATACTTGGCACACCTGGGGCCACTGAGAACAAATGAGAGTTCAGCTGCTTGTTGCAGTGCCAGAGAACCTACAGACAGATGCCAGAGGGAAAAAGAGGTTACAAGCTCTGGAAAGAGAAACTGAGAAAACTCTCTAATTGGGAAATTACATGCACAACCTCAGAGGAGACACATCCCCAGAAAAGATTTAGAGGCTCCCAGAATCTCTAGCCAGCATGCTTGGTGAAGGTCTTTCCCTGTATGAAGCCAGTCCATAAAGACTGGGAGAGGTGGCAGTTTTTTCAAATGCCCAAATCTCAGCAAAAAATAATGAGGCATCTGAAGAAACAGGGAAATATGGCCTAGTCATAGGAACAAAATAAATATCCAGCAACTGACCCTAAAGAAGCTGAGATCTGTGAATTACCTACAAATTCAAATTAATTGTCTTAAACACAGTATGCTACGAGAGAGCATAGAGAACTAGCTGCAGTTGTGAAAATGATGCATGAACGAAATGTAAATATCAACAAAGAGGAAGTATAAAAAAGGACCAAATTGTGGAGCTGAAGAATACAATAGCTAAATGGAAAATTTCTCTAGGGGGTTCAACAACAGAATCGACCAAGTAGAAGAAAGAATCAGTGAGTTTGAAGACAAGTCACTTGAAATTACCAAGTCAGGAACAAAAAGAAAAAAGAATGACAAAGAGTGTAGAAGGCCTAAGAGACTTATGGGACACGAATAACTGGACCAATACATGCAGTGTCAGAGAACTAGGAGAAAAGGGCAGGAAGCTTCCCAAACCTGAGGAAGGAGTTAATATCCAAATTCAGGTTGCTCAAAAGAGGCCCAAACCAAGACACATTATAATAAAACTGTCACAAGGCAAAGCCAAAGAGAGAATCTTAAAAACAGCAAGAAAAAAGCGAGTTGTCACATACAAGGGAGCACCCATAAGATTCTCAGTGAATATCTTAGCAGTAACGTTACAGGCCAGGAGGAAGTGGGATGATATAGTCCAAGTACTGAAAGAAAATAAAAATGCCAACCAGGAAAACTATCTGGCAAAACCGTCCTTCAGAAATGAAGAAGAAATAAGTCCTTCCCAGAGAAATAAAAGCTGAGGGAGTAATTACCTTGTCACTAGACTTGGTTTAGCAGAAGAACTAAAGGGAGTTCCTTCACGTTAAATGTAACATAAAAGCACATGAAAACATAATGCTTTTTGTTAAAGGTGAATATATAGACAGGTATAAAATCTGTAATACTGTGATGGTGTTACGTAGATCACTTTTAATTTGGGTATAGAACTTAAAAGATAAAAACATAAATATAGTAATTATAAATAAATGTAAAAAGATGTAATTTGTGATATTGATAACAAGTGGAGGGGAGATATAAAGGAGTAGAGTTTCTGTATGTGATTGAAGTTATTAGTTTAAAAGATTGTTGTAACTATAAAATATATTATGTAGCCCCCACAAAAAAATACCCGTAGAATATACACAAAAGAAAATGAGAAAGGGATCGAAGCATGTCCCTACAGAAAACCAATGAAACAAAGGAAGGAAGCAAGAACAGAAAAGAGGAACAAATAAACTGTAAGACATACAAAAAACAATCAACAAAATGGAAATAGTAAGTGCTTCCCTATCAGTAATTACTTTCAGTGTAAATGTAGTAAACTCCCCAATCAAAAGATACAGAGTAGCTGAATAGATTTTTAAAAATAAGTATGCAAGGGCTTCCCTGGTGGCGCAGTGGTTGAGAGTCCGCCTGCTAATGCAGGGAACATGGGTTCGTGCCCCGGTCTGGGAAGATCCCACATGCCGTGGAACGGCTGGGCCCGTGAGCCATGGCCGCTGAGCCTGCACGTCCAGAGCCTGTGCTCTGCAATGGGAGAGGCTGCAACGGTGAGAGGCCCGCGTACCGCAAAAAAAAAAAAAAAAAGTATGCAAGTACATCAGACAAAAAAATAAGTCAAAAATTTGTCACAGGAGACAAGGAGGGTCATCATATAATTATATATGTTACATATATATAATATATGTAATACATATATCACAGCTCCCAAATATATGAAGCAAACATTGACAGAATTAAGGACAGAAATAGACAACAACATAATAATAGTAGGAAACTTGAATACCCCACTTCCAGTAATGAGTAAAACAACATACAGAAGATCAGTAAGCAAACAGCAGATTTGAACAATACTATAGACCAAATGGACCTAACCAGACTATATAGAACATTCCCAACAACAGCGGAATACATGTTCTTCTCAGATTAACAAAGAACATTCTCCAAGGGAAATCATGTTAGACCACAAAACAAGTCTTAATAAATTTAGTAAGATTGAAATCATACTGAGGATCTTTTGAACCACAATGGAATGAAACTAGAAATCAATAGCTAAAGGAAAACTGGAAATTCATAGGTATGTAGAAAGTAAGACACTCTTGAACAACCAGTGGGCTAAAATCACCAGAGAAATTAGAAAATATCTTGAGGCAAATGAAAACAAAAACGCAAGACACCCAAATTTATGGGATGTAGCAAATCAGTACCAAGAAGGAGTTTATAGTGGCAGATGCTTACATTAAAAATTAGACCTCTTGGGCTTCCCTGGTGGCGCAGTGGTTGAGAGTCCGCCTGCCGATGCAGGGGACACGGGTTCTGTGAGCCATGGCATGGCTGCTGAGCCCGCACATCCGGAGCCTGTGCTCCGCAGTGGGAGAGGCCACAACAGTGAGAGGCCTGTGTACCGCAAAAAAAAAAAAAAAAAAAAAAAAAAAAATTAGACCTCAAGTCAGTATATTTACACTTTAAGGAACTAGAAAAAGAACAAACTAAACTGAAAATTAGCAGAAAGAAGGAAATCATAAAGAATAGAGCAGAGAGAAATGATTAGATAGTAGAAGAACAATAGAAAAGAAGTCAGTGAAACTAAAAGTTGGTTTTTTGAAAAGATTAACGAAGTTGACAAACTCTCAGAGGAAAAAAAAGAAAAATCAGAAATGACAGGTGGTATTAAAACTGATGCCACAGAAATAAAAAGGATTACAAGAGATTGCTATGAACAATTATACACTAACAAATTTGATAAACTGGAAGATGTGAGTAGATTTTTAGAAGCATACAACCGACCAAGACTGAACATGAAGAAATAAAAATCTGAACAGATATATAACTAGTAAGGAGTTTGAATCAGTAATCAAAAACCTCCCAACAAAGAAAAACCGTGGACCAGATGGCTTCACTGGAAAATTCTTTTGAACACTTAAAGAAAATTAACACCAGTCCTTCTTAAACTCTTCCCAAAAATTGAAGAGGAAGAAACATTTCCAAACTCATTTTTTTGAGGCCAGCATTACTCTAATAGCAAAACCAGAAAAAGATACTACAAGCAGACTTCCCTGGCGGTCCCATGGTTAAGACTTCATGCTCCCACTGCAGGGGGTGTGGGTTTGATCCCTGGTCGGGCAACTAAGATCCCACATGCTGCGTGGCATGGCCAAAAAAAAAGAAAAAGATGCTACAAGAAAAGTATAGAACAGTATCTTTGATGAATATTGATACAAAAATCCTGAACAAAATGCTAGCAAACCAAATTCAGCAACACATTAAAAGGATGATACACTATGACCAAGTGGGATTTATTCTTGGGACCCAAGGATGGTTCAAGATTTGAAAATCTATGTGTAACATGCCACATTAACATATTGAAGGAGAAAAACCACATAATTATCTCAATTGATACAGAAAAAGCATTTTATAAAATTCAGCACCTTATGATGACAAAGCATTTAACTGATTATAAACAGCGGGAAAATACCACAACATAATTAAGACCATATATGAAAAGCCCACAGCTAACATCCTACTCAGTGGTGAAAAATTGAAAGCTTTTACTCGAAGATCAGTAATAGTGCAAGGATGCCCACTCTTGCCACTTCTGTTCCATGTAGTACTGGAAGTCCTAGCCAGAGCACATTAGGCCAGAAAAAGAAATAAAAGGCATCCAAATTGGAAAGAAAGAAGTAAAATTATCTCTTTTTGCAGATGACACGATCTTATACATAGAAAACTTAGAGATTCCACAAAAAAGCTTGTTATAACTAATGAGCAAATTTAGAAAAGTTGCTGGATACATAATCAGGTTTGTTTCTATACACTACAGTGAAAATTCCAAAAAGGAGATTAAGAAAAAAATCCCATTTACAGTAGCATCAAAAGAATAAAAAACTTGGAATAAATTTAACCATGGGGACAAAAATGCAATGCATTGAAACTAGAAAACGTTGCTGAAAGAAATTAAAGAAGACACAAATAAGTAGAAAGACATCCTATGTTCATGGAGTGGAAGACTTGATATTCTTAAAATATCCACACTACCCAAAGTGATCTATGGATTCACTGCAATCCCTACCAGATCCAGTGGCAGTTTTTGCAGAAATAGAAAAATCCATCTTAAAATTCATATGGAATCCTAAAGAACTATGAATAGTCAAAATTCTTTTTGACTAGCCCCCAGTTTTTTTCTTGAGAAAGAAAAAGCTGGAGACCTCACACTTTCTGACCTCAAAACATTACAGACTACAGTAACATAAACAGTATGGCACTGGCCTAAAGACAGACATACAGACCTGTGAAACAGACTAGAGAGCCCAGAAATAAACTCTCACTTATATGGTCAAATGGTCTATGACAAGGGTGACAAGAACACATGATGGGGAAAGAACAGTCTGTTCAGCCAATGAAATGTAGAAAACTGGTTATCCACATGCAAAAAAATGAAGTTGAACCCTGACATTATACCATGTACAAAAGATGACTTAGAATGAATTAAAGACCTAAACGTAAGATCTGAAACCATAAGACTCCTAGAAGAAAACAGGCAAAAATCTTCTTCGTATTGGTCTTGGCAGTGATTTCTTGGATATGCCACCAGAACACAGCCAATAAAACCAAAAATTGACAAGTGAGGCTACATGAAACTTAAAAACTTCTGTGCAGCGAAGGAAACAACAGTAAAAAGGGCAGCCTATGGAATGTGAGAAAGTATTTGCAAACCTCATACCTGAGGTTTGGGGTTAATATGCAGAATATAGAAATGAACTACAGCTCAACACCAAAAACAAACAAGGAAACAAACCTGGTTTTTAAAATGGGCAAAGGACTTGAGTATACATTTTTCCAAAGAACTATGCAAATTTACTATATTCTGTTTGCATGGAAATGCAAATCAAAACCACAATATCAGCTCACACATGTTAGGATGGCCACTATCAAAAAAAACCCAGAAAATAACAAGTGTTGGTAAAGATGAAATTGAAATTGAAGAAATTGCAACCCTGTGCACTGTTGGTGGGAATGTAAAATGGTGCAGCCACTATGGAAAACAGCCTGGAGTTTCCTAAAATGTTTTAAATATAGAGAAGTACCATATGATTCAGTAGTCCCACTCCTTCCTTCCATAAAGAAAATGTGGCCCGTGCACAGAATGGAATAATGCTTAGCCTTTAAAAAGAGGGAAATCCTGTCATGCTCCAACATTGATGAACCTTGGGGATATTATGCTAAGTGAAACAAGCTCACCACGAAAAGATAAATGTGTATGATTCCACTTATATGAGGTCTTGAAATAATCAAAGTCTCAGACACAGGACATAGAATTGGAGTGCCCAGGGCTAGGGAAGGCAGAAAACAGGGAGCTACTGTTTGGTGGTTAGGAGTTTTAGTTTTGCAGGATGAAAAAAAGTCCTAGAGCTCTCTTGCACAACAGTGTGCATATAGTTAGTACTGTACTTGCTATAGACCGAATGTTTGTGTCTCCCCGCAAATTCATATGTTGAAACCTAACCCCCAAGGTGATGGTGTTAGGAGGTGGGGCCTTTGGGAGGTCATAGGTCATGAGGATGGAACCCTCATGAATGGGATTAGTGCCCTTAGAAAGGAAGCACCAGAGAGCTCCCTTCCCTCTTCCGCTGTCTGAGGACATAGGGGAAAAAGTGCCATTGTGAACCAGGAAATGGGCCTCACCATACACTGAATCTGCAGGCCCCTTCATCTTGTATTTCCAGCCTCCAGAACTATAAGACATAAATTTCTGTTGTTTATAAGACACCTAGTCTGTTGTATTGTGTATGGTAATCCCAAACTGACTAAGACAGTACTATATACTTAGAAATGGTTAAAATGGTACATTTTGTGTTATGTGTTTTTTACCATAATAAAAAAGTGGGGTGCCCAGGCTACCCACACTTCTCTCTAGCTGACTACAAGTCAGGGGTTCCATGATCTCCCATTGGTTTCAGTAATTAACTAGGAAAGCTTACAGAAATTCAAGAAAGCACTTTACTTATAATTAGAGGTATATTGTAAAGGATAAAACGCAGGAACAACCAGATGGAAGAGATGCATGGAGCCAGGTGTGTGGGGAGGGGCCTCCTCGACCTCTGTGGACCTGCTGTCTTCCCTGCCCACATGCCCTCACCAGCCTGGAGGCTCCTGAACCTGTTATCTGGAAGTTCTGTTTCCTCCTATCAGGCAGGATAGATTAAATCACTGGCATTGGTCACTGAGTCAATTTTAGCCTTTCCCAAAGGTCAAGGGAGGGGGCGGTGGTGGGATGGACCCACGGACAGACAGACGGAAAGTTCTAACTATAGGAGTTTGCTTTTCTGGTGGCCAGCCCCCATCCTGGAGTTCTCTGGCCCCCCCCACCAAGACCCCCCCTGCGTCATCTTATTAGCATACAAAAGACTATAAATTCCAAGTCTTTAGGGGGCTTTGTGCCAGGAAGCAGAGACAAAGACCAAATATTTATCTTTACCAAATCCCCAATATTTGATTTGTTGTAAATGTATATGGATTTCAAATTAGACTTTTTATTAAAATACGTAAATGTTTTCTTAAAAAAGGATAAAATCTCTCAGTTTTTCTCTGTGTTTTTCCTCTTGCTTTTATGCTGAGAAAGGCATTTCCTTCCTTGAGATCAGATTCTCCTTAGTTCCTTTATGGCTTCATTTAAAAGGAAAAACTCTTTCATCTGTGTGGAATTTATTTTGCTGTCTGTTGTGAAAATAAGAACTTAAGTTTTTTTCTCTAAAAGTAGATAAGCAGTTGTTCTACATCTTTTTTTTTTGTTTAAATCATTGTTCTTTTACCCTCTTGGACACATCACTCTTATTAAAATTGCTGTGTGTTATGGTTTGTTGGGTTTTTCCATTCTCTTCTCTTGAATTCTGCCTATTCTTGTTACATTTCCACAGTTTACTTGTTGAAGTTTTATAATATGTTTAATAACTGGTGGCACAAATTGCCTTTTATTAGACTTTTTAAAATGTCTTCCTTTTTGTGAATGAAAAATGTTGCCTGCCACATCTGGAAAAAAGTGTTGCTGCCATCAAACCACTACAGCCCCTCCTGATGGTGCGCCCTGAGGGGACTCAGGCTGGAGACAGATGGGCTGACTCAGCCACTGCAGCCCTCCTCCCTACCCCCCTGCTCCTCCCAAACTGTGCACCCTGAGGGAACTTAGGGTGGGAAAGCACAGGATGCTGGCCCCAGAGAGCTGAGGTGCATAGCAAAGGAATGATTTCAAGAGTCCAGACTCTTGCATCTTGCCATGCACAGAAAAGCACTAAATTCCTTAACTTGGTTTTCTTTAATTAACAGTACTCTTTGGATGTTCCCACTACCTGGTCTTTGTTGGAAAAACTTCTGTGTATCCTAGCTCCTCCCTTACCTCTTCAGAGCAGTCCCTCAGAGCCATCTAAGAGGCTGCATCCCAGGCTTGAAGTCCGCAGAAATAAAACAATTGTCAACTTTTAGGTTGTGCTTTTTTTTTTTCCAGTCGACACTTTCCTGTTTACTTTTTGTATGTATGTGTCTTATTGAGCTAGGTTATTATCTTCTTTTTTTGTTTTTAATACGACTTTATGTTTTAGAGCAGTTTTAGGTTCACAGCAAAATTGAGGGTGGGGCACAGAGATTTCCCATGTACCCCTCCCCCCGACCCTCCCCCAGCCCACTGTCACCATCCCCACCAGATGGGAGATTCGTTACAATCCATGAACCTGCACTGATACATCATCACCACCCAGAGTCCCTGGCTTACATCAGGGCTCACTCTTGGCGTTGAACATTCTGTGGGTTTGACAAATGTATAATGACAGATATCCACCATGAGAGCGTCATAGAGAGTAGTTTCACTGCCCTAAAAATCCTCTGTGCTCCACCTGTTCCTCCCTCCCCCAAACCCTGATCTTTTTACTGTCCCCAGTTTTGCCTTTTCCAGAATGTCATAGAGTTGAATCACACAGTCTGTAGCCTTCTCAGATGGGCTTCTTTCACTCAGTTAAATGCATTTAACGTTTTGTCATGTCTTTTCATGACTTGATAGCTCATTTCTTTTTAGCTGAATAATATCCCCATTGTCTGGATGGACCAAGTTTATTTACCCATTCAACTGCTGAAGGACATCTTGGTTGCTTCCAAGATTTGGATATTATGAATGAAGCTTCTGTATAAACATCCACGTGCAGGTTGATGTGTGATCATAGCTTTTTGACTCCTTTGGGTAAATACTAAGGCATGTGATTGCTGGACCTTATGGTTAGAGTATGTTTATTTGTATAAGAAACCGCCAACCTGTCCTCCAAAGTGACTTTTCCATTTTGCATTCCTGCCGGTAATGATGAGAGTTCCTGTTGCTCCACATCCTCACCGGCACTTGGTGTTGTCAGTGTTTTGCATTTTGGCCATTTTCATAGTTGCATAGTGGTATCTAACTGTTGTTTTAATTTGCAATTTCCTGATGACATATGTTGTTTGTCACCTTTTCATATGCTTAGTCACTGTCTGTCTATACATGTTTTAGTTAATGCTTAATTGTTTTCCGTGAAATAAATGTGCTGTGGACCCCCTGATATTTAATGGGTTCACTCTGGCTGGGACACCAGTTACAGCTGACATCTTTGATTATTCACTTTTGCATGTGAAAGTGGAAAACAGGTTTGTTTTTGTATGAGAAAATAGGAATTCACCTTTTTGGTTTCACCGTGTATATCTTCTTTGGTGAGGGGTATGTTCAGGTCTTTTGCCCATTTTTATATTGGGTTTTCATTTTCTTGTTGTTGAGATTTAAGAGTTCTTTGTATGTTTTGGACAATAGTCAAATACCTGATAGGTATGTCTTTTGCAAATATTTTCTTCAGGTCCATGGATTTTCTTCTCACCCTCTTGAATTTCCACCTTTTCTTGTTGTAGTCCACATTTCTGAGGACCATGATTTGAGCCGATGGGGGCAGCAGCTCACTGTCTGGAGGGACTTGGGAGAAGCAAGGGGCTTAGACCTGCATCTTTTGAGGCCCATAGGACTTAGAGTTGCCACATATTCTACCCCCATCCCAGGTAGAAATCATAACTACCAGACCAGTAATTTGAGAAGAAATTATACTTCCTAATATTTATTCTTGTCATTCAGGTAATGATTTTTTTATCTTCATTTATTCAAGTTATTTTTTAAATGTAATTTGTCAAGGTAACGTGTAACTTTTTTCTGAACATCTTAAATGTTCTTGTCTTGAGAATAGCATTTTTTCTGTTGTCTTTAACTGCAATAAACCTATTTAGTTTTATACATTTATTTTATATCTAGCCATTTCATTAGGTCTAATGGTTCTTCACTTGATGCTTTTCCATTTTCTAGTTATATGGTCTTTGCCTAAATTATAATAATTGTATTTTCCTTTCCAGTTGTTTTAACTCATTTCTGTTTTATGCCTTGTACTGATTAGAACTTATAGAATAATACTGAGTAATAATGTGGGAGGGCTGCCGTATCTTTTTTCTGACTTTATTTTGGGTTATGCAGGCTAGAATATCATTTATTTTGATAGTACTTTAAGCATGCTCATGTACACAATATTTTGAATGCCTGTACCTGTAGTTGTAATCAGAGAGGGAGATTTCATAGTTTCATAGATACAGCTTTTTTGGCTGGCCAAGAGATTAGTGAGCATTTAAAAATCATAGAAAATGTAGAGCAGAAAATATATTTAAAGTGAGGGTGGAGGAGGAACCTGTCAGATTCAGTCCCATGGCTGTCTCAGTACGCGGAGGCCAGTGTTGTCCAAACTTAATGAAGTTCAGGCTGAGTAGGCACTAGGTCATTTCCACTAGGTTGCAGATGGTAAGTGGGGACCTGACCTGACCTGCATTCCCAGTATATGTGGTATCTTTATTCAGAGATATTAGCTGAAGTGGAATAAAGTCTGAATTGGAAAACTTCCTTTTCTAGATTTTTTTTCAGGATAAATTCCATCAATATCCAGTTCCTTCGACATACAAAATGAGAATCTTTATTTTAGGTGGCCCTTCAAGGCCAGAAGCAAGTACTCTCAACCTGTTGGTGCCAGCCTCTGGGGGCAAGGGATGGCATGTGAGAGCTGCAAATCGGCTCATTCAGCATGTGTCCCCATGGTCTTTGGGTGGGACTCCTTCCCCGGAGCTGGAAAGCTGATTTTGCCGTTTCCCAGTGTCAGTGGGGACTACCTTTCCCTGTAGCCACTTACAGAAAACAGTCCACTGTGCCGATGTGGACCTTCTGGTCACCAAGGGGCTTTGTAACCAAAGGGTTCCTTGTATTTACACGTGTGAGCTAAGGAGCAGCAGGTCGGGCCGAGGCATCCTGGACCCTGGATTGTTGCAGAGAATGTTGATCCAGAGAAGCGTGGAGGACGGCGGCCTCCCTACTCCTGTGTTGTGGTTGTGAATCCGTGGCTGTTCCCTGGCAGGTCAGCTCTGGTCCCGTTTTCTGGGGGTCATTCCTGCAGGCTCAGTGTGGAGCCCCATCCTTCAGTCTTTCAGCAGCTGGACGTGCAGCTGTATTTTTCTGTATTAAATCTCTGTATGTGAGTTAAATAGTGGCTGCTGTTAATTGTCTGTACCAAGCTCTGTAGGCCCTGGGTGTGCTGCTCCCAGGATTGGAACATGTGAAGATCAGTCATGGCAGTTGGTATCTGCGCTCAGGCATCTTTACACAGGAGTGAAAAGGATAGTGCATACCATGCCTTTGCTATGAACTGTTTCAGCTGTAAAACTACTATTAAGAGTCTACTTTTGTGATGTGACCAGATATTTCAGGCATTTTCCTCCATTGTTGGGCCAAGGCTGGTAAGAGGTGGTAGGAATAAGCTCTCTCTGGGCTTCTGAGTGTGATCTGCGCCCCTTCCACGGTATTTTCAAATACAACCACCTGCCTTTTTCTCTTTAAACAGCTTTATTGAGACGTCATTCATATAACAGTGAATTCATTCACTTAAATGGTACAATTAAATGGTTTTTAGTGTATTCACAGATATGTGCAACTGCCGATTTTAGGACATTTTCAGGACCTCAGAAAGAAACCCTGTGCCCTGTAGCTCTCCACCCCCTGTATTTTCCCTCCCCAAGCACCTGCTCATCTACTTTGTATTACTACAGATTTCACTATTTTGGACTTTCACAGATCATGTAATGTGTGGACTTTTGTGACTGGCCGCTTTCACTGAGCATAATATTTTAAAAGGTTCACCTGTGTTATAGCATGTGTCAGTATTTTGTTACTTTTTATGGCTGAATAATATTCCATTTTATCCATTTACCACAAACGTTTGGGTTGTTTCCACTTTTTGGCTATTATGAATGCTGCTATAAACAGTTGTGGCAAAGATTTTGTGTGGACCTGTTTTTCACTTCCGACGGGTATATATCTAGGAGTGGAATTTCTAGGTGCCTCAGACTGAATGTTTATGCCCCCCAAATTCATATGTTAAATCCTAACCCCCAGTGTGAATTAGGTCAGGTGCCAGAAGCCTAATGAATGGGATTAGTGCTCTTATAAAAGGGACCCCCGAGAGTTCACTGCCTCTTCCATCACGTGGGAGTGCGCTGAGCTTAGCCATCAGTGAGCCAAGAAGTGGGCCCTCACCAGACACCCACTCTGCTGGCACCTTGGTCTTGAACTTCCCACCCTCCAGACTGTGAGGAATAAATTTCCATTGTTTATAAGCCACCCAGTCCATGGTGTTCTGTTATAGCAGCTCAAATGGAGAAGACACTGGATCACATGGTTTCTCTATGTGAAATCGTTTTACAAACCTGCTGACTGTTTCCTACAAGTGACATCGTTTTTCATTCCCACCAGTAGTGTTTGAGGGTTTGATCTCTACAATTCCGCACATACACGTATTATTACCTGACTTTTTGATTCTAGCCATCCTTGTGGGAGTGCAGTAGTATTTCATTGTGGTTTTGATTTGTATCAATATTTCTCTGATGACTGATGTATTGAGCATCTTTTCGTGTACTTATTGGCTATTTGTATCACTTTCTTGATAGTGTACTTTGAAGCACAAAAGTTTTAAATTTTCATGAAGTTCAGTTGCTTCATGGTTTGATAAGACATCAACTTACTGATGTCTACAAAGAAGTCAGGTAGGATTACATTGCATTGAATCTGTAACCATGTTATGTATTCTGATCCATGAACATTGTATGATTTTTCCATTTATCCAGATATTTTAAAAGTTTATTTCAACAATATTTTGTGGTTTTCAGAGAAGAAATTTTGAGCTTTTGTAAAATGTATCCCTAAGTATTCTTTTTGATGTGTTTGTATGTGGCATTGTTTTCTTTATTTTTTTGATTGCTCATGGCTGGTGTATAGGAACACAACTGATTTTTGTATATTGATCATGTATTGTGTCACCACATTGAACTGGTTTATTCTAATAGGTTTTTAGGGGATTCCTTAGGATTTTCTATGTAAAATATGATGTCATCTGCAAATAGAAGTATTGTACTTTTTCCTCTCCAATCTGGATGCTTTTTATTTCTTTTTCTTGTCTAATTGCCTTGCTGGCACCTCAACACAGTGTTGAATAGCGATAGGCATCCTTGACTCATTCCTGATCTTAGGGGGAAAGCTTTCGGTATTTTACCATTTAGTCTGATGTTAGCTGTGAGTTTTTCATAGATGCTCATTATCAGATTGAGGAAGTTCTCTTTTTTAAAAAAAAGAAATCATTGATTTTTAAAAACAGTATAACAAGCAAAACAAACATTTAAAACTTATTGCTACCATGCTTAGAACATACAGTGACAGTTCTATTATAACTATACAATATATGTAAATTATACTTGAAACCTGAATGTTGTGTCTTGACTTTAATTCATTTCAAACTATTTCTGATTTCCCTTTTGAGTGCTTGTTTGATTCATTGGTTATTTAGGCATGCGTTGTTTAATTTCCACCTCGTTGTGAGTTTTTCCTGGTATGGATTTTTAATTTCATTCCTCTGTTGTCAGAGGCTCTACTGTGATAATTTTATCTTTTTCACGTGTTGTTTATTTTCTGTCTAGTTCTATCCATTATTGATAGTGGCATACTGAAGTCTCTTTTATTGTTGGATTGTCTAGTTCTCTCTTTATTTCTCTACATTTTTGCTTCTTCTTCTTGTATTTTTTCTGTTATTATGTGCCTATATGTTTTTAATTGTTACATCTTCCTGATGGTGAGCCATTTATCATTATGAAATCATCTTTATCTTTATTAACTTTAAAATTTTTAATGTTTATTTTATTCATTAATATAGCCACTCCAGCTATTTTTGTGGTTGCTGTTTGCATGATTTATCTTTTCCCTTCCTTTTACTTTCAGTCTGTTTTTATCTTTGAATCTAAAGTATGTCTCCTGTAGGCAGCATTTAGTTGGATCATTTTTTAAAATCCAGTATGACAATCTCTGCCTTTGATTAGATTGTTTAATCAGTTTACGTTTAATAGTATTATTGCTTAGTTGAATTTACATCTGCCATTTTTTGTTTTCTTCATGTCTTTTTTGTTCTGCTATTCCTCCTTTACTACTTTCTTTTGTGTTAAGTGTATACTTTCTAATGTAACATCTTAATATCTTATTATTTTACTGTCTGTAGTCATCTGCACAGTCCAGTACAGTTTTACCCGCACCCGCCTCTTTTATGCTGTTATTGGCAAATGTATTACACTTGTGTTACATAAGCCCAACATTACATTAGATACATGTTATTGTATACACTTTTTAAGTTAGTTATAAGAAGTAAAAAATAAGCATTTATACTGTGTTTTATAATTACATAATTATTCTACCAGTGCTCTTTGTTTTTTCATGTGGATTTGAATTACCATTTGGAGTTACTTTTAGTCCGAAGACCTTCCTTTAGTGTTTCTTGTAAGACAGATCTGCTAGCAACAAATTCTTTCAGATTTGCTTATCTGGGGAAGTCTTTATTTCATCTTTATTTATGAGAGATAGCTTTGTTGGATATAGGATTTGTGTTTGTCAGTTTTTTCATGGAGTACTTTGAGTATGTTATTCCACTGCCTCTGGCCTTCATTGTTTCTTCTGAGAGCCAGCTCCTAATCTTACTTGGCGGGGGGGGGGGGGGGGGGGTCCCTTGGTAAGTGACAGGTTGTTTTTCCCTTCTAGTTTTCAAGACTTCCTCCTTGTCTTTGTGTGGTGTAATAAAGAAAATGTCTGGTCTTTCCCACCGCCACCCCCCCATTCCTAGCACAGGGGTTCCAAACCCTTGGGATTCCTGAGGGTCAGGAGTCATTGTTACGCTAAGACATGAACTCACAGTGTGCCCCTCCACAGCATCAGGATGGGGCTTGGTTACCAGAAAGACCAGGCATAGGAAGAGAGGTTTGGGATCCCCCAGGGAATGGAGAGGGCTAGAGACTGAGTTCTATCACATGGTCAATGATTTAATCAATGAATCATGCCAACAGAATGAAATTCCAGTAAAGACAGTGGAGCTTCATGGTTGGTAAACACACTGTGTGTGTGTGTGTGTGTGTGTGTGTGTGTGTGTGTGTGTGTGTGTTGTGAGAGAGAGAGAGAGAGAAGCTGGCTCTGAATCCACAGGCAGAGGGCAGGGAAGCTCTGCGTTCCCCCCAGCCTCTGAATTTATACCTGTTGATTGCCTGGGGCCACTGAAATGAGGCTGGTGTCTTCAGTGAAGACAGTCTCGAGGAGGACTGAGCCTTGAACTTGTTGAGTCTGAGAGTAGCTCCAGGTAGTTAGCCTCAGAATTGTGTTACAGTAAAACAGCTGATGTTGACTCTGACTTTGTTTAACTATGATGTATGTGTTTGTGGGTCTCTGTGTTCATCCTACTTGGAGTTTCTAGAGCTTCCTGAATCTATGGATTTTTGTTTTTCAATGAATTTGGGAAACGTTCTGTTATTTCTTTGATTTTTTTTTTTTTTTGCTGTACGCGGACCTCTCACTGCTGTGGCCTCTCCCGTTGTGGAGCACAGTCTCCGGACGCGCAGGCTCAGCGGCCATGGCTCACGGGCCCAGCCGCTCTGCGGCATGTGGGATCTTCCCAGACCGGGGCACGAACCCGTGTCCCCTGCATCGGCAGGCGGACTCTCAACCACTGCGCCACCAGGGAAGCCCCAGCACAGTGTTATTAGCTGTGGTCACCCTGATGGACATCACACCCACACAACGTATTATAACTGTGAGTTTGTACCTCTGACACTGTTCACCCACTCCCTCCATCCCTCCTCTGCCTTGGGCAGACACTAATCTGTCTCTGTCTCTCTGAACTGGGTTCTTTTTTGTTTTGCCTTTTTTTTTTTTTTGGTGGTACGCGGGCCTCTCACTGTTGTGGCCTCTCCCGTTGTGGAGCACAGGCTCCGGATGCGCAGGCTCAGTGGCCATGGCTCATGGGCCCAGCCGCTCCACGGCATGTGGGATCTTCCCGGACTGGGGCACGAACCCGTGTCCCCTGCATCGGCAGGCGGACTCTCAACCACTGTGCCACCAGGGAAGCCCTTGTTTTGTTTTTGACTCTACATATAAGTGAGATCATACAGTATTTGTCTTTCTCTGTCTGACTTATTTCACTGAGCATAATGTCCCCAAGGTCCATCCATGTTGTTGCAAACGGCAAGATTTCATTCTTTTTTATGGCTGAATAAGTCTGGTGTGTGTGTGTGTGTGTGTGTGTGTGTGTGTGTGTGTGTAGGTTGTTTCTGTGTCTTAGCTATTGTGAATAGTGCTGCACTGAACATGGGGCACATATATCTTTTTGAGTTAGTGTTTTCACAGAAGTAGAATTGCTGGATCATATGGTAGTTCTATTTAATTTTTTTGTGGAATCTCTATACTGTTTTCCATAGTGGCTGCACCAATTTACATTCCCACCAACCGTGCAACACTTGTTATCGATATTTTTTGTCTTTTGGTAATAGCCATTCTCATAGGTGTGAGGTGATATCTTACTGTGGTTTTAATTTGCATTTCCCTGATGATTAGTGGTGTTGAGTATCTTTTCACATACCTGTTGGCCATCTGTATGTCTTCTTTGAAAAAGTGTTGAGATCCTCTGCCCATTTTTTAATTGGATCGTTTGTTTTTTTCTATTGAGTTGTATGAGTTTTTTATATATTTTGGATATTAGCCCTTTATCAGATATATGATTTGCGAATATTTTCACCCATTCAGTAGATTACCTTTTCGTTTTGTTGATGGTTTCCTTTGCTGTGCAGAAGCTTTTCTGTTTGATTTAGTCTGGCTTGTTTATTTTTGCTTTTGTTGTCTGTGCTTTTGGTAGAAAATCCAATAAGTCATCACTAAGACTGATGTCAAGGTGCTTACCCAGCTGTGTTTTCTTCTATGGTTTCCAGTCTCACACTCAAGTCTTTAATCCATTTTTAGTTAATTTTTGTGTACGGTGTAAGGTAGTAGTCCAGTTTCATTCTTTTGCATGTATATGCTGTCCAGTTTTCCTAACACCATTTATGGAAGAGACTGTCCTATCCCCATTGTATATTCTTGGCTCCTTTGTTGTAAATTAACTGATCATGCATGCATGGATTTATTTCTGCCTTTTCTATTCTGTTCCATTGACCCATGTGTCTGTTTTTATGTCAGTAACAGGCTGTTTTAATTACTGTAGCTTTATAACATAGTCTGAAATCAGGGAGCATGTTGCCTTCAGCTTTATTCTTCTCAAGATTGTTTTGGCTATTTGGGGTCTTTTGTGGTTCCATACAAATTTTAGGATTGTTTGTTCTATATGTAAGTAAATCTGGGCACTACCCCTCCCCCATTCCTGTTGCCAACTTCGTAACTTACTTATCTCCTCCTTGTTTCGTGTCCTGCTGGGTTATCTTTGTGAGGTCTGCCCTGTGCCCCCCAATGTTGAGTGTTGGGCTTTGCCCCTCAGGGAAGCCCTCCTCTGGGTGCACCCACATCGCCTGGGCTGCGGTGGGTTTGGCAGGCCGGCCTTCCTCTTGCCCTGACAGCATCCGGCTGTTAAACTCCACTGACTGCCAGCTGGTTACTCTTTTATTTCCAGCAATACTCGGGGGCATAAATTGCTCTGCAGATGCGTGCATTCTGACTGGCTCCTTTGAAGGAAGCATTTCTGAGGCCCCTGTTGATCATTGCTCTGACCTCAAGGGGCCCCTTCTGGCTTCTCCCTGCTTCTCTCCTGCAAGCTTGCTGCTCAGCTTAGCTGCACCTCAAGTCTGCTCTTTTTTTTTTTTTTTTTGCAGTACGCGGGCCCCTCACTGTTGTGGCCTCTCCCGTTGCGGAGCACAGGCTCCGGACGCGCAGGCTCAGCGGCCATGGCTCACGGGCCCAGCCGCTCCGCGGCATGTGGGATCCTCCCGGACCGGGGCACGAACCCGCGTCCCCGGCATCGGCAGGCGGACTCCCAACCACTGCGCCACCAGGGAAGCCCTCAAGTCTTTTCTTGATTACCTTTCTCCACCTCCCCCTGCTCTTGAGAGCACCCTCCCCTGTGCTGTGTCACAAATGAAGTTGGTGCCTTTGGGAGGAGCCCTTCCATGGCTCCAAAGCTCTTGCTGGCTCACAGCATCTCGTGTCCTGCTTTCCCCTGGCAGGGTCTCTGAGCCAGGGCTCTGGAGCTGGCGTGGAGACCACGACAAGCTTCTCTGAGTGGCACCCCACTCTAGGAACTGAGCGCTAGTGGGGGTGGGGAGCAGCCTGGGGTCTCCTGGTGCGTAGTAGCTGCCACTGCGTGAGCTGGACCCGGAGACCAGGGTCCAGGGTTTCCAGTGTTCCATACCCAGGGTGAGCCTCTGTCTGCTGAGTGGGGGCTGGATGGAAGGAGGGAGCCCTCACCTCGGGAGCCTCGGGATGAGAAATGCAGAAGCCCTGAACCCTGCCTGGGGCCTGGGGGAGAGCAGGCTCAGTGCTGCCGGCTGCAGCTGGGGGCCCAGGGGCCATGGTCAGGTTCAAATGCCACCGATGCTTGCTTGCCTTTTGTACATTTTCTTAATTTCTGGATTTTCAAATATTCGTCGATTTTCTTGAGTAGATATTTCTTCATTTACTCTTCACCCTAAGGAGCATTTCCAGAGGCTTTTAATGGTTGTGGTTTTGTTTGTTTACACATTTCAGTAGTTTCACTGGGGAGTGGGTCCTGGTCTCTTCAGGCCTTCGTGGTGGAGGCTGATACTTGCTTTAATTTGTAAAGCCCGCCTAAGTGGGTGTTGCTCGTGCGGGGGCAGGGGCAGCGTGACACCTCCCTTGTGTCGTGTGGGGGCCGGGGCAGCGTGCCCCCCCCCCCCCCCCCCCGCGTGCTGGCTCCGTTTCTCATTTTTCTCATCTCTTGGCGGAAGTCAAATCCTCCACTCCTCTTCCTTCTCATGGGAAGTGTTTGGTACAGAAGTGAATGGAGGCTGGGAGTGCACGGGGTGAAAGTCCTGTGTTACTTTTGCTGTTTCTGGCGTTCGTGCAGAGAGGACACAGAGAGGACACAGCGGCCGCCACGCTACAGCAACGTGGTGATTGCGCGCGCAGCCCTGCTCCGAGGCTGGACCCGTCGTTTCCCGTCAGTTCAGGAGCCACTGTTTAAAATCAGTGTTTAGGATCAGTGCCATTTAGTGAGTTATATGTCTCAAATAATTTTCAAAAGGAATGAGGGATTGAGTTAAGATGAGAATTTTTTTCTTTTATCTATTGATTCTTATCTCTGGCTCTTACATATACTCGTCTACCTTTAAGTTTATTTTTGCGGTAGTAACTTAGAATACTGCCGTGACTTATAAACACTAGCTACCTTTGGTCTGATTTTTACATGTGTTTATTGGCATCTTTATGCAATTTGTAATTGCTCTGTTTTGACACTTAGAACAAGTTAGGTTCTTACTACTATTTTTAGTAGTATGACTGCAAATACCTAAAATTTTAGAATACCTGATGATTATGTGATTGTTATATGGTTAACGATGATTAGCTTCTCACCCCGCTGTGGGAGTGGAGAACTGAATCTAAATTTCTGGTAGGATTATGGGCTGTTCTGTCACTTCTGCCCTGGAAAACACGCATGTAACCCACACGGGAGCCTGGGAGGAAGACGGGAACCGGGCCCTCCATCAGCCTTCCCTTCCTGCCGTGCCCGCTGCTGGTGGCTCACTGGCACCCCTCTCTGGCGGTGAGAGCTGAATGGCCTCGAGGACGTGGCCAAGCTGGCCTTTCTTAGGACAGAGGCCCGCGGCGGCAGAGCAGGAAGGGCCGGGACAGCGGCGGTGGTGGTGCTGTCAGGGGCCGGAGGGAAGTGCAAATAGCCTGGTGCCCGCATGTGAAGGTGGGGCAGCGCGGGTGAAGCGTGGGAACGGCTACCCTCCGGGCCAAGGAGACCTGGAGCTGAGACCACGTGCACTGGAGCCTGCCCCTCCTCCTGGGACCGTAGGCAGGGGGAGGGGGGCTGGCAGGAAGGCCAGCTGCAGAGGGAGCGGGAGGGCAGCATCCCCACTTGGGGCCTGGGATCGGGTTTCTAGCTCTCCTGGCCCCGCTGCTCCCTGGCGAGGCCTCCTCCTTCCAGGCCTCTTCACTGGAGGGTGTGCATACTTCCTTGCGTGATTTCTGTGCTGCTATGCAGAAGGCTGGGCTTTGTGAGTAATCATTTTTATTTCTTCTCAACCTAAGCCTCGTTGGTGTCCTGGTTATCTGATGATACTGGATGTGGGCAGCTTTTTTATTCCCATTGCTGTGAATGAAGAGGATATTCAGAGGTTGGAAGTGGGTGGGAGTAGATGGAATTTTCCTTTGGCCTCTGGCAACAGGTTAAGTTCATCCGTCTGAAATATTTCTAGCAAAAAAAATCCCCATATTTTGGATCTTGGTTGGCAAAGTGGTGGATTATGTTTCTTCACTGGGATTGCTTTTTCCAGTTTCTTTTAAGCGTCTTTGTCTTAGTGTGATCAGGCTGCTATAACTAAACACCACAGACTGGGTGGCTTAAACAACAGAAATTCGTTTCTCGCAGCTCTGGTGAGGACCCCTTCCTGGCTGTAGGCTTCTGGCTGTGGAGGAAGGGCTGAGGAAGCTCTCAGGGTCTCTTTTCTAAGGGCACTAATCCCAGCACGAGGGCTCCACCCTTAGGACCTGGTCACCTTCCCAAAGACCCCCCTCCTAACACCATCACATCAGGGTTTAGGATTCCAACATGTGAATTTGGGGGGGAAACATACATTTAGACCATGGCCTTCCATGTGCTGACGAATAGCATTTCTCCCTCCTGAAGGCCCTTCGGCCCTGGAGTCTTAGCAGAGGGCCTGCATCATGAGCCTGTTATTAAAGCCGATTAGCACTTAGCGCCTGGGGTGCGTGGATTTGTGTGGAACGGTTAACGCTCCGACTGGATTAGTCCCTCTCAGCACTTGGCAAACCTGCTGCACAGTTTGTACCAAGGAAGGTTGTAGTGGGCAGTGTGTATGGGCTTGGATTTTCCAGTTACATAAGTACTCCACATGTATTAATTAATGTTTGTTTTCATCAGGCCTACAAGATTATATGAAGGTTGTAATTTATATTGGTTACATAAATTGAGTATTTAAGTAATCATTTAAGGTTAAGTTTTATTTTGGGTAAATACTCTGTTAAAAAATTTGGTGTGGGAAGGAAAAATTCCCTTTTCCCCACTCTCTACATCCTGCTCTAAATAAGTAATTACCACTATTAATATACAATTAGCCAGTTAGTTTTCAAATAGCTCTTTTAAAAAGGACATAAGGTGGAAGTTTTTCAGAATGGGAAATGATTAAAAATGCAGCTTAAAAGCTCTGAATGAATTTATTACGTTTGGTTCCGAAACGTGCAGAAGCCAGGAGCAGAGTTCTTTTGTCTTAACCACTGTCTGTGTTTGAATAGTTTTTGGTGTGCTAGAATTTAAACATTCCAAGATCTCTGTGTTCACTTCCTGAGATAGTAGAGCACAAAGAAGTCAGTGAAGCGGGAGTGTGAACGGGGAGTGTTTGCGGGAGGGCCGAGTACTGAGCTTCTCCTCCTGAGACGCTTGGGTGATAAGAAGGTGGTGGCCAAGGGTGTGCAGATCCAGGGCAGGCGCAGAGACCCGGGCCGCCTCTGTGGGGACAGCGTCCACGGTCCTGTGCCTCCTGAAGAGATCTCATTTGGCACCTCATTTGGGGACTTGTTTCTAGCTTCAGGACTTTCAATAACACTTAATGGCTGCACCCCAAGGCTAAACGAGTGAAAGAAAACTGAAGGAAAAGAAGGGCATGTTATGCAGAAGACAGCGTCTCGGGCATCAGGAAAGGCCGAGGGCTGCCGGCAGGGCGGGGTGGGGGCACAGAGCTGCTGGGAGCTGTTTAATGATAGAAGATCCGAGTCATTTCAGGCCACGAGTCCTCCCCTTCTCTCTGGCTGTAGAACAGAAGGCTCGCCTGACCGGGTCCTGTGTCTCCTGAGCTGAAGACCTGGTCACATGACCAAGCGTCTCCCATATACTCGGCCTTCCCTAGTCAGAGAAGATCCTGTTTTCTTTCGTTTTGCCCATTTTCCTACTGGGTTGTTTTGATTTTTTAAAAATTATTTTATAAAACTCTTTATATTGAGGACTTTGGATTTTTATCATTAAAAATCCAAAAACTTTTGCAATCTTTCCTAGAAAAATAGCTTGTTTTTTTGTTTCTCAAATTCGGAAAGAACTGTACAGTTTATAATTAAATAAAAGAAGCAGTACCCATTTCTCCCCTCCCCACCATGAGTTCTGGTCTCAGAAGTTACCCTTTTTAATGTTGAAGCTCTCTCTCAAGACACCTGCCTGCAGGTTTCCAAGCTCAGTGCTTATCCTATGTTGCAGAGAGAGATTCTGTAGAATGCGGCCTCTGTAGAGACTGGCCCCTGTGTGTATAAGCAGTTTGCTCTTTGCTTCTGGGTTTCAGAGGGAAGCACTTTTCAGAGCAGTCTTTTCTGCAGCATTAGGGAGACGTTTCCCACGGGCACGGGGTTGAGATGTGTTTTATTTGACCTGTTACCTACGGGGCAGAATCCCACGTGCCCTCAGTGGCCTCTGCTGTGGATCAGACGTTTTCCGACACCTGAGAATGCACTGCTGCACGTGTTCCTTTCCACAGCATCTGGGAGGCATGGTCCCCCCCAGCGGGGAGCTCTGTTCTGAACTGGGGGCTGCTGCTGTGGCCACTGCACGTCTGTCTTTGATGCTGGAAAACCCTCAGCCGTGCTCTTGCTTTTCCTCATGAAACCCATCTTAGCTGGGTCGCATCCTGACTCTGGCTGAGCTCTGCCCTGTGTCAGTTTCTATCTGGCAACTTGCCCTGTCGCACTGAGGTCTCCTCCTCCCAGAAGACTCAGTATCTGCTTGGTAACACCTCGTACTCTTTCTGTCCACGGTCTGCCTTTTAGTTTCCTGGGGCCTCCTCCCGCCTCGGCCCCCGCCAGCCAGCCCTTCAGGGATGCCCTGTTCCCTGCTCTCTCCGACTAGGACACATGGTCTGCAACTGTAGCTGTACTAAAGGGGACACGTTGAGTCTCGTGTCTGCCTCCACCCAGTTCTCCAGTTGACAGTTTTTGCTCTTCCCTCTAGAGATCCTGTCTGCATGTAACACATCTAAACACAGAAGGACGTCAGTACACACATGCATGCCCAGATGTCCTAAGTACAAAGAGTGTGTGTGTCCCCAGATCTATACGGGCAGCTGGTAGCACCGCTGGCATCTTGCTGGTTGGTCGGTGTTAGGCCCTGCGGCCCCTTCTGCCCCCAGGTGTGGATGCACCGCGTCTGCCTAATGAGGCCTCAGCAGACAGGCGTTCGGGTCGCCCCCCTCGGGACTCGGCAGTGCATTTTCCTGCTTATGCTTTCGGCACAAAGATGCACTTTGCTCTGAATCACGAACCTCTCTTTTCTTCCATTAGCATGAATAATTTAGTTGACTGTCAAATGATTAGGGTATTTGAAAGATTTAAACATTGTTGAACAAGTGACCAAACCAACCAAGTAACCAAAGTTTAATCGGTGGTTGATCAGGAACATTTTTCATATTTTACAAACTACATGTGTCTGTTACTATCAGCGAACGCAGCTGTAACACTGCACACTCCAGAACAAGTGCATGTCCCCACCAAGGAGCATTTCCACGGCAGACCGTTGTACAGAGAATGTAGTTTCCAGAGCAAGCCGCGTGAAGCCTTAGCTGTTTCTCTGCTTAGTCCCAGGAGTCTGTGTACAGTCTTTGGTGAGTGCCATCCCGACAGATAAGCTGTCAGCCGGATGGATGCAGAGCCTCCGGCTGCGGAGAGGCTGCCTCTGGTCAGGTTCAGTCCAGGGAACGGAAGGCCCTCGGCTCACCCCAGCCGTCCCTGAAGCTCAGTGCACTAGTGGAGGAACCGCTGTGTCCCTGCGTTGGGCAGAGGGAAAGCACAGGGACACGGTCCAGCCAGCAGGCCTGCCTCACTCTACCCGGGACGGGGACGGGGAGGGCGCAGGTGCCTCTGTTACCCACAGGTCCTCAGCAGGCGTCGTCCTGCCTCAGGTATGAAGAGTGTGCCTGAAGTGTGTGTGTCATCTGAAGGGTTTTTTGAGATACAGGTGATGTACGATATTATATGAGTTACAGGTGGGCAACACAGTGATCCAGTTTTTAAAGGTTATACTCCATGTATAGTCATCATAAAATACTGGCTACATTCCCTGTGCTGCACAGTGTCTGATGGGCAGGGCTGAGGGCCGGGTGTCCCCTCGGCCTCACGCCGGCCCCAGTCCCCCTGGTCCCCCTTCACACCCGTGGCCGCTCCCACGCCCTCCCTCCCATTTCTGTCTCTGCCATCAGTGGCGGGACCGCCTTCTTCTCAGACCTCTTCACCTCATGCGTCTGTGAGCCTGTGAAGGCCCCGTAGCAATTCTCCCGGAGCCGGAGAGCTCTAGTCTGGAGATGGGGCCTTTGGTTTCACAGCTTGACCTAGAGGCCTGGATTGGGTTGTGAAATCAGTTTCCTCCAGGATTACCAGTTTCTCAATGAATTCAGTGTTTAAACATAAAGTGGTTGTGAGTTCTAAAATTTAGAAGGGTTAGGAAATTAGGCTTTTTAAATTACATTTTATTCAGAACCTTGGCCGTCGCTGTCCTTTGGGACACCAGACTGAGCCCCTTCCCGTGCGGGGTACTGAGGGCAGGGCCTCGGCCCTGGTTTGTGGCTTGGAAGTCATGCCCACAGCACCCACTGCCTCCAGAGTCCCCGGGCAGAGTTGGGGTGCTGAGGGGGGGGCTCTGGGGAGGCTCCCGCCCGGCCCCAAGCCACCCCACACTGCCCAACCTGAGTACTTTTCACTCCAAAGCAGCTTCCCGACACGGATCCGAGCCCTTCCTGGGGCAGTGATGGCCCTTAGCCCGCCAACAGGATGACTCTGGAGTTGGGCTCTGCCCTGACACAGCGCGTGGCCTCTGGCTTCAGGCGGCCGGCGCTATGCGTTGACCTCTTTGATCCACACAAGGAAGCGCACTCCCGGGCGGATTACTGTGGGGTGACAGCACTGCAGTAACATGACCTGGTGCAGACGACCATGACACTGAAGCTGAACTCCACCCATGCGGGGTGACAGCAGTGTTTTCCTGCTGAAAGATCGGGATGCCTGACCTAAGGAAGAGTAACATTTTTCTCCTGATGTTTGACCTTAAATACCTTTAAAAAATAATTGCTTTGATTAAAGCATTCATATGCCACGGGATCTGGACTGGACCAGTACCCTCAGGCTATGTGGCGTCCACAGAACCCAGCAGGGCACTAGGTTGTGTTCTTCCTCCTCATCCCTTGCATTCGTTTCTGATTTTCAGAGATGTCTTGGCATAACATTTCCTTTGCCCCCATCACTGGAATGGCGCATCTCATTTATCACCATGCAGTTTTCATGTAATTTTTCTTGCTCGGGTAAAATTTGTGTTTTGATCCTCTTTTGGACCAAGAGTTGCCCTGGCAGCCTGGGGGCAGGTAGCTAATGCTTTCTCACAGTGCACGTATAATCGGACACTTCTAATAACTCGGTTACACGCTTTGCCAGAAAAATCTGAGATGAGAAACTTGCATCTGTCACATTTGAATAATTAAAGCACTTAAAGCTTTATATTTGAGGAAAAACAAGAGTAAATGCAAATGGTACTATATTTTGGTCTTTGAGACATTTTGTTCTTTTTTTTTTTTTTTTTTTTTTTTTTTTTGCGGTACGCGGGCCTCTCACTGCTGCGGCCTCTCCCGTTGTGGAGCACAGGCTCCGGACGCGCAGGCTCAGCGGCCATGGCTCACGGGCCCAGCCGCTCCGCGGCATGTGGGATCCTCCTGGACCGGGGCACGAACCCGTGTCCCCTGCATCGGCAGGTGGTCTCCCAACCACTGCGCCACCAGGGAAGCCCCTTGTTCAATATTTTAAGATTACAAACTGTGAGACCGAGTTGGAGGGATGGCAGCTTAGAGTGTTTAACTTGGTCAGATAAGGTTCTATTTTCCAGATCCAAAGAGACGAAGTTCACAGGTCTAGTTAGATTGCTTTTTTCCAGTTTTAGGAGATATAATTGACACACAGCGCTGAATAACTTTCAGATGTACAGCATAGTGATGACTTATATATATTTCGAAAGGAGGACAACAATAAATTTAGCTAACATCGATGGTCTCATAGATACAAAAAAAGGAAACATTATTTTCCTTGTGATGAGCTCTTAACAGCCTTAACAGCTTTCGAATGCACATTACAGCATTGCCGTCCGTGTCATCACGCACACGGCCAGTACTTGTTTACCTTATAACTGTAATTTTGTGCCATTTGACCACCTTCCCCCAATTCCACCCACTCTCCTCTGGTAACCACAAATTAATTTTTTTTCAAGATTCCATTGATAACTGAGATCATATGGCATTTGTCTTTCTCTGTCTCACTTATTTTCCATAGCATAATGTCCTCAGGTCCATCCATGCTGTCACAAAAGGCAGGATTTTATTTTATTTTTTTTATGGCTGAGTAATGTTCCATTACATATATGCTGCATTTTTTTTTTTTTTTTTTTTTTTTTTTTGCGGTACGCGGGCCTCTCACTGCTGTGGCCTCGTTGAGGAGCACAGGCTCTGGACGTGCAGGCTCAGCGGCCATGGCTCATGGGCCCAGCCGCTCCACGGCATGTGGGATCTTCCCGGACTGGGGCACGAACTCCTGTCCCCTGCATTGGCAGGCGGACTCTCAACCACTGCGCCACCAGGGAAGCCCTATATGCCACATTTTATCTGTTCATCTGCCGACGGACACTTAGGTTGTTTCCATATCTTGGCTGTTGTAAATAGTGCTGCTGTGAACATGGGGGTACATATATCTTTTTGAGTTAGTATTTTTGTTTCCTTTAGATCAATACCCAGAAGTGGAACTGCTGGGTCATATGGTAGTTTTTATTTTTAATATTTTTGAGGAACCTCCACGCTGTTCTCCACAGTGGCTGCACCAATCTACATTCCCACCAACAGTGCATGAGGGCTCCCTTTTCTCCACACCCTCACCAACACTTGTTACTTCTTGTCTGTCTGATGATGGCCATTCTGACAGGTGTGAGGTGATATCTCCTTATGGTTCTGATTTGCATTTCCCTCATGATTAGAGACGTTGAGGACCTTTTCGTGTACCTGTTGGCAACCTGTATGTCTTCTTTTGAAAATTTTCTAGTCAGATCCTCTGCCTATTTCTACACCATATTGTCTGCTTTTTGTTGTTGTTATTGAGTCGTATGAGTTCTTCAAATATTTTGGATATTATCTGGTATATAGTTTGCAAATGTTTTTTCTCATTCTGTAGGTTGTCTTTTCACTTTGTTGATGGTTTCTTTCGCTGTGCAGAAGCTTATTTGTCTGATGTCATCCCACTTGTTTATTTTTTATTTTGTTGCTTGTGCTTTAGTGGTGATTTCCCCAAAAAAATCATTGCCAAGACCTATGTCAAAGAGCTTTATTTTCTTATGTTTTCTTTTAGGAGTTTTATGGCTTCCAGTCTTACATTTACGTCTTTAATCTGTTTCAAGTTAATTTCTGTGAATGGTGTAAGATAGGGGTCCAATTTCATTCTTCTGCATGTATGTGGCTGTCTGGCTTTCCCATGACCATTTATTGAAGAGACTATCTTTTCTCCATTGAATATTCTTGGCTCCCTTGTCAAGTATTAGTTGACTGTATATGCATGGGTATATTTCTGGGCTCTCTGTTCCATTGATCTATGTGTCAGTTTTTATGCCAGTACCATACTGTTTTGATGACTATAGCTTTATAGTATAGCTTGAAATCAAGAAGTGTGATGCCTTTTGCTTTGTTCTTCTTTCTCAGGATTACTTTAGCTATTCAAGGTCTATTATGGTTCCATACACATTTTAGGATTGTTTCTGTTTTTTTCCACTTCTGTAAAAAATGCCATTAGAATCTCAATAGGGATTGCATTGAATCTAGAGATGGCTTTGGGTAGTATGGACATTTTAACAATATTAATTCTTCCAACCCATGAACATGGGATACGTTTCCATTTATCTGTATCTTTTTCATCAATGTCTTGTAGTTTTCAGTGTAGAGATCTTTGACTTCCTTGCTTAAATTTATTCCTAAGTATTTTATGTTTTAGATGCCATTGTAAATGGTATCTTTCTTTTTCACATAATTTATTGTTAGCTTGTAGAAATGGTACCAATTTTTGAATGTTAATGTTTTAAATTTATTTATTTCTGTTTTGGGCTGTGTTGGGTCTTTGTTGCTGTGCGCAGGTGTTCTCTAGTTGAGGTGAGTGGGGGCTACTCTTTGCTGCAGTGTGTGGGCTTCTCATTGCAGTGGCTTCTCTTGTTGCGGAGCACGGGCTCTAGGCATGTGGGCTTCGGTAGTTGTGGCACAAGGGCTCAGTAGTTATAGCTCACGGGCTCTAGAGTGCAGGCTCAGTAGTTGTGGCGCATGGGCTTAGTTGCTCTGTGGCATGTGGAATCTTCCCGGAACAGGGCTCAAACCCGTGTCCCCTGCACTGGCAGGCGGATTATTAACCACTGCACCACCAGGGAAGTCCTGAATGTTAATTTTGTAACCTGCAGCTTTACTGACTTTATTGATTAGTTCTAACAGGTTTTTTTTGGTGGAGTCATTAGGATTTTCTGTATATAAAATCATGGATTCTGCAAATAGAAACAGTTTTCCTTCTTCCTTTCCAATTCTGATACTATTTCTCTGGCCTGACTGCTCTGGCTAGGACTTCCAGTAAGTACTGTATTGAATAGGAGTGGTGAGAGTGGACATCCTTGTCTTGTTCCTGATCTTAGGGGAAAAGTTTTCGACCGTTCATCATTGAGTATGATGTTAGCTGTGGGCTTTTCATCTGTAGTCTTTATTATGCTGCGGTATGTTCCTTCCATACTTAAGAGTTTTTATCATGAATGTTGAATTTTGTCAAATGCCTTTTCTGCATCTACTGAGTTGGTATTTCTTTTCTTTCGTTCTATTAATGTGATGTATCACACTTATTTGATTTGTGTGTTTCAACCATCTTTGCATCCCAGGGAAATCCCACTCGATCGTGGTGAATGATCCTTTTAATGTGCTGCTGAATTTGGTTTGCTAGTATTGAGAATTTTTGCACCTGTGTTCATCAGGAAAATTGGCCTGCCTATAATTTTTCTTTTCTTGCACTGTTCTTTTCTGACTTTGGTATCAGGGTAATTCTGGCCTTGAAAAATGAGTTGACAAGTGTTCCTTCCTCTCCGATTTTCTGGAAGAGTTTGAGAAGAATTAATGTTAATTCTTCTTTAAATGTTTGATAAAATTCACCAGTGAAGCTGTCTGGTCCTGGACTTCTCTTCATTGGGAGATTTTTTTAATTACTGATTCAATTTCCTTACTAGTAAATGGTCTGTTCGGATTTTATATTTCTTCTTATTCAGTCTCAGTAGGTTATATGTTTCTGAGAATCTTTCCATTTCATCTTGGTAGTCCAGTTTGTTGGCATGTAACTGTTCATAGTATTCTCTTATGGTTGTTTGTTTCTCTGTGATATGAGTTGTAATTTCATAGTAGCTTCTTATGATCCTTATATTTACGTGGTATCAATTGTAATGTTTCTTTCATTTAGAATTTTGTTGATTTTGGTTCTGTTTTCCCTGGGGAGTCTAGATAAAGGTTTGTCAATTTTGTTTATATTTTCAAAGAACCAACTCTTAATTTTGTAAATCTATCATTTTCTTGTTCTCTATTTCATTTATTTCTTCTCTTTATCGTTTTCTTTATTCTACTAACTTTGGGCTCAGTTCGTTCTTTTTTTCCTACTTCCCTGAAGCACAGAGTTATGTTACTTGGGATCTTCCTTGTTTCTGTGTGAACTTGTCTCTTAGAACTGCTTTCATTGCATCTGTAAGTTTTAGTATGCTGTGTTTCCATTTTTGTCTCAAGATAATAGTTTTATTTCCCCTTTAATATCTTCTTTGACCTGTGGGTTGTTCAAGAGAGCCTCGTTTAGTTTCCATGTATTCATGCAGTTTCCAGATTTCCTCCTCTTACTGATGGTATATGTTGTGGTCACAGAAGATACTTACCATGCTTTCAGCCTTCTTGAATTTGCTCAGACTTGTTTTGTGGCCTAACATATGGTCTGTCATAGAAAACATTCCATGTGTGCTTGAAAGAACATGTATTTTGCTGTCATGCTATATAGAATGTTCTGCATGTGTCTGTTAGGTTCATTTCATCTATAGTGTTGTTCAGACTCACTGTTTCCATATTGATTCTCTGGATGATGTATATCCATTGTTGAGAGTGGGGTATTCAATTCCCCAGCTATTACTGTATTGCAGTTTATTTCTCTCTTTAGCTCTGTTAGTTTTGTTTTGCTTTTTTGGCCACGCTGCGTGACTTGTGGGGTCTTAGTTCCCCAACCAGGGATCAGACGCAGGCCCTTAGCAGTGAAAGAGCTGAGTCCTAACCACTGGACTGCCAGGGAATGCCCTTAGGTCTGTTTTTACTTTATACATTTATGTGCTCCAGTGTTGGGTACATAAATATTAATTGTGTCTTCTTGATGGACTGACCCCTTTATCATTATATAATGGCCTTCTTTGTCCCTCTTTACCATTTGTAAAGTCTATTTTGTCTTGAAGTATCTTTTCCCATCATCCATTCACTCTCAGCCTATGTGTGTCTTTAAGGCTAAAGTGAGTCTCTTCGTAGGAAGCATATTGTTGGGTCTTGTTTTTTTTTAACCCGTTCAGTCATTTTGTGTCTTTTGATTGGAAATTTTAGTGCATTTAAATTTAATTATTGATAGGCAAGACACTTTGTTCATTTCTTTCTGGCTATGTCATAGATCCATTGTTCCTTGCTTTTTATCCTGCTCTCTTTTATTGTGGTTTTTGTTTGTTTTTTGGCTGCCTTGGGTCTTTGTTGCTGCGTGCGGGCTTTCTCTAGTTGTGGCGAGTGGGGACTGCTCTTCGTTGTGGTGCTCGGGCTTCTCATTGCAGTGGCTTCTCTTGTTGCGGAGCATGGGCTCTAGGCACACGGGCTTCAGTAGTTGCGGCACGTAGGCCCTAAAGCATGCAGCATTCAGTAGTTGCAGCACACGGGCTTCAGCAGTTGTGGCTCGTGGGCTCTAGAGCGCAGTAGTTGTGGCACACGGGCTTAGTTGCTCCGTGCCATGTGGGAATCTTCCCAGACCAGGGATCGAACCTGTGTCCCCTGCATTGGCAAGCGATATTTAACTTCTATTTCTTCTCCCCCTCACATTTTAGGTTACTGATATTATAGTTTACATATGTTTTATGTTGTATCTCCAAGGACAGATTATTGTAGTTATGACTATTTTTAGTACTTTTTTTCTACTTTTAAACTAGAGTTGTGATTTATGCACCACCATTACTACCATATTACAGACTCTAACTCTGACTATGAATTTACCTGTACTAGTGAGTTTTACACTACCTTCATGTCTTTATGATGTTAATTAGAGTCCTTTTATTTTGCTGATGAGCTCCCTCAGCTTTTGTTTGTTTGGCAGAGTATCTCTCCTTATTTCTGAAGGACAGTTTTGCTGGTATAGAAATCTTAGTTGACAGTTTTTTCTTTTAATATTTTATAACATTTTATAATATTGTACGTTAATTGTAATTCAATAAATAAAGTAAAAATTTTAATAATTAAAAAAATATTTTGAATATATCATCCCATCCTCTCCTGGCCTGAAAAGTTTCTCTTAGAAATCTCTCCATAGTTTTATTGGGGGAGGGTAGCCAGTTCCCTTGTATGTAACTTGTCTCTTTTCTCTTGCTGCTTTCAAAATTGTTTCTTTGTCTTTGACTTTTAACAATTTAATTGTGTGTCTCAATGTAGATGTATTTGGGTTCAACCTATTTGGGGTCCTTTGGGTTTCATAGATCTGGATATCCATTTCTCTCCCCAGGCTTGAGACATTTTCAGCCATTATTGCTTTAAATATACTTTCTGTCCCTTTATCTTCTCCTGGAATTGCTGTAATGTGGATATTGTTGTTTCTGACTATGTTGCACAAGTCCCTCTGGCTTTCCTCATTCTTTCTTTTTTTTTGCTCCTCTGACTGGATAATTTCAGCTGTCCTGTCTTCCAGGTCACTAATCATTTCAATTGTTTCTCTGTATTGTGAAGGCTAGTTTTGAAGCTCTCAGTTGAAATTTTTCAGCTCAGTGACTGTTTTTCAGTTCCAGGATTTCTGGTGTGTGGTTTTCTTTTTGGTTTTGATGGTGTCTGCTTCTTTTTTGAACTCCTGTTTTGTTCATGTGTTGTTTTCCTAATTTCATTTAGTTGTCTGTGTTATTGTGGTTCACTAAACTTCATTAATAGGGTTATTCTGAATCCTTTGATAGTTCACAGATACCACATTGCTTTTGGGTCAGTTACTGGAGCTTTCTGAGTTCCCTTTGGTGGTGTGACATCTACCTGCTGTCGTGATGCCTGACTCCTTACATTGCCTTCTGCGCTTTTGAGTGAGTGGGTTCCTCTTCCAGGCCTTATAGGTTCTTTGGTAGAGACAGTTCTTGAGCAGCTTAGTCTGGGTTTCTGGACCTGTCAGCTGCTAACGTGCTCAGGCAGATGTGGCTTGCTATGTGTGTTTGCTCTGGGGCAAGGCCACTATCTGAGCCCTGGACCCTGAGGTCCTGTTGGGTCGGGGGGTTGCTGCTGGCTGACAGTGTTCAGACAGGTTGGCTGGCTTGGTTCTCTGCCCACGTTGAGCCTGTAAGAGGGACCACAGGGCCTGGGTTCTCTGGTTAGGCTCCACAAACAGCCAGGATGGGACGCTATCCTCAGCAGTAGAGGGGGCTGTGCATTAGCTTCCGTGCCCTGGTGGAGCAGGAGTGTGGGCCTCAGGGTCTGCCCAGCTCAATGTCTGGGATCCCAGATCTTACTGGACTGTGCCTGAATTCCCTGGCTACACGGGGCCACCGGTTCTGCTCTGCAGAAGGGAGGAACCTCGGGCTGTGCCCTCCACTCAGTTGCCACTGTAAGCAGGGCTGCTGGAGAGACAGCACAGCCTCCTGTGTGCTCTGCTCAGGGCCCCTGGGCAGTCGGGCTGAAGGCTGTACTCAGCCGTGGGCGGGCCGTGGGTTAGTTTCCCCTCCCAGGGGCAGCAGATGGTCAGGCTCTTTGTGGTCTCGACTCAAGCTGACCCGCGCCCCAAGTTCCCTTGTCGGATGGTGCCGCTGGTTTTGCTTTGTGGGTGATCAGCTCTGCCTGTTGGACTCTGGTTGGCAAGGCTGGGAGCTTTACTCAGCCGTGGGCAGTGCTGTGGACTCCCTCTCTGCCCAGGCAGAGCGGGAGGCCCGGAGAGCCCAGTCGGGCTTTGCGCTCACGTGGGGCAGTAGACGAGGTGTGACAAGACCCTCCTGCTAAATTGCTCCAACAGAACGAGTTTTGGTAAGTTATGGATGACAACTTTCCTTCTAGGATTCCATAGATTTTCCTCCCATGGGATGTGAAGTGCTTTTTTTTAACGGAGTTATGGGCACAGGGAGAAGTAATTCTTCCTTGTTTGGAGCTGAAATTCATTTTCTCGCCTCTTTTGGGCAGCTTCTTGGGTACTGCTCAGTTTCGCAGCGTATCATGTGTGTCTTCATTTTGGGGCCGTCCCTTTCTCCTGGCTCTCGTCTCACTTATAAAGAATTTTTTTACCCCTGGCCCTTCTGACTGCAGGACGCATTTGAATTTGTCATCTGCCCTCTGAGGATGGAAACTTCCTCACCCCACACCGCGAACGGCACCTGCCCTCCACACAGCCCACCTTTCCAGGTGAGCTCAGGAGCGCTTCCACGTCCACGGGCACCCTTCATGTGGCGCTTGTGGAGGGCAGCCTCCCTGAGATCAGGGGCAGAGCCCTTGGGCTGGGACCTGCTGGGTGGCTGCAGTCATGTCTGTGGGTGACATCCCTGTGTCCCTCTCGGGGTGCGGTTCAGGTGTAAACGTGGGCACTGCAGGCAGAGCAGGTCTGTCAGTGAGGGAGCGGTCTGGCTTTGACACATTCTTTTGGGATCGTTAAGCCCAGCGTGACGGCCGCACTCCTGTAGGATGTGCCTGGCCCAGGGTGGGCCTCCCTCAGGCTGCCGGCAGGCCGTTTGCCCCACACTGTACGTGAGCGCTCACCACTCAGAACTCCTACTGCTCTGTCTGTAGATGTGACATCACTTGTCACTTAGTAGTTATCTGCCAGCAGAGAGAGGTTTTCGCACCTGGTCTGATTTCTTCCAGGTGCTGTGTCAGCTGTGACCTGGGACATCTGCTTGTTGGGGACGTGGAGCCTCGCTCTTACGTCACCTGGCAGGTATTGCCAGCCCTTGAGTGACGTGTGGCAGTGGGAGAGGTGTCCTGAGTCCCCACAACCAGAGGCCTGGATTCACATGCCGGGGACAGATGTGGCATCCAAGGGGGTGGGGTCACCTACAGGTTCTGAGCCCGGCCAGACTAGGGGCACCAAGGCCAGCCCATGGAGGGAGAGGCGGGAAGAAGGCTGCCCTTCTTGAGGGGCAGCAAGGTGGAGGCAAGCCTGGTGGGCAGTGTCCAGTGGGAGGTGTGGGTGAGGTTAGAGCTCAGGGTCTGACACGGGCCCTTATGCTCTCCACGGAAAGGTGGTGGGTGACAACCAGAGAGCTCTTTGGCTCACATGCATCCCTGCACCTGCCCAGAGGGCGAGCGCATCTGTGTTTCCCAATTACACGTGAGAAGAAGCTGGGAAGGGAGGGTTTAGAGGCAGAGGAGTAGGGAGAAGGGGGAGAATGCCGTAAGCAAGTGACACGTTCCTGCAGTGTGGGCCTCCCGGACTGAACGGCACAGGTGGTTTGTGTTGAGGTTTTTACTATTTTAAACGTTTTTAGACGCTCCTTTCGGTGGTGGTTTTATCTCTAGTTTCCCCCAAGCTCCGGGGCCCACATCTAAGACTTACCATCTCATTTAGATCATCTCAGCGATTTGTAGTAAGTTTCTCCTGTAGGCTACAGAGTGGTTGCCCTAGAACTCTTTCCCCCCCGCCCCCAGTTTTATTGAGAAGTAGCTGACACGCGTCACTGTATAAATTCCACATGTGTAGTATGATGCTGTGACTGACATACGTCAGGAAGTGATGACCACGCTAGGGTTAGTTACCACCCATCATCTCGTGTAGATACAGGAAAAAGAAGGAAATAGGTTTTTCTCCTTGTGATGACAACATAGGATGTACTCTGTTAACAACCTTGCCGCACAGGCAGAGAGTGGGTTCCGTCCAGATCACTGCAATAGAGCACGTCATGCCAAGTTTTTGATTTCCCAGCGTGTATAAAAGTTGTGTTTATGCTAGATTGTAGTCTGTTAAATGTGCAGTAGTATTATGTCTTTAAAAACGTAGACACCTTAATTAAAAAATGCTTAATTGCTAAAAAGCATGCCAACCATCATCTGAGCCCTCAGTGAGACAATCAGCCCTGGAGGGGCGAGCGCGGCAGGGTCGCAAGCTGTTTGTTTCCTGTTCTGCGGATGGTCTCACGCCACTGCTCGCTTGCAGCCTCCTGGTTCAGGTTTCAGTGCTGCTGCATTTTTAACATTTCAAAGCATTTAAAGCCAGGTCTGCCCTACGGGAGATGCCCTCCTCCATCCCCTTCAAAGAAAACCGGCTGCAGTTGGTGTGATTTTGGACTCCAGGGACGTGAGAGTGGCTCACGGTAAAGGCAGTTAACACGAGACTTCTGGAGATGTCCTTCCTTTTCTCCATTCCTCCCTTATTACTGTATCTCTTTGAATCTGAGATGCCAGGCGTTAATTACATCCTGATTTCAGAAATGAAAAAGTAGAAAATCATTTGTCTTAGAATAAACAGAAATGCGTGGTTTCTTCTCAAAGTCCACCTGGAGGTTGGTGCAGCCCCGCACCTCGTGTCAGGAGCCCCACCGTCCCGACTGGCTTGGCGGCAGTGTGGTTACTGATCGTCTGTTATTAAACGTGGGTGGGTTTACCCACTGTCCTCACTGGGTAACGGAGATTACCTGCAACTGATGGGAAAAGTCGCTGTGCAGATACGGCAGGTAAGGAAATTGGTTCCAGCTTCTGTGCTGAATGCCAGCCCCGCAGTTATTGCATAACAGCTGTGACCTGTTTATTCACTATGTCAGATGTGATCTTTTTTTAACCTTTTATTAGGTTCAGGGAGCGAGTTTCCGAGGCTGGAAAGAAGTGACTTCACTGTTTAACAAGGATGACGAGCAGCACCTGCTGGAAGGATGTAAATCCCCCAAGTCCAGAGGGTGAGTAGCTGCTATCTGGACAGCAGCCGTTCCAGCGGCGGTGGGGAAGCAGGGCAGTGTGCAGGGACGCTGAGGGCTTCCTTCCCCGTGTGAGGAGACAGAAATGAGTCGTACTGATTTTGACAGTAAGCACTTAGAAAGATTATGGAAAAGTGGAAAAAAAGCTTCTCTGACCAGCTCTCAAACTTTAACAGTAAATAGAACTTATGAGCCTTAAAGCAGCTTGTAGCCATGCTTAAGGTGTGTAGTAGTTTCAGAAAATCAAGAAAAAAACCCAGTTAAAAATGCAAAGATTGATCGTAAACTGTGAAAGATTTTAGAAAATAGGGGCTTCCCTGGTGGTGCAGTGGTTAAGAATCCGCCTGCCAAGGGTAGGGGACATGAGTTCGAGCCCTGGTCCGGGAAGATCCCACATGCTGCAGAGCAACTAAGCCTGTGCACCACAACTACTGAGCCTGTGCTCTAGAGCCCGCAAGCCACAACTACTGGGCCCATGTGCCACAACTACTGAAGCCCACGCACCTAGAGCCCGTGCTCTGCAACAAGAGAAGCCACCGCAATGAGAAGCCTGCATGCCACAAGAGAAAGCCTGTGGACAGCAACAAAAACCCAACACAGCCAAAAATAAATAAATTAAAAAACATTTTAGAAAACTGAATATATTTAAGCTGACAGTGCTAATTTATTATAAATATTTTGAAAGTTTAAAAAATGTATTTAGGGAGTTCCCTGGCAGTCCACTGGTTAGGACTCTGCGCTTTCACTGCCGTGGGCCTGGATTTGATCCCTGGTTGGGGAACTAAGATCCCACAAGCCATGCGGCATGGCCAACAACAAAAAAATGTTTTTAAAGATGAAAATATAAGTTCAGTGACGACCTAGTGGAATTGCCAGTGGCAGGTGACTCCTGGTGAGTCTGACCGTAGAGAGGCTTCTCTCCCGAGGACCGGGTGCCTCGGCAGCACTCATGACCCCCCAGCACTGTCTGGCCCTCCCCTGCCTCTGACCCCGTGGTCGTGACCTCATGCGCCCTCTCTGCAGGGACTGTGTAAGTCGGTCCTCTTGGATGTCAGGGTGGCAGCTGACAGGGGGCCTGAAAACACACCTGTGTCCTGGCCCCTCGGTCCAATTAAATGAGACTCTGAAGGGGTCGGGCCTGGACGCCGGCGTTTTTACCCCTGTGTCCTGGGGATGCTCCCGGCCACCAGGCTGGGGGACTGCGGCCAGAGCCCTGAGTCGTGTGTGAGCATTCGCCTCCATGGTCGGCCGTATTTTCCTCAGAGCACACAGCGCTCTGAGCTCTGAACGTCTGAGGCTGCAGCTCTGAATAAACCTGTGGAAAACTGAACCTGTGGCAAATGGAGTAACCCCCCGTTTCTGAATCTGGACCTGGGGCTTCTTTTCTCAGGTTGGTTCAGAGACGAGCTCGGCCTTCCGTGTGGCCTTGAGACAGTCTGCTTTTTTCTCTTCTGTTTGAGAGTGACTTTGCATTTTGCCAAGTGTGGTACCTTAAATACAGCATTCACAAGTTTCCCTAATCATGTGTAGTGACTGCTTTTTCCTTATTAATATTTCAAGTTTTACGTATAAATCTGTGTGAGCTTTCCAAACAAGACTTTTTTTAAAAAGAACCTTTTATTTTATAGAATAAACACAACTTGAGGCTCTGAGATGATTGATCACCAACACTTAACTCTTTTGTCTCCTGTAGAACTAACTTACGATTAAAAGAAGACTTGAAGACGGAGAAGAAGTCTGGATTTTGGGACAATTTGGTTTTGAAACAGAGTACACAGTCTAAGAAACCAGATGAGATCGAAGGTTGGGAGCCACCAAAACTTATTCTTGAAGACGTGGCAGCCAACTCGGGCGACCCCATGAGTGACCGTCTGTCCGGGCCGGGCTGGGAAGAGGACGCCAGGGGCTCCACCAAGTACACCAGCCTGGCCGGTGCCGGGAACAGCTCGCGCTGGAGCCTCAGGTCAGCGGGGAAGCTGGTCAGCATCCGTCGGCAGAGCAGAGGCCACCTGACGGACGACTGGGAGGAGCTGGAGTGATGGCCCCACTCCTACGAGTTCACAAACCAAGGTCTGCCTGATTTTGCACCTTTGTATCTCATTTCATTCAGATTCCTAGAGTTTGCTGTATCACAGTGTGTTTTTAGTAGAGTATCAAGTTTGGTCTTTCCCTGATGAAAACTGCAGAGAATCTGCCCTGTGCCGTTTTATTTGGACTCTCCTCTTCAAATGCTTACTTAGGAAATTCCTCAGTGGACACGAACAGGGACCGCACATCAACTGCCTTATGTGGAAACGTCCTCCTGTCGTCCACGTGTTGCTGAGACTGGAGACGTGAGGTTTGCTGCTGTCCGGGAGGAGCGCAGTGGTAATTTGCATTTTGCCACAAAACCGTCTTCCTGTGTCCTCGGTTGCAGTTCTTTGTTCCGTGTCTTGATCCCTTTCTCTGCATGTAGCACATACGTGTAGTCTATGACACAAGAATGTAGCAGCTGCGCAGTTCTCTTCTGTTGCCAGAAACCTGCAATCCAGGTGTAAAATGAATCTTCCAAAGGTCATGTTACATTGTGTTAACTCTTCTTTTGTACTAAATTTTAAAATATGCAAGCAGAATAAACCCTGGAGAAGCAAAGGCTGTATCTGATCAGCGTGAATGCACTGTCTGCAAACGCGTCTTCATCTCCAGCCTCCTGTACGCGCATTAGATGATGACAGTGGTTCTTACCTTGAAGTTTTATTTTTATTTCTCCTGAACTTTTAAATATTGATCTTATTTTCTTCTAAAACTTTGTTCTCTGTTTTTGATTGCAGATCAAAGAACGCTATATATAAAGCATGGATCAGTTTTAGTAACTTGACAGTTAATTATAATAACTCGCTTGTTGAGAGTTAAAACTGTATGTAAAATGATGAAAGTGCCTCTCTTCTCTAACACCCAGGGTTTTGTTTTTCCAAATGAGAGACTGGCTGGTTTGGGCACGTCACTGAGGCATCTCGTGTGTCTCCAGACTTGCTCTCTGCCTCCCTGATAGACTGGCCCCTTGGTCAGGTACCCGTGCACGTGTGTCCTCAGCAGGACAGCTCCGATCCCCAGGAGTACGTGTCTATCTCAGGTCACGGTGGCTTCACAGAGAAGGTATTGGGGTTTTTTGGTTAAAAACAAAAACCTCCAGTTACACTGTGCATTCCTCTCTTTAAAAGCCACTGTCCTCAGTGTTCAGTTCTGTGCTGTTCGACGTAAAGGGGTGCCATTTAGCATTTCTGTGGACTCCGGGGGGTGACAGTGTCTGCCTGTCATCTGTCATTTCTCAATCAGTCATCTGTCTGCACTCTGTCATCTCCAGCCATCTATGTACAATGTATACCTGTCCTCTAACCATCTCTCTCTCTCTGTCTGCGTAGCGTCCATCAGTCATCTATGTCCATCTTTTTCTAAGAGACAAGAAGTTTACTTCACTGAGCCTTGAAAGGGGGACATGTAAGTGGTGGTAAAATGCAGTTTGCGTTAGAACCTTGACATGTTAATACTGGAACTGGAAACCGTGTTTCCTCGGGGAAACGGTTCAGTCCATAGACTGTAGTCCTTCTCCCTAAAGAGACGCTTGCTGTGGCTGCAGACAAGCTCCAGACCGTCATTTACGCGAGGATTTTAAAGCAGGAGCCGCGGGCTTGTCTTGGGCTAATCCTGTGTTGAGGTGCAGGGAGGCAGACCTCGTGTCCGAGGCTCTAGGCAGGGAGCTCAGCGCGGTGGTGGGGACAGTGTCCTCACTGTGGGGAGCCTGTGCCCGTGTGCTGCGACGCTCAGTGCCCGTGACACACCCGCCGTGGTGCACAGCTGGCAGAACAACTCTTCATACCATTGTTCCTCAAAACCAGACCGGGGTTGGAATATGCACATAAATCACACTTATCTACAAAGATACACGTAAAAATGAATTTTTCTTCTGTTGTATCTGATTAAACAAAAATGTTTGTGGGTTTTAATATAAATATTTATTGGTATGCTTTGGGGGAAAGATATTTTTTCTTGATAGAATTTACCGAAGCATCTTTGTTTTGTTCACTGGCTGATGGGAGAAGAGGTTTGTTTGAATTCTGTAAAAACATAGCTTCTCTGTGTGAAGAGTGAAGTGTCTGCTCTTTCGACTGTCGTTTTTAACAGAAAAGTGTTTGGCTTCAAAGAAGGTTGAATTCTTAATGCTGAGGTTTTTAAAAATAAAACATGCTTTATATACTCTGACTGTTAGTTTGCACGGTTACTGGAATCTGCTTCCAGTGACTCAGTCACTCAGAGCTGATGGTACCCGTCTCGACACCTTCAACCTCATTTAAGATGCCAACAAAATGTGTAGACTCATAAATAAACGACCAACTTCAACCTCAGCTGTCAGGATTATCGTTTGTGTATCTGAATGGACGCTGTTTGGGAACAGCAGGCGCTGCGCCTGCCCTGCCCTGGGCCCCGCTTCCGATTTTACTGCAGTGACTCCATGAGTTAGAACCTGAAGCAAGCCCCCCCTCAGCACCCAGCTGACAGGAGGATGGTCTTTACTTAATCATCTTCATCTTGTAAAAAGGTTTCCATCTGTTTTTCTCAAACAGTGGCCTCTTCTGGAGAGAAACCCTGACCTCCCTTAGGGACTGGATGACCACGATGCCGTCTCAAGCCAGGTGACACGTCCGAGTCCCACCACCTTCCTTTCCCGTGGTGTGCGTGTTTCTGCCTTTCCCTCGCTGGTCTCCTGGCCTGTCCCTGCCCTCGTCCCCTCTTCCTCCCCTCCCCTCCCCCCCACCTCACCCACTCCTGCTCCCGTCCTGCTCTACACCTGCCTCTGGGGGCGTGTGGTTCCGCTGGTGGTTTCAGACCCTGAACCTCAGGTGCTCACTCACAGACATACGTCACCAGATATTTTCTGACTGTTGTCACAGGCCGGGGACTTTCTCTTCTTTCTCCCCATTTACTTCTAGCCATTTATATACTTTCTAGTTTTTATGGTTCTCAGTTGATATTTGAACAAAAGAAGGGCAGAACACTATTTAATAAGCTTTAAAAAAATGAATTGGCTAAAAATCTTTTAACTTTGTGATAAAATAGTCCAAAGTGGGGTACAGACGGTGCTGAATGACTAACCAAGGGACCTGCTGCTGCCACTGCTTTCTTTTGGCAGAAGAGCGTTTCTGGGTGATGGATGCGGGGCAGGAACGCCCTCCGAGGGGGTTTCCCAGCGCCTGTGCCCTGAGGACAGGCACCGTCACTTCCTAGTAGTTGCCGCTTCACCACAAGGGTCTGATGGGGCTGTGACCCACACGTGATGCTGTCGTGGTGAGTGTGTGTCCTCACGGCTGTGTTCTGTAGTTTGTAATCATGGATACAGGACCCAGCCTGGTCCAGAACTGTCTGCAGGGCACCTCCTGGGTCACAGGGTCCCTTGGGGCTCCTGGGGCAGGGGGGTGGGGTAGGGTGGTGGATGGCCACATCCTGTCCCAGCCTGGTCCACTCCGTGCTGGCCAGCTGTTAACGTTCAGCCAGCTGAATGCACCTGTTTTCAGAAAAAGCACTACTTTGTAACCTAAATGGCTTTTGATTCATGTTGTGAAGAGTCACGTTGCAATGAAAAATTACCAATCTTCACTAATAGCAGAAAAAAGTGATGAACTATTGATAGATTTTGCCCACTGTTGAAAGATGTAAAATTTCTACTGAAAGAAGCCGTCTCAGGATTTGGAAAATATTTGAGCTGTGTCCTTTAGTAACAGGGTGACGAACGCAAAGGTGACCCCCAGGGTGTGAGGTGTCACATGGGTCTAGAAGGAAAGCCCCGCATAGCTGGGTAGCACCCCGGATTTGGTGCCCCTGATGAGGTCATCGTGTTACCCTGGAGACAGTGGCCCAGCACCCGACTTTCCTCAAACCCACGGGGAGAATGACGTGGCAGACGAGACCTTTTAACGGTTGCATTCGGATGAGGGATTGCAGGTGACTTTCACCTCTATGTTTTTCACGCCTTCTGGGGTATTTTGAAAAATCAGTTAGACAAGTGTACAGACCATATTAACAAGCAAACCAGCTCCGCTCTGGGTTTTTCTAACCATGTCGTCTCCCCGCTGTGTTCGCACGAGGACAGGTCAGGGCACTGCAGCTGGTCCTGAGGTCGTGGGAAGGTGAGGTGTGGCCGGGCCAGCCCTGCATGGGGCCCTGACCCGCTCGGTAGTGAAGCCATGGGGGGAATAAACCGAAAATTGGCTTCTTCCCTGTGAGGAAGAGGCCGTCTTTTCTGACCGAGTGTCTGTGTTCCAGTTCCCAAGTGGCGACTCTAGTCTTCATGCAGAAATTCTGAATTTAGAAATGGTGGCTTTAAACAGAACAGCAAGGGAGAGATGACACGTGGCTGTGGCGTGTGCCTCTGCCTCGCGGGGGGAGGGCGGTGAGGAGACCTCAGACTCTGGCGTCGGGCGAGGGTCTCAGGCGCCGTCCACTCCACTCCCTGGTGCCGCCCGGCCTCCTGCGGGGCACCTGGCCCATCGGGGCTCCCAGAGGCGGTGCCACTGCGCCCGTTTCCCAGATGATCAGAGTGAGGCTCCGAGGGTGTTTGTGCCCAGGCACTCGCTGGACCAGGAGCTGAGATCCAGGTGGGGAAGCCGGAGGCACCTGCTGTTCTGAGGGGTCTGACGTGTCCCCAGGATTGGTTGGGGGTGCAGGGCCTGGCTTCAGACTCACAGGGACGGGGTCTAAATGCTGGCTTAGACCTCGGGAGGCCACACAGTTTGTCCCTCGTCGCAGAAGGCGTGGCTGGACAGGGTGTGGCTGGCATGGAATGCGGTGGTGAGGGCCAGGCGAGGCTGCGGGGCGTCTGGGCAGGTGTCCCCACCTGGCGGTCCCTCCTGGACGGGTGGAGCCCCCTGCCCGTATGCACCGGGCAAACGTTTTCATGAAGCGGATGGAGCATGGGATTCAGTGGGGTGAGGAGGCCGTGTAGCTGGTGGACGGGAAGCTGAGAGGCTGGCAGAGTTTGGGAGACGTTCCTGGGGCAGCAGGGGTGCCAGGGCCTCGGAGCGGGAGGTTACTCCAGATCTGCAGGCTCTGCGAGGCTGGTTCAAGGAAAGGGGCTCCTCCTGGACTAAGCTTTTCGCACCTGTCAGCCACCCAGGGTCCCGATGGTGAGGAAGCCAGCGCCCAGCTTCCGTGCATTCACAGCTCATCCAGGAGAAGAACCATCCCCAGTGAAACAGTCATTCTCCTTTTAACAACAGGAAAGGCCACACTCGGCTGTGAACAAGAGTCCCCACACCTCGGTCACTCTGTGGGTCCTGAGGAATTGGGGGCCCCCGGGTCTCAGTGTGTGTGGGAGTGTTAAGAGTTGTGCTTTTTCTGTACAGCGTGTGCCACTCCTGAGCCCGGTAGCAGCAGGCATGTGCAAGGGAGGCCAGATTACACCTAAACCTCTAAGTGGTGGTTATTTTTCATAATTAACCCGTCACATTTCAATTTGGAAGTCACAGGCATTTCATAAAAACTGTATTATGGAAAATATCTATGCAAAGGTAAAAACAGTGCAGTGGGCAACTCAGCCACTGAGATTCCACAGTTGCTGAATGTGTCATATTTGCTTCACGTGTGTGTTTACCTGATAAACGATTTCAAGGCTGAGATATATATTCACCACTTAAAAGTAAATTACAGACATCGTGACGTTTCGCTCCTGAATGCGTACAGCATGCATTTCTAAAAACGAAGCTATTCCCCCAGCATAACTAACTACTACGTCAATGGCACACCTCACAAAATTAACCAACCATTCCCTAACATCATTCGATACCCATAGATACAGCCAGGTTTTCCCAGTTGTCTGGAAAATGTCCTTTTAGCTGCTTTTAATCTTGTCCTCAAGACCGCGACATGGTGTGTGCATTGTGCCTGGCCTGCTGCAGGGGCTCAGCCGATACTCAGGTAGGTGTGAAATGTGGGCATGGGGATGACAGGTTCCCTCCCGCCTTGCCTGCAGTTGCCTCTCTCCGCCTGCAGGAATGTGTGTCTGGGGACTTGCTTCTGTACAAATACACCACTTTGTGCTGGGTTCTGATACTCAAGAGTCCTTTCTCTGGGTATCGGCCAAGTTTCTGATTCTGTCCCAGGCCTCTGTCATCTGCCTTCTGGTCGCCAGTCTCCCTCCAGGGTCTTTGGCCTCAGTGAAGTGGTGGACAAGTTTATATAATTAGAAGTTAATGTCTCAGCATGACTTTTCAGAATTGCAGAATTTAGTGATAAAGGCAGGGTAGAATTTTAGCTTTCAAGAGAGTTGAATAAATCTGGAAGGGGGTGGTGATGGGAAAAATACCATTTGCTTTGAGTTTTCTTTCTGAGAAGTATTTTTTTCTTTAGAGGCTAGGGTTTCAAAATTCTCTTTTCCCTAGAAACTTAGAACTGGCTCAGTAAGCTAGCAGGAGGATGCCAAGAATTTTTGTTCTGTAAGAAATCTCCAAAGCTCAACATGCAGAAGCACCTGGAAGACCAGTTTCCCTTGGGAACCAGTGAGCAGGACCCAGATGAGGGCATTGCTCTCCCCCAGGAGATACGCAGCTCTATTCTAGTACTTCGCTGTTTCTCTCACTTTATAATTTTGGGTGCTTACAGATCTTCAAAAGGCAATGTGAGATAAAATACTGGAAAGATATCAAAATGTAAGTAATTACCTTGAAGTAGAATTATGGGTAGCATTTTCTTTTTTTTTTTTGTATATTGGCTTTTTAACAAAACTTTTTACAGTGAATATACATTACTTTTGTGATAAAAAAACAGGGCGACAAATGTTGTTGAAAAAGTAACACCTCAGTTTTTAAATGGAAAATAGCAAACATATCCAAAAGCAGAGACAAAATGATATGAATCATGGGCTGGCACACTGCAGCCTGGTGGACAACTGTGGCCCCCCTGTGCTTACTTACATGGCATACAAGTTAAGAATGTTTACATTTTCAAATGGTAGAACAACTTAAAAGAATAATATACTGTGACACATGAAATCCCACAGAGTTTAATTGGAACACTCGCTATCAATGTCCCCCACGCAGTTGAAGTCTGAGTTACGTATAGATTGTCTATGGCTGCAAGAGAGAATGTGGGCCCTGAAAAGCCAAAAATATTTAACACCTGCCTCCTCACAGAAAATCTGCTGAACCCTGGTGAAAACTCCTTCATGTACACATCCTTCCCCTCTACAGTTTTCAGCTCCTGGCCAGTCTTGTTTTATCTTTAGTCACCCCCTAGCCTCAACCAAGAGAATTAACTATGTTAAAGTAAATCCCATAATCCTGTAATTTCATCATCTTCATGTTGTTTAAATTAAAAAGTTGAGAATTTACCAAGAAGATGTAATAATCATAAACATACATGAACAAACATTAGAGCTTCTAAACATATGAAGCAAACACTGAGGAAAGAAGAGCCAGCTCTATATTATAGCAGGAGACCCCAATACCCCACTTCAAGAAGAGACAATATCCACCATTAGATCAATCAATTTAATACACGTTATTATACACAGAACAAAGGAAAACCATGATCATTTCAATTGATGCAGAAAAAGCAGTTGACAAAATTCAACACCCTTTCACGATGGAAATACTCAACTAATTCTGAATAGAAGGAAACTGCCCCAACATTATACAGCCATATAAAAAGTCCCAGCTGACACCCTCTCAATGCTGAAAGACTGAAAGCTTTTCCTCTAAGATCAGGAACAAGACAAAATGCCCACTCTCACTACTTCTGTTCCACACAGATTGGAAGTCTGCACCAGACAGAGCCATCTGGGCAAGAAAAAGAAATAAAGCATCCAAATTGGAAAGGAAGTATTAAAATTTTCTGTTTGCAGGTGGCATGATCTTACATGTAGAAAATCCTAAAGACAACAAAAAAATCAACATACAAACATCAGTTGCATTTCTATACAATAACAATGAAAAATCCAAAGAGGAAATTAAGAAAATTTCATTTTTTAATGGCAACAAAAAGAATAAAACACTTAGGAATGAACTGAGTGAAAAAGGCTGAAAGAAAAAGACACAAATAAATGGAAGCCATCCCATGTTCATGGATTGGAAAACTTCCACCCAAAGCAATCTATAGAGTCAATACAATCCCCACCCAAGTCATAATGGCATATTTGGTCAAATGATTTTCAACAAGGGTGCCAAAACCATTCAGTAGGGAAAGGACAGTCAACACACGTTGCTGGGAAAACCACATATCCACATGCAAACGAATGAAGTTGGATCCTTACCTTATTATGCTATGTGCAAAAATTAAAACTATAAAACTCTTAGAAGAAAACATAGGGAGAAAGCTTCATGACATTGGATTTGGCAATGAAATCCTGGATATGACAAAATGTGCAGGCACCAAAAAAAAGAATAGAGAAATCGGACATCAAAATTTAAAACCTCTGTGCGTCCAAGGACACAGTCAACAGAGTGAAAAGGCAACCTAGGGAATCGGAGAGAACATTTTCAAGTTGTCTAGCTGATAAGGACTTAGTGTCCAGAGTTGTAGTAGTTCTTTCTATATTCAACAACAAAGCCACATACAACTCAATTAAAAAGAGGGCAAAGGACCTGAATAGACATTTCCCCAAGAAAGACATATAAACAGCCAACAAGCACAGGAGAAGATGCTCAACATCACTTCTCATCAGGGAAATAAAAATCAAAGCCATAATGAGATATCACCTCCCAACCATGTGGACAACTACTATAAAAAACAAACAAAACAAGCCCAACCTCACAAGATAACAAGTGTTGGTGAGGATGCAGAGAAACTGGAGCCCCTGGGCACTGTTAGAGGCTGCACCATTTTACACTCCCACCATGGAAAATAGTATGGTGGTTCCTCAAAATATTAACTATATAATTAGCACATGATCCAGCAATTCCACTTCTGGGTATACATTCAAAAGGAAACGAATCCTTTATCTAGAAGAGAGATTTGTACACCATGTTCACAGCAGCCCAAAGGTGGAAGCAACCCAAGTGCCCATCAACAGACAGAAACAGAATGTGGTCCAACCACACAATGGAACACTACTCAGCTCACAAGTGAAGGAAATCCTGAGCGATGCTACAACACGGATGAAAAGACAACCACTTTATGATTCCAGTTACATGGTCTGTCTACAGCAGTCAGATCCATAGAGACAAAGTGGATGGTGGGGGCCAGAGGCTGGTGGGTGGGGAAGGGGAATTAGTGTTTAATGGGGACAATTTCTGTTTGCAGAGATAAAAAGTGTTCTGCAGATGACGGTGGTGGTGTTTGCACAACAATGTGAATGTACCTAATGCCACTGGACTGTACACTGAAACATGGTTAAGATGGCAAATTTTATGTGTATTTCACTGCAATTAAAATTTTTTAATGACATTTGAATTTTCTATGTAGATTAAATAGTAAAAAGCTACTTGCATTCGTCTGTGCAAATTTCTCAAATGACTGTCAAAGAAAAGTGAAAATTTTATCCAAATAATAAAAACAACATAGTGGAGGTGTCTCTCCTGTCTGACACAGAAGAACAAACACGGTGTGTGGAGAATCTCGCCATCCTGAGCGAGAGACACGTGAAAAGCCCTCTCGCATCCTCAGGTGGCTGTGCTCTGAGCACCTCTGTTCTCCATGTGGGCCTGAGTCGGTGCTGGGGGCAGGGAGGGCAGCAGAACCCCCAGGAATACGCCTGAGAGATGCATGTGCCAATGACACCCAGAAGGTGCTGGCGAGGGGGCACTGCAGTCACACCTGTGCGGTGGGAAGGAGCAGGCCACACCAGCCATGGCAGGGGTCGGGGAAGGTGCACGTGGCACGTCCCTGCTGGGATTCTGGGGGGCGCCCAGGGGACACTGTTCTCCAAAAGTGAGGGTCTGCTTCCTCTGCAAAAAGGGACAGAAAGCAGAGCTCGTCTGGAGTGAGGTCAGAAGACGCGACCACACCCAGATAGGAGCAGGGGGGTGCGAGCTGAGAAGCAAGTGGATGTCGGGCCTTTCAGCCGAGCAGGTGTCGGCAGCAGGAAATCACTGGGTCCCTCAGGGTTTTCCCTCCCAGGTTTGCAGATCCTTGGGTATCTCACCGGGTGGGGGTGATGCTGCGTTTGGTAGGGAATACAGGAAAGGGAGAGGAGTGAAGCATATGCATTTTCTCACACCGTTAATGAAAGAAAGAAATGTCATAAGCCAAGACAGCTTCTGCCTTTTCATCTATGGTTTTCAGCACACTTCCTTCTGTAACCATGGAGGAAAGCAGCAGATGAAGTTTACAGCCCGTTTATTGCTAGGTTAGGGCCCATGATGAAGAAAATGAGCTCTAACCAAGATACGTCTCAGCTATCCCGTTAAAGGCAAAGGATTTTCCAAAAGGGAGGATGTCACTAAACTGAAAACAGACGCTTCTCCTCAGTAACTTCAGTTTCCAAGGAATTATCCTAATGCTTAAAGGAGGACACACACCAATTCTTCACAAACCCTTCCCAGAAAATGGGAGGGAACGCTCCCAAGGCAAGCCCCTTCTAGGAGGCTGTTTTCACCCTGATACCAAAACCAGACAAAGACTCACCAGAAAAGCACAGCTAATCTCTCTTGTGAAAATGCTCAGTAAAACCAGCAAACTAAACCCACCAACTGTGTATGGAAACCACATGGGACGTGGGCCTGAAAATGCAAGGTTGGTTCAACACACAAAAGTCAACACACGACCACCTCTGTAGATGTAGAAAGAGCACTCGAAAAAATCTAACATCCTTTCATGATTAAAAAAAAACAAACACGTCAACAAAGCGAGGCTGGATGGGAGCACCTCACCCTGATCCAGGCGTCCACAGAGAGGCCCAGCATGCACCACACCCACAGGCGAAGGGCAGGGAGCCTCCCAGGAACATGCTAGGATGTGTGTGCACTGCCATCCACGTGCATGGGGGTCTGGCCAGAAAGCTGGGAAGGAGAGGAGAGAGGGAAGGAGGGAGGGAAGAAAGAAGGAAAGGTGAAAAGCCACCCCTATTTGCAGAGGACACGATGTATATCCACGTCCTAAGGAATCTACAAAAAATACCGCTAGGTTTAATTAGCGATTTCAGCAAAGTTACAGGATACAAAATCAGTATACAGACACCTTACATGAGCATTTTGTTTGATTCTGTATGTTTGTTAGAATCTGTACGATTCTAAAAGCAGCATTTACAGCAGAAATAACATCAAATCCTTCAATACTGTCCCTAAAGGAGACATAGTTCTCCATGGACAGCCCTGAGCAAACGCACAACAGATGCCATGAAACTCCCAGACTAGCACCTGGACCTGCTGCAGAACCTAACGTGGCTCCTCCTGGCCCATGAGTCACAACCCGGGTGAGAAAATGTACCTCAAGGCAAAGGAAGACGCCACAGACTTCCAGATGCCACTTCCTGAGGGTGGCAGTTCCCGCAGGGGCGGCTCTGGGCCCACTCCTGGCCGTGCTGAGAGGGTAGAGGGCGTGCAGATGACACATCGTGGGGAGCGACACCGTGCAGCCCGAGTCTGGTGAGCCCTCTGATGGAGCCACACTCAGAAATGACACATGAACCTGCAGCTCAGGACGATCCCTCCCTTCCTGTTCACGTCATCTGATCGTCCGTAAATGAGTGATCAGGACCCAGGAACTGTGTGCCTGGAACTCTCTGCCTGCCCCCAAATGTATCCTGCTCACGCCCCCTCCCAGTGCTGCGGGCTCAGGCACACCTGCTATAGGTTTTGCCAATGCCTGTGTGCGGTTTTGGGTCCAAGCACATCTGCTGCCTCTGGAAACGGGCTAATTAATAGGGGGAACAGCTGGACTCTTCTCCCAAGACTTTTAATGTTATCTGGGGAAAAAACTCACTTCAAGAGGTTAACGTCCTCCTAAGAAGAAACTTATACAAAAAAGACTAACACCCCAAAAGTAAAACAGGCAAAGAACACAATTAGGTAATTTGCCAAAGCAAAACAAAATACAGGGCTTCCCTAGTGGCGCAGTGGTTAAGAACCCGCCTGCCAACGCAGGGGGCACGGGTTCGAGCTCTGGTCTGGGAAGATCCCACATTCCACAGAGCAGCTAAGCCCATGTGCCACAACTACAGAGCCTGCGTGCTGCAAACACTGAAGCCTACGTGCCTAGAGCCTGTGCTCTGCAACGAGAAGCCACCAGAATGAGAAGCACGTGCACCACAACGAAGAGTAGCCCCCGCTCGCCTCAACTAGAGAAAGCCCGCGCACAACAACGAAGACCCAGCTCAGACAAAAATAAATAAATTTATATGTTAAAAAAATACAGAAACTCTCCAATAAGCTTTCAGAAGACATGTCCTACCTCACAGCCTCTTCACATCCATCTTCGGGGGAGAAAGATGCCGCCTTCCATCCTCGCCAGTGCTCCGGAAACATCCTTACAAACAACTGACTCGTTTCCCTGGTTCTGCTTCTCGTTTATCGTAAGGAGATCATGAGATGCACACAGGTGCACACGTGGTGATGCTGATCACAAAGTGATCTGTTCCAGCTGTGTGGTACCAGGTCGCCAGTAAAAACCATATTTTCACAAACACTTTTGAAAAAAAGGCTGGTTATAAAATGAAAACAGTATATATGATGTTTACGGTTTTATGAAAAGCTTTCACCCAATACACACAGAGGGAAACTATCATTTGACAATTAAGCATAGTCTTGGCTGTGTCAGTTCAGCACAGAATGTAGTGAAAATACACTCTTTATTTACAAATATGCAAAACAGCAAATTTCCATGTGCTAAGAAGGAAGTAGAAATGACTTTGCTTGGGTCCTTGACCCTGTTCAGTCTCCCCTACACCTGCCGGGGCCATTCCTGCATTCCTTCTAGAAGCACAGCTATCTCTGGGTGGCAGGGTTATATGCAAGTTTTATTCTTTTATAAACCTTTATTTTCAAAATTTTCTAAAACGTACATGCAATACTTTGAAAATAAAACAATCTTTGAAAGGTTTCAATAAATGATATCAAAATCATTGATACTACTTCCTTCAGTAAGATGCAAAACTGATGAAGTTAAAATCGGTAGATAAACATGATTTATTACTTTGCCTGCAAAAGGGGATTCAGAGCAGTACAGTGCAGGTCACACTGGGCTGGCCCCCAGGTCAGGGCCCCTGCCTGCCAGCATCGGGCCATGAGCCCAGGATCACAGCCCCAGACTCACGCCTTTGTGGGTCTCGGATGTCTGCACAATTCACAACCCAACGCTGAGCACCCAGAAGACATGCACATACTTCCCTGGGTTCCTTCTGTATCCAAGAGGATTCATATGGACACGACCAATACAGTTAAAATACATCTCAAGAAAAATAAATATTCTGCACAATGTCCTTACAAGGATCAATGATCTATCCCCGCCCCCGATCACTACAAAATCAGGAAACTATCATTTGACAATTAAGAAGCGTATGCTTGGCTGTTAGTGTCAGTTCAGCACAGGATGCGGTGCTGAAAATACAGACTCTTTCTGAACCACATTCACAAACATGCAAAGTTGCACATTTTAATGCGCTTAGAAGAAAAGCATTTTTTAAAGAAGGAAGTAGAAATGATTTTCCTTGGGCTCCCTGGCCCCACTTCACGGGTGGAAACAACAGATGCTCCCGCCCGCAGGTGCCAGGGCACTTTTCCACGTCCCTCCACGCCCTCCAGCCTGGGCACCAGGTCATGGCTCGGTCACGGAGGACGCGTCCTACCACGCTGCCCAGGCCACGGCGCGGTGGGGCCCTTAGAACTTGAAGAGGTCGATGAAGTGCTGCGGGGACACGGGCGTGAAGCAGCTGTCAGGGTCAGCAGCCGTGCAGGGGTGGCCCGAGTCCTGCGGGAGGAGTGGGTCGTTACCACACGGGGCGTGTTTCTGGAGGGAACGCAGCTCAGAAGTCGCCAGCTGCTTGTTTAAACGCGCCCCGGACCCCACCACAAAGGTGCGTGGACAGCAAGCGATGAGAACTACGAAAATGAAGGCAGCCACACGGCTCCCCGGGGTAGAGACTTCCCGAAGGAATTCCTGGCTCCAGTGGATGGGGAGACGGGCTCTCCTGAGTTAGGGCCCCAGAGGGAGCCCTGGGCTCTGCGCCCCCGTCCTGGCCGTGCTCCTCCCCTCCCGCCGTGGGTCAGGGTCCACCCCGGGACCTGCTCTCGGCACCGCCCACCCCACTCACCAGAGGGCCCAGCACTGCGTCCCGCAGCAGAAACGGGGCTCAGGTCAGGAGACAGAGCAGCCTCAGGACTGGGGGCCAGTAAGGCCGGGGACCCGGCGGCCAAGTCTACACCCTCCCTCTGGTCTACAGGGCAGCTCATGGGACCCCTAGTCGTGGCGAAGCAAGCAGGCCAGTCGCACATCAGCAGAGGGTGCGGCCTGAGGGGCACCAGCCTCCTGGGGACGCGCGCAGACGCGGGCAGAGCAGGAGGTACCTCGAGTAATAAAGCAAGGCGGCAGTCCTTGGAGACGGCGGAGAAAGGGTCAGGAAGGAGTGCAGAGAAGGGAGGAAAAAAGGGAAAACAGGGTTATTAGGAAGAGCCAGACTGTACTTAGCATTTAGGCTGGATGTGTATTATTTATGCAAATGGCTAAAATCATCGGGCAGCTGAATCAGGCACCGTCCAGCACCTGAAGGGCCACCTGGGACACTGCCACAGTTTCCACTTCCTCGAGTCTCGGACTGACAACTGATGAGGCTGCAGAGCCAAATAACCGTCGGAACCGTTCACTGAAAGTGCACAGAGCGACACTGACACGTACGGTTTACACTGCAAATATTTATGGCAGGTTTCTCGGAAGCTCCCTCATTCCCTCTTTGCTGTCTGAGAGTCAACTCCGTGGAATTCAGAGCACGAACCAGACTCCACGCAAGCCCAGGCACCCCAGAGCCCGGATCCCGCGTGGACCCCTGCGCATCCACGGTTTTCAGCTCGAGGTCAGCACCAACCTGCCACTCTCGCCTCTTGCCAGCCTGGCCACCTGGCCCGCTTCCCCACCCTCGCTGGAGATGGGGGCTGGCCATCAGCGCGGGCTGGGGCCAGCAGCCTCCCTGCTCCGGCCACAGACCCACGGTGTGGACCTGGCAGTGGACACGCCGAGACAAAAAAGGACACGGGGTCCTGATTCCCAGCCTTTAACTGGACTCATTCTGTCTGGCTTCCAACTCACCCAACCCCCAGTGTTGACCAAAGTTCAATGAAGTCGAGAAACTCAGCTGGAGGACGGTCAGGCGGAAGGAACACAGTGGTCTCGCGTCACTACTCAGCAACCCGGGAGGGCCGGCCCACAGAAGCCAGACAGACCCCGAGCCGGCACCTGCGCTCGCCTGAGGACGGCTCAGTGACTCCAAGACCGTGGTGCACAGTTCTTAAGCCCAGTATTTCCCCTTCTTTCACTTTGGAGGAGTTCCCACAAAGGCAGGTAGAAAACTAACCCCCAGACTCCAGAGAGTGAAGCCAGAACAGACAGGACGGCTGGGGCAGCTGAGAGGTCAGAGCCCAGGCCCACGTGGGCGGAAGAGGACGAGTCTGGCAGCGTGCGGGAGCCGCACCATGGCGGGTCCCCACCAGCACCCGGCGGCACCTGATGGTGTCACGCTGCTGTCTCTCCATCAGCAGAAAGTGCTGGCGAAGGTGAGTCAAAGCTCAGGGGCCACTTCTGAGCACCAGCCCCGCGCAGGGCAGGGCACTGCTTAACCTTCACGACTCCACGCGGCAGGTCTGCCCCAACAGGAGGCTCCATGAGGCTGGGAACTAGGGTGAGGCCACGGGATGGTGTGGGATGAGGGGGTGGGGGAGAGAGTCCGGTCAGCTGGGGCAACGCAGGGGACCTTCCTCGGGAGCTGACACTGCAAGCAGTTTCCACCAGAAATTCCAGAGACTCGTCTTTTTTTTTTTTTTTTTTAAATTTCCACCCACAGATTCAGAATAAAGTTGGAATGGCCTCTAGGAGAAAAAGCTACAGTGTGACCCCACGGGTGGACCAAACCAGGCCCTGAGGCCTGAGGCTGCATGGACATCGAAGTGCTCAGCTTTCAAGGCAAGACTGAACATTTCAGAGCCAAAAGACCAGCAGGAGACACTCGTTCTGAATTTTCATAAACAAAAGAATCCACAGGCCAATTCTTCTGGAAACCTAAAAAATCACATCTCAGTTTTAAAAAATCCAGAACTTCCGTGCTTCTCGATGCCTCAGCAGCACATTCTTACACCAACAGCAGGGAGACTAAGGAGGGTGCTTCTCTGTTCACTACTTCAGAGACAGGGCTCCCACACTCTCCACACTCTGCAACGGCATTCTTAGAGAAACGCCCATCACATCCGCCCCAGGAAGAAACACCACTGCTCCCAGTCTCTCTCTGGAATAAAGTGATCTGCTCAGAACAGAAAACCCTGGGGAGGAGCGTCAGTTCAGAGCAGCAACCAGACGGTCTCGTCTGCTCTGACTCAGCCGTGAAGACGCCTCCTCACGTGTTTTCCACGGGCACCTGCCCGAGTATGCGTTTCTATCCCTGTGATTGGGACCAAGGGCGCACAATAAGGGCTCCGCTCCATGTACTGTAATCCCGCTGACTGATTCACCTGCGTCCCCGCACAACGCAGCCGGCACACCGGAGAGAATGAGCGTGAGGTGCCCCTGCCCCAGAGGAACAAGGTTCCACAGAACAGCCACTGCAGCCATGTAACACATTTCTTCTTTTTAATTGTGTGGGAAAAGCCACACTAGAATACAAAACAACCAATTACCAATGACGTGACCTCCTGTTGGTCATGAGTGGGGACAGCAGGACCTGCTCGCCTGCAGCCCAGGAGGTAAAGCTCTGTTGACACAGGGACTCTCACCCCACAACCACGGATTATAGTTAAAAAAGAGCCACATTACCACGGATATAATCTGAAATGAAAACAATTTAAAGTAGTCATTTCTCTTCCAACAGTTTAGAGTCTGCCATGTAATCCATGCAACAAATTACAGATAAATGAAGAGCAAAAGAAATACACCAACAGCCAAGGCGCTGACCAGGCGGAAGGCCTGCGGCCTTACAGCCACGCCCGAGGACACGGAGGGGCAGGCGCAAACCGCCTTCCAGTTTCGCCACTTTTCTCCCTAGTGAAATTTCACCACGTTATCAAGCAAATTCAAACTCAAGGCAAACTATGGAAATGATTTTACTGAGAGGAGGTGCATGGAAGCACCCCACTCCCCCGCCCTGGAAACTTGTTTTTATCAGAGTCTGGACAGGAGAGGAAGGGAGCCAGAGAGGGAGGGGATGGGCCCAGACAACTGCGGACATGGCTCAGTCTCCACCACGGACCAGACTTGCTAAGTGTGGCTCAAACACATGAGAAGCCTGGGCACCTTCGTGGGCCTCGCCTCTGCTCCAGGCACGGGGCTGTGAGGAGACGCCCCCTGGAGGTGCCATCTCCAGGCCTGCCCCCTGGGGGTCCCGACAGTGGAGGCTGAGGCCGAGTGTGGAGGGCAGCTGAGGGGCCCCCTCGGCTTCCAGAAGAGGGTGGGGGATCCTGAGCCTCAACAGCAGAAAGCAGCCCCGCCCGCCAGGACTCGGGCCGAGGCGCCAGCCAGCATGCTCACCGCCCTCGGGGACAGGCCCCCCCACCTGCTACCACAGTGCAAGGGGACGGGGTGGGCGGCCCGACGTTCAGGTCCAACCGCAAGTTGTTCTACTTTTGTGAACCTGTTCCCCTGCCCCAGTCCTTGGTGATACATCATTATCTTATCACAAATACAACTTGCCTTTTTTTTTTTTTTTTTTTTTTACCATTACCGTTAGGTGAATAGCTTGTTTTTCCAAATTTTAATCCTCAAACTCCAAGACTACATCTGAAATTTTTACCTTCCAAAAGAGGATGCTGCAGTGCCGACAAAAGTGCAGTGTGTCTCCGTACTGTTCCTTAGTGGGGTAATGTTTCTGAAGTGCAAAATACATCAACTTCCATTCGATATGACCTTTTTCTGAAAGGATCAAGTGTCTACAAAACTAGACAGACAAAATTCTGTTCAGAATCAGATGGTTTTCATAGCATAACAATTTTTTAAAAGCCGTATACTACATGAAACATTAAATTATTAGAAATTAAATTTCAAATATAATTCAGTCTATACACTGGAATAGCATGCAGCTGTTAAAGAGACTTAAAGGTTCCCATCTGGAATGATGTCCACGACATACTATTAAGCTAAAAGTAAGTTACTACATCATGTATCTGCCAGGGACTTGTAACTAGAACACAAAAAGAACACAACTCAGTAACAGAAAGACAATCCAAATACAAAATGGGCAAAGGACTTGAAAAGACATACAAATGGGCAACAAGCACATGAAAAGATGCTCAGCGCCTCGGGCATCAGATCAGGGATGGGAGGAGGCAGCCCCTCACGCCCCCCGTGAGGCTGTGACCAAACACTCAGAGTAACAGGTGGGGATGGGGGCGTGGAGCAGTCAGGGGCTGCCCGATGGGGCGGCGACTTTGAGCAACAGCTTCTCGGTTCCTCGGAATATTAGACTCCACTCCGGGGCGCCCCCCCCCCCCCGCCCTGCCCCGAGAAGGGGGACCATGGTGGCCCCGTGGCCTGGCCGCACCCAGCCTCACCCCCTCCAGCACGCACTTCTCAGTTTCAGGGCCTGAACCTGCTCACCTCCAGGACGCCCCTGCCCGCCATGCCCCTCAGAGTGGCCGTGTCCACCTAGGGGACGGGCATGTGACCCCACACATCCCCCAAGCCCGTGTCTGAAGAGACACGTGACATCTGTCCCCTCGGCAAGGACCCCCTGGGGCAGGATCGCATCCTGCCCCATCCGAGACTGTCCCCTGCCCTTCACGCTGCCGTGCGTGTCGTGGATGCCCAGCTGTCGGTGCTTCACTCCAGAAACAACACGGGGTGGGGGGCGAGGAGGGGGGCAACGATGAGGGGGACACACAGGAGTCCGCCAGTCCCCGTGGCTAGTCCCGGTCCTGGGAGGGCAGGGGTGCGGGGAGCGGGTGGCCACCCATGATCCCAGAGGTGACACACCACCCGGAGAGGGGCCTCGAGTTACGGGAAAGACGAGGGGCACGTCCTCGACAGGAAGAACCTGCTCTTGTTCTGCTTCTCTGTTCTGGGCTGTGCTTAGATCACAGCTCTTTCTCAACATGAAGAACAAGCTTTCCCGTAAGTGATTCTAGCCCATTCCCCGAAGTGGCCAGGCCTGGCTGCTGGGGCCGGAGCCCATGCTCACCTGCTTCTCGCCGAAGTGGTACTGGCAGAGCTTCTTCCACAGCCGCCGGTCCTCGCTAAGCGCGGACAGCGTCGGGGTCACCTGACCCAGAGTGACGATGTCCCACCCATCCGAGAACCTGTACAGGATGTTGCTGAGCATGTGCACGGGAAGGTCGCTGAGCGTCAGGCCGCTGTCCACCTGCTGGGAGGACGCGCGCGCTTACTCCAGCGAGAAGGCGCAGCAGCGCGGCACTCACACTGACGTCTGAGGCCCAGGCGACGGGAAGGCCGCCCGCCCCTCCTTCCTCCCCACTTGTCTCCAGATAACGCCCAGCAGCGGCCCTGCCTGGACCTGCGCGACAAGCATTCCCTTCCCTGGGGATCCCGACCGCTGACACCCACACTCCCCGAGTTCGCCAGCTGACGAGGCGTCACCACACATCAGCTGCTAGGGGACAGTGGCACCTGGCCACGTCTATCAAGGCCTGGATAGCAGACACGCCCCAGAGGCGTGTGGCCCTCAAAGCACAAGCCTCTGCCCGTGGGAACGAGGTGGGGTCTGTGCGGCACTCACACCAAGGCCGCCTAGACACTGGATGTTAGATCGTCCCTTGTAACTGCAGGGCCTTAATTAGGGAATCACTGCTCTTTGTAAATCCCACATCTAGGTAGCAAATAAATGGCCCAAAGTTACAGTGTTCCAACGCCACCTTTGAAAGCAACCAGAGATAAATAAAACACAACCTAAAACACTTACTTTAGTCAATAGGGTCAACATTTTTCTTGATGAAACTAGTTACCAGAATAAACAAAAAGCATCAGAACAACTGGAGTGATCTGCATGCTCCTTCTGAACTACAAACACATGTACACACACCATGCAGCGTACAACACATCAACCCTAGAGAAGCAACAGCAGATGAACAGAGTCACTACTATACAATTTAGCCTTAATCCATTGAACGTTATTTTAGCCTGAAATACCTAATCTCCTATAAAGGTAAATCAATTCACCACCTCATCACCCACAGGATCAGCTCTTTTTAATAATTACCATCCCCACCGTCTTTCCAATGACACCTATAACCCATTAAAGGGTCTTCTGGTCTTAATCCATCTTAAAACAGTTTAATATTTATGAAATGTAAAGGAAAAAAACCTTTGGAAAAGCTGTAATAGTCTTTCACATACGCTTAGAAGTAACAACAGTGTTTGTAACAGAAAAACAGAGCGTACTCACTTGTAGGCCAAGAAATGCATACCTCAGTCATCTGAAGATTCTGTAGCTGCTGTTGCCAGTTGAGAATAGTTTCTAACCGGCAAACCCAAATGTTGATATTTCCCACCAAAACGGACTTCCCCACTCCTCTAATTAGAATGCAAAGGGTAGAGCTTAGGTCTTGGAGAAGATCTTTGATTAGGCGAGGGTTTTGGTGGTCATCGAGAACTGGAACAAACAAAAACAAAAACAATGCACTGATACAGTCAACCCCCGCTGTTAAGAATGACCTGCTTTCACAGCCCAAGGGCCCATTAACAGATAACACAGATATACAGAGTGTGATACATACACACAATGGAATATTACTCAGCCTTAAACAGGAAGGAAATTCTGACACGTGCTACGACGTAGATGAAACTTGAAGCCCTTATGATAAGAACCAGCCACAAATGAACAAGTATTGTGTGATTCTCCTTATGTGAGGCCCTTAGAATAGTCAAATTCATAGAGACAGAAAGTAGATGGTGGGCGCCAGGGGCTGGGCAGTGGGGGGAGGGTCGTGCTGGTTGGTGTTTATGGGGACAGAGTGTCAGCTCTGCAAGGTGAGCTCTGCAGATGATGGTGGCCATCGTTGCACAATGATGTGAATGTACTTAACGCCACTGAGCTGTGCACTTAAGAGTGGTTACGATGGTAAATTTTATGTATATTTAACCACAATAAAAAATTATGATCTAATTTCACTGCAACTCCAAAGTGGCATCATTTCTGAGATATCACAAGTAGGATGAGATTTTAAAACTTCAAAATATTGTCTGATAGTGTATTTTTGGTTGAGTCTACAGTTTTGCCTTTAAACCTGTCAGTCTCTGTTTTCTTTTATACTTAATCATGAGAATGGATATTTAAAATGGCATATATATGCATAAACTCAAAGTTCCGTTTATTACTGGCCACTAATCAGGACAAACATTAAATTAAAATGACAGGCTTAGCCGATGCCTAAGAACTAAGTCACAACCTTGCTAATTATAGAAACACTATACAGCTAAGGTGAGCTGTGACTAGTTACCCATGAAACAGTAAGTGTCTTTTTAAAACTCAGGGATTAATTACCTTTCTCTGGGACTTCCCTGGTGGTCCAGCGGTTAAGACGCCGCGCTTCCACTGCAGGGGGCACGGGTCTGATCCCTAATCGGGGAACTAAGATGCCACATGCCACGCAGTGTGGCCCCAAAACAAAAAAAAATTGTCTTTCTCATTACAATATGTTCTTCTGTATGCAAAAGCACCTTTTAAAGAACAACAATAACAACATCAAGAACTGAGCAGCCAACCCGAGCCCTTGCCCTTGCCCTGACACCATCACATTATTTGACACCATTAATACTGGGGGGAAATAAAAGAAAAATCCAATCTCCTTGCACCGAATTTCTAATTAAGATTTAGATTATTAAAAATATCAGTCATCACCTTACCTTTTTGAACGATTTTATCCAGAACGTTGAAGTAGTTCTTCTGGGCCACACCGCTCAGCGAGGTCAGCTGGGACTTTGCGATCAGCTGCAACAGCTGTTGGGGGGAGGGTGGGGGGAGTTACAGGTGAGCATCACCTCTGAAGGGAAACGCCCCCAAGTGACAGGGAAGGAGAGCGCAGGCCGCAGGCCGTGACACCCTCCCCACGACGGCACATCTTTGGGGGTCCACCCAGCATCCTGCTGTGCCCTTTCCTCTGAATGTCCCAGCCTCACACGAGCTGAGCCGGACCTTCCCCAACGGCCTCACATCACGTCTGTCCCTCCGGCCTCCCGCCTGACACGCACGGCACTGCCCCTCCCTCCCGCAGCTGCTGCCTGGCGTGCCTCCCAGGCTCCTGCACGCGATGCCAGCACGGCAGCTGGCAGGGAAGGCCTGGGAAGGACGGGACAGCCTTCCCGCTTCTCTGCCCCAGTGCTGTCCCCTCCCCTCAGCTGCTCCGGGGAGAGCTGGTTGTCACAAACACGGCTCATCCGTATCAGTCTTCGGTGAACCCACGGCCCACCTCTGTACAAACTGGGTCTCAGGAGTCCTGTGTCAGCCGCTTCCCCGCGTCCCCTCACGTCCTGTAATTTCCGCCTCCCACGCGGGGCCTCGCCCTGGGCCACGCGTGTCTCTGGTGTGGTCCAGGGCTACCTCTGCCAAGTCCTCCCCACCTGGACACATCCATTCACTTCTTCCCATACTGTTTCTGCCCATACTGTTTCTTAGTTCTTAGGCATCTGAGCCACTGTGGGTAAGCCTTAAACAGATTTTAGAATCTGTGAATTACATCTGCCTATTTCTCTGAAAAAGGAATTTTTCATCCCTCCTTTCCAATCCTCCTAGCTGCCTCTGTGAGTTTCCAGAGGGAGAAAAGAAAATGCTAACTCACATACTTACATTGCCATGTTGACCGTGGAAGTTAAAAAAAATTACAAATATGACAATCACATGATGATTTTTGGGAAAAAAATCATTCTGCAACTTCCAGTATATTTACATAAAAGTGTCCTATGCTGCAGTGAACACAGAAACAACACTCCAGGGCCCTGGCCAGAGAAGACCTGAGAAGCCCAAGGCTACAAGGTCAGTCCGGCTCCTCAATCTTTTTTTTTTTTTTTAACATCTTTATTGGAGTATAATTGCTTTACAATGGTGCGCCAGTTTCTGCTGTATAACAAAGTGAATCAGCTATACATGTACATATGTCCCCATATCTCCTCCCTCTTGCATCTCCCTCCCACCCTCCCTGTCCCACCCCTCTAGGTGGTCACAAAGCAAAATGTTAGCGTCTTCCGTCTTCCTTGTTCGACCAGCATCACAATCAGCACCACTTTAACTGACTCAGACCCTTTCCCCGCCTGCGTTTACAACCAACTTAGAGACCTGGGGCCAGCTTCACTGCTAACTACAGCCGGAAGGGGTGGGGCTCCCATCGCTGACCCGACAGACCGAGCCACCGGCCCTGGGCAGTGAGTAACAACCAACCTTCCCTGACAGGCTCCCTGCTCTCAAGACCCTCAGGATCTGAGAGAAACAGACCAGAATATGCAAATACATGCCTCTCCTGCTCCGCAAAGAAAAATGAGAGCGGAGCCCGTGGGCCGCAGCCCTCAGAGAGCCGTCCAGGGAGCCCCCGGGACCCCAGATCTAAGCTACTTCCCTGGTACCACTGCCGCCTCGCTCGTGTGCAGTGCAGGGTCCCGGTGCCCCACGAGGATGCTGCACACGCTGAATCCAGCCCTGAGAACGCACCATCTTCCACCATCGCAGACGCTGCGAAGATGGGCACAGGAGGACACAGGCACTCTTTATTTTTAAATAGAGAAATTTTTTTAAAACTTATTTTAACCTCCATATGGTAAATATTAATAGACAAAACCCATATAAGCAAATTACTTTGGGGTCCTCAGTAGTTTAGAAGTGAGGAGGACCCCTGACACCAGGTCTTAGTCTGAGAATGGATATTCTGTCACAAAAGGAAGTAAGTATTCCAACCACCCCCTCCTATGATCAACAAAAACTACAGTTTTCTAATATCACGTAAAAAAATCCTTTAGAAAAAGGCTGAACTCACTAGCAGAAGGCGTGGGGTTGGCATGGTGGGTTAGCTAGTTATCCACAGGGCACCCACCAGAAAAACCACCACAGTGGGATGTGCAAACACAAGAGTGACCATGTTAATAGATGACAGTGAAATGTTAGGTTAAAATGGTAATTAACATAAAAGTGCAGAAGACAATTTTTTTTTTTAATTTATTTTTTGGCTGCTTTGGGTCTTGGTTGCTGCGTGCGGGCTTTCTCTAGTTGTGGCGAGCAGGGCTTCTCATTGCGGTGGCTTCTCTTTGTTGCGGAGCATGGGTTCTAGGTGCATGGGTTTCAGTAGTTGTGGCACATGGGCTCAGTAGTTGTAGCTCACGGGCTCTAGAGCGCAGGCTCAGTAGTTGTGGTGCACAGGCTTAGTTGCTCCACGGCACGTGGGATCTTCCCAGACCAGGGCTTGAACCCGTGTCCCCTGAATTGGCAGGTGGGTTCTTAACCACTGCGCCACCAGGGAAGCCCCCAGAAGACAATTTACAAAGAAGATATAACCACACATTAGCCCCTATTCAGCTAGATATATAAGACAAAATCTGTTGTAAACCTAAAGAGAATTTGTCAAAAATACAAATATTGTGGGAGATTTTTATACGTCTTTTCAAATTTAACAATTCTAAACAAGTAAGGATGTGGAGGAATTAAATAATATAACCGCCAAACCTTGTTTAATAAATAAGCAGAAAAACTTATATCCTTCAAATAGAGAATCTGCATTTTTCTTATGTGTCAATAGAATATTTACAAAAATTAACTATGAAAATGGCCACAAAGGAAACTTTAACGCATTTCAAAAAAACAGAGATCGTACAGGCCGAACTCTCTGATGATAATATACTAAAGCTAGAATTAAATAAAAGTACGGAAAACCTCAGCTATCTGAGCTCCCAGGCACGTCTGGAATGCCCAAGTGCACGTGTTACGTGGTCAGGATGACAGCGTGGGTGTGAGGGAAGGACAGAGGGTGACGGTTTCATGTTCAGGTCGCTCTTTCGTGCAGCACAGGGCACCCTCAATGGGCAGAGGCCGGGGGCCATGCCGTCTTCACTCCTGGCTTCACACAGATTTCCACACTGACCCATTATTACCGAGGCGCCTACCGGAAGGGCTGGACATGACTGCCTAATTCTTACAACACCCCTAGAAGACGTACTGTATTATCACGCTGCACAGCGAGAACTGAGGCCCAGAGATGAGGGAAATGACCCCAAAGTCACACAGTAACAGGGACCGGATTCAGGACTGAAACACTGCAAACTCTTGCCACCTGCGTCCCGTGCACCTCACGCGTGTCAGGACGCAGCGAACAGCTTCCACAGGCTTCAGCGATGTGCAAGTTGATTACCTGATTTTAAAAGTCTTCTCAGTTTTACTGTATTTAATGAAAAAGGAATGAGACCTAAACTCTGCAATAGCAGATTCTCACCTAGATGTTCACAAAGCCGGAGCAGTGCCAGCACGCAGGCTTGTTCGCAGACTCTGCGTCCACGTTGTTGTAACTCTCTGGGAAGTGTCAGGAGCTTTCATCAGGTTCTCCCAAGGTCCGTGGCCCCGTTCCTCCCCCAGGGATGAGGGTATCTCATGCAGGGCGAACGCAGGCTGCGTCGAGAACAAGGGTCCCATCTGGGGGACCAGCTCGGGCAGACGGCCTGTGAGAAGTGACCTCTTTTCGGACTGTCCCTCTTGTCTACCCTCCGTGGGAATTAACACCTCATTTGACTCTCATCCTAGTCACTGACTTCTAATACTGGCAGAAGGAAAAACTGTTATCTTCTATGAATTGAATTGTTACACAATCTATAATTTCAGTTTTATTAAAAGAATTCTTAGTTCTTGCGTTTGGTCACATTCTACAAGTTACATTGTTGGCAGCATAAATATGCGGGAAGTTAAAGAAAAATGAAGATGGTACTGGACACTTGCAGACTCTGTGCTAGTGACATTTCAAATTTCCAGAGGACATGCCATCTAATCAGCACACTCCTGCTGGCTGCACACACACATCCCATAAAACGTCAGAGCTACAGCATCTAATTTAATTCTCTTGAGGCCAAACTGTCCAGTTAGTGTCCAGTAGTGTTTCCTTTGACTGGAAGCAGGCATCCCTGGGAGGTCCCACGTGGTCTCTTCTCCTTCATGAATCTTGTTCTTAGGAGCAGTTACATATTTTGCTAGCTTACTTTAATCCAACGCTTTTTAAAGGAAAAAATTAGAGAAACTCCTGGAGTAAGTAGCCTATACCAATTCTTGAATCAACAAGAAGGACGTTTTTAAAAAAATAAAATGTAAACATATCTTTTTGTGCTAAGGAACTCAGAGGGCATTCCTTTTGTGAAGAATTTGTTTTCTAATAAGGAACTTCCTCCATTTCTAAATACCAGTTTTCTTGAAAAGAGGAGGTGCCTGTAGGTTCAGTAAAATGACTGGCAAATTAATTATTTTAGTCTCTTACGAGCCAGTTCATACTCAGGTAGAATTTGTGCAGAATGTTTACCATGGAAAAAATCACCAGAACAACTCACAGGACAACCTGCTCATCCGTCCCCTCATTGCAAGTGGAGCAGCTCCAGGTCTGTTCCAGGTGCTGGGGGTATGTGTGTGGGGGGGTGCCCAGGGAGTGGGCATGTGACAGGGACCAAGCTGGGCTGTGACCCAAGACACTGCAACGTGGCACACAAAGGCTCAGGTCAGAGATTCTACGGATGGTCCCTCTCAACAGTCGCCCTGAACTCAAAAGGCCACTGTTTTAAAATGTCTCCACGCGTGTCAGGAAGTCACTGCTTTCCACGAGAGGAGAACGCTATAGTATCAAGACAAAGAAGACCTTTGATACACGCATCTCTGCTGTCAGGACCGCCTGTGACCTGAGGCACATCTTGCCTGCTTCTCCTCCCTGAATCTGGGGACAGAGCTGGACCTGCATGGCTGCTGTCCCTCCATCTAAGCCGCCCTCAAAAGGTCAGCCAAGCGTAGCAAGCACTCCTGAGCTGAGCACGTTCAAGAGCTTGTTATGATCCCACCACGAACTCGTCATGGCAGCCTCGGGGCAGATACAAACCCCGTTAGGTGTCATGGAAGAAGAGATCCCTGGTCAGTAAACTGAGAAAACAAGACACAACCCAACACAGATGTCCGGCCCCTCCACCCCCTGGCCCTGCTGCTGCCTCGCGGGTCCCGGGAAGCTCGTCCACGACCATGGTCTCCCCCCTCCTGTCTCCTCGTGAACTATTCATGCCACGTGGTCCTTGGCAGAGATCAGGAAGAAGCTAAACATCTTCACATAAGCAGACGGTCCAGCCAGAGACGTCCTTTCCCTTGTTTTCATGATTCCACTATTTAAAGGACCCAGGAAGCACTTGGGAAACAGGAGTTCATGTCCAAAGATTGAGGAGTGTTGGGAAACAAACTCCTGGGGCCAAAGTCCCAGGACCTAAGGAGGCGTGTAAAGATGAGCAGACCAGCTCCCCAGCTCGAGGGCAGAGGTCACGTGAATACCCGAGTGGCCCCGGCCCTGCACACACTGCACCTGGTGCCCCGCGGTGAGGAGGCCCAACCTGTCCTACCTGACGGACAGGCAAGGGGCCCAAATGACACCCCACCACCACCAATCCCTTACCTTGAACAGAAGGAAAGGGTGTCACTAACACGGAGGAGGTGCATCAGGTACATTTTCACCCAGAGTCGCTATGACGGGCACCTCCTGGGGGACCTCAGTGGCACAGGGACAGCCCTCCCCATGGAGCCTTCCGACGCGGCCTGGGTTCCGGGTGTGCGGGCCAGCGGCAAGTCTGCAGGAGACCCACGTGCGCGACAACCGTCTGCTCTGAGGCCCCCTGCTCTTTTCACCATCAGTCGGTTTCAACGATTCATCAGCAAAATGTGTTCTCATACGCACTCAGGTGGCAGCAGGGTCTCCTTCCAACCTGTGCCAGAAAACGGAAGGCCTCCCGGGTTCTGCTCTTTGTAATTTTTTCACTGACTACTTTGCAATCATGTCGTCTAACCCACCGTTAACACAGGCTCATTTTCCACATGTTCAAAGTGAGATGGTGTGAGAATATCTGACTATCGCGTAAAGAAGTATGCTTGGTCCTTCGCAGAAGACAAAACATGAACAAACATGACCTCTCCTCTCAAGGAGAAAAGCACACGGCACCCCAGGGGAGAAGTAACGGCCCTTCTGCATGGTTTCCGTGGCTGCCGTGAGGCAGCCCCACGCCGCGCGGGGTACGTCAGCGGCCACCACTCTCAGGGTTCTGAGGTCGCAGGTCCAGACCCCAGTGTCGGCAGGGCCCTGTTACGTTGTGGCCCAGGGAGGGGACCTCCTTGCCTCACGCAGCTCCTAGTGTTGTGGAGCCCCTGGGCCAATCTCTTCACATGGCTTCTCCCTGTGACTGTGTCTCTGTTCCCTCTTCTCTTAAGGACACAGTCATCGGTTAAGGGCCCTTCCCACTCCAGCAGGACCTCATCCTAACTGATTACACGTGCAAAGACCCCGCTTCCAAATAAGGTCACGTTCTGAGGCTCCAGGTGGACGTGAACCTTGGGGGACACTGTTCAGGCCCGCAGACTCGCTATTTAGAAGTAACTCCTCAAAAACATGATAATTCCTCTAATATAGGAATGTGGAACAGTGAAAAGACTTAAGCAAAACTCTACCACTAAACTTTTCACGCAGGCAACCCGTGCGCAAGATGTGGACCCCTCTGTGGCTCAGGTTGGCATCTGCCGCGCACGGTGACCCAGCCCATCGAGCTGGCAGAGGATCAGAAGTGAAGAAGCAGGGAGGGTGCTCTGTGAGCCGTTGAGTCTCCCGGTATGGCCTGTGTACGCCTGGAGCAGGGCCGGGCCCACCACTCAGCCGCCCGACTCCCCGGCCCGAGGCCAGGCCCCATTCTGACCGCCACCTCCCGCAGTTAATCCTGACACAGGACAAAACTGGAAAGAAAGTGATGAGAGGTGTGCCATCTCGAAGGACAGCGAGAACTCAGGGTCTGTCCACTGAGATCAAGGGGCGCATCCGCACTCGGCCCCTTTGCCTCCTGTCACCAGAACTTTTCGCTGCCCCTCTTCCCGCTCACACCGACACCCTCGTCTCTGGCTCTTCCGGGTGGGATCCTGCACGTACACGTCTGTGACAAAACGCAGGCAGTCCCTGGGGGCCGGGCTGAGCTGCAGAGGGGCTGCACTCGCTGTGGCCTTTCAGAGCTCCCCTGGCGTCCATGGGGCCTCCAAGCCCGACCGTTGGTCCCTGGCGCCCTTCACTTCAAGAGCCACAGTGCAAAACCAGGAAATCGGCCCTGCTGCATCCTCCTGGCCAAGTCACTCAACAATCCTTTTACTTTATTCATTTGTATAAGTTTCAGGTGCACAACACAGTGCCTGGCAATTTTAAAGCTTATACTCCATTTACAGTTATTATAAACTATTGGCTGCATTCCCTGTGCTGCACAATATATTCTTGTAGCCTGTTTATTTTATACACAGTAGTTTGTTCCTCTTAATCCCCTACCCCTACCCAACAATCCCTCTTAGAAATCCGGTTTCCACTGCCAAGCTTCCTTCTAAGTCATAAAGTTGTTGAAATATCCTTTCAGAATATCATATGTGCTTCTGGAAAGTCCTACCCCTTTAGTGAAATGTTCTGAATGGAGAAATACTATTCTGTGTGATCCCACCTTGTATAAACATGCATCTTCCATGACCAACTTCTCGTAAGCACCCTAATAAGTGCATCTGTTACACCCTAAGCACACCCTGTATTTATTAATATTTCCTGATCCCCTACTGTGACTACAGGGTTAGTAGATTCTTTCTGTATGACCCCGAGTACAAGAAGGGACTTAAATACATCACAGACGACAGGTTCACCAGCACCGCTGGAAAGGCCTGATCAATTATTAAACTTCACAGATCCTGCCCTGCCAGCCAGCAGCTATTCTCTAAACAGGCCGTGAATGCTAGCAGTGAGTATTAAGTCTGTTAAAATGTTTCTCAACAAATATTTTAATAATTAAGCTACAGAGTTCGACTCTCCTAACACTACGAATACGACGGTGCAGCACACACAGCCAGCACCCGACACCTCGCGCTGCTCCCTGGGCGACGCGCAGGATGGCCCGCCGCTGGGCGCGGCTTCCCCGAGCTCAGGGAGGAGCCTTGGGTGAGCTGGAAGGGCCGTCAAGAGGCTGAGTTACTGTCACAGATAAAACCTGATGCTCCTGTGACCAGGTCTCAAATAAAGCTCAGAGAAACCCAACTGTCAGTGAGTAACACATTCCAATTATAGGGAAGTTAATGTGAGGAAGTTAAGGTCACCAAGGTAAAAAGAAGTCACTATTTACAAGCCAAATAAAGTGAATAATGTGTCACAGATGGCAGCAAAGCTCATTGACCACAGGCAGGGAATGAAGTATAAACTCATTTTCCAAATAACCCAAATAAAGGTACATAAACGTTAATGATTCTGAGAGTTTTTCCCCTAAGAGGAACCTACTTTAGGAAGCACAGCACACCCGGCATGTTTATACATTTCAACTGCTACCCTGTGCTGCTCTCAGGGAGTTTCCTGACAGCCTCTTTGGCCATCGCCCCCAGTGCCGACCCTTCCAGTGCATGCTGTCCTTGAGCCCGCCCCGTCTCTCCCAGGGGACCCGCAGCTGCTGTCCCCGCAGTGCTGGGGGGCCTCGGACTCCAGGGAGCCACCATGCATGACCTACACGCCCCACAGAGAGACACAATCCAACTCTCCCCCAGGAAGGGCTGGCACTGAGGGGCTGCCCAGTTTCCGGGTGTGCACTGACACTACGGACAGACGCCACCTCTCTGCACTGCTGAAACTTCAGTGTGTATCGCTGACAGATGTGATGAGGTCTATGGCTGGAATGTGAATTAGAAGATTCCCTGACACTGTTAGTTTGGAAAGACAAGTCAACCTCACAGGATGGGACCATGCACCTCTCCTAAGGGTGCTCAGCAATGTGGGCACCAACATTCTCATCCCTCCCACCTCAGACCAGGGGACACCAACTACTAGACAGGAGGTAAAGATGCTGACACTCAGCCTCCAATCATGACACGGAGCTATAAGCCCACTTCAAAGGCCTTTTAAAATACCAACTCTGCTATAAATCTCCCTTTGCGGCGAAATAACTACATATGTGCTAATAATTCCAAGTTTTTGGTTAATTTTTCTACTCAAAATTCCACCAAATTTAAGTCTTATTTATCTTAATGAAAGTAAGGTCCTAAAACTGACCAAAAATGCTTTTAATTTACTTACACATTACATATAAATGGTATGAATGAGAAGTAAGCTCAATTACGGACCAGATATTAAGAACTGTCCACTCACCAGGGCCAAATCTAAACTGCATCTTGACTGTCATTTTTTTCCCCCAATAAGGAAGTTTCTCAGTACATATTATAAAATAATAACTGCAAATAATCAGTTAAGGAGAGAAAAATTACTAGTGAGTAAAGACCAGTTTTTATTGATTTTCTGGAAATAAATTTAATAGTTCAATAAATTATGCTAAGGGCTTTTCAGTAGCCGGCCAAGACAACATTCTCAATCTATAAATAAGCATTTTTTTGTGAATTACAAGATAGTTTTAACAGCAGTTTAACATAATAGCCATATCGCTGACTACCAACTAGTCTGAAACTAAATATACAGCATTACATTTGTAACACAAATTCTGCTGAATGGTGGTGAAGAACACGACTGTTTACCAGCGTGCGGACGAAGCACAGCGGCGGAGGCGGTGTGCGTGTTTACGCACGTGTTAGCCCAGAGCAAGAAGTGGTGTTTGGACTTATCTGTGGTCAGATGGACAAAATGTAACGTGAATGAGGTTTAAGAACAGGCCAAATGTACGAGGAGCGTGTGAGAGACCACGCACTCATCCATCCCACCACAGTGCGGAGGGGGCAGCTCACAACCCCATGTTTACAGGTTTCCTTACGATTCCCACCAGCGCCGGCAGGCACTGCCTATGTGATTCAACAGTGACCCTAAATTAGGTGCCATGTTCTGAGGAACATGGCACATGAAATTAGTTCTCTATTCTCCTTTAAAAAGTTGAGTGAGGGGCTTCCCTGGTGGCGCAGTGGTTGAGAGTACGCCTGCCGACGCAGGGGACGCGGGTTCGTGCCCCGGTCCAGGAGGATCCCACGTGCCACGGAGCGGCTGGGGCCGTGGGCCGTGGCCGCTAAGCCTGCGCGTCTGGAGCATGTGCTCCGCGACGGGAGAGGCCACAGTAGTGAGAGGCCCGCGTACCGCAAAAAAAAAAAAAAAAAAAAAAAAAAAAAGTTGAGTGAATGCAGCTTGGAAAAACAATGTTTATTCCTCAAAATCAGACTAAAATTTTGAAAAGTTGCAAAAGTAACCTAGGTATGAAGATGTTTCAAATAGTTTTAAACAGACAACACCAAAAGTGGCTTATTTCATATACAGGATGTGCAAGAGACAATTTAATTTGGATTTGTGTAATTAGAAGAGGTCAAATTTCCATTCCTGCCAAAGTATAGGAGAATAAAGACAAACTTCCATTCCAAACTACTTATTTTTATTTTGACAACTAAAACAATTTATACTGAACACTAAACTCTAATACTAATTTTTATTCCGAAACTATGTAGTAATTATAGATTAGCCTCAGTTTAAAATGCTAATTTTAGATAAACAAAGGGACTTCATATAAAATATTAATACTAATTTTTTTCATATAAATTCTTAGAGGAAATATTACTGCATGCCATCCAAAATGTAAGGAAACTCTTTCATCAGTCATTTCAAAACCACTGCGTGTACATCTACAGCTCTTCTAATATTAAGGAGTGGCCATCTGGACAACACAGCACAAGTTATGGGAAATTGTCTTGTTGAGAAGAACTGCAAGAGACCCTCACTGTCCTGCTAAGTGTGGTGTAAACATGAAAGCAGCAGAGAGGTGCCAAGGACACCACTCCAGCCACTAAGGCCAACTACGATTCAGTGCGATTCAGGGGTACTGACCGCACAATGATGCACTAACAGACCCGCAAAGCAGTGTTTCCACCCCAGTGGCAGGGTGCTGAGCGAGAGGGGATCCCACCCCCACAGACAAGGTGGCAGCAAGTGCAGGGGGACATGTCACCCAGAGGTGAGGCACAGAGCATGATCAAAAGAAAGCAAGTGGGGGCATCAGGCCTGCTGGGGAGGCAACAGGAGGAAAGGGAAGGGAGAAGAGACAGTACAGCATGTGGACCCGATCACAGAGAGTCACTAGGGCAGGGGACAGTGTGCCATGGCCACGGCACATGGACCCGATCACAGAGTCGCTAGGGCCAGGGGACAGCACGTCATGGCCACGGCACATGGACCCAATCACAGAGTCACCAGGGCCAGGGGACAGCGCGTCATGGCCACGGCACGTGGACCCGATCAGAGAGTCACTAGGGCCAGGGGACAGCACACCATGGCCACGGCAAGTCGACCCGATCAGAGAGTCACTAGGGCCAGGGGACAGCGCGCCATGGCCACGGCACATGGACCCGATCACAGAGTCACTAGGGCCAGGGGACAGCACGTCATGGCCACGGCATGTGGACCCGATCACAGAGAGTCACTAGGGCCAGGGGACAGCATGCCATGGCCACGGCAAGTCAACCCGATCACAGAGTCACTAGGGCCAGGGGACAGCACATCATGGCCACGGCACATGGACCCGATCACAGAGTCACTAGGGCCAGGGGACAGCACGCCATGGCCACGGCACATGGACCCGATCACAGAGTCACTGACAGCTGGCTTCATTTGTCTTTGTCTTTCGGAGAAGGCAGACATAAGCAGATCAGTTTGGGAAGGTAACCGGCCTCGGGAAGGGTTTGAAGGAGCAGGAAGCAGGGGCAGGAGGAGGGTGAGGAGGCAAGGACCCCTGATGGGGAGGCCCCACCTGGCGGGAGCGCTCGGCCATCATGGAAGTGCCACAGAGAGAGGCCAGCCGTGTGGGAGGGCCCAGTGGTGCTGGCGGGCCTCGCATAGCGGCCTCAGCGGCTGCCAAAGCCACCAGGCCCAGCGGCCGCTTCTAGAGGCGATGCAGGGAAACGCCACTTCACGCGTTAGCACGTGGACACACCACACATTTTACTTTTTAGTTACGTATTTTTTTACACATACTACAAAAGAACCAGCAGAGAAAGTCTACGATCTGCCAGGTACTACTGTCTAGGATGAGGACAACGTCTGAAGAAAGGCTCCTCAGTGAAAAAGAGATCAGCATGTGGACAAAACAAAGATCCCAAGGCTGTTCAGCTGACCAGGTTCAGTAGGACACAGAGCACAGAATGCTCAGACCTTCTCTGGTCAGCAAACCAAGGGCCTGGACCAGCAAGATGAGCAGAAAGCCCGGCACTGAAACCAGGAGGCTCGGTCCTCCCTCCCGCGTCTCCGTCCTGCCCCAGAGTCTCTCTCACGCCCCCACGAGTAAAATCCCTTGTGTGGATCGCAGTCCAGAGTGGCTGGCATTAGACAACTAAGCATGATCTGAACTATCAAAAAGCACGTGGGTAAACGCTTACTGTGTAACAGACCTCTCTGCTGACACACGTTTTCCTGGATACTCAAATCTTGGCATTTCTACAAAGTGGAGTCAAATTCCAGTTCGGTTGCCTGGAGGGAAGAGGTAGCTGGTGGAGGCCCCTGTCTGGTGCGCAGGCACCTGGGAGAACTCAAACCCTCGGAGGGACTACGGCCTCCATACAGCCCCCACCTGGCGAGGCTGCAGGGAGCACGTGGCTAGGAACCCCAGGTGCTGGTCACATGGATGCCCGGCAAACTCTGACGGGAACCAAACCAAACACTCGGGCTTAAAATCATTTAACCACCCAGTTTTCTGTCCTTCCGGTAGCACTTCCAAATGCCTAGCAGGCATTACAAGGAATATCTTTCCAGAGTCTCACAGCACCATTAAAAATCCAAAATCAACAGCTTCATGACCCATCACTTACTCTTTGCCTATAATAGTAAGAAGGTGAATAAGTTTGTTAGGCAAATAAAAGCAGACAGTAAATGGAATATATGGCAAGATCCTTTCTTTTCTGAATGTAGGCCAAGACAAAAATTTCCTCTAAAAACATGTTATTAACACAATCAGGCTTCTGTGGAGTTCCATTCGGTATAAATTTCCTTCTTTCTGTTAGCCCATTGTCCCTCTATTAAGCAGGGATCATACTCCGTGAAAAACACAAAGTAGAAAATGCATGTGAAACCACCAGGTAAGGATTCCCAGGATACCTTCTGCCTCCTCTTTGCATCTCCGACAGCGCGACGGGCGGGGAGTGTGCCCCTGCCCCTGCGGGAGCCTGCAAAAGCCCTAGGGCCAGCCCAGAGTCTCGCCCGACTGCCCGCCCCCGGGGGTTCTCTACCAGCGAACAAGCACAACTGTACGCAGCTGTCAAAAGCATCTTAAATATTTCACATGATAATCCTCAAAACGCAGTCGCTCCAAAGTGTCAAGTGACTCTGAAATAAAATACTCACTCTGGCCACATAAGTGAACCTCCGGGCATCCTGGACCGCACTGAAGAAGTCTAAGCGGTTAAAAGCTTCTCCCAAAGTGCAGTAGCCGTGTCTCTGGAAAAACAGACACAAGTGAAAATCTGTCAAATGAGTCATGAGTCAAAATGAGCTAACAGTTAACGTGAATTAGTCTGCGCAATTTCTTTTTTAATTTTGGCAAAGGATATTCGTTTTTATTATGATCTATTCCATATTTAGCTGAAAATAGAGTAAAATTAAAACAATGCTAAATTTAAGTCATTTATGTATAATCAAGACACTACGCATTGACATTTCTACACCACTTAATGACAAGGATAAATATTGATTAAATATTTGTCAATTTCCTTTGTTGGCATGCATTTGGGGGAGGACAAAATTAAGCCTAAAATCATAAAATAACTGGATGTATTCTACGCTGTGCAACTACAAATACATAAATCATGCTTGGCCACTATGAAGAAGCATCTGCTATAAACTACACGTTGGAATTCGATTCCTCTGCGGGGAGTCCCGTGTGCCTGCAGGCCTGGACGTACGCCCAGCCGCTCAGGATCAAGGCCGAGAGGCACCTGAGTGGGGTGGGGTTCTGAATACCAGCGTGTGGGTGCAAAGGGCTAGAGGTGACGGGACGTGACCGTGGGCAGTGATATGCCCTATATTCCATACTGGTTTGTACAGATCTCTACCCCGGGTTTCAGAAGACATTTTAAACTCGATCTTCTGTATTGGAATACTTAGAACATAAAGAGATCTTCAATGCAGAGTTGTGGGTATAGATAAAGTGGGGAATAATCACAGAAAACATGAGGTGACAAACACGCCTCACATTTCAAACAGAGGACAGGAGAGGGGCCAGAGGGTGAGCTGGAGGGGAAATCCTTAGTCTCTGACAGAAGACGCACCCTGAGGGCTGATTTGGTTTTACACCCAAATCCCAACAACACTCTCAATGTGTGCACAAGCCAACAAGATACACTTATTTAAAACATTCATTATGTATTTTTACTGAATATCCACTAAGTACAAAATATTTTCCTGGGAGCTGTGGAGGAAGCCAAGATTAACTGGCTATCAATCACAACCTGAAATCAATCACAGCCAGTAACTATTCTCTTTCTCAGTGAACAGAATTCCAAACACTGGTGTTCCTTCCAGGCAGTCACCCATCTCACAACAGCCTCTTCTTTGGGGGGAAATAAAATCACACGTTTGAAGCACCCAAGCAGCAAACACCTGGCGGGCCCCAGGTGAGAAGACCAAAGGCGTGATGTGATGCGGAGAGAGATGGGACCAGCTCCAAGTCCTGGCCCTTTCCTGTGCCTGCCTGTGCCGGTTCCCAGGACCCATGCAACACTCTGCAGACTCACCGCAAGTTCCCCCTCTGCCGCGTGTGCAGCCGAAGCTGGACCTCTGTTCTGTAATCAGTGTGGTGACACCCAGCAAATGAAATGTCTAACAGTCTTTCTTTCTTTTTTTAAAAAATAAATTTATTTATTTTATTTATTTATTTTTGGCTGCACTGGGTCTTCACTGCTGCGCGCGGGCTCTCTAGTTGCAGCGAGCAGGGGCTACTCTTTGTTGCAGTGCAAGGGCTTCTCATTGCGGTGGCTTCTCTTGATGCAGAGCACAGGCTCTAGGCGCACAGGCTTCAGTAGTTGTGGCACGCAGGCTCAGTAGTTGTGGCTCGCGGTCTAGAGTACAGGCTCAGTAGTTGTAGTGCACGAGCTTAGTTGCTCCGTGGCATGTGGGATTTTCCCGGACCAGGGCTAGAACCTGTGTCCCCTGCATTGGCAGGTGGATTCTTAACCACTGCACCACCAGGGAAGTCCAAATGTCTAACAGTCTTTCATAAGCTCAAACTAGGTCAGATTTGCCAAACACCTTCCAATGGTGTACTGGAGTGTATGTTACGGGTTAGAGTGGTTTCATACCCATTAACAATGTTAACCATCGCCAAATAGGTCGGATAAATTTTCTATCTCAGAATCTAATCCTTAAGCTTCTAGGAAGCTGGGCTGGTTTCAGAACACCCACTATTAACACTTCTGGAACCCTTAACTTACGCTAACATAATACATGCTAAACAACCGCTCCCTGAATATTTTCCCCCATTGTTGCAAAATAAGGCCAATGCAGAGTTTCTCAGACAACAGATGGAAGCAAGCTTCTCCAGATACCAAGAGAAAAAGGAAACATGCAGAGTTGAGGCGAACAGACCTTTTGCAAAAGAAAGGCGGGCAGGGCTCAACTGCTCTTTGCAGATTCCAGCTTAACTACCAGCACCTTAGCTACGACTCTACAAAATAAATGAGGGGTTTACAAACTGTTCTCACCAACCCAAAACACAGGAGAGCCAAGACACAGCCCTACTAGTACCAGAGGCTCACTATGAACAGCTTTTGGGGAGGGCAGGGGAGGAAATATCAAAGTACCTGGGGGTCCATACTTCTCCTGAAACAGCCCTCCGCTGATTCAGATTCGTACGGGGCACTGACATACACCACACACACAAAACACTGTCTCAAGACCCTCTTATGCTTTCACCTCTTAGAATGTGGACACAGGTGTGATATTGCAAAAGAAACAATTTAATGTAACATCACATATTCAACAGTAACAATACAAAACATACTCTTATTTATAACAGAATACTTACTTCTCTTGTGCTTTCTTTATGGACATAGATCCATTTTTCACGATAAAAACCTAGAATAAAAATTAACTTTGTTTTTAAAAGCTGGTGAATCATTACAAAATGAAGATTTTAAGGAACTTCAACAGTGGCACATGCTAACAAAATTATCTGACATCATATAGATAAGAGATGCTTTGACTTGGCTAAATGCAACCAGAATTGCTTCGTTTCCTAATATCAGTTTAAGAGGTACTGAAACATCTTTACGTGAAAGATGATTTATGACAGTACCACGTCTACGTAACTTGGAAGAAAATAGTGTCACCAAGTAACTGCAGTCGTTTCCAAACACAAATGGTTATAAAAGTACATTTGGTATACACCCTAATAAAAGTTCTCTTCCTCTTTCATGGCCCCGTATGGTGTTCCATTTAAATACACTTTCCAAGTAACTCACATCCCAGAGCTTTGAGGATCACGAGTACATTGTCCATGGCGGCCTCCAGAGGGCGCACGACTGAATTCACTAACGGTCTCAGGGACTCAAGTCTGGGCATCTGCACAGGGGCCCTTTCAGAGCTTCCCCATCCCCGTCCCACCTGCATGGCTCCAGTTTTGACCATGTCTACCTTCTGCTCCGAACCAGCAGCGTCTCCTGCACCAAAGCCCAATGTCAAGGTCCCTAAGGTTCGGCCTCACCGCTTGGGAGTGAATGGACCTGAATTCAGGACTGCTATTCAACATTCAGACACAGAGGCTGTTTTGTAGGTTTTCCTGTCTTTGGTTTCATTGTAGCAAATCTTACTAATGACTTACTCAACTAAATGGCTGAGCTGCAAATATCTGACCACTAAGTCAGTGGGCAACTGTGGATACAGTGCTGCTACGTATATAACTGTATCAGCATTTACGTCATAAGACAGCACTGTCAATGCAATTCAATTTATCAACATATTCAACAAGTAAATATGAAATTATTAATGAAAATGTTCTTACACTGAGTATTTTTGTCATTTCTAAAATGGTCCTTTTTCCTTTTTTTGGATGCATATTCATGCTCTTCATTATTGAATATTTCTTCATCTTCACTATTTAAGATACTGAAATAAAGATACATTTTATTAAAATATTTTTACAGGGGTTTCTTCATCTGGATTTTCTTTGTTAAAAAGAAAAAAGAAATATTTCGTTTGCAATTCAGGAGCCCAGAATAAAAATCATGTTAAATTCTGAAAGCAATCCTTAATTTTCAAAGCAACAAATCATAGGTTTGAAATTACAAGGCTAATGTCTACTTTTTTTGTTTGTTTGTTTGTTTGTTTGTTTTTTGCGGTACGCGGGCTTCTCACTGTTGTGGCCTCTCCCATTGCGGAGCACAGGCTCTGGACGCGCAGGCTCAGCGGCCATGGCTCACGGGCCCAGCCGCTCCGCGGCATGTGGGATCTTCCCAGACCGGGGCACGAACTCGTGTCCCCTGCATCGGCAGGCGGACTCTCAACCACTGCGCCACCAGGGAAGCCCCATGTCTACGTTTTTTGCTTGTTTTGAGAAACCTGAGATTTATCCTGGTTCTTATCAGAATCCTGTATCAGCAAGTGATGCACAAGTTTTAGAATCGCCTAAGGATTTTGAAATGCTCAACCAAGGTAGTTTCAGACTTTAAAACTTATAGTTTTATAGTTTATACTCTGGAAAAAAGTTAATGTGACAACATGATACCTAATACTAATGATTTGCTATATCCCTGACCCAGTGCTGAGTAAACTCAACACTTCTCTTTGTCCCCATACTTCCAAAGACTTAACTGGAACTACTACTGTATTTCCTTACTAAAGCATCAACCAACTAATGCTACCTGTTAAGGCGCTTAACTGAAGCCAGATGAAGTAAAACATTTCTTTTTTCCACTTAAATACATCTAATTCAAAGCTTTCCCATTTTTTTTCTTTTGGATAAAATAAAATCATAAGGTGATAACTAAACAACTTGAACACATTTTTTTAAAAAAATTTCTTCCTTGTAGTAAAAAATAAATAAGACTATGCAAAAAGCAGTCCACCCCCTCAAAACTGAAGATGCACACAATTTTTATTTTCAGCACACTCACAGCTGGATTGTTTTCAGTCTGACAGCAAGCAGGGGCTCTGTGGAGATGAGCTGGCTAGCGGAGGGCCAGGGACTGATACTCAAAGCCGAGGGAGTAACCCTGCTGGCTGCCTCGTCGCCACTCTTTGATAAGAAAATTGTACACAAGCTCCTTCCACTAACCTGTATTCACTTTTAATCAAAACAGCTGATTTTCCCAAATGAATCCATTTATCACCATCAGAATAGACTTAAAGAACACTGGCAATAGTCGTAAATCATGAAGACAAGCAAAAGTGCATTTAGAAAAAACAAACAACTTAACATTCAGTGGCAGGCGTTAAATAATACCAATTCATAGAAATGGGTTGATCCTGGCTGTATCTCACATTGGTTTGTTGTCATTGATTCAAACACTGAAGGTAGAAGATTTCAAATGTGAACAGCTTTTGCAACTACAATCACAAAGGCATCAAGGGAAAGCAGAAGTACACTGCTCTCCAGAAACAGCATCACAGAAAGGAAACCAGGCACCAGGAGAGGAGGGAGCTGCCCGGTATCTCCTGGGAGAGGGAGCTGTGTCCGGCTAGGCCCAGGCAAGCGAGGGGCACTGGGCAAGCGCCCATGTGTGCTCTGCCCTGACTCTGCCCTGGGAGGGCTGGGCCGTCTGAAGGGAGGCAACAGGCCCGGGGACAGACGTACAGGAAGGAAGCACAGACATCTATACATTTCAACCGTATTGACTTACGAAGGCGACACTCTCAGCCCTCCACGCCCACCGCTCGGCACTCCACCAGCACCCCGTCACCCTCTCTTTCAGGAATGTTTTTCTGATAAACCCACCAAAGGTGCATGGCTTCCCCACACCCCATGTCCATTTCCAACCAAGACAAGGATACGTATGGAGAAGAACCATCAAAAACATCTCCTGACATACAGGTAAACAGCAAGGACCTACTGTATAGCATAGGGAACTGTATTCACTATCTTGTAATAACATATAGTGGAAAATAATTAGAAAAAGGATACGTACGGATATATGTGTAACTGAATCAGTCTGCTGTACACCTGAAGCTAACACAATATTGTAAATCAACTATACTTCAATTAAAAAAAAAAAATCTCCTGACAGAAATAACCAAGGGCCAAGAAAAGAAGTTACTCTCTTCTCCTAACTCACGCCTTGAAGTCAGCCTGCGGCTTTTAACACTGTCCAAGGGTGACCTCACCTTTTCCCACCTTAGGATCCTCACCCTAGGGATGACCCATTAGACAACTGGTGACATTTTTCTCAAGAGTCACATAACATGGTCTTAAGCTTCATCCCCAGACCTTTCTCGGGTCAGCACAATACTCTGTGATGGGCTATCACCTTCCAATCATTTCCACCCAATTCTAGGAAATAAGACAAGGGAGGGTAAACCTCCGGGTCTGAAAATGGTTAATCGGCAGTTCGTAACTGTAATGTTGTAAGACAAGTCACAGAAGTTTTGTAATTAGTAAGAAAAATTACCAACATTCGTGAATGATTTACATTTTAATATTTATAAAGGTAATTTGTGCTAATAAAAAAAACCAAAACCAAGTATAAAATGAAAAGTCTCCCTTGCCAATCTCACGCCTGAGAACTGGGTAAATTTTCATTATTTCTATCTTCACTTGTTCTGGTTGCTAATTTTATAATTCAAACCAAACCAAAACAAAAAACCCAGGCACATACCTCTGTTTTGAGCTGCCTGTAAGAGACAAGGAATTAACCTCATTACTACCCTCCCCTCCATTCTGGGTGGCAATTCATCATTCAACGATCATCAACTCATGACCCATCTAACCTCATCTCTCTCTCCACCCATTTTTTGGCCGGGGACTCACTTCAATTATTTTGACATAAATCCCAGACCGGCTATCATTTCAGGTGTAAATGTCTCAGGATGATACTTAGTCCTGCTGTGATCTGTGTAATTAGTGTTTCTTCATGGATGAGTTCTCTGGGGCGTTCCCATCAGCATCCAATATCTCTTAAAGGTGCCCAGAGGGCAGGGACTCCTGCTGGACTAACCCCCAGCTGGGGGATGGGCAGGCACTGCTGCCTGGGTGCCCCTGCCTGGCCCTCAGGGAGAGATGGGGAATAGATGGGCTGTGCTGTTGGCCCGTGTGTATCCCAGGTCTGGAACTGTGGGCACCCCGGCCACCTATGGTGCTGCCCTGACCACATCACTGCTCGGTGCTGGCGTCAGATACCTCCACGGCCTGGGGGAGGGAGGGATGCCCAGCACGTGTTCTGTTGGTAGCTCCTACTGCATTTCTCAAGTAAATACCCCGTGGCTGTCCCTGGGAGGAGCCCCCTGCTGCAGCCACCTCCTTGGCAATACCATCCCACACTCTCCCCACCCCACACTCTCCCACTGGGAAGCCCTTCGGCTACAGACCACGCAAGCGTGTCTCACAGACTCCTTACCCTTTCGGGTGCACCAAGACACTGAGAGTTGCGCCCCCCATTTTCTCTCAAGTACAATGTATATTTACAGTATTTAAGATAATATATACCTTTTTTTAATCATTTCTAGGATTTTGCATAGGAGGGGAAACTGCAGCATCCATCCCCACCCAATTGCTTGAAATCAGAATCTTAAAAACTGTACTAAACCAGAAATATTTATTACTGCCTTGGGTTAAATAGTGGCCCCCTCAAATATGTTTAAGTCCTAACCCCTGGAACTTGTGAATATGAAGGTCTTTGCAGATATAATTACATGAAGGATCTCAAGACAGAATCATCCTGGATTAACCAGATGGGCCCTAAACCTTATATGGGGAGAGGCCACACAGGAGAGACACGGGGGGATGGCGGGTGACAGCAGCCAAGGGACAACAGCCGAGTGACAGCAGAGGCAGAGACTGGAGCTGAAGGACAGCGAGCATTGCTGGCAACCCCAGAAGCTAGAAATTCTCCCAAAGAGCCTCCAGAAGGGACCACCCCTGCTGACACCTGCATTTCGGACTTCTGGCCTCCACACTGCAAGGAAAAAATTTCTGTTGTCTTATACCACTGGGTTTTCAGTATGGCAACCCTAGAAAACTAATACAATTCTCTATCTTCTTAAATTACTTCAGTTGGTATTGCTCTTGAAAGCACATATGGGCTATCAATTCTACCATACAAATAGAGGAGACTCTGGGAAGAAAAACTCAGCGAAATGAAATATTTAACATGCCAAAGTAAACATTACAAACAAAATGTGATCATTTTACCAAAAAACAAAACAGAGGAACCCCTCAGACACAGTCACCAGTAACTGACTGCCAAGCTGACTTCCACGGGCGTTTCTCTCAGTGAAAGAAACTTCTCTCCCAGCAGGGCCACAGTCTCTGCTCTAACAGTCCCAGGTTACTGTTTTCAGTTGTATGTCGGTCACCTATTAAACTTAGCTTTTTATCCTCACATTACCCACAAAGGGTCAGGGTTACATTACTTTCTCCTGCTGGCCAAATGTTCACGTTTGTTTTCCCGATATAAAGTCACTTTTGCATCAGTGTATTATTAGCCTCTCTCGCAAAAAAGATATTAAAAAAAAGGTCCAATTTTTTTAAGTTAAAAAAAATGCAAAACCTGTCTGGTTTTAGCATTAGCACTTCTGTCCTAAACATCTCATGTGACATGCTTAAGGAATCTGATGCAGACATGATGCATGAAGGGAGCAGCAGGCAGATGGCAGGATGGGATACTGAAGACCAAGGTGGACAGCGGCCCAGGCAGCCCCATGGCTCTGCCAGCGGGAGAAGCAGTGGACACCCCCATGCAACTTGACGAGGGGAACACCGTCTTCCAGAGGTTCCAGAGGGAGCTCTCTTGGAGAAGGGCCATGTGAGAAGTCCAACCACAGCAGCTGCAGACTCCATGAGAGAGAGCCGGGAAGGCACGAGGGCATAGCGGCCACCCTCTGCATTCCACCGACGCCCCGCAGGCGTGCTCTGACGGCTTGCCTCCAACCTGCTGCCTTGCCTGAATGACAGACCCACCGAGCACCTCATGACGGTCACGTGCACGTCCATAACGTGAGAAAGACACAAAGACCTGACAGCAGTTCTGTAGGAGGAATCACAGGCCAGGAATGGAATGGGTTCGGGTGACATAGTTAACATACTCAAGTGAGTCAAGGATTTATCATTTAGATAAACCCAGTCTTAAAGGTAAAGGTCGCAACAAACGTTATGAATGTGCATGAACAGAGAAGTACGGCAACCAGGAAATTAGTGGAGAATCCACTACAGAATGAGCTCGGGAGGCCACCAGGACTAGAGAGGCAAAGGCAAGAAGGCTGGTGTTAAACAAGTAACATGTATGTACTTGTAGAATTACATGTTTCTACACGTACACGAAGGGTCCATGATGACAGAAAAGACACAGCAAGTGATGGCTATAAGACACATAGCAGAGAACAATGACTAACAAGGTAGGGGAGGGCAGGGGAGACAGGTCAGCAGCTAACTGCAATATTACACACTGTACGGAGCCAACAGTCAGTGTTCAAAAAGAAGAAACCAAGGATACTACACAAAGGTATTAGCGTAAAGGTGAAAATAAGAGGTAAAAAACTTCCTAAATATCAAAAGAGTAAAAGCAAATAAAACACAAGAGGCCAGACTCTCTGTTGTGTGTATGAGAGAGGTGAACATAAATAGACAGACAGATACAGATGCAAACGTGTACTGTACATCCAAAACATTAATTTCAGGGAACTGAGGCCAAACGGAGCAGTAAGCCTGAAGGGGGTTGGCTCACTTTTAAAGGAAAAGTGTTTGGGGTTGGCTCACAAAGCAAAACAAACACCATACCGAATATGCATACATATAAAAGGATGCGGAAGTACACATCAGCATGTACAGGACCCAGGAAAGACAAGTGTGACAGGAAACTTTACAGCATTAAATACATATATCGATAAAAAAGTAAATAATATAAACATACAACTTGAAAGCTAGAAAAAGAGTAAGTGAACAAAAAGACAGAATTGTTAAAGATAAAAACAGGTGGGGCCTTCCCTGGTGGTCCAGTGTCTAAGGCTCCACGCTCCCAGTGCAGGGGGCCCGGGTTCAATCTCTGCTCAGGGAACTAGATCCCACATGCTGTAACTAAAAGATCCTGTGTGCCGTAACTGAAAGATCCTGTGTGCCGTAACTGAAAGATCCTGTGTGCCGTAACTAAAAGATCCTGTGTGCCGTAACTAAAAGATCCTGTATGCTGCATCTAAGACCCAGCGCAGCCAAATAAATTTTTTAAAAAAAGATAAAACAGGTATTAATAAATAGTAAAAGAATAGAACTGAAAAATAAGCCCCAAAGCTGGTTCACTGGACAAAACAAACCAGCAAGATAAACCACTCGATATCTTATCAGACAAAACAGAGAAAGTACACTATATAAAATTAATGACAAGAAGAAAATTACAAACACAGACAGGAAATTTTAAAAATTGTAAAAGGCTATTTTGTAAAACTCTTTGTAAATAAATGGGAAGAAATGAAACAAGTTTTTTAAAAATATAAATTTAACCAATAAAAAAATACCAGATTTTCCCCTTAGAGCTAGTTAAATACAAAGTTCATTTAAGAAGAAAGCGAGGAAGAATTAGGAGACAATTCAGAACAAGAACAGCAGTGGGAGAAGTCTAGTCCTACCTGATATTAAAACAAATTATAAAGCCTCATGAAAACTGCCTCTGGTCCAGTTCAAGATGGTGACAAAGGAGGACCCCAAACTCACCTCCTCGCAGACACACGGAATTGACAGCTACATATGGAACAATTTTCCCTGGGGAAAACCCCCAAACCAGCAGAGCACCCCTACACATCAGCTGAACAAGAAAACAACACATTTAAGTGGGTAGGAGAGGCCCTGACACATCTCACCACAAACCTCAGCCCCGAGGGGCTGCCCAGAGTCGGGAGGGAACTCCCAGCCTGGAGCTTCTCTCTGAGGAGGGACGTGAACCCACATCAGCACCCCAACTTTTAAGACCTGCACCTGAGAGACAAGCCCCCAGACATCCAGTGAGAGCTCTCCACCAGCTGCCTCCAGAACACAGTACAGTGACCTCAGCCCAAAATGCACCAGCCTCCCTGTGAAAGAGGCCTGTCAGTTTACCTTCAGCTATGGCCGGAGGGGCAGGGTGCTAATGAAATACTCATCTGGGGGCTGACTGCAACCCTCTCTAGAGACAGGAGCCTGGCAGGTGGCACATTCATACTCTCTCCCTGCCCCACTGTGGGTCATCAGCATCTCTGAGTGAGGAACAATGCACACATCTGGTACGCGGACTGTCATGGCTGCTGCCCAGAGAACCCAACCCTTGATAGCCTGGCTCTGGTGGCCAGTGGCGCTGTGTTCATGGGTTCAACAGGACAATAGCAGAGAAGGAAACCATTCTTAACTGGCTACCCCAGGGCTCAACTCAGAGGAAACCGACAGAAAAGCCCACCTCCCAGTCTTCCCCTGAGAGGTATATGTGCATACTTCCAAAGCTGCTGCCTCAGGGTCTGGCTTCCAATCCAGCTTGAATCTAGGTAACAACTGATATACTCCCCTTTGCGACACTGACAGGTCTTGGCACACCCTCAACTACTGAGAGAGACTAAAAATAAAGTAGGCTGATTGGACAATCACAGAGGTTTGAGAGACAACCAAGAGCTGGGGCAGGGTTGAACAGTAAGGCTCATCTCCTACACCAGGCCACTCCTTCAAGACTGGAGGAGGTGGCTGTTTTATCTAATGCACAGAAACCAACACAGAGAGTCAAGGAAAATGAAGAAACAGAGGACTATGTTCCAAATGAAAGAACGAGATAAAACCTCAGGGAAAAAAACCTTAATAAAATGGAAATAAGTAATTTACCTGATAAAGGGTTCAAAATAATGGTCATGAAGATGCTCACTGAGCTCTGGAGAAGGATAAATGATGAACAAAATAAGAATTTCAACAAAGAGATAGAAAATATAGGAGTACCTAATAGATGTCACAAAGCAGAAGAATACAATAACTGAACTGAAAAATACAACAGAGGGGTTTCAAAGCAGACTAAATGAAGCAGAAGAAAATATCAGTGACTCAAAGACAGGGAGTGGAACTCACCCAATCAGAGCAGCCAAAAGAAAAAAGAATGAAGATACCTTAAGGCATTCTGGGACAACATCAAGCAGACCAACATTCACATTACAGGGGTCCCAGAGAAGAAGAGAGAAAGAGGCAGAAAACTTACTTGAAAAAATAATGGCTGAAAACTTCCCTAACCTGGAGAAAGAAACACACATTCAGATCCAGGAAGCTCAGAGAGTTCCATATAAGATGAACCCAAAGAAAGCCACACCAAGATACATTATAATTAAAGTGTCAAAAGTTAAAAACAAGAGAAGAGTCTTAAAAGCAGCAAGAGAAAAACAATTCCTTACATACAAGGGAATCTCCATAAGAATATCAGCAGATTTTTCAGTAGCAACTCTGTAGGCCAGAAGGGAGTGGAACAATATAGTCAAAGTGCTGAAAAAAAAAAACAAAAAAAAACTACCAACCAAGAATACTCTACTCAGTAAACTGTCCTTCAGAATTGAGAAGAAATAAAGAATTTTCCAGAGAAGCAAAAGTTAAAGGAGTTCATTATGACTAGAACAGCCCTACAAGAAATATTAAAGGGATGCCTTTAAGCTGAAATGAAAGGGTGCTAAATACAAAGAGGGAAACATGAAAGTACAAATCTCACTTGTAAAGGTAAAAATATAGTAAAATTAAGAATAATCTAATGTAAAGGCAGTGGGTTAATCACTCATAAAGACAGTATACAGGTTAAAAAACAAAAATATTAGTAGTAAAAATAACTATGACTACAATAATTTGTTAATGGATACACAACATAGAAAGATGTAAATCAACACCAAAAATATAAAACGTGGAGGGAGAGTAAAAATGTCGCTTTAGAATGCATTCAAAACATAAGATGTTATCAACTTAAAACAGACTATTACAAATACAAGTTGTTTTATGTAAGGCTTGTGGTAACCACAAAGCAAAAATCTATAGTAGATACACAAAAGATAAAGACACAGGGAACTAAGCATACCACTAAAGAAAGTCATCAAACCACAAAGGAAGTAAACAAGAGAAGAAGAAAGGAACAAAGGAATTACAAAACAGCCAGAAATTAACAAAATGGCAAGAAGTACATACCAATCAATATTTACATTAAATGTAAATGGACTAAATTCTCCAATTGAAAGAGTGGCTGCATGGATTAAAAAAACAAGACCAATATATATGCTGCCTACAAGACACTCACTTCAGATGCAAGGACACACTAAGACTGAAAGTGAAGGAGTGGAAAAAGATAGTCCAGGCAAATGAAAACCAAAAGAAAACTGGGGTAGGTAAACTTACATCAGAAATAGACAAAATAGACTTTAAGACAAAGACTCTAATAAGAGACAAAGGAGGTCATTATATAATGATAAGCAGATCAACCCAACAAGAGGATATAACATTTGTAAACAGAGGAGCACCTAAATAAATAAAGCAAATATTAACAGACCTAAAAGGAGAAATAGACAGCAATACAACAATAGGAGGTGACTTAAATGACATATTAGACCACATGGACTTAACAGACATATATAGAACATTCCATCCAAAAACAAGAGAATACACATTCTTCTCAAGAGGACAGGAAACATTCTCCAGGATGGATCATATTATAAGGCCACAAAACAAGTCTCAATAAATTTTAAAAAGACTGAAATCATATCAAGCACATTTCTGACCCTGATGATATGAAACAAGAAAGCAATTACAAGACAAAGACTGGAAAATGCACAAATATGTGTAGATTAAACACATGTTAATGAACAACCAATGGGCCAAAGAAGAATTCAAAGGAGAAATCAAAAAAATACCTTGAGACAAATGAAAATGGAAATACAACATACCAAAACTTAGGGTATACAGCAAAAGCAATTCTCAGAGGAAAGTTCATAGTGATAAATGCCTACACCAAGAAACAAAAGAAATCTTAAATAATGTAACTTTATATTTCAAGGAACTAGAAAAGAAGAACAAAGCCTAAAAACAATGGAAAAGGGCTTCCCTAGTGGCACAGTGGTTGAGAGTCCGCCTGCCGATGCAGGGGACACGGGTTCGTGCCCCGGTCCAGGAAGATCCCACATGCCATGGAGCGGCTGGGCCCGTGAGCCATGGCCGCTGAGCCTGCGCGTCTGGAGCCTGTGCTCTGCAACAGGAGAGGCCACAACAGTGAGAGGCCCAGGTACCGCAAAGACAAAAAAAAAAAAAAAAAAACCACAATGGAAAAAATAGTAGGAAGACAATGGAAAAGATCAATGAAACTAAGAGCTGGTTCTCTGAAAAGATAAACAAAATTGACAAACATTTAGCAAGACTCACCAAGGAGAAAAGAGAGAGGACTCAGAGTCAGAAATGAAAGAGGAGACATCACAGCTCACACCACTGCAATAAAGGATCTTAAGAGACTACTATGAACAATTATATGCCAACACATTGGACAACCCTGAAGAAATGGTTAAGTTCCCAGAAACTCACAACCTACCAAGACTAAATAATGAGGAAAGAGAACATCTGAACAGACTGATTAAGAGTAAGGAGATTGAATCAGTAACCAAAAACCTCCCAACAAACAAAAGTCCAGGACCAGAGAGCTTCACTAGTGAATTCTAACAAACATTTAAAGAATAATTAATACCAATCCTTTTCAAAGTCTTCCAAAAAAATCAAAGAGGAGGGAACACTTCCCAAAGTCATTTTGTGAGGCCAGCATTACCCTGATACCAAAACCATACAAGCAAACCACAAGAAAATTACAGGCCAGTATCAATGATGAACACAGATGCAAAAATCCTCAACAAAACACTAGCAAATTGAATTCAACAATACATTAAAAGGGTCATATACCATAACCAAGTGAGATTTATTCTAGGGATGCAAGGACGGTTCAACATCTGCAAATTAAACAATGTAAGACACCACATTAACAAAATGAAGTAAAAAAAAAATCATATGCTCGCTCAATAGAAGCAAAAAAAGCATTTGTCAAAATTCAACATCCATTTACAATAAAACTCTCAATAAAGAGGGTATAGAGGGAACGTACCTTACCATAATAAAGGCCATATATGATAAGCCCACAGCTATCATCATGCTCAGTGGTGAAAAGCTGAAAAGGGGAGTTCCGTTTGCTCCACATCTGCATCACCATTTATTGTCAGCCTTTTTAATTTCAGCTATTCTGGTGGGTGGATAGTTCTACCTCACTGTGGCTTTTTTAAAAGCCTTTATTTTTTAGAGCAGTTTTAGGTTTACAACAAAACCAAGAAGAAGGTGCACATCACTGGGGTTTTAATTTAGTTTCCTTGATAACTAAAGATTTGAACTTTTATCTTACTGGCCATTTGCATGTTTGTCCAAGTCATTCTCCCAGCTGCTAATTGAGTTGCTTGTCTCTTTACTAAGTTGCCAAAATCCTGGAAGAAAAGCTGTCAGTGTAACAGCTGAGTTCAATCAGGACACAGAAGCCACATCAATTATTTTAACTGAGAAACTTAAAATGAAAATGTACAAATATATACAAAACATTGTTAACTAGGTAACCTAAAAGCCGAAAAGAACACTGAAGCATTCCAGAGGTAGTGACTGCAAACAGCTGTCACCACACTGCACTGGGAGAGCGAAGGGCACAGGCTGGAAGCAGCAGGAGGAAGCACTGTTGGCTGGTGCTGGAGTCTGAGCTCAGATGAGAAGCCTCGAGGGCCTGGGATCCACCTGCGGGGTGGGGTGGGGGCACCAGCATCTGGTGTTGAAGGGACACGATAAGCCAGGTCTGCAAATGTCAGAAAAGCTGGGAGGGACAGTCCAGTGCTGCCAACCTGGGGGGACAGGTACAGAAAGGCCCCGGCAGCAGCTGCCCCAGTCCCACCCCACAGGCCCCGTGGCACCCTCCCCAGGCAGGGCCTAGCAGGGCCCACCGGCTGCAGCGTCACAGGGAGGTGTGAGCAGGTAGAACGGAGCCCAGAAAACAGCTTAGTGACAGCTTACAAAACACGACACTTTCTCCCGGTCACTGGCTTGCCTGTTGATGTTCTCAATGGTGACTTTTTAAAGCAACTTTCAAAGATCGGTTTAGACTTCAAGAAGAGTTGCAGCAATAGTACAAACTCCCCTCCCCCAGCTTCCCCACCATCTCACATGAATGCAGAACGGCAACCAAAGCCAGGAGTGGATGCTGGCACAGTACCGCTGACTCGCCCACAGACCTGTGTCTCGCCAGCCTCCCGCTGGTGCCCTTCGCTGTTCCAGGACCCCATCCGGACCTATGCGATCAGGGTACACGCTGCCCCTGTGTCTTGCTCCTGGTCACGTCACCTGGATCATTCGGTTAAGGTGGGATCTGCCAGGGTTCTCAACTGTAAAGCTACTGTTTTCTCTTTGTGAATTCATAGATATTTTGGAGGACGCTTTGCAAATATTGTTCTTCCTTAACATCTCACCCACTAATCTCAGCATCTATCAGTGGACTCTGCCTGCAGCCATCATTATTGTGGTGTCCTAATGGTGACACTCTACTTCCCTATTCCTTCCACATTCACTAACTGGAATTATTGTGTCAGGAAGAGCTGTCCCTTCTTCCCCACTAATTCATGTGTTATATCCCCATAAACTCAGGGGTATTTATCTTCTCCTTTGAGTTATAATCCAATACCACCATTATTTGCTTTTTCCTCAAATGGCTCCAGCTTTGGCCACTGGACTGCTTTCAGGTTGGCCTCTGCCCTTTTGACATCTGACATATTCCCATCCGCACCCCCCCCTTTTTTTTTTAAGTATTTCCTTACTTTTGGACACCACAAGATGCTCTAGGCTCAGCTTATATTTCCGTACCCCAGCTCTGGAATCAACCACTTCCCCAGGAACCCTTCAAAACAAAGATCCTGGTGTTCAGTCTGCTCATTGCTACTGGGGCACCACCGCTCTTGGCCTCCCAGAAGACAGAACTGGGGAACATGTTATATCAATGCACCTACACACTGATCCCTATCTACCCACCCACCCACCCACAAGAGCAACAACCGCTTGAGTAACACTGACACCACCACCACCAATCCAGCACCACAAGGTACAGTCTAGCATGATTTTGTGACTTCCTTCTCCAAAGTGAGAGATCTGGCTGTCATTATCTGCATTTATTTACTCACTCTGCTTAACCCTAGTATACATGATAAAGTAGTTTCAGAATTGCTAACCCACACCCTGGGGCATGAGAAGCACATTTACCACCTAGAGTGTCTGTCTATAGCCTGACAATATCCTGTCAACATGGTTTTCCCAAGTTCCCAGGTCAGCTCCTTTCTTCCACACCCACCTCAGTGTGGTTATGGGGTTCGTCTGTAACACAATCACATCCATCTGTCACAGTTTACATCATTTGGGTGAGCAGCTCCCCGTCACACACATCCTGGTTGGTTTTTTTTTTTTTTTTTTAAAGATTTACACAGAGCAAAATTTGCTTTTCGTGCTGCACAACTCTATGGGTTTTGACGAATGCAGAGTCGTAAAGGGACTGGCGCCTTCCCTACAGGGCAGCTCTACCACTCCCCAAAAAGCCTCCTGCCATCTGTGTAATCAACTCCTTCCCCTACCTCTAGACCCCTCGCATCCACTGGCCTGTTTTTCACCTCTTTTTCCAGAAGGCCATATAAATGGAATCACACAATATGAAGCCTCTTGGGTTTAGTTTTTCTCACTAAGCAAGATGAAACTAAGATTCATCACGTTGTGTCAATCAATGGTTCGTTCCTTTCGCTCCTGAGTGGCCCTCCCCTGGAGAGCTGAAGAGCATGGGTGGTGTCCAAGCTTTGGCAATTACTGGAAAAAAGCTGCTATTAACGTTCACATACAGGTACTGTGTAAACATAAGCTTCCATTTTCCTTGGGTAAATACCTAGGACTGAGATGCTGGGTCATACGGCAGCTATATGTTTAACTTAATAAGAAAGTACCACACTAGTCAGCAAAGTGGCTGTGCCATTCTACACTCCCATCAAGCTTACGAGAGGACATTCTTGCCAGCACTCGGCACTGCCCTCACCAGCACCTGTAACGTTCTGTTGTTTGTTAACTGTAGCCGCTGTGGTAGGTGTGTCATGGCACCTTAGCTGGAAGGTGAACACTTTCTCCACACTTCTGTCTAGGCCACGTCGGCTGTCTCACTCCCCTGGAACTTCCGGTACGTTTCTAGCTGGTCTGCTGCTGACCCCTCATTGCACTGTGATCTCAGGCACACCGCGACGTGTGTCTTCCCAGATTGCCTGCACTTCCCTGCTGACTAATGACGTTGAGCTTATTCTTCTCTGCCCAGATTTACTTCCAAGAAATAAAAAATGGGGGAAAAGGATGAGCAGTGTGGTCAGATGAACATACACTGACAGCAGGAGCAGAAATAGATACCACCTCATTGGAAAATGGAAGGTGGGCCTGCCCGTGACCCAGCAGCTCCACTTCCAGGCACGAGCCCTGAGGATCTCGCGCATGCACAGGAAGGTACACGGTCAGACTCCACTGTCATCAGACGAACGGCCACCCTCCCAGCTGCGCAGGCTGAACACCTGCCTGCCTTTGCCGACGCCCCCCTCATTGCCCACCCACTCCACCTCTCAGCAACCTACCAGCTCCACTTGCAAAACATCTGAATCTGAGTACTTCTCATTACCCGCCACCTCCATCCTCTCTGAGCCACAGTCATTTCCCACTTGGGTCATTACACAGGCTCTTAGGAATGAGTCTATCTGCTCTGCCTCACGTCTCTGCAGCCCATTTCCAACAAAAAAGCCAGAAGGAGCCTGTTAAAACACAAACCTGAACAAAAGCCCCCTCTCTCTGCTCCAAACCACTGACCTGTCTAGCTCTGAGAAAACCCATCTGGCCCTTCATGACCGGCCATGGCCACGCTGGCATCTGGTCCCCTGCTGCCCTTCATCCCACCCACCTTGCTGTCCCCGCTGCTCCCGAGTTCATGACACCTGCCTCGGGGTCTCTGCTCTCCCTTCCCCACCTGGGCCGCCCTCTTGGTGCCCAAGGTGTCATTCAGCTGACCCTTCTCAGAGAGGCCCCCCCGCGACACTTCCATGTACCACCCCCACCCCAACCGTCTTCCCTCCCACCCCAGGTTTTTTCCTTCACAGCACTTAAGACATGGAACAGACCACATGGAGCTCCTTTTGTCCTTTGTCTGACTGTCCCACTAGAATGCAAGCTCCTCCAGGCATGGGTTTTGCCTCTTTCTGTTTACTGCTGGATCCCAGCACTGGGAATACACAGTAAATGCCTGACATACGGTATAGACTGAGCACATACAACAGCACGTGTAATCACAAAACCAGAGGCATCTCAGGTCTGGCTCATGGAGGGATTTATCTACACACCAAAGGAGCACAGGCAGGACTCAGGCTCCTTCTGTTTCCAAGGAGCCCCCTCTGGAGAGGAGGGGACAGCCACATCCTTTCTGTGGACAAGCAAAGCAAAGTCACCTTCTCCTGGTCCCTCACTGTGAAGGGTCTGGAGTAAGCACTGGGCTGGGAAGACCAACACTCTCTCCGTTCACAGAAGGTAATTAATAAAAACATCTCTGATCCACACATCTTTGTGTGTTCTGGATGAAGCTGATAAAGATTCAGGATGAACTTAATAAAGATGAAAACTAAAAGTCCAACTGCCAGGGTCTGAGAACAATTCATTTACAACGGTCCCATCACATTCCCTGGCAGGGAGTGAGTGAGTTGCCCACGGTCCCATCCTGTTTGTAAAGTTTATGTAAGGTTGGTAATTACATATACCATTTGTATAAAGAGAAGGCACCCAGACTTGCAAGGCACCTGGATGGGAGCAAGGTGTCTTCACTCCACCTGTGGTGGAGAGTCCACGGCTGCTGTGACACAGCCTCTGTCCCTGTGAGGACACCCACACAGAGAGGCCTCTGCCAGCACCACTTATATTTCAAAGGATTTTCAAATAAGTGTGAATAGGAGTGGGTGAGTGGGAGTGTCTGTGGGGAAGGGGGGAAGGGAGACAGGAGAACATGGAGTTTATCATGCAAAGAAAATAGGTCTTGATTGTATTTCTCTAATTCTATGAATATACGAGAAAAAAGTATTCTTCGATATTCACAACATGTTTGGAATGAGGGGAAATAAAGAATACATGAGGAAAAAAACACATGCAAATTCCTTAGTGTAGAAGTAGCAGTAACATTCTATTTCATGCATTACAGCTTTTTTTAAACTGACATTTTAGAATTCAGAATGGCAGAGAAATGCCACAATATAAATTCAACGAACACTGTGTGTTATCCTTCCTATAATCTTAAATATAAAATTAATTTCTGCTTTAAATACCACAAACCCCAATCTCCAGTCTAAAGGTACCAAATTCCTAACAGAAAAACAGATGACCTGTCAGTTCGAAATACACAGCTGATAGTTACGCAAATGTGAGATAAACACATGCAGTAAAATGGATGACTAGACCCGTGACACTTTGGAGGAAGAGGTCTGCAGACCTCCCCAGTCCTCCAAATGCTCAAATATACTTGTGACGGGGATCGCGGGTGAGCACACCATGGCCACGCGGGCCGGCTCCTGCATCCATGCAATCTCTACTTTCATCTGGAGAAAGACCACAACCCCCAGCCTGCCCTGCAGCTCCCACTCCGGCCGGTGAGGTTTGGCACAGGTACCCTCCTCCTCTACCTTGCCAAGCACAACGCGGAGGTGGGGGCAGAACTCCACCCTGAACCCCGCCGACGAGGCTACCCTCTGGGGACGGCAGAGCTAAAGGCCACCTCACCAACTCAGGCCTCTGACAGAGAAGACTATACTCCTGTCTCGCGCAAGCCACTGTCACCATGGGCCTCTGACGCAGGCCACCAAAACTACATCTTTTAATTCCTTCAGGTTCCTCAGCTGTAATGGGAGGTTAATAAAAATAATACCTATCTCTCGGACTACTGTAAGGGTTAAACGTCTCAAATGAAAAAGAAGACGGCAGCATCTGTGCGTGGGCACTAGGTGATCTACCAGGCTCAGACTTTGGCTAGTAACTTGTTTCCTTACACCAGCCTTGTGCAGGTGCCGGGGGGGACTCCCAGCCAAGCAGTAAGTCATGGGCTCCAACAGGTGAAGCCGTAAGAGTCAGGCGGGGACGGTGTGGCTCTGCTGAGCTGCGACTCACGTGCCGTGGCTGGCGCCACACCGGTCATTCTCTCCTTCAAGTCCCTCACTCCAGGGTTCACATCTTTTCCAGCCGTCTTCTGTTTTAATCCAGCTCCATCCAGGAGATCTCCAGTCCTGGCCCAAAAATGGCATAGCTCTCCTATAATTTAGGTTAAAAATGTATGTGTAATTGATGTAAGTTTCTTTTCATTTAGAACATTTATTCGTTAACTTTAATGAATACAATTCTTAATATTTAAATGTCTGCACGTGCCTTACATGCCAGCTAGACACTGAGGTGAAACACTGAAGGTGGCACAGGACTTCAGTTGTACTAAAATAAGATGGATGGGGACTGGTGGATTTATTAGCCCAACCCTGCACGTGTCATGAAAGGTTTCCCAGAGGTGACATCTCAGCTCATGCCTGAAGAACAAGCAGTCAGGGAGTGAGGAAGAAAAGGAATATGACACCGAACAGAAAACTCATGCCAGAAATTAGAAGCAACAGAACATGAAACACTGATGCTCAGCCCTGTACGCAGTCCAGTCTGCCTGAGGCTGACCATGTAAGGGGGGAGTGGGGAGTGGCTGGAAGTGAGAATGGAGAGGCCACTGGGGGCAAACAAAGTCAAAGGAGCGGGACTGCACTCTGAGGACACCAAGCGGCCGAGAAAGGAAGCTCCACTCCGCAGGGAGACAGTTCAACCAGACCTGAGCTTCACAAAGACCTCAGGGCTACTCGGTCTCTGCCAGCGCCTAGTGCCTTCCTAGTAATAAATGCTGTCTGAAATTACTTACATGGCTACAGTCTGCCTTCCTCAAGAAAACGCAATGTCTTGTTCAACTCTGTATCCCAACACTTGCAACGATGCCCGGCGCACAAGGGTAGCTCAACAATCACTGAATGAATGGCTCAGAGGGGAGGGTAAGGCTGGAGAGCAAGGCAGGAAAACCGCCAGCATCTAGACTGTACAGACAGAGACCAGACGGCGCGGGGACAGAAGAAAGCCAAGGGGCCAGCTTCAAGGGTCGCTGACATTGAAGGGACAAGCAGGTGAAGACGAGCCGCGAGAAAGGACACCGAACAGGAAGAGCCACGGACGTAGGGGAAGTGGGAAGGCAAGAGAAGAATGGGTTTAAGAAAGAAATGATCAACAGAGAGGACAGTGTTATAAAGAAGCCAGTACGGTAAGAATTAAAAAGTATACATCGTGTTTAGCTACAAAAAGGTAGTTGATGACTCAACAAAAAGTTTCCATAGAGTAATGTGTTATATTAATCTCATGTCCGACGACGTAGATTTGGGATATTTCACTAATGTGGAAGTATCATATCACATCATATCATAGAGTACACAAGAGATGAAAGTGTTCAAATACCATCTCCCAAATATATTTAATGTAACTAACAAAAAATAGGTCATTAAATAGGCATTTATACTGGCTTAGAAGAGACAAAAAAATTTCTGAGGGAAATTATAGCTCTTCAACAATATTCCTGTGTCAACTACAAGTGCTCAACATGAAACGTATGATGAAGTAATTTTCCTTTGTACCAAGAGGATCTCAAAACCTTGCTAAACTAAGTAATAATCAGAACACATCTTTTTCAGTCATATATTGTTTAACTGAAATTCTTTCTTTAGAAGATAATTAAAAATAATTCCTTAAATTTCAAAACTATTTTGATAAGCCTCATCTCACACTCTTGTTTCACAACTACTGATCACCCTAAAATGCAAAAGCCACCACCCATGTCTAGTCCATCCAGATTATTTAAGGTTGTCTCCAATAGCAGGTGTCTGATACTTTTTCATGAAGCTTCAGACAGAAGCCAGGGAATACTTTTACGAAAGAAGGCAAGTACCATGATGTAGTAGATGATGCTTAAACGACAAATTTAGTCTCATAAAACACAAACAAGAGAAGAATGTCTTTGAGGCCCACCTCTGACAATTGCCAAAGTATCTCTCAATATCATATTTAAACTGCGTTTAAAAAAATCAAGTGGCAACTGTGCAGAATATTGCTAATAGGTCAAATACAGTATTACTTCAATGACAAACATATAAACACAGACTAAATGTGTCATTATCTTATGTGTCCCTTCCCTAAGGGTATACCAGTAAACCCTTGAGGAACTAAAAAAACAAATGAAAACCCCCTCCACACACAATATATGTAAGTATATTTAAAATATATTAAAATATATGCAAATGTGCAGTCAAAATGTACAAACCAACAGTCATAAAATAAATAAGCACTAAGGATGTAATGTACAACACGATAATTAACACTGCTGCACATTATATTTGAAAGTTATTAAAACAGTAAATCTTAAGAGTTCTCATCATGAGGAAAAATATTTTTTCTTTTTCTTTAATGTTGTATCTATAGGAGATGATAGATGTTCACTAAACCTACTGTGGTAATCATTTCATGATGTATGCAAGTCAAATCATCAAGTTGTACACCTTAAACTTACATAGTGCTATATGTCAGTTATATCTCAATAAAACCGGGGCAGGGGGGATGTTACGTAGAAAACTGTCCCTTGAAGAATTCTCTGTAACAGGAACAAACTGTAACAACTATAAAATATCTAAAAGAGGTTTTGTTATATATATTTGTTACTACACTGGGATTGTAAATGGCTATTAACAATAATTGTGCAAATATATGTTAACATGAAAAGATATTCACAGTATATTAAGTGAAAGCAAAGCAAGTTTTAGGAAAATATATGTGATACTTCTGTGTATTTCTACATGCAGGCACAAATTTATACATGTGTGTACAGAAAAAAATCTGAAAGCAGATATAGCAAAATGTAAACAGTGAATATCTCTGCATGTTTGAATTTCAAGTGATTTTACATTATTTTTTATTTGAGGCATTTTTATTTTTAATATTTCTTTTATTAGATGAAAATGTATTACCCACGTGACAATTTTTATAGAACACGACTTGCTGATCTGAAAGGCGGAAATGGTGACATTGTTAACCTATATTATTTGATTCCTGATGCAGTTGAAGAATTGTCCCCAGTATGTTTCCTTTTTTCTTTTGTGATCTGTATGCTCACAGATTTTACAAATTTATTTAGTTTTTTTCCTTTCTTGTAGAATTTAGAAGGCTTCATATATTTAAATTAATAAAATTGGTTTCTCATTAAATATATACATATGTATATAAATGTGCATACATGCAATCTTGTAATATGAGTACTAAATGAGTGGTAAAGAGAGAATAACTAAAAGAAACTCAGAGTAAAAGCAAACCACCTGGGAAACCTCTGAAGAGAAACTAGGACATGAGCTTGGCCTTAAAGCATGGTTAGATCTTAAGTGAATGAAGAAAGGAAAAAAATACCAATCACAGCATAGGTGGGTGAAAAAAATGAAGACAGGAATACATGTGACATGTTTGAGAATAAGCGGAATAGGCTGGCTGAAATAGAGAACAGATTGGAAAGGGGACTAGGAGAACGCAGAATATCAAAATTGTTTGGACTTTATTCTCTAAATAATTTAAAGTGTTTGAGCAATCCAGCAATGTGAGCAGTGCTATTTTCACAATAATTTGCCAGGGTGTGAAGGACAGACTGAAGGGGAGAACAGAGGCAGAAAGAACAACTACTTAACAGAAACTTCTTACCAACACCTCAGATAACAAGATATTTTAAGACTTGATGACACACACTGTACTTGCCTATTTAGACACCATGCCCACTCACCACTTAATGCACTTATATTCAGGCCTCACAAGCAATCCCTATAACATTTACACTAAGTTTCTGCAGTAAAGTTAAGAGTCAGCTAGGGGTTTCCTGTAAGATAATTGATCCTTTACAACTACCAAAACCCTACAGATCATTCATATTGACTTTAACAACTCTGTGAGAAACAAACATAGTTAGCCTGAATTTTTCAGCTGCTAAGTGTTTATATTTCCATGGGTTGGAAGGAGTGAAATGCAGCTAAATGGACCATGGAAATAAAAATAGTACATTTCCAAGAGTTTTATTTTCAACACAGAGGAAAAGATGTTTCAAAATAAATGTGTGTATTCCATTCCATATAGGTGTATAATCTTTATACTTATGCTTTACACTTGCATATAACTTTTTTTAAAATTGAAGTATAGTTGATTTACAATGTTATGTGAGCTTCAGGTGTACAGTAAAGTGATTCAATTATGTACATTTTTTTCATATTCTTTCCCATCATAGGTTATTATAATATATAACCTTATATAGTACTTATATGTAATCTTTATACTTTATGCTTTAGTTCATGAACTAAAGCAGAGATTCTGGAAGCACAGATATTACAAACAATAACAAAAAAGCCATCAGGGAAAAGAAAAAACACACGAGTTGCAATGTGAAAGGCTTGGGTCTCAAATTTTCAAAAATAGTCCCAGTCTGAAGCATCTAACAAGTCTGCAAATTGAAAAATACTGTTAAACTTTTGGAATGATGACAACCCATCATTTTTTATGGAAATGTATTTATCTGTTCTGCTAAAAGATCTGAATTGCTATCATGTTATAAATTTAATTAAAATCACCTTTGTTTTGATAATTTCCAAATACAAAAATAAGAACTAGAAATTACTCCTGAAAATTATTAAATGTGTAAGAGCAACTACTCAAAAGTGGCTACTCTTGTAAAATAGCTGGTACAATCTGCAATTTTGTGCACATTTCATGCCAACTAATGTCAGAGAGCGTATGGGGCCATCTGCTGTAGATCTTCCCTCAATCTCTATTTTATATGGCAGGACATGGGGGTGAAGCACTGCAGGAGAACAGGGCTTCATGAAGTTCATTTGCCAGTGGAAACTCCTGCACAAGACAAGAAATGTCTTTCCTTCAACAAGCACACTTTCCGTTAACTAATGATAACGGCAGCAATATTTTCTAGATCTCAGTATGGGTCAGGCATCACCCTAGACAGTTTACCTCTATTATCTCATTGAGTCCTCACACTACCGTATAAGGTAGGAAATGTTGCAATCCGCATTTAAAAGTTTTAAATCTCTATTTTATAGATGAAGAAACGGAGGCAAAAAGTTTGGTGGAGCTGGGATTTACAGTCATGGAATCTCAATTCACAATCCATGCTCTACCACTATATTTTTAAAACAGCAATTCCTGAACACCCTATTAGAAACAGATGTCATAAAACTGCAGGGGTTTTTTTCTTACATTTTTTAGCTTATATGTCATACATCATCAGATATGATCTAAAGTAATGATTGATCTAAATATAAAAACACTAAGACAAGGAAAACATGACAGGAAACAGCTCTAAAAAATCTGAAAAGGTTACATGTATAACAGTACTTACTCTCCTCAGTTACTAAACTGATTTTCAGAACAATAAAGCCTATACCTGTAGAGCAAGAGCTATGGCTATACACATTACAAACAGATAAGAAACAAACAAGTTACAGTGAAAATAAAAGGCACTTTCATATTCAGAGAAAAAAGCTGGCAAAGGAGTTTCTCTTCCAGTATTTCTTATACTGGAAATTTCATCATAAATTTTGAGAAAATAATTTGCATTGTTCTGAGATAAGAATGACTGATCCTCAATTTGATAAGCATTTGGCTTTTTCTATTGCTTTCTCTTCCTTACAAGATTTCCAAATAATTGAGGGTCAAACATGAATAAGGCTTATAAATGGGGAAGAATCTGATCCAGAAAGACCATCAAGAAATGGTAAACCGAGGGTTGAGAATCAGAAATGGGGTTTACTGCAAGAAGGCCTGAGAGATAATCACAGATGCCTCACGGAAATGGAAAACCTTCCCGTAAGAGGGGAAAGTGGAACACGAAAAAATAAGGTAAAACGTGTCTTCTGTGATTTGGGCTGGAGGTAAGGATTTGGAAGAGGTAAGAAAGGAGGGCTCCGCAGGAAAAGGCACGATTCCCCACACTCCTTCAAGATGAGTCCGAGCAGGGCCAGGGCTGGGAGAAGGGTCCAAACGGAGCTTACCGCGAAGAGAAGGACGCAAAATTGAAACGCGTCCGCTCAAGAAAAATAAGAAAGGCAACCGAAGAGGGGCCGGAGCCGGAGCAGAACGGGGGCAGAGGACGGACGCCGGGAGGACTAGGGCAGGTCCGGGCAGGTGCCCGCGCGGGAGGGGCTGGGGAGGACGAGGCCGGAGGGCAGACGCCGGAGACGCCGGGCCGGGGAAGGGTGGTCCGGGAGGCCCCCGGCCGGGGGAGGAGGGGGCCGACCCGGTGGGAGCGGGTTTAGGCGGGGGCGGGAGGGGAGCTGGGCTGCGGGACGCGGAAGGTGGGCGTGGGGTTGAGGACGGGTGGGCCGCGCCGTGTGGCAGGCAGACTGCCTCCGTGCCCACCTGATGCGCGGACGCCCATAGTCCCCACCTAGCGCGCGCGGCGTCCCAGTCCTTACCTGGCGCGCCGACAGTCCGGACCCCACCTGGCGCACTGACAACCCCCAGCCGGCACCTGACGGCGGCCCGTCGGGATTTATTGCCGGAAATCGCCCACCGCCTACCCGGGAGCGCCGCGGGGAAGCCCCGCCCCCAGCCGCGCTGATTGGCCAGCGCGGCTCCGCGCGGCCGTGTTGCTACCCTGATCCCCGAGTCGGCGGCGCGCGCGTGCGCAGTGGGCGTCGCTCCGGCCCCCCCCGTGCCGCTGCCCGCGCGTGCGCAGTGGGTGCGGCCCGTGGGGCTCGTGGGGGAGGCGGGGGCGTTGTCCGGGCGCTGAGAAGCCCCAGGTGCTGAGGGAGCAGAGAAGGTGTAGGTCACCTAGGTCGTGACTGCCGGGCCGACTGCAGACAGACACTCCAATCCGCTCACCCCAGCCTGCTCAGCTTTCCAACTCAACCTGAATTTCGGGAATGCAGCTTCGATTTGCCCCCTATCCCCCTGTGCACCTCATTATCTTGTATACTGAGTTTTAAGGCCCAAGTACTTTGTATTTATAAACGATTTAGCGGGGTTTTCCCAGTTAGGAGACAAGAATGTGGGGTTCCGGAAGGCAGGGTAGGAGCAGGGCCCCCGGTTCTGGCCAGTGCGAGCTCTCGGCCGGGTCGGAGCAGGACCGAGAGGCGTGGGCATTAACTAAGGCCTGAACCACTCTGTGTCTCACTTTCCCCGCAAGTAAAATGGAGCTGGCAGCGGGGCTTACCTCACAGGATCTTTATGAAAATTGAATTAACATGGTCAAACATTCAAAACAGTACCTGGGGTATGGTGAGCAGGACATAAGTATTTGATCTTAGTATTTTTCTTTTTGTAAAGTGTGTAAAATATAGTAGGTATTCATGTTTTAGAAAAATAATTTTGTAAATTATTCCTCATGTGCTTATTACAATAGTGTTCTTTGACTACATGCTTTTAAAATAATGGGAAAGTGATTATGGACAGAGGTCAGCAGTGTTGCTTGCATATCTTCAATGTAAGAACCGCCCCCTTCTTTTCCTAGTTTTAGGTATCGTCCATGGATGAGCGTTCGGTTCTTTCCAATATTTTGCCGTTAAAAATAAATGAGTAATAAATAAATGAGTAGCTGTATGCGTGGGTGGTTTTGGTTTATTTTTTAAATTTGTGGGGTGGTGTGTTTGCGAGTAAATTACTATCATTGGAATTGTTGGGCCAAAGACAAGTGCAAGTGGAGTTGTGGTCGACATTGCCAGGGTGAGAGCCCCGCCGGCACCCCACAGGGCTTAGAGGAGTATGAAGTCTAGACTAATTGGCCAACGTCCACATAGCTCCTCGTGAAGGAGTTCCACTGGCTGGATTGAGAGGAAGCAAAGTGACAGCCATCCGCAGAGAAACGCAGGGGCCCCCCAAGTGGTTCAGGTCAATTCCGTCCAGCAAATATCTCTGAGAGCGCACTTAGCTTTCTGCTTGTAAAGAGGAGCATGTTCATGGGCCTCTAGAAACTTCACCAGTGGAGGAGGAGAAAGCAGCAGAGGGGCAGGAAGATGCTCCGCAAAGACAGGGTGTGGCTGGGCACTGTGGAGCGCCGGGAGTGAGGGGAGAGCCCCTGGGAGGGAGCTTGGAGGTGAGGGGGGAGTTGCCATGGGGCGGGCGCAGCCTCAGGAGCAGTGACCCAGAAGGAGGGGCCTACCTACCAGACTGTGCCAGCGTCCCTTCATCTAACAAGTCTATCAACTGGGATGATGGAGAATTTTGAGTTCTTTATTTTCCTAAAAATAATCCAATTGTGATTCAATCCAAGGATTTGGGGACACTTAAACACATTGTTGCAGCCCCTCCCCAAAGTTGGGGTCTGCTGTAGCGGTGAGCTGGGGCAGTCACTGGTCACAGGCGTGCTGGTGCCTCCATGCCTCACCGGGGGCTTGGGGTGCGGCCAGCACGGGGTCCCCATACGTCCTGAAGGCTGCTACACCGCTGGGGAGTGTGTCCCTGATCCTCTGGAGACAAGCTCAGCTTTGCTCCATCCAGGCTCAGAGAACTGTCTCTTTTTCCATGCTCCACCCTGTCTGGAACACATAAGATGTTTAATGGCATCTTTATACAACACATGAAGACTAATTCTATTTTCTATGCAACGATAATACTGGAGTGCAAAATAAAAACAAAACAAAACCACCCAAACAAAACCCTGTCACCTTGGTGCAGACTTGGTAGAGCAGTAGGTACATTAGGGTGACCACACAGACCACATGCTGGGTACCATGGCAGGTGGTGAGGATGTGAAGTTGAAATCCCTGATTTTCAGGAGCTCACTGTTCGAGGCAGATATAGGATGGCAAATACACAGTGAGAAAATGGGGTGATGGCTATAAAGACGTACAAAATATGGAGAGGCCTGGGGCAAAAGGACCTCTCTGACAGATGCCTCCAGGCCAGCAGGCATCTATGGCCAGGGCAGAAGAGGAGATAGCTTGTGTTTGCTGGCTTCTTTCAGATCTCCTCTCGGTCTTGGGCCTCCTTATCTTTCAAATAGGAATCGGAATAGAATCTTAGGATCCTGAACTAAGAGGTGGCACGTGGTAAGCGTGGGACGGAGGGATGGGAAGGCTGACTGCACAGCCACCTGCAGGCACCTCATCCCTCCACTTTTGAAACTCTGTACTTGCCTGACAAGACATGTCGTCATCAGGCTTCATCCTGAGAGCAGCCAGTTTGCAAGCCCACAACTCCTCACCCAGCTCCAAACCCTCTCTGTTCACCTGGCACAGAGCTGAAGCCGAATCCGGCCTCTGTGGGCAGCATGCCATTAACCGTTAACTTCTCCCACCTGGTGGGGGTCTCAGTACCTGCAAAACAGCTCAAAGATGTTGTTCTGTGTATCCCTTGATGGGGAACCAGGACCCTGCCCCAAGGCTGCTCTATTGTTTCTCTTGAGTCCCCCTCCCTTCCCTAATTAACAACTGCTTGAATCTGCCCCATGGAACTCATGGAAGGTCATGGAGGCTGACTGAAGCCTGTTTCCTATAATCAAAGAAATGGGGACACAGGAAGGATTTTGTGCCCAGGAACCCCACTGGGCCCAGCTCGGTATCAAGGCTGTCTCTAACTCCACTCATGGACATGTTTACATTAATACAGATGCCCCAGCACATTCCACCCTAGGTATTTATCAAAGATAAATGAAAACATGGCCACGAGGAGCGTGTACAATAATGTTCATAGCAGTTTATTCCTTGGAACAACCTAGATATCTGTTTGCAAGGAAGTGGACTAACAGACTGGAATATTCAAGCCGTGGAAAGAGAATGAGCCGCTGATACGTGCGACAACGTGGACGCTTGTCAAGAATAGTATCTTAGTGAAGGAACGCAGACACGGAAGTATATGCCGTGTGACTCCATTCGTGTGAAATGCGATAGAATCACGCCCGTGGTGGCTTTGCGGGGCCAGGGTAGGGACAGGGCAGCCTTCTGGGGTGATGAGAGTGTCTGGTGTAGTTTGGGATGAGACCATGCCTGTGTTAAATATCACTGAGCATTTCATTGCAAGTATGTTAAACCTCGATAAGCCAATACATATTTTTTCTTTGGGAGGAACATTTCTATCTGACATATTCCTGGCCAAATTTTATGCAACATATTGAATTAAAAAAATCAAACAACCAGCAAATATGTTGAGGGCTTACCCCACACCCAGAATCATATTAAGAGTTGTGGGAACTGCAGAAATGTAGAAACCTTCCCTGTCCGCTAGGAGCTTGTGCTCTGTGAATGAGGCAGGAAATACATGTAAGAAGTGTTAGCAATCAAACATTTAAACGAAAATTCAAAAGACCCCAAGGAAGGGCCAGGTCATTCGCACACGTGAACTTTGATGGGGGTCACAGGTGCAGGGAGATCACTTTAGCCTGAGCAGTCATAAGAAGATACTAAAATTCACTTTGGCAGGTGAGGGGGAAAAGCATAGTTTCATAACTTAATATGGCCTCTAACAGGGCAGATGTTTTCGGTAACATCTCTTAGAGCCATGCTCCCTTTCCTCTAACGTAAATCTCAGAAAGTAGGCACTTCAATCTAGAGACAAAAACTGTAAATCTCTAAGTCTCTCCCACTTCTGGTGTCTTGAAATTCCACCCACGAATTCAAGGGAGCATCTCCATGAAGTCCCGAGTTATTCTCAGCCTGCCCACATGACCCCACTCCTCAAGGCTCAGACCAACCCTCTCTTTATATGCTGATAACAATGACAGCTTTGATAATGACAGTGATGGTGTAAATGGCTAAATTTTACTTACTGTTCACTGCACACCAGGCTGTGCTCAAGCACTCTGCTTGCCTTATGCTCCAAATAACCCTAAAAGGTCAATCCTGTTATTACTGTGTCTTGAAGATGAGGCCCCGAGGCTTCGAGAAAGCTCAGTAACCTTGCTGGGACCCCACAAGTAGGCAGACATGGATCCAGGATGTGACTTGGCTTGTCTGACGCCATCACTGCATGTCCACCTCCCTGGGGGGCGCCCCCCTGAGATGCCTGTTTTAGATGATCCTCTTTCCCCCAGCCCTCCAGTGCTTGAATCTTTACCAGTCACTAGCCAACCACAGTTTCCTGTAACTTCTTTCAGTTAATTATATCCCAGCTCGCCGTGCCCTCGACTTACAGAAACATCTCAGCTTTGCGTGAAGACCATAAGCTCTCTGAAGGCAGGGACTAGGGTCTGACACTTTACAGAGCCCTGAAAGTAGAGTTCTCGGTGGAGAGGGGAAGGAGAGGCTGGCTGTCCGTCCAGCCAACATCGTTTGATCTACACAACACGACCACGGCTGGAACACTGGGAACAAGTCCCCTTCAGAGTCACCTCAGATGTGGTATTGAAGTTGGCTCGTCCTCTGCATGGTTATTTCCAAGCTGGCATGTGCTTCTCTTGGTTCTATATCGCTTTCTGTGAGATCCAAGCAATGGCATAAACTTCGATAGATTGTTAGAACCAAGAGAGAACTCTGCGTGGAGCCTAATCTGTCCTTGTAGATAAGGCCACACCTTCAAGACTCAGCTGGGGGAGGAACGGCAGAGCTGGGGCCGAGCCTCCCATGCCAAACATGGTTTTTTTCCCCTAACACAGCAGATGGTCTCTGTGTCTGCTGTCCTCTGAGCCTGGGAGTCCCATATCCCTCTCCCCACGTCCACCAAATGCGAGACCACCATGGGCTGGGCATGGTCGCTAAGGTGTCTGTAGCCTTTTATCAACAGCATTGCTGGGCTGCTCTCTGACTGGCCCAGACTTCCAGTCACCTTAGGTCACCCTGGTCTCCTGCCCATCATGACTCTGTCCCTCTGCTGAATGGGGGACGACTGACCATACCCTCCTGGGAGGAAGCACAGAGGTGCAGCCTCTGGGTGAGATGAGCAAAGTCTATTAAGGGGACCCTTCTTCGAAAGGAGAGGCATGAGAAGATCCTCTCATGTCCAGCCATGAGAATTTTCCGAGTTTCAGCTTAAGGTCACTAGTCATACAAATGAAGGCAATGTGCCACAGATGCCCCATCACCAGGGCTACAGTAAAAACCTAATAAATGGAAAACAGCAACATTGCCTGATGAACAACTGGGTTTTTCCAAGCAATTTTGTCAGCAGAAGTTTACTGCTTTTTGATAGAATTGAAAATAAACAGGGGCTTCCCTGGTGGCGCAGTGGTTAAGAGTCCGCCTGCCAATGCAGGGGACACGGGTTCCAGCCCTGGTCCGGGAAGATCCCACAAGCCACGGAGCAGCTGGGCCCGTGCGCCACAACTACTGAGCCCGCGTGCCATAACTACTGAAGCCCACGTACCTAGAGCCGCAGCAAGAGAGGCCGCCACGATGAGAGGCTCATGCACAGCAACAAAGAGTAGCCCCTGCTGGCCGCAACTGGAGAAAGCCCACATGCAGCAAAAAAGACCCAACGCAGCCTAAATAAATAAATAAATAAAATGAAATAAAAAATTTTAAAAAAGAGAAACAGAAACAATAGAAAGGCAGTATTTTAAATACACCTGGATTTTAGTAAATCATTATGGTAATGTGCTACATAATTTTGGAAAATTAATTCTGGTTTGGCTATCAGCAATAAAATGATGAAATGGTTAATGGGCTCCATAATCATTCTTCCAATGATGTCTGGGAGAAAATGAAGTTAAAGCAAATCTAATTTAGAAAGCAAGTGGAATTGAATGGTTGAAAATGTCAACAGAAATGATTCTCATCTGTTGGAAAATAGTGTCTAATGCACACATGGAACTATATAACCAGAACACAGAAATTTAGCTTCTCTGTTCGCATGAAAACCTCAGCTTCATCTGAAATGCTGAGGATGGCAGGACAGAAAGAGGATGAATTCGCGCCGTTAGGGAGTCTGCGTCTGCGGGACCGAGTTGATAAAGGCAGCCACAGCCAGGAGAGTAGGTGTGTACGAGGGCCAGAATTTGTTTCTGTGCACACCAGGACCCACACTCATAGAGGTGTCTAAACAGAGGAGCCACTTCCTGGCCCTGTGACGGCTCACCTTTTTTCTATCTGCTGGCCCACAGAGCCTCATTCCAGGTGTCTCAATCCACCTCCACGAACAGGGGAAGCAAAGAACAGCAAAAATACCAACAATTTTGCTCAGTCTTTCTACAAATGCTCTTTGCTTTTACTGCAACATGAAACCCAGAGCGACGTACGTGACGTGAGCCACGGGTGGGTGTAGCGTCACTGAAAGCCTAACGTTTGAGGAGTACCTAAGGAATGGCACATAACCGCCTGCAACTTCTCTGCTGAAGTCATTCTTCCGAGAAGAACTTCTCTACTATGTCTGAGTGGGCAGAAGTAAAGAAAAGCAAATGCCAAAGCTAGGACCATGCTTAGGCAGGGAGCCCAATCCCAGGTGCATATTTTAGAGATACAGTGGGGAAACCTGGAGGCACAACCAAACCGAGGAGGGAACTTACACGTGTCCAGAGCTGTGGAGGGCAGTGGAGGGTCCCCAGTGTAGCTACTTGGCTGGGACTTGGTGAGGTTTCGTGCACAGCTGGGCTCTCTCGTCTCTGTGACCCATGGGTCTGATGTGTAGGCAGCTGCCGATGGAAATCCCAAGGATTAGTGTGCTGCTTAAGTGACCCTGTCAAGTTGCCCCGGTGATGCAGCAAAGTCTAGAGACAGGAGCTTACTTTCTGTTTCTTGGTTCCACTGCCTCATGTTGACTTGTTGCAGCAAAATACATCAAACATTTACCCTTCTTCTGCTTCTCATTCCAGCTCTAAAACTCCTACTTCTTTTCAAGGTAACATGGATGTTCTAACTAGTGCAAAGTCACATACAAGGGAGTAGATAAACGGAAGTCAGGGAGATTCATGTTTCAAGATATTATCCTTCCCTACCGGGAGGAAAAGTATACTGTTGGAAAATATTCAGCCAGCGTTCTAAGCCAGAGAGCCTCATAGGTCCATGGAAATTGCATGTATTTTAAAGAAAAATCTTGAGAGGAAAATAAATAAGCTACTTTATATAGATGTTTCTCCTTTGACTGAAGGACAATTGTGCTGTCTACAATAGTTGTTAGAGCTATAAAACATTAAGAGGGCATTTATAAGAAGGAAACACAGACTTGCTGTGATTCCTGCTGTTACAAGTGAAATGCCCGCTTGCTCTGCCTTGTCTTATCCTGGCATGGAAGGAAAATTGCCCGGTAGACAGTGTCTGCACAAGATCTTGCGAAAGCTGGGTCTTCAGGTGACTTGCAAGTATCATACGTTTACATATGATGGCTTCCTAACTTATCAAGCCTCCGCTCACAGGTTGCCTTCTCATTAGACCTACCTTTAGTATTTTAGTTAAAATTGCAACGTTCCCCAGACACTCAGAAACCCCCTCACACTGGTCTATTTTTCACCCTTATTAATGTATTAATAAATTTATTAATTTATTAATTACTCCAGGATGTAAGCTTCACCAGGGCAGAATTTTCTTTTTTCTCTTTTGTTCACCAATGCATCCTGGCTCCCAGGACAGTGCCTGGTACATACTAGACACTTAGATACTTGCTGAATAAATAAATGAATGAACAAATCAATGAAACACATCCTTCATATAAAAAATGTTAAATATGCATGTTCATGTTCTAGACCAGAAGATTCTATTGATCTCACAACAGAATTGAAGGAATATACCAGGAGGGTTGGTAAATGGAGATATTTCCAGACTATGTTGCTTATTTACTTGATAAAGTTTGATGTTACTATGGCCTGAAAGTTTGTCCCTCAAAATCCACAAGTTGAAATCCTAATGCCGGATGAGATGGCATTAGGAGGTGGGGCCTTTGGGAGGTGCTTGAACCCCGAAGGTCGAGCTCTCATGAATGGGATTAGTGCCTTGTAAAGCTAGCATTGTCTGTGCTTTGCCTGAAGCTTTTCCTGTATTAACTAGAGATTCAAGGTGGGGATGGCGGGAGAGGATGAGGAATGAGGGAAATATGAGCACAAACAATAAGAGGCAGAAGAAAATCAAAAGACAATAGAAGACAAAAAGGTGGAGCAGGACAACACAGCTTGCGGTTTATAAAGCAGACACAGCACACGTGAAAAGATCAAACACCCGTGTCAGCCGCTGTTGGTTAAATAGGCTGTAATGAGCTACCTCGGGAAATCTATGTCACACACATGACATGAGTACTATGGAAAAGGAGACCAAGAACCAAACTCTAAAAAATGGGCAAGAATGTCTTTCTAAACTTGTTGCTTAGAAAGGAGACAGATTTTTCAGTTGTATTCCTCTTTATCATATTTTAAAATTATTGATCACTATTATTTTATTACTGAAACAATACAGTAGATGGAATATACCATACGCTTAATGAAAACTAGAAAATACAGACAAGTGTAAAGAATAAATATCTACAAACCATCCATAATTCCACCACTCGGAAACAACCACTGTTGTTTTTAAAAGAAGCCCTGTTTTGAAGCCTCAGATAGCTATGCAGGAAACGTTCACCTTTGGAAGAGGGAAGGTCCACCATGGGGCACACGTGCGGTTAACTGTGTTCACGTGTTTCTCTGCACGGGCCCTCAAACTACTTACATTAGAATCATCTGGTGCGTTTATTTAGCTGCAGCATCCCAGGCACACCTGTGGCTTCTCAGTCAGAATTTCTGGGGCTGAGGTCTGGGCAGCGGCTAATCTACAAGCTACTCAGGAGATTCTAAGGCACAGTGCGGTTTCAACTGCTGGTCCAAACGAACGTTTCCCAAGCTCGCCACGATGTGTGCGCGAGGATCACCCAACGAGCTTGTGAAAGCTGCCGTCCCACCCCCATGAGATTCTCTTCGCTTTGATCATGGTAAAACCCGCATACTTCTGTTGCCCAAAGTCTTTCCGGTTGATTCTCTGCAGCCGGATTTGGAAGCCCCTGCTTTAGATCAGTTGTTTCCTATTTTTGTTAAGCCCTCAAACTCTTTGTTCCAATGACCGGCCTTTCAATTAATGTGTAAAACAAGCGAAAGCAATTACTGTTTGAATCAGAGAAATCTGGGCAAAACTTGTACCCCCCGCGGTGCCCAGAGGTCTCCCCATCCTGCAGCCTAAACACCGCTGCTGGGTGGGGGAGACCCCGCGGGTGACGGCGCACAGGGCCCGACCTCTGTGGTCTGCAGTTGTCATGTGTTTGACGCTCCACAGGGGACACAGCAGAGAGGCTGGCATCTCATAACCAACCCACGAACTTTCACAGAACAGCTGAGGTCTAAGAGGGGCGAGGTCTAAGAGGGGCAAGGCCCAGTTCACACAGACGTCCACTGTGTCTGGAACTCAGTCCAGTGTCAGCGCCAAATGTGACACAAGAGGACAGAATCAAAACGCAATTGCTCCGGCTCTGTCAACACTGTGTGCGCGTGGAAAACATTTGCTCGACGTCCTGTACAATGCTGGTCTCTGAGCGCAAACAAGGGCTTTTCCAGGGAATGGCGTCCAGAGAACAGGACCGCAATTTCTAAAACAAAACTAAATGTTAAATTACCCTTGCCCGCTTGACCCGGTGTCAGTTCCCCAACAGTGCTTTTCACAGTGGCAACAGGAAAATGGTAAAAGTATTTCAGACAGTATTTTGGTTAAGAGAAGGGCAAAAATAAAAAGAAAATAGCGTTCTACAGCAGGGCCTTGCCAAAAGTGCAGCAAATCAGAATTCTCCGGCTCTTCCGGCTTCCTGGGGTTTAATTTAACCTGTGCTTTGGCATTCCTTCTGCCCGCCAGTCTCCCCAGAAGAGGTGAGATGGCTCAATGAACTTTCACGCATTCATACCATCCGGGTTAAGGTACAGAAAACCACATGCTTTTTCTAGCAACTACAGGCATTTATCTTGGCAAAGCCAGTGGAAGGAGGTCTGTATTACACACTAGATCCCTCTCTACCTCCTCAGATGTGGCGGGATCCCCATAGGGAAGGATGGAACATTCAAACTGGGGTAGTTGAAGGAGGATTTAATAAAGGGACTATGTACACCGGTGTGGACAGGGTTTAGGAAACCCAGGAGGGACGGCGTAGTCCCTGGGGCTGGGGAACGTGAGCGCCAGTCCTGTGTTCACCCTGGGTGAGCAGAGTCAATGCCAGGGAATAAGGCCGCAGAGGTGGGACCGCCTGAGCTACGCATCCATTCCTGGTGACAGGGAAGACCTCCTGATAACCCAGGAAAAGCGGTTTATGGTTATGGAAACATAGTAACGTTTCGTTATTGCTGATGAGTAGATGCCACAATGCTGTTTATAGTGGATTTGCATGTGAACTTCCATTTTTTTTTACGGCTCTCACAAGGTGGTTTGTTAAATGTATAACTTAAACAATTTACCGTTTAGAAGTGAGGCATAGGAGAGGCAGTTCCCCTTAAACAAGGTCTCAGACGTGCAGTGTTTTCCGCTGGAATCCCCTGTTCGTCGGAGCCCTGTCGATAGGACGTGGGTGTGGGGCGAGCTGGTGAGGCAGGAGTTAGATGGCCCCAGGCTGAGCAGCTGGAGTCTGTCCCCCTGGACAGATACTCCAAGACGAAGACAGCAGCAGGAGGGAGGAGGACCTGAGCCCAGCCCAGATAAGAGATAACGAGACCTCATATTCCTTCCCAATTACACACGTGCAGAAAGGCTCCTGGAGGTCAACAGGAGGGGGCGCCACCCCATAGTAGGTGATGTCAACCTACCCATAGGCCTCTGTGCTAGAATCCATCTTGGCTAAGAGATGCACGCACACATAGGGCAGGACCTTGAGATAAACCAAATACAGACTCAGAGCCAGACAGAGCAAGATGATTGGCCAGAGGAAACCCGGAAGAACTGCCGAATATAAGTGGTTCAAACTACCACGAGGGCGCCACTCTCTGAGTCTATCCATGTGTCTATCCACATGTACTCTTTTTCCTCCTAATAAATACTTTACTTGTTTCACTGCCTTCCGTCTCTGTGGAAATTCATTTCTACAAAGCCGAAGGGCCAGGGCCTTGTCACTGGCCGCTGGTCTAGTGGCCAGGATTCAGCGCCCTCACTGCCGCGGCCCGACTTCAATCTCTGGCCGGGAGCCGAAATCCTGCCTCAGGCTGCTTCAGGCCGAGGCCACCTGAGATCAAGACGTGCAGTGTTTTACACTGGAATCCCCTGTGCCTAGGAGCCCAGTCCAAGGGACGAGGGTGCATGGGGGCAGGCACGTGGGTTTGGTGGGCAGAGGCCTGGGGAGCAGCGATGCAGGTGTGGAGGACAGGGGGCGGGGATGTGGGCGTCGGGGGGAGTGTGATTACATCTCAGGTTTGAGGGTGCCAGCGACTGGGACCGTGACCTTCACGAGAGCCTCTCAGTTCTGTTTTCTCCCCACCTCAGGTGAGACCTTGGGTTTGCCCTGTGATCTCAGTTCTCTGAGGGGTTTACGAAGCACTGTTGATTTTCAATTTGTTCGCTTTTTACTTGTAAAACCACAGGGGTGGCACCATCCAGGCTGCTTACCTGCTAGCCTGGACCCTGGAGACTGGCAGGCCACGCCCTGAGCTCAGGCGTGACTCAGCTCCGGGCCTGGCGACTCTGGAAGGCTGTAGATTTGCGTCCTCCTTCCGGCCGCAGGTCCGGCCCTGCACAGCCCTGGGGCCCCACCCTGCTCCCCCTACTGGCTGCCTGCTGTGGGTCCTGTTGGGCACGCAGACAGCCTCTAGAGCTAGAAAAAACAAAGACGTGGATTCTCCTCTGGGCGCCAGAAGGAACCCTTCCCTGCCAACACCTAGTAGGACCCTGACCTCCAGAGCTGTAAGATAAAGGAAGTTGATGATGGGGTTGGGGGGGGACCGGGTGGGAGAGGAGGAAGCTGGGAGAATGCTCTCCCTGCGGGCAGCTCCCACCTGCAGCCAGCCCACCCGTGGCCCCTGGGGCTCGTGGCTTCCTGGGCTCTGGGTTGGGCCGTCGGCCCCCTTCTGAGGGAGCAGACTTCTCAGCAGAGGCCCTTGGCCGCTCAAGCCCTCGGCATCAGCCAGACCTTCCGTCAGGGACAGAGCCCCTCCTGGGCCACCTGCTCGCACGCCCGCCAGCATGCTGTGTGCCTCTCTGTTCACCCAGGTAATTATTCACCCTCCCCTATGGGCCATCTCTGCAACGTCTCCTAGGGAAGAAAAACAAATCCAATGGAAACAAAGCAAAAGCAGATTTTTTGAAAAGAAAAAAGACCACCCTGAAGGCTGTCAGCAGCAGCTTCATAGGTCGGTTCACCGGCCTCCAGAGGCAGCTTTTGGGCTTTGAACAATCCCCCTCGACCCTGAGATGAGGTTAAGACACCCCCGCAGAGAGCACAAGGCTGGGGCAACAGTTCTTTTACCGTAGACTCTTTCCTGCTAGTCTTCCTTCCAATCTCCAGTGGGAAGAGGGGGATAAAACCTAAAAGTGTGAGGTAGGCATTCCATCCTTTAAAATATGCGGATACATAAAAATCCAGACTTCACATGAGTTTGGAGCACTAAACCCACCTTGCAAAGGATTCTTAACAAGTCTTCAAGCAAATGGTGTTAAATCTAATTAGACACAGCTTTAAATATTACTGAAAGCAAAGGCCCACGTACATGACTACAATAAATGACAGTGAGGCATCCGCTCTATTTAAAACACAGTAAGCGATTGTATTTAGCAGCACAATGGCCGAGGGCGTGGGTAGGGGCTGGGGTGGAGTTCAGGCTGGAATGCTCGGGAGGGCACAGGGTGGCTTTAAATACAGCTCTTGTGGTTGGGATTAACAGATACACACTACTACATATACAATAGATAACCAACAAGGACCTACTGTGTAGCACAGGGAACTACTCAATATTCTGTAATAACCTATAAGGGAAAATGTGGTGCTCCAAGGACAATGGTGCTTCAAGGACAAAGGACAGCCCAGCCTGAAAAAGCTGTGTTACGGACCCCACCAGACTCTCTCGCCCTCTGCGCCATGTTGCGATGGGAACGAAATTCCTGAGCCCACCTGGTCAACGGGACTGTTCCTCTTTCGTCCCAAATAAGGAAAGGCATCTGCCTTGTCCCACTCCCACCCTATAGAAGGAAGGTATATATATGTGCCTCGACCAATTGAGAAAAGAAATTTTCACCTCGGACCATTCTTTTGTTCTCTGGCTATAAAAACCGACTAATAGCACATGTTCAGGGTTGGCTATCCCAGACTACTAGGAAGTCGGCCCGCTGTTCTGGCAGCAACCATTCCAGCTAATAAATTCCATCCTCTGCATTCTGCCTTGTGTCTGGAAATTCTTTTCCAACCTGCGTTTGAACCACGACAGAAAAGAATCTAAAAGGAATATATATTCAGTTATATACATGTAACTGAATCACTGTGCTGTACAACTGAAACTAACACGGTATTATAAATCAGCTATACTTAAATAAAAAATACATAAATAAATAAAGTTCTCGTTCTGAAGGGCGCTCGAAGGTGAGAGCTTGCACACCAGGCTCAGCCGTAAACCACATTTTGGAGGCATGTGTCCTAAGGACACTCTACTCAGCGTGGTCCAAAAATCAAATGCCTTTCACGTGTGCCCCTTGTCTACGCATGTACCTAGATGTATTTGTGATAATAAAACACGCATTTCTGAAATGTTACTGAATAGTACCTTTTTGTCATTATGCCCTTTCCCAATACACAAAAATTCTGAGTACAAGGGTGGTCCTCGGCCTTTCTTAAGTAGCCACAGTTTATTCCCCTACAACACTGATCTTATTATTCTTCAGAAACTAGGTGAAAGCCCTTTTTTACTTTTATAAAACTAGTAATTTGTATAAGCACAACTTCATTAAAAAAAATTGGAGGGGGGAAAAAACAATAAGCCATAGTAAAGAAGTGATTATAAACTGTCATTAGATCATATAATCTGACAACATCCAAACCAGTACAGACCCCAGTGTTGGTCCTGTGTCTCCAGTTTTTATACTAACACAGGTGCCAGGAGTTCTGCCCGCCCCACGACCTGGAAACAGCAAACGCTGAACATGTCTGTGTCATTTTGACATTTCTGGGAATATTTCATCTTGAATAAAAAGGAGAAACATGAAATAAGAGATGCTAAAACCTACATATCTTTATCCAAAACCCAAGAGAAAAGCAAAAATACATTTTTTAATATTTCTATTATAATCACTTTTTTAAACTGGAGGGTGTAAACACCAAGTTGGGCATTATTCAGAAACGTGCTCGGGCCGGACTGGCTGAAGGTTAGGTCAATCTTAGCTGCATTTTCACAGTCAAACCTATTGTTTCACACTCAAGTCAGTGTGGTAAACGAGATATTCAGGAAGAAACATCATAGTATTAGTTTCCTACTGCTGCTAGAACAAATTACCACAAACTTAATGGTTTAAAACACGCACATTTATCACTTTGTGGTTCTGGAGCTCAGAAACGGAAAGGGGTCTCCTCGAGCTAAAGTCAAGGTGTTGGCAGAGCCGTGCCCACAGAAAACCCATTTCTTGCCTTTTCTTGCTTCTGGAGGTTGCCCACCTTCCTCGGCTCCCGGGACCCTCCCCCTTCAAAGCCAGCTCTGACCACCAAGACTTTCCCGCCCCCCTCTCCCTGGATCCTCCACTCACTCATAAGGACCCTGATGACACTGGGCCCACCTGGGTGATCCCGGTTGACCGCCCACCTCACGGTCAGCTGATAAGCAACGTTTACCGCTTAGCCTAAGGTAGTCATTGTTTCTGGGGATTAAGACTTGGACATCTTTGGGGCCTTACCCTGCTGCCCACAGATGGGTTACTGGTCTTCACAGAACAATGGTCCTGAACAGGCAGATGATCCTGTGTCTTCGTCCAGTATGGGGACAAAGGCACAAGCGTTGCCACTGAGCCACCAATGCCTCCCACTGGAAGCAGGACTGTCCCGACTTGCGCCATCTGTGAATTCCACCCCACTGGTGCTCAAGGCTCCCACCAAGAGGACCCCTGCATCCCCACTGCCTGTCTACCATCTACTCAGCTCGCGCAGGCATTTCCTGCTTGTGCCCCTCGACCCTCGGAACTCTCAGTCCAGCCCCTCTGTCCCTCTGAGCCACTGTCGCAGTTACAACCTTTGATTTATTACCAAGTGACTTCAGGTGCGCCTCTCGGAGTCGGACTGTAATCTCCGTGGGGGACTGCAGTTCTGTTCTGTTCCCCATTGGAGCTGTGACACAGTTCTAAGAACCCGCACTTAGATGGTGCTCTGGGAATGTTTGCTGAAGGAACGAGCCTCCCACTGAGTGAAAATGAGATGGGAGGAGGTTTACAGAGGACGGTGAACAGCTGGTGACACGGGTTAGATGACTGAAGCTGACGGGTTATCAGGATGCAGGATCTACCCAGCAGTGCCTCTGTTTTCATCAGTGGAAACTGTTCATGAGACGGTGGTGAAGGGGCCAGACCGACAGGCTCAGCCCCAGCGCGCCCGCCCGCGGCAGACCCTTAACCCCTGTGCCTCCTCGTTTTCTCTTTTGCAAAACACGGTAGTGGTACCTGCCCCACCCTCCCCTCCCCCCCAGCAGTGTAGTGATGGCTGAGTGCACGGCGATCAGTCTTCTTCGGACTTGGGCAGAGCCCGGTGCACTGTGAGTGTCCCCGAGAGCCACACACTGTCCTCGTCAGCACAGCTGTCAGAAGTCCCCACGCCAAAGCCACAGCACAGCCGTCACCCGTGGATCGGCCAGGAACTGGAGTTCACTCGGAAAAGAGGGATGGAAATGTTTTTTAGAGCACGTCAAGGTGGTTTATATAATGTCATTTAATTAACCCTTCAAAAAAAGGACCTAACATCAAGAGTCTCTAAACTGATCTCTAAGGGTCACTAGTGAGCAAAACGAAGGTGTGAGGACATCGTACCTAACATGTCCTCACTCCTTAACCTTCGTTTTGCTCACTAGTGACCATTAGAGGTTTAGGGATCCCTGACCCTAATTTAAGGTCCATTTCAATAATAATAACAAGTCGTCAAGAGTGAACAATCTATTACTTCAAGAGAGGTGTTAGTAAATTTGCTGAGTGGAATTGAACTTACTAAATCATCAGCCCTGGGGACGGAATGAACTGCCCGGGGGCAGGGGATCCGCAGCAGCAGGACTGTCCACGCCTCGTGGCAGATCACAGGGGCCTTGGGAGGGAGCAGCAAAGAACTCCCAACAGTTTCTCCATTTTATTGGAGAAGCATGAGGAGAGATGATTCTAATTAGAAAAGGACAAAATGCTGAAGGTCCCATACGATACAAGATACTGCATGTAGGGCTAATTAGCACTTTAAAGAGGAAGTCACCTGTCTAAGCAGTAGACAGTGAGGGCTAACTTCACAATAATCATCTCTGACTCTAACTGGAGAGCTACCCTTTGGAAGCGGAGCTCAGAGAAACAATTTGCAGATAACATCAAAAGAGATTTAATCATATGCCTTCCTATTTGAAAATGTTAGCTGCCGCTGTGCAGACATATAATCACTTATCTACCGTATGAAAGATAAAAACTCAGCCCACCCACTATTTCTCCTTCTCTGCAAAAAATATTTTTTCTCTGATGGCTTGTTTTCTAACCAAGAAACTTACTGCTTATTGGTGGCTTATCTTCTGCTGCTAAAGTATTAACTGTTCAAATGTCTTGAGGTGAGAATACGGAAAAGCGGACTCCTGGGCCCTCTCAACATCACTGTACAGGAAGCTGGGAAATGGAACCCACGTTTTACAACCCAGAGTTTTACAACTCTGGGAATCAGGGGCAGGAGGGGAAGGAGCTAAGGAAGCATGAACGCCCGGGGTCTCCCGCACCCCAGGGTCGCCTGCTTCTCACCCCATCTGAGCGTCCTGTCCCTGCCACACACCGAAGGCAAGGAGCAGGGCAGGGGAGAGAAAGCGGTGGCGTCTCGGGGACCCGTCACGCATCAGGGATGAGGGCCTGGGCAAATCCATGCATCGCTCGGCTGGCGATGCCTACCCCTGTTTGAACTGGTCGTGGACCCTGGCTCTGTCCCAGAGGTAGGGGTGCAGGGGGCTTCCCTGGGCTGATGGGCCTGAGAAGGGGGAGCTGAGACCCCTCTCACATGGCGGGAGGTAAAACTGAAGGCCAGTCTGCGTGCTAGTTCTTTGGCCTATGACCCAGCCTTTTAGCTAAGAGTCGGCCAAGGGGAGGTGGGCGGGGAGGGTGTGGCCTCCATCACCCTGTGTGAATTAGGGGATCCTGCAGGGGACGACAGCAAACCCAGGTGGTGTCGTGGTCTCTCTGCAGCTCAGCCCTGTCCCTGCCCCCACGGGCCTTCAGGACCAGCCTGGCTCAGCAGACCCACTTCCCTCAAAGATGAATGCTGACTGCCCAGAGTCAGCTCGGGGCCAGGTGGAGACATGCTGCCCAGCTGGGTGGGGAGAAGATGTTAGGCAGATGGGGAACGTACAAGAGCCATGAACGTGAGGGACAAGCGCGACAGACAGTTATCACTACTCTTCTCAACAGTGCACTGGAGAACAAGCCTTTGCAGTAAAATAAAAAATAAAAACCATGAGTTATAAGGGATGAGAGAAAGCAAAGCTATCATTTTCTTGCAGATGATACAATTGTCTATCTATAAAATCCAAGAGAATCTATGAATAAACTACTCAGATTAATAAAAGTTTAGGGCTTCCCTAGTGGTATAGTGGTTAAGAATCTGCCTGCCAATGCAGAGGACACGGCTTCGAGCCCTGGTCCAGGAAGATCCCACGTGCCGCTGAGCAACTAAGCCTGTGAGCCACAGCTACTGAGCCTGCACTCTAGAGCCCGTGAGCCACAACTACTGAGCCGTGTGCCACAACTACTGAAGCCCGCGTGCCTAGAGCCTGTGCTCCGCAACAAGAGAAGCCACCACAATGAGAAGCCCGCGCACCGCAACAAAGAGTAGTCCCCGCTCGCTGCAACTAGAGAAAGCTCGTGTGCAGCAACGAAGACCCAACGCAGCCAAAAATAAATAAATTTATTAAAAAATAAAATAAAAGTTTAGCAAGATTTGCAGAGGACAAGAGCAATGCACAAAATTCATATCATTTCTTTACAGTAGCAATAACCAAGTGGGAATTATACTTTAAACTGCATCATTCATAGCCACAGCAAAATCTATGACATTCATAGTTGCAGCAAAATCTAACAAACATGCAAGATCTTCACAGAGAAAACAACAAACGTGTTATTAAAAAATATAAAGGAAGAATTTAATAAATGGGGAAAAATTTCATGGTTAGAAATTTTACCCAATTTCGTGGATAGATTCAATTTTGTAAGTGAATTCTCCAAAATCTTTAAATTCAATGAAAATTCAATCAAAACTCCATCAAAATATATGGGGAACTTAAAAAACTGATTTTAGAGAATATGTGTAAAGAAATAGCTTAAGAAATGCTTGGGGGCTTCCCTGGTGGTGCAGTGGTTAAGGATCCGCCTGCCAATGCAGGGGACATGGGTTTGAGCCCTGGTCCAGGAAGATCCCACATGCCGTGGAGCAACTAAGCCCGCGAGCCACAACTACTGAGCCCGAGAGCCACAGCTACTGAGCCTGCATGCCACAACTACTGAAGCCTGCACGCCTAGAGTCCATGCTCTGCAACAAGAGAAGGCACTGCAATGAGAAGCCCGCACACCGCAACAAAGACCCAATGCATCCAAAAATAAATAAATTAATTAAATTAAAAAAAAAAAGAAATGCTTGAAATAATACACTACCTGTAATTGGCTTCAAAAGAATATGGGGCAGGGGTGGGGGGACCAAGGGGGAGGCGTAGATGAAAACAGATCAGGCATGAATTGATTATCACTGCAGCTGGAATTGGGCTATCCTATTGGGTCTACTTTTGTATGTTTAAAATTTTCTATAATATAAGGTTAAAAAAATTTGAGAAGGAAAAATACCAAAAACTCTTTTTTTGAGAAAAAGCCAAATTGGGAGAATTTACAAGAAAGTGAATATATCAAAGGTACAGTCATAAAGATTGTGACAACAGTACAGCAGTAGAAAAATAGACCAAGGGAAAAGAAGAGCTCAGAAGCAGTCTTGTGTGTATTTGGGAATTTGGTAATCTGATGGTGGTGACGTCACAGGTCAGTAGGAAACATGGACATTCAATATATAATGTGGGGAGACTGGGTCTCTTTATCAGGAAAACCTGTTAAACAAGATTCCTGCTTTATGAATACGACAAATTAAAGCCTAAATGTGACCAACCAAAAACTAGTAGGATGAAATATAGGTAATATAGGATTTTGTGATCACGAACATAGTGTGAAAAGAGAAAGGGGCAGAATAATTAATACAGTATGGTGCCACTTAATGTAAAGTAACACTTTCAAAAATAAGTTTGTATAATGGACACATGTACGTATGTAAATTTTTTAAAAAGGAATATAAGAATACAAACCACCAAACTGTTTACCACTGGGTGAGTGAGGACAGGCCTCTGTGTTGTTCGTAAAGGATTCCTAAGCTATATCTATTATGTATTTTTTCTTTTAAAAGGATTAGAAACAAGTATGACAAAATATATAGTTAAATTTGCGTTATGGAAACAATGTGTTTTGTAAAAATTCTTTATACTTTTCCTGTATCTTTAATTTTTTTTCAAAAATGCAAAAAGACAAAGAAATAAGAAATCACTCAAAGAAATAACATCACTAAACAAACTTAGAGTCAAGACAAGCTCTCCCAGGAAAAAAGCAGAAGGAAGAGCTGTAAGGGCTCCAAGGAGAGACTGCAGGACAAGGACAGAGGATCAGGAGTGGACGGAGGAGGAAGAAGCCAGGAGGTGAAAAGCTCCTACAGACGCCATCAGAAGTAGGAGAAGCAGATGGGAAACGCTGTCCTGGACACAGGGAGCAAACCTGAAGTCACTCAGGGTGCTGAGCACGCACAGTGCAAAGCAGTTAAGTGACTCGGGGGCCAGGGAATGATGTGGAGATGATGGGAAAATAACGTGTGTATAACTGGTGCTCCTAAAGAAAGAAACCAGAAGAGAAAAAAATTAAAGATATGAGTGCATAAAGGTAACTTTAAAAAATGAAAAATTTTTATCTTTTGGCCTTATGTTCCAGGAAACAAAAGTGATACAAGAAGATGGATATAAAATACCTTGATTAAATAACTCAACTTCAAGGAGAGAGAAAGACCCCTGGTTTCTAGAAGGGAAAGTATCAAAGGCAGGAAGAGGTCCAGAAGCCAGAGCCAGGGGAGGGGCCTGCGGGTGCCAGGCAGAGGGAGGGGGTCTGTCATAGCCGCTGGCTGGCTCACACAAGAGGGCGGGGTCCTTGTGGGCCTTGGGCAGGGACAGAGGTGATCCACACCCAAGGAACCAGCCGAAGGCAGCTTCTCGAATGCTTAATCATGGGTCTGAATGCCCTGCATTGGATCAAACTCCGTAAGGAAGCTCAGGAAGGGCCCCGAAGGGGCACCAGCTAATCTTTCAATAACTGACAAGACTGGACCAGGGAGCTTAACTGATTTTTCCAATACTCCACAGCTGATTAAAGAGAGCCAGAACTCCTTCTAGCTTTTATTGGATTCTTAATCTGCTGCTCTTTGTTGGAAAGATCAAATGTATAATATTTGTAGTTTTCTCCATTTATTTTTTAAAATAATGTATTTAAAAAATATTTTATATCCATATATTTACACATAGATTATATATCATAGAAAATATATAATATAGAACTATATAGAATACTATATACTATATATAGTATAGCTATATATTATGGTTATAACATATGTAACTATAATACTATATACTATTATACTATATATACTAAATATTTTATATTCAATATATTTTATATACAATATAGTATACATTATATTGTATATATAGTATTCTACATATTATATAGAATATATGGAATATTTAATACATTCTATATGTCATATACCATATGTAATATATATTATAATTACATACTAAATACTAGATAATACAAATTGTTACATAATCTGCTACAGAAGTATACATACATACATAACTATACATATATATACATATACATACATAACTATACATATGATAACCTAAAATATATAACGCATGTCATACGCACGCATAACTGAGAACAATGTCAGCGGCTCACCTGGCGGTGCCCTCCTTGCTCTTGCTGACCCGGCCAGAGGGCATTTCTGCGTCTGTATCTTCTTCCTTCTATTCTTCAGCCGTCTCAGTACCTCCGACCCCTCCCCAGGAGGCTCTTCCGCAGCCTCCTGTCTCCCAGGGTTACACTAGCTCCATCCGTGACAAGACCTCATTTGTGGCACTTCTTTCTCTTTCCTACGACGTTACAGTACATCAAGCTTGGAGCACCGTTTCCTCAGGGGTCACTCCCCCGTGGCCTCTGCGGGACATTCTGTGGCACTTGGCACTCGACCACATTGTGCAGATGAGGTGCAGACATTGCTTCTCCTCTGTGCCTTCGGAATTGTGCTTCACAGGTTGAGAAAAATCTTACTTAAATAAACTCTGTGAGGCTGGGATTCAAAGCAGGAAGCAGCTGCAGCTGAAACTTCCTACTGGACAATCATCTGTTTAAACAGCAAGAAGCAGCTTGTGAAATCGAAAGTAAATGCAAAGATGCCTTTGGACAATGTACCAAAGGGACTGAAAACCAATCCTGCTTAATCCTTCTAAACGCTGCATCTCCCCAGCAGGAACGCAACCTGCCAATTAGGGAAACAAGACAAACACAATCCCTTGGGGCTGCGCGGTGAAGGGGGACAGGTGTATTTAATGAGACCTTTGAAGGGGAAGCCAGTTGCAGGCCTAACATCTCCGTGGGCAGAACAGGGAGAAGCCAGCACCCCAAAGGGAGAGAATGCCAAGAAGTGCCAGAATTATGCAAACGGTACGGGGGAAGCTAAAAACAGACCTTCACAGGTAACCTCCTGTAAGGAAGCCCATGGATCTCCTAACAGAATCAACACAGTTGCCATGCCAGGCACCTGAGAGCATCTGGTCTGAGGTGGGAGCAGCCAGCCTCAGCCGGGTGCCGGGCTCCCCCCTCCAGTGTTGTCGACTCCGGGCACCATGTACGGTTCGGCTCCTGCCTCTCTGACTAACGTCCCTCCCCACCTCCACCTCCCCAGCCCTGACACCCACCGTTCCAGTCCCTGATCCCATGAATGTGACCCTTTCAGATGCCCCATGTGAGTGGGATCATGTGTGATTGCCCTGTGATGGCTCATTTCCCTGGGCGTATGTCCTCCAGGTTCATCCATTCCACTGCATATTAAGAATTCCCTTCTTTTCCAGCAGCCTCGGCGTGTGCTGTAACCTCCCCCCCTCCCCCCTTATCACCAGTGTCTGTTCTTGTTTGGTCATATCGATCGGATATGTCTTTGGCTCTGTTACCTACATGGTGTTCTAGAACGTGGACTTGAGTTGGAGCAGTGGGCGTGGGACTCCAAAGGAGGTGCTGGGTCCAGGAGGATAAGATGCAGGGAGAGTCAGCTCATCATAGGCAAGGAGACATGAGGAGGCAGCCTCAGCCCTCCTCACCTTCACCCAGTGGAGCTCCTGGGCTGACAGTCTGGTGGCTGCTCCGCCTTTCAGACCCCAGTGTGACGACTGGCTGGAAGCTGCTGGAAGATTAATTTTCCGATTATGTAACTTTGTGGAAACGCAGAAGACCCTGGAAAGTCACTTGAAGTGAACATATGGGCTGTGACATCTCATCTATGAATTTCGTCAGCAGAAAACACATGGCTTGGGAGCTTCAAAATGGCGGAAGAGTAAGACGCAGAGATCATCTTTCTCCCCACAAATACATCAGAAATACATCTACACGTGGAACAACTCCTACAGAACACCTACTGAACGCTGGCAAAAGACCTCAGACCTCCCAAAAGGCAAGAAACTCCCCACGTACCTGGGTAGGGCAAAAGAAAAAAGAATAAACAGAGACAAAAGGATAGGGACGGGACCTGCACCAGTGGGAGGGAGCTGTGAAGGAGGAAAGGTTTCCACACACTAGGAAGCCCCTTCGCGGGCAGAGACTGTGGGTGGCGGAGGCGGGGAGCTTCGCAGCCGCGGAGGAGAGCACAGCAACAGGGGTGCGGAGGGGAAAGCGGGGGGATTCCCGCACAGAGGATCGGTGCCAACCGGCACTCACCAGTCCGAGAGGCTTGTCTGCTCACCCGCCGGGGCGGGCAGGTCTGGGAGCTGAGGCTCGGGCTTCGGTCGGATCCCAGGGAGAGAACTGGGGTTGGCGACGTGAAAACAGCCTACAGGGGGTTAGTGCACCACGGCTGGCCGGCAGGGAGTCCAGGGAAAAGCCTGGACCTGCCGAAGAGGCAAGAGACTTTTTCTTCCCTCTTTGTTTCCTGGTGCGCGAGGAGAGTGGATTCAGAGCGCCGCTTAAAGGAGCTCCAGACACGGGCACGAGCTGCGCCTATCAGCGCGGATCCCAGAGACGGGCATGAGATGCTAAGGCTGCTGCTGCCGCCACCAAGAAGCCTGTGTGTGAGCACAGGTCACTCTCCACGCCGCCCCTCCCGGGAATCTGTGCAGCCCGCCACTGCCAGGGTCCCGCGATCCAGGGACAACTTCCCCGGGAGAACGCACGGCGCGCCTCAGGCTGGTGCAACGTCATGCTGGCCTCTGCCAGCGCAGGCTCGCCCTGTACTCCGTGCCCCTCCCTCCCCCCAGGCCTGAGTGAGTCAGAGCCCCCGAAGCAGCTGCTCCTTTAACCCCGTCCTGTCTGAGCGAAGCACAGACGCCCTCAGGCGACCTACACGCAGAGGCGGGGCCATATCCAAAGCTGAACCCCAGGAGCTGTGCGAACAAAGAAGAGAAAGAGAAATCTCTCCCAGCAGCCTCAGGAGCAGTGGATTAAATCTCCACCATCAACTTGATGTACCTGCATCTGTGGAATACCTGAATAGACAACGAATCACCCCAAATTGAGGAGGTGTACATTGGGAGCAATGATATATATATGTATTTCCCTTTTTCTCTTTTTGTGAGTGTGTATGTGTATGCTTCTGTGCGTGATTTTGTCTGTATAGCTTTGCTTTTACCATTTGTTCCAGGGTTCTGTCTGTCCTTTTTTTTTCATAATAATTTTTTTATTTTAATAACTTTATTTTATTTTACTTTATTTTATTTTATCTTCTTCTTTCTTTCTTTCTTTTTTTCTCCCTTTTATTCTGAGCCATGTGGAGGACAGGCTCTTGGTGCTCCAGCCAGGTGTCAGGGCTGGGCCACTGAGGTGGGAGAACCAAGTTCAGGACACTGGTCCACAAGAGACCTCCCAGCACCACGTAATACCAAATGGTGAAAATCTCCCAGAGATCTCCATCTCAACGCCAAGACCCAGCTCCACTCAACGACCAGCAAGCTACAGTGCTGGACACCCTATGCCAAACAACTAGCAAGACAGGAACACAACCCCATCCATTAGCACAGAGGCTGCCTAAAATCATAATAAGACCACAGAAACCCCAAAACACACCACCAGATGTGGACCTGCCCACCAGAAAGACAAGATCCAGCCTCATCCACCAGAACACAGGCACTAGTCCCCTCCACCAGGAAGCCTACACAACCCACTGAACCAACCTTAGCCACTGGGGACAGACACCAAAAACAACGGAAACAATGAACCTGCAGCCTATGAAAAGGAGACCCCAAACACAGTAAGTTAAACAGAATGAGAAGACAGAGAAATACACACCAGATGAAGGAGCAAGGTAAAAACCCACCAGACCTAACAAATGAGGAGGAAATAGGCAGTCTATCTGAAAAAGAATTCAGAATAATGATAGTAAAGATGATACAAAATCTTGGAAATAGAATGGAGAAAATACAAGAAACGTTTAACAAGGACCTAGAAGAACTAAAGGGCAAACAAACAGAGATGAACAACACAATAAATGAAATTTAAAATTCTCTAGAAGGGATCAGTAGCAGAATAACTGAGGCAGAAGAACAGATAAGTGACCTGGAAGATAAAATAGTGGAAATAACTACTGCACAGCAGAATAAAGAAAAAAGAATGAAAAGAATTGAGGACAGTCTCAGAGACCTCTGGGACAATATTAAACACACCAACATTTGAATTATAGGGGTCCCAGAAGAAGAAGAGAAAAAGAAAGGGACTGAGAAAATATTTGAAGAGATTATAGATGAAAACTCCCCTAATATGGGAAAGGAAATAGTTAATCAAGTCCAGGAAGCACAGAGAGTCCCATACAGGATAACTCCAAGGAGAAACACATCAAGACACATATTAATCAAACTATCAAAAATTAAATACAAAGAACAAATATTAAAAGCAGCAAGGGAAAAACAACAAGTAAGACATAAGGGAATCCCCATAAGGTTAACAGCTGATCTTTCAGCAGAAACTCTGCAAGCCAGAAGGGAGTGGCAGGACATATTTAAAGTGATGAAAGAGAAAAACCTACAACCAAGATTACGCTACCCAGCAAGGATCTCATTCAGATTTGATGGAGAAATTAAAAGCTTTACAGACAAGCAAAAGCTAAGAGAATTCAGCACCACCAAACCACCTTTACAACAAATGCTAAAGGAACTTCTCTAGGCAGGAAACACAAGAGAAGGAAAAGACCTCCAATAATAAACCCAAAACAATTAAGAAAATGGGAATAGGAACATACATATCAATAATTACCTTAAATGTAAATGGATTAAATGCCCCAACCAAAAGACATAGGCTGGCTGAATGGATACAAAAACAAGACCGTATATATGCTATCTACAAGAGACCCACTTCAGACCTAGGGACACATACAGACTGAAAGTGAGGGGATGGAAAAAGATATTCCATGCAAATGGAAATCAAAAGAAAGCTGGAGTAGCAATTCTCATATCAGACAGAGTAGACTTTAAAACAAAGACTATTACAAGAGACTATGAAGGACACTACATAATGATCAAGGGATCAATCCAAGAAGAAGATATAACAATTGTAAATATTTATGCGCCCAACATAGGAGCACCTCAATACATAAGGCAAATACTAACAGCCATAAAAGGGGAAATCGACAGTAACACAATCATAGTAGGGGACTTTAACACCCCACTTTCACCAATGGACAGATCATCCAAAATGAAAATAAATAAGGAAACACAAGCTTTAAATGATTCATTAAACAAGATGGACTTAATTGATATTTATAGGACATTCCATCCAAAAACAACAAAATACACATTCTTCTCAAGTGCTCATGGAACATTCTCCAGGATATATCATATCTTGGGTCACAAATCAAGCTTTGGTAAATTTAAGGAAATTGTAATTGTATCAGTATCTTTTCTGACCACAACGCTATGAGACTAGGTATCAATTACAGGAAAAAATCTGTAAGAAATACAAACACATGGAGGCTAAACAACACCCTACTTAATAACCAGGAGATCACTGAAGAAATCAAAGGGGAAATCAAAAAATACCTAGAAACAGATGACAATGAAAACACAACTACCCAAAACCTATGGGATGCAGCAAAAGCAGTTCTAAGAGGGAAGTTTATAGCTATACAAGCCTACCTTAAGAAACAAGAAACATCTCAAATAAACAACCTAACCTTACACCTGAAGCAATTAGAGAAAGAAGAACAAAAAACCCCAAAGTTAGCAGAAGGAAAGAAATCATAAAGATCAGATCAGAAATAAATGAAAAGGAAATGATAGCAAAGATCAATAAAACTAAAAGCTGGTTCTCTGAGAAGATAAACAAAATTGATAAACCATTAGCCAGACTTATCAAGAAAAAAAGGGAGAAGACTCAAATCAATAGAATTAGAAATGAAAAAGGAGAAGTAACAACTGACACTGCAGAAATACAAAGGATCATGAGAGATTACTACAAGCAACTCTATGCCAATAAAATCAACAACCTGGAAGAAATGGACAAATTCTTGGAAACGCACAACCTTCCAAGACTGAACCAGGAAGAAATAGAAAATATGAACAGACCAATCACAAGCACTGAAATTGAAACTGTGATTAAAAATCTTCCAACAAACAAAAGCCCAGGACCAGATGGCTTCACAGGCGAATTCTATGAAACATTTAGAGAAGAGCTAACACCTATCCTTCTCAAACTATAGCAGAAGGAGGAACACTCCCAGATTCACTCTATGAGGCCACCAACACTCTGATACCAAAACCAGACAAAGATGTCACAAAGAAAGAAACTACAGGCCAGTATCACTGATGAACATAGATGCAAAAATCCTCAACAAAATACTAGCAAACAAAATCCAACAGCACATTAAAAGGATCATACACTATGATCAAGTGGGGTTTATTCCAGGAATGCAAGGATTCTTCAATATATGCAAATCAATCAACGTGATACACCATATTAACAAATTGAAGGAGAAAAACCATATGATCATCTCAATCGATGCAGAAAAAGCTTTCAACAAAATTCAACACCCATTTATAATAAAAACCCTCCAGAAAGTAGGCATAGAGGGAACTTTCCTCAACATAATAAAGGCCATGTATGACAAATCCACAGCCAACATTGTCCTCAATGGTGAAAAACTGAAAGCATTTCCACTAAGATCAGGAACAAGACAAGGTTGCCTACTCTCACCACTATTATTCAAAATAGTTTTGGAAGTTTTAGCCACAGCAATCAGAGAAGAAAAAGAAGCAAAAGGAATCCAAATCGGAAAAGAAGAAGTAAAGCTGTCACTGTTTGCAGATGACGTGATACTATACATAGAGAATCCTAAGGATGCTACCAGAAAACTACTAGAACTAATCAATGAATTTGTTAAAGTAGCAGGATCAAAATTAATGCAGAGAAATCTCTTGCATTCCTATACACTAATGATGAAAAATCTGAAAGTGAAATTAAGAAAACACTCCCATTTACCAATGCAACAAAAAGAATAAAATACCTAGGAATAAACCTACCTAAGGAGACAAAAGACCTGTATGCAGAAAATTATAAGACACTGATGAAGGAAATTAAAGATGATACAAATAGATGGAGAGATATACCATGTTCTTGGATTGGAAACATCAACATTGTGAAAATGACTCTACTACCCAAAGCAATCTACAGATTCAATGCAATCCCTATCAAACTACCACTGGCATTTTTCACAGAACTAGAACAAAAAATTTCACAATTTGTATGGAGACAAAAAAGACCCCGAATAGCAAAAGCTATTTTTCTTGAGAAAGAAAAACGGAGCTGGAGGAATCAGGCTCCCTGACTTCAGACTATACTACAAAGCTACAGTAATCAAGACAGTATGGTACTGGCACAAAAACAGAAATATAGATCAGTGGAACAGGATAGAAAGCCCAGAGATAAACCCATGCACATATGGTCACCTTATCTTTGATAAAGGAGGCAAGAATATACAGTGGAGAAAAGACAGCCTCTTCAATAAGTGGTGATGGGAAAACTGGACAGCTACATATAAAAGAATGAAATTAGAACACTCCCTAACACCATACACAAAAATAAACTCAAAATGGATTAAAACCTAAATGTAAGGCCAGACACCATCAAACTCTTAGAGGAAAACATAGGCAGAACACTCTATGACATAAATCACAGAAAGATCCTTTTTGACCCACCTCCTAGAGAAACGGAAATAAAAACAAAAATAAACAAATGGGACCTAATGAAACTTAAAGGCTTTTGCACAGCAAAGGAAACCATAAACAAGACGAAAAGACAACCCTCAGAATGGGAGAAAATATTTGCAAATGAAGCAACTGACAAAGGATTAATCTCCAAAACATACAAGCAACTCATGCAGCTCAATATCAAGAAAAACAAACAACCCAATCCAAAAATGTGCAGAAGACCTAAATAGAGATTTCTCCAAAGAAGATATAGAGATTGCCAACAAACACATGAAAGAATGCTCAACATCATTAATCATTAGAGAAATGCAAATCAAAACTACAATGAGATATCATCTCACACTGGTCAGTATGGCCATCATCAAAAAATCTACAAACAATAAGTGCTGGAGAGGGTGTGGAGAAAACGGAACCTTCTTGCACTGTTGGTGAGAACGTAAATTGATACAGCCACTATGAAGAACAGTATGGAGGTTCCTTAAAAAACTGAAAATAGAACTACCATATGACCCAGCAACCCCACTCCTGGGCATATACCCTGAGAAAACCATAATTCAAAAAGAGTCATGTACCAAAATGTTCACTGCCACTCAATTTACAATAGCCAGGACATGGAAGCAACCTAAGTGTCCATCAACAGATGAATGGATAAAGAAGATATGGTACATATATACAATGGAATATTACTCAGCCATATAAAGGAACGAAACTGAGTTATTTGTAGTGAGGTGGATGGACCTAGAGACTGTCATACAGAGTGAAGTAAGTCAGAAAGAGAAAAACAAATACCATATGCTAACACATATATATGGAGTATAAAAAAAAAAGAAAGAAAATCATCAGAAGAACCTACGGGCAAGATGGGAATAAACATGCAGACCTACTAGAGAATGGACTTGAGGATACGGGGAGGGGGAAGAGTAAGCTGGGACAAAGTGAGAGAGTGGCATGGACATATATACACTACCAAACGTAAAATGGATAGCTAGTGGGAAGCAGCTGCATAGCACAGGGAGATCAGCTCCGTGCTTTGTGACCAGCTAGAGGGGTGGGATAGGGAGGGTGGGAGGGAGGGAGGCGCAAGAGGGAAGAGATATGGGGACATATGTATATGTATGACTGATTTACTTTGTTATAAAGCAGAAACTGACACACCATTGTAAAGCAATTATACTGTAATAAAGATGTTAAAAAAAAGACTAAAAAAGAAAACTAAAAAAGAAAACACATGGCTTCATCAATGATATGGCATTTGATTACATTTAATCACGTAAAGTTATTATCACAATTAGGCCATATGAAGTCACCAGTAAGTGCTTTATTGAATTCATTAGCAGGTGTGAAAGGTCGTTGGGGAACATGTAATCTCGAAAGGCTCAGCAAATTGGCAAATAAAATGACAGAGAATCTCACACACGGGTTGCTCTTTATAAACCAAAACACACTGTGTCCTCTGGGACAGACCCCAGGTTTCGCTACGGCTCCCCTGGAGACCTGACATCCCGCTGTCCCGTGGGCAGCTGGTGGATCTGGACTCTTGCCTGGGTGTGTGTCCAGCTCTGCAAACCACTGAGACCCCTGGTAGTCCGGAGTCCCAGCCCCTCACTGGCCCTCAGTGGAGCCCTGCAGTTCAAACAAGACGAGGCTGTGGGGAGACCAGGAAACAGTGATTCCTCTTTCCAGCCAGCTTAGTCTAGCCTGTCGTGACTCATGCCCCCATCTCTCATTCCAAGAATTAACACCGATTTCTTGTGAAATTTGCCTGTTTGCCCTTTGTATGCGTTTCAGCAGCTCGTGAGAACCCGTGAGCATCTTGGGCTGCGGTCACTTGCACTCCAGGCGGCTGCTTCCCAAGCCTCCAGCGCCAAGCCCCAGGCTGACCGTTACTCACCCCTCCTAGTCAGGCGTGTTTTGGGGGTTTGCACAGTTAGAAAGTGGGGTGAGGGCGCCTTAGTCTTGGTAATGATACTCCAGGTGGTGAGGTTCAGACAGCTGGGAAGCTGGCAGCGCCCCAGGATCTCAGAGCATCTGAGGGTTAGAGTCCATTTCCAGAAGAAACTAAAACCTGGGTTCTGCGTTGCTAAGATCTAGGGTCAGGCCCGCTCCGCTTGCACTCACGCTCTTTCCTTTCTCGCTCATCCTGAGCCAAGCCGTGCTCCTCTCCCTCCCGGAAGCGATGCATCGAGGGTGCAAGCTCCCCAGGCCTGGAAGACCCACGACCAGGAAGCGACCCTGGAGACGAGAACCTGCACTTGTCTCAGGAAAGCAGAGGTCCCAGGAGGCGGTGGGTGAGCCCAGCGGGGTGAGCCTGCCGGCAACCCGAACCTCGGCATCGGTAAACTGTCTGCAGCTGGGCAGGGCTTGCTGGCGCCGGGGCCTCCTTCCTCTCCTGGCACTTGGACCATCCAGATGTTTCTGTTCGTCCTCTTCGATCCTCTGCTCCCTTTCGAATCATCCCCTTTCGCCAGCTCTCCAGTCGAGGCTGAGATTTGAAGCTTCCTTCCTCCTGGACCATCCAGCTCGAATCCCGTGATGCAAAGAGCAGGTGCCGTTCTCTGGTGTTTCCCACTTCCTGGGGGTGCAGCTGGTGACCTTGTTCAGCCAGAAGATATGCTTTGTGAGGGCTCAAACTGAGGCTGAGTATTTTCTGTGTATTAATATAAGGACCTGTCTGGTCTGGACTGTACTTCTTGTGACTCAGTGGTAATGGGCAATTACAAAGCCCGTAATTACACTTTGAAACTGGATGCCATTCCTTAGAGTTTTCAAAGCTTGGCCCCTGATTGGTTCCAGGTCAGGAAGACATGTTAAATGTTTGTAATATGCTTAGTTTCAAGCAAAATTAACCCGCAAAATTGACCTTGCAGCAGTAAACTGCTAACCTTGAAAAGCACTCTTTTTTTTTCCCTCTCAGAATGGGGAGCTCCGACAGTACATTTTTCCAATAGATATTTCTCAGCTCTGAGAAGGTACATAAAGTGTGTAAGTCAGTATGTACATTTTGGGCTGCTGATTCCCATTCACTGACATATAGTAAATTACAATTTCTATAATTAAGACATTGAAGAATGGCTTAGCATGGCCTGTTTTTGTTGTAAAAATCCAGTTTCATGAAATTTGTGTGAGGAAAAGTAACAAGAGAATTTAGTGTGTTCTTCAAGCTTTAGTTCCTGGCGCGACTGATCTTACATGGATGGAGTGGGCAGGGGTTTGTGGATGTTTCCCTTTGTGGGCCACACAGCTGTGCCCATGACTCAGCTCAATTGTTACAGCAGGAGAGCGGGTAATTCTTAGATGAGCGTCTGTGGCTGCATTTCATTAAAACTTTATTTACAAAAGCAGATGATCACTGAATTTGGCCTGTGGAAATTTATAATTTGCTAATTATAAATTATAATTTGCTAATTCCTGACCTAGAGATTTTAAATATTTACTTAATTCCATTCAACAGAACAGGCCCTGGGCTAAGTAATAATGAGGGAAAAATAAGAAAGACAATTTGGAGTTTATCAGGAGATGATAGTTCTAATTCAATTTCTTCCTTCCTTCCTTCCTTCCTTCCTCCCTCCTTCCCTCCCTCCCTTTCTTTCTTTCTTTCTTTTTTGTTTTTTAGGTCACTCTGTGTGGCATGCAGGATCTTGGTTCCCTGACCGGGGATCAGACCCGTGCCCACTGCATTGAGAGTGCAGAGTCTTAATCACTAGACTGCCAGGGAAGTCCCTCCAATTCAATTTCTTAACTGGAACTATTTAAAACAAAATATTTTCTTGGATCAGTCTCCTAAGGCAAAAGGAATAAAAGCAAAAATGAACAAATGGAACCAAATTAAACTGAAAAGCTTTTGCATAGCAAAGGAAACCATTGACAAAACGAGAAAACAACCTACAGAGTGGGAGAACATATTTGCTAATGATGTGACCGACAAGGGGTTAATCTCCAAAATATACAAACAGCTCATACAACTCAATGTTGAAAAGACAAACAACTCATTCAAAAAATGGGCAGAAGACCTGAATAGACATTTCTACAAAGAAGACATACAGGTGACCAACTGGCACATGAAAAGATGCTCAACATTGTTAATTATTAGAGAAAAGCAAATCAAAGCTGCAATGATATCACCTCACACCAGTCAGAATGGCGATCATCAAAAAGTCTACAAATAACCAATGCTGGTGAGGATGTGGAGAAAAGGGAACCTTCCTACACTGTTGGTGGGAATGTAAATTGGTGCAGCCACTATGGAAAACAATGGAGGTTCCTCAAAAAACTAAAAATAGAGCTACCATATGATCCAGCAATTCTACTCCTGGGTATGTATCTGGAAAAAAATGAAAACACTAATTCAAAAAGATACATGCACCCCAATGTTCATAGCACCACTATTTATAATAGCTAAGACATTGAAGCAACCCAAATGCCCATCAACAGATGATTGGATTAAGATGCACACACACACACACACACACACACACACACACACACACACACACATATACACACAACGGAATATTACTCAGCCATAAAAAAGAATGAAATAATGTCATTTGCAGCGACGTGGATGGAGAATATTATATTTAGTGAAGTAAGTCAGAGAAAGATAAATATTGTATGATATCATTTATATGTGGAATCTAAAAAATAATACGAATGAATCTATTTACAAAACAGCAATAGACTTCCACATAGAAAACAAACCTGTGGTTACCAAAGGGGAGAGGGAAAGGGGGAGGGACAAATTAGGGGTATGGGATCAACAAACTACTATACATAAAATAGATAAGCAACAAGGATTTACTGTAGAGCACAGGGACTTATAAATATTATCTTGTAATAACCTATAATGGAGTATAATCTGCAAAAATACTGAATCACCATGCTGTACACCTGAAACTAACATAATATTGTAAATCGACTACACTTCTAAGAGCCGGTGCAATGTCCCAGCATCTTTCCCTCTGCCATGAGGCTGGCAACGCTGCAGATGTGGGAGATTCTTTCTCCGTGGGACTGAGGGTGAAACTGATTGAGCTGGTGAATTGACGAAGCAGCGCCTCTGTTAGCTTGTGAGGGATGAACCTGGGCAAGTAGTGAAGCTTTGCTTTTTTAACCCACAGAGGTTTTCTGAGGTTGTCTGTTACCATGGCAGGGCTTGGTCCGTCCTGATTAATATGGTCAAGAGGGGCTTGAGGCAGAGCTGTCCAGGTGAGGATACAGGGTACCCACTGATTCATCGTTCACACATTTACCAACTGCTCTGAGACACCTGTGGGGACAAGATGAGTAAAACATGATTCCTGCCTTCAAGGAAATTAGGGCATCACAGGGAAACAGCGGTGGAGCAAAGTGCTGCACAGGATTACCAAGGACAGACACTGTTACATCCCTGGGAAAGCCTGGAATAAACCGTAGGGTATTGAAACTTTCCTAAGAGATTGTAGGGAGTTACATATTCAAGAATCTTATTAAGTGGTTGCTTCTAAAGGGTAGAATTACTGAAGGTTTCAGAAAAGCAAACCCCTGGTGAAAGGTAGCGTCGGTTCTGTCTGAGGAAGGGCAGCCTGACCAATCCAGGATTTCCAAAAGGTGCGCATGGATAAAAGATACTGTTGTTGTGATCTACATAAGATTTAAAAAAGGAGAGCAAAATGCTGACTTACTGGTACCTTTCTGGAAGGAAACGGGCAACTCTTTCTCAGGGGTAAGCGCAGGACCTTATTTGAAGTTCCTCTAAGTGCTCTTCAGAAAACAAGATGTGAGGTGGTTGAGAATCTGCCTGCCAATGCAGGGGACATGGGTTCGAGCCCTGGTCTGGGAAGATCCCACATGCCGCGGAGCAACTAGGCCCGTGAGCCACAGCTACTGAGCCTGCACGTCTGGAGCCTGTGCTCTGCAACAAGAGAGGCCGCGATAGAGAGAGGCCCGCGCACCGCGATGAAGAGTGGCCCCCGCTCGCCACAGAGAAAGCCCTCGCACAGAAATGAAGACCCAACACAGCCATAAATAAATTAATAAATAAAGCAAACTGTCAACAAGTAAATATAAATAAACACTAAAAAAAAAAAAAAGAGTCCTGCTCTGTCTAAAAGTACTGGTCATCATTGGAGATGATTTTGGAATTTGGTACATTTAACGGAAGCAAATGACTGAAGACTGAAGCCAAGAATGGAAGGCCTGGACTCAGCTGAACACCGTTTGTCTCCGAGGTAGAAGAACCCCCCACAGAGCCGGGGCGTTGTTGGCATCAACAACCTCAGTGGGAGGATTCCCCCAAAGGCAGTTCTCACACGGCTGCCTTCCCTCCTTCGCCTGGGCAATACCCCCCCTCACCCCCGCAGCAGGCCAGGCGCCTCCTGCCGGGACCGCGCTATGGCAGGTTGGGTGTTCTGGCTCCACTACCCAGACTGCTATTTTCATTTCCCAGCCTCTCTGCCTGAAACAGACTGGAACAGACCGGACTTTGATTCAGAAACTTGTTAAAACAGACCTTCAAGCCAACCCCAAATCAAGGAGTCAACAAGAGCAAAAATTCTTTTTGAGGAGCATTGGGTTCAACACTCTGGAAACTCTCATTAAAACCAGGATCTGGCCAAGGAAGGGAAAAAGGGTGATGGGGAAAATTAATCCCTTTATTTTGGTTATCACATTTTTTTTTTTGCGGTACGCGGGCCTCTCACTGTTGCAGCCTCTCTTGTTGCGGAGCACAGGCTCCAGACGCGCAGGCTCAGCGGCCATGGCCCATGGGCCCAGCCGCTCCGCGGCATGTGGGATCTTCCCGGACCGGGGCATGAACCCGCATCCCCTGCATCGGCAGGTGGACTCCCAACCACTGCGCCACCAGGGAAGCCCATGGTTATCACATTTTTAAAAGATTAAATCTGGTTGAAAAACCACAGAAACAGTCCCAGACGGAAAACGGCAGGTTTCTCCCCACTTGGAGAGCCTGTGGAAGGAGGGCTGCTGTGGCTTGGTGACCAGCGCTGGTCCTGCCTGCGCTGCTCTTCTGAGGTTCATCTGAACAACCCGGAGATCTGCCTTTTTCTTTCTCACCCGCCCCTCACAGCCCACCCACTTCCCAAGTCTCTCTCCAAAGGCTCTGCTTCCCTCCCAGAAGCTCAGGATCTGGACAGTCGCAGCACAGGCGCCTCTGACAGCTGACCCAGCGTGGAAGCTCCCTGTGGCTACCGGGTCCTAGTGGAGTCTCAGGAGCTTTAGAAAAATACCTATCCACTGTCTTGAAAATCAGAAGGAGGACAGTGATTTCATCCTTGTTCTCCTTGTCTTGTGGATATTTCAAAATGGCACCCAGTACACAAAAGTTAACTCAAAATGGATTGAAGACTTGAACATAAAACCTAAAACCATAAAATTCCTAGAAGAACACATAGGCAGTAAGTTCTGCGAATGGGTCCTGCTGATGATTTTTTTGGATGTGACACCAAAAACAAAGGCAACAAAAGCATAAACAACAAACAAGAGGGACTATCAAACTAAGACGCTTCTGCACAGCAAAGGAATCCATCAACAAAATGAGAAGGCAACCTACCAAATGGGAGAAAACATCTAACAAGGGGTTAATATCCAAAATATAATAAACTCAAACAACTCAATAGGAAAAAAAAACCCAATCTTATTTAAAAAATGAGCAGAAGATCTGAAGAGATGTTTCTCTAAAGAAGACGTACAAATGCCAACAGGTACATGAAAAGATGCTCAACATCACTCATCACCAGGAAAGTACAAATCAAAGCCACAATGAGATGTCACCTGACACTGTCAGAATGGCCATCATTAAAAAGACAAGAAATAACAAATGTTGGCAAAGATGTGAAGAAAAGGGAACCCTTGTGCATTGTTGGTGGGAATGTAAATTGGTACAGCCACTATGGAGAACAGTCTGGAGGTTCCTCAAAAAGTTAAAAATTAGGGGGCTTCCCTGGTGGTGCAGTGGTTGAGAATCTGCCTGCCAATGCAGGGGACACGGGTTCGAGCCCTGGTCTGGGAAGATCCCACATGCCGCGGAGCAACTGGGCCTGTGAACCATGGCCACTGAGCCTGCGCGTCTGGAGCCTGTGCTCCGCAACAAAAGAGGCCGCAATAGTGAGAGGCCCGCGCACTGCGATGAAGAGTGGCCCCTGCTCGCCGCAACTAGAGAAAGCCCTCGCACAGAAACGAAGACCCAACACAGCCAAAAATAAATAAATAAATAAATAAATAAATAAAAGAAAAAAAAGTTAAAAATTAGGGACTTCCTGGGAGGTCAGTGGTTAAGACTCTGTGCTCCCAATGCAGGGGGCCTGGGTTCCATTCCTGGTCGGGGAACTATATTCTGCATGCCGCAACTAAAGATCCCACGTGCCGCAACTAAGACCTGGCGCAGCCAAATAAATAAATAAATATTTAAAAAATTCAACTATGATATGATCCAGCAATTCCACTTCTGAAGAAAATGAAAACACTAACATGGAAAGATATATGCACCCCCATGTTTACAGCAGCATTTAAATAGCCAAGATATGGAAGCAAACTGAGTGTCCATTGATGGATGAATCAATAAAGAAAAATGTAACACACACGCACACGCACACACACACACGAATACTAGTCAGCCATAGAAAAGGAAATCTTGCCATTTGTGACAACATGGATGGACCTAGAGGGTATTATGCCAAGTAAAATAAGTCAGAGAAAGACAAACACCGTATGATCTCATATGCGGAATTAAAAAAAAAACAACACATGACAAAAGCTGACCTCACGGTTACAGAAAACAGATTGGTGGTTACCAGAGGAAGGATTAGGGGTGGGTGAAATGGGTGCGGGTCCAAAGCTACAAATTTCAGTTATAAGTCCTGGGACACACTATACTGCGCGGTGAGCGTGGTCTCATTCCGAAGCAAAGGTGTCCAGTGATTTTGGTGAATCTCACCCAGCTCTGCAGGTCAGTGGTGGCTCAGCACAAATGGGATGAGAGGGGAGATCATGCTTGTAACCCTAGCACTGCAAAGGGAGCCTCTGAACAGAAGGGTCAGCTGGTAAATGTGTAGTACAGGTTTTCTCTATTTAATAGGTCGTTTTAAGAGGGATGCGTTGATTCCATGACATGCTAGTTTAAAGCCATCCAGAACTATGTATTCCTTTATTTAAGACGCACATTTTCCCACTTGGGGCGTGAGAAAAAGTACGGTGTTCACTCATCGTACTTTCCCTCTGGTTTCTATTTCCCTTGTTTTTAAAGACTCTTTATCAGCTCCAAAAGATGAAACATCCTCAAATACGAAAGGTCTGCTCTCTATTTGAAAAGACTAGCCCCAAGAAACACACCCACATTTCCACAGACTTCAAAACTGTTCATTAAAATGCATTGAAAGAGAAGAATGTTGAGAAGGGCTGGTGGGGGTCTTGGGGTGCCCACTCTGGGGGACACACACTGGAGAAGGGCTGTGGGGTCTTGTAAAGTATCCAACAAGATTGTCTACGGAGAGATTTCTTAGAAACAGAAGGTGTAATCAGGAGATGTGGATAACCAAGGGCAGTTAACTGTAAGCTTTAACCAGGTGATCACAGGAGTCAGGTCGTCACATGTCTATGGTTAAGCACTGGGATATCTTGTTTAATTTTTTCAACTGGCAACCAATTTAAAAAATAATTCTGTTCCCTGCTAATCAATCATGCATTAACAAGCAATAAATATTTGAACCCTCTGCTAGGTACTATAGGTGTTAAAAGAGACAGAAGGTGATTTTAACCTAGTCTGGAAATCAAGATGTGTGCACAGGATGACCTGACTGGAACCAGGAATATACTGAGAATCAACAGCACAGAGAAAAGCACAGGGACTGGGAAATGAGGTGGCAGAGGAAACGGGCTGTAACCTGGAAAATAAAACATGGGTGGTGGTCAATTCCCCGTTTGCTCGTCCAGAGCTCACTGATCCTTGAAACCCGACTTTCACGTAATTCAGTGGTTTGGTGCATGTTCCCCTCCCCAGCATTCTTGAAAATGTTTAATGTGTGGGACCAGCCAGCTTATTGAAAAGTTACAATTTAATGAACCAAAAATATTGTGTAAGGCCTATATTCAACATTAAGTGGGCAGACTGCATAGAAAGACAGGATTTCACCTTCATCTACCAAACCCATTCCCAATCTGCACATGTGCAAAGCCCGGGGGTGTGTGATTTGGCCCTGCGGCTCCATGCTTCGACCTCGAAGCTTCCTGCACACGCAGGCCCCCAGCCTCCTGGGCTGTGCTGTCAGAACCACGACGGGGCAGTGCCAGCCGGCACCGCGGGTCAACATGGGCCGTGGGCGTGGTGGCTGCCGTGGAGCTCAGCAAGCCTTGTTGAGGTAAGTGGGCTGTGGACTCATTGTCTCGGGCAGCACTCTCCATCCCCTTAACTGTGCCAACCCTCAGGGGAATTTGGTGGGTGAGGACGTGTCAGACTAGAGGCCAACTCCAGCACCTGTGTGCGTGCGTTTGTGTGTATGTTTCCGTATGTGTATGTGCATAGGTGGGTGCATGTGTGTGCACATGTGTAGTGTGTATGTGTATTTAAGTATGTGTGGGTGTATATACGTATGCACGTGTGTACTGTGTGCCTGTGTGTGTTTCCTCTGTGGGTGTTGCTTTGTGTGCACATGTGTCCTCTGCATGGATGTACACGTGTATACATGCGTATGTATTTTGCACATGTGTGATTGTGCGCACGTTATGCATGTGTACGTGTGTTGTGTGCAAGCGATGGTATTATGAGGGGAGGTGGAGGCCGCTGAGCTGCCACAGGGACAGATATCGCCAGAGAACCAGGATCCAGACGGAACAGTGAGCGCAGAGGAGGCTCCAGCCTCGGGGCAGACCTGCCAGGCTCCTCCCAGCACCTGGTGGAGCCGCTCGCTGGATTCCTGCCGTGGGCTTCTCCCATCCTGTTCCAGTCTGTTCCGGTCCTGCCCCTTTGAGGGGCGTCTACGCAGGGACACAACAGCTGACAGCGTTTCCCAGTCCTCTTGGGTGGACTCAAGCTTTTACTGGCGGGACTGGTCAAAGGTCAAGGGTGCAACCCGTCGCCGAGGCGGGTGGTGGGGGCTCCTGACCCCCGTGTTCAGGAGGAACAAGCGGGCTGCGTGCACGCGTCCTGAGCGCAGAGACTCCACTCCTGTTCTTCCCACAGGCCCTTCCTCCTCCTCCAGCCACTGCCCTGGAGTCTGATCTGGAGCTCTGCGCTCCAAAAGCGTTACAGCCCAGGGGCGGTTCCTTCCTCAGGGCCTCATTCCTGCTGAGCGAGAGGTTTCTTTGAACTGACCAAAGTCATATTTGCTTGATTCAGGTTCAGTAGATTTCATGTCTGTCAATACAACTTAAAAATACCCCCGAACATACATGCCCTATTACAGACTTTCTTCCAGGTACATCTCCCTCACATATGAGTTAGCCTAATAATTTCTTCTCACTTCTGCAACAATAAACTTCTTTCCTGATCAGCTCTACCCAACAGTCACAATATCCCAAGTACGCACTTGTAATGTAAAAGCTGATTACAGGAGGTGCCGAAGTTATGAGGCTCAGAAAATACGACCTATTCAATGAAAATCAGGAACCAGGGCTTAGAACTCTGCATACTTTCCTCAGACGCAAAGGAAATCCTAGGAGCCCAGGGGCCGCAGCTGTGGTCTCTCATTACGAGGAAGACGGAGCAAAAGGGGAACAAACCTTAAAGAACAGGGAGGTAATAAATAGAATCATTTGTGGGCTGATGAGAATAACTACCAGGATAAGAGCCATGAAGCAAAGATTAATCGGCACGTCAGCGGTTTGCAAGTTTCGAGGAGTTTAACCACAGGAGGACGGCACTCTAGTACACAGTCCTGCTGGGACGCGCGCGCAGACGGGGTGGGACGGCTGGTGCTTTTGAAGCCCTATCTCCCTCCGCCTCATGCCACCCGATTTTAGTTGTGACTGTGAGTGCCAGACTTGTGCCAAACTATGCATAAAAACGGAGGCAAGTTTAATTTTAAAACCCCAACTGTTTTTCGAAACTTGTGTATCAAGGATAAGATATATGGTAAGATATATGTAACTTAGATATATATACAGTTGGTGTTTTGATGGATTCTTTTCTGATTTTTTTCCTCTATGCAATATTCATGTACATCTAGAGAAAGCAACTACTCTCATTTGCAATAGCTAAAGTATTTTATGGGGAGTCCCATATTCCCCTTTCACTTAAAAGTCCTTTACAGGGGGCTTCCCTGGTGGCGCAGTGGTTAAGGATCTGCCTGCTGATGCAGGGAACACGGGTTCGAGCCCTGGTCTGGGAAGATCCCACATGCCATGGAGCAACTGGGCCCATGGGCCACAACTACTGAGCCTGTGCTCTAGAGCCCGCGAACCAAAACTACTGAAGCCCATGCACCTAGAGTCCGTGCTCCACAACAAGAGAAGCCACTGCAATGAGAAGCCCGCACACCACAACCCTGCTCGCTCCAACTAGAGAAAGCCCGCGCACAGCAACGAAGACCCAACGAAGCCACAAATAAGTAAAATTTAAAAAAAAAAAAGTTCTTTACAGGACTTCCCTGGCGGTCCAGTGGTTAAGAATCCACCTTCCAAAGCAGGGGACGTGGGTTCAATCCCTGGTCGGGGGACTAAGATCCTACATGCCTCGGGGCAACTAAGCCAATGCGCCTCAACTAGAGAGCCCGTGCACCGCAACTAAGACCCGATGCAGCCAAAAATAAATAAATAAATATGTATTTTTAAAGTTCTTTACAAACATTTCACCATAGATAAAAAAAATTCAGAACAATTTTAATGACTAATAACATTTCATTGCATTTATATTTAACCAGTTCTTCATTTTGAACTCAGATACCTTCAATAATTTTTCTATGAAGTAACAGTTATGAACATCTTCAGATGTGAATATTTGTATTTCTAATTATTTTCTTAGCCTAGTTTCCTAAAAACTAAAATTTCTAGGTCAAAAAGTCAACACACATCTTGACTGACAAGTTGATCTCCACAAAGTGGCTATCAGTCACCTCCCACTGCATGGTATCTGCAATACCCTGTGGTCCACAGCTTCCACACATGTCTGTGTTCTCCCATGAAACTGCATCCTTGGTTTATTGGACATGCCTCCTCAAGTCTTTGAAACTACCTAGCAATTGCCTTAGTTTTCTAATCAGTTCTGATTTCTAGGATTACAGGGCTTTGGAGAGAAACACGGAGCTAGTTAGTCATCCATGACAATCAGAAAGGCTCCTTCACGTGGAGAAGAGCTGTGCTCCGCTGAGCCTTCTGAAATCTTTTGTCATTATAATGACTTGGGCTCTGACTCCCTCCAGCTCAGGCTGATTTCCTGGGCATTGTTTACTACAGAGGATTCAGAGTCTGGGAAGATGCTTTCCTGCCTACAGCATCCCCCATGAGGCTAGAACCAGGAATTTGAAGGAGTTGGGGAAGCGTGCTCAGAGCCCTCATCATCTCCTTTTCACTGGATGCTGAGTCAGGAAAAGGGCAGTGGGCCCTGAGGACATGCCCACCTGCCCTGTCCCAGCCCGGGCTGCCTACCTAACTCTCCCCCAACTCCCTAATTCCCCTCCCACCATCTCTCCACTCACCCAGCCAGAGGCCCTTCCTGCTGACACTTCATGGTGACATATGCACTTCAGATGTAGTGCCTACTTCTCACTCCCTGAGCCCAGATTTCCACCGACATCCGTCCCCACTTTGTTGTGTTTCTGGTCAGTTCCCTCCCCTCAGCAGTGCTGACTATACAGTCTAGTTGGAAGGAACTGGTGCCCTTGCCCGTGTGGGATGCACCAAACCCTAAACACGCAACCAGAAACCATCTCTGCAGCATAAGCTCACTTCCATATTCTTTAGAACACTCTTGAACTTGGATTTTTAAAGTCTTTTTTCTCATCCCTCTATAAGGGCTTCTAATCTTTCTCTAGCATGAAATTTAATTATTTCCACTTGGGGTATCAGCCCTGGCTGCTTTGATTTTAAAGTAATCTCTCATTTGCCAAGGGAAATTCATTAGAGCAAATAGCGGTTTTCTCTCTGTCACATCCCATTAAAACGTGGCAAGAATCAGGCAGAGGGGCCAGCAGCCCTGTGTTGAGGTCGCCAAGCAGCCACGTGGGCAGCCGAGCCCCTAGCCAGGAGGAGATCGTGAGACAGGAAATTGCCTTTTGAGAGGCAGAGTCAGAGACGCAGGCTATGTATTACAATGTACACAAACATGTACATGTACACATACGCATGTGTGTGATCCAGCTCTCAGCAATATTGTAACCTGGCGGCAGAAGACAAACACGCTGGCCTGGGAGTGGTCGCTGTTCTGCTGGAAACTGCACCTTCCAGCAAGTTCAAGTTGAAGAGCCAGTCAGTCTGTGAGGCAAAAGCAGAAAAGGAGCAGCACCCTGGGGCCCGGGGTCCTCTGCCCGGCATGGGTGCAGGCAGGGGCTCGGCAAGTGTTCTCCTGTGTCTGATTCTGGGTGTTGTTCTCCCAGCCGTGGCTGGCCTGGAACGCTCTGACCACTGCTGCGTGCGAACATGCCCCTGCCTGGGTTATAGGACCACAGCCTTCGGGAAGCTTACAATGACCCTCGGCAGGAATTCCCCTTCTCCTCCCTGCATAGCATCTGCCATCACTACATTGCCACTGAGTCGGTTCTTCTCTGACAGGGAGAGTCATCAGGGAATGGCCAGGACATCGTATATTGCAATGGACTGAAGCCCAATTCAAAATGGCTTAGGGTATGTAGCCCAAGGCCCAGGTGTGATCATCAGGCATGGCTGGATCCAGGTGGTCATATTGGAAATTTGTCCCCATCTTTGGTCGCTCCTTCTGAGTAGGCTTCATTGCTGGCTTGGTTTCTCCATGTAGCAGCAACAACGACTCCCAAAGCTTGGGGCTTTCATGTGCTTTGCGTCTAGTCATCAGAAAAAGGGGGGCTTTCCTTCAATAATCCCAGCAGACATGGGTATAATATGTATTGGTCTTGCTAGAGTCAGGTGCCCACCTTGAACCCATCTCAGCAGTCAGGGATGGAAGACCCTCCCAGGAGAGGCCTAGCTTGTGGGCCTCCCCTAGAGACACAAGGTGGGGCAGCCCCACCCAGTCACACTCTCAAGAGTGTCACCCAAGTTACATGCCTTGGAGAGGAGTGAGTCCCCAAAGGAAAACAGGGTGCCCTTATGAAGAGAAAGAGGGTGCTGGACAGACAAGCAGAGCAGGTGCCCCTATAGTTGTCAATTCTAATTAGGAAGCAGGGCAGGGGACCATCAGCCAGTTCACCAGAACAGTTGTGCTGGCTTTTACTAAAACATGACCTACTAAGAACATGGCACTCATTAGCGCTGTGCCTCCCTCATCCTTCTTGCCTTGGACAAAGAAGAGCATATTTAGTAACCCCACTTTGTGCTAGCACTGTGATATGCAACACCGAGGCATATCATAGCTAGTCCCTCTACTGAGGTGCTCACTACATAATGTTGAAGGCAAAGATGTTAACAAAAACGCCTAAAGTTATACACAAATATAATCAGTTCTACAGCAAAAGGCTGTGGAGCAACAATTCTGGTTCGGGGTGGAGTGGTTGAAGGTTTCAGAGCTGACAACATTTGAACTGGGCTTTGAAGTATGAATAGGAGCTCACCAGACAGTAATGAGGTATTCAGACGTTGTATGCAGAGGGAAACAAAATATGAGAGGGTGCAGAGTTGTAAGTGACTCTGTCACAGAAACAAAACCTTCTGCAAACAAGAATACTGTAAGCATAGACTTTGCTGTTAGTGCAGAGCAATCTTTGTGAATAAGTTAAAAAATACTAACTTAGAACATAGGAAGTGTTTGGCAGGGATGTGGGGAGAGGAGAGAGCTGAAGGTGGAAAAACAGGACCAGATGATGGATGATGTGAAAGTCTCGGCCTCATCCCACAGAAAGTGAGGAACCATACATGGGAATCAGCCCACAAACACAGGTTCCCGCGAAGCACTATTAAGGCAAAGTCACTCCCTCTCTTTGCAGCGTGTGCTGCATTTTCGGTGGGTATGCGGCTGGACTTTGGCACAGCGCCCAAAGCTTATGGCATTAAAAGCCACACTGACTTAGACGTAGCTGGTCTGTCTGGGAAGATGGACAGAAGCCAATTCCTCTGAACACAGTCCCTTTTCAGACACTTTACGCAGATTGAAAGTCCAGGAGCAGCAGGCTCTCCCTGCGGTGGGGACAGGGACCCCAGGTCATGTCCACGGTCCTGTAAAGTGGGTTGGCCAATGTGTCACATGGGGGCGAGCAGGACCCCCCTCTTCTACTCATGCCCAGGGCACATGTGGCTCACAGCGGCCAGAAACCAAGGACGGGCCTCCCTCGGCCAAGGTTGTTGAAGTGGGAGGATAGTTCTGCAAGCTGAAGGGTTGGTGCATTGTACCCAGGTGAGATGCCCGTCTCCTAGATGCTCATTCTGGGATCTCAAGATCAGTTTCCTCGTTGACTGCACAATACAGGGAGCCCAGTGATCCAGCTGAAAACATAAGAACACCTCACTTTTCTAGAACACTTCCCTCCTGCGTGGTCTGGGTCTCAGACACAAACACCTTGGACCAAAGAAATGTTGAGGCTGTGTGTGCCTGTTTCCTTTAAGCTTTAAGAAAAAAGGTATGAGGTGGCTGATTGCACCAAAAATACAGGCTATTTCTGGCATTCATTCTGAATGCCACCTGACACGGCCAATTTTGGGATCGTACATTTTCCTCTGAAGGACTCTTCGGTCTGGGTTCACAACCATGCAACCCTGTGCTAGCAAAGTGCCCAGCATGTGGGGTGGCTGCCCCTATAGCACAGCTCCTGTGTCCCGCATTTGGACCAAGCAGAGAGGCACAGAGACCCATCTGAGAAAAACAAACCATAGACGATGGTTCCCACAACAGATCGAACGAGGAGTGAACCAGACAGGAAGCCCCGAGTGAAGGTGGGGCCTGCCCATTCCCATGAGAATCTCCACGCACATCCAGGCGGCCCTTCGTACCTGGGGCTTGTTTTTTTCTTTCCCTCCTTGAGTTAACTCATCAATATGCAACCATGCTGGTCTTCATCTAAAAGCAAAACAAAAATCAAGCAGAACCCCCGCTGACGAGCACACGTCAGTCTCCGGATTCCACTTCACTTCTCTGTCTTCCGTTACTGCATGGCTTCCCCCGCCCCCACTCTGCTGACCAGGCTTCCAGCCCAGGGGTGGCGGCGGCGCGTCTGAAATGCTCTTGACAAAGTTCCTGTCAACTTCCTGTTGGCAGATGTCAGCCTCATCTGCCTGGTCCTTGCAACAGTATTTGGTCACTTTTGCTGACCTTTCAGAAACCAGGTTTTGAAGTGATTTTTCTGGGAACTTGCAGTTTTTCTGCTGTGCCCTTGGCCACAAGGCTGGATCCTCTTCTCTTCCTAGAAATAATGGAAATCCTTTTGTCTCCGTACTCAGGGTGTCGCACCCTATCCCAAGAGTTTAAGCACGACCACAATGCTGACAGGTTCCCACATTTAGATGCTCAGCCCTGCTCTCCGGGCTCACATACCCAGCCTCTGCCTGGACGTCTCACCTGAATCTCTGGCCGGCAGCTCACACGGAAAGGTTCAGCGCAGGACCCCTGCCTGCCCTGCCCTGCTCTGCTCAGCGTGGCAGAGACCAGCACCGGCTCGGGCCCCAGGCTCAGGAACTTTCTATAAACCCAGTCTCCTTACGTCGCAAGCCCAGTCCGTTAGCAAGTCCCGAGTCTGGCCAATTCCCAGGGTCCGAGCCTCCACGTGCCTCTGGGAGCCTGGAGTCCCGTTCCCTGCACCCGGCCCCACACAGCAGCCAGCGTTCACCCTCCAGTAACCCGCATGGCCGAGCTCAGAGCCCCCACTGTGCCCAACAGGCCCAACTCCGTCCTTCCTGCCTTCTCCTGGCGCCGTTTGCCCAGTCGTCAGCCTTTCCCCCCGGGACGAATATTCCAAGCTGGCGTACGCTCTTCTCCGGGCTCACTTCAGTCGTCCACTCGAAGGCCGTGGATACTGGAGCTCTGGTGACCCTGAGCCCACCCTGTTACTTCATCCCCTTGCCCTCCTGGGAGTCCTCACGGCCTGAGGGGCCGCGTGTCTGATCCAACTCCGTCTTCTGACCAAAGGAGCTGCAGGTGCCGTGAGCTCGGGGCCTCGGCTGGGGCCGACTTCTTGCCCTTCATCCAGGCATCTGAGGCAGCAGTGGGTGCTAAGGACATTGTGTGTGTGAATTATGGTAAATTGAAGCTGGGATGGGTTAAGTAATGTAAGCAGTTTTAGTAAGTGGTCTGATGACAAAGCAGTGTAGAAGCTGTGCGCACATCGGGCAGGTAACCTTGTAGCGACCTTGAGGCACAGGCCCCATTTTAATTGTTGGGAGAGAAAGAGGTTGGCATTCATGTTGGAGCAGCAAAAACAGATGCGCAGAGGCAGAAATAGACAAAATGTGTTGATGGAATTTAAAAGAGAGGAGTTTTATAGCATCAGAGAAGTTGGAAGAGAAATCGTGCGAAGTAAGTTGAGACTAATAAATGGAGGGCACCCAGCAATGGGCCACAGAGCCTGGGCTGCAGGGGCGCGGCAGAGGCTGTGAAGGCATACGGGTGCTGAGGTCCTAGGACTCACCGTGTGTCCAGTCCGTAGGCTTAGTGGGGATTCAACAGAAACAATGGGTCTGCTCTATAAAATCTGTTGACTGGGAAAAGAAAAAAACCCACGTTTTTGTGTCCATTAGCAAGAAAATATACTTCATTTCACATTTTAAATTGAAATGTGTGACATTTACCTTCTTTCTCTCTAAAAAAAAAATCTGCTTTCAAAAAAGTGATCATATTAAGAAGAAATGAGAAATTCTTACTGACTCAACATTCAATCAGCCTGGATCATTAGACCATAGATTACACATGTCACCAAAAATCCTTCTAAACCAGCATTTGACACAAGAATTGAAATGCAGCATTGAACCAGTTTGAACAAATCTGGAGCAGTGGTGTCTGTGCTTTATATATATATATATATATATATATATACAGATATAGATATTTTATATATAGATATAGATATTTATAATTTAAATATCTATATCTATATATATTTCTACTTGTCAAGAGATGATCGGTTAAAGAAAGAGAACATTTTACTCAATACTCCAGGTCCGCTGTGGACAGATCTTAGAGAAAGTCTCCTTTTGCATGAGGTTAAAACAACTGCACTCTATTTCTTTACACTAAAGGAGCCTCTCACTGTTAGCCGAAGTCAGAATACTTGAAGCTTAATGTGCTGCGTCTCCTTATGGAAACTCCTTCTGCAGATGTTTGTGGAGTTTTTGTATCAATGTTTCAGAGGTAAAACCACTTGCCATATGTTACTTCGTCCATTTGCCAGAAAACTTTAACCAAAATCACCTTTTTTTCCCTCTATGAATTTTAGAAATTATATTAAAATTCATCAAGATGGCAGATGAGCATATGAAAAGATGCTCCACGTCGTATGTCATTAGGGAAATAAAAATTAAAACAATGAGATCCCACCACACACATATTAGAACGGCCAAAATCCAGAGCACTGACACCAAATGCCGACAAGGACGTGGAGCAACAGGAACTCTCGTCACTGCCGGTGGGAACGCAAAAGGGTACAGACACTTTGGAAGACAGTCTGGTGATTACTTATAAAACTAAACATACCCTTACAATATGATCCGGCGATCATGCTCCTTGGTATTTACTCAAAGGGATTGAAAACTTATGCCCACACAAACGTCTATAGCAGCTTTAACCATAACTGCCAAAACCTGGAAGCAAACGAGATGTCCTTCAGCAGGTGAGTGGATAAATAAACTTGGCCTGTCCAGACAGTGGGATATTAGAATGTCAAGTCCCAACAATCTCTGAGGCGATGCAGAAGGGCAGCTGAGGAGAAAATCCTGCAGTCCTGGAAGGAAGCTTTTTGTTCAAGGGACAATCTTTCCAAGACGCTCTGTTTCTAGGGGCATCTAAACTCTGCCCTTCTGAATGGGGCAGAGTATCAGGAATTTTCCAATTTTCTAATCTCCAGCTCATCTCCAGAATTCACAGTGGAAAACAGTCTGCAGAGTTGCCTCCGTGGGTTCAATTCTTGGGGTCAAACCCAACATAAGACCCAATTTCTAATCAGCCCAGCCCAGAAGCTGGCGGCTTCCTGCTAAGGGCAGCCCACAGGCTGGTTCTTCTGTTCCCCTGGCCACCGCCAGGGAGCTGGGTCATGTCTCTTGTAGAACAACAAACCAGCCAAGGGCTACCTGTGAATCTCTACAAGCGGGAGATTCTGGAAAGTTAAAGTTAATGCATCATTGCACGTATGGACTGGGGTCATGGGGGTGGATTTACCCAATAGACCAACATTTTCTTTTTTAAAAAAATGAATTTATTTTGGCTGCATTGGGTCTTCGTTGCTGCACGCGGGCTTTCTCTAGTTGCGGCGAGCGGGGCCCACTCTTTGTTGTGGTGCGTGGGCTTCTCATTGCGGTGGCTTCTCTTGTTGCGGAGCATGGGCTCTAGGCACGCAGGCTTCAGTAGTTGCGGCACACGGGTTCAGTAGTTGTGGCTCACGGGCTCTAGAGCGCAGGCTCAGTAGTTGTGGCGCACGAGCTTAGTTGCTCTGCGGCATGTGGGATCTTCCCGGACCAGGGCTCGAACCCGTGTCCCCTGCACTGGCAGGCGGATTCTTAACCACTGTGCCACCAGGGAAGCCCCAGACCAACATTTTCTGTAAAACTTTTCGACAAGTGGAAGACAGTGTGGTTGAAACGTAAGAAGCAGGATTACCCAGAAATGACCCCAGGGGCAACTTCCATTCTGAGAGCCACGGCGCTCAGACCACCCCTCAGCAGGAGGACCCCAGGGACCAGGTGCTGGGAGCTGCTGGCCCCATGTCCCGAGCAGGAACTTGCCACCCAGAGCCCTCTCCTGAACACTCAGCCCATGGGAGGGGCTCAGAGGGACGCTCACCCCTCGCAGAGCGGCCCCAGCACGCCTCGGCCCCACCAGGACCGGGCGCCCCTCGTCCCCCCAGGCTAAGTCTGCCCCCACCTGAGTGTGAACACACCTCAGCTGCCAGCGCTTCGATGGAAACAGTGGTTTCATTCTCTGTCTCTCAGTGATGGATCTTTCAAATAATGTCACACTCAGGTCCTGGGCCCTAGACTCAGAACTCACTGGAGGAGTGCGAGTGGCCGACGCAGGGGTGCGGGCTCGGGAGCAGCTGACATGTGCTGACCCCGGGGCTCCTTTTCCCCACCCTCCTCCTGCACCAGAGCCCCCACCGTGGCCAGAAGCTCCACACCTCCTTCCTCTGCCCAGGCCCTTTCTTCAGGTCTGAATTTCACCCATAAACTCCCTGCTGGTGGCTGAGGAGAAGGCAGGAGGGTCAGAGTCAGAGGAAGAAGATGTGAGAAGAAGTTGCCCGGAGGCCTTGAAGGTGGAGGAGGGGGCAGGAGCCTCGAGGAGCTGCAAGAAGACAGGGAAGAGGTTCCCCCAGAAGCCTCCAGAAGGAACTGCCTGTGCATTCACTTCAGGCTTCTGTCTCTACAACTGTAAGATCATAAATATGTGCTGTTCTAAGCCAGTGCATTTTTGGAAATGTTCTACAGCAGCAATGGGAACCCTAATTCATCACCATTTCCTTGTTTTCACTCTCCAGTTTTCTTACTGACTTCATGGTGTGTGGTGATCAGAACTGCATATACTACTCTGTGAGAGGGTAGGGGAATATCGGTCAGATTTCCTTGGTGGCCAGGAAAATTATTTCGTAACCTCAAGAGAAGAGTACAGACCAGAACCTTTGGAGACAGCCTTCTAGAGAACCCTGGGTACCAGGAAGCACACTGACTTTGAATTTTAGTGAATGATTATATTGTCCACAATAACAGTGATGTACTGTATTCTTTTCTACAACTGACCCTGTTCTAAGTCTCATTAGAAAGTTGAAAGTCCATTTAAGGAGTCTGGGAAGATGGTGGCAATTTAGTGTTTTTGTATTTTCCCCAAATTCTCCCAGAAACAGACATACTAGATTTGAAAGCAAAACTAAGAACCCAATACCCACGGATCCCACAGTTCTGGAACAGTCTGAACCCTATCAACTCAAAACTAACAGAGCTCCCCCAGCACCCAGATTCCCTCCCTCAGGAGAAACTCCTGAGGACTGAATCTGGCCAAATTGATCAGGACGCACAGTAGGGGCAGAGGAGAAGACACCTCGCAGGTGGTCGGGGAGGGGAGACAAGCAGGTTGATTTCTGAACCGCCCAGGCTAAATTGCTCATCGCTTTGTGAAAACAACAAAAGAGGAAGCACCAGGGCTTCAAAGTTAAAAAGCTATGCCAGCCCATTGCTATCTCCTGGCGATTCAGGAAAAGTCTTTGTTTTGTTTTATTTTTAAAAATAAGCAGCATGAACAATCACAGGAAAATCTCCCCGAGCATTGTCAATTCCCTGCCAACAATAAAGGCGAGCCAGGAAAATACAGGGCTTCCTGCATACTGAAACACACCCATAATAGCAATAACTATAACAATAACAGAAGGAAACCACTAAGTTAAAAGCGGGAGCGGGCATGGGCATTGTTATTCTGAGACTAACGTTTTTACATTGAGGTCAGATTGAGTCATTACTTTGATATCATTGAGAATCAAAATAGTGTGAGTGAAAGGAGACGGTCATGCAATGGATGAGGTTAAGTAAAAACACTGTATTCCTAAATTCGAATGGGAATTACGGATATGTAATGACTAGCTTTGTACAGAAAAGGACTGAAAACAGTGACCAAACCCGATCAGTAGTCACCCCCAGTGAGTAGATTTCTCACTAAAACCATCCGTGGCTTCTGGGAGAAATGGAAGATTTCATGTCTGAGTCGGGAAATGCACCATCTAAAACATCGTGTCCACCGGAAAACAAGAAAGCCACCAAAGGTCTCCAGGTCCACGTCAAAAGGATTCACTGAAGAGGCCCCCACCGACTGAAGATGTGAGAATTACCGCACTGAAACACATCTAATGTTTAAATCCACGAGTTAACAGACATTAAAACAAACTAAAACAAAAAGCGTAAAATCTAAATTGAACCTCAAGGTACAAGTAGTTGATGAGGGAAAGTGTTTTTTGTTTTTTTAAAATAGAAGCTTGGAATTAAAATGTCACTGTTTCACAACTCAGCATACCTGAGTAAATCTAGGCAACCATTTTCAAAGGCTGGTAACATCACCAAGAGAGACAGCCAGGCACCGGGGTTCCCGTGATGGGATCTGCTTTGGTGCCCGGAGGCCTCCAGCCGGCCCCAAAACACTCACCCTTCCACAGCTCTGCATTCTCCCAGCTAAATGAGGCCACAGATTAACAGATACCATGCTAGGTGTTTTGTTTTGCTAAGCAATTATTGTCAACTTTTTGCTTAATGATAGAAATGCAATTACCTCCCATCTTTCAGAGATCCTTAGGGTGGATGTAACAGTACCATATCTGGAATTGCCCTAACGCCCCTGGGGGAGAGTGGTAGGCAGGGCAAAGATGGAACCAGATCGCTCAGCTGTATAACTTATTCTCTCTACTGACAAATTTTCACAATAAGAAAAAAAACAAGACAAACATGCACAAAGCCACACATACTCATTTAGATGAGAACCTGAATGGATTTGGTCCTGCAGGGCTTGTGGAGCCACTGAGGGTGGAAATTAGAACCGGGAGACGTTTTTGTTCTACGGCACCTCCTGAGCAGTTTTGCAGCATTAAGAGCATTTTAAGTTGTACCCAAACTCTCACCAAAAAGAGATCTCCCTGATCCATTCTTATGCAAGGAGCTGTGATGTCAGCTTTGTTGATTTAAATTTTAAGCAAAGGGTAGATGGGGGTGACCAGGGGCCGGGAGGTGGGGGAGGTGGGCAGGAGCTGGTCACAGAGACAAAGCTGCAGGGACGCAGGGTGAGCAGTCCCGAGACTACTGTCCAGCACGGTGACTGCAGGTGATAACGCTGGGTCAGGTCCTGGAAATTCGCTCAGGGAGTAGACCTCAGGTGCTCTGACCACACACAGTGGTCACTACGTGAACCAGACATGCTAATTAGCTTGACTGTAGTAACCGTTTCACTGTGTGTAAGTGTTTCAAACCAGCATGCTGGACACCCTAAAAATTTTAAATTCTTATTTAAATTTTAAAAATTTAAATGCTGAAGAGCTGTGAAAGTGCACTTCTGCTAAATGCCGCCTTCCCGTTGCTTCTGGTGTGAGTGGCACCCTCGAAGGCCGTGGCTGTTCCTCGTTCTCCTCTGCAGTCCTAGAAGTAGGTGGTACCGTAACCAAACTGGAATTGAGGTGCACGGGTCACACGGCCCTGGGAGCAGGTGCCCCAGAGAGCTGCCCTAACGTTCTTGCCCAGGGCTTCCTCTTCCCTCTGAGCTTCACGTTTACCCCAAGGGAGCCTCGCACCCTCCTCACAGCCCCACCTGCTCCTGGTACGTGCACTGCAGGCCTCTGCCCACATCGGCCCCTGGAGCCCCGCACAGAGGGGAGGGCTGGCAGGCACCGTGCTCCTCCCACAAAGCTGGCTCCACTCACCTCTGCAACTTCCTTTTTCTCTTTCCCGAATCTCCAGTCCCGGAGTGTGTCCCGTGGTTAGTGGGCACCTGTGCTGTCTGCCAGGGCCTCCTGATGGGGCTCCCCAGCTGCCCGCCACTCGACACCCTCCATGTGAAGACAGGCTGGTCCTCTGGGGGTGAATCATGTGGTTACGTCCATGCTCAAAAAACTCCAAACTTGTCCTCAGCCTGTGAGGCTCTGCAAATCCAGCCCTGCCTTTTCTCTCCAAACTCAGGTCCCGAGCCGGCCCCTCGATCTCGTGGCTCCAGCCCCCGTGGGCTTCTCTCTGAGCTGCAAGGGGAGAGTTCCATTCCCCTCGTAGGACCCTCACTCTCACGGTCCCGTGAGCTGACCTTCACATCTGTCTGTGCGGCTGTGATTCAGATCTGGTGAACTGACATGGCTTCCCGGTGATCTTTATCCCGCTGATTTGATGGCGGACCTAAGCCTCTGTGTTTTCTTGACTGTGTTTTAGCGAAGCCTCTTGCCCCCCGGCGGGTGCACGTTACCTGGGAACAGCCCCGTCTTGCTGGCCCTGCTCACCCTCCACCTCTGGGTCCTGCCGCAGTGCTGGGCCCAGACTGAGTGCTCAGTGAAGGAATTTCTGCCCCTTGGTCTCCACTCCACTCCTGCTGTCTCCCCAGAGCAAGTTTTGTTAGTTCCCCTCCCAATGCGTTTTTCCATTTTCTTGGAAGGAAAAGGGTGCAGATCCTCCCTAAGCCAAGGTCAGCTCCCTTGCAGGGACTTCCTGCAGATGCTGCCGTTGGAGCTGCACCTGGGGCAAGGCACCTTCCCTGAGCGCTGGGTCCTCTGTCTGGAAGGGGCAGGGTGGGCCGTGGGGGACGAAGTCAGACCAGAGATGAGGCCCCATGGCTCTGAGGAGCAGATGCCCAGGTTCCCAGGGGTCATTTCATTCCCATCTCCGGCCCCGACCCTGCTGTTCCCTCAGGAATCATGAGCAGTCCCGACTCCTGTCTCTCCTAGATCCTTGGATGCTGGACCCCAAGGGAGCCTCACTCGGGAACGTGTTTGTCGTTGATGGGTTTCCGTTTGTTGACCAGGCTCAGCAGCTGCAGGAATCAAGCTCTCCTCCTACAGAAACACCAGACCCCCAAAGGGGCCTTCAGTTACCCCTTCCAGTCGCTCCAAGTTAATTAAAAAAAAAGTGCTCACTGGTTCAGGTGTCTGCTATTTGTTTTGACAAGGGCTGGCTGTCTCTCTGGGAAGAGGCAGCTATGGACCAGCTCCCTGGCACGGCCAGCTGCATCTCAGCTCAGATTGGGACCGAGGCCACTGGCAGAAACTTTGTTCTCCTGACCTTGAGAGGATGACAGCCAGGAGCCCCTTTGGACTGAATAATCCTATAAAGTGCTCAGTGGCCTGGAAAAAATGATTTTTTCAGCTTTAATCCGTTATGATATGTTATTTGAAAATGTAATCTTCCGTGCAAACAAGCAGCACACTGGCCTCCTTTGCTGGCCTGACGTCCCCGTCTGGGCTGACAGTGTCTCTTCAAAGCCGTCCTCTGGTCGTGTCTGCAGGCTGTGAACTACTTGCATATTGGGGAGCCTCGAGCCGGCGTGAAAAGTGAATTCAGTCCTTAGTAACCAGGTGGCCTTGTCTCTGGGACCCCGGCTAACAGATAGGAAGCACCAGGCTCTGCAAGGGAACTGAACACAAACGTCCACGTCCTCCAGGGACTGAGTACATCTAAACCCTCTAATCCTTTCTGAGAACCTGTCTCGCTTGTTTGGATTACACCAGTTCAAGGGGGGCTTCAGGGTCATGCACCTAACTGGACCTGGGAGGAGCTGGGGGCTGCCACGGCCGCCCCATGCCCCCTCTTCTCTGCCCAGCAGGGTCCTGCCCTCAGCCCCTGGACACAGGCCCAACCATGGGGAGGGAGTGTAAGGACGAACCCCTGGACACATGCTCTGGGGAACGCCAGGCACAGCCCAAGGGGACGTGTCTGATCAAGGGACCCCCACCGCATCTTCAGGATCCAGTCCTTGGGCTCCGAGGGGCAGAGTAAAGGGATGTCAGGGTTGTGGAAGGAACATAGGTTTGGGTGAAAGAGGGTCTGGGTTTGATCCTGCCTCTGTCACTCAGGGCCTTTGGGAAGACATACTCAGTTCCCACACAGAGGTGCAGGACGATGCTGGCTTCCTCCCTCGGACAAGGAGGTGAGGGTACACCCAGCCTGGCCGGGCAGCAGCTGCTCACATTGGCACTTCCACCCTCTGCCTTATTTGTGCATTATACACTGATCTGTGCTGTGGAGGAAAGGCCCTCCTCCCTCCTGGGAGGGCATCAGGCACGGCACTCGTGAGAGAGGTGGGGTGCTGGGACCCTGCCTCACGGCCTGCCCCCACCATCTGCAGGAAGGACTGTGGTGCCCAGTCACATACGGACTCACAGCAGGAGCGAGGGCACCCACCCCCCCAAGCTCCCTTCCCACCACACGGGGCTCCGCCCCACATCTTGCCCCGCAAACAAGACACGCAGGCCAGCCTGTCCTCAGGAGCAAGGATGGCCCACGCCCTTCGGGGCAGGAAGAGGCGGCAGCAAGCTTACCTGCAGCATATGGACAGATGGGGTTACTCCAAGCCCTTGGGGACTCTGGCAAAGTCGTGTTGGAGAGAGGGGAGCTACTGCCATCTGGTGGACGACGCTGGAGATGCTGCCCAAGGTCTCGCGGGCAGGACACCCCACATGGAGGACTCTCTGCTCCCAAAGCAGGAACTGACTCGGCTCTGGACTCACGCTGTCCAACAGAATCACGTGAAATGTTAAGTGTGCTGGTAGCTACAGGAAAAAGTAAAAAGAAATTAATTTTCATAACATTTTATTTAACCCAACAGATCCAAAATATGATTCTTTAACCATGTACTCAATCTAAACATTACTAGTGAGGTTATTTTACACTTTTCTTCCTCCCCAGCACATCTAGGTTCCAGTGTGAATTTCACACCGACCGCACCTCTTGGTACAGACCGGCCGATTTCCAGGTCCAGGAGCCTCTGTCATTTTGGACCAGTGGTGGCCTGCCAGAGTCTGGTGTCCCCTTTCTGAAAAGTGGAAGAGTCTCAACTACCCTGTAAATTGAGCCTCCAGTACTTACTGGCTGGTACTGTTCCCACCAGGGTCAAAGGTTTTCTAAGACAGGGTTTTGCACTTCATTTGTATCTGTGAAGCTCCTCAGCCACCTGGCAGAGTAGATGCTCAACTTCTGAGTCCCTTTGGCTGCTGAAGTACTGCAGATGAGCGTGAAACCAGACATCTGTTCCTCAAGGTTGGAGGCTGGAGTCCAAGGTCAAGGTGCTGGGGACCTGGGGTCGGGTGAGGACCCGCTTCCTGGTCTGCAGATCCTGTTTTCCCTGAGTCCCCATGAGCACCGAGAAGCTGTTTAAAGCTTCGAGGATGCTGTAGTCACAGGCCTCAGGGGCTGGGGGAGGGAGCAGACCTGTGAGCCTGGGCAGGAGGGCCAAGTCCACTGCCCTAACCTTGATATGTGTTGACCCCAGTCAAGGCATTGAAGAAGGGACATCCTGCACCAGATCCTCGGTCTTTAGTCTGCCTGGGGGTGGGGGGAGAACTCTCTCTCTCTGCTTCTTGACCTACCTACCATAAGGGACTTGGGTAGTCACCCAAAAAACAGAATAAAGCAGACTGAATTGTAATTAAGATGAAGGAAGAAAAAAAGGTGGGCACTAATTAACCAAGGAAAGGAATGATGCTTCAATGGAGACGATGACACAGATGAATGAGTTTGCTGCAGATTTGGTTCCCACCTTCCTAGAATGATCTGCCAAAAGGGAGGCATCCTCAGCCATGGTTTAGTCAACGTGCAGGAGGTAAAACTAACCATTATCCAGGGAATTTGTTGCTCTTCCTGGTATGAAGTCAGTGGGAAGGGATTTCTCCTGGGAGGTCTATGAAGGTCACCATCTCCAACTTTCTGTCCTTGGATGACATGAGAGAATTCACCCTGGAGGAAGACCATATGGATGCCATCTGTGCAGGGTCGCCTCCGTCAAAGCTCTCACTCTGGATGATATATGAGTGCCCGAATTATAAATGCGATGAGTGTGGAAGAGTCTTCACCACAGCTCTAACCTAACATACCAGAGAGCGCACAAAGGGTGAAAATCAACGTCTCTGTAACCCCTAAGTTTTCTTTTTTAAAAATTTTATTTATTTATTTTTGGCTGTGTTGGGTCTTCGTTGCTCTGCGCGGGCTTTCTCTAGTTGCGGCGAGCGGGGACTACTCTTTTGTTGTGGTGCGGTGGCTTCTCTTGTTGCGGAGCACGGGCTCTAGGCACGTGGGCTGCAGTAGTTGTGGCACACGGGCTCAGTAGTTGTAGCGCACGGGCTTAGTTGCTCCACTGCATGTGGGATCTTACTGGACCAGGGCTCGAATCCATGTACTGGCAGGCGGATTCGTAACCACTGCGCCACCAGGGAAGCCCCTGTAACTTATCCTTAAACAACACGAGTGACCTCCATTTGGGAGGAAGCCTCTCTCTGTTCCCACTGCAGCAGGGACTTCATCTAAGCTTCAGCGTTAGTGTGCACAAGAAAATTCAGGGTAGGAAAAACTATAAAAACAGGAAAATCTTTAGAAAAGTAGACAAGTCTTTACCAGGAGAAGCAAGTTGGAAATGAAATAACACATAACTCATGCTGGAGAAGTTATTAAATGAAAGAAATGTAAAAAGCCCTTTACTTATAGAATATGTGAGACAGCACACTGTATAAAACACTCAGTGTAATGAATTAAGGAAAGCCTTCAGTGATTTCCAACCCCTTAGGTAATATTAAAGTTCCCATACTGAGGAGATACCAATCCTAAAATCAAAGTGAAAAAGCCTTCAGCGGAAATTCATGTTAGAAGTCTCAGAATTGGAAAAACCTCCATCATAAATGTTTTACAACACAATTCATCCATAAATTCAAACTTCTGCCTAATGACTTATTATTGAATATAAAATAAAATAAAATGTAGGAACATGGAACAATTTGGGAATGTTGAGTGCAGAATTTTGTGAAAATTATTACATTACATTTTAAAATGTAATATATAAATATATAGATTAAAAGTTGCAGCTGAAAAGCTATTATGTTGGTCACTTTCCAGTTTTTTTACATAGCTCTAAATATAATTAAGATGACTGGGGTCAATTAGAAAATAAATTTCTGTGTTAACGGAAATATGTAGAATATGAGTGTTAACTATACTCTGCATAGCTATAGTCCAGCTTTCTTTGCTTATTTTTAACAAATGTACCTTCTCCATCCTTTTACTTCTAATATATCTGTATCTTTATATTTAATGTGGGTTTCTTTTACATAATGTATAGTTGAGTCTTTTTTTCTTTTTTTAAAAATCCCCTCTGACAGTCTTTTTTTTTGGCTGTGCCCCACAGGCTTGTGGGATCTTAGCTCCCTGACCAGGGATTGCACCAGGCCCTCGGCAGTGAGAGCGCACAGTCCTAACCACAGGACTGCCAAGGAATTCCCAGTCTTTCTTTTAATTGATGTATTTAAACGTCTGATGTTTAAAGTGGTTACTGTTACTATTGGATTGGTATCTATCCTATTTGTAACTGTTTTCTATTCATTGCCCTTGTTCTTTATTATTTTTTTTGTCTTCCAATTTTTTCTCCCTTACCTGGTTTTAACTGAGCATTTTATATAATTTATATAATGCCATTCTTTGTTTTTACTGTATCAATTAATCAATCATACTTCTAGAAAATGTTTGTCACTGTACTTGAGTTTGCAATATGCATTTACAACTAATCTAAGTCTACTTTAAAATGACACCATGCCACTTGCAAGTACCTTACAACAGACTACAGGCTTCCCTGCTATCCACTTTCTTATATGTTAGCAATGAACAACTGGAATTTGAAATAAATTATTTATATTAGCACCCCAAAAATGAAATCCTTAGGCATAAATCTAATAAAAGATATATAAGACTTATATGAAGAAAAGTACAAAACTCAGTGAAATCAATAAATATGTAAATAAAAGTAAAGCTAGTCCATGTACATGGTGAGGAAGACACAATTCTGTCATGATATCAGATCTTCCTGATTTTGACCTGCACATTCAATAGAATGGCAGTCAAAATCCCAGCAAATTATTTTGGGGGTATCAACAAATTGATTTTAAAGTTTATATGAAAAGACAGAAGACCAAAAACTAACCTAACATTGAAGGAGAAAAACAAAGTTGGAACACTGACACCACCCAACTTTAATACTTAAAGTTACCATAAAGCTACAGTGATCAAGACACTGTGGTATTAACAAAAGAATAGACAAACAGTTTAATAGAACAGAATAGAAAGCACAGAAAGAGAGTCATACAAATATACTGGACTGATTTCTGACAAAGGCACACAGGCAATTCAATGAGGAAACAACAGTCTTTTGAACAAATGGTGTTGGAACAACTGGACAGCCACAAGCAAAATAATGAATTTAGATGCAGATATTACACCCTTCATAAAAATCAACTGAAACTGCATCATAGACTTAAATGTAAAATATAAAACTCCTAGAAGAAAACATAAGAGAAAGTCTAGATGACTCTGGGTTTGGAGATGACATTTTAGGTGCAGTGCCAAAGCCATGATTCATGTCAGAAAAAAACTGATAAATTAGACTTCATTAAAATTTAAGGTACTTCCCTGGTAGTCCAGTGGTAAAGAATCCACCCTACAATTCAGGGGACCCAGGTTCGATCCCTGGTCAGGGAACTAAGATCCCACATGCCACAACTAAGCCCCTCGGGCCACAACTACTGAGCTTGCGTGCCTCAACTAGCGAGCCTGTGTGCTGTAAACTACACAGCCCACACGCCCTGGAGCTTGCACGTCACAACTAGAGAAGAGAAAACCCGCACGCCACAACTAGAGAGAAGCCCATGCACCACAACGAAGAGCCTGCATGCCGCAACAAAAGATCCTGCACACCTCAACAAAGATCCCGCATGCCGCAACTAAGACCTGACGCAGCCAAAAATAAATAATAAATCTTAAAAGAAATTTTAAAAGTTCAACCCAATTAAAAATGCACAAACTATCTGAGCAGACACCTGACTAAAGACATACAGATGGCAAAGATCCAACATGTCATAAGGGAACTGCAAATTAAAAGACCTGTTAGCATGGCTAAAACACAGAACGCTGACAACACCAAATGTAAACAAGGATATGGGACAACAGGTGCTCTCGCTCACTCCTGCTGGGAATGTAAAATGATACAGCCAGTTTGAGACACTGAAGCTACTTTTCTCCACTGGGGAGGTGAGGCTCAGTTCATTATCTTTCCAAAACGCAAACCTGCTCAGGCACCCACAGCTGGTGCTGAAGTCCACTGGGGTCTCACTCTAGCAGAAAAACCATCACAATCACCACAGACACCATAACCTGCATGATGGTTTTGCTTCTGTGGCAACAGTGCTCACTCCTTCAGAGAAACTTGTCTGACTTAAAAGAGACTTTATGGGACTCTGGAATATGGGGACCGCCTGCTACATGAATGCAGCGCTGCAAAATCTGACATATACGCCATCCCTTGGCAACTCTACACCGACTCAGGGGTACTCTCAGATTTGTGGGCATTAAGGATTCTGCATCCTATGTACTAGGCAAGCCATCATCATTGTGATGTTATCAAGCCATCACACCCGTGAGTTGCTGGCTTCCATACACACAAGCAGGAAGATGTCCATGAATTTCTGATGTTCACTGTCAAAGCCATGCAGAAGGCACGTTTGCAAGGTGACAAGTAATTACAGTGTCACTTCAAGGGCACCACCCTAACACGACCAATATTTGGAGGGTGCTGGAGACCTTAAATCAAGTGTCTCCATTGCAAGGGCATTTTAAACACCTTTGACCCTTACCTGGACATTAAGCTGGATATCAAGGTAGCTCAGAGTGAGAGCCAAGCTTTAGGATAGCCGATGAAGCCCAAAGAGCTGGACCACGAAAACTGTCATTGTACTGTTTGTCTAAAGAAGGTGCCTACTGCCAATGTTTACTTTGCACACTCCCTCTAAGGTCCTCATCCTTGTACTGAAACAGTTCACAGGTGACAAAATTGCTGAGTAACCATATCCTGAGTGTCTTGATGTGCAAATCTTCCTGTCTCAGCAGAACGCAGGACAACTTGTCTATTTACTCTAGGCTGTGCTGGTCTATGCCGCTTTGAGTTGTCTCAATGGACATTACTTCTGATATGTAAAAACTGGGAGAAAAAAAGAGTGGGATGATGGATGCTCTAAGGTAGCCACCTGTGACATGACTTCTTTCCCGAGCCAAACTGCCTATGTCCTCTTTAACACTCAGAAGAGCAAATTGGAAAGAAAGAGTGGGAGTCTGGCAATAGGTAGGGAATCAACAGCCCTTGGGCTGATGATACAGCCATGGGAGCAGATTTAGGAAGCCCTGAAGGAGATGCCTACATCCAAGTTCCTGAGTCACAGGAGAATTTGGAAGAAACACCAACCAAAGGAGTCACCTTAGACCAGGGGAAATTTCTCCAAGTACAAAACTGACCAAAGCCCGAATTCAACCTCAGGAAAACAGAATTCACCCCGGGGCGCTGCAGTGCAGTTGTGATTCAGCAGTCAAAATAAAGAGGTGGGATGAGAAGAATCTCCAGAGCAGGAAAACTACCTGCTGAACGTTTCATTCAGGGACATCCCAGCTCAGGCGGAGGAGAACAGTAGCAAACTCCCTTGTCTGCGGCAGAGTGCCAGAGGTACCAAGAGAAAAAACAAGAAGGGTGAGGAACCTGTGCATGTATTCCAGTTATCTTGGTACAAGTGTTGAGGGCACACGTGTGCAATGAGCACATATACATAGTCACTCTGGGGTGAAGAAACAAAGGTGAGGTTCGGTGACGATGTGTACACTGGTGCCACTGTGTAACAGTGACGGATCCAGGGCCGAGGCCTTAGAAGGGAAACTGTGCCTCGATGCCCTGAAACGTGTGTGGGATACGTGTGAATCGCCTTAACAACTTTGCATATTTGATTTTGGAGGTTTTCTAGTGGGATTGGGTGTTGTACATATGCTGATAGGTTGTCAACAGAGGTCTCAGGGTGAGTTCTCAGGGAATACCGGGCTGAGCAATTAAGTATTTGGAGGGATTCTTAGTATAGATTTTGTGGTTTGTGGGTGGCATAGATGGGTAAGTGTATGAGAGCTAAGTATGAGAACAGAGGTATTTTCTGCATATCACCTTGCCTTGGTCAGATATGGGATTTTGTATTTGAGCTTATGTTTTGTAAAATTCAGAGATGTGGGGAATGTGTGTTGGCGTTCTATGTGTGAAGATTCATAAACTTTTGGGGTTATAGAGACAGCAGGGAAAGTTTTATTTGAAAATGGGGGTAGAAGGCACTTTGCCTTAATGGTGGAGCTTTTTATGGAGACATGTAAATGCTCTAGGAATAGTTTTTTTTCCTGTATTTTGGCTGCATAATATTAATATCTTACAGAGTTCTCCTGGTTGCCACCTCTATCTTTAAAAGTTATGTATCCTCGGGCTTCCCTGGTGGCACAGTGGTTGAGAGTCTGCCTGCCAATGCAGGGGACACGGGTTCATGCCCTGGTCTGGGAAGATCCCACATGCTGCAGAGCGGCTGGGCCCGTGAGCCATGGTCGCTGAGCCTGCGCGTCCGGAGCCTGTGCTCCACAACGGAAGAGGCCACAACAGTGAGAGGCTCGCGTACCGCAAAAAAAAAAAAAAAAGTTATGTATCCTCTTTCCCTAAAACAATGATCTTTCCACGCAATAAATAGCTCGTATGAAACTGAAACTAAATTATAAACAGCAAATGTCCAAATCCATAAAGATATAAATACAGGGAAAACTAACTAAATGCTATATGCTATGTTTACTTGCTTCAGTTCATTAAAATAGAAGTTATATAAGAACTTCCTGAAAACTCAATTAATTTTTTTATATATAGTGGGGTACAGGGGAATTCAGAAACATTTACAGCACGAAATGACAATGTCACCAGTTTTCAACATTTCCTAACAGATACACTTACATGTTAGAACATGTTGGCTTGGGAAAACTGAGTATTTAAAACAATGGGGTATTGGAAAAACAGCGACAAACATCCAAAAGAGCAAAAAGGAACAGTAAAAATTACAAGCATACTAGCGATATATATAGAACAAAAAAGAGGATGTCACAGAAGATGTTCTTGAAAAGATTTATAACCTGAATTCACATGGGGCACATCATGTAAAAGAGTAATACTAGAAACAAACAAAACATAGACGAAAAAAGGGGCAAATAATTATGGACAAAGCAGATATGGGAATTACTTTCAATTATATGAATAATTCCAAGACAATGACACTAAAAAACACAAATTCTGAGCCTGTTCCCCAGTGTTTGTGGGAACTGACTTTATAAAGATAAGCCCGCTGTCACTGAAAGGCAGCATCTTCCCAAAGAAACCCTCCTAAACACACAGGCCTGGCCGTGTGCGTTAGTGTGCATGTGGGATGGGAGCCAAGGGTCAGATAGTAAACTTCCACATGGGGACCGTATTTGTTGGATGTACAGTGGCTTTTTTCTTATGATTCATACTTGTACGCATTACTTGCATCTTATCTGAGAGTATCAAATAAACAATAAAAGTGATGTCATTTTGAGAAATCATTTTGAAAAAATAGAAGATGTCACAAAGGACACTATATTAGTTTCCTAGGGTTCCCATAACAAATTACCACAAACTTGGGAGCTTAAAACAAGAGTAATTTATTCTCTCAAAGCCCCCAAAAATGTGCTGGCAGGGCCACATCCCCTCCACAGACTCTGGGGACCCCCCCCCCGCCCCCCGCCCTCCAGCTTCTGGCAGCTCCTGGCCTCTGCTGGCTCATCTCAGCCTCCGTCACCACGTGGCCTCTGTCCCTGTGGCTCACACTCCCTCTCATCTCTGACAAAGATACCACTCACTGGACTTAGGGTCCACAATAAATTAAGGAAACAACTTGAGATCTTTTTTTAAAATCTTTATTGGAATATAATTGCTTTACAAGGTTGTGTTAGTTTCTGCTGTATAACAAAGTGAATCAGCTATACGTACACATATATCTCCATATCCCCTCCCTCTTGTGTCTCCCTCCCACCCTCCCTATCCTACCCCTCTAGGTGGTCACAAAGCACCAGGCTGATCTCCCTGTGCTATGCGGCTGCTTCCCACTAGCCATCTATTTTACATTTGGTAGTGTATATACGTCCATGGCACTCTCTCACTTCGTCCCAGCTTACCCTTCCCCCTCCCCGTGTCCTCAAGTCCATTCTCTACATGTGCGTCTTTATTCCTGTCCTGCCCCTAGGTTCTTCATAACCTGTTTTTTTTTTTTTTTTTAGATTCCATGTATATGTGTTAGCATACAGTATTTTTTTTTCTCTTTCTGACTTACTTCACTCTGTAGGACAGACTCTAGGTCCATCCACCTCACTACAAATAACTCAATTTCATTTCTTTTTATGGCTGAGTAATATTCCATTGTATATATGTGCCACATCTTCTTTATCCATTCATCTGTCGATGTACACTTAGGTTGCTTCCATGTCCTGGCTATTGTAAATAGAGCTGCAATGAACATTGTGGTACATGACTCTTTGAATTATGGTTTTCTCAGGGTATATGCCCAGTAGTGGGATTGCTGGGTCATATGGTAATTCTATTTTTAGTTTTTAAGGAACGTCCATACTGTTCTCCATAGTGGCTGTATCAATTTACATTCCCACTAACAGTGCAAAAGGGTTCCCTTTTCTCCACACCCTCTCCAGCATCTATTGTTTGTAGATTTTTTGATGATGGCCATTCTGACTGGTGTGAGGTGATACCGCATTGTTCAACTTGAGATCTTTAACTGTATCTGCAGACACTCTATTTCCAAATAAGTTCACATGCACAGATCCCTGGGGTTATGACTTGGGCTTATCTTTTTGGGGTCACAGATTCAACCCATGACAGACGTCATTTCAGCCTCCGTTGCAGGTGAATGGTGAAACGGCTCAGAAGCACAGTCAGTGACTAAGGCATGGAGAATGTGAATGTATTTTTTGGCCTCTGTGTGTTCAGCACGACGGACAGAGATTTTAAGTCTTTCCTTCCTAAACTTTATGTGCTTCCAGGAACCTTATTCACTACAAATTGCAGTGCTACCAACATGCCTCTTTCTCTAATATGGAATAAAAATCACATCAAGTATAAAATAATTTCCAGCTTCCTTCAAAAATGTTACTTCAGAGCCTGCCTGTTTTGAAACTTGGTCTCTGAATACTGGCCCCTTAAGCCATGAACAGGATTTCAGGTTAAATATGGATTTCCACAATCCAGGCTAGTGCTGTGCATAAATGGCATGCTTGTGAAGAAAACACTCCCTGAAGCAAGAGAAACTGAATGTTCGTCTATATTGTGGCATAATTTAGTCATCTCTTACCTGGGTGGGATCTTAAGAAAAAAAGTTTTACAAAGAAACGTGAGACCTCCCACATTTACATGGTTTACAATGTAAATTGTGCAGTTTAAACTGTTACAGTGTACGAACCCACATTTTGGTATATGTACACACATCTAATTAACACCTCCATATGGATTCAGAAAATTACAGAGGCTCTGGGGTTCAGGGGCTACCCCTCCAGCCTTTCTTGCCAGGCACGAGCAGTTGCTGTTCCTCACTTAGGACATGTTCAGGGTCTCAGACAGAACAAGCATGTCCTCCCACCGCCATCCCTGCTCACGTGGACTGTTTCCAGCCTCTGACAATTCCCACATGCTCTTCCCTAGAAGTTACTGGGAGGTACCGTGGGGACCCTCTGTCAGCCTCTTTAGTAAATCAGAAGCTCTCTGGGGGCAGAGAATTTCATGCAATGTTTTATAACAAGAATGATAAATAATAACAGTGGTAATAACTTCAATACTGATGATTAACAAGAACAATGACAATGAGGTTGAGGATGATAATAAGCCTAAGGAGATGGTAGAAAAGATAAAGACTTCTAAGAGTCGCTGACCACGTGACCATATCAGCACTCAAGGGGTGGAGTGGAGCCACACCAAGGTCTGTACGGTGAGGCATGTTCCCTGAGGACAAGAAAAAGTAGGATGGAAAAGAAAACTACCGGGAAGAGGTCCTGGATACACACGGGGCTCCCGCGTGCTGACTGGGACTGGAGGACTCTGGGGTGGAGGGAAGGAGACCTAGCTCCTTCTGTGGGCCTCACAGCCTCCTCTCCTCTGAGCCTGGACATGTACTCCACTCACCCAACATACCATCCACCTTCCGGTCCTCCTAGAAGCCTAGACAGGGAAATTCCAAGCCTGTAAATTATAGCTTGCATTTCCAAACCTTAATCTCTCCAGGCATTTATGGGGATCTGGAGCTGATGACAGTCAAGCAGCCCCTATTCCCACCATACAGTGTACCCCAGAATTCACTGAGGTGAAACACACTTCTCTTCAGCCGTAACACTGGTTACGGGATTCTCCGACTGCTAAACAGAGGAAACCAAGGGGTGGCTTGGAGAGGGCGTCATGGCCATCTTTATGCCCAATGCACAGCACACTAAGAAAGCACAGCGTGCCTGCTCCGCACAGAGTCAACGCACCCTCCCGCACCCCGCCGACTACATGCCACAGCGCAGCCCCTTCTCCATTCCTCGTCCCTATTCCTGTTCATCTCTCAATTGTGAGCAATTCTGAACCTCTTCTGGGGTATAGGGACCAGAGGGTCAAGGAACAGTTATCCTTCAGGAACGACATCTGAGGCGCAGGCCCTCTCTCTCCATCGCTCCAGATTGTGCTGGTTCTGGGACGCCCAGAAGAGCTCACATGACCAGGCACCACTTCTCCAGGCTTGGAAATGATTTCATCTGAAACATGCCTGCCTGAGCTGTCTCATATCAAGTGCTCAACCAGTGTCGGCAGTTGTTCTTCCTACTGGATCCACACAACCTCCATGGGCATCTTCATCATTCATGTGACCACCATCATCCTGGAGGGCAGGGGCCCCCAAAGCCAGAAGAATACTGAACCCAGATGGCTCAGGAGTCAAGGGCCCAGAGTCTGGACTCAGCCTGCCTGGATTCCAGCCAGGATCCCCACATGCTGGGCGATGCACAAATGGAGATGGCCCTTGTCCTCACAGGGTTGTTAAGGGGTGGAAATGGTTCCGTGAGTGTAAAGTGCTGAAACCTGGAAGATTATGAGTCATGGCTGTTCTTATTTACATATGGGGTGACAAGGGCAGTTTGCAGGTGATAAGTGAGCAGAAGGGCAAGAGTTCAAGGTGAACCCATCTCCACAGATCCCTAAGACCATTTCGTTACCCCTGTTGCCTTCTGTGGGGGTGGGTCTCTCCATTTGAACCTGTCTTAAGTTGCCTGACTAGATGTATCACCTAAAGAAGCTGTGTCAGAAAATAACACCAAACTGTTAAGATAAAGAAAGCAAAGCAAATAAAAAATTGCCTTACATTTTACAAAAAATGTGCTGAGAATTCCATGCTACAATCTCTTGGGCACAATTAAAGTAGCCAGAACACAATCGGAAGGGAGACAAGAAGATCCCAACAATAGCCCCAGACTTCGGGGCTCTTGACTCACACCAACCATAATCCCCACAGGTTAGGAATCCTTGGGAAATGTGGAAATGAGAAATATCACCCAGCAGCCACTCCCCTCTGGTGTGGGGTGGATACCAGCAGTCTGAATATTTTCAAGAAGTTGCTTTAGGCCAAAACTGCCCCCAGGATACCACCCCTCATGTTACTCTCATGATTATGGTATGTTACAAGGCAAAAGAGATCTGGCAGATGTGATTAAGGTCACTATCAGTTGAACTTGAAAGATTATGCAGTTAGATCTAATCTAATTACAAGAACTCTTAAAAGCAGCTTTCTCTCGGCTTCCCTGGTGGTGCAGTGGTTAAGAATCCGCCTGCCAATGCAGGGGACACGGGTTCGAGCCCTGGTCCGGGTAGAACCCACATGCCGCGGACCAACCAAGCCTGTGCGCCACAACTACTGAGCCTGTGCTCTAGAGCCTGCGAGTCACAACTACTGAAGCCTGTGAGCCTAGAGCCCGTGCTCCGCAACAAGAGAAGGCACCGCAATGAGAAGCCCGTGCACTGCAACTAGAGAAAGCCCACGTGCAGCAACAAAGACCCAACACAGCCATAAATAAAATTAATTAATTAAAAAAAAAACTTTCTCTGGATGGAAGTAGAAGGGGAAGAAAGGGAGATTCCAAGTGAGAGATGGACATGTCCTTAGATGGAATGTTAAACCAAGACATACCCACGTGAAAAGTCTGGGCAAGTAAAAGCAACTTTCTCAGCTTGGAATGGTCAAGGAAGACTCTTGTAAGGGTATATTTTTTATTATAACATGATGGAAGGAGTAAAGGAAGTTAGGAACACAAAGTTTTTTTGTTTTTGTTCTTGTTGCAACAATTAGTGTATTTTACTGTATTTAAATTATACCTCAATAAAGTGCTACTAGCATAAAACCAAAAACCTGTACTTATTTATAATTTTTATTTAAAAAAAATTTTACTGGAGCATAGTTGATTTACAATGTTGTGTTAGTTTCAGGTGTACAGCAAAGTGAATCAGTTATACAGATACATACATCCACTCTTTTTTAGACTCTTTTTCCATATAAGCCATTACAGAGTATTGAGTTCCCTGTGCTATACAATAGGGCCTTATTAGTTACCTATTTTAATATATAGTAGTGTGTATATGTCAATCCCAGTCTCCCAATTTATCCCTCCCTCCCCTTACCCGCTGGTAACCAGAAGTTTGTTTTCTATATCTGTGACTCTATTTCTGTTTTGTAGATAAATTCATTTGTACCATTTTTAGATTCCACATATAAGCAATATCATATGGTATTTGTCTTTCTCTGTCTGACTTACTTCACTCAGTATGACAATCTCTAGGTCCATCCATGTTGCTGCAAATGACATTATTTCATTCTTTTAATGGCTGAGTAAATATTCCATTAAATAGATGTACCACAAGGGATTTTTTTTTTTTTTAAGATTTGGTGAAGAAAACTTCCAAAGAGATGGACTTTAATTTCTTTATGAAGTGGGGTCCAGCACATCTATTGAGTGAGTTAGGTCAGAAGGTGGGTGAAGTGGAGAATATTTGAAATAACGTTGTTAGGGATGAAAGAGTTGGATATGCAAACAATGATGCAAGTCAGGGGTCCTAGAACTACAGACCATGTGCGAAACTTACTTGCTGCACCGTAACAGTTCTAGGTTAAGAGGTGTCTTCAGGTTCTTCGATTTTGAAAAATACCAAAAGAAGAACATTCATGTGTAAAAATTATATATGAAATTCTAATCCTTTTCCCATGTCCTTGTCCACTGGAATACAACCACACTCATTTGTTTATGTTTGGTTGATGGCTGCTTTTGTACAGCTATGGAAAAACCGAGAACTTGTCACAAAGACACCTGCAAAGCATAAAATATTTAATATCTGACCACTTATAGAAAAAGTTTGACTACAGAAAAGATCTGGGTGTTAGCTCCAAAAAGCAAGGAACTCTATTTTTCACACTGATGTATTCTAACAGTACAAAGAAGACACTTAGAGCTTCTCTGGTGGCACAGTGGTTAAGAATCCGCCTGCCAATGCAGGGGACACGGGTTTGAGCCCTGGTCCAGGAAGATCCCACGTGCCGCGGAGTAACTAAGCCCGCATGCCACAACTACTGAGCCTGTGCTCTAGAGCCCACAAGCCACAACTACTGAGCCCACATGCCACAACTACTGAAGCCCACGTGCCTAGAGCCCGTGCTCCACAAGAGAAGCCTGCGCACCGCAATGAACAGTAGCCCCCGCTCACTGCAACTAGAGAAAGCCTGCGCACAGCAACGAAGACCCAACGCAGCCAAATAAAATAAATAAATTAAACAAACAAACAAAAAACAAAGAAGACACTTAGCATGTTTATGTGGAATTAGTGAATGATTTCTATGCAGTTTGGGGGATGACCATTAGTAGTAGTTACGTTACTAGTTTCAAGCTTATGGTATCATAATACAATATGTGGTGTTATTTTATCCAGTAGAGCTCAATCACTTACTAGAAAGGTCTCAGAGACAGAAAGTAACGATTTCTCCAGGAAGAGCTGATGAAAGGTGAATGGGGTACAGATATATGAGGGTGGTTAAGTGATGGCGTAGGAAGACATGATGTCCAGAGTTTGCTAACAGACAAAGACCAGCCCATGTCTCACCTGCTGGCTTTGGATCACCGAGATCAAAGCCCTCCAATGGCCTAGGGCTTGGGGATTTGCACACAGAGATGTCTGGACCTCCTGGGCCTAGCAAGAGCAGAGGGCAGAGGGCAGTGTGGTGGTGAGGATCACATGCTGCTGGGGGCTTAATGTTCACGTAGGCAGGGCTGCTACGCTGCAGGAATGTGGGAGTGGCTCAGGAGTCCTGCCTTCCTGGCAGGGAGCTGCGCCCCATCAGCTAGCTGGCTGCTCTCCAGAAAGCAGGTGGGTTTAGGGCAGTGGGTGAGTGCCTATCACCCCCTCTAGTGTCCCCCAGGAATCCCCCAATTACACCTCTGCCTGACTTCTGATGGTTTGCTTTTCCCTTCTGGCGTGGTCTTCCACCTTCAAGGAACACGTTTCAAGGTACAGAACTACGTACGACTGCGACTCAAACCACCCCATAAGTACTGATTTGGGCGTTCTGTCACTCATTCAGGGTAGTCTATACTCTATTCTCCCATTTCTTGACATTATTATTTATCATTGTTGCTGTTGTTGTTATAAGACATTAAATAACATTTCTCTATCCAGTCACGGTCTGATTTACCAGCTAGGATGACTATTTCCAACATATACACACACACACAGGTTTCCTGCTCTACCACAGTACCTCCTGATGGCATTTTCCCAGACGAGTGCCTGGAAATTTTCAAGTCCCCTTCCAGGTGCTCAGACCTGCCATTTCTACAGGGGAAGCTTGAAAAGGGCATCCTGTCCTGCCTGAGCCCCTGGAAAATATTCTAAGTTATCTGGGGTCCAGCAAGGGCCCACGGCTGCCCGAAGTTACTTGGAGGCCATCTTTGGGTCACAAGAGTCACTTCAAATTTCCTGAGACCTCTCAGGGCCAACAAACCACCAAGGCAAGTTCAGAAGTCTTGAGAGAAGTCCTCACCTGTGCAGAAATTTCTAAGTACACCCTAGAACCAGGGAACCATTAATGCCACACCAGGTCACAGCCTCACAGCCAGGAAACTCTGAGGATGCCGAGGGAACAATCCGATGGCCCATGAACAGCTCTAAACAAAAAGTACAAGCCCAAATGTCTGACCTGAAGGTGGCCAGCAGAAAGTGCAGCAAGGCAGTCAGCAATGAGAGAGTGCTGCGGCCTTAATATTTGGTGTAGGTGGAGCTTTGGAGGGAAGTAAAGATGGATCCTGAGTCCAGCTTCCCTGGAGGAAACATACACACAAACATATTTAAATGAACCAAAAATAAGAGTTGTTTCTGAATGACAAATTGTTTTCCAAATGAATTTTCATGCCCTATAATTTTTGCTAATTTCTATTTCAGTATTTTTTTAAAAGAAAGAAGAAAAATGAGTATTGCTCCTATGAGTTGGATTACACAAAAAAATCAATATGACCATCTATTCTAAAACATCCTTCATATAAGCAAAACTTATAATAAATATATAACGTACCATTTGGAAACCATATCGCAATTAAATAAAATCCATACAAGTAGTTTTCTACATTTAATTTGATAGTTTCCATGTATCACTTGGCCTAGTTGACAGAAACCATGAGCTCTATGAAAGTGAGTTCCTGCTACCCCTAAATGCATCTCTTTCTAAGGCTGCTGCCAAATAAGGTATGAGTACTGTCTAATAAGGTGTGCAGGACTCCTTACATAGCATGAACTTAAGATTCTTTAGGCCAACTGTTGCTCTTTTGTAATTTCAAACAAAATATTATGCAATTCATAGATATCATTTCTTGAAGAGAAGCCTTATAAATTTCACATTTTAATTTTCATTCTAAAAACATTGAAACAAGCTCAGTGAAACTGTACCATATGAAAAGCATTTGAAGAGGAAAAATGGACACTGCATATCTCTAGCAAAAATTAAACACCAAACTATGGTATTTACTCACTCTCTTTCACTCTGCCTTTCCAAGTGCATCAGACCACCTCCCTCCTCTATTTAAACCTCTTTTTCCAGTGGGACATGGGAAAAGTAAAAACACCAGGCAGGGCATTTTGGCCCATAAGAGCCGCCGGAAAAAAAAAAAAAGTTTGTCAAGCCAGGAACTGCTTTTGTTAACACGGAACATCAGTGAACTTCATCTATCTCCTGCCTGGCACTCTTAAGATTTTCTAAGTGGCCCTGAGGACCCAAGAGCCACTAGTGTCTGCCTGGAAAGAATGGAGAGGGTGCCTATGCCAGTTAACCTTGCTGCAGAATTTTCTAGGTCAGTTCAGGAGCCTGGGAAATGCCACTACCCAAATGCAGTCCCATGGAAAGCATTCTAGGCCTGCTTGGAAATAGTTCTAAGTCCCCTCAGATACCCAGGAAAGGCTGGTGCTGGACTGGAAGGCACTAAGGGGGGCACACACTGAGAAATGACAAATTCTTTAAGTTCTCAGGGGACCCAGGGAAAGACTTGTACCTGTCCTCCTTGGTGGCTAGGAGCGGCAAGGATGACTGGATCCTTGAACATTTGTAGAGGAAAGACAAAAGGAACTTGAAGAGAACATTCACTTAGTTGGAAACCTTAGCTCAAGACCAACTAAGTCAAAAGATCATATAAGCAAAGAAAGGAAGCTGTTATATACTAGAATGATTAACTAGGTTTGACTGTTAATAAAAACATTACCAACATCCTTACCAAGAACAGGTTAAACTACTGTAAAGTACCAAATAATATTTTCAATATGTAATAAAGACTGGAAAAGCATTGAGGCCGCTAACCAAACCTGAGACCATACATTTCAAAAGGAAAATAATGTGGAAACTAGAAAGCCATCTAATGAATGGGATGGGATCCGCCCTCCTGTTGCCCCTACTATTGCTATTGATCAGGGCCCTCTCTTCCTACTCTGCCCTCCTCCATCTCTCTGATTCCACTGTTGTCTATTTTCATTGATCGCACTGCTTCTTGCTTAGCTCACTCCCACTCTTACTGTTTTGCCAAGTCCACAGGATCCACCCACTCTCCATCCTCTACTTTGCAGTCTTTTTCCTCACTCTCCCTTGCTAGCTGTCTCCCTGGCTCTCCCTCTTTGTCCCTTTTTCCTCAACCCCCCGCCCACTCGACATCCACAGGGGTGGAACAAAGATGCTCTGCCCAGAAGAGCACACTTTCCCGTGAGACACCGGGAATGTGGACACGCGTTGGTCGGTATCGCCAGCGGATAGGATTTGGGACAGAAACACACGGGGTGTCACTTCACAGGACTGATCCCCTGCCCCCAGCCCGGGGCTCTAGGGCCTTTCTGAGGCGGTGACCGCGAAGGGCAGAGAGCGGCACGGCCAGGCCGCAGGAGGCCCAGGATGGACAGGTGGTCTCAGGAGAACAGTGGGGTCGGTGGAGTCCCAGAGCCGCGGCGTCCCGGGCTGCCCCGAGGGGCCGAGAGGGGCGATGCGGGGCGCGAAGGGCGAGAGTCCACGTCGCGAGTGGGGAACCTGACACGGCGCGGGTCGGGCCTAGAGACAGTGAAGAGGCCGAAGGCAGAAAGGCCTGACGGGGACGGCCTTGGAGCGATTTTGACCGGAAACGGACGCGGACTCGGACCCGGCAGCCGAGCGCCCGGCATCCCGACTCTCAGGGCGACACGGGCCGGAGGGGCGAGAACGGGGACCCCCAGAACCTGCGTGTGAAGGATGCGGTCGGGAGGGGGCTGTGGAGCGCGGCTCTGATTCTCTGAGCCGAGGGGCTCACTCACCCGACGGGACCTTCGCTCCCGAAATCCGCTTCCGCGTCGGCAGGAAATTACGCAATCAGGGCGGGGCCTTAGTCAGGGAGAGGCGGGGCGGAGCAGCGTGGGCGTGGGCGAGGCCTGAGCCTTCCGCCCAGCTCCCGGCCGTTTCCGGGTCAGCCCCTACCCCGGCCGGACACACCTCCAGCCTCAGCTTTAGGGTGCGTTTGATTAGGCTGGTGTCCGGGTAGCCGGGCTGCTTCCTCGGGGCTTCAAGTTAAGTGTTTCGGACAACTCTAGGTACGAGCTTAGAGCTGTGAGCCCTTTCGTGGTAAATGCTGGGATGTTTCTCTGTTAACATGTCGAAAACGGTTTAGGTCGAAATCCCCTTTCGCGCCTGGAGACTCGTGTCCTGCGAGTGCTCGGGGCGCGACTCGGCCTCGGGCGGGGACCTCGCTGGGTCCAAGTGGGCCGTGGTGGGATCCCGAACAACGTCTGTGGTTCCTGCGCTTGGAATGGGTTATTCAGTTTAGTAAGGGCTGGAATTGTCCGTGCTGGCGATGGAAACCAGAGCGACCATGATTCCCATTTCTGCTCCCGGTTCACCAGAGACGCAGCCCTGGGCTCAGTATCGGGGACTTCATGGGGCTAGGACCTGGGCTGCGAGGCTGAGGGGCTGAGGCATTGCTTTACAAGAATAAAATGTACTGCGTGTGTAGATGTAAATTCTTTTCTCCTTACATTTCACTTGTTCAGTTTCACTCATCCTGAGGTGGTTTATGAATGCAAGACCTTTGGGACAAGCGTGGATGCTTATCATTCATTTCTAAATATATTGTAATTTCACATTTTTCTTTTTCTATATCACAGAGCTATCTGAAAGTTTTTAATTTAAAAAATGTGAGATATTTTAATCTCTTTGTTTTCTATTTCTCAATGTTTTATGTCAAGTTAGGATGAGGCTTACAAAAGAGTCAAGTGATATGTATCTGCATGTGTGACTCATCCAGCCTCCCAATCACCTTCTCCACCAAGTCTTCTGCATTTAGGTTTATACATAATATGTGCTTGGGAGTCTCCATATCGACTGTAGTGATTCCTCTTGGGTCCATATGGGATACATATCTCCCTAGGAGAAGCTGAGTCCATGAGATGGGTACCTTACACGTAAACCAGTCTTTACACCACATATCTGAGTCTCTGTTTCCTTGGCTGGGGATTAGATCTAATGAAAGCTGAGAAGTTAAAAGAAGTGACATTGCACTGAAGAATAATTTCTTCAGTTTATGTTTTCATTGTCATTATTACTATTTAAAGAAGAGTTTCCAGGGATTCCTTAGAAAAACTACCTCACTAAAGAACTAGTCCCTTTTTTCAGGAGGAAATATAGCCCTATGTAAGCAGTGTTTATTTTAATGGAGATTATTCCTAAACTTCTCTCCTCGAGTTTATACACTATTTCAACATAATCATGTGAATTTTTATTTGTACATGGGCTGTTTTTGTGGGTGAATCTTTGAACATCACCTAAAAGATTGTATGAGTGATACATTATTTTTGCCCACCACCTCCAATGGTCCTCAAACTTTGCTGCACATTAACATTATCTGGAGAGTGTTAAGCCTTATGCCAACCTCACCAAAATATGTATCTATGGGGGTAGGACTCAGGCATCAGAAAAGCAGCCTTGGAGCATGCATGGCACAGACTTCTTCCTCTCCCCCTGATAATCATCAGTCTAACCAACTTATCAATAAGGGTTGTTCCTTCTATGGAGAACGTTCTCTGTCTCCCTCCTCTATTACCCAGCACCGGTTTCCAGGATAATTCCTACTCTTCATCAATCTGGTAATTTTTAGGTAATTCTTCCTCAGACAGGCTTTTCTATGCCATCCTCACCAAAATATAAAGTATCATCTAGTAACTTATACTTTAAGGTATATTTCATATACTAACGCAGTTGATAATTTAATAGTAATTTATTTAGGCTTTAAATATAATTTTCCAAAACAATTATGTCTATTGGAACTTCTACTACATTTGTTAATCAACACACCAATCCTGGTGACTCCAAATTCCTCACTACTCAGTGGCTGCATCTGACAAACACATGACTAGGATATTGATACTGGTTTAAATACAGCCAACTCCCAGAAACTTTCATATATATCTGGAAATCCTGCCAACAAAAGTATCCTTCCAGCTCCATAAGCACTTCAAACCTTATTCATCACACACACACACACACACTCAGACGCACACGCACACTTTTACTAGTCTCCACAGAAGGGATTGCCCTCTACTACACTGATAAATTAGATCGTTTGAGAAACTGTAAGTCATACCTCAGATGACTGCCTGGAAGTCTACAGTTATCCCTGCGTTCGTATATACCCATCCATTACTACTGCTCTCCTGTAAATTGAAGTGTCCTCTCTACCCTGGGACATTCCAATTTCTCCAATTAAGTCCTTGTCTTTCTTGCTATCTTAGGAACTTTATGCTATTGCTTCTATATTAAATCTACTTTACCAGACATATGTCCTATTCTCCTTGATCTCTCTACTCAATATTAAACTATTAAGAGTCTTCCACTTTGGAACAAAATCTTCATCTGAACCTATCTTCTCTCTAGTTTCTGCTCTGCTGTTCCTTCCCAATCAAACTGAAAGCTGAAAGTGTTGTTACCATTTCCTTACATTTCCTTACGCTTTGACTTACTAAAATCACCAAAGATAACCCAATAAATTTATCTTGCTGGCACCATGCATGTTATTCCCATCTAACAGATGTGTCTCGAGCTTTCTGAAACCATGTTCATGTCATTTGTTAGATAGGTAAATGTCTTGGTCATCCCGGGCTGCTATAACAAAATACCACAGACTTGGTAGCTTAAACAACACACATTTATTTCTCATAGTTCTGGAGGCTGAAAAGTACAAGGTCAAGGTGTCAGCAGATTTGGTTCCTGGTGATGGACCTATTCTTGGTTTGCAGAAGGCTGCCTTCTCACTGTGTCTTGACATGGTAGAAAGAAAGAGCTGCAGTCCATTATGGAAAATCCCAAACAAACTTTTTGGCCAACCCAATATTTGAAAGTATTGGTGAACTTGAAATTTTCACCAAAATTAAATGTATTTCATGGAAAAAATGATATATCACAAAAAAGTAGATTTAACACACCTCCTTGTACCTAAAGTTCAGAAAATAAGGAAAACAGAAATTGTATTAAACATTACTTTCTGCTTAAGAGATTTAAACATATTTGCTTAATTAATCCTCATAAAAACCCTGCTGATTTTGGTTTATTTACTATTATCGACTGAACATCTGTGTCCCCCCCTCCCCCAAGCAAATTCATATGTTGAAGCCCTAATCCCCCATATAATGGTATTTGGAGGTGGGGCCTATAGGAGGTAATTAGGTTTAGATGAGGTCATGAGAGTGGATCTCCCACAAAGGGATTGGTGTCATTGTAAGAAAAAAGGAACAATGAAGTTTTCACTCACAAATGCACACTGACCCAAGATGTCTTAATTCATGCTGAAGAATGAATTAAGAATGAATGTGGGAAACACTTTAGCCAAAACTCTCATCTTCATTTCCACAAAATAACTCACACAGGAGAGAATCCATATGTCTGTAATCAGTGTGGAAGGGCCTTCAGTCATTCTTCATCTTTAAATAGATATAGGAGAATTCATACTGGAGAGAAGCCATATGAATATCACCTATGTGGGAAAGCCTTTGTTCAGAGCACTTGCCTTAGGCGACATGAGAGAACTCACTCTAGAGAGAAGCCATTTGGATGCCATCTCTGTGGGAAAGTCTTTATTCAAAGCTGTTGTCTTAGAGAATATGAGAGAACTCATACTGGAGAAAAATCATTTGGATGTCATTTATATGAGAAAGCCTTTGTTACAAGCTCTTGCTTTAGAAGACATGAGAGAACTCACTCTGTAAATGTTATGAAGGTTGAAGAGTCTTCAGCCACAGCTCTAAACTGAAACAAATCAGAACGCTATATGGGAGAAATTCTAAGACTATATTCATTATGGAAATACCTTCATTTATAATTTATCCTTAAACAACATGAGTGAAATCCACTTGGAGGAGCCCTATATTTATAATCAAGGTGGAAGAGACTTAAGCTGATTTCTAGTTGTGGGGTGCACAAAACTCACTATGAATAATATTCTAATTTCCCTAAAATGGGAAATTAGACAGGAAACTCTTTACCCGGAGGAGTGCATGCTAGGGTAATAACAGAAAATTAGTGCTGGAGAACATATTCAGTGTAATATGCCTGGAAGAAACTTTTACTTGAAGAGATACTATTGTAGATGTAGGATTCCACACTATGTACAAAACACTTTCACCGTAATGAATTAAAGGATATCTTCAATGATTTTTAATTCCTTAGTTGACATTCAATTTCAAACACTGTATATACCAGTGCTAAAAATCAAATGAAAGATTGGAGTTTGCATCAGAAATCCCTGACTGGGAAAAACACCTATCAATATTTTTGCCATACAATTTAGACATTAATTTATAATATTGCCCAATGGTCTATTATTACAAAAATGTAGGATAAATATCCAGGATTGTGACATCATCTGGGAATTCCGAATGCAGAATTTTGTAACAATAAGCAATAATTTTTTTAATGAATCAAAGTTGTTGCTGAAAAAACTACCATGTTGGTCAGTTTCAACTTTTTATGCAGCAATAATCATAATCATGATGAATACATTCAACCAGAAAGTAACTTTGAATATTAACTGGAAAATGTAGAACACAGGATGATGTGTTATTACTATACTGTTAATATATACATACATCACAATGATGAATTAAAGGTCAATAAATAGATAATTTGTGAATGAAGTCTGCTGGTGCATAACATTTCTTTTAAAGATACCGTTATTGAGACAAAGAAAGGCATAACATTATGATAAAGGGGTCAATTCAAAAAGAGGATAGAATGGCTGTACATATTTATGCACCCAACACAGGAGCACCTCAGTAAAATAAAGCAAATATTAAGAGACCTAAAGAGTGAAATACACATCAATATAATTACAGTAGCCGACTTTAATGCCCCACTTTCATCAATGGATAAAACATGTAGACAGAGTCAAAAAGAAAATCGTGGCCTTAAATGAAACATTAGGCCAGGTGGATTTGATAGATTTGTACAGAACATTTCATCCAAATGCAACAGAATACACATTCTTCTAAAGGGCATGTGGAACTTTCTCAAGAATAAACCATATTTTGGTACACAAGTTTCAATAAATTTAAGAAGACTGGAAAAGATGCTTGTTATAATTTCAATCACAATGGTATGAAACTAGAAATAAACTACCAGAAGAAAGCTGGAAAAGTCACAAATGTGTGGAAACTGAACAATATGATACTGAACAGCTACTGGGTCAATGAAGAAACCAAAGGAGAAATCAAAAATTACTGGAAGACAAAAATGAAAATATGACATATTAAAATCTATGCAATGCAGCAAAAGCTATAGTAAGAGGGAAGTTTATAGCAATACAAACTAGAAAGGAATTAGGAAAAGAACAAATGAAACCCAAGGTTAGTAGAAGAAAAGAGATAAACATCAGAGGGAAAATAAATGAAATAGAGACTAAAAAGACAATAGAAAAGATCAATGAAACCAAGAGCTGTTTCTTTGAATAATATAAATAGTATAATAATATAAATAGTATTGACAAACCTGTAGCTAGATTCACCAAGAAAAAATGAGGTCTCAGTTGATACCACAGAAAAGACCATGAGATTGCTTTGAACAATTATACTCCATCAAATTGGACACCCTAGAAGAAATGGACAAATTTCTAGCAACATACAACCTACCATCACTGACTCAAAGAAACAAAATCTGAACAGATTGATTACTAGTAAGGAGATTGAATCAGTAATCAAAAACCTCCCAACAAACAAAAGTCCAGGACCAGAAGGTCCTAATGAAGTCTACAACACATTTAAAGGAGAATTAATACCAATCCTCAAACTCTACAAAAAAATAGAAGAGGAGGGAACACTTCTAAACTATTTTACCAGCTAGCGCTACCCTGATAGCAAAAACCAGACAAGTACTGATTAATATAGATGCAAAAATCTTCAACAAAATATTAGCAAGTCAATTTCATCAATACATTAAAAAGACATACACCATGATCAAGTGGGATTTATTCCAGGGATGCAAGGATGTTTCAACATCCACAAAATCAATGTGATAGGCCACATTAGCAAACTGAAGAACAAAACCCATATGATTAGTAGATGCAGAAAAGCATTTAACAAGATTGAACACCAATTTATGATAAAAACTCAATATGGGTACAGAAAGAACACACCTCAACATAATAAAGGCCATATATAACAAGCCCACAGTTAATATCATACTCAATGGTGAAAAGCTGAAAGCTTTTAAGATCAGGAACAGACAAGAGTGCCCACTCTCACCACTTTTATTCAGTGTAGTATTGGAAGTCCTAGCCAGAGCAATTAAGCAAGAAAAAAGGCATCCAACATGGAAAAGAAGTCAAATGTCACTATTTGCAGATGACATATTATATATAGAAAACCCTGAGGATGCAAAAAAACTGTTAGAATAAATATATTCAGTAAAGTTGCAGGATACAAAAATCCATATACAAATATCTGTTCCATTTCTACACATTAACAAACAATAAAAAATAATCCCATTTACAACTGAATCAAAAAGAATGTCTAGAAATAAATCTAACCAAGGTGGTAAAGGACCTAGACAATGAAAAACTAAGACATTGATGAAAGAAACTGAAAACAAATAAATGGAAATTATTCTGTGCTCAGGGATTGAGAGAATATTGTTCAAAAATGTCCATACAACCCAAAGTAATATGCAAATTCAATTGATTCCTATCAAAACCCCAATGGCTTTCTTTATAAAAACAGAAACAGAACAAACAATCCTAAAATTTGTATGGAAGCACAGAAGATCCTGAATAGTCGTAGTAATCTTAAGCTGGAGGCTTGGAACTTGGAACTAGAAGTTTGTACCTTTTCTCCATTTTCCCACTCCATCCCCCGGCAACCACCATTCTATCTCTGCTTCTGTGAGTTTGTCGTTTTCCGTTTAGAACACTATATGAAGGTTAAATTGTGCAACTAGTAGCAGGCCACGAAGAGGAAAAGGCCATAAAATGCAGACTTAGTTGAGCCACAAGCACTTTCCAGTAGGAAGTCTGTGTCTGGAGGGGGCTGTGCACGCCTGTCTCACAGGCCTTCATAACAACGGACGGTCTGCAGGTGACTTGGAGGAGTGCTGACAACTGCCCAGGACCACAGGACTTCCACCCTTCCATCCCTCACGATGCCCTGCAGTGCCCAAGGACATCCTACCTTGCACAGGACTCACTCCTCAGGCACCTGGAACAGGGGTTGAGGAGCTGATTCTTCCCTCAGCCTCCTCCCATCTTCCTCTCCTGTTTCTCCCTGGTCTCCTGGTTCTGCCCAGCAGTATTTCAGGCCCAGAAAGGCTGCCCTGGTGTGGGTGTCCACGTGGACATGGGCCCAGGTGGACCCAATGACACCCAGTCCTTTTTAGTTCATGGTAAATTTAGAGCCATGTGTTTACACACTAACTCGTCAGCAACATATATGATTTTATGTTTCCAATTTATTTTAGGGGACACTATGGGTCAAAATACAGAGAGAGTTAAGTCCTACCTATTATGATTGTTTCATTAAGGGAAAAAGTCAAACATTTTTGGAGCCAATTCAAGTAAGCAACACGGTAAAAATGTTCTGCGTTTCCTGACCAACTGTTTCCTTGCTTTAATTCAGCCATAAGAAAGAAGGAAGCCTCACCATTTGTGACCACATGGATGGTTCTTTAGTGCATTATTTTAAGTGAAATAAGTCAGACAGAGGAAGATCTCACTTACATGAGGAATCTTTTAAAAATTTAGCTCATAGGGACTTCCCTGGTGGTGCAGTGGGTGGGAATCTGCCTGCCAATGCAGGGGATGTGGGTTCAAGCCCTGGTCCGGGAGGATCCCACATGCCACGGAGCAACTAAGCCCGTGTGCCACAACTAATGAGCCTGTGCTCTACAGCCCTCGAGCCACAACTACTGAGCCCAAGTGCCACAACTACTGAAGCTCGTGCACCTAGAGCCCGTACTCTGCAACGAGAAGCCACCGCAATGAGAAGCCCGTGCACCGCAAGGAAGAGTAGCCCCTGCTCGCCGCAACTAGAGAAAGCCTGTGTGCAGCAACGAAGACCCAACGCAGCCAAAAATAAATAAATAAATTTAGCTCACAGATAACCAAGAATAGCTGCAGTTGCCAGAGGTGGGGAGTGTGGGGTGCACAAAATGGGTGAAGGGGTTCAAAAGCTACAAACTGTTATAAAGTAAATAAGTCACGGGGATGTCATGCACAGCATGGTGACTATAGTTATTAAAGCTGTGCTGCATCTTTGAAAGTTGCTAAGAGAGTAAGTCTTACAAGTTCTCATCACAAGAAACAAATCTGTGTAACTGTGTGTGGTGACGGATGTTAACTAGATTTATAGTGATCAGTTCACAAAATATACAAACACTGAACCATTATGTTGTACACCTGAAACTAATATCGTGTTCTATGTTAGTTATACCTCAACGAAAAACAAAAAGTAAAGTTGTGGCAGCATCCTCTGAAGTCTGCTCCTTAGTTTTAACTCTAGGGAGATGTGAGGCCTGCATATGCTAAGGGCCCCGCAGGGGACCTGACACCCCCGGTCACCTAAGGTAGATAGCTAGTGGGAAGCAGCCGCATAGCACAGGGAGATCAGCTCGGTGCTTTGTGATCACCTGGAGGGGTGGGATAGGGAGGGTGGGAGGGAGGGAGACGCAAGAGGGAAGAGATATGGGAACATATGTGTATATATAACTGATTCATTTTGTTGTAAAGCAGAAACTAACACACCATTGTAAAGCAATTATACTCCAATAAAGATGTTAAAAAAAAAAAGATCTAGTAAGGAAGAAAAAAAAAGTGCCATTATTGCTCTCAAAACTTAAAATCAAATTAAAGTTCACTGTATCTTAATATTAAAATGATGTGGTCAGTCCTGAAGGTTTTGGTTACCTGGAGAGTAAACAACCCCAGAATCGTGGGTCAGGCAAAGGGTCATATTAAAAATCTTCTCCCACTGGCCTTTGCCACAAAATGCAGAGCTCCCTCAGAGAATGAGGTGGAAGATCACCGCAGATGTGAAGAGGGCCCAACTTTCAGAAAGCCTTGAATCATACGAGAGGGGTATGAGTATTCTAATTCTCGCTGTCACAAAGCACTACCCCTTTCTGATCCATTTTAAAAGATTTCTCCCGAAATTTCCACTCTTTGTATCAAATTACGTCATCTCATAAAGACCTGGGAGAAAGACAGCTGACAGTAGTCTCATTTCAAAGTGTGATAGGTTATGGTTTTGGTATAAATAATGTATGGACTTAAAATAACGTGAGGGTTAGAAGACATACACTCTGCAACCGTCTGATATTGTTCAAGTACGTTACAGTTGTGGGGGAACTAACCACTGAAAATTAACAGAAGCCCGGGGGTGGACGCCCCACTTCCCTTTCTCTCACGGCCAGACCCGCACCCTCGTCCCCCCAGAAGGGCCCGACAGTTCGCGTATTCCCGTCACGAGTGACCACGTGTTTCCCTCTCTCCGAATCTGTGTAGGGGTTCCTCCCTCAAAACAAGCCTGAGGGCTTCGCTGGTGGCGCAGTGGTTAAGAATCCGCCTGCCAATGTAGAGGACACGGGTTCGAGCCCTGGTCTGGGAAGATCCCACAGGCCGCGGAGCAGCTAAGCCCCGTGAGTCACAATTACTGAGCCTGCGCGTCTGGAGCCTGTGCCCCGCAACGGGAGAGGCCGCGACAGTGAGAGGCCCGCGCACCGTGATGAGGAGCGGCCCCCACTTGCCGCAATTAGAGAAAAGCCCTCGCACAGAAACGAAGAGCCAACACAGCCAAAAACAAATAAATAAAATTAAAAAAAAAAAAAAGCCTGAATCCATAGCAAACACCACAGCATTCTGTGATTATCCATCCAAACTCTCAACGACGGTTGTTCTTGGGTTTTGTTTTTGAAGAGTCGGTCCTGCTGAAATACTACCTGGGAAAGTAGAGAATAAACCACGCGGGACCGTCCAGGAAATCAAGGGGCTCTGCTGCAGTTTAAGGAAGTCGTCGGGGAGACGCGCCCACAGCCCCTTTAGCCCTTGGCGTGGACAGGGAGCGTTCTCCTCAGGGCGACGCGGCCCCATGTCGTCCGAAAGTTGGCGGCGCGCTCTGGTGAGTCATCGGAGAAGGAAAAGCTTTCCTCACCGAGGACGCCGTGACGTCAGCAGGCGGAATGCGCACGCGCGCCAGGAGGGTCCCCGCAGGAGGGTTCGCGTCGCCTGCAGTCTGAGGGGCCGTGGGGCAGTAGAAGACGCGCGGAGCTCGCTGTTCGGTGCTTCCTGGCGCCCTCTCCTAGTCTCTGTCTGAGTAACTGAAATCCAGTGTTGGATTATTCAAGGCCACAATTTTGAAAGTTAACACCAAATGGAGCCTACCACACCGTGCTTTGATTGGAATGGACGGAGATAACAAGAAGCAAAGTATGTCAACTGCATTCCCATACACTACCACTTAATGATTGGATTGGAAAGAAAAACAATGCAATTTTCAATGCATCCCCCCAAATAATCCTCAAGTATAACTCCAACAAAATATGTACAAGTCTGTGTGTAGAAAAAAAAACATTGTTGAAAAAAAAAACACAAAGAAAATGTAAATCAGGGGAGAGGTATCCCTTGATCATGATTGAAAGACACAATATTGTTATGATGTTAGTTATTCCCAACTTGACCTATAAATTCGGTGCAATCCCAGTACAAATCAAGCTATTTTGAAGCTATCAGCTAACTCTATTAAAACTTGGAGTAGACTAGGTAATATTGAAGAACAAAGTTGATGAACCATACTTCCTAATCCAAACTTTATTATAAATCTTCAGTAAACAAGAGTGCCTGACATTGGAGAAATAATAGACAGATAGATAAAAAGAACAGAACAGAGAGTGTACAAACAGACCCAGGAAAATACAGTCAAATGATCGTAGTAAAAGAAGAAAAGGCAACTCAATGGGAAATACAGTCTCTCAACAAAAGATGATGGCACAAGTGGATGACCATATGCAATGAAATGAACAAAGACACAAAACTTATATGTATGTTCACTCAAAATAGTTCATATACTTAAACGTAAAATTTAAAACAAAAAGTGACATAAGAAAACAGAAAATATACATGAATTTTAATATACATTAATTAGCTTAATGTACAAAATCAAAACAATCTATGAGAAAAAAATTGATAATGTGGACCTTATTAAGTTAAAATTTTTCATTCTACAAAAGAAACAATTCAAGCAATGAAAACACAAGTCCCAGACTGGGAGAAAATATTTGCAAAACATAAATGTTTAGGACTTGTACCCAAAATATACAAGGAACTTGTAAAACTCAACATAGAGAAAACAAACTACCCAATTAAAAAATGGTTGAGTATCTGAACAGAAAGGTCATTATGCAAGATATACAGATAGGAAACAAACATACAAAATCATGCTCAATATTACTTGTCGTTAGGAAACAGCCAATTAAAAGAGCAACAAGATACCCTGCACACTCACTGCAATAGCTAACACTGAAAAAACTGATAATGTGAGTCACAAAGGAGGATGGGGAACACCAGGAAATTTGATTCATTGCTGGTGGGAATGCATAATGTACAGCCACTTTGAAAGACATTTTGGTAGGTTCCTAGAAACGTAAGCATGGTCTCAGCATACGATGCATCATTTGTGTCCCTGTATATTTGCCCAACTGGTTTGAAAATTTGTGTCCACAGAATAAACAGCATGCGATATATTCAGCAGCGTTATGCACAATGACCAAAATCTATGAGGAGCCAAGATGCCCTTCAGTAGGCAAACTTATAACCAAACTACGGCACAGTGGGTAGAGATACTTGAGGACAGACATGGAAAGCAAGCAGAGGGGGTTGGAGACATGGGAAGCCTGGATAGATGGGTTATGGCAAGACATATTTCCCTCCACACCACACTGGTCACGCAGTTGGCTTAAGCTCAGCCTAGTGCCCAACTTCCCCTTACCACTTACCCCCTTTACCATGTGAAAGAAAATCTTTTTTTGGTTTGACTTTGAGATGCTTGCTGACCTCTGCAATCAGATAGTTCTCCCTATTGCAATAGCTTTTCTTTCTTTCTTCCGTTTTTTGGGTCGTGCAGCACAGCTTGCGAGATCTTAGTTCCCCGACCAGGGATTGAACCTGAGGAGCCATGGCAGTGAAAGTGAGGGGTCCTAACCACTGGACCACCAGGGAATTCCTGCAATAACCTTTCTTTCTATTTAAAGTCTCTCCCTATAGAACTCTGGATTTGATTTTACTTGACAATAATCAGAATGGTATAAATATAAATAATTATAATACTGATAATAAATGATAGGTATATGATATCAGTCTATATATATTTGTGATTGTTTTAAGTTGCTGATTTCTTAATTCCAAATGCATTTTAAAAATCCTTCATATATACTCTCCTCCCCTCACAATTACAGTTTTTGATATCATATCATACCTCCTAAAACAAAGGAAACAAAAGCAAAAGTAAACAAATGGGATCTAAGTAAACTTAAAAGCTTTTGCAAGGAAAGGAAACCATCGACAAAATGAAAGACAACCTACTGAGTGAGAAAAATCATTTGCAAATAATATGTCTGATAAGGGGTTAATATTCAACATATATGAACAGCTCATGGAACTCCTCATCAGAAAAAATACCGAACTTGATTAAAAAGTGGGCAGAAGACCTGAATAGACATTTTTCCAAAGAAGACATACAGATAGCCATCAGGCACAAGAAAAGCTACTCAACATCGCTAATCATCAGGGAAATGCAAATCAAACCCACAATGAGATGTCACCTCACACCTATCAAAATGGTTTTCATCTAAAGGAACACAAATAACAAATGTTGGCGAGGATGTGGAGAAAAGGGAACCCTAGTACACTGTTGGTAGGAATGTAAATTTGTGCAGCCACTGTGGAAAACAGTATGGCAGTTTCTCAAAAAACTAAAAATACGACTACCATATGACCCGGCAATTCCACTCTAGTATATATGTCCAAAAAACCCCAAACCACTAATTTGAAAAGATACATGCACACTAATGTTCATAGCAGCACTATTTACAATAGCCAAGATATGGAAGCAACCTCAGTGTCCATCAACAGATGAATGGATAAATAAGATGTGGTACATCTATGCAATGGAATAAAACTCAGCCATAAAAAAGAATGAAATAGTGAAGTTTGCAGCTACATGGATGGACCTAGAGATTATCATACTAAGTGAAGTAAGTCAGGTAGAAAAAGACAAATATTATATGATATCACTTATATGTGGAATCTAAAAAATAATACAGATCAATTTATTTACAAAACAGCAACACCCTCAGACATAGAAAACAAACTTATGGTTACCAAAGGGGAAAGGGGAGGGGGAGTGATAAATTAGGAGTATGGGATAAAATTAGGAGTAGAGGACCCACACCACTACAGTATATGTAAAATAGATAAACAACAAGGATTTACTGTATAGCACAGGGAACTATATTCAGTGTCTTGTAATGACCTATAATGGAAAAGAATGTGAAGCTGTACACCTGAAACTAACACAATATTGTAAATCAAGTATAGTTAAATTAAGAAAAAAGAAATTTTAAAGAAGAGAAAAGAGAAGACACTCCGTACACAGTCATCAGAGATTTATCCCCAAAGATTGGATAGGGAGTTGTAATGTTTGTGCGGATCCTGGGAGGATTGCTATGGGAAATCAAACCTAAAGTGCCTTTGTCTGGGTGTATTTGGAATAGGAGATCACAAACGGCTTATAGTCCTAGGAGGTCTGAGAAAGTCGTGCAATTATCCCCTGGAGCCAGATTCCTCTTGTTCACTCTCAGCACTGGTTGGACAGCCTCAGTGGAGAGAATGTCCCACATATATGGCTCAGGGTGGACTAGAGGATTCTGTGTGCCCAGTGGGTGTCTAGTCACCTAACCTCCCTCTGCTTCCACAGGGTCGGGGTCCAAGAGAGAGGAGGAAGAGAATTGAGGGGACCAGTTTGCACAAGATGGAGCACTGAGAGCTGTGGCAGGCATTTACCCTGGGTCTGGGTGGTTTGGGTGGGACTCACAAGTTCTTCTGAACTAGGAGAGAGGGTGAAAGGGGAGGGGTCGCCAGTACAAGCATCAAGAAGGCAAAGCTGAGGAAGGACAAAGAAGCCACGGGACCCCAGTTTTCCAATTTCCAGACCCACATCTCATAAACATCAGTCCTTCATGAGGATGTGGCCCTAATCACTGGGAACATGCAGTATGCTCTAAGAGAAAGAAGGGGAGGGCTTTCCTTGCCTATGGTCACAAGGAAGACGACTATGACTATTATTGCTAATTAATAATATATGAACACCTCCATTTGAGAGATAAAAATGTGGAAAACATGGAGGTGTGTATGCTTATTAGCCCACAGTGATCAGAAGTTCAGTTCACTCCATGATTCCAAATCATGATTGCAAATCCAAGTCAAACCTCTGCATACACTCATCCTGAATCATTCTAACGCCCTCCTCCACGTGGGGTCTCCAGCAATATCACTCCCTCAACTCTGACTTTTAGATGGAAAACTGTTTTATTATCCCTTTACACAAACACAGCTAAATTACATGAACGCACCGTAATTACACAGCTAATAAACCTACTCAGGACTGTTCTTCCCTGGGACACTGTTCCCCTTGATTGGACTTACAAGACAAAAAGTTAAATGTCTCAAAATGATGGAGAAAAAAAAGATAAGACCATTTAGGAGGGTTATTTGAAAATAAGATTCTTCATTTATTCACTCATATATAATTGGATTTCATTTTAGTTCAGTTGTATAAATTGTAGTTTTTCATAAAACCTTGGTCCAAATGCCAGTTTGGATTGGGGAGAAGAAAGTTATATCACTTAGGAAAAGTAACCATTTTCTTTTCCCTAATCTTCAACAGACACAATACAACATGTATAGCTGCTGCAACATGGTACACATCCCATGTACTGGAAAAATGCTAAGATATAATTACACTTCTGAACACTTGGTCAAGGCTTTACATGCTATTATCTCCCTAAGTTTCTAAAACATTATAAATTGTTTGCCATCATCTGCAACATGACAGGAATTTTTAGGAAATCTTTGTGCATGATTTTAATTGCTAATCCCTGGCTACTTAGACATGATGACAAAATATCAAAATCACTAAAAATGATGGGACACTTGAAATCAAACAAGGGATCCTGGCTCAATTAATGTCCTGGGATGAAGGCTGTGTGACATCCATGGGCCTGCGACAGTAGGGGCAGGTGAAGGACCTGGTCAACCACTCATTGATGCAGTTCAGGTGATAGAAGTGCGCGCAGGGCAGAAATCTGATGGAGTCCCCACGCACAAACTCCAACCAACAAACCACACACTCCTCCTGGATCTTTTCTTCAAATCCATCTGTTCTGTACACTCCTTGAGGCAGGTGCTCTTTAAGGCTGATTCTTTGAGCTAACCTCACTTGTTCCTCTTCCATCAGCTGTGCTGCTTGGTGAAGCGAGCTGGGTATTGGAAGATGGATGGGATTTGGAACTTGTTCCGGATGTGGTTCCTGATCCCAGCGTCTCCTCCCGCCTGGGCCCACCCAGCGAGATGGAGACTCAGGAACAGAGCTGTCATCCAAGATGCTGGATTTGAGGCAGTTCCCCATCTTTCAGGCCTGGGTGTGAGATCTGTGCACCCTTCTCATGGTCCTCTCTGCAGGAGTTTCAACACACCTCCTTGTTCCTAGGTCTAGAGAAAAAGAAAAAGAAAAAGAAAAGTTTTATTAAATGAGATCCCTGCTTGCAGAGTTCCATAGAGAGGCTTCATTGAGCCTCACGATAACCCTGCTGATTTTGAATCCTTTACTGAGGGAACCAGTGTTGTGAACAGGGGTTTACAGAGCTTTAGTAACGTGACAAAATTGCACAGCTTGGAAATGGGTCATCTGGCCTTACAATTTTGGTCTGTTTCCAAACTCAAATTTCTCAGCAGGATTGTCGTGAGGGGTACATGCCATACCTAGGTTTCACCAGGAATCATCACCTCTCAGGGAAGGACTCAGAGGCCCCACCCTGGAATCCCAGCCTCTCCCCTTTCAGCTCATCTCACAGAATCACTCCCCACCTAGGTCCTCCTACCACCTGGGAACCTGCCGTCCACCTCTCCACTTTGTATTCAGCCCCACCTTCCTCGCTATACCTGCCTGTTTAATCCACATTTACTCACTTCAGTAGAAAGACCAGGGATTCTCATGTCTGTCTGAACTTTTACTACCTCTGCTGATCAAGACACTGATCCAGGGATTATGGAATCCTGACCTACCAACTCTAATTGCATAGTCATGTGCTACTAAAATTAAATATGTCTTAGGACATTACCTCCCCTACCAAAACGAAGATGTGAATCAGACTCCTCTATTTGGCATTGTTAATTAATGGTTCTACCAGACATTTAGGGGTTTATCTTTTTTTTTTTACGCGGGCCTCTCACTGTTGTGGCCTCTCCCATTGCAGATCACAGGCTCCGGATGCGCAGGCTCAGCAGCCATGGCTCACAGGCCCAGCCGCTCCACGGCATGTGGGATTTTCCCGGACCAGGGCACGAACCCGTGTCCCCTGCATCGGCAGGCGGACTCTCAACCACTGCACCACCAGGGAAGCCCAAGGGGTTGATCTTTTACATGCCCTCAGAGAACCACACAAATACAATTAGGTATTGCTCTCATCCCTACACGGAGACCTATTAGCATTCTTCATCCACACATACACCCTCACACCATACACAGTTTCTTTCGGTCTTGGTTTAAATGTTAACTCCCCAAAGATCCCTTTTCTAAATCTCAACCGCAGTTAGCCTTCCTCTTTCCCTCCCCTTTGTGTTAAATATAATTCTACTCTTCATTTAGGCAACTTGTTTATTTATTTACTGTGCTCTCCACTGGTATAACTGCAAAAAAATATTACCGGAATTCTAAGGTTAGGTACAATTCCCTGTGACCACGACGTAGAAATGATTAATCTAGAAAACTTCCATAACAACCAAACCAACCCTCAAGGGGCCTACCCCAAATTCTTGTAGACAGATTATGTGATCATTTTTCAATTAAAATTCATTTTTAAAATAAATAACATGTCGCTTCTTGTGAAAATTATCTTCATTATTTACCAGAAATCAAATGGATGGAAAATCCAATGAAGCCAGGTCTTTCCTGAGGTTGCTGTCACCACACTCCAGAGCTCAGAACTTCTTTCTCTACACAAAACACTGCTCTGATGTGAGTTCTCTTTTTATGCAGTTGATAACCTCATCAATCATATAACCTCATAAACTATAATCCCATCAACCATCTAACCTCTCTCACCATGTAACCCAAAGGACACACCCTAAATAACTTGAGTGTCTGTCAAGATAAATCCAATCAAGCATTCCCAGTAACAAAATATATCCCCCTGCTTAGGTAAATCATGTAGATACAACTTTTAAAAACTGACCAAGTCCTTTACTTCTGCACGTCTTCTAAAGGTCTCAGAAGCAAACTTCCTGTTCTTTCCCAGAGGTTTCACTGTTTTTGAGGTTTTTCATTGTTATTATTACTACAGCACAGAATCTGCAGCAAGAGGATCCACACTGTTCTCTATTTCCTTTTTTCAAACTATTTGTTCCAGCTTTATTGAAGTGTGATTGACAAACACTGTATACACTAAAAGTGTACAATGTGATGTTCTGATATACATACACATTGTGAAATGATTCCCTCAATCAAGCTAATTAACCTATCCATCACCTCACAGATTTACTGTTTTGTGTGTGTTGAGATCTACTCATTTAGCAAATTTCATGTATACAGTATTTTAAACTATAATCACTATGCTCTACATTAGACCTCCAAAAGTTATTCATCTTACAACTAAAAAAGCCCCACATTTCCTCCACCTCAAGCCCATGAAAACCATCATTTTACTCTGTGTCTTTGTAAGTTCCACTTTCTTAAATTCCACATGTAAGTGATATTATGCAGTATTTGTCTTTCTGTGTCTGGCTTATTTCACTCAGCATAACATCAGCTATGGTCATCCACATTGTTGAAATGGCAATATTTCCTTCTTTTGAAAGGCTGAATAATATTGTGAATGTATGTATACATGTACACAACATCTTAATGTATACATCTCTAAATGAATGTTAACTCATTAGAAGACTAAACCACACTGAAACTCAACAAATTCATTTTACTGGATCTATTAAATCCAGTGGTAACTGGTCAAATGAAATACCAAGCTGACCTTAAATTGTGTTAAAAAATCATCCCTTCCAAATAGAAATCTCCTTAAAATGTATTTATGTTTGACACAAATTACGTTTTGGTAAATCAGTGAGGTTGGTGAGTGGGAAATTTGCTATATTTGGTAAATTGAGTTTTGACAAATTCATTTTCTGTGAACTTGTACACAATATAACATACAGTAATTCTGATGGAAGATGTCTGTACCAATACGCTTTTTAAAATAGAACCAAGTTATTAAAGGACTACTTTATTTATTCTTATCAAAATCATAATCTGTAACAATCAGAAACAAATAAACATAAAGAGAGCAATGTATGTGATTTGATTTATTTGTTTATGCTCTTCCCAATTCTGCTTGTAGCTCCCTAACCCGTTTTAAAGCAAGGCACCTTGCTCATCCTCATACTGTATTCCATCTAAATGTTGATTGTATTGATATTCTTCCATGGATAATGTCCTACTGTTACTCTAAAATGACCACAGGCTCGGTGACTTAAAGTAACACAAAATTAGTCTCTTACAACTCTGTACCTGGAAGTCCTAAATCACTTATGCTACATCAAAACCAAGGTGTAAGTAGGCCCATGCTACATCTGGAGGTTCTATGACAGAAAGAGATCACTGGGGGGCAGCAGAACCCACTTTCATTGAGCTAATAGTTTCTGTCAAACAGGAGAAATAACGTAAGGAAACTATCAAATTTAATGTAGATATTCGTTAATTGAGGTTTAAATTAAATTAAATTAATGGTTTGCCAATGGTGTGTTTTTTGTTTATTGTAAATATTGCTTATTTCAAGAATGATGTTTTAGACTAGCTAGTCATGTTGATTTCTTGTGTAATCCAACTAAGTCATAGTAACAATATTAATTTTTCTTATTTAAAAAATGAAATGCACTGTTATTTATATGTAGTCATTATTCTGAAATGCTGGTTTTGAAATAAGTAAAAGCAAAATAGGGCATAAATATTCATCTGGAAAACCATCTGTCATTCGAGACAACTCTTATTTTTGTTCATTTAAATGTCTGTAATGTATACTGTGACAGTTGGTTTTTCTTTTTTGTAATACAAGTGCCTGAGTTAAGCTTTGATTGTTGAGGCATCCACTTCAAATAGGCAACCACTTCAAAGCTGGACCTACGGTGACTTAGAATATTTTCCAGGGGCTCAGACAGGCAAGATGCCCTCCCTGAGTTTCTCCTGAGGAAAAAAAAAAAAAAAGGCCAGTCCAGGCATCTGGCAGTGTATTTGGAAAGTTTCTGGAAGTTCCCTGGGGGAAGTGACTGTGGAGCTAACCTGGGAGCCAGAGAGCAGCGGTGTGTGCTTTGGGAACCCTCTGTCATCTTCAGGAAATGAGACAGTTCTTCATGGATCAAGAAACTTTATTCAATGTTTTATAACAACAACAACAATAATGATAAGGAATTATTGTAATAATATTCAGGACATGGGCAATCTTGGGAACTCCCATGCCAACCCCAGGAAGAGATCCCTATAGGGCAGACATAGAGAGACCCTGTTTTAGAACCAACCAGCCACAGGAACCTCATGGAATTTCAGGGGTTGAGCCAATTTTCTGATGGCCTGCGTCCCTGCAAAGAAGGCAGGGCCCAGATCCACCTGCTGCTCAAAGGCCCCCTCTACTAGGCACTTTAAGTCCTCATGATGGCCTGGTTGCCTTTCTTGTTCTTTACCTAGCTTCTTCAGGTCCAGAAATTTCAGTTCACATATCTCAGCCAGTGCTCCTCAACCAGCAGGGGCGACAGTAGCAGCCTGAGCTGTTACTGAGTTCATTGAGTAATTTAGAAAATTTGATGGTAGGTCACATGACAGGTTGTCCCCTCCTTGCCATACAGTCCAGCACCAGCCTTTCTTGGACACTGAAGGGGATGTAGAACATTCCCAGAGGTTCAGGGGGGCCTAGGATGCCTTCCTTGAGCCTCAATTGTTTTTAAAGCCAGACTTCCAGCCTCTGTGCTGACTTTTAGAATTCTGAGGAGGCTCATGTGGGCAAGGATGCCCTCTGCAGCTTTTCCAGGAAGGTAACAGCACCTCCTGTGCCTTTGAATTGTCTTAGAAAATTATGTGAAGGCTCTGGCTAGTCTAAGACAGCCTTCTGGGTCCTTAAGGCCAGCAAAACAGTTTGGGGGCCCTCAATAAGACTTGTAAAATTTTCCAGATGTCCAGGCGGGGTTTGCCTCTGGAAGGAGACTTCTAATATTTCAAAAGGTTCATCTGACAAACAGGCCTCAAGGGCTACTGCAGGGGGACTTCTCTGCCTGCACAGTGGTTGGGAGTCCGCCTGCCAATGCAGGGGACATGTGTTCAATCCCTGGTCCAGGAAGATCCCACATGCCGTGGAACAACTAAGCCCGTGCGCTGAGCCTGTGCTTTGGAGCCCGTGAGCCACACTACTGAGCCCGCGTGCCACAACTACTGAAGCCCGTGCACCTGGAGCCCCTGCTCTGCAACAAGAGAAGCCACCACAGTGAGAGGCCCGTGTACCGTGACAAAGAGTAGCCCCCACTCAGCGCAACTAGAGAGAGCCCATGCACAGCAATGAAGACCCAATGCAACCAAAAATAATTAATTTAAAAATACTATTAAAAAAAAACTGATGAAGGTGTTTCACTTAAAAAAAAAAAGGCTACTGCAGGAACCTGGGAGAACTGTGAATGTGTAGGTATGTAGGTATGTTGAGGGACCTTCCCTTATCTTCAGTCAACCTGACACCTAGGTGAAAAGAGAAACTCTGCTCAGTGCTGTATAACTACCACCACAAAAATAATGCATAATAAAAAAACATAATAATAAAAATCATAATGAGTAACAACATTGATAATGATGATTATCCTAATTATAATAAAAGTAGTAACTATAAAAATGATAATAATTAGAAACCTAGGGAGATTGTAGACTAGAATACAGACTCTCCTACCTAAGTGACCAGATACTGTTATTGGACATCATGGAATATTTTGGAGTTTGAACCCTAGGTCTGCACAATAAAATGTGTTTTGAAAGTCATGGATGAGAACAGGAGGGAAGTAAAAACCAAAGGAGGGGAATATGGGCCAATGAGGGATCTCCTGTACCAACCCTGGGAAGAGGGATCTCCCCAGCAGAGGTGGAGGACGCAGGTCTGGAGCCTACCAGTCATAGGGTTCCCACCAGAGGGACTTCCCTGGTGGTCCATGGGCTAAAACTCCACACTCCCAATGCAGGGGGCCCAGGTTCGATCCCTGGTCAGGGAACTAGATCCCACATGCTGCAACTAAGTGTCTGCATGCCACAACTAAAGATCCTGCATGCTGCAACTAAAAGATCCCGCATGTCGCAACATGGATCCCACGTGCCGCAACTAAGACCCAGAACAGCCAAATATATAAATAAATAAATACTTTAAAGAAAAGTATTCCCACCAGATATCAGGATTCAGGTCAATGGGCTGACAAAACTTGACCCCAGATTTACATCCAGGATACAGTAACCCCACCAGTAACATACATTAAGCTCCCAGTGCTATCTCAGTTCTCAGTGCCTAGCTTTCTTTCTGCCATCTGATCAACCCAGGCGCCTTGAGGTCCAGACATCTGTGTTCATATATATCATTCTGGGGCTCTTGGAGGATGTTACTATTGGAGCTCCCAGCTGGCAAGGTGTGACACGAGCAGGCACTAGAGGTTCCTTGTAGCCACACAGAACTTATAAAGTTCTCCAATTGATTGTTCTGGTGTGTTTCACTCTCCCTGCCTTCCATTTCAGCCCCTGGCTTTTCTGGGCACCCAAGAGGACTTAGAATATTTGCAGAGGCTCTGGCAGGTGTGGCTCATCCTCTGTGCTCTTCAGTTTTCAGCAATGGTACTTTGGACCTCCTGAAGTGACATAGAAAATTCTGACAATGCTCTGTCAGGTTGAGATACCTTCTACAACATTTTCAGCAAGATAAGAATGGTTTCTGCATCCCTGAGTTGACTTACAAATCTTTGTGGTTTCTCTAGCAGGTCAAGGAATACTTCCCTGGGTCTCTTCAGATGGAAAAAGAGATTCCTGGTCCCTGAAGAGCTGTTGTAAAGTGAGCAGGGCCTCACTAAGATCAATGGAATCCTCATCTGGAACTCACCTACTCACAGGTTTGTCCCTGCTTCTGGAGCTGGAATTGAAAAATAAGGGTTTTGCTTATTGAAAAGATACTAAGTGGTATGGCAAGGAGCATGGGAGACTGTGAATGTGTGTCTGTTTGAGAACCCTTGGCAATCATCTTCTGAAAATCAGACATCTTTCTTAAGTAGAGAATCACTAGTCAATGCTGTGTAGCTATAACCACACACGAAAATCCATAATAAGAAACTTAATAATAATAAATAACTATAGTGATTATTATCCTTATGACATTAATATGAGGAAGTATAATAATAATACACCTAAGGAGATAAAAGAATACAGACATCTCTAACTGAATAACAAGATAATGACATTGGGCCCATTGGGTAGTTTGAAGTCTTAGGTCTAGGTTTGTGCTAGGAAACTTGCTCTGCAAGGCAAAGACGAACATCAGGAGGGAAAAGAAAACCAACCTGAGGAGAGCATGGGAGAACTTGGGAACTTGTGAGACACTTAGGAGAAGAGAACTATCAGAGAGAGGAAAAGAGGCCTTGGTCCAGGGTTTGCCCATCCCTGGACACTGGAGTTACACCAACCCCTACAAAGACAGGAACCAGATCCGTACCCAGCAAGGAGAAGCCTCACCTACAACATACCTTATATGTCCAGCACAGTCTCAGCCCTTGCCATCTGGATGCCCTTCTACCTTCTGCTCTGATCAGCTCCTTTGAGGTCTGACATCTTGGTTTTCATATCTCAGAGGGGCTGTTGGTAGATCCCATTTTCAATGTGCCCAGGCCAGCAGAGGGTAACACATGCCTACACGAACCTTGCAGGGCTTCCTGGAGGACTTAGAAAATTTTACGTTTGTTCCTGCTGGTGTGTTGCTGTCTTCCTGCTTTCCATTCTAGCACCACCTTTTCCGGGACATCCTTGGGGATTTAGCTTAGAGTCAGGGGCTCAGAGCAGCCTAAGACAACCTTTTTGCATCTTCATTTCCAGCAGTGGCGATAGCGGTACTCCTGCCTCATCACTGTGTCATGAATTTTGAAACAACAACAACAACAGAAACAGAGTGTCGTGGGTCTTAGTTTCTGGCAATTGAAAGTCTAGAGAAGCACAGAAAAACTTCTCCTTTCTGGAATCCTCTGATGACCACAAGAGTCAAAGAATTTTAAGATCTAATATAGATAGCAACCTGATACTTGAATCACCTGAGGGTTAATAAATGTTCTTTGATCTGCAAATAAAGGGGTCATGAAGGTTTTGTTAAAATAGTATTGATGCTAGGCTCATCCTCAGAACAACTGAAATAATTTCTGGAGTGATGGTATTTCTTACAATTACCTAAGGTTTCCCAATGGGAAAGCAGTGTTGAGAATTATTTAAGTAAATATTGCTTTTTAAGCTGTAATATACATGCAAATCTCTTGGCGATCAGGGGTTCAACATTAGGAAATTATGATTCAGGAAGTTTGGGAGGGACCGATGAAATTTTATTTTATTTTATAAATTTATTTATTTTTGGCTGCATTGGGTCTTTGTTGCTGCATGAGGGCTTTCTCTAGTTGTGGTGCGCGGGGGCTACTCTTTGTTGCGGTGCCGGCTTCTCATTGCAGTGTCTTCTCTTGTTGCGGAGCATGGGCTCTAGGTGCGCGGGCTTAAGTAGTTGTGGCACGCAGGCTCAGCGGTTGTGGCTGGTGGGCTCTAGAGCGCAGGCTCAGTAGTTCTGGCACATGGGCTTGGTTGCTCTGCGGCATGTGGGATCTTCCCGGACCTGGGCTCGAACCCACGTCCCCTGCATTGGCAGGCGGATTCTTAACCACTGCGCCACCAGGGAAGCCCCCAAAATTTTATTTTTAACTTAAAAATGGAAATGCTGGGTCACAACATCATTTCTAAGCACAAATAGATTTGGTTCCAGCAATATCACCCATTACCTCCCCCTCCCCCAAATTATATTATTTGTTGACCTTATCAAATTGAGAGAAGAATAGAGAAATCAGCAGTGTCTGAGCAAGACAGTATTTGAGAAACAACATGCATCAATTCACTAAAACAAGCTTTACTGAGCATCTCCTGTGTGCTCTCAGGTTTGTTAGGCTCCAATGTGTACAAGGCACTGTGCTGGGGACCTCAATACATTATGTAATTTAATCCTCAACATCCTGGCAGTTAGTAATATTCATTGCATGGAAGGAAGGAAGAAGTGGAAATGGGGGGTGGAAGGCAAGCAAGGACATCTAGGGGAAATTTCAGAGTTGGTGGAAGAATGATACTGTGCTACAAATTCTGCTGTGTTCTGAGACCTTGTCACTGGTCCAGGGATCTAGAGTCTAGAGGGAAAGAACCAGGTTGCTGCTGCAGATACTGAACCTGTGAGGGGAGAGTGCTAATTGGAGATCCTCCCCACGTGTGCAGCCTGTTGAGCAGGAACCGCAGTCAGACAGGTGCTGTGGGGAGCCTGTCTCTGGGGTAGTGTCTGGTTCTGTGGAGGCAAGTTGGTACCCTGTGCACAGGAGTGGGCGCTGCAGGGACCTTGAGTAAAGGTGAGGTTACTAAAGACTCGGCTCTCAGGGCCTGTTGATCCCCACACCCCCAGCTGCCCTTAGTCCTCAGTACTCATTCTGACAGGAAGGCATCTTATGAGAAACAGTGGCCTAACATCCACAACAGGAAAGACTCAGAACCCAGTACATGCTTTTTGGAATTATGACACTTAAGATGACTCAAAAGCCATCTACCATTCTTTCCTTCATCTGGAAAACTCATTCTTCCTCTATGAATAGTAGAAGGAAAGGGCTCCTGATTGAGTATGAAGGAGCCAACTTCAAATATTGACTGTGAACTTCCCTCACAAAGAACTAGACATTCTGATCCTTTCTCAGAGACTCCTGGACAGATGTGGTGGTGGAGAACCACAGCAATATGGGGTATGTGGGTATTTCTGTGTTGCCCTGTTCATGAAGGTCTGTCTTTGGAAATGACTTGGGATTCCCTATGATGGGAGCTCTGGGACCTCTAAAGTGTGTATCTGAGGCTGGATGTGAAGGTTATCAGCCAACACTCATTGTGTTTATGTTCTTCATTCCCCACTTTCCACTCCTGGATGGCTGTGTTTTCTTCACTTCCAACCTTTCCGCATTTGGTCGCTTTACCGTCTCCTGCCTCGTGCTGTGCCAGGTCCCCACTCAGGACGTGGACTCTCACCCTTCGCCTCCCATCACCCATCCTGGCCCTCAACGCAGCCCCAACATGCCACGCCCTCCCTGGCCCTGGGATTCTGCAGACCTCAGTCCTTGGGAGAGGACTAACCTCATCCTCCTTGTCTTCATGGAGCTGGGCCCTGTACCTCCACAGGTCTCCCCTTCGCGGTCACTGCCTCTGGGTAGCCCCTGTTGACTGAAAAAAAATGCACAAGGTGAGAGTTGTGAGCTGTGTTATTTGGGGCAAAATTAGGACAATAGCCCGGGAGACAGCACTTCAGATAGCTCTGAGAAACCGCTCCAGAGAAGTAGGGGAAGGTCAGTGTTATAAAGGATTGCAGTGAAGGCTGTATGTGCAGTCAAGCACACCTTCTGGCAGCGGCTCGCTGCTCATCACAAGGAGCGGAACAGCTATCTGAAGACCTGTTCTGCCAGTTTTCCCCAGAACAGAGTGCCTTCTTCCTCATCTCCATCCTGATCTCCTTTCAGGGGGTGTTGAAGGTCAGCAGGTGTAGAGGTCTGTGACTTAGTCCTTATAGAGGCAGATGACATGTGCCAATTTTTAGTTGGCACTCCTGAGCCCTGGCTAGGAAAGGTGACTGGCCCTGTCCTGTGACACCCGTGTCCTCTGTCCCAGATCCCATCTCACTGGCGGTGCCTGCCAGGGTATGTTTACATTCCTGATGTGAACTCTTCCTGCACAGGTGGCATCTTTATTCCATCCTTGTGAATGTGGAGGTGAAGGGCAGGGGAGGGGGAAGGGGGAAGAGAGACAAATGGAGAACCAGGGAGACAGTGAGTCAGGGAGGGAGAAAATGAGAGGGTAACATAGAAGATGGAGGAACAGGTTGGTCCGATGGACTTTCTAGATACGAGAAAAGTCAGACAGTGACCTGGGCAAGAAGCAGTGTGTTAAATGAAAACAGACAAAAAGGGTATCAGCAGAGAGATGGAGTAAGACAGAATAGGAAGAGAGTAAAAGAATGATAGATCTCAAATTCATTACAGTGTTTTAAAATTATTTCTCTTACATTTATTGTGTCACTTTCAGATTATGTCAATCATTTTCCACTCTTTATTGTATGCTGAAAATATTCTTTTGAGCTTACTAAATATTATTCTATTTCAATATGCACTTGGTAAGCATATCGACAAAACTTTTTTTGTATTAACAGTCAAAATCTTGTTTAACCAATTTGTCTAATAATAATTTTCATCAATTCCCTTATGCGATCTTTTAACTTAGTGGTCTGTAAACTAAAGTTTCCCACTAAGTCTGTAAGCGCCCTTTATCCTTTCTTTGTAAATGTTCAAAGACTGACTGAATTGTACCTGAATTTTGTTCCAACAACGCCCATCTGTTCAGGATGAATACACTGCATAGAGGTGTTTACATAGCTGGCTTTCCTTCTTGATTTCCAGTGATGGTAGTTTGTTCTTAATTGTATATTTTCTGATAGTTTAATGTAATGTTCTAGAAAAGAGATGTTAAATACTTGAGATAATTATGATTAAAACCATAGAAAAGAAGTTACTCTTGTTTGAGAGTATGAAATACGGTCTATAATCATTAGATGTAGGAGTGATAAAGTAAACCTTGCCCTATTCCGTTCAGGCTACATTATTCCTCTGAGGCTAGTGGTTTCTACATTCTACTGGCTTCTCCCACTGACTTGCTTGCCTGTCCAACACATGCACAGAGTTCCTGGTCAGTTGGGTAGGGGAGGACCAAGACTTTTAAAACTAAGCATAGAACATGAATACCTCTCCCATTTGGAAGGGACACATGGCTATGTGAACTGAGCTTGGAGAATGAAAAGAATGCTATAGGGGATGAAGGAGCTAGGGATGAGTGGGACACTGGGAAGCTTAGAATTAGGATAAATCTTTGCCCATCCTTTCCTGAAAATCCTATGGTCATCAGGTACTAGAAGTGTCTTCCATGTCTCCAACTTCAAGGGTAGGTCAGTCCCTCCCACACACTCACTGCTGCCAAGAAATATGTGGGTTTCATCAGGATATGAGGACTTTCTGAAGGACGGGAAAACCAAACTGCAGGCTCCACAGAGTTTACTGACCCTGAATTCCCAGTGTTTTAGTGGACAGCAGACGACTGTCATATCCACAAGTGAATTCCTGCTTATCTGTATGGTTGTGTCACAGGAAGGGGGTATGCTGAAAGGCATATTTTCAAACACCCAGGAGTGACTTAGATCTTGCCTTAGAAAGCTCGTTTGAAATGAGGAGTCAGGAATGCTTCTTAGGAATCATCCTCTCTGTTGGTTGTTACCTTCTCTTCCTAAAACACTTTTTTTTTTTTTTTTTTATCTCCAGGGCCTGCTAATCTCTCTCATGTATCTTACCAACACACTTGCTCACAGTCACTCCTGGCCTTCCCTGAGCCCTCTTCCATCTCAGGATAGATTCCATCTTACCATGACTTGTGAACTGGCTCCATTTGGGGAATAATCATAGGAAGGACTTCACACTCAGATGTGACCTGAATGGGGAATGAGCACTATAGTTTAAATGAGATAGCACAGCAGGGGTCACATCTGGATGCACTGTCAATTCTCTATGGATAAGGTATTAAAGGAACTGCAAACTTTTTATTAATCTGCAGGAATAGCTGGAAAACAAGATTGATAATGGAAAACTTGATCTACCTAAATTTATAACACATCCCACCCTTAACAACGTGAATCAGTGTGAATTTGGCCACAAAATATTGTTTAGAATAAAATGGAGAATTCAGAAACTGGTAACAGTGAAAATTAAGACTGCATTTTATCCACATGATGGGGTGGGTTTTATTCCCTGCTTTTTAAAAATTCAATCAACCTAAATGTCTAAAATAGCTCACACTACATCTATCCTAAGGAGACCTTGATGTTCCTTGATTTGTAAAGAATTTTTTTGTGGCTATTTCTGAGCATAATGACTTATCTGCAGATGTCAGAGTGTTCCCTGATTTGGGCAAGTTGGAGTTTGGTTGCTGGTTCAAGTTATGGTGCATTCATATTTTGACAGATTTTGGCAAGCTACCCCCTACCTAAAGCTGCAATATCCTCACCCACAACCAGAATGTGGGCTTTTCACTCAGCTTTAAATAGGACTTGATACTACATTATTTTTTTATGTATGTGGAAAAATGAGTATTGTTTGTCTCTTTCCACATCACTGGTTACTGAATAAAATTTATCAATGCATTTTATTTCATAGACATGTACATGTAAGTTAAATTTCTTACTTGGCCAATTTTTCATGTAATTTTACATACTTTTTTATATTCTGTAGTTTTATTATGCACACACAGACTTATACATGTACACATGCCTGCACTTTGATCCATTTTAGTTATAATTTTTATATGGTAAAATATAAATCTTTCCTTCACGTTGTCTTTTATTTTGGAAGACCTCCTCTATTCCATCGTTATAAAATATTTTGTGCACTTAGTCTTGGTATTATATTGTATAACATATTTACAAATGTTACATCCTCTTCATGAACTCAGTTTTTGAATTAGTCCATTCTGTCTGATAAAAGTGTAGCTAGTTCTGCTTTTATGATTTCCATTTATGTGGAATATGTTTTCCCATCCCTTCACTTTGAGTCCATATGTATCCCCCAGAAAAACATGGGATAAATGAATTATAAGCATCTGTGTTCTCAGTTTTGCCACCTGTGAAACACGGATATTAGTCATGTTCAAATGAGTACCAAGAACCAGCCCTTCTGTTACCCTGGCAGCAGAGAAGCTCCAACTTTTTCTTTCTTAGCCTTCTGTATTTGTATATGGGAGGGGCTGGGACTCATGGGTATCATTCCCAGTTGGTGATTTGTGGATTCATGGCTGTTGTGACAGGGGAATATGAGCAAGATCAGATTATCTTGGCTTCTTTCTGCTCTCCCAGCTTTCTGGGTGTTTTATGAATCACTAGGAGGGGCAGTACTTTGTCATTACATCAATAAGTGTACACATATTAGGCATTCCAGAAATGGGATATTCCAAATGTCTTCAATCTTCTTCATGTACTAATTTATTTCCACTTATTTCTTTTCTTAGCAGTTACCCGACACTGAATCTTCTCATGAATGCTAAGGGTGGTGCTAAGTTAAACGAGAGTGCACAGTGATTACAGGTCTAGAATTTCTCTTTTGTGCAGTTTACTTATTTATTTAGAGGATAATTTATAACTCAAGGCATTTCCACACTGATTACAGACACAGAATTTCTCTGACATGTGATTTATCCATTTAGTTTAACAGTTACAGCTGAGGATGAAGATTCTCCCAAATTCATTCCATTTGAAGTTTCAGTTCTCCCACCTGAGTCCACTGCTAAATGTTTTGTTACATAAGTAACATACATATGGATTCTCTCCACTTTGTATTAACTTTGAGTGGAGTAATAAGGACGAATAAAGGCTCTTATACACTGAATATAAACATAGTATTTCTTCACTGTGGGAGTCCACAATAGTGTTTATATTTTGAAGCTATGGGTGGTGAATCTTCCACATTTACTACCTTTACAGCATGAGTTCTCTCGTGTTGTCTAAGGTTAAAATATTTACTGAAGGCTTTCCCACATAGATAACATTTATGCGGTTTCTCTCCAGTGTGAATTCTCTTATGCAATCTAAAGTTATAACTTCTATTGAAGGCTTTACCACATATATTGCATTCATATGGCTTCTCACCAGTGTGAGTTCTTTCATGTCGTCTAAGGACAGAAGAGTGATTGAATGCTTTCCCACATAGGTGACATTCATATGGTTTTTCTCCAGTGTGAGTTCTCTCATGTCGCTTAAGGACAGAGGAATCAGTGAAGGCTTTCCAACACAGATGACATTCATATGGTTTCTCTCCAGTGTGAGTTCTCTCATGTCGTCTAAGGACAGAAGACTCAGTGAAGGCTTTTCCACATAGATGACATTCATATGGTTTCTCTCCAGTGTGAGTTCTCTCATGTTTTCTAAGGTGAGAACAATGAGTGAAGGCCTTCCCACACAGATGACATTCATATGGTTTCTCTCCATTGTGAGTTCTCTCATGTTGTCTAAGGTAAGAAGTTTTACTGAATGTCTTCCCACATAGATGGCATCCATATGGTTTCTCTCCAAAGTGAGTTCTCTCATGTTTTCTAAGATCAGAGCAATGAGTGAAGGCTTTCCCACACAGATGACATTCATTTGGTTTCTCTCTAGTGTGAATCATCTCATGTCGCCTAAGGTTATAACTTTTACTGAAGGCTTTCCCACACAGATGACATCCATATAATTTCTCTCCAGTGTGAATTCTTTCATGTTTTCTAAGGTCAGAACAATGAGTAAAGGATTTCCCACACAGATGACATCCATGTGGTTTCACTCCAGTATGAATCATCTCATGTCGTCTAAGGTTAGAACTTTTACTGAAGGCTTTCCTACATACATGACATTCAAATGTTTTCTCTCCAGTTTGAGTATTATCGTGCTGCCTAAGGGCAGAACTTTGAATAAAGGCATTCGTACGTTGATGACATTCATATGATTTACTTCTAGCATGAATTTGCTTATGTATATTAAAGGATGACAAGTAACTGATGGCTTTTCCAAAATCTTGGCTGATAAAGGGTTTCTTTCCCACTTGAGGTATCACATATTGAGTCAATGTTAAGATTTCAGTAAATTTTTCTCTGAAATCATTGCATTCCAAAAGATCCTCTTGACTGTGAGATCTCTGCTTTTTGAAAGGAAATGAGAGACTGTTACAGGTTTGCCCACATTTATTCATTCCTTCATTCATTCCTCTACATATAAATTCTAGACTAATCATTCAGTGACAGACTCCAGTTAAAATTGTCCCTATGTTATTTACATAAACATGGGATATTACTCTCTTGCAAGCATAGATTTTATCTTTTGTAGTAACCCAACTGCAGAGACATCTGTTTATACAGATGTTAAACACATTATGTTTCAGTGATTAGGAATATAAGCCATGATTATATAATTGTCTGTTTATATAAGACCTCAAGTTATGGTTTTGACTACAGGTTAATGTTTCTTCCCTAAAACCAAACTAACTAAAATTTTCTCCTGTGGGAGCCCATGATCCCAACTTTAATTAAATCAGGTAAGTGTGCCAAATTCCCAACTTATTCAATTCCTAGGTCTTCATTTGGAAGAACACGTTTACACCCGTGAAGCTTACCATTGCACTGATTACAGATGTGTCTTTCTTGTAGATATGTTGCATGGATATCATTTCCTGTTTTCTCAGATCATCTTCTCTACCTGAAATGACTGGAAAAAAATAAATCTCTATAGTGGTATTAGGAATTAAAATGGTGAAGAGACCCAATGCCCATTTGTGTATGTTTCAAATACTGACACGTAGATGGCAAAGAATGTCAAATTAAGGAATAGTTTCAAAAGAAAAAAACGAAAGCACATCAAATTAAGGAATATTCTAAAGACAAGAAACACATTATAGGACTATAACAATTGTCATTCTCAGGACTGAAATATGAGAAAAATAAAATGAAGATGGTGGGGACTTCCCTCGTGGTCCAGTGGTTAAGAATCTGCCTTCCAACGCAGGGGATGCAGGTTTGATCCCTGGTTGGGGAACTAAGATCTCACATGCCACAGGGCAACTAAGCCTGTGTGCTGCAACTACTGAGCCCACGCACTCTAGAGCCCACACCACAACTAGAGAGCCTGGGAGCCACAACTACTGAGCCCACGTGCCACAACTAGAGAAGTCCACACAAAACAATGAAGAGCTCATGTGCCACAACGAAGACCCAGGGCAGCCAATAAATAAACAAACAAACACTTAAGAGGAAGAAAAAAAAAAAAGATGGCAAGTTGAGGAGGAAAAGAGAAGATCCTATTCATAAAACAGGACCATGAAAAGGGACTTTCTGTGAATGTTTATTAGCTCCAGTGAGTATATAAATTTCACCTTGCCTAAAGCCAAAGGCAAAGGCAGAAAAACACGTGAATAGAAAATTGATACCTGCAAGGTATGACATCATCTGAAAAATTTTTCTATGATATTGTCTAAATTTTAAAAATATCACTAAACTTAGATATCTTCATGTGATATTTCTTAGGGCCTATTCACTCACTGACCAGGCTCCTCCTCCTATTGAAGCACAGCTTCTTGGATCTCACCTGGACTCTGGCCTTGCAGAAAACCTAACTCTTCTCTTGAAAGTTGCTCTCCTTGCTCCAAATGGGAAATCACATCTGATTTGTAGAGCTGATTGCCTGTTTGTAGGAGAAAGATGTGGATTTTGAGTTCTGTGCTCATTAACAGTGCATCAGTACAGGGCAGACTAATGAGGAAGAATACAATAACCTCTGAGGGTCAGCACAGAGAAGAGTATGTTGAAAACAACATGTATACTCTTTGACCAGCAAAATGATAGCTCTTGAACTTATTCCCAAGGACATTAAGAACCTATCACAGCTAATGCCCATGCCCAAGTTCAAAGACAGATTGTGGAATCTGCAATATTTTCATTCTACGGTGTTTTAATATTATATCCAAAAAGAATTAAAAAAATACAGCCTCCAAAAACAATCCAATAAATACAACTTCCAATAAATACACCACAAAAATCTAAGTTCTGTGTGGAAAACAATATATCTGTTATTTTTAACACTGTGATCTGATCAAACCAGTCCTTGCTGTGAAATACATTTTAAAAAATCAGTACATTTACTCACCCATACAAAAATAATTCCCACCACTGTTTGAGCATCAGAGATTGAGTAGCAAGAAAGACACAAAATTATGTTAGGAAGATTATACTGTAGTGGGACTGACAAACTAAATGTAAGTAAGAAGTAAAGAAAACTGTGATAAGGTAGTTGTGAGAGTTATAAAAGGATCAAGACAGAATTTAGAGTAAAAAATGGGAAAGTTTTTCTGCATACTTGTTGAATGAATGAATACATACATAATAAAGAGTAAGAGACTCACCAACTGAGACCAGATGACTGATGTTCTCTAGCATCACATCTCTGAATAGTTTCCTCTGGGATGTGTCCAGTAGGGCCCACTCTTCCTGGGTGAAGTCTACAGCTACATCCTTGAAGGTCACTGATTCCTAAAATATTGTGGACATTGTTTCAGATAGGGCCATCTCTGCCAGGAGAGGATGGTACAGGTGTCAAGCACTAAGGAGGTGGGCGTCGAGTGTACAGAAATCTCAAACGGTATTTTGGGTCCAATCACATCATTCTCAGTGTTGACATGAACATCTGACTTTCGGATATACCTACAGATACATACACACTCTAGATACATAAAACTTCATTATAAAGAGATAACACATGATGTGTGGTGTAATATACCCTGGAGATTTCCCAATAAATTTGTGATTACGGCTTCCAGATCATGATTATAACATTTCCACTTGAAAACTTATATCGAAAACAGTCTTCTCAACCAATTTCAAGTAAATCTTTTAAAGGCTTCTCACAAGGGATGAAGTATCTACGATATGCCACTTTTAAAGCACAACTATGGTGGGATTTCCCTGGTGGCGCAGTAGTTAAGAATCTGCTTGCCAATGCAGGGGACACAGGTTTGATTCCTGGTCTGGGAAGATCCCACATGCTGCGGAGCAACCTAGCCCGTGCGCCACAACTACTGAGCCTGTGCTCTAGAGCCCGTGTGCCACAACTACTGAGCCTGCATGCCACAACTACTGAAGCCTGTGCACCTAGAACCCATGCTCTACAACAAGAGTAGCCACTGCAATGAGAAGCCTGCGCACCGCAATGAAGAGTGGCCCCTGCTCGCTGCAACTAGAGAAAGCCCATGTGCAGCAACGAAGATCCAACACAGCCAAAAATATATTAAAAAAAAAAAAAAAAGCATGGCTATGGTTAGATTATTCCCCTTTATGGTCTCAGTTTCTTCATCAGTGAAATGGTTTAATAATCTTCATGAGTTCTGAAAGATCTAATGAGCTAATGTGTAAAGTACTAACTACCTAGCAAATATTTCTTAAATATAACTTTTAGGTTTATTATTCATGAAATGGCAGAGAATACTGAAGCAACATCCAGGATCCTGCACAACTGACTAGAATTCATACAGGTCTTGGGATCAGCAGGTGTAGGCTTTTATCTCTACAAAACTTAGGTGTTCATTATAAAGGATAACTGATTCAGCAGCTCAAGCCAGAGGCTCTGAGACTCCCTCCAGCACCTGTAACACTGGATTGACTGACCTTACCTGTGGAAACATCTGACTCTCTATTGGTTTGTAATGTTTTCCTCCTCACTCATCTTCATCACCAGTATTCACTTCAATCCTAAGTTCATCACAGTTAATAAAGTGGTTAATGACTAATTTTTGTTTTTTTTTTGCCAACTAGGCATGGTCTTGATGAGAAAAAGAAAACCTCTCTCATCTCTTCTATGAATACATAGCATTAGTAGAGACTGGAATATCTTAGTGTGATGTTGGGAAGGAGTTACCACTTGATGAGTCCTTGATCCAACATGACCATTCCAGAATTCTGGGGAAACTTAACTGAAGCTCAGATCCTTGAAAAATCTCTTGAGTGTGCTTAGAACATGTGTGCCTGTAGGAGAAATATGTCCATATACTGAAAATAAAGATGCAATTTCAGTAGAAAGAGTAATTTCCTACTTACCTGTGATTCCATCGTAACTAGCTCAGCTGCCAGCTGACTTCTGGGTTTTCACTTACACACAGTCCAAGCAACAGGAGGCAAGGCTGAGGAAGAAGAAAAAAGTCATTAGACTCTAGCTGTTCACAACCTCCATATTCACTTATCATGAAGCCCCAGTGCTTCACCTGGAAGTAGCCCCCTGGACAACCACAAGAAACATGCAATGTGCTCTAAGAGAAATAGGGCTAGAGCTCTCCTCTACCAGGATCAAACGCAAGAAGGCTATGACTATTGTTGCTAGTAAAGAAGATATAAATACCTTCAATTTAGAGAGCAGAATGTGAAAAACCATTGAGTTTTGTATGCTAATTAAACCCTGGTGTTCAGAACTGTCCAATCCCCTCCGAATTCCGAACCATAGGGATCCCTGATTCATGCCACATGTGTCCCCACCTCTAGTAACCACTGTGGAACTTCTTAGGTTGAATCATTCTTACTCTGTGCACTAGCAGTTTCTCCAGCTCCGTTCCAGCCCTCTGGTGCTTCAATCCATCCCTACTTTTCCCTTCTTGCCTTTACAATCAAACTAAAAGATGAAGGTGCAGTTGCCGAATCCTCACATCCCAGTCACCACTTGACTTATCGTACCGATAATATCTGCATAAATAAATCCAACGTATGTGCCTCAGGCTTTTACCTAGAGCTTAATAAAAAGTATAACATGACCTCTTTTTGGGAATATACTTTTTCCTAGGTTTCTCTAACATCTCAGTCTACAGTCTTCAAAGGAATCTTGTCATTCTAACTCCTTATCACTTGCCAAGAACTTCTCAAACAATATTGTTGAAAGACCTCAAGACTCCATCCTACTCCTTCATCCTTCTCTACTTACGTACACTGCCCAGGTATGCCCACATATTTATTCAATTGCTTCAATTTCTTCCATTACTTCTTCTAAATTGAAAGTGACAAAACTCATATCTGAATTCCATTTCTGAGTTCACTTTTTTTTTGAAACTAACATACACTAGAAAGGAAATAGATCTCAGGACATTATCTCCCACTTTCCCCAAATATTACGCTTTATCTAGTCTCTAAACTTTTCAATGTCTCCACCAGACATCCAAGGGTTGACTTTTTTTTTTTTTTTGCGGTACGTGGGCCTCTTACTGTTGTGGCCTCTCCTGTTGTGGAGCACAGGCTCCGGACGCATAGGCTCAGTGGCCATGGCTCACAGGCCCAGCCGCTCCGCGGCATGTGGAATCTTCCCAGACTGAGGCACGAACCTGTGTCCCCTGCATCGGCAGGCAGACTCTCAACCACTGCGCCACCAGGGAAGCCCTGCACCACTGGGGAAGCCTGGGTTGACATTTTATATGCTCTCTCAGAACATCACAAATACAATTTAGCATTGCTACTACTTCTACACTGTTCACTATTATCCTTCATTTCTACTCAGATCCACAAACACAATTTCCTACCCCATATTTATTTCCTTCAATCTGTTTGAATGTCAATTCCTCAGAGATCCTGTCACTGAATTCTTACCAAAATGAACACTTCTCTTCACGAAAAATCATTTACAAAATAAAGGAGGACTATCCCTCCTAGTGAAAATGATCTCCAGTACTCACCAGAACCCAAACAGATGGAAAATCCAGTGAAACCAAATATTTATCGAGGATGCTGACACAACATTCCAGAGTTCAGAGCTTCTTTCTCTTTCTAGAAAATGCATCATTTTGATGGTGAACTCTCTTTTAATGCAGTTGGCAACCTCATCAGTGTTGTAATCCAAAGGACAAATCTGATTAACTTGGGTCCCAATCAAGATAAATGTATCAAGAAATGCCTCTTTAGATAAACCCTGCAGATGAAATTAAGAACAACAAATTATATCCTTTAATTCTGCTTCTTCTAAAAGTCTCAAAAGCAAACTTCATGCCTTTTCTCAGAGACTTCAGGGTTTTATGGATTTTGGTTGTTCTGGGCAGTACTAAGAATCTGCAGCCAAGAGACCCCTTCCTGCTCTTTATTTTTATTTGTAGGAGGATTTGTAATCTACCATCATTTTCTCAGGCTGTGGACGTAAGTGTGACTCTACAGAAGTGTAAGTGTTTGTGCTGAATAAATATCTACCAAAGGAAAATATCTTTCGTTTTTACTACCAAGTGAGAAAAAGCTCATCCAGTGTTAGGTCTCTAAGTCAGATCTAGCTCATGTCCTACAAACTGCAAAACCCTACAATCCTCATAATATTAAGGATTTCCAGAATAAATGATCAGTTTCAGGACTGATTTTATTGTAGACAGAATTTAATTATTTTTATTGTGGTAAAATACACATAACATTTACCATCTTAGTCATTTTTAAGTGTATAGTTCAGTGGTGTTAAATACATTCATAATATTGTGCAACCATCACTGCCATCCATCTCCAACACTCTCTTCATCTTGTAAAACGGAAACTCTGTACCCATTAAACAACTACTCCCTATTCCCCCCTCCTCCCAATGCCTGGAAACCACCATTCTACTTTCTATCTCTAAATAGGATTTGTTTTGGGGGGTGGGGCTGTGCTGTGGGACTTGCAGGATCTCAGTTCCCCGTGAGAGCCTGAATTCTAACCACTAGACCACCAGGGAATTCTCATCTAAGTAACATAGTTTAAAAAACTGATATTAAAAAGGAAATTAAACACTTAAAAATCTTAAGACATTACTTTATAGAAGGATATTATTTCTGAAGGAAATCGAGCAATATATTTTCATTTTAGATATAGGCATAAGAAATACTTGATCCCATAAGAAATTCTTTGTAATTTTCTTTTTTAAAATTATACTCTTCTGACAGTAAAAAAAAGATTTAGTATGTATTACTTTTTATCAACTATTTGATTTTCATGTATTTCTGAAATGGTCTATGTCTTTTCAGCCCATTTACTGCAACATATTTGAGGTAAGTGATGATCTCCCTTTGCCACAAATGAATGTTTCATGTCAACTCAGAGCCAAGACCATAGCAGGGAGTGAAATCATACTGATGAATAAAGCAGAGAGATCACTTGTCCTTATGGAGTTAACATACTAGCTTAGAACAGATTAAAGAAATAAGGGAAAAAAAAGAAATAATGACAAGGATACTCTGTGAACATATACTAAAGTGTTTCATTTGTGGAGGTGGGGAAGCTCTCTAGAAATGCACACATTATTTATGACACCTTAAAAATTCAATTGGGCAAAAAGTTTGAGGCAGTTTTGCAGAAATGGAAATAGGTTCAGAAGTTTGTTTTTTCTTTCTGATTTAGGAACAAGTATAAAATCATGGACACATCATAGAATGTGCTGCACCCCAGGAAATGAGAACACATTGGAAGGCAGGTGAGTGACAGGAAGACCTGGAGAGGGTGTCAGGCAAGTAGATTTCAGGGCCCAAAGGCCACTGTAATTGGATTGGTCCTTCTTCTAAAGCTAATGGGAATTCACTGGAGAACTGAAAGCACGAAAGTGACAGGAAGACTTGTGTTTGTAAATGAGCCTTTTGTTGAAGAATGGAGTTAAGTAATTCAGAAAGGTTTAATGAGTTTTAAGAACTGGATGATGTTTGTCTGGCACAGGGTGTGGGTAGTGAAATTATGGTGGGGGAGGTAGAAGGATATGAGAGAAAAAGAAAAGGAAACATAAACAAAACAATTTTTTGTTGTTTCTCAGATATTGTTGGGCACCAATTACAAGTCAGACTTAGTGCTACGGGCTGGGCATACAGTAAAGCAAAACAATGACATGATTATTGCCTCCACTTAATGCATTTACAATTTAATAAACATAAATATTAAGTTACAATATGGTGTTTCTATATAAACCTAAAGACAGGTTACCAGAGAACTAAACTTATTATCAGAAGGAAATAGAAGTAGGAAGTATCCTAGAAATCAGTGCACTGGGTGCTTGAATCAGAGCCAAGAAAAGAGAGGAAAGGAGAGGAAATTCAAAAATAGCATCAAAGAGTTGAAACTGTATTGATTCTCAGAAGATATGATTTTAAACAAAAAAAGGAATTGGGGAATCCATTTTAACTATCATACCTAATATTTTTTAAAGAGAACAAATCCAATCTTAATATACTGAAATCAATATTTCCTGTTTAGTAACAATAATTTAAAAACTAAGTAAACACACAAAAGCCAGTTTCTATGTACAACAGCAAAATATTATGACTCTCACTTGAAATAAATTTGCAAACCTATGTAAAGAAATTTTAAAACTTTTTGAGGACATAAATACGACATGAATAAAGCCTGCCAAACCAAATTCTGAGACTAGAGGACATGGTGACAAAAAAAGTCTAAATAACTGCAGAAATTTGGTGCAACTCAAATTTAAGTCATATGCAGAATCTAAAAAAGAATGTATATATGTATATGTATAACTGAACCACTTTGCTGTACATATGAAACACAACATTGTAAATCAACTATACACCACCCCCAAAGTCATATGTGATATTTCACGTAAAAAATGAGAATATCCTAAAAGTCAATTTTGTCTCAATTTTGATTAGGGATGAGGATACAGCCAAAATAATTGTGAAAAGGGAAAAAAAAATAGAGACAGGTCAAATTACATCTGAACCTACATTATGTGAAACTTTAAAATAATTCAAATTAAATAGTTGAAACAAACAATATATTATGACTAAATGAACATAATATTTTATACTATGAAATAGGTGACACCTTGCAAAGGAAAGAAAAAAAAGCAAAGGACATGAAGGAAGGATTTTGGTTTCACTTCATCAATGTTATCAGACCAGAGCGTGCACATATGTGTGTGTGTATAATTAAACTATAAACTATAAAATATAAGCAGAAAATAAGTAGAAAAATTCATTTTACATATACATGTCTATAAAAAGCAACAATCATTCAGTCTCTTAATTAGTAAAATGGAAATTAAAAACAGAGTTGTCATTTTATCCAAATCTATAACCATATATATATGTATATTTTAAAAATGTATATATATATATCTATCTCTATATATAAAATGAGGAGCTTCCCTGGTGGCGCAGTGGTTAAGAATCCGCCTGCCAATGCAGGGGACACGGGTTTGAGCCCTGGTCCAGGAAGATCCCACATGCCGCGGAGCAACTAATCCCGTGCACTACAACTACTGAGCCTGCGTCTAGAGCCCATAAGCCACAACTACTGAAGCCCGTGCTCCCAGAGCCTGTGCTCCGCAACGAGAGAAGCCACCGCAATGAGAAGCCCGCGCAGTGCAACAAAGAGTAGCCCCCGCTCGCCGCAACTAGAGAAAGCCCGCACACAGCAATGAAGACCCAACGCAGCCAAAAATAATTTAAAAATAAATAAATAAATACATTTAAAATGAATCCTGGTTAACTCCTGGTTAACCTCAGGAGTTGATGATGGATGAGGATTTCTTGTTGTGTATTATGTGTGTACGGGGAATCGTGCGAGAATCTATTACAAAATAAAACGTACCATCTCTTGGCCAGCAATGAAACCCCAAATACCCAAAGAGGAGGAACCCTCAAATATCTGTAGAAAAGTCAATTCTTTACAAATCCATGAACACCAAAGTCTCCCTGGGACGGATGTGATGTGAACAGTGTTAAAATCCTCTTACTGTTAAACATTTGGGTTGATTCTATTTTTAAACAATTACGGAATAAAATATACTACATTATGTGGATGAAATGCCACCTTAATTTGTCATGGCTACGTTTCTAATCTCTCCCTTCTATTGCAAATCATTAATATTTTGAGGCCAAATACACAGATTCACTTTGTTAAGCTTCAGATATATTACAAAATCAGGTAGAACAAATTTCCTCTTCTCCATGATTTTTTAGGTATTCCTGACATTAATTCAGTACTAATGTGTGCAGTTTCTTTAATCTTGGTCTATATAGTACATCCAGATCTGGTCACTATGCAATCTCTACTGGCAAATCTTACTGACACTATGGTGCCCAGTCCTTGTCTCTAATCAATGTCTGGGCATGCAGTATTTCTCATAACGATCCCCCAAATGGAGCCACTTCACAAGTTCCATGTCACTGGTTGACAGTGAGATAGAATTGGCCTGGAGATAGGAGAGGCCATCAGTGAGTGAGGAAATGTGTTAGGCAGGATATCTGAGAGTCAAATTTTAGCACATCCTAAAAACAGCATTTCAGGAAAGAGAGGACAGAACAATCAACAGATAATACGACCTTTTCCAGATAAAGATTTATTCCTGACTCCTCATCTTCTTCCTCCTCCGAGTGTCTCTCTCAGGCAAGATGTCACTCCTGAGTGTTGAGAATGTGCCATTCAGGTCTTCAAATAACTTATCCCCTTCCTGGCCACAACCACATATGTAGGGAGAAATTCAACATTTGGAAAAAATAGTCCTCTGCTGTCTAATGAACTATCAGGGAGCAGGGACGATAAACTCCTACATGGAGACCAACAGCTAAGTTTCTCTGCCCTTTACTCCATACACCCTTCTACCCTGTAAAGCCCACACATCACATGGCAGATATGGGAATGTGAGTTGGTGTGACCCTACCTTTCAAGTCACCATCCTCACAGTGTCTTCTAGTACCTGCTGAGCACAGGATCCCCAAGTAAGGATGGGCAGAGGTCTCCTTTTCTCCTATTCCTGAGCTTCCCAGGCTCTCTTCCATTCCTTAACATCCAAACTGCATTGCCCTTTCTCCTCCAGCTCCCTTCCCAGAGCCAAGTGTCATCTCCTCATTGGAGAAACAACTTTGCTCTGTGCTTAGTTTAAAAACTCTTGGTCTTTCCCTACCAGCTGCCTTTGTACTATGTGTGTGTGTCTGGGGGCAGGAAGAGATGTGAACAGGAGAGAGTAACCATTACTGGCCTCACAGGCATGGGGTGGTCTGGACTGGATAGTGGCAAGGCTTACCATTCTCACCCCTGCCCCTAAAGATTCCAGATCATATTTAATTCTCCCGAGCAAGAGCAAGTTCTCTGTCATGTTTTTAATCATACTGATTAAAATCATTTAATTTCTCTTTTCCATAAAAAATATCAAAATATACATTTCCATGAATATATCAAAAAATATAACATTAAGAACACTTAATTATCGGCATTGGAAAACACAAAAGTTCAGCTGTGGAAATAGCTCTGAATAATGTATTCATCATGAACAAATGAGGTCTGTAAGAACAAAGTTCTAGAACCATCCAGCCTATCATTCAATATTTGCAAAACAAACAAAAAAACAAAGGGAATTTGAAAAGAGCATATACTTAGTTGGAAACTAGCTCACAGACCAATAAATTAAAAATTAGTCTCCTTGTTCTGTCTCATCCTCCCCCGCCCACTCGACTTCCACAGGGGTGGAACAAAGATGCTCTGCCCAGAAGACCACACTTTCCCGTGAGACATCGGGAATGTGGACACGCGTTGGTCGGTATCGCCAGCGGATAGGATTTGGGACAGAAACACACGGGGTGTCACTTCACAGGACTGATCCCCTGCCCCCAGCCCGGGGCTCTAGGGCCTTTCTGAGGCGGTGACCGCGAAGCGCAGCGATTGGCACGGCCGGGCCGCAGGAGGCCCAGGATGGGCAGGTGGTCTCAGGAGAACACTGGGGTCGGTGGAGTCCCAGGGCCGCGGGAGGGCGCGGCGTCCCGGGCTGCCCCGAGGGGCCGAGAGGGGCGATGCGGGGCGCGAAGGGCGAGAGTCCACGTCGCGAGTGGGGACCTGACACGGCGCGGGTCGGGCCGGGAGAAGGTGAAGAGACCGAAGGCAGAAAGGTCTGACGGGGACGGCCTCGGAGCGATTTTGACCGGAAACGGACGCGGACTCGGACCCGGCAGCCGAGCGCCCGGCATCCCGACTCTCAGGGCGACACGGGCCGGAGGGGCGAGAACGGGGACCCCCAGAACCTGCGTGTGAAGGATGCGGTCGGGAGGGGGCTGTGGAGCGCGGCTCTGATTCTCAGAGCCGAGGGGCTCACTCACCCGACGGGACCTTCGCTCCCGAAATCCGCTTCCGCGTCGGCAGGAAATTACGCAACAGGGCGGGGCCTTAGTCAGGGAGAGGCGGGGCGGAGCAGCGTGGGCGTGGGCGAGGCCTGAGCCTTCCCGCCCAGCTCCCGGCCGTTTCCGGGTCAGCCCCTACCCCGGCCGGACACACTTCCAGCTTCAGCGTTTGGGTGCGTTTGATTAGGCTGGTGTCCGGGTAGCCGGGCTGCTTCCTCGGGGCTTCAAGTTAAGTGTTTCGGACAACTCTAGGTACGAGCTTAGAGCTGTGAGCCCTTTCGTGGTAAATGCTGGGATGTTTCCCTGTTAACATGTCGAAAACGGTTTAGGTCGAAATCCCCTTTCGCGCCTGGAGACTCGTGTCTTGCGAGTGCTCGGGGCGCGACTCGGCCTCGGGCGGGGACCTCGCTGGGTCCAAGTGGGCCGTGGTGGGATCCCGAACAACGTCTGTGGTTCCTGCGCTTGGAATGGGTTATTCAGTTTAGTAAGGGCTGGAATTGTCTGTGCTGGCGATGGAAACCAGAGCGACCATGATTCCCATTTCTGCTCCCGGTTCACCAGAGACGCAGCCCTGGGCTCAGTATCGGGGACTTCATGGGGCCAAGCGTGGATGGCATCACATAATTTGTTGTTAATTTCTAAATATTTTCCCATTTTCCTTATCTATATTCCCACAGCTATCCGAAAGAATGTTAGTGTTAAAGAAAAAACTTCAGTAATACTTGTTAAAGCTGATGAAATAAATTTATATTTTAAGGCGGGACAAGAAAAAAATTAAACATAAAATTTTCTGTGTTTGGACCTCCTCCCTCCATAACGTGCTGTGTGCATCTGCATTACGTGTTAACCAGAGCTCCTCAAAGATGGGGGTGCCTGCTCAATCATAAAGATCAATTTTTTTTTCTTTCTTCTTAAGCTAGCAATGTAACTTCTTAAAACAATAATGTTCTTTCCCAGCCCTGTAGGGGGTATGATGGCTTGCAGCTCGCTTTGTATGGGCTTACCTGGACTATGTATGCTTGGTGAACTTTCTGTAAAATATCAGTATGTCATTTTGATGTATGATCGTTTGTCTCAAAAATGTACTTGACTATGTCCTAGAGTTCTAACAGTCAGAGCTTTCTGAGAATCTGCTTCCCGACTTATAATCCTCAGTTTGGTTCAAATAAAAATTCCCTTTTTTCTTCTTAATTCAATTAACTATCAAGTTTTCTTCTTAACTTGACAGTTAATTGAATGTTCCTCGACAAAGCATCATAAGGAAGATTTTATTCTGGGGGTGGGCTATCTCTCCAATTGGTATAGGAACCACTGCAGTGGGATTTTGTATTGGGTGAGAGAGATTGGGCTGAACTCCAAATACAGGATGAAGTGGGAATTTATAGCCAATGAGCAGGGTTGGGGGGGGTGTCAGTGGATAGAAAATTACTAAGAGGAAGCATCATGGGTAAGGGGAATTCTGGGTAAACTGATGAGCAGGTTTCTTTCAGAAGACACTCAATGGTGATCAGACATCATCTGTGGAATAGTAGAGAATGAGGAACCTGAGCAGATATCGAGGGTGGTGGATTCTCGTTGAACTAAGTTAGCAGCATTCTTGCTAAAACTGGATTTTACAAGGAAGTGCATAGATGGGCATAAGAGAAGCTTTAGGAGCCTAAAGTTTGGTCAAGCAAAGAATGTTTGTCTTCAACCCAATCAAAAAATGACAGAAGACCTAAATAGATATTTCTCCAAAGAAGACATACAGATGGCCAAGAGGCACATGAAAAGCTGCTCAACATCACTAATCATTAGAGAAATGCAAATCAAAGCTACAATGAGGTATCACCTCACACCAGTTAGAATGGGCATCATCAGAAAATCTACAAACAACAAATGCTGGAGAGGGTGTGGAGAAAAGGGAACCTTCTTGTACTGTTGGTGGGAATGTAAATTGATACAGCCACTATGGAGAACAGCATGGATGTTTCTTAAAAAACTAAAAATAGAATTACCATATGACTTTGCAATCCCACTACTGGGCATATATCCAGAGAAAACAATAATTCAAAAAGACACAGGCACCCCAATGTTCATTGCAGCACTATTTACAATAGCCAGGTCATGGAAGCAACCTAAATGCCCATCAACAGACAAATGGATAAAGAAGATGTGGTACATATATACAAGGAATATTAGCCATAAAAAGGAACGAAATTGGGTCATTTGTAGAGACGTGGATGGACCTAGTGACTGTCATACAGAGTGAAGTAAGTCAGAAAGAGAAAAACAAATATCGTATATTAACACATATATGTGGAATCTAGAAGAATGGTACAGAACTGGTTTGCAAAGCAGAAATTGAGACACAGATGTAGAGAACAAATGTATGGATACCAAGGGGCGAAAGCGACTGGGTGGTGGGTGGGATGAATTGGGAGATTGGGATTGACATGTATACACTAATACATATAAAATAAATAATAGAAAAAGAATGTTTTAAGTTAATATCTATTTATTTTGGAAAATTTGAAGTTCATGCTGGCTAGAATTTGGCAAGATCAGATCCCAACTATTCACGCTACAGAGATTTTTCCAAAAGAAGACACGCTTCCGATTTTCCCAGAACTGTGAAAGGAAAATCAAAATGGAGTCAGTATTGCTGAGAGAGTTCTCTAAAATGGAGCCAGGAGACCGTTAAGGAAGTGTGACCTAATGCATCTCTCAGCCTGGATGGAATCTGACCTTTTGACCTGATGAAGGCATCCAGAACATCTGCCAGAAACTCATGACAGCCTATCTATGTATTGCAACCTTCCCTAAAACAACTTGTGATTCCCAAGGACAAATAATTTCTGACTCTCATCAGCATTAATTACAATTCTCACCAGGCAAGTTTTAACAGCTTTGTGGCTTTTTGTCTTTATAAGCTCCTGACTCTTGCTGTTCTCCTGAACACTCCTCTGGGGTTACCAAGTCTGTGTCTCCTGAATTGCAATTCTTAAGACCCCCCAAAATAAACTCTTTTGTTGTTTGCAGCCTCCTGCATTATTTTTTGGTTGATAGAACAAATACCATCTTCTCCAAGTTTAACATTTATTTCATATTAACATGTGAACCAAAATCAATTTAAATTTTGGAAGATATCTTTTTCTTAGGCAGTAGAACTGGAACTACCCTGGGTTTCACATAGAGGAGGGGGAGCAGCTCTGCTCACTGCTCCTCCAGGTCTCTAGGGCTGAGTTCATGTCCCCCGAGCTCAGCTTACCCCTCTAATTGCATTGAAGAGCTCTTTCTGTAAATGCCTCTGTACCTAAAACTAGAGCTCAAGAATTCCCAGGTTTAAGCAGTCATGAGCAGTTTCTCTTTTTCTCAGCATTCCCTCTCCTGCCCCGGGTAGTCTTTTCCCATAATATGCACAGATGCATGTCCCCAAACCTAGGAGGTGGGAATCTCAGGCTATATAATATGGGAAAGGGGAGATACAGGGAGCTTGGAGGACTGGTAGTTAATCCCTGGACGCTAAGTGAGACACCTCTACGCATCCCCTGATCACTTTCTGAGTGTCACTTAGTTGCACAGAGGCCTTGGGACAGTCCTGTAGATCCCAGGTAGCCTCGTGCCCTTAAGTCTCTTAGGGTATTTCCCATAGAGGTTGGTGCTTACTTCACTTCGCAAGCCATGCATTGAATTTAGAAAAAAGAAGTCTTTTCTTTTCTTCAGAAGGAGACTGCCTAAGTAAGCAGATTCCTGTAGAATGAGCTAAAGTCCAGGAGGGCAAAGTTGGGAATGAAAAGGTTCCAGTAAAAAGGCCATGTGTGGACAAGACAGTAAAGCAGACCAGCATGTGTCCCATAAAGGAAATGCTGGTGCTTCTGTTCAAGGTAAATATGAGTAACACTGAAATGACCCCACTGGCCATACCTGATGAGATTTGAGCCATGTTAAGAACTGGTCCTTATCTTGTCAGCCATGCTTTCACAAGTTTCACTCATAAGGATCCCTGGTGCACTTGTCAAACATGCAGAGTCCTGGTGTCCATCACTGACTAGAGAGGAAGGGCCACTGATTCATTCTCACTTCCACATTCTGCAGGGGATTAATAACCTTTGAGAACTGTGGCTGGTGTTTCTCAAGCCTCACGAATGCTCGTGTGGTGTGCATGCCGTTTTTCCCACACCAATGCCCGATACTCTGACACCAACTGGATGTCCTACCTTATTCTTTGGGCTGGAAAAAAATCTCTGGGTTTTGACAAACGCATAGTGGTGTGTGTCAGTAAAGAATTGCATGGAATACTTCTACCCCAACCCCACCCCATGAACTGATTACCATCTGTGTAGTTTTGCCTTTTCCAGAATGTTGTGTAAATTGGTCGCACTGTGTAGCCTCTTCAGAGTGGATTCTTTCACTTGGCAATGCATCCATAAAATTCATCCACGTCTTTGCATGGGTTGATGGTCCATTCCTTGCTATTGCTGCATAGTACTCAACTGCATGGATAAGGATGAAAAATAATTTTCCCTATACATTTCTAGGTTCTTGGCTTAGGCCCTCCTGTAATAAGTGAGAAAAAACAGAAGTTTAATAGCGTGTATACTTTTTGTATACTTGGGAGATACCCAGGAAAACTGAGTCACTCTCTGAAATGGCCCAAGCCATCACCTTAAGTGCCATCTTCAGCTAAAAACAGAAGAAAGATGTTGGGGGAAGGGGGTACCCAGTTAAGGAAGGTTATTAGGCAAAGCACAAGGTGAGGCCCCAAAGTGGGGTCTGAACCCACCACCCACCCAGGGTGACTGCCCACACTCAACAGGTTCCACATGTCTCCTCTGAGGGGACCAGCTCACAGAGCCTCCTCTTAGGGGGATTCACTTTGCAAAACCTTCCCTTCAGCAGATTCACATTACAAAACCTTTTAACAGGATTCGTCTCACAATCTTTTTTTGGCAGGGCAGTCACGTGGGAGGCTTGCCACCCTGAAGTGGGTTCAGTCTCATGTCACCAGGCCAGCTTTCCTGGGTCACACTCACCACCTGCTTGTCCACTCCCAGCTTAGGCCCAGAAATGCCCCCTCGGTCCCCACCCCACAGCTCCACCTGGGCACCCACTCCTATCCTGCCTGGTCCTTCCCTTCCGCGTCCCCTGCAGGGTCACCAGGAGCTTCCACCTGCCCCAGGCAGGCTGTCTGTTCTGTCCTGGGGAGGCCTCTGTGGTGTCAGGTGGAAGAAACAAGAGGTACCCGTGGGGCTTCCCTCATGCAGCACAGTGGCCAGCACCCGTCTACTGACCTCATCACTCTGGATGGGCCCAGGCAGGGGCTCAGGGGGTCCGCAGTAGCTCTTTGTTCTCATCTCACCCCAGCACCACCCACGGGGGAGTTGCTAAGCAGCTGTGCTGCCTGCGAAGAGAGGACGCTCATTCACATGCCCCTCCCAGCCCATGGGGCTTTCGTGGGCAGGCCCTTCCCAGAATATGGAGCTCACCTGGGCAGGCACGCTGGCAGGGCTCAGCGCACAGGAACCGTGCCCATAGCCCTTGTTGCAGAGCACCCCCAGCCTGAGCACCTCAGAGCAGGATCTGAACTAACAAACAGCAGCTCCTGGACAGGGTGATCCTGGGCTTCACTCTGTGCGGCCTCCCTCTACCGGGTCTTCCAGAGGCTTCCACTGTAGCCGGGGCACCACCTCCGTCTCCACCCACCACCCCTCCTCTCCCTGACTTCCAGATTCCTCCTGTGTGGAGAGGGTCTTCTTGAAGTTGTTTCCTACTCATGGGCCAGTTAAAATGATTAGAAAACAAGCCAGAGCTGCAGCCCCTTGTGTATCCTGACTCTCAGGACCCTACACCTGTTACTCGGACCTGGCTGGTACAGCAAGGCCAATTTTCTGTAACTATGAGCCCCTGATGGGCGAGGATTGGCTGGCCTGGGAAGCCTGACCCCGCCAGCCAGCCAGCCCTTCCCAGGTGTGCCTGGGTTGAGGTCAATATAACCACCCCGCCCACCCCTCCAGGCAGCAAGATTTCCTGTACCTGTGCCTGACACCATACTTCCTGCTCCATCAGCAGCCGTGGGACTGGGCTGGTGGGAGGGAGTGAGTGGCCACGGCCTTGTGGGTGTCCCGGCCTAAGTGGGGCTCTGCTGGACTGTCTATAGGAGTTGCCAGGCTGCCACCTGCTAAGGAAGAAGGTGTGTCACCCATACATGCTGTTGAAAGTTCTCCCCAGGCAGAGGTGAGGAAGCAAGAAGAAAAGAAGTAGGAGCCAGGACAGGAGGGGTAACTCAGGTAGGTAAATGGAAAGCTTTGCGGAGAGCATCTGGGCCGGGACCATCCCACATGGCCTGCAGGAGCCAGTTCAGCAAGCGTGCTGTCCCTGGTGTGGCTCCAGGCCCTTTCCTCCAGCCTGTAAGGTCCTTGCACATATTTAGGTTTGCTTCCCTGGGAAGGGTGCATATAGCTCAGGAGCAGCTGGCCTGGGGTTCAGCTAATGTTTACTCAGAGACGCCTCCGCAGGGCCCACGAGCTTTCCAATGAGGACCCTCCTTGTGGGGACTGCTGGCTGCATGTGAGAAAATTCCCCACCTCCGACCAACTTCAGAATTATTCATCGGTGTAGTAAGTGTCCTGATTGGGTTTTATCTGTGTAACTGGTGGGTTCTTAATTAGCAACGTGAATGGTGACATTAAATAGCCTCAATCAGGGTTGAGATACCTTCCCCCACATTTACAGGTGTAAGGACGTGGGCAGGCCGTGGGCAGCCGGCACCCTTAGGGATGGACTTCCGACTGACCCCTCCACATTCTGGTGTCCAGCCACTGCTTTAGAATTTCTGGGGGCCCAATGCTGACTCTAAGGGTTCTGCAATCCAGCCTCTGTCTGCCTTTAGTGAGACCCACACTTTCAGGATCCTACCGAGCAGGGTCTGTGTGACTGTTCTGTGGCTTCTGTAACAAATGACCACAAGCTGGGTGGTTTAAATCAACGGGAATTCATCCTCCCCCAGTCCTGGAGACCAGACATCTGAGATCAAGGTGTTGTAGGGATGAAGTCCCTCCAGAGGCTCCAGGATAGGGTTCTTCCTGCCTTTTCCAGTCTGTAGGTTCCAGGCGTCCCCAGGCTTGCAGCTGCATCCCTCCCATCACTGCCTCCATCTTCGCATGGCTTCTCTGTGTCTGTCTCTCCTCTTTTGTCTCCTATAAGGACTTTGTCGATTGGATTGAGGGCTACCCTAATCCAAGATGACCTCACCTCGAGATCCTTAACTACATCTACAAAGACCGTTTTTCCCAGAAATGGTCCTGTTCATGTGTTCTTGGGGGCCACCATCTTCTGGGGCCACCATTCAACCCATTATCTGTGTATAAAATAACCCACATTTTAGGAGATTACTAAGGTCCCGTATAGACTGGCACAGACAGCAGCCATGTGGGTGGGGGTCTGGGGAGAATGAGAACCCTGGCATCACCTGGAAAGGATCAAGGCCTGGTTTCATCAGAAGGTGAGCTCTTCCACCACAGGGCCCGTGAAAGCAGCAACTCCATCCTGTCCGTGGAAAGGGACCTAGTGCCAAGTGCGGAAGTGGCTACCTTGCAAAGCTGGCTCTTCTGGGATTTCATGATCAATAGGTTACAGTCATGTTACCAATAACTATGGGCTTGGAGGAATTGCTTTCTGTTCTGGCACGTGATGACAGCACTGTCACTTTAGGCTCATCAAGCCTAGAATAGGAATGTTTGAAGGAGAAGAGTTCCGGAGATTGCAAAACTTTGTTGTCAAGGAAACCAAGCAGTTTTGTCAAGGTTGTCAAGGAACCTTCCCCTTTAAGCCAAAGGCAGAGCTCGGGGAGCTGAACTCCAGGGATATTTTAAAGGGGCTGCTCTGAAGCACCATTATAAGAGTGGTGGTCTCAGCCTGGGCTATGGTTTGAGAAAAGTGTGATCAAATTAAGCCTTACTTTCTGTTACAGTTGGGGAGGGTTTTGTAAAGCACTTCGGCTTTTAGGGCAAATGTTTGTTACTGGAACAAAGTGTCCCCTCCAAAATGGGCTGAAGCTCAAGGTATCTATGTCCCCTTCATGTGAAAGTCCAGGGCAGGTGGGTGCCAGGGCCCAGGATGTGTCCACCTTGTTTCTCCTCCTTGCTTCCAGGTGAGGGGTCCAACCAGCAGGGTGGGGTGACCATATGGGCACCATGCCCTCCATCCTAGGATGCAGGCTGGCCAAGGCCCTCACCACCTCCACCCCTTCCCCTTGGTAACACGAGAAACTGCGAGTTACAGAGTGGGCTCTGTCCAGTCTGAGCCCTGAGTTATCCTGTGTGTGAGTCTGCTCAGGGCTGCCATAACAAACACCACAGACAGGGCAGCTAAAACAACAGACATCTTCCAGTCTTGGATGCTGTCTGAGATCAAGGTGTTTCTCCTGAGGACTCTCTCCTTGGCGTGTAGACAGCCATCTTCTCCCCAGGTCCGCACATGGTCTCCCCCTGTGCCAATGTGTCCTAATCTCTTCTTGTAGGACATCAGTCCTATTGGACTAGGATCCACCATAGTGACTGCATTTTACTTTGATCACTTCTTTAAAAACTCCATCTCGAAATACAGCCACATCCTGGGGTCCTGGGGGTTACATCGCCTCGTGTGACTGGAGGGAAGGAAGGACCGAGGCACATGTTAGTTCCTAAGCAGGATGGTGTGGGTTCAGTCATGCCCCCCCAAATTCGCATGCTGAATCCCTAACCCCCAGGACCCCAGGATGTGTCTGTATTTGGAGATGGGGTTTTTAAAGAGGTGATTACGGTAAAAATGAGGTCACTAAGGGTAGATCCTAATCCAATAGGATTGATGTCCTACAAGAAGAGATTAGGGCACAGATAGGCACAGGGGGAGACCATGTGAGGACCTGGGGAGAAGATGGCTGTCTAAGCACCAAGGAGAGAGGCCTCAGGAGAAGCCAGCCTGCAGACACCTTGGTCTCAGACAGCATCCAGGACTGGGAGTTAGGTCTGTAATTCAAGCTGCCCAGTCTGTGGTATTTGTCACAGCGGTCCTGAGCAGACTCACGTGCAGGGTAACTCAGGGCTCACACGGGACAGAGCCCACTCTCCATTCCCCTGTACGTGAGTTACAAAGGCCCCAGGAACTGAGGAGGGGGTCCCTGATGGGAGGCACAAGACAGAAGATGCTAGGCATTAACATGACTGCATCCATGTTAAATGTGCCTGAAGTCCAATCACACGAGAAGGTTTTGTCCTGTGTGTACATCGCCACCTTCAGTCTGAACTGCAGATCTTTGGCTTCACCAACTCCACTGAGGTCATTAGCTTCACCTGCTGTGGACCGTCTCCTATAGGATTTCCAGAACCACAAAGCATCGAAGCCTCATAGGACCCAGAGTCTGTGCGTTAGCGTCCAGGTGACCCTCACAGCAGAGCCGCTCAGCTGCCCGTCAGAAACCATTTCCCTTTTGCCTGTTCATGGCTACCCTGCACTTCCCACCCCTTACAGCTGGGGCGCAGTTTCTCGTGTTACCAAGGGGAAGGGGTGGAGGTGGTGAGGGCCTTGGCCAGCCTGCATCCTAGGATGGAGGGCATGAAGCCCAGCTGGTCACCCCACCCTGCTGGTTAGAGCCCTCACCTGGAAGCAAGGAGGAGAAACAAGGGGGGCAGAGCCCGGGACCTGACACCCACCTGCCCTGGACTCTCACAAGAAGGGGACAGAGACATCTTGAGCTTCAGCCCAGTTTTGGGAGACACTTTGTTCCAGCAACAAACTTTGCCTTAAAAGCCAAGGTGCTTTACAAACCCCTCCCAGCTCTCACAGAAAGTCAGGCTTCATCTCATCACACTTTTCTCAAACCCCAGCTTACGCTGAGACCACCTCTCAGGTGATGGTGCTTCAGAGCAGCGACTTTAAAAGATCCCTGGAGTTCAGCTCTCCCAGCCCTGCCTTCAGTGTAAGGGAGAAGTTTCCTTGACAAAGCTGCTCAGTTTCCTTGACAACCAAGCTTCACAATCTCCCAAACTCTTCTCCTTCAAATATTCCTATTCTAGGCTGGATGAGCCTAAAGGGACAGTGCTGTCATCACGTGCCAGAGAGTGACTCCTCCAAGCCCGTGGTTACTGGTTACATGATGCTATTGATGATGAAATCCCAGAAGAGCCAGCTTTGCAACATAACCATTTCTGGACTCGGCACTGGGTCCCCTTCCATGGACAGAGTGGAGTGGTTGTTTCCACAGGCCCCGTGGTGTAAGAGCTCACCTAATGCAGCCAGGACTTCATCCTTTCCAGGTGATTCCAGGGTCCTCATTCTCCCCAGACCCTCACCCACGTGGCTGCTGTCTGTGCCAGTCTATATGGGACCTTGGTGATCTCCTAAAATCAGGGTTATTTTATACACAGGTAATGGGTTGAATGCTGGCCCCGAAAGATGTACCCCCCCCAGAACACATGAACAGGACCATATCTGGGAAAAGGGTCTCTGTATATGTAGTTAAAGATCTAGAAGTGAGGTCATCTTGGGTTAGGGTGGCCCTCAATCCAATTGAGAGAGTCCTTATGAAAGACAAAAGAGGAGAAACACAGACATAGGGGAGAAGCCACGTGAAGAGAGAGGCAGAGATGATAGGGATGAGGCCTTAAGCCTGGGGATGCCTGAAGCCCCCAGAAGCTGGAAAAGGCAGGAAGAACCCTATCCTGGAGCCTGTGGAGAAACTTCCGTCCTGCAACACCTTGATCTCAGATGTCTGGTCTCCAGGACTAGGGGAGGATGAATTCCCGTTGACTTAAACCACACAACTTGTGGTCATTTGTTACAGAAGCCACAGAACGGTCACACAGACCCTACTCTGTAGGATCCTGGAAGTGTGGGTCTCATTAAAGGCTGACAGAGGCTGGATTGCAGAACCCTTAGAGTCAGCACTGGGCCCCAGAAATCCTAAAGCAGTGGCTGGACACCAGAATATTGAGGGGTCAGTCGGAAGCCCATTCCTAAGGGTGCCGGCTGCACACGGTATCCCCAGGTTTTTATGCCTGTACCTGTTGGGGGTAAGTATTTCCATCCTGAGTCAGGACTTCTGATGTCACCGTTCACGTTGCTAATTAAGAACCCACTAGTTACACAGATGAAAACCCTATCATAACACTTGCTCCAGTGGTAAACAATTCTGAAGTTGGTCAGAGGTGGGGAATCGTCTCCCATGCAGCCAGCAGCCCCCCCGCAAGGAGCGTCCTCATTGCAAAGCTGGGGGACCATGCCGAGGCGTCTGTGAGTAAACGTGAGCTGAGCCCCAGGCCAGTTGCTGCTGAACTTTTCCCACTCTTCCCAGGTAAAACACCTGAATATGTACAAGGACTTGAAAGCCTAGAGGAAGGGCCGTGGAGCCACCCCAGCGACAGCACGCCGGCCGACTTGGTGCCTGCAGGCCAGCCAGGATGGTCCTGGCCCCGGGCGCTCTTCTGGAAGCTTTCCATTTCCCTGCCTGAGGTACCCCTCCTGTCCCGGCCCCCACTGCTTTTTTCCTTCCTCACCTCTGCCCAGGGAGAAATTCCAGCGGCAGGTATGGGTGACACATCCTCTTCTTTAGCAGGTGGCAGCCTGGCAACTCCTGCAGAAAGTCCAGGAGAGCCCCACTCATACCGGGCCACCCACAGAGCCGTAGCCCCTCACTCCCACCTACCAGCCCAGCCCTGACACTGCTGACGGAGCAGAGGATATGGCGTCAGCCACAACTGCAGGTACTCTTGCTGCCTGGAGCGGTGTTTATATAGACCTCAACCCAGGCACACCTGGGGAGGGCTGGCCAGCCGGGTCAGGCTGCCCAGGTCAGCCAATCCTTGCACATCAGGGACTCAGAGTTGCAGAAAATGGGCCTTGCTGCACCGGCCAGCTCCAAGGAACAGGTGTGGGGTCCTGAGGGTCAGGATACACACGGGGCTGCAACTCTGCTTGTTTTCTCAACATTTTATCTGGTCCATGAGTGGGAGACAACTTCAAGAAGACCCTCTCCTAATGAGAAGAAGCCAGGAGTAAGGGAGAGGAGGGGTGGTGGGTGGAGACAGAGGCCTGGTGCCCCAGCTGCAGTGGAAGCCTCTGGAAGATCCTGTGGAAGGAGGCCGCACAGAGTGAAGCCCAGGGTCACAGACCTCTCCCGGAGCTGCTGTTTGTTAGTTTGGGTCCTGCTCTGAGGTGCTTTGTATCAGCTCTGGCCAACAGGTGGGCTGCGGGTGCTCTGCAATGAGGGCTACGTGCACGGTTCCTGTGTCCAGCCTTGCTGGGTGCCTGCCCAGGTGACCTCCATACCCTGGTAGGGGCCTGACCACGAGAGCCCCGTGGGCTGCTGGGTGTCGGCCCAGGTGAGCTCCATACCCGGGGAGGGGCCTGACCACGAGAGCCCCGTGGGATGCTGGGTGTCGGCCCAGGTGAGCTCCATACCCGGGGAGGGGCCTGACCACGAGAGCCCCGTGGGCTGGGAGCGGCGGCGTGTGTATGAGCGTCCTCTCTGTGCAGCCAGCACAGAGTTACTTAGCAACTTCCCTGTGGGCTGTGCTGGGGTGAAATGAGAACCAGGAGATGCCACGGACCCCTTGAACCCCTGTCCCTCTAGAGTGATGAGGTCAATAGGCGGGTGCTGGCCACTGTGCTGCGTGAGGGAGACCCCACAAGTACCTCTTGTGTCTTCCACCTGACACCACGGAGGCCTCCCCAGGACAGAGCAGACAGCCTACCTGGGGCAGGTGGGAGCTCCTGGTGACCCTGCAGGGGACATGAAAGGGACGGACCAGGCAGGAGGGGGTGGGAGCCCAGGCAGAGCCATGGGGCTCGAGGCCGAGGGGGTCTTTCTGGGTCTGAGCTGAGAGTGGACGTGCAGGTGGTGAGTGTGATCCAGGAAAGCTGCCCTGGTGACGTGAGGCTGAACCTGCTTCAGAGTGACAAGCCTTCCGGATGATCCCAAAACAAGATAGTGAGACGGATCCTGTTAGAAGAAGGTAAGTGAATCCCCCCAAGAGGAGGCTCTGTGAGCTGGTCCCGGGAGGGGGGTGAAGGCAACAGGTGTGGAAGCTGCGGAGAGTGGGCAGTCCCCCTGGACGGGTGGCGGGTGCAGACCCCACTCCGTGGTCCCACGTCTGTGCTTCCGGCTGGATTACTTGGCTTCCCGGAGCCTCAGCTTCCTAGTCTGCTCGTGGGGTGATGATGCTGAGTGAGATTCTCTGACTCTTTTTCACTGTCTGCCCCTCGAGCCTGTGAGAAATGGAATATTTCTTGCCATCTCAGTAAACAAAGGCTGTCACAGTCATCAGCACTTGCAGCCCTCCAGTGTGAGCCGCGGGCCCTGAGGAACTCAGGATATGCAAATACAGAATGCAGGCCCCAGAGAGCTGACGTGCACATCAAAGGAAGGATTTCAGTGAGCCCAGACTCTGGCATCTTCGCATACAAAGAAAAGCGCTACATTCCTCACGTTGCGAGAGCTGGTTTTCCTTAGTTAACAATCACCTTTTAATGTTCCCCATTACCTGCGCCAGGCCCCTGCCCTGTCCCCTACCCCGCCCCCCCCCCCGTACTTTAGCTCAGGAAAGAAGGAGCGCAGAGGGGCTCGGCTGAATAAGGGCCCTGCGAGCCTCGGGAGGAGTTTTCGGCCGCTTTCCCCGCAGTCGGGAGGAGGGGCGCTGACGAGGCAGCCGGACCCTGCGCCTCCCTTGCCCCGTTTCCTCTCAGGACGCTCAGGCCGACCCCCTCCCCACGCCCCCCAGGCCCCGCGAGCCAGGCCGAGGGCAGGGGCGAGAGGAGGGACTGAAGTTCCCCGGACCAGACGCTGGGGGCCGCTCTTTCTGCACAGCAGCGGCGGGTGGCAGTGAACCCCTGCCCCTCAGAAGCTGGTCTTGCGCTGCCGCCCGGGCACCGGACCAGGCGGAGGGTCAACGCCCACTTACCCGTCCCGCCGTCCGCACGACTGTCGCGGCTTCGGCCGCCGGGGCCCCTCCAGAGCCGGCAGCCTCAGTGAGGCCGTCCTCCCCTCGGGCTCCGGGGCAGTTCCGTGACGGCGGAGGGAAAAGACGCCGAGCGGGAGTTCCAGCTCTGCGGAAACGCGGGCTCCTTTCTGGGCACAGTGGGTGGGGCCGCTCTGCCCCGAGGCCTTCCGGGAGGGAGGGGGCGTCGGGGGAGGGAGCCGCCAGGAGCGCAGGGCCCCTTCGGGCGTCCTGGAGGGGCGGCCCGGCCTGGGGGCCCCGCCCACTGTGGCCGCAGCCCAGGCCTTTTTTCTGTAATCCTACACAAAAACGTTAGAAAGACAGATACACAGTCTACAGTAAATATTCACAAATGATTGTTGCTGTTGTGCTTACTATTCTATTAAACGTGTAAAATCCATAAAACACTTTATGTTCAAAGTTAAATATGAATTTTTACCTTTCCTTATTATCTACTATTCACAATTGTGGTTAACGAATCAGAGACTGTGGCATCACTAGTTAAAAATGAGCTTGTTAAAAAAAAAGGGAATTCAGGCCCACCAGAACTACTGAATCAGAATCTGCACTTTTACAATCTCCCCAGTGTACTTGTGTACCCATGAATAGTTGAAAGGTACATTTCTATCTCGACATGTCTTTTCTGTCTGAAAACTACACACATTTTAACCAGTTTGATATAAATAAAACACTCAAAAATGCATATATCTGTGTTGAAACCATCATTTTATCATTTCTTTTCCAGATAAGTGTAGTCTCTATACTGGTTTTGTGGATCACATGCCATACTCTTTTCTTATAGTTAGAAATAAGGTAGAGAATGTTACTTTGTGAAAAAATATATATATAAGTGGATAATTCAAGACACTTCTAAATTAAAACCAGTTCTCTTGCTGTTTTCTTCTTGGGTCACATTATGAACTCTTCCCGTGGCCACATGGCACGTGTACTTTTAATTTCAGGGACAGGTGACATTCCAGGATGTGGCCATAGATTTCTCTCAAGAGGAGTGGGAATGCCTGAGCCAAGATCAATGGGAATTGTACAGGGATATGATGTTAGAGAACTATAGGAACCTGCTCTCCTTGGGTGAGGATACCTTCCTTCCAGAATTCCTTATCCACCCCCAGGGTTTAGAGTCCTTCATTTGTAGAATGTCTCCTGGAATCTTCTGCTTCCTATAATAGGGTTTCAGATTACAACTTTTCAGGAAAAATTGGGAGTTTGTGGGTATATTTTATCTTATTCTTTTAAAATTGCAGCCTCCCTTTCAATATACTTTGTAACTGCTTGGGATGTGTCTATATAAACTGTGTACTATATGCTTCTGTTATAGTCCTTACAATATTTTATTGTCTTATTTTCTGTAACAATTTCCATGGATTCTTTGGGCTTATGGTATATTAAAAGGGAGACTGTGATTCTGGGACTTCCCTGGTGACGCAGTGGTTAAGAATTCACCTGCCAATGCAGGGGACACCGGTTCGATCCCTGGTCCGGGAAGATACCACGTGCCATGGAGCAACTAAAACAGTGGACCACAACTACTGAGCCTGCGTGCCACAACTACTGAAGCCGGTGCGCCTTGAGCCCGTGCACCATTTATTTTTTGGAGAATAAAACCACCTCAGAGTCATTAAAATTTAGACCAGCTAGTCAAAATGCTTTATCACCTGTTGTTCTAAAACACTGATCAACAGAACAAGTTATACTCGGAATAACAGTGTAATTGTATTCTTGAGTTCATATCGACAATACGGTTTATGACCTTCATGCTGGATCAGGACATTTCAATGGTATAACTGCTATTAATGGTCTGTTTGTTCGATTAAAGTCCCACGTGATCTGAGTTCAGACTGGAGTCATCCTGGTTGGTTTCTGTCTATTACAGATTTCTCCCAGTATGAAAGGACAAGAGAAATACGGCTTACTTTACAAAATGTCTTCAAACTAAATGATGATATAATCTACATTCAATTAATTGATACACACCCTACTGTAGAACAGGGTTTGTTATGGTGGCAGAGCCCAGTAATTATGTAAAACTGAAACCTTTATCTACAGTGGCTCAAGTCCTCTTCCTAAGAATATATTTATAATCAACATTCTTTCATAAATTACCCAATTTAATTCACCATAGCATTCCTCATATTAACTAAATGGAAAATCCTAGGCTATATACAAATCCAAAAAGGGCCAAAAATCATCAGCCCCTATGGATTATTACAACCCATTGCTGAGGCATTCAAATTATTTATTAAAGGACCACTATGACCGTCAACATCATCAATTTATATATTATTGCCCCAATGCTAGCCTTAACCCTGGCTCTCACAACATGAATTCCTCTTCCCATATCCTTTCCACTAATTAATATAAATGTAGGCATACTATTTACATTGGCCATAACAAGCCTAGCCATTTATTCCACCCTCTGATCTGGATGAGCTTCACATTCAAAATACTCACTCATTGGAGCTCCATGGACAGTAGCACAGACAATCTCATGTGAAGTAACGTTAGCAGTTATTCTATTCTCAGTCCTACTGATAAATGGATAATTTACACTTTCAACAGTAATTATTACACAAGAACATCTATGACTAATTTTCTCCTGACCCCTACCCAGAATTTGATTATCTCTGCAGTAGCAGAAATCCAATGAAGCCCCACTTGATTTAACAGAAGTAGAATCAAAACCTGTATTTGGCTTCAATGTAGAAAATGTAGCAGGCTCATTCACCCCATCCTTCCTAGAGAATATGTCAATTTCCTTATAATAAACAGTTCCACAACAATCTATTTTTAGGAGCATTGGACAATCCTTACGTGCCAGAATTATATACAGCCCAAGTCATCATTAAAACACATCTAACAATCTCCTTTCTATGAATAAAGGCATCCTACCCACAATTTTGATATGATCAACATGTACATCTCATAAAAAATTGTTTTACTACTAACATTAGCCCTGTGTATATGAGAGCTTTCACTACCTGTCATCATACCAGGCAACCCACCACAACCTTAAGAAATATGTCTGACAAAAGAGTGACTTTGATAGAGTAAATCATAGAGGTTTCAATGCTCTTATTCCTGGCACTGAATTCTTCCTAAGAATTTTACATTCCCCATGCTACCACATTACACCACATGCTATATAATAAGGTTCTCTAAGCAAGCTTCAGGCCCATACCCCCAAAATGTTGTCGTATATCCTTCCTGTACTAATAAACTCTCATTGTTTTTACTATCATTCTACTGACCATTATCTCAGGAAATATAATTGTATAACAAGCTCACACTGGTTAATGGTATCCCCATTCTAATAAAAAAACATGAACCCATAAGCTACAGAAGAATCCAACAAATATTTCCTAAAACAATCCAGCACATCAGTACTACTTATAATGGCTATTATCATTAATCTAATATACTGTGGTCAAAGAACACAATGAATAACACAAATCTTTAATCCAGCAGCAGCCACCCTCATGGCAATCGCCCTTGTCACAAAAGTAGGGCTTTCCCCACTTCACTTCTGAGTGTCTGAAGTCACACAAGGCATCCCATGAACAGCAGGCCTGATGCTGTTTACATGACAAAAGTGCACCCCTATCAGTTTTATACCACATGTCACCATCCATCAACCTAAATATACTATGAATCATAGTGATATTATAAATCATAGCTGGAGGCTGAGGCAGACTTAGCCATACTCACCTGGAAAAAATTACACCCTCCTCATCAGTTGCCCATACAGGATGGATAACAGCTATTATAATGTATATTCAGATTATAACAATCCTAAACATACTAATTTATATCATCACAACACTCTCTTCTTATTATTTATGCCCAGATCATGTACTGCAAGAGTATCATTATCACACACACGAGATAAAACACCTCCCATCACAATCCTTTCCCTCACCATTATAGTATCATTAGGACATCACCCATCACTATCAGGGTTTTTAACCCAAATGAATAATTATCCAAGAGATAACAAAAATGATAACATCATTCTACCAACACTAATAGCCATCATAGCAGTCCTCAGCATATATTTCTACTTGCAGCTAACATACTCCACATCACCAACTATGTTCCCTTCAATAAACAACACAAAAATAAAACAATTTGAACATACAAAGAAATAACCTTCCTATCATTACCAATCATAATAGCCACACGATTACTACCCATAATACCCATTCTATCAGTGCTGGACTAAGAATTTAGGTTAGTTTAGACCAAGAGCTTTCAAAACCCTAAACAAGTACAATTTACTTAATTCCTAAAAATAAAATAAGGATCGCTAGACTTTATCCTACATCAATTGAATGCAAAGCAAACATTGTAATTAAGCCAAATCCTTACGAGATTGATGAGCTTTAACCCCAGGAAATTTTAGTTAACATTCAAATCCTCTAGTCAACTGGCTTCAATCTACTTCTCCCGCCTTTGAGAAAGAAAAGACAAAAGGCAGGAATATCACCGGCAGAATTGAAGCCGCTTCTCTGAAGTTACAATTCAGTTTGTTGATTCACCAAAGGGTTTGCCAGAAAGAGGGCTCAATCTCTGTCTTTAGATTTACAGTCGAATGCTAGCTCATTCATTGTACCTCTGTTCACACACTGCTGATTATTTTCAACAAATCACAAAGATATCGGCATTTTTTTTTTTTTTTTTTTGCGGTAAGTGGGCCTCTCACTGTTGTGGCCTCTCCCGTTGCGGAGCACAGGCTCTGGACGCACAGGCTCAGCGGCCATGGCTCACGGGCCCAGCCGCTCCGCGGCATGTGGGATCTTCCCGGATGGGGGCACGAACCCATGTACGCTGCATTTGCAGACGGACTCTTAACCACTGCGCCACCAGGGAAGCCCGGCATTTTATATTTACTATTCGGTGCTTGAGCGGGAGTAGCAGGCAGCACCTTAAGTATATTAATCCTGGCTGAGCTATGGTAACCTGCTGCGCTATTTGGAGATGCCCAAATCTGTAAGGTAGTCATAACAGTCCCTGCACTTGTAATAATTTTCTTTATAGATGCACGCATTATGATTGCAGGGTTTGAAAACTGACTTGGGCCACTAATAACTGGGACACCTGAGGTGGCATTTCCCCAAATAAATCATATAAACTTTTGACTACTTCCCCCATCATTCTTACTCCTACTCATATCACCAATAGATGCTGGTTCTGGTACAAGTGGACCCGTATATTCAGCTCTTGCCTGCAATCTGGCCCACGCAGGAGCCTCTGTCGACCTAACCATTTCCTCCTTACATTTAGCAGGTGTCTCTTCAATTCTTGGTGCTATTACTTTTATGACTATAGTCTTTAATACAAAACCATATGACCAGCAGTCATATCCTAATACCAAACACCATTATTTGTTTAATCTTCCCCAACTATAGCCATATTACTGTAGTTACCACTCTCAGTGCGAGCAGCCAGAATTGCCATACTGTTAAGAGATAGACATCTCAACACTCCTTTCTTTGACCCTGCAGGAGGAGACCGAATCCTATACCAACACCCATTTTGATTCTTTGGTCACCCTGAAGTCTGCATTCATGGCCTACCAGGGCTTGTTATAACCTCACATATCATTACATACTATTTAGGACAAAAAGTGCCTTTCAGCTATTTGGGAATAGTAGGAGTCATGTCCACTGGCTTTTTAGGATTTCTCTTGTGAGTCCATCACATGTTTACCATGGGGATAGCTGTCGACCCAGGAGCATACTTTGCATCAGCTACCGTAATTACTTCTATCCCTACAGGAGTAAAAGTATCTAGCTGATTAGCAACTCTTTTTTTAAGTTACCTTTTTTTTTCTTTTTTGGCTCCGTTGGGTCTTAGTTACTGCACGCAGGCTTTCTCTAGTTGCGGTGAGCGGGGGCTATTCTCCATTGCAGTGCATGGCCTTTTCGTTGCAGTGGCTTCTCTTGTCGCGGAGCACGGGCTCTAGGCACGCAGGCTTCAGTGGTTGTGGCACACGGGCTTTGTTGCTCCGCGGCACGTGGGATCTTCCCAGATGAGGGCTTGAACCCGTGTCCCCTGCATTGGCAGGCGAATTCTTAACCACCGTGTCACCAGGGAAGTCCCTGATTAGCGACTCTTCACGGAGGTAATATTATATGACCTCCCTTCACTGAGGTAATATTATATGACCTCCCGCTCTATTATGAGTTTTAGGCTTTATTTTTCTTTTTACAGTAGGTGGTTTGACAGGAATCATCTTAGCCAACTCATCCCCGGACATTGTTCTCCAGGATACATACTATGTAGTAGCACACTTCCATGACCTAATGTCCATGGGAGCAGTCTTCACTATTATAGGAGGCTTCCTATACTGATTCCCCCTATTCTCAGGTTATACACTTAGCATGAGCAAAAATTCACTTCACAAGTATATTTGTAGTAGTAAATATGACTTCCTGCAGCCCTTTCTTGGCCTCTCAGGGATGTCACTACGTTAGTCTGAGTACCCTGAGGCACACAGAACATGAAATATGTTGTCTTTAGGCTCATTCACCTGAGTAGTAGCAGTAATGCTAATAATCTTCATACTTTGAAAAGCATTTGCATCCAAACGAGAAGTCTCAGCAGTGGACACTGCTACTCCTAACCTAGAATGGTTACACGGATGCCCTCTACCATATCCTATGTTTGAAGATCCTACCTATGTAAATGTAAAATAAGGAAGGACTCAAGTCCTTTTCAACCAGTTTCAAGGCAACACCATAACAATTATGTCTTTCTCAATATATGAGATAAAAGTAAAAAGTGATGTAACTTTGTCAAAGTTAAATCATACGCTAAAATCCTGTATATCATTAAGGCATATCAATTTCACCTAGGCTCTCAAGATGCAACATCACCGATGATGGAAGAACTTTTACATTTTCATAATCACACATTAATAGTTATTTTTAAAATAAGTTCTCTAGTCCTCTATATTATTTCACTAATATTGACAACTAAACTAACTCATATACGTACAATAGATGCACAGGTCGAGAAAATTTGAACAATTTACCAGCCATTATTGTAATCTTAATTGCCCTATCATCATTGTGAATCCTTTATATGATACATGAAATCAATAACTCTTCCCAAACCATAAAAACTATGGGTCAGTCATGATACTGAAGCTACGAATACACAGATTATGAAGATTTAAATGTTGACTCCTCTGTAATCCCCACATGAGAGCTAAAACCAGGAGAATAATGATTAATAGAAGTCAACAACCTAGCAGTATAGAGATAGTCATTGAATATTAGTTTCATCTGAAATTGTTGTACACTCCTGAGCTGTTCCTTCTTAGGCCTAAAAAGAGCTGCTATCCCAGGATGCCTAAATTAAAGAATCTTAATACCGACAGGATGGCCCTTCTGACGGATGCAAAGTGATACTTTTTGTAGTGTTGATTTGCATCGCCCGCCTGTTTGTAGTGTTGATTTGCATCGCCCGCCAACAACTGCACTGTTGGCGAAGTTCAGCCGCTTTTCATGTGCTTTAAGGATGAGTCCAATCTACCTCTTTAAATCCCTTTCCTGCAATTCTGCCTTGCTTACAAGTCCAAAATGTCTTAAATGTTTGGAAACACCAACCTCTTCCTCATTATCATCATCATTGCCACTGAGATTTACTGAGAATTCGCAAGTATTACATCAGTTAATTATCATAACAACTCGGGAGAAATAGAATTATACCCATTTCACAGATTAGAAAAGTGAGATTTTAGAAGTTCAGTATCCCACCCAAAGTCACACAGATAGTAAGTGGTGAAGCTAGGAGTCAAACCCAGGCATTTTGTTTGACTCTGGAGCCTGCCAATATGCTATGCTGTTCTAGTTTCCACATTGTGCTGTTAACCAAAAGGGATGGACATAGAGTTCATAAATACTCTGGAATGCTAAACAACCAGAAAGAAGCCTATATTTGAAAAAACACTAGTTGGTAAATTTTCATAACACCTTAAAGAAAAGCAAAAAATTTCTTGAGTATGTACCTCCAGACATTATGGTAAGCTGCTATATATACAATTATTTCTTTTAATCCTCAAGTTGACTGAGGACATAATTCATTCTGCTATTCTCTCCATTTTTAAAATATGGGAACTGACTCAGAGATTTAAGAATCTTGGCCAAGATCACACAGCTAGTAAATGGTGGAGCCAGCAAGCATTTGAACTTAGCTTTCCTTTCTTCGAATTTATTCTCCAGGTTAGACTCCACAGCCTATCTTTAATCACCTAGCCTCTCTCTCCCTCCATCACACTTGCCTGAACCGACTCGGATTCCCACCAGCTCCAAGTCTGCACCCAGCAGTTGAACTCTGCCAGATTCACACCACTGGGCAAACTGGCTTCACTTCACACTTCACCATCCCACACCCCAGATGGGCTGTCATTACAACCCAGCAAGCCAGTGCTTGTTTGCAAATAAGATTATTGTCCTTGTCTCCAAGAGAACCATTTCTTCTCTCAAACCTTCTGCCCTTCCTAGTGGCTTCCTCACATCCTCCATCTACTTCACCTTCTACTTCGTTGAGAAAATAGGACCTTCGCACCATCTGATTTACAAACTTACCTGCACTTGGGCCATTGTCCCTGTTTTGCTTCCTTTGGCAACTGAGCAAACAGCTTCCTTTCCTAGCAAGGGCAATCCTTCATGTGTTTTCTGGATCTCATCCCTTCTCAAGGATCCCATCCTTTCTCAAGGAATTTGCTCCTTAGTTTTCCCTTATTTCATCTTCAATTTTCCCTTTACTCATTTCCTAAAAAAAACCAGAATCTTCCATCTTTTAACATCTCAGAATATTCTAGCCAAGGCCAAGTTAGGGTGAATGATGGGACCACTTTTTATTGGAATCAGCTAGTGTCAGGGTTAGTCCACGAGGCTTAGACCAGACTCACCTGCATCTGTTACAGCCTGACCACACGAAAGGACCCCCTTTGCTCCCGGAGCACTGTCCTTGTTTGTCTTCCAAGAGAACAGGAATGGCGTGTGCATCACCTCTTCTAGAAACCAGGTGCTCTGGCTGGATATGATGTGTTCTTGCTGAGGTAGGGTGTCCTGGTGTGGGAAACACCATGGTGATGCAGTGATCTCTTATAAGAGGTTTATATTCTAAACCACTTGGAATAATTCTGGGGGCTCCAGCCTCACAAAGCTGACCCCGCTAGAGGCCAATTGTCACATAGATGTTCATGAGACAGGTGAGAGACAGGATAAAGACTGTTGTCCAGGTAACAATGGGAGACTGTGAGTACTGACCATGCGCTTGGGCTTTGGCTGTACACTCTCAGTATGCCAGCACATAACGACTGTCGTCCTTCAACCTTTCATTTATTGCTGGGCAATAAACTAAATGTACTGTCTGGACAGTCACTTCCCTGGAGAGGGTTTATTCCAGTAAATTATGTAGATCTTGAGGCTCTAAGCCTCTTCAAGAGTTCCAGAAATCTCTGCCAATCTCTCTGCCCTCCGACTTACCATTACAGATGGTGAAGTTCCTAGACCCAGAAATCTGTTACCCTAGCTTCATCTGACACATTGCCAGTCTGACTGCCCATGGATAGACTGATATGAAGGAGACAAAGGAAGTGTTTCAGAAAAGTGAGATTGATCACAGAGTCAAATATGCCAGGCTATCGATCTTAGCAAGAGAGATAGTGGTCTATCTTATAGATGCTCCAGTCAGAGGGATTTGACAAACCTAATTCTTACAGACTACTAGCTGTCTTCCCAAGACCCTCCCAGGAATAGCCCAATTCTCCATGCCCTTGACCATACAGGAAAGCCCAGTAGGATGAACTCCAAGAGGAAGACAGAGATGCAGAAAAGGAGAGAGTCAGGGGGGAAGAAGCTCTCCTAGACATAGAGCTCTGCTAACCCTGAATGAGATGATAGGAACCAATGAGAAAGGAAGGAAATAATTCACCTGCCCTTTGAAACTGTTGTCCTCAAAGTGTGGTCCATACACCAGTGCCTGTCTTTGAACTATTTGTTAAGTGTATGTGGCAAGTACAGAAATAACAGTTTAGAAACTTCAAAAGCAATTTGACAGAGTAATTTTCTGTCCGTTGAATGTTGGGATTTATATTTTGTATGTCTTTATTTTTTCCTAGAAATTCATTTTTATCCTATTTTAAAAAACTATAGATCTGGTAGAGATTGTGGGGGGCAATTCTGTTTTGTTTTGGGTTTTTTTCAGAAATTATTTGAGAAGCACTGCTTCAGATTCATGTTTGTAGTTAACTCATGGTACGAGCCTCCTCCTTTTGGTGATAAACACACCACCACTTGCCCTCCTGTCCTGCCAGGCTTTACCTGAGAGCCATCCACATGCTTCAGGCCAGAAAAGGAACAGAGTCTTTGGCGAAGGAGAGGATGAAGATAATAGAAGAAAAAGAAAAGAATATTATTTATTAACTATTTATGATTTACATTCTACCTCATTTTCTTAAAGAACTGGAAAGACAGCAAATGAGATATGTTTGGGAATAAACTACCTCCTGGGCAGGAAAAGGGATTTAGAGCCAGGAAGTGAGGTATCTCTTCCTTTAAGTTCAAAGAGAGATATAAGAAGGTAAATGAGGAGACAGATGAGAAAAGAGGAGGCAAGCATAACCGTTTGTATTCATTTGCTAGGCTTGCCATGACAATTACCAGAGACATGGTGGCTTAAACAACAGGAATTTATGTTCTCATGGTTCTGAATGCTGGAAGTTTAAGATCAAGGTGGCGGCAGTGTTAGTTTCTGGTGAGGCCTCTCTCCTTGGCTTGCAGGTGGCTACCTTCTTGCTGCACCTTCACACGGCCTTTCCTCTGTGTACTCGCATCCTTAGTGTCTCTTCCTCTTCTTAGAAGGATACCAGTCATATCCTTAGGGCCCCACCCTTATGACCTCACCTTAACTACTTCCTTAAAAGCCCTACCTCTGCATACAGTCACCTTGGGGGTTAAGCTTCATTATGTGTATTTTTGGGGAAAACAATTCAGTCCATGACAGGACCAGGCCTCGGCCGCTACTCAGAGAGTTGTCCTCAGTGTGGGCTACATGGCAGCAGCAGGATGTACGGCAAGCTTGTGTAGAGAGGAAGAAGGACACATTCCTGGCCTGCAGTCGTACCATATGCATTTCCTCACCATTCATTCTGGTCATCTGGTACTTCACTTCACACCCTTGCTCCCCTGCCATGTCTCTGATAACTCAGAATCTGTAGAGTGTGAGAAGTGGATTCTTTCTTAACTCTGGTACCTAAGGTCATCAAAATGAAACCAAAATTAATTGAAATTGACAAGGCAGGACATTGTATAGGGAAAACTCTTAAAAGTATGGCTAAAGACCAAGTAGCTGAGGTCTATCACTTGCTCATAAAGTACGTTTAAAAGGTCATTATAGTGGAATATTACTCAGCCACAAAAAAGAATGAAATAATGCCATTTGCAGCAACATGGATGGACCTAGAGATTATCATACTAAGTGAAGTAAGTCAGACAGAGAAAAACAAATATTGTATGATATTACTTATATGTGGAATCTAAAAAAATGATACAAATGAACTTATTTATGAAACAGAAATAGACCCACAGACATAGAAAACAAATTTATGGTTACCAAAGGGGAAAGGATGGGGGAGGAATAAATTAGGAGTTTGGGATTAACAGATACACACTACTATATATAAAATAGATTAACAACAAGGACCTACTGTATAGCACAGGGATCTATATTCAATATCTTGTAATAACCTATAATAGAAAAAAATCTGAAAAAGAATATATATACATATATACATGTGTATATATATATTCCATATACATATACATTCCATATATATATTCCTAATCACTTTGATGTATACTAGGAACTAACATAACACTGTAAATCAACTATAAATAGATAAATAAGTAAAGGCAGGCGATTGTAGCAGATGGTGTCTGTGCCCTGGCCATCCCCCTCAGCCTTAACATTGTGAAACACAAGCACCCAAAGGCCTCAGGGCTTTCTCCAGTCCCAGAGCCAGCTCTGCCTGCAGGCAGAGGAGGGTGGAAATTCCAGAGAATTAAGCAACTCAGCCCCACCCCAGTGGCCCCCAGCTGGAGACTGAGAAAGTATTCTGTTCCACACTGGCTCCCAGTGGGATTGAGCTCTGCAACCACAGTGATGATTAGCTTGATGCTCCACCCCACCTAGGCTGCTTTCCTGCCCTGTCTCACTCTTCCCCTCTCCCACCTGTGTAGGAGCTTCCAAATAATGACTTGCTTTGCATCTTGTCTTCATTTTCTCCTCACCCTCACAGATTACTTATTAATTACTTATTAATAACAAAAGAAATCTGGCAGACCCCACCCTAAGTGAACAAATTTAGCATCGCCAATAATGGGAGAAACTGATTCAGTTGGAAGTACCCCACATCACTTATGAAATATTCTCGACAAAAATCTTCAAGCTCAATTCAATCATAAGAAACAATCATGCTATTACAGGTTGAATTGTGTTTTCCTCAAAATTCATATGTTGAGGTCCTAACCCCCAATACCTCACAATGTGACCTTATTTGGAAATAGGGTCTTTGCAGATATAATTAGTTAGATCAAAATAAGGTCATACCAGAGTAGGGTGGACCCTAAATCCAACAAGTGGTGTCCTTATAAGAATACCATGTGAAGACACAAAGGCAGAGATTGGAGTTATGTTATCCAAGGCCAAGGAACACCAAGAGCCACCAGAAGCTGGAAGAAGCAAGAAAGGATTCTCCCCAAGAGCCTTTGGAGGGAGTGTGGCCCTGTCAACTCCTTGATATTGGACTTCTAGCCTCTAGAACTGTGAATCAACAAATTCCTGTTGTTTCAAGCCACCTGGTTTGTGGTACTTTATTACAGTAGCCCTAGTAAACTGTTAACACACAAATTCAGATTGTGGGATATTCTACAAGACAACTAGTTTGATTCTTTAAACATATCCATGTCATAAACAGCACCAACACAAAAAATAGGTGGGGATTGTTCTAGGTTGAAGGAGACTAAGGAGACATGATAATTAAATGTAGTGTGTGACTCTTGATTAGATCTTGGCTATTAAAGGGACAACTGGGGAGATCTAAATATGGATAGATGAGATTACTATGCCAATATGTACACTTCTTGGGTTTGCTAATGCTGCTGTGGTTATACAGGAGATTTCCTCATTCTTAGGAATATGTGTCATGATGTCTACAACTTATTTTCAAATGGTTCCAAGAAAACTATTTAAAAAAAAATGTCCCCACATACAGACTGATCAAGCAAATGTGGCTAAACAACTGGTGATTCTAGATGAAAGGTAAATAAATGCACTACTCTTTCAACTTTTCTTTAGTTTTGTAAATTTTCAAGATAATAAGTTGAAGGAACTAGTATATTTTTTGTGGATGGTGGTTTATGGCAACCACCATAAACCTTCACAGATATGATGCTTACACTTATTTTGTAACAAATTAACTAGTTGTGAAAAACTGGCTGACTTTTGTTCAAACCACATCTTGTTTAAGTGGGTGGCTATATGGGATATAAGAATGCATCCCTGGGACTTCCCTGGTGGTCCAGTGGTTGGGACTCCATGCTTCCACTGCAGGGGGCATGGGTTCGATCCCTGGTCAGGGAACTAAGATCCTGCATGATGCATGGCTAAAAAAAAAAAAAAAAGAAGAATGCATCCCCTTTGAGAAACCAGAAGGAAACTGAGCAGATCATCTAAAACTTATACCCCTTTGGGAAGTGTGCACCATTTCCTGCTCATATATGCCATACTGCCTCTTAGGCAATCTAGACTCTAGATGTGTCATTGGGCAGACATCCCATAAAACCGACACACACCCATACACACACATGCAAGCACCACATCTAACAAGTAATTTTCTGAGTTTCAACTAACTTGTATTTCAGCCCTGAAAGACTAGTATCTCAGTTTTAGATTTCAACATTCTTTTTGAGGTTATTATAAAATGCTGTAACCTTAACTCATGGAATAAACCTTTTAAAATGTGTTTTTCTCATTCAATTATTTAGATTCAACATTTACGTGACAGTGTTGAGAACTCTGAATATGTTTCCATCATATTCAAAATATTTCTACTCTCTGGACACCTCAGGGTAATTTCTGACATTATGACAAATATAAAAACCTGAATGGCTGAATTTGTGAGTACAAAGTAGTTATATTATGGCATTATAAAGAATATCTGAAAAGGATCCTTTCAGTCATATATTAGAGTTCATTTCTAGAACATGGAATTTCATTTTTACACTGGGGAATCTCAGGAATAGTTGCTCTATATGGTTCCAGGCTTTGCTTCAAGCACAATAAGAAACAACGCCTCTGGCATAACCATAAGAATACAAGAGTGAAGATGTACTGGTCTGGTCATAATTGTTAGCTGTAATGTCTGTAATTTGGCCATATATATTTTAAGTAATTTATTGAAACATAATATTTTTATATTTAGTATCTAATATGAATAGAATATAAATTTCAATCGGTCAAAAAATTATCAAAGAGAGTGAGTCAGGCACAGACTCTGTCTTCCTAGTCACTGTTGACTGTTTCCACTTTTGGAAACTCCTCCTCCACTGGCTTCCATGATACACATTCTCTTTGTTTTCTTCTGGCCTCTCTGTTTACTCAAGTTTATTCTTCCTTTGATGGTTCCTCTTCCTCCAATCACTGCTTAAATATTATCTTTCCCTGGAGACTTTATCTGGTTCTCTCTTCATTCTACACATTCTCTCTAAGGATCCTACACATGGTTCCACCTACCACTGACGACTCCCAAATATTTCCTTTGAGCCAATATTGCTCTTCAGAACTTCAAACTCAAGTATGTTTCTTCCTGCTGGACATCTCTGCTTATATGACCCATAGGTACTCAAGCACAGCACGTCCAAAACTCATATTACCTGTGCCCCAACTACGTTCCTCCTTCTGCATCCCTGTGCTCAGCAAGTGATATCTTTCTCCCACACAAAACTTTGGGATTATCTGAGACTTTTCTCTCTTCCTTGCCCAAAAATTAATTGTTCATTGTGTCTATTGAAACTACAGCGTAAACATCTTTTAAATCTGTCTCTTATTTTCCATCTTCACTTTCAATGACTTGATGACTCAATATTTCTGTAATATTCCAAAATCATCTCCCTTTTTTGTGACTATTTGTGAATCTACTCCTTACATTATTGTCAGAAGGACTTTCTTAATATGCAAATAATATCATGTCCCCTCACTGCTCAGAGTCCTTTAATAATACCTCCCCTTTATTCTCAGGGAACATCCAAACTCCTTAGAATCCCCTACACAGCTCTTTCTGATCTTGATTTTTGCCCATTCATACCTGTTATGTCACGATAATGAACTGCATTTAATTTCCAAATCTTGCTCTGCTGTCTCACACCTCTTTGCCCCTGCATACACTGCTTTCTTTCTCTGCAATGACTTTCTTCCATTTGCTTTCCTAGCTGACTCCTACTGTCCTTGAAAGAGTGAGCTGAAGCATCAGCTCATCTGGGAAGACTGTCCCAGTCTGATTAGGTACTTCTCTATGTGTTGACATGCTATTCTGTTTATACGTCTATCATGCAATATAATATAGTGATATTATTTTATCTTCTTGTCTGTGTCCTTCACTGGATCATGAAACTCCTAAAGTCAGAGTCTGTCTTTTTTATTTTTTAATAAATTTATTTATTTATTTGTGGCTGCGTTGGGTCTTTGTTGCTGCGTGTGGGCTTTCTTTAGTTGCGGCGAGCAGGGGCTACTCTTTGTTGTGGTGCGCGTCTTCTCATTGCGGTGGCATCTCTTGTTGCGGAGCACGGGCTCTAGGCTTGTGGGCTTCAGAAGTTGTGGCACAAGGGCTCAGTAGTTGTGGTGCACAGGCTTAGTTGCTCTGCAGCATGTGGGATCTTCCCGGACCAGGGCTGGAACCTGTGTTCCCTGCACTGGCAGGTGGACTCCTAACCACTGCACCACAAGGGAAGCCCCCAGACTCTGTCTTTTTAATCTCTGTATCTGCATGGCCTGGCATATAACATCTGCAAACAAACATTTATTAAATGGAAATCTATGTTAAAAACTTGCGTCAAAGAAGAATTTCAGTGCACTGAGTGATTCAAGTGTTACAGTTAATACTGAAGTTGAACATTGGTGGTGAGATCCACAATCAAACACTAGTTTTTCTCAGTGTCAAGTGACCAGAGATTTGTTGCCATAGAAAGGAAAAAGTAAGTTTTAAAATGGTCTACTGGAATTTGCTATAATGGTTGTAAATTCTCTAATGACATTACAGTAGAACCACTGATAACAAGATATTATTCTGTTTTTCTAAGTTCTCAATATACTTTTACTTATATGAGAAATCTAACTATTTTTCAACACTCTGGATGTCACTTAAGCTTTCTACTTTGCATTCAGTTGAACTGCAGCTAGCTGGAGATTTAAAGAGGAAACACTCTTTCATCATTTATATAACAAGTGCTGCAGGTTCTACAATCTTTATGAGATTCATGTGAACCACTGATTTGTGGCAACATCAGTTGACGTTTTATAGATCATCAGAATCTTCCTCAAGGCAGAAATTTACAGTCTGGTTCTAATAGCCAATAGTCACAGAAGTATTCATGTACCTGCTAACATTTATATTCTTAAGCCTCACTGTACAATTTCATTGTACTGTATTGTCTTTGACAGTACTTCTTTCACCTATTTTCAATCATTCTTGGTTATGAAGCTATAAAATTAAGAAAACATGAGTATTAGAATCTTCTTTTAACTTCTTCCTTGACTGTGTTTTTTCAACAGAGAAATGAAATGATTCAGTTAATATGGAGACTTTCTTAAACCCTCCATTTTTTTTTATTCTCAGTCTGCTTCTTTCCAAGGAAAAGAGATACTTTGTTCTTCAGTATGGAGGAAAAAGAATCTTTACTCCTCTGGAATTCCATATTAGGAGCTAGAATCCTATTGAGAGTATAGTCTATAGCATTTCCTTTTGTTTAAGAAATATGGAGGAGGGACTTCCCTGGAGGTCCAGGTCGTTTGAACGTGGCACTTTCACTGCCGAGCGCCCGGTTTCAATCCCTGGTTGGGGAACTAAGATCCCACAAGCTGCGCAGCGTGGCCAAAAACAAACAAACAAAATAAACAGGAGTTTTTTTGTTTTGTGTTTTTTTTTAATATGGGGGAAAGTTAGACAGGAATCCCCAGTATCCGAAGGTCAGGAGATACGATGATGCGGTAATGTGCAATCACAGTTCAGCACCACGGACAGTGGTACAGCACTCCACTGCCCCCTCTCTGATTTTTAAAAATATTCTGCCTACATGTAATTACCCAAAATGAGTTGCACTAAATGTTCCTTTGGGATGGCAGAAGAAAAATATTAGAATTTCCATTTATAATTATTTTTATCTAAAAAAGTTTAAAGTTAAGCTTAATTAATATTAAGTATATGTAGAGATAGGAGTACACATGTATAATTTATAAATAAATACACATATATATATATATATACTATATATATATATATATATTAGGGATGCCAGCTCAAAATACTTTTACTGATATGTACACAGTCAAATGAGTTTTGAGATTACTACTAGAGATGATGGGGCACCACTGAAAATTTTGGCCAGGGAAATGACATGATGAAAGGAGAATCTGGGGAAAAACAATCTAAAAGCAGTATAGGGGTTAGATTGGAAAGAGTATATGTTGAAGTTAGAAAGACTACTTAGGAGGCTATTGCAAGTATCTAAATATCAACTAGGGTGGTGACAAGGGGGAAGCAGAAAGCCATACTTGCAAGAGATGTTGTAAAAGAAGAATCTTAAATATTAGGAATGATAAAATATCAAAGAATAAGTGGAAATTTTGAGTTAGGCTGGCTGGGAAGAAATAAGGGGAATCAGTTATGAGAGGTGAACCACACTGTAATTGCCACTGACAAAAAGGCCCACATAAATAATGCAGAATCTACAGTATTATCGTCTTGAACAGGAGAGTTAAGATCCTGAAAAAGCCCATAGTAGGAGATACATAGTTGAATAACTTAAAACCTTATAGGAGAAAAACAGAATTGTGGGGCAAGGATTGTACCCAAACTTGTGAAAGCTGTATGAATTTTTATGTTCAGAAAAATAAAATAATAAATACTGAGACCCCTCTGAGTAGTTTTGTATCCACAAAATAAGTACTAAATATTAGATAAGAAACAGCAATCAATTAAGGAAATAGCAATTAAATGTACATATATACGTAACTGGTAATAATAATTACTATAAGTTATTTTCATTTGCCAGCTATAATATACTGGGAACTTTTCAGGTACTTCCTCTCCCATTTTCAAGATGTGCCTTGAAATTTGTTTTTATTTTTTGTTGGACAAATGCATAATAAAAAATTTCTTTGTTGCTGTTGAGTCTTATCCTCCAAATTTCTTTCTGATTTTTGACTCAGATATATTGCTTTCTGTTTCTTGGACCCCACTGTGACTCCAAAGATACAAAGTAATTGGGATGTTTAAGGTATAAAATCTTTGGGTAACATTCAAATCACCTTAACCTTGGCTCTGCCCATGATAAAGTAGGGCTAAACTACCCGACACCAGTGCACCTTAAACTTCTCCCACAGAACCTCTGCTAGCCTTTGTGCAACTAGAAAAAGTCCTCCCTTTGTGTAGATGCAGCCCTGAAAATCACTGTGTACATTTCAGTCTCCCTTCTCACCATTGGCCAGACACCAATGTACAGTGCACAATTTCTGTTGTTTTAAGCCACTTGGTCTGTGATATTCTGTTACAGCAGCCCTAGAAAACGAATTCATGCACCATCACCTCTCTCTCATCTCACACCTATGGCCAGTTCACCAGAAGAAAATATGGGCTGGTTCAAAGATGAGTCAACAGGCTGTGTTGAAGTGAGCTAAAGCAGACAGCTGCTGCCCTGTAGATCCACTCAGAGATGCCCTTGAAAGGCAGCGATTACACTGGGCAAAGCAATGGGCACTGTACCTAGTGATCCCTCTGTATCGAGACAGAAGTTGTCGAAGGTAAGTATATATGCGGACTCTTGGGCAGTGGTGAATAATTTTGGCACGTTTGTTATGGGCATCAGAGGGGTAGGTTTGGAAGGGGACAAGGAGGTCTAGGGAAGAAACATATGGATGAACCTACGGAAGTGGACACAAAGTGTGAGGCTCTTTCCATTGCGCGGTAATGCCTATCAGAGAGCTTCTGCCACATACAGGGCATTAAACAGCCAGACAGATGGTATGGCTCATCCAGCTGATGTTAGCCAGCCTCTATCCTTGCCACCCCAGTGCCTGCAAAAGTGCTCATGAACAAAACAGCCAGGTGGCACAGATGGAGACTGTTATGGAATTTGCTCTAGCTGTTCCCTCTTCCTGGAACAGTCTTTTGCAGATTTCTCTGCCCTTCAAGTCCTGGACAAATCTTCCCTTCTCAGTGAGACACACCTGCAGAGGCAGAGTGATGTGTGAGGCTAGCGAAGGTTCAGTCGCCGGACACATCACTCACACAAGCCTCCGTGAGGGCTGGGAGTTGCTGGTAGTCGACTGTGAAGAACAGGACACGGGTTTACAGTTAGGAAATATTTCTATGTAAACACTTCTGATAAATGGTTTAATCAGAAGATAGGGACCTATAACTCTGATGTGACTAATTTCTTATAATCTTTTCTCATTCCACAAATGTTCACTTTGGGGACTAAGTTTTTAATTCCCAATTTTGCATTTATTTCTTAAGGAGGAAGCCCCCCAAACTTTACAAGCTTTGGGTACCACAAAGCCCGGCTGTCCCTGCCTCTTCCATCCACTCTGTTTTACTGCTCTACTGCCCATTCCCGCATGGTGACCTCATTTACTCTGCTTTAAGTTTTCTCTTCTTTTTCCCATAGCCCTCATCACCTTTAAACATACTATTCAATTTACTGCTTGTTGCTTATTGTTTGAGCCCCCTCATTAAAATGTAAGCTCCAAGGAGGCAGGGGTCTTGGCGTTATTCCTGGACTCCATGTCTTAATGCAGTGCTTTACACATAGCAGATACTCAACAAATATTAGTGGAGGAGAAGACAGAAGGGAGGGAGAGAGAAATGGAGGAAGGGAGCACGGAGGGAGAAAGGCAGAAAGGAAGGAGTGAAGGGAGGAAGCAAAGGCAGAAGGTGGAAACCATTAAGAGTCATAGCGACAGTAACGGCAAGAACTGAGGTAGGATTGAGACGGCACGCGACGACAACAGAGCCCTGACCAGCCGAGAGGATAGACCACAAGCTCATCAGCCACAGGTGTCAACAGTGACTGCCAGCAGTGCGCAGGCAGCAGGCGATGGGGACTTCAACCCCCAAACCAGCAAAGGCTCAGAGGACAGCACAGGACCTGAACTTGAGGACCTGAGGCCTCCTCTCCTGACCACCAAGAGGACACTGAAGCTTGTCTCTACACCCAACATCTGGAGGAGGAAAAAGCAAGGGGGAAAAACTCTGAACACCTGGGCATTTACCTGGAGGAGTGTATTTGAACTGGAAGAGAAAGCATTAATTGGCAAGTCCTTCGTCCTCTCCCACAAGCCTACTATACACGTAGACTGGAAGTTTGAAACAAGATTATAACAATTATAGGAATAAACCATGTGTTCTTGGCATGTCTGAGTCATAGTATATAGCCTTTTAAAGACTAGGAAAAACTAGTGACAGAAGTACACAGAATAACTGGTAGCGTTTCGATACGCTTTATTCTAAAAGAGTGTCCACAAAAAGGAGAGTATCCATCAATATTTTGGTCAGTTTTATAAGAAAAGTCTTTCTTAGTATTTTTCCTTGCATGTGTACTTACTTTTGACTAATGACAGCATATACCCAAATAAGAGACACCTGGTGGTTTTTATTGTGTCTGTGCTACTTTGAGAAAATCTTGTTTTAGATGAGTTACTATATCATTTACAGCATTTTTGTCACGCAAGCTTCTGGCATGTAGCTTCTACTATATTAAAACTTAGATTAAATTAATTGGGTCTTAAATAATTTGTAAAACAAATTAATGGAACGAATAGTACCTCTAATACACCTTTTATTTACAGTCACATTTGTATTCCAGTCACAAGGGATACATACTATGTACACAGACACACACACAGAGTCTTAGCCTTCGATGTGGAAAATCCTCCTCTTTGGCAAAAGAATACATTTATCTGGAATTTAAAGAAGCTAAAAATAAAAAAATATTTGTTTTTCTGGAATAAATAAAAACCAACATTGCCTTATGCATTCCCTTCCGGACATGGCAGGAAGCCTTTTCAGTCGGACAAGGGCTAATTGATCAATAGAAAATGCCAGTGAAGCTCACTGTATTGGGATTCTATCCATCTGTAATTTCCATTCCCAGAACCAAACATTTTCATCTGTTCCCATGTCTTCCAAAAGATTAGGACCCTTGGTGGTAAATGGAAACGTCTACAGATTGTCATCTCATTTTTGAGAACCATTCAGAGAGAAAGAGGCATACTACAAGCTTGGGACCAGAAGAGACTGAATTCATAAAAAAAGGCACAAGCCAAACTGTTTATCTCTGGTACATGAAAAATTATCACCGTTGTTAAAGCCATATGTTCTAGGTAAGAGGACAGGTTTTGTATACACTGTGACATTTGTTCTGAGGAATGTTAATGTACTTAATGCTAGCATGTGCTTAGCATCAATTTGTAAATTTGAAAAGTAACCCAGAGTTCAAAAAATGAAGAAGGAAGATAAGAAACTTTACTTGAGATATTTCTTAATTATCATTATGTCTGCATGTTAAAGCATGAGTGAAGACCCTTGACATTTGTCATCATTTCATTGCTTTAGGTATGCAGATTCAACCTTTAAAAGTTTGTTCATTCCCTAAAAAAAAGCAATTTTTTAAAGCTGCTGTAAGGTGAAATTACTAGAGGCTTTGGTCAACGAAAGTGACAGTGATTTGCACTTTTCAGCTGAAACCCTGCTCAGTTCCCCAGTCCAAGGTTTGAAAACACACACACACACACACACACACACACACACACACACACACACACACACACTATTTTATTGGTGGATAGCATATACAGCATACATGAAGTATAGTGATGTGCACTATATAGAAAAGGGCACAAATCATAAGTGTTTGGCTTGATGAACTATAACCAAGTGAATAACCGCATGTGACTTCCATCCACGTTAATAAAAGATTACCAGTTCTCAAGACCCCCCTTACCTTGCCACACTCAATCACCACTTCTTCCCTCTGCCCCACAGGTAGCAACCACACTGACTTCTAACACTGTAGATTTGTTTTGCTTCCTTTTGAACTTTATATAAATGGACTCTATGTGTTCTCATATAACAAAGTCATAAGTAGACTTACAATATATATTCTTTTGTGTTTGGCTTCTCTCACTAAGCAATATGTCTGTGAGATTCCTCCATGCTGTTATGTAGAACAGCGGTTTGTTCATTTTCATCATCAATAGCATTCCATCACAGGAGTATACCACAATTTATTTATCCATGCTAATGTTAATTGGAGATTTGGTTGTTTCTAGTTTTGGCTGACTAATGCTGTAAGAACACTATTGTTAATGTCTTTTAAACACATGAGTATGCATTCTGTTGGGTCTCTAGCTCATAGTGAAATTGTTTGGGCATAGGGTATATACAAGTATATACTTAACTTCAGTAGATGATGCCAGTCTTCCAAAGGGGTTGTACCACTACGCTACCACAAGACATGCCTTGCCATCCTGTAATAGTGTCAGCCTTTTTAACTTTGGCCGTTTTGGTGAATTGTAATTGTAACCCACTGTGGTTTTAATTTGTATTTCCCTGAAAAATAATGAGGTTGAGTGCCTTTTTATATTGGCCCTTTAATATCCCCTTTTATGAATGTCGTGATCAAAACTCTTGTCCACTTTTCTGATGCATTGTCTATTTTTCTTATTGATTTGCAGAAGTCCTGTGTAAATTCTGGAAACAATTCCTTAGTTACATGTATTGCATATATATTCTATATATTTGTTGCTTTTAAACTCTCTTAATAAAATACTTTGATGAACAGAATTTCTTATTATTAGTTGCCTGGTTTATCAATCTTATGACTTCCTGCTAAGGTTTTAAAATCTTAGAATGGATCCTGACTTTTATCAGATTCTTTTATGCATCTATTGATGGACTTTATAAATTTTCTTTTACTCCTTTTAATGAATTATAATGTTTCCCCAATACCTATTTTGAAAAATTTCAAACTTACAAAATAATTGAAAAACAGCTCAATGAATACCTATATATCTTTTACTTTGTTTCACCAGTTAATAACATTTTTCCACATAGGTTCATTCTATCTATCTATCTATCTATTATCTATCTTCTGTCCATCTACCTATCTCTCTACCTACCTAACTATATTTATCTTTGAAAGTATATTGCAGGCAATGATTGCTTGGATACGACACTAAATGCCCAGTCAACAAAATAGGAAATACTTATACTACATCAAAATTTAAAACTTTTTGTGCATCATGGGGCACTATCAACAGAGTGAAAAGACAACCCTTGCAATTGGAGAAAATATTTGCAAATCAATATCTGATAAGTGGTTAATAGCTAGAATATATAAAGAATTCCTACAACTCAACAACAACCCAAAAAATTTTTTTAATGGGCAAAGGACTTAGGTAAACATTTCTCCAAAAATAAACAAATGAACAATAAGCATATAAAAAGATTCTCAACATCACTCATCACTGAGGAAATGCAAATGAAAACCACGAAATACCACATTAGGATGGCTACTATTTAAAAGAGAAAAAAGAAAGTGAATAACAAGTGTTGGTGAGGATGTGGAGATATCGTGCACTGTTGGTGGGAATGTAGAATGGTTCAGCTACTATGGAAAACAGTATGGCAGTTCTTCCAAAACTAGAAATAGAATTACCATATGTTCCTGTAGCTCTACTTCTGGGTATATACCCAAAAGAATCGAAAGTAAGGATTCAAACAGATATTCGTACACCCATGTTTATAGCAGCATGATTCACAATAGCCGAAAGATGGAAGCACCCCAAGGGTCCAACTGATGAATGGATAAACAAAATGTGGTCTATACATATAATGAAACTGTATTCAGTCTTAAAAGGAAGGAAATTCCCACATATGCTACCACACAGATGAACCTTGAAGACATTAAGTGAAATAAGCCAGTTACAAAAGGACATAAACCACATTATTCATTGTGTAATGGGCACAGAGTTTCAATTTTGCAAGACGAAAAATGTTCTGGGGGTGGAATGTTGTGATGGCTGCACAACAACGTGAATGTGCTCAATGCCACTGAACTGTACACGTAGGAATGGTTTAAATGGTAATTTCGTGTTATGCATATTTTATCACAGGTCAAAAAATAAATTTATAAAAAACTATATTGCAAGAGTTCCACTTTCAGAATGGCAATGTGAAGAGCCCTACAGACCCACTTCTTAGTGAAATAAGCCTAACTGGTGAAAATTATAAAAATGTAAAGTCTTTAAAAATTGTCCTAAAGGCATACAGCAAGTGAAGAAAAATTTATTGAGGAAAATCTACCAAAATTCAGCAAGGATAGCAAGAGTCTATGCCATGTGAACCACAACTCTCTCCTTATGTCCTCACTTCCAGCTCAGCATGAGGAAATCTCAGTCCAGGTGAGGGCAGCCAAAACACAGAATGAGAAATGAACAGAGCCACAGAGAAATGTGGAACACTACCAAGTGTTCCAGTATACACATAATGGGAGTACCAGAAGAAGGACAGAGACAGGAAAGAGCAGGAAAATGTTCAAAGAAATAATGGCTGAAAAGTTTCCAAATTTAATGAAAAACAGGAATCTGCTCATTCAAAACTCTCAACTCCATGTAGGATAAATGCAAAGAGATCCATACACAGGCACAGTATAGTAAAAATGTTGAAAGGGAAGACAAAGAGAATATCTTCAAAGCAGCAACTGAAAAACAGCTTATCACAAGGAAATCTCAATAAGATTAACAGCTACTTCTCATCAGAAACGACGGAGGTCAGAAGGCAGTGGGATAACACAACCAAAGTGCTCAAAAAACCCTCAACAAACCCAAACACCCTGTCAAACAACAATCTTATACACAGCAAAACTAGCTTTCAAACACGGAGGTAAAGTAATATCACTGCTAGGTAAACAAAAACTGAGAGACTTCATTGCTAGTAGATCCACCCTACAAGAAAAACTAAAGAAAGTTCTTCAGTCTGAAAGTAAGTGATCCCAGGCAGTAATTCTAATCTCCATGAAAAAACAAAAAGCACAAGCAAAGTTCATTATATAATTATGAAAGATACTGTAAAAGCATTTTTTCTTCTTTCTTCTCTTTTTTAAAAAATAATTTTAAAAACAATTTTATAAAATAATATGTATATAATTATATTGTTGGGCCAAAAACATATATAAATGTTGTATATTTCCCAATAACAACACAAAGGGGGTGAGTATGAGCAATGCTATATCGAAGTAAGGAAATGACACCAGATGGTAAATCAGATCCACAAAAACAAATTGAGAGAACCAGAAATGGTAAATTGGAAGATTAATATAACAAATGCTATAAATACATACTTGGTCTTCTTTCTTCTCTCAGCTTCTTTAAAATACATAAAATTATATAAATTAATAACTGGAACAATGTATTGTTGGGTTTGTGATATTTATGGATGTAACACATATAACAATAATTGCACAAAGAGGGGGAAATATGGCATTTCACGATGATATGTCTTGAAATGTGTGTGTGTGTAACATCTGACCTTTCACAGTTTTAGAGTCAACATTCCATAGCACCTTCCATACACAGATATAAGATGTAGTGTAGAGACTTTCTCAAAAGACTATGTGAGCTAGGGATTGCCTTTCCAGCCCACCTAATTTGGTGTGCCCAAGCTCTTGCTAAAGAAATGTGATCAGAAATGCTGAGTACGGTTTTCTTCTCACTTACCTAACAGACAGTCTCTAACCCTGGACTTGGCATTCCATCATTCTCTTCAGCTAAGATGGCAGAGTCCACGCTGACCTTGGAAGTCATATATTGAAGATGGTAGAGCCACTGTCAGCCAGAGTTCCTGAATGACACACATGTAGCGGAGAGTCACCTGCCAACCCAGAACACATGCCCTGTGACTTGAATGAAAAATAAACTGCTATCTTGTGTGAGTCACCACGTTCCTTTGTGCTCTTTGCTATAGCAGGTGATAGTTTCCTAGCTAATACAGTAGCCTTTAGAATCATAAAGGAGTGGAGGCAGCTCTTCCGCCTTCTGCTGACATTCTCTCAGCCTGTGTGTAGTTCAAGGAGGTAAATTCCTCACCTAAAGCTATGACTCCCAGTGTTCACTAATAAGCAGCAAAATTCACCTCTGAAGCCAGGAGGATTTGAAGCAGCTACTTAACAAGGAAAAGGACCTGGCTGGCTGGCATGCTTTCAATATTCTCTGTTAGCGTCACATACACCTACCAAGGAAGAATACATTCCTCATGTCTGCAGCCTTATTAGCTGTTCTCCCACAGAACCAAGAGCTGGGAACTGTCACTCTCACTGTGACAACAAAGCTAAAGTTAATTTTTCCAGGCAAATCTACTTTGTTAAGTAAATATTGATCCTAGTTCTCAGTATTTCTTCTTCTTTTTTTTTTTTAAGGGAAATGACCAGAAGGTATGACTGGAAATGATTATTATTTTATTTATTTTTGCTGTGTTGGGTCTTCGTTTCTGTGCGAGGGCTTTCTCTAGTTGCGGCGAGCGGGGGCCACCCTTCATCGCAGTGTGCAGGCCTCTCAGTATTGCGGCCTCTCTTGTTGCGGAGCACAGGCTCCAGACGCGCAGGCTCAGTAGTTGTGGCTCACGGGCCTAGTCGCTCCGCAGCATGTGGGATCCTCCCAGACCAGGGCTCGAACCCGTGTCTCCCGCACTAGCAGGCAGACTCTCAACCACTGCGCCACCATGGAAGCCCAGTATTTCTTCTTTTACTGTTCTATTTAATTCTGTATATCCATGGGCAGACTTGCACAAAGCTGGCTGAGCTAATTCCTATGGCATCTGGACACTTGGCAAGTTTCCTTTGACAAGAGGTCCTAATGTTCCCTTTTCTATCATAAAAAACTGAAGGAACCTCCTGTTTTCCCACTAGCATTTGGCATATGCCTAAAGGCATTTTGAAACCATCTAGTATTTTCACGAAGGACTATTTTTAAAATATGTGAACATAGACAAAAAGCAGGGCTGTTTTCAAACATGTATTCTTATTACTAGAAGGTTCCCAGGATTGCTAAAATTACATTTCAGTCCTAAAATCCTTTTTATTTGTTTATGGACAAAAAAGGCTTAGATAGTCAGAATCCAATATGAAGCCCCATGCAACCATATTTCCTAATATTAATATTCTGTGGAAAAAGGGTGACATTAGAGAGGGATTAGTTCCTGCTAGATTCACATTTTTACATAACGAATGCCTGATTGTATAGTTTCACAGCAGAGCTTTACGGCTACGAATCAAAAACACAGCAAAGATTCATCTTGCCTCCTCTTCCTGTGTGCCTTAAACAGGAACCTTGAATCACGATTTCATTATCACAGACAGTAGAATTCCATCAAATATCTGTAGCACCAAGTGCGTCAAAATTATGAAGGTAAAACCAAATTCTCAGTTTGCCAGTTTCAGGCAATAATTGACAAATACAGTTCCTCAAGTTCTGAAAACATAAGTATTCAGTGCCTTAGGGTCTTTTCTAATGCTCATGTGTGAAGAAGGTGCGTTTTGCTTTTTAGGCTAAATTTTAGACTGAAACTCATAAATAATGGGGACTGTCAGTGAAGGCCAAATTGTCATCTTTTCTTTCATCTAAACAAAAAGCCCTGGGAATGGGCCTCAGACGAAAAATCCTCAAAGACGTGTAGAGAAGCCCAAGAATATGTATCTGTGCATCCCTATAAATATAGTTAAATCTACCTACAGCTATTGCATAAGCTGTACATTATATCACACTGGAGACTTTTTAAGAGGTGATTTTTCACATGCATATAAGTTTAAAACAAGACATTTTCTGTATTCAGTAAGTTACTAGCCTCTGAGACCCATAAGAGAAATTCTGAATTGACAATTTTCCTCCAGAAGAGGTATGAAAGAAGAACCCTGGCAAGCAATAACTTAATAATTTTCTCTTCTGTGTAACATTCAATAAATCCAGTTATTTTCTTTAACCAAGATCTATAAGTACAATAAAAGTAAATGATACTGCATCCACTGGACATATCTTACATATATCCTGACTAAAGACAAAACTCAATCTAGTTTCCACAATAAATGAAGAATAATTGGAAAAGTCATGCACCTTAAATCTTTGTTGGTTTTTATTTTAGGGCTTAAAGGAAAATTTGTATAAGAAACAATTTTTATAAAGTCTATCAACACTAAAAATTTTCTTTTAAAACCTAGATGTGGCCTGAAATGTAATATGTGAAGTGCATGAACTGTAAAGATAGTTCCCTTTACTGGTAGTTAGTCACACCAGAAAGCCACTGTTAAATTAAAAATTAAGCCTGAGAAGAGAAAATTAAAAACAAAGTAAATATATAGCACTTATAGGCCAAAATACGACAGGCTAAAGCTGAATAATTTTGTAACTGGTGCTGCTTTGCTAATCATCAGAATCTTCAGTGTGATGTTCAGCCAGGATCCTCTCAGCCCAGAGGTCTTCATATAACAAGATATTAGAGTCGTTTTATAACCTAAGACCTTATGATGTTATGAAAAGATCTGACAAGAATGACGTAACCCTCACTCTGAAGGGAGAACTCTGTACCCTTACTATTAATCTGAGCATCAGTATGTACAACTATGAAGAAGGCTCAGTAAAGTCCTGTTATTCAACTCCTAGTTCCACCATACTGAAAACCCTAGAATGGGTTTTCTGTTTATTTGACCAAGCATCTACAAAAACATTACCACTGATGTACTTAATAGCAAAAGACTGAAGGCTTTCCCCCTTATCAGGAACCAGGCAAAGATGTCCTCTTTCACCATTTCTATTCAACATTCTTCTGGATGTCCTAACTAGTGCAATAAGAGAAGAATTTTTAAAAAAACAAAAAACACATACAGATTGGAAGGGGAAAGTAACATGATCACATACTAAGAAATTTACAAAAAAGCTACTGCAATTTAATTAATTGAACAAGGTCATGGGGCAGGGCAACACATCAAAAGCAGTTATAATTCTACACTACAGTAAATAATGGAAATGAAATTTTAAAACAATACTGCTTATAATAGCATAAAAACATGAAATACTTAGGGATAAATTTAATAAGATATATACAAGACATCTTACACACATTAAAAATCTATAAAACAAGATTGAGAAAAATTAGAGACCTTAATAAATAAAGCTATATACGTTGCTCAAGAATTGGATACTATTAAGGTATTTATTCTTCCCAAATTGATCTTCGATTAAACACAGTATCAATAAAAATCTCAGCAGACTGTTCTTTATAGAAGTTGATAAGCTGATTCTAAAATGTATATGGTGGGGGGCTTCCCTGGTGGCGCAGTGGTTGAGAATCCGCCTGCTGATACAGGGGACATGGGTTCGTGCCCCGGTCCGGGAGGATCCCACATGCCACGGAGCGGCTGGGCCCGTGAGCCATGGCCGCTGAGCCTGCGCGTCTGGAGCCTGTGCTCCGCAACGCGAGAGGCCACAGCAGTGAGAGGCCCGCAAAGCACAAAAAAAAAAAAAAAAAAAAAAAAAGGACAGGACAAGCCAACAAACATCATATTTTAAAAATCCTTAGAGGATTTTTTACCACACACACACAAAAAAGCTACAGTAATTAAGATAGTATGGTTTTAGTATAAAGATAAACATTAGATCAATGGTACAGATATAGAGTCCAAAAAGAGCCATATATATATATATACATATTATATATATACATATTATATATATACATATTTTATATATATATATATATAAAATCAACAGATTTTTGACAAATATGCCAAGGTAATTCATTGAGGGAAGAAAACAATCTTTTCAACAAATGGTGTTGGAACAGCTAATTATCTATATGGAAAACAATATAAAACTCAATCCTTCCCTCACAACACATAAAAATTAGCTCTAAATGAATCATAGACCTAATTGTAAAAGCTAAAATTATAAATTTTCCAGAAGAAAACATAGGAGACAAACTTTATAATCTGGGGGTAGGCAGAGCTTTTGTAGCCAGGACACAAAATGCACTAAACAGAAAAGAAAAGTTGACAAATTGGACTTTATGAAAACTTTAAAATTCTATTCTTCAAAAGACACAGCTAAGAAGATGACTACAGACTGGGGGAAAATATTTTTGATATATTTATATGACAGTGAGATTATACACAGAATATATAAAGAACTCCTACAATTGACAAGACTGACAAATAGTTAGCCGTAAGATTAATAAAAGAGAAACACAGAGGGGGAGACAACTAAACTAATCAAGAATTAATGTGTGGACATATTAAATGAGGCTGGAGACAGTAAACAAGATATAAACAAATTTGGGCCAATTAATTTGAAAACCTAGAGGAAATGGATACATCATCTTATGGGCTGAATTGCATTCATTTGCTGAAGTCCTAACACCCAATACTTTGGAATGTGACTGGATCTAAAGGTAGGATCTTTAAAGAAGTAAGTATAAATGGGATCTTTAGGATGGGCCCTAAACCAGTTGGACTGGTGTCCTTATAAGAAGAGGATATTAGGACACAGACAGACACAGAGGAAAGACCATGTGAAGACACAGGGAGAAGACAGCCATCTACGAGCTAAGGAGAGAGGTCTCAGAAAAAAACAACCCTGTCCACACCTTGATCTTGGGACTTCCAGCCTCCAGAACAGTGAGAAAATGAATTTCTGTTGTTAAAGCCACCTACTCGGTGGTACTTATTTATGGCAGTTCTAGCAAACTATAACACATCCCCAGAAAACATCTCAACCATTAATAAAACTAAATCTATAGTTTAAAAATCTTGTCACAAAGAAAACAGCAGCCTCAAATGACTACTTCTACTTCTACCAAATATTCAACTATTATATTCTATTCAGATAATTTCTCTTCCAGAGAATAGAAAAAGAGGTTGTAAAGCTAGCCTGACATAGATCTAAAGGTTTTAAACAAAATGTAGACAAACCAAATATAGTGATATATAAAAAATACAGTCCCTGATTATCTCATTGGGTTGATCCTAGGAATTCAAGGCCTATTAATGTAATTCACAATAATGTATCTTTAAATCAGAAAAACAAAATAACGGAGAAAAATCATTTGATAACATTCCATGTTCTTCATAATAAAAATCCAGCAAGCTGAGAATAGAAAAAACTTCCTTCACCTGATAAAACACATCCTCATCAAAAGAAAAAAACACCTGAGAAAATACCATATTCAATTATGAAATATTAAAAACACTCCCTTTAAGATCAGAAACTAACATGAACACCTGCCGTCACTCTTTCTCTTTAAGATTGTTTTGAAGGCCTAGCCATGAGGGAAGAAAAGCAGAAAAAACAGGAAAACATAGAAGGATTGGGCAGAAAGAAACAAAATTGTTATTATTTGCAAGATGATACAACTGTCTACATAGAAAACTCCAAATAACCTATAGATAAATTACCATAATTAATAACAGGATACAGCATGTTTGCTGGACAGTATCAATCTACAAAAGCCAATATATTTTAACACATTGGTAACAATCGGTTAAAATACCATTTACAATAGTAAGAAACATATAAAGTACCTAGGAAGAAATCTTACAGAGGATGTACAAGACTTCAGGGGCTACGTTTTGACAAGATCTTCAGGGGATTTGAACACACATTGAAGTTTGAGAAGAACTCTTTAGTACAGAGGTTTTTACCCTTAGCTATATGCAGTATAATAGAATCAAAACTATTGTATTATATTAGAATAATTCCCCATTCTAATGTGTAACCAGCGCTGGCATCAGTATGGTTCAAAAGCCCCTCAGGTGATGCTAACGTGTAATGAGGGCTATAAACCACTCCTCCAGGGGAAAACAGTAGGAGGTACTGGAGGAAGGACACATGGTGCTTCCCAGGCACTAGAAACGTTCTATTTTTTCCTTTGGGTGATAGATTGTTTGGAACACTGGTCTTTGTCATACATATACCTTTTATATTCTTTGTTGTATTTTAGATTTCAGTGTAACACAAATACCCCCTTACCAGTAGTGGCAGTGCAAAAGTTTCATTATTTAATCCTATCATGATCTCCCTAATGCTGTGACACAGTCATTTGCTGGTTTTCCTAATCATGGCAGAAATTTGAGACTGCTTGAAATCCTACCACTCGTCACACAAAGTTAAGCAACGTCAGAAACAAAACACAAACATCTGTGCCAACCATTTAGAACAAATGAACCCCTCGCAGAATCAGAGGACCCGGATGGCCCATTTCACAGGATCAGCCTTTTCTACCAGAAGCTTGGCCAAGATTTTAGCTAATAAGAAAGTATACTTTAAGTTGGTATTGTCTTTCTTGCAAATCAAAAATTCCCATCAACGGGTTTTCCCAATGGCCCTAGAAATTTTGGTCAGCCTTCAAGCACTGTTATACCAAGAACTATAATAAACAAATAGTTTGAACTTGGAAGTCTAGGCCCAATATTCAAATCACTTTTTCATGAAAACCTGAGAAATTGTATTTATCTCACAGTAGCCTTTGAGAGGAAAATAATCTATGACTCTGTACAGACATAAAATCTTATATTCTGCACTGAATTTTATTTCAACTGCAGGGAAATTGGTATCTTCGTACAGTCAATTACGGACACTCACTGGACCTGCCCAGCCTTTGGGAGGCCCCCAATGTCTTTCTCTTTCCAAGGGTGCTTTTCAGACCTCATAATGTTGAGAGAGGTGAAACCAGGGAAACTCACAAGTGCTAAGCAAATAGGCAAAACCAAAAACACCCAGTGGAGCTGCTGAAATGTTGCTGCAAATAGAAATCCTCCGTAACCAAACTTTCAGTAACCAGGAACAAAAGGTGAAGAATTATTACAGGTTTTTTGAAAATTACTGGATTCATTAAAGGAGGCAGATTAAAAAGGAGTCATCAGTGTTTAACAATAGCATAGTATCAAGGTAACTGTTACTTCACAGGATTACAAAGCTCTAAGTAATTTAGAGAACACTGAACTCAAAGGTCCTTAGGGAAGCTATGTGTCTGAGAGGCTAAAGGTCTTTTTCAATGTCACACATTATTTATGCCAGGATTAAGATTAGCACCCAGGTCTCCCAAATCTCCCTGTACCGCCACTACTCCAAGGTCTCAGGGAACTCTGCACTGGTGAACTGAATTCAGAACACATAGGAGTTCTTATGTGGCTGCAAGTCCCATGTCCCAAGTGGAGAATAGCCACCCTGGGTTAGTGACATCTACTTTGTTGCTGTCTTTGGCTTGACATTAAGGACTGCACGCTTGATCTCACTGAAATAATGTCTCATGGGAAACAATGCTCACTGGGTATCTCTCACCTGCTACCTGACTGTCCAGATACCTACTGTTTGGAGACTATAAATGGCAACCAATGCCACTGTGGAAACTATAACCTGTTTCAAACTATTTACTGTACAGAACCAATTTCATATAATTCCCAATAAAAAAGCCACATAGGTTTAAGGTACAAAAGACACGGGGAGGGGGGAGAAAAAGAGCATGGTAGTTCCTCAGAAAATTAAACATAGAATTGCCATGTGATCTAGCTTTCCACTTCTGGGTATACGAAAGAATTGAAAGCAGAGACTCAAACAGATATTTATACACCCATGTTCATAGCAGCATTATTCACAATAGCCAAAGGATGGAAACAATCCAGATGTCTGTCAACGGATGATTGGATAAACAAAATGTGGTCTATACATACAATGGAATGTCAGTCACTCTTAAAAAGGAATGCAATTCTGACACATGCTACAACATGGAAGAACCCGGCGGGCATTGTGCTAAGTGAAGTAAGTCAGACGCAAAAGGACACATGTCACATGATTCCACTTTTATGAGTTACCTAGATTAGTCAGATGTATAGAAATTGCAAGAGTAGAGTGGTTATCAGGGGCTGGGGGTTATGAGGTTATGGGAAGAATGGGGAGTTGGTATTTAATGGGTACAGAGTTTCAGCTGAAGAAAACAAAAAGTTCTGGAGACGGATGGTAGAGATGGTTGTACAAGAATAGGAATGTACTTGATGCCACTGAACTGTACACTTAAAAACGGTAAACTTTACGTTATGTATATTTTGCCACCGTAAAAAAGGGGGAGATTTCTACTTCAAATTTGGAGTTGGTGCAGAGGAAGACATTAGTGAAACAATACATTATTAGGAAGAACCCACTTCTAAAGAAACAGGATATTTCACTAAACCCTTAATTGTGTTTGCTACGTCTCAAAAGATCAGAAAGAACTGATGTTGAAATTTAAAGCATCCCTTCCACCACAGTGGTAGAATATTGCAAGGAAAGCACTGTTATCTTGATCTCTGTACCTGAACAAATCTTCTTCTCATGTTTGTTGTCACACTTTGATGTGTGCCCCCAGCCAGCAAGCTACCCTGTTTGGCTATGTAAACTCCCCGTCTTGCCCTCGACCTCGGGGGTGACCTGGTGCGTTAGTGACTCCCGGCTGAGGTAAATGATACGGCACGGTAATAACGGCAACTGTCAGATCTTCCCCTTTTATCTACCTCCATTCACTGTGAAGTGTCTCTCCCCCACTCCCTCCTACCAGGTATCAAAAAACGCAGATAAAGGGGAAGGGACCTATCTGACGCATTGTGTGCCCCCGTAAGATATCCAATAATTTATGGTCACTGGAGACATTTTCTTTTAAGTGTGCTAGTGAGTGACCTAAATGTAGAGTTTTCCTCCTAACCCTTTACAGAGTCTTCCTTTGTCCTGCATTTAAAAATCTTAAACAGTCCTTTCCCTTCCTCAAGACAAAGACAGAAGTTTGTGAAAACACGTCGTACCCCATCACAATGCAGAGAAGGCGCAGGCATTGGAGCCCTGTTCTTTAGTTTTCATATTTCACCTTTTTTTTTTTAACTGATCCTTGGACTACAGCTAATGTCATTTTTGAAATGACGGTTGAGCAGGGCCATAATGCAGAGGATGCCTGCCATAAATTCTGCTCTGTCAAGGACAGGGAAGTGACACAAAAGAATTCCATCTTTGCAGCCACTTCCGCTGTCCCCTGTAGGAGTGAGAGGGTAAACCCCTGAGCTCACAGGGGAAAAGCTTCAAATCCCACTTGGGTGGAGGAATCTTTAGGTAGACCTAAAGATACATTTCATTCTCTGAAAAGCCTTCCACCTACCTCACCCTTGGTGCCAATTACACCAAAGCAGTTGGAGAGCTCCATATGTGGCCTGATCCATAGGTTCTGTGAACTGGATGGATGTGAGGGTCTTTGAATCTTCGCCCCAGTGAGTGTTCCCACTTCAGGCGTCCCCACGCTGCTTAAGGAAAGGAGCACCTGTTCATTTCCTCCAAGACGTTTTGCCGTTGCTATGTGTGGGATGAATCCACCAGCAACGTTCCCAACAAGAGCTAGAGAGTGAAAGGTCTGGGTTGCATCTAGCACCAGACTCTCTATACAGCCGTGGCCTGTGCCTCCTCTGGACTTCCATGCTCAGAACGGGGAGAAAGAGCTGGAGGACCCCGGGGTTCCAGGTCACCCCCCTGTGGAGGCTCCAGACCGTCAAGCGCACAACGGCAGGTCTAACAGCCACCCGTGCCTCTACTCTCTCCCTTTGCCCGTGTTCACAACCCTTTTCATCATTATCATAAGGAGTTTTTTTTAGACATTTTTTTCCTAATCATTCCCCTCCATGAAATTTTAATAGCATAGGTATACTAGATATCTATTTCTGTACTATATGTATACTCGTACTTTATAATAACTATGAGGTTATTGTTCCCAAGAACCAACTGCTGCATCCTTGGGGGCAATATGGTCCCTGTTGAAGATGCATGCCCTCACTCCTTTGGAGAGCCAGCTGGACTAGATGTGACTTGAAGACAGAGCTGTGGTGTGGCATCTCCCTGTGGCCGGTCTGGCAGAGCGGCAAAGCGAGCCAGCTCTGGAGTGAGACTCACCAGGGCCCGCGAGCAAGCGCCACGCTTCCCTGGTGAGAGCAGTGGCTGAATGTAGGGAATTCCCATCTTTTCTCAAGGCTCAGGCTCCTCATCTATAGAATGGGGATCTTTTCTACATTCAGGGCTGGAGTGAGAATTACAGGATGAAATGTGTATCAACATTACAGCAGCGAGCCCCCATCACGTTAAATGCTTAGCAAATCTTGAGTTCTCTTCTCTCCCTCTTCCCTTTAGTTTCTGTCAAAAATAGAATATTCTGGTTTATGAGAGCCGTCTTGTGTTCTTTAATAGGATTTTATTCCCTTTTCTGGAGATATACTAGATTGGAAGCTAATTTGCAAATGAATGTAACGTGTTGCTGCTACAGCTGGTGTGTAAATGTTAACGATCAAGAGTGAAGTAAGTCAGGGGGTTGCCCTGGTGGCGCAGTGGTTGCGAGTCCGCCTGCCGATGCGGGGGACACGGGTTCGTGCCCCGGTCCGGGAGGATCCCACGTGCCGCGGAGCGGCTGGGCCCGTGAGCCATGGCCGCTGAGCCTGCGCGTCCGGAGCCTGTGCTCCGCAACGGGAGAGGCCACGACAGTGAGAGGCCCGTGTACCGCAAAAAAAAAAAAAAAAAAAAATTAAGGAAGCTGTCAGTTATTATTCAAGTCCTGGCCACTTTGAACTGATTGGTAAAGAGGTTACTGTTTGGTTTCCTGCACTGCTACCAGAGAGTAGCCTGACTTCCTGTAAGTCAGACTTAGAGCAGGCCGAATTCCTGGGCTAGTTGCTGCAGGTTTGTGTATCAACGTTCTGTGTTCACATATGGTCGGGCCACTGTCTGTGAGCATGTTCAAGTGTCTCAGCTGACGGACTCCTTTCCCGAACTGACATCAAGAGATAGTTGGGGAATTGTTGTCTTTGTTGCTAAAACTTAAATAAAAATGTGTCTACTATTTTTAATGCCTGAGGGCTGATTCAAATCCAACCTGGATGTGGAAAATCAAACCCGATCTGGGGTGATATTTAAGGCAAGCGCAAAAATGGAAAAATAACTTCACCCATATCAACTATACCATAATCAATTTGGATGCTGTACCGAGTGGTGAGTGAAAGAAGCGAGAAAAGCATTTCTCAACCTGTGCAGTGTCTTCAGAGCTGCTGCAGGAGAAACCTGAAAAGTCAGGGAAGATTAAAAAGAATGTAAGTTTTCCTTATTAGGCAGAAGTTCTGGTAAATTACTGGTACATTTCACATATTAAATAATGACGCCAATATAGATATAACCTAAGTACAGCCCCATACCCAGGGTTGTAGGGTATATTTTGGGGCTGAATTTAAGAGACTTGAAAAGTGCACAACAAAATGTTTTAACAAAAGAGGAACGAAATTCTAGGATAAGTTTCATCTTTGTAATAATTTCCCTTTAAAAAAATAGACAGCTTATCAGTAAGAAAGCCTCCTAATAATCTATTTGACAATGTTACAGCTACATTTTCACAGTATATGTTCATAAACTTTAATTACTGGAATTAAAAGAGAGCAGCACATATGGTAAGACTATCTTAAAATGTAAAGTGACAGGGCTTCCCTGGTGGTGCAGTGGTTAAGAATCTGCCTGCCAGTGCAGGGGACACGGATTCGAGCCCTGGTCCAGGAAGATCCCACATGCCGCGGAGCAACTAAACCCGTGCGCCACAACTACTGAGCCTGCGATCTAGAGCACGTGAGTCACAACTACCGAGCCCGCATGCCAAAACTACTGAAGCCCATGCTCCTAGAGCCTGTGCTCCGCAACAAGAGAAGCCACTGCAATGAGAAGCCCGCGCGCCGCAACCGGAGAAAAGCCCTCACGCAGTGATGAAGACCCAATGCAGCCAAAAATAAATAAATAAATAAAAATTAAAAAAAAAAAAGTAAAGTGACAGATGTCTATAAATATTAAAATTCTGTAATTATCAATATAGTTCATTAATTATCTGTCTGGATCTTAAAAATAGGAATGATATTTATTCACAAACATTCAGCCATTTAATGAATAAGACCTTGTATGAGGAAAATAAGACACGACAAGCTGAGACCTTTTTAGGGTTAGTATTTTACTTCTAATCATCATGCAGTCAGAAGTGGTGTGGTGACTTTTAATATGGTTTCATAGTGTGAATATTGCAAACCAGAGCTTAATTTGGATTTAAATAGACTGAATTTCCTCATGATTCTTCCTGAGAACTAAAGAAAAACAGTGTATCTAGTGGGATCATGGATATTGACGGGAAATAATTAGAATGTTATCTGACCGTTGGATAACATTAATATTAGAGTAAATAAAATACTAGTAATGCTCGGCTTTTCTTCCACTGGGGAACCTCATGGGGGTTTGGGCAGGGTGACTGAGAGCTTCCTCTCAAGGTTATCTAAACCAGGACTTTTCCAAAGTTAATCTTCATACTAACTGTCTTGGGATATGGGTTCAGGGTGGGGCAGAGATGCTAGGCTGCTAGTCCCAGGACTTTAAGCAACAAGGTCTGGACCATCAGCCACCAAAGATTTTGATGTATTTCATACCTATCGACACATTTATACAACTTGGCATGTAAAATATTTTACAAACATCTCTAAACAACATGCTCATTATTTATTGTCTGTCCTTTAGCACTGATTCCTTTAGAGAAATCTGTTCCTCAGGGCAAACTCCCCAGTGGAAATCGTTATGAACCCGGCAGGGGAAATTCCTGTCTGGCATTAACCACGGTTATCCCAGCCCTCTAAGAAACACAAATGCTCAAAATGGTCATCATAAGTGAGAAAGTGGGAGGATATTATAATTCTGATGATTTAAATACAGGAGTTTCTGTATTATGAGATATTCTGAAGTAATGTGGTAAATGATTTCCACTTGCCTTTTCAAATTATTCACAAGTGAGTGCACTTGCTTTTGGCTATGGTGGGGGGTGGGGGGGAGGGCTTTGTATGATTACATTAATTCCTTTGAACAGGGGAGCTGCGTGGAGATCCAAGCCCACCCCATCGGCATTCCCCTGTGCCTAGAGGGCAGGGGCTGGACAAGGCACCATTCCTTACTGTTTCCTCTTTAGACACTGCCAGAGGCTGCATGAGAAGAAAGGATTGTGGGCATCTGAGACTTGGAATTGGAATTCCAAGACCGTCCCAAGTCAAGGTACTTAGCCGGATGCCTGCATACTCCCTGATGCTCCAGCTCATCCTGAGTGCTCTCCACGACAGACTTTCAGCTCCCCTTTCCTCACCCAAATGTGCCTGACCTATGCCCGTGTTTCTCAAGGCAGGGATGGGTGACTGCAAATTATCCAATGTTTCATGAAATGAAGGAGAACTACTTTGTTTGTCTGAGCCTTCTCTCCATCTTTTCATGTTCAAATGTCCCCTGTCCTCATGGTCCACGTGGATGCCACCTCCTCCTTGGAACCTTCTTGATCCCCACAGCTTACAAAGCTCTACCCCTATAGGACGAGGCTATTGCACTCGTGGCACTCACCTCCATCTGCCTGATGTTATACATGAGCACCAGGTCTCCCCTAAAACACTGCCAGCTCCATGAGGGCAGAGACTGTCTCACGTATCTCTAGCAGGCACTCAGGAAAGATTCTGGAAAGAAGGCACAAATAAAGGCTACTATGTCCTAATGCCTGCCAAGGTGTTATTACAAACTAAAATAAAGCTCTTCTTATCCTTATAACATGTGTCACCTTATCTTCGATAATTCTAATGCCCCTTATATAGCATACTAAAATTGCTCAAGCATTTTCATAGACATTACTTTTTAAGCCAACGTAAATTTCCAATGTTGTGCCATGCATGTGATATTTGGAGGACAGTGCACCTGTTCTTTTGCCCCCATTACAACCAGCCGTTGGCTGCCTGCACCTCAATTAGAGATGTGCCCGGCTGACAGCTCTCTGGTTCCACAAAAAAGCCATAGCAGGAGCACAGCATGATGTTAGCTCTCCAGCCAGGTGAGGTGAAAAACCCTTAGTCCTGAAAGGAAGTGTTCTGCTTAATATATTAACAGGGTGAGTGGTATATTTTTTCCCTTCCTCTCCTCCTCTTCTTCCTCTTATTTTTTTTAAATTAACACTCCTTGTTCCCACAAACCTATTTTACTAGATTCAAATTGCCATTTTGTTTCCTTCTACTTTTCATCTACATGAACTTCTGTTGTTCTCACTAGTCCTTCTTTTTCTATGTCTTGTAAGTTTTCACCTCTTCTTTTCTACTTCCCAATTCTCTGAACCCTTTATTTTTATTGTCTAACCATTTGCCACAGACTGAATGTTTATGTCCCTCCAAAATTCATCTGTTGAAACCTGACGCCCAATGTAACCGTATTAGGAGGTGGCGCTTTTGGGAGATGCAGAGCCTTCATGAATGGGATTAGCGCTTTTCTACAAAAGACCCCAAAAAGGTCCCTTACCCCCTTCCACCACACGAGAACACAGTGAAAAGACAGCTGCCTATGAACCAGGCAGCAGATCACCCCCCTCACCAGCACTGAATCTACCAGCGTCTTGATCTTGGACTTCCAGCCTCCAGAACTGTGAGTAACACATTTCTGTTGTTTATAAGCCACCTGGTTGGTGGTATTTTGTTAAAGCAGCCTGAACGGACTAACACAACATCTAAAATGTGGTGTCTATAATGGTCCTCTTATTTATTTTTTTAGCGATCATTTGTTTTCTCTTGTTTCATCAGTGTCTCCATTTTATAAATTTTCTATGCCATCATTTCCTCTATTATTTCAATTATTTTTCCATTTAAAATCTAGATGGTCCAAAACCAAAATGAAACAAACAAAAAACCAAGTTCAGAGAATTATACTACAAACACCTGGGCCCACTATTCTGCTAAATTGGCTTCAGATTTTAATTTTTTTGGGAAATAAAATTAAAAATAATAGGTCAAGCAAGTTCTTTTCTATTCCTGTTTTAATAAAAACAAAGTGTTATCATGAATTGATGTTGAATTTTATCAAGTGCTATATCTGTGTTTTCCAAGATGCTCTCGTTTTTTCTTTTAATCTGTTAATGTGACAAATAACATAAAAGCAATTTTCTCATTTTAAACCATCTTTGCACTCTGCAGTTAATCCAATTTGTTCGTGATATATTCTTTTATTTCTATATTGCCAAAGCTCAGTTTGCCAAAATTTACTTAGGATTTTTGTAACAATGTTTGCATATGAGAGCCTTTGTAACTTTCCTTTCTTCCACTATTCTGGTCTGAGTTGGGAAGCATTTCCTCATTTGCTATTTCAGAGTTCTTATACCATCCAGATAATCATTTGTTATACACTTAACACTTCTGGGGTTAGGTTTTTTGGTTGATTTTTTTTTTTTTTTTTTGGTACGCGGGCCTCTCACTGTTGTGACCTCTCCCGCTGCGGAGCGCAGGCTCCGGATGCGCAGGCTCAGCGGCCATGGCTCACGGGCCCATCTGCTCCAGGCGGACTCTCAACCACTGCGCCACCAGGGAAGCCCTTTTGGTTGATTTTTAACTACTGATAAAATTCTTCCATGACTTTTGATATTCAGCTTTTCTGTTCCTTTTCCAGTCCCTTTTGATAAGTTATATTTATTTGGGGAAATTGTCCATTTTATATGTTCCCAGCATTGGCATTAAGCTGTGAATAGCACTCTCCTCTGGTTTTCAAAATCTCTGCTCCCTCTTGGCAAAAGTTGTCTTATTTAGTCTTAGTGCGTTGTGTGTGGTTTGTGTGCTTAATCTCAGTTTTTTCCTGCTCCATCTTGCTTGCAGGCCTTACCATTTTATTGCAGTGAATCAGTTTTGGTTTTTATAATCTTCATCATTGTTTCTTTGTTTTCTATTTTATTAATTTATGCTTTCTCTTAATTCCTGGTATCTCCTATTTTCGGGTTCATTCTGCTGAGTGTATATCTCATTCTTTTTTCAGTCTTTTTTTTTTGTTTTTTGCTAAGCTATGGCATTTAAGATTATACATGTCCTAGTCACTGCCACTTTTGATGGACCCTGCATGTTTCTATCTGTTTCATTTTCATGATCATTCAGTTACAGACTTATTTTCTAAGTGGAGAAGCAGTTTTGGGTTGTGATAAAGAGGATGGTTCTGTAACCGAAAGTGGCGTCCGGCCGCTCGCTGCTCAAAAGCACAATAATGAGGCCAGGTTGGTGGAAAGGAAGGTTTGCTTTATTTTGGTTGCCGGCCACCGGTGCGCGGGAGGGCAGATGCCCAAAGGTCCACTCCCCGCAGCCCCACAACCAGGGGGCAAGAGCTTTTATAGACAGAGGGAGGGGCTACGTGCAGAAACAAGGCAGCCGGCTCTAACAGTCATCTTGAAAATGGTCATCGGTGGTCTGACCAGCGTCATCTTGATTGTGTAGGTACAGTTAATCTTGAGTTCCAGGATCAGTTTGTTTCCATTTCTCTGAGGCCAGTTCTCAGAATTGTGGCAGCTTATGTCATGGCTACATCCTGGTCATCATGTAGTTAACCTCTTCCACCTGGTGTGGGTTTCTGTAGCTACAAGACAGCTCACAGGATACGGCTCAGGATATTATCTGTAGCCCTTGAGGAGGACCTAAAGGTCCTTGACTTTGCTTAATGACTAAACTATTATTATTTGGTCTCCTTTGATGGTTTTCCTTCGTTTCTGCATTTTCTCACTTCTCTGATTAAACTTATTCTTTGGCTTAAGTTTTTCCACAGACAAAAGGCAGGTGGAGGACCTGGGGCAGGGGGTGCAAGGACCGTAGGGTCCTGCTCCGTGTCAGTTCTGCCTCTTGGACAAGTTAATGAACCACTCTGTGCCTCAGTTTCATTATCTGCAAATGGAGATAATGATAGTTCTTATGGCACAGGGTCTTTACAAGCATTAAGTTGGCTCATCCATGAAAGATGCATTGAAGAGTGCCTGGCACACAGTCATCGCTCAGTTAACATTAGCAATTATCATTCCATTATAATTTTTTATTTACTATGTTTTAGAAGTTCTTTTAAATTTCAAAATATATGAAACTTTGTTGTCTATTGTTATTAATTTCAAGTTAATAGCATTGAGGAAAGAGAATTGTGGCCAATATGATAAAAATGCTTTGGTATTTGCTTTGTGGCCCTAAAATATCTTGCCACATATACGTAAAAATTATGTCTATTCTCTGTGGGGCACAGGGATTTTTATATAGCAATTAGATCACACTTGTTGTGTTATTAAAACATTATGTGTCTTTGCTAAACCCTTGCCTGCCTGATCTGTCAATTACAAAGAGTGATGTGGCTAAAGACCTCTCCTTGCCCTGGGGCTTTTGTTTATTTCTCTTCTGTCAGTATCTGCACTTTACATTTGAGGCTGCGTCATTAGGTGCATACAATTTCAGAATTATATTTTTAGGTGAATTCATTCATTATTTAACGATTTTCATGATCCCCAATAACGCTTTTCACCTTCAACTCTTTGATGCCCAGTATCGCTATAGCTCACAAGTTTTGTTCTTTCTTGCTTCTGTTTTGGTATATGTTTGATTTCGGGGTTTTTTTTTTTTTTTGATTCTTTACTTTTAACCTTTCTAGGTCATTATGATTTAAGTATATCTCTTGAACACAGAATATAGCACAAATTTTTAAAATACAATTTTTAACTGCTATTGTATCCATTTAGGACTACTGATATATTGGATTTATTTCTACCATCTTATTTTCATGCTACTTTCCATACTTTGCTTCCTATTTCTCCCTTCCCATCTCCTAACGAATTAATAATTTTCCTTGCCTCTCTATTTTATTTCCAACTCGTTTGTAAGTTATGGCTCTACATTTATTCTTTAGGAGTTACCCTTACTACTCATGATGTATATTTGACTTAAAGCCAAAAGTTAACCAATATCCTTACTCTCTTTTCAAATGTCACCAGGATTTCAAAATGCATTTTAAAATGCCTATAACCTTATATGTTACATTTTCCAGTAGTTTAGCTACAACATTGTTCACATATGCTCAAATTAGTCATTATTGTTATTGTTAGTTTACAACAACAGTAGCTAGTGCTTTTAAAATTTAGCCAAAATGTATACGTTTGTTTGCTTTCTATTTATTCTTGCAATTCAGTCTTCCCTTCTAAGTGTAGTTTTATTCTTCCTGAAGAGGAAAATTAAATGGTGCTTTGGGTACGAGTCTGTTAAAGTAAATACACTGTCATGGTCCAAGTACCCCCCAAACCAAGAAATGACTGTAAACTGACATCTGTGGTCTGGGACCGTGGGTATTTGCCGAATCTACTCTTTCCCTGAGGTTACTGTCTTTCAAGGGCTCCACATTTACGTGGGGATCTCAGTTCCTACCTTTGCCCACAGGAGGCCCAAGGCCCCGTTTCTTGTACCCACAGGAAGGTTAAACCCAAGTCCCTATTTCCAAGGGACACTTTGCTGCTGCTTCCAGCCATGTGCTCACAGCTCCCCATATTTCTCTGGGTGATGCTTTCTTGAGCACTCAGCTCTACATTTTAGAGAACAGTTGTTCCATTTTTATTAGCATTTCTAGGAGTTCTCTGGAGGTGGGTTTTCAATATATTTCAGGCACAATATTGTCAAGACCTAAGGCTTAGATCTACAGCTTATGTCAAAAAATGGGATCATATTTTATTTATTTATTTATTTATTTATTTTAAATGGGATCATATTTTAAATCAAGCCTCCCTCTTTGATACTATCGTATATACCTTTCCTCTCTCCCAAAGGCTTAAGTAAATACTGAAACAAATTACATTAAAATAAAGTCTTAAAATAACTCTCAATAACCACTTTTGCTCTGAGCAGCACCTGTCTCCCACTCCCTCAAAAATGGGAAGAAGATCGTTTTTCATGGATGGGTTCCTCTTACACCTTTCCTTTTATTACGTAGACAGTTTCTGAGACAGGTTTGTTGATGCTACTGTGAGTTACGGATTCACTTTGAACCTTTAAAGTACAAAATGGTTCACAGAAATGAAATGTTTCTGCACTAGAGAGGCAAACTGCCAACAGTTTACAAGAATAGGTTCCGGACTTCCTTGGAGCAGTGATTAAGAATCCGTCTGCCAATGCAGGGGGCATGGGTTCGAGCCCTGGTCCGGAAAGATCCCACATGCCGCAGAGCAACTAAGCCCATGCGCCACAACTACTGAGCCTGCGCTCTCGAGTCCCCGAGCCACAACTACTGAGCCTGCGTGCATAGAGCCTGTGCTCCACAGCAAGAGAAGCCACTGCAATGAGAAGCCCGCACACCATAACAAAGAGTAGCCCCCACTCGCCGCAACTAGGGAAAGCCCGCAGGCAGCAAAGAAGACCCAATGCAGACAAAAATAAATAAATTTTTTAAAAAAACTTAAAAAAAAAAAAAAGAATAGGTTCCAGCAAACCCCTTTCCCAAGACCCTAAGAACCAGGTGTTCCTTGTGTGGAATATTTATTACAAACTCCTGAAACACTGGAGATGTCAATTGCTCTTCAGAAGACCTGTTCTTTAGCACTAAGTTATGTACAGTAGCTGTCCCCAACGGTCTAATTTTATCCTTTCACGGGTCAGACATACGCACACACACGTCTCTAAAAAAAAATCAAAGTCTCTGTAAAAGACTCTTTTTTAAAAAATTTATTTACTTTTGGCTGTGTTGGGTCTTTGTTGCTGTGCGCGGGCTTTCTCTAGTTGCCGTGAGTGGGGAGCTACTCTTTGTTGCGGTGCGCGGGCTCAGTAGTTGTGACGCACGGGATTAGTTGCTCCGTGGCACGTGGGATCTTCCTGGACCAGGGCTCGAACCCGTGTCCACTGCATTGACAGGCAGATGGAAAAGACTCTTGTTGGGCTCAATTCTCTCCTTATAGCCAAAGAAGGAGAAATAGCAATAGAAAGAGAAAGAAAAACCAACCCCCCCTCCCCCCCTGCTCTGATCAAGAGAAAGAAAAGACTTTTCTAGTTCATGAAAGTCAGTATCTTAGAAAGGTCTGGGCGGCTCAAGGGGAAAATCACCACAGCAAAACATTACGGGTTCCATCTTCACGTTTCTCACAATGAGTAAAATGCCATCATGCTTTTTATTGATGCTTTGAGCCATATAACAGATACAAACGTAGAGTTTAACACAAGCACAGGTGTAACAATGACCCAAATCAAGAAACAGCAAATGATGGTTGTCAGAGAGCAGCTCCCTAACCATCATTTCCTGGTCGCCCCGCCCCACGCCCCTTCCTCCCTATGCAGGTCACGCTCTCATTATTTCCCCCCAAATATGCATTCCCAACAATACAAAATAGTTTTGCCTATTTATGAACATCATATGGACTTTTAAATAAAATCATGATGTTCATATTCTTTTGTGACATGTTTCCCCCTTAGCATTGGTTCGTCCAGGTTGTCATGTGTAACTGTAATTCATTCATTAGCATTGCAATATAGTAATCGCCCTCTGACTCTACCAGGATTTACTTCCTTATTCTGTTGTTGATCCATCATATTTTATGGCGATAACCTCCTCCAAATCCTTGATGTTGACCCAACTCCTCACCCCAGGGGAGAGCATCCAGCTCTTTAGATGCCGTGGGCATGGCATGTATTATTTTGGTCTTTCACACTCAAGAGAATCTGAAGTTGTTTATATTTTATTTGAAGTTCTTGGAATGTAAAAAGTTGCTTGGTTACTAGTGAATAATATTTTTCAAGGTATTTTTTCACCAGAAATCACAGCACTCATCTCAGATAAGGCACATGGTGAGTGGCCAGCAAGTTCCTGTGGGTGGTAATACTGATGACGCCTGCCTGGTTGGTCACCAGAAACACTTTCAAGCAGAGTTTTGAGTTAGGTATTTGTTAAGCACATCTTTCCTTTCCACGCTGAACTGAAATTATTTAGGTTAAAAGAAATTCACCTGATACTTTGTAAATTTTTATTTATTTATTTATTATTTTTATTTTTTGCTGCACCTTGCAGCTTGCGGGATCTCAGTTCCCCAACCAGGTTCTGAACCCAGGCCACAGCAGTGAAAGCCCTGAACCCTAACCACTAGGCCACCAGGGAACTCCCCACCCGACGCCTTTTAACAACTGAAAAATTGTGAACGTAGCAGTGTCATGAAGAGGAATGAAAGAAAAATCAAGCTCCAGATCCACTCTGAAGCCCCGTTTGTTGGTGGTCTCTTTAGCTCTGTCACCTTCCCCCACGATGCCCGGCAGCTTGTGTGGTGTCACCTGCTGCCAACTCCAAATCCACCAGGGCCAATGGCCAGGAGAAATCTTACAGCTATTTTGGTGGGAGGCTGCGAGGTTTCCAGCAAACCATTAGTTGCTTTTTCCATGACATTGTCTGATTGAATAATCTATAGCAGTAAAGTGCTTTTAACTTTTTCTTTTCCTTCTTAACTAGGAAATATATCAAATATAAATGCTACCTAAAATACCTGTACAGTTCAAGAGAGTAATAAGGCAAACATCCGTATGTAACCTGAACCAAGAATCAGAACGTAGGCGGCACCCCAAAGTTCCTCCCTCATCCCCTCCTGTCCCCAGTAGAAACGATTGCCGTTTATTTTGACGTTTCTAAGAATCATTTCCTTGCTTTTTTTTTTTTTTGCAGTTTTATTGTCTATGAAAGCATAGTTTTGCCTGTTTTTGAATTTTATGTAAGTGGAATTTTATTGTATGTATTATTTTGTGACCTGCTTCTTTTTTTCAATTGTGGTAAAATACACATAGTATAAAATTTACCACCTTAATTAACCACATTTAAGTGTACAGTTTGTGGCATTAAGTACAGTCACATTATTATGCTATCATCACCACTATCCATCCACAGAACTCTTTTTGTCTCACAAAGTGAAACTCTGTACCTGTTACACAATAATTCCTCATTCCCCACTCCCCACAAGCTCCTAGCAACCACCATTCTACTTCTGCCGCTATGAATTTTACTAATCTAGGTACCTCAAATAAGGGGAGTCATACAGTATTTGTCCTTTATCGACTGGCTTATTTCGCTTAGCATAATGTCCTCAAGGTCTCCATGCTGTAGCATGTATCAGAATTTCATTACTTTTTAAAGCTAAAAAACTTTCCATTGTATATATTTAGGCCGCATTTTGATTACCTATTTATCCATTGATGGACACTTGGGTTCTTCCACATTTTGGCTGTTGTGAATAATGCTGCTATGAACATGGATGTACAAATATCTCTTTGAGTCCTTGCTTTCAATTCTTTTGAGTACATATACAAAAGAGGAATTGCTGGATCACACGGTAGTTCTAGTTTTAATTGCTTGAGGCACTGCCACACTGTCTTCCACAGCAGTAGCACTGCTTTACATTCCCACCAACAGTGCACAAAAGTTCCAATCTCTCCACATTCTCATCAACACTTGTTATTTTCTGTTGTTGTTTTTTTTTTAATAGTGGCCATACTGATGGATGTAAGGTAGCATCTCACTAGTGTTGATTTGCACTAATGATTAATAATGTTGAACATTTTTTTCATGTGCCTATTGCCATTTGTGTATCTTTTTTGGATAAATGTTTATTCATGTCCTTTCTCCATGTTTTAAATGGGTTGCTTGTTTTTTTGTTGTTGTGTTGCAGAAGTTCTTTATATAGTCTGGATATTAACCCCTTATCAGATATATAATTTGCAAATGTTTCTCCCATTTTGTAGGTTGTTTTTTTTTCTCTCTAATTTTGTCCTTTGATGCACAGAAGTCTCTAATTTTGATCTAATTTTTTGTCTGTGTTTTTGGTAACATATCCAAGAAATCTTTGTCAAGTCCAGAGTTCAAGAAGCTTTCCCCCTATGTTTTCTTCGAAGAGTTTTATAGTTTTAGATCTTAGTTTTATAGTTTTAGGTCTTTGATTCATTTTGAGCTAATTTTTAGGTATGGTGTAAGGTAAGAGTCCATCTTCATTCTCTGCTGTCTATACCCAGTTTTCCCATCACATTTGTTGAAGAGACTGTCCTTTTCTCATTGAGTGGTTGTCAACAATCATTTGACTGTACATATAAGGGTTTATTTCTTGGCTGTCTATTCTATTCCATTGGTCTGTATGTCTGTCTTTCTGCCAGCACTAAACTTTTGTGATTACTAATGGTTTTTAGTAAGTTTTGAAACCAGGATGTGTGAGACCTCCAACTTTTTCTTCTTTTTCAAGATTATTTCAAGAGTATTCAGGGTCCCTTGGGATTCCATATGAATTTTAGGATATGACCTGCTTCTTTCATCAAATGTCAAATGCTTGTGAGTTTCTCCTGGGTTGCACATAGTGGTAGTTCATTTGTTTCCAAGGCCACCTTTTTTTTTTTTTTGCGGTACGCGGGCCTCTCACTGTTGTGGCCTCTCCCATTGCGGAGCACAGGCTCCGGACGTGCAGGCTCAGCGGCCATGGCTCACGGGCCCAGCCGCTCCGCGGCATGTGGGATCTTCCCAGACCGGGGCACGAACCCGTGTCTCCTGCATCGGCAGGCGGACTCTCAACCACTGCGCCACCAGGGAAGCCCTCCAAGGCCACCTTTATCCAGTCTACTGTTGTTGGACATTTGGGTCCTTTCCATTAGGGCTACCAAGAACAGGGCTGCTATGCATGTTCTTACACAAATCTCCTGGCACAGATATGTAACAGTTTCTCTAGGATGTATGCCTAGGCATGGAATTAGTGAGTCACATGGTATGGCCATACTCAACTTTACAGAGTAGTGTCAAACTATTTCCTAAAGGGTTGATACCTATTTACGCTCCCACTAACAGTATGTAAGAGATCCCATTGCTCCACATCTTCATATATTTACCAAACCTTGTTTATTACAGCAAAAATATTCGAAGCAATGTAAATATCTATCAATGGGCAGTTGCTATATAAATTATGTTAGTTATAGAGTGGGATATTTTTCAACCATTAAAAATGACACGGACAGCTAAGCTTTATTGAGCGAGGCACTTTACATACATCATCTAATTTGTTCCTTACAATAGCTCCATGAAGTAAATATTATTATTCTACCCTTGTTGCAGGAGAAGAAACTGAGACACAAAGATAAAAAATTGCTCGCCCAATTTCACATAGCTCATAAATAGAGGCCAGGATTCATTCCAAGGCAAACTGACTCCATAGTTATTATAAAATGGCCCAAAATAAAAATTTAAAATCTAACAAAAGTAATCAAGAAAACCAGAAATAAGCAAATCCCTTTAGTCTTCAGGCTACCTAACCTTTATACGCAATTCTGTGGATTTCTTTTCACCGAAGCTCACAAAAACAAATACAAATTTTCCTCCATGGCCACTCTTTGAGGCACAATCAAAAGGGTTATGTCATTCGAAGAGTTACTAAAAGTCAAAATAACACTGGAAATATATTTCTCATGCCTAACAACAGGGCCATTCAAAATCCTTTTTGTTTGCAAAATACTCAAAATGTAATACATTTACGCTTTGTCGATCAGCTCCAACATGTAAGTAGTTTTTAGAAACTGGAAGAGACTTTCCTGGTGGTGCAGTGGTTGGGAATCCTCCTGCCAACGCAGGGGACACGGGTTCGAGCCCTGGTCCGGGAAGATCCCACGTGCCACAGAGCAACTAATCCCGTGTGCCACAACTACTGAGCCTGCGTTCTAGAGCCTGCAAGCCACAACTACTAAGCCCACGTGCCACAACTACTGAAGCCCGCGCACCTAGAGCCTGTGCTCCGAAACAAGAGAAGCCACTGCGATGAGAAGCCTGCACACCGCAACGAAGAGTAGGCCCCACTCGCCGCAACTAGAGAAAGCCCCACTTGCCGCAACTAGAGAAAGCCCGTGCCCAGCAGCAAAGACCCAAAGGCCAAAAAAAAAAAAAAAAAAAAAAGAAATTGGAGAGCCGCCAGCTCCTGTTTTAGAAATCCTCTCTGTCTGCCAATATCCCTTCCTTTTCACCCCATCGTCTCCTCTTCTCAGCTGATGGCCTCATGTCCTGCTTCATAAAGACAGGCACCACCCCAACTTCCTGTCCCCTAAAGTAGAAGCTCCCGGATCTGCTGCCCTCCCCTCCTCCTTCCACAGCAGAGAGCATCTCTCCCTGTAGCAAAGGTTCCCCCCGCCCGCCGTGCTCTCCACCCATCACTTCCCGCTCCCTCAGGAAGCCCCGTGCACCGATGATCCCTTCTCCTTCCACTTCTCCTTCTCCATTCAGCCTCTCCCATACGCGTATATTCCTGCTCTGGTAGCTCCCACCTTAACAAACAGATAGACAGAGGATGAACTGGACATCCGGTTAAGATGGTGCAGCGTGTTCGTGCTCTGACGCACTCTTTTTCTCGAAACGTATAGTAATGAGAGAGAAAATATAAAAACAGAAGTCAGAAATGCAAACTGAGCTCAAAAACAAGAAAACATCACTATGGACCCAAAACAGAACAGAACTGCAAAGCAATAGGCCAGCTGGGCTCCAGATCCAGATGAGGGTGATGAGGTGGAAGGATGCTAAGCCAGGCCAAGGGCTAAGCCAGGCTCAGGGCCGAAGCTGGGGCCGGAGCTGTGACACCGCCGGCTCCTGGAAGGAGGTGGAAGCCAATTGTTCCTGAACCTTCTATCAACCACATCTTTTATTTGCTGTGTTCTGATGATTTTGACCTCTGGGGCCCGGCTGACCTCGGCGAGACTGCCCCCCACCCAAAGGTTAGACAATTCCTAAAGATGGTAGACATCTCTACCAGGACCCAGGAACGTGCTAGGGACTTTCTCAAGGAGCATATAATTCTCTGCTAGGAATGGCACGGCCCTGCTCTGGAATCCCAGGGGCCTGCACTGTGATTCTCCCACTGGGGCTTGCAGCAGGCTGCACGCCGCTTCTTTCCTCACCACTGACACCTCCAGCCCCACAGGGTCTGCTGCATCATATGGCCCAAGTAAGGCTGCTGGCACCACCAGAGCCTGAACATGTGCCAGAGCCCTTTCTGCTCCACTCAAAGCTGGCAGCCTTCACGCCATCCAGTAGGTGGAGGTGACAGTACTCTCAGCTGTGGAAGGCACTGCTTCCAGAACCCAAGGGTATCCCACCAGGGGCAGTGCTTCCTTCCCTCTGGTAAGGATGTTATTTTAGAGAAGATGTCCCAGGATGTGCCGGATCTCTGAGCTCTAAAGTCTTCTGTCCAATGGCAGGGCTCTGAGTCTTCACAGGGTTCATTTCCCGCCCTCTAGAGTATGTGTGTCTCACAGAGACTTCTTGGTCATCCCGTCTCATTGAAGTGAGACCATCCGTCCATCCCAGCGTCTCCTGACTCTACCGTTTGCCTGGGTACCTCAGGCCTTTCCACTTAGCTGCGTACTGGTCATCCCTTTCTCCAGGCTTCCAGGAGCCACCCCAGCAAGGACTTCTCCCCATCCCCTGGGGCCCTTGCCAGGATATTAAATCCCATCTCCCAAGGAATTGCTTATCCAGTGTCACATTCCGCTAGTCTTGATTGAGCATCTTTAAAATTTAATTCCAGGGCTGCCCCCCCGGCTCCTGCCAGCAGATGCTGGACGCTTCCTGTCATTCTTTTGGTGTATGGTCTCTTTCCTCCCTTATCATGCCCAGTGCATCTTCAGCTGGGTTGCACTGGGATGTAACCCTAGTGATCATTCTGGCTGCCAAGAGAAGAGGTGGGGACCCCCAAGAGGGGACAACTGTTGCCTCGTAGGCAAGGTCTCTGCAGTGTCTTCCCATCTAGCAGAAGTGCTAACTCTGACTGGGGAAGGGTGGGCACCTCTGTAAGCCTGGAGGATGGAGGTGGCTGGTGGTCACAGAGCTGACATGTGCAGGGCATCCATTCAGGTGACTCCATCGTATGTTTCAGAGTCTCAGGTTTTCCCCAACGGGGCTCAAATTTTTGTGTTACAGGTCTGCCTTGGCTAAGCTTGCAGACGTCTCTAACAGCTGTCTTCAGCCTACTCTCCACTGCGTCTGCTCTTCCACTGCAGGAGAGAAGGGCCCCGCTGTAAGTTACCACTGAGGCGCACACTTAGCCATTAACTGCCCTCAGTTTCTCATTATCCCTCTGCAGGGCATCAGTACAATTTAACAGTAACCAGTCAGCTCTGTTTTTGTAGGCATGGCTCCCCCATATCGCTTGAGTGCCTGCATCATTGCTGTAGCCCTGGCACTGGGGCATTTTTTCACATCACCGCTGGTGAAATCATTAGTAATTAAGCCTCCACCCTGTGCCAAGACGCTTCGCGCCCCACCAACCAACAGGGTTGGCATCCTCTTGGCCCACTTTGCAGTGCGTGGGGCAATCTCAGATGCACATTTCTCATCTACTGTCTTGGGTTAATCCTGGTACCACTCGGGCTAGTTGAAGTGCTCCAGGAAGCAGACACCAGGACAAGACTAGACATGCAAGGATTTATGAGGGGAAATGCCCGTGAAGGAAAATGAAGAGGCATAAAGGGAATGGCGGGGGCTTAGGGACCTACCGCACTGCAGTTCAGGCCCCTGTGAAGGAGACAAGGAAGGGTGGAAGGTTAGGTGGGAGAGTCTTAAACTGCAACGCAGCGCTAAGAAAGTTCAGTAAGGCTGGAGAGGAGTCCTTGAGCCAAAGTCACCTGTCAAAGGAGTCTCATGTCTCCCATAAACAGGTTTTCCTCCGGGTCCTTGCTGTGCCTGGACGTGTCCTCTGCGTGAATGTGGTCATGGGCACCAGAGCACAGCAGCTGGCGCCAACAGCTATTTATGCTCTTAGTCGCCAGATATCTGAGAGGTGCATGTTCATGGCCGCCACAGAGACACCTCAGACACTGGGATGCCCAGGCATATGCTGTGAAGCAGCTGCTTTTATGCGTCAAGGAGTAAAAAACTAGCTTGAAAATATCTCCAGGAAACCAGAAACTATAAACATTGCATTAACAAAGAAACAAATAGAACCTCTAAAATTGAAAAACTCTAACTGAAATTAATTAGTCAAAAAGAGTTTCACAGCAGGCGAGACAGAGCTAAAGAGAACATTCCTGAACCGGATGTTGATGTTGGTCAGAAGAAATTATCTAGAGCACAGCACAGAAGACAAAAAATACAGAAGAGAGGATTAAAGGCATAGAAGATAGAAGAGGAGGGTCTGATATACATTTATTGAGAGTCTAGAGAGGATGAAATGAACAAGTAAAAGACCATATTTAAAAGGATAATAACTAATGACTAATAAAAGAGACAAATCCACAGATTTAAGAAGTTCATCAAATCTTGAGCAGGAAAAAAGAAAATCCACATCTAGACACATCAAAGGAAACTAAAACAAAGCAAAAGAAGTTTCTGAAAAACCCTAAAACAATATCAATTATTTTAAAATCCAAAGAGAAAGACCTTAAAACCAGCCAGAGGGGGAAACATGAATTACCTTGGAAAGAGTTACAGTCAGACTGAGACCTAAGTCCTTAACAGCAACAAAGGAAGCTTAAAGGATGAGATTTTTCAACGTGCTAAGAGACCATAATTGTCAGCCTAGAATTATTTCAGGGAGGAGGGCAAATAAAGACATTTTCATTCAAACAAAACAGAGAGTTCACCACAGCAGAAACTCACTAAAGTAAATTCTAAGGGATATACTTTAAAATTTATTTTATTTATTTATTTTTGTCTGCGTTGGGTCTTCGTTGCCACGCGCAGGCTTTCTCTAGTTGCGGCGAGCGGGGGTTACTCTTCTTGCGCTGCGCGGGCTTCTTATTGCGGTGGCTTCTTTTATTGCGGAGCACGGGCTCTAGGCACGCGGGCTTTAGTAGTTGTGGCATGCGGGCTCAGTAGTTGTGGCGCACGGTCTTCATGACTCCGCAGCATGTGGGGTCTTCCCTTAACAGGGCTCGAACCCGTGTTCCATGCTTTGGCTGGCGGTTTCTTAACAACTGCGCCAACAAGGAAGTCCAGGGATATACTTTTAAAAAGGAAAATAATCCCATATGGAGGGCCAGAGATGAGGAAGGAATGAATAGCAAAGGAAATCATAAGTGCTTGGATAGATTTAATAAGCACTGACTGTATAAACCAATAATAATGACATCTTTGGGGATTTAAAAATTGATACAAAGGTAACTGGTATAATCTCTATGGACGGAAACTTGGCAATATCTATCAAAATTACAAATGTACATGCCCTTTGATTTAGCAATCCCACCAAGAATTCTAGGAATTTATTTGAAGGTTACATAGTTCTTATTATAATTAGTCTTCCCAAATGCTTTGATTACAAATAAGACTATTTCAGATATGTGCACACTTAGTGGAACTAACAGGATCCTGAAATTATGTGATTCTTCCCAAATTCTTTGATTCTTACTGGCTCTGTGTTTGTTTACCCCCACTGGATTTATAGCAACTTCTATTTCTAAATGTTTTACAATTGAATCACAATTTAAATGCATTCAGGAGATCATGTTATTTAGAGATTCCGTGATAAGTTAATCTATGAAGTTACAAATCTTTTTAATATTATAAACAAAATAGCCCCTAATTTATGTTTTTTAATTGCCGAAAAGTCTCTTGTTGAAGCGGACTACATTTCAAAAGCTTTTATCTACTTGTTTGAGTTCAAATGAATTTTCCCTAAAAGCAGTTTTATCAATGATGATTATGCTTACAAACAATCTCAAGCAAGCTGATATAACCCACAATGAGCTGGAAAATAGAAAAAGGAAAATTTACTATGGCTAGAAAATAGAAAATCGATGAAAAGAATTAGAAATATTTTTCTTCAATGTTGGTGCCTCAGGAAAAATGAGTAAAAATAGTGTAGATGCAATTAGACGGGAAGACAAAAAGCATCTTGTGTGAAACTCTGGGCCCTTTGGAAGCCTTTAGAAGTCTGTGGAAAACTTATAAATTGTATGATTTCCTTTTTCCTTGGAACAATGTCTAACAGGATAACATTTTCGCTTTAAGTCATGGTTAGTGTCATTGGTGGTGCCCAAATGGAAGCTGAGAAAGAAGAATAGAGCTAACCATTTCTAAAGGAACGGAGAAAGAACTGGGAGAGTATGGGGGACAGAGAGGGTAAAAGGGAATGAGTCCGTTCCCAAGAAAGCAATTGCATGAGATTAAATAAACTAAATTGTAAATGGTAAAAAAGGAAAAGTAGACAGGGACAGGCATGTCCCCTGAGGAATGATCACAATGCCTGGCCCTCATGTAAGCTCAGTAAATGTTTACTGAACACAGCAGACCTGGACTGAACTGGATGGAGGATGCCCGGGAGAGAACAGCGTGGGGGTAAATGTTAGTTACCCCTGTTGACCACCAGGTGGCAGCAGCATCTCATGTCCTCTCCGGTGTCCCAGGAAAAACCCGGAGGGCAGGAAGAGGGGTCAGTCTACAGGTACTGAATTGTGTGTATGAAAGTTCATCAGTCAAGTGTTCATACTTGGGGAAGAACCTATATGACCTTTCTCAAATCAGGTGAAGTGCACTGGAGTAATATTATTGATGGAATTTTGGCCCCAAACTCCCCATCTACCTTAACCTAAAGTATTGTTCTTCAAAAATTTGCACCGCCCCCCCAAAAAAACTACATGTGTACATTTCTAACCATTAATATCAAGTTTAAAACACATGGACTGGGTGACTTAGCAACATTTTTGATGACCGACCTTCAGAAAGAACTATTGCTACAAGGTGTTACCTTTTTAGTGGCAGCTGTGAACTGACCTATTTCTCCAAAATACAATTATTCCAAGCTCCATTATTTCAGACTGATTCATATATGAATATTCCTCTGGGTATTATTAAAGTAAAAATCAAGTGAAACAGATTAAAAATTATATTTAATGATCCCCAAAGAACTCCTTTTTTAAAAAAACCTCTCTGCCCATGCTACAGAATGATACCAAGATAGTTTAAAAGTTTAAAGCAAGCTAAGCAGAAAGAAAAACAAAATGTTCTTAGAACGTGTTGACAAAGATTTGGATAAATCCTTAAGAAGATAGAAAACATAACTGAGAGATAATGTGTTTTTCTTTTTCTCTTTTTTTCCCCTCATTTTTTTTTCTCAATTATCTAAGCACTGACTGCTAGATTGAGATCACTTTTCATGAATTCTCCTTTCTCTGTGTACACACTGAAGGTTCACGCCTCTCTTCTCCTTCTGTACTCCCTGGCTGACGGTCCATCCTTCAGCACAGTTCTGTTTATCTCCTGGGGGAAAACTCCAAAATTATAGCCCTCACACAGATCTCCCTTTCCCTGCCAAGACTCGATCCTTTATCTGCTGAACACCTGCTACTGGGAATCTGTGAATCTTGGATTGCCCCAAGAACAAGATTGAAGTGAGGTTTCGTTTCCTTTTCCTTACTAGGCAGGATTTCACATATGAATTCTAACATTTATGCAAGGCTCACTGGAAATGCATTTGATTGCAATGGACTTGAGTCTTGGACTCTTGACACTTTCCAAGGAGTGCTTCTGGGCCTTGACCATTTGCAGTAGTGGGTGCAGCGCCATGGTATCCTTTGAAGTTTTATAAATAGACCTAGGATGAATGAAGGATGCATACACCCATATTATTATCCTCAGGTCTACAGTTTAACGTGGATAAAATGTGATGAGGGCAAAACCACAATGAGATATCACCTCAGGCCTGTTAGGACGGCCATCATCAAGAAGCCAAGAGAGGGCTTCCCTGGTGGCGCAGTGGTTGAGAGTCCGCCTGCTGATGCAGGGGACACAGGTTCGTGCCCCGGTCCGGGAAGATCCCACATGCCACGGAGCGGCTGGGCCCGTGAGCCATGGCCCCTGAGCCTGCACGTCCGGAGCCTGTGCTCCGCAATGGGAGAGGCCACAACAGTGAGAGGCCTGCGTACTGCAAAAAAAAAAAAAAAAAAAAAAGAAGAAGCCAAGAGAACCGATGTGGGCGAGAATGAGGAGACATGGGAACCCTGTGCACCGTTGGAAAAATTGTAAATTGGTGCAGCCACTAACAGTATGCAGGCTCTTCAAAACGTTAAAAATATAACTACCATATGATCCAGCAATTCCACTTCTAGGAATATATCTGAAGTAAACGAAGACACTATGTCAAAGAGATATCTGAACCCCCAGGTTCACTGCAGCATTATTTGTAAGTGGCCATTTACAGATGAATAGATAAAGAAGTTGTGGTATGTGTGTGTGTGTGTATATACACACACACACACATATACATATACATGTATTTCAGCCATAAAAAACAAGGATTTGCAGCAACATGGATAGACCTTGAGGGTATTATGCTAAGTGAAATAAGTCAGACAGAGAAAGACAAATACTGCATGAGCTCCCTTATATGTGGAACCTAAAAGACAAAACAAAAAAACCCAACAACCTCATAAGAAAAGAAATCTGACTTGTGGTTACCAGAGGCGGAGGGTAGGGGAAGGGGGAATTAGAGGAAGGTGGTCAAAGGAACAAATTTCCATTCATAAGGTAAGTAAGTACTAGAGATGTCATGTATAACATGATGACTGCTGTGTGATACGTAGGGAAGCTGAGACAGTAAACCCTAAGAGTTCTCATCACAAGGAGAAATTCTTTTTCTTTTTCTTTTTTTTTTTGTATCTACATGAGATGATGCAAGATACCTAAACTTTCTGCGATGATTGCTTCTCAACGTATGTAAGTCAAATCATTAAGCTGTACACCTTAAACATATACAATGACGTGTGTCAATTATATTTTAAAGTGGAAAATGACAACAATAACAAAAGGTGTGATGGGAGTCCATGATATTAAAAATAGCATTTATAAAAAACATCAGAATTCTCCTTTGTTCCATTTACCACATAGGACCTACTTTTAAGGGAAGTCTTGTAATATACAGAAGACAAGGGCAATATATTTGCAGAATATAAATGCTTGCTTTCTGTAGGTTCGACAACCTACACTGATTCTGAAGTAGTCTGATACGGCAGCAGTGTAAAGTATATTTGCTGATTTTGTGGATTTTTAAAAAAATATCCTTTAAAGTTGAAAAGGAAGGCTATTTAATAGATCACAGAAAATCATGAATGCCAATGGAAGTAATTTGGGCTTTATTTGTTAAATTAGGCAACAAAGGGCCACTAAGATATTTTGGGAAGAAAATACTAGCATTTGTGTTTTAGGAAAATAACTCCTTGAAGGATGCAGATCCAAAGCTGAAGTCAGGGGAAATAAGGAGTAATTGCAAACTATTGGGCAACTGCTGATGAGTCCTGGACTTGTGAGGTGACTGGGACAGGTGAGAAGTATGGAAAACTTTGTGGGAATTGAGTTTATGGGGCTTGGGGACACGGGAGCGGTGAGGGAAGGAAATAAGCGATGGTTGGGTGGTTTCATAGTTTGGGTCTCTAAGAAGATAGTGAAGTCATTAAGGGAGGGGGCGGGGCAAAAGAGGAGGAAAAAGTATGAAAAGACAGTGGGTTTGGCTGGAGGATTTATTAGTAAGACACAGCCGTGAAGATGTCTAACAGGCATCTGAGGAGTCTGTGTAGATCTCAGGAAGGGTGAAACTAGAGCTATAGATTTGGAATTCTTCTGTGTGATGGCCAGAGGTGGAGCCGGGAAAACGGATAATCACCTTGTGAGAAAACGTAGAAAGAAAGAGAAGGGTGCTGAGAAGGAACCTGGGGAACATTTCTATTCTGGGGTGCAGAGATGGCAGAGCAGCCAGTGGGGAGCACTGAGTAGCCAGAGAAAGGGGAGAAGCAGCAGGGTTCAAGGACAAGAAACCCAAGACCGCAGCCAGTTTCAAGGACAAAGCTTGAGACTGGGCTGTGGACTAGTTTGCTAAGGCTGCCACAACAAAGCACCAAAACGTTAGTATTTACCACAGACCAAGTGGCTTAAACGACAGAAAGCTATTTTCTGAAGTCTGCAAGTCCAAGATGAAGGCGTGGACAGCGTTGTTTTCTCCTGAAGCCCTCTCTCCTCGGCTTGTAGAAAGCCACCTGTCTGCACATGGTCCTTCCTCTGTGTGTGTCTGTGTCCTAATCTCCTCTTATAAAGACACATTGGGTTAGGGCTCACCCACATGACCACACTTCACCTTAATTATCTCTTTAAAGGATCTACTTTCAAATACAGTCACATTCCGAGACACTGGAGGCTAGGACTTCAGCATATGAACTGGAGCGGGACACAATCCAGCCCATAACAGGCTGGGAGAACTGAACACTGCTCACTGGCCAACTAAGGGATATGGATTGTAATGGGCAGAGTTAACCCTTACTGAGCACAAAGTACACGCTGGGCCACGTCGGGAGCATCTCACGTGTGTTAACTCATTTTAGACTCATAACCACCCTATGAGGTAGGTGCTAGTATAATCATCACCTCTTTCTCCAGAGCAAGAAACAGAGGTACCAAGAGACAACTTGCCCAAGGTCACACAGCTGGTAGAGCCCCTCAGCTCAGTTTCTATGCAGTGGATTTTGGTCATGATTTCTTAGTTTACTATCAGCAGCAGAGATCTGCAGAAGTGGTGATGTTTCTGAATACTAAGTAAGACAGAAGCATTTTCCCATCAGCTGACACTGATTGCAGGCTTTCTTTGGAGTGAGGTGAATTCTGGTGGCTAGATGCAGCAGTTTGAGGAGAAAGGAAAAGAAACAACAACTAACAGATGGTTCTGATCAAAATGCCTCTGACTGAAAAGCTCAAAGAAAGTAACCCTATTATGACTTCAAACGTATTACATCTATTATGACTTCACACTTATGTAAATTGTGCTTCTTACTGGTGGGGCTGCAATCCAAGAAAGTACTGTAAAATGCGGGGAGCAAATATTCAACATTGCACTTGTATGTCTACAAATAAGGGTATTTAAAAATTGTGGTACGTGCAAACTGCTTTTAATCCTGGATTTTCTAGTGATTTGGGCTTTATTGGTTTTTAATCAGAGAAAACTTGGACAACTCTTTTTGACTCCAGATTAGACTTTAATGTGGGAAGGCCGAAGAGAAAGAAACACGCACTAAGATACACACACATACACAGTCAAACATGTACACTTGGAAGTAAAGAAGTGAGAGGAGAAGAAATAAAATCAGGTCACTAAAAGAGAAATGCAAATCAAAACTACAATGAGGTACCACCTCACATTGGTCAGAATGGCCATCACTAAAAAGTCTACAAATAACAGATGCTGGAGAGGGCGTGGAGAAAAGGGAACCCTCCTGCACTGCTGGTGCGAATGTAAGTTGGTGCAGCCACTGTGGAGAACAGTAGGCAGGTTCCTCAGAAAACTAAAAATTGAATTACCATATGATCCAGCAATCCCACTCCTGGGCATATACCCAGACAAAACTATAATTCAGAAAGATACATGCACCCCTATGTTCACAGCAGCACTATTCACAATAGCTAAGACATGGAAACAACCTAAATGTCCATCAACAGATGAATGCATGAAGAAGATGTGGTACATGTAAACAATGGGATACTACTCAGCCATAAAGAAGAATGAAATAATGCCATTTGCAGCAACATGGATGGACCATACTAAGTGAAGTAAGTCAGAAAGAGGAAGGCAAATACCATAGGATATCACTTATATGTGGAATCTAAAATATGAACCTATTTAGGGCTTCCCTGGTGGTGCAGTGGTTGGGGGTCCGCCTGCCAATGCAGGGGGCGCAGGTTCGTGCCCTGGTCTGGGAGGATCCCACGTGCCGCGGAGCGGCTGGGCCCGTGAGCCATGGCCGCTGAGCCTGTGCTCCGCAACAGGAGAGGCCACAGCAGTGAGAGGCCCGCGTAAAGCAAAAATAAATAAATAAATAAATAAAATAAAATAAAATATGAACCTATCTATGAAACAGAAACAGAAACATGAACACAGAGAACAGACTGGTGGTTGCCAAGGGGGAGGGCGTTGGGGGAGGGATGGAGTGGGAGGTTGGGGTCAGCACATGTGAGCTATTATATACAGAATGGATAAACAACAGGGCCCTACCGTAGAGCACAGGGAACTCTATTCAATATCCTGTGATAAACCAGAATGGAAAAGAATATGAAAAAGAATGTGTATATATATATATATATATATATATATATATATATGTAAGTGAATTAGTTTGCTGTAAGCAGAAATTAACACAACATTGTAAATCAACTATACTTCAATTAAAAAAAAGGAAAAAAATCAGGTTACTAAAATTAAATTTCAAGCAGCACCCACCAGTGAGGGTTCCTAAGAGAAGGTGGTAGCCTGTCACTTTAATCTAGGAGAGAGATTCCCCAGGCAATGGCTCAAAAGACGGGAAATGGTTCTAGAAATGTCTCAGAGGCAAGTCCCTTCTTAGACCCCTCTCCAGAAGAGCTGCCTAAACAGAGAAGGCAAAAGAGCCTGGATGAAATTGCCTGAGGGTGAAAGTCTTCTGCGAAGACCGAGACCTACCCCCCCTGTTGAACGCCTGACCCATCACTGGCACAGCAAACCCTTTACTATACCAGATCTCGGCACTACCTGCAGAAGGGTGTTGCTGCTGCACTAGCCCTCCTTGCTTCTTTGAACCACAGTCACGTTCCATTGGGAACATCTGACTGGCTAAGCTAAGTTAACGTACTGCCTGTACTTCCTTCCTGGTTCCCCTAGTGGAAGGCAGAATTCCCTGCCCACCGTCAAGGCTCCCAGAGTGGGGCTGCATCCAAGCTTAGGAAGAGGGTTCAGAGGTTGGGAAAAAAGAAAGTCCACTACAATTTTTAAACACTTGTTGGAGACACTGAAAAGTTTGAAATCATGGGATGTCTAAATTAGAAACCTAAAAATTCTTAACGTATTCAGTAAGGACCAAGTCCTTTAAAACATACTTTCTTTCCAAGGTAATGCAAATTACTTTTGGGGGTAAGGAGTTAAATGCAGAGGGATGGCAAAGAGAGACAAGACTATCAGAAGCCAGAAGAGGGAGAAGAAAATGAAAAAGTGAACCAGCTCTGAATGGTGCTGCCCTGTTGTCTCAATGCTCCCTGCAGTTTCCTGAGGTGGGTACTTAAGTCTCCACGTAACAAAAGAAAACCTGAGCTCAGAGTAAAGTGGTTGTTAGGGTCACCCAGCTAATATGTGGTGCAGCCAGGAATGCAGCCAAGGTCTTCCTGACCCCCCAACATTCAGGCTTTTCCCCAGGGCTACTGTAGCTTCATCTAGTGCTCCTAGGAGAAGCTGCTGGGCGCATGTACACACACACACACACACACACACACACACACACACACACACACACAAAACACAGTCGGAAAAAGAAGAGAAAAAGGAATACACACATGTGCCTCCGTATTTACGCACATGTCCGTTATCTCCTTCTCACTGAAAGAGAAAGTAAGAAGGGACAAGACAGCAGATTCTGAAACAACAGTCAAACTCTCTAGGTGTATCTTTCCATATATACCAGGGTCACCCCTCCTGTTTCTCTTCCTGGACACTTTCAGAGACTTACAGCCCGGGGAGTGACTGATTCTTCATGAAGCCAGGGTAGCAAAGGCATTCACACCCAGGAATCCTTGAATGGAGCCAAGGACAGGACTTAATCAAATAGGTAGAAGGTTGCTTCACCTGTTTGTAGGGAGAGTCTTCCAGCTTGCACCTTGGACTTTTCAAAAGAGGCCAAGAGTGCTCTCTGCTAAAAAGAAAAGTCCCCTTTCTCAACACAGTTTTTGTTGTCACTTGTCAACACACTTTTTTCGTTTTTTTTTTTTTGCATTGAGAAACCAGAGCAAAACATAGAAGTGAACTTTGTAGCTGTTTAACTCGAAAACCAAAGACCAGCCAGACTGTTTAGAAGCCAACAGTGATCAGATGACCATGACTTTTAGCTGCGTGTTTGCAAACACACGTGTATATTCACGTACAAAATCACTGTAGTACACACAACCTTTCTACAGTTCAACGTTAACCAGTACTGGCCCTGTGATATTTTTCGGCCTTCACAGAGTTAAACAGAAATCCATCAGGAGGTTTAGCTAATATGTGGCTGTACTGAATATATTTAAGTCAAGAAATTCTCAATATGACATTTCTCTGGGCATTGAGCCCAAATTAGTTTCGTGGAGCTTCATCTCCCAGATTTATTTTTAAGTAAATGCTTTATAAATTATTATTCTATTATCCATCATATAAACTTTGAAGGATCAATATATAAGAGTGAAAAAGCAGAAGGCTGTGCAACTTACAACCACAATGGCAGAAAAATGGACTTTTCATGCCAGTTACAAAATAAGAGCCAAAAGAGTCAGGAGAATTTTCTGGGCTTTATGGCAGCTCAGAGTCCATCTGTTTCATCTGCTATTTGGCTGTGTGAACGGTTGGACTTTATTTCCTCTACATCATAATGAACTTTCTTTTTTTTTCCACTAAAAGAATCTTTATAATGGAAAAAATAAAAAAACATCAGTAGAAAGTTTTAGCCATCTAACAGGCAACCTTAACTTAGTCCATCTCCCAGCATCACAATTTTGAATCAGCTAATCTTTTTTTAAAAAATATATTTATTGGAGTATAATTGCTTTACATTGTTGTGTTAGTTTCTGCTGCATAACAAAGTGAATCAGCTATACATATACATATATCCCCATAGCTCCTCCCTCTTGCGTCTCCCTCCCTCCCACCCCTCTAGGTGGTCACAAAGCACCCGAGCTGATCTCCCTGTGCTATGCAGCTGCTTCCCACTAGCTATCTATTTTACATTTGGTAGTGTATATATGTCCATGCCACTCTCTCACTTCGTCCCAGCTTACCCTTCCCCATCCCCGTGTCCTCAAGTCCATTCTCTACGTCTGCGTCTTTACTCCTGTCCTGCCCTTAGGTTCTTCAGACGCTTTTTATTTTTTTTTTAGATTCCATATATATGTTAGCATACAGTTGTTTTTCTGACTTACTTCACTCTGTATGACAGTCTCTAGGTCCATCCACCTCACTACAAATAACTCAATTTTGTTTCTTTTTATGGCTGAGTAATATTCCATTGTATATATGTGCCACATCTTCTTTATCCATTCATCTGTCAATGGACACTTAGGTTGATTCCATGTCCTGGCTATTGTAAATAGTGCTTCAATGAACATTGTGGTACATGTCTCTTTTTGAATTGTGGTTTTCTCAGGGTATATGCCCAGTAGTTGGATTGCTGGGTCATATGGTAGTTCTACTTTTAGTTTTTTAAGGAACCTCCATACTGTTCTCCATAGTGGCTGTATCAATTTACATTCCCACCAACAGTGCAAGAGGGTTCCCTTTTCTCCACACACGCTCCAGCATTTATTGTTTGTAGTTATCTTGATGATGGCCATTCTGACCAGTGTGAGGTGATACCTCATCATAGTTTTGATTTGCATTTCTCTAAGGATTAGTGATGTTGAGCATCCTTTCATGTGTCTGTTGGAAATCTGTATGTCTTCTTTGGAGAAATGTCTATTTAGGTCTTCTGCCCGCTTTTGGATTGGGTTGTTTGTTTTTTTGATATTGAGCTGCATGAGCTGCTTGTATATTTTGGAGATTAATCCTTTGTCAGTTGCTTCATTTGCAAATATTTTCTCCCATTCTGAGGGTTGTCTTCTCGTCTTGTTTATGGTTTCCTTTGCTGTGTAAAAGCTTTTAAGTTTCATTAGGTCTCATTTGTTTATTTTTGTTTTTATTTCCATTTCTCTAGGAGGTGGGTCAGAAAGGATCTTGCTGTGATTTATGCCATACAGTGTTAAACAAACAAAAACTTTTAGCCAATGATTGGGCACAGATGTGTTGCATTATGTATTGAAATAGGCTTTATGTGCACCTCCTTTATATACCTTAAATAATTTATTGTATTTGGTCTCTAGAATCCTATTTCTTTGAGCATTTAACCCCCCAGTTCAGTGTCTAGCACAAAATAGCGATTCAAGAATACTGGATGGGGGCTTCCCTGGTGGTACAGTGGTTGAGAGTCTGCCTGACGATGCGGGGGACGTGGGTTCGTGCCCCGGTCCGGGAGGATCCCACGTGCCACGGAGCGGCTGGGCTCATGGGCCGTGGCCGCTGGGCCTGTGTGTCCGGAGCCCGTGCTCCGCAACGGGAGAGGCCACAGCAGTGAGAGGCCCGCGTAAAGCAAAAAAAACCAAAAACAAACAAAGAAACAAACAAACAAAAAAGAATACTGGATGTTTGAAAGGCATAATCAGTCCACATAAACTTGAAAAGCAAGCAAAATTGTTTAGGATTAGTACTACTTAAAGATTTTTGTCTGATGTTTAAAAAAATTCTAATCATTTTTTTATAACATCTTTATTGGAGTATAATTGCTTTACAGTAATCACTCTTGTTTGTACTAAAAAATGTTATTTCATGTGGTTTGATTGTATCATACAATAAAGGTTGTTACATACGAAATATACAATATTTCAAAACAGTCCATATGATATATATTTCTTGGTATTCATAGATTACTAGCCAACGTTGTGTGAATTGAATTAAATAGAATTCCTATCAAGTTGGAATCATAGATCTGGAAGAAATCTCAAGACAGCAACCAGTGCAGCCTCCTCCCATATAGGTAGACCAACCAACCTAATGCAAAAGGCAATGATGGTCTTTGCACATTTAGAGATATCTCCATAAAGACACCCTCTAGAAGGGCTGCCAGTGTGGTGAATCACTGAAGGGAGGGGAGACTCCAACAGGGAGGCTGATTGCCCACGGCCGTCTTCAAGGCTGTTGGGTAGATTGTACAGACTTGCCCCCAACACAGTCTCATTGGAGGAAGCCTGTCCTTGTTCCTTTTGTGGGGGAGTTTTTGCCTTATCCTAATCAGCCTGGGGTCACTGCCTGGAACCTACGTTTATTGAATGGGGGAAACCAGGTTTGGCCCAGTGGACCAAACTGTCCAGTGAAAGGCACCAACTAGGGAATGAGGGCAACTGCCAACCTAGACTTCAGCATCTAAGACCAATGAGGTGGACGGCAAAGGTGTGTGCCTTTGAAGTCCTCTTACAATCTAGTTTGGAATACCACGGCAGCATACAGCAGACACAGCATACAGCGGTGACAGCTAAAGCACATGGACACCAGCAGCCAGCGTGTCTTCCCAGGCAGAACTGGCTCTTGGGTGAATCCCGTTTGCAAGCCAAGAGCCACCTAGAGGCATGTCCCTCTACAGAACACTGAGTCACCCTGCTCATTGCGCCAGTTGTGTTTAAATATACCTGTGGGATTTTAACTCATGGAGGTGACTAAGTGAACACGGAGAGGCTAATGCCATTGAAAGAAGTTGTTACTTACATTTTCCAAAAGAAGGGAACACACTACAGCACACGGGGCCACATGGGGAAGCACTAGGCTTGGTCAGGGCAGCAGCAGGAGCATGAGGAGAGCACAGGCCACAGAATTTCCTGGGTTTTCCCTGGGAAAGGCAAAGCTTAGGATTAGTCTGAATAATTCTAGCATGGGCTTTGTTTTTGTTTGTTTTAAAATTATTTATTTATGTATTTATTTTTGGCTGCGTTGGGTCTTTGTTGCTGCACGCGGGCTTTCTCTAGTTGTGGTGAGCGGGGGCTACTCTTTGTGGGCTTCTTATTGCAGTGGCTTCTCTTGTTGCGGAGCACGGGCTCTACGCATGCGGGCTTCAGTAGTTGTGGCTCACGGGCTTAGTAGCCCCGCGGCATGTGGGATCTTCCCGGACCAGGGATCGAACCCGTGTCCCCTGCATTGGCAGGCGGATTCTTAACCACGGCGCCACCAGGGAAGTCCTTTAGTATGGGCTTTGAATCCTAGAGGCTGTCCTTGGTTGTCTGGTACCTGGCCCTGGGTTGATATAGAGCTGGGGAAATACTGGCTTGGTGTGTGAGAATTAAATAAAAGAGGTGATGGGGGGTGCTTCCCTGGTGGCGCAGTGGTTGAGTCCACCTGCCAATGCAGGGGACACGGGTTCGTGCCCCAGTCCAGAAAAATCCCACATGCCACGGAGCGGCTGGGCTCATGGGCCGTGGCCGCTGGGCCTGTGCGTCCGGGGCCTGTGCGTCCGGAGCCTGTGCTCCGCAACGGGAGGCCACAACAGTGAGAGGCCCGCGTACTGCAAAAAAAAAAAAAAAAAAAGAGGTGATGGGGGATATGGATCTGGGGTTGGTTGGAGGGTTTGTAATATGATTTTCACACACCCACAAAAGCTGGATGATAGGGGAGATGAAAACAACCTTGGCTGTTTAGTTTGGCCCTGTGATGACTGAATGCCAAGTGGACAAATACAGAATCTAAGAAAATACAATTGTAACAGTTGGCTCCTATGTCCCTTTGATATATCCCATTGTTTTGCTCTCTGGGAACTTCTGTACTTTCTTGTACTACAAGATGCTCCAGGCACATCTTGTATTTTCCCTGCTCTCTCCCTAGAATCAGGCACTTCTCCAAGGATCCTTGGTTCCTTTTATTGGAAAATGGTGTTAGAAACCAAGATGTGGATGCTTGTCCTTGGTACTGCATCCTTAGTAGCAAGTTCTTGCTACTGAGGTGCTGTTGTTTCTAGGTCCTCTAATGATATAAGCCAGGAAATACATGTGTGTAGATAAACCCATGGATACACTCATATTTCTATCTATCTATCTACTTCCCTATCTTCCTATATTAAACTACACATGAAAACTTGAGTTCATAGTGATGTCTCCAACACTATTCTAGTACCACAGGGTTCACTCTAGATTTCCCCCTTGCTTATTTGTAACTTTTTTTTTTTTTTGGACAGTGAGAAACCTGGCTCGGGTCTACCTAAACGTTTGCTAATAATAATGACTCAATTTTGAATGAAGACAGAAAGTAAAGGAAGCAATGTGCTCTTCATAACAATTGCCCACACTAACCACCACCCTGCTGTGATGTGGCCAAGAACACAGGTCCCAAAGTCAGTCCCCTTGGGTTTGACTTCCAGCTTCATCACTTAATAGCCATGTGTTTGTGGGCAAACAAGTCAAGTGATCTGTGCCTCAGTTTCCTCTCCTCTCAAAAAGGAGTCATGAAAGTACATACTCCATAGAGCTGATGGAAGAGAAAATGAGTTTACAGAAGCAAAGCACTTGGGATGGTGGCTCATGGTAAGTGCTAAATAATTAACTTTTTAAAAAATATTTGTTTATTTATTTTTGGCTGCACTGGGTCTTTGTTGCTGCGAGCGGGCTTTCTCTAGTTGCAACAAGTGGGGGCTACTCTTGGTTGTGGTGTGCGGGCTTCTCATTGCAGTGGCTTCTCTTGTTGTGGAGCACAGACTCTAGGCACGCAGACTTCAGTAGTTGTGGCTCACGGGCTCTAGAGCGCAGGCTCGGTAGTTGTGGCACACAGCCCTAGTTGCTCCGTGGCATGTGGGATCTTCCTGGACCAGGGCTCGAACCTGTGTCCCCTGCATTGGCAGGCGGATTCTTAACCACTGCACCACCCGGGAAGTCCCAATAAGTAACTTTTTTTAAAAAGTCTATAACAGAAGATTTATTTGACCAAAATATCCAATAGCCAACAGTGACCTGATGACTTCCAATTTTAAGAGTGTCTGTAAATATGACTCATAAATCAATATAATACATAAAGAAAAATCACTTCAATATGGAAAATCTTCAGTTTAATATTTGTTTTAGATGAATCAATGCATTCCTCTGCAGCAACCTCTTTAACCATAACTTCTCCAAATTACACATCATTCATTCAGCGTGGTGTCATAAGATCTACTTTCAATCCTCTTTTATCATTATTACTGTTTTCAACTGGACTTATTTCCTTTTCACTGAGAAACTTGAGAACTTCAAAACTTTCTTTTACTTGAAGTCTGATCTTCCTTCAGGTCTGAAGTTTTTCTTTTATTATGCAGTAGTCCATTTCTTTAATAATCCCAATGAGAAAGCGGCACAGGAGTATTAGTATGCCACCTTGACATTTTAGGAATATTTTAAATCTTTGCAGTGGCAGTTTCTTTAAAAATGTAAAAATATCTGAAATATTTAGCCTTCACAAAGATGTAAAGGACATGTCTTGAATTTATCATCCACGTATATCTTATTTGAGCATTATAGCTGCTCTGCAGACAGCTTGTACTTTTTCCTCTAAAGTTCACGGCTATTGGTTCATAATTAAAACAAAAGGTCTTGTACAGTCCGGTGAAATTAAAATATTATAGAACCGGAGGGAACATTCAAAGTCGATCAGAGCAATATTTACAAAACTCACTTAGTCAAAGGAGTAACGTGGAACTTATTCAAGAAAAGCTCGGGATTACTGTTAAACAAACAGATTCCCACTCCCTTCCCCTAGAGAGTCTGATGCAGTAGACCTGATCCTGCAAATCTGGATTTTTAACAAGACTTCCAAGTGATGTTCATCATCAGGAAAGTTTGGAAGCACTGATTTAATCCAAGATCCTGATTTTATAAGGAAACTGAGGCCCAGGGAAGAGGATCCCCCGCTCCACCCACACACCCAATGTTCGTGAAGCACCTCCCCTTAGAGGGGTATGCTGAAAGGTTTGGGACAGTGCACTGCTATGCACAGCCAGTGGAACCACAACGTGGTACAGCCTTTCAGGAAGACGGTTTGGCAATACTTGTCAAAATATTAAACGTGTTTATCTTTTGATGCTGTTATTCCAGATGAAAACAGAATTTCTTAAATTGTCACTCAGACCACTTGCATCAGAAGCACCTGTTGAGGATGTGGATCTCACCATCTCATTTCAATTGACTGAATCATAATCTCTGGGAGTGGGACCCGGCAATCTGCATTTTTTTCCTTTTATTTTTCGGTACGCGGGCCTCTCACTGTTGTGGCCTCTCTCGCTGCGGAGCACAGGCTCCGGACGCGCAGGCTCAGCGGCCATGGCTCACGGGCCCAGCCGCTCCGCGGCATGTGGGATCTTCCCGGACCGGGGCACGAACCCGTGTCCCCTGCATCGGCAGGCGGACTCTCAACCACTGTGCCACCAGGGAAGCCCAATCTTCATTTTTAACAAGGTTACCAAGGTTCTACTGAAGTTGTGAGAAACGCTACTCTTACGAGTGTGAGAGTCAGAGCCCTAGCTGGGGGGACGTCCAAACAGATGGGCAGTCCCCCTGGTATGGAATGTGGGACTTACCAAGAAGGGTAAGAAGAGTGTGTGCTTGGAAAGGCAGTAAAACAAGCAGCACAGAGATGGTGTCCTCGTGGAGGTGCAGCCCAGCGTGGGGTGTCAGAGCCGGAGCAGATGAGTCGTTTGAGGGCGTCGGGTGCCCTGGTGTGGGGTATGGGAGCTTGAGTGGGGTGAGGAGGGCTGCTGCATGGCAGAGTGGCCCAGCACCGGGTGCGGGAGCCCACAGAGGGTAGGAGAGGCTTCTGGGAGGGCGTGGGCTGAACGCGAGGTGTGCAGGCCACGGGGGTGGGTTGGGGGTGGTATCATCGGGGAAGGCACAGTGGCAGCCTTGGGAGGCTGGTTACATTCAGGGGTATCGATTAAATACATAAATACACTGAGGAGGAGAGTCAGTTTTCTCCCTGTTCGAGAAGGGCGTTACAAACACAGAAAGGAAACAAAACTGGAGTGAGTGCTGTGATGTTGAGTTTGAACTGAAGGAATTCATATGAACTCGTGGTTTTTGACAGAGAAATAGATAAGCATGTACATGTATCTACTAAGAGGGCCTGGGTGACCCTCCAATATCGGTGACTTCACCTAGATGCTCAGATGTTAGTTTCTAAATACCATTCACTGCCCACTAAAAGGACGTGGGGTCCTTGGAGAAATGGCTGAGTCAAGCTCTGGGACAGGGAAAGGATTAAAGGGAGCCTGGAAAATCTTCTTGTGCCAGAAAACAAGGAAATGCTCAAAGAATGATGGGGATATGGGACTTCCCGGGTGGTGCAGTGGTTGAGAGTCCGCCTGCCAATGCAGGGGACACGGGTTTGAGCCCTGGTCCGGGAAGATCCCACATGCTGCGGAGCAACTAAGTCCGTGCGCCACAACTACTGAGCCTGCGCTCTAGAGCCTGCGAGCCACAACTACTGAGCCTGAGCTCTAGAGCCTGCAAGCCATGACTACTGAGCCTGCGAGCCACAACTACTGAAGCCCGCACGCCTAGAGCCCATGCTCTGCAACAAGAGAAGCCACTGCAATGAGAAGCCCGCGCACAGCAACAAAGAGTAGCCCCTGTTCACCACAACTAGAGAAAGCCTGCATGCAGCAACAAAGACCCAATGCATCCAGAGATAAATAAATAAATAAATTTATATTAAAAAAAAAGAATGATGGGGACATGTCAGAGAACACAGGAAATACAATGAAGGAGCTCCCATAGGCCAAATCTAAGACAATCTGAGTGTAAAAAAAAAGATGGTGCAGTTGCCAGGAACGGGGGAGAGGGGAGCATGGGGACTTAGTGTTTAAGGGGCACAGAGTTCACGTGGGGAAGACGGAGTCCTGGAGACGGATGGTGGTGATGGTTGCACAACAGTGTGAATGTACTTAAGGCCCCTAAACTGTACACTTAAAAATGATTAAAATGGTAGGTATTACATTTATTTTACCACAAGAAAAAACGCAGGAATGGATTATAACACACTAAAAAATAATCCATGTGTCCCTAGTGATAAAAAAATAACAACAATCATGGCAGAAAGATAGGGAAAGTTCTTCACATAAAAATGCTGGCTGGTAAATGTAAGGAAAAAACCCACCATTTTGGAACCATGAATTCAATAATTGATGTATGTAAGCATGGCTCTTGAATAAATGCCAAATGCATGGGTGAAAGATTTGTTTGGGAAAAGGATATTCATATAGTCTTAAAGTATAACCCCACAGATAGTTATTAGTACAGAGGAGAAAAGAGGCCTTTGCAGTGGTATCAGATACACCTGTCAGATGCCACTTTGCATCGTTCAGTGGTGCATGGGACCAACGATGGGACAAAACTGACATCACAGGCCTCCTGATGTGATGAGGTGGGAAATATAAACCTAACCATGGAGTTTTCTGGACAAGGATTTTCATCTGAATCTTGAGGAAATCATCTAAACCCAGATTGTGGGATATTTTGCAAAACTGCCAGCCTAGACTCTTCATCATTGTCATGAAAGCAGGGGGATGTTCAAGATTGGAGGAGACTAAAGAGACAGGACAATTAAGTGCCACGTGGTGTCCTTGACGGCATCCTGTTTAAAAAACAACAAACAGCTGTACAGGACGCTTTAGGGTAATTGGGGAAATGTGGATATGGACTGTATATTAAGTAGTATTTATTATATCAATTTTAATCTGAGGGGTTGATAATAATACTATGGTTATGTCAGAGGATGTCCTTATTTTTACTTTCAAATGGTTGAATAAAAAAGCCTTTATCTACAAACAGAGATATAAAAGAGATAGTAACATGGCAACATGTTAATATCGCCTGGTGGATCTGCAAGATGCTTACACAGGTATTCATTTTATTATTCTTTCAATTTTTCTGTAGTTTTCACATTTTTCAAAATAAAAATAATCTAAATTTCTTGGGTGTGTCTCAAGAAGTAAATGGCTCCAATTTTTTATTTTTTAAATATTAAAATAACGGTATTACACCAACAATATTACAGATATTTAAAGACACAAAAACACCACAATGCATGGGAATACCCAAATACTGAGAATCAGTACTGTTGCAATCGAGCAGGGACCTTGTTCTTATTCAGCCTTTAGTTTTCAGAACCCTGTTCATATTAAGTGTGCAATAGAAGTTGAATGGATGAGTGAGGGACTTGTTTTATTTTGTGATTTGGTGGTCTCGGTAAATTCTAGAAGAGGTGATTTGGATGTTTTCTACAAAAAGAGTTGAGTGAGCTGAAGGGTGAGAGCTAAAAAAACTGGCATGCACAGCACAGTTCAGTAAAGTCGGGCCTCCGCTGGCCTACCCGCTGCCCCTCCCCCTCCCCCCAGGACACCAGTGGAACGGTAGTCAGGCCATTTTAAAACTGAAAGTGTTTAGCAGCCAGACAGAATATTGGTTGTGTAGAATTATTGCTGTGCATAATTTCTTATGGTTTTAAGAAGTTCTGGTACAGGATACGAATTTGAAGGATATAGCTTCGTTTTACAGAATTATTGTAATTGGATCTTATTTGTATATATGTCTCAACATCTGTAAATAAACAAATAAGGGAGCTTACTCTATTTTAGAAAGAATAACCTTTAGTGGGGCATTTGCATTCACACACTGAATGTGCCAATTACAGGTACAATTTTCATCTGTTCATTAAAGCAGGTTTCCCAGGTCTTGGGTATTCCCACGCTTCAAGATAAAACTATAGTATTTCCGTGTGTGTGTGTGTGAGAGAGAGAGAAAAAGAAATGTAACATACATACAGAAAAGTGTATAAACATGTGCATATAGTTTAACAAAAAATATAAAGCAAACAGGTTTAAAAAAACCTCAGAACATTAACAGAATTCCTCTCCCCATGTCCTTCTCCCCAAGTTCAACATTATCCCTCCCTTTAGAAGTAAGCACTATGTTGACCTTTGGGGTACTTATTTCCTTGTTTTTCTTTATACTTTCACCTCTTACATACACATCTCTAATCAATATAGTTTGGTTTTACCTGTTTTTGTGAACTTTATGTGAATGAAATCTCTCTGTACAAATTCTTTTGTTTTTTGCTTCTTTTACCCAACATTATATTTTTAAAGATTTACCGAAGGGGTTTTGTGTAGCTATAGTTCATCCGTTTATCACTGCTCTACTGTATTGCATAAATAAACCACACAATATATTTATCCACTACATTCTTTATCAGACAGTTGCATGCTTCACTTTTAGGCTACTGTAAATAATACACCCTAAACATTTCTTGTACGTGGATCTGGAGCATATATGTGTGAATTTCTCTAGGGATATACCTAGGAATGGAATCACTAGGTCATAGGATGTGGATATCCTCAATTTTCCTAGACATGGCCAAACTGTGTCTGTACCAATTTGTATTGCCACCCGTCACTGATGACAATACCTGTTGCTCCACATTCTTACCAACACCTGATATTTTTAAACTTAAGTTTTTGCCAGTGTAGCAGCTACATGAGTATCTCACTGTGGTTTTAGTTTTCATTTCACTGGTTCTTAATGATGTTGAGCAACTTTCCATACGTTTATTGGCAAAATACACTTCTTTGAACATGTTTTATTACATAGACCGATTTTTCTCCTTATTCAATTTGAATATCCCTAAATCAGACAAATTTGGGAGATTATATTGCAGTTAAATTTCTTAAAGCCAAATTCACAGCATTGAGTCAACATCAGGAAATCAAGAAGTAAGAGAAAGAGAGAGGATGAAGTGGAGAAAGAGAGAAAGACTGAGAAATAATAAGTAGAAATAAAGATTTTAATGGAAAATTCAGAGGGATAGGAAAGGAGATATGAAATAGTTTTAAAAGATAGGGATGAGGGAATACCATCCCGTTTTTTTAAAGAAGCTGTTTTTCGTGGATTATAAAGTTGGAATGGGGGAAAAATGCAAATTAAAGATGGTAAAAGGAAAATGGAACCTTATATTTTTTCATTATGTAAGAAAGAATGTCAGTGAATATTTATTCTAAGAGTCTACCCCACAGAGTATACAAGAGGTACCCTCTGAGAGCCTCACACATACAAACATGGCATTGGAGCTTTTGTTCCTGTTAGTTAATAAGACAGCTATTAAATGTTTTCTATCTCTTTAGCAACCACAGCATTCGCTCAATGTGGGTCTCCCTCTGCAGTGAGTAAGGTAAAATCCAACCTGTTTGATGTTGCTTACTTGCTACTGAACTGGAATGATCGCTGTTGCCCAAGGTGTTGCTATAATGAGTAACTGGCAGGGAAGTGGCTGTGGTTATCGAGGTTTCTGGTCTGGCTTGGCACTGGGAATTCTTAACGCTCATATGCCTATCTTTTTCAGGACTGTCTAGACAATAAGATTTAGGAATTGTGGATTAGGGCTACTGATTCATAATACCTAGAGATGTTATTTATTTTAACGTTTCGGTTGCAGAAGAGCAAAAACAAAAACAAAAAGTCACTAGCTTGATTCAGGAAAGAAAAAGTTATCCTTATTTAGAAGTTCCAGTTGATATAATCCCTGATCTCCTTGAGGAGACAGGGGATATTAAAATATTGAAAACCAGTTCATCTTGTCCTACACATGAGTTGATTCAATAGCTTAAGCTTAAAGTTTATAACAATAATTCATTCAGAGATGGATTACACGCTAGTAACGAATTCTTACACACATCACTGAAAATGGAGACCACATTTTACAAAGAAATAAATTAAATCACATCAAATTACTGAAGAATTACAGGCCAAATACAGGACTATAGATGGGTTACTTAATGCTATTAGACTTATACTGATGTTTCTTTCCCAAGATTCAATCCTGAATCCTCAGCCCTTTACAGAATTTCAGATGGGTGACATTCGACCATGTATTTGCAGTCCTGACCTTTTGTTTGAGCTTGAGTCCCGACCTTTAACTTTCTGCTGGGTATCTCTAATTTCTAAAATCAAACCCCATATCAGATCCCCCTTTGGACTTCCTCATTTATTTCAGCTATTTGAGTTTCTCTTGATGGCCTAAAATCTTGGACTCATACCAGATTCCTCCTTGTGGTCGACTTACTGCTTAATCTAATCAGTAGCAAATTCTTGCCGGATCATTCCTTTTCATGCCTTCCTCACTTTATTTCTAATCCAGACCTTTATCTCTCTCATACCTATATTACCACGCCAGCCTCCTAACTAGACGGCTCCAGCCAGTCTTGGGATCTTGCACACCAGATTCCCCTTGGAGTTTCCAATATCCATTTCCTCCTACAAGCACACCCTGCCACGCCGGTCCATTTTGGAATCATGTCCACTCATCTCGACCCCATCCCTTTTAATGATCATTTTCCTTATGTATACTGCTTTGACGAGACCTTTCTGACAGTCCCCATTCTCTTAATTTACTGTCTGAATTCTCCCTTTGACACTAAGGAAGTATATAGGAGGCTGTGTTCTTTAAATTTTATGATTGGCTCCACCTCCAGTGAAGTTAACAAGCAAGTGGATTTTGCACCTTGCTTTTTTTCACTTAAAGATCCTGGACATCTTTCCAGGATCAGCACACACATTATCAGCACATACATTTTTATGCAATGCTTTTAATATGCCTGCTGAGTATGGATAATTCACTTACTTAGTCCCTTAATGATGGATGCTGGTGTTTTTTCCAGTTTTGTTATTATGAAGCATGCTACAATGAACATCCTTGCAAATCCTGAGGAATTTTAATATCCGTAGGTAAACCTGTAGCACCGGGATTGCTGGATTAAAAGTATACATATTTTAAATTTGGATAGTTATAACTAATTATCTGTTGAAATAAATTTCACTGTCTACTCCCATTTTTGATACTGCTAATTTTCCTGCCACGCAGGATTTGGACGTTGACGTGGGAGCTTTGTTTAATGGCAGCTCACCCCCCACAGACTATTAGTACCAGAGAAAATGTAAAGCTGGGAGAAAAGGGAATTGAAGACCAGAAAACAGACTCCTCAGCGGCTAGTGCTGCCATAGACTGTGGTAATCTGGTATCCAGGACAGCAGACAGCATCATCCTTCTGTGCCAATGATCAACTGGAACCAAATGAAATCTAAACGTATCCATCTATAAACTAGGGATAATCTTCATTGTCTTAACCACTAGGAATTTTCCGAAGGGATGGTACTGTGTAAACTGGGTGAACTCAGAACAGCAGAGTGAAAACTTGATCAAGACAAAAAAACCCTGCAGAGGAGCAATTTTCCTTTCTGTCATCTTAACTGCTTTTGTGTGACCAAATGTTTCCTGTGCCACCCAGTGGGGGAGAAGAAGCAAGCTTGCCTCTTAAATGCTTCAGAGTTTTGTTTGTCTATTTAGGGTCCCTTTTTGAAGTCTTGAGATTTATAGAACAATAAATGTCATTTACCGCTGTGTGCCATTTTGGGTTCCTCATCGGTTTTAGAAGTTGGGTAAGAATACTTACCTGAAAGCTTATGAAATGTGAAATAACACAGAGAAGTATTGGGCAGTAGTTCATCCCAGTGAAACAAACTAAATTGTGGCAACAGCAAAGTGTGTTACTTTTTTTTTTTTTAACAGTAGGATGCAGACATTTTAATATAATTCATGTTTTCTAATTGTTTTTTTTGAGGGGGGAAAGCACAGCAGGAAGCAAGGTTTAAACAAGAATGGCTTGGCTGGGTTGCCCAATGATGTTATTAGTATACCATAACACAAATTTTGGCCATGCTAATGGGCCAGTATAGACCAGTCCAAAACAAAGCACCTCGTTCACTCAGTGGTGTGAGAGATTAGTTTTAGCCAGGTCTTATCTTTTTCACAGCATTCATAAGTACAACCTTAAGGTTATCCACTAGGATGTCACATCTCACCTGAACAGGAGAAGCTTGCCTTGTGTGATCACTTCCTTATCAATGGAGTGGGGCTGAACACAGGACCTGGAGGCGGGGGCTTCCCTTTGTTACAGGCGAAGCCTAGTTTCCTGGGTGTAAACGAGGAAGACCTAGAAAGATACAGTAAGTGAGTTCATCTTGGGTGACTCCGTTCCCCAACTCCTGCGACCTCTGGTAGCTCCTTCCCAGGAGTTCTCTCTAGAGTTTCTAGTAGTTAAAAGTTTCTGCCCAGATGCTCCAAGTACAAATACAACCCCTTCTAAGGCCCTCGCCCGAGACGGCAGGTCCAGTCCCCGCCGTGAAGCTGTTCCAAGCCTGACCCCACGTCCTTCCTCTCGAGGACCACCCTCCTCCCTCCACCTTCGAGATTGACCGCAGATGCCCCGACAGCCTGGAGAACCAAAGGCCGTCCCCAGCCTCCAGGGCAGCTGCTACACTAACCGCGCAGCGCCAGCTCCGCGCTGTAGAGAATCTCAATTCACCTGACTCCTTTACCGGTCTGTGCACCCAGGAGGGGAGGCGGACGTTGTTCCAAACCCCCTGAAAGCCCTTGCTGTGCGCTGCGTCCCGCACAAGGTGGGGAAGTCTTTACAAATTAGGCGGCAGGATTAAGCGAATTCACACCAAAAGGTGAATGATCTCCGGGTCTTCCTCCGTTTTTTTATTTTGTTTTTACTCTAAAAGCAGCTGCTTAGTAACCCAGAAGAATATGAATGGGACGGTGGTGTAGACTTGGCTGGAGAGGAGTCTGGGGACTGGGAGGCTCCCTCCCAGACCGAGGGGCTGGGGGCACAAATGCTGTGTGTGTCCGAGCCCTGCCAGGCCTGCAGCTCGTGGAACCGTCCAGCCCGGAGCCCGACGTCCGGACCCTCCTCAGGGCCGACCAGGGCGTAGTAGCTGCTGAATAAATAAATACTTGTAGAAGGAGAGAAAGTCCACGTTCCTCCCCGGACACATCCAGGGTCTAGGAAAGCCTGGCCGCCAGGCCGCCGCGTTTTCCTGCCAGCGGGCTCGCCCACACCTTCTGGGCCTCGGCGGGGCTCCGGGTGGGGGACTTCCCGGGGCGCGGGCGGGGGACTTCCCGGGGCGCGGGCGGACGTAAGGGGCTGGCTCCCGGGCGCGTGCACGTCCAGCGCAGGGCGCCCGTGTGGAGCGCCTCAGGCCCGCGCGCGGCGGACGACGACGACGACGACGACGACGACGGCCGCGGCGGGGGGTGTGGGAGGAGGGGGGGTGCAGTGGCTTTTCCGAATCTGGCCCGAGTTTCCCCCGCGCAGCGGGGCACCGGGGCAGGCATGTCGCGGCGCCCTCGGACCGCGGGATCCGCCTTCGCTTTCCGCCGCGAGGCTGAGGTCACGGAGGGCCGGGCGCCCTGCAGAGGCCCCGGGGGCGACACCGCCCCGGACGCGCCACTGACGCGCTTTCGAGCGCTGGCTCTGCTTTTCACACTTTCCCACCGCCCGGAACGCCCCGGGGTCCGAGGGGGAGCGGGGGAACCTTTGTGCCTTCTCGGTTTGCTGGGACCTTGTCTTCCGAAGAGAGCCTCCCCACCCCTTTCCTCTCGAAAGTCTTGTGGTTTCCCTAGAAGTCGGAAGGCGGTGGAGAGGGCTGCGGAGACTTCTCTTGAGCCGCCTTTCCCGTCCCGAAACTCTAAAACCCCAAATGGTCGGCCGTAGGGAGATATTTGGGGTCAAGGGGAAGCAGCGAGCAGCGCATTCCTTCTCCGTCTTCCCTCCCACCTGGCCCGCGGCTCCCTTCCGCCCCTGACTCGGGCCGGCGCCCCGGCAAGCGCAGCGTGCCGCGGGAGCGGCAGGGTTAAGCCCTGGAATGTGGCGGCGAGGAATGTGCATGCCCAGGAGCCGAGCGAGGGGAGGAGCGGGTGGGGGCGGGCCCCGGGCGGGGCGCATGCTAATCGTATGCAAATGAGAAGACCGTCGCCGCCACGGCCGCCGCTCCGCGGAGCTTCCCGGATCCGAGCCCAGACGGCGGCGGCTCGGGCAGCCTGGGCGCCGCGACCCTCGGCGGCCACAGGGGGACGGGGAGGAGGAGGAGGAGGAAGAGGCGGAGGCAGCGGCGGCGATCGCGAGGAGGAGGAGGAGGAGGAGGGTTCGCTCGCCCGCTCCGACGCAGACATGGTGGACTGATCCCCGCTGGGGCCGAGAGCAGGGTTTCCTGAGGCGCCCCCGCGCGTGGCCCCGCCGCGCCCCGCGCCCCGCAGCCCCACGCCGGCGCCCGGGTCGGGCCGCGCAGTCGCGTTCCCGCCGCGTCCCGCGCCCGGTCCCTATGGAGGCGCCGCTCGCCGGCGAGGCCGCCGACCATGCCTAGGAGGGCCGGGAGCGGGCAGCTGCCGCTACCCCGGGGCTGGGAGGAGGCCAGGGACTACGACGGCAAGGTCTTCTACATCGACCACAACACCCGGAGGACCAGCTGGATCGACCCCCGGGACAGGTGGGCTGCCGGGCCGCGGGTGGGCGCGGGGACCCGCCTCGGAAGCGCGGCGGCGGCTGTTGTCCGGGAGACCTGGCCGAGCGGCGGCGCCCGCGGCGCGGGGGGCGTGGGGCGTCACCGGCCCGGGTGGCCGGGAGGGGTCCCGGGAAGGAGGCGCGGGACCTTCTGCCCGAGCCGGGGCTGCGTCAGCCGGCCAGGAGCCCTGGAGGGGGCCGGTTGCAGCCGCCCCTTCCAGGGCCCTCTTGGCCACCCGCTCTGCGGCGGCCCCGGGACCTTTAGACACTCTGGGCGCAGAGGGAAGGGTGGAATTGACGCCCTGGGCGGTCACAGTGTCCAGTTCACGGACCCACAGGGGCCCCCTGAGCCCTGCTCCGAGCTCGCCTCCGCCTGAAGTTGGCCATCAAGAGGCTGGAGGGTCCATTCGGCCTGGGAGGCGGGGCCCGGCCCTGGGCCTCCCGGAGGAGGAGGCCTAAGTGCCAGGCGGGGCCAGCCAGCCGTCCAGGCCACCTGTGGCATCTCTCTGGCCGTCCTTGGCTCCCAGCCTTGCCTGCACGTTCTTGACGGGGTGCGCCATGGTCGGGCCAGAGGCCCTGGGCCTGAGGGGGCCCCGGGCACCCTTCCTTGCTGAGCCCTGGTGGTGGGTGTAACTGACTTTGCCCCCCAGAGTTTAGAGACGCTTGTTTGGGGGTTTACTGCTTAGTGTTTATCTTCACCTGAAAACTTGAACTGACTCTCAGCTCTTGAAAAGGCAGATGCTGTGTTGAAGTAAGAAGTGGTGAAATGAACAGTGGAACCGAACCTTGGTTATTGAGGAATGCTGACTTGAGCTTAGCGTGGTTTCTTGTAGTTTTCAACACACTTTTTATTCCTGCTCAGAAGTGAAGAGGAGAAACATAACAATATCATCATCTAAGAAGTTCAGGGACTGAAGTTTAGCTGAATGTTCACAAATGTTGTTTCTCTTTTCCATTTTTCTCTTTACCCTGAAAAGGAAAATTTCTTATAGTTAGAATTATTGGAAGAATAAGAGGAGATATTCCTAATTGTAAATTTGTAAACTATTAAGGAGGTATTCCTATTTATAAATTTAAATAATATACCATTAGGGATAATTCCAAATTTTGGATGTTTATCATTTCTGAAATTTCTTTCCACCTTTTTATGGAATGTGGCCTTAGGGGTTTATAACCTTTTTAGGTGCTTCTCCTATTAAACATTCCCCCTTTTCTCAATTTGAAGCTGAAATAGTTTCATACTTTATGTTCTCAGTTACTTTTATCTCAAGAATATTGTTTTTGAATGCTACTAAAGAGCAGTTATAAGAAAGTCACAAGTGACATTATAAATTTATGGAACAATCCTTGTTAAATTATCCATGAAGGTATCGGTTTAGGTTTCCCTCTTGAAATGAGAAAAGGCACCGGTGCTGAGGCTCCGTCTTGCTCTAGCCTGGCTGCGTGTTGCTGACCTGATGAAAGTTATGACAAGCATCACGCCTTCACAGTCTCTCCAGATGTATTAGTTGTTGTCATAAACTTCACGCTCCAAGCCAGTTATTGCACTTTGAAACTACTTAACAGATAGTAAATTTCAATGATGATGGTGTGCACCCAACAGTGGCTTTTAAGGCACCTGTATAAATATTTGACTTTTACAGTTGTATGGTAATTCTTTCTGCTTTCTGATACTTGGAGTTTCAGGTTATTGAAACTGCAATGCATTCTTGAAATATTTAGGCATTTTAGATTCTCTTTTACTTCAGTTTACATGTTTTGTTAATATCATCTCATTTGCGTTTACTAGCAAGGATTACAAGACTGTGTAACGCCTGGGTAAAGCAAATAGAAAGTGAAATAAAATTATATGGCTTGGCTTATCTTTACCACTACTTCTTAAGAAAGTTAAGCATGTCTTTTATTTAAAATTGTTAATGGATTAACAATTATCATGAACTCTGTTTTTAAGAAACTGGGTAACCAATTCATTTGATGGGGACAAACAGTTTTGACTAAGGTGATTTGTTATTATTCCAGTTTGCCTTGAAGCTGTTGGATCTTTAAGTATTTATAAATTTGACCGGTTATACATATTCTGGGTCGCAGTATTAGAGCTTTAAAGGACATTCTGTGAGATGAGTCAACATTGACATAAGTTAAATTTGGTTGTGTTTTATTTTAGGGCAGTGCAGTGTCTATAAGTCTTGCTAACTAGTGTAAGAGATGGTGGAAGAGGATATTTGGAGGAACTATTACCTCTAGGCAATTTTGTTACACACTTACCAAACATACGGGCAGAGAGGTGTTGCACAGGCCAATTGGAATGTGCCCCTTCTTTTACAGGATCAAATTACAAATCCTGAAAAAAAAGTGACTTGATAAACTGTGGGTCTGCAGTACTTTTGAACTTTTAAATCCATTTCATTAAGATGGGCATGATGATTTACCCAGTCATATTTATGTTAAGAAAGATAATTTTGTGTTTTTCATGGTCTATCAGAATTTGTGAGGTATTTCTGATTGTATAGGTAATTATGCAGATGTCATGGGGAAGGCTGGGAGATTTCACAAGAACATAATTTTATTCAATAAGTAGTGATTTTAGAATATTGAAGTATTATTTTAAAATGGTTTTAAGCTTTTGGAGGTCCATTACATGATACAGACTCTGCTGCAATGTGATCAAAGCTTTCCTTGCTCCACCTTTATTAGCTGAGAAAGCTTAGATGAGTGTCTGAACCCGTCTAAAGCTCCATTTTCAACTCTAAAGTGAAGATCATACCACCAACCCCATGGAGATGTTTGGGGGCCCCTAACTAGGGCCTCACCAAAGAGTAGTAGCTGTAGTGTTGTCATTCCAATTTAGGAACTGACGGATAGTTCCGGTTACCCCTGAAGATAGTAGAGGTTCTGCACACATTTTCTCAGTGTTTTCTGTGTGACAGCCACCCTGCTAAGCTCTTTAACTGTGATCTCATTTTATTCTCCCAGAAGTCCTATGAGGTAGGTGCTGTTATTATCTTCCAGTTACAGATGGGGAAATGGAGTCGCAGGGAGACTGCCATTGTAGTTAAACGTGGAGCCAGGATTCGAAGCCAGATAGTCCGACTCTGGAGCCTGTGTCCTTTGTCATTCCTCTAGTCTTCCGGGACATCTGGGCATGCTCAGGGGTCTCTCGATGGAGGAGAACCTCTCTGCCCAGGGTTGACTTTTCAGGCTGATTGACCAGTCTTTTTTTAAAAATTTTTTACTTTTATGCAATTTTTTTTTCATTTTATACAATTTTCAAAGGTTACTTTCCATTTACAGTTATTACAAAATATTGGCTCTATTCCCCATGTTGTACAATACATCTTTTTTTTTTTGTTTTTTTTTTGCAGTATGTGGGCCTCTCACCGCTGTGGCCTCTCCCGTTGCGGAGTACAGGCTCCGGACGCACAGGCTCAGCGGCCATGGCTCACGGGCCCAGCCGCTCTGCGGCATGTGGGATCTTCCCGGACCGGGGCACGAACCCGCGTCCCCTGCATTGGCAGGCGGACTCTTAACCACTGCGCCACCAGGGAAGCCCTGTACAATACATCTTTGAGCCTGTCTTACACCCAGTAGTGTGTACCTCCCACTCCCCACCCCTGTTACCCCTGCCCCCCGCCACTGGTAACCACTAGTTTGTTCTCGGTATCTGCGAGTCTGCTTCTTTTATGTTATATTCACTAGTTTGTTGTATTTTTTAAATTCCACATAAAAGTGATATCATACAGTATTTGTCTTTCTCTGTCTGACTTATTTCACTTAGCATAATGCCCTCCAAGTCCATCCATGTTGCCACAAATGGCAAAATTTTTGTTCTTTTTTATTGCTGAGTAGTATTCTATTGTATATCACATACTGTATGCCACAGCTTCTTTATCTATTCATCTGTTGATGGATACTTAGGTGGTTTCCATTTGACCAGTCTTTCTTGGTCTTCAAAGGTTCCTGTCAACTAGGTAGGATGCTCTGATCCCTGAGCTGGCCACGTAGGATGAATGCCTTGGGAGTGTGGGTTGGGGACCCATCGAGCTGACCCCATTGAACCACAGTACTAGTCCACGTAGAACTTGGAAGTTCAGTGCACTCTTGAGCACATTAGAAGTTCAGTTTGGGGCTCTGTATCAACCTGCATAGATTACAGTTTTACTGTAACAGTCTTGACTTTGCCCTTCCTCTCCCCCCTGCCCCCGCTCAATGCTGGGGAAAGCTCCTGTCTGTGACTCCTTGGCAACCCTCCCCACCCCAGGTAGGCCAACTGTTATTTTGCAGTTCTGCTCCATCACTCACCTCTTATTTTGCTCACCATGGGCACCCTTTGACTGCACCAAATGGTGTTTACGGTGGGCCATAGATCATGGACAAATGGCCTGGTGCTTTAAAAAAAAAACTGTATTCAATGTGGGAGAAAAAGGTGGGATGATGGATTTATTTGCCTCTTGGAGGAGTAGGTGGCTAAGGTGGGCAGGGCTCAGAGACAGGATGAGTGGTTTTACAGACTCCCAGTGGAATTCTGTTTGCTTTCCGTCCTCAGATTGGACGTTACCCAGGGATACAATAACTTTGTCTAGCTGAACTTAAAAGAGGTACCACCACACAAAGTGACTTTACATTAAAAAGGGCTGATAGGCCATAATCTCTGGTTTATGACTTGGATCAGATGTTGAGCAACCTGTCCTTTCTAATTGAAGGGAAGAAATCCTGGGGGCTGGGGCTGGGGGACAGTGAGGAGGAAGACATGTCGGCTGGGTGTCACCAGTGTCTGAGTTAACTTTGGCTCTCCACACCCAGTTTGTGGCACATGGTTAGGCTGTATGCAACTCTGCTGTCTTTCTTTCAAAGTCAAAGCAAGTAATTTTGCTAAACCTACTTACTGCTGGAGTGTGAATTCTTCAAAAGACCTAATTGCTTATTCCTGCTCTCTGTATCCTTTGTATCTGGTAGATGTTAAATGAATGTTGGTTAGGTCAGTTGATACAGAAAGTTTGTGAAGTTAATGAAAGAATACTACTAGTTGAGCTACCCTTGTTTCCAATTTCTTGTTGTTGGGTTTTCATAGCTATAGCCATAACCACCAACAACCAGAGACAATTGATTTTCCAGTTAGATTAAAAATAATGAGAGAATTAAGCTGCCACATTTTGACTAACAGTATAAATATGTGAATTACTTATAAGAGTGGAGAACACAAAATCAGCCCCAATAGTCATAATCACAACCGCCCTTGTCATAGATTGCTGGGAGTCATCCCTCTCCAGGCTCTGTCCAAGTCTGGGTGCCAAGTGGTTACTATGATTTCAGTGATTATGGTATTTGAAGCGTGGAGAGGTTCTTAAAAGAAGGTTTTTTAAAAAAAATCACTATGGGAAGCCGTAATTTAAACTGAACTATGCTGTCTTCCAAAAATTCCCGACAGAATATTTCTTGTTTTCAACAGTTTGCTGTGATGTTAGCTGGAGCGAGCAGTGGTTGCCTAGTCCATGACTGAGGTTTCGTCTCTGACTTTACTAGTCCATAGTTTGCACCTTAATTTTGTTGGAACTCTCAGGACAATAATTGCAATGTCAAGAAAGACTATTATTTATAAATAAGTAATTTTTTCTTTTTAGCAGCAAATCACTAAGTTGTGAGCTACATAATCAGCCACTGTGACATGTGGCCTTCAAGCAAGCCAGGATTTCAGTTTCCTGTGGGCAAGCCCTGGAGGGCTGGCGGAAGTGTAGAAGCCGCCCTGCAGCCTGACCAGGCCCTGTGCTGCGTGCCTCTGGGGCCTGGAGATGTTGCCTTGTGGATGGCACTTGCTCAGCTTCTAGGAGTAGTCGTCTGTAGGAGAATGATGCCACCACTCTAGAGGAGTGTGACCAGCCTCATTTTGCCAGTGGGAGTTACCGAAACGTAGGAAACAGTGTTAGCCCTAATGAAGTGTAACTTCCTTGCGATAGGGCCCTGGTCTTGTGTATGCTCCGGTCCTATGAACTTGACTGAAATTGGTTGAACTGATTTCTTGTTAGAATTTTGGACTAATTTATCTTTTTATTTTTTTTTTTTGCGGTACGCGGGCCTCTCACCGCTGTGGCCACTCCCGTTGCGGAGCACAGGCTCCGGACGCACAGGCTCAGCGGCCATGGCTCACGGGCCCAGCCGCTCCGCGGCATGTGGGATCTTCCCAGACCCGGGGCGCGAACCCGCGTCCCCTGCATCGGCAGGCGGACTCTCAACCACTGCGCCACCAGGGAAGCCCTGGACTAATTTCTTCAGCCATTTCTTTTTTTTTTTTAATAAATTTATTTATTTTTTGTTTATTTATTTTAGGCTGCGTTGGGTCTTTGTTGCTGGGCGCAGGCTTTCTCTAGTTGCAGGGAGCGGGGGCTACTCTTCGTTGCGGTGTGCGGGCTTCTCATGGTGGTGGCTTCTCTTGTTGCAGAGCACGGGCTCTAGGCGCGTGGGCTTCAGTAGTTGTGGCACACGGGCTCAGTAGTTGTGGCTCACGGGCTCTAGAGCGCAGGCTCAGTAGTTGTGACGCACGGGCTTAGTTGCTCCGCGGCATGTGGGATCTTCCCGGACCAGGGCTCAAACCAATGCCAATCCCCTGCATTGGCAGGCGGATTCTTAACCACTGCGCCACCAGGGAAGCCCTCTTCATCCATTTCTGAAGCTCCTGTTACTGGAAAAAATCACCACAGAAGTATAAAGAGTAGGAAAGGGATTTTAAAAGGCACAGTGTATATAAGCTGTGGGTTAAAAATGATTTCCCAAATATATAGCTTCAGAATGTTTTCAGTGGCTTTTTTCCCCATCACATAAAATTAGCCATCACATAAAATTAGCCATTTTAAAGTGTACAATACAGGTTTTTTTTGAGTATATTCACAGTGTTGTGCAACCATGATCATTATGTAATTCCTGAACATTTTTATTACCCCCAAAAGAAACCCTGTACCCATTAAGAGCTCACTCCCCATCCTTCCCCTACCCCTGCTGCCTTTGGCAACCCCTAATCTACTTTCTGTCTCTGTTTTTGTCTCTATGTTTCTGCCTATACTGGACATTTCATATAAATGGAATAATACAGTATGTTTACTTTTGTGTCTGGCTTAATGACATTTAGCATAATGTTTTCAGGGTTCATTCATGCTGTAGCATGTACCAGTATTTCATTTCTTTTTATGACTTGAATAATAAGTTGTATGGCTATACCACACTTTGCATATCCATTCATCGGCTGTTGGACATTTGTGTTTATTCTACTTTTTGGCTATTATGAATAATACTGCCATGAACATTTATGTATAATTTTTATATGAATATGTGTCTTCAGTTCTCTTGGATAAAATACCTAGAAGTGGAGTTGCTGGGTCATATGTTAATTCTATGTTTAACTTTTTGAGGAACTGCAAACTCTTCCACAGCGGCTGCACCATTTACATCCCTACCAGCAGTGTATGAGTGTATGAGTGTGTGTGTGTGAGTGTGTCAGTTTATGAGTGTGTGAATGTATGACTGTATGAGTGTATGAGTGTTCCAGCTTCCCCACACCCTCACCAACACTTGCTCTTTTCTTTTCTTTTCTTTTTTTAGCATTTCTGGTGGGATGAGCTAGTATCTTACTGTGGTTTTGATTTGCATTTCCTGCAGTGTTTTGATAGCCTCAGTATGACCCAAGTTTTCCTCCTTTATTCTAGCCTTTTAGCCTTTGCCACTCTACCCACCTTTTTTATGTCTCCTAATAGGCAAAGGAAGAAGAGTTAGGGTGAATTAAAAGTAGAATCTACTGGCAAAGTCCATATTAATTTTTGTCTTCATTTCAAATATAATATATTTTAAGAGGCATAGATGTGAATCACATAGATAATGAATCATAATGTGTGCGTGTATGTATACAGCCAGCTTATTCAAGATCATTTGCTGTTTAAAAGCTTTAAACTAGTAATATATAGTAAGAATTAAAATCATTTTTATTATTATTATTATTATTTTTGTTGTTGTTGTTGTTTTTTGCGGTATGCAGACCTCTCACTGCTGTGGCCTCTCCCATTGCGGAGCACAGGCTCCTGACGTGCAGGCTCAGCGGCCATGGCTCACGGGCCCAGCCACTCCGCGGCGTGTGGGATCCTCCCGGACCAGGGCACGAACCCGTGTCCCCTGCATCGGCAGGCGGACTCTCCACCACTGCGCCACCAGGGAAGCCCCATTATTATTATTTTTAAAGCAGTTGGAGGAAACCTAACAAACATAGCCTCAGCCAGGTGGTCAAGGTAAATGTCAACAGTGATAAGTCGTGTTGATGTACCATTGATATGATGTGATGACCACTTTTTCTTTGCGATCTTTCTCCCAAAAAGCTATCAAAACCGCTGTCTAATCGTGAGAAAAACACCCACAAAATCTCAGTAGAGGGCATTTCACAAACTGTCTGACTAGTATTCCTTAAAACTGACGTGGCCATCAAATCCAAGGAATGTCTGAGAAACTGTCACAGCCAGGAGGAGCCTAAGGAGACAATAGGGTGTCCTGATGGGATCCTGGGAAGAAAAAGGACATTATGTATAAGATAAGGAAATCTGCATCGTAGTCAATAACAATGTATCAATGTTGCTTCATTAATTTTAATAAATGTACCACTGCAATAGGGGAAACGGAGGGTGGGATGTATGGAAACTGTATTAACTGCTTGCTTTCTGTAAATCTAAAACTGTTCTGAAAAAATTAGTTTACTTAAAAAAAAAATTACAGAAAAACACACAAAACAGTTGGAAGTGTTTTTCTTTAGTCAAAGTGGCCGTACTGTATAATTATGTTTTTTTGGTATACTTGAAAAGCAGGGGTGGGCTAACTGTGGCCCAAGGGCCAAATCCCAGCCTGCAGCCTTCTTTTTGTGTAGCCCTCCAGCTAAGAATGGGTCTTACATCATTAAAGGGTTGTAAAACAAACAAATAAAAACAAAGAAGAATATGTGTCCAAGATTGTATGTGACCCATAAAGCCTTAAATATTTACTCTCTGGCCCTTTCCAGAACCTCTGATGTAAAGTGAGATGATCAAGTCTTCGAAATATTTTATTGAAACATTTAAAAGAAATGTTAGTCTTATATGATAAAATGGCATGTTGATCAGTGATCATTGATCATAGCTTTCACAAATAACTTGGACTCTAGGCACTGTTGTATAAAAATAAATCAGACATGGATGCCGAATTGGAGGAGTTGCTTTGCTTCTCTTATTACTTTTCTTCTAATGACATGCAGCATGCTACTTAAAAGTTTTCCAAACCCATTCTTCTCTGATGGAACTGGAATTATACATAGGGACAGGAGAGAAACAGGCAAAAAACCCCACAGACTTTTGGAAGTACTGTAGTTGTTTGTTTACAGTTTACTCTTGGCAGTATAACTATAACAGTGATCTGTTTTGATCGTTGGAAACACTGACTTTCTTGGAATAGTATTTACTTGGGATAGTATAGGTACTTTCTTGATAGTATTTATAAAATCATACAGTTGGTGATGATTATCAAATAGAAAATAATTCCATGTACTATCTTTACAAAGCTGGTGCCTGTCACAGTTACAGGTGTCCCAAAGATGCCATGAGGGGCTAAAACTGTTTCACACTGCAAATAGTTTTTCCTATACTATTAACCCTGATGTCAGTCAAGAAATCATGGTTCTGAGAAGACAGCAGTGAGTAGCGTTGAGAACGGAGCCCACTGGGAAGTAGACCAGGAGCAGAGTAACCGAGCTAAGCTCTGGGAGCTGTTGCTTTACTCCTGTAACATGGGAGGAGCTACAGTGGTCCCAGTAGAGAATTTGCACAGAGGTGTACATTTAACCTGCTTTGATCTCACGGGGGGTGGAGGCAGGAGATTTAGTTTTGAAGAAATGTGGACATTATTTTGACTTAATAGTGACTTTTAGCTAAATAAGTCTCCCTAGTATTATATTTCTGGAAAAATTAGTGTGTTGGGATTTAGCAGGTGGAGAGTGCCACTGGTTCCTCTCTCACTGTGCTGTTTTCTCTTGGGCTCAAACTTGAGTAGTGACAGTTCACGTTGTAGGAAAGGTTGACCTAAAGAGGTTTGTGCTATAAATTCCTGATGAAGATTCTGACTTAGTGAGCGACCGTGGAATTACTTTACTGATACTGCTCCGTTTTATGCAGGAGGGTAATTTTATTAAGTGGCGCTGATATTCAGTAAAGTTTAAAGCATGGTAGAAAATGTTTACTCTCAAAACTTTGAAGAGCACACAGTTTCATTTAGTACCAAACTCTACTTTGCAGTTTTCTTAGTGTTTTGGTTTTAAATAGAGATAAATTCAAATGCAAGTCTTTTTTTTTCTTTGAAATTATGACAATGAAGGAATGTGTGGAATCCGTATTGTACGTGGTATCCCTGGGTTGTCAGTTTTGCCAGCTTCTAGGTCCAGGTTTGCTAATTTTTGGCTGGTTAGTAATACTCTCTACACTTTATTCTTTCCCTTTTTCCTGATTTTCAGGGTGTTTGAACTTGTTAGAAACAGATCATTAACTTACTCCCCTCATTGCCTCCCCTCCCCCTTTTCTGCTAAGTGACACAGCTAGTGACAGCTCCCAGAGGACGGTATGACTCTAAACCGGTATTTAACTTGGCTGAATGTTTAACATAACATTAATGCCCTGTTTTGCTATTGCAGCTCCAAAGGCTACAAAGCTAACTTGATTGTCTAATACCCCTTCAGTCCTTTTCCCCTCTAAAGGTATGCCTTTAGATTTTATGTGGATACATTCTTGAGAGATTTCCTGATGTCTCATATGTAAGGAGCGTCCGTGTGTCTGCATCAGTTATGTTCTCATAAATTGATTTCAAGTCAGTTGGGGGTGGAGACCTGCTTTGCGTGTGTACCGTTCCTTTGTGCCCCCTGCTTAGCCTGCCTGTCCCCCCGGGACACTTAGGAACAGTGCAGAGCCCATACTCATGGAAATCAAATGCAAGTTTTTGAAGGACCCTTGCCTTCTTCCAGCAGCTTCCACAATCTGTCCCCAGCCTGCTTTTACTGACTTGGCCTCCTAGCCATCCACTCACTCATTCATTCATTCAGCCATTCATCAAACATTTATTGAAAACTCTATGTGCCAAGTACATGTATCTTAGGGACATAGCAATGAATAAATTCTGCAAGGTCTCTACTTCGATGGATTTTATATTCTAGTTTGGGGGAGACAGATGATAGAGGCAGTACTGAATGTGTCTTGACGAAAATAACCAAGGTGCAGAGAAAATGCTGTCAGTGGGAGCTACTTTGAGTGGAGTGGTCAGGCCTTTCTGAGGAGCTGACAATTTAGCTGAGCCATGAGGATAAGAAAGCACCATCCACGTGAAGATCTGGGGGAAGAGTCCAGGAAGAGGAACAGGTTAGGTTCCTAGCCCTGCTCTGTCTAGTAGTCAATATGATAGCTGCTAGGAGTATGTGGCTACTTAAATTAATCAAAATTAAATAAAGTTAAACATTTAGTTCCTCAGTCTCACTAGCCACATGTTAAGTGCTCAATAGCTACATGGGCAGATATAGAGCATTTCTGTCGATACAGGAAGTTCTGTCGGGCTGCACTGTCCCAAAGTGCTAGGGAGGTTGGCATGTTCAAGGAACTGAAAGGGAGCTGGTGTGGCTGCAGTGCAGAGATGGGGGTGGGGGAGTGGGAGGGCTTATGACAGGAGGCAGAGAGGTCAAAAAGGCGTCTGATCTTGTATGCCTTGTAGACCATCAACATTTTAAGGGCATCCGGGAGCCGTTGGAGAGTTCTCAGTTGAATGGAGGAATGATGGGGCGTGTGTGTGTGCGTATGTGTAAATATGTTCTTTCCCATTTTTTAAAAAAGAGACCATTGCTCTGCAGAGAAGGAATCATAGCAGCTATTGCAGTGATATAATCTAAATGAGAAGCAATCAGATCTTGAACTGGAATGATGGCTTTGGCAATGGATTGGGGATATGTTTTTTAGGTGAAAGTGAAAGAACTTACTCATGCTTTAGATATGTGGGGCATAAGGAAAAGAGAGGGATGAAGGATTTACTGATTTACGGATGGAAAAGACCAAGGAAGGAATATGGTTGGTTGGTTTCCAGTTACATCAGCGATCCAGAGTTCTGTTGCAGATTTATAGGTCTGAGATGCCTGTTAGGACATGTACGTGGAGATATCTGATAGGCAGCTGGATATAGAGTCTGGAGTTTGGGAGACAGCTAAATTTGGGTATACATAGATAGTATTTTTAAATTGTGGGATGGGATGAGACTCTTGGGAGAGAAGGAAAAGAAGAGGTCCCCGGACTGAGCCCTGAAGCATGCCAGTATTTTGGGGGGAGTGAAACCTTGTTCCAGCTAAGATGGTGTATTTGTTCTCACTGGAACATACCTTATACTTTCCACCACTGTGCTAAAGATGATGATAATGATGATATATGCACCATTTGTTGAGCCTTCATATATGTCATTTCAGGCTCCATGATGGCAGGTCCTGTGTCTGTCTTGTTCACTGTTGTATTTCAGTGTTTAGTTCTGTGCAAGCTCTTAATAAATACTTACTGAGTAAATGAAACCTTTGACAGGAGCCATTTTAGGAAACTGAGCTTAATAGGTAAGGTGGCTTGTCTCAGGGCACAAAGCTGTTAAGCAGAGATGGCAGGCCTCACCTACGTCTGTCTGACTTCAAAGCTGTGCTTTTCGCTGTGTGTGACCTCCAGGTACTACCCAGTAGAGCCCTTGGCCTTGGGTTTGGGGTTGGAGGTCACAGCTACCCTTGAGGACTTAATTTCAACACTTGAAGCTTTCCTCGACAGTTCAGCCCCAGATCAGCTCTTCCAGATTCTTTAATAGAACTCTCTCTTTTCCATTGATTTAAATCCTAATGGGCAATCTGTTGTCTGAGATGACCTTGGTTTCACAAGTGTGTAAATTACAGACCTTGATTGGAATTCATTTTTACCTTGACCCTTGTAGTTGAGCTTAAGTCCTGAGGGGAAGAATCATCTTCTGTGCATTGCCTTGTTAGAGTTTGCTTTACACTACTTAGATTTGTATTCAGGCTCTGGCCTTGGTAAAAGGGAAGTGACAGAAACTTAGGGAGAGTGTGGTATATTTTTGTTTGATTTATTTACGCTGTGAAACTTACCTGGGAGAATATAAGCACTTCACTGAAATGGTGGTCATAAAGGAATCTTTAAACCTGTACATTCCTTATCCGTGTCACAGATGTGATATCTGAACAATATACTGTGTCACTGCTGCTACTTGGGAATCTGGTATTCTTACATTTCTACTTTTGACTTCGTTGGAGATCCAAGTTTGTGAATTTTAATTAAATGCTTAGATTATGCATGTGAAGAATCTTTTGTTCCTGAGTTGCTACGAGCAACAGTTGTTAATCTTCCTTTTTAAAGGAATTGTGGGCAAATAAATACATGAATTTGAACAGGTTGAAAAAGGTCATCATTTAATGTTGTGAATGTTCTGCCTATAAAATAGTTACTATGACCATAATGATCACGGTGAAGGGAAGAATGCGGTAGAAGTGAATAATCATCCGACACTTTGACAAAACATTCCTAAAATACTATTCAAATGAGGAAAGACTACAGGCTGCAGCCGAGTAGCCAAGCGTTGAGTCGTCCGACTGCATTTACTATTGTGGCCGAAAAGAAGCCGTGTGTAGTGGTTTGCATAGAAAACCCATGATTCATCTGAAATTTCCCAACTTTCTTTTTTTAAAGCTCTGGCTCTCATCCTCCCCTCACCACACTTTATCTCCTTCCTAAAGACTTCTTTTGTCCTGATGGTATTTGTTTCATTGCTCTCCACCCTACTTCAGCCTAAATTTTCCTGACTCCTGGTGGCTGCTTGCTGTTTGACTCTGTTGTGTGATTTTCCGATTATACTCCTTTGTGCTGGTTAAACGAGCAGTGTTTACCTAAATTAGCAGCGGTAGTGAAGGCACAGGTTGGCCCATCTGAAGGGAAGTCTAGAGCTGGCCCGGCAGTGGAGGCTGCTGGATGGACTTCCCTGAGTTCCCTCTCCGGAAGGGCGCTAGGAATCGGGCTGGACTGCGGAAGTCAGCTCCCCAGTTAGAGGCAGGAGGACTGGGAATGGGCCGGTTTAGGGATTTATAGTGATAATGTAATTGATTCTCCATTGGAGAATGCAGGACTCAGTGAAGAGACGCCCTTTGTCCTCATCCTGCATTCTCGCCTCTTCCCCAGCTCACTCTTGAGAACAAACCCTGAAGCACTAGCCCTTTACACAGTTTGCAGGCACAAGACATGACTTTCTTCTTTAAGATTTCAGAAGAAACTGCGGAGCCTCTGTACCTTCAGGAGGGGATCAGGCACCTCCTCCCAGGCATCTCTATGTTGCCATCTGTGCCCTTTTTTTTTAAGATTTTTTTTTTTGATGTGGACCATTTTTAAAGCCTTTATTGACTTTGTTACAATATTGCTTCTGTTTTATGTTTTGTTTTTTTGGCCGCAAGGCATGCGGGATCTTAGCTCCCCAACCAGGGATCGAACCCACACCCCCTGCATTGTAAGGTGAAGTCTTAGTCACTGGACCGCCAGGTAAGTCCCCCGTGCACCTTTGCATGTTAAGAAACAGTGATTTCTTTTTTGGAAACAAAAGTCTTATTTCAATTTTGAAAATTTAAATTGGATTTTTATATTTTTAATATGTCAGTTTTAAAAGCACAGATATAATGTTAGGATGTTAATTCTAAAATATATTCTGGGATAAGAGTGAGAACTTAAATGAGCATGGAATATTTGAGATGGGTATTCACTTAACTCGTTAAGGAAGGTTTTTATATGTAAATCATGGAAAACCATGCCTCTTGTATACGAGGCTCATTTCTTTTCCACTATTGTCAATTCTTGTTCAGAGTTCCATATTTAACCCAGAAATTCATATTCATTCAGAGTGGTAATTATATAGTTCTTAAGCAGTCCATTCAAGGAACTTGCATTTGTTTGTTGAAGCGTTTTAAAGAAAGTCACAACAGAAATAGAAGTCGCCTAAACCTCTGGTTTCATCACGATATCTGAAGTAATGTCCTAGTAATGGAGGTAAAGTTACCTTTGCAAGTATAGAAAGGACACTTATAATACTTTAAAATTAAATCCTTCTAAGTTAGTTAATAATTTGGGGATTTAAAAAAAACCAGGAAAGCTGGCTTTCCTTTTCTGGTCTTGAAGAGTCCCATTTGTTGAAAAACTAGTTATTTTAGAATTTTCAAGGTCACAGGGTCAGCTGCCTGAAGGGTTGTGTGTATGTACGTATATATATAAATTTTATTGAAAAACACCTTTATTCATGTTAAATAATAATGACGCATAGAATGAAATACTATGAATTGATAAAGAAATATGGGTACTGAGACACAAAGATCTCTACTATGATTCCATTTGAGTTAAAACACACACACCCTCAGGCTTCCCTGGTGGCGCAGTGGTTAAGAATCCACCTGCCAATGCAGGGGCAGGGGTTCCATCCCTGGTCCGGGAAGATCCCACGTGCCACAGAGCAACTAAGCCCATGAGCCACAGCTACTGAGCCCACGCACCATAACTACTGAGCCTGTGCTCTAGAGCCCGAGAGCCGCAACTACTGAGCCCAAGTGCCATAGCTACTGGAGCCCGTGTGCCTAGAGCCCATGCTCCGCAATAAGAGAAGCCACCACAATGAGATGCCCGCGCACCACAATGAAGAGTAGCCCCTGCTTGCCGCAACTAGAGAAAGCCCGCACGCAGCAATGAAGACCCAGCACAACCAATAAATAAATAAAAACACACACCCTCATAAACTCCTACATTCCAACGTTTGTCAAAGTAGGATGGGTTTGAACAAGGAAACTAAGTTGCTGCAGTTGTCAGAGCCCCTGTAGTCATCCCACATGTATTATCTCAGTTAATTCTTACTACAGCACCTCGAGGTAGACACGTCCATGTTCTTTAGTGTTGGCCTCCTAACTTCATTTGCTTGTTTATTCATTTGTACGAAATATTCTACTACCTGCCCCATCTTTGCAGTTTTTCGTGGGCTCTGCAGCTCTATTACTGTGGTCCTCAGTCTTTGGGGGTAAAATGAAACCTTCTTTCCCCATCCTGCTGAAAGGTAGAAGATGCCTCATTATTTTAGCAAGAAAAGAATCAATCAGCAATGTTTTTCCTTTAAATGATTAATTTTTTTCTATTATTTTTGAATAGGTAATACATGCACATGTTACCAAATTCAAGAGCAAGAAGATACTCAGTGAAAAGTAAATCTCCCTCCCACCCCTATTGACTCCCCATTCCTCTCCTCAAAGGGAGATATCTATCACCAGTTTCTTGTATATTCTTTTAGAGCTGTTCTCTGCATCTACAGACCTACACATGCATACTCATACTTCTACATATACTTTAGCTTTTAATTTTTTTTTTGTTTTTTTTTTTGCGGTACGTGGACCTCTCACTGTTGTGGCCTCTCCCGTTGCAGAGCACAGGCTCCGGACGCGCAGGCTCAGCGGCCATGGCTCACCGGCCCAGCCGCTCCGTGGCATGTGGGATCTTCCCAGACCAGGGCACGAACCCGCGTCCCCTGCATTGGCAGGCGGACTCTCAACCACTGTGCCACCAGGGAAGCCCAGCTTTGAATTTTTTGACACAATTATAATACTATTTTGCACCTTGATTTCTCTCCTTGTAGTATGTCTTGGAGATTGTTCTATTCCGTTGCATATAACCTGCCTCTTAACATACTGTTTTGTGAGTATACTGCACATTTTGGAACCATTTCCTCATTGATGAACATTTAAGTTCCTCCCAGTTTTTATTCTTCTGTTACAAATGGCTTTCACTGATACTAACATGTACAAGTCTCTTTAATGCAAATGAATTCAAGATATATGCATTTACAATTTTGATTGGTTGCTTCAGCTTGCTCTCCATGGGGGGTGTACCTGTTTCTACTCCCCACAACCTATGAATTAGTGCCTGTTTCCCACACCTTTGCCAAGCATTATGTTTCAAAGCATTTGGTATTTTTCACTGAAAGAGAAATGCAAATTTAAAAATAGTATTTTAAAATTTGGAACACTTTTTCACTTTTTTATTTTATTTTTAAAATTTTATTTTATTATTATTATTAGCCGTGCCATGCAGCTTGTGGGGTCTTAGTTCCCGAACCAGGGATCGAACCTGGGCCCACAGCAGTGAAAGCTATGAGTCCTAACCACTGGCCCGCCAGGGAATTCCTGTTTGTTTGTTTGTTTATTTATGGCCACACCGCATAGCTTGCAGGATCTCAGTTCCCTTACCAGGGATTGAACCCAGGCCATGGCAGTGAAAGCCCGGAATCCTAACCACTAGGCCACCGGGGAATTTCACTTTTTAAAAAGTCACCTATTTTTCCTTTTTTGTGGACTAAGTCTTCCTATTCTTTACTTTTTGTTGTTGAATAGTTGCCATTTTTATTACTTATTTATAAACATTATATATTAAGCAGATTACAAAATCAGTGGGGAAGAATGGATTATTCAAGAGATGGTGCTGGTACAACAGGTCATCTATATTAAAAAATAAATTCAGGTCCCTATGTTTTCCCATACACAAAAATTTGTAGATTGATCAATGTGGAAAATCAACATGGAAAAACAGATTTTTAGCTATTAGAAAATTATAAGTAGGTGGGCATCTGTATGACATAGTAGTCAGGACTAAGAAGTCCAAGCTGTTTAGGAAAAGACTGATACATTTGACTACAGAAGAACTCTGACATAACATACGGCATAAGTGAAATCAAGAGACAAAAAAAGGGGGCTTCCCTGGTGGCGCAGTGGTTGAGAGTCTGCTTGCCGATGCAGGGGACACGGGTTCGTGCCCCGGTCCGGGAAGATCCCACATGCCGTGGAGCGGCTGGGCCCGTGAGCCATGGCCGCTGAGCCTGCGCGTCCAGAGCCTGTGCTCCACAACTGGAGAGGCCACAACAGTGAGAGGCTCGCATACTGCAAAAAAAAAAAAAAAAAAAAAGACAGAAAAAGGGAGACAGTGTTGCACATAACTAATTAAAAATTAGTATCCTGAATGAATAAAGGTCTGTAATTCAGTAAGTAAAAGAGAATACACAAGAAAAGGGACCAAAAATTACAGCCAGTTCTAAGAAGAAGAAAACAGAATGGTTAATGAATGTGTGGCAGAATCTCACTTTCACTAGTAATAAGGGAAATGCAGAGGAAAAAAGAAAACTCCAGTGAAATACCAACTCATTGTCATCAGATTTACTAAAATTAATAAGCCTGATAACACTCAGATGTGGAGAGGATGTGGGGAAATAGCTTTCATCACTGCTTATATAAGTGTGAATTGATAATACTACTAAGATAGCAACTGGCAATGTATGTCAGTTTAAACATTTGCATTCCTATAAGCCCAGGATGCTACTTAGTATATCCGAGAGAAACTCTTGCACTATGTACAAGCAAGTTCATTGTAGCATAATTTATAAAAGCAGAAAATTGTTAACAATCCAGATGTCCATCGATAGGGGACTGTATTAAACAACTTTCACGATTTAGTCATACAATGGAATGCTATACAGCAGTTAAAATAAATGAACTAGAATCTTCCTACATATATCAGCATAGATAAGTCTTGATGATAGGGTTTAGAGAAACAAGGCAAGTTTCAGAAGTATATGTATGGTATAGCATTCATGTTAAATTTTTTAAAAACGTGCAAAACTAGAGTGTATAGCATTCTGGGATACATATGTATGTGGTCAAGATTTAAAAATAGGAATGGTCGGGACTTCCCTGGTGGTCTAGTGGTTAAGCATCCGCCTTCCAATGCAGGGGACTTGGATTTGGTCCCTGGTGGGGGAACTAAGATCGCACGGGACAACTAAACCTGCTCACTGCAACTACTGAGCCCGCGCGCTCTGAATCCCACATGCCACAACTAGAGAGAAGCCTGCGGAGCTGCGAAGAAGAGCCTGTGCACTGCACCGAAGATCCCTCGTGCCACAACTAAGAGGGATTTATTTGGCTGTGCCGACACAGCCATGTAAACATAAATAGAATTAAAAAATGAAATGAAATGAAAACAGGAATGGTCTACCCTGACATCAGGATAGTAATTGCCTCTAGGGAAGGAAAGGTGTAAGGGGGTCTGTCCTGAAAGGTGTCTATAATTCTTTATATTTTTAAGTCTGAAGGCAAGAATGGTAAAATATCATTCCCTAAATCTTGGTATTGTAGACATGGATGTTCATTTGTGTTTGTTGTTGTTGTTATATATTAAATACACATATTGAATTTTTTCATATACCTTTTTACTATGTAGAGATAATTTGTACTTTAAGCTGTTAATATAATGAATTTTATTAATAGATTTTCCTAATTTTGAATTTTGGTATAAAGCCCACTTGGTCATTTAAAAAAATGTATTGCTGTATTCTCTTTGCTAGTATTAGGATTTTTACATTAATATTCATGAGAGTAGTCTAATTTTCTAATTTTTTTCTTCTCCTCTTTTCATGCTCCCTTGATCAGATTTTGTTCTAATGTTATGCTGACTTCCTGAAAAGAATTTGGAAGCTTTCACCATTTTCTATGGAACAGTTCAACTATCATTGAAATTGTGTGTTCCTTGCAGTTTGGTAGTGTTCACATTCATGACTTGTTTGATATCGTACTTTTTCTGGAGGATTAGTTCTTGGATAACTGTTTTGGTATCTATGTGACTGATTAGATTTTTCCCTGTCTTCAGGGATCAGTTTGGTATTTATATTTTCCTGGAAAATCATCAGTGTTTTCCAATTTATTGGACAAGATAATCCCTTAACATTCTTCTCCTTTCTACTGTATCTCTGGTTGTTTTCCTGTTCTCATTTATTACCTAGTGTATTTGTACTTTTTCATTTTTTTTCTTTTCAGTTTAGGTTACCTAATTGCTCAGCTTTTTGTGTATTTCTTTTTAAAGTAACCAACCTGAGTTTATTGTTATTAATTATTTTTCCAATTCAGTACTTTCTGCTTTTTATCTTTATTCCTTCCTTCCTTCTGCTTTTTCATTTTTTGTAACTTCTTGAGCTTGTTTAACTTATTTTCATTATTACTTATTTAGTAGTATTAGCAGTTAAAGCTATGGATGTTCTTTTTCTCTGATGGGGTTCAGGCACACACCTGAACCTATATCATATTCTTCCACGACCATCAGCTCTTCATCAAAGTTAGTATAAAAATAACGGGTCTAACTGTTTCTTTGGATCTTCATTTCCTTATGAAGGCTCCCGTGTCACATAAAACTTATTAAATAAATTTGTGTGCTCTTCTCCTGTTAATCTGTCTCTGTCAGTTTAATTTTTAGACCCTACCAGGGACCCTAAGTGAGTTGAGGAAAACTTTATCCTCCCCTACAGATTACAGATCCCTGCTGTAGTTGTATTCGACCTTCTGAAATGTTATGATTTCATGGTTATTTTGCACTTAATCATTAGTATTCAGTTTGAATTCCTCTTTACGTCAGAATTTAGAATCTATGGTAGCTCAAACCTCTCCACAAAAGCTTAAAAATTACTAGACGCACTAAATTTTTCTGATGCAGCGTGTGGCCAAAGAAATCATCCCAAGTGTGGGAAATGTCCCCAGTGCTACAGCCCCGCCAAGGTGAGCCTGACTGTCCTCAGAGTAGCTGAGAAGCCACCATCTTGGCCATTCAGGTGTTCAGATGGCTTTTGTCCACTGCAGACCAGAACTGGGTGAGAATCAGTTATTGTTCTGGATGGTTTGAGAGATGACTCCCGTGCAGCTCTTCCGGGGTGATGTGTGCAGTGGCGAAGACTTGATCCTGGCAGCTTGCTCCTACGTCTGATGCTCTGGAATCCTATTATGGCAGAGGAGGGCATCAGATGCAGTGACCTTGATGCCCTTCCCAACCCCACAGGCATCCTGGGGCTCCTCTAAATATCCAGTACCTGCCTCAAAATACGACTTGGTGGGCGATATGTGGTGTTCTTTCTACCCACTCTTGTCATTTTCAAGGCAGATAAACCTAGACATTTCTTAGGAATAGCAGAGAAACTGTTGTAGATGAAACAGAAGCGGTTTCTTCAGAACTTTGTAGGATTTCCATATTACTGTATTTCAGGTCAAAGGATAGTTTACCTTTTACATCAAACCTGGTTGCGTGAATGCGAAAAATAACTGTGGTTTGGAAAGTCTTCCATGGTTTATGTATGCACACACTAGTTTACTTTTATTTATGTGTGAGAATGGGAAAAGAATTGTGAGAAGGAAGCAGAAGGCTGTACCAAAGTTCTCTATTATGTTCTACACTGTAAGATTTGTTGCATTTTGAATTAGGTGCAGGGTTGAGTGTGTGCCTGTTTTCAGTATTTCAGGTCTTTATTGCTCTACACTTAGTGGCTTAAATGGGTGCTGACTTGACTAACAGAAGGCGTTGTGTGACTCCCATGCTTACTTCACCTTGGACTTCCTTTGTAGTATGATACCATGTTTTTCTAGCCAGAGCGGTTTTTCCAATGTCTGTGTTATGTTTCAGGCTCTCCACTCTCTCCACTTGGAATTCTTGTATCCCTCTTCCTTATAAGCCACGTCCCGTGGATTTGTTAAGAGATAGTTTCAGTTTTCAGTCTCCTGAAATACATCTTGTAATTCTTTGCTCTGTCTCGTCTGTCTCAGATACTTAGTGTATTGCCAGTTGTGGAAATTCTGCCCCTTCTGTTGAAGACTGGTTCAGGAGTGGACATGTGGCCTGTTCTGGCCTGTGAGAGGTGAGGGGAAGTCCGCCTGAGGATAGGAGACAGCTGGAGAAGGGGACAGTTTTTCCTGTTCTCGATGTTGTTTTGCCTGGATGTGTTGCCTGGAGCCGTGGTCCCCGTCTTGCTGCCAGCCTAAGAATGAAGCCAGCACAGAGGATGGCGGAGTAGAGATGGACTGAGACGAGGTCCTTAGTGACATTGTTGAGCCACTGAAACCATCAGCCCTAGAGGCCCCGCCATCCTTGTGTGAGGCGGGATGATTGCTTTTCTTATTGTTTAACCAGCTTCAGACCAAAAGCTTTCACTTGCAGCAGAAGCCTCACCCCTGCCCCTCTGTGTAGTGTTGTGGTTCTGGAATGTAGGCTTTGGAATCTGATGGAATCAGAATGCTGGTTCTTCTGTTTACTTGGTAGCTTTATGATCTCATGCAATGGTGATATTAACTATGACTTAGAGAGGGCTTAACTTTGTTTTGGTGCCAACATAATTATATCAGTTAATCCTTTTATATTACCATTTCATAGATGAAGAAAACTGAGGTTGAGAGTAATTGAGCTTGTGAGTGAGTAGGGCCTGAAACAAAACAGATCTATTTGACCCAGTTTCTCAGAGCCTCATTGTTTAATGTGAAAAATGGCGATATTATGTATAATGCCAAGCTCATAGGATTGTTGGGAGGAGTAAATGAGATAATTTAGAGCATTGTAGTACAGGGCCTGTTACATAGACATCATTCAACAAATAGCTGCTATTATTATTACTGCTATTGCTGTTATCACATTCCTTGTTGTGTGCCCCTCGCTTAGTTTGGTGGGCGTGTTTTGGGCTCTTGATAAGTATTTGCTGACTCATGAATGATTCAATGATAAATTTCACCAATTCTGTCAATTATAGCGTTCAGGCATATCGTGCCTCATCATGCGTGCCATTTGACTGCTTCCCTGAGATCTCTGGCCTTTCCTGTGATGTTAATTTCATGTTCCTTGAGAGTAGGGAGCAAATACCACTTGGTTCAGTGCCACCACTGACGTTTTTAAAAGATCTAATACTTGGCGTACTAAGAAGTGTTTTTCAAGAAGTTTCTGTTTGGAACAGTTGGCTGCTTTCATTCATTATCACCATTTTCACAGGAATTGGAAGTTTTATAAACTATCGCACTGTTACCAGTTTTGGGGGCCAGATTAATAGAAAGAAGAGAATTTACTTATGGATCACTCCTTAAGTTCCTATTTTCCTTGTATAACACTTCATGTCAGAGAAACTAAAAACATTCTTTATAAACATTGCCTTTATTCATCAGATTTTCACTGAGGCATGAAAAGAATTACAGTGTCTCCGTCTCATGAGTTTGTCAGTAACTTCTTTTGCTTCTTGAGAGACACCTGAATCAGAATTCTAGTCTGAATTTCTGACTTCTAACTTATTCTTGCCTTATTCACTACCCCAAACTTTCTCTCAGAAATTATACATATGGGACATCCCTGGTGGCGCAGCGGTTAAGAATCCGCCTGCCAATGCAGAGGACATGGGTTCGATCCCTGGTCTGGGAAGATCCCACATGCCATGGGGCAGCTAAGCCCGTGCACCACAACTACTGAGCCTGCACTCTAGAGTCTGTGAGCCACAACTACCGAGCCCATGCACCTCAAGTATTGAAGCCCGCGCGCCTAGAGCCTGTGCTCTGCAACGAGAAGCCCCTGCTCGTCACAATAGAGAAAGCCTACGCGCAGCAACGAAGACCCAGTGCAGCCAAAAAAAAAAAAAAAAAAAACCAGAAATTATACATATGTGTTTTTTCTAAGACAACACACGGGAACAGTGGCCATTCCATTCTGTCTGCCCTCTGCATAAGAAGATCATGGTACAGGTGCGTGAGACCTTGCAGGGCTAGATTAAGATAAATGTGGCTGGAACAGCCCAGTAAACTCAGTTTCTTTATTTTAATCCATTGCCTTATTGTTGTAGCAGTCTATTTTTTCCCCCTAAATTACAGTTCTATACCGTATAACTCTGCTATATTTGTATTACCTGTAGAAAGGGAGGGCATTTTGTGTGTAGGCTTAATAAATTCACAAATGCTTTTCAGGCCTGGTTTTGTTTTATTCTGTTTTTAGGTATTTTATGAGGAATATATATGCATTTTTATGAGGAATTAGCTCCGATTTGCTGATGATGATGTGCGGTTGTAATATATGACTGTCTTTTATTTTCTAACTATGCTGAAGACCTACGGCAACACGGGTGGTGTTCAAGGAGATCATGGGTCCTTTTGGTCTTAGGGTTCACGACTGAAAATGACTTGTGAGCCCTTGAAATACCTTACTATTTCTCTTCTTTCTTTTAACTGCCCACCTTCTTGAAGTAGTTCTTCCACACTCAACATTCAACCAATATTTATTGGGCGTATGCTCAGTAAGCGATGTGAATGATGGCTGACTACTCTTTGTTTAATGCCCTCTGATCTCGTTTTCCGGTCCATTGCTTTACTACAGTCTGACTTTTCAAAAGTAAACAGCGGTCTTCTTAATAAATCCAGTGGGGTGGCAGTCAGGGTCCATTCAGGAAAACAGGCTAGTCTCTATTCTAAGGGATAAAGGGTCTAACGTGCAATCTGCTGCTTCCTCACCTGAGAGAAGAGTGAGGAGAAGCTGCTCCTGCGGGTTGCGGAGGCTGGCAGGCCTGGGCCTGAGCCCGGGGGTGGACCTGGGAGCTGGCCTGGGCAGGCTGCAGTTCCGCCAGGCTCCCGCAGTGGCCCGTCTGCCCTGCGGGGACGGGGTGGTTCTCAGGATCTGGGGCAGGGAGCTGCTGTCAGCCTCGTCCGGGGTTCTGCCCTCTGCTTCTCTTCTGTCTCCTCTTGTGGCAGACTCACCAGGAGCCACGCTGGCCAGGGGCTCTGAGGAGTGGCCCCTGGCCTCTGCCGGGTCCCTGAGGGTGGGGTGACACGGGGAAGGTGGCACAGGGGGCCCTTGCCCACCCCCCCTCCTCCCGGGCTTGCTTTCATGGTGACACTGTCACGTCCTTCACCTGCTTGAGACGCTTCAGCCGTAGCTCCCATGAGAGTTTTTGTCTCTGATTTTGTCCTCTTTCCCTTCCCTTGTGACCCTCCTCCTACCTGGGACTCTGAGACATGTGACACAAAGCTCGAAGTCAGAGCTTTAATGTGCTTCACATATATTTTCCATTTAAATTTTATAGAGTTTTATGATGCTTAATGTCTTTTTGTTTTGTTTTGTTTTTTTGCGGTAAGCGGGCCTCTCACTGCTGTGGCCACGGGACACACAAGCTCAGCGGCCATGGTTTACGGGCCTAGTCGCTCCGCAGCATGTGGGATCTTCCCGGACTGGGGCACGAACCCGCGTCCCCTGCATCGGCAGGCGGACTCTCAACCACTGCACCACCAGGGAAGCCCGATGCTTAATGTTTTGAATTTTTATTTTATGCGTTTATCCTTTTGGGTTTTATAAAATGCCTGGAAAGACTTTTTCTGTGTGAAAATTATGAAAATATTCATTACTTTTCTTCTAGTCTTTTTTTAAAAAAGCGATTCTTTTATACTTAATCTTCAAATCACTTTCCCATCATTATTTAACATGTTCAAGGCCAAACTCACCACCTTTCCTTTGTAACCAGTTCTGCCTTCCGGCGACGTTTGTACCGCTGTAAATCTCCGCCATCCAGGCACAGGTTCTTCTTTGATTCTCACTTCATCAAGTTTCTTTCTCGGCTGTTTCTATAAAACATCCTCTTTTTTCTCCACCTTAATCTTTGACTCCCTACTCCGTTTTCTTATTGGGTCTTCCTCTAACTCCTAAAAAATGAGTGTTTTTCAAAATACTGTGTAGGCAGGGCATGTGTACCTTGTTACCGTTGTGTGACCAAGGCAGCCACAGCTCTTGGCACATACGAGAACCTGTATTTATTGTATGACTTGGTGAATATCAGTGGGTGAATATACGTCTGTCCTTGTTCTCTATTTTCAGGATATCTCCACATTGACATCTAGATGTTACCTGCAGAATAGAGTGTCCCAAAATAGTCTCATGCAGTGGACATGGTACATTTAAGCAAGATATTGTGTCACGTTCTTATGAAGAACGTGGTGAAATATGGACTTGTTAACCTCTTAGTTAGACATGCTAGTAATTGAGTGACCTTACCCAAAGGTGTCCATGAAGGATCAGTGGATTCTGAAGAGGAAATTTCTTTGGGCTAGTTCTAGGATTTTGGCGATAGCTCCAAGTTCAGTCTTTTTTATTAACAGCTTAGAGGAAAACATAAGTTTATCAGACTTGCAGATAGGACAAGGTGGGGAAACAGGGCTCATGAGAGAATCAGGACCCTAATGTCTCGTAGACTACTTGGTTGAAGTGATAAACTAAATGAAATTTAATGCAACACTGAAAGGCCTTGCACCAGGGTCTAAAAATCTATTGTGTAAGTACAGGATTGCCTGGTGGAAACACAGGGGGAAAGGACAGAAAACTTTTCACTGGTAATTTGAGCTCAGCATAAAGAGTGTGACCTGATTTCTGAAAATGCTAAGGTGCTCTCATATGATCAGAAGAATAAATTCTGGTTTTTCCTGTGATGTTACACCTAGAATACTGCGTTTGGTTTAGCGGTATCAGTCACCTGGAGCTTGTTCAGAGCTAAGGGCTTAGGGACCGTGAAGAGCCTGGGGATAATGTCCCAGGAGAAATGAGTGGTGAGAAGGCGAATGCTGAGCCTGAAGAGGAGAGTATTTGGGGGGAGTGAGGAGGTGTCTCAGAACTGAGGGATCATATAATGTATTGTCCAAACCAGGACTCTTTGAGAGTGAAAGAAGGTACTGTTAGTAGTTATGCTGGGATGATGGACACACACTAGGACCGTCCTGGGCAAATGAGAACATGATCACCTAATTATAATCATCTTAAATATTTGAAGGTCTGTTATATGAAAGAAAGACAGGACTTCACCTGTGCAAGTGATAGGACCAGTGGATACAACTACAAGAAAACCTGCACCTTCTTCCTCATAATGAACTCCTGTCTGATGTCTTCAGTTGTTGAAGAATGGAATAGGTTACCTTACAAGGTGGTGTGTTTCCCATCACTGCCGGTGCCAAGAATTTGTATAGCTGCCCTTTCGAAGTCTTTATAACATACAGATCAGGTGAATCAACTTGTACCAGTCCATCAAGTATTTGTGTACTTACTCTTCCCGAGTACTCGGCAGATGTCCATTTTCTCATTACGTGTGGAGTAACCATCTGTATACTCCCAGCCCTGTGCCTGTCACTAGAGGAGGTTGGGATCTGTGGCTCTGATGGCTTTCACAATAGGCCTGGCTCTGCAGTTGGTTGATCTCTTGTCCCAGCTACAGACTCCATTCGTTCTGCATCAGGGCATAGTGACCTCTACTGCTGTTGTCTTGTTCACTATAATGTCTTCCCGATGCCTACATGCCTCTCTTTTTATTTTTGTCTTGGTTTTTATGCTAAATAAAAGGTGTCTCCTGTTCCATGGGCCAGCAGCCTCTGACCTGTTAGGGACCCCAGCTTTGGGTCAGCTCATTTCTTGCTGTGGGTGCTGTGGACATTCCTTGGCTTCCACGGGGCACTGATCCCCTGCTTGAGTCTTTGGTACTTTCTTTAGTCCTTTACAGCAAAAGAGACAGATGTGACTGTTTCTATTTGATATATGAGGTTTAGAGAGGTTAAATAATCTACTGGAGGTGACCCATCCAGTAGGTGTCTAAACTGGATCCAAGCCCAGGTCTCCTCATTTGTCCACTTATTTATTCATTCAGCCAGGGTCTGAGCGCCTGCGTGGTGCCAGGTCCGTCTGCTGCTCCAGATTCGTAACGAGTCCCCTTCCCCTCTCTCCGCAAATACACACTGTAGTCACACTACTCATTCTCCTGGACCTCCAGGGTGCCCTACTTCTTCCTGCACGGTCAGTAAAGACGGATGCGACCACCGTCCTCCTGTTGTTTGGATTCTAGATGTGCAAACATATAGAAGAGTAGTTTTCTTTTGTTTGTTTGTTTGTTTTTAATTTCTTTTTGATGTGGACCATTTTTTTTTAAGTCTTTATTGAATTTGTTACAATATTGCTTCTGGTTTATGTTCTTTTGGTTTTTTGCCCACGAGGCATATGGGATCTTAGCTCCCCAACCAGGGATCGAACCCACACCCCCTGCATTGGAAGGTGAAGTCTTAACCACTGGACCAACAGGGAAGCCCCTAGAAGAGTAGTGTTGTTTTAAACATCTGAGTATTAAGAAGAGAAGCACAGGGTGAAATGGCGGTGTGCTGTGCGGCCCATGGCTTACTCTGGGAACCAAGGAAGTGACATTTAAATGGAAACCTGAAGGATAATAGGAGTTAGCTGGAATGGGGGGTGAGATTAGACCATTTTGGGGCACAGAGGAAAGAGCATGTGCAAAGTCTCTGAGCAGGGACACACTTGATGCCTTGGAGGTTCAGAAAGAATCCAGTGCATGTGCGCCTGTATCGGGAGTGGAGGGCAGAAGACTTGATATAAGACTGGAGAGTTAGGCAGGGGCAGGGTCAAGGTCTTGGCAGTTTATCCTGAGACAAAGATATTTTTTCCTTTCCTTTTTGATCTTATTTGTTTTGTGAATAGGTAAAGTCATCACATAATTTGATATTCAAGGGCACCAAAGGGTATAGCAGTCTTGTCTCCTTTCCACCTCTGTCTTCCTGCCATCCATTTCCTTTCCCTAGAGACAATTATACTCTATTTCTCATGTATCCTTCCATAGATATTCTGTGCACACACTGGCAAACACATAACTCTTTTTCCTCACCCTTTTTTTACGCAAATATGAAGGTTCTATATGCCTTAGTTTTGAACATAGTTTGGATACCATTCCATGGCAGTATAGAAAGAGCTGTTTCATTCTTTTTTATGGATGCATAGTATTCCGTTGCAAACATGTACTCTAATTTATCTAATTAGATTTATTAACAATAATAATATAATATAATAATAATATAATAAACGTATTAATTTATCTGTTAGATAAATTAGATTTCTCTAAATAGATTGATGGGGGAAGGGCAGTATTGCAGAGGTAGAAGATAACTAGTAAACCATTTCAGTAGTTGAGACAGGGTGTGATGTTGACTTGGATTCAAATAGTGGTAGTGGAGATGGCGATTAAGTGTCTGTATGTAGGAGATCTAACACTAAGATCAGTTGATTGATGGGCTGTTAGGGGTGAAGCAGAGCCGTGACTTCTAGCCTTTCAGGCTCAGCAGTTGGGTGGATGATGATGTCACTTAGCAGGCTGGTTAACGCTAGAGGAAGGGCAAGTTGAGTTTAAGGCATTTGTGAGACATGCAGGTGGAGATGTGGGGTAGGCATTTGACTTTGCAAGTCTAGAGCTTAGGAGAGAGGGTTAGTCTTAAGATAGAAATTTGAGAGGAATTATCTTACAGTAATGAACATTTACAGCAATGGTAATTGAAATTTGGGGAATGGTTGACGTCACCATAGTCAGTGACGTGGTCAAAATGTTGATGTAGTGGAAAGTGCTTAAAAAAGACATGTCCTTTTAATCTTTGAGAAAATGATAAATGATTCTACACAGTTGTTATTAAAGCATTCTGAGTGAGTTTGTAGAGATTATTATAATTTGTTGTTTGATAACAACAGTTAGCACATTAGTAAAGTTTGTTGAGGAATTTAATTTAGTGTCCTGCCTAGAAGTTGGCTGCCACACAACTTTGCAAAGCTTATTTATTTACAAACGCATAGTAGATAGTTGGAATTCTGCAATTTTCTTCTAACCATTCCTTTATTCATGTAACACATACTGAGTGCCTACCTTGCATAGGGCAGTGTTCAGGAAGAATATTCATATTTATCATTGTCTTGAGGTAGTTATTGTTTCCAGTTGCTTCTTTTACTTTCTAACTATTAATTTCGGTTTGCTGAGTGTCACTGTCTTCAATTTAGTCCTTTGGGTTATTTTGTTAACTCAACGTTGTGATGCACATTTACAGCAGTGGTATTTTGTACCCATACTTTTCTAGTAACAAAACTTCAGACATACGTGAATTGTGCTTAAAATATATATACATATATACATTTATTGCTAAAACAGGGAAGTATATAGTATAATAATCCTCCCAGATTTTTCTCATATAGCCACAAGTTTCTGTTAGTCCTGAGTTCATTTTCCACAAAAGAATAGAAATGGTGGGTGGAGGAGGTGGCTTGTGAGGAATTTGGCTCTTTAAAGGTGGCGACAAGGAAATTTCAGAGCCATTGGCCTAGTTTAATGGCTACCAACTCTGACCTAAGCATTAACTTAAAAGAATTATAAGTTAATAATTATAAAATTTATATAATTATGAATCAATAAAAAATTTGTCCTTATCCTAGAAAGAAAAGAAACAAAATGGTATAGAAATAAAAAACATTACAGAAAACAAAAACACTATATAACTGTTTATGAACTATGAATATTATGATAAAGTATATTTTTATAAGGAAAGTAGTATGGTAGATATAAAACTTATTATTTGATTGATATATTCTCTCTTTTCAGAGTCCTAACTTTCTAAAAAACTCTTCATTTTGACCATGTTAAAGACTGACCTCTTCCTTACAACTCAGTAATAAGAAAACAATGAACCTAATAAAATCGGAGCAAAAGATCTAGGCAGAACCTTGACCAAAGAAGATATGCTCTTAGAAGCTATATGCATAAAAGACGCTAAGAAACTATTAGTCATTCAGAAACTGCAAATTAAAACCATAATGAGGTAACCACTACCTCTATTGGAATGGCTGAATAAATAAACAAACTTGATAATATCAAGCACTGGTGAGGATGGGGAGCAACTGGAACGCTCATACGTTGCTAGCGGAAAAGCAATATGATACAGCCACTTTGGTAAGCAGCATAACCTACCTCTCAATCCAGTGATCCCACTCCTAGATTTGTGCTCAAGAGAATAGAAAGCATGTACCATCAGTTATGAATGGATAAACACACTGGCATTTTTTCTTTTTTTGGTTCTATTTATTTATTTATTTTTAAATTTAAAATTTATTTTATTTTTGGCTGTGTTGGGTCTTTGCTGCTGTGCGCAGGCTTTTCTCTGGTTGCGGCGAGCGGGGGCTACTCTTTGTTGTGATGCACGGGCTTCTCACTGCAGTGGCTTCTCTTTGTTTCGGAGCACGGGCTCCAGGCGCGTGGGCTTCAGTAGTTGTGGCACTTGGGCCCAGTAGTTGTGGCTCATGGGTTCTAGAGTGCAGGCCCAGTAGTTGTGGCTCATGGGCTTAGTTACTCTGCAGCATGTGGGATCTTCCCGGACCAGGGCTTGAACCTGTGTCCCCTGCATTGGCAGGCGAATTCTTAACCACTGGAACACCAGGGAAGCCCAGCAAACTGGCATTTTTATACTAAAATACTATCAATAGTTAAAAGCAACAAATTATTGATAAATGAAGCAACATAGATGAATCTCAAATGCATTATGCAAAATCAATGATTCTCAACCTTTAAAAAATTATTATACCCTGCAGCCCTTTTACATATTTTCCCTAATTGCCCATTCCCCTCATGAAATTTTTTTTTTTTTTTTTTGCGGTACGCAGGGGTCTCATTGTTGTGGCCTCTCCCGTTGCGGAGCACAGGCTCCGGACGCGCAGGCTCAGCGGCCATGGCTCACGGGCCCAGCCGCTCCGCGGCATGTGGGATCTTCCCGGGCCAGGGCACGAACCCGTGTCCGCTGCATCGGCAGGCGGACTCTCAACCACTGCGCCACCAGGGAAGCCCCCTCATGAAATTTTAATACCACAGAGGTATTGTCTATCTGTTTATGCACTGTAGCCCTTTGGCACACTCAGACCATTGAAATACCTAAGGTTTTTACACGTGCCAAGAATCAGTTTTCACCTCTTTGGAGACAGTAGGGGTCCTTCACTCCCCCATTGAGAATGCGTGGACTTAGGAAGGAGGCCAAATTCAAGTGGCTGCGTACTGTGTGGATTGATTTATATGACATTCTTGAACAGGAATATCTATCAGATCAGAGAACAGATCTATGGTTGCCAGGGGTACAAGGAGGGACTGACTATATGGGGGAAGAGAGAGCTTTTGGAGGTGGTGGAGATGCTCTGTTTCTTGACTGCAGTGGTGGTTGTACAGTAGTGCGCATTTGTCAGAATTAATAGAATTGTGTACCCAAAGGGTGAATTGTATGCTGTTTAATTATACCTTAATAAGCCTGACTTTCCCAGACGTAGTGGCCTGGGTTGAACCTGGAATGGTTATGGGGAGTGAGAAGATTGGAAGTATCAGAGGCAGATCATTCTGGAATCTTCCATCACAAATTGTGGACTGTATGCTGACAGTCACATATAAAATAATAAATAAACCCATAAAACTTTCTTTTTTAAAATTGAAGTATAGTTGACTTATAATATTATATTAGGTTCAGATGTATAACAGTGATTTGATATTTTTGTAACTTACATACCATACAAATTTATATTTTTATTGACTCTATTCCCTGTGCTGTACATTACATCCCTGTGACTGACTTACTTTATAACTGGTAGTTTGTACCTCTTTATCCCCTTCACCTATTTCACCCTTCCCCCCATCTCCCTCCCCTCTGGCAGCCACTAGTTTGTTCTCTGTATCTGTGAGTATGTTTCTGTATATTTGTTTGTTTTGTTTTTTAGATTCCACATATAGGTGAAAACATACAGTATTTATCTTTCTCTGTCTGACTTATTTTGCTAAGCATGATACCCTCCAGGTCCATCCATATTGTTACAAATGTCAAGATTTCACTTTTTTATGACTGAGTTTTATATACATGTATATGTATGTGTGTGTGCGTGTGTGTGTGTTTGTATCACATGTACTTTATCCAGTCATGTATCAATGGATACTTATGTTACTTATACCTATCTTGGCTGTTGTAAATAATGGTGCAACGAACATTGAGATGCAGATATTTTTTCAAATTAGTGTTTTTGTTTTCTTCATATAAATACCCAGGAGTGAAATTGCTGGATCATAGGTAGTTCTATTTTTAATTTTTTGAGGAACCTTCGTTCTCTTTTCCATAGTGGCTGTACCAATTTACATTCCCACCAACAGTGCACAAGGGTTCCCTTTTCTCCACATCCTCTCCAACACTTGTTATTTCTTGTCTTTTTGGTGATAGCTATTCTGACAGGTGAGGTGTTATCTCATTGTGATTTTGATTTGCATTTCCGTGATGATTAGTGATGTTGAGCATCTTTTCATGTACCTATTGGCCACCTGTATGTTTTCTTTGGAAAAATGCCTATTGAGGTCCGCTGCCCATTTTTAAATCAGATTGGTCTTTTGATATTGATTTGTGTGAGTTCTTTATATATTTTGGATATTAACCCCATATCAGACATCACTTGCAAATAACTTCTCCCATTCAGTAGATTGCCTTTTCATTTTGTTGATGGTTTCCTTTACTGTGCAAAAGCTTTTTTTTTAGTTTAATGTGGTCCCATTTGTCCGCTTTTGCTTTTGTTGCCATTGCCTGAGAAGATAGATCCAAAAAATATTGCCAAGACCCATTGTATAAAACATACTGCCTGTGTTTTTTGTTTTTTTAAAAAATAAACTTATTTATTGATTTATTTTTGGCTGCATTGGGTCTTTGTTGCTGCGTGTGGGCTTTCTCTAGTTGCAGCAAGCGGGGGGCTACTCCTTGTTGCGGTGTGTGGGCTACTCATTCGGTGGCTTCTCTTCATTGTGGAGCACAGGCTCTAGACATGCGGGCTTCAGTAGTTGTGGTGCGCGGGCTCAGTAGTTGTGGCTTGCAGGCTCTAGAGCTCAGGTTTAGTAGTTGTGGTGCACAGGCTTAGTTGCTCCGCGGCATGTGGGATCTTCGCAGACCAGGGCTCGAACCCGTGTCCCCTGCATTGGCAGGCAGATTCTTAACCACTGCACCACCAGGGAAGCCCCTGCCTATGTTTTCTTTGAGGAGGTTTGCAGTTTCAGGTTTTACATTTAAGTCTTTAATCCATTTTGAGTTTATTTCTGTGAGAAGATGGTCTAGTTGCATTCTTTTTCGTGTAGCTGTCCAGTTTTCCCAAAATCTCTTATTGACGAGACTGTCTTTTCCCCATTGTTATATTCTTGCTTCCTTTGTCATAATAATTGTCATAATTTTTCATAACCATTCACTATATGTACATGGGTTTATTTCTGGGTGTTCTGTTCCATTGATCTATGTGTCTGTTTTTTGTGCCAGTACCATACTGTTTTGATTATGATGGCTTTGTATTATAGTTCAAAGTCAGGAACCATGATACCTCCAGTTTTGTCCTTCTTTCTCTCAAGATTGCTTTGGCTATTTTCAGAGAAACTTCTCTAGTAACGAACAGAAATAATCCCAGGAAGTATATCCTTAAACACTTAAAACTTTCTGGAAACACACACACACAATGTGAAACCCAAGATGCAATGAAAGAATAGTGTAAAAGGAGGTTGTCTGGGAAGTCTTTTGAGGGTTGATGGCCCAGCCTCCTTGGCACAGAGGCTAATCTAGATTAATCAAGATTGGAAGTCCTAGTTTTTCCTTGGGACTTGCTAAAACCAGGTTGAGATTTAATTTGCAAAAAAAAAAAAAAAAGAACTGAAGGAAAGCTGCCTTCTGTTTCTTAGTGGAAGCTGGCTTATTGTTTGTCAATGTGACTTTTGGTGAAAGTTTCCCAGTTCCTGTGGAATCCAATATGGGAAAATGTTTTTATGCTACATTTGCTTTTTTATATTTAAAGCTGAGACTTTTCTCCTTTACTGTAGGCTCCAACTGAAGTATGTTATCATCCTGTATCAAGAAGAGCCTGGAGAAGCAGGGGTGGTGGAAATACAGGTTTTGCTTTTGGAATACCTTTAACAAAGGTATTTGAATTTCTAAATGTTGCCAAGAAATGGAGTTTCCTCCTCCATTAAAGTTCTTATGTGTAATCATTGTATGTCATCTGATTCTGAGCCAAAATGTTATATTTTAAATGGTCTGGTGACAAATGAGCTATTTTTCTTTTCTTTTGAAAGCCCTTACTGAATTGTCACATATTCTGGGGAGGTTCCCAGTTAGTGGTATAGGGAAAATCTGCCTTTCATGATCTTTATACTATAGTACTAGATATAAGGGTTGTAGTAAAGTCTGTTAATAACTACAGCAGATATTAAGGAGGCACCTTATGGGCTGTATCTTAGTGGATCTGAAAAGTCATGAAGAAGATGTTACTGACTTCACTGATCACAGATAGGCATCTTGTCAATACCTGTTAGTTGACATTTACAGCATGTCTTCTGGGTTTAGAGAGCACTTTTTCTAGGAACACAGAGAATACAAATGAAACTGAAGACATGGAGTCTTCAACTTAAATCATGCTTTCAGCGGACACTTAAGGACTGGGGAGTAATGCTGTACCTCCTTGAGGGTGCAGTATGTACATAAATTAAAACAGTATTTTTATAAGCTAACAGTGGATAATTGGAACCCAGAATTAAAACAATACCATTACAATAGCTTCAAAAAGTTAAATACTTAGATAAAACCTAAAGTACACAAAACTGTAATCTTTACAGTACTTAAAACACCAGTGAGGGCTTCCCTGGTGGCGCAGTTGTTGAGGGTCCGCCTGCCGATGCAGGGGACATGGGTTCGTGCCCTGGTCTGGGAGGATCCCACGTGCCGCGGAGCGGCTGGACCCGTGAGCCATGGCCGCTGAGCCTGCGTGTCCGGAGGCTGTGCTCCACAGCGGGAGAGGCCACAGCAGTGAGAGGCCCGTGTACCGCAAAAGAAAAAAAGAAAAAATAAAAAACACCAGTGAAAGAAATCAAGGAATACCTAAATAAATGGGGAAATATATTCATAGATTGGAATACTAAATATAGTAAAGATGTCAGTTCTTCCCAAATTGATTTAATCAGTTCCAGTAGAAATCTCAGCAGAATTTTTTGCACATATTGACAAGTTGATTCTAAAATTTATATGGAAAGGTAAGTGAGTTAGAAAAGAGAAAAAGATTTTGAAAAAGAATAATGAAGTCGGAGGAACACGCTGTCCAGTGGTAAGACTTACTGTGAAGCTCTAGTAATTTTATTAGTCAGGGTTTTCCAGAGAAACAGAAGCAATAGGAGATATATTTAAAGAATTGGCTTGAACGGTTGTGGAGCCTGGCAAGTCCAAAATCTTCAGGGTAGGCCAGCAGGGAAGAATTGATGTTGCAGCTTGAGTCTAAAGGCAGTATAGAGATAGAATTCCCTCTTCCTCAGGGGACATCAATCTTTTTTTCTCTTAAGGGCTTCAGCTGATTAGAAGAAGCCCACCCACATTATGGAAGGTAGTATGCTTTACCCAAAAGTCTACCGATTTAAATGTTAATCTCTTCCAGAAAGTACTTTCACAGCAACATTTAGACTCATGTTTGACCAAATATCTGGGTGCTGTGGCTTAGCCAAGTTAACACATAAAATTAACCACCAAGTAATTAAGACAGTGTCATATTTGTGAAGGGTGAGTGTATAGATCAGTGGAACACAACAGAGGATCCAGAGATCGATCCGCACAAATATGGACAGTTGATTTTTGAAAAAGGCTCAAATATACTTTATTGAAGAAAAGATGCTTTTTTCAACAAATGGTATTGAAACAGTTGAACATCCATATGCCAAAAAAAAAAAAAACTGTAAACTTCACATTCTCTACAGAAAAAAATCTCAAAACAGGTCATAGATGTGAATGTAAAATGATAAAAATTTTAGAAAAAACAATGGAGAAAATTTTCATGACCTTCTGTTAGGCAAAGGGTTCTTAGACATGATACTAAATACATGGTTCATAGGAAAAATGATAACCTGGACTCCATAAAAGTTAATCACTTTTCTGAAACATGCTGTAAGAAAATACAAAACCAAGTTATAGACTTGGGGAAAACATTTGCAAATCACATATCTGACTATATATTTTATAAATTACTCTCAAAACTCAACAGTTAGAAACATAAAATCCAGTTTTAAAAATGCCCCAAAGATTTGAATAGACATGTCACTAAAGAAGATACACAAATGGTAAATAAGCAAATGAAAAAATGTTCCACATCATTGGCTTTTAGGGAAATGCACATTAAAACCACAATGAGATACCACTGCATGCCTATTAAAATGGCTAAAATGAAAAAATGGTGACATTACCAACTGCTGATGGGGTTGTGAAGTAAGTGGAACTCTCGTCCATTGCTGATGGAATGTGAAACGGGATGGCTTCTCTGGAAGAAAGTTGGCCAGTTTCTTATGAAGTTACATACACACTTACCGTAAAACCCAACAGTCCCACTTGTTGGTACTTTTTGTAGAGAAGTAAAAATTTACTTTCACACAAAAACCTATACACAAATGTTTATAGCAGTTCTGGTCGTAATCCCCCCTAACTGGAAACCACCCAAATGTCCTTCAGTGGGTGAATGGATGAACAAATTGCAGCACTTATATCTAGTTGAACACTGCTCAGCAGAGACAATGATAGCAACAGCTTGGATGAATCTCAGTGGCATTATGCTTAGTGAAAGACTTCTGTCTCAAAAAGTTCAATACTGTATAGTTCCATTTATACAACCTTCTTAAAAAGATGAATTTATAGTGGTGGAGAACAGATTAGTGTTTGCCAGGGTTTGGGGTTGGGGATGGTGGGAGGAGGAGTGTGTGACTACAGAGGGGTAGAATGAGGGAGTTTTTGGGTGTGATGGAATTTTCTGTATTCTGACTGTGGTGGTGGTAACTTGAATCTATACATTTGTTACATTTCAGAAATTATACACTCTCCAAGATGTCAGTTTTACTGTATGTCAATTAAAAAATAGCTTATGATTGGGACTTCCCTGGTGATCCAGTGGGTAAGACTCCATGCTCCCAATGCAGGGTGCCCAGGTTTGATCCCTAGTCGGGGAACTAAATCCCTCATGCATGCTGCAACTAAAGATCCCGCATGCCACAACTAAGAGTCTGCATGCCACAACTTAGACCCAGTGCAGCCAAAATATATAAGTAAATAAATAAATATTTTTTAAAAATAGTTTATGATAAAAAGAATACATTAAGGTCAATACACAATTAAAATTTAGAATTTATCCATGTTGATGACTGTTACTTACTTATAATTATTGCTGTGTGGTCTTACATTGTATAGATATAGCAGGTGGGCATTGGATTTGTGTCCGGTTTTTCCCTATTATGAACCGTGCTGCTCTAAGCATTTTTTATACATCTTCTCAGGCAAGAGAAGTTTCTCCAGAATGTATATCTAGGAGTAGATTTGTTGGGTTATATGGTTGCATGTACACCTCTAGTAGGTAAAAACAAATTTTCAAAAGAAAAAAATTTTTTGTAAAGCAGTTTACACTCTCCAGTTTACACTCTCCAGCAATAAATGAAATTTCCTGGTTCCACACATTTCTTGGCAACATTTGGACATTGTCTAACTTATAAATTTTTTTCATTTGAGTGGGTTTGAACCTAATACCTCCATGTAGTTATAATTCTCTATTTCTCTAATTATGAATGAGGTTGAGCATGTTTTCATATGTTTAGATGCCATTTGTTTACCTTTTCTTTGAAATTCCTGGGTGGGGATTTTTTTGGTTGCTCATTTTTCTGAATGGTTTGCTAGTTTTTTATTGATTCTTAAGAGTTTTTTATATATTTTAGGAACAAATTTTTGTGAGTTATTTGTGCTGTAAATATCTTCTCCCAGTTTGTGGCTTATTTTTCCCTTTCTTCCTGGAGATTTTGATGAATGACGGTTCTTAAGTTAGCATAGTCAGATCTGCCCATCTTCTTATATATGATCGTGCATTTGTTTCTTGTTTAAGAAAACTGTATCCTATATCCTGAGGTCATAAGGTATTCTACTGTATTATGTTTGCAAAGCTTTAGAGATTTGCCTTTCGCACTTGGGTCTTCAAATCACTAGGACTTGGTTTTTGAGTGTGGGGGGTGGGATGAGACCAGCTTCATTTTTTTCCCTATATGTCTAACTTGTCACCACAGTACTATGTATTGAAAAGTCCAACTTTTCCAACTGAACAGTAATACATCTTCCACATCAGTTTCTCTATCTCAAGTGTCAATCTTTGTGTGGTTCTATTTTTGTGTTGCTCTTCAGTTCCTTTGGTCTATTTATACAGTTCTTTTGCCATTATCACATTGTCTTAAATATTATAGTTTTATAATGAATCTCAGAATTTGGTAGCAAAAGTCTCCTAGGTTATTTATGTGAAGACTGTGATAACATTTACAAATAAGGACACTTTTGTTCTTCCTTGCTTATCCTTAATCCTTTTATGTCTTTTTCCTGCCATATAGTACTAGCTTGGAATCTCAATACAGTGTTGAATTGAAATAGTAATAAGGGGCATCTTTGTTTTGTTCTAAATCCTACAGGAAATGCTTTTAATGTAAATAGGCATTTTGTGGACACATTTATCATGTTAAGGAAGTTCCCTTCTGTTCCTAGCATGTAAGAGGTTTTTGTTTGTTTGTTTTGTTTTCCAAAAGATGTTGAATTTTATCAAAAGGTTTTCTGTTCTTTTTGAGATAATCAACTAAGTTATCTTTTGTGAATGGCATGTTGCATTAAATACATTAATTGATATTTTGATGTTAAGCCAACCTTGCATTCCTGGGATAAACCCAAGTTGGTTATGAATTATTCTTATTGTTAGAGTTTGATTTGCCAATACTTTTTTTTTCAAATTGAAAATGCCATTTATGTAACATGCATCCCTATTTCAAGGATATAAATTTTTTTAAGTGGCACATCATGATTATAAAGTATCTTAGACTGTAAGATGTTTTGGTTTTAGAGATGTTAAAATACTTTAATGTATATGTCTTAATGCCAACTAAATGTCCTATTGTTTTGTTTTATGTCTATGTTCTTAAGTGAACTTGACCTATAATTGTCTTTCCTCATTCTTTTGTTGTCAAATTTTGTTGTTAAGGTTGTGTCCCATGATACAATGAGTTGGGGAATGTGCCCACTTTTTCTATACTATTGAATAGTTGATGTAATATCAACCTTATTTCATTCTTGACTGTTTGGTTGAACAAGCCTATAAAATAATATATGGGTGTAGCATTTTAACTGCTGATATAGTTTCTTTAATGCTTATGAAACAATTCAAGTTTTCTCTTTCTTATTCAGTTTTTTTGGGTTTCAGTTTTCAGGAATTTGTTCATTTCATCCATATGTCCAAATCTGTTAGCGCAAAGTGATTCATGAGAAGTTCATATATGTTTAATCTAGGTAGTAGCATCTATACTTGTGTTTCCTCTTCATTTCTGCTATTGTCTATCTGTATTTTAATTTTTTGCCTTTTTCCGTTTTTGTAGGAGGTTGGTCAATATTACTTTTTTCAAAGAAATGAGTTTTGACATTGACATTGACATTATTCATCTTTATCATTTGCTTTCTGTTTCATTACTTTCTGCACTTATTTCCATTCTTCTACTTTGGGTCGATTTTACTGATTTTTTAAAAAGTTCTTAAAAGGGATGCTTAAGATTTTGGTCTTTTCTCTTTAAAAATTGCACTTCATACATAGTAAATCTAACGACATGGTTCTTTTCTTGAATTTGTTTATGTTTTTACCTGTTGGGTTTTATCATGCTGTTTTACACATTTTATAGTTTTTAGCTGTTTTGTTTTGTTTTGTTTTGTTTTTTACCCAAAACAAAGATTTGTCTTTGATTTTGATTTCTGATGCAGTTGGAGTCAGAGAATATGTATGTATATTGCCATTTTAGTGAATATTACATGTGTGCTTGAAAATAATGTGTATTCTACAGGTAGTTGTTGCAGCGATTCTTTCCTATGCAAGACTTGAGACCACTGTTCCAAGGGGAGAGTGGCCAAGTGCTGCTAATAGAGACCAAAGCAGACTTGCTTCATTGTTATTCGTGGAAGGTATTGACTCACAAAGGAGTCATAAACGAGAACTACTTACTCAGAACGTCTCAATACTTTGAGGAATATATTGAGATAACAGCTATTTTTAGTGCACACAAAGAAGCATTCTTTTTAAGCAGATAGAATTATAGTTTTTCTGTTAGATAAAATAATTGATGAGACCTTATAAGGACAGCATTGGAAAGGAAAAATAAATTGCTTTCTTGATTAATGCCCACTTTTGTTTTCTTTACTAAGATTATAGTGTGACATTAGTAATAAAAGCAATAACCTTTACAGGGTTTTCACTGTGGGCCGGTCGCTGAGTTGAGAGCTTAGACCCTGGATTCAGACTGCCTACTTTCAAATCTTGGCTCCTCCACTTACTGTGTGACCTTTCTGTGCTTCAGTTTCCTGAAACGAGGGTACTGGTTATACACACTGCATAGTGTTATTTTGGAAGTAAGACTGGATGGCCCTGCTCCCGATAATAGTACCCAGTATTATTTGGCATTTACTCTGTGTGACATACTGCTCTAAACTTTCACCACAGGTTAGTTTAATTTTCACAAGCCCCTATGAAGTGTATTATTGATACCCCCATATTTAGATTTACTGAGGCTTAGAAAGACATGGAGATAGAAACAAAACCCTTTCAGAGCTGACTTGTGTTACTGCAGCAGGGGGATCCTAACCAGAACGGCCCGTCCGTGAGGATGAGACAGGTTTGTGGCGAACCACATGGGGAGGACTGAGCAGGAGAAGAGGAGCCGGTTTCGAAGGATTTCAAGGCTGTTACGCATCATCTGATTTTCGACTCTCTACGTGTTAGTTGTGCTGCTATAAGGAAACGCCACTAGCTCTGGAGGCTAGAAGTCCAAGACCAAGGTATTGGCCAATTTGATTTCTGGTGAGGGCTATCTTCCTGACTTGTAGATGTCCCCTTTTTCATTGTGTCCTCACGTGGCTTTTCTCCACCAGTGTGGGTGGAGAGAGAAGGATCCTTCTCTCTTTCTTTTCTTATAAGACCACTAGTCCTATCAGATTAGGGCCCCACCCTTATGACCTTATTTAACCTTAATTAACTCCTAAGGACCCCATCTCTAAATACAGTCACATTGGGGGTCGGGGCTTTAACATTTGGATTTTGGAAGGGCACAGTCTATAGCACCTCACCATCACTCCAAGGGACAAATATGGCATCTTCTGTGCCTGGATAGGTTCTCCACTACCTTCTAGTGAGGGTCAATTTTAACAAAAATTATCACCAGAGTGACTAGGTTCACATTTGTATCACCAATGGGCTTATTTCAAAATATTTGGCATTTCTATGGGCAGCCAGGTGGTATGTGTTGCTAAAATAAGGGGACTATTTGGCATTGCTGGGGAGGCCTTGGGAGTACATCTTTCTGCCCTGGTTGGAGTGTGTTGTAGGCATACAAATCTGATATCTTCATGTCTCATATGATACATTTCTGAAAAAATACAGTCTAGTAGTCATTCATTCCACAAATCTTTAATTCTTCTGCTGTATGCCAGGCACTGTTCGTGGGCTTTGATAGTATGTGAAAAGCATAACAGAACAAGGTGCTGCCTGTGTGGAGTGTTCACTGCAGGTTAGCAGGTAAACAGAGAAATGCATAGCACCATGTCTGTGCTGTGAAGAAGGAAGGTAAGGCGATTGGGGAATAGCAGTCTTGATCGGGTGGAGTGCTGTTTTAGAAAAGTGGTAGGAAAGTGAGGGCATGAGCCAGGGAAATATCTGAGAGAAGAACATTGTGGACAGAGGAGACATCATGTGAAATACAAAGGCCCACTACTAGTTGGAATATTCTTGGCAAGTAATGGAAGGATAACACCCCCAGGTTCTGGGGTCATATTGCCTGGAAATGCTCAGATGTTAAGTATCGCTATTATTAATGTGATTAGGGTGCAGATATAACTCTAATAAACAAAACTTTTTCTGCCCGAATGCACTTTTTTTGTTGGAAGCTGTTACCAAGATCAGCTTGCTACCCCTCTCCCCTTTGAAAATCAAGATACATTTTCCGAGTCAGTCCTCAGTTTATGGACAATAATGGCACAGTGCTGTGTTTCTCTGAGCTTTCCACCAAAGTGTTCTGAATGCAAAGACTGAACCCAAGAGGGTATGTCTGTTTGTGTGTGTGTGTGTTTGTGAGTGCGCGCACGCAGGTCTTTCCATAAAGGGAACATTTTTTGTAATCTCTTTTCTTCTAAAGATCCATGCCAATTTTGTGTTCTTCTAAATAATGCATTTGTGCCTACTTTAATACTGAAATTACATTTTAAATGCCAGGCCTGTTTTGTGGATTTGAATACCCTTGCCCCCAGGCACATTCCCTGGCTGCACCCTTCGAGAAGCCCTGGAATAGAGCCATGTGGTGTATGGTCTGGCCCCTGTTCAGCAGCAGGCTAATGTTACCCAAGGGTATCAGGGTGTGGGCTGGGTGGTTTTACTGTTAGTATCCTGTAAAGTGAAACACAAGAATGTTCAACTTCCTTCCATAAATTATATATAAAGTGAAAACCAAGAAAATGCAGTTTTCTTCCCAGAATGAGCAATGTAAAGTGAAGCATAAGAAAATCCAGTCTCCTGGCAGAATGAACAGTGAAATTCACTCTGGCACCATCAGAAGAGAATCACCAGATAGAAGATGTAGCAACAAGCGAAATTTTCCCCAAATCACTTTTATTTGGCTTTGGAATTCATAATGTGCCACTCACTTTTGCAGGCTAATTTTTTTTTTAGATTATGTTTTATTGAATTACTAACTTGGCAGTCTCTGAATATTTATTGATAGTGGGCGTAGGTGACTTAAGCATGGCACCCGTGCTACTGCACTCTTCACTTGCATCCCAGTCCTGGCTCTGTTGCATCAGAATCCTTCTCTAAAACATGCTCTGGGAGGTCATTACTAATTGATTAGGTTGCCATAGAGATGAGACTCATTTGCTGTCTCTGTCATGTTAAGTATGTATGGACCTCTTTGGATAATTGGGAAGCGGCTGTAAATAATCTGGTGATCATTCTTTTAGCTTTATGTATTTTTAATAGTATACAATCATTTTAAGGTAAGAATTAGGTTAAGTTCTATTTCTAGAATATGAGATGAAATTTAATGAAAGTTCTTAATAAAATTGAAAATGCTGCATATTTTAAGTTATGAATTTATATGGGGTTGATGTTCTTAGTGTGAGCTCTTTCTTAATAGAAAGGCCAAACTACTAGTGAAGATGAAATTGAGATAATGGATTCAGAGCCACAAAGAAGGAAATAATAATAAACTTTTCAAGGACCTTTTACAGGTGCCTGTATTTCAGAATCCTGTGTAAATCCACTTACAGCCTGTGTAAATCCTGTGTAAATCCGTATCAACCGATGTGCCATTTGCACATCTTCAGAGCTTCTCCTGAATAATTAGTTTCCCAAGTTTGAGTTACCTGGCATTTGAAATGTAGCAAAGTTAAGTTACCTTTTAATAGTTGGTTAATTAACTTCATTAGTTTAGTTTTCAGGAACTTCATTAGTCCAAATCAGGGAGCTTTTCCTCTGGTTGGCGTATACGTGTTGAAGTGGCTGCAGAGATAACTTAAGGTAATAATTTGGTGAAATGTGACCATTTTGACTTGAATAAATACTAATTATTTACTGTGAAACCTTAGTGTTTAATTTAGTGTCCTGTTTTGGAATTTCAGTTGAAAATTAAGAAAGTTTACAAATTTAGAGATTGTTTTACTAGGAGATTAGTACTGAAATGTACTAGGGCAAAGAAAACTGCTTTGTCTAATTTCATAATCTTGGAGCATTGCTAAATCATTCTTTTGAAGGTTAAAATTAATATTCAAAGATACTAATTAAGGCCGTGGCTGCCAGGACTAATTGAAATTTTTGTAGAGAGAAAATGTATGATCCCAGATGTCATTACCCATTCATGCTATGTCTCACTAATAAGAGGTTATTCCAGTTTCAGTTGTTTTCATCCTGACTGCTTATAACAGGACAAGATTTGTTTAATGATGTTCATTGTACATGGAACGCTATTCATTGTAAACACGTTGTATTCTAATTAGAGGGTAATATGCAAGCAGACATTATTATTTTTAAATATTGGGGAAAAGTGTCACCTCAGTAACATCTAGAGCATTCTTGAAGCCACCGTGCTTTTCTTGTGTCTCTAAGTACTGGCTGGATTTGGTTTTATGTAGCTGATGAAATCTGACAAAAATCCCAGCTCAAGGAAGGATGGCCGTAGACGAGCTAGGGTTCCCATAGAACTCTCTGTGCTTCTGTAGAGTGAGGACTCCATAGATGGAGAGAAAGTGTAATGAATTTAGCCCCGCAGTCGAGAAGCAGAATGGCCTGCCTGGTGCGAGTGGTTTTGATTCCGGCATTGTGGATTCCTGACTGTGCAGCCCTCTGGTAGGCTTCTCTGCCTGTTTCCTCAGAGGGTTGTTTTAGAGAGGGTTCTTTAAATGTGTGTTATAAAACATTTAAGATCGCAACTGCCTCAAAGTAAGTGAATATAAATGAATATCAATGGCTTTTACATAAATAAAGAAAATTTTGGGTAATATTTATTTATCTTCAAGCTGTGTGAAAACATACCTGGCAAGCATGTTTTCTTTGATCATTGTTGAAAGATGATAGACCAGCAGTATTAAAGAATAGTTGCTAATAATTACCCATATGCCCAATATTTAAAAATAATGTTTGCATATTATCTTCTAAGCATAGTTTATTTGCACACGTTTTATATTGTTGAAGTCATAGTGTATATAAGTAATCTCTCTGGGCAGCCGAATATGATTGGCCCTTCCTGGCCACATCCTTGCTAGGGAGCAGGTTGGGCACAGTGGTCCCCACTGTAGCCACGTGGGAGCGGGCAAGACATCTTCCCTCTCGCAGGTTAGGGGTGCTAAGCAGCTGAAGCGACGGAAATCCACTACAGTGCACAGTCGGCCTTCTCACACTGTGTGGGAGGCCTTTCTCGTCCAGAAGTATTTGTCTAGTAAATAGTTATGATACTCTTGGTCCAGGCCAGTAACTACTGAGATGTATACCTCTGGCGAGTGTCCATCATAACTGCTGTTTAGAGTATCTGTTTGCAAGAGTGTTGCTCCTTTTGTCTCGTCTTGAGACAGAGTGGTTGAAAAGACATAAATTGTAATGAGCTCCGTGACTTGGGTTTGGATGAGCATTTTCCACAGCTGGGTCAGGGCGGTGGGTTGTGGGTGTGGACTTGGTTCTGGGAACTAGCCAGCTAGATCTGTAAAACCTTCCTCAGTTGACTTGTCAATTCCAAGTAAAGCCTTGAAAGTGAGACGTAGTTGTTGGGAGTTCCCCTCTGCCCCAGGTACCTTGGGTTGGCAGAATGATGCTTTTTCTGGACAGGAAGGGTCACTCACTTGGGATTCAAATGGGCACAGACCAGCCTGCTCCTGAGGGCACTGTACAGCCTGGGTGGATATCTGTCTGTCTGTGTACCAGGGTGGTGCTGGGGTGACGATGTGACAGTTACCTCATTGTCATCAGGAGAGGACTGCCAGGAGGGGTAGCAACCAGCTGTGGTCTGGGAAGGGAGCCAGCGAAGTCAAAAGCAGAGTCTCTGGAGCTGGGCAGTTGAGGGAGCTGGATGGCGAGCGGGGAAGGAGCGGGAGGTCAGCCAGAATCAGGAAACGGGATGAGGAATCGCGAGAGGATGCTGGCTGTCAATACTCTGCGTTGTTAGAACAGTAGTTCTCAAACTGTAATGTTCTTAAGAAACACCTAGAAAGCTTATGAAAACCCAGTTTCCTGGGTTCATCCCGAGAGATGGTAATTTGTGAGGTTGAGCTGGGGCCTGTGCCGTGAACTTGCATTTTTAACAGGCTCACAGGCCGTGTCAGTGCCACGGGTCATGGACCACAATAGAAGAACCACTATTCCAGACCTAGAGTGTATCATAGGCAAACTTTTCTTACCCCTCCACTCTCAACATTTCTGATGAGAAAAGAGAAGGAAGTAGGAACTTTTGAGTTCTCACTCTATCTCAGATGCTATATGTGTATAGCATTATTTAATTCTCACACATGTACATACATAATATAATCTCTATTTTCTGTAAGGCTGTGGAGGCTCAGAGAGACTAAGTAATTTGCCCAAAGCCACACAGCTCATGTGTGTAATGACTGGGTTTCTGAGTTAAAGCCAGATCCTTATTATAACTCCTATTATTTTCCTCACAAGTAACTGCACAACAGGGTAAAGTTTGGGGCAACGGAGGGAGCTTCACACCTGTGATAAGGAACAAACACTCAGATTACTCTGTTGTCATTGTAGCTTCTTAAAATGTGGCAGTTTTACCAAGTGAATCTCAAGAGATTTTTAATTGGTAAAACCTCTTCAACCTTTTGCTTAAAAATGTTGTAAAAGGATGATATTGACAGCATAATGAAATTTTAAAAGTTTAGGATCAATCTGAAAATGGTACAGAAATTTCTGATGTTTTCATTTAGGATTTCAGTATATTCTTGTTGTAAGAGATTTTGAATGATGTTAAAACAAAGGATTGTCCAAACAATTTATTTCTTTTAAGTTCTGTTTTCCGAAACATCATAAAGACAAACATAAAAGCAGATCAAGACAAATATAAGAAGAAAAGGTGAAACATATTTTTCTCTGGTAAAGTATATATTTGCACATGCTAATATATCTCATTCTGTGTCATTGTTCAATATGAATGGGAACAGCCTTTATAAAACAAATACTTAGAATGATTGTATTGAATAATCCTTTAGCTTTGAGTAGTTAAAAAAATAAAAGTCGGTTATAAGAAATTTTAGAACTCTGTGAAATTATAGCTCTGCAGTTAGCTGATCTTACTAAAACTGCCCTTAAACTCTGGTTTACCTACTTGAGTACAAAAAGTATATGTAGCGAGTGAGATTGGTGGTTGTCTCACAGTACTTTAGGTATGCACGCTTCCCCTTCATATAAAAATACCTGTCTTGACTAAACAGTGGTTTTTTGGATATAAAGTGATTTTGGGGATATTTATATATAAAAACTATCCAAGAATTAATCTGGTAATGACATATCCCATATTTATATCACTGCTAATGAATAGTGAAATTTAACAAACTTGGAATAGAATGCCTGTTGAACTTTCCTTAAATTATATCTAGATCTTAGAATTTTAACTAAGTGAACATATTTAGGATTATCATGCTGCTTCTATATCCTCCTCCCCATTTTAAAATTAGATGAAGAACATTGAGATACATCTCTGATTTTTCTTGCTAAGCTAGTGTAATGTTTACCGAACTCTGCTTTTATGTTCCCTGCTGCCTTCTTTATTTCTCTGTAGGTTAAATGTGGTTCCCTTCCTCTGCAAAGTTGGCACTAGATAAATGACATGAATAGGCTGCAGGGTTCAGGGAATGACGTAACATCTCTGCTCCTTTGTCTGTGTCCTGGCTCTAGCTCTTAGCTCGGCAAGGAATTATCCATGTTCCTGTGCAACTTCTGTCCCTGAGTTTGAGCTCCTTGTAGCAGAGACTTTCTTATTCAAGTTGGAATCTCTAGAGAAGCAGCTCTCTCCCAAACCAGGGTGTCTTGAGGGAGCTAGAAAAAAAGATCTGAAAAGCATTTAGTAAAGATGAGCAATTAAGAACAGACCCACCAAACCTCCTTCTCACCCCCACGTGAAGGTGAGAGATTTCGTTTTTAAGAAAAGGCAAGGCAAATACAAACCCAGTACCCCCAGGCATTGTAAAGATTATATGGTGTCCCTCCAGGATAACTCAAAATAAAGAGTATTCCTTTACTTAAATTCCTTTACTAACTAGTAAAGGAATTCTAAGGACCTCCTCAGAGTTCTGACTTTTCCTCATAGTGACCTCTTCATTTCCTTTTTTTTTTAAGTATTAAATCCAAAATTATTCTTTCTAATTGGAATAGGAGCAGGAGAGGAGAATTTTATTACTGATATTCTAAGCACTTTAGCACATACTTAGTCTGCCTAATGGCTAATCTGGAATTACCTTTAGAATCTCACTCTTCTTTTTAAACTCTTTTTTATTGTGTGTGTGTGTGTGTGTGTGTGTGTGTGTGTGTGTGTGTGTGTGTAGGAAGAGAGAGAGAGAAACCAGATAAAACAAACGTACAGCTTAACGAATTGTTGTAAAGGGAATACCCTTCTAACACCACTCAGGACACTAGAACTTTGCCAGCCACCCCGGAAGACTTCTATAGCCCCTTCTTATGAAGTAATTATCCTGATAAAACTACATGCACCGTGGATTGATTCTTTAAAAAAAAAAAAAAATCCCTTTAAGCATTTTATAATCCACAGCTTGTCTTCATCCTTTTTTTCCTGATAGCATTCCCATTGTGCAATTTTGTATTTCTTGTAAATTGATAATAGATCTATAGGTTTGATCAAATTCAGGATACATAGATATAGATATATACATATTTTAGTGGTAGAAAGCATACAATGTCTGAGATATTTCTCTATGACATTAGGAAGGAAATTAGTGTTGTTGATGCTGAGTGTCTAGATTTATGACAACTGGGGGTTGCAAGACGATGATGTCAGTCATCCCTTATTCATTTGTTAACTGGACTATTTCTGTAAAGAGGGATTTCCTTCATCTGCTCTTCTGTTAGTTCATGGGAGGCCTCCGGGGTGCATGGGAGTTTTCTGCCCACCAGACCGCCTTCTCAGGCAGTCTGGCGAACAGACCAGGAAAGGGCCATTTGATAGGCATTTTGGTTCTTGGGTAGGACAAGGAGCGAGTGGTTGGCCTGAAAATTGTTAGTTGTTACCTACTCGTTACCGTGAATCCTTTTTCAGGAGAATGGACTCTGCCTTTTCATTAGAGCTACTCTTGTTTCTGGATCTGCTCCTATTTGTTGACAAATTTAAAACCTTATTTTGCTAAAGAAACCACTACATATCATCTGGTCCTGTCTCTTGCCTTCAGTGGGTAAGGTGAAGAGATCTCCGTCTTACACAGAGTTTAAAGTCATCACAGAGGCTCACAGAGGCCAAAGTTGTCAGTTTAAAAAAAAAAAAAAAGATTTTTAAAACAAAATAATTTCAAAGGTTAAATTTTAAAGTGAATACTTTATTTTGGCATAAGCCATCCATATAAATTGGAATCTAGATTTAGGATATATTAATGCAATTTTTCCTTAATTAATGCAAGTTTTCCTCAAAGTTTCAGAAAGGAAAAAGGGGGATGGAGAAACATTGCTTGTCCCTTGGACTCTGGAAAGTATCAGTATAGTTTGGACTTACTCATGCACGGAGACAAAAGTTATCTGCCTGTTCTTGTTTCTCTTGTAACAAAGAAAAGGATTTATTTACTTTAGGTATGCTGTCTTGTGTATATTACATATTTTTGTCTTCCAAATAACTTGAGATTGTTGGTGTTATTTACAAAGCTCAGAGGTTAAGTACCTTCCCTGAGGTCACAGAGCTGGAGAATGGACCAGCTGTGATTCCAGCAGCGCTCCAAAGCCTGGATATGGCCCTCTGTGCTTCACCACCTCTCAGGAAAAGGAACAGGAAGATGGAGTCACATATCAGATATTTTTTCATGGTAACCCAGCTAAAATGTTCTATTTCATTTGTGTTTATTTCATTTTGGTTTTAACACCATAATTCATATTTATAACTAAAATATTTAAACATTTAAAATACCTTTTAAAAATGATTATTGTTATTAAAGAAAAATCTCCATACTATATTGTTATTTTGATTAAATAATTAAAATGTCAGTTTTTAGTAATTATGATTGCCCTACAAATAGTTATAATTAATGAGCTCTCTATTTTAACAGTAACTTAGGTAACTTTTAAAAACAAAACAAAACAAAATTTAATCATCATTTAGTGCTGTTTAAATTAGACTGCATTCTAAAAATTAACCCAAAAGTATGCAATTAAAATATTATACTTTTTGCTTAATTCTTAGAATGCATTTATTTCATCTATTTTGATATATTTGTATTTATATGATGGTTGAAAGTGTGGACTCCGGAGATTGCCTGCATTTGAACCCTGGCTCTACCCCTCTCTGGCTGTGTGATTTGGGGCAAGTTACTTAACCTCCGTGGGCCTCAGTTTCCTTTTATGTTAAGTCATAGGAGTACCTAACTCAAAGGTTTGTTAATGAGGAGTAAGTGATTAGATACCTGCTGGAAACGTGTTAACTATTACTACGATTACCTTGAATAGTGCAGACTGAATATTTGAGTTATATGCTATTCCTGAAGTTTCTGGCCTCCAGGGAATATCTCTGTGTGTGTGTGTGTGTGTGTGTGTGTGTGTGTGTGTGTGTGTGTGGTCAAAATGGTCAACTACTTTTACTACATTCTCACCATTCTGGCTAAATATTTATTTTCATAACAAACATTTATTGGGCCCATAAATTGGGCTGGGAGCTGCAGATAAATAAATAAAAGGGATAAATAAAAGGCAGTTTGCTATCATAGAGCTCAGTCCATTGGGGGAGTTGGGCAAGGGAATGAATGACTTTCATACGTGGAAACATGGGAAGTAAAGGGTGTAGCTCTCTCGGTTTAGGATGAATTTTATCCTTGGGAGCTCTTTGGGGGGTTGCAGACTGTCATTGCTCAAATGCTTTTTGTATCTTTTTATTTTAAAGACTTTTCAAAGAGGAAAACACAGTTTAAAAATTTCCCCTTTGAGCTGGGCTCTTGATTTTGTGGAACTGGACTGCAATTACAAGAATTTTTCTTTCAAAAACATTAATTTATTTGAAAAATTTAGATGTAATTGACATATATCATAATATTAGTTTGAGGTACACAACGTAATGATTTGATATTTATATTCATATAGTGAAATGGTCTCCACAATAAGTCTAGTTGACATTGGTCCCCACACATGGTTACCCCCAGGGAATATCTTGAAATGACCTTGAAGCCCTTGTCCTGAATAAAGAGGAGGGAGGGGTCAGGTACAGCCTTGAGTTTCCCCCAGTGCATCCACCAACAGGATCTCTGTTTTTATAACCAAATGCTTATATCGTCCATAGAGAATCTATCTTGTGTTACTGCTGAACTTTGAAAATATGGCAACATTTCATTCATTTAGATTTACCTGATTATAACGGTTAATAATTTGAACTGGGTTAGGATGTAGTTCACACTTCTGTCTTTGGGGGCGTTGTATGCTGACCCTCGGTCCCTCCCCAGTTGGGATATATAGCATTGTACTGCCAATGGCCTATGCTGGAAGCACCACGCTCCCTGGTGGCAGCGGCCCCTGCTACCTTCCCTGCGCCCTGGCCCCTCCTCTCAGACCACAGCACCAGTTCTTCCCGCACCATTTTTGTTTCATGCTTCTTTGAGAACTACAATAGTTTTGCTATCTCTGTGCTCTCACAGCTGCTCTGTCCCATTGTATTATAGAATAAGTATGTGCAAAGCTGGGGCAATAAAATGGATGAAAGGGGGGAAATTATGGGCAAAAATTAGACAATTGATAGTCAAAAAATTCAGAACTTTGTAGGGCTTCTGTTTCCTTCCTCCCTCCTTCCCTCCCTCCATTCCTTCTTTCCTTCCTTCTTTTGCTTTTTTTACTTACTTACATGCAGCAAGTTCTAATTACTACATCTTCCAAGAAGAGGGAAGCGGTTGAGTTGGTGAGAACAGGCTTCATGGAGTTCAGTGGACCCCCAAGTGGGGCTTTGAGGATTAGCAGGGAAAGCTGGGGGTCAGCAAAGACACAGGGGCTAGTTTGGCTGAAGGAAGATTAGAGAACAAGTTTGGAAAAGAAGCTGAAGTCTAGATGGTGGGAGACCTTGAATACTGAGGGTAAGATATTTGAACCTGATTCTTTATAAGTACCTTTCAAAGGGTTTTGATAAAGGAGTCACGGCATAGAAGGTGTATAGAATGAAGAATCTGGAAGAGTATAGCTGGAGAGATTGAAAGGAAGAGTGTTTGGAGGGAGGGGGACTGATCTGGACAAAGCTATAATGATCTAGGGATGATGAGGGCGCCTGGGTCAAGTGCTGCCGTTGGAATGAAGTCATGTTAAGTCACTCCATTATTCTTTCCTCTCTTAGCAGTTGGTTGGGCTATATGCACTTGAAAGGAATAAGATGCACTTTAAGAAAATGTCACATGATATAACCTTTCTGCTTGGTCCTTCTCTCTATGTGAGTGCCTGCTGCTATACAGAATCAACTTAAGAGTCGTTGACTCAGGAACACCCAAGGAAAGGCTGAAAGAATTTTTCCCTGTGCCACTTGGCAGGGTTGGTGGTTTAAATCACAATTTTGAAACCTATATTATGGAGCCTGATTCCAAGATTTTTTTTAAATTTCTGAATTCAGATTTTAAGATGATGTGATAGTATTATTTGTGAATTTCTAATTCCCTTTTGTTCTTCATTCTTTAATTATACTCCCTTCTACTCTTTCTTGGCCTTGTTCTTAGCCAATGAATTACGAACTTGACCAGAAAGTATAGATTGGAAGGCTAGGCAAAATTTATCTCTTTCTCTCTTTTTAACTTCTAATTTTGAAATCATTATATACTTACAGAATAGTTGCAAAAAGAGTACAAAGAATTCTCATATATCCTTTACCCACATTCTTCAAATGGTAACATTTTCTGATGGTCAGTTTATCATTCTCTCTTTCTCCCGCCCTCCCCTTTCCCCTCCCTACACACACACACAGACACACACACACACACACACACACACACACACACTCCCTTATATACATCAATTTTTGTTAACCATTTGAGAGTAAATTACAGACTTGCTACCCTTCACCCTTAAATACTTCAGTTTGCATTTCCTAAAACAAGGACACTCTCTTACAAAGTCACAGTACAATGATCTATTCTATGTACTTTATTCAAATTGTGCTAAATTGAATTTGTGCCCCATTATTGCCCTTTATAGGACATGTCTCCCATATAATTCAGGCTCACCTGTTTTATTTAGTTGTAATGCCTCTTTATTCTCCCTTAATCTGGAATAGGTTCTCAGTATTTCTTGGTCTTCCATGAACTTAACATTTTTGAAGAGTATAGGTCATTTTTTTGGCGTTATGAATGTCCCTCAATTTGTGTTTGTCCAGTGTTTAATCGTGATATATTCAGGTCATGCATTTTTGCTAGAAATATCCCAGAAGTAATCTGGTGTCCTTTTCAGTGCATGATATCAGGGGGTATGTGATGTCTGTCTGTCCCGTTGCTGGTGATGTCTACTTTGGCCTTTTGTTTAAGGGGGTGTCTGTCGGGCTTCCGACGGTGTCTACAGTGTGGTTGCTTTCCTGGATGGCTTTTGTCGGGGGAGGGAATGGGGGAGGATTTATGTGCCCCTAAATTGTTGAAAAGTTTTTTCTCTTGCAGTTTTCTAAATTTCCCGTCTTGGCTTTTTTCTCTTTACCAGGAGGTTTCCAGAGTGCCTCCTCTTTCCTTTCTACCTTGTTTTCCCCCAAATAGTTGCCTTTCCAAGACTGCCTCTGGTGTCTGGATGCACTTTTTTTAAATTAATTTTTTATTGAAGTATAGTTGAATTACAGTGTTGTGTTAATTACTGCTGTACAGCAAAGTGACTCAGTTGTAGATACATGTACATTCTTTTTCATATTCTTTTCCATTATGGTTTATCACAGGATATTGAATATAGTTCCCTGTGCTATACGGTAGGACCTTGTTGTTTATCCATCCTATATATACCAGTTTGCATCTGCTAACCCCAAATTCCCAATCCAACCCTTTTCCTCCCCTCTCCCCCTTGGCAACCACCAATCTGTTCTCTATGTCCTTGATTCTGTTTCTGTTTCACAGATAGGTTCATTTGGGTCATATTTTAGATTCCACACATAAGTGATATCACATGGTATTTGTCTTTCTCTTTCTGACTGACTTCACTTAGTATGATTATCTCTAGTCGGATGCACTTTTAAGTTAGTTCCTTCCCTGTAGTCCTCTCCCCACCCCACCCCCCAGTATTTTCCCATTTAGGGGGACTTTCTCTTTTAGGCTGTGATTGTAGATCCGTCTTAAGACCACAGCTACCACGCAGTTTTTCCTGGGATACCATTGTTTCTGTGATGACTTACAGCAGGAACATGAGATACACAGTCAGTTCTCCTGCAGTGCAACCTATGCGTTCTTCAACATCGTCATGCTGCGCAAAACTGCACAATAAAAACCACAGGGTTTGTGGGGAAAATGGGTTTGAGAGCATGTGTTAGTTTGCTAGGGCTGCCATAACAAAGTACCACAGACTGGGTGACTCAACAGAAGTCCATTTCCTCACAGTTCTGGAGGCTAGAAGTTGGAAATCAATGTGTCAGCAGGGTTGGTCTCTTCCGAAACCTCTCTCCCTGGCTTGTAGAGGGCCTCTTTCTCCATCTGTCCTCACAGGGTCTCCCCGCTGTGTGCGTCTTTGTCCTTCTGTCCTCTTTTCATAAGGACTCCAGTCCTGTTGGATTAGGGCCCACGTGTATGACCTCATTTTATCTTAGTTACCTCTTTAGAGGACCTATCACCAAATACAGTCACATTTGGAGGTACTGGGGATTAGAACAGCAACATACGAATTTTGGGTGGGCGATGGGGGCCACACACACAATCTATAACAGGGCACAATACTTAAATACTGTCCATGGCTCATTACAAAAATAGGAACCTAATAAAAACTGCAGTGCTATTTTTACCCATGTTAAGTCATTAGAAATATCAATCCAATAAGTATGGTACTTCACCTTGAGAACGACCTGAAGTCTGCCTGTGGGGCGGCCTTAGGAAGGACTGTAGCTTTCGAGTTGTTTTATCGAATGGAAAGTTGGAAGACCAGGTGCGGATGGGTGGGTGCAGCTCATAGCTCCTGTGGTGAACTGAGGGAGCTGGTAGATTTTCAAGGCGGGCAGAGTGTTTCCTATTCCTACCAGCTTGGTTCAGCTGGGTGCAGTTTTCTGCATTCACCTAGTGTTTCTTGCAGATGAAGATGCTCATAAGCAAACTCAAAATTCTTACTGTGTTCTACTTGTTCCCTAATGTGCCAATCATATTTGAACACCAAAATTTGCGTTTTCAAAATAAGTGTTACAGCAGAACTGATAGTAGCTCACTAGGGTTTGGTATTTACTTTCTTTACTTACAGGTAATTTGAATAGTTTTCTGGTTATCCTGAGGCATGGGTTTATGTAGTTTTATTTGTTCTTGCCTTTTAAAATTGTCTTTTTACATTTTGAAGAATTGTTGGAAGATTTGGCTTTAACAGCTGCCGTTATTGCTGGTACTCACATTCTTCTTACAGACCGAATTTCTCTTTTTAAAAATGCTTGCATCACAATAAGTTAGTTTTGCGAATAATTGTACTTTATAGTGAAATGTTATTGTAACCCTTCTCTTCTGTTTCTGTATGCCTTATTTATATAATTAATTTCTCCGTATTTGGTCAGAGTTTAGGGCTCTTTTTATTTTCCCTAAAGTTTCATCATTTCAGTAAGATTATAAAATTTTTAGCCTAATTTGGGCTAGGTAATTGTTAAGCAGGGATTGGAATGAAATAAGCCAGAATGCAACTTTGTACAGTTCTCATGTGCACACGTATGTTTTACATAGATAACACCAGTCCCACAGTGGCATGGTTCAGGTTTCAGCTACCAGGGTGTACTGACTGTAACTTCACAAAGTACAACCTTTGCTTCAGTCCACAAATCACTGCATAGATAACAAATGTGAATGATGATCAGTGATAAATCATATGGCCTTTTTCAGTTCTGTCAGTGATTGTTCCCTGTGCGTCTGTTATTCAGTTCACACACAGACAACAAAGCGTGTAGTTGTATTGCTTCTTTATCTCCCAGTGATAAACCCACACATCATTTTACAAGAATGAATAATTGAAAGAGGGAATTGGCCAATAAAAATGAAAGCACAGAAATGAAAAGGGATAGTGCTAGAAGTGAAATTGGAAGTGATTAGAAGATGTGAAAATGTTGACAGCAAAGTAAAGATGGGATGAGACCTAGGCCTGCATGAAGCATGTTGAATGCATCCTGTGAATATAAAAACAAGGTGAAGTCATTTCAGCATCTTCTAGTTTAAATTGTGCTAGGAACAGAAAGTTGCTTTTGGTTGAAATAGGGTGTTTACTTATATTTTGGATCGAAGACTGTAATTTTAAAAATCCCAATCAGCTTGATTATCGTCCAGGCCAAAGTATTGAAGTTCGTTGCCACATTGAAAGAAAATAGTAAATGTGTGGATATTGAAGAAATACTGTCTGTAAAGACTGGTTTCATCATTCAGAAGTCGGCATGAGTTGATTAATGTTAAGCCATCAGGTGAAGCTATAGCACAGGTAAGGATGCTGCTGAGAAACGTGCATCCAGGTCCCAAGGATTAGTTAAGGCAGGTGATGATGATACTCAAATATTTAATGTTAAAGGGGCAGGTTGGAAAGCAGCCCCCTCAGGAACTTGTGCCACAAAAGATGTCAGATCCCGATGTGATTATAAAGGAGTTAAAAACAGGGTAACTCTTCTAGTAGGAGGCGATGCAAAGGGAGACTTTAAAACCTGTGCTGATCTATCTGTCTGAGAATCCTAGAGCATTAAACAATCATGAAAAAGCATCTCAACCAGTCATTTGGCATGCAAATAAGAGATCACGGGTCATGGTGTCATTGTTTCAAAACTTGTTCCAATTGTGTTTTTGTCCAGAAGTATGCAAAATAATTTAACTTCTGAAGCACAACCACTACTGTTAGATAATGCTGTAGGGCACCCTGATTCTCTCAGGGACTTGAATGAAAATGTCAGAATTTGCTTTCTACTACCTTTTGAAGCCTCTTATCTTAAATGGACTTTTAGACTGGGTATTGATGCTACAAGGGGATATCGTGCATTTTCTGTAGCTGAATTTTGGAAGAAATGTGAGATAAAGCATGCATTGGAAAACATCCAAGCATTATAGCAGGAAGTAACAGTGGGTAGTATGTGTGCAGAATGGCAGAAACTTTTACCACACTGTGCAAATAACATTGCAGGATTTGAATTGAACTTAAATGGAGTTATAGAAGAAATAGTTGACCATGAGAACGTTGACATTGCCACCATTTGCAAGACGAGATGTGTAGCCGTAGGAATTTAATGAAGGCAAATGTTTTGGCTTAAATGAGGTAAGTGACTATGATGAAAAAGATGAAGATATCCCAGGATGCCACCAAATATCTTAACATTAAAGGAACTCTTGGAGATAATTCATGACATTAAAAGCACAAAGGATAAAATGTTGGCAGCCGATCCAGACTTAGAAAGGAGTAGGGCAACCTGTCAAGGTATAGAGAAGATTCTCTTTTCGAATCGTAAGTTATACAACGTGAAGAAGACAAGCTCTATTCAAACTACTCTTGATAAGTTTTTTACAAATAAACACTTTCTATTTCTAATGTTTTAAATTACAGTATACTAAATAAATATTAGTTTTACTATTTTTTCATTTCCCTACACATTAATAGAGAGCTTTTAATATTTTGATGAAAGATTTCAAAGGTCATGGAACAATTGAAGCCTTTTCCCATTAATTATTAAGATTACTTTGCACAATATCAGCTTGCACATTCATTTTCATGGTCCTGTGCTACTGTGCAGAGTGAGGACTACCTGTACTAAGAATAAAAGTTCCTTAGCTTCCAGTGCCAACACTTCAGCAACCATTATCAGCTGTATTGTTGTCCATGTCTTCCTATATTCTTAGCCTCTTCATGGTGTTTCCCATTAACATGCCACCCGTTAGTCTACATGGTGCCTTGTTCTCCAGCTGCCCCGGCCTGACATTGCCTCTTCTCCCTGGCCTTGTTTCTGGTCTAGAGAGTTGAAAAAGAGCTGTCTTTGTCTTCTTCTTCTTTTTTCTTTTTTTTTTTCTTTTGTGGGACTTATACGTTGTCTGACTCATGAGGAACAACTCTACTACTCTGTCACCCAGCTCTTCTTCTCACCTCCCCCCCCACCCCCCACCCCATAGCATTGCCAAGTCTGGTGAATCTAGTTAATCTAGTCCAGTGGTTATCTTTGGTTCCGAGAGCATGTGTTTAGAGTCTCATCCTTAAACCCAAGGTCTTATCAAGGCCTTTGCCTTTTCAAATGTATTCATCTTTCGTGTTCCAAGAGGCATCATTATTTCCAGCGTTCAATTTTTGTTCTTCTCTATAGCACCTGGGTGAGAGGAGATGACTTCAAGGAAGAGAAGCCCTCGTACTTGAGAGAGTAGCAGTGAAAAGCCTTAGGCTACCATGGTGGTTTGCATTAGGGACCAAAGAGGATAGGACGTAGCTATGAGACTCTTTCCCCAGTGAACATAAGGGAGAAACACTCTGGTTGGTGAAAAGAAATGATGACAGTAAAAAGGGAAGCAGGCTGACTCATCCATGTGGCCACAGAGAGGTCACAAAACAAGAGTCTTGGGAGCCGTGTGGAACCTCGTGTGCCGAGGTTGTGTTATGCACACCGCACGCTCCCAGCTCGCCTGGCCTGCAGGATTTGGTGGACTGGAGCTGGGAAATCTCTCCTCTCAGAGGAGAGACCCAGAGCCCACAGCTGAAGGAAATAATCAAAACAGAGTGACAGATCCTTCGTCCAGTAAAAAAGCTTGTCGTATGAGAGGGAAGATGCAAGAGCTTTATTTACATAAACTGTGAGTTTAATAGACTTCTGTGATCTGCTTTGGGGGCCTAAGCCAGTGAGTAACCGGAGCGCTTGAACAGCCGATTTACAAATAAGCTTTTGGAGCCTAACTCCAGTGTAAATTAGCATGTGTTCTATTTCCTTTATTATTTTTCATCTTAATTGTTTGAATTGACCCAAGTTATAAGTCATGGCCAAATTACTTTGGAAGTATCTTCTAGGTCATTGTACAAAAGTGATTTGTGATTTAGCTTATAATTTTATAACATAATTACACAGAGAATTGAATTATTGAGTAAGGTGGCAAGATAGATGGGAGTGGTTTGCTTTAATGTTGCAGGTTGTATTAATTTTAGAAAAAATGAAATTAGTGTTCTAGTGGACAAGTGAGCTAAGTTACTGAATTACTCTATTCAATGGGCACTGACTCAATTTAACAAAATGGTACTTTTAGAGTTTTTGAGGGTAATGAGAAAATGGAACCGAAATTAAAATTCTCTCATGCCACGTGGACAAAATAATTTCTGTGAGCAGCAATTAAGAAGGTCCATATGGGCTTCCCTGGTGGTGCAGTGGTTGAGAGTCCGCCTGCCGTTGCAGGGCACACAGGTTCGTGCCCCGGTCCGGGAAGATCCCACATGCCGCGGAGCGGCTGGGCCCGTGAGCCATGGCCACTGAGCCTGCGCGTCCAGAGCCTGTGCTCCGCAACGGGAGAGGCCACAACAGTGAGAGGCCCGCATACCGCAAAACAAACAAACAAACAAAAAAGAAGGTCCATATAAGAAATTCACTTTCTGCTCTAAATGTCGCTTAGGAAGACTTCATAGTCTTAAACCACCTATTTCTTTACTTGTAAAATATTATGACTTAATGTAGGTCAGTGTCCCCTGCATTATGTGATTTAACAATTTTTTTTTTTTTTTTAAGTAATGGGAAAAGGAAGAAGAGATTGGGACTTGGTCTTCAAAAGACAGAGAAGGTTAGAACTAAGAGATTCCTGCTTTTTTTAAAATCGAGAATATTTTAGGAAACTCTTAAGCCAGTCTACGCTGTTGGAGAAAATCTTTGTGATACATATGGCTTTGGAGCTGGCAGAGAAGTAAGTCCTCTCTTGTGGGTATGGGTCCTGGAATTGATCAGGTTTAGGCCAGCTCCACCCACCTATCATGAGGCTGCTTCTCAGTGGAGCCAGACCTCCTAGGTATCCCTTGACCTTGAATGGCTTCTGGGGACATGGATGGATGTTTTCCAGAATCAGGCGAGTTGTGGCTGGCTGGCTGCCAGTTGTGTGTGACAGCCTCCAGTGTGGTTCGCCACCATAATGACTTATCCTGACCAATGGTGCCCTGTAGAAAAGGCACATTTGGGACAGTTAATAAACCAGAGGTATTAATAACAGTTGCTGGGTACTGTTGCAGAGGTATTAATAACTAATAAATGTTAGCCTCATGTAAGCACCGTGTTCACAATCTTTACCTCTAATGGACCATAAACAAACATTCCATTTGTTCCAGAGTCTTACATCTACTGGGTAAACACGCATGGGAGCTCAGACCACGGTTGGGCAGAGTTGATCTGAGGGTGGGTCAGGGAGTGAGGGTGGGAGGAGGGGTTCGGGGGGTGGTGGTGAAAGGCCTCTCCTGACTTGGAGAGTCAGAGAGACACGTTCGCGCCAAACGTTGGAAGGGCCTCTTGATTAGGGTTTGGTATGTGGAGAATGGAAAGCCGAGTTGGTAGGCTTTCTTTTTTTCCTCCTAAATTCCACTCTGATAACAGCAGAAAAGCATCTTTGACCTGCGTGGCATTAAAATATCTAAGCACGAGGGGTCAGATGCTAGCCTGAGAAGCTGCTGAAGCCAGGCAGCATCCAACGCTCGTGGAGATGCGGCGTCCAAACAAAGCAAGGAACAGCGCGCTGCTTCTTTCCGTAGCTTGGGTTTAATTTGTAAGGGACGCAGCAGGCCTTTCGAAGGCAGTTTAAGGAACGGGTGTGGAACGGGGTGTGGGGGAAGGAAATCTCAGCAGAATGCTTTTAGATATTTCCTGCTTTGTAAATGCTACATACTTCTCATGCCTTCAGACTCAGAGCAAATGGGAATGAAGCCTGTTGAGGCTTAAATTGAACTGTTGTTACAAAGAAAGGACGTGGAAACCGTATAGGTAATGAAGGAACTTTAAAAACTGGCACAGGGCTTCCCTGGTGGCGCAGTGGTTGAGAGTCCGCCTGCCGACGCGGGGGACATGGGTTCGTGCCCCGGTCCGGGAGGATCCCACATGCCGCGGAGCGGCTGGGCCCGTGAGCCATAGCCGCTGAGCCTGCACATGCGGAGCCTGTGCTCCGCAACGGGAGAGGCCCGTGTACGGCAAAAAAAAAAAAAAAAAAAAAAAAAAAACCTGGCACAAAGTGCAAGTTTTACTTTTTCATCCAAATCCTATGTGTGGCATTTGAGTACGGTCTAATGAAACATACTTGGACAAAAAAATGAGTGTGTTTGATGTTTTTAAAATTCTTTTGTTTAATTCATAAGACTTATGTTTTAGTAGAAGGCTCCATCTTCAGGTGGACATTCCAGAAGATAAAGTGCCTCCTTTATTGGGTCCCCGAAATAACTTGACGCATCTGCGTGGCAACATTGTGATGCGTGCTTGTGGCACATCCAGGGCTATGCTGGTACCGTGACACTCCACGCTTCCTGCTTCTAAGATTTGTAATATGTTAAATTCTCTCTTTCTCTTATTTATGTTTCTTTTTCTTTTCTTCCCCCCTACTCTAACTTAGCCAGGTCTATCTATACTAGTGGCTGAAAGAAGCAGCTAATGAAAGATTTTTTTCACTCTCATTTTCAGAAAATCAACAGAACTGCGTAAAACATTTGGGGCAGTTGTGTGTCGTAGCCTGCAGCATTCAGGGATGAGAATGATATTTTCTGTTATGTAAATGCCATATCTGTCAAGTTCATTGCAGTGTCCTGTGGGGACCAAGGTAGTCCTAGTGGTCAGAATGTCTGGATTTCAGACCTGGCTTCTCACTTAGCAGCTCATTCTGGACAATGCTGTTCGTTTCTGTGAACCACAGTGTTTCATAAAATGGGGACTTCTTGTATCTACCTCACGGGGTGTTTTTACACATCAAGGAGTTGGGCTACGTCCTGAAGCAGGCCTGAATCAGCGTGTGTTTGAAGTGTGTTTGAAGCCTCCACAGGGCCACGGGAATCCTCATTCCAGTTGCTGTGTGAACCTGGGACATCCCTGCGGGGAAATGGCTCTCTTTGGGGTGACCAAGGAATGTGGCTCTTCTCTGTGTGAACTGTGCTGCTGATTTAAAAAAGGCGTGTACTGACTTGAAAGAACCTAATGTCATGTACAGAAATCTCACATACCTAGGAGCTCACTCATTTATCAGATGTTTACTGAGCACCTACTATATGCCAGGCATTGTGGGGAGTATAAGGCTGAATCATTTCATGACTCAGACTGTTGTATACATAACTCAGATACACAGCAGAAATGATCATCAAAAGGGGATACAAATTTCCAGTGTGATGGAGGTTTAGGGGAGGGATTTTATTTCCAGTAAATGTTCACTCCAGCTGGGCTTTATGTAGAGCGATCACATGTCCCAGTGTGTTGGGTGAGCCCCAGTTTGTTTCTGGCGTCCCATCCAATTAACATCCCCTTTCACTGTCAAAATTGTCGCAGTTTGGATGATAAATTATATGGTCCCCCTAGCTTTGAGGATCTGGTCAAACTTGACTCCGTGGAGACAGAGAACAGTCTAGGTAAAGATAATACCATGAATAAAAAACATGGGCACCGGGAAGACTTTGGAGTGGTTAAGGAAAACATGTTTAGTTTGACTGTAGCTTTGGCAACAAGAAAGGGAATCATTGGAGATAAAAGTTGGGAAGGTGAGTTGAGGTCAGATTTTGAGTATCCTGAATGCCAGACCACATCCCTTGGATTTTATGTAGTTGGCAATAGAAGTCCGTGAATGATTTTCTTTTTTTAAAGTTTTAAAAAGATCCTTATATTTACTGCCAGATATAGTAAAGGGCTCTTTTGGGGGCACAGGGGTTTGAAACAGAATTGTTAGGGGCCACTGTCAATTAAGGATCATTTAGATTTCTAAGTCAGTGAGAAAATAAGATATGAATTACGACACTCTACAGTGAAGGACTGCAGAATCTAAGAAGTCATTAAGATTTAGCACGTGAATTGACTTTGGATCTTTGAATCAAACCCTGTTGTTTTATAGTTGAAGAAAACTAACAATCAAAGAACTTGGTAAGTGTTAAAGCTCTCCCAGCAAGCTATTGGAAGAGATAGGGTCAAACCCAGATACTCTGATTGTCGGTGTAGTAGGTTTTTCAGTTCACTATAGAGCTGTCTTCGGGGGACTCTACGCTTACTTTTGGCCCAGTCACATCATTGTCTCTGTGTCTCGGCTTAGTTGTGATGAAGTAAAAATGTCTACTCCAACGTCAAGGGTGTCAAAGCTTATTTTTTTTTAAGTGTCTAGTGCCTAGAAATTCTTTGAAGAAAGCAAACGTTAAGAAGGAGATTGTTAAGCCATTCATTCCCTCCCTGTCTGTCACTGAGTGTCAGGGTACATGCTGGCTGCAGTGGAAATCCTTAAGGACAAAAATCTAAAACAAGGACGATAGATACCATTTTCACACATTGAAATAGGATTTTAAATTATGGCATGTGTAGAAATACAAGAGTTTTTAAAAATTATCTTTAAATATGAAATGTCATCTTTTTATGGCATGAAGTATTATAAAGTCTGTATCTGTATTTTTAAAAACATTTGGAAATATTAAAATTAACAAAATTGATCAAGTACAAGCGTACAAATCATTGGCCTGAGAGAATTTTATTTTACTCTAATTATACATAATCACATTATTGATACTCATTGAAATCAGATGCGTTACTGTAAAGCTGTTAAGGTTTGAAGAAGGAAAGACAAGTGTGTTTTGTATATTTTTTATTTTTATTATTATATTTTTAGATGTCCATCAGAGAAATCCTGAGGAAATACAATTTTGGAACGACCCTCATATACCCAAACAATGGGGTGAATATCTTGATGCATACAAACCAGAATTGTTTCTATCACGTAGCTTTTGTATTAAAGGAAGTAATTTTGAAGATTCAAGACCTGGTGTAAAGAAACAAAGTGTTAAGTGCTACAACTTTCTCTTGTAAACCAGTGAATTACTGAATATCTAACGGTTGAATACTCAGTATGACTATCAAAATAATACGTTTTCACGCCAGAAACTTTTGAAACCTGATTCTAGCTTACTTTAATATAAACGATCAGGTAGTTGTTCACCTAAGTAGGGAAGTGACTACGAAATCAATAGTTTCTCATGGACACCAATCTGAGCTTCAAAAGAAGAGCATACTTCAAAAGGATGATTTTTTTGGAAAATAGATTTTCAAGGTACTCAGAAAAGACAGTAGTAGGTTTGTTGGACAAAAAGAGCATAAAGCCACAGTAGAAGTAATGATGAGAGGAATATTCCAGATGGCACAGTCCAGATGCTTATTCGCTTAAGAAGACAAAAACATTAGGTTAACAGTTGCTGTGCTGGCCAGAGAATGATTTCCACTCTAGAAAATAGTGGGTCCTCTTTGACCCATCATGGCTGAAAACATCCGATTCAGGAGGCAGACACTTGAAGTCACAGCGGCGACCGGCTTGCCAGCCAGCCTGAGGCTCGGAGGGTGTAGAAATTAAACATTCAGAAACCTTCGTGAGGATGGTCTTCAGGTGAATGACAAGAGCTGCAGAGGCTCCAGGGCAGACTTGCGGCTCTGAGGGCCTGGAGTTGCAGTCATCTGGAAGGAGCTTGTGGTAGTGGATGGGGAAAGGAGGAGAGCACTATTGCCAGGTTAGGGGCAGGCACGGGGAGAATTAAAAGGAAGCCCTGGAGGTGCAACACGAGGATGTGGAAGTGCACTTTGGGAACATAGGAAGGGTCATTTCTTCAGATTAATTTGTCTTTCTGCTTTATAAAATGGAGAGAGAAGGTAACTGATGAGAGCGCAGCGTGACAACCACCATTTCAGATGCAACCAGATGGAAACTTTCTTTAATCAGCTGCCTTCATTGCTTCTTTGTACCATTCACATGGTTCCTAGCACACACTGCCTTTTGTTGTGTATGTTTCTGCATATGCCTTATCTTTGCAGTTAGATTTCAGCCTCTGGGAGAGGAGGGTCAAGTGTTCAAAATGGAAATAAAAGCATTTATGCACTTTCCAGAATATTTTTCATATATATTATTTGGTATCTCTCAACAGTGTATTGAATGTAACAGGGGCTTCCAAATAAAACCCAGAAGAACAAGGTATAATATTTATATTTTCTGTTTTGTTTGATTCACTAGAACTTAGTTTCTACTAAAAGATTACATTGGTAATAATTTCTGATTTTTAGGTGATGTGCTTTAGCGTACCGGGGGAAAAATACTTTAAGCTCTGAGCAAATGTAACTTTAATAAACTGTACTTCAAAAAACTTAAAAAATGTAAAACTTTAGGTGAGATTTCTTTAAGAATAAATTTGAAATCAGTAAAAAGAGACAGTACAGAAAGTTTTCTGATTTTTGGAATTAAAATTGGAAACTTATGGGAGATTTTACAACTTTATCTTAGCCAGAGTTCTATCTGTAAATGATGAATGAACATTATAGGTTCTCAAGCACATCGGCAGTCCCCGACCCACTGCTCTTCCCTATACCTGATTCTCTCTCCCCAGAGTCAACCACTTTTACATATTTAACGGTTTCTTTTGGTATTTACCTCTGTACTTTTTTTTTTTTGAGATACGCGGGCCTCTTACTGTTGTGGCCTCTCCCGTTGCGGAGCACAGGCTCTGGACGCGCAGGCTCAGCGGCTATGGCTCACAGGCCCAGCCACTCCGTGGCATGTGGGATCTTCCCGGACTGGGGCACGAACCCGTGTCCCCTGCATCGGCAGGCGGACTCTCAACCACTGCGCCACCAGGGAAGCCCTACCTCTGTATTTTTAAATAACACTTGTATATGTATTGATTTTCTTAGCTGTAGATTTGGAGAATTGACCTCCCACTCGGGGTGAGGATTCAGCTCTCCTGGGTGCCCTCCCCATGTACGCATTTCCCTTCCCTTCATCATCCTGGAGCGTTATATCACCTTGTAAATAAATCAGTATTCAATATTTACATTTTTATGACTATGTAAATATTGTTTCTGGATGACCAATCTAGTGTACTACAGCTGAATTTCCTTTGGTTTTCTCTGTAGTTAATAATTGTCTCTTTTTTTTTCCATTGACTTAATTTTCTGTGTCCCCATCACCAGTTTGCTGCCAGAATTGTAAATCTCCTTTCAGTACATTTAAACACAACAGGTATTCTGTCAGTTTCACACCTGCTGTTCCTTCTATTCTTGGTTTCCAGTTCAGCCTGGTGAGTCATGTAACTGTAACTGCTGCACGGGTCATACGCGCATGGGATCTCCATTTACTAGAAATTAAGATACTTTAATTTTTGAATCCCATGTCTTCCAGTTTTCTTGCTTTCTTCTCTCCTTTGGGTAGAGTTGCCTTAGGGGGGCATAGGAGAGAAATTTGTTGAGTCTATGCATCTCAGAAAATGCCACATTATTCTACTCTCATACCTGATAGACATTTTACCTGGGGATACAATTTCAGATTGGAAATAATTTGTACTGAAAAATGGGACCATGTTTCTCTACTGACTTGTAGCCTCCAGCCTTGTGTTTGGGAAGTCCGGTGCCTTTACGATTCTTGTTTTCCGCAGTTTTATTGAGAAATAATTGACATATAGCACTGTATAAGGCATACAGCATGATGGTTTGATTTACAAGTACTGTGAAATGATTACCACCATAGGTTTGGCTATCTCACATTGAATCTCATAGACACAATAAAAAGAAAAGGAAGAAAAGAAAAAATTGTCTCATGATGATAACTCTTAAGACTTACTGTCTTAACAACTTTCCTGTGTATCACACAGCAGTGTTAGCTGCTAGCTGCTAGTGTGGTCACCACGCTGTACATGACATCCCTAGTACTTACTTAGCTTATAACTGGGAGTCTGTACCTTTTGACCACCTTCCACCAATTCCCCCTTTCCCCCACCTACGCCCCTGGCAACTACAAGTCTGATCTCTTTTTCTTTACTATGAGGTTTTTTTGGTGTTTTGTTTGTTTGCAGAGTCCGCATATAATTGAGATCATTTATATGTATTTGTCTTTCTCTGTCTGACTTAATTCACTTAGCCTAATGCCTTCAGGGTCCATCCATGTTGGCACAGGTAGTAGGATTTCCTCATTTTTTTTATGTCTGAATAATATATATATATAATATAGTTGTGCTGTATATAGATAGATAGCACAACTTCTTTACCCATTCATTCATTGATGGACACTTAGGTTGTTTCCATGTCTTGGCCATTATAAATAATACTGCTATGAACATGGGGGTACAGATATCTTTTGGAGTTAGTGTTTTGTTGCCTTTGGATGTATTCCCAGAAGTGGAATTGCTGGACCATATGGTGGTTCTATTTTTAATTTTTTTGACTATTTTCAATAGTGGCTATACAGTCCCACCAGTGGTGCACAAGGGTTCCCTTTTCTCCACATCCTTGCCAGTATTTGTTATCCCTTGCCTTTTTGATGATGGCCGTTCTAACACTCATGAGGTGATATGTCATCACAGTTTTAATTTGCATTCCCTAATGGCTCGTGATGTTGAGCATCTTTTCACGTATGTGTTGGCCTTTGTATATCTTCTTTGGAAAAAGATCTATTCAGGTCCTTTGTCTGTTTTTTTAACTGGGTTATTTGTTTATTTTTGCTGTTGAGCTTTATGAGTTCTTTACATATTTTGGATATTAACCCCTTATCAGATATATGGTTTGCAAATATTTTTTCTTATTCCATAAGTTGTCTTTTCCCTTTCTTCTTGGTTTCTTTTGCTCTACAGAAACTTTTAGTTTGATGTAGCCCTACTTGTTTATTTTTTGTTTTGTTGCTTGTGCTGGTGTCATATCAAAAAAGTCATTAGCAAGACTCACATCAAGGAGCTTTATTCCTCTGTTTTCTTCTAGGAGTTTCATGGTTTCAGGTCTTACATTTAAGTCTTTAATCCATTTTGAGTAAATTTTCCTGAGTGTTGTAAGATAGGGGTTCAATTTCATTCTTTTACATGTGAGTATCCAGTTATCCCAGCACCCTTTATTGAAGAGACTGTCTTTTCTCCATTGAGTATTATTATCTCAATTGTCAAATATTAGTTCACTGTATATGCTTAGGTTTATTTCTGGGCTCTCGATCCTGTCCCATTTGTCTGTTTTATGCCAGTACTGTACTGTTTTGATTACTATAGCTATAGTATAGTTGGAAATCAGGAAGTGTGATGCCTCTGCTTTGCTATTCTTTTAGGATTGCTTTGGCTATTCAGGGTATTTTTGTGGTTCCATATAAATTTTAGGAGTATTTTCTCTACTTCTTTAAAAAATGCCATTGTTATCTTGATAGGGATGGCATTGAATCTGTAGATGGCTTTTGGCAGTACTGACATTTTAACAATATTAATTCTTCCAATCCATGAAAACAGGATACTTTTCCATTTGTTTCTGTTGTCTTCAATGTCTTATAGTCTTCAGAGTAGAGATCTGTCACCTCCTTGGTTAAATTTATTTCTAGGTATTTTGTTGGTTTTGATGCCATTGTAAATGGGATCAATTTCTTTATTTCTTTTTCAGAAAATTTGTTCTTAGTGTATAGCCTTTCTGATTCTTGATTTTTCTTTTTCTTTTTCCTTTTTTTTTTTGGTGACTGGTTCCTCTCGAAGCTTTTAGACTCTTCTCGTTGCCTCCATGTTCTAAAATTTCACAATATTGTGCTTTGACGTAGGTCTTTTTTGTTAACGATTCTTCTGGGTGGGCTGTTTATATTCAAGAAACCAGTCATTCAGTTAAGAGAAATTTTCTTGTATTACATCTTTGATAATATCTTCCCCTTCATGTATACTTTGTTGTCTCTTTCTGGAACTGCTGCTACTCAGATAGTAGACCCCCCTGGACTGGTCCTCCAGTTTTCCTATCTTTTCCTTTCTATTTGTCTTTCTCTCTGGGAAATTTTCTTAAGTTAATCTTCTAACACTTCAATAGATAGGTTCATTTCTTCTATCGTATTGTTCATTACCAAGGGTTTTAAATTTCTTTCTCCAAAAATTTATTGTTTGATGGTCTGTTATGCTATTGAAATTTTCTTCAGTTTCTCTGAACAAAATTGAAAATTTCTTCTATGCATTAAATTGCCTGATTCATTGTTTTAGTGTGTTTGTTTTAGATTCTGCTTTTATTTTAGAGACCTAGTGTTCTTAACTTATGCATTAGAATAGCTCATACTGATCATTCTCGTTCTTCCACTCCTTCCAGGCACATGAGGGGATTAATTTCCCTGCCTCCATGTGATGTGTTTTGGCTGTGGAATGTGAACAGTATGGGTGTATGTGTATCCCCAGCCCACAAGATTGATGGACTGAGATCTGTCTATCTGTCTATCAATCTGTCTATCTATCTACCTACCTATCTACCTAGTATCGCAGTGGAGGTGCCAGTCACCCGAGATGCATCCTGGAATCCTGAGCCATACTGTGGAGGCCAGCTGCCTGGGGGAGTCATCCAGAACCACTTTGAACTTGGCTTGAGTGGGAAATTAGTGTTTGTTGTGTTCAGCCACTGAGACTTTGGTATTGTTTTTTATTAGAGCGTTACCTAGCCTGTTGTGACTGATACAGCTATCAGTCATATTTAAGAATGAGCCATAAAAAGCAGTTTGGAAGCTCTATATTGTGGGTGAGGCTTAGTCATGTAGTGATCTGGCCCACCCTTCCTATAAGGGCACTCCCAGGTATTAATGTCAATAGATCTCTTCTGAGCTTGTTAGTTTTCCCAGGAAAAACACCACCAATCTCGTGCTTAGCAAGTGTAAGACCAGCTACCAGTGGTTCTGAAAACTGAGTGGGGAAAGGGGGTCCGGGAACCCCACTGGTCAGTGCGTGGACAGTCCCTTAATGCTCGTGTTTTCAGTAAGGTACGCCTTCTTTCAGCTGTACCAGCTGCCAGGAAGTCCAGAATCTTTGTAGTTGAGTCTCTCTAGAGAGGAAACCTTCAGTTTCACCCAGATTGAGCAAAGGCAGGCTGAGGGGCTGGCTACTTCTTAACAGACTTCCGGCCAGTCCTCCACAGCCACACCCAGCCGTCTGAAGTCCTTGATGCTGGAATTCCAGAGCCTTTCAAGGGTTTGCAGTATGAATCAATCAGCTGCTCGGCTTTCTCTTGCTGACTTAGGTTTCCTGTTTCTCCGTCAGCTAACTCAGTCACCACTCGGCTTTCCACAATCCCAAATTTTGTGGCTCTTGTCCTCTGAGCTGCCCTTTGTCCTTCTGTGTTTATGACTTTTTAAAATCCTTTTTCTGCAGTTTTCTAGACGGAGTGTAGGCAAACATGTATTCAATCTGTTGTGTTTACTGGAATTTCCTTAATGAGGGATTTTTTTCCCTCCTAACTTTTTATTATGAAAAATTTGTAGATCTGACAAATAATTTATCACCACATTTCTTTTATCCTCTCCTCCCTCTCTCTTTAAATATATGAGTGTATTGTATTGTATTTATTTTTTATTTTGTGTGTGTGTGTGTGTATTGTATTTATGTTTACTTTTTTTTGCTGTAACATTGGAAGGTGAGTTACAGATATTATGATCCTCCACCATTAAATAATTCAGCATGCATCTTCCAAGGAAAAAATATTCCCTTACTCACCATAATATCAATTATTACAACTATGGAAAATTTTTAAAATCCTGTCATGTCATCTAACATCTATCATCCAATATCTAGTATAACATCTAGTATATTTAAATTACCCAGTTGTTCTAAGAATTCTTTTATCTTTTTTTAAAAATTGGGATCCATTTGAGATAAACATGCTACAATTGGTTATTTCCCTCTTTTTTTTGGCGGGGGGGTGAACCATGCAGCTTGCAGGATCTTAGTTCCCTGACCAGGGATCAAACCCGGGCCCCAGCAGTGAAAGTGCCGAGTCCTAGCCACTGCACCGCCAGGGAGGTCTCTGTTATTTCTCTTTCGAATTAGAACAGTTCCTCAAAGTTTTTGGTGTTTGTATTCTTTCTTTTAATTAATCTTGAACAGTACCAGCACCTGTAGAGCTGGATTAATAACTGAAGATGAGGCACTGTTAAGGAGATGTTAGTGAAAATATATGGGAATAGGACAAACTTTATTTTATAAAGTAATTTTAATGGTTTGTGTTTCTAACTCAGGTGCTACCAATTGAAAACGTCACCGAGCAATGCTTTGCACCTTCAGTGTATTAACATTTTCGATAACGAAGCAGTATTTGTCTTTGCTGCGATGAAGAACTATATTTAGAGCCTTCCCAGCCCACCCCACAGCAGCCTGCACGCTTTGCCAGTACTCAGCCTCATGACTTTTGTTTGCTTCGAGTTGAATTTGAGTGAGCTCAAAGGGCATTTCTGTTTATGACTAATGGCTGAGCTCTGAAGTTAGTGTAGTTATCAGACATTCCTGACATTCCATACGTCTAATTTTTAGTGCTTGGAGGATCTGGTGCTGTGCCAGAGGAAAACAGAGGCTGGAAGGCACAAGGAAATACCACCAAAGAAAGTCTTCCTATAAGTTACAAAAATCCAATCATGTGTTTAACTAGCAAAGCAAATGCTGGGGATGGAATTGATTTGTAGCATGTTAGCGCCATTCCTTGGGCTGCGTAAGAACATTTCTTAGTTTTCTGATACTTGATTCTCAGAATTCCAATCCTGTAGCTTTAAAAAAAAAAAAAATCCGTGATTCTTTTGGTTTGTGTTAGTTGTACTCAGAGCCAGAATGAGGTGCTTTTCAGTGCAAAAGCCTCGTATCCTGAGAGGGATTTAGAGTGTGGTTGCCAGGGATCCATCAGTGCAGATGCAGTGGTCCGCGGAAAGGACAGTCATTGAGCACGTGTTGGATGAGTACCAGCCATTGTTCTAGGCACCAAGGACTCCAGAAGTGGACAAGACAGGTCGTAGGGAGGAAGGAAGAAAGATAAATCAATCCTTAGACGACATGGGTGTACCACAAAAACATGCTAAATGAAAGAAACCAAACACAAGAAAGCACAAATTTCCATGCTTCCATTTGTATGAAATTCCAGAAAAGTTAAATCTACAGAGACAGAAAGTAAATGCGTGGTTGCTTGGGGCAGGGGGTAGGGATGGAGCAGGGAGAGACTGCAAATAGGCATAAGGGATCTTTTGGGGGTGGTCAGAATGTGCTACACTTAGATTGTGTGGTGGTTTTAACTCTATAAATTTACTAAAATTTTCTGATTTGTACACGTACAACGGGCAAATTTTCTGGTATATAAATTAAACTTCAGTGATCCTATGAAAAAAAAAAAAAAGCTAGGCTTGGGATTATTAAATTCCAGCATGACCTGTAACTGCTTCCTGTGGTCCATGTGATCAGGGGCGTGAAGATGGGTAGTTAACCATGGACTTAGTGTGTGGAAAGGAGAGAGATCGAGTCCATGTGGGCTCTGTGCAGCTGGTTTTCCTGGCCTCGGAAGGTTACTTCCCTCTTAACAAATATGGAGTCTCTGCACTTAAAAGACAGAGAAATGGGTGCTTTGGTTCAGGGAGTCTAGCCCTGTGTTGTTGTTACGAGGACGACTTTGTGTTCCCCTACAGTCCACCCAATGTCAGAAAGACTAGCCCACTGGTTATTAATCCACGGTACCACAAAGAGGCACAGTCCAAGTGCATTCGTCTCCAAAGCAAACATTGAGCTACCACTGGGGAAGTGATTTATGCCACCCCGCAGCTCCCACCTAGAGGACAGGCACTGTTTGTCTGGAGAAGCTGCTGGGGACGAGAGCCATGCTTCTCGCGACTCGTGTGTCCCAGCACACGAAAGAGACTTTCAGTAAACGTCGGGTGACCTCATGGACGCATGAATGAAATGTTCCTTTGTTGGTAGTTTTATTATTATTACTTCCTATTGGCAGGAATGAAAAGATTAGAGGCTGGAGTGGGTTGTTGTTTTTTTTTTTTCCTCTTCCATTTGAAGTCAGTTTCCTCAGCATCCTTACTGTCCCATTAAATGTGGGCACATCCCAAGGCCTTGCCTGGCTCATTAATCTCATCCATTATCTGATCTCCACATGGAAATTTTAGTCCTCATTTTACCTGCATGTCCCTCTGGCGCCTCACACACAACATATTTTTAAGTTAATTGTTCCTGTTCATTTTGCTTACCCATGCTGATATCACTACGCTCCTTTGAAACTGCCAAACCATAAGCATTGTAGACTTTCTCATTTCTGCTTTCACGTTTAGTGAGTGCCCTGTTTCCGTAACACCCCCAACTTTTCGTTATCCACCTTCTGCTTTCAAACATCCAGTGACTGGGGGGTCTGCCGTGACTAGGAACCTTTTCTCCTCGGAGGCAGCCTCGAATCCGCTCATTTCCTTTCCCGCAGCCCTCCGCGCTGCCACCACCTTGGCCACCTTTCTCCTCGTCATTGCAGTGGCTTACTCTCTGATGGTAAAAGGGAAGGTTGAGGTCTGTTTCAGCCTCTCCAGCCCAGCAGCTCTCACAGGCATGAGAATCACGTGGAGAGCTTGGCCATAGCCTCCCAGTTGCTGATTTAGTAGTTTCGGGGGAGGAGCTTGATAATTTGCATTTCTACCCAGTTACCAGGCGGTACTGATGCTGCTGGGTCAGGGACCACACTTTGAGAACCGCTGCTTTAGCATGCTCAGGGCGTCACTCTCGGGTTCACTTTCCTAAATTAAAACTTGTCCCAGGTCTGCCACTCCTTGCTGGGTGTCTTCCATTGACTTAGGACCATGGTTCCCAAGGTAGGTGCAGTGGAATAGGAACATCCCATTAAGTAACTTTTAGTCTTTTTTTTTCATCTATTTCACTTTTCAAGTCTTCTGATTAGATCACGGAGAAAGTCTGTTTGGTGCTAGCACCTTTCTGACACTTAATTGCCTTTTCAACCAAGTGAGCAAACCATCAGCTCCAAGCCGCTGCCAGCAATTCGCTACAATTTTAGAGTATGATTTTGTTGTCACTGTATTTATTTTCAGTGGCAAGTGTTTTAAGGGACTACAGTTTGAAACACTGGGTTAAGGAGTGCAATCCAGAAGTCCTAAAGAATTCTTCTATATCTTTCCTTCTAGTGGGTTTCATACTTCAGTTAGTTTCATGTATCATGTATAGCTCTTTTGATTTATCTGGAATTAATTTTGTTGTAACAAAGAGGTAGGATCTAGCTTTTATTCCCTAACTGGCTATCCAATTAGCCCAACACGTTTAAATAAACAATCTTTTACTCATCATAAACAAAGTTTATGGATAAGTAATATCCTTGGAAAAAATATTTGCCACTTGACAAAGGATTACTACCAAAATATGTTAAAAGTTGCTACAAATCATTAAGAAGGACAAACAACACAATTTTAAAAAGGACAATTCACAAAAGAAGCAAAGAAACGTACAGAAAGGTTACAAACCTTACTAGCAATTACTAGATTGCTCCCCCCTCCAACAATCATATTGAGAGGTGGTGGAATGTGGGTAAATGAGCCCTCGCTTACCTTGTGGATGAGAGTGCAAATTGCTAAAGCGCATGTGGAGGAGACTATCAGAATGTAAAAACGTAAATGCTAATATGTCTTTAACATCTCTTTAATGCATGTTGAGATTTTGAAATTTAAAAAGGGTGTATGTTCTTTGACTCTTCCAAGGGCTTTATTCTAAAAAATTGCACAGCTGAAAACATTTACAAGCAAGTTCTTTGAAGCATTAGTTTCTCTTGAAGGAAGTTGCCACTCATGTCTATTAATTGATGAATAGTTAAATAATGGACTGTAATACACTCAGTTAGTAAAAGATTGAGGTAAACCTATATATATGCTCATTGAAAGATTTCTTACTTATATTGCAAACTGAACAAAGTCATAGAAAATGCACATAGTGTGAGCCTATTTGCATGTTTTGTAAAAGTATATGAATTTATAGGTGGACTATAAGATACCAGAATATTGCAGTACGTAGCATTCTGCAGGTGAATGAAGGAGGGACTTTAATAATAGCTTAGCCTAGTTTACGTATTCTTCATAATGAGAATGTATTACCTGTATTTTTTTAAGGTAGGACCCAAAACTATAGTATATGTATAGTTTATTTAGTTTTATTCCATTCTTGTAAAAATGTGCATAATATTTTATGTGCATTGGTATACATATGTATATATTTATATAAGAAAAACATAGCCTAGAATGAAACATATTGTTAACTGGGGTTCTCCTTTAAGGTCATAGGGATTAAAAAACATCTTCCCAGTTCCTTAAGTTTTGATAAAAGTAATACTGGTTCATTTAAATCACTTAGTTGACCTCTCTAAGAGAGAGGTTGCATCCAACAAGGTCCTGTCCATGCCGAGGGGTGGGTGGGTCGTGTGTCAGTTCTTTGTTGTTGTGACTGGAGCACATTCTCTTGGGTGAGTGTCCCGCTTCTTCCCGTCCTGGCCCTTGGACAGTTATTATCTGTGATGAAATCCTTGTTGGTTGTGTGTTGTTTAAAGTCTAGGGAGGAGGACAAGACAGTCTTGGTGGGTTTTTGTTTTGTTTGTTTGGACAATAATCTCTTTAGCCCTCTTCCTCTTTCAAACATTCCTACCTTCTTTGCCAGCATATCCACTTAAATTCTCAAACTATTTTCCAAAACCAAATAATCCAACAAGCAAACATTTCTTGGCACTTAGCAGAGAAATGAGGTTCAGGTTAAAGTGTTTGCTGACCTCTCTGTTTTCTTCTGTAGCGTAAGATACTTTTTTTAAAAAACTTGCTGAATTATTGAAACACCTGAAATAAATTCTGTTACCTCTTCGTAACTAAGAATCTGTTCCCTGTTTAGCTATTCATTTATGATACATAATATAATTATAGTAAACTAAAATAAGTTATAGGACCAGATATTTTGATGCAGTTTTGAAAGGTTTTTTTCTCGTATCCTGCCTGTCCCATGGTCAGGAAACATGTTTGTCAACTATCACCTTAATATCAACCTTCATATTGTTTTCTTAGTAAATGCATTTACCATTACATCTTTGTAAATTGAACATTTTTAAAAAAATGATAATTCTTCCTTGGTGTCCCTGTTTTCATTTCTGTCTTCCTTTCTAATCTGCACCCACTCAGTCAACGTTGATTCTATGCCGACTGTGTACGAGGAAGGCGTTGGGCTAGAGATGCAGAGATGTGTGCAGAGGCCCTGCCTTTGAGAAGCTGGTCGAGAAATGAGAGTGTAGTAAAGGTGCCTGAGGTGACTCCTGAGTCTCTGTGGAGGTGGTCAGGCGGGACAGGATTCAGGGGACACTGTGTAAGAGTAGCATTCCTGGGTTACGTGGAATCAAGACTTTAATGGTTTTTTAATACTGCCCAACTGTTTCTTAAAAGGATGTATCAAGTTACAGAATCACCAGCAGTAAACGAAAGTAACTGATTTCCCATATCCTCACCAGAACTGAATTTCATCCTTAGGACAAAGCAAAACAAAACAAAAACTTGATATCCTAATAGACTTAAAATTAAGCCTTATTATTGTTTTATTTGGCATTTCTTTCTATTATTAGTGAAGTTGAACATTTTCCTATATTTTTATTATTTTACTTACTCCAAATATTCATTTGGAGTCTTGACATTGTTATAACTTGTTACTAATTTTTAAAAACAATTTATTGAGGTGAAATTCACATAACACAAAATTAACCACTTTAACATGAACAATTTGGTGGCATATATACATTCGCGGTGGTGTTCAACCATCACCTCTGTCTAGTTCCAAAACATTTCCATCACTCCAGTACCCGCTGAGCACTTTCTCCCCATTTGCCCCTCTCCCTAGCCCCTGGCAACCATTGAACTACTTTCCATCTGCATGGATTTATCTATACTGGATATTTTATATACATGGAATTATAATATATGACCTTTGTTCTGGCTTCTTTCACTTGATACAATGTTTGGAGGTTCATCCACACTGTAGCATGTATAGGTACTTCATTCCTTTTTATGGCTGAATAATAATATACCACACGTTGTTTATCCATTCATCCATTGATGGAAGTCTGAGTTCTTTCCACCTTTAGACTATTGTGAATGGTGCTGCTGTGAACATGTGCATACATGTAATTGTTCGGGTACCTTTTTTCAGTTCTTTTAGTTATTTGCCTCGGAGTGGGATGGTGGGGTTATGCAGTAATTCTATGGTTAACTCTTTGAGGAACTTCCAAACTGTTTTCTATAGAGGCTGAATCATTTTACATTCCCATCAACAATGCGCAGCATTCCCATTTCTCTGCATCTTCATCAACACTTGTTGTTTCTGTTTTTTAAATTATAGCCACCCTAGTGAGTACCTCATTGTGGTTTTGATTTGCATTTCCCTCATGACTAATGATGTTGAATACTTGTTACTATATTTCATATATAAGAGAAAATGAGAGAAAAAGAAAACCTTTCTTTTAAAGAACTTATTTTAAAATTAAGTGTTCCTTGAGGGAAAAAAAAGTTTACTTAAAATTAAATGAAGTGGCCCAAATCTGAGAATTATTAAGCCATTAATTTTGTCTAAACATTTCATAGTTTTCATAGTAGAGATATTTGGTTTTTTTTTTTTTTTTTTTTGCGGTACGCGGGCCTCTCACTGCTGTAGAGCCCTCTCACGTTGTAGAACACAGGCTTCGGACGCGCAGGCTTAGCGGCCATGGCTCGCGGGCCCAGCCGCTCCGCGGCATGTGGGGTCTTCCCGGACTGGGGCACAAACCCGTGTCCCCTGCATCGGCAGGCGGACTCTCAACCACTGCGCCACCAGGGAAGCCCCAATAGAGATATTTCTGAAGCATAGGCTTTTGTCGCCAGGTTCCTTTTTTTAATAAATTTTTAAAATTAATTTATTTTTTGTTGCGTTGGGTCTGATGCGCGAGGGCTTCCTCTAGATGCGGCGAGCGGGGTCTACTCTTCGTTGCGGTGCGTAGGCTTCTCATTGCGGTGGCGTTGTGGAGCACGGGCTCTAGGCACGCGGACTTCAGTAGTTGTGGCACATGGGCTCAGTAGTTGTGGCTCATGGGCTCTAGAGCGCAGGCTCAGTAGTTGTGGCGCACGGACTTAGTCGCTCCGCGGCATGTGGGATCTTCCCGACCCAGGACTCGAACCTGTGTCCCCTGCACTGGCAGGCGGATTCTTAACCACTGCGCCACCAGGGAAGTCCCAGGTTCCTTTTTAAATTCAGTTTGTTTTCCTTTTCTCCATCACCTGGGTGTGTTAGGCTGTAATTTGTGCCCTTTAACCAGCGGTTCTCAAAGTGTGGTCCAGGGACCAACAGCATGAGCATCACTGGGGAAGCTGTCAGAAATGCAAATCCTAGTAGGTCAGGCCCCACCCCCGATCTGCTGAGTCAGAAGCTCTGGGAGTGGGCCCGGTAATCTGTTTTAATAAGCTTTTCAGATGAGTGGGATGTGCTCTTAGGTCTGAGAACCACTGCTGTAACTCAACATTTCTGGGCCAGTGTTGTATTAAAGAGCCCTTGTGGGAGATGGCATCCACAATTTTGGCCTTGTTAGCACCAACTTTTCTTTTTTTTTTAAATTTAGTTTCTTTATTCTTTCTTTATTTTTTGGCTGTGTCGGGTCTTGGTTGCGGCGCGCGAGCTTCTCTCTAGCTGTGGCGTGCAGGTTTTCTCTTTTCTAGCTGCGGCGCACAGGCTCCAGGGCACGTGGCCTCTGTAGTTTTGCGGCACAGGGGCTCTCTCGTTGAGATGCACGAGCTCAATAGCTGTGGCACGTGGGCTTAGTTGCCCTGCGGCGTGTGGGATCTTAGTTCCCTGACCAGGCATGGAACCCGAGTCCCCTGCATTGGAAGGCGATTCTTTACCACTGGACCACCAGGGAAGTCCCCCACCTTTTCTTTTTAACTAAAGGAGGCAGACAATATAAACAATTAAATGGAATCCTATTATAACCTCCTGTTTAAGAATTACATACTATATGTATAAATCATACAGTTTTACCTAGAAATTGCTATTCAGTCTACAGATCATGTGAAGAGAGTATTTTTTAAAAGCTGCTTTTGATCTTTGGTCAGATCCCTAAAGAATTTAAGAGTTGCGTGTCCTTGGTGTGTGTTTTTCCTCTCTCCTGTGATCGGGTCTTATTTTTTACTTCTTTGGAGCCTCTTCTGCGAAGGTTTCTGGTACAAAGGCCCGCGATGACGTGGGCACCTCCATGGACGCGCTCAGGCAGCAGGAGCACTCTGTCCCTCATCTGCAGGGCCGTCTTAAAGCCCAGGCCCACTCCCACCTCCTCTCTCCAGAACTTTTTAAAGGGACTCCTTTCTTGCCATTTCTTCCAGAAATTGGTGGCTAGTTAATCCAAGTAGCATATCAATAGTTAAATCCGTGCCTGGAATGACAGTAGTGATGGCCACATCCTGCACAGGAATGGAAACTTCATGGCTGGAAACCACAAACTTTGACTAGAGAGAGAGGTGTGTGCGGTACAGTCACAGGCTTGTTTCATTACAAGTAAGTTGGGTTTTTCTTTTTTCTTTTTCTTTTTTTTTTCTTTTTTCTTGCGGTACGCGGGCCCCTCACTGCTGTGGCCTCCCCCACTGCGGAGCACAGGCTCCGGACGCGCAAGCTCAGCGGCCATGGCTCACGGGCCCAGCCGCTCCGCGGCACGTGGAATCCTCCCGGACCGGGCCACGAACCCGCGTCCCCTGCATCGGCAGGCGGACTCCCAACCACTGCGCCACCAGGGAAGCCCAAGGTGGGGTTTTTTTATTCCTGCACAGGGTATTCAAAGGGTGATAATAATTGTATCTACTTTGCGGAGGTTTATGGGGATTTAATTCACACATTTATAGACATGAAAGCATGTGTGGTACATGGGAATCACTCAGTGAATGTTTTATATTATTAGGATAATTGTGTAAAAATTGACCTTTTTTACATAGAATATTGTTATTGACATTTTTACAAGTAATGTTTGGGTCCCCAAAGCAACAGCACAAGCCGCGTGCGCTTTCAGAGGTGATTGCTCACAAATGTTGCCTTTCAGGAGTCTCTTCATGAAGGAATTAGAGAATTAGGTTAGGTGGCGTAAGGGAGATTTTAGGTCCTCCAGATCTAAAATCCCTAGGTCAGATAGAGTGAACGGTTAGGAAGCAAATGTCAAAAGAGGAGCCGGGAGATCTGAGGGGAGGCGTTTTGAAGGGTAGGGGGTGTTGAGTCCTGTATATCTGTAGGCTGAGGGACAAGGCATTAGCTATGTGAGAGGAGATTAACCCTTGATAATAACAGATGGGGTGAAGTTGCAGAGCAGGGAGAAGCGGATGGGATTAAGGGCAGGAGATGGGCAGGCTTTTGAGTGGAGGAGAGAGATGAGAAACGGAGAGGGGATGGGGCATCCGTGTTCCGGGCGAGCAGACTTGGGAAGCAAGATGGCTGTGTTTAAATATTTGAAAGCCTATCACATGGAGGAGGGATTAAACTGATGCCCTTTGGCACCAGTGGGTATAAACTGTAGGAAGACCAGATCTAGAGCCCACGTAGAGGACACCTGTCTGAGCACAAGGAGGTCCAAGAGGACATGATGGACTCAGTCTAAAGAAATGAGCCCAGTTAGACGCCACTTACCAGCTAGCAACCCTGCCTGAGCCGTTCAAACCCAGGGCAGCAGTCTCCTGAGCGCGTCCATTGCCCCAGGTCCAGGCCTGCCCATCTGGCAGTTCTCTCCTGTCTAATGTGACCCTTTGAGAAGAATTTAAGCTAATTTCCCCAAAGACCCAGAACTAACTGCGTTACCCTCCTCTGAAGAGGTTTGTATTCTTAAAAGCCGGTTTCTTCTGCTGCCTCTGTTCACTCATCCCTGGCATTCCCCTCATTTTGTTCCTTTGCGTTGCTGGTTTCCCTGCCTAGGATAGTGATCAAAACAGATAAGAAGTTGTTTTTAGGGGACTAATCAGCAACATTATAAATTAAAATTCCCTCAGAACTATGGAGAGATTTCTGGTATTTTACCCTCCCTGTAAAATTCACATTGTGAATCTCATCTTGCATTCCTTCCCCGTTCTCTTGGAGCAATTCAGGCGGGTTTATGTGGGCCGATTCTGTAGCGATCAGAGACCTAGTCGACGATGCGAACTCTGCCTTGAGTTTCAGTTAAACGACAGCAGCAGCAGATGCTGTGAAGGAAAAATAACTCTTCAGACCTTTAACATTCAAGCTAAACTGTACATTTGGGAGGCTGGAACCGTGGCAAGAGTTTTATTAACCTGAAAATGGTTTTCTCTGTCAAGTGCCGTTTCATTTAGTGCAATAAGCACAAACTCGGTTGCAGTTAGCGCAAAGTCATCGTTTCTGGATGTGTGCTTGCACACACAGCAGTATTCACCGTCGTGTAATTGGGAAGAGTAAATTCATCTGTGTGTGGCATCTCATGTCACAGGACAGGGATCCGTGGCCTGACAATAAATACTAAATGACAGGTTGTATAAAAGAATGATATAATGCCCACAAGGAGAGGAAATACCTTGCAAAGTTCAAATTTTGTATGTAAACTGTGGCAAAATGCTGCAGTAAATTGCCATTTTCTTCACATTAGTCACGGTGCAAAGGAAGACTGTTTTCTAAGCAAAGAGTAATCTCTGGAATTTCGCATAAAGACGGTCCGTAATTTCAGGCCTTCTGCATGCTGTTGCTCCTTTGTGGGGAACCAACGAACTCCGTCCATTTTTTACTCCCTTAACATCAAGGTAAGACTGACTGTTTCAGAGGTTCCTTGTGCAAAACAAGAGGAAGGAATTTAGAAGCTAATCAACATTTCTGCTCACCGTATTTGTCCTAAGTCATGTTTGTTTCTAATTTTGGAATACATCTGTTATTTTTGTTTCCTGTTACTTCTTAGTATATCATAGTAATATGTTTTCTTTATCAGGATAGCAGTATATTTGAGTGATTCATTTTGTTTGGTATCTGAGAATGTTATTTTATTTATGTTTTATAATTTGGATAAGAATTAAAAATTTGACATTTATAAATATGTATTTAATGGTTTTACTTATTGAGAGGGTGTGGAGAAAAGATCTGTTTTTATCCAGATACAGAAAATACAGTATTAAACTGATTTTTGCAGTAACGCCGCAAGGAAGCTTTTAAGTTAAAATTCCAGGAATGGAAACGTCTGAATTTTTTTTTTAATTTCTGAATTTTATTTTATGTTTTATACAGCCGGTTCTTATTAGTTATCTATTTTATACATATTAGTGTATACATGTCAATCCCAATCTCCCAATTCATCCCACCACCACCCCGCCACTTTTTCCGCCTTGGTGTCCATACGGGAAACGCCTGAATTTTTAACTGAGTTCACTTATAGATGTAATTCTAGTGTTAGAACAGTGACAGTTAATAAAGTGCTTATTATCTGTTGACCAATAAATAGGAAAAGATGGGTTATTTCCAAGTGTAATCCAGTTACCATAACTTGTAATCATACTGCATGTTCTGAAACTTTTGTGACTTCTAATTCTAAAAGTAATAAGTATATTCATGTCATACTCATGCTTAAACATGTTGCTTTGGTGCCAGGACAAAACTTGTGTAATGTCTCTCTTTCGTCATTTATACGTACCATTTCCATGTCTCCTTCTTCTTTATTTCTTTAGGGTTCATGTGCCTTTTAGACAGCAGAGATAGAGGAGTTTAAGGAAGGAGAATCGTCAAGCAGAATGATACGCAAGGGGCTTTGTCTAATCAGGTGGTCGAAGCTCAGTCTTACAGACAGATTATGAAGACAAGGCCACTTTCCATGGTGTGGGGAGGGTTTTTAAAAATAAATTTATTTATCTATTTTTGGCTGCATTGGGTCTTCATTGCTGCGCGCAGGCTTTCTGTAGTTGCGGCGAGCGGGGGCTACTCTGCGTTGCGGTACGCGGGCTTCGCATTGCGGTGGCTTCTCTTGTTGCAGAGCACGGGCTCTAGGTGCGCGGTCTTCAGTAGTTGTGGCTCATGGGCTCTAGAGCGCAGGCTCAGTAGTTGTGGCGCACGGGCTTAGTTGCGGCATGTGGGATCTTCCCAGACCAGGGATGGAACCCATGTTCCCTGCATTGGCAGGCGGATTCTGCACCACCAGGGAAGTCCCAGGGAGTTTTTGATGTACATAGTATCTAATTCCTTTGTCAAAAGAAAACTCAATTTTCCTGCCCAGTTTTTATGATATATGGTGGGATTTGAGCATAATTCTAAGAGCCAGTTTTGGGACTCAGATTAAGTTCAAATCGACTCCAGGTTTGCAAAGCAAATATGGCAGATTGCCATATTTGGATGCATTGCTTAACATGTCTGAGATTCATTTCACTCATCTACTGCCTATAGAAGCTTTCCACTTATCAGGCATTACACCGTTTGGTTCTCATTTAAGCTTCATGATCTCCCCCAGTCCCTACCTTTTTAAAAAATAATAGATTGGAAAACAGGGGCTTTTCAGGTTAATAACCTGCCCCATGTTGTAAGATGGCAGAACAAGCATTTGAATCCAGGTCCCTTGGATCTCGAATTTCAAGTTCTTAACTTCTGAGCCAAATTCTCTAGAATTACCTGGAAAGCTTGATTAAACATACGTTGCTGGGCCCTAGAGTTCCTGATCCTGTAGGCATATACTATACTAGAGGGCCCAAGGATTTGTTTCTAACCAGTTCCCAGATGTGGACGCTGCTGGTTGTGAGGACTAGACTTTGAGAAACACTGCTGTGCCTTGTGCTCCCAGACTTGGTTCCTCTGGAGGCTGAGAGAGAGAATTCACGTGTGATGCTTGGATTCACAGTCACTGACATTTACTGACTGCTGCTTGACCATGTCCCAGACACTCTTCTGAGTTAATCCCTTTTCATCCTCCCATTAATCTTAGCAGGTAGTTAAATTGCAGGGAGAAGATGGGGGGTGTGATCACCACTTAAAATGAAGAGAAGGAAACTGAGGTAGAGAGAGCTGCCCAGTCAGGAGGTCTCACGGTGAGTCAGTGTGGTGACTGAGTCAGCCGGTGTTCGTGAATGCCAGGATCCCTGCAGCCGTCTCCAGAAGCGGAGTTCATGCTTAGGGAAGGTTGAGAGAAAAGGAGACACTTCTTTCTTTCATCCCTTGGTGTTTTACGTCCTTGGAGGAGGGCTGTTGGCAGGCCACACCTGGGAAGAAAGGGTTTCCCTCCTTTTCATGTTTTTCTCCCAGCGTTCTGAAGGGTACATGACACAGTTCATTATTCTGATGAAAGTGATGTGATTCTGGGAACGACCTGTATTTCAGTTGCGCTCTGAAATCATTGATATTCACTAGCATGGATCACAGCGACTCCAGGTGATGTCATACGTAGGAACTGTGCTGGTGGTGCCAGTGCATTAAATTAGCAGAGATGTCACCTGAGGTTGGCCACCCTACAGCAGGGCGGTCACCAGTCTGTGGTGCTGGCCTGCCTGCAGCTGCTTTAGCAGCCAGGGAAAATCTCAGATGCGAAAATGAAGGAAGTGAGAGAGAAAATCAACCCATAATTAACTCTGAAACCTGTACTCTGCTTAGGTAACTAGTTTCCCGATTAGTTTTAAGGCTTAAAGAGAAAGTTTAAGGCAGTTTCAAAAGGTGAGATCACATTGATAACAGAAATACTTTGTGTGTTTGATTCCATTAAATATTTTGTTGAGAGACTGTTAAGTACAGGTATAAAAATATAAGTATAAAAATAAGATCTATTGTCTCTCCTGTCAAGGAGAGCTCTTTGTGGACCTTGCAGGCGAGTTAATGTACAGTAGAGCGTCCAAATCTGAAGTTAGTGTAGCCTGATGCTTACCTCGTCTTAGAGGTACTGGTATGATGATTCCCATGATGCTGGTACTCGAATGCTGGGACAAACTTTTCTTTTCACTGAAATGGCTATGTAGCTGCAGAGCTCAAGCTAGATTCCAGCCCTCCTGACCCCTCAGCTTGGCGTTCTCCCTGATTTAAGATGGCCTTATTTATTTATTGTACAGATCTGTCTCCCAATCTTAGGCTGTGAACTTTCCAAAGGATATTATGACTTACTGCTACTTTTTTGGATATTCATCTCTGCATTTCAGCCTTGTTGTTTTTTTCTTTAAAGATTTCAGACACAGTAGTGCAAACTCTAGAAACAATCAAGAACAAAAAGGAAACGCAGCCTGGACACTTAGCACGTGGGTAGGGTGCTGGATTTAAACATACGCGGTTGGATGGAAGGAATCACCTGTACCTTTATTCTGGTTTGTTACAGGCTAACGAAGCCCTTGTCGTTTGCTGACTGTGTTGGTGATGAGCTGCCGTGGGGATGGGAAGCCGGGTTTGACCCTCAGATTGGTGTCTACTACATCGATCACATAAACAGTAAGTTTTCCTCTTCGGTACGAGCAAGCATATCGGAAAATCTAGAGTCATACAAAAGAGTAAACATTTTACAAAGTGAATTTCTTTATTTTAAACCCCCGCTTTCCAGTGACTAATATTTAACTGAAATGTCCATTTTGGAGGTTGGGGCATGTGTGTAGAGTTAGGCTGATGGAGCAGAGTGGGAGGAAGGGGTCTGGTCTGCCTGTCTGTCTGCCTGTCTGTTAGGGCCTGAGTTTTCTTCAGCACACGTCTAGGGCCTGTGGAGACCATGAGCCATCTGTCTCTTCTTTCCATGGCCACTGGGCCTTCAAGGTGGGGTTCCCCCTTTCTTGTCCTTGCCATGGAAAGAGATGGGCACGGGTGCAGCCTGGTCTAATGGCACAGCGGCCTGTGTGCCGGTGGGGTCCAGGGAGGGCTTGACACTCACCAGCGACTCTGGAAGACGCAGCTGTAGCTGTGGCGAGAAGACCAGAACCTCGTCTTGTTTCTGTTTCCTGATTTCTTTGTGGTTGGAAGGGGAGCACCTCTCACCGTAATAGCCTTTAGATCTGTCACTTCCCTGTCATGGTAAGCCTAGGGCAGAGGACCACTGTGGCTGTAAACAACTTTTTAAAACACGTACTTGAAGTAGTATTTTTTGTATGTTTTTTTATATTGTGTATGTGTTTATATTTCTATTTAGCTCTCTAGCCACCCCTATAAAAAATTTATTCAGATGGTCGAATGTAATACTCACTGATATTCATTTTGCTTATTTCACTTAAAAATAATTATTTTATTTTTATAGGTTCTTAGGAATACATAATGAATTTATACTCCATTATCTTAATATTCTTAGGTCTATCGTTACATTAAAATTTTATTTAATAAGTACTCATTAATATCTTTAGGAATAGTATCATTATAGAAGTGTTTTATTTGATGTTCATTTACGAGTGACGGCTTGCGGCTGCCCTTGTCTAGATATAGGATAAAGATTTTGAGAGGCACAAAAAGCCCATATTTATAGCAGTGATCTCTTAGAAATCTAAGAATGTGAAATATGTTCACATCACGTATTGAATTTGTGAAAACATCCTTGCACAGATTCCCTGTCAGTCTCTTTCTTTACCTGTGCAAATACTCCTTTCCCAGCATGACTGGGAAGGTTCCAGAAGTGACTGGGCTGCTCCGCTCTGAAGTCTGCAGAGGCCGAAGGCCGTGGGGCGGACGGCCAATCGGGTGGGAAGGCTGCATGCGTGCCTCCAAGTGACCTAGTGTGAGGCTTCAGTGAAAGTGAGTTGAGATGAAGGACTCACTTCCAGTAATTTACACTGAAAGGGGGTGCTCTGCCTAGAAGACCACCAAGCACGGATAATAAAATGCTCACCCCACCCGGAGGCAGCCAGGGAGCCAGAGAAGCTGACTCTTGAGAAGCCCGGTGTGCTGAGTGTTGCTTATGCCTTGGGGCGGGGAGTGTACAGGTAACAGTGTGAGTAGCTTAGTTGTGGTGGAATAGGTTCGAGGGCTGTGACATTGTCTAATTCTCACAGGTAGGTGAGATAGAGGGGTTGAAAGGAGCAAGGTCTTGGACGTATTAAGTCAGTTTTTCAACGAAAAGACGTATGGTTATTTAAATCTCACTTTTATACTTATTTTATATGGATAAAAGTTTAGCTTTTTTTCCTTAAATAATATTTAGGGAACCAGAAACAAACCTTCCTCTCCTGATTCGATGGAAATAAGTTCTCATGGCACCAAAATGAGAAAATGAATTAGCTCAACTTCCCTCCCACTGCCGACAGTCTCTTCAGCTTCTACACCCACCTCCAGGGCTCTCTGCTTTTTCTCAGTGGAAGAGGTGTTCTTCTGAATCACCCACCTCAACCCCCAAGACCCCGCTTAATAACTTCTATGTCCCATCCTTCTCTCCTAGGTAGTATCTTTACCAGTTATTTTCTGGTTTTAAAAATTTCTCCCGGGCTTCCCTAGTGGCGCAGTGGTTGAGAGTCTGCCTGCCGATGCAGGGGACACGGGTTCGTGCCCCGGTCCGGGAAGATCCCACATGCTGCGGAGCCTGCGCATCCGGAGCCTGTTGCTCCGCAACGGGAGAGGCCACAACAGAGAGAGAGAGAGAGAGCCCACGTACCACAAAAAAAAAAAAAAAAAAAAAAAAAAATTCCTCCTACCATTTCAATTTCTAATGGTTCTTTCATCTTAGTATTTAAACACTGGAGACTCTCAAAATGAAACCAAACCAAAACTACCAAAAGAAAAAACAAATAATAACAATCTCTCCCCCCCTCCCTCCCTCCTTCTCACTTTCTCTCATTCTCACTCTCTTTCTCACTCCTACTTGAAACAATCTTTCAACCCCCATCCCTTGCAGCATGTCATCTGTTTCCCTTCACCGGGAAACTCACTAAAAGCCACACACAGCCCCCGTGGACTTCCCTTCCTCCATTGTTGGCCATGATTTCACACAAACGCTCTTGCCGAGGTCACCTGAGACCCCACAGGTGACGGAATCCCAGCGCCCCAGCCTGTCTTCCTTGGCCTTGATCTGACAGATCCCTGCCCCCACGGGCTACTCCCTCTTGCTCTTTACCCCTTTGGATTTCATGACACCTTCTGTTGGAATTTATTTGGCATACCTGGCTGCTCCTGCCGTTTTCTTTTGCCCATCTCTTCTTCTCCTGTACCTGGTATCAGGATTTCTGTAATCGTCTTCTCTTTGCAGCCTGCAGATCTCCTTGGGTGATGGCCACATTTGTCTCTTAGGGCTCGTCCGGAGTTCCAGATGCGTATATTTGATTCCTTACTGTGAGGCTCTTTCCAGTCTGCCCCACTGGCCTCCACTTTCATCTCCCGCCCTGTCCTTCCCAGGCACGGGATGACGCTCCAGCTGTGCCTTGTGCTTCCTTGGCTTTCTGCCTTTCTTTGCATTTGTTGGTTCTAGCCCTGGTCACTCTCTGTGCAGCCCCCAGGCCTTCCCTTTCGGCCAACTGCCATATCCTTCTAGGGACTGTCCGCTCGGTCCGTCTGCCCACTGTTTCCCAGAGGCCTTCTCTGGCACCTGACCCTCCACCTTGCAAGTCCCCACCCCATTCTGAATTAGTTACCCCGTGCAGGTATTTCTTAGTACCAGGTACTTAAAGATTTTAAAATAGCACTTGTTATATTGCATTTAACTTATTTATTTGTATGTTTTTCCTCGCTAAATTGTGAGCTTCTTGTGCACAGTGACTGCATCTTTATTTCTCTATCTTTGGATGCCTGGTATGATGATAAACTCTTACATGTTAGAACAAAGAAGAGCTTTATTGTTTAACTCACAGATTAAAAGCTTTCTGTTTGTTTTGAAAGAAGTTGAAGTGCATTTCAGTTATAAATTATGCTTCAGAAAGCACTACTCTGAATACTTCAAAACTTGATTGTCAGAACATACATGTTTAAGTCTCGCATTTTGCTTTGGTACAGTAATGGTACCCCAGTGACCTGATGGATTTACTGTGCCCTAAAGTGCCCCAAATACCCACAGCAGGTAGTTTTCCCACTAAAAAGGATCTGGTCCGTTATCTCATTAATCTTAAAGACATTCCTATGAAGTAGTTAGGGAGCAAATTGTATTATCTTCTCTTAACAGCTGGTCTACACATATGTTGTGTCTTGACATTGTATAGTTTCAGCATTATTTTCTCCTTATTTCAATAAAAAAATGAAATTAAGACTGCTTGGCTGTTTAATACTGTTTCTATGTAACACTGTTAAATATCTAGAAGGAAAAGTTTTGACCTTGACAGTGATAGTTATTTTAGGCCCTAAGTGTTTTGTGATAGAATTCACCTTTTAGTGGCTGTGTGTGCGGAGTCGGGGTGTAGATATTGATGGGGGTGTTTGTAACTAACTAGAAGGTAATTATGAAGTACTGTTTGTAAGGTTTTGATATTATCACTACAACCAGAAGCAAATCACTTTTTGATAGGGTCAGAGTTGTACTTAACTTTTTTGTCTTTCAGTAATTAAGGTCTTATTTACATATAAGAAAATGCACAGATTTTAAGTACATATTTCAATGAATTCTGACAAATGTATACTCCTGTGTAGTTGCCAGCCAATCAAGATACAAGATATTCTCACCCCGCCCCCAGAAAGTTCTTTCCTGCCCCTTGCCCGTCACCCCCTCCCCACTGCTGCAAATTGCTTTGATTTCTATCATCACACCTTAGCTTTGCCTGTTCTAGAATTTCATATAAATGGAGTGTGTGTTTAATTTGTGAACGGAATCTTTTACTCACCTTATTTTTAAGGAATATACTACTGATACACACAATATCACAGATGAATATTCATTGTACACATATCTTATATATCCATAGCCAGGATATATAAGAACTCCTGGAAATCAACATTAAAAGGACAAACAAACCAATTTAAAAACAGGCAACAGGGCTTCCCTGGTGGCGCAGTGGTTGAGAGTCCGCCTGCCGATGCAGGGGACACGGGTTTGTGCCCCGGTCCGGGAACATCCCGCATGCCGCGGAGCGGCTGGGCCCGTGAGCCATGGCCGCTGAGCCTGCACGTCCGGAGCCTGTGCTCTGCAACGAGAGAGGCCACAACAGTGAGAGGCCCGCGTACTGCCAAAAAAAAAAAAAAAACCAACAAGCAACAAACTTAAATAGACAGTTCCTCAGCTCTCCTCTCTCATCCTTCCCCATGCTGTCTCGGAGAGATTGGATGGTGTGTACTTCATATTACCCTGAATCAAACTCCTCTATATTAGCTTTGAAGCAGCACATGTGTTCAGGTTTGATGAAAGTTCCTCAGGTGTATATGCTATTTAATATGGAGTTGTTTCCTTTGGGAGAAACGAAATAAAGTTTTGACCCTTCTACTTCATCTCTGATTTATTTCATCCTTTATGTTTTCCTAGGAGGATAAACTGTTAAGATATATATATTTTTTCCGGTACGCGGGTTTCTCACTGTTGTGGCCTCTCCCGTTGCGGAGCAACAGGCTCTGGACATGCAGGCTCAGCGGCCATGGCTCACGGGTGCAGCTGCTCCGCGGCATGTGGGATCTTCCCAGACCGGGGCACGAACCCGTGTCCCCTGCATCGGCAGGTGAACTCTCAACCACTGCGCCACCAGGGAAGCCCTGTTAAGATATTTTATAAAGAAAAAATTTAGATACTTAAAATATCCAAGTAGAACATATTATGCTGGTAGTGATACTAACACTTATTAGTTAGCATCACTGTTAAGTGATAAGTTACATATTTCATATAGTTGTCAAGTTCAGGGACCTCTTCTTAGTCACAGTCATCCGTCTCTTCCCCCTGGATGTAGAGCTGACATAGATAACCACGCCTTTCTTCTTAAACCTGTTGTTTTCCTCACTTCACTGTTCCTTCTTTCTCTCCTCATTGGCCTCATATTCCTTTTGAGAGTCCCTGTATCCTGTCACTCCCCGAAGATGTGGCCTTACCCACCTCCCCCAGCATGCTGTCCTTTATCTACAGCAGTACCATCCTTTGCCATTACTATGTTAATGACCCTTCTATCTGTCTATCTGACTCTGATTGTCCTAATATTTGTCAAACATTTCCAGTTGTAGGACACTGCTACCTATTTTGCCATTGAAACTTCAAAACAAACAAGTACAAAATGGGATTCTTCAGTTTTCCCTTTGACTTCATTATTTTTCGAAACACAGTCCTCATGGTTACTGAGTTGAAAAATGTAGAATCATCTTGTCAATTCTTGTTGATCTTTTCCTCTATATTTTCAGATTTGCTCCTTTAGCCTCATTTTCACTGCTATTTTCCTAATTCAGACCCTCATTGCCTTGTGCCTTTCGTTCCTTTCCCATTAAAAAATATATATATATATTTTGTTTGTTTGTTTTTGTTTTTGTTTTTGCGGTACGTGGTCCTCTCACTGTCGTGGCCTCTTCTGTTGCGGAGCACAGGCTCTGGGCGCACAGGCTCAGCAGCCATGGCTCACGGGCCCAGCCGCTCCGCGGCATGCGGGATCTTCCCGGACCGGGGCACAAACCCGTGTCCCCTGCATTGGCAGGCGGACTCTCAACCACTGCACCACCAGGGAAGCCCTAAAAAATATTTTTTAATAGAAGTAATAGATATGATAGGAGAAAAGTAGAAAATGTGGGTAAATAAAAGGAAGAAATTATCTATATTCATACTACTCAGAGATAATCAAGTATTCTAAATCTTGTAGTGTGTATCCTTCCAGACTTTTTCATATTGATACACACAGACACACGCACACACACACACACACGAGTGTTCAATATATTGTATACATCAAGTGGGATTATATTACATACGTACAGTTTTATAAACTGCTTTTTTTAACTTATTGTATAATCTTTCATTCAAAAAATTTTCTGCACAATCATATCAACTCTTTTGATAATAGAACCTCACATTTCTCTCAGATGATCCTCCTAAAATATAACTAAGATCCTTTCATGCCCTTACTTAGAGCCTTTCTACCGCATACTGTTGCTTACAAAATGAGTTTCATATTTATTAACCTGGCGTTCGAGAAACCATCTAGTCCCTCTTGGAGTATTGGGGAAGAAGTGAGAACATGGAGCAGAATTCTAGTACCACCATCACTAGCAGAACAAAGGAGAACAAGTGAAGCACCATATCCATTCTGAAGGGCATGGCCGCAGCTACTTAGAGAAGGCGCTTTAAGCTCATAACCCAAAGGATGAGTAAGTTACCAGTCCTGGAGAACACGGGGAGGGGGTAGGCTTTGGGAGTTTGGAGGAGAAACTGCCTGGAAGAAGGAAGACCCACAAGTAAAGCCAGAGGTCTGAAGAGGCCTCAGGAAGCAGGACTCAATGAAGGAAAGAAAAGAAATTCAGTGCGGCTGAGGCTGGTGTGAATGAGGCTGGGGAAAACGGCTGGAGCGGCAAACAGGGGTTTGGTCCTTGAAGGGCCTCTTGTCTGGGACCTTTCAAAGCCCTTCTTAATCACTGCCTCTTCCATGGGACCTTACTTTTTCAGCCAGAGGAAACTCCCGTGTCTCTAAACTTCCGTGGCACTTGACCTTTCTCTTCTCGGGGCTCTCGCCATTTTCTACCGTATAAAACAGTTGTTGTCGTTGTTGTTGTTTTAATTCCTGTGTCACAATTTCTTCTATACTTTATAATTTCTTTGGAAGGAGGGATCATACCTGAACATCCTGTTTTCCCTAGTGCATGCAGTAGATGCTCAGTTGTCTGTAGAACAAACAGATAAGTAAACATAGCAGATCGTGTCTATAAAGGAAGATAAGGAGAGTTACTCATATTCATTTCATTCATTCTTCCTGAGCACAGCAGAAAGAATAGAAATGTGCATGAGAGACAGAAATAATATTCCTTTGAAGAGTCTAATGTTATCTCCCCTGATAAGATCTTGTAACTCACAACGTGTTCTCTATCTATAAAGTTCCACATCTATAAAACTGATGGAATGTGAATTCCCTTGAGGTGCGTGACATTTTAACAGTACTACTTTAACTACTTCTTTCATATAGTAGACAACATGCAAATTATATTGCATTATAATACAGTGATATCCCAAGGCCACCAGGTCTTAATAAAAAAATACCACGTTTGTATAATATACCTTTTTGAGTATTTACATTTAATAAATATTCTTCACAGATCTATTCAGCAAATATAACTGATGGAGATGAAGCACAATCTTGCTTTGTGAAGGCTTCTTCAAAGATGCCTCTGGGAACCCACTTCTGTAGTTCATATTTGAATGGGGCGGTATATTGGAAATGTCAGTGTTTCCTGCTGAGTCTCTTGTAGCATCCAGTATTTAAACCAGTCGACTGGAGTGTTTCTGCTGATGTATCCAAAACAAATGCTGATAGTTTATTATTATTATTATCATTGTACTTTATTCATTTAAGTGTCAGTCAGTGTTACTTTCAGGGTTTTGTGGCAATTTAGCTGTTGACAAGCATTTTATTGAAAGTATGCCAGTTCGCCAATATGTAGGGAAATATGATTAGGTAACACCTCCAAAGATATTGAGAGAGAACTGGAAGTATGTATCTTGCTACAGCTATTATAATGTATGAACATTTCAAGTTTTTCATGCACATTTTCAATTTGTATCATCTCTTTATTTGGTTAGTTTCCTAGTTATATATCTCACTGTAACAGGTTGCATTTATTATCTCGTTGTTTCTTCGGGCGCTGAAGCCAAGCAAGGCTGAGCCAGGTCCTCTGGCTCCAGGTCTCTCACAGGGTGTCCTCAAGGTGTGTGCCATGCTGTGTCACCCCCAGGCATGACCGGAGGAGGCCTGCTTCCAGGCTCACTCGTGTGGTGGCTGGCACGATTCATTCAGTTCCTTGTCTGCTGCCGGCCGTCACCCCCCTCTCCTCGCTACGTGCATAGGATGGCGTGTAACCTGGCAGTTGGCTTCACTAGAGCAAAAAAGCCAAGGAGGGCCAGGCAGAGAGGGCACGACGGCGGTCACAGTGACACCCAGTCTCTGTGTGCTCTTCGTTCGAAGCAAGTCGCGCACGCTAGCCGGTATTCAGGGGTGTGCACACTAGGAGGTGAGGATTATTGGGGGTCATCCACAGTTAAGAACATAAATTTCTGTTTGTTAGAGGATGAATTCTCTGTGCTTTGAGTCAGTTTGCATTCGTATATAGAAATATTGGAAATGAATGTAAATATTACATGTTTGGATAGCCAGAGACCTGAGTTATAAGGAATATTTAAAATGGAGACGTTTAGGCTCTTATTGGCTGATCACTGTCCACTCTCCGTGTTGCCCAGACGCCGAGCCTGCCCCTTGCGATGATGCCCTTGAAGATTCTTGGCTGGGGGGCTGTCTGTCCAGCACTGCCCCCTCCTGCATATCTTCTTTGGCCATTGACTCTAGCGTATTTTTCCCCACAATTACATGAGATTTGCCTCTTTTGCACATTGAAGTATTTACATCTTTAAAAATTCGTGTTCCAAATACTCACTACTTTAGAGAAAGCGCTGATGTTTTCTCTAACCACTGACGGAAGGGAGGGCTGTAGGTCTGAGGCAGTGGTGGCAGTGCCCCTGGCTGACCCAGGCCTCCCTTGGCCCGAAGGGGACCCAGGCTTCACGTCTGAACCACTGTAGTGTTATCACTTATCCCTGGAGACCAGGTTAAACATTTCCAGAGCCAGCCTGGCCGCTGGAGATAATTGTGGTCACAGCAGATCGTCTACTATCATTCTCTGCATTTTGACTCACTGGAGTCCTTAGGGGCAACCAGAAATACCGAGTTGGGGTACATTAAGGTTGAGAGTCACACACAAAGCATTTTGAAGACCGTACACACCACTGGACATTCCAGCAAATTGATAAGTTAATTATCCAATCCTAACTTGTCAGGAAGAGGTGGGTCCTCATGTTCATGCAGTGGCCAGCGCGTATGACCCATCTGTCTTGATTGTACCTGGGATTTAATTTCTAGAGATGGCTGAGTGACAACACAAATAGGTCAGTGCCATCGAAAGAAGTTGTACTACTTACAGTTCCCAGGAGAGGGGGGCCACATCACACCATGAAGGGCCACGTGGGGAAGCACCTGGGTCTGTCAGGAGGCAGAAGGAGCAAAGGGGAAAGCATGGGCCAGAGCCTTTATTTTGGTTCCCTCTGGGAGGAGTGGGTGAGGCAGGGGAGGCAAGTTTGAGCAAGTTTAGGATGGGATGTTTTGAATAATCCGTAATTCCATGCAGGAGGCAGTATGTGAGCTGTTGCAGAGCACAAACTCTCAGCCACAGCCGCTCATGGGAATCACTGGAGGAGCTTGTAAACCTGCCATTGCCTGGGTTCCACCCACAGAAACTCTAATTGGTCTGGGATTCATTTTAGAGCTCTCTAGGTGATGCTAGTGTGCAGAAGTGCAGAACCAAGAACTGTGCCTTAGGGTATTCTCCTTAACCCGTGACCGGGGTTTGGTCTTTGTGTTTGTTTGTTTTAAAATTTCTGAGCCATTATGGACTAACTGATATTTTTATAAAATAACAATAAAAATGAATTAGAAAAGTTGAAAAAAATGCAAAATGCAAGGCCCAGTATTATTATTATTAGAGTCAACAGATATAGGATAACTGTATGAAATTGCTGTAAACATTTCAAAATGTTTACTCTTGATATCTGTACTTATTGTCACAGACACGTAACAGAGTTTACGGACCGGCGCTGGTCTGCAGACCACACTTTGAGTACTGCTGATGTAGAGGGCAGCCTGGCAAGAGTCCTGTACTGAGTGAATAGAAGCATGGGAAGCAGGTTGGGTTCAGATCATACAGGGCCATAAAAGCTTGGCTTTTATTCTGAAGGTACTGGGGAGCCAGACAGTTCTTGAAAGGAAGGACCTAAGCACAGCCCTGCTGCTGTGCTTACCTAGGCAACACTGTGTCTGAGGGATTGGCAATGAAGATAAACTGCTGACAAGGACCTGAAAGGGGTTGGGATGGGGAGGCACTGGGTAAACTAAAACAGAAACTCTATCACACTTCTGGAGAAGTCACTTTATACCACTAATAAACTACTTACAGGAGGTAAGAAATAAAGATGGCTACTTTTTTGAAAGCTTAAATAAATAGACAAAAAAAATCATTAAATTCTGAAAAATAACCCACCTAACATACTTTCAGAAACTACGCAGATTGAAGATCCAAGGAAACAATGGAGGGGGGAACAGGAGAAAATGCTCAAGGACTATCTGTCCGTGGCTCAGGATGCCCTCAGGACGCAGAAGGAGCTGTACCACGTGAAGGAGCAAAGACTGGCCCTGGCCCTGGATGAATACGTCCGGTTAAATGACGCCTACAAGGAAAAGTCGAGCTCTCGCACCAGCTGTAAGTACAGCGTGGCTGTTCAGACCTGAGAAATGGGGACCAAGTCGTAGGTAATAGAAGGCCACTTGGGTTTCTGTGGGACTTTGTTCTGAGTCCTGTTCCTTCCCGGGCAGGAAGAGTCCCTCAGAGCCATGTGAGGCTGAGGGCACACATCAGATTTCTCAGTAAAACCCCTTGACCCCATTCCAGATAAAAGTCTCCTCAGTGGGGGATTAATGTTTACCTTTTCAGATCAGGGCAAATAATTTGGCCCTTGTGCTACTCTTGTACAGTGTTTGCAGTGGGACTAAACTAAAACTGGAGCTATTAACTAGAATGAAGTTTCTGTTGAACACCTGAGTTGACCGACCTCTCTCTCATCTCAGAAATTGATAATCTGGAGCTGGTCTTGTTTAAAGAAGCATCTGTGATGGGCCCAGAAGTTCTACTTAAATTACAAGTTTCTGGATAATGCAAAGCTCTGATAAACTGGGTCTGCAATAAGATTCTCTAAGATTTTATCCATAGATATAAAATTCAGAGGAAAATGAGGCGCTGGGGTCTTTATAACATTCCTTTTTCTTGAAAAAAATTATAAAGGTTTGAAGATGACTTTTTATATTTAGGTGTCTGATGAATGACAGTAAAGGAGTTATAAAGTTAAGTAAGTATCCACAGAAGCATGTAAATCTTGTTGTTTTTAGAGTTTGTAAATTCCAAGTTGACAACTAGTTATGCAACTTGTACAAGTTACTTTTTTTTTTTCTTTTTTCCCTTTGAAAGTATTCTCAGGATCTTCATCCAGTACTAAATATGACCCTGATATCTTAAAAGCTGAGATCTCCACTACGCGATTAAGGGTAAGACTTTTTTATTGTGGTTCTTCGTGGAACATATGCCTAGAATCTGGAAGGGGACTTGGTGGTCATCTGCCCTCTCCATTCAATGCAGGAACCCTTTCATTTATCCTCGATGGGTAGTCTTTCTGCTTTTGTTAGAACATGTGAGTGATTGAGATTGTTCTTTCTATTGAGAGAGAGTGTGTTCCTTTTCTGGGCAGTTTTATTATTTGCAGTTAGTATACTGCATCAAAATTTGAGTCTGGAAAACTTACTTTTCCTTATTGTGCTGAAACACACGTCCAGAGTTGAGCCTAGTTGCTCTTTCATCAGACAGCCTAATATTTCAAGATGCCCACGGTTCACATCACCACGTCACTTCCTTTTCTAGTGCCTCACACTTCCTCATGGGTTGTTTGCCCATCTTCACCCTAAATCTTTTTGACCACACTGCTGTTAAGGTCACAGCTTGTTTACCCTTGACTTTTGGAGTCTTACAGACTGTTCACCAAGTAAACAAACTCATGCAACCAATACATAGGTCATGAAAGAGATTATTGCCATGACCCCAGAAGCCCCCATGGTATCCCCTCATCATCACCCTTCTCCCTAAAGGTGACACTAGGTGACCTTTATTTATTTATTTATTTATTTTTGCGGTACGCGGGCCTCTCACTGTTGTGGCCTCTCCCGTTGCGGAGCACAGGCTCCGGACGCGCAGGCTCAGCGGCCATGGCTCACAGGCCCAGCCTCTCCGCGGCATGTGGGATCTTCCCGGACCGGGGCACGAACCCGTGTCCCCTGCATCGGCAGGCGGACTCTCAACCACTGCGCCACCAGGGAAGCCCACTAGGTGACCTTTACTGGCAATACTCTAAGTTGATTTTCTGCCTGCTTTGAACTTTGTGAAATTGGAATGCTACCTCATGGATTCCTGATGGCTTCTTTTGTTCAACATTTTGAGATTCATGTACATTCACTTTTATTGCTGTAAAGCAGTCCACTTTCGTATAGATACCATGAATTCTTTATTTCTTCTACTGTCGACGTACATCAGCGTTTATTCGAATTGCTGGTAATTAAAAATTATGCCTTAGTGTACGTGTCTACTACACATGTCTTTGGGTGCACAGATGTACACATTTTTGTTGGTTATGCACCTAGGAGTGGAATTGCCGTGTCAAAAAATATACATAGCTTCAACTCGAGCAGATACTGACACACGGTTTGGGGCCTTGTTACTTTCTAATATCTGCCCTTAAAGCTCTAAATTACTTTCTGTGCATGGCTTTTGCATACATCCCATAGGTTTTGAATTTGTATTTTTATTATCAGTCAGTTCAAAATATTTTCTAATTTCTTTATAATTTCTCATATGAGTATATTACTTAATTTTTAAACCGGTTAGGATTTTCTTATCTTTTATTATTGGTTTCAGCTTAATTCCACTCTGTGTTTTTTCAATTCTAAAATTTCTATTTATTTTTTGTTTCTAGTTACTTGCCCAAATTCTGCATGTTGATATAATAATTTTTCTGAATGAAATAATCACAGTTATTTGAAAATTCCATGTCTTAATTAGTATAATATCTAGACTTCCTGTATGTTGGATTCTTCGAGAAATTCTAGGCATTTCTCTTGATTTTTGGTCAATATTTGACACCTCACAGCTGCTTACTTTTAATTAAGAGCCATATATTATGTATGAAAGAGAATAAATATCATTTGAAGTTTGGGATGATCTTGTTATCCTTCAAAGAGGATTTAGTTTTGCTTCTTATAGGCAGTTAGTCCAGGGGTAGATAGTTTTAATTCAGTCAGGGTTTGAGTTTTCTGAATTCTGGGCTTCCTTCATTTTTCTCAGAGTGGATCTATTTCCAGTCCACCCTTTCTCTTAGGGCGGAGCTTTTCAGAATCCCAGTTGAACTCCTGGGCTGTTTCCTGAGGGTCCCTTTGCTGGATTGAGGCTGGATTCCAGTCTCTCCCCGAAGCCTCTCAGCTCTGTGGGACAGCCGGTGCTTTCTGTGTGTCAGGCTCTCTCGGTCACTACATTCTCCCAGCTTTTCACTTTCCCTACACATATGCAAATGCCTCAAAAGGAAAAACAGTGCCAAGTTTGGACCTTGACTATGGGCTTCCCTTATTTGCCTTAGTCGTTCGCCCGTGTCTTCAAATAGATGTTCTTTTTTGTTTTGTTTTACCTCACAACTTTTCTGTCGTTCTCAGAAAAAGAGTGTGAAAAAGTTCATCTATACTTTCTGGAAGCAAACCTCTCTTCAGTCTGGATTTCTGGGTTTCACTTATGGAAGTCATTGTTAGAAGTGTTCTTTTCTACCATAAACAACCCTTACTCTGTCAATCCACCTTTATTTCTCTGTACGTTCCTTAAGAATCCCATGGGCTGGTTTGTGGGATCCTTGCTGCTCCATGTCTACCATGTGTGTACACTTCTGTGATCTGCTAGGCAGATACCTTATCTAAAAAAGGCGGGGGGGGGGGGCAGAGAATGAAGGTATTTTGTCAAAAGTTACTCTTGCTAAACTTCAGTATTCCCTTGAGTTGTGCACTTCTCGAGAAGTTATTACTTACTATTACTGCCCTTTGAAATTTTAAACATTTTTCACAGTTCTTTTCTTTGTAAGACATATTGTAAATGGAATACCTCAACAGGCTGTCATAATCTGTCCATTTAAATGCTATTTTAGGAAAGATGCAAACTAAGGGAGGGATTTAAAATCAAAAGTACATATAGGATATCTCACACAAATAACTGTTAGAAGGAAATGGAGCCCCGTCTCACTGGGGGAGATCCCAGAAGATCCCAAGTAGTCCTGTCCCCTGGACATGTCTCCTAATGCAGCAGAATCCCTCAGACAAAGCTTATGTTGCGCCAGGTTTAATGTGCTCTTAATATGAGAAGCCTGTGTTTCATGTGTATGGCATCACTGTGGGACCACAAAGGTGAGTCAGGAAGGAGTGCCTTCCCCACGAAGGTGCTTCCCTCAAGAAGAGGTAGAAGACATTCATAATAACTGTAATGAAAGATGAGAGCATCTCTTTCATTAGCGAATAGGCACTTGTTTAACACTTCCTGTCAGTGCAAATGCCTTTTTTTTTTTTTTTTTTTTTTTTGCGGTACACGGGCCTCTCACTGTTGTGGCCTCTCCCGTTGTGGAGCACAGGATCCGGACGCGCAGGCTCAGCGGCCATGGCTCACGGGCCCAGCCGCTCTGCGGCATGTGGGATCTTCCCGGACCGGGGCACGAACCCGCGTCCCCCGCATCGGCAGGCGGACTCTCAACCACTGCGCCACCAGGGAAGCACGCAAATGCCTTTTTATAGAAACACTTCCTTAGCACATTGGCCCTTGTGGTCCATGCTCTATTGTGATGTTTTGAGCTGTGTCATGGTTTGAACATGGCGGGGCAGATGGTTGCCTCTCTCTGTCATTTGAGCACTTCTTGGCCAGGTGGCTCTTCCCCAGCCATTCAGAAGCAGCTGGATAATTTGAGCAGAGTTTCATGGATTTTGATAACCTAATTTTTCGTGGCTTGCCTATCCTGTAGAATCCCTGCATATACTAGTCCCTTTCACAAAGTAGTGCCGCAGAAATAGTAACTCATGAATTAGCTAACTCTTCATTGCTTTGGTGTCTCAGGGGACCTGCCTGCATTTTTCGTCATAGTAACAACTTTTCAGATGAAGTCAAGCACTGGCCTCATACTTCATTATTTTACTGTAACAATATTAGTAGGTGCTTCATTTGTTTTATTGAATTACAGCAAATGGGTCAAGCATTTGAAAATCAGGTATTTAGGAACATCTGTCTAAAGCATCTGTTTTGTATTATTTTATATTATGGTCATAGGTGTCGGTGATCATTGGGCTGTAGTTTCCTTCTCGGGCTAATAGGATAACGGTATTTCCTGGCATCTTATTCCTAGTTGTTGAAATGGAGAAATGAATAAATTAATGCCGTTTTAGTAATATATTCATAACTTTTAGAGGTGGGTGTTTAATTTCTTGAGAAAATCTATTTTTTTAGGAAGAGGAATGTAAAAAATTTTACACCAAAATTTATTATTTCATTCGTTCATTCTAGATACTTAGGATAAGGAATGGTGTATCTTATACAAACTCAACCTTCAATTCAATTGATATTTTTCAAAATTTATATCCCAGATTATAAATAGGTGAGATGTGGTGAAAATTGGATGTAGAAAATTTTTGCTGAATTTTGATTAAGTTTTTACTCTTGTTTATCAAACTGAAATAAAATGTTGGAAATGTAAAAGTATAAATTTCTTTAGAAATACAAATGTGTTTGAGAAATTTATTGAGCACTGCAGCATATGATCTGATGTAACTTTTAATTTTGTCAAAAAGGAAACAAACGCTCCTCTGGTTAAATTATTTGCTCTCCACGCCAAATACATGGCTGGTTAGTGGGCATTGCTGTTGATAACAGGGTGCTGTCTTTATTCTCAGATATATTTATCCCCACATTGTTAATATGAATTCACTTTGAATTATTTTTAGCAATGGTGATGGACTTAGAAAAGCCATCCACAATCTCACCTGTTTGCAGTCTTGGGCACAGATTTTAAAAGAATGGCAGTTGAATGTAAGGGTTAGTTTGTAACTGTGTAACTGTGAATGGAGTTATTAGCTCATGTGCACATCAAACTATGACACTTTAACCAGTGATGTAACTAACATACAAAAGTCATAGCAGTGTGCTTCAGATGAAAAGAAATATGCCTTCTGAGAATGCAAATTGCTACAAATAAGGATTGTCTCTTGATTAGACATGAGTGATATCTTTATACTTAGCTTACATCCCAAGTTCTTTCAGCTCCAATTTCCTGATCTCAAGGTTTTGAAGGAGATAGAGCAATACTGATTTGCAGTAGCAAACTATACATCAGAAATGGTTATTCTTTTAAGATATCCAAAAATGAATTTATGTTGTAGTTGGTGTTGGGTTTGAAAATAGTACAACAGTCTTCATGAAGTTTGAATGAAATGAAGAATGATATGACTTGATTCACCTTCACTAAAGAAGCAAGACTGAAAGAGAAAATGGGAGAGAGATACTCTGCTTAATGCAAGAACTGGTCTTATCTCTGTTAAGACATGCTAATAACTGGAAACGATTAAATTTCATAGCACGGTAGTGTTTTTTTCAAAAAGCATACTCAGAGTGAAATTATAACAATCACATTTATTGATTTCATACTGTTTTGTTTCTCTCTTTCTTTCTCTCTAATGATTTTGGTCTCCTTTTCTAGCTTTGAAGGGTACCATACTGCAGGCTAAATAATTATATGTCAAAAGAAATTCTTCATCAAAACTGTGTTGCTGGGGGAGGAGGTATTTAGTTTCTCCTCACTTGGGTGAACTACTGTCTCAGTCTCTCTGGCCATGACTTCCAGACTTCTCCATCTTCACTCATAAACACCCTCATATCCGTAATGCTCATGGCATTTTACAAAATCAAATGCAATTAACTTCTTCTGTGAGAGAATGTACAGTCTAAGCAGACAGGAACAGGGAATAAGGATTCCTAAAAATCAATTTTAAATGATTCTATGAAGGCTGCAATACTCATTCTCTCATTTTTCTGAAGGACTGTGGGAGTTAAGCTCTGTGGAACTGTGTGAGATAAAGATATTATAACGAACACAACTCAAACCAACACTTCATTATATTTTGATACTTTTCCTTGACATAAACCCAATAAATACATTGACCTAATATGTTCATGTTAAATTTTGAGAGAATCAGCCTCTTGAGGCCATGACAATGAAGTTGTGAGAGGAAAAAAATAGCTATTTATACTACATACGTCTCTTACGAAGTTAAACATACACTTAAAATGTTACCCAGCAATCCCACTTGTAGGTATTTCCACAAGAGAAATGAAAGCATATACTCAAAGACTTGAGTGTAAACATTCACAGGAGCCCTATTCTTACTAGCCCAAACCTGGAAACAGCCTTCAGGTTCACCAGTGGATGAATGGATAAATAAATTGTGGTATATCCATAAAATGCAATCAAAAGGAACAAGCTGCTAATACTCATGACATGGATGAATTTCACAAGCAATACGATAAGTGAAAGAAGCCAGTCATGAAGACTACCTACTGGTGTGCTTCCATGTGTATGAAATGCTTGAAAAGGCATAATTGACAGAAAGCAGGACAGGGGCATGAAGAAATTACGTTATTTACTGGTTCTAATAATTACTCATTTAAATCTTTCCCCCCACATAGAAAATGATCACTTATTCACTTTTATTGCTGTTATAATTTATTATAAACTATTTATAATGAAATTCACCAAATTTAAAAGTACAATATGATGAGTTTAGACAAATATATATATTTTTGAAGTTGATTTCAGTCACCCTCTTTTCTCTGTATGTAACTATTCATAAAAACCAGGTTGTTTATAGAGGTCTTCATCTGACTTTTGTATCTTGTATCTTTTATAAAAAAATTATTGGCCCGTATAAATTGCTAATTAGATGTAGAGATTACGAGATCTAGGGTTTTTTTTTTTTCTTAGTGGGGAGTAGAATTCATCATGGTTGGTATAACATTATCTCCCTCAGGCATACAATGTCCCATTTTTCTTTTTTATTATAGTAGTAGTCATTCATGATCATCATCTAGGTCATTTCATTAAGGATTACAAAATGATGATAGTCTAATTATATTATTCCTTATTTATTTTTTTGTTGGGATACTTCTATAAAGTGAAATTCCACACCGCCCAACTGCTACTTGTTATTTGCTTACCCTCAGCTCATATTGGAAAGATGAATAAATGTTAGATTATTTTCCTTTAAAAAAAAAAAACAAATTTCAAATGATGAGCTATGTCCTAGCATCTGTTAGAGATGACCAACAGAGTTGAGTTTGTTTGTTTAAGTATCACTGTGTGATCACGAATTTAAACATTATTGATATGTCATTGCAATTATTATTCTTATTGAACGTCACATCATCCTGTCTTGTGCGTATAGGAGCCTTTTTATATTGGCTCCTGAGGCCTTTGATCCCAATATTCTGATAGTTTCTTTCTCTTTGGTCTGGAAAGATGTTCTTGATTTTTTTGTATAAGGTCTGGAATCAAACATTTCTCCAAGAAGCTCTGATTCTTTTTTAGTGAGAAGTGGTATTTAGAGACCACAATCTGTATGCATGAGTGTTTATTACAGTTGGGTTGGCAATTGTATATAGGTCTTTATCTTAATATATTTAAAATATTTAAATCTCCAGTAATTACAAAAGTGTGATATTGACACAAAAATGAAAGATCAGTGGAACTGAACATTGAAGAATATGCAGAAACACCTTGTCGAATTTAAAATGTGATAAAAGTGGCACTCCATATCATTAAGGAAAAAATGGATTATTCAGTGAATGCTTGGGACATATCTTGGCCCATTTTAAAAGAAATGAAAGTGAATCTGTACCTTTTTCCTTTAATTCCAGATGGATCAGCAATTTAAATGTGAGAAGTTCAATCATAAACTCAATTAAATTAGCCATAAGACATTTAAAGCAATAACAGAGCACTAAAACTTGCTTTTCCCTAAGAGAATTTGCCACGCTGGGTGAACGTCACCTTCCATCGTGTTCTTTTCATGGTCTCATGGAGACAAAGCCCAACTGCATAAAATTGGGACCCAAAAGGACCAAACCCTCGGTGTGAGAGGAGCTAGGATTAAACTCCTCCAGCCCTGCCACCCCAACATACCTGCCACTGCCATCACCCACCAGAAAGCAGTAGGAAAAGTGACCTGTTTGGAGAAACAATGAGAAACCATTCTGACCTCTGAACATATCACCATCTGACACACCTTATATGGGTTTGCAGGCTGAGTTCACACTTACCTGGAAGGTCTGAGAAACTGCAAGCTAAACACTTACCTCGAGCTGTGGCAGGTCTAGAAAGCGGCAGGTGGCTGCGCTGCCAGTTGCCTGGAAGTGCATATCCTCTCCGGAGAAATGCACCTGCACCTGTGTCTTCCACAGGTAGAGCTCTAAGGGTACAAACTCATAGCCAAAAATCACAAATTTACAGAGAAACAAGGTCACATCAGTAAGAACCGCAGAAAAAAACAGACAATAGAATCAGGTCTTCAAATGCTTCAGATTTTGTTGATTTTAGATACAGAATGTAAAATATGGGTGTTTAATATGTCAAGAAATAAAAAAGGAATTGAAAATATGAGTAAGAAAGATACTATGACTGTGAAATGACCAAGGATATATGGGAAAAGAACTAAGTAGAACTTCTGTAAATTAATCACATAATGGTTAAAATTCAAAGCTGCCAGAGGAAAAAAGATTATTTGCAAAGGTCTGACAGAGTGATACTCGTGACTATTCCATAGTGATGACGAAAGGAAAATGATAATGTAATACTTTCAGTGCTCTAAGAGAAAATAACCATCAACCAGAATTTTATACACAGGAAAACATCTTTCATGCATATGAATGAGATAAACATGTTTTCAGACAAAATTTGAAAGTAACTAATGGCACCAGAAATTCTTCACCATTGGAAATACTAAAGAAAGCAGGAAAAGAGAGAAGAGAATAGAAAAGGCAAGCGAATGAAAAGTTTAATGTAAGATGGGTAAATTAAACCCAAATAATTAGAAATAAGTGTAATTGGATTAAATGTTCTAGTTTAAAAGACAAGGATTTACAGACTGGTTTTGGAAAGAAAAATCTACCTATATGATGCTTATAAGAGACACCAGAAACAAAGATACAGAAGAGTTAAAAATAAAAGGATGGGTAAAAAAGACGCAACAAATTCTAGTCAGAATAAAGCTAGTATTGGGACTTCCCTGGTGGTCCATTGGGTAGGACTCCGTGCTCCCAATGCAGGAGGCCCGGGTTCGATCCCTGGTCAGGGAACTAGATCCCGCATGCATGCTGCAACTAAGAGTCCATGGGCTGCAACTAAAGGTCCCGCATGCCGCAACGAAGATCCCATGTGCCACAGCTATGACCTGGCACGGCCAAAATAAATTAAAAAAAAAAAAAAAAGAATAAAGCTAATATAGCTTTGTTAATTTTGGAATAGGTAGATTATAAGGCAAAATGCTTCACTAAGAAGAAAAAAGAGGGCAATGAATGTGTTAAAATATGAGCCCCCAAGTATAATTGAGCACAGTTACAACAACACCATGCTGAGTAAATGAAGCTAGACATAAAACAATACATACTGTATGATTCCATTTATATAAAGTTCAACAAAGACAAAACCACTTATAGGGTCGGAAGTCAGGATAGTGGTTACTTTGGGGAGAAAGAAAGGGTTAGTAATTTGGTGGGGCACAGGAATGGCTTCTGGGACTTCTTGAACTTTTGACCTTCCCATGGGTGTTGTACCATTCATTTATTGAATGGTCTACTTAAGATTTTCTTTTTTCTTTTTTGTAGGTATGTTATACTCCTAAGTTTAAAAAACTTAGAGGCTACTTAATTTGGAGGAGAACCATACACTTCTAAATAATAATGGGTGCTCTTTGATAAAATTAGTGAGTAAAACGTTGAGAAAAGGGATATTTGTGTAGCCTCACAGTATCTCCCCACAAATGTGTATTACTTAACTCTGGTGATTTTTAACATGTCCACTAATCTTTGATACTCCTCTCTTCTTGAGTATGGACTGGCCTGGTGATTATCTTCTAACAAGTAGAGTTTGGAAAGAGAAAAACAGTAAACTTAAAGTGAAGAAATCTAGGGATTTGCTACCATAACTAAGTGATTAAGTTTAACATCACCAGTGATGTCAGGTTGACAGCATGGACCCCGATATCATTCGATGAGAAGGACACATCACCTCTGTCATATTCTTCCTCCCAATCTATAACCTCAGTCTGACTATGAGAAAGCATCTAGCAAACCCAAGGTACACTTCATGAAACATCTAACCTATTCAAAAGCGAACAGGTCATTAAAGATGAGAAAAGACTGAGGAAGTGTCACAAATTGGAGGAGTCTAGGGAGACATGACAAGTAAAGACAACATGGGCGGATCCTGGGGGATCCAAGTAAAGTCTGTAGTTTAGCTAATACTGTTAGTAGTGTCAGAAGAGAATTGGAGAAAAGTTTTAGCCTTGCATGCATATACTAGAAAATAAGAAAGCCTTAAAATTAATGAGCAGTGAATTCCATCTAAGAACAACAGAATAAATCTGAAGACAGTTGATGAAGGGAAATAAAATTAAGGGAAGATATTATTTAAATAATAAACATGGCTATAATAGAGGAGATCAACAAAAGCATAATTTAGTTCTTTGAAAGAATAATAGAATTGACAGATGTCTGTCAGGATTGATAAGAGAGAAAAGAAACAAGTAAAAATATACAAGGAATGAAGAGATAAAACTCTAGATGCTTAAGAAATAACAGGACATTTTGAGTAAATTTATACTCTTACATTTTAATTTTGAGATGAGATGAATAAGTTATTACTAAGATATCGTTGACCAAAAATGACTCCAGATGAAAGAAAGAATCTAACCAGCCCTGTTACTATCAGTGAAATTCCAGATACACCCTGAAGATTAGGCTAATACAACCAAATTCTGACAAGATAATATGAGGGAAAAAATAAGCCAGCCATATTCATAAGCTTAGATACAAAAATCCTAAGCAAAATGTTGGTAAACCAGATGCAGGAATGTTCAAAAATAGTTTGTCAGGACCAAGTTGGGCTTATCCTAGATATGTACAGTCTAGGATTTGAAAATGAATTATTTACTACACTAACAGAGTAAACAGAAATCATTAATCATTCCAGTTGATACAGAGAAAGCATTCTGATAAATTCAGCTTCTAGTCATGGTTTGTTTTTTTAAAAAATCAATCTAACTAAAAATAATTGCTGTATAACAGGGCATGAGAGATGAAGGAGGAGAGCTGGCTGTAGTTTTGTATAGAGCATTTAGGGTAAGTCTCATTGAGAAGGTGACATTTGAGCAGACGCTAGACAGAGGTGGTGAAGTTAGGTGAGGAAGAGCCGGTGTAAAGGTCCAGATGTTAGAGAAGGTCTGGGATCTTCAAAGCACAATAAGAAGTCAAATGTGGCCACAATATATGGAGAGAGAAAGTGAGAGCAGTAAGAGAGGAGGTGAGAGAGGTAACCTAGACAATGAGATGAAGACAGAATTCATAGGCCTTGGGGACCACTGTAGACTTCGGATGTTAATCTGAAATAGGAAGCCATTTGACCAGGTGTTTATCATTTGTATTAATATTTTTTTTGCTAGTTTAAGTGATATATAATGATACCATGATTTTCAATTTTGTCTTTGTTAAGAGGTGATTTTTTTTTTTTTGGTGACATTCTACCTTTTCTATTTCTGTTTGCCAATTTATTTTTTGAATTTAACAGCTTTTTGAGAATTAATTCCCATACCACACAGTTCACCTGTTTAAAATGTACACTTCAGTGGGTTTTAGTGTATTTATTGTTGTATCCCCATCATCACAATCTAGTTTTAGAACATTTTTGTGTCCCCTAAAGGGAACCCTGTACTCCATTAGCTGTCACTGCCCATTCTGCACAACCATATCCTCTATCTCCAAAGCCCAAGCAACCACTATATATTGTCTTCCTCCCTAGATTTGCCTATTCTGTTATACGTTTTGTATAAATGGAATCATACAATATGTGGTCTTTTGTGAGCTTCTTTCACTTGGCATACTGCTTTCAAGGTTCATCCATGTTGTAGCATGTGTCAGTACTTCATTTCTTTTCATTGCTAAATAATATTCCATTGTACAGACACATCACATTTCATTTATTCATTCACCAGTTGGTGGGTATTTGGGTTGTTTCCACTTTTGAGTGATGATAAATAGAACCACTACAAACATTCCTGCACAGGTGTTTATGTGGATATAAGTTCTCATGTCTCTTGGGTTTATGCCTAGGAGCGGAATTTCTGGGTTATGTGGCAACTCATTGGTTTATTTAGCAGAAAGAGATCTAGAGTTGACCTTCCATATTTTTATCTATTATTTGTATCTCAAGGTAGTATACTTCAAAAATGTTTCATATTTTTCTTAGTAGGTTTTGTTTTTTCCTTTTCACTGTTGTTAAACAGAAGTTTGGGATTTTTAAACATATATTCAATCATCTTGTTTCTGACGACAGAATCCATTTATTAGTCATCACAAATGGTCCTAACAGCATCTGGGATTCTGTTTCCTGCTATTCTTTAGTAATGTCAAACATGTTTTTATTATTAATCCTCTGATGATCTGGAGCTGATTTCTCATTTTCTTTAAAGGTGACTTGAGAGAGGAGGCGGGTGGTGAGGATTTTTAGTGAGGTGGAAGCAGTGGTGATAAGGAAGATTTCCAGAAGAGCAAGATGACAGCTGCCCTTTGTCGGCTTTGCTTAGGGAGCTCCTGGCAAGACGACGGAGGGAGTGGTGAGAAGGGACAGTAGTCGTCAGTAAAATGTCACTGTGATCATTGTAACTTTAATGTTGCAAGGGTCACTTTTAGGGCAGATTTCTGAACCCTGCCTGTCTTGTGATCTTCCCAAGGTCCACACGTTCTGGAATTTACTTTTCCTTCATTGCCATCTTGTTTCTCCTTCTTTTAAAAGAAAACTTATTACACACTAGGATTGTAAGAGATGGTAAGAGGCTGTATGATTTCCAGTCGTGCTTATCCCATTGAATCACTCTCTTTCTGGATTTCAGAACTAACTTTAAAATCAATTCAAAACGTCAGTTGCTTTGGTGTAGTGGGTATAAAAGGCAGGGAATGTGCAAAAGTCATGGGTCTCTCTGCCTCCGATTTGGGACTCTCGGGTTTGAGATTTGAGCCGTAGACATAGGTCTGGAAAATTAGATGGTTGGATCCAGCTGCAGAGAGTTCACCACGTATTGATATAAGGCAAAAACAGGCTCTAGGGCTTGTGAGGCTCTTCACATATTCAGCTTGGGTGGGATAGAAGAATACTGACATGGGGCTTCCCTGGTGGTGCAGTGGTTGAGAGTCCGCCTGCCAATGCAGGGGACACGGGTTCGTGCCCCTGTCCGGGAGGATCCCACATGCCGCGGAGCGGCTGGGCCCATGAGCCACGGCCGCGGAGAGGCCACAACAGTGAGAGGCTCGCGTACCGAAAAGAAAAAAAAAAAAAAAAGAATACTGACCTTTCTAAGGTAGAATAAGGACCATAGGCTTTATTTAGGTCATTTTGCTACAGTTCTAGTTTGTCTTTGATCTTATATATATTATCATGCCATTAATAACTAAAACTTTTATAATTGTAGTTTTAAAACATTCTCCTGGGTTCTAGACCGCTCTCTGCTGCTTAGTAGCAGGGTAACCTTCAGCAGATTACTTACTTATTCTCTTTAGGTCTGAGATTCCTCACCTGTAAAATAAGAATTAAAACTGTATCCATCTACTAGAATAGTTGTGAGGGTTGAAAGCACAGTGCCTGGAATACCTGAAGTGCTTGGCATTTTAGCTCTCACTATTGTCTCCAAGTAGAGTCCACATTGTGTTAAACGTGCAAATCAGCATTAGCGTAACCCTTAGCTGGGATCTAAGGACATTTGTTTTCATGTTCTGTGTCCTACATTTGAAAGTGGGTTGGAGAATGAGAGTAGAGACAGTGATCCTCCAATAGCTAACGATGCCAAATGGTTCTCTGAGAAGAAAGGGTGTTGAACAGTTAAGACCAAACTCTTAAAACCAGAAACAATCGGAAATAATGTTGGGTTGGAAATAGCAGTATCTGTTTTCACTTATCATTATAATAGAATCAAACTTTTTCATCCTTAACAAAATAAAATGCACATTGATATTTGGCAGCTGAAAATCATTCAGGTAATCCACTCAGAAGACTCCCCAAAATGAAAGCAGTGGCTTTCAGCCAACTGTAGGTAAAGTACATGATGTGGAAGAAAACACAGGTGTTAGCCTCCTTTATCACTGTCAGCCAACATACAATAAAATCTCACGTCACTTAAGCAGAGAAGAGTCTGAATTGTCAAAAGTTAAATTTACAATGATCATTTTTTTTTTTTTTTTTTGCATTACGCGGGCCTCTCACTGTTGTGGCCCCTCCCGCTGCGGAGCACAGGCTCCGGACGCACAGGCTCAGCAGCCATGGCTCACGGGCCCAGCCGCTCCGCGGCATGTGGGATCCTCCCGGACCGGAGCACGAACCCGTGTCCCCTGCATCGGCAGGCAGACTCCCAACCACTGCGCCACCAGGGAAGCCCACAATGATCATTTTTGAAAGAAAGTAAATGGGTGTGTCATCACAGCCCAAATGATTTTAAGTGGAGTGCCATTTTATGACCATGAGATACGCTAATTGTTTTAATTCAGCTGTTCCAAGAGGGCTTGATAGTACCATTGTTTGTTTGTTTTTTTGTCAACTGTGTTTTCAAAGGTAGAGACAGGTTTCAGCCCAGTTACTATTGATTTTTGGATTTCTGTTGTTATTTTTAAATAAAAATGTTAGTCTTTTTGGTGAAAAGCTTTTGAGAGTGCTGTCAGAAGTAGAATTACATGTGGAATGAGCTGTCGGTTACTGATGGCTCCTGACATGATGATAGTCTGATACTAAAACTGAAATGTCTTTACTGGACACTGTGAGTGAGCTTGTTGCTATGCATGAATATTAAAGCACCTTCAAGATCCTTCTCTCTGAGGGCAGCCCTCCTCCCCTGGCCTAAGTAGTCCTCTCCTCCTTTGGGTTCCAGTAACATTGTTTGTACCTCTCTTTTAGTTAGGAATTGGGCCTTGCAACACAATTCTTTCTATTTCCTTCTCCCTAATAAAATGTAAGTGCCTTAGGGCACAAACTGTTAAGCCTTCAGATTAACTTAACAGGTAAATTATTGAACATTACTGTATCCAAAATATTGTGCCTCATGGTCTACAAATGTGTCACAACAGCCCTTGTCTTTGTCGTTTGGTTCCTCATAGGGCCTTGTCCCCCCGTTTACTTTTTTCCCGTCTGTTCCACGATGCTCTCTGTTTTCCTCTGACCTCTCTGGCCTCTGCTTCGCAGTGTACTTTGTCTCCTTCTCTCGTTGACCTGTGAGCGATGCAGATGCCCAAGGTGTTCCTGAGCTGCCTTCCCTCCTCCGTACACACTCTCTAGTTGATCTCGTTTATCCTCGTGCATTTAGAACAGCATCCTTACGTCAGTGGCTCTTTATTTTATATCTCTAGTCTAGTCTAGTCCTATGTCAGTGACTATTTTATATCTCTAGCCTGGACACTTCAAGTCCACATATTCCACTTGCCTTGAAGTGCCATGGGTGTCAGAAAAATAAATGTCTCACAGAAACCCTTTATCTCCCCCCCAGGAAATCACCTTCACATACCCAGGATTTCGGAAGTGATCTTTGACACATCTTCTCCCTCACCCTCCACATTGAGTCCGCCACCAAGTCCTGTTGATTCTACCTCTAAAATGGATTTTTCCTATAGCACGGCCCGCACACCAGGCAGGATGGCCCCTTTGGGCCCCTCTGGTCCAAGCACCATAGAGTCTCCACAGTGATCTTTTAGAAGCATGAAGCAGCTCATGCCTTACAATCCCTCCTTGATTCTCATTGTTCTTAGGAGGAGATCTAGAAATCCTCAGCATGGCTTCAGGTTCTATGTAATCAGGCCTCCTTTTGCATTCTCACCTCATTCCACACGCCACCTCTGTAATCCAGCAGTGACAGCATTCTTTAAATCCCAGAGACTTGCTGAGTTTCCCCTCCCACAGTTTAGGGTTTGTCCACAGGCTCTACCCTGTGGGGACCCCTTCTATCAGTGAAGCCCACGAACCCTCTCATCTCCTCAACCCCTCAGACTAAATTAGGTCCCGTCTCCCTTTTAGATCGTGAAGTATCCTGTGCTTTTCTTTTATATCACCTATGGCAGTTGGAAAGATTTATTTCGTTGGACAATCATTTGCTCCATACCAGGCCCCCTCGTTGTCCTGTAAGACACATAAGGGCAGTAGGTCTGTTTCATTCACACTTTCAGACCCAGGACTTGACACATTGCGCAGAATCAATAGGTGTTTGTGGAATGGGTAGAATAAATAGGAAGTAAAAGTGCAAAACACAGGGAAATACTATACAACAGGATGTGCTTAAAACTTAAGACTATAACTCACTATATGGAAAGTTTCTGACACCCATGAGAGTACCTTCAGTTTGTGACTGAACCAGGCTTGGGCCGTTTTCCTGACCTGCCAAACCTTAGTATTCTTATTACCAAAGATAACAGGAAGAGAACAATTTGTATCAGTTTGACAACAAATATTTATTGATCCCCTGCTGTACACCTGGTTTTATTTTACAAGCTTGGGGTACAGCTGGGTGATGCTTCTTACTTTCCCATGGGGGACAGAAAGGAAACAAGTACAATTTCAGCTCTTGGAAAATGCTGCGAACTAAACAAAACAGACCAATGGCCTGGGTGCAGTGGCCAGAGAAGTGCTGTTTGCAAAGGTAACGTGGAGCTGAGGCCGAGTGACAGGGAGTCAGCTAGTGAAGAGCTGAGGGAAGGGCCTTTTAGCTGGGGGAACAGCACATGCCGAAGCCCTGAGGCTGGAACAGCCTGGCCTGTTTGGGGAACAGAGGGGTGGCCAGGGGTCCTCTAGAGTCAGGAAGGAAGGGCAAGCGCAGAGTCCGAGAGACCCTGGCTGACCATCCTGCCTCTCCCCGTAGTGGTTGTTTATCACAGAGCGCGGACGATCGCGATGTCCGGCTCATAGCAATGTTGCTGCGTCCGATGATGAGAGGAAACTTGAGTAGTAATGCACATCGCTGATAATCTGCCTTCCATAGAACTTATGTCCAGGAGAAACTAGTCGAGTCAATGTCAAACTAGTGGCTGTGTTTATGTGTTTAATGGTTTACTAATAGATTACCTTTTTAAACTGTGTTGCTGATTACTTACAAACATTCATATTTACATTGATTTCTCACAAAAGGTTAAAAAGCTGAAGCGAGAACTGTCACAGATGAAGCAAGAATTGCTCTATAAAGAACAAGGCTTTGCAACCTTGAAACAGTGAGTATGAAAATACTGAAATTGACTCTCGAATAATCCAAAGCCCCTGAACCGATACAAAGAAAAAAGAAGTATAGATTACATAAGAGTTTTCTCAAAGAGAAGAAAAATATGAAGTGCAAAGCTCTGCACCAAAAAAAAAAAAGCAAAAATCTTGGGAAAATCTATACACTTGAATAGGTGTGAAATGTTCACTAATCTTTGGCGATCCAAGGAAACCAAAGTGAGAAACTTAGCTTCGTCTCTGGGCCTGCCAGCCTGCTCTCAGTTTGAGGCAGAGCCAGGAGATCGAGCCCAGGAAGGGCCTCCCCCTTCTCTCCGGAGGCTGGGCTCTGTAAGCCTGCGCCCGCCGAGCCCCAGGCTCGGGGCCTGTCCGCCTCTGGCAGCCCCAGGGGGACCTAATGCTGTCTGATCTCAGGGAGCAAGTCGGGGGTGTCTGCAGAGGGGCTGAGTGAGTGCCTCGGCTCCCGTGTTCCCTCTGCCCTTTCCTGCTCCATGCTGAAGTCTGCTGGACCCTGGCTCCAGCTCGAGCTGAGTCAAATGAGAATGGAGATGACGGAAGGTAGCAGGATCTGGAAATCCCTGCCCCATTCCCAGCCCCTGGAAGCCACTGCTCTTCTGCTGACGAGGCCCAGACTAACAACCCCAGCAGGCACACTGAGACCTTCCAGCTCCTGCAGTGCCCACCCCAGGGTCTCCGATGCAGGGAAGCAGCGATGGTTCATCCAGCACACAACCACAGGGAGGGTTGAAGACATCATCCCTTGAAAGGCATCCAGCTGCTTTTCCCTTCCCTCCTCCTTGCTGCCCGGTTCAGTGCCCCCCGTAGCAATGCAGGATTCATAGGGGCTTCCCTGATCGGCGGGTCTCATGTTCTTCCTTGTCTCCCTTAGCAGTATCCAAGGCAGCAAGGCGTTACCCCGTTAAAGATCCCACGTGTTCGCTGGCCAGGCCACATAAGCTGATTGTTCTGTGTGTTTGGTTGACGAGTTATATTTCGGGACCCCAGTCACTCCTCTTGACCACCAGCCACATGACTTTCATCTCAGACATTTGGTTTACTGGATCAGTTTTGTTTTTGACACTCACCTCACGTGATCATGACCATGATATTCTTTCAGATGCTCCCATCCTGGTGGTTCTCTAACCTGACTGCATATTGGAATAATCTGAGGAGCTCTTAAAAATCCCTGTGTCTTGTCTCCACCCCAAGTCAGATTCTGTGAGACCCCCATGTGGTTCTCAGGTCCAGCCCTGTTCAGAGAACCTCAGCTGGTTGCAGAGCGCCCCGAAAAACTCAACAGACCTGGAAGCACCTAAATGTATTATTTAGTCAGTTGTACATCAGCATAACGGAGGGCTTTGTGGTGGGAGAACCACGAAGCGTTTAGCCACACGTTGCATACTTTTAAGGCACATGAAATTATAACTCATTCATCACTGGGATTAAAGGTTAGCCAAACTTGCTGTTTTTGTTATATTGATGTAACAATGCTGTATTGTTTCAAAGCAGTTTGCTTGCAAGCAATTTTTATAGGAATCCAAGGCATGTTTAAGAATCTGTCAATAACATTCCACAAGAAAACAATAGACATTTGTTGTAGAAATTCAGGCTTTCTCTTGCAGTGATTCTAATCCGCTGAACCAAGAGCAGAAAGATAGGATATCTAACATCAGATTCCTTTCGTAGATCAAAATAGCTATAGACAAAATAAAGCTGTTTTCATCCAGTTGTTCAACACCGTACTACTAGAAGATTGAATAATAATTGATTGAACCCAGAGACCATACTTTTCAAGAAAAGTATTCCTGGTACTATAAGGGGACTTTTTACTTGGGTTACGACAAAATATATTTCAGGAAAAGATTTATACAGAATCCCACTGCAGGATTCTGTAACTTTTCACTTATTCACAATAAAACGGAAAAAGTTTGTGGAATCTGGAATTAGGATGTAATTTAAACCCCGGTTTTTATTTTACTTGATGCAATAGTTTATGCTGGATGAATGAATGTAGTTTTATTCTTTACGTTATTCATTTCAGACTGTGGTCCCAAAGTTGACTTTGGCCTAAGCGATAGTGTAGTTTATGTGTAGGTGGATGCCAGGAAGAGAAGCATATTTCCGCTTTGCCACCTCCAGTGTTCACTCAAAACTGGAAAATGGAAAGTGCTGAAACACCCAGCAAGCCAAGAGTATATACAGAATCTATGAAAGTTTGGCTCAGGGGGTACACATTTTCCAGGGAAGGCATGCAAATGGTAAGATATAGGGAAAAAATTAACTATAGGGTACCCAGAAACCAAAAACAATGTTTCTTTAATTTTTAAGGGATGAAAGTAAAATTGTATTTCTCAAGAACAAAAAGCACAGTACGTACTTCGTTTTAAAAAAAAAAAAAGTCAGCAACTTATGCTGATACTTTATTTTATGGTCAGTTAGGGTCAAAAGAGAGAAAAAGGGGGAGATGAAAAGTGGAGGAGAAAAAGGAAAAACGTGGAGGTAGAGGGCAAAAGCAATAGTTAAAGTAAAGTAGAAATGTTCGGAAAAAGGGAAAGAAAGACCAAAAGGGCGAATGCTGCATGGAGGTGGTTCTTGTCGTATTTAACATTTGATTGAGCAGTGGCTGTCCGAGAAATTCTCATCTATTTTTAAAGCTCTCTGACATTTAAATTAGCAGTCTTGAAGTAGCCCTGCTTTTATTTTTCAATATTAAAGTTTATTTCTGAAAACTACTCACTGGCTTTTATTTTCAAATGTCAAAGTTGATTTCTGAATTAAAGATTTGTTTTACTATTAAATTCTGAAGGTTTTATACAAATCGGAAGAAATTACTTGGGCTTTAGAAACTGCCTTTGACAGTTTGAGATACCTATATTACTAGCCGTTTCATGAAATCTCACAGATTCTTTTTCTTATTAAAATAAGCTTTTTGCCTCAACTAAGTGAGTAGATACACACTTAAGGGTGTCAGCAATTTCATTGATAAAGCCCTCCTGAAATAAATATAATCAAACTACTTCTGGGGTTCTTATCAAATATTCTAAATGTAATAGTCATAAGAGCCCCAGGCCTAAGTCTTTCATGTTGAGGACAGTTGTGCTACTTAGCTAAGTGTTTATGCAATTTAGAAGCTAAATTTGCATAGACTTTCTGGTCTCAGTTTCTTTTTTTGGAAGAAACATGACTAGGTAATCTCTAGGGTCCCTTCCCATCACAAATACTCTGTGTATGTGTGTGCACGCGCACGCATATATGTTTAATTCAGTGACTTCATTGGTTATACTTTTTTATAGAATGACCTTACGATAAAATTAATTTTATTCTCTTGGGTTCTTTAAGACTTTAATTATTTGTTCAGCATCGTAAAATATTTTCTAAAATGGTACTTGTTATCTACAAGTACCATTTTAGTTATCAAGTTATCTACAAACTGCACTTGTTTGGGTAAACTTTGGAAGAGTGAATAAGATAATAATTGTGTTAGTTTTTTTTTTACTTTTCAGACTATGCCCTTCACGTTGAAATAAATACAAATTATTAAGTGTTTTAAACCAAATTAGGTCAGAGCCAGTTTTCTGTGATTTAGTAGGTGCCATAACTCTGGAGAGTCTGTGGATAAGACAAGGATATGTCTGAGAACGCATGTAATAGCGCTGTTGGCTGATGGGCAGAGATGTGGCATGTGTCCCTGAAGGGAAGCCCAGGGAAGCCCAGGCTCTTTCCTAATGAGTCCCAGGCAGCATAGGTGGTGGGGAGAACCAGGAGAGTGATGGTGAAGAAAATGTTGAACCGTTTTTTTTTTTTTTAATTAGGTAATTTGGTTGGGCCGTTCGACCACAAAGATTAGGTTACATGAAATCCTCTGACACAGGGTGACCCTATGAACTGTAAGGACATTTGGTGAGCAGATCTGCAGGGGCAGTAAATAAGCTCATCGGGGAGCTCTTTATTCAACGTTGGTGGACAAATGAACACATCTGCTGCCCCCTTGTTCCTAGATTTGAACTCATTGAGCAAGGCGAGCAATTTATCTTGACTCATAACTGTCATAAAAGAAGAATACATTTCATATATCTAAAAAGAAATAAGAAACCAACCAAGCAATCCAAATATTACAGGATAGTCACTAGTATAAATAAAAATCACTACCCTTTATTAAAGGTCACCAAGCTGTAGGCACTGTGGTAGGTTTTGCACAGACATCGCAGCATGTAAAATTAGGTGGCAGTGATGAATCCTGAGGTTCCTGTGCTCGCCCAGTTTATTGGCATTTCTGTCCTTCTGCTTCCCCGTGTCCTGAACCTTTGTCAGGATCAGCATGAGATGAGGTTTGAGTTCAGCCAGCAGTGGGATCACCCAAACAGACTGAAAGCAAAAAGCCTGAGCCTGAAGGTGATGACAGTGGACTGGGGGATGAAGTGGGGGATGGAAGGGCTCTCAGCTCCAAGTGATCAGAAGAGAAAGGAGAGAGCTTCATCAGCTTGAGACTGGTGTGTGTGAGTCACGTAGTAAAAATTAGCCAAGACAACCCCAAACCCAATTCCTATCTCTTTAACTTGTACGTTCGGTTATTCTTTGAGTTTTCTTTTTTCCTTTCCTCTTTTAACAGAATTGATAAAAAAATGTCTGGAGGCCAGAGTGGCTATGAACTTAGTGAAGCCAAAGCCATCCTAACTGAACTGAAGTCTATCAGAAAGGCTATTAGCTCAGGAGAAAAAGAAAAACAAGATCTGATGCAGGTATGTGTTGGAACATTTTTTCAAGTCACACTGCTACCTTCTTGGGCCTCAGAAGCTTTCCTTGAGGCAGAAGTTCTCCACCGGAGTCTGGAAGGCCCTTTACCACCACACAAACCCCACTTCTGCCCCATCCATACGGAATTTGGTCCCATAGGAGATTGTTATAGGCACTGAGCCAGCCACCTGCCTTGGAAGAAAACGGATTGGTTCCAAGGTTCTGATATGCTTATTTGAAGGCAGACTTTGGATGACCTTTGAGACAGGGGCTGCTGGATCCTGGAGCCCATCTAAGGAGATTAGCATCTTGGTGCACCCTGTAACTCACTGCAAACTTCATGTGGCGCCCTGATAAGCAGGGTTATCTAACTCAGTGATCCTCAGCGCAGGGTACAGAAGGGGTATGTCACCTGCTGTCAGTAAGTAGATGAGGTGCCTTGAGGAGAGGGGGAAGGGGCGTGAGGAACTTAGAAAAGCCATTCCCCACCCCAGGAGATTCCGAGGTGCTGGGGGTGGCAGGGAGAACGCTGACCCAGCTGGGGGACATCTGTATAGTCACCCTGGGAGAGATGCTAATGGCAGTAGACCCCCTCGTTACACCTGTACACTTCTCACCTTATGGGTCTGAGCTCCAGTGAACCAGCCTTATATGTAGAGAAAACAACCATTCAGCGATCAATATTCTGCATGTTGGGTATCTATATTTAGCAGATACAGTCAAGTTTTTTAAAGAGATATCTCTTCCTCCTCTTCCCTCCCTTCCATCTCATAATTATCACAAGCACTGAGAAGTCTTTGTAATATTTTAGATATTTGGAGTTCTTTATCTAGCTGGGTGAGGATTTAGTCTGTGTCTTTCAAAAAATGTTAGAGCCCGTGGTAAACAGAACCTCTGCATTTAAGTACCAAATTCAGCTACTTCATGTCAGTTTCCAAAATGCTGGTTGAATGTGGGTGAATATTGTTGAACCCATATAATTTTGCATTTGGGGAATTCTGAAATAACTTTCAAGAAGCGATCAAATAGAAAAGACTGACTTAAAATACTGACTTTGTGCCAGGCAGTCTTCTGCCTGCCTTGCATAGAAATACTTCATTTAATTCTCACAACAGCCTAAAGATAGGCTCTGTTATTATCCTCAACCCGTAGACAAGAAAACAGCAGTGTGGAGAAGTTGTTACTTGGTTAAAGTCACACAGCAGGTAAGTGGCAGGACTGAGGTTCAAACCCAGGCAGTCTTGCTCTAGAATATGTGGTTCTAACGAATGTGTAACACATACAGAACTTCACTTGGATGTACTTTTTGTTGTTCTGCAATGATCCTGCCAATTAAATCAGTCATTCCTGAAAAGCACAAAATAAGTCCTTTGAAAAAAGTTAATGGAACTTGAACAGAGTTAAATTGGAACCTCATAATTTAGCAATTTCAGGTCCTCTTTGATTCTTTCTGTAAACTTTGGATTTATACATAGGCCAGATTAAATTTAAAAGCTAGATTCCTTTTTAATTACTAAAATATAAAAAATAATTAATAAATACAGGAATCAACAGTAGAGCAGAAAGGGACATTAGTTATCTTCTATGACTTTTGAACCTCTTTGGCTATGACCCAGAGTAAGAAATACGTATATTTTACATCAAAACCCAGTAATACAAATGTCTTTAACCATAGATACACACACCAAATTTCACAGAAATATGCCTGCTTTTAATACTAGTAATATACTTTGATTTTACTTTCTAGTCTCTTCTACTTCATTTAAAAACATACTAGTCATCGGGGCTTCCCTGGTGGCGCAGTGGTTGAGAGTCCGCCTGCCGATGCAGGGGACACGGGTTTGTGCCCCGGTCCGGGAGGATCCCACATGCCGCGGAGTGGCTGGGCCCATGCGCCATGGCCGCTGAGCTTGTGTGTCCGGAGCCTGTGCTCTACAACAGGAGAGGCCACAACAGTGAGAGGCCCGCGTACCGAAAAAAAAAAAAAACATACTAGTCATGACCTACTAAACTGATTGAGTGCATGGTCATAGGTTTGAAAAATATACATCTTTTCACCGTTCGCATGAAAAAATAGAAAAGACTTGTCCAAAGTCCCTGAGAGGTTTCTTCGTTCTTTTCTATAATATATTATTTGATGTGACCATTTACGTTTTATCCCTCATGCATATACATTTTGTATAAATATGCCTTTGAAAGAAAATAGAGAAGGTTAGGTAAAAAAAAAATCAGATCTCTGATATTTCTAATTTCTTATCGTGAGAATTTTAAATATCAGGATGAAATCCTGGCACTTCTTAAAGTTGATAATAATGAGCTTCTTACATTTTTATTAGTGTTTTGTACGGGGGTTCTTTGGTAGCAATTTAAATTTTTTCCTTTTTAATACTCTCACATCCTCCCTCTAAAGTAAACTCACTCTATGAAAACCCGGGTGACGACACCAGTCACGTTCACTTGTAATGAGGCACTTTCCCAGACCAAACATCACCGCAGGTACTGAGTGACTGTGGCTTCTGGGCCTCCATTTCCTAATCTCTAACATCTATGTGAGCTAAATAATCTCCTGGATCCTGTCCAGATGTCAAATGGCATAACTGTAGAAGTCTTCTAGGTAGGAAGTGTGCCTGCTTTAGGTATCCTATGCTTCCATAATTCCTACTGCATAAAGTGGGTAGTTCTTATTAAAATAGACTTCTTTTTAACAGAATTTTAAAAATAAGAAATGCATGTATTAAATATAAAGATACCATTAGTCACAGGGTGAATAATTCCCAGGCTGTCTTGGGAAAGATAAGATAACCTGTTTAATATGATCTTACATATTTTCAAAGTCCTGTGTGTATGTGCAAAAATTATATTCTACTCTTATTTTTTTCAAGAATTTAAAGTGATAAGTACCTACTAAGATAAAGTAGTTGTTTTTTCCATTGAGATTAGCTTAATTTTACCTGGTGGGGAAGTTTCATGCTCTTAAATGTTCAGCTTTATGAAGTACTTTGTGTTTCCTGAACAGAGTCTTGCTAAGCTGCAGGAGCGGTTTCACTTGGACCAGAGCATTGGCAGATCTGAGCCAGACTTGAGATCCAGTCCTGTGAACTCTCATTTATCTCTCTCCAGACAGACCCTGGATGCCGGGTCACAAACAAGCATTTCCGGGGATGTAAGTTATCCACGTGGAAGGGTTGGCCCCGGCACTGTCCTGACGGGCCCTGATTACAGTACCGATGGCAAATGGAACAGGGGCCAGGAAGGTGGTGCGAATTCCAGCTGTGTGCATTCAGCATTTCATACTCATAAGATTGGATTTAAAAATCTTAGCCTTATCTTTTCTGCCAAGGTGCCAAAGCATATCAGAATTTGTCCATATGAATAGCTTTGTTCAAACTTTCTCATACTGTATTTATTCAGAGACTCTATTGAAAGGCGAGAGACACATGAAAATTTGAGTTTTTCCTATTAAGTTTAGAGTCTTAGACATTAAGGTCCTTCCAAATAAACATTAAGGCTAATGAGAAACAAATATATGCCTTTAAAAACTAACCACAAAATTTGTTTTTATAAATCTGAACTTGATTATATTAAAACATTTGATTGGGCTTCCCTGGTGGCGCAGTGGTTGGGAGTCCGCCTGCCAATGCAGGGGACGCGGGTTCGTGCCCCGGTCCGGGAGGATCCCACATGCCGCGGAGTGGCTGGGCCCGTGGGCCATGGCCGCTGGGCCTGTGCGTCCGGAGCCTGTGCTCCACAGCGGGAGAGGCCACAGCAGTGAGAGGCCCGCGTACCACCAAAAAAAAAAAAAAAAAAACATTTGATTGGTGGTTTATACCTGGCATTTGAAAATATTTAATGTGGCTTGAATATTATTACCAGTTTGTATTCTACCTTTTGGGACACCATTAGTAGATATTTACTTTTCAATAAGTTCCAGTTATTTTTGTATTCTCTATGCTTCTTTGAATTCTGTGCTATGAAAGTATAACAGGTAGAGATCAACAGTAGGGCTTACCTGTTTGAAAAATTAATTTTTGAAGTAATTAATTTTATGTTTATGCATTTGAAAGTTAGATGATGGAAATTTTGGCTCATAGAGACAAGGAAATTAGTTCCAGTTCATAAATTTTATTGACCTGTACACCCTTCATAAACTCTTAGATACCAGAAACATTTACCTGATATTTTTTATCTTGAATTTAATGTGTGGAGAAAAGGACGTTAAAGTCTTTGAAAAACAGACAAGCTTGTATTAAAAAGAAATGTTTTGTCCCTACTGAGACTATAAAGTAAGTGCCTTTTCAAACTGGTGTTCCCATCTTCTTTAGCTTTGCAATTACTTGCACTTCCCTAGAAACAAAAGCAGTTTACTTCATTCATTTGCAGAGTTAATTGACTTTTTCCCTTTTGTTTTTTACTAGATCGGAGTGAGAAGTAGATCAAATTTGGCTGAAAAGGTCAGGCTGAGCCTCCAGTATGAAGAAGCCAAAAGAAGGTAACAGCAGGGGAGCTGGGTAGCGGTCAGTGGGTAGTGGTCAGTGGGTAGCGGTCAGTGGGTAGCGGTCAGTGGGTAGCGGTCAGTGGGTAGTCAGCTGGCTCACCCGGCTTTCCTTTTCCAGAATTCATCTTTACTCACGTAGGGACGTCTGCTGGGCGCTCGCCACCATTCTTACCCAGGTCACCCTTCAGATCTTAGAATATAAGGGTTACGGGGTCCCCTCCCCCAAAAGCTGAAGAACAAGGAGAATTAATGAGAAGGGCGGGAATGAAACTTTCCCCTTCATTCTGGAAGAAAGAAGCTTTGAGCTTGTACGGTACTTCCTTACTCACAATTCAAAGTGCGGAGGTTGGTTTCTCAGATAGAAATGTGATACCGTGGCTCAGGTGCAGGGCTTGGTAGCAGCTGAGGAGTCTGAAGGTAAAGAGCTTCAAGCATCTTCCTTGGCTTGAAGGGAAGAGCCCCTGCTGACGTCCTGGGGGATGCTGAGCTGTCTGCTGTGTCACTCACTTCAGGGAGTGTTTCCCTCCTTGACCCTCGCAATTCTTCTTCAGCCCTGCCTCGATAACTTTTTCTTACCTTGTGACTCTGCTGGGGAAGGCCTGGGAGACTCCTCTGTCCTTGCCTCGGTGACAGACTCAGCTGGTTGTCATAATGTAGGAACTGAATTTGTTCTGAGAGAGAGGGTCATACTGATACATTTCATTATTTTCCTTTTAAGAGTGTAAAAATGCTGCTGTTTTATTATTTAGGAAGGCACTGGGTGACAAACCTGCATTATCATGAACGTGAACAGTTCGGCTGAGAACATACTGGGGCATCGTGGCTTCCCACCACAAGGAAGCCCGTAAGATGGATACTGGAATATATCCATTATTATTGGTGACGATGAGAATTTAAAAGTCACTGGCCAGAGTTCTTAGAGGTTGTCTGGCTTTAACAGACTCTCTATTTGATCTGCCTAAATATAATATTTGCCTCTGGGTAGCCTCTGTTACTAATATTAATATTACTTGGTTCTTTGATTTACTGAAAGAACCCGAAGCTTTGTTCCATAAATCATTAACCACGTGAGCTTGAGCAGGTCACTTAGTCTCTCTGAGCAACACTGCACTCGGCTAATTTTAATGCCTATAAAATTTCCCAGGTAGATTATAAATGGCTTGAGGGTAGGAAACATTTTGTTTACTGTATTGTCTGCTTCTCACATGCCAGGCTGATGCTTTGCCCTCAGTAAGGACTGAGAATTGCTCTGTGCTTTTGTGGCCCAGTGATGTGGAAGCCTGTTTGGGGCCCTCTGGCTATAAGCATGCCAGTTCCTGAGCTGCCAGAACTCCTAGGTTCTGACGTAAACAAAGCCAGGATCTGGTGTTCTGGTGTCTGGTTTTCTGAAGGAGAATGGCCATAACTCAGAGTTAACCTTGGGGACCAGGCCTCATGCCCCGGGGCCCTTGGGGTTTGACGCGACTTCCCTTGGGCCAGCTTGAGCTTCTGCTTTACTTTGGCTCCATGTGGAGCTTACACAGCACATCTCCTCCTAGGTGGTCCCGGAAACCTTCATGTTTTCTTGCCCAGAAAGCTATTTCCAAATAAAATTCAAGACCTACCTAATGCCTGATCCCACAAGTAATAGATGCTGTTCTTTCCTTCACTACATCGTTGCTGTCAGTTCAATCGGTTAATACAGTCACATCAAAACTTAAGACATTAGTTCTTTCCCATTTGGTTGCATTGCTGTTCTATTACCATTTGGGGTTTTATTTTAAAGTTTCTAGCGATTCTGACGAGAAGGTAAGTCTCAAGCGTTTATGCATATGTTGAAAACGCTTTTTCTTCCTCAATTCTGAGTAAGACGCGGGTTGTGTTCTCCTGAAACCTGTTTTCTCCTCCAGCTTTTATTTTACGTGCTTAATAAAGCTAATAATGTCTTGCTTAATTTTCCAGTACGTTGGGACAGTTGTTTATGGTTTTGTGGTTAAAGCTGACGAGTAGCTGATGTTACATCTGTCATAAGTGCAGACGATGGGGGAAAATCCGAAGTACATTATGTATGCAGTGCAGTTTAAGATGGCAATTTTATTTGTAACTCATACAAGGAACTTCAGGCAGAAGAATGTGGAACTACTTCCCTTTTTGTCCTGACAACACTTTTTGTTTCGTTTTGGTTTATTTATTTATTTATTTATGGCTGTGTTGGGTCCTCCTTGCTGCACGCATGCCTTCTCTAGTTGCAGCGAGCGGGGGCTACTCTTTGTTGCGGTGCGCGGGCTTCTCATTGCGGTGGCTTCTTGTTGTGGAGCACGGCCTCTAGGTGCGCGGGCTTCAGTAGTTGTGGCACGTGGGCTCAGTAGTTGTGGTGCGCGGGCTCTAGAGTGCAGGCTCGGTAGTTGTGGCGCACGGGCTTAGCTGCTCCGCGGCATGTGGGATCTTCCCGGACCAGGGCTCGAACCCACGTCCCCAGCATTGGCAGGCGGATTCTTAACCACTGCACCACCAGGGAAGTCCCCTGACAACGTTTCTTGTTCAACTTTTTCTTCTCTTCAACAGCTTTTTACATCAGAAAGGGGAGGAAAACGTCTCCCCTTCTCTATCTGTTTTTCATTTTTCTAGTGTGCGCTGTAACAATACGCAGAGTAATCATGCAACATTTTTTAATAGGAATATGGATTCTTCGTGCCAACATCAGTTGTGTTCATAGTTTACCTTGATCTTGTGCTTATGGTCAAAACAGCCAAGTGCCATTTCCCTTGTGAACAATCCCGATCGTCCTCACAGCGCCACAGAGCAAGTTATTTGATTCGGGTGGTCATTCTTATTGAATCAGGAGTTAACTTGACCATTGAGTACGAAGCTCTAGAAGCAGTGACATCTGGGGTCAGCAAAATTATGAAACCGGTGAAGGTTCCCTTTGCCGCGTTTTCCTCCTCCCGCCCCTCCCGGCCCCGTCGCTTCAGCACCTGTTGTCACTCCAGTGGGCCCTGGGTGCTGCTGATAAGTGTGTTCAGAGGAGAGCCGGGTCAGTGCCGTGTGTACAGGGCCAGCCCAGTGAGCGCCCCGTGTGTGCTGTAGACTCCATGCAGACCCTGAGCGGGAAGCGAGTTCACGGTGCACAGCTGAAGAATGTGGGTGGGGGAAGCCGAGCCCTGCCCCCTTTTCCTTGGCGATGCTGTAGCCTTGAGGGACGGACTTGGCTGTGGTACTGCGTGGCCTAGCCCCTGCCCTCTTTTCTCCCCTCTTCCTTCCCTGATTGGCTGATCCCCAGTTGCTGCCAGCCTAGCCTGGGGACAGCGTCTTTACGCAGAGGAACGAGATCTAGAATAATGCACTTCCGGCATCATTTACCAGAGATTCTTTTTTTTTTTTTTTTTTTTTGCTGTACGCGGGCCTCTCACCGCTGTGGCCCCTCCCGTTGCGGAGCACAGGCTCCAGACCCGCAGGGTCAGCGGCCATGGCTCACGGGCCCAGCCGCTCCGCGGCATGTGGGATCTTCCCGGACCGGGGCACGAACCCGTGTCCCCTTCATTGGCAGGCGGACTCCCAACCACTGCGCCACCAGGGAAGCCCTACCAGAGATTCTTTAAAGGAAGCTCTCGGGTGTTCCTCCCGCCACCTCACACAGGCAGGCACACGTCAGGGCTGACCGCCCACGGCCCTCTGCTTTTTAAGCTTCTGTGTACTTTGACCTTCATCCTTTTTCCGGTAGGTAGGTGTGCTTACTCAGTTGTTAAAGGTGGGGAGGATGGATGAGGCAGATAAGAAGTAAGTGTAGCATCCGCTGCCGCTGCCCCGGGACCGCTGCTGCCCCGGGACCGGACCGGACCGGACCGGAGCCTCACACCAGCCATCACGCCCGTCCCTGGGGGGTTAGTCCTGACCGTAGCCCGCCTCGTGTTTTCCCTTCCTTGGGGCTTCTGACTACGTGCACAGCTGTTATTTCATTCTGTCTTATTTTATTTTAGTATGGCCAACTTGAAAATCGAACTGTCGAAACTGGACAGTGAGGCCTGGCCTGGGGCGCTGGACGTTGAGAAGGAGAAGCTGATGCTGATTAACGAGAAAGAAGAACTTCTGAAAGAGCTTCAGTTCGTCACCCCAGAGAAGCGCACCCCGGACGAGCTGGAGAGCCTGGGTGCCGAGAGGCAGCGGCTGGAGAAGGAGCTGCTGTCGGTCCGGGGGGCGCCCAGCCGAGCTCTGGCCGAGAGGTGCGTTCCCCTCCCCGGGCCCCAGGTGGCTAACCTGTGGGGGGATCAGCTGGGCCTCCAGGCCGTTCTCCCTGGTCTGCGGAAATCTCAGAGGCCTCAGCCCTTAGTGGACTGAGGACTTCTTCCTGTAGAGCAGTAAAGCACACCCTGCTTAGTCCCCGTGGTTCCTCTACGCTTTTGGGGAACGTGAAAATGCCTGAGACAGATGTTGAATAACTAAGGAATGTTGACAGAAAACCAGGAATGCAGTCCATCGCTGACCGAGGCTGATAACAGTGGCTGTAAACTATTGCACTCTGATAAGAGAGATTATCTGGACTGTTAGAGCGGCTGAAGCTTCCTATTCTGGGTTTATTACTCACAAGAATGCAAAAGTTTATTGCTTTTCATTTCACAAGGAAAAGACAACTTGCTCCCTTTGATATCTCAACAGGTCACAAAATGTTCACTTGGATTTTGTTTGTCAATTGAAACCCTCCTCTGAAGCAGGAGAAAATATAAAGGAAAATGCTTTAAGCAATTTTCTCATCTTTCTGTGGGAAGGTGTAAATTGATCACTTAATCTAAAAACTCCAGTTCTGTAGGCAGATCAGCTGGACTCTTAAGCAGGGAACCCCTGTGTGTGTTTGCCGTGAGGACACCTGCACAGCAGCCCTGTGTCCAGGCCTTGCTGACTAATGGTCAGACACCTGTTTACCTGTTTCAGCCATAGACCATGTGGCCCTTTAGAACCACTGCGCATCCATCTTTTAGGCCAACAAGTAAGGAGCAGAATGAAGGGAGAGAGATTCACATTTGCGTAACTTCAAGTGACCTGGGAATAAGTTTAAAATACCCACCCATAATCCAGTCACTTTTTTTTTTTAACTTCTTGCCTTCTTGCCTTCTAATTCCTTGTCTTCTATAAATGTTTAAGGTTGTGTGTCAACATAATATCAAAACATTTGAAAAGTGTGGTGGTGGAGGAGACGGGGGAGGGAAGAACCTCTGACATTCCTGGTGAGGTATTAGCGTGAGCACTTGTTTAACCATGTGAGTTAAAATGCTGCTGGAGATAACGCATAGCTACAGCATCACAGCTTTAGGGAGCGTGAAAAAGTATCAAAGGGGGAACCCCCTACAGATGCCATCCTTTCACCATCTTAAATAATTCTCATCACCCACCTGCCCCTGCTTCTCCTCCCCTCCCGCTCTGACATCTCTAGAAGGTGTCAGCAAGGCTGGCCAGGTAGGGAGCCATCCGACCAAGACCACAAGGAACAAAAAGAAAGGGCGAGAAGGCAGAATTCAGTTGTTTTCCTGAATTACCTCGATGTTGTATCTGAGTGTCTGTGTCTGTGTTTCTTAAAGTCCGAGGATAAACGTTTGATAATCATCAGCAAATATGATGAAATGGTTCGCTTTGTGTGGCTCGTAGATAAAACACCAGTGATCTTTTGTGTTATGTCGCCCTTAATAAATGTCATATAATTATACCTGTGTAACGTACGGACATCTGACATCTCAGCTGTCCTACTCTGCAGTATCTGAATCCGGGAAGGGCCCTGCAAGTGGACTTTAAATTTTTTCTGGGAGAGAAAGAAAACAGGCGTGTGTTTCTTCGTTTGAATCAGCTTTTACAGGCATGATGTCTTGTCTTTTTTTTCTTTTTTTGGCCGGGCCACGTGGCATGCGGGATCTTAGCTCCCCGACCAGGGATAGAACCCGTGCCCCCTGCACTGGGAGTGCGGAGTCCTAACCACCGGACTGCCAGGGGAGTCCCTTGTTTGTCTTTTTCATTAGGACTGGAGCTTCAAAAATGACTAACGAAGTAACGTTAAAAATATAGTTTAAGTGCCTAGACTTTGGCTTTTATACTTTTGTTTGCACGCACATAATAACTGTCAAAATTCCAGCAGAAACAGTAGGCTTGATCTCATCCGGAAGAGGAGCTATAAAATATTTATACAAAATAATTCTCTATCTAGTGAGATCCAGCCGTGGGGTTTGAGTCGCACAGGGAGTAATGGGGGCCATCCACGGGTTTGGATGGCCCTCTGACTCACGACCGCGCATGGGCCCACGTCCCACAATTGAGATCTTAGCAGGAAGGGAAATGTGTATGTTTCATATTTGTGATATGTTGGCTGTCTGAGTCATTTGGAAGGGTCAAGTCATTTAGCATTACAGAAAATGGACACCAGCTTCCTCTGTGCTGTCCACGGCCAAAAGCAGAGCCCCGTGATAAACCAGGGTGAGGCTGAGGGACTCACACTTTCTTGCTGAAGCGCCTTGCAGTTTTCTCACTGCTCTCCTTGGCTGCAAAACGGCCCAGCATTCCCTGTGCAAGAGAGCAGAACCCCTGCGAAGTGCACCCGGAGTCCTTCGTTTCCCAGTGGGCACAGCACGGTGGGGCTTTGGGCTTTGTTGGTGGTGGTGGTTTCACTTTACTCCCCATATGCTCTCCCCGTTTCCTACCCTTCACCAACCTCATCGTTTCTTCCCACTGCCTGTGTATACTCCTGCTGTGCTTGTCGTTGCTCTTGAGCTGAAACGGGGTCATCCCCCCAGCCAGAAGGCCCGAGAAGCCCTCTGCAGGCAGTGTATTTCCTCGGTGCTCCAGCAGGAGGTCGAGGGAGACACCTCTGGGAACTTGACATTCACTGTGTCAGACTTAGTTTCATCGCAGAGCAAACGGTGCTTCACCGACCCCAGACCCCCTCCGTTTCTTCTCGGTACCTACACGCCTGTCAGAAAAGCACTTGCTGCTTCCCTCAAATTATCCTGTTTTCCACTTACATTGTGGGTTTCTCATTATTTCAGGGGTGGCCTCAGGCGAGATTCTGAGTCATTGCTGAATTTTGGTCTCTGAAGGAGCTAAACTCACATGAATTTTCAGCCGCTGTGTGAGCTCCCAGAGTCCCCCCAGCTGTGCCCACCAGCCCCGTCCTCAGTGTCGCCTACTCGCGGGACCGCCCGCGGAGACGGAGCTCGCCCCCTAGTGGTCATAAAGCGCATCGGGAACGAGAAATTGCTCTCAAATGAAAAAAAGACTTGTTACACATCCTTCTATTCTTTCCTTAAAGTTATTGAAATTCCTTAAACTCTGTGCTTTCCTGTGGCTGATAAGATCTTAACATTGCTCCTTCCTTTTTCACAAATCTTAGGGGTTTTGCCTTGCATCTTGCCAGGGTGTCTTGTTTCTTAATCATATGAATGTTTTTGCCACTGATTCTGAAAAAGTTCTTATAGCAAGTGGGCGGGGGGTATGAGTGTCATATATTTTTTAATGGAAAAGGAACTTCTTACTTCTGTAGATGACATGGAGGTTTCCCCCTCAGGGCACCGAGGGCAGAGGTGGAGGGTGCAAGGGCCCCCTTGTCTTGTCCAGGGCAGCTGGGCAGGGGTGTGGAACAGCGGGACCGTGGGAGGGGTCTTTCGGGGTCAGGTTGAAGAGGTCTTTCTCACCCAGGAGGAGTAGCAGGACGGGGGCTGGAGAAGGGTGAGGAGAGACAGGGGCGCACCCTCCTGAGGGGGCTGACGTCTCAGCAGTTTCTTCTAGTCCCTGGTCCAGAGGAAGTGGGGGAGGTCATTTCCCAGGAAGGATACCAGGAACCAGCTCCCACTGGGAGAGGCTCTGATTCCATCAGAGACAGAAGGTGCAGTGCTTGACAGAGGACAGCCACAGGGTTGCCGGCAGGGTTTCAGGGAGACACCTCTGGGAACTTGACATTCACTGTGTCAGACTTAGTTTCATCGCAGAGCAAATGGTGCTTCACTGACCCCAGACCCCCTCCGTTTCTTCTCGGTACCTACACGCCTGTCAGACAAGCACTTGCTGCTTCCCCCAAATTATCCTGTTTTCCACTTACATTGTGGGTTTCTCATTATTTCAGGGGTGGCCTTAGGTGAGATTCTGGGTCTTCGTTTCTGTGCGAGGGCTTTCTCTAGTTGCGACGAGCGGGGGCCACTCTTCATCGCGGTGCGCGGGCCTCTCACTGTCGCGGCCTCTCGTTGCGGAGCACAGGCTCCAGACGCGCAGGCTCAGTAGTTGTGGCTCACGGGCCTAGTTGCTCCGCGGCATGTGGGATCTTTCCAGACCAGGGCCCGAACCTGTGTCCCTGCATTGGCAGGCAGATTCTCAACCACTGCGCTACCAGGGAAGCCCCCTACTTTTTGACATTCACTAGACCTCCCCAGAGCCTTCTTTAAGCTTCTTCCAATGACGTGATCTAGACATCTGCAGGGAGGGGACCGGGGAGGGGCGCCGGGCTCTCCAGGCAGCCTGGGTAGAGGAGGGAGAAAGAGCCCGAGCCTGCCCTCCGGGAGCTTAGGGTTCAACTGGGGAACACAGGCCAGGCCTCAGTTCAAGACAACCGGGAAAGGTCTGGAAGGGCAGCAGCTGAGCCATTGCCAGAGGAGGGCCTGGGGGGACCATCACATGTGACTGACTGGAATGGGAAAGATTTGGATTTAAATTTCAGCATGAAACACACTGTGTTGCCCTGAAGCCTCCTTACCATACCAGAAAAGCCTTCATTTTTGTGTGTGGGACTTGGTTTTAAAACTTACTTCAAAAGTGTTGCTCCGGGCTTCCCTGGTGGCGCAGTGGTTAAGAGTCCGCCTGCCGATGCAGGGGACACGGGTTCGTGCCCCGGTCCGGGAGGATCCCCCATGCCGCGGAGCATCTGGGCCCGTGAGCCATGGCCGCTGAGCCTGCACGTCCGGAGCCTGTGCTCCGCAACGGGAGCCATAACAGTGAGCCATAACAGTGAGAGGCCCGCGTACCACAAAAAAAAAAAAAAAAAAAAGTATTGCTCCCGTATCAGGAGGCATGGGTTTTAGTAGATTCGGGGACTTTCTCTGGACCTTTATGTACCTTCTAATTCAGTTAATCTACTTTGAATTAATATTTTTTCCTGGTTGATTTTTGTTTATATTTAGGAGATTAAAAAAAAACGTGGTGGTTTTCTGGGTCCCATTCTGCTCATTTCAATGTCTAAAACTCCTGACACAGACAGTATACTTGATATATTTAAAAATGGCTTACTCAAGTACACAATTCCATAATACTCAGATTTTTTTTTTCTAAAAAATCCTCATAAAACTTGTTCAGCTGAATGTGGATGAAATTTCATGAAAATCCAGTACAGGTGATGAGAGGTGCCGTCGATGGGAAAGGAAATCACTTTTATGTCTTTTTCTTGCTTAAACAGTTAAGCCCAAATTAGCTCACACTGGCAATATGGACTAATTTGTTTCTTCATCGCCAACATTCTCATCAAAATACCATTGGAATTTTTATCACTAACTATGATTTTGGAACAGCCCTTACCAAGTTCAGTACTCAGATGATCTTTTCTAATTCCCCGTTATTGCAGTCAAGTGTTTTAGTAACGGAAGCTCAAGTCTCAGGCCTGCAGAAGGCTCTTTAATCTTTGTTCGTTTTTTTCGTTGTTCTTTTCCTCCCCACTGTCTTCCCCTAACCTGTAAGAGCGTGAGGTGTTCTTACGCATTTAAGAAAACTTTAGACTACCAACATTTTACAAGTTCTCAGTAATGCCGGCCGTTTGGTGCAGTCCTTCGCCCAGTGGCCGTGGACGGCTCCGCCCACTTTCCTTCTGGCAGGTGGCTCTGTTTTCTCTGTGTCGAGTTCATTTGGATCTCACAAGGGGAAAATAATAAGGATCTTTCTTTTCTTTCAGAATCTTTCTTTTCCTGCTTGGTCATAATTCTGTGAAAATAAATTCATTTCTTTTTCTTGTCTAGATTGAAATTGGAAGAGCGAAGGAAAGAGCTGCTACAGAAACTTGAAGAAACTACTAAATTAACTACATATTTGCATTCACAACTTAAAAAGTAAGCCTGTTTGGTTCTTGAGGGGAACATTTTTGTTGACTGCATCCAGGCATGTTGTAGTTCATCTTTGATTACTTTTCTCTTTATTTTCAATGACTTAAAAGTAGGAAAATTGTTATACTAATACAATTAAAACTCGGGTGACCACATTTAAAGATGCAGGGATTTGGGTTTGGTTTATTTTTGTTTCATGAACCCCAAGGTCCTTTTTGGAACATGTTTGAAATGTGTTGGGAAGAAGATGTATTTCAACTATCAGGACATACTTAGGAAAATGACACATTTCTCCGCGTCATCCCTTCTTTTAAAAAGGGAAGGTGGGGGAGATTTGCCTGAAAATATACATCCTGAAATATACATAGAAAGAGGAGGAAGGCAGTGAGCCCAGGGGCCTTTGTCTTTAGAAGCTGGCCTCTTCCTTTCTCAAAATAAAAAGTTTGATTCTTTAAAAGTAGAGTCACTGCATTAACCCTTCATGCTGTTGGGTTCATTACACCTCCCTCCCACTTCTGTATTTTTTCTTAGTCTGCCATGTGCTTTTTTTTTTTGCGGTACGCGGGCCTCTCACTGCTGTGGCCTCTCCCGTTGCGTAGCACAGGCTCCGGACGCGCTGGCTCAGCGGCCATGGCTCACAGGCCCAGCTGCTCCGCGGCATGTGGGATCTTCCTGGACCGGGGCACGAACCCGTGTCCCTGCATCGGCAGGCAGACTCTCAACCACTGCGCCACCAGGGAAGCCCAACTTCTGTATTTTTTAATTGCATAGTTGCTTCTGGATATTTATGCAGGTAGATTTATCAATAGGTATTTGATCGCTTTTTAAAATTTTTGTAACTTTTGCACAAGGGGGATGATTTTTAATGGTAGGATTGCTGCTTAAAGAGTCTTTAGAGAGTCAGGTTGGAAGCATTCACGAATAAGCTTGGACACGTGTGGGGTGACAGCAAGTTCTCTTACCCCGGTCGTTGACTCTGCTCTTTGGTGTCACTGGGTTTCTCTCCTCTCGGCCCGAAGGAGCCGGCAGGGGTCTCCACATCATCCCGGTTTTTACAGCTGTGCTTTCCCCTCCCAGCCTCTCCGCCAGCACGCTGTCCATGTCGTCCGGGAGCAGCCTGGGCTCGTTGGCCTCCAGCCGGGGGTCTCTGAACACGTCCAGCAGAGGGTCCCTCAACTCCCTCAGCTCCAGCGAGCTCTACTACACCAGTCAGGGCGACCAGCTGGACCCGGATTATCAGTATAAACTGGACTTCCTCCTGCAGGAGAAAGGTGGCTACATTCCTTCCGGACCCATCACCACCATCCACGAACACGAAGTGGCCAAGTCCCCCAGCCAGCCTGGCCGGAGCGGTCCCTGTGTGGCAGCGGCCGCGGCCCCGGGCCGCGCCCCCGCCCTGCCCGAGGCCCCCACGTCCGTGGCGTCCCTGTCCTCCCGGTCCTCCCTTTCCTCCCTGTCCCCGCCGGGCTCTCCCTTGGTCTCAGAAGGCACGTTCCCCCTGTCTCCCCACGACGTCGTCCCTCTCCATCACTTCTCTGCTGACCTTGAGGACTGTGAATTGAGCAGCCACTTTGCAGACATTGGCCTCGGAGAAGATCAGCCGTTGCTGGACTCTGACCCGGGAGGAGCGCCCCCGTCTCTCTCAGAGGATAAGGACCTCACCGAACGCGCCAGGGCGCTGCCGCATGAAGGGCCTGCAGGTAAACGGAGACCCTTGCTCTCACGCATCCCTCTTGACCGTTTCACGGAGAGTGACTGGAGATTACTTTTTCCACGGAAACAAAGGGTATATGTCCCCCTTCTCTTTCTGCTGCTCTTTTTTCATTTTGGCTTCATTTGGGAGAGAATGTTTATTAATAAACCTGCACATTTTTTCTTGATCAAACGCAAATCCCCTTCCGTATTTGATAGATTTAATCATCGAGCATCCACTCTGTTGTGTAGAACCCCACTGTGTATGGCATCTGCCCGGGAACACATTTTGTGAACGTACTTCGTGCTTGCAAATAGGTTCTGGTTCTGAAATAGCAAGAAAGGGAAGAGGACCTTCTTTTCAAACTTGGCCTAAAACAGATGAAAACCAAGGCAATTAGCATACCAGCTAATTAGTACCAAGGTTCAATGTTTAGGTTGCTGTGGGAATTCTATATAAATAACGATGAGTTTTGTTTCATGCCGGACTCTCCCTCTCTGCGGAAGGTTACTGGGGAGAAAGGTGGATTCCCGTGCGTGGTGTCACCCTGCCCTCTTGTGGCCACGGTACTAGTTGCAGCCCAAGAGAGCGCAGCGGCCTGAGTCCTTACTGCTGCACCTGTGCTCACAGAGACCCAGACAGAGGGAGGATTTAATATTTTTAATTGTTTGCCGTTGCAAGGCAGAAGGTTTTACTCTACTAGATGTGGTTGTAAGGAGAACGGGGTGGTGCCTTGTTTGGCAGGTGATCGCAGTTGGGCTCCGAGGAGCTGGCCCCAAACCAAATGAGAAACAAAGTCCAGTGCTGGTCCCAGGAGGCCTGCTCAGAGCCACACAGGCCCCTGCGCGTCGACAGCGCAGGAGAACACAGGCTCTTTAGGAGGATTTTCCTGCTGTTTCCGTAAGCATATTTATTTTGTCCTTTTGGTCCTCGGAATTCTAGGTATTAATCGATTGGCCATTTCAGATGTTTAGAGAGGTAGAGGGATCCATCTCGTTTGTGTGGTTTCAAACACTGAGGACTGAGCCACCGCCTGCCAGTGGCCTGGGGCAGAGACAGCGTAGGAGATGCTGTGTGGTTTGTGTGCTGCCCGCCTGGCAGGTGCCAACAAGGGATGTGTTGTTGGAATAATAACCGCAAAGAAAATAGCACAGGAGCGCCGCTTACCTAATGGCTCCAGCAGAGCAGAAACCTGCCTTGGGGCCTTGCGCGTGGCCCGGCGCGTGCTGCCCCTGAGGCCAGTCCGGACTGCCCTTGCGTCGCAGGGGCCCCGTAGGCCGGCCGTGCTCCGGCGAGCACGTCACCCGGTCTCTCGGGCTTGTTGTTCCTCATCTGCAAAGCGGGCACGAGGCAGTATCTACCTTGTGGGGTGCTGGAAGGGTTAGCGCTCTCGTAGTGCCTGGGAAGCACCCAGCCGCACCTGGTTCTCGGCACTCAGCTCACAGTAATTAATGTTAACTGTATGACACTAAGGAGTACAAAAACTCTGCTAAACCCAGTTCCTGTCACAAACCACCGACATGCACGAAAGGACAGAGCAAGGGAGAAAGAAGGAAGAAAGTGGACACTCTTCTGTGCTTTGGACCTGAAGGATCTTACAGTTCTTGAGCATTTCAAAGCTGTTTTTGCTCTTCATGTACTTGGAGTGTTCTCTAGTGACCACCTGTCCACATTCAGTCAGTTTGGAGGGGCCAGTAAATGAGGCTGCGTGCTGGTGAAGCACGAGGTGAGGGAGAGGACCTCCCGGGGTCTGCCCCGCCTGGCCGTCCTGAGGCACCGACGTCCCTGCGCTTCCCGCAGTGTCCGACGCCTCGCTCCCTACCCTTGATCTGCTCCCGTGTCTGTCTGAGGGGTCTGTGCCTGCAGAATGGTATCTCCAGAGTGTCTATGAAACAACGTTTAACTTTTTAAATGCACGTTAGTTAGAAAACAGCTGTTAAAAAGTCACACTAGGGGAAAATATATCCAAGAGCTTTGTTTGCAAGTAATATTCAGTTTCACATGTGAAAACAACCGAAAGCATATATTTATAACCCTAAAGACTAATTCTCTCCAGGTCAGGTCAGCGACACTCAGTCCGTGGGGGGGATGTCTGACCTTGGCATGGGGGCAGGTGGCTCGTGATAGTGACTCTGGTCACCTGTCAGTGCTCTAGACTCTTGTTCAGCTAAAGTTGAGTTCCTTTTATATACATTTGACTGTCCAGCACCAGTCCCTGCTGGATGGCAGAAATCAAGTTGGAATAACTCCGAAGTCCTTCCGCAGTCAGTCTCTGTCATTGTCAAAGTCAATTTCAGGCTGCTGTGGTTATTCCTGGGGGTAATCAATAAATCACGTCATCACCTTCACCCCTCACAAAGAGGGGTGGGCGGAGAGAAGACACTTCATCATCGGGGAAAAAGCATTCCCACTGCCAGAAATAAAAGGGAAAATGCAGCAATCAACCCTGTAATCTGAAGCCTTAAAATTTAAACATCTTCACAAGATGTAAAGTCGTGACTCAGAAGGGGGGCGAAATGCATACCAATATTGATCCCGATCGCCTGCCTGAGGATGAAAGAACGCCATGGGCTTGCAGCTTATTACACAGGAACACCGCTTTAAACGAGGCTCCCTGCTCTCTGCAGGTTGCCGGGGTATGAATATGAGTCAGAGATCAAAAGTTAAGTGGTGGTTGGTGAAGATTCAGTAGCACAACGTTTTTAATGGTATTAGCCAGTGAGGAATTCTGTAAGTCAAAGACTCTCTCTTTAATTTCTATTAGAGCAGCAGCTCAGGAGAGGGAGGCTGGAGAGAAGGGGCGAGCAAAAGAGGCGGAAACCTTTCTCTCCATTGAGCGCTAGAAGCTCTCTCATAGAAACGTCTCCAGTACTTGAGGGAGGCAGACAGCTTCTTACCCGCGACTGCGACTGTGTTCTCTGCAGCGCGTACCGAGAAGGGGGAGGCAAGGGGCCCGGGAGAAAGTGTGCAATTGATCCCTTCCCTTAAAATATCCAGGACAGAGGAACAGCCGATTCTTTCTCAAATAACTGGCATCCCAGGAACCTTATAAGTCACAGTGCCTGGAATCCTTCACTTCTGTTGATTTGAATAGTAGCATCCTTGATTCTCAGGTCGAAAGTTCGTTTTGGATTTCTCAGAACCAAACTATGTGTGCATTTTGTACTTAACTTTTTCTAATTAGTGCTGTCACTCTCCCCTCCCTAGATGTGGAAAAATCATTACCAAAAAGAAGAGGAATCCACTTGCTTGGGGAGAAAACCACTTGCGTGTCGGCTGCGGTCTCGGATGAGTCTGTGGCCGGGGACAGCGGGGTCTACGAAGCTTTCGTGAAACAGTAAGGACCCAGCGCGGTGCCCTCTCCGCGCAGCCGGGCGCGGGGTGACAGACGCTAGCGCGCTGCCCTTATTCCACTCTCTGCAGGGGAAAGGGCTGTAGGCATTAAAGAAGTGGCAGGCTGAAAATTCCAGGGATACCAGAACATCCCATCAGCAGGGAAAGGAGGAACAGGCCGATATGCTCAAAGGCAGCCGAGCCTCTTAGAGACGTAAACTCGTTTTTAATGAGAGCATTGCAGGGCTTGCCCAGTGCCTGGTTGGCGCGTCGTGAAGCGTTTCGTGTATGCAGATTTCGGAAAGCCTGGTGTATCTGGGGTACCATACACCCCGGGGAGGCTCTGGAAGCCCAGGCACCAGAAAGTCGTTCCCCTCAAGGCCCCGACGCAGACTCCTTGACAAGGTGAAGCAAGACTTTTACAAGTGAGCTTGCACTGGGGTCAGGTCCACTGGCTAGTAGAGGAGTGCTGTTTTTTGTTTTGTTTTGTTTTGTTTTTAGCTATGCCGTGTGGCTTGCACAGTCTTAGTCCCCTGCCCAGGAATGGAACCCGTGCCCCCTGCTTTGGGAGTGCAGAGTCCTAACCACTGGACCACTAGTGAAGTCCTGAGGAATCTGTTAGTTCAGGTTTCCATTCAGAATCAGTCAGTGGCAGACAGCAACCATAGCTCTGCACGTTTCCGTTCACGAACGTTCACCTGCACCTGCTGTTTCCCTGCCCCCAGGCCCAGTGAAGTCGAAGATGTCCTGTACAGTGAGGAGGACGTCGCCGTCACGGAGACGGCCCAGGTGCAGATCGGACTCAGGTGCGGACGTGCGCAGGAAGGGGCGCGTCTCGCCTCCGTGCGGTGACAAGTGGCCCATACTCTTCCTTATCTCATCAGCTTCTCTTTTGACAGATATGATGCAAAAAGGTCAAGTTTCATGGTGATTGTAGCACAACTCCGAAATCTTCATGCCTTCCTGATACCTCACACTTCAAAAGTGTAAGTAAAATCAGTGGAGGACAAATCAAAGAACTTAAGATTGTCCATATGAGAATCTTCCATCTTAATGTAGCAATTCATCCAAGTGAAGATGTGGGAAAGACATAGCAGGGCTGACTGTGTCTTAATCGGCACTAGATAAAGGCGAAGAGGGGGTGATACGGGCCGATCCCCTCCTTTGGTTTTATGAACCGTGCAGGGAGGAGGGAGGGCATGTGGGGGAGTGGCTTGATCACCCCAGAGAGCCCGCTTCCCAGCACTGAGGTTAGGGATACCTGTCAGTAGTGTTCAGGGAGGACCGGCTGGTGATACCATTCGTGACTTCCCCCTCCTGATAAGTATGCTGAGATCTCGGAGCACACCGTGGACAGCCTTTTAATCTTCGAGTGGCCTGTCAGGGAAAGGACAGATCTGCCAGGGATCGAATGTGTGAACAGGGAGAGCCAACCCGCAAGTCCAGGCAAAACTACAGAATCCCCCAAGAACACGCGCTTGCACAAAGCCCCTGATGTCGGGATGGGGCTGCCGGCAAACGTCCCGCCCCTGCCAGAGCAGGGCGCTCGCAGGACGTCACAGGTGGCCTCCAGAGTGCGAGGCCAGGCCTCTGCTCCTGGCTGCCCTGCGGTCGCTTGTCTGCCTGGCCTAACCCCTCCTGAGCGCATGGCAACGTGTTCTTAAACCCGTAACGAAAGCCTCGGCCTAAATATGGACACTGCTCAAGACGACAACTAGCATGAAATATCCTCAGAGTCGTTCTTTCTTTCTCCTAACGTCAAACCTGTTTTTTTTGATTATTAATGACAACAAGCAGAGTTGATGCGTCAGTGGGTTGGCGGCGGCCACAGGGTCTCTGTGAGTGACCCCCAACCCCCTCCCCAGCAGCAGAACGAGAGGAAAAGCACCCCAACTTTCCTTCCCCTATGCCTTTGCTTCCTAACCCTGTAAAGTCTCACTTTCTTCACTCGGAACCATTTGAGGATGGTGTAAGTGGTTAGGCCACCGGGACAAGGTGAACTGAGTCTGGAGAAACAGAACATCCCGTCCCTCCCGCCCGCCTCTCTAAAATACCTCCCTTTGCTGCTTTTCCATGAAGGCAGGGAAAGAAGATTTCTTCTGCTGCATCTCCAGCCTTAACGACTGTGGCCCAGGGTCCACTAGGTTTTTAATGCTGAATCTCCATAATCAATGTTGATACAAACTACGGAAATAATGTGGCCTTCCTCCGTTCTTCATGTGACTTTACAGTTTTTATAATTGGAGAAAGATGCTCTTTAGAATATGAATTAGAAAGCCTGGAAATGGGGGACTGGGGAGGAATTTAATGGGTGTTCTCTTTCTGGTATTTAGAAGAAGATACCTCATGCTATTTCCAGGAATTGTCAATCCTCGTGTAATGCGTGCTCAGAAAACTCACTTTTAAAGTAGCATTACTACCAAATGTAAAATAGCTAGCTAGTGGGAAGCAGCTGCATAGCACAGGGAGATCAGCTCCATGCTGTGTGACCACCTAGAGGGGTGGGATAGGGTGGGTGGGAGGGAGGGAGACGCAAAAGGGAGGGGATATGGGGATATATGTACACGTATAGCTGATTCACTTTGTTATACGGCAGAAACTAACACACCACTGTAAAGCAACGATACTCCAATAAAGATGCTAAAAAAGAGAGTAAAACTAAAATAAATAAAATAAAGTAGTATTAGAAGTTATTGTTTATCTCTGACGCTTCCTCAAAATATGACAAAGCATAAAACGGTTTGTCATATCTGAGACTTCTGAGATGCTAGGCAGTGCTTTTTTTGAACTTTTAAAATTCATCTGTTTTAAATTTTCTTAACAGTGTGCTACTAGCGTTTCTTTCCCTCTAGTAGGATAACGTGTTCCATTCCTGGGGAATGACCATCAGCAGTTCTTGTTTAATATGCAGGATGAGTGTTCTTTGGGACAAAGTCACCCGTGTCTACTTGGTGTGTTCCTGCTTTCCTGGGTTCAGGTGGCAGTCACTGTGGAATGGTCAGGACACGGGCAGGTGGGACGTAAATCCGTCTGCCCCGTGGTCTTCGTTCCTCTCACTTCCCTACCACGTGCCTTTGCTGCAGCCCCGGGGCGGGTGGCAGGCTCGGCCTTGCATGATCGGAGCACCGGCGGGTTAAGAACAGAGCCTCCGTGCCCCTGAGCATGACGACCGTGGTGGCAGCAGAGCTTTGGGTTGAGACGAAGTCCGTGTCCCTGTGCTTCTCTCCCAGGCAGATACTTTCAAACACCAGCTGTGAATCCAATATAATTGAACCAGTGAAATCCATTTCATCCTTGTTCTTTGCAGATACTTCAGAGTTGCTCTGCTTCCCTCCTCAACTGATGTCAGCTGTCTGTTTCGAACGAAAGTCCATCCAGCTGCGGAGTCCCTGTTATTCGGTGATGTGTTCAGAGTGGCCATCTCCCAGACAGCCCTGCAGCAGAAGACGCTGAGGGTGGATCTGTGCTCTGTCAGTAAACACCAAAGGGAAGAGTGCCTGGTAGGACTTTTCATCATCTCCATCATCAGATAACACTATCGGATATTCTGGGAATAATTTTCTAGTTGTTGTTTTGCCAGCCTCGATACTTCTACCGATCTGCCCAATGCCTCAGACACACCCAACAGTGGCTTCATTTTTTATCTGAAGTAGTGATTTCTGGTTTCCATTCTCTTATTCCAGACCTTTCAAATTTGCTTAGAAATTATGATTCTCTGTAAAATCTACTTTTTATTTCTAACCTTTAGATAAAGAAGAACTTTGGCCTCTGTTAGGACCATCACTGTGGAGTATGCTTGTTATTCCCAATACGAGTCTGGTGCCAGGTGTTCTGTATACATTATCTCATTTAATGCTCTTGACAGTCTTATGAAAAGGGTATGATGACCCCTATTTTCAGATGAAGGACTGCTTAGAGAAGTAATGCATCCAGGGTCACACAGCTCATCAATGATGGATAGATATCAAAGGGACATCCCACACCTAATTGACTGCTACAGATTTAAGCAGGACACTGAGTCTGGTTCCTTCATTCAGCTCGTTCTCCCAGCCATGGTGTTAGAGCTTCTAGGAAGTCTTAAGTGTTACTGTTTAGAGCAATAGGATATTTAAAGACTAATGCAGAAGACTTCACACATAACTAATAGCAAGGTTAACACATCATTGCGCACAGTGACCAGAGCAGCATTACATAAGGTGTTCAAACAGGTGTCTAGAGGTGTGCCCAGGTGTTCAAGAAACACTGAGGTCTCCAGTTGAAACCCGTGTAGTCCTAGGGTCAACCGTAATCCCGATCTAAAATCCAACCCTGGGGTTCTTTTGTGGTCCACTTATACACAGATTTTTTTTTTTTTTTCACTAAATTCACACTATAGTACTACGTGATCCGTGGTTGATTGAATCTGGGTGTGTGGAACCTGACACGTGGAGGGCCAACTGTAAAGGCAGACGTGGATTTTCGACTGCAGGATTGGGGGTGTTGTTGCCGTCCCTAACCCCATACTGTTCAAGGATCAGCTATATTTCTTATTTAGTCACACCGGAAAATATAAGACATTGCCAGGTTTTTAAAAAAATCCACCAGTGCTATATATCATGAGTATTGCTTTTTTTTTTTTTTTAACTTGTCCAGTAATCTTAATTATATCAGAGGGAGCAAATATGAATTGAAACATTTTATTTTCTCTTGTTTTCTCTTTTTTTCCTTTCATTTCACATAGGCGGGAACTCAGATCAGCCTGGCAGATTTACCCTTTTCCAATGAGATTTTCACTCTGTGGTATAACTTGCTTCCTTCAAAGCAAATGCCGTGCAAAAAGAACGAAGATGAAACTGAGGATTCAGTGTTTCAACCAAGCCAGACACTAGTCGATTCTATAGACTTGGTGAGTCAGAGTTGGAGAAACACATCTCATTAAGACCTTTAGATCTGCAGCCCATCTGAAATTAATCTTTGTGCAAGGTTTGAGGTAGGGGTCAAGATTGTTGTTTACCCATATGATAGCCAGTTGACCCAGGATTGTTTGTTGAAAATACTTCCTTTCCTAGCTGCACTTCAGTGTCACTTTTGTCATAAGTCAGATATCTTCTATGTGTATAGTCTGTTCCTGAACTTTCTATTCTGTTCTGTTGACTTAGTCATCTATCTCTGTAGACAGTACAGTCATCTATCTCTGTAGACAGTACTATGCTTTTTCAAAGTGAAGGCTTTCAATAATTCATCATTTAGAATGGTTTTTCTGAGGCTGTTTACAGATAATTGCTATCAGATTAAGGAAGTTTCCTTCTCTTTCCAGTTTGCTAAGAGCTTTATTATGCATGGATATTGAATTTTATCAAGCATTTTTACTGTATCTCTTAAGAAGATTACGTGGTTATCTTCTTAACATTATTCTGTTAATGTAGTGGATTATACATTGATTGACTTTTGAATGTTAAATTGCCCTTGGATTCCTGGAATAAAACAGACTTCATTGTGGTGTATTTTATATGAATTTTTATACATATTCAATCATAGAGAATATTGAGATTTGCATGTGTTCCGTTTTAGTAAAAGTTCCATGTGCTCTTGAAAAGTGTGTATTTTCTGCAGGTCAAGTTTGTTAATTTTACTTTTCAAATCTTCTGCATTTACTGATTTTTCAATTTGCTTATTTTATCAATTATTAAGAGGTATAATAAAATCTCCAATTTGTGATTATAAATGTCTCTTTCTCCTTTTAGTTCTATTAATCTTTGCTTTATGTATTTTGTATCCAGGCTATTAGGTGAATATAAATTTAGCATTATGTTGTATCTTTCTGTTCAACTGACCTTTTTATCATTATACATTATCCCTCTTTATCGCTAATAACACTTTTTGTCTGGTATCAGTAAGGCTGTATCAGTTCTTTTTGGCTAGCATTTGCATGGTTCACCTTTTATTATTCTTTTACTTTCAACCTTTCTGAGTTCTTATATTTAAAGTGTTTCACCTGTAAGCAGTACATAGTTGGTTTTGGTTTCTTATCCAGTTTTTAAATCTTCATCTTTTAATTGAAATATTTCATTTATTTACACTTAATGCTATTAGTGATATATTTGGCTTTGAACCTGTCATCATACTCTTTGTTTTCTTTTAGTCCTATCTCTGTTTCTTTTTTTCCTTCTTTTGGATTAATCAAGTATTTTAAAATTTTGGTTTTTCTTCTCCTAGACCATTAGTATTACAGTCTTTTCTTTTTTGCTGTTACCCTGATGATTACATCATGCATCCTTGACTTAGAAACTGTGTTAAATTAATGCTTTTGCTTTTTTTCAGACAGTGCAAAGATTTTTTTAAATTGAAATATATTTTAATTAATGTATTTTTAATTGACATATATACACTAATATGTATAAAATGGATAACTAATAAGAACCTGTATAAAACAATAAATAAAATAAAATTCAAAAATTCCAAATTAAAAAAAAAGCAGCTGTTGGATTGCCTAAGGTAAAACTCACGGATGTATAATATTCTCTCCTGTAAGATTACTTACAAGAGTAATAGTGCTAGGGAAAATAGGTAGATGCAATGAAAAAGAAATTAGGACTCGAAGTGAAACGTGTAAAAATTTAAACAGCCTGATATTTTAAAATTTCTATATAATAAGAAGGCTTCATTGACGTGTGTGTGTGTGTGTGTGTGTGTGTGTGTGTGTGTGTGTGTGTTTAACAAGCAACACTGCCCAGTTGGTCCAACAGTGTGGAAGAATTGACACTGATATGCCATCAAATAAACACCTTTCTCAAGACATCTTCATTTGCTCCATCCCTAAAAAAAAAAAAAAAAAGAAAAGAAATACATTATTATTATTATTTTTTTTGATGTGCAAAGATTTTTAAAGACTTAACTCCATGATTCCCTTTCCTCCTTGTGTGCAATTATTGGTCATATATTTTAGTTACATTTATTCTAAATCCCACAAGACATTATTATTATTGACAATCAGTATTTATTTAGATTTTCCTATATCTTTACCCTTTCTAATGTATTCTTTTCCTTTCTGCATTATTGTGCTTCCAGTTTGGGTCATTTTCCTTATGCCTGGAGAATTTTCTTTAGTATTTCTTTTAGTACAGGTCTATCAGCATCTTTGTTTTGATTTCATTTGTGAAGGACTTTTTTCCTGTGTATTCAGAATTCTAAGTGAATAATTATTTCTCTGAACACATTAAAAATAACATGTCATCTGGTTTCCACTGATTCTGTTCAGCTGATGGAGGAGTCTAATTGTTGATCCTTAAAATGTATTACATCTTTTTTCTTTCACTGTTTGTAAAATGTCCTCTTTTTCTTTGATTTTCAGCAATTTCACTCTGATGTGCTCGTGTGTTTTTCTTTGTGTTTATCCTAGGGAAATTCTCCATTGTTTCGTCAGTTTTCTTGAACATATTAATTATGAAGTTTTAAATTCCTTTTCTAAATAACTGTCGTGTATGGATCACCTGTGGGTCTGCTTCTTTTGCTTCTTATCTCTCTTGGCTTTCAGCCATTGGGCCCTGTTTCCAGTGGAATGCTGGATATTATGTATGGATTGTAGAGGATCTGGCTGATAGCTTCCTCCAGAGAGGATTTAATATTCTTCTGGAAGGCAGGTGACAATATGGGCAGATCACCCGGATCATTTGAGGGACCTGAATTCCAATTTTTCTCTCCCTAGGACCATGGGGCAACTGAGGTGTCTGCTTACTGTTTAGCCTCCTAGCAGCTGGTTCTGCTTTCTCATCTTCTTGCTCTGCACGTATGTCGCTTAGGAAGGGCAAATGTCCCAAAAGGAATATTGTGCAGAACATTGGGCTCACTTCACAGTTCATTTTCTCCGGCCCTTTGAATGCTGGCTACCTTGTCGCCAACTCAGTTTTCATCTCTGCATCCTCCCATCACTGTCACAGCCCTGGGCAGCCACAGTCTGTCAGCCTGTGTGCCTCACCGCTGGAACTGAGACATGCCCCCCAGGGGAGAAGAGTGGCAGTGATGGTCCCTTTACCTCCTTGCGTTTCCCTTTGCCCTGGGATCTTGGTCCTCGAGTGCTGATTGCCTTTGTTGCTCTCCATTGCTTTAAAACAGCTGGAATTTCTTGTGTGTTTGTATTTTGCTTTTTATTTTACTTTATTCAGCCTTCATATTTATTCTCAGCAGGAGACTTGGGTCTCATACCTCTTCTTTTTCTCAACTAGAAGCATAAGTCCCCATCCGATAAGTTTTTCAATCATTTCTTGAAGTATATGGTGTTCATTGCCCTGTGTTTTACCTTCTCCAGGATGCAGTGTCAGCCTTACTTGCAAGAACATCAGCTGAGCTGTTGGCTGTGGAACAAGAATTAGCACAAGAAGAAGAAGAACCAGAGCAGGAGGAAGAGCAAAGGGGTCCAGATGGAGATTGGTAAAACAGCGATTTCCTTTTGCTACCGGGATCGCAAAGATGATGTGTTTAGATTCTCAGAAGAAACTTTCAGGGAAACCTTTATAGGTTTAGATCTTATTCTGGAATTAATGGAAAGTAGAGCAGCTTCAGGGGGCTGCCCCTAGGAAAGTCTTTCCTTGGTCATTAGAGACTTGAGAGGGGTAGTGGCGAGTTTGCGGACAAGCACATGAGCGAGATTCTTGCTTCAGTAATCTTGACACTATTTCTTGGGCTTTTGTTTGGTTTTAAGTCTAAACTACCTATTTTGAAGGGTATGGTAGTTTATTTCAGAGTCATAGATAAATGTAAAAACTGACTCTTTTTCTGCAAATGACCAGAAGTACCATTCAGGCTCTGGGAAGTCAAAGCAGGTATTTAGAAAATAGCTTCTGAAGAGCTCTTTTTCTGTTTGTGGCCACTTTCACCTTCTTTTTCTGTTTCCTTCTCATTTTCCATACCTCATTGTTTTTAAAAAAGAAAAAAAGGTTATTATAGCGTTTGTCTAGATTCACATATGTATAAAGAACTATCGTTCCAGGTTTGCACTGTTTTCTCTAAAACAAATTTTAGTGAATGCATGTTTTTTTAGTATATATGTAAAGTCATTTGGATTAATTTTGTATGTATTGTTGCTTATTCTGTTATGTTTGAACTACTGTTGACACATATATGCATATACATATATAGCAGCATTTGTGTCTATGTGTGTATATATAAAACTTCTTACAAACTTAGAGTGGCAAGATATAAATAACAAAACTGTGGACATTTGGAAGGAACAGCGTACTATAGTGATGTGAAAAGCAGATATACTTTGTTTTTATCAAAAGTCCTTTATAGTGAATAAAGTTCAGAGCACCAAAAAAGAAAAGTAAATATGAGAGTGATTATGAGGTTCATCATATCTTGAAATACTGAGCCTTCCTTGCATATGTAAAATACGCAACTTGTTTCACCCACATTTCAAAAAATGCACTTAGAACGTAATCTAAAAGAATTGTTAACTTACAGTCCTCATTGCTGATCCCCCCGTGTTCATTTCATGACCAGGTGTTTAACAACTAGTCTGTTCCAATCTGTCAGTATATCACCAGTCACAGTTAAAGCTTGACTTTTCATTATCAGTGGAAAAAAATGTTCCTATTATGAGAATATGAAACTCAACAAAGAGTGAGATATTCTTCCCATCCTGGTCCTCTTGCTTTCCTGTCAGTACAGTTTATACAGAATATAAACCGTAAGTGTATTCTGCAGCCTCACCTGTAGTGCCACCCAAGCCCAGGCCATGGCTTTTGTTAAAGACAAGATCATAGACCATTCAGAGTCTTCTGTTAGTTCAGTAGTAAGACTCCTCTACCCAGGGTTCCACCTCTGCTAGACCATGAGCACAGTTGATAATGGATATTTTTATTCACTCTTAGCAGAGAGTCACTGCATTCTGTTATTTGAATAATTTTACAATAAATGAACAACTGATACCAAATTATATTATAGCGAGTGTCCGTATTTTCAAACCATGGGTTAAACTTTATATGTGATTTTTTTAGCGTACTTCTATTTAATATTTAGGAATTAGGTCAAATTTCATGAATTTAACTTTTCAGTACGAAATTATGATGATTTTGCTTCAGATTTCTGGAGAGTGGGGTGATAATTTTATTTCTCATGAGCATTTTAGTAGAAGTTCCAGCCAGAGAACTGGCTTGAATCGTGATGTGTGAGTCTGTTCATCGCCCAGATAACGGGTTAACATGCCCAGGTTGCACTGATCACAGAGCACACCTGCTTGACCCTGAACGGTATTGTGTGTTGTTTCACCCATAGGTTAACCATGCAGAGAGAGGCCTCTGATGAAATTGTGGCTGAGGAAGGGGCTGAAGTGAAATTGGCAGAGGGCAGTTGCTGTGCAGAAGACGTCAGCTCACGCCCGAGTGTGCCTGAGATGAACGAGGACACAAGTAAGACAGAAAACAACTGTGCCAACGACCTTGGGAGTCAGCCACCTGCAGGAGTGCCCGCCCTGGTGAGTGTTCTCAGCTGTCCCCTCCTGAAACTGGTCTCCTAGAGGCACCACACAGACCAAGTCTGTCTCTTCAGCTATAACTCCATGTTAGGATTTTGTGCCAAAGCTGATCAGGATGGGCGTTTGTGGGAGTAGACCATAAGAAACATTGTAAATGCCTTAACCTTTTCAAATGGGCCCCAAATATTCATTCTCCAATTAAGTTTCATATAAGAAGATAAATAGTGGCGTTTAGGGCTTCCCTGGTGGCGCAATGCTTGGGAGTACGCCTGCCGGTGCAGGGGACACGGGTTCGTGCCCCGGTCCGGGAAGATCCCACGTGCCACAGAGCGGCTGGGCCCGTGAACCATGGCCGCTGAGCCTGCGCGTCCAGAGCCTGTGCTCCACAACGGGAGAGGCCACAGCAGTAAGAGGCCCGTGTACCGCAAAAAAAAAAAAAAAAAGTGGCGTTTATCTCTCTGTAAATGTTCTGTGAATATTTACTGAAAGCATTTTCAGAATTTCCTGAATAACACCAGGATGCCTACTTAATTGTATTAAGTTTCATAGATGTTATAAGTTTATTTCAATTTCAAACATGAGGTAAACGTGTGAAGCTCATTTTGGTTAGATGGGGCTCTGATTGAAACCTGTTCAGGAAGGTGGTACATGACTCGGTTTAGGCACAGATGCCATGTTACTAAGCAGGTAACTTTGCTGGTTGGTGACAGACATGTTGAGACTGCCATCCCCAAAGGGGGAAACTCATGTTCACGGTTTGAGGATGCTGGCAAACTTGGGAGTTTAGAAAATAACATTTATTTCTAAGAAAAATAATGTTATACCCTGACTGAAGACTTCATGTGTGTATATATATATATACACACATACATACAGTTGGCCTTCTGTATCCGTGGTTTCTGCCTCCACGGATTCAACCAACCGCGGATCTGATTCAACCAACCGCTGATAGTAAACAGTACACGATTGGCTGAATGCGAGAATGTGGAGCCCCAGATACAGAGGGCCAGTTGTGGGACTTGAGCACCCACAGAGTTTGGTGTCTGGAACCAATCTCCCACGGATACCGAGGTATGGCTGTATATATAATTGCATGTTCTGCGTTAGCCTGAGGTTTAACTAGTGTATTTTCATTTTCTTATATTTAGTTACTTTTATCGTTTACTCTGAAAAAAACTAATCAGAAAGTTGAATAACGTTTAATGATGAAGAATTCTCAAATAAGGTTCTTTATAGAAGCACATTTACCCTCTGTAAATCTAAAGCTTCCCTTTTTTAGGTCTAATCTGTTAGTGGTGGTGCTGCCACTTATAGGTAACCCTGTTGGACAGTTATTATCCTACCCTACCTGAGGGTAACTTCCTAAGAACTAAGTAGGAAACCACCTTCCCATCAGCAGAAAGACAAAGCCTGTCTCACAGAAGTGGTCCTGGTGCTAGATGAGTCTCTTGTAAGATTAGGTATTTCTTTCATGCTTAGAAGAAAGGAGCAAGAAACGTCTCTCCCCTCCTGACAAATTACTGACTTCTAGGTTGATAAAGAGACAAATACCGACGAGGCGGGCAGTGCCGGTGTGGCGGTCCGCCCCAAAGACCGCAGCGGCCTGAGCGCCCGGCAGCGCCCCTTCGTGCGGAGCAGCGTGATCGTGCGCTCGCAGACCTTCTCCCCCGGCGAGCGGAGCCAGTACGTCTGCAGGGTAAGGCGTCTGCGGGGCGGGCATGTGCAGGGTGTGAGGCGCGCAGTGCTCTTAGGGGGCTGCCGCCTCTCCTCACCCCCTGCCAGGAGTGGCCCGTTAGTGACAATAGACAGTGCCAGGGGATCTTCAAGCTCGACTACAGATTCTAATGGCTAGAAATGCCGTAAAATAAAATATAAAATACCACACTCTTAATCATTCTTTTTAGTTTGGGTGGTGGAATTTTTTTCTTTCCTCAAATTTAATGTCTCTTTGCTTCTAATGCCATTTATTTGGCAAATAAGTGACATTAAGGACCAGGCTGCTGAGTCTGTCTGGACCTCAGTGTGTGTTTAGAAACTTAAAGTGACTCAAGATTTATGACGTCTTGTATGTTTCTGCTGTGTATCATGCATACTTCAAACCATGTTAGTCGGGCTTCCCTGGTGGCGCAGTGGTTGGGAGTCCGCCACCCGATGCAGGGGACATGGGTTCGTGCCCCGGTCCGGGAGGATCCCACATGCCGCGGAGCGGCTGGGCCCGTGAGCCATGGCCGCTGAGCCTGCGCGTCCGGAGCCTGTGCTCCGCGGCGGGGGAGGCCACAACAGTGAGAGGCCCGCGTACAGCAAAAAAAAAAAAAAAAACATGTTAGTGCTGCTGAGTCAAAGATTGTGAGTTGGGTTTTAGGACAAAAGTCGCCTTTACTAATGCCTCCAGACACTGAATCAGATTCCTGGTTCTGTGGAGAATATTATGTGATTTGCATCAGTTTACCAAATTCTAGTTCCATAAGTATTTATGATTTATAGTAATTTAGATTTAACATTATAAAGTGGGTTAGAAAATACTTTCAGAATTCTAAACTTATTCATTCAGTTCACCAGACATTTTTATTAAGCACCTGCTATTCATTAAGCACGTTGCCAGATCCCTGGGATTCGTCCATGAACCAAAGACCCAGAGCCCCCTGTCCTGCGGGGCTTATGTTCTTGTGAGTTGAGCCAAATACTCAACATGATGAGTAAACTATGAAGTCTCTGGGGCAGGGACCAGTGCTCTGGAAAACAGTAGAGCAAGTTAAGAAAGGATGGAAATGTTGAGGATGAGGGTCGCAAATTTAAGTAGGTTCAGAGTAGACTTCACTGAGAAGGTGACGTTTCAGCAAAGGCCTGAAGCAGGTGAGGGAGTGAGTGTGGGCTGCCCGGGCTGGGCGTGTTCCCAGTTGTACGTGCTGTGACTCCACTCTGACCTTGAGCTCTGTGCATTACACAAACCTTTCTTTTAAAGAATGGATAGTGCCTATTAGCTAAAAATACAAGGGATAATTTTATTTCAAAATGTATATAATTTTCTTAACAAATGACTTATGATAACTGTAACCAAAAGGCAATTATTTAAAGAAAATCAAGTTATTTAAGAAAAGCAAGAAAACAGGGAAAATTTTGTTTGGGGAGGATTTTCTTAAAGAAATAAACTACCTTCTTTCTGTGATAAAGTTCTCAATTCCAAGCTTCCTCTAGCACATTGGTACGCACTGATTTCCTTTTCTTTTCTTTTCTTTTCTTTTTTTTTTTTTTATCCTTTGTTGCCAGTTAAATCGAAGTGACAGTGACAGTTCAACCCTGGCTAAAAAATCACTATTTGTGAGAAACTCCACCGAACGGCGAAGTTTGAGAGTCAAAAGGGTATGTATTCCCTCAGCGGCATCCCGCTGTCCTGGACCCACCCAGCGTCTTGCATATCAGAACATGAGCACCAGGACTGCTGGGTGTCCTTGCTCCGTGCTCTTGGGAGCTGGGATGAAGCCACTGGGATTACGGAGACACAGCTGTTGTGTCAGTTACGGAGAAGGATGTGCTGGAGAGCGTTCGTTCATCACCGGTGTGGAACCCTGATAATGAAGGGTAAATCCACTTTGCAGCGTGGATGGAGACGGGCCTGCCGAGTCGGGGGGAGCATCTCTGCTGCTGGCTGCCTGGCCTCCACACCACAGCCAGCTCTTGAGCAGCTGTGGGGAGAGTGTAACACCCGGTGCCTTTCGTGAGGGGCAGACGTTCTGGAAAAGGAGGACACGGTTTTAGTAGCTTGCTTAAAAACAGATATTTTTAGAAGATTAAGATTAATGTAGATGGAAAAGCTCAAGCCAGGTTTTCCTGGAAGCCAGAGGTCTCTGGATGAGCTCGAAAGGGATGAATTTTAGATAAATTAAAAGGTTGGACGGTTCAGAAATTCCTGTTTATCTACCAGCAGCTGAACTAGTAATGGAAAGTTATTTGTTTACTAATAATTTGTTTCGTGCTAATTTCCGAAGCTGCTTTATTTCGGTTTAAAGCATGGTGTTCAGTAAAAATGCAGCGCTGTGCACACTAAGCTCTGCAGTGACGGGCAGGACCGCCCTGCCTGGAGGAGGTCTTCCGAGGGCACACGGGCGACTCCGGGTGCAGATAGAAGGGCGGAGTGAGCTCACCTGGTCGGGAGAATCAAAAACACTTCGTGGGGAAGGTGTCTGGCCTTGACACCCATATAAAATTTCTAAAGAAAGTGGTAGCTTTGTTTCAGGGATGGAGCTGGATACTGGGTGCTGTTGGATGGGTACTAGGTGGCCTGACATGGCACAGGGGCAGGGAAGCACATTCAGGGGATGAGGAAGGACCCAGCTCGGCCAGGCCTGGGCCCCGTGGATGGGAGTGGAGATTGGAGGGTAAGTTGAGTCACTCTGGTTTAGTGTCGCTGTAGGCAAAGTACTGGATGTGTGACTGGGCAACATGTAACTTCCTGGTTTAACTTCCTAGTTACTTGACAGTCCTAAGCATATTTCTTTTTTCTAAAGGTAAATGTGCAGGCATTTCTTTAACCTCAGCATTTTCAGGACCTTTTGAAACACAGATCTTTCAGATTACAAAACTTTGTGCTTTAAAAGCACCTAAATTTCCATCATCTTGAATGAAAATTCGTCTCAACTCTTTTCTAAGTCCCCTGCATTTTTAAAAGCACATACTTTTAGAGGATGGTAGCACTCTTCAGAGAACTTTTAACCAGCAGTGTTTATGAATTGAGTGGAGCTGAAAAACAGTCGGGTTACTGATACTTAGTTTAATCCTGAAACATTGTTTAGGAGATCGCTGTTAATAGCTTTTAAAGTGGGCAGATAGACTTTGGTAGAAGTGAATGGGGAAGGGTGTTCTGATTTAGGAGTTACAGCATGAGAACCATGTAGAGGTGAAGAGAACAAAAGCATCTCCGGAGATCAGTGGAAGTCTCCCTGGCTGGGAAGGTGGCAGCCCGGCCAGCGAGGCATGAGGTTGGGGGGACCCATCGCCACATCTCTCCCCAGTTCAGTGACACCACACTGACAGCCTGAGAGCAGTCATGGCGGGGAGCATTGACACCAAGGAAATGGGCAGAATCTTACAAACCAGCGAGCCCGCTGTTACACACTTAACCAGCAGGCCGTGCCCACAGGAGCCTTTAGAAAGCCTCCATGTACCTGACAGCTGGGAAGGATTTCTGATCTAGAAAACATGAGTAGTACAGTCGAAGAGAGTGTGTGTCTAGATGATTCTTCTGTGTAATAAGTTTGTTAGAGCAGAAGTTGAACAAAGGGAAAGCTACTAATAAGAACATTAGAGAGTGTTGCAGCAGGATATGTTGGGCAAGGAGAAAGAGGAATCCGAGGAGACAATGAAAGCTATTCAGACCTGGGCTGCAGCTCTGAAATGAGAAGAGGGACAGACAGGCCTCTCCTTTCCATCTGTCATGAGCACCACCATTGTTCCAGACCTTCCAGCTGGAATACCTGTCAGGTCTGCGTCTGTCTGTCTTGTATCAAATAGTACCCGTCTTTATTAGTAATCTCTTATTTTCCATTCCCACTGCCAACAGTCCAGGCAAGAAATGCCCTCCTTGTTTCCCTCTGCTCAGGGAGTCCTGCCCAGCCTCGTTTGAAGGCCTTTCTTCAAGCGAGTCTGACCCAGCCCTGAGTGATCTCTCCCTCCCCTGACTTCCTGGGACACAGAAGCCGCTGCCAGCGGACATGCATTCATACATATTCAGTAATTATTTCTTGATAAGTGGATAAGCTTGGCCCCAGAGAGAGCACAGTGATTCAGGGGTGAAAGTACTGAAGAGATATTAAGCGATGGGAAACCGAGGGAGGAGTCAAAACCCTAGCTCCCCTGAGCAGCTGTGTCCTGGCCAGCGCGTGCAGAAATGATAAGAGAGAGGTATGAGCTGCAGGGACGCAGGTGCGTGGCCTGAAATGGAGCAGATGTGAGTTTCTCATAATGTATTTGTCGTTCACAGAGGCCGGCTTCTTGCAGTAAATTGGTCCGGCTAAGCTAGGCTCTACCACGGTGCCAACTTCAAAACTCTCTGCGGTTTAAAACAATAAAGGCTCGTTTGCTGCTTACCTGCGTGCTCAGTACAGGTGGGCCGGGGGCTCTACTTGTCCTCCTTCAGGACCAAGCCCCCCGGCCTCCCCCCTCTAGGCCTTTGCTGCCCCTGTAACAGGGGTCAGGAGGTGCCACATCACTGCCACTCACCCCTCATCGGCCAAAGCAGGAAGCAGGGATGGTGCCCTCCTGTTAGGTGACCACCGACGTAATGAGGGTGTCGTGCTGTTTCCAACCCTCCAGACGGTGTGCCAGCCGGTGCTCAGAAGGGCAGCACCCGAATGCCCCGTGCGAACCTCCCTGGACCTGGAGCTGGACCTGCAGGCCTCGCTGACCCGGCAGAGCCGCCTGAACGACGAGCTGCAGGCCCTGCGGGGCCTGAGGCAGAAGCTCGAGGACCTGAAAGCCCAGGGAGAGACGGACCTTCCGCCGGGTGTGCTGGAGGACGAGAGATTCCAGAAGCTTCTGCGACAGGCCGAGAAGCAGGTACAGAGCCCGGTGCTGCCGTGAGCTCCGGGGCGCTTACGTGGAGTTCACGTTGCCTAAAGCCCGCCGGGTAGAAGGTACTCAGCCTACACCTCAGTCTTGCTCGAGTCTTCAAGTCCTTTTTCTAGAACTTAGAACACATTTGTTCCCACTGTGTTTCATCCTGCCTGGTGGCAGCCCTTGCATCCAATGATAGTGAAGAAAGAGCCCACAAAGCAAGGTGCGTTTGTACCATTTTGAGAATAATCTGATTCCCCTGAGTACAGATTTTTTTCACTTTATTTTTGCCGACTCTGTATGTCTAGATAGATTATTGGAGTTACGTGCCTTTTTTCCTCATCCCTGAAGTTTGTGCTCACCCGCTCTGTGAAAGAGAAACTGTTTCCAATTGTGCGCCTCTCATTCCGGCCACAGAAGTTGGTGAGAGCCATTGGCTTCTCTCCTGCGTGCTCGTAAGCCCCACGTCCACTCCTTATACACATGCGGACACACTGGCGCACATGCACACACACACATGCTGCCCTTTCGCATCCACCTTCCTCCCGCCCGCAGTTGGGGATTTGTGAGATTTGCAGCACAGTGGCCATAAAATGCCTAACGATGAGCAAACAGCCTTCCAATTGCCATAAAAAATACGGCTCCCGGGGAAACTGTGAACGGAGTCCAGCAGCAGAGCCCAGATCTGCCTGCCTTGTTAGGAAAACTGTCAGGCCTCTGCGTCACTCTGCATAACCTTCCTCCTTTGTGGCTGAAAGTCTGTTTTGTAGCTCAGAATAAGAACTGAATCAGTTAGTGTCCTCGTGTATAGTACAACCCCCTTAGGAAGCAGAGCGAGCAGCTCAGGACTGTAATTAGGACGGGTTGTGTTCCTTACTCTGTCAGGCTTCTTAACGTGACGGTAAGTAAATCACTGGACCTTCCTGCAGGTCAGGCCCCCATCACGTAAACTGAAGGTTAATCACACCCTCCTGGAATCTGGGCCATAAAAACCGGCTTCCGATCCTCCTGAACCAGGCAGCTCATCGTGACTTGTTGGGTGAAAAGGGGAGAGGCGTGCTGAGGAAGGGCTGGTATTTTTCCAAAGGAGCCTCAGGTTGCTTACAAAGCAGAAATTTCTTTTTCTTCCTCTGTTTCCCTGTCAAAATGCCAGTTCTGTGACGCTAGGCTTCTTCAAAGCTTAAAATAATACAGATGTTAACATTTGTAAAAGTTAGAATCTGCTAAGAAAATTATATGTCAGAAATATTAATACAGCTCATTCAACAGAAGAACTCAGTGATTCTGGTGAAGTGCTCGGCACGGAGCCTCGACTGCCTGCAAAGCTGGTGACTATCGATAATTAACACCTGGTGAAAATTTTATGCTATATTTTAGCACCCAGACTTTTGGAGGAAGATACAGACCCGGGTACAGATATAAATACATAAACACAGAGACAAATGGAGTCTGCAGTAAAGTGTGTTCTTACTCAGCAGGGAGAGGAGGCTCTTCGTGTGTTGCAGGGTGGTCGGTCTTATTTTGCACAGAACAAAGCCAAGTTTCAGAGGGACTCGGCAGCCACCACATAAATGCTGGTCGTTGGAAACAGCAGCAGCCGCAGGCTACTTCGAGGGACCATCTTAACAGTGTGTAATAGGCCTCACGCTCCCATTCCTACGGAAGGGAACAAAATACCGAACAGGATCCCGGGGGCCTGTTGCATCTCTGATCTAGTGAAATACGCTTTCTTGGGGAAACCGGGCCAGGTTTTCTCCCCTAAGTATACCCGGCATGTACCTTCCTTCGCTGGTTTTTCCTGATCTCTCCGTTTGTTCAAGTCAGTAAGGAGATGGCCATTTTAAGATTGGTTTGTTCATCTTATAAGTTCCCCAAAATTAGAATAACAGCAACATTTCAGGAGAATTACTAGTTTCCTAGTTGGATGTACCACATCATGGTAGAAGTCATTTCTTTGTGTCTACTAAGTCAGTAGTTCCCAACCTGGCGCCAAGTGAAAAATCATCCGTTCACTGAAGGTAAGACTTCACAAAGTAACTAAAACATCACATCTGTCCCCTTTGAACTTGAATTACACAAATTCAGAAGCTCCGAGTGACAGCTCACCTATCTCATCAATTCCAAAATAATCAAGAAGGAACTGCTACTTAAATATAGGCCACTTTTCTAAACAAAATCGTTCAAAACAAGGAGAGGAAAGGGGAGCAGTAAAAAATATCTGGAAAAGGGAGCCTTTGTGGTGAAAAAAATCAGAAGTTACTGCAGTAGAGTATTATTAGCAAAGTACTAGCTAGGTTATGCCCCACTGTAGTCTGTTTAGCTTTCCGTAAAGCGGTGTGAGTGTAACTGAAACTTCATCAGTACTTGGCTGAATGAATAGTTTTCGTAAAATGTCATCTTTCCTAAAAGTGCCACAAGCGTTTTTGCTTTCAAATTTAAACTGAGTTTAGTGCACTTTGTGTGTTGAGAATATTTTAAAATTTAGAGTTTTTTTTAGTTAAAAAATTAACATGTTGTAGCAAAGCCAAATAATGCAGAAGTATATAAAGCAAAAAGTATTGATAGACGCGCCCTGAGTCCCACTCCCCAGGGGTGACCTCTGCTGACTGTTATATGTCCTTCCAGCTCTTTTTTACGCCACGTGTATGTGTCAGTGTTGGGAAGAGTTACAGAAAACTAGGGTCTGAAGACATACTGTTCCGCACTTATTTTTTTCCCCACTTAATTCTAGTCATGTAAGATGAACAGCTTTCCATATTTGTATATGTTGCTGAAATTGATTGTTTTAAGGCATTTGTAATACACATTATGAATATATCATATTTATTTAATCATAAATATATCATAACTATTTCATTATTCTACTAATGGTAGTTTCCCAAATTTCAGTCATAGACTGTGGAAGTGAACACTCCTATACATTTTGGGACACCTTTCTTGTTTCAGTAGCGTTTCCAAAGCACGAATAGAGTTCTAGTAATAGAATTGCTGTTTGTAGCCGTTTGGCTGTGAACCAGTCAGACTGGTTCTTGTCTTTGTCTTGTCTCTTAAGCCGGAAGACCTTGGTCTTTACTCTAAAGTTTATAGCTGCCTGTGTTAACAACACAAGCACAGCAGTCGGCTTTTTCAAGTGCAGAAGGGTCCCAGTGATGGGACCATCAGCTTGCTGCAGGCTACAGGCACCACCGTCAGCAAAGCCACTTTTCCTTCCATCTCTTTGTGCCGACTACTTAGTTCTGATCCCGAGCTGATCTCTCTTGTAAGACTTGAAGCTGCAAACACCAGTATTCTAAATTTCCTCACCCATTTCCTTCAGAGGTCCAGCTGCCCCACCATGACCAGTGGCCTCCACTGAGCAGGAAATTCTGTTACCGTAGCGCCCCACTTGGGAGGTCATGGGGAGAAGGTGCCCAAATGAGTGGAGTCTCCCCAACCCCTGACTCAAATTAATAGTGTCCCCTCCCAATACACACGCCCGCCCTTCCCTGCCAAGGGCTAAGCACAACTCACAACACGTCCTCCTGGGAGTAGAAGCCTCTGTGGAAACTTACAGGCTGGGATGTGTTCTGTCGCCTCCCTGGGATGTTTACAGTCTGGGAGTTTTGAGAAGGGTATCACTTTGTAAAAAGCTCTTTGAGCTGCACGCGCGTCTGTGTACACTTTTCTGGTATGTCAATTCTACTTCAGTAAACAGCTTTTAAAAGGTCTAAGATGGAAAAAAAAGGGGGTTGAAAAGATGAATAAGAGGTTGAAAGTGTATTCTCCAAAATGTTAAGAGTAGATATTTCTTGGACATGGTGCTGTAAGTAGTTTTTAATTTCTCTTTTGGGGGGCGGAGAGGGGCGCAGTTACCAGGTGTTCTAGATGCAACACGATGACCCCACATTGCCTGTGTGGTAAGATTTTTAAAATGCATTAACACACCCTTGCCCCGACCCCGTAGCTGCTCGCTGTGGGCGTGAGGTGGACGCATGGGTGTCGTCCTGCTGGGCTGGCCTCCTGACCTGAGCCCGGCGTCTTTCAAGCCTTGGAGCACACCTTTGGGAATCTCTAATTAATGTTCTGGGGGGCTCTGTGTTTTCATTTCCTTACCAGGCCGAACAGTCCAAAGAAGAGCAGAAGCAAGACCTGAACGCAGAGAAGCTGATGAGGCAGGTGTCCAAGGACGTGTGCCGGCTTCGGGAGCAGAGCCGGAAGGTGCCCCGGCAGGTGCAGTCCTTCAGGTGAGCGCCCGTGGGACGTGCGGGGCTGTCCCCGAATCACGCAGGCCTGCACCGCAGGGTGGCTGGCAGGTGACACGTGTTAGGATGTGGGACACCACGCTCTCTGTTTCCGGTTTGATGTATGTGTTTCCCTGAGCTCACAGACCCTGCCGGCCACAGTCCTGACTCCGTTTGAGCCCGGCTCCCCGGGGCCCGGGGTGTCCCCAGCTCTTAGAAGCAGTTAGACATCTCATTGAGAAATCTTAACGCAGAAAACAAAAAGGTACAGAAAAGTCACCTGTCTTCGGGGTTTTGCTGTTCTCTCCCTGGACTGTTCCTCAGGCCCCGTGAGCCATGCACGGGGCTGGGCCCGGGCACCCAGAGAAGGGCAAGCGCCCCTGGCCTTACGGAGGCTCCGGTCTGTGTGAGGGGGGCGGGCAGTGCCATGCGGAAGGAGCCCCCTGAAGGCCAGGCGGGGTCCCGTGAGGGCAGACGCTGGGCCTGCGGGAGCGCACGGGAGTCCAAGAGGCCGTACAGGGTAGAAGAATGGGTATGCCTGTGTCAGGCACCAGGGGTGGTGGTTTTGGAAAGGGCTTCGGGGCAGGGACAGAGGCACAGAGCCTTAAAGGTCAGAGCCAGTGGGTGAGCCTGTTGACCGCACAAGGCCCCGTGCACTGTGTCGAAGCTTCCAGCGCTGGCTCTGAGTGGTGGGGGACCAGCAGGGGTCTCCAAGCGCAGGAGTGAGTGAGGGCGTTAGAGGTGTTGTGGAGAGCGGCCGGGCAGACCCTGGAAAGGGGAGGCCAGGCAGGCGACAGGAGGGTGACGGGAGGTGGGCGGACGGAGGGGCGCTAGGGGGCGGGGAGAGTTCTGCTTTTGGACATACCATCCTACCAGTTCCCGTAGGCCAGCTTGGGAAGCCATGGTCAGTAGATAAGTAGAAATAAAAATCTGAAGCCAGGATTAAGGATCAGATGGGAGATAAAAATGTGAGTCTTCGTCTCACATGTGGTGGTTCCACAACAAACGTTGGTCTGACATCCCGGAAAGTGTGAGAAGGTGACCAGGACAGGAGACTGTTGAGACTAAGAAGGAATGGCCAGCGAGCTAGAAGGAGAACTGGGGAGCGTGGTCCTGGAGCTGAGCAGGGAGGGTGACAGGTGCTGTCAAAGGCAACAGCAAAGAGGATTGAGACACTCCCCAGGCTGGGGGCCACTGGTGACCATCCCGTGACAGTTTCAGTCAAGTGAGAGGGGGGCGACGGGAGAGGTGTGGTTTTATTGGTCTGTGGTGTGTGTGTGTGTGTGTGCTGTGGAGGAGTCTGTAGGAGGCTCTTGGGCTGAAGAGGTAGAAGCCCAAGGAGCATGTCTGACGATATGGGGTGGAGAGGGCTCGTTAGGAAGGGATGGGTTTGGTGCCAGAGGACGCAGTGGGAGTTCCTGCTATCCTGAGTGAGTCGGGTGCGGGGGAAGGAGACGGGTCATGGCAGGCTCAGACTCTCTTTAACGTGATGGCTTATAGTAAAGAGTCAGCTTTTTCCTGTCTCCATTCAGCTCCAGGGTCACTCTTGTAACTTTCAGAGGATACTGCTCCTTGGATTTCTAGAACTGCAGGGTGGTTTGGGGAATCCTCTCGTGCCTTTGGTGCAAGAAACACTGTCCAGAGGAGAAGTCATCCAACCTCAGCTGCTGCTAAAACCCGAAATAAATGTTTATAAACACTCGCTTAGCACCCAAAGCCAGGCCTATCACCAGATGGGTGACGGAGGAGAGGGAGATGGACCAGGACACGGCAGTGGCTCTGGAAGTGCGCCGAGGCCTGGGACACTCTCCCTGAGCTGCTCTCTCAAAGCCCAGGGCTCCCTGCTCTTCCGATTTGCGGAGGGAAGGTAGAAACCAGGAATTTTATGTGAAACATCTCAAGCGTAGACACTGACAGCTAGTTTGTGTGTTTAAAAAGCACGGCGTGAGCCAAAGTAATTCGCTTGCGGGAAGTGATGAAGCAAAGACCCCAGTTTCGGGTTCTGCCTTCAGCGATATCCTGACTACTTTCACTCGCCCCTTTAATTCTTAATTTTATCTCATAGAATTGAGCAAACGGAAAGGACGCTGTAGCACAAAAATAACTCTCCTTCCACCTTGCCCAGGGTTTTCACGCTTCCCTCCTTCTCTCTCCTCTCCTTAGAGGTAGAGCTTTTCCGCCTCAGCTCCTGCATCATAACCCCACGCTCCTGCACCGTCTCACCCCCAGTTTCTCGAAGGAGGGCCAGTGCTTTATTCCTCCTCAGGGCTTCCAGTGTGGCCCCACGTGGGGAAGCCCGTCAGCAGCCTGTGTTGAGGGGAGACCGTTCGATGTGAAGGCTTCTTAGAGGCTGGACATACTGGTCCTGCCCTTGGCGGCTCTACAACCCTAAAACCTTACTTTCTTGACACTCTGCTAAGCTCTGAAAAGCCTCCCGCCCCTTCTTTCTCAGCCTCTCCCTCTCAGGTTGTTTCCACTTATCCCCGCGTCGGGATGCGGCAGATCTGCCTTTAAGATGGTCAGGCTCCTTCTCTTGCCTCATCTGAGCCCCGGTATCCATCGCTCATTATTGTGCCCTTACCTTAGCATGGTACTGAGTTTAAAGAATTCTCCCCAGATCGGGTACTTTCCTGTGAGGACTCTGGCCCCTAGAATCCTCTGCTCCCTGGTCTAGAAATGCTCAGACCTAGACTGACACGCTCCCTCCACACCCCCACCCCAGTGGTTTAAAACCTGTCTGAGGTTGGAAATGCCTGTGTCGACCGGTGGTTACCGTGGGTCAGAGCTGCCGTTCTCCTTTATGTCCTTCCGTAAAAAGGCGAAGACAGTCTTGATTTTAAATGGAGCTCTAGCTAAGGACAAGATCTCCCATCCGGGCCTGTGGAGACAGCGCTGGCGTTCTTGGGACTATTTTTAACGGGCACAGAGCATTTTCAACATCCTATTGAAGTCGGTGTATTTCCCACCCCGGCTGTAGGGAGAAGATTGCCTACTTCACCAGAGCAAAGATAAGCATCCCGTCCCTGCCGGCTGATGACGTCTGATTACATCGCTGACGAGACCGTGTTTTCACCTCTTCATTTCTTAGGGAGGGCAAAAGACTGAACGTTTTCTTGTTGGGGGTTTTGTTTTTTGTTTTGGGGTTTTTTTTGTAATATAACTGTCAATTCTTAAAGAGCTTTTATTTCACATCAGATTTTCAACATGTTAATTTGTAAAGTACCTTGAATGTAATTCTTACATGTTTAAAAAAGAAAAAAAAAATCAGATAACCAAAACAGGATCATCTGGTAACAGATGTACAGCATACGTGTGTTGCCAGTGGGCTTTATTTGGTACAAATGGAATAGAGGCGGGACCCAGCGCGCATCCTATTGGACCGGCTGTGGAGAAGTAACTCAGCAGCACGCGGCTTTCGCTTTTCCTTTGTTTTCCCGTGGGCGACTGTGGGCGACTGTGAAGCCGGCAGTGGCGCCAGGTGATACTTGGTGCCAGAGGGCAGCTCGTTCGGCGTGAGGTTGAACTTGAGCGTGAGCTTCAGTGCAGAGTCCCGGGTCCACCTGAAACAGGTGCTGCGTTCATTTCCGTCACCTCTGTCGGAACACTTTGTTTCTTTAAAACAACTGCCTTTTTTTGTCCTTTTCTATTTGTCTAAAGAAAAAAAAAACAAAATGCTGAGTGCAGGAAGGCAAGAATGCAAAGGAGCAGTGCTCCAGCCACACTACAGACCCCGTGATTTAGGACTTTAAGGGTGGGGAGATGAAAGCAGAAAGCCAGTCCGCCTCAAATACACTAAAATCAGCACGTCAGTGAGCAGCTGCTGCTTCTCACTCAGCCTGATTGTGCGTCAGTGTTCAGACGTGAGTGTCTGGCTTGCACCAGTCATGCTTCGTCCTAGGTGTGAGGATGTTACCAAGTGGGTGAAGGTAGGGGCCCAGGGTGCTGAGGACACACAGTGCTGGTACTGTGGAGGGAAACACATTAGCATCACTTGCTGAAACCAGGAACAGAGGAAAGGGTACCTCGACGGAATCAAGATTGCCAAAAAATTTTTAAATACATCAGTAAACAGATCTCTAACATTTACTAGAAATTACTTTGCAGCTGTCATTTTTAGGGACTCCTATGTGTAACTTGTGGTAAGGAGTTGGGAGGCAAAGAGAAGAGAGTGCCTGGGGGGGTTATTAATTTGAAGTAAAAGCTGAGTCGTTTGTAAAGTAAATAAATGTATATTCCAGACAAACAAGATGGAAACTGACTAAAGTTTCCTCCAGTGGAGAATTTTAGCTCACCCAACCCAAGCACTTCTTAAAAGAAACAAATCCCCAGGTCAGCTCTGCCAGCATAAAAGGCTTTTAAAAGAAATAGTTTTATGCAAAGTAAATCATGCATGTTCCTCGGTCTGTAATACTGGAAGAGGCAATGTTTGGTGAGCCATCTTATGTAACAAGTGAAATCATTCTTTTTTTTTAGAGATGAAAACATCATCTTAAAGGAATGGGCCCCTTAAAAAAAAGAAACACAAGTTCTATTCCTAAGCTAGAATCCTCGGTGGTAAGAATATTTATTTGAAAGTAATTACACATGTTTTGGAAGGTTCATTTTATCAGAATCAAAATTCAGATCAAGCCATTTCTGAGCCTAGAACTGTAATGACTTTTTCCTAAGTGTCCCACCATTTATATACAAAAGTCTTTGAAGGAATAACTGGACGTGACACTACTTTGAACAAAAACCAGCCTCGTGAATTGACTGAGCACAGTCCTTGCAGGCGGCCCAGTTCATCCTGTTAGGTGACCAAGGAGAACTGGAGGAAGAGCACCGTTCATCCTTGTCGAGGTCAAATGTGAAAAACAGAAGTTTATTTAATGTAGAGTTAAATGAAGGTCAGCTGTTTTCAGCTTCTTAGTTTGACCATGAAAATGTTTATAGGATTATGTGTGGTTGTACCGTACGATTTTATTTTCTTCATTTATTTATTTACGGTCTTATTTATGTTCTGTTTAATATATAGTTCGGTTCTGGCCATCTTAAATGTTTGACACAGAAGAGGCTATATTGGAATATTTACAGCTTTATAAATTCCATCAGATTAGCTGTTAACTTTTTGTACGACAAAGAGTTTCAGACAAGCATAAAAGAATAAAATCTGTCTCAGGCTGGTAGTTAGCAGTTGTGACCAAGATGCTTTTGGTTTTATTTTACAGCATTTGCTCATTTCTAACATGAGAGACAAACTTAATATAATCCTTTTTCACTCTTTAAAAATCAGCAATAGTGTTATGTATTTATAGGCAGCTTTTAACAATCCTGTCATATTTGTACTAACCCAGATGATTCACAGTGACGAAACATTTTAATAACTTGCTCACAAAACCATATGGACAACATGAATTTTAATATTATAAGTACTATTTTTTAAAGGTAGAATTTATTCTTCACAGGGTAAAAAGAATGTAATATTTAGTTCTCAAGTTTGAATTATCAGTATGTTATTACAATTTTGTATATCAGAATCTAAGTGTTACAGGTACAAAAAGAATATTGCTAGCCAAATGAACAAAGTTTAGCTGGATCTCTGTAGCATGCAAATCAAATAAATTTAAAATCTTTTTTTTGCTATTACTTTATATTGTATTAAATATCAAAAGCTCAGGACTGAACTAAATATTTAATCAGGTTAAATTCTGAATATGTTTCTGTTTTAATTTGTCTTGTTTGTAAAAGTATGCAAATACATCACATAGATTAACTCTGGTTTCTGCACTTTTCATGTGTTTGTGGGTGGAAAAAAATTCAGTGTTTTCTTTTTAAAACAAAGATACATATTACCTAATACTTTATTTCAGTGTCATTTATTGTTCAGTGAATTTCCCTGACTGGCGCAAACACAGAAGTTTACTTGAACTATATACCAAACAAATATAAAATCTTTCATGAAGAATTCCCCAAGTTTGGTGGCTTCCCTGGTGGTGCAGTGGTTAAGAATCCACCTGCCAAGGCAGGGGACACAGGTTCGAGCCCTGGTCCAAGAAGATCCCACGTGCCGCGGAGCAACTAAGCCTGTGCACCACAACTACTGAGCCTGCGCTCTAGAGCCCGTGACCCACAACTGCTGAGCCCCCGTGCCACAACTACTGAAGCCCAAGCACCTAGAGCCCGTGCTCTGCAACAAGAGAAGCCACCGCAGTGAGAAGCCCGCACACCGCAACGAAGAGTAGCCCCCGCTCGCCGCAACTAGAGAAAGCCCGCGCACAGCAACGAAGACCCAATGCAGCCAAAAACCAACAAAATAAAATAATAAAATAAATAAATTAAAAAACTCCCCAAGCCAGCAGCTTGCTGTGAATAGTTCTCGGTTGGACCATATATATTGCTGATTTTTTTGTTAAAGGGGGTGGGGGCACCTGCCCACGCCCCCCAGTCCCGACCCACAGTCGCCTTGTGGCTGCAGCATCTACCGCAGAGCACAGGACACAAAGCAAAAGGACGTTGGTGCGGTAGATTTTACATGAATCTTTAAAACACAAGACTGCCCTCCTCTGCTTCTGACACAGTAAAGACGACGTGAATGAATGGAAGCATCTCCATAGAGGCACTGAGGTCTCCAATTTAAAAAGAGATGATGTGTCCCCAGTGTGCACCTCTCAAGCTTTCAGAGAGCTAGCGATTTTTTAAATATAATCAGATGTCATACCTTTTAAAAAAATAAGCAGCCAGACTTTCGTTTCAGTGTAATAGGTGATCTTAGACCCTTGAAAGAAGTCAGTGATCAGCAGTAACATTTCCAATTGCCAAATGATTCATCTTTATTAAATAACACCTTCAGAAGATGTGTAGGTACTAACACAATGTTTTATTTACCGGTTCTGTGCAATCACTGAATCTATTTTAAAATTGAGAAAACTCATCCCCAGTAATGAGTATGATTACTGTTAAGTCTTGATTGGTTTTCGTCTCAGAGTAGAAGATAAAAGTGGTTTACCATCTTAGAAAGAAATGACAGTTTCAGAAGCGAAGGGAAAATGCATGTTAGGAAATCTAAAGCATAGTGAATGGGTTACTGTGTAACAGGAAATCCTACCAAATCATCTGAGGGCACCGCTGATCCCTTCTGGCTTAGTTTCAGGTGAGTGGTTTTCATCTCCAGGTGTAGACGGTGTGGCGGCGTTTCTGCCACTGCATAGTGGCCGGAAGCCAGGGCCCAGGCGGCCCAGTTTAGCAGACACCCTCCGAGCAGGAGAGAAAATCCAGCAAACCAGCCGATAAAGAGGGCCTCCCCAAACTCCCACCTGGGCACAGTTTCGGGGATGGTCTCATCCCAGAACTCCTGGACTGTCCTGTGGGCGACCCAAGAGACAGGAACAAGGGCTGTGACACCTGCTGTCCAGAACAGAATTCCTCCCAGGATTAACAGCTGCTTCTTGACATCCTGTTGTCTCTCTCCAATTCTCAAGCAGTCCAGGCCAAACCCCGAGACCAGCAGGCCCGGGAATCCCAGGCCGTTTGAGAGGAACATTAAAATCCTGGAGATCCTGAGCTCAGCGGGCAAAGCCAGGATAGAATTGCATCCCCACTTCCTCTTGGGTGACGCAGGTCTGCCAGAGTCCCATGGTCAAGTTTTCCATTTCATTTAAGTCCAGGTTGAGATTTTTCCATGTGGCAGGTAGTTTGTAAGACAGGATAAAACCCATCCCAGCAAAGATAGTGAAATTCCCGCTAATTGTGCCACAGCTCTAAATACTAAAGCCATTATAAAATCCTGTGACCTTAGCCAGACCAACCCCTGCCTTTCAGTGGCTGTGAAAAGAAGTGTGACACTTGTGTTATCACTTGCAGAGCTCAGAACTATTTTTTCATTGTGTATACAGGAGGATTCTTGCCAGAGTTGCTATCGTTCAATTCTATGTTGAATAGTTTTCAGAAAAGGATAGGGAAATAGTTCTGCAAACCAGTAATGACAAGGTGTGGCCAAGATCACGTTCACGTCCTATAGGACGCATTTTGTAGTAGGCAGTTTGTCCCCGAAATAACATTAAGTAGTAATAATCCTCTCATTGTTAAAGTAAAAATGGCTTTCACGTTGTTCCCAACCTTTCTGTCAAGTCAAAGAATTAAGAAGTCTCCGTGCAAGATGTTTAATTGACAGTTTGGTTCAACTCCTGCTACTATATATCTTACTAGTTGCACCTATCAGAATTTCATCTGTTAAGAGGTCTCATTTCAATACGCATACTGTGGTTATAACTGAGTGTTATCATTTTTAAAAACAGGTTCAAGAAAAGTATTTCTTAACCAAATCAATCTCAGAAATCTCTTCTGTAGACCTTAAATCAGGCTTTTCTTTTCTTTTTTTAATCTCTTAGGCTACATATACCCAATAACATATGAAATGATTCTGAACTAAATATCGAGTCTGTTTACTTCCACGCCTTCCTGACAGCTTCACACACAGGGACATCAATGCTTGCTATATTTTTGTTTCTTTGCTTAAATATGCTTTCTATGCCGTGGAAAAATTAAGCAGTAGGACTGCATAGGTTAGAATCAACGCCTCTGTTGGTTCATCCCCATGCGTGTAACTTTTAACTGAACAAAGGAAAATTTTTATTAGGGCAGATGAGCTGGATATTAAGCAAAATATTTTTGGGATTGTTTATCTTTTTAAAGTACGAAGCTTTTGAGGGAAGAGACAAGAAGAGATTGGCCAGTATTTTAAATCTGAGAGTATCACAATGTACTGAAACCCTTCAGCCTCATAAAGTCCTGCCGCACAGGCTTCCTAGCAATTTCCTGAACACAAACCACCTCTGTTCAAGAAAGACCAAATCATGGTTGTGGAAATAGCACTTTGGATAGGCTGAGCATGTGGTTTTGCTAGTGCAGAATGCTTAAAGGATTTCAGATTGTTAGGTTTTTTTCTTTAGGAAACAGGAACTAATTATCAATTTCAGCTACCGACAAAACCAAAAAAACATTTCTAATATCAAATGAACACAGTAAAGCTAATTAGTGCTCTCTTGGACAACCACCACCAAAGTTTGATCTCAATACCCAGATGAATGAAAGTTTGTTTTGTTCATTCCTATGTAATGCTTACCACAATCATTTTCCTTTAGATATAAGATTTGCCTCTTTCTTACTTCTCCAGGTTTTGGGGGGATGGGGTATCTAGGATAGAAAAGTCATGATTTAATGTATTTAATGAGAAAATGTGACCATCACAAACATAGTTACATAACAAAGAACCCTTTATCATGTAGACCGTCACAGTTGATATAGGGAGATACACCTCTCTGGTCTCATCAAAGTCTTACACTGAAGGATTGACAGTTCCATTCTCCAGGTATGAACACTGAGTTTGCATTTCTGCCACTGCATAGTGGCCGGAAGCCAGGGGAATCTGGGTCCCGCAGGCGGCCCAGTTTAGCAGACACCCTCCGAGCAGCAGAGAAAATCCAGCAAACCAGCCGATAAAGAGGGCCTCCCCAAACTCCCACCTGGGCACAATCTCGGGGATGGTCTCATCCCAGAACTCCTGGACTGTCCTGTGGGCGACCCAAGAGACAGGAACAAGGGCTGTGACACCTGCTGTCCAGAACAGAATTCCTCCCAGGATTAACAGCTGCTTCTTGACATCCTGCTGTCTCTCTCCAATTCTCAAGCAGTCCAGGCCAAACCCCGAGACCAGCAGGCCCAGGAATCCCAGGCCATTTGAGAGGAACATTAAAATCCTGGAGATCCTGAGCTCAGCGGGCAAAGCCAGGAAAGAATCAAAGTCCTTGCATTGCATCCCCACTTCCTCTTGGGTGACGCAGGTCTGCCAGAGTCCCACGGTCCAGTTTTCCATTTCATTTAAGTCCAGGTTGAGGTTTTTCCAATGTGGCAAAAAAGTTGTAATAATGGATAAAACCCATCCCAGCAGAGATAGCAAAATTCCAACGAATTGCATTGCTACTCTAAAGACTAAAGCCATCGCAACAAATCTTAGGACCCTTGCCACCTCTATAGGAGCTGCTGTCTTGTGGTGGACAGTAGTGTGACAATCTTGGTTCGATGCTGCCTGGGGAATATAAGTTTTGGTCGTTAACTCTGGGCACTCTGAAATGCGTTTTTGTTCTTCTTGAATATAATGTTTCATGTAAAGGACGAAGGACTCTGTTAAAACTATGAGTTGGGCTTTCTGATAAGGATTTGATCTGTTACCTTCCAATTTGCTTGGTAAAATTATATCCCCAATGCTTGATGATTATATAAGTCTAAGGATGAACAAAGAGCGCTCTATGACCCCTCACCCTAAAATACAACAGAAATCTTTGTGCTTCAATATGGATTAATTAGATTTTAAGTGGTGATAAAAGGCCAGCTCTTTCTACAACAGGACCTCATTGTAATAGCTGAATCTGAGATGTCAGAGATGCAAAACAAGACCTTGTAAAGAAAGGTAGACTGTTTCCCTATAATCTTTATCATTCTCAGGCTTCCTTAACCTACACAAGAACCTGGCCCAGGTTCTTGACTGTCACAGGGACTCAGTTGGGACTTGGCAGAAGACTTTCCCTTAGATTCCTTTGCGAAGTAGAGGCTGGTTCACTGGGTGAAGTAAAATGACGAGGCTGAGGCTGTGCCCATAGGTACTGAGGGGAGAGGGGGTATCTCAGGAAGCTCTGGATTTCATTCTGAGATTTTCTCCATCCTTGTTAAGGACTTGGGGTAAAACGTAATTTCTTAGTGTCCAGGAGGTGTTGTTTTTTGTTTTTGTTTTTGTTTGTTTTTGCCTAGCGCTGAGCTGTCTTCACTGTCATTTAAGCCACAAAGACAAAGCAGCACCAGGCATGACAACTCCTGCCAATTCCAAGACAAAATAGCCACCATGGGGCTGACCTTCGAGGCGTCATCTTGTTTGTGTGTGATTTTTTTAATAAATTTATTTATTTAATTTATTTATTTTTGGCTACATTGGGTCTTCGTTGCTGTGCAGGGCTTTCTCTAGTTGCGGCGAGCGGAGGCTACTCTTCGCTGCGGTGTGCAGACTTCTCACTGCAGTGGCTTCCCTTGCTGCGGAGCACGGGCTCTAGGTGCGCGGGCTTCAGTAGTGGTGGCTCACAGGCTCAGCAGTTGTGGCTCACGGACTCTAGAGCACAGGCTCAGCAGTTGTGGTGCATGGGCTTAGTTGCTCTGCGGCATGTGGGATCTTCCCAGACCAGGGCTTGAACCCGTGTCCCCTGCATTGGCAGGCGGATTCTTAACCACTGCGCCACCAGGGGAGTCCTTTGTTTGTGTTTTTGATTGAAGCCACACCTGAGTGCATGCTTCTGCCGAACAGGACCCTCTCTGCAGGGCCTCACAGGCCAGGAGGAGAGACCACGCCCCCCATTCCCAGGGCTGCCCCTGCCCCGAGGGCCACCACGCTCCTGTCCCCACAGCCAGAGGCAGGACCTGATGCGCCTGCCTGGAGCGGGAAGGACATGCAGCTTCCTAAAGTGGAGCCACTGCCCTGGATGATTCTAATCTGTGAGCCAGCTGCCCATCACATTTCTAGTCCAGGATTGGAGAAGGTCCTTTACAATGTCTCTCAACAGGGGATCAGAGAGACAGCACCCCAATCCCGACACACCAAAGTGAGCACAGGAGTCGGGTTAGATGTCCCTTCTTCAGCATTCTCCAGCATCATACATGAAACACGAAGATGAATTCTTCCTCAGCTTTGACAAATGTTCAGAATCCCTTCGGATTGATGGCTGTCCTCAGTGCACTGGAGTAAGCTGCTCCGGTTTGCACAAAGGCACAAAGGTCCAGAAAGGGCGAGAGATTTGCCTGGGGCCTCGTCCCAGGAGGCGGGATATGGGTGACCTCGAACTTCCCTTCCGGGGGGCAGTCAAGTTAACGAAGCCCTCAAGAGCAATCTTTAACAATTATGGAGAGACACTTCTTCATATCACATTGAAGCTGAACAAAAGATGGAATGGGACAGGCTGCTCTGTGAGGCAGGGCGCTCTCCACCTCCGAGGTGTTAACAAGGTGATTCTCACCTGGGCTACAGGGAGGAAATTCCTCTGCGGTGGGGAATGGACCTGGATAACCTCCAGCTCATTTATTCTTGCAGCATGTAAAACAAACAAATAAACAAATAGGGGCTTCCCTGGTGGTGCAGTGATTGAGAATCCTCTTGCCAATGCAGGGGACACGGGTTCGAGCCCTGGTCTGGGAGGATCCCACGTGCCATGGAGCAACTGGGCCCGTGAGCCACAACTACTGAGCCTGCGCGTCTGGAGCCTGTGCTCTGCAACAAGAGAGGCCGCGACATTGAGAGGCCCGCGCACCGCGATGAAGAGTGGCCCCCGCTCGCTGCAACTAGAGAAAACCCTCGCACAAAAATGAAGACCCAACACAGCCAAAAATAAATAATTAATTAATTTAAAAAAAAAAACAAATAAATAAAATATTTGAGGACCTCCTCTGGGCCAGGCAGTAAGTGCTGAAGACACTACCAAGACCAGTCTGGATACAGGCGCTGCCCCTGCCTCTGGGGGCTCATATTCCAGTGGGAGAGGCCATCGGGAAATAAGTAAATCCGATCATTCAAAGAAATAAAAAGAGTGGAGTGTGAGGATTGCAGGCAGAGGAAACCCTAGTGCAGCCGCCCTGAGACTGAAAGCACAAAGACCACCCTCCCCTGACCTGGGGCTCCCGTCTCCACGTCTCAGTTCGTGGATTAGCCGCTTAGACCCCGGTGTTTCCAGAGGGGGATGGGAGTGAAATTCAGCCAGGAAACAAATACTACCAGCACGTCGTTCAGCGCGTGGAGGTCTGCGTTCTCTCTGTCTCAGGAACGTTATGCTTAAAAAAACAGAAAACAAAGACAAACAAAAAAAACCCCACACAGCTCATAAACAGAACGTGAGAGGTCAGCGGAGTATGTACATTCTTAACAAAGAGAAGGTGAGAGTTACCAACCAGCCCAGTGTGCCCAAAGCCACGCATCGTGGGAAACCTCTCCGTCCAGGGCAAGGGTTGATAAACGTCCGCAAATGAACCATCCCACAGTGTAGTTGCTCAGACCAACGAGCGTGTACGTGGAGTTTGCTCAGGAATCTGCAGTCAGTGGGGCAAGTGTGTCTCTGCCCCTTGCAGTGTCAGCTGAGGCTGAGTCTCCTTTTAGGACCCAGACTCCGAGGTCACAGAGCATCACTTCACAGACGAGGCAGATCAGGGAGAGGGAAAATAACACCAAGGTTCTGGAAGAGCTTGTGAGACGGAAGTACTTTTGTGGCCATTTCTGGAAGACAGATCTATCAGGAAAAGTAAACCAGATGGACCTGTTAACGAACCGTTGAGCAAATCTAGATTCCAGGAGATGCATGGCAAGCACTGTATAGAAAAGCCAGCCCTTCCTTCTCTCCTTGGCTTTTTGCTTTCATGCTCAAGATTAAGTTTGTGGTCACAACCAAACTACCTGGGCTGTGGAGACCTTGACACATTTTACACAAACTCTTGCCTCTGCCACCCTGTGCCAGTTCGCACGCCGTCGTCCTGCCCTTTCTGCTGGTCCAGGGCTGACAGAAGGAGGGCCCAGGCTGGCTCACTGATTCAGCCTCACCTGTCTGCATCTCTGACCGCATGAGAGCCAGGGGTGCAAAGATCTGTCCTCAAGTGAGCCTGGCCCGATAAAAGGAGACTGTGTAAGATATTCTCTTGGACGTGGCACTAAAGGAGAGTGGCTATTGCGGGAGAGGAGAGCAGATTTTGTTTTTAATATCAGAGCACAGTTGGTTAACAATGCTCTGTTAATTTCAGGTGTACAGCAAAGTGATTCAGTTAAACATATACATACATGCACTCTTTTTCAAATTCTTTTCCCATTTAGGTTATTACAGAGTACTGAGCAGAGTTCCCTGTGCTATACAGTAGGTCAAAGTTGTCTTGAAAGGAAGGGTCGCTCCTGGAAGCTGGTGGGGGGAAAACTGAACAGCTGTTAGCCGGGGAGAGCGAGGGAGCCTCCAGGAACGAGGCTGCGTTGCAGGGCACGGCTACGTAATGCCAGATCATCTGGATTTTAGGACATAGATCATCAAGAGCCTCTGAAGGATTATAAGCAGGGATTTGACAGGGTCGTTTTTGCATCTTGGAAACCTGACTGGTGGCTCCAGTGATGAGCTCCTTTGTATCATCTAAGATACAGAAGCCACACGGATGAGGCCACCCGAAGCCAGACAGTAGCCTGGCTGCTGCTGGAAGTGCTGGTGGCCCCTGGGCAGGGCCTCCTCGGTGCTGTGTCTTCAGTCTGGTGTGGGCGGCCCTGCTGCTTGGGAAGGGGCACAGGAAGAGGGGCTGAAGGAGGCAATGGGGCGGGGGAACTAGATGTCCTCTGAGAGCATGAGTCTAAAGTCAGTGGAGAGACACGAATCCCATGCTGTCAAAGTCACCCTTAAAAAATTCCCTGGAGATCCGAGCACACCTCCCAGCGTCCAGCACGCCGGCCTCTCCAGCGATGGGCCAGGTCCCCCCACCCGGTCCTGGGTTAAGCGCAAGATGAAGCAGTTGGCTTGGTCTGGGATCTTCTGGGATAAACACCCACTGAACCTTAAGACACTTAGAATCAGCACTGCTGTGAGAGACGAGGGCCCTGGGGACAGCTAATCAGAGAAAGAGCAAACGTCCCGACCTCCCCAAGGAGCGTGAACCTAACAAGGTTGGATCGACCTTTCTCCTGACAAGGGCTTCAGGCAAGGGGGTTCCTCCCACCACACACAGGTTTTTTGATTAAAAGGAAACCTATAGTTACTTTGTGTTTCTTAGTATTCCTTGTCCTGCTAAATAGTAATCCTCACAACCAACACCGTGAGCTCACTAATCGGAACAAAACACCCGGTAGCCTTCGCAACCCCCAGAGCACGCCTTGTATCTACTAGGTTCTCAACAACCATGTGTCTAAAAGATGGACGAGGTGCCTCCTTGTAGCTGATAGGGAACGTTTGTCTGCAACGCCAGCACTGGAAACGCCGCTCCCCTGGCCAGTCACCTGTCCTCATGGCGACAGGCCATGCTGGCGCCTGAGCAGAACCAAGGGACTCTCAAAGATGTGAACTCGATCAACCACCTATAGTGGGATGGGAAATGTTGCCATAACATCATGAGTTGGCCATTCCCAGAGGATATCGGGATGGACATAGTCTAGGTGTCGGGAAAAGATGAGAAGGCTGGAGGCGAACCAAGATGATCACAGGGTGCTAGAGAGGGATGCTAGTTCTTTTCCTCATTTTCATTATATTTTCTAAATTTTCTACAAACCAGGTAGGATTCTCATAAGAAGAAAAAAATGATAAAAGAAAAACAGGTAACCTGCTGAACTAAGTTTTTAATGTTTCGTCAGATCATAATGAATAGGCAGCAATGATCAAGTGCCTTCCACTTACCAGGCACTGTTCTGAGGACTTCCACATATGTTATCTCAATTAATCCTCACAGTCACCCAGTAGGGCAAGACCCTGTCAGCAGCGCCGTTTCACAGGTGGCAGAACTAAAGCACAGGGAGGCAAGTGACCTGCCCAGGATCTCAAAGTCCTTTTTAGTGCTTTGGATGAAGGTGCCTCAATTCTCTCCCAAGAGCACAGAGATCCTAGGCCACTGGGTCCCCTGCGTCTACACTTAGCAGTGTTGTTCCAAGAAGAGCTTCTGTCTAAGTCAGAACAACCTCAGGGGATTATTCCAGCTTGACTTGTGGGTTCCACCCCCAGTGGTGTGCTCGTAAATGTTTATCAGCTCTTCTCAGGTGGTGGAGCCCTGGTTTATAGACATTGCCAATTGCCAGTATGTAAATACTCTCGTCAGGCTACCAATGTGAATCACTGAATGTGGAGTTAGGAAGAGACGTACCATAACCCACCATTATACAGACGTACCATAATACACCATTATACAATGTATACAAATACTGTATACATTATACAGTATTCTTACCATAGAGATACATTGATGTAAATTACCTCAAGAGCATAGATAATAATAAGGAATAAGATAATCAGGAAGTGATGTTTTGAGTACTAATACTTTGTTTTTAATATAACTTTATTCTAAGTTTATATCGTATAATTCAATTTTAATGATAGCTATATTTAACAACCAACTCCCCAAATTCCTGAAAAATTAACCCTCAGCTCTGGTGAGTCAGCTTGAGACAGCTCCAGCTCATCACTGAGACCAGCCCAGACTTTGCAAATCAGGGTCTCTCAAAGGAGCTGGGGGGAAGGATTCTAGAGGTTAACAAGCTCCTGCAGGAATTCACAAACAGGCTGAGGATTACCACGGGGGAGCCAGACCCCTTGACGTTGCTGCCAGCTCAAGTCTGAGACCCATCAGAAGCCTGGGCTGACCCCACGCCCACCGCTGAAGCTCACCCTCAGGGCTGCGGAGAAGGCGGAAGCGCGGCTGGTCTGGTCTGGGATTCGCCAGCCCTTTCTATTCATTGCATCTACCTCTTGACTTTTGCTGTTTTACTCAAAGTGACTTCTCTCAGCTATAGATGTGGTCCCTTATGCCCTTCTGTTCCCTGAAACACCACCAGCTCTGTGACTCTGAGGCCTCTAGACATTGGTGGTTAAAATTTTAAAAAATAATGTTTTAAAATTCAGAACACTTATCAGTTACTGGGATTGATTTGATTTATAATTGCCAGGCAGTGTATTGAATGGCCCTTGAAACTTTCATCAAAGGGTTTTGGGGAGAAAGAAAAAGAAAGCTCCCATCCTTGCCCACTGGAGTTAAAAAAAAAAAAAAACCACTTTGGTGGACATCACAAGACTGTAAGGAAACATCTATCAACAAGTATAAACGAATATGCTCTGTGATTATAGCGTGCATGCCCGAGTCTTCACACTTACAGCCAGTGGCTTCCTGCGTCAGACAATCTTGGGGGTGGGGGGGTCAGCACCAGAAAATTATTCCCACTGGCCTGACACGTTTTGCTCAGGACATTCTGGGGGTTAACGAACTGAGAGCAGGTGGCAGGAGGGGTTCAGTCCAGCAGAGCAGCTAGGGGGTGTATCCGGGAGGATTACGTGGACCCTTCCCTGGGGGCTGCCCTCCAGGTCCCAATGCAGAGGGGGGTGTCCGAATGTCCACACCAGGATGCATCGCCCACACGTAAGCACTGGTGTGTGAGGGGCTGCCGGTGCCCTCAGTCAGTTTCAGGTGATGGCATTTAAAAGAAGAAGTAGGGAAACCTTGGAGGAACCAGTGGATTCCCAGCACCAGGTCTGAAAGCCCTTTTCATCGCTGGGTGTGTGTGGGTGGAGTGTTTCTGAGAGCCTAGTTATCTGATGTTTCTGTCCTCTTAGGGCCCAGCTGAGATTTTATTCCAAGCCTGAAAAGGACTAATATTTAAAAGATATTGTAAGATCTGAGCTCTGAAGAATGAAGGGGACACCGTGTCATGCAGTGACCGATGGGACTGACGGACACTTTAATATTAAAGTATAATATTATATACTTTATAAAGTTTACTATTAAAGTAGAATATTAATAACGTGTTTTTATGAGCACTTACTGCTTGCTGGACGTTAGGAGAAGGGCTTTATCTGTATTATCTTGCTTATCCTCGCAAGAACCCTGTGATTAGGCGCCATTGTTACCTCCATTTAATAGATAAGCAATGTGGGGTTTAAACAAGCCAACTAGCTTGCTCTATGTAGAGGAAGATTTCAGCCCAGTGGGGGTTGAAATCTTGAGCTGAGCTTCAGCGGTGGGCGTGGGGTCAGCCCAGGATTCTGATGGGTCTCAGACGTGAGCCGGCAGCAATGTAAAGGGGTCTGGTTCCCCCGTTGGTACTCCTCAGCGTGTTTGTAATCAAACACTGAAGTCCGGGTCATAATCATCTTATGCTGTGAAGAGCGACCTTTGGCCGTTGTCACGATCGACTCTCCGTTTTGTCTAGAAGTGTTACCTGCTCACCTCGGCCCCCACTTAGCACAGTGTCGCCCCCTTGGACCAGAGTCGGGCGCTGAGTGCATCCGACAGCAGGGGAGCTGAACCACGGAAGCTGGGGCTGGCTTCGTGGCTGTAAAGTTAGAAACTATATCAGCAAAGGGCCTTTACAGAGAGGAATGTGGGAACTGTCCTAGCCAGGGACTCTGTCCCCACCCACCTTGCAAATAGAAATGAAAAGCCCTCTATCTCAGGATTAACTAGGTTCTTCCTTTGTAAATCCTTCCTAAGTATTAATCTAGGCTCAAAACGCTAGTGGCTAAGTTGATTTCCATTTAACAGATGGGCAAAGCAGTGCAAATCAGCGACAGCTTTGGCAACTCCTCTTGAGCAGGTGAGTGTCAAGAGAGTCCTGGAGTCCGGGGTCAGCCCACACCTCAGACACCGCAGCAGCTTCATTTTATAGGAAGTGAGGCCTGAAGAAACAACACACCTGGTTAGGACCAGCATCAAGACGAAGACCTGGCCTCTAGACTCGGACTCCGGGGATCTTTCTGAAACCCTCCCACACTGCCAGGCTCCGGCAGAAGCCACAGCCCTCACGGGGGCCCTGGCCATCAGGGTATTTGCCCTTTCTCCGGGAGAGAGACCGAATCCCATGCAAACAATAACCGTGCACCTGCCACGCACTGGAAAGTACTAGGAGCTGGGGGAGGGCCAGAAGCCAGGAGGGTGGCACGCCTTCAGGTCGGGGGGACCGGGCAAAGGCAGGGCCATGCGTGGTGCCCAGGCTGGGACCACAGTAGTCCCTCTTCCCAGATCCCGGCTGGAGGGAGGATGAGGTGGGCAGTGGGGTGACAGGAAGTAACACTGGACAGATAGGCTGGGGTCGCAATCATTCAGCTAGTCCACGAATGTTTATTGAGCAGCTACTACGTGTGAGGCCCTGTGGCAGGCCTTGGGGTTAAGAAGGTGATGAAGAAATGCACAGACCTCGTTGGCCATCCGTCAGGTATGGAGACAGACAATACAAGAGTGGAAGGGAGAAACCAAATGATGGACAAGCTGGTGAGATTCACGATGGGTGGTCTCCGTCTCTCTGAGAAAGTAACACGTGAGCCAGGAACTAACCAGTGGGAAAGTCAACCGAACGAAGGCCTGGGTGAACCTTTCCAGGCCGAGGGAACTAGAGCGTGAAGCCTCATGGGAACGCGCTTGGCGTGGTGGCGGAACCAAGCAAAGGGCACGGTGGCAGGAGACCTGTGGGCAAGGTGAGGCGGGGCCAGGGCGGGGGCGGGGCCCCGCACAGGCCCGAGGGCGGAAGGAGAGGTTGAGGCGGGGGCTCCCGCGCTGGAGGCGAGCGGCTCGGCCTGGGGCGGGACTGGCGGGGATGCAGGCATTCAGGTGCATCCCCTGGGGAGGGCGCGGGCAGGACCTGCTGATGACTGGCCTGTGGCGTGGGGAGGAGTCGGCGGTGCCACTGCGGATCGCGGTTCGAGCCTCTGGGTGGCTGGTGACAACGTGTCCTGAAATGGGACAGACCCAAGGAGACGGCGCGGGAGAGGAGAAATGAGTCCTTTGGGGTCTTTTCATATCCGAGATCCTAGGAGTCATACGCATAGCGGTGACGAGTAGGTGGCTGGATAAACGCGTCCGGTGCTCAGAGATCCGAGCTGGAGACCTATATTGGGAGTCACGGGCCTTCAGAAGCAATTTAAAGGTCTGGACCCGACGACCCATCTGAGCAGCCGGCTGTGCCCCAGGGCCTTCAGAGCCGGCCTGGAGCGCTGGACGACGGCCACTCCAACCCAGAGCCACGCAGGCGCTACCAGCCCGGAGGGGCCGAGTCCCGGGAGGAGAGAGGGTCCATGGGTGGGGAGTGCACCTTGGGCCTCCCCATCACAGCGCACCTGCCGCTGCCAGGTACCCGGCTCCCCGAACACAAGGCCCTTTGTTCTCTCAACAGCTTGTTTCACTCAGGTTTCCCCAGAGCAGCGTGCTAAGGGGTCTGAAGGAGATTTCTCTCGTAAATCCCCTTGCAAAGGAAATCCTTGTGTCCCAGTGATATTTTTGGTCTTGACCTCTCTTTCCTAAACTCTTTGTTATCTGTTAACACACCTGTTCCTGCTCAGAAGCTGTAGCAGCCCACTTCCCTGGCTCCAAGGGAGGAGGTGGTAGCAACCCCCGGGCCCTGTGGTGGGCAGTTCCGTAAGACGATGCTATTTCACCGAGGCAATATGAAGGGCTTTTGAAAATCCCCACCTAATACTCATAAAATGGTCTTATTTCAGAATTATTGCATGAGTTTCCTTCCCCAGCCAAGAGAATGAGATTTCTCCATAAATCAAAGATTTATTTAAAGAAAAGGCAAGGGCTTGGGCTCTGGAATCAGAAAGACCTGGATTCAAACCCTTAACTCTGCTACTTACATTTCTGTAATGGAGACAACTTATTTCACTTCTCTGAGCCTCAGTCTCCTGCTCTGTAAAATGGTGTTAATAGTAACAGTTCACCAACATTCACAAGGTGACCGAGACAGCTGGGGATAACTGTGGAAATTGAAAAGCACATAGGAGGCTCTCAATAGATGGGAGTTACTATTTTTATTTTGTATTTTGTCTTTCAAACCCATGTTCAGAGGATGATGGGGAACTGCATGTCTTCTGCAGCTGGGTTGTTATTGTACAGTGGCCAAGACAGGTGCCCTTTTTCAAAGTCCTTCTACACCTGGAGTCTTCTAAAACTGGGCTTTGTGCCACCTGAAAAGGCTTGGCAGGTGGGTTTGGCTTGGCCATCCTGCCGGTGAAACCCTTTCTTTCTCCTCAGATGCGCGTGAATGGTCCTCTCATCAGGTTGCTCCTCTCACACTGCACCGTCCATGGCAGTTTTATGTGACTGTCTCCTTTGCCTTCAGATTAGGAGGATCAGATGCCCCGGTCATCGACTGTGGTTCCTGTGGCCACCAGCCCAGCGGCTCCACCTGTGGCCAAGCCTGGGCGGCTGAATCCAGAGTCAGTGTTTCTTGCCAAGTTTCCCCAGGATCCTGCTTTGGGAGAAGGGCTGTTGATATTATCAGCACAAGATTTCCATCAGCCTTAGCTGGAAGGGAAATCTTATTTCCAAGAGGAGAAGGATTGATTAAAGACATTGTAAATGTGAACTACTTTGCATCTGCCCTGAATTTTTTCATCATCCATCCATCTGTCCACTCATCCATCCACCCATCCATCCATCCACCAACTCGTTCCCTCCTGCACCAGGTGTCTCCCTCCATGTTGCATTCCTATAATAAGCTAAGTTAGTAAAAATGTAATTTTTTCCCATTTGGAAGAGCCCCTTTCTTGGAGTTCATTGACTCCAAGCATTAAAACGCCTGGTCCAGCTTGATTACCTCCTCCTTCCCTGCCCCCTCCAGCCACTATAGATTCTGACGTATCTGTTTGTGTTCATTGCCTTCCTGTCTTCACTAGAATGAGAGCTTCTTGCAGGCCGGAGTCCATCTGTCTTTTCACCTCTGTATCCCCAGAGCCTGTCAGAGGCAAGTCTCTGCGTATATTAGGTGCTCCGTCAATGTTTGTTGAATGAATGAATGAGTCACGCCACCCTAAGGGTTTTAGACTTTAGAAAGGAATTTGGGGGCGGGGGTCGGAGTGGCATGATGAGATTTACCTGCGGATTTCAAACAGAGTGTGAAAAAAAATCCATGATGTTACCCATGCTGCGCCATGTATTCTGGCCCAGAGGAGGAGCCAGGATGGATGCAGAGTGACTCTGGTGCTTTTGAAGCTTATGTGATGAACTTGCCACTCCTATCATCCATTCATTCAGCCGATGTTTACTGAGAACTGATCAGATGAAAGGCATTGCAGTAGGATCTCTGACTCCCGCAAAGATGGGTAGATATGGTCCCGTTGAGTTTGGAGCATGGCCCACACACAACATTTCACATTCAAGATCTTACTTGTTACTTGATTGAATACATCCATAACCGGTGCTGTGAATGCGCTCTGGGCAGTTGGATGTGGTTCCTCCTTAAAAGACAGAATACAATCTTACAGGGAAGACAAGACATCCACTTAATAACTAACATAGGTAAAGATGGGGCGGGCCATTGTCCAGAGACAGATTAAAGGAGGTGCATCGAGGGGAGAGAGGAGGGCCAGCTAAGGAAAAGGAAGAGGTAGGCTGATGTGGGGAGGTGTCGAGGAGAAAGTGGCATTTGATATTGTACATTAACGCATACATGTGGAATCTAGAAAAATGGTACAGGTGAACCGGTTTGCAGGGTAGAAATAGAGACACAGATGCAGAGAACAAACGTATGGACACCAAGGGGGGAAAGCGGGGGGAGGGTGCGGGTGGTGGTGGGATGAATTGGGAGATTGGGATTGACATGTATACACTGATGTGTATAAAACTGATGACTAATAAGGACCTGCTGTATAAAAAAAAATTAAATTTTTTTAAAAAAGAAAGTGGCATTTGAGTTTAGCCCAGGAAGTTGGGCAGGATTTGAATAAAATTCACTTTAAATGGTTTATTCCTTGCCAGTAGAGCCCGATCCCAGGTCGGAGTTCTTTATCTTTCTCCTTGATGTTTCTTTATTAGAGATCCAGCTCAAACCATCAGACACTGTGAATAAACCTTCCTCATGTGAATTTTATCCCACGTGCCCTCAGCGTTCGACTGGACTGCTAAAGCGTCATGACTCCTTCATAATTTGAAAGTTATTTTTATAAAGGTGAAGCTGTCAAGCAGTCCCATGATCCTTATTGTAAGGAAAAGACAAAGATATTTTACTTCACTTGTGACGTTCATGCAACTCTTACTTGAATCTTTGGTAACAATGGAGAAAATCATGGTCCTGGGGAAAAAAATACCAAACACCATGCTTCTTGACAAATTTAAAACCTGTCATGGAAAAACAAAACTGCTTTAGGAAATAAAAGTAGAAGCAAATCTTTAACAACCAAGGACTTAATTTATCGTCAAAGAGATACTAGAAACTATGAGATAGAGTGTTAATATGTCATCAATCAAAAGAATCAGAGAAGAATGGACTTTGAATTATAAGGATAGGTACTATAGCAAATGTTTCTTAAACTTGAGGAATTTACAGGGAAATAATTTTTAAGTCCTCTTAGAATTTGCTCATGAATCCCAGTTTGAGAAAACAATGACTTAAATCAAAGTCTTTTTATGAAAATACCAAATGTAAGTTGCCACTGTAAGTTTTCTCTTTATAATCGCTAATTTTGAAAAACGTTCACTAAGGCAAAAATACAAAATTAAAATTTTGCAGATGTTTAGGCATCTGTGATTCTCAGTTTGAGGAACTTTGTATTTTAGAAAATTACAGTTAAAGTAAACAGGATATCTAGGTGCCTGAGAAAGAGTAGTTGCTGTTGTCTTTACATGATATACTGAAAAAAATTAAATTGTAATTATAAGTGGCTACAACCTATGATAGAAAATAGTAGAATCCAGGGATTCTATTTTTACTTATTAATTTATAATTTATATCCTACCTAACCTACTTCTCTAAAGAATCTGATGTTGGCAAAGACACTCATAAACTCTGCACAGCAACACAGCTGCAAGAATTTTTCGTTTTACTGATTTATCGCTTTTCCACCAGAGGACGTGCAACTTTAAAATTTTGAAGATTACATGAAAAGCTTGGTTTATGCAACCATCTTTAATATCAAATTCATGCAAAGTAAACTCTTTGCTTGAGCAAAGACTAATGTGCATCCTGTCTAAATTATTAGATGAAAAGTTACTGTTAACATATTTATCGTCATTGCAACGAGAAAATGGTCATGGTTGGGAAATAATATTCGCTTTCACCAGTGCATTCTGTGTGCTGTGACCTGCTGTTTTGTCTGATTTCCCTGCTGGTTGGATGTTTGGGAAAGTCCTTAAAGGCAATGGCCATATGCTATCCCTTTCTGGAAGTTTCTTTCTACTCCTGGCGCATTGGGCCCTTCAGAGACTGTCTTGCTGTGGCCACTCAAAACAAGCCTTCGACCACTCAGCCTCCTCTTGCCCAGTGATGCCTACGCCCTCTCTTCTCTGCCAATCCACCCTCGGTATTGTCCTTGTTCTTAGGCCTAGCTTTCAGCACAATTCTCAGCCCTAATTTTTTTTTTTTTTTTTTTTTTGGTTTTTGTATTCCTTGCAGTTGCCTCAGATGAGAATTTCTGTACCCACCCCCAATGCAAGGAACCCCAGCCCTGGTCCCCCAGTGTGTCCAGAACTTTGCAGTGGCTCCTTTATGTCTGTCAAGTAAACAGAACGAAGTGTTGCTAAGGACTCGAGGACCTAAACTGGGTTGTGATACGTGTGCGATATTTTGTGAGGTCTTTGTAGAGCAACATAAAAGAAAAGGAAATCTGCTTCCTCACGACAAAGTTTTGATTGATAGTTTTTGTTTCTTTTTTATTTTCTGGCCTCATTCCATAAAGGGATTCTGAGGTCACTGAAACAAAGACTACAGTCCAAAAGGTGTTTGGAAGAAATGATTCTAATTTTACTAAGGCTGAGAGATAACTAGAGAACCAGCTGCCTACGAGACCCCAGAGCACTCCCCTTGCTGCCACAGCTGTGGGTCAGAGTCCCCTTCATCTCCAGCTTCTGAGATAAAGAGAACTCAAGGGCTCACTTGCCTCGGATGCCTCACAAGTTTCTGGTCCAGCCCTGGATTGCTGCAAACCGTAGGACCTGGTGGCCACTGTAAGTACCAGAGTTAATTACTTCAGCCTTTCATCATCACATACGTTCATTCATTCATTCCACAAATTGAGTCCTGCACCAGGCACTGAAGACGGGTCAAACGCATTTCCAGCTGCCATGGTCCAGTGTGATGAGTGTATAGAGGAGAAAAGGGCAGGATGCTCTGGGAGCTCAGAATGGCAGCTCCTGACCCCGAAAGGGGAAAAGATGACGTTGAAATGATGACCTATCATTTCAATGTGGAGGAAGCACAGAGCAAAGATGGAGGTAGGCCTCCGGGCAGAGGAAACAGCAGGTCTGGGGCTGGAGGCAAGAAGCCCCACGGTGTCCCGATGGCTCTCCAGTCGGGGTCATCTTGGGCTGACCCCGAGAATCTCCACAGGCAAGGCCACGCCCTAGAATGAAGCAACCTCCCATCTAAGGCCACCCAACTAAGTTCTGGGTTCAGTTGTACCTCCATCTGCAGGGACCTCCGGGCTCAGTCACCTGGAACGGCTCCAGTTTGGGTGGAAGGCTGTTGTTTGCTGGAGATGTTGGGTGCATGGGGGTTCTAAACCTCCACACACATACAGGGTGGAATTTTCTCTTTTTGCAAGTGAGGAAAGGCAGAGATAGAGCCACGCTCTCAGTCCCTGCGTGGTTTCCCAGAGCACCCCTCCAAGGCCGACAGAATTCCATTTAATCCGTACTTTCACAAAGACCGACTTATCACGCGAACCCCAGCCATCTTCCGTAAAGGTGGGTAAGGGAGATTTTGCTGATCCAGACTAATACAAAGAATTCTTGAAGTCTTCCCTCAGGGACAAAATATGCCTCACATGTGTGGTACAAGCCTCCTTAGAAGTCGCTTACGTTAAAGAGAAGTGACTACCGGGCACTGGCAGGGCTGCCACCCTGGTGACCTATTTACTCTTCCCTGGGGGCAGCTGGCTGCATTTTTTTGTGCTGGGAACCCTACACAGACCTGTGGCCACCTGGCCCGATCCCAAGCTGATGGATTTCAAACCCCCAGCAATGACAGAAATATCACTTAAAACAATCTCCCATCTATTAAGCTAGCACAACTTTTCTTTTTAAAGAATAAAGCACAATGCTGGCAGGACTTTAAGGAAATAAGCACATTCATACCCTGCTGGTGGCCCTTTAGAGTGGTTCCTCTCTTTCCTGAGAAAAATTGGACAATGTGTAACAAGAGCTAAGAATGTTTGACCCAGTAATTCCACTTTTGGGAATATGCTACAAGAAAATAACTCCAAAAAAATATACAACATAATATGTACAAATATATACACAGCAGCTGCGGTTCAACACAGTATAAAACTGGAAACGGGCCAGACACACACAATAGGGGAAACCGCTAAGCAAATTATGCGTTGACATGAAATACCCTATGGCCGTTAACAACGACAAGTGGCCTGGACCATGCCAGCGTGTTCAGAGCTGGATATTTAAGCCATGATAGAATGTAAAGCGGTATGCCCCTGCTGAGGGTGACTATATTTTTTAAAGTATGTAAGTATTCTACAGGGCTTCCCTTGTGGCACAGTGGTTAAGAATCTGCCTGCCAATGCCGGGGACACGGGTTCGAGCCCTGGTCTGGGAAGATCCCACATGCCGCAGAGCAACTAAGCCCGTGCGCCACAACTACTGAGCCTGCACTCTAGAGCCTGTGAGCCACAACTACTGAGCCCACGTGCCACAACTACTGACACCCGTGCACCTACAGCCCGTGCTCCGCAACAAGAGAAGCCACTGCAATGAGAAGCCCGTGCACCGCAATGAAGAGTAGCCCCCTGCTGGCAGCAACTAGAGAAAGCCCGCACACAGCAACAAAGACCCAACACAGCCAAAAATAAATAATTAAAAAAAAAAGTATCCTACAAACATTACAAAATAACCTAAAAGGAAGGAAGTTTCATTTAAATGTTCCTTGGGTCCTTTCCTTGTAGAGTTGCTCAAGTTAATCATTTACGAAGCATGTTGTGACGAGGAGATGTATACGGAGCTCTTTAAAAGGACATCACCCCAACAGGGGATTGGCCCCGGCCAGGGACCGCAGTGTCAGGACCTCCGGCTGCTGGGTTTTGTTTTATTTTGTTGTTTTTTTGCTTTTTTTTTTTTTGAGGTATGAAGGCCTCTCACTGTCGTGGCCTCTCCCGTTGCGGGGCACAGGCTCCGGACGCGCAGGCTCAGCGGCCATGGCTCACGGGCCCAGCCACTCCGCGGCATGTGAGATCTTCCCGGACCGGGGCACGAACTCGTGTCCCCTGCATGGACAGGCGGACTCTCAACCACTGCGCCACCAGGGAAGCCCTAGATTTCAATTTTTTTTTAATTGTGTAGGTTTGACTCAGAGGCAAATGACAGCCAAGGACAGTTAATTAGGAGGCATGTGAGCCTCCAGCCACTGCTGATTAGTGCAGATTCCTGTTCAAGAGGGAGACAAGGGCTGAGTAACTCGCTGATGAGGGCAGAAGCCCTCTTATCAGACAAGATCAGCACGGGTAGTGAGTCATCTAATGGAAAAACAGTCTCTTAAAGTGGGGAATCAGGAACAATGACACATGTTCACCTCCATCATATCATCTTACTTTCGATGACAGAAATATACATTCTGTCTATGGACACTCATCTTGTGACGTCAGGCCAGGCCGTTCTCTGAGAACGGGTCAACGGCCTGGGGAATCTCTGACTTTTGTGCAGAAACCACACTTGAACGCAGCCTGCAGTGATTCTACTCTTGGTTTCTTTAAAATAGAGTAAAAACTTGTGGCTCTTGAGCGTTTCGGGTGCAGGTGTCAAGATGTTTCTGATTTGCCCCTAATCTGTTAAAATGGTCTCTCCAACACCTAGTATAAGAGCCATTTTGAGTTACTTACCTTGATCCGTTTTTCCAAAGTCTTCAAACTAGTTTTCATATAAACTAACTTTATTCTCACTCATATTTAAGCGGTTTGTGTGATATTTAACTAAATCACAAATCAATACCAAAGAAAAATGGCATAAACAGCTCAGGAAACGAACACCACAATTTGAGGCAAGCATACAACTCAACCGGTGAGAGCAAATTGCATAGAACAGCCTGTGGGCTCAGAGCTGGCTGCCTGCGGTAGCGCCCGTCCGCATGCTTCCCAGAGGACCAGCGACTGTCAGTTCACCAGGCTAATGGACAACGTGAGCAAATGTTTGCTTGATGATTTCTGGGCAGGGCAGGTCTTGCTTGAGTATCCAATGAGCTTCACCTAGTAGCTTGTTTGCAAAGCTCTTTGAAAAGGTCAAATTTTAAGCAGCACGTAACTTGTGCGTATCACTTGCCATCTGGTGGTTTGGGGCAGGTAAAAATGTACCTACCAAAAAGTTACTTGTAACTTTTGGACCAATCTCTAAATTGAGACCAACTGTGAAAGGAAATGGATTGGCCACCATCAAAACCACCGAATCCATCAGCATAGTCCTGACGGAGTTTCAGATCCTCTGTCAACAAGATACACACGTGGTGACATCAGTGTGTTAGTATAACACGGAAACAAATGGAAGACATTAATCTTGTGTCCATTTTTAACTGTTTTGTGAAATTTTTAATTGTCATTTACCGAGCTTTTTATGTTTTTTTGTTTGTGGTACGCCAGCCTCTCACTGTTGTGGCCTCTCCCGTTGCGGAGCACAGGCTCCGGACACGCAGGCTCAGCGGCCATGGCTCACGGGCCCAGCCGCTCCGCGGCATGTGGGATCCTCCCGGACCGGGACACGAACCCGTGTCTCCTGCACCGGTAGGTGGACTCCCAGCCACTGCGCCACCAGGGAAGCCCTACTGAGCTTTTAGATTATATCTTCCATGTGACTTGCTTTTGGCAAATGAGCTGAATTGAAATATGCTCCCTTTTTAATGTAGGAACATGGGACTAGAAATTCTGGGACAGAAGTGCTGGTCCTGGCTTTATTGCTTCCCTGTTATGAGGGGAAGAAACTTAATAATCAAAATGTCATTGGCAACTTTGGTTCAAGAGTTTGGGCTCTTTCAATGGCAGGTCACAGAAACGTCATGAACTATCTTCCTCCAAAAAGGAAATTTATGGGCACACATAACCGGGAAAGTCCAGATGGGCATTACCTGCCGAGTGGCTTAGACAACAGCGACAACTTTTTAATAGAAAAGTGCTCTCTAGAATGATAGGCTGGAATCATATAACTGCCTCTAGGGCCACCAGGTGACCAGAGCAATGACAAAGATGGATAATGTGCAGAAACAGGGTGTATTGGTTTCCTTGGGCTGCTGTAAGACGTTACCGCAAACTGGATGGCTTAGAACGATAGGAAGTTACTCTCCCACAGTTCTGGGGGCCGGAAGCCTGAATCAAGGTGTTGGCTGTGCTCCCTCTGGAGGCTCGGGGAGTTGGGTGGGGGTCCGTTCCTGGCCTCCAGCTCCTGGTTGGTTGGAGTCACTCCCTTCTCTGCCTCTGGCTTCATGTGACTTTTAAAAAATATTTATTTATTTACTTATTTGGTTGCACCGGGTCTTAGTTGTGGCAGGCAGTCTCCTTAGTTGTGGCATGCAAACTCTTAGTTGCAGCATGCATGTGGGATCTAGTTCCCTGACCAGGGATCGAATCTGGGCCCCCTGCATTGAGAGGGCGGAGTCTTCACCACTGCGCCACCAGGGAAATCCTGTGTCTCCCCTTTTTGTAAAGTCTCTTGTCATTGGATTTTGGGCCCACCAGTTAATGCAGGATGATCTCATCTTGAGATCCTTAACTTGATTACATCTGCCAAGTATCAATAGATTTTCCAAATATGTGAGGTCACATTCAGAGGTTTGGCATGGACATTTTGTGGGAGATCACCATTAAGTCCCACCAAGTAGGAACTTCCAGGTTGCAAGGTAAATGGAATTTCTGCTCAAACAGATGACTCTTAAAAGCTTTTTCTTTTTTGTTTTACACAAAGAGGTGGAAAAATAAAAACTAAAATAGCCTTTCTCTTCTAATGGGTAATTAAATACTTTTATCTATTGAAGGATGATTTTCGATAACTTTTGCATGGCCACACATGTAAAAGAAACTTTGGGAAAGGTGGGTCCCTACTGTGGACCTTTGCAGGCTGTCATGTGGATAAAATAGATCACAGGGGATTCCAAATTCCCACCTACAGCTCAAAAATCTACCCTTTTCATTCTTGCTGTTCAGAGACACTCCACCTTCTTTGCATCTATTTATTTAGTGCATGAGGACCTCTAGCTTCTCCATTCCTCAAAGCCATGCAGAAGTAGAAAAATCGGGACTTCCCTGGTGGTCCAGTGGTTAAGAATCTGCACCTTCCAAAGCAGGGGACGCGGGTTTGATCCCTGGTCAGGGAACGAAGATCCCCTATGCTGTGGGGCAACTAAGCTCGCACTCTCTAGAGCCTGCGCGCCACAACTAAGACCCAATGCAGCCAAATAAATTAATTAATTAAAAAAAAAAAAAGAAGTAGAAAAATCTTCTTCTTGACCTTCTTGCAAATCACAGTTAGGACCATGACTTTGCTAACCCCCAGGAAATGAAAAGCAGAAACTTTTAATAAGCCCATCACATCCATACAGAAGTTAGCTCCTAAAGATATTCTGATAAATCTTGAAGAAGTTGTCTAAAGAGCAGTATATCTACTGAAGGGGTTAGGGCTAGGCCAGGAGCACTTAGGGACCCCAACTCAACCCCAGGGGTATACTCAGCATCAGGACGCAGACCCCAGTGTGGGGAAGAGTTCTTACCCTGCCGTGGCTAAGGGCAGGTGTATATCAGAGCATTTTGACACCTGTAGGTCCTGGTGACTCACAGTCCTGGCTTTGGCATTGGTAAGCAGATACAATTAAATCCATTCTCTCAAAGCCAGGATGTGGCCTGTTTTCTTTGATGGGACAGAAGCCAGCAGTTGAAGATCCCACAGGAGACAGTAAGATTGCTTTGGGACTTTAAAAGTGAAGATGATGCCCTTTTTCTTTTGTGTTATCAGGAGAGAAGCACAGGGCCAATTACATCCCATTATACAACTTGACCACACGTGGGGGCTTTAATATATATGGGCAAAATCCTTTCACTCTTTCATGAGATCGTAACATCAGGTACCAATCATTCAGCCATTTTTTTTCTTTCTCTCTCTGTCTTTGGCTATTATTTGCTTTTTCATAGTACAAATGTAATACAGCATCATCTCTCTTTTTTTTTTTAATGTAGAAACTCTAAATAAATAAAAACAAAGAAAAATCATCCAGGACCTAGAGAATACTGTACTTAGCAAAGTAAGTCAGACAGAGAAAGAGAAATACTATATGGTAACACTTATATGTGGAATCAAAAAAAAAATATGAATGAATCTATATACAAAACCAAAACAGATTGACAGACATAGAAAGCAAACTTATGGTTACCAAAGGGGAGAGGGAGGGAGGGAGGGAGAGACAAATTAGGAGTATGGAATTAACAGATGCAAACTACTATACATAAAATAGATAAACAGCAAGGATTTGCCGTATAGCACAAGGAATTATATTCAATATCTTGTAATAACCTATAATGGAATATAATCTGAAAAAAAACCTCAATCACTTTGCTGTATACCTGAAACTAACAATATTGTAAATCAACTATATTTTAATTTTAAAAGAAAGAAAGAAAAGAAAAATCATCCATAATCTTACCACAGATCAAGAGCCGTTCTGAACACTTCTGGGCGTGCTCTTACAATTTTTTTTGATACCTCGATATACACATGTGTGGTTTTCCTACAAAAAATGGACAGGAGCACACTGGTTTTCCTGCTCCATTGGCCCCTACACCTACATGTTTGTGTGAATATCTTGCCATGGTCGTGCCAGAGATTGTCTGTCCGCCCAGAACCTGTGAATGTGACCTTATTTGGAAAAAGGGTCTTTGCAGGTGTGGCTGAATTAAATCTTTCTATCTGAGATCGTCCTGGATTAGCTGGGTGGGCCCTAAATCCAGTGACAAGTGTTGAGAAGAGAAGAGAAGAGAAAGAAGAGAAGAGAAGAGAAGAGAAAGAAGAGAAGAGAAGAGAAGGTGGAGAGAAATGCAGAGGACAGGAGCTATGGAGACAGAGGCATGGATCTGAGTGCCGTGTCTACACACCAAGGAACTCGGAGAATTGGGGCAGCTGTGAGAAGCCAGGAGAGAAGCCTGGAAGCAATTATCCCTCGGAGCTTCCAGAAGGAAGCAACACCTTGATTTGAGGCTTCTGGCCTCCAGAACTGTGAGAAAATACACGTCTGTGTTTGAAGCCTCCCCATTTCTGGGATGGCTGCGGCAGCCACAGTAGGAAAGTAATACATGGTCCCTGCAGACCCCTCTCTGCCCCTCCTCATGGGCCTCTGTGTAGCATCAGGGCCATCGCAGGGCCATTAACCTTGATGCTGTTTTTGGCTCGGTCCGTGGGAGCCCGAGCTGGAGCTCAGAGGCAAGGAGAAGAGTCTTTATTCTCCTGGGCTCTGCTCTGCAAGGTCCCCTGGGCTGGCCTTGCTCTTGACAGAAGTCATGACTCCTCTCCAGGGTTTCCACAGTCCTCTCTGGTCACGGTTTCTGGTCATCTCTCCCACTCGGTGTCCCTTTGGCCCAGGATTGGTAGCAGCTCTGCGGTCACCTGCCCAAGTTCCTGCACTGTCCCTGGGGGCTTGTGTCACAACTCACACTTGCAGACTGAGTCCCTTTGTAGAGAAACCCACCTTAGATTACCTTAATGCGAGGCCCTGACTCATAGGTACTGTGCCTTAAATATGCTTTTCCACCCTCATGCTTAATAGCCACACACTGGCCCATTGTGTGGTTGTGACATAAAAATGTATTTATAATCCATGATTTAATTTAACCAATCCTTTATTATTTTGCATTTAGGTGGTTTTAGGTTTTCACTTTTATTAAAAAAGTCTCCATGAGCATCTTTTCTTTTTTTCCAATTGCCTGGATTCAACTATATTTAAGGTTAATGAGAACAAAAAATCCATAAGTTTAATTAAGACTGTCAAGGAACTTATTCATTAAAGACAAATTAAAACCATGGAGTTTTTTTGTTTGTTTGTTTGTTTGTTTTGCGGTACACAGGCCTCTCACTGTTGTGGCCTCTCCCGTTGCGGAGCACAGGCTCTGGACGTGCAGGCTCAGCGGCCATGGCTCACGGGCCCAGCCGCTCCGCGGCACGTGGGATCTTCCTGGACCGGGGCACGAACCCGCGTCCCCTGTATTGGCAGGCAGACTCTCAACCACTGCACCACCAGGGAAGCCCAAAAACCATGGAGTTTTGTTTATATAAAATTGTAGTCAAAAACCTAGGAAAACGTCCAGGAATACCCTGTTGATTAGTTTGTTCTTGAGATATAATTGACACATAACATTATATTAGTTTCAGGTGTACAACATAATAATTTGATTTTTGTATATACTGTGAAATGATCACCACAATAAGTCTAGTTAGCATCCATCACCTCACATAGTTGCAAATTTTTTTCTTGTGATGAGAACTTTTAAGACCTACTCTCTTAGCAACTTTCAAATATAATATAGTATTGTTAACTAAAGTCACCATGCTGGGCTTCCCTGGTGGCGCAGTGGTTAAGAATCTGCCTGCCAATGCAGGGGACACGGGTTTGAGCCCCGGTCTGGGAAGATCCCATATGCTGCAGAGCAACTAAGCTTGTGCGCCACAACTACTGAGCCCATGTGCCACAACTACTGAAGCCCACGTGCCTGGAGGCTGTGCTCTGCAACAAGAGAAGCCACCACAATGAGACGCCAGCGAACCGCAACAAAGAGTAGCCTCCACTCACTGTGACTAAAAAGAAAGCCCCCATGCAGCAATAAAGACCCAATGCAGCCCAAAATAAATAAATAAATTTATTTTTTTAAAAGATACAGTGTTAAAAAAAATAATAAAGTCACCATGCTGTACATCACATCCCCAAGATTTATTTTATCAGTGAACATCTTATAGTCAAATCATTTGATAGAGCCGTGATTATTTAAAATAAATTTCTAGAAATACATCAATTTGATCAAATAATTTTAAATGATTAATTAACAACTTATTTAATATTACTATTTAATATTAATTTCTACTTTATTAATGATTTAATCCAAAAACTCTTGATGCATAGCATAAAATTGCTCCCTAGAACTGTTATATCAACCTACAGTCCCATCAGGAACATAGGAGAATACCTATTTCCTGGCACCAGCTCTCATCAACCTTGTTGGATAATTAAGGAAACCCAAAGATCTAGTTGTCTCAGATTTTGCTGCTACAAAAATGCAAAGCTGTTCATTGAAAATGTGAGGGCAAAAGAAATTAGCTTTCTGAGCAGTGACTAGAGCTTCCCGCAGTGGAAAAGCATCCTAGATGAGAGAAAAACAGGCGGCACCTCTACTGCAGGGCTATCAGGAGCTTGTCTGAAATAGTTTGTAATGAATGGTTTAGGTCAATGAGAGGGTGATTCCAATTAAGGAATTTTAGCAGAGAGAGGAAGGCAGCTGCTGACTTGAGTAAGTGAATGGCCATTATTGTCTGAGATTAAAGCAGCAAACCCCTGAAATAAAGAACGCATTGTTTGGAAGACCTGATTAAGAACGCGTCTGAAAACAGACGTCAGCGTATAGGGGAGGGTTGTTCTAACTATAGAGTTTGTGATTTACACCATGACACTGACCTTATCTTGAGTGAGTTATGATATTTTCTGGGTCTCAGCCAAGAGAGCTCTCACTGAGCTGACCTCATTGTGATAAAATGATCAGAGCTCGGGTTTGTCAACGCCATCTATCTGGGCATACCCAGGAAAAATAATAAACGAGCAACTGTGTAGTGCTTAGATAAAAATCTCATTAGGAGGCCTTTGCGGTGAGATGGTGGGAACTGAATTATGGTGACCTAATCCATAACCTATTCTGAAATCTCAGAATCATTCTCTGCTATTCCAAAAACAATTCTGCCTAGAATTAAAATATATCTGTTGTAAAGTCACTTTGTGTTTCAAGTGGAATCACGAACGGATCTGAACTATGCAATGTTGGATGGGTACAGAAAAGAGTTGTGACAAAAGTCTGCACTGGAGCCAACGTGGGACCTTGGAGGGCTGTTCAAAATCCCAAGGAAACAAACTGTTCATCCACAAAATCCAAGTCTTGCAGATGGGAAAGTTAATATGTATTCAAGACCTAAAAGAAATCAAGCTATAGGAAAGAAAAGATGTTTAAATGGAAGTTGAAAACAAAACCTACCACATGGATGGACTTGAAGGGCATTGTTCGAAGTGAAATAAGTCAGACAGAGAAAGACAAATACTGTATGATATCACTTGTACATGGAACCTATGAAATGCAACAAACTAGTGAATATGACAAAAACAAAAGCAGACTCACAAAGAGAACACACTAGTAGTTACCAGTGGGGAGAGGGAAGGGGGGAGGGGCAACACAGGGGTAGGGGTGTAAGAGATACAAACAGTTAGGTATAAAATAAGGTACGAGGATATATTGTACAACACGGGGAATATAGCCCCCCCAATTTTTGTTTTTTAAAGAACAGAAAGAAAAAGAAAATCCACCATTGTGAAGACCACCCCCCATCCTCAGATAAGTCTACCTTGAGTTCAGCATGACCATGGCTTTCTTTTCTTATGTCTAACCTTCACCTCTTCAATACCCAAGTCTCCATATCCTCCTGGTACTCCCTCCTTCCCTCCCTTCGTTCCTCCTTCCTTTATCTATTCCTTCCTTCCTCCCTTTCTACTCACCATCCACAGGCAAATAGACGTTCACCAAGGACCTACAAAGCACTGTTCCGGGGGCTGAGGCACTACAAATGTCCAAAGGACACGGTCTGCAGCTCAGCCCCTCTGCCCTTTTCCAGAGGTGGTGTCCAATGGCCATTCTCTCTGGGGAATCCAGACGAAAGCTCTGCTGGAGCCCAGGGCCACCTCAGCTGCCTCCTGGGTTGGTCCCTGCTATTCATCCTCATCACCTCCCACTCCATCCCCACCTGGACCTGAGTGATGGACCACCAGAGCCTGGGGCAGTGATGGAGCCGCTGATGCTTTGTGGCTGACAGTCTTGGTCTGAGGAATGTCTGGGCTGAAGGAAGGAGGCGTTTTTTTCTTAGACATTAATATTTTTCTAAGATATTAATAAGAAGCAGTATATTACAAGTGGGATTCATTATGTATAGCTTAAGACAATGGAATAATCTACATCTACCCCTATAGTCTATAATTACTCACCGAAAAAAGGAACCAATTGGCAAGAAGTCAAAGGAGCAAAAAGATGTCAAAGAGGAAGAGCAGCTCCTCCCACCGTCATGCCCCTCACGCCTTCCTGACCATCCCCCCCCCCTTACCCCGGTCTCCCCCCGCCCCACAGGCAACAGATGAGGCATCAGGCTCATTCGAGCAAGGGGCTGGGCTCTGGTGTCTGTGACAATAGAACTCTAGCTTCTCTTCCTCTCCTTCACTCTCAAGAAACAGCATCAAGAAGGATTCTCCCCATCATGTATCTATCCATCCCTCAGCCCAGCATGGTGTTTAAAAATACAGGCTCAGCAGGACATGGAAGCAACCTAAGTGTCCATCGACAGATGAATGGATAAAGAAGATGTGGCACATATACACAGTGGAATATTACTCAGCCATAAAAAAGAATGAAATTGAGTTATTTGTAGTGAGGTGGATGGACTTAGAGACTGTCATACACAGTGAAGTAAGTCAGAAAGAGAAAAACAAATACCGTATGCTAACACATATATATGGAATCTAGAAAAAAAAACGGTTCTGAAGAACATAGGGGCAGGAAAGGAATAAAGACGCAGATGTAGAGAATGGACTTGAGGACACGGAGAGGGGGAAGGGTCAGCTGGGACAAAGTAAGAGAGTGGCATGCACATATATACACTACCAAATGTAAAATAGATGGCTAGTGGGAAGCAGCCGCATAGCACAGGGAGATCAGCTCGGTGCTTTGTGACCAGCTAGAGGGGTGGGATAGGGAGGGTGGGAGGGAGGGAGACGCAAGAGGGAGGAGATATGGGGATATATGTATATGTATAACTGATTCATTTTGTTATAAAGCAGAAACTAACACACCATTCTAAAGCAATTATACTCCAATAAGGATGTTAAAAAAAAAAAATACAGGCTCAGGAGTCCAGCTGCCTGAGTTCAAATCTTGACCCCAACGTAGAGTATCTGTATGACTGACCTTGAGAATGTTGCCCCAAATTTCTGTGCTTTATTTTCCTCCCCTGTAAAATGAGTCTGTTCCTAGTCTGGGGACAGGGCTACAAGGCTTCCCAAGGCTGTTGGAAGGACTGAAGGAGGTAAGGCATGTAAAGGGCTTGAGGTCAATGCCTGGTGCATAGTAGGAATACATACATGTTGTCTCTTACGAGCCATGTAATGTTTATCAAACACCTACCGTGTTTCAGCAGCAGGGACATGGCCCCTTCCCTCAGCCTCCTGGAAAATAGACAAGAAAACCACACAAGACGACCAGCACAGCCATCAGTGCCAGGGGAGCAAGACAGGTGACCATCCAAGCCAGTCTGGAGCAGAGGATGAGACTCAAGGAAGACTTTCCAGTGGGAATGACCCGTACATTGAATTCCTACAGATATTCACTCAGTAAGAAAGATGGGGACAGGAGTGGGGAGAAAACACCAGAGAACAAGAGATATTTGCTGGTGGTTCTGTAAGGTTAGAGCAGATCATGAGGACTCCTGGTGGTGGAGAAGACACAGCCTAACCAGGAAGGGTCTTTTCTTCCAAACTAAGGGATTTAAACTTTATCCTAAAAGCCAAGGGAAGGCCCTCAAGGATTTTAAACGAGCCGACCCCCTGAAGGGTTAACAAACCAGCGTTCTACCATCCACCCTCATCTTGATAGTGTATCTGAAGGAAAACTTGTGCTTTTCTTTTTCATCTCAAAAGTATTTGTAGTAACACTTGTCTGGGTCTTGAATGGTGGCCGATTTTTCCTGCAGCAGGAGTTACGATTTCATATGGGCAACTAGCTCGATGATAAATGCTGGCTCCTGCGAGATTTTTTCCCCATTTCTTTCCTCGTCTTGTGCAATCATCTCCAAAAATGGCCCGCCAATTGTATTTCTTCATCAGAGGTCCCCGATGTGGATGGACACGAGGTGGGGCCTTTTGCTGCTTTTAGGGCAAACCACTTGGCTGAGCTGTCAAGTCAGTGCGAAAGTAATCAGCAGATTTATTTGAGGAAATGTATTTGTGGTGCTAAATGGCTGTTCTCAATGGGGCCATTATCTGGCCTTTTCGCTGTTGCTATAAATGTCCCTCCAGAACGTGGGTACCCACAGTGAGTCTATCATGCTTCCCGGACATGACTTGGAGACAATATTTATGCTAGTTCCAGTCAATGCACACGCATGTGCTTGGGTAATTTCAGTCGTGTTTCTTGAACGCTTAGGCACAAACTCAGTGCCAGATGCTTTGTAAATGTTTCCAGGGCATTCAAAGGCAGAAAGGGGAAAGAACAGAGATTCGTTGAATACTCAATGAAGTCTAGGGGTTGAAATGCAACCCTAAATTTTTCATAGCTTGGAGTAAGCTAAGAAAAAATCATAACTATACATCCCAGGGTCACTTCAAAGGATACCGTCTTTCTTCTGGACCTGGTGGGGTGGGGGGGTGCCCTCTCCACTAGAGGTGAGTGAGAAACAGCCCAGCTGAGCAGGTAACTTCCAGGGGACCATCTTCCAGAAGCGAGAGGCCAAAATGTCTTCGGCTGAGCCCCTGAAGGGTAGGCACTGCCTCCAAATGGAAACTCTTAGCTTCCGTGGTTCCACACCCCGCCCTGCAAATACACGCGGAGGCATGGCTGCTTTGAGATTTCTTATGAAATGTCTGTGCCAAACCCCAAAATAACTTTTCCATATGTTCTTGTTTTGCTACCCCACCTCTAAAGTTTGTACAACAGAAATGGGGACAGATTCTGAAAGAACGTACCAGTTTTGATTTATTTAACAACTAATTGTGTACGTATAGGGATAAGCATGGGTATACAGAAGTGTAGAAGATATCCACCTGATATCTATGCACGAGAAGGGGAAATTCATGTTTTAAAAAATTAAATTACTATAGAATTTTCCCATTCTAGGAAAAAAGCAGTACTCAAAGCATGCACATAGGCGTAAGAAAAGATGCATGGGCCTTTGGGTCAGGAAAGGTGACATCCCCTGTCCAGCCTCTATGGGTTGGGATTAGGCAGGCAGGTGAGGGCAGGAGTGAGAGAAAACAAAACGGCTCTGCTTAATAGACTAAGGGGAAGGCAGGCAACGCTCGAAAAAGACTTCGTGGGTCTGGGTGACGGAAGGAGGAACAGATATGGAAGAAAAGAGACATGCAGAGAAAACATGACAGCAGACACCAACACCAGAGGGACAGCCAGTGAGAACACCATAGGAGGGAAGGCAAAGGAACTTGAGGGTTGTGGTATTTGATATGTACAGTCATCCTTCAGTATCCAAGGGGGGTTGGTTCATTCCAGGAGCCCCACAGATACCAAAATCCACGGATGCTCAAGTCCCTTATATAAAATGGTGTATTATTTGCATATAACTACACACATCCTCCCATTTATTTTATTTTTATTTATTTATTTTTGGCTGCATTGGGTCTTTGTTGATACGTGCGGGCTTTCTCTAGTTGTGGCGAGCGGGGGCTACTCTTCACTGCAGTACACGGGCTTCTCATTACAGTGGCTTCTCTTGTTGTGGAGCATAGGCTCTAGGCACATGGGTTTCAGTAGTTGTGGCATGCGGGCTCAGTAGTTGTGACTCGCAGGCTCTACAGTGCAGGCTCAGTAGTTGTGGCACACGGGCTTAGTTGCTCTGCGGCATGTGGGATCTTCCCGGACCAGGGCTCGAACCTGTGTCCCCTGCATTGGTGGGTGGATTCTTAACCACTGTGCCACCAGGGAAGTCCCCTCCCGTTTATTTTAAATCATCCCTAGTTTAAGAAAAATGGTATAGATGATCTTATTTGCAAAGCAGAAATAGAGACACAGACATAGAGAACAAATGTATGGTTACCAAGGGGGAAGGGGGGTGATTAATTGGGAGACTGTGATTGACATATATACACTACTATGTATAAAATAGGTAACTAATGAGAACCTACTGTATAGCACAAGTAACTCCACTCGGTGCTCTCTGGTGACCTAAATGGGAAGGAAATCCAAAAAAGAGGGGATATACGTATGCGTATGGCTGATTCACTTTGCCACACAGCAGAAACTGACACAGCAGTGAAAAGCAACTATACTCCAATAAAAAATAATAATCTCTAGTTTACTTATAATACCTAATACAATGTAAATTCTATATAAACAGTGGTAAATACTATGCCAACAGTCGCTGGTGTGACAAATGCCAGGTTTGCTTTTTTGCAACTTTTTGAATTAAAAAAAAATTATTCTCCATCTGCAGTTGGTTGAATCCACTAATGCAGAACCCGTGGGTACGGAGGGCAGAGCATAGCTGCAAGTCTTTGCCTATTCTGAGCAGCGCTGTAAGAGTCTTCTTAGGGCCTAAACATTCATCAGGTTCCAGTGCTGTTGATGCTTTGGGGAATGAGAGAGAGGTGTGTTTAGGGTGGGCAAAGCAGTGTGGGTAGACAGAGCAGCCTTAGGAAGCAACAGATTCAGTAAAAGCAGGAATCTACCAACAGGTGACTGCGGGAATAGAGTGCATACCCCCTTCCTCCAAATCTGGGGGAGTCATCAGAAATCTTGGTGAAACGATGAACATTCTATAGCCAGAGCTTGACATAGGGCCTCAAGCAAGTCTGTTTGGATATGAAAGAAAAAGGATGATTTGCAAAAGCCTGGAGGACTTAGAAGCATCCAGGCAGCTGACACTGGTTACAATTTGGCATAATTATGTGTGTGAATCAAAAGGAGAGAAGCCCTCGTGATTCATCCTTTCCAGATTTGCTATTCTAAGTGTTCACTGGGCACCGACTCAACCTATAGCCTGTGATGCCATTTTATTTCTCTGACTTTTTAAAAAGTCTTTTCAGTTTTTTTGTCTGCTACAAAGGAGAGCACCTTTAGCAGACAGAATTCCTTCTTTTTAATTCCTTCAATTAATGATGTGCTAGTTTCTCGTGTTCTCTGATCGAAGCCATTTTTCCTCCTTTCACAAGTGCAACGCATAATTGCCCTGTATGTGGAGAAAGGCCAAATGGGAATGAACAATTACATTGTTTTTCAAAATGGAAGTTATTTTCTTGGCTTTTCACACTATAAAAGGAACATTTTAAAGAAACTTTTGTTAAATCAGACAATACAGAAAGCTAAAGAGGAAAATCAAAATACCTGATTTCCTACCACACAGCTTTTTTTATTTTACAAAAATTCCGTGATAGGTGGTGCACAGTTGTGCAATTGACTTCGTTTCTCTCTAGCTCTGTTTTGTGAATATCTTTCTATGTCAATAAATGTGGAGCATCGTTCTAAATGGCTGCATAGTATTCTGTTGGATAGAGTCCCTTCATTTATTTAACCAGAGTCTCATTTGTAGACATTTTAGAAGCAATGAAGAGATAAATGGCCTTTTACCAATATTTTTGCACATTTGTCCTCTTGTTTCCTGGGGATACATCCTAGAAGTGGGAGGTAGTGACTAATTCATTAACACACGTATTGAACGCCTACTAACACACATCTCTATTGACACTGAGAAAAGAGCAATGATCTAGACAGACAAGGTCCCTCCTTCAGAGTGGTGAGTCTGGTAGAGAATTTGAGTATTAATTAAACAAGGAATTCAAATAAAGTGTGATGAGTGCTTTCATGGGGGAGGTACAGATTATTTTGGTTCAAAGGAAATGCACTTTTAAAAAGGCTCTTGGGCTTCCCTGGTGGCGCAGTGGTTGAGAGTCCACCTGCTGATGCAGGGGACGCGGGTTCGTGCCCCGGTCCGGGAAGATCCCACATGCCGCGGGGCGGCTAGGCCCGTGAGCCATGGCCGCTGAGCCTGCGCGTCCGGAGCCTGTGCTCCGCAACGGGAGAGGAAGCTGGACCCTGTCCCCAGGGGCTGCCACCAAAGGGAATCACCCTCTGGCAGTGCAGAGAGGGACCCGTGACTGCTGTTTTTATCACAGCTCTTGCTGAATTTTTACACTTCAGTGGGAGAATAATATCATTCTTTGATTTAATTATAGTAGAGCTTTGCTCTTTCCAAGCAAGAAATCCTTCGCGATAGGGCCCAGTGAGAAAATATAGAGGCTGTTCTAAGCAGCCCTGATAACTGGGACCCAGAGCCATCTGAAGGGCAGTGTCTCCGGTTTTTGATTAATTTCAATACGGTTCCTGTATTATCGTATTTTCCTTGTGTTTTCGTGAATGAATTTTTCACGGACGATTGGGTTATTTGTGCTCTCTCTCTGACAGGAAAGATTTGGGCCCTTGCACAGGAACCACGCAGCACGCCCAAACCTGAAGCCAATCAATGCCGAGATAAACCTAACCCTGGGCCAGTGGTTTGTAATGGCTCTGCCGACAGATAGGCAGCGCGCACGCACACGGCCATTCAGACCAGCGCTGGGACTGACCAGTGGGGACAAATCAAACCTCGGCTCCAGAGTTGGTCGGTTGGTGTTGAAAACAAATTGTTGGGATTTGGAAAAAGATTCAATCATGTGTGAGTTATTATAGCTTGACAGTCCTCATTATTGGTTTATTGACTTTTATTTTTAGACTTTAAAACTCTTCCCATTGCAACCCTTCAGGGCACACAGACAGTAGCAATAAAATTACACAACCAGCAAGCTGACAACGGCCAGCCAGAGCGCCAGCTTCCGAAATTGTTCAAAACCAGTCTCACTGTGGCCTCCTCGTGGATCAAATCCAGACTAAACATGCATATTCTTGCTCTCTGTCACCAAAGGTCAGAATACACCTCAGACATGGGAGGCCGGCAGAATCAGTGCAGTTTGGGACTGAAACTGGGTCTACAGTACAGCAAAAAGGAGAGCTGGGCCCTCCTCAAAAGTTTGCTAGTTGACTGTTGACGGCTAGGAGCCGGAGTCCTCACCTGGGTACCAGAGAATAACGGAGACCAGAAACAGGGAGTCAGAGGCCCCGGTCTGGAGCAAGTCTGGAACTTTCCAGCCATGCAATCTGAAAGAAAAGAGGACTGGGAAGGCGGAGGGAGACTGGCCGGACTCACCACTCATACAAGGCACGTTTATTGGGTCCATGCGTGTGCTAGGAATTGTGCTAAGCACGGTGGATACAGTTGTGAGCAGCAGAGACAGAGGCCCTGCTTTCCTGGTCATGTTGGTGATATGAGGATGGGCAGACAATGTAACGGTGTGACAACTAAGGCAGAGGAGAAATTCAGGAGGCCGAGGCCCCAACACCGACTGCGGGGCCGGGACAGCCCTCCCAGCAAGGCTTCCGGGCTGACGCCTAAAGGCTGGATGGGGGCGGCCGGGCGGTGGCAGGGAAAGTGCTGCAGGCGCAGAGGAGGGGACCATGGGTGCCCGGGCCCGAATCCGCAATCCCGGCGGGAGGAGGGCGGACCAGCGAGCGACTCCTGCCTCACCCCGCTTCTCCCCGCGCCCCAGCCCCCGGGCCGCCCCCGGGGCCCCCGCCTGCCTGCCGCCGGCTCCAAGATCGCGCCCGCCTTTACTGCGGGCCGGGGGAGGGTGGCCCGGCCGGATGAACTTGACCCGGGGGAGGGTGGCCCGGCAGGGGGAGGGTCCGGGTGGGAGTGGCCCGTCCAGGGGGAGGGTGGCCCAGGTTGGGGATGGTCCGGGGGGCGGAGGCCCTGCCGGGTGAACTTGGCGGACGAGGGCGGCCCGGGGAGGCGGAAAGCCCGGACGGCGGGGCGGGGGGCGGCCGGCAGGCGGCGTCCTCTCCTCTCGCTGGGGCCCCGGGCCTGGGGCCGCGGCTGCCAATTTCTCGAAGGCCCGGCGGGGTCGGGGGAGGGAGTGGCTGGCAGCTGACCTGACAGGAAACCCCGAGCGTTCGATCGTTCTGTTAGTTGGTTTGGGGTCTGTCATTTCCCGTAAGTTATTTGTTTCTCTGTTAGGTCCGGAGGATATTTGTGGACAATTTAGGAGAGCTTCCGGATCTGAAAACAATCCCCGCTGACGCGGGTGGGGAAGTGCTTGCGTAGCCCCGAGGCCTTAGGTAACCACCCGACACGGCCCTCCCGCCCGCCCCGTCCGGGCGCTCCCTCGCTACTCCAGCGCCTTTCCCTCTTCCTCCCTTTGAGCTGACCTGGCTGCCTCTTCCCCTGCTCTGTACCCAGTTCTCCAGCAACACCCTGGCCTCCACGCAGCTGGGAACGATGGAGAAGAACAACCCTGCGCTCGCTCGTCCGGCTTTCAAGCCCTGGTCAGGGACGTCTAGGGGGCCAGGCGCTGCCCAGGGATCCTGCCTCCTGTCCTGTGAGTTCACTCTTCCCTCATTTTGATGGATGTTTTGCAAATTATCTCCCTCCCAGACCCCCAGATTCTCTTCTGTGGATCTGATGGAGGCATCAAAAGAGGACTTCCATAAAGGCCACCCCACACCCACCCAGCTACCCATACACCTGGTCGTTCCCGCCATTACTCTGGGCGAGCTGCCGGTGCACCTCCCTGAGGTCAGCCTGTCGTTGGTACCCTGATCCCACCCTGCTCCTTGTTCAAGGACGTCACACCAGCAATCAGCCCCTCTCTCTCCTGCATCACCAACTGTTCCCTTTCTGTTGGACCAGTCGTTCCCACCAATGCACAGACATTCTTCGCATCTTACACAAACAAACAAAAACAATAACCAAAAACAAAAACAAAACCGAGGAAAACACATGTCCCTCCCAGCCTGCGCCTCGGTTCTCCACTCCCTCCATTCACAGCAAAACTTCTCGGAAGAGTTGTCTCTGTCTCCAAATGTACCTAATATGATACCTCACTACCTAGCACTTCTGCAGCCAACACCCAGGTCCAGGCCCCCATTGCCTGGGTTGCGCGGTAGCCCCCTGCCTGTCTCCCGCTGGGCCTGCGCTCCCTTCCAGCGGAGAGCACCACAGCAGAGCCTTCCATTCACACTCAGAGTAAAAGCCTCGTGTAAGTAAAAGGCCTATGTAACCCTCACAGCCCCCCACACCCCTCCCTCCACTCTGACCCTGTCTCCTAACCCCCTGACTGAGCCCCAGCCAAAGGGCCCCCTTACTAGAAAGCTTTTGCCCCACAAGGGCCCTCCCCTCCTTCGGATGTCTGCTTCAATGTCCCCTCGTCAGGGCAGCCTCCTCTAAGAGCCTACTTAGCGTTGCTTCCACGTTCATTTCCTAAGCCTCTTCCTGCTTACGTTTCCTCCGTAGAGTTTAGCACCGTCTGATATCCTATATATTTTCTTATTTACTTTATTGCCTTTCTCCCCCACTAGTTCTGTGAGAGCAGGAATTTTTTGTTTTTGTCCAACTCTGTCTCCAGTAGGTGATAGTGCAATTGCTCCATGAATGGCAGATATTATTATTATTATTATTATTATTAAAGTGTTCCCAGGAATACAACCAAAATAGGTAGCTTTAACTCTAACCCACTTTATAAATTTGAGATACATTAAACACAGTAGCTAAACTCCAAAGATGGATCTCTGATGGGCTACAACGCCTGACGTCCATGCCTGTGTATAGTCCTGTCCCCTTGAATCTGGTTTGGCCCTGTGACTTCCATGTAGACAACAGAATGCAGCCTCAGTGGCACTGAGTTCCGAGGCCAGGTCAGAGGAACCTCGCACTATCTACCATACTCGTTGGACGGCATGCTCTCAGGGAAGCCACGGCCTGAAAGAAGGTCTACCACCCTGAGATCGCTAGGTTGTGAGGAGTCCCACGCTCCTGGAGAGAGGCTGGAGAGAGAGAGGCACCCAGCCAACCCCCAGCTCTGCAGTCATCCCAGCCTACACACCACATGTGACCAGAGAAACCTTGGACGTCCAGCCAAGTGCCTTCGAGTGACTCCAGCCCCAGCCAGCATCTGATGGCAAGCTGCACGAGAGACCGCAAGGGAGAATCACACAGTCGAACCCAGCCAAGCCACTGAACCCTGTGAGAGAAAAATATATTGTTGTTTCAAGCCACTGAGTTTTGGGACGGTTGGTTACACAGCAATAAATAACCAGACAGAGGACAACCCCGAAGTCAGCACCTCCTAGTGCCTATACAGCACTCAGATTTGCCCAGGCTAATCAGCATATGTGATCTGCTTAAAGAAACTCCAACATGAGAAATTTTGTTTAAAAGAGATAAATTAAAGGCTTATAAAGAGCATTGTCTTATTAGCAGTGCAGCTTCCAATGGCCGCATTCATTAAGAGGGTCACGGCTACTTATCAGAAGCCTGTGAGCAGAAAAACAGGAAGAGAAATGTGGGAAATAACTACCTTTTAAAGGTAATTAGGTACCAAGGTAAAGCATTCCAGAATTTATAGTGTAAGGAAATGAGAAAATTATGCAGTGACCAAAATTGAACTCACACACAACCTTCCGGGAACAAACACAGATATCAGATCACGTTAAGTATACTTATACTTCACAAGTTAAATCTTACAGCCGCCATAATCCAAGTTGCTTCAATCCTCAACCTGCTTCAGCTTCTATTAACCAGCCTAGGACAGGACCAAGGAGAAACTGAATTGAAAACTGGATTTTCCAGGCCGGTGGTCTATAGAGCCCCACTTCACCAGACTGTTGCCAAACTTCTACTTTATCTAACACCTCTGAAGAGGGTCTTCTACTATTTATGCAAGGCTTAATAATTCCATCGTTCAGTCAGGAGATCCGTTAACTCATGAAACCATCAAAACGTGTAGAATAAAGTTGCATGCTTTGGAACATTATGGAAAATTACTGAAGGGTTAGAAAATGTTTACCCTTTGTGTTTGTAAATCAAGGTTTGTAAATCAAAGCATTTGCCAATTTTGGATTCTCTCAACAGAATCAGAATACTACAGAAGCACTATAGTGAGTGAACAGTGGAAGAATGAATAGCATTCAGTTCAGGGCTAGAAAGAGGACTCCTTACCCCACAGGAAAGCCCGGTCAGTGTGTGGGCAGAAATTCGACGGTTCTAGTATTCTAATAAGGAAGTGAGCTGCAGGGTTGGTCTGTCCTGTGACTGAGGAAGAATAAAATAAAGGCTTTGATGTTTTTATTTAAAGCTTTTGCTCAATGATTCCATAAGAAGATCCATTAACCCATGAAACCATCAAAATGTGTCAGGAGTACAATAAAATCACACACTTTTTAGATATTATTGAAGATTTAGGGAATGTTTACCCTTTCGATAACTGGCATTTTCCCATAATCAGATGGGTTGAACAAGCCCTTCACATGAGCTGGGCATGAATAAGAAGAAAATAGAAGTGAGTGAAATCTGTGAGATGTGGGATTTTCTTCCTTACTAGATGGTTGTTTATATTTCCCTTAAAAAACTGATATCCTCTGGCAAATGTCTCTAGGACAAAAAGCAAAGCCTATCTCTGACAAAGAATTCTTCTACTTTAAAAGTGCTGGCGATACTTAGATGTTGAGAATTGAAATGTGAAGTCGTCTAGGTAAATGGATTGGTTCTGTAAAAAGAAAACTAATCAGGCTTCTGGAGTTCTCGGGTCCACCGTCAGCTCCAAGCAAGGTCTTGCAGGAAAGATGCTCCTGGTGCCTCATGAAGATGGAACAGGACGGGAGAAGGATTACGAGGTAGGAATGCTTTGGGGATTTTAAGAACTGCGAGACACTTTAGCAGTGAACATTTCAGAAATAAGATAGACCCAATAAAAGAACTAATGGAGGACAAATGATGGAATGGAGACCACTGGGGAGATGGAGCTAAAAAGCCCACAAAGAATTGGAAAGAAAAACACAGCCAGAGAGGGCTTCCCTGGTGGCGCAGTGGTTGAGAGTCCGCCTGCCGATGTAGGGGACACGGGTTCGTGCCCCGGTCCGGGAAGATCCCATGTGCCGCGGAGCGGCTGGGCCCGTGAGCCATGGTCACTGAGCCTGCGCATCCGGAGCCTGTGCTCCGCAACGGGAGAGGCCACAACAGTGAGAGGCCCGCGTACCGCAAAAAAAAAAAAAAAAAAAAAAAAAAAATAGATGCCGATGCTTTCTTCTGAAAAAAAAAATAATAAGATCTTATGAACATTTAGTTAGAGAAGAAACCAAAAAAAGATGTCCAATAGATGCTAGTTCTTCTCTGCCTGCCTACCCATCATGCCCCTCCTCAGCTGGTGTTGGGACTCTTCATTCCTGTCCCAACCACCCCATGTAGGATGTTAACAGTGTATTTCAGGGATTAAGTAATGGACAGAGCCCTAAGTACATGCTGAGTTCTGAGCCCTAAGTAAGCACGTGGATTAAGGTGAACAGTTCGGCTGACAGTGGAAAAGCACCAGAGGCCAGTTATCTGTTTGCTTAACACTCGGTATGTTTAAATGTATTTTATGGGTTTAAAAACAAAAAGAGTTCTACTCTTTTTTCAATAGCAAATGTATAGTGTTTAGCCAATGTATAGTTTATAATGGAGAAATTGGGCTTCCTCCCTCCCTCCCTCCTTATTTTCTTCCGTATTTAAAAATCTAACCACTGTCTATAGTATGATTTTAGAATATAAGATGATTACCAAATGCATGATGGAACCCAAGTTTTCCTAGGTCTCACCATGTTTGGAAGAGGTAGTATTAAGAGTAATCACCAATTTGCAAAGGCTCTTGCTTCTACCTGCTAGCACAAGAAGGCCACCTCGCTGTGGCCCCTCCCAAGAACTTCCTGGCATGCTCAGGGAGTGCCCCCTGTGTCCTTCTCCAGGCCGCCAGTGCCCCACCCGCTCTAGCACTTCCTGCTGGGGCTGACACTGTGTCATCAGGCACCATGCCTCATCTTCTCACCCCCAGGGTACAGCTGTTCCCTGCTGGTGAGGTCACTGATGTCCTGAGTTCTCATTGTTCCCAGCCTATGGGAGAGTAAACTGTGCCAGAGGGAGGGAGTCTCAAAGCACTGCTGTTTCAGCCCCAGGATTTTATGGAGTGTGTTACAATAGATCATTCCATTTTATTCTCTCTGTCTCTAGACGTGCGAGTGTGAAGTAGACTGGGCCCGGAACAGGTTAGGGGAACAGCTCCCCCGGACCCTCCCGCCCAAGCCATTCAGAGCCTCTTCTTGGGCAACTTCTTCCCCTTGAATGAGTCTCTTTCCAGGAAGCTCCCCAGCTTTTGCAGATAGAGTTGCGTCCATTCACCAGTTCCCCAGCTGTAACCCAGGCTGACTTCCTTCCTAGGAAGCTCCTCAGGCCCCCAATATACACTTCTGTGAGACGCCGCTGCCTGTCTGTCGTGGACAACAGAAGACCACCGTTCAAGGGAGGGACCCACGGCGTGGGCTCACAAATAAGCTATTTGGGGTAAACTTATTTTTCAAAAATTGGCACTTGCCTGTTTAATTATTCCTTAAGGCATAAATGTTCTATCATAAAGAATGATTTTAAAATGAGTTGGGCAATCACTTAAAAGATAACTGGTTGCAATAGTCCTGTATTCCAGTAGCATCTTTTTACAGATAACGCTATGGTTTCACCCCTTTTTTGTTTTTGTTTATTTTTAATTAATTATTTTATTTATTTATTTTTAGCTCTGTTGGGTCTTTGTTGCTGCGCGCGGGCTTTCTCCAGTTTCGGCGAGCGGGGGCTACTCTTTGTTGCGGTGCGCGGGCTTCTCATTGCAGTGGCTTCTCTTGTTGCGGAGCACGGGCTCTAGGCGCCCGGGCTCAAAGTTGAGGCTCGCGGGCTCTAGAGCGCGGCCTCAGTAGTTGTGGTACACGGGTTTAGTTGCTCTGTGGCATGTGGGATCTTCCCGGACCAGGGCTCGAACTCATGTCCCCGGCATCGGCAGGCGGATTGTTAACCACTGTGCCACCAGGGAAGTCCCTCCTTTCACCTTTATTTTGTAATTCTGCTGGTGGACGTACTGAGTTTCTTTGAGCCATGGTTCTAAGAACATGGTTTAATTGCTACCTGTTTACCAACAAAGAACCTTGATTCTTTTTTGCTCAGACTCATCAAAAATACGGATGAGGGGCTTCCCTGGTGGCGCAGCGGTTGAGAATCCGCCTGCCAATGCAGGGGACACGGGTTCAAGTCCTGCTCTGGGAAGATCCCACATGCTGCGGAGCAACTAAGCCCGCGAGCCACAACTACTGAGCCCACGTGCCACAACTACTGAAGCCCACGTGCCTAGAGCCAGTGCTCCACAACAAGAAAAGCCAACGCAATGAGAAGCCCGCACACCGCAACGAAGAGTAGCCCCCGCTCGCTGCAACTAGAGAAAGCCCGTGCGCAGCAGCGAAGATCCAACACAGCCAAAAATTAATTAATTAATTAATTAATTAAAAAGACAAAAGGAAAGGCTTGTATGAGGACATCCATTGGTGAAGTATGTGCCACACGCCTAAGATGACAGAGAAGCTGGCTTTTGTTCATGTTTTTTTGAGATTCTGTAAATGTTTTGGTCATTCTTCATTTCTTATGAAAACCATTCTTGATTTTCACAGTGAACGGCACACAGAAAACCATTTTGTTGCATCAAAGCTTCTCCGTGGATCCTCTGCTCTTATTCTGCTGCTACAGAGGAGTACCTTGAGTGAATTCTAAGAGGACTGCAGGCAGTAGCTCAGAAAAATAGACCGGGAACTTTGCACCCTATGAAATGCCCACGTTGTCTCAGAGGCAGGGAAAATGCAAATTTGGGTCGTCAGGAGGCTAGGGGTATCATTCTCTCAGTTAATCAGTCATCAGTCATTACTGAGCACCTACAGTTAAGTGACAGGCAGTGGGCCAAGCACCGGCAATTCAGCTGCGAATAAACAGTCTCCACATGTAACGCAGGGGTGTGGGGACACTTGGGGAAAGGAGCAGATCATGAGGTATAATATCGCGGTACACTGTGTCACATGGGTTATTGAAGGACACTTCCTCCCACTTCCTTCATTTGCTCTGTGACCTGTCTCCTGATCAGCCTGTTACTCGGGGCTGCCTCGCCCAGCCACGCTGCCCTTGGCACCCGCAGGTTCTGTGATCTCTGAAGCAACAGAAAACCCATTCTCTCCAGAGTCCCCATCCACGCTGCAGCTCTTTGCTGTTAGTTTCCGAGAAGGACTTCCCACGGTTGGCACACGGTGCTCGTCGCCTTCGTTCCCACGTGTCCCCGTGCTGCCCGGTGACAGCAGCACCTCCAGGACAGGCTGTGCGGGGAGAGAAGAAGACTCTCCCTCCCTGCCGATCCCGAGTCTCTGCTAGGTGTCGAGACCCTGTGCTGGGTGTTTTTGTGCACCCTGTCCCATTCACCCAGCCCCATGAGGGAGGTGTGAATACCCTCATTTTATAAATGAAAATCTGAGAGTTTCTACAAATTTCCCAAGATCTCATAATTAAGAAGTTGCAGAGCCAAGACTCAAAACCAAGTCTATTTAATTCATTAGAAAAACCTTAGTCTGGGATGGCCTGTGATCCCACTAGAAATATAAACGGAATTAAAGACATTATGCATTTTCCTTTTTCTAAAAATATGTGAGCAATCTTCCTATTATTTCACTCACCTAGATGACACTCCCAGGAGAGCTAGAGGAGGCACTGGCTTAAGGGGTCAGAGAAGAGGGACGGGGATGTAGGGTGGGTACCCTCACTCTCCACCGTGGTGACAAGCTTGCCTTGACGTATCACTTCCCAAGAATTCTCACGTTACACACGCTCACATATTCATGCGCCCAGGGCATCACACAGAACGTGAGTGTTGTCTTTCACTGCTAGTGGACTGTCTTTGAAACTTTTCCCCCAAAGTGACCTCTAGCAAAGTCATTAAAATCACTGTAGATATCCGGCCTTGGGTCCTTGTCACTCCAGCTCTGGGAAAGAGAACAGCCAACATCTACTGATCCAAATCCTGGTCACCTGGGAAAGGAAAAGTAGACATACATGTCTATCATGTCTATCATGTCTATCATGTCTACATGTCTATCACATGTCATGTGATACTCCCGGCTAATTGGAAAGGAATTGCCATTTGACCTCGCAGAAAATAAATTGAATGGGAGGGGATTGTGTTTTAAGTAAACCTGGTAGTTAAACGCAATCCTCCGCTCCCTCCACTTTTTCTTCAGAACAAACTGGATTTCACTTCACCTGGTCTGAGGAGAGTCTAAGTCATTGGCAAATGTTATTGGCCCATGTATGAAAGTTGAGCAAAATGAAAGTACAATATGCAAATGAACCCAAGTCACCTAGGTAGCAGCAGAAACGCAACTTTGCAGTTCTGTGCAGTGTGACTGCTTGCGACAGTCATGACTTTCTTTTGCTTGTTTTAAAACTCACAGTGGCATAATTCTCTATAAAGCTTCAGTCCTACCTTGCACTTTTTTCTCAAGCTTCTGTATAGCAATGACTGAGCATGGTATTACACCCAACATACCCCAGGGATCATCCTGGGAGACCCAGTCACAACTTACCCACGGCAAGGAGTGAGAACTCCTGCTTCTGACTTCCTGAGAATGATGGAAATGTGGATCCTGGCAGCCCCTCCCAGATTTTATCTTGCCTGAACTCAGCAAGATAGCGATCACATGTTCAGCTGGAAATGGAGCTTCAAGAAATGGAAGCCGGGGAAGGGACACAGCACACCGGCCCCAGTGCTACCCCAAGCCCTCCGCTTGCTCAAAGGAACCCCCAGCCTCTGGTGTTGGCTGCACACACACCCCCTCGTGACCTCCCAGCCTCTTTGGCGGCTCCATTTTGGGGCCTGACCTGACCTGGCCTGGTTCCTTGTCTCCTGCTTGGCATATTTACCAAGTTTTCCATATCTTAAAATCTAGTTCTGGGCTTCCCTGGTGGCGCAGTGGTTGAGAGTCCGCCTGCTGTTGCAGGGGACGCGGGTTCGTGCCCCGGTCCAGGAGGATCCCACATGCCGCGGAGCGGCTGGGACCATGAGCCGTGGCCGCTGAGCCTGCGCGTCCGGAGCCTGTGCTCCGCAACGGGAGAGGCCGCAGCGGTGAGAGGCCCGCGTACCGCAAAAAAAACAAAAAAAAAAAAAAAAAAAAAAATCTAGTTCTGCTGCAAATAGCTGGGCTCTCTGGCTTAAGCCCAAGAAAGCCTCTCACCCACCCACACAGCTGCTCAGTGACCTAAATGCACCCGAGTTTTAGATGCCGGAGAGGGAAGGAGTTAGCTGGAAGCCTGTGTTAATCAGTCTCTCCCGGGACTTTCCCGGTGGTCTAGTGGATAAGACTCTGCGTTCCTAACGCAGGGGGCCCAGGTTCGATCCCTGGTTGGGGAACTAGATCCCACATGCATGCTGCAACTGAAAAGACCACATGCCGCAACTGAGAAGTCCATATGCTGCAACTAAGACCTGGCGCAACCAAAATAAATAAATTAAAAAAAAAATCTTAAAAAAAAATCAGTCTCTCCCAATGCAACAGAGGTGAAGAGCCAAGGGCATTTAGCCCTTTTTCGTTGTTCACATCTCAATTAAAGTAGTTGCCACTTTCATAAATAGTGATAATATTTCCTGAGGGCTTCTCAGTAGCGTGGCATTATAGTAAATCCACCCAGGACTTTTCGCAGCCCAGAGGATGTGAAATTTCTGGTCTCGATGAGCATATAATAAAAAGCAAGACATGGCAATTAATAGCAACTATTTATGGAGTGCAGATAGAGGCAGAAGGGCGTATGTGCGTAAGAGAAATTAATTCAATGCTTGCAAAAGGAAGACAATTATATCAGGAAAACGTGCCCACTTGGTGTCAAAAGGCCCCTGCGGTTCTCGGCACTGAGCCACGCTCACCCTGCAAGCCTTGGTGCTTCGTATATTTATGTCTTTCGTTACCTTCATGATTGCAGGGAGCCAGTCCGCTGCCTGCCATCATTCTCCCCTTTGTAGAACAGCCATGGGCGGTACAGTGTCGCTCAAGGTCAGGGGCTCAAGATTGGGCTGGGTCTGGAGGGAGCCGGTCATCACCCCCATAGCTGCTTGGCAGCGTTTGTGAGGTTAATTAGCGGCTTCAGCTGATCGCCTGCAGCACAGGTGTCCAGCTTCATTGGCATGACGCCTGGCTTCCTCATCCCCAACCTCAAAGGAAAATGCCTGAGCTGGCTGGGCCTCAGGACTCTTAATTTCTATTACTTTTGAAGCACCTTGAAAGAACACGGAAAAGAAGCTTAAACTCATTCTAATGACAATAACCCACTATAACCATCACAATAACAGCAGGAACTCTGCTCTGTACTTTGAAAGCAGGCCATCGGGCAAGGCCTCTCGGAAACACTGAGAAATGCTTCTGCTGTTGTGTTCACCTCTCTTCCCTTCACTCAAATAATTCCTCTTGCCCCAGATGGAAGCCCCAGCTTGCTTGAAGCTCCCTGAAACTTCTTCCTCCCCTCCCCTCCTTTTCACCCTCCTGGAAGGGACACATTAAATTACCACGGCCTTTCTTTCATCTGCAAGCTTGACCACCACTGAGGGAAGCAGCCCTAAGGCCGGGGTGGAGAAAGGCGTGGTCCATGCCATAACTTTCTGGGCTTCACTTTACTGACTGTCCCCACCCAGTCCCAACCTAAAAGGACGGAGAAGGAGAGAGGGGTAAAGGCAGGATCCTACGTGTGGCAGTTTGAAAACGTGGCCCCCAGTTCTCTGATACTCCTATCACTAGGTGGCATCTCTGTCCTCTACTCTCGAACCTGAGCCTGGCAACGATTTAACCAATAGAATACAGTGGATGCAAGATAATCACTGTGTCAGTTTGGGGCCCAGGCCTTAAGAAACTGGTAACTTCCACTTGTCTCCTGGGAACCAGCCAGCAGACTGGTTGAGAAAGGCCAAGCCGATGGTAGAGAGGCCCGTGGGGACAGGAACCAAGCCCCCAAGCTCTCAACCAACAGCCAACGCCAACTCTCCAGCTATGTGCGAAAGCCATCTTGTAAGTGGATCCTCAGCCCCCTGACGTGCCCCAGCTGATACCTCGTGTAGCCGAGATGAGGCTTCTCCCATGCCCTCATTCCTGTCCAAATTGCAGACCTGATCTGCCGCATCAGTTTTTCAGACAGCAGTAAATAACTGGAGCTCCAGGGTTCCAGCCTTCCTTGGGGGAGCCCAGGGAGGGATGCTGACCCTCCCCAAGCCCTCCCCAAGTGGCCCCCGGGTCTGCCTCTCACACGAGGATTAGGGGTCTGTGAAATGGGGTCCCAACTGCTAGCCCAGCACTGAACACCCTTCACACACTTTCCAACCCTCTCTCCCCTACAAGCCCCGCGGCATGTAGGGGACACATGTATCCTCTGAGCTTGGGAACCTACCCATTACTCAAGATCCTTAGCAAAGGTCCTTCTAACGGTAAAAATAAATGCGGATCAAGAACTCATCACCTGGGCTTCCCTGGTGGTGCAGTGGTTAAGAATCCGCCTGCCAATGCAGGGGACACGGGTTCAAGCCCTGGTCTGGGAAGATCCCATATGACGCGGAGCAACTAAGCCCGCAAGCCACAACTACTGAGTCCGCGAGCCACAGCTACTGAAGCCCGCGCACCTAGAGCCCGTGCTCCGCAACGAGAGAAGCCACCGCAATGAGAAGCCTGTGCACCGTAACCAAGAGTAGGTCCCACTCGCCACAACTAGAGAAAGCCTTCGTGCAGCAAAGAAGACCCAACGCAGACAAAAATAAATAAAATAAATTAAAAAACAAAAAAACTCGTCACCTTGTCCAGCAGGCCCAAGTCTTTACCCCCTGCTGCAGTGGGGCCTTTTGTGGACTCCCTTCCACAGGTCTGCAGAGTGCTACGTGCAAGTAGATCCCAGAAAGGGGGGGCGGATTGGGGGGGGCAGGTCTAGGAGGGGTGGGGCCTGGGAGGGCGGAGCCTGGGAGGAAGCCCAAGGGAGGTAAGTCTCAGGAGCCAAGGGGGGACCCAAGGGGAGAAGGAGATAGGGGTGATCAGTATCAAACAAAAACTAAACATAAACTAAATCAGGGCGGATTTGAGTAAATAGGAGGGAGGAAGTCGAGGCCGTGCTCACAGCCAAATCCATCCCGCTTGTTGAGAAGGGGAAGCAAGCAATGGGCAATATGTAGCTAAAGGGGCAGTGGAGGGCCGATAGGGACCCCTTGTTTCTAGCGTGGTTTGGTTTTGAAGAGGGAAATTGCTAAGCAAGTTTATTCAAGAGAGCAGACCAGGGTAAGAGTTGACTGCTAAGGCCTGGCTGCTCCCTGGGGAGGTGCAAGGGGGTGGTACCAGAACTCAAAATGTAGGGGAAGCCCATCGGCGGTGCCGGGAGCAACGCGGAGATGCTGGGGCCCGAGGGCCTAACCAAGGGGGAAGGGCGTGCACGAGCCCACTCGGCTCTTTCCGTACAGGAGGGGCTGCGGGCCAGGAGCTGGAAGGGTGGAGTCCGGCGCCGGCCTTGACGTTGCGTTTGCACGCTCTGACGCCGATGGTCTTTTACAGACCAATAAAAATAGCATTTTCCAAGTAAAAACATAATTTCTAAGTATGCTTTTATTCCTTCTTTATAGAAGAGGGAGAAAACCGCGACTGTCCACACTGAAAATGGCTTTGGGAGGAGGGTTGGCCTCACTCTTCTTCGGAGTCACCTCTGCATGTTGCCCACTTCGGACCCGCCATCCCGTCTCCTCGAGCGCCACCCAGTGGCCTCAGGGAGGAACATCCCGCGAGCTCAGCGCGGCTCGGGCTAAAACAGCCCTTTCCGAAGGCGTTTTTCCTGCCAAAGAAAACCGCCGTGTGTCACAACTACTGGAAAAGCAATTCTGAGAAACAAAGCCCTGATTTTTTTTATAGCAGCAGTGGAAACCGGACCCCACTTCCTTCCTCCAGGATTAGGGCCTCATTGATGCTGGTGGAATCGGTCATTTTGTTTCGCCATCCGTACTCAGAGAGTGAGAGAGGAGAATTACTTTCGCTCTCCCAGAGATCTTATCAAAGGTTTTTCTGTTCGGATTACCAAACTGTTACAAAGAACTCTCTTATAGATGTTTCTTTGACTTTTCTTTTTTTCTTTAAGGTTTTGTTTTTTAATAACATTGAGCCAGAATTTCCCTTCCCTACGTGGTTGACAGCAAGTGGGTTTGGGGGCGTGTAGTGGGTGACACTTGAGTGTCTTTCTGTGCCCTCCTGCAGGGGAAACAGCGTCCCTGTTCTCCACCAAGGCACCTTGCCTTCTAGCTGGGGGTGACCAAGTGGATCTATACAGTGAGTGCTATGAAATGAATTCAATTTCTCATAAAGGAATTCAGGAGAAACCACTTCAAAATAAAGGTTTAGCCAAATTCAAAACTGAAAAGTCCATAACCAATTGTTATGCAAAGTAGGATGGAGGGGGGCAGTCCCTTCCAGGTGGTTCCCAGCACCACCGGAATAGCTGTGAGTAATTGAGTTATTTACCCCTTTAAGGCTTGATGTCCCCTGCAAAATGGTGATGACAGTAATACCAACTTGGTAGGATTATTGTGAGTTTTAATGAGATAATATATAGCTAATGGTTATGAATTTTACTCTAAAACAAGTAGCAAAAATTTAAAAAATGCCACATTTTGAAGTTTCTAAGTCATATTAAGTCAACTTGCCTGTGTGATGAGAAATTCAATCTCAGTCACGTTTGGGTCTCCTCCCACCTCTAGGGTCACACGAGAACCGCTGGCGTTATCTGTAGTGTCCAAAAAACCAAAGTTGGGCCTCCAGCCCTTGTCCATCAGGGGGTCACTGCCAAGATACACTTTGTGCCCAAGCCAGCCTGGTCCCTAAAGACCGTCGTCATTCACCCCTCTGAATGTAGGGTCTGGCCTCCTTAGGGACTCCTCTGAAGGGTTCAGAATATGCCACCCCAAAATATGACACTATTTTGAGCAGAAGGAAGTTGAGAATCAACAAATACAGGAAGAGTCCTTTGCCCTCCTCTTAACTGCCCAAAAGCAGGGTGTAGATTTCCCTTTGTGATGGTGGCATAAATGTCCCCCCTCTCCTGTACCAGGGTGAGGAGAGCAACCTTCATCACAGGACACAGAGGGCCAGCACCATGATGAGTGTGCATATCAAGCTTACTAAAAAAACCCTTATCTTCCATTTCTTTCCTAGTTCACCTTCCCACAACTTATTATCCCTCAAAGCCCAAATCCCTTTCTTTTGTCTAGTCACCTCACAATTTATCTCCCTTTGTTAAAATGGTATATAAGCCCCCAAATCTAACCACTTCTTTGGGTTTTTTTACTTCTTTTCTGTGAAGCCTTGGACACATAAAATTGGAAATAGTGTTTCAGCTGTATGCATTTTCTCCTGTTAACCTATCTTTTGTCAGCTTAATTCACGGGCCTGAGTCACTGAATCTAAGAGGGTAGGGGAAAAGGGTTTTTGGTTTTTTTCCCCTCCCCTAGACCTCACAGCCAAGTACTCTGAGTTCCTTCCTCTTCCCCAAGGGGGTTGGGGTGGGGGTGATGGGGCAGTTGCTTGCAGCTCTATTACTCACAGAATCCACTCAAATCTCTATTCCATTGCCAGCCCAGGGGGAATTTCCCCAAGTCTCTTGTCACTCTGCCACCTTCCACCTCCTCCCTTCCAAAGACTTCAAATTCTGTCCTCTGCCTCTAAAGAAATATCTCCCACAATCTCCAACCTGGGGCAAGAGACCCAAAAACTGGGGTGGCAAAGGGGGGAAGAAAACAACAGGGGGAACAGCAACGCGATGGTAATGACTGTCCTTGATGCTAGAGGCTGGATTTGGGACCACATAATTATTGTCGCTAACACTGTAGGATTGCTTTGGGTGTGGCTCATTCACGCATTTCTTTTGTTTTATCCACATAGGAGCCCTGCTGGTCTGGATATGGGCCCTGGGGAGCAGAGGGTATCTATTTGTGCGTTTCTATTTTTTCAGTCCATAGAGAGATAAATCAGTTCAAACAGAGTGGTGTTTAAGTGACTGCTCCTGGGAAGCCCTCCCTGCAGACTTTCTTTTTTGCTCAAGTGGAAGAGAACTGACTCAGGTCAGGACCCAGAGGCGCTCCCGGGCTCCGGCTCGGCGTGGCTCCCTGCTGGCTTCTCTACGGGGGGCAGTTCAGTTACATCCTTAGGTGTCTCACCTGCGTTGGGAGGCGGGGGGAGCCAAAAGAGGTCACAGATATTCAGCGGACACATTCTGAAAAGAAACTCTCTGAAGAGGTCTTTCTGTTTCGGGTAACACCGCGTGCAGGGAAATGTCAATTCCCGAAAGTGCCAGGTCACAAAATAGCTGCACCGCAGCCTGATGCGCAGGCAGTGGCGGGAACTCGGAGACCGCGCAACTTTCCGCCCTCACGCGTGCCTTTCTCCACGGAGCCACGGCGGGTTGAGGCACGTCTCCCGTCCCCTCCAGCCTCCTGCCACGCACTGTGGAGGATGGCGGTGGACTCATCAGGCATCTCTCTGCCCATCTCTGTCTCCCCCCACTTCCTCTCCTCTCCCCTCCCTCTCCCCCCAGCAGTCCCCACCCTTCTGAAAGGTCTCCTTTGTGAGAATCATGGTTCCCATGGCTTCCATGAAAGAGGAAAATGCTAAGTATTTTTGGTAACTACTGAGAGACCACAGTTGACTAGGAAAAGATCCAGCACTGACAAGACACATCTAGGAATTTCGCCATCAGCCTCTGTGAACCTCACAAATATTCGTTTAACCTGCTAGGTAAATTGGCAGTAAAATTCTCATTGTACTAAGGAAGTGGTAAAGTTAATAGGCTGTAAGCCAGAATAATTTGGGGCCGTTTTTACTGCAGAGCATGCTAGCACCTCCGATTGTACTGTGAAGGGCCAAGTTATCAGCCCCCCTCACGACAGGAATAGCGTTACTGTTGACTCACGTGGCATTCCCGCACTGAGATGGAGCCTGGCACAAAGTAGTTGCTCAATAAATATCATTGTAATAAGTCTAAAACTCAGTCTATAAAATGAAAATCAAGAGGCTACAGTTAATCTGATTGAAATCATCTAGACTCTGATGAATACTTTTTTCGTGTCCATGGTTCAGGAATAGTTCTGGAAACTTCTTCCCTGGTGCCCTAAAGCGGAGATCCCGGAGAGCCTTCCCAAGATGGTTTAGTTGGGAGATTTCCTGATCCCTTAATGGTCTAGCTCATAGTTGACCCCTGTGCCCAGAACCATAACAAATTTTGAATTTTGTACATTCGATGTGCAAAAGACAAATTGGACCACTGAACTCAACAAAAATAACTACTTCAGTCAAAGGTCTAGTGACCTTGGGATATCTTTAGCAGATGCGTATGACCCAGCTACTGAGCCTCAGGAATGCAAGGGACTAGCTCACCCGGTGCTCCCAGTTTAAGGACGCTGCCTACCTCGGTCTCTCCAACACAAAAAAACTTCCATCACTACGAAAGTCTGGCCTTCCTCACATCGTCCTCACTTCATCACGGGCTCGGTCAAGCCCAGGAAGGCAAAAGTCAGTGAGACACCCACCCTTTTCCTGTTAGACTCCTGGAAAGACCCCTGTGTTGTTACCACGCTCTGAATACATCCCGATGTCTGGTCTATCAATCCCATTTCCTATTTTGTTTCTGTTCTTTGGCTTTAATTCAGGACCCTCTGAGCACATCTTGCTGAGATCACACTCTGACTTAGTAAAATAGTGCCCACTGTGTTGCTGGTTTACTTCATTGCGCTCAAGTGAGCTCAGGTAGGGGGCTTCACGTGCAGACCTTCACAGTGATGGGGGAAGAGCCTCGAGGAGATGGGAGGGCGGGGCTCCGGGGAGGCACCCGGCTGGTGGGAGGTTTGGAACAGGGCGGTGTTTTGGGGGTCTGACTCTAGTGCCCACCGAGACGTGACACAGCCACATTCCCCATCTCTGCTTCTGCTTGGGGGGCTTCTCCCTTCTTCTCCTGCTACCAGGCAGCCCCTGCACTCTGATCTGCATGCCGTTTTCTATGCCATAAATTCAGCTCCATGATCACGTGTTCCGCCTGTTTTGAAACTTCAGCCCACTAGCGGTCCAGCGTGGCCTTCCTACCTCACAACCTCCCCCTGTGCAGTCTCTCAGCTTCAGATTCTACTGATAGCAGCCTACCTCGCATATTTCAGAAAGGGGATGTGATGGGCATTGGCAGGGCCTCCTGTGTCAGGCTCCCCTCCCAGGCCAATGGTTAGCCTATCATACGGTGCTGAATAAGACCACCATGTGCGAGGACTAGCCTGGGTCTGCATAGGTAGAGCTGTGTTTGGGAAGAGAATAGTGAGCACGGGGAATGCTGTGATTGACAAGTCTAGGACAGCAGCCAGGGACGTGGTACCATGTGATCTGCCCCTTTCCTCTGCCTGTCTGCATTCGGTTATGTTCATACATTCATCGGGTCTGCTCAGGATAATCAGTGACCTCCCGACTGTTAAACCCAATGGTCAGTGCTCAGGCCTCATTCTCCTTGACCCACCAGCAGCATCAGACCCAGTTCTTTCTGTCTTCCTTGAACGTTGTCTTCCCTTGGCTTCCGGGACACCGCATTTACCTACTTTCACCTCTACTCCTTTCTCAGTTCCCTTTGCTGTGCGCCTCTCTAAGCTTCAGGGAAGGTGGAATCTCAGAGAAGCAGGTCATTCTTCACGGAGGTCCAGGGAGGAGGGCTCCTAGGCACGGCTTGCTGGCCTGGAATTTTTAGGTCTAATCACAAACCTGTGGGACCACCTGTCAAAAAGCAATTATTTCTGTGTCAGTATTATCCCAGCCACATTATAATCTGATTTTATTTTATTTTGCGGTACACGGGCCTCTCACTGTTGTGGCCTCTCCCGGTGCGGAGCACAGGCTCCGGATGCGCAGGCTCAGCGGCCATGGCTCACGGGCCCAACCGCTCCGCGGCATGTGGGATCTTCCCGGACCGGGGCACGAACCCGTGTCCCCTGCATCGGCAAGCGGACTCTCAACCACTGCACCACCAGGGAAGCCCTATTCCTGTTTTAAAATTAAGAAAACAGGGACTTCCCTGGCATCCAGTGGTTAAGACTTCGCCTTCCACTGCAGGGGGTGTGGGTTCAATCCCTGGTTGGGGAGCTAAATTCCCACATGCCTCAGGGCCAAAAAAACAAAACATAAAACAGAAGCAGTATTGTAACAAATTCAATAAAGACTTAAAAAAAAAAAAAAGGTCCACATCAAGAAAATCTTAAAAAAAAAAAGACTTGCAGAGGTTAAACAATTTGCCCATGGCCGCAGTGGTGATATATAATGGAGCCGGAATTCAACCCCAGGAATCTCTGACTCCCAAACGGTTGTTCTTAACCACTAAGTTAGGCGATGTTCTGTCCTCTCCTTTGGCTCCCTCAATCCCTCCAGGAATGTAACTTTCTACTTCCTCTCCTGCCCACAGTTTCAAGGCAATCACACATTCATGCATTGGAGCCCTGGGCACAATGAAACACACGTTTCCTGTTCTAGTTTTCAAATTGCCCAATAATTAAGTGGATTACTGCTGTCGTATCTTAGTGCCTGGACTGAACAAGGGTTGGTTCAGTTCCTCTTTCTTTTGCAGCCACTACACCTTGTGAGTTAATCAAAATTTATTACACTTCACCAAGGAGCAATATGTGACACAGGACAGCGTCCTCGACCACAAGTCAACAGACTATTTTCCTTGGTTTCTCATTCTTGCTTTCCCATTAGCCAGCTGTTTGACCTTGGCCAATCACTGAACCACTCTGACCCTCAGTTGCCTCACCTATAAAATAAACACAGTCTTAAGGTCCCCTTCCAGTGCGAACTGTCCATGATTCTGAAGAGTGAGGATCAAGTTTATTATTTTATGGGAACTTGAACTGTGCTTCTTCAAGTACCAACTCTTGTCTGAGCTCTACCTGTATCTCATTCCTAGATTTAAATCTAGGGCTAAGCATAAGCGAAACTTTCACAAAAGGATGGGAAAGTACAGATAATAATAACTTCATCTTATTGGTATTTGGAGGAACATAACTAAAAAGATGGAATTGTTTTCAGGAAGGATCTATATAATATTCTGTTAGGAAATATAGTAATTGTTATAAAAAGACTTTATCACGTTGCCTAAGATGTGGAGGAAAGGAAGTCCTCTGATAAGAGGGCTTCCCACAGGAGAATTATCTTGTGCCATTTGAAACTCATTACTATCATCCTTTCTTTAAAATCTTTTCTGGCATTTGGCGATCTTACTGTGCATATGGCTGTGACTCCCACTTTTTTGAGTGTAAATTCTTTATTTACTGATTTTGTTATTTCTCTTACATGATATTGACCCTGCTCAGGTGTTTTATTATTCTTAGGGGGGACGCATGACTCAGACCTGTACAATCAGAATATTTCATATTCCTGGCTACACTGTTTATCTACAGAACCAATGGATTCCCAACAGAACCTCAGGACAATGACAGAAACTATCAGGAAAGATAAGCTCCCTTTTCAAAGCAGTTGCTGAGATATGGAGTATGTATATGCTATGGGCTGCTGGAACCATCTTGCCATTATGTAAGAAGAGCTTATCTGAGATTGAGGCGAACGCAGAGAAAGCAAAGTCTAGAGATGCAGAGAAACAGGATTCCTGATTATATTGTTTGAGTACCTGGATCCCCAAAGTCTACTCCCTGGATTATCAGTAATATAGCCAATAAATTCCCTTTCTTTTTTATTTTTAAGCAGAAGCCATCTAAAATCATAATTTGTTTGTCGCTTGCAACTGAAATTAATCAACCTAGCATTTGTGAACCTGTACAGAAAGCCCATGGTTCCCTACTTCTTCACATCAGTAGATGCCCAAGGGGTCTTTCTAAAATTGAGCCTACTGCTTGCCACAGGAAAAGAAGGTAGAGTGTTATCATATCTTATCTGACTTTCATTTTATATGCTGATTGTTAGACACTAACCCCCATGAAAGATGTAACTTCACAATCCTATTTAATTCTCACAGCAGCAAACACATTTATTAACATTTATTAATGTTAAGGCTTAATGTAAAAACAAAATGGCACAAATCCTGCAGGTAAGTAGGGACCATGGTGGCTGGGGCACTTCAGCATTCCTCTCTTTCTCTCTCCTTGTGGAACTTTTTGGATCCCTCTAAGGTCTGTGAGAGACAAGGGGTGTGTGTGTGTGTGTTGGGGGAGGAGGAGGGAGTTGTATAGTTAATTACTAGAGCTATAAAAGGCCTTCTCTAAGTTCATTTCTTCTCTTATAAAGGCCAACCCACGCTGGGCACTAGTGGGCTGTCTTCTCCCAAAGGTCCAGGCAGAGCCAACACGTCCTCCTCCCCGCTCAGCCCCACCCTCATTGGTTTTCACAGGTTCCCTTCTCACCTTTTCTCTCTGAATTCTCCCTCCCTCCAGTCTGAGAATTTGTCTGCATATGGTGAGAAGGCTTTTTTTTTTTTTCTAGTAGAATATATGCTATCATTCTTAACTTTGTGGTCCGTGGTCTATTCCCCGAATCTTCATATGCAAAGTCAACCTTTTAAGAAAGAAAAGAAAAAAAAAAAAAGACATGCATCTTTTCAGTAAAGCAGCTGGCTTTTGCAAATAACAAATACTCCAGCTTTCAGACCGTAATGCTTTTATTATAACTTTAACAATTAATTTTGAAATCCAGGCTCTATTTGCACCCCCTTCAAGGCAGTGAAGCCCATGGGTGGAAGGCTACAGGGCAAAAAGAAAAACAGTGAGAAAATTCTTGGATTAAAATGTACAAATATCATCTAGGTACGTAATCTTAGATTCTTTTACTTGCGACCTCCCCCTTCTCTCGCCAAAGAATTCATGAAAGGAAAAACCATGAAGTTTCTCCAGTCTTTTAAAATGCCAGGTTTAGGACATGGAAGCAACCTAAGGGTCCATCGACAGATGAATGAATAAAGAAGATGTGGTACATATATACAATGGAATATTACTCAGCCATAAAAAGGAATGAAATTGAGTTATTTGTAGTGAGGTGGATGGACCTAGAGTCTGTCCTACAGAGTGAAGTAAGTCAGAAAGAGAAAAACGAATACCATATGCTAACACATATATATGGAATCTAAAAAAAAAGGTTCTGAAAAACCTAGGGGCAGGACGGGAATAAAGACACAGATGTAGAGAATGGACTTGAGGACACGGGGACGGGGAAGGGTAAGCTGGGACGAAGTGAGAGAGTGGCATGGACATGTATACACTACCAAATGTAAAATAGCTAGTGGGAAGCAGCCACCAGCACAGGGAGATCAGTTCGGTGCTTTGTGACCACTTAGAGGGGTGGGATAGGGAGGGTGGGAGGGAGACGCAAGAGGGAGGAAATATGGGGATGTTTGTATACATATAGCTGATTCACTTTGTTATACAGCAGAAACTAACACAACATTGTAAAGCAATTATACTTCAATAAATATGTTAAAAAATAAAGTGCCAGGTTTCCACTTCTTTTCACCCCTCTAAAGTTTCGGGGGAAAAGAGGAAAGAAGAGCAAAACTAGAAGCAAAATCGTAAGCTTAAAAAATTTCTGTGCCTGTTTTTATGCACTTTCATTGGGCACGACAGGAAAATGGGCTCTACTATTTTCACACAATAGTTGAATTTTGCTTGTTCCAGCATGTATATAAATTACCTGGCTTTTTGTTAATCCCATCTAAGTGACCATTCCTTTTTTACCTTGTTTGATTATTCTGATTTATTTTAAAATCACAATCCACATTTAGTGAGAGGAAAATTTCTTTTTATTTCGTAGTTTATCATTCTTGTCACTTATATAAGTGACAAGAATGATAAATTATAAGTATCACTTATTTTATTATTAAATTTTATTAATCATAAAATACCCAAATACCTAATATTGGAAACATAACAAAAAGCAAGCCAGCAGCTATGCTTTAAGTCTGGACATTCTAAAATGGAAAAAATGCAAAGAAAAATATAGCTCTAAGAGGGGAAGTTTAGGGGCGTGGAGATAAATGCACTTTTCCAAGCCGCCTCCTGGGTATCCGTCCAGCTAGGGGTTGCAGTTTGTTAATTTAAGGAAATACGACGGAGACCGAAGGTACTGGCGCAGCGTTTATGTTACTGACCAAATATCCACCCTAGAGAAAGCAGTACTGCCCGGGTTGAACTGCGGAAACCAAACCCAAGTCTGCGGGGTCAGGAGTAGTTTCAAAGACTGGGCTCCACAAGGCAACATCGAACTGGATTAAACGTTATCATTTACCTTTATTATTAGTATAATACTTTTAAGCTAATATACACCTGCACATTCCTAAATGCCCCGAGACTGGACGACCTCAGAATGCCTCGCTTGTCTACATTCGATTTTCTGCATAATCAGAAAAAATGGAGGCGAGCTTTGTCTACTTTGGCCCCGCTCGAAACCAGCGTCCTCGGGCCGAGGCGCCCAGACCTCGCGGCCGGATGGCGGCTCGAGTCCGCGGGGACGCGCGCGGCATGCGAGGACTCGGCCTGCCCCACCCGGCCGCCCCGGAGCCCGCGGTCCTCCGCCAACCCCCGGAGCAGCGGGCCCGGCGCGGCAGCGCGTGGCGTCACAAAGCCCAGTCGGAACGCTGGGGCCGGCGCTGAAGCCGAGGGCGCCCGGGGCGAACCCACTAGCGGCCCTCCCTGGCGGAACGGCAGGCGCGCGAACCCTTCATTTCGCCCCGCCTCCCCTACCCCCGCCGCAGGGGCCGCAGCGCCGCGGCGGCTCGGGCGCCGCAAAGCGTCCTGGGAGAGCCGGCTCGCACCGGAAGGACGCGCGGGCGCTCGGCGGCAGCGAGGTTATAAAAGGGAAGGAGCCGGCGGCGGGCGGAAGTGGGCGGTTCAGCTGCTCCCGGCGCTGTTGTTTGGTGTTTGCGCTTCTCGAGGGGCGTTCTGTGGTGGGCCGCCGGTGCAGGCCGCAGTGACAGGGCCGCTCGCCCCGCAACTCCTAGCCTCGGCGCAGCGTCCGATCGCGACTTCCGCGACCCGCAGGCCCAACATGGCGCAGGAGGTGTCGGAGTACCTGAGCCAGAACCCGCGGGTGGCCGCCTGGGTGGAGACGCTGCGCTCCGACGGCGAGACCGACAAACACTGGCGCCACCGCCGCGAGTTCCTGCTCCGCAACGCCGGGGACCTGGCCCCCGCCGGCGGCGCTGCCTCCGCTCACCCGGAGGAGGCCGCCGACGCCGAGAGCGGGACCCGCAGTCGGCAGCTGCAGCAGCTCATTTCCTTTTCCATGGCCTGGGCCAACCACGTCTTCCTCGGGTGCCGGTGAGTGAGCCGGCGTCCCTGAGCTGCTCTCGCGGTTTTGTCTGGAGCTTTCGGCGGAAGGGGAAGTGGTGGAAGCGCGGGAATCCGCGGGACAGGCTGCCCTCTAAGGGCGAGAAGGGCGTCTCTGCCATGGTTACCAGTCTGGAGGTGCCCCCGTTGGGTGGGGAGCTGGCGGTGGAGTTGTTTGTTGGCGATGAGCTCACAACGCTCTTGGGGGAGAGGGGCACTGAATCTAAATTAGGTTTGTAAGAAGGGATCCCGCCTCCCAGACCCCGGGCGTTTGTTTACGGCGTTCCAGGAAACAGAATGTTCCTGGCGGTTGATTCCGTTTCTTGATTACAACCAGGAAATGCAGTTCCTGTGGCCTGTTTTCGTACCCCAGAGGTGGCAGCTTAGCAAAAACACTTCCTAAAGTGTCTTTCCCTTCCTTTTTTCAGGTACCCTCAAAAAGTTATGGATAAAATACTTAGTATGGCTGAAGGCATCAAAGTGACAGATGCTCCAATCCATACAACAAGAGACGAACTGGTTGCCAAGGTGAAGAAAAGAGGGATATCGAGTAGCAATGGTTAGCAGATCATAGATGTGAACATACATAGGAGTTTAGAACTTAAATTTGATGTTATTAGGAATTATCGTTATTACTAAGTTTTTAACAAGTTAGAATTTATATAATGTTATTAATCAAATTGGAATGTTAAACCTAAATTATGTGTCTCTGTGTTTTAGGCTTTGAATTTGATAGTTTCCTTTGACCTCTGTGAGATTTTGAAGTGTGAAATGTTGTCTATGCTGTTGATTTTTTAATATTAGAAATTATTGAGGGGACTTCCCTGGCGGTCCAGTGATTAAGACACCGCGCTTCCACTGCAGGGGGCACGGGTTGGAGCCCTAGTCAGGGAACTAAGACCCACATGCCCTGTGGGGCGGCCAAAAAACAGAAAAAATATAACTAAAAAATTTTTTTAATGAAAAGATTATTGGTGTTATTCAGCGCTGTTTTAAGAAATTAATGAAGTTATTCCACACTTTTTAAAGGATTTACAAATCTTGAAATGTTTTCATCTTGTGCCTTTATTTTAATATGAATATCTGTCTTGTAAATCTTCAGCTGATATGTATGAGGTAGGCTTAGTCACATACTTGTTTTCGTTTTTTTCAGAAGGGGTAGAAGAGCCAACAAAAAAACGAGCCATAGAAGGAAAAAACAGTTCTGCAGTTGAGCAAAAAGATCATGTGAAAATTCCTGCCAAAACAGAGCGTGCCTCAGCTCAGCAGGAAAGTAGTTCAGCATGTTCGGGATCAACTACCAAGTCAGAGAGTAGTGGGAACTCAGCTCGGAGCTCTGGCACCCTGAGTCAGAATAGCTCCACAAGTGATGGAGAGCGCTCTGTTTCCAGCCAAAGCAGCAGCATTCCCTCTCAGGTAACAGCGGTAGGGTGTGGAAAAGCTTCTGAACCAGAAGCTCCAGATAAACATGGTTCAGCGTCATTGGTTTCTTCGTTGTTGAAATCCAGTGTGAATAGTCATGTGACCCAGTCCGCTGATTCCAGACAGCAAAGTGGATCCCCGAAAAAGAGTGCTTTGGAAGGCTCTGCAGTCTCAGCCTCTCAGAGCACCTCAGAGATTGAGGTGCCCTTGTTGGGCTCCTCAGGAAGCTCAGAAATAGAGTTGCCACTGTTGTCTTCTAAACCTAGTTCAGAGACAGCTTCAAGCGGGTTAACTTCCAAAGCTAGTTCAGAGGCAAGTGTTTCATCATCAGTTTCTAAAAACAGTTCCTCATCAGGCACATCTTTACTAACCCCCAAGAGCACCACCTCAGCAAACACGATGCTGACTTCCAAAAGCACTTCGCAGGTAGCTGCATCACTGTTAGCTTCCAAGAACAGCTCCCAGACCAGCGGCTCTTTGGTTTCCAAAAGCACTTCCATAGCAAGTGTGTCCCAGCTGGCTTCTAAGAGTAGCTCTCAGAGCAGCACGTCACAGCTGCCTTCTAAAAGTACTGCGCAGGCGAGCGAGAGTTCTGTCAGATTCTCTTGTTGCAAGTTAACCAATGAAGATGTGAAACAGAAGCAGCCTTTTTTCAATAGACTGTACAAAACGGTGGCATGGAAGTTGGTGGCCGTTGGTGGCTTTAGTCCCAGCGTGAATCACGGAGAGCTCCTGAACGCAGCTGTCGAGGCTCTAAAAGCAACGCTGGATGTGGTTTTCGTCCCACTAAAGGAACTGGCAGATCTGCCTCAAAACAAGAGCTCTCAAGAAAGTATTGTTTGTGAACTGAGATGTAAGTCTGTGTATTTGGGCACTGGCTGTGGAAAAAGCAAAGAAAACGCAAAAGCAGTTGCATCAAGAGAAGCCTTGAAGTTATTTCTCAAGAAAAAGGTGGTGGTAAAGATATGTAAAAGGAAATACAGAGGCAGTGAAATCGAGGACTTAGTACTCCTCGATGAAGAGTCAAGGCCTGTCAACTTGCCTCCAGCATTAAAACATCCTCAAGAATTACTGTAATAATGTCCAAAATGTCACTGTGTACAATATCTGGTATTTGAAGAGAAAAACTGGCTTACTTTTGTATAATATGAAACACAGGCTTTCACAAATTTTGTATTGCTTTTTTCCAGTTTTGCAGAAAATTTACATTCTAGTTCTCTTCACACAGTGGAAGTTGTAAATAATTTGTGGATGACAGTATACATTAAAAGGTTTATGCGTTAGCAGCATACCAGTATGCTGTTTTATTTGCCGAAAAAAATACTGTCTTCTATTTTTAATGACACATTAGGTACGATGTGTAGTTCTGTAGTTCTAAAATTTTTGTACTACTTTGAATTTGGTGAAAATGTATTAAGTTGTCTACCATGCTTTTTTTTTTTTCTAGCTGAATAAACCTTCACATCAAAGAAAAGGGGACCATAGTATTTGTCTGAAAGTCTGTGAAGCTTAAGGTTTTAAGAATGTTGGCTATAATGTTGAACATGTCTGTTAAAGAATAAAAGAGAAAATAGTTGCCTCAGACTATTTTTATGAGAAGCTGTAAGCATTTTTTAGATATAAAGCAGTGTTAAATACTTAAGGTTATTTTATTCTGAAGTTGTTTGAAATTCACCATGATTTTGACCTCTGCAGATTCTTTAAGTGGGTTAATTTATGTTTTGAGGTAAAGTACAATTTACACTTTTTCTTAAAGACGTAAATGTGGGTTTCTATATTAAGCATATTTTGTGACTACTACTATTAACAGATTGATTTGTTTAGATATTAAATGCTTTAAGCTATTTTACCTTTTCAAGAAGTTGTGGTTTTTCTTTTCGCCCCGCCCCCTGTAGTCAGAACCAATTCCTGCCGATAGGCTTCCTGCGAATTCCTGTCACCTGTCACTAGTCGTCGTAAATTGCAACTAGGTAATTTTTCATAGCTGATAACACAGCTTTTTATGGGTAGACAAGTTAACAGTTTGCAAATCTAGAACTGGGTGGGTTTTTTGTTTACAAAACCTCGTAGAAGAACACTGGGCAGAATAAGAGAAGCCAAGCTCAGCTCTTTAATGAGCCTGTTGAGTTGAATTACATTTGTTGGTTAAGAAAGGAAATCCTGCTTCTGTGTCTTAGGTGATTTGGACTGTATTCTTTGAGGCCTTTTTCTGGCTTCTAGTTGCTGCACTTTGAGCAGTGATGGTGATAATGTACTGAGAAAAACCAGGAAATGGCCTTGTGTGTGGCAGTTGTATTGGAGTAGGAAAATTGGACATAAGTAGTAAAATTTAAGTCATGAAGTTATTTCTATTTTATATTCTAGAAATAATAGGGGATACTTTATATACCTGAATTGAAATAATCAATTGTTTTTATTTCACTAGGTAACTTTTAAAAAAGTTTATTTTTGAGCATGTTAAATTGGATACCAAAGTTTAAAGTCCATATTATGTAAATGGGGTTGCCTTTATATAATACATTGTGAGGAGAAATAACATGAGTGTTGTGAAAGCAGTTTTAATTACCTCAGTTTCCTCAGCCTCGGAATGTATATTTTGTGGGACAATGATTGCAAGAAAAGTAAGAATAAATTTCTGTAATGTATCTAATTAGGTGGTTTAGTAATTTCCTGAATTGGCTAAATTTCAAGTTAATATAAAAGTTACTGAAAATATTTTAAATTACAGTAAACGTCTTATATGGTAGAATTGCAGGAAGCTGCTTAATATAAAAACAAACATTAATAAACGTTTTCTATAACTATTAAAAGCTTATAATCAGAATTTAAAGAACCCTTGATTTAAGAGAAATGCATATTTTACAATTCTTCAAAATAGTGTCGTGCAGAAGAAAACAAGCTTTGGAATCTTGAGATAGAATCTTGGCTCTTCCTCTTTAAGTAGGCATTTAACCCTTTAACTTTAACTGGAAATTTAACCCTTTATCTGTAAAATAGAAGAGCTGCCTCAGCTGTGAGGATCAAAGTACATACCACAGTTGAGGAATTGCTTATATGTGTATTCTCATTTTCTGAGAACCTGATGAGTAACTATTGTCGTTTGGTCCATTTTTCAGATGAAACTGAAAAAGTAATTTGGTCAAAGATCAAATTCAAGCCCATATCTGATTCCAGAGTCCAAGCTCTTACTATGTTTTATTGCTTATTACCTTTCTCACTTCTCTAAATGATGACATTTCTGAAAATCCCCCTCAGACTGGTTTCCTACTAGTTTTAAGTGACCGCATCATTCCAAAGGCTCATTTCCTTGAACTGAGTCGCAGAAGGAGATCTAATGTTTGTACTGCTTCTCCTTAGTATCTGCATGTCTTGAATATTCTTGACTAGGGAATTATCCCATATGGGTGCAGTTGAAGTTTGTTAAAATAATTTGAAATCAAGTTTACTGAATAGGATATTGAGAGGAAATACTGATTTTTCTTCTAAATCAATGAGGTGAGATGATGACCTGAAACTAATTTTTCTTGATGGTGCTAAAATCCAGAATTTTTTTTTTTTTTAACGGTAAAGTTAGAGAGTTGACTTCAAAGAATGGTATTGTTATGAGTTTTTAACCCGAATTTTTGGGGCCTGCCGCTGCTGCCGTTGGCTGGGATGATTGTCATGAGGATATGTATAATTCCAAGGCTTTTGGTGTGTGTTATCAAAAGCATGCTCCATTTTAAATTAGATAAAAAGGGGCCATCATTTTCCCTACCGAGTACAGCTTTTCTTGGTACGGATTTCTCCTTCCTCTTTGGATTCCTGAGCGATGGCAGTGAGGAGGTAACCAAAGCAAGCAGCAACTGGGAACCAGGTCAGTCTTAAATTTGTATTGTTACTAGTTGAAGGGGAATTTGTAGGCTTTGTCTTAAAAAATGGTGCTGAAGCCCTATATCGACTCACTGCCTAGACACTGGCAAATCTATGGGTATCTCTTTGAGCACGACTTTAAAAAAAAAAAATTTGTATGGTTGATGATTAAAGAAATTCTTTGTAGCTTTTTACCGTTTAAACAAAAACATAAATTCAGGGTTGTCAAGCCATTAATGTTCCTACTCCCTCTCTGCAAAAAAAAATTAATAGAAATTTCAGTGAATGTAGCTTAGTTGCTATCCAGCTAGAACATTCCTTTTTCCTTTTCTCCCCTTATTACCAGCTTTACTCTATCCACTTTTCTATTCTGTTCTTTAGAAAGACTACTGAAGGAAGATCATTATCTAAAAATCCTAATTTTTAAAGTTCTCTTTATCTATTCCTTTGTGGTTTATACAGCAAGAAAAGTAGTGTAGTTAGTGGACAAGGTCCCAAACAAAATGGACTAACTTGGAAGGGGGGGAGAAAGGTAATACTAAACAGGAAGGTTAGATACAGGATATTCTTTTTAGTAAAAGCTAGAGATTTCATGTGCCAGTCCTTAACACAAAGCAAGCAAATACTTTTTGTGATCTTGAAACTCTCATGAGTAGAATCAGAATTCTCCTTGGAAGTCATTAGGAAAACCAAACTAACAGCATAAACAGTAAGTGTATGGAGTAATAAAACTACTATGATATGAAGTGGAACTATTACACATAATGTACATAAAACTTGAGGAGGAGTGTAAAGACAAATGCACAAAAGGATAATCACCTAGTGTTTTCCTTACGACTGTTCATGTTTGTCAGTTTACCAGGGCTCGGACATGGAAATGATAAAACCCGAACTCTGAATATGTGATCAGTGGTTTTCAAACTTTCTTTTAGTCATATTTCTTCAAAGAAAAATGGAGCCCTGTGTGTGTGAAACAGCGAGGAGCAGACCTACTTTGAAAGAGGGCAGCCATACCGTGTCGATGAATTCCTCTACCTTCCTTTCTCAGTTCCTTGGCACCACCTTGGACTGGACAGAAGGGGGTTTAGCAACTATGAGGCCTGGTGTAGATGCCAGCTTCCTTCTGCAACTGGTATTAGAGTGATGTAAGGCAGAAGGTTACCAGCTTACTAAATGGAATTAATCTGTTTTAAAGTAAAATGCCATATTAGAATTTGCAATTAGTAGGGACTCAGGTCAGGCTTAAGGGACCATCACGTAAATTAACATTTAGATAACACCAAAAATAGCTACCATTTCTTACTTTTTGTGAGTTGTAATTGCAGAAGTCCATATATAAATTATTAAATGCCCACATAATGATTACCTAGGTCAAAAAACAAAATTGCAGTGCAAGGACTCACCATGTGGGTAGCTGTCACTTATTGGGTGCCTATAATATACTGATGCTTTATGTACGTCTTACCTAAGCCTCCTTACCCTTAGGTGGGTTGGTATTGTTGATCCTGTTTCACAAATGAGAAAACATGACCATTTTAGACCATAGAACAAGTAATTGTTGACGTAGGGACTCAAATCCAGCGTTCTAATTTGGGGCACTGAATGTGGATGCCAATGAGACATGCTGGCCCATGATATTTGTTTATGTACTAGAACATAGTGTAATCACACTTGGAAGAAAATTTGAGAAATTTTATTTAACAATTTAAATTAGGAAGTTTGTAAAGAAGTAAACTTTAAGGGAAGTTGCTCAAATATGGATCTGAAAAAATCGTTGGAAAATATTTTCTAGACATTATTTGTAGAATTTTAAAGGGACAATCTGCAGAGGCAGTGGTATAATCAGTGATGTAACCAATGGTTGAAACAAATTATGTACCTAATGAATCCTGTCTCATTACTCTTCACCATTTGTATATTATTACTTTCCTACACTAGCTGAGGAAAAAAAAAATGGTTCTCATGAAATAAAAACTCATAGAGGTCCACAGAGGCATCTCTAGTTTGTCATACCTGTGTGGACTGTCATGGATTACTTAACGAGGGAGTTACACACATGCCCAATAACCTGCAATTTGGAAACCAATATGGGATAAAGTATGTGCACCTCTGTCCTCGTTTTTCATTTCAAAATATTGAATGCGATTAACAAGAGAAATATGATAAAGGTAAAATAAGAATACTCGAAAATACTCATTCCTTTACCTTGAAATTCACATTCTCTGGCAGTCATTCTGCCATTATGGCTCATATAGGGAAGGAGAGAAGGATAATGTGACTTTAGGGAAGTCCACGCAGGGATAGCAAGGAAAGAAAAATGAACCATTCCAGCCCTAGCAGATTCTGCGGAGGGTAAGGCAGGGAAGCGGGCATTCCAGGCAAGTGGGTCCTGGCCTCTCCTCGACAGCATGAGCTTCGCGTGTGTCAGTATTGCAGCGGTGGGAGTAATGACAGTTCCCGTGTAATGAGCCTGCCTCATCTATCCCCTGACTGTAATCAAAGAATGCATCCTTCCTTAGGAGGGTCCGAGAGATTGAAACAAAGAGGGCTTGAATAAAGAAATCCTGAAGAAATCGAGACCTTGAATCCAAAGCTGCTGAGCTGCACAGCACGGGGCAGCATTCACATGGAATTCCGTGGATGTCATTCAGTGCACTGATGTCCTTGGGGTTGCAGAACAAGGTGGCCCTTTTTGGGATCCCTGAGATTGTTGTACAAGTAAACTTAGAAAAATCTTACTTTAAAAAAGTAATTTGAAATAAATACTGGTGGTAGCATAAAAGTTCTAACGAACTGTTATTGGTGGTACATATGCTAAAGATACTTGATAAAGCTTGGGGCACTATTTATATTTGGTCAGGCATGACTTTGCCCAACACATTCTTCTAGGGGAGGAATTATTTCGAGACAGTAGCCTAAAATCAAATCATACCAGGTGAAGCACGGCTGCTTGGGTTCTGGTAAAGATTTCTTTTTCTTTATTCACAACCTTGGGGGAAATTCAGGAACTAAGCAGATGAAGACTAAACGTCAGTTCAAGTATGGAATAAAACTGGGTCGTCTGCGTTCTTTCCTTAATTACCCCAAGTTTTCTTCTGAACATTCTGTGTAAACCCAACGGCTCTTGCTCAGTTTCCCTTTGATATTTCTTTCTTTGCTTCATTTATTTTTTTTTTCTCAGTTGTTACCTTTTGCTGTTGTGAGCTAACAAATGAGTAAAGATTTAAGCTTTTTACTTTCTGAAACCATGGACGATAGTACATACGTCAGACATCCTGTAAATTTCAGTGTAATAATGGTTCTGAGAGAATCATGAAAGACAGCTGCTGACCCCTTTTTGATCTTTGTCAATATAAAGCAAGAGGGGAAAGGACTGGGAGATAGAAATAATATAAGGTCAGCTCAAGAATTTTTTGTAGACTTTGGTGGCTTTTCAGAATTCAAAATTCTATCCTTTCTTATTGTAAGGGAATTTATGCTGCCGTATATCAAAGCAAAGCTTCCCTACTGAGTCTTGGCCTAGAGCAGACAAACTAAAATGACAATAACAACATACTGATTTTCTATTGCCACTGTAACAAATTACCACAGATCTGGTGGCTTAAACAATACAAATCTGTAAGTTAGAAGTCCAGTGAGGTCCCCCGGGCTCGCATCAAGGTGTTGGCTGCTCTGCTTACCCTCCGGAGGCTCTGAAGGAGTCTGCCTCCCGTGTCTTTTCCAGCTTCTAGAAGCGCTTGCATTCTTAGCTCACGACCCTCTTCCTCCATCTGCAAAGCCAGCGAGGGTGACTTGAGTCCTCAAGCCGCATTGCACCGACCCTGCTTCTGCTGTCACCTCTTCTTCTGACCCTGACTTCTCTGCCTCCCTTTCCCACTTACAAGGACCCTCGCGATTATACTGGGTTCACACAGATACTCTCCCTATTTTAAGATCATCTGGTTAGATGGTCATCTGATCAACTTTTTTAACTCCATCTGCAACGTTAATTTTCCCTTGCCAGGTAACGTAATGTGTTCGCAGGTTCTAGGGAGTCCACAAAGAGGTGTGAATTCACCACCAACATTTATCTTAAGAATGTTGGCTTTCTAACTTCATAAATCACAAAGTGTTAACTGCCTTACTGCTGAGCAAGACAGTGTGTGGAAGGTGTTACAGCTTAAAAATGAGTTCCGCTGAGCAGCACGATACATTGCTGTAAGACGACTTACTGATTTTAAATGATGGCTGATCACAAGTGCTTCCTCAACCATTTAATCCCTCAAGTCTAATAAGGGAACCTCTTTTTACTCCATGGATCCTTCAATAAGAGACTTTCTCTTAAGGGTCAAATAATAGAAGTAACATAGAAGCTGAGATGGCCAACAAGTTGACAGTTTTTCAAGGCCTCGTTTGGGTCATAGTAGACAGAACGAATACAACTTTGCCCTAAAGAGGCTGGAGGGTGTGGAAATAGAGGAAAGTAAGTACTCTGTGGCTGACTTCACTTACCTACTGCCTGACTGACCTCGCAAATGTTAAATGTCAGCTTCTCACTGCTGAGCAAACTACATCTTAAATTTATAGCTCTCAAGTATAATTGGACAAATAGAAGGCATGTATAACTATTAAAGCACTCAATTCTACATTCTTCATAGTCATATAAGTATATAATAAATAATCCTAGGCATTTGAAAAATCACACTGATTGACTTTAAACATCTAAAATGTCACTGCAAATATCTAAAGGGGTAAAAGGGAAGTGTTCGTGAGGAACATGACATGTTCTGCTCCAGATAATACGTATACTTCTAAAATCAGAGTTATGTTTAAAGAAAGAAAAACAAATTTACAAATCCCAATTTTGTGTACTTCAAAGAAAAATATCTTTATTTGGAAAGAATATCTTTATGCCATTATTCTACCACTTTCAAAACATTTTTAGGGCACCTCTTTTGGAATTGCCTTGTGTTCCAGAAGCACATTCTTTGGAATTGCCTTAGCGATTTAGTGGTAGAAAATATTTGTATTTTGTCGATCGATTTGATTTTTACTTTTACTTGAGTTTATGGTACAAAGTGCACTTATCAGATGGGGCCTCAAATATCCTCATCAGGTTAGATGATTCACAAGCCCTCACTTAAGGGTTTAAAGCTGTAGGACCAGAACAAAGGTGAGTTACTTCTGTGTATTCAGGAGTTGGCAATAGCTCTGCAACCAGCTAAAGAGGTTGTCCTGTGCTGGGCACCTTCACTGACATCTGAATTGAGACCAAGAGGCTGGGGGGGAGGGGGGTGTATGGGGAAAGTACAATAAAGTTCTCAGTGCCTCAGGGATAATTCTCCAGAGGGATGTTTAACTACAAAATGGGAAAGATGTGCTGGTACAGACGTCCTGTAGAGTGACAATGAAAAATTAGCTACTGGGACTCCCCGGTAAGTTCTTCCCAGGGCCCACACTGTAAGACGATGGTCATTAAAGCCACCCAGTTACCCAGGTCCTGGAGCACACCCTCTCCCCGTTCTCAAAGTCTTTTCCTCCAACAAGACCCCAAACAATTATGTCCCAGAAAGAAAAATTATGCCCCTAATTTTTTGGTCATCACTGACTTCCTGGAGAAGCTTTTCTCATTAAAATAATCTCCAATGTTTTGTTCCATTCCAACAGTTAAGAGATGGCAATCACAAACACAGTACGTGCTCTAAAATCTGATGTAACCTGTAAAAAGGATAAATCATTCAATCAGTAAAATTGGTGAAATAGCCAAAAAAATGACTTGTGATATAACTCACAACCCATGGATGTCACACTCATGAAAAGGGCTGCTTCCTCAGGAGAGGAGAGAGCCAGCCTCATAAGATTATGCTTTTTTAGGCAAAGTCCATCTCCAGAGAGTCTGACAGCAGCCTACCTCTCTAGTCTTTTCCCACCTTCCTTGAGAAAGTCTCCGTATTGCACATGACACTCTGCCACCAGGAGGCAGCATTAGGGCATTGATTTTTTCAGGGAATAAACAAAAACACAGATAAACATCTTATTCGACAAACATGTATTGGGTATTTTATGTGCCAAACACCTAAGGAGTTTACATTTACTAGAAAATGGAATGGTGCTAACAGGTATCAAAAGCAAAACTGCCTACTTCCAATTTTGCTGATAGCTTAGCTGAACAACATGATCTCTTCCAAATACCCAGGTCAACCTTTTAACAAACATTGTATTTTTCTCTTATTTCTCACTTCCAGCCCCTCTTCCTGTGATTAGTCCCACCTGTGGATGGATGAGAGTTCAGAGAATGCTCTGATCAATTCTAAGTGAGGCAAAGAAATGGTCACTATTGGCCACTCCTTTCTTAAAATTACAGACAGCATGTCAGACTTTTCCCAATGTCATTGTAGGAATTATTTGTTTGTTTTCCTCTGGGCCGCAAAGCCTGAATTATTTGTTATCTGGTCCTTTACAGAAAAAGTTTGCTGATCCTTGATCTGACCTATCATCATCCTTCCTTGAACAAACTCAGAAGATTCCAGATGGTACCTGAAGAGTTTCTGTCTGCTTCTTCCAGCACCCTGGCCTCGCTTGCTTCCTTAAACACATCAAGTCCTTCCCCTCTTTGGGACTTTAATACTTGCTGCACCCTTTACCTGGAATGCCTTTAAAGGGTCGTTCTCATCCTTAGGTCTGATCTCAAATATCACTGACTAGAGTGAGTATCCCTCGCTCCCAGGAATCACAAATCCTTCTCTATTTCCTTCCTAATTATCTCGCCTATGTTTTGCTTAGTCATTGTTTCCTCCACTAGGATGGGAGCTTCCAGAGCCCAGGCACCTTACTGTCTTGTTCATCAGTGACTGGCACTTAGTAGGTGCTTGGTAATTTTAAAAATTGTAGTAAAATACACAGAACACAAAATGTATCATTTTAAGTGTACAGTTCACGGGCATTAAGTACATTCACATTGTTGTGCAACCATCACTACCATCCATCTCCAGAACTTTGTCATCCCCATGCCTCCTACCCCCAGCCCCTGGCAACCACCATATTCTACTTTCTGTCTAGGTACCTCCTGTAAGTGGAAACATACGTGTCCTTTTGTAACTTGCTTATTTCACTTAGCATAATATCTTCAAAGTTTATCCATATGGCAGCATGTGTCAGACTTCTGTAGCTTTTTAAGACTTCCTTTTCCTTTCCTTTATATGTACATATCACATTTTGTTTATCCATTCATCCATCTATGAACACTGTAGGAATTTCTTAATTAAAAAAAATAATCTTATGAATAGTAAACATTTCCTGAGTCTTTTAATTTAGGCTTAACTGAGCTTTAAAATTACAACTAACGGATGTACAGTTAGTATATGCTTAATTTTACATCTGAAATATTCCCACTAGCAAAACCAAGAGAGTAATCAGCATGTGCATTCAATACGACTGAGGACAAGAAAAAGGGTGAGACTATATTATCGATTTTGGAAATATTCATAAGTTCTTTTGTATCAGACTATGTTTATTGTTAAAGCAGAATACAAATGCAATTTCATTCAATTTTCTTAATTTAAAAACAGCACCTAGATCGGCAATGCTTTTTTTAATTAACAGGAATCTTCTTAGAAAACCATTTTGTGCTACCTAATTAAAATTTCAATTTCACAGTTATGGAGCCAAGGCTAAAGGAAAAACTGAAAGAATAAGTGGTCTGAACATAAGGAAAATGTAACAGAGGAACACAAAGAACAAAGGAAAGCTGGATTTTAGTTATTTATCTAATCACATCAAGTGGCAGTGGTAAATTGAAAAGGATCAGAATAAGCTACCCGCAAATGTGCCACTTTGGCATAAGGATTGTTTTGAGCTGATGGCAATTGAGAAGCAACAGATGCAAGAAAAACTCTCTGCTCTCCCCTTTCCTGCCTAAAAGCAGAGCACAAATTTCCATTTTTGAGAATGTCACCCTCTCCTGTACCAGGAAGGGAAAAACAACATTCATCACAGGAGATGCAGATGATACCAAGATGAGTCTGCATAAATGAAACCTTACTAAATAACCCTATCTTCCATTACTTTCCCCCACATATTTACTTTCCCACAGTTTACCACCCACAGAAGTCCAAACCCCTTTTACTTTGTCTTGTCACTTCTCCAGAACTTATCACCCTTTGTTAAGATGGTATATAAGCCCACGGCATTTCATTGTTTCTTTGGCTATTCACTTTATATGAAGGCCTCCATGCATGTGAAAAAATTAAAATATTAACATCAAACAAAATTTGTATGCCTTTTCTCCTGTGAGTCTGTTGTCAGTCTAATTCGCAGGCCCCAGGCACAGAACCTAAGAGGAAAGTTTTCCTCCCCTACGTAATTATTTGAGAACTTAATCCACTAGGCATTTGCTCAACAAGTTTTCTTTTAATGAGGAAGGAACAGTGGTGTAATAGAAAGAACTTTGACGTTAGATAAGCCTGGATTGAAATCTTGAATCTACTGTTTAATGTATGACCTTGGGCAAGTTATTTAAACTCTGTGCCTCAATTTCTGCATCTATAAAACAAAGATGGTAAGACCCACTTAATGTCATTGTTATGAGAGTTAAATAAGATGAAATAGGTAAAATATTTTGATTTGTATCTCTGTTGTTAAAATAAAGATGGTTGAGAAGAGATAAGAGTTTAGGAAGCAGGATAGATAAAATGTGAAACTTGAGCTTTTCTCTCTTTCTCTCGTTGGAGCTAACGTAGAAATACATGGGGGCCCATTGGGTTAGCTGGCAGTTCTGTGCAAAGAACTTTGCAACTGAAAGAGGATATCGAGAAAAATCCAAGATCCCAAAGAGTATAAAAGAAAGCATAGAAGGGAAGCAACTATTGTGGATATTGCCGAATGATTCACAGAAGGAAGGGAGAAGGAAGGAAAAGAGAATACCTACCTGAATATCAAGACGTAGCAAGAGCTTTTACTCAATAATTCTGCTTCGAGGGGCCTCTATTAAGGGCATAATCCAAAATACATAAAAACAATTGAGCACACAGATGGTCATCTCAACCTTATGAGATAGAGAAAAACTAAAAACAACATGAATGACCAAACATTGTAATTAACTTATAGTATTTTTATATGATGGAATATTACTTAGCCATTATAAACAATGCAAATGAGTATATACATTATCAGCTCAATTATGTAAAAAAAAAAGTACACAGATGAAAAAAAGACTGGAAGGACATACAAAACAAAGTTATTACAAAGAATTAAAAGTACTTAACTTTGGGTGGTAGATTGTGAATGTCGAAATTCAATGTACTTCTTTTTAGTGTTGCCTATTTTGAAAATTTCTACCCTTAATCAGAGTCATTTTTATAATGCTCCCTCTTGAAAAAAACACCACCACCACAATAAAAGGTACTCAAAATCCATATGCAGGAAAAATATCTGTAGTGCAGGCATTCTTTGTTATTGATTAAAAGGAGATCCGAGCACTTCAGGCTTCAGATTTGCAGGTGGCAAGATGGAACTTAAAGAGCCTGAGACCTGTGTTCCCTCCAGTGCGGGAGGGCCTCCTCTGACTCCACACGGAGAAGGCCTGCACATTTTCGATAGTAAATTTAGATTCTCAACTGAAGCCTCAGAATTTTGTACTTAAAGCATGGAAGAGAGAACCCTGGTTAGACCTTGGGGGCTGTAGTTCCCAGTATTCCACATTACCATAAAAAGACCTCAATACGACTGTTGGAGAACATTTGATATTGAACAGGACCATGTGCACATACTTGATCACAAGAGATTGAAATCTGATAACTCAATCAGACGACTTCTCACTCCCTGTTGCTGGCAAGAGTTTAACTGTGCTTCTCTACAGCAAGCGCTTTTGTCCTTCAGAGACCACAACTAGGAATGAATGACCGTGTTATGACTCAGACAGTGTATTTTCCTCCTGCTGCAAATAGGATCTTCCATGGGCCATTCCACGAGGACTTTTTTTTTTTAGAGTTCCATTGTTCCTCTAGCTCAGAATTTTAAATAACTATAGGGACTTCCCTGGTGGTGCAGTGGTTAAGAATCTGCCTGCCAGTGCAGGGGACACGGGTTCGAGCCCTGGTCCAGGAAGATCCCACATGCCGCAGAGCAACTAAGCCCGTGTGCCACGACTACTGAGCCCATGTGCCACAACCACTGAGCCCATATGCCACACCTACTGAAGCCCATGCGCCTAGAGCCCGTGCTCTGCAACAAGAGAAGCCATCGCAATGAGAAGCCCGTGCACCACAACGAAGAGTAGCCCCCGCTTGCCACAACTAGAGAAAGCCCGCGTGCAGCAACGAAGTCCCAAGGCAGCCAAAAATAAATTAATTAATTAAAAATAAATAAATAAATAAATATAGGCTCTGTGGCCCTCATCTGATTTGCAGGAAATATTTGAGGAAATTTAGGCCAAACTTAAGAATAGCAGGCTGATACGAAAGTAGCAACAAAGCTTTCTTCGTTCTTGCCTCCTCAGGAGCTACCCATCTCTTCGTTTTTAGATTTTCTAGGTGAGTCAGTTAATGTACTGTGTCTCCTTGCTTATAGGCAAACATATTAGACTTTCTGACAGTTCTCACTGAAATCACTCTCTCTTGACCTTAAGTATTCCCCACTCTTTCTCTCTGAATGACTATGCCTGTATATGCATAGAAAATCTCTGGAAAGACTGATAAGAAATTGGCTTTCTCTGGGAAAAGGAGCTGGGAAGGCAGGGTGAAGGGTAAGACTATACTTACTTTCACTGTATATCCCTTTTTACTGTTTGGATTTACCATATGCATGTATTTTTTTAATTTTATTTTTTTATATAGCAGTTTTTATTAGTTATCTATTTTATACATATTCGTGTATACATGTCAATCCCAATCTCCCAATTCATCCCGCCCACCTCCCCGCCGCTTTCCCCACTTCGTGTCCATACGTTTGTTCTCTACATCTGTGTCTCAATTTCTGCCCTACAAATCAGTTCATCTGTACCATTTTTCTAGGTTCCACATACATGCATTAATATACGATATTTGTTTTTCTTTCTGACTTACTTCACTCTGTATGACAGTCTCTAGATCCATCCACATCTCTACAAATGACCCAATTTCGTTTCCTTTTTATGGCTGAGTAATATTCCATTGCACATATGTACCACATCTTCTTTATCCATTCGTCTGTCGATGGGCATTTAGGTTGCTTCCATGACCTGGCTATTGTAAGTAGTGCTGCAATGAACATTGGGGTGCATGTGTCTTTTTGAATTATGGTTTTCTCTGCGTATATGCCCAGAATTGGGATTGCTGGGTCATATGGTAATTCTATTTTTAGTTTTTTAAGGAATCTCCATACTGGTCTCCATAGTGGCTGTATCAATTTACATTACCACCAACAGTGCGAGAGGCTTCCCTTTTCTCTACACCCTCTCCTGCATTTGTTGTTTGCAGATTTTCTGATGATGCCCATTCTAACTGGTGTGAGGTGATACCTCATTGTAGTTTTGATTTGCATTTCTCTAATAATTAGTGATGTTGAGCAGCTTTTCATGTGCTTCTTGGCCATCTGTATGTCTTCTTTGGAGAAATGTCTATTTAGGTCTTCTGCCCATTTTTGGATTGCGTTGTTTGTTTCTTTAATATTGAGCTGCATGAGCTATTTATATTTTTTGGAGATTAATCCTCCATCTGTTGATTCGCTTGCAAATACTTTCTCCCATTCTGAGGGTTGTCTTTTCGTCTTGTTTGTAGTTTCCTTTGCTTTGCAAAAGCTTTTAAGTTTCTTTAGGTCCCATTTGTTTATTTTTGTTTTTATTTCCATTACTCTAGGAGGTGGATCAAAAAATATCTTTCTGTGATTTATGTCAAAGAGTATTCTTCTTATGTTTTCCTCTAAGAGTCTGGTCTTAGGTCTCTAATCCATTTTGAGTTTATTTTTGTTTATGGTGTTAGGGAGTGTTCTAATTTATTCTTTTACATGTAGCTGTCCAGTTTTCCCAGCACCACTTATTGAAGAGACTGTCTTTTCTCCATTGTATATCCTTGCCTCCTTTGTAGTAGATTAGTTGACCATAGGTGTGTGGGTTTATCTCTGGGCTTTCTATCCTGTTCCATTTATCTATATTTATGTTTTTGTGCCAGTACCATATTGTCTTGATGACTGTAGCTTTGTAGTATAGTCTGAAGTCAGGGAGTCTGACTCCTCCAGCTCCGTTTTTTTTCCTCAAGACTGCTTTGACTATTTGGGGTCTTTTGTGTCTCCATACAAATTTTAAGATTTTTTGTTCTAGTTCTGTAAAAAATGCCACTGGTAATTTGATAGGGATTGCAATGAATCTGTAGATTGCTTTGGGTAGTATAGTCATTTTCACAATATTGATGCTTCCAATCCAAGATCATGGTATATTTTTCCATCTGTTTTTGTCATCTTTGATTTCTTTCATCAGTGTCTTATAGTTTTCTGAGTACACATCTTTTACCTCCTTAGGTAGGTTTATTCCTAGGTATTTTATTCTTTTTGTTGCAATGGGATTGTTTCCTTAATTTATCTTTCTGGTCTTTCATTGCTAGTGTATAGGAATGCAAGAGATTTCTGTGCATTAATTTTTTTTTTTTTTTTTTTTTTTTTTTTTTTTGTGGTACACAGGCCTCACACCGCCACGGCCTCTCCCTCCGCGGAGCACAGGCTCCAAACGTGCAGGCCCAGTGGCCATGGCTCACGGGCCCAGCCGCTCCACGGCATGCGAGATCCTCCCGGACCAGGACACGAACTCGCGCCCGCTGCATTGGCAGGCGGACCCCCAACCACTGTGCCACCAGGGAAGCCCTGTGCATTAATTTTGTACCCTACAACTTTACCAATTTCATTGATTAGCTCTAGTAGTTTTCTGGTGGAACCTTAAGGATTCTCTATGTATAGTATCATGTCATCTGCAAACAGTGACAGTTTTACTTCTTCTTTTCCAATTTGTATTCCTTTTATTTCTTTTTCTTCTGATTGCCATGGCTAGGACTTCCAAAACTATGTTGAATAAGAGTGGTGAGAGTGGACATCCTTGTCTTCTTCCTGATTTTAGAGGAAATGCTTTCAGTTTTTCAACATTGAGAATGATGTTTGCTGTGGGTTTGTCATATATGGCTGTTATTATGTTGAGGTAGGTTCCCTCTATGTCCACTTTCGGGAGAGTTTTTATCATAAATGGGTATTGAATTTTGTCAAAAGCTTTTTCTGCATCTATTGAGATGATCATATGGTTTTTATTCTTCAGTTTGTTAATATGGTTTATCACATTGATTGGTTTACCTATATTGAAGAATCCTTGCATCCCTGGGATAAATCCCACTTGATCATGGTGTATGATCCTTTTAATGTGTTGTTGGATTCTGTTTGCTAGTATTTTGTTGAGGATTTTTGCATCTATATTCATCAGTGATATTGGTCTGTAATTTTCTTTTTTGGTAGTATCTTTGTCTGGTTTTGGTATCAGGGTGATGGTGGCCTCATAGAATGAGTTTGGGAGTGTTCCTTCCTCTGCAATTTTTTGGAAGAGTTTGAGAAGGATGGGTGTTAACTCTTCTCTAAATGTTTGATAGAATTCACCTGTGAAGCCATCTGGTCCTGGACTTTTCTTTGTTGGAAGATTTATAATCACAGTTTCAATTTCATTACTTGTGATTGGTCTGTTCATATTTTCTATTTCTTCCTGGTTCAGTCTTGGAAGGTTATACCTTTCTAAGAATTTGTCCATTTCTTCCAGGTTGTCCATTTTATTCGCATAGAGTTGCTTGTAGTAGTCTCTTAGGATGCTTTGTATTTCTGCGGTGTCTGTTGTAACTTCTCCTTTTTCATTTCTAATTTTATTGATTTGAGTCCTCTCCGTCTTTTCCTTGATGAGTCAGGCTAAAGGTTTATCAATTTTGCTTATCTTCTCAAAGAACCAGCTTTTAGTTTTATTGATCTTTGCTATTGTTTTCTTTGTTTCTATTTCATTTATTTCTGCTCTGATCTTTATGATTTCTTTCCTTCTACTAACTTTGGGTTTTGTTTGTTCTTCTTTCTCTAGTTCCTTTAGGTGTAAGTTTAGATTGTTTGAGATTTTTCTTGTTTATTGAGGTAGGCTATAAACTTCTCTTAGAACTGCTTTTGCTGCATCCCATAGGTTTTGGATCATCATGTTTTCGTTGTAATTTGTCTCTAGGTATTTTTTGATTTTCTCTTTGATTTCTTCAGTGATCTCTTGGTTATTTAGTAATGTATGGTTTAGCTCCATGTGTTCGTGTTTTTTATGTTTTTTCCCCTGTAATTGATTTCTAATCTCATAGCGTTGTGGTCAGAAAAGATGTTTGATATGATTTCAATTTTCTTACATTTACTGAGGCTTGATTTGTGACCCAAGATGTGATCTCTCCTGGAGAATGTTCCATGTGCACTTGAGAAGAAAGTGTAATCTGCTGTTTTTGGGTGGAATGTCCTATAAATATCAATTAAATCTATGTGGTCTATTGTGTCATTTAAACCTTGTGTTTCCTTATTAATTTTCTGTTTGGATGATTTGTCCATTGGTGGAAGTGAGGTGTTAAAGTCCCCCACTATTATCGTGTTACTGTCGATTTCCTCTTTTATAGCTATTAGCAGTTGCCTTATGTATTGAGGTGCTCCTGTGTTGGGTGCATATATATTTATAATTGTTATATCTTTTTCTTGGATTGATCCCTTGATCATTATGTGGTGTCCTTCCTTGTCTCTTGTAACATTCTTTATTTTAAAGTCTATTTTATCTGATATGATTATTGCTACTACAGCTTTCTTTTGATTTCCGTTTCATGTGCATGTCTTTTTTTAAAAAAATTCATATAAAGTAAAAAAAAAACAGAAATAAAGAGACAATTAGAAATCCTGCTTAAATGGACATTTATATCATGTTCTTGGTTGGGACAATTGTAAAATTGTTCAGTCCCCCACCTTATCTATAAATTTAGTGCAATTCCAATAAAACTCCTAGTGAGATTTTTTACAGGAATCTGGCAAATGAAAGTTAAAATATCTATGAATAAATAATCCCCTCAAACTAGCTAAGATAATTTGAGAAAGTGAAGGGAATTCACCTATCAAATATTAAGACATGGTATTGAGCCAACAAAACTTAAAAACAGTGTATTTCTGGTAAGGAAAGACAAAAAGACCGAGGGAACAGAACAGAGTCAATATATAAGGCCAGGAATGTGCACGAGGGCTGAGTCACACAGAGGTGGTATAACAAATCATAGGGGAAAAGAAAGATTATTTAATGGATGATAGAAAAGTGGTTTGCTTCACAGAAGAAAAAATTTGTCTCCACTATACACCATACACAAAAATAAATTCCAGTTGGATTAAAGGTGTGAAACATTTTTTAAAAACCTATCAAGAAGAGGAAAATTTCCTTAAAATTTCTTAAAAGAAGCCTCTCAATTTACAAGTGGATATATAAGTATGCCAAAATTAAGTAGTTTCATTCAAAGAAAACATAATGGCAACGTTAACACATAGGTAACTGACTGGGAAGAGATATTTACAATATTGAAAACCAATAAGGGGAAAAATAGCTACAGAGAACTTATGCAAACCTGTAAGAAAAATAAAGAAACAGGAATCAATAAAAGAAAATGGTCAAAGAATTTTCATAAAGAGATTCTCAACCTCACCAGTAATCAAATCCAAACTGAAAAAATAATGGGTTTTTTTATCCAATAAATTAAACAAGATTAGGAAGTTGGATAGAACCAAGTGATGGTGAGGATGTAAGGAAGGAAGAACCCAAATGTACAACTCATGGAGTGTTAATTGGTGTGGCCCTTTTGTAGGTCAATTTGGCAGTATTTAGTGAAGTGACAAAGTCCACATGCTATTATCTAGTAATTTCATTCCTAGATATACTCTAGAGAAAGTTTTTAATGGTTCACAAGGGAACTTCACAAGTAAGTGTTCATTGTAGTGTTGTTTGTAGTGGCAAAGTTGGAAGCAATTACTACTATGCAATAATGGAGAATACTAAACATTTCTCATCAGTTATAAAAATGCTAAATACATTGCAATAGTTAAGCAGTTATAAAAAAGCAAACAGGTGTCACTTTAAGAAAATGATACTTCTATAAAAGTCTAAATTTATACAACAAATAAAATGAGAATTTGTATTATTAAAAGATTCTTTTAATTTATATCAGGATAATGGAAAAACTTTTATTAGAAACCAGAATACCTGACTCCACTATTCAGGAGCTACTTGACTTCAGGCTAGAATCTAGCCTAGATACTTAATCTCTTCAAGCCTATTCCTTCATCTGTGAAGTTTTTTTTAACTGGGTTTATAAAAACAGAATTTACACATAACTAAAAGGGAAATATGCTATATACAGAAAAATCTATTTCTGGATCAATTACTTTCAAGCAAGTTAGGAGGTAGAATATATATATTAAAACATTCTGGAGAATTTAAAGATAGGAATGAGAGTTAGCTATGGGAAGCCCCTATTTTCTCTTTAGAATAAACTCATTACTTCTCTCAGGAAGGAAATGGTCATAGTTTCAGGATAAGTGATATTTATTACAATACAAAGTAGCTCAAATTTGGAAAAAAATTTAAATGTATTTTGTAATTTTAATCAAAGGGCGGAATGGAAATCTAACTTTGTAAATAGAATATGACTCAACAGTCAAAGGGAAGGACATCTATCTCCAAATCCATCATAAAAATTGTTTTAGTTCATTCTTCTGCACTTGTTGGTCAGTTAAGCATTAGGTGCTTGATGGTATTGTTCAGATCTTATGCCTTTACTATTTTTTTTTTTTTTACATTTCCTATTGATTCCTGAGGAAGGGGGGTGTTAAAATTACCAACTAGAATTATGGAATTGTCTATATCTTCCCTCAATCTACCTATTTTTGCTTCGTTTATTTTGAAGCTCTGTTAATTAGAAGTGTATACACACTTATAATCGTCTTTTTGATATATTGACTATTTTATCATTATCAAATGTTGCTCTTTATCTCTGATAATTCTCTTTGTCTAGAAATCTACTTTATATAATATATAGCCACTCCAGCCTTCCTATGCTTATACTTTGTGTACAACTTTATCTATCCATTTAATTTCAACCTATCAGTGCTTTTATATTTAAATTGCATCACTGGTAGACAACGTATAACTGAGTCTTACTTTTTAATACATCCTGGCAATTCTTGCCTTTAATTAGATTGTTTAGTCCATTTACATTTAGAGTAACTATTGATGTGGATTAGGTCTATTTTATTATTTGTTTTGTCTGTCCCATCTGTTTTTTTGCTCCTTCATTATTCTTTTCTTGATTTCTTTGGGATTGCTTGAACAATTTTTTAGAATTCCATTCTAACTGATTAACTTTAGCAAAACCTTTAGGGTTTTCTGTGTGTGTGTGTGTGTGTGTGTGTGTGTGTGTGTGTGTGGTTGTCCTAGGGCTTACAATACACATCCTTTTCAGTGTTTTTAAAGTTAATATTGCACCACTTCACAAGAAGTGGTAAATACAAGAACCCTACACTCCCCCTCTTATCTTTAACCTATAATTGTCATATGTATTTCATCTGCATGTATTATAAACTCCATTATATAACATTATAATTTTTGCTTTAAAGTTATATATTTTAAAGATATTATGTGGAAAAAAGCCATTTATATTTACCTTTCTGGTGTTCTTCATTCCTTCCTGAACATTCAGGTTTCCATCTAGTGTTATTTCCCTTCTGTCTAAAGAACTTCGTTTAACATTTTTTGTAGTACAGGTCTGCTGATGATAAACTCTCTTAGTTTTCTTTTAAATGAAAGCGTATTTATTTCGCCTTCATTCTTGAAGGATTTTTTTTCTTTTTTTATCGCAGTGCGCAGGCCTCTCACTGTTGCGGCCTCTCCCGTTGCAGAGCACAGGCTCCAGACGCGCAGGCTCAGTAGTTGTGGCTCACGGGCCTAGCCACTCCGCAGCATGTGGGATCTTCCCGGACCGGGGCATGAACCCGTGTCCCCCGCATTGGCAGGTGTATTCTTAACCACTGCACCACCAGGGAAGCCCTTGAAGGATATTTTTATTTCATTTCATCTTGAAAGATATTTCTAGATAGATAAAGAATTCTGGGCTGACTTTTTCTTTCTTTTCTTTTAGCACTTTAAAGATGTCATTTCACTTGATTCTGATGAGAAGTCAGTAGTACTTCAAATTTTTGTTCCCCTCATATAATAATATTTTCCCTGGCTACTTTCAAAACTTTCTCTTTGCTTTTGCTTTTCGGTAGTTTGACTCTGCTATACCTAGATGTGATTTTCATTATAGCCTGCACGGGCTTCAATGAGCTTCTTGAATCTGGCTATTTATGTCTTTTACCAAATTTGGGGACATTTTGGCCATATTCCTTCAAAAAAATTTTTTATGCCCCATTCTCTCTTTTCCTTCTAGAACCCTGCATGTTAGATCTTTCAGTATTACCTTATAGGTCCTAGAGGTACTGTTCATTATTTCATTTTACAGTATTCTTCCTCTCTGATCTTCAGATTGAATAATTTCTATTGATCTAACTTCAAATTCACAGACAGTTTCTTCTGTTATTTCCACTCTGATCTTAAGGCTATCCAGTGAAAAATTTATTTCAGACATTATACTTTTCAGTACTAGAAGTTCCTTTCAGTTTTTAAAATCTCTTTACTTTTCTGAGATATTCTATATTTTCATTCATTACAAGGGTGTTTTCTTTTAAGTCCTTGAACATAGTTGTGAGATCCGCGTTAAAATCCTTGTCTCGGGGCTTCCCGAGACAGTGAGAGGCCCACGTACTGCAAAAAAAAAAAAAAAAAAAAAATCCTTGTCTCGAATTACAACTGATTCATCCTGGGCTAGTCACCATTGATTGGTTTTGGGGTTATATTTTCATACTTCATATGTCTAGTCGTTTTAGATATCATCCTGGACATAGTGAATGATGTACTGAGCATCTCTAGATGCTCAGTTCTGTTATGTTTCTCTAAAAAGCAGCAATGTTTTTGTTTTGGCATTCTGTTCACTTGGCTGAACTCAAACTCTAACTCAGTGCAGTGCTCTTGGCCTTATCTGGGCTGCCTGGCCACACCTTGCACATGTGTGGTTTAAGAATTAGCTAGAGATTTGGGCAGTTTCCACACAGACTTTAAGCCTCCTTCTCTGTGACTCTCTTCTTTCTGGGATTTCTCCTCCACTTTCCATTTTTGTTCTTTTAATTGCCTCTTCTTCGTCTCTTTGGTGAGGCAAGGATTCCCACCCTAGGGTTATGGGAATGGCCTTATACATGACACCCAGCACTTGTCAGGTCAGACCGATGGCAGTTTACTAGTCACGCATACTCATAGCCTGGGGGAGGACACCAGACACCATTCAGGGACACATGAGGGTTACACCAGAGAACACAGTAAACAACCAGGTACTGAGGGAGGCAGATTTTGTAGTATCAAGGTAGTCCCTGGTTCCTGTCGGGGGATGGGATTGGTTTCTTTGAATAATTCCACAGGCTTGCAGGGAAATGAAACCTGCCACTCAGGTACAAGCAGGAAATGTACCTGGTCCCCGAGACAAGAAGAGTTGTTTGGCTAGGGGATCTTAGGACCATGGGAGCAGATGGGGAAGGGAACTTGGTGTTAGGCTGTTCATAACATTCCTGATTCTACCAGATGTCAAGGCAGTACCTGATATTAATTCTAGGCCCTGTACCACACTGTGGTTGCCCTGGTCTCCAACCTCTGGCTCTTCGAGCCAGTATATCTGCAAGTTTCTAAGTTTAAGTCATTCTACAAAACTGGGCACTGCAGGCTGAAGACATAAAAATAGGAAACGCCTTAAGTGCCATTTCATTCTTCCAAGTATTGACTTCCCTCCAGAATTTGCCTTCTTTTGCTTGCTTTCCAGTGCCTTTTGGTATTTTTAAAATATTTTATCCAGAATTTATAGCTGTTATTTGTAGGAGGGTGAGGGGACCTATCTGGCTAGTACCAGAAGCAGAACTTTCAAAGTTCATTCTTAATCTTTGGCTGTAAGCAGTTTAACTAAATAGCTGAAGAAATACTAGATATGATTTATTGATTATAACAGGAGTTGGGTGGAGTCTTTGGAATGATAATATAAGAGAATATTAACTCATAGCCATAATTAATAACTGTAGGGCTCAAAAAATATTGTTACATAGAATACTTACATTTTGATTTAGTGCAAATTTTGATTCCACACAAATAATTCAGTCAAAGTTCTGTTGGACTCAGCACTCATCAGATAAAATCCAGAAAAAAATGTTTTTCATTTCATTTTTTTTTACAAACTGTGAAAGTACATATGAAGGAAAAAAAGCAAAAGCTATTATTTGACAACATGGTCCCATATTTCTTCTTAAATATGCACCATTTTCCATAAACCATGATTGACTCCTACAAATTTTACTCTCTTTTTCTGCCTTGCTTCTACATTTATTGCTAATATGATTTTATTTATACTTATGCCTGTAGGCATTTTCCTAACACTCTATATATGTGTTCTATATCCCTACAGAGACTATAAATGTCTCCTGGACATGGACCAAAGATTTGATTCAGTTTAAATCCATACACAGCACATACTTGCATATGTTGATTATTCTTTTTTCAGTGAATCTTATCAAGACTCGAATGGACAAATTGGGTTTTAAATTTCTTCAGAACTTTATATATGGTCGTTTCCTTTGGTGATCCCAGAATCACTCACAAGCCTCAGTAGCAGGTTATAAACATGCCTAAAATTATTACAGCAAAGGAGAAAGAGCAAAACCAATGGGAAAAAGATGCATTGGGGAAGTCCAGAGAGGTCAGCACAGGCTTCCAATGTTCTTGGCCTGAAGCTGCAAGGAATTCTCTCTGTCTAGCAGCAAAACTACAGGCATGCATGGAATAGCTCTACCTGAGGAAGCCCATCTGAGTCTCAGGGTCCAAGGCTTTTATGGGGAGCTATTAATGTCCACACATTCTGCTATACAATCAGCTATGGCAACTGAGACTCAGGACCCCAACAATGAAACCAGGTGTACGTGTTGTGCAAAGCAACCTGACAAGCCAGTATGGCGTGTTCCATTTCTCCAGGTGTACACAACAAAATTGTCACTAACATAAAGAACATTCCACAAGCCAAATTCCCAGGGTTGGCCGGGTCAGTCATGGTTTCCTTGGAGACATGCAAGGAATAAGCAACCAGACCTGCTGCATTAACTCTTCCTCCCAAGGGTCTGTCCATCCTTGCTATCCCCTATTACCGACTCCCGTCTTACTAATAGAAGTGATACAAAGCTAGCTAAGTCCTGGCTTGCGGCAAAATATTTTTAAGACCACTGCACATCTAAATCATTTCCCCTAGTCTCTCTACCCTTCCCAACACATTCCCAGCCTCCAGTTTCTATGGCTGGCTGTTCTTTACAGACAAGCAGACTACATCTAGGAAGCAATAGTTTATGCTGTTTGGAAGAGGAGGCCTAAAAAAAACCTACAGGGTTATGAACCTTGTATGATTTAAATCTGTATCTTTCCCAACAAACCTGCTCTGCTTCCTGGATCTTCTATTCTGCACAACATTGCCACCACCTCCTTATGGCCCCGCCCCCTAAAAACAGTCACTAAACCCAGTTGATATTACCTCCTGGAAATTTCCTGAATCTATCTCCTTCCTTCCACATAACCTCATTTCCCTGTTACTCCCTCCTGGCTTCTCCTTCCCGCTCCCCACCCAAGCCATTATTCATTACAGCAGAGTTGTCACTCCCATTCTTACCTAGAAAGCAACCCACCACACACCGAAGAATAATTTCTGAAAAAGATGCCTTATATGAGGTATTGTAACCACTCAGGTCACTATGTTCAATTGTTTTCCTGTCTGTTTCCCGTGTGTTTCCACTAATATCAATTTTATTAAAAAATAAATTCCTATCCTAAATTGAAAACTATGTCCAGTGGAATGGAATCAATTTCTTGGAGTTCTTTGAGCCACGCAACAGAAATAATAATAGCTGCTTCCTGTACCTCATCCTCCCTTTGCCTTATGACATCTGGGCTCTTCTCCCAATCTTTTTCCTTCCTCAGCTGCTATGTTCAGATTCCTCTTCATTAGATACTTCTGCTAAATTTCAATCCTATAGAGAAGACCACAGCTCACTAAGAGACATCAGGGAAGGACTCCTTCTGGGGTGGACACAGTTCGCAGTTCCCTTCTGAGGTTGTAGGTACAAGTTATAGATGGCATGAACACAGAACATTAGCCTGAATGTGAATTTTTAAAACACTTAACTCATAAAAATGATAAGAGGTATTCCATCTTATCCTAAGGTATTCAAGCTAGATCACACAAAAATTTAGAAAGCTCTTAACAAGTTGAGGGCTATACTGAATGAGAAAAAAGCTACACATAACTTCTCCTAAAATGCTAAAAAACTTCACAAAAAAATGTATTTCTGAGCCAAAACTGCCTAGATCAGTTTCTAAAGTGTGACGTCTTCAAAAGCTTCAAGATTAACAATGTGGTATTTATTAATTTTATTTTTGTGTAACAATATATTTGCAATTAGAATGCTAGTATGTAAAGTATAGACATTACTAGCAGTAGTAGCAGAAAAATTCTCAAAAAAGTGAACTAAATCTAAATATTGAGTGTATTTACTCATGTGCTCCTTTCCCAGTGGGTAGTATTCATATGCATTTTGTTATTGCAGAATGTACGGAAAGCTTTTTGCTTTTTTTATATTAAAAATAAAGTTTAAATTTTGTTAAAGCAATACGTGTATCAAAAAAATCAAATGTGCAAAATGATATTTGTGAAAACTAAGTCTCCCTCCAACTCCAGATCCCCAGGCTCTAAATCAGAGGCAACTGCTACCATAGATAACACTGGACTATTCTTCCAGAGATATTTTACCTGAAGAGTAAAAGTTAGGCATATTCTGAAGCTAACATCAAGGAACTATATTCAATATCCTGTGATAAACCATAATGGAAAAGAATATGAAAAAGAATGTATATATATGTATAACTGAATCACTGTGTTGTACAGCAGAAATCAACACAACATTGTAAATGAACTATATGTCAATAAAATAAATTTAAAAAAATAAAACTAACATCATGTAAGGAAGTCACTAGGTTCTTTTGCAATTATTTTTGAATCAACATGCCACTCTCCAAAGATTACGTTAGATAGGCTATTAGTCCAACCCTGTATTACAACTGTATTTTTTGTTATGCATAAAGGAGTAACAAATAGTTTCTGTGGATATAATTTAAATATCATGGTTCCTAAACTTTAATTCTGTTGTACCACCACTGTTAATGGCTGAAGTAATCATTCCTTTCTCTGTTTCTTCTATTTTCCCATAACAGTAAGCTTTTTAGCCTCTAATACTTTCCATAGAAATTGTTCCCCATATCTTTTATATCTTTGTTTTTTTAATCTCTCTAATTCTAGTACTTACTTTCAGCAGGTAACAGAAGAAAGTATTTCTACTGTCACTTTCAGGCATTTCTTCAAAGTCGTCTCCCTGAAGATGTCATTTCTGTGACCAAAGGGTATTATGCTGAAAGATCTGGAATGTATACCACAGTTAGAACAAGCAAAAGATGCCACACCGTGGCTGCAGATAGATAATGAAGAACACACAACCTATGTTTTCTCAAGCAGAAAACAATTGAGGGCAGTCTAGAAAACAAAAGAAAATGAGATAAATTATTTGTTAAATATTTCTAAAATGTGGGTCTTTTATTTTATAGAACCAGCACATTTCAAATTACTTGTAGGGGCTTCGCTGGTGGCACAGTGGTCAAGAATCCGCCTGCCAGTGCAGGGGACACGGGTTTGAGCCCTGGTCTGGGAAGATCCCACATGCGGTGGAGCAACTAAGCCCGTGCACCACAACTACTGAGCCTGCGTTCTGAAGTCCACGAGCCACAGCTACTGAAGCCCGTGCGCCTAGAGCCCAAGCTCTGCAACAAGAGAAGCCACCGCAATGAGAAGCCCACGCACCGCAACGAAGAGCAGCCCCCGCTCGCCGCAACTAGAGAAAGCCTGCGCGCAGCAACGAAGACCCAATGCAGCCAAAAATAAATAAAATAAATAAATTTATAAAATTACTTGTAGCAAAATAAGGTTTTAACACAATTTTGCAGAAATATATATTGAATAAAGCTAGATATACTGGTTCCCATAGATAAGAGTCAGAGAACTCCAATTTACGGAAATAAATTAGATAAACAATTTTTTAAAATTTACCCTCAGAAGCTAAATCAATATTCACCAAAGTGCTGGATTAAATTAACCTTACCAAGAGCAATTAATGTAACAACAGCTCCAATAAAGCCTCATTAAGTAATCAATTAGAATCATTACAAGGAACAAAAGATTCAGCAAAAAGCTCCTGGCCAGTAGCACGAGTTTTATTTTTAAAAGGCCATTCTTATTTTAACTAGAGCTGAAGGCATAAGGCATTTGCCCTTGAAAATAAATGTCTAAAGGATACATGATTTCTAGTACTTTTGATTTTATGATTATTTTGGAAATTATTGTTCAGGAAATTCTGATTTTCCTTTAGAGGTAATTTTGTCAAATTTGCTGCAAGACTTCTCAGAAAAAGTAATTTTATAATATCCCAAGTTTTTGTTTTTTCTGTGGGTACTTTTCTCCTTTCCAGCTAAGATTATCAGCTAAGATTAACTAATATTTGTTTTACTCTTAAATTTTTTAGTGTACACTTATTTCATGAATTGCTGTGTGACCCTGGACAAGTTACTTAACTTCTCTGGGTCCCCATATTATCACCTGTAAAAAAAAAAAAATTGGTCTAGAGGTGCGTTATAATAGGGATTCTCAACCTCTTCCCCATCCTTCCCTACAGACATGATGGTTATGATGAATTAACATCAGCAGCAGTGGCTCATCCAGCTACTCAGTGAGGCTGCCTGTTGCCTGCTCTCTCTTCCTTTGAGGGAAATCACTGAACTAAGATTAGTTTTAGCTATACAAAGTCTATGAGTCTATAGTGATCAGAAGATTAAAAATGACCATCTGAAATTGTGCAACCTTGAAATGAAGTTTTTTCTTTGCTTTTCTCTTTTTTTAAAAATAAATTTATTTATTTATTTATTTGGCTGCGGTGGGTCTTCGTTGCTGCGCGCGGGCTTTCTCTAGTTGCATTGAGTGGGGGCTACTCTTCGTTGTGCTGCGCGGGCTTCTCATTGTGGTGGCTTCTCTTGTTGTGGAGCACGGGCTCTAGGCGCGGGCTTCAGTAGTTGTGGCGTGCAGGCTCAGTAGCTGTGGCTCGCGGGCTCTAGAGTGCAGGCTCAGTAGTTGTGGCCCACGGGCTTGGTTGCTCCGCGGCATGTGGGGTCTTCCCGGACCAGGGCTTGAACCCGTGTCCCCTGCATTGGCAGGCGGATTCTTAACCACCGCACCATCAGGGAAGCCCCTTCTTTGCTTTTCCTTCATCCAACCTCTATTTATTCAGCACTGTGCAGGGCTCTGATACAACAGACACAGTTCTTGAATTAAATTATCTTTTTGAGGTTCTTAGTAAAAAAAAAACCACATAATTTAAAGAGGATGAAGTCTATGCTAACATGGCTTTCAACACCTTCCCTCTTTACCACCCTTCTCTGTCCCTTTGATGAAATTAATAGGAAAATCTCTACAACAAATTAAGAGTAGCATATGACAGGCATTGTACCAAGCTTTAATCTCAAACTTGCAAAGGTAAGAGGTCAAAGCTTCAGTTTACATGTTTTGGCTACTCCAAGATTCTAGGCTATTGTTGGGTTTATTGATTATCTACAAAAACATTTTAAGGTAAGGTAGCTCACTAAGATAAAGGGGTATCGACAAGGACAGAATGTGCTGGCATCTCTTTTATCACACTTATGGATCAAGCTATTACATTATTTGTACAGGATAAACTATTTACACCTACAATATCAACCATTTAATTTTAGACAGATTTATTGTTTCACCAGCAAAATTTGACTAGAATTTCAATTTTGAACATTAGTATAAATCTCTCTTCCCTAAATTTTAAACCCTTTCCCCTGCTTTTAGGAAACATAATTGCATAATTCAAACTCCTTTAATACTGTGACCTAGTTCCTCCTCTTGATGTTATAAACGGCTCATGTAACTATGGTAACCATCCAGGGAAAATTGAATGTTTTTCTGGTCAGCAATATGCAAAGTATACCATACGTGTTATTTTTCTCTCTGGGATAACCAAAGTGGATAATACGTGTTTGCCCTTCTTCTTGGTTATGGGAATGACATTTTATCATACTGAAAATTCTATGACTATAGACCCAGTCATTCACAGTACCTTCATTAAAAGGTTTAGGATCCTCTTTTGCTGTTAGTGGTCATTCTAATTGCTGCACAGTACTATAACCCATAGTATGATTGACTGTATACATCCATCTGCGCTGCCTACCTCATAAACTAAATGTACAGGCTAACAGTACCCATATTAGCAATATTCCATCTCGAGAATCTGGTATTTTCTTAACTTTGTCCTTTAGTCCTAGACAAAGTGTTTCTTTAAAACAAAAAACTAAATGGAATCATCTTGGGAGTATACTTAGATACCAAGAAGACCTAGTTCCAGTCTTTAGTGATTTTATATATCTTCTTTTTTATTTTTTTTCTACAAGTATGGTGTACTACTTATGCAATAAAGCAATCAAAAATGCTTTAAAACTGAGCTCAGTGGAGATGTAGACTGTTAGTATTTGTGGCTATTGTTGTCGCCTATTGTACTAATGAATTGATTTAAAGTTTCAGGTTTTTTCAGCACAATTTAAAATGCTTGGACCTTCTAGAACAAATTACACTCTAAAGCAAATGTCTAGATTTTTAAAGGATTTATTTATTTGCATTAGGTACAATTACATTTCTACAGTGGGCTATCAGTTGGTGACCTTTCAATATGAGGATTTTGTTTAAAGTGATTTTCTTGAATTTCCCTACATTTTGAACAGTACTTTTTAACAATCCAAATATCTTCCTTAGAAAAAACATTGCTATCTGCTTCCCTGAATTAAACAGGGAATTAACTACCTTTCACTAGTTTAGAAAAGACCTCATTAACCAGATGCAGTGTGGAATTTGTTTAGATCCTGTTGAACAAACCAAGTGTAAAATAATATTAATGAGACAATAGGGAAATTTCAATTGTCTGGATATTAAATGACAGTAAGATAATTTTTGGATGGGATAATGGTATTGTGGATGTTTTTAAAAAGTTCTCTCTTATCCGTTCATATTTAAAGTACAGAGAAAATGACAATAATCCATCAAGGATAAGGGAGTGGAATATTAAGGACCATATATTGATAAATGTTCAAGCTGGGTGAATGGTATATTAGGATTTATTGTACTATTACCTCTACTTTTGTGTGTGCTTGAAATTTTCCATAATAAAGTTTTAAAAAATATTAAAAAGAAAAAAAGGACTTCATGTTTAATTGTCCTGACTCAAGCAGTAGCTGAATCTTCTCAGGAGGTATCTCTAGGAAACCTTCAGAACTACTTGCTGTTTGTTTTCCATCAGAGTTTGAAGTGGTCCCCCCTCCCTTTACAGTATAAATAAGGGCCTACCAGAGATCTCTTAAACATTTCTACCAGGGATGTCTCACAGTAACTGATTTAGAAATTAAAGTTAACCTCAGATAGCTCTACTAATTTGGGGGTGTAGGTTACTTATCTTTTTTAGGGTTACTTCAGAAAATATACTTAAGAGCAAATAAGATGCCTTTTTGCTTTATTCATACAATTAAATGTCACCAATTAACTTCTATATTGTGGAGAATTGGGGACTTTTAAATATTGCGTTTAGCAGGGTACAGGAACGCCATTTCAAAAGGCCCCAAATTTCCAGTTAAGCGATTACTAAAAAGAAAAGGACATGATAAATAACCAAAGTCAAAGGGCTGAGTTTGGGGAGTACAGTGATTTTTTTTTTTTACTCTCTTCACACAATCTGCTTTCACAAGTACCGCAGGAGTAAGTCTTTGATTAACTTTTATAAATTAATATAGCAATAAAAGCACATGTCTGACAATTCATATACACACATAGATTACCATATGAGAGTGTTCTTTATAGGTTTAGATCAACACAAGCTGCAAAATCATTATTTAGACTTTTTGCTTCCTTTCAGCCTGTTCAACAGAATTATGAAAGGTCAAAATAATGCTCTAAAAGGTCTTCATTTCCATACTCATCCCTCCTTCTTCATCCGGCTCATGGTTCCTGGAAGGAGTGCTCTAGGTATTATAAATCATTGCGTTTTCTCACTTCTAGTTTCTAACCATGTGTTATATCTGCCTGCAGATCACTTCTCAGGCTGAATAAAATCCATATGTGCGTTCTGCGTCTAATCTGAGTCAGTAAATAAGGCATCTTGCATTATTTTAGGCCTTCAATAAAAACTAGCTGATTTAAATCTATGAGTAAACAAAAATAGTAGGGTTTAAGTAAAATGTGATTAAAATTCAATTCTTAACAGTGACTTTTTTGACAAGACCTGGCTGCTTAATCTGATTTAAAGAATGACAAGAAAATCCCTAGACGGTTCTCAGAAATACAAGACACTGGACTGCCTGGGTTGACTTAATAATCAAGTGGTCAAAACCTCCAAGTGTCACAGGATAATAATACAAGACAATCTTTGAGTCCTGAGCAATATTATCTTGTTCCCAAGACTCAAATTTCCAATAGTGCTTTGTTTCGGTTTGAAATTTAAAATATCCTCTAGATCAAGGTCTAGATTTCTCTTTCCCTGTCAGTGGTTACGTACTATTAACAGCTGTTTCAAAACTGCCCTAAATAGGTCATCATACAGGTGACCCACCGCTGCAAACCAATTGGATATAAGAAGAAATCCCAATTTATCGCCCCCTCACGTTTTCTTTTTAACTCAAATGTACTACTCACAATAGTGCTTGTTTACATAGGCATTCCGTTAAAATTCTCCGCGTATTCGTTCTCTTTCCACCCATTTCTTTGAAAAATACACACTGTTATATACACTGAGTCCATCTGGAATTAAAATCAACTCCTCTGCTTGGCATTTCATTTAACCCCAGATAGGAATTAAACCCTGTCGGCCGGTCACGTAGATGAGGACGTGGGCCTGATTTCGGATTCGGTCTGTCCTCGCGTCTCCATCACCCCTGGACCCCGGCCCCCAGTGGTTTTCAGTCTTACGTAGATGTTAAGGTGGTGATGCCCCTCACGCCGCCAGGAAGCCCTTGCCTACGTTTAATGTTTAAACGTTCTGATCCCCAGGGGGAAAACTTTTTTTTTTTTAAAGGTTGTCTGTCGGACAAACAGGTATGGGGCAGAGTGAGCCTAAACTAAACGCGATTCCTCAGGAGCCCTAGGGTGGACAAAACCTGCACGTCCTGGTGCGGCGGGAGACCCCCGCGTCTGCGGAAGGGCGGGAGCTCGCAGAAGCCAGGAGGGAGATTCAAAAAGCGGACGGACTAAGGGAGAAAGAAACGCAGGGGGCCGCAAGGGCACCGCCTACCTCGGCGATCAGCCCCGGTGCTCCGGGAGCCCGAAGGCCGCGGCTGGAGGAAGACACAGCCAGAGGGCGGTGCCGGCCCGGCGGGCACACAGCCGCCGCGCATGCCCGGAGCCGCGCTCGCCTCAAGCCCGCCGCGTAGTCCCCGCAGGACTCCCTCCGGGTCGCTGCGTAAGGTGGCCGCCTGCTGCTCCTTTTAAGGCTCGCGAGGGGCCGCGCTACATCCATCTGATGGGGAAGAAGTCGGTAACACCGGGCCGAGGGAGCTGGGCCAAGCCTCCCCCTCCCTGTGGGAAGGACGGAAGGAAGGGGTCAACCACCTGCCCTCTCAAGTCCCATTCAGACATTGAGCAAAGAGGCGGACCCGACAGTGCTTCCCCTTTAAGAGGGGGCGGGGCGCAGCCTACAGTTTGGCCGCTCTCCGCACCCTCCCCCCGGGCCAAGAGTTGACAGACCAATCGCCCGGGTGGCGGAGGGAAGGCGGGAGAATGCGAACCCTTCGGCTGGGCGGTAGGGGCGGGCCCCCGGCCTTATTAGGAGGGAGTCCTGCGCAGGCGCAGAGGCGGCCGCAGCCTGAGGGGCGGGGGCGGTCCAGTGAGAGGCTCTCCGTCAGGCACTGAGGGTGATTGGGAGGAAAGAGGCCAGCGAGAGGCTTGTCATGGGGATCCGAGGTACGAGACGGCATTGGTAGCATCTGGTGACTCCGAGGGGGACAGGAAGTGTCAACGCCGGGACCCCGGCGCCAGCTCCGCTGGGGGGATCCCCGCTGCTCTAGTCCTGAGGAGGGAGGGGGAAAAGGAGGGAGCCCCGATCTCGCCCCGCCCCTGGGCTTGTTACCGCGGGGGCGGGGAGTGAGGGCTTCTTTTGCGGGGAGTAGAGATCGGGGGACTCGGCTGTGCCCTCTCGAGCGGCTGCCGGTGTCCCCGCGGCGCCGGGCTGACGAGCAGAGGAGCCGCGGCGGCCGTGGCTGTTGCATGTGTGGCTGCTGGATGCGGAGGCGGCGGCGGCGGCGGCGGCGAGGAGCAGCAGCGGCGGCAGGATGTTAGGGCAGCAGCAACAGCAACTCTACTCGTCGGCCGCGCTCCTGACCGGGGAGCGGAGCCGGCTCCTCACCTGCTACGTGCAGGACTACCTCGAGTGCGTGGAGTCGTTGCCCCACGACATGCAGAGGAACGTGTCCGTGCTGCGAGAGCTGGACAACAAATATCAAGGTAGGGGCCGCGGGGCTGCCGGTGAGTCCTCCCCCACTCGGGTCCGCTGGCCGCCGGGCACGGTCGCTCGGAGCCTGCCCGGGGAAGTGCCACTTTCCATTTCTCCTGTGACAGTCTCCCCGACTGCACAGAGGGGGTCTGGTGTGTGGGACGGGGGAACGGGACTGGGGACCGGGTTCGCGGCCCTCCCTTCCCCCGCTGCGGTCGGCGAGGACTCCTCGGGGGTCTCAAGGGTGAGGGTGGTGGCCGCTTGTCAGCCCCCGCTGCAGACCCAGCGGCTGCAGCTGGTGTGGCGAGGAATCAGCCATTTTAAGAAGCATTTGTTCCGGCCCTCGCCTGCCCGGTGTCGCAGACCCTCCTGCCCCGGCCGGGAGCGTGCAGCCGGGCGGGGACTGTGGGGAGTGAGCGGCCGGCCGCGGCCGGACTCCCGCTGGCCTCCGGGGCCTGGCTTTCCCCACCCCCCCTCGGGCTCCCACCCCCTGAGAGCAGATGCATTGGAACGTGCAGGGGGGAGGGGGCGCGAGAGGGCTGCGAAGGCGGCCTCCGGGGAGGTCCCTCCCTCGGCTCTCCGGCGCCCGGCTCGGGAATAGAGGAGGCTTTCCCTCTCCCACCCCAGGGAAAGTTCTGGGCCACAGCTTTTCACGGCTCTTTCGGCCAAATGGTTAAAAGGCTAGGGGTCCCCGCGGGGGAAGGGAGAGGGGTGTGTGTGGCGGGGTGGACCCCCGCCCGCCCTGGGGGCGGGGCCTGCGGTCGTGACGGAGGACATGGGCGGGGCGCGGAGGCGCGCGCTGCTTCCCGTCTGGAAAATGGCTGGTTGCACGAAGGCTTGGGCGACACTGGCTGTTCGGGCGGGGACCGTGCGGGACATTAGCTCGTCCTGAGCGGAGTCAGTGTTGGGATTTGGGACATGGTTGTTTGATTTTTCGACTTTTTCCCAATCACTCAATCACGACAAAGACACAGCTACTGTGATCGTCGCTGGCCCCTGCACCGCGTAGGTTCCGGGCCTTGCGTCACTTCCGGGCCCCTGGAGGATGTGGGTTAGTTGACTGGGCAACCGCCTGGCGTCTCTTAACCCCTGGATCCCTACTTCGCCAAGTTTAAGTACGGAGGCAAAAGCCACCCTTCGTGGTCAGACCCAAGGAGCTAGGGTTGATTCCCTGGAATCAGCTTTTTTACAGAGAGTACATTTACTATTTACCATTGGTGGCCCTTTCGCCTGTAACTACAAGGGGAGGAGTTTAAATGGGGAGCCGTTTGGTTTAATAAGCCTGAATCAAGGAACAGACCTTAGACATAATGTGGAATCAGCCATACGGACTTTAAAAAGATAACTTCTTGGACCCATTCTCTGTTTTTCGACACGTCGCTAGTTTTATGATTTAGTGTCTAAGGAACGCATTTCTGGGGTGATATTTTCGGGCCTGTAGCCTGATAGAACATTTAAGTGTCTCTGTTTTTTCACCTATAATTTATTTCTGCCTTTTGAACCCATATGACTGACAGGACTGATCTCTGTTGGGGGGAAGCGAATTAATACGATTACTTACTGTGTGTCAATTGCTGCACCACGTTCAGAACATTATCTCATTTAATCTTCACAACTCAATGCAGTAAAAATTCATTTTGCAGACAAATGAAAATTTACAAGGAGTTTAAGTAACTTGTCCAATTAAGTGGGGAATGTTTGACTCCACAGCCTGGCTGCTGCAGGTGCACATGCTCGTTTTTAAATTATTTAAATCTTTTTTTGTTTGTTTTTTTAAATAAAAGCTCTCCAAAGGTATTTTCTATAGACATGGAGCACATACCTGAATTGTAACCTTAAAATATTATATATTGTACATGTGTGCTTAAAAATTGTATGTTGAACATTTTTAGTTTTTCAAATAATCATAACTCTGAAGTTTGTAAAGCTTGCAGGCTTTTACATTTCTTTAAAGACATGTTTGCCTTCACGAAAGTTAAGCTATTTTTTTTCATTTGAATTGTTGGGGGGGCAACTTGTTCCAGGGAAATCTGCCATCTTGACCATCTAAAGTTGACAGAAGTAGCTTTGGTAACATGAGAAACAGTATTAGGCCTTGAAAGATCGAGAGATTTAAAAAAATTTTAGCCCCATTAAAATTGTAGTTCTTTTGAAGAGTAACACAAAAACAGTGATCTAGTTTTTACTCTGCACATGCTTACTAAGCTCAACTTGCAGTTTTCTATTAGCTTTATATACTTGTGTGTTCTTAGTTTTTCATGTTTTTTGTTTCTTTGCTAGTTCTTAAGTATTTCCTGGTTTTAGATTTAATACCTACAGCAAAATTCGATGTTATAAATTATATAGGTAGTCAAAGAAATTTCTCTCCTACCTATTTGAGACACTTTCAGAAGTTACTGAAGAACCTCAAAAGTAGCCTTAAAAACAGAGAGAAATGAAGAAAACAATTTCACAATTGAATGAAGTATTTATTATGGGGTATGGTTATTAGAGAACGTCAATTTTTGTTCCAGTATTCTTGTTCCAGTATTTCTCGTTCATAGTTCAAAGGTAAATAACCTTTGAACTAAAATTTCATACTTAATTTTAAGTGCCTTCCATGCAGCTGAGTAGAAAGTGCTTAAAGAGCAGAGCCAGACTGACAGATAATGGCAGAGTTCAAAGTCTGGGGTTGATACCTGTTGAGCTTAATTTTCTTCACATATAAAAGTGGTGGCTTCCTCATGGGATTGCTGTGGGGATTACTGAGAAAGTCACATGGAAGAGGCTCAGTAAGTGTTATTTCACCAGGTAATTAAGGTGTCTTAAAAATGTGAATTTTTACTTCATGTATAATATCAATGTGCTGCTATTAAATAATATATTTAGCTTCTAATTCCTGATTATTCGATACAGAGTGTTTGGAATAAGTTTTGCTTTTATTTATTTATTATTTAATTAATTTATTTATTTATGGCTGTGTTGGGTCTTTGTTTCTGTGCGAGGGCTTTCTCTAGTTGTGGCAAGCGGGGGCCACTCACTATCGCGGCCTCCCTTGTTGCGGAGCACAGGCTGCAGACGTGCAGGCTCAGTAGTTGTGGCTCACGGGCCCAGTTGCTCCACGGCATGTGGGATCTTCCCAGACCAGGGCACGAACCCGCGTCCCTTGCATTGGCAGGCAGACTCCCAACCACTGCGCCACCAGGGAAGCCCTGCTTTTATTTTTTAAACCTCACATTTTGTGTGTTTGAGGGGAAAATATATAATTTCCTTATTTTTCCTGGAGGAAAATTGGATTCTTAAGAAATCCACTTACGTACCTAGCTGGGGAAATGGGCTAGATGTGAACATTGTTTAAAAATATGCTCTGCAGGTATGAGTACCCTCAAATGTGTGGGAGCACATTGTCATGAATCCCGGGTTAAATAGTTGTCCATCAAGTGTGAGTACCTACACTCTCCAGGGCGACGGGAATTCACAAGTTGTGTTGAATACTTGCTCTATGTTACCTTACTCACAGACACCCCCAGTGTATGTATTTGGTCGTCTAACATTTCTGTTGTCGTTAGAGCAGTGATATTAGAAGATAGAACAGTGATATGGCATCGGGTGTGATAAATTCCAGTTAATTTTTGTTTCTCCACCTTTACTAAGAACTCTTTCAGATAGCATTGTATCTCATAAGGATGAGAAACAGAACAGATTTGAATAAGACATCTATGTAAATTTTGGTGACATCTGGAACTATATTTTCAGATATTTGTATACCTTCTAATGGCTCGGCCATTTTTAATTGATGTAAGTGGGTCCTCATGCTATACGATATCTAAATCAGCAGTTCAAAAGGCTGAGAACCAACGGCTGAGTTATCTACAAAAGCACAGTGATCCAATGCCAACTTTACTATAATTTTGTTAGTAGCTTAGTCAATTGATGCCAGAACCTGAACCTAAACCTGCTCCGGAAATAGTTTGATTTTCAGACTCTCCCATGTGATGAAATAAAAGAGCCATTCAGGCTAATATGATCGGAAGCTAAGAGTTACTTGTGTCTGCTTTGTTAAGAACGTCCAGGGGATGATATGAAAGTCAAGGTATAGCGTCTCTCTAGAGTTCTGTGGCGAGTCATCGATTGAACCATAAACCCTGTAAACACAGTTGGACAGTAATCTAGAGTAGTCCTGGAACCTTTTTAAGTTTTACGGCTGGAGTCCAGCCTGGAAATTTTATATACAGGGTAGTTTTGAGGTTTACCTGCAGTATAGGTGATATGGCACTGGGTGAACTCTAAAGTGGCACAGAGTGTTTCTGCCCCAGTAAAGACTTTTGATTAATAATTAGCCACACATCTCTTATCCTTTCTAATATAGATTAATGAGTATTAAGAGAGTTTTGTGTTCATTCTTTTTATTAGTTTATCTCTAAATGTACTTTCATGTTGGATAATATGTGGTCTTTGTAAGGGAAATGAAATGTTTCTCATGTATTCATACTATGGAGGAGTGTGGTTTTATGGTTTGAGTTCATTCTAACTGTACCAATTCGGTGAAAAATAACTAACTTGAAAAATGTTATATGTGCTACCATATATTTTCTTTTCCTCTTTTAGAAACATTAAAGGAAATTGATGATGTCTATGAAAAATATAAGAAAGAAGATGATTCAAACCAGAAAAAACGCCTCCAGCAGCATCTCCAGCGAGCATTAATCAATAGTCAAGAATTGGGAGATGAAAAAATTCAGATTGTCACACAGATGCTCGAATTGGTGGAAAATCGGGCAAGGCAAATGGAGCTACATTCACAGTGTTTTCAAGATCCTGCTGAAAGTGAGCGAGCCTCAGATAAAGCAAAGATGGATTCCAGCCAACCAGAACGATCTTCGAGAAGACCCCGCCGACAGCGAACCAGTGAAAGCCGTGATCTGTGTCACATGACGAATGGGATTGAAGACTGTGATGATCAGCCACCTAAAGAAAAGAAATCCAAGTCAGCCAAGAAAAAGAAACGTTCCAAGGCCAAGCAGGAAAGGGAAGCTTCGCCTGTTGAGTTTGCAATAGATCCCAACGAACCTACATATTGTTTATGTAACCAAGTGTCTTATGGGGAAATGATCGGATGTGACAATGAACAGTGTCCAATTGAATGGTTTCACTTTTCATGTGTTTCACTTACCTATAAACCAAAGGGGAAATGGTATTGCCCAAAGTGCAGGGGAGATAATGAGAAAACGATGGACAAAAGTACTGAAAAGACAAAGAAGGAGAGAAGATCGAGGTAGTAAAGGCCATCTGCATTTTAAAGGGTTATTTGTCTTTTATATAATTCTTTCAGAATTTACTTTCAGAAAATGTTTTAGGGTAAATGCATAAGACTATGCAATAATTTTTAATCATTAGTATTAATGGTGTATTAAAAGTTGTTGTACTTTGTCTGTGACCTTAATTTTCTGCACTGAATTACCAAATATTTTAAGCCAGGTAATCTTCAGATCACCTGATGAAAGGAGCAGGGAGTAGGGAAGGGTGGTGTGAACATAATAACTTCACAAACCATGCCTATTTCCTTTTCACTGAAAATGCAATGCTAATTTTGGGGTAAACACCAAAGTTTTGCTAGCATTTTAGTCTATGTGCTTAAAAAAATTTAGATATAGTTGGAGTTCTCTGTAAGCATTCAGATTATCTTGGATAATTTAAAATATGAACACTATACCATTCAGAGCTTCTCTCTTCCTGGCCCCATTTATACATACACTTGGTCATCTCTAGTCTTCCAAGAATTTAAGGAACTAGAGATAAGAATAATTTGGGATTCCATGTGGAATAATGTGCTCTTATTAGAGTATTTGCTGCTCTATTTTCCATAGTAGCATTTTGATACACTGTCAGTAGCCCATTTATAAATACCTTGCTGCTGCTTCATAGCTGCATTCAGTCTAGTGCTTAATAAGGGAGTTGTTTTGTTTTAATTGGGACAGGTAGGGACAGTTAGGATACCAAAAATGCTGCCATTGGCTTATATTGGCAAAATCTGGGTTATACAGTATCATGGTTCAAGGTTGAGCAATTTTAAAAAGACATTTAATAATATTTTTCATGTTGACCCATGGCTGGGATGCCTAGGCACAGGCCTATCAGCGGGAAAATGGCATATACTAGTCTTTAAATATTGCCTTTATGTCAGACAGTAGTTGAAATAGTTTTGCTAGTAGCTGTAGGTCATTTCTGTCCCAATCAGAAATTATATATTATTTTAAGTAATAGTGTATTTACTTTCTTAACTTTCTGGTATTGGTGCTGTTTGGTGTCTTCATGTTTAATGTATTTGTAAATTGAATTTTCCAAGATTCTAAAATTGAATTTTCCAAGATTCTGATATTTTAAGGGTAAACATCTTGATGGATATATGTCCGTATATTTGGAGAATTTTTTGGTTTTTCAGGGGTGGGGGGCAGTGGATTGACTAGTCCTTAAAATCTATGTGTAACATACTTTTTATTCCTCATTTCTTCCTAATCTGATGATCTTGATTCTTTTTGACTAACATGTGAAAAATCCTGTTTGCTTGTTTGGAAAAAGAAAAAAAAAAAGTGTGTTTTTCTCTTCTGGCTCTCCTGTGTGACTTTTAGGCATATCATTTCACCTCATCCGGGTGTCAGGCTACTCATCAGTAGTATGCAGTTGGCTTAAATATCTCCAAGTTTCTTTTGAAATCTACAGTATTTGCACTGTAGTGAGGATTTTAATAATCAAAGGACTTGTTTTTCTCTTTCATTAATTTTGTCCTTCATTCTGTGGTGTGAAGACAGTTTAAAGGTGAGCTTAGAGACGGGTAAATGCACAGTATTTTATTAGCTTCTGTCCTAAGGATATTTTGATTGATGACTGGAGTTGATTATATTGAGCAAGAAATACTGAGTTGTGAAGAAATCCTTTTCTCTCTTGAGAATATAGCATTCTGTCTTAGTGATTATATCCTTGTTACCAGGATAGAGCTGTTCACCTGACACCATTAAAAATATCGGTATGTGCAAAGCCCCCCAGAGCTTCCAGATGTGACTCACATACAGGTCGACACTTTCATACATAAATTTGCATCAGCATATGGGGAAAAAATGAACCTACAAATAGAAGTCCCAAAATTTGGATTAGGCTTGACAGGAAAACAAGCATGGAAAGTCCTGGAAGATGTGTTCTCTTTGAGAATGACTGATATATTTTTTTTTATAAATTTATTGATTTATTTATTTTTGGGTGTGTTGGGTCTTCGTTTCTGTGCGAGGGCTTTCTCCAGTTGGAGTGAGCGGGGGCTACTCTTCATCGTGGTGCGCAGGCCTCTCACTGTCGCGGCCTCTCTTGTTGCGGAGCACAGGCTCCAGACGTGCAGGCTCAGTAGTTGTGGCTCACGGGCCTAGTTGCTCCGTGGCATGTGGGATCTTCCTAGACCAGGGCCCGAACCCGTGTCCCCTGCATCGGCAGGCAGATTCTCAACCACTGTGCCACCAGGGAAGCCCTCTTTTTTTAAGTATAATAGATTTCATATACTATTTCATACCGTGCTTACCAACTCATACTATATACCAGTGCTTCCCAAACTGGTCTCACGTTGGAATTACCTCAGGAGCTTTAAAAAATACTGATACTTGTGTCCCACCCAGCAGTTGTGACCTAATTCATTTGGAATGTAGTTTTAATATTAGAATTTTTAAAAGCTTCCTAGGTGATTGTAATGTACAGAAAAGTTACAGAACCACTGGCATATTATGAAAATTTGAACTTATTGAAAACCACTAGTGGATTCTCTACATCCAGGTTTGTGTGACTGAAGCCTATATAAGTATCCATACATGAGAGTTTGTCCCCTGTCCCCAAAAGTTCCACCAAGAATACTTGAGGACTCAGTACTTGAGTGCTTCTTGTGTGCTAGGCACCGTTCTAAGTAGCGATGGTTTAAAAACAGGAAACAGTCCCTGCTCATGGACCAGACATTCTAGGGGCAGAGTTATGTGTGTATATATATATATATATATATATATATATATATATATATATATATATATATATATATATATATCTCCAGGTAATGGTGTTAAATCCCAAAAGGGAAGGATAGCAGAGTAAGGAGAGGGGAAATGAGTAGAAAGGGAGGTGAGTCTTCTACTTAATGTGGTTAAAGAAGGTCTCTCTAAGGAAGTGATCCTTGAGCTGAGACCGGAAAGAAATAGTGAAGTGAGGCAGGCAAAGATTTAGAGGAGGGAGGAACAGAACAGTCTTGTCAGTTTGACTAGAGCGTTTGATGTAATGTGGGAGGGGCTTCTTGGAAGCCATGATGGAAAATTTGTGCAAACTTATCATAGGGAGCTTTGGTGAAGATAGGGAGGTATAGGAGACTGTCAGAAGTCTTTGTACCAAAAATATTGCTGGCTTAGACTAGGGTGGGAGCAGCGGAGGTGGTGGTAGGTGGTAGGACTGCCTGTGTTTAAAGGTACAGCCATCAGCAGGACTTTGGTCCAGAGATTGGAAAGCAAAGGGGTGACAAGGATGACTTGGGTTTTGGGCTTGAGGGATCAAGATTTCTGTTTTGCACTTAGGTTCGAGGTGCCTGATAGATTTCTAGTGAGACTCCAGTGTGGAGTTGGGGGGCTGAAGTTAGGGGAAGGGACAGGGGATAAATATTTGGGAGTTAGCCTGTGAAGGGAGTTTAAAGTCATGTGACTGAAATCACTCATGTAACTAGATCAGCGCTTCTCAAATTTTAATAAGCATGTGAGTCACCTAATTTTCCAAAAATGCAGATTCTGATTCAGTAGGTCTGGCATGGGGTCCGAGACGCTACCTTCCTAACAAGCTCCTCAGTGATGCCCACGCTGCTGGTTCAGGGACCACATTTTGAGTAGCAAGCACAGAGTTCCAGGAGAGGGAGGCGTGGGCCTTGTGGTACCCCGACATTTGAAAGGGGCCAGCCGAAGGAGACTCCCAGATCTCTCGGTGAGATAAACCGGAAAAATGGGACACACCGGAAACAAAAGTGAAGAAAGTGTTTCAAGAAGGGAGTGGGAGCAGAAGGGGACTGAAGCAGAGCCAGCAACGGGGCGGCTCCGGTTCTCACGTGAAGGGAAATAGGAGTGGGATGCAGCTGAGGGGCAGGGGAGCTCAGGGAGGATTCTAACTTGGAAGGAGAAAAACATATTACGTGCCGATTGGACTCGAGTGGGCAGGCAAGAAAGAGCGAGAGCTAGGACGAGGTTAGCCTCCAACAGGCCCAGGGCCAGTGCCAGTTCCCGTGTCAGAAGGGAGGGCAGTGTTTTGCTCATTTATTCAAGTATTTATTGCGGACCTGTTGTACTTCTTATTTACAAGGCACTGTTTTAGGTACTGAGGATAAAGCAGTGACCAAAACAAAAGTCTCTAACTTAGTGGTGCATAGGTTCTGGAGTGAATGGATGGATGCTAATGCAGATAGCTTGCTAGATTTTGTACTGGGAAAATGGGATCATTCTCTTCCAAAGCTTCCGCGTTGCCAGTGAAGGGCTGAGACGGAAAAAGGGTTGGAAGTCTGCAGCCGTTGGTGGGAGGTGTGTGTAAACTCTCACTGGGGAGATAGGGCAAGTGAATGGGCCCGGAGTCCAGTCAGAGCTGAGGGGCAGCTGGAGTCTTTGGTCGTAACTTCAAATGGACTCATTCTGTCGCCTGGATGCAGGTGTGAAAAAAGTGTACAAAATAACTTAAAATTTCAAAATCTCTGCACGGTAAGCCAGAAAAATGGCAGCTGCCCCATCCTTTTTCTATACCCAGCAGGTGGCTTCCTCTGAGGGAATCTGTTCTCATCTCCCCCACCTGAAATAAAAGGAGCCCGTGTTCCAGGAGCAGTTGGTATTAATAAGCTGGACAGCTCTTCAGCCCTTGAATCAAGTCCTGGTTTGATGTCATTCAAAATCTATTTTAAGTAAAGTACAAGTTATCTTGAAATTACTATGTTGCCTAAACTCTATATCAATTAGAGAAACCAAATCTCCTTTATCACGTCCTAAATGTGAAGGCAGGGCTCTGGACCAGGATTGCAGCTGTGGGCTCCTCCGGTCTCACAGGTCACCTGTCCTTGGCCTGCAGTTTGTTCAGCTGTAAAACGAGTGATTTCAGATACGGTTATCCTGAAAATTTGGTTATTATTCATGCCCCTTAACATTACTCATAGGAAACAGTTCTGGTCACAAAGTTCACTAACTGTTTAGTTCACTAACTAGCTTATAAAATAACAGCTTTTTTTTTTTGGCTGCATCACGTGCAGAATCTCAGTTCCCCGACCAGAGATGGAACCCATGGCCTCTGCAGTGGAAGCGCAGAGTCCTAACCACTGGACCGCCAGGGAAGTCCCTAAAATAACAGCTTTTAATTCGTGTATGTGGTAACTAGACTTTAAGCAGCATTTCTAAACTCCAGACGCAGAATGAGCCTGATGGGTTTTTGCCTTTTCCATAAACCATTCTAATTTTATATTTAAAAGTCTTTACTCGATACTTTTCTTTAAAAAGCGACTCACTTTGTGATGTCAATTTATTTTTAAAAGGGAGCATATCACTTTGGTAAATGGAAAATTAGTATCACTTTCTGTGAGTAAAAGACTGTAGGACTTCCCTGGTGACGCAGTGGTTAAGAATCCACCTGCCGATGCAGGGGACACGGGTTCGAGCCCTGGTCCGGGAAGATCCCACATGCCACGGAGCAACTAAGCCCATGTGCCACAACTACTGAGCCTGCGCTCTAGAGCCCGTGAGCCACAACTACTGAGCCCGTGTGTCACAACTACTGAAGCCTGCGTGCCTAGAGCTCGTGCTCTGCAACAAGAGAAGCCACCGCAATGAGAAGCCGGCACACCGCAACGAAGAGTAGCCCCTGCTCGCCGCAACTAGAAAAAGCTTGCACGCAGCAACGAAGACCCAACGTAGCCAAAAATAAATAAATAAAATAAATTATTTTTATTTTATTTTTTAATTTATTTTTTTTAAAGACTAAAATATAATGAAAACAAGGCAGTGTTATTAAATTCCACCTCTGTAGTATTGCCTGTGAAAGCAGAGGCCAAAATCACCTCTCTTTGAAAAGGTGTGATTAGTAAATAATATTAGGTAAGGGTAAAAAAACATAATAAGCACCAAATTGAGTCTTTCTGCATGATGTAATTGAAAGGATTTAAAGAGGATTTTGAGCACTTCTTTACCGTTCTACTCTGGGAAACACCTAAATCAACCGAAGATTAACCACTGCAGTTTCAGTCTTGTCTATCAGTAGAAAACAGAAATGTTAGCATGTCTTAATTTAAAGGCCTTTATCTAGCTACATGCAGATGCAACGTGCCTCTTGCTAAAGGTCTCTGTAAACACCATGAGGTATTGACCAGCCTTATCTGTATTATTATTAAGAGTAACTGATGTGATCCTGACTCCACAGAAGTTTTATTTTCGTCTGTTTTCTAACCTGAGGATAAAACACTGCAGCCCCTCCAATGTCGCTCTTTGGGAGTTGAGAGAGATTTCTGGGCAGCCTTGTCCACAGTCACTGCTGGACCTGTAGACCCAAAGAAATCCCTAGAATTTTCCAGATAATTTCCTCAGTCACCCCCTTGCTAGTGGATTCTCGATTTAGAAGTCTCCGTTATTTAAAAAAAATTCCATTTTCCTTATGAATTGGATAACACCACTATGTCCGTGCCTGCCATCAACACGGAAGGAATGAGATGTTTGGTGTAGCAGTATATTTTGGTATATTGGGTAGCTGTGTACCTATAAGCACTGAGGTAGTCTTTCACATGTGAATTGTATTGGATAAAAAAATGTCTTGCCTTCTTAAGTATGTCCTTCAATCCTTTCTGGCATATGGTAGGACATAAAGATTTGATGCTTTCATCCTTTGACTCTGCCTGGTAGCTTGTGTCCCTCTTTCAGTTTGTGTGTTGGAAAAGCATTTGGTCAAATTTGTGTCTAGCTTAAAAATAAATAGATTCGAAGAGAGGATCTAGTGCCTGGGCATCAATGTATGGATTTTTTTTTTCAAATATGTGAATTTATTTTCTTTGCTGTTCTCAATTGTCTTCAGATAGCAGTCTTTTGCTATATACTTGCTTTGAACAGCAAGATCTAATTATTTGACCAGGGCCCTTAACTTATTTATATAGGACACTAATCTTAGAAACTACCCACATATAAACAATGCTGCTGGACCAACCGGCTAGTTTTCTCCCCAGGGCCTCAGGTTCTGGATGAGTAATGTGGGATCGTGGCCTCAGTGGGAAGTAATGGTTTTGGTACCGAGAGGATAACTTGCCATTTTCCTTACCAAGGATGTAACATGGTAGCACATAAGAATCCCAAGCCTTTAGACAGACTTTTATTGTACTTTTGTGCCTTCTTGAGACATAGCATGCTCCAAATGGCAGAAAATTTCTTCTGTGATCTTTAGAGCACGTTTGCCTTTTGGCTTTTATAAATTTATATTTCCTGTCAATTTGAAAAAGGCAAATTCTCACAGATTAAATGACTACAAACGGTAGCAAAATAATGACTGAAAAGTTACTCAGTTTTGACCACAAAATGTTTGTAGTAGGTTTGGCCCTGAATTTATGGTGCTTAAGTATTGCATTGAATATTTTCTACATCTACATCAGTTTAGTGTTGCTTCAGGATAATTCTGACTAAATTTAAGGTGTAATTTAGTGGAACTTTTCTAATTGCACCATGAAAAGCAGACACTTCCAATGGCTGGTTAAGAGAAGGAAAAAAGACAGAAGAATCTAGATTATTTTCTTTCTATGTAAGTCTTTATTAAAATTCATCTTAAATTAATTAGATTTCTCTTTCCAGTAGTAGATTAAATTCTGAATGATCTGGAACTGAGAGATTTTAAAACTTTTTTTAAAATGTCACATTCGCATCATTTGAAGATCTGAAACAAGATGTGGCTCCTTTTGAGCTAACAAGAGTACATTTAGGATTGTGGGAAAGTGCTTTTGTGAAGAAGTACTTTATGTGTGAGAGAGTTTGCAGTACCTCAGCAAGTCGTTTGTTAATCCAGTGAGTTGCAAAATAGTAGCTAAAGGTAGATTTTTTACTACTTTACATGTAGGGTTACGGTAGACGATTTGCTGGATTTTTTGGTTTATTTGTTTTTACTAGATTCTTGAATCTTTGTTTTACTTGTGATGCTCCACTGAGTTCTGTCCTTCTGAGGGGGCAAGGATGCAAATGTTATGCACTAAAAGAGGATATTACTGTACACAGTCATTTATAAATAATCCCCAGGCATAAACTGAGTGTCATTTATTTCCTTGACATATTTTCCCATTTCAGACCTACCTCATCCTGACTCTTGACATTAATAAGACAGTTCAAAGATAATTTAAGTAGCCTGAAAAAGTAATTTGCAAAAGTGTACCACATAGAACATAGAACTAGAAGAGCATTCCTGTGGTAACTAGGCAACATCTTCCATCTTGGGGTGGGATTATGCTCCAAACCAGAGTTTCCCAAAGTGTTCCATGGGTCCCAGAGTGCCAATCTGCCCAAGAAAGCTGGGGTACTTTGCATCTTATACCCCACCTCTTAGAGATTCAGAAGGTACATATTAGAGGTTCTGAGAAATCTTGCCACTATAATGCCTATTCAAACTCATAATACCTACTTCCCCCAGAATACCCACTCCTATCCCAAGGCAGTAGGAGGCCTTTCACATTTTGGGGGAATATTGCCCTAAACCATATACTAGGAGAAGATGGATCGTATTCAAATATTCTGGGTAATCGCACTGTAGAGGGAGTTACACCCCAGCCCCTCCCCTTCCTATATCCTCAGTATTGATACCATTCATACCATTGTTTAGGAGGTATCTGTCAGGGATAGGGACTTACACCTTCTTTCTGTTTGTTAGACAGTAATACTCAATTGGGTTGAGGAAGTGTACGTGTTTTAAGCCTTCCTTAATGAATCTGATGCAACAAATAACAATACTGTCCAAATACAAATTGTCTGTCAAATATAACTGGGTTATGTAGCCTATTAGCTCAATGTTGAAAACAATTTAACTTGTTCAGTTTCTCGATTGGTAGAATTGGCCTAGATTTCTAAGGTACACAGGGACTGTAACCTTCATATTTTGATCAGAGAAACCCTAGAAGAGACCACTATTAATAATTTTGTACCTGTTTCTGGGAAAACATGGACTACAAAAGGCAAGTAATAATGAGGATCTGAAGTGAAGCCACATTTTATTATTACCCTATGGGTCAGGTAGCTGGGAGAGCTGACCTCTGCTCCCTGTGGGCTCTAAAGTTTATTAGAATTAACGTTGTGGTGCTTCTAGAACCTGTAAAGATCAACTAAACTGTTTTCCTTGGAGATTTTCATTGTTATCTCAAAGTAATATAATTTGTTTCTGTAAAACGCATTTACTGAAAAGGCAGAATTGCTTAACCAATGTCATGGTCAAACAATGTCTATGAGAGGGTCGGGAAATATCTTCCATAGATAGAACAAAACCCTGGATTGTGCATGAGGCACACGGCCTCTAGAGAAAGGGGTCGCCGATGGCCCGAGAGCCACAACTCCAGACAGTGTCACTGACAAAGTTCCAAATGTACCACTTCTAGCACAGATCAATGGGAGAGAGGGAAATCTTTTAGTCTGTTTCACCTTGTCATTAGCTGGGGTCTTCAGGAAGATCAATAGCCATGAAGGATAAGATAACTAAATTATTCCTGGAACCAGAAGATTAAGTTACAGCCATATTGAATGTGCTGATGTCCATATACTGAGAGGTAACTGGCTCCCAGTTAGTCCCTATAAATGTGTTTGATAAAGCTAGTTTGAGAATAGTTTAATGTTTATTCTGAAGGGAATAAAGTGTCAAGTCCAGGAGAGGATGATGTGCAAAGGGAAAATTTCCTTCTCCCCTTTCACAGTCGTGTTCATTTTACAACAACAGAAAAAAAGGCAAAATTCTCCACCTACCGCCATCTTCCTGTGATGCATGACCTCCAGTTTTATAGCTTCTGGGCTGCCATATATTCTAAAACAATGAGAAATAACCCACTTTTTACTGTAACTTTTTGTTATAGTCTTGGGCACCGTGCGAGATTGGAGAGTAACCCATTTGGTTGCCTCAAATTTTTAAAGCTTCTGGGGCACCATAGGGAACATTTGAAATACTGATATTGAGAAACCTCCTTTTCTCAAAGTATCATAAAATTCACTCCCAACTCTTTGTCATGTTTAATATAATTTAAGCTTATTTTTAATAACATCACCTTGATAATATTTTAATCAATTGTGAATGAATGATTGCAATACTCAGTTCAGAAGAAAGTTTTAAACTGAGAGGAATATCTATTTTTATTGCAAAGAAGTATAATAGGGTAATCAAACGACTCTTAAGAATAAAAATACATCATTAGGATACTATCTTGTGGGGGAAGCGGAATGGAAATATAATTTCAGGGAAAAATATTAAACTTCTATTTGTTCGTATTTTTTAAATGTATGGTGTGGGGTTTATATTCCATTGAATATATTTGAGTGATGTAATGGTTTTATTTTAAAATGCCAGTATAGATAATATGCCAGAAATGATGTTCTTTGCACTCATGTAAGCTTATGATGAAACATCTTAGAGGTCAACTCATGTGTGTGAGAATATACATGGTCTTTCCCAAAAATGTAGGGGATACGAGAGCCTTGATCGCCTCACCTCAAATGATCTAGCCCACCTCAGCCACGCACTTGCATGGTGTTATCTTTGTGACTACCAAAATCTACCTACTACCCCAAATAAATTCTCAGTTTCTAGCCTCCTACCCTCTGACCACCACCTCCCGTCATTCTAACTCACTCCCAGCTCCACCGTGACCTGAGCGATTCTTCAGCACCACCAGGACCTCCAAAGTATTCCCACCAAATCTTCCCACCCTTTCAGCTTCTCAGGTTGCCTTTTGCGCTTTACCTGACTCAGATTCCGTGGCCCATTGTGCCCATCACCTGCCTGCATACCTTCTCAGCTCCTTTACTTCTTTCCCTCCCTCAACCCTGATTAAATCCAACTCACCCCACTTGGCTTCTGCAGCTGGGTGGCTCGAGAGAGAAGCTAGATTAATACACAACTGTGCTGACCATTCGTTCCTTCCGGTCATGACAAAGCCCAAGCAACCCTGCTACATTTTCTGAGTCACTTTGCTCTTTCACTCTCTGAGACCCCTACTCTACTTTTTCTCCTTTTCTCAAACCTCCAGTACCCGTCCTCCCTCCACACTCACAGGTGATTAACTCATTTCTTATTTCACTAAAAACAACAACCAAGTTAATCAGAGATCCCCACCTGCCAATTCTCCCGGAACCATTGGCCTCCCTGCTTCCATGTCCCCATGATGGATGACAGTCTGTTCTCTAGGTCAACCCCTCTGCTTGTGCACAGGAAGTCCCTTCTGTCTCAGTTATCCATGCTCCCCCATTTGCTGGACGTTTTGATTGCCATGTAATGTTGTTATACTTCCAATCCTGAAAACAATAACCACAAAAACAGTGACAATAAACAGCCCACATTCCCTGCCAACTAGGTGTCCCATTTTCTTTGCTCCCCATTATGGAGAAACTCCTCAAAAGTGTTGTCTCTGTTTGTCTCCCTTTCCTTCCATTCTTTCCCTAATGGCTTTGTCTCCAGCGTTCCAACGAAACTGCCTTCACGGTACCAAATTCAAGTCAGTCCTCTGTCATTATCGTTTCCTGCCAGCATTTAACACAAACGATCACTTTTTCTTAAAACACTTTTTTTGTTTTCCTCTTGGCCACCAGGGTACAAAGTATACTTGCTCTGGAATCTCCTCCAACCTCACAGACTGTTCCTTTTCATCCTGCTTTGCTGGATAGGCCCCCGGTTCCTGTCCTCCAAATACCAGAGTGTCCTAGGCAAAGGCTTCAGAGGTCTTTTCCATCTGCACTCACTCCCTAGGGAATCCTGTCCCGTATGGTGTCTTTAAACACCCTTTATACTCTGAGAACTCCCAGCTGTAATGAGCAACCCAACCCTCACATCCAGCCTTCCACATCTGCCTGCCTTCTCAACACTCTCTGCTGTTTGTCTAATGGACATCTCAGACCTTGACGTGTTAGCTCCTGATTTCCATACGCCCTCCCAGCCACCAACTTACCCTTTCCCAGTCTTCTTCCTCACGGTAAAGGGCAATTCCATCTTCTAGCTGCTGAGGCCGACTTGATTCCTTTTGCTCTCTTTTACTCCAAAACAAGTTTGTAAATTCTCAGGACTTTTTTTTTTTTGGCCACATGACACGCAGGGTCTTAGTTCCCCAATAGCGGATTGAACTCGCACCCCCTGCAGTGGAGGTGCAGAGTCTTTGTGTGTGTGTGTGTGTGTGTGTGTGTGTGTGTGTGTGTGACTGCCCTGGAGTTTCTTTTTTTTTAAATTATTTATTTATTTATTTTTGGCTGGGCTGGGTCTTCGTTGCTCCGAGCGGGGGCTACTCTTTGTTGCGGTGTGCGGGCTTCTCATGGCGGTGGCCTCTCTTGTTGCGGAGCACGGGCTCTAGAGCACAGGCTCAGTAGTTGCGGCATGCGGGCTTCAGTAGTTGTGGCGCGCAGGCTCTAGAGCACAGGTTCAGTAGTTGTGGCGCACGGGCTTAGTTGCTCCGTGGCATGTGGGATCTTCCTGGACCAGGGCTCGAACACATGTCCCCTGAGAAGTGCAGAGTCTTGACCACTGGACCACCAGGGAAGTCCCTGTAAATTCTCAGTTTGACCTTCAAAATGTAGTGGGCAGCTTGCTGCTCCCTGGTCCTCGCCTCCTCCAGACCAGGGTCAGTCACGGCCTCCAGGACCATTGTAACAGCCTCCTAACCCATCTTCCCATTTCCACTGTTGCCTTATGTTTCTTTTCCACAGAGCAGCTAAAGAGATTTAGTAAGTCATTCTTTCAGTGGCTTCCCATCTTATAGTAAAATCCAAGTCCTAAAGATAGCCTCAAAGGCCCCACTTAATCTGGCTCGAGTTCCAACTTCTCCTGGCAATTCTTCTTCTGCTCATTCTGTTACAGCCACATCGGCCACTGCTGTCCGACCGCAGGTCTTTGCACATCCTCTACCCTCTGCTGCAAGGTTGCGCTCTCGGATGTCCATTTCACTGGCTGCCTCTGCCACCCAACTTCTCCACAGATACCTGTTTTATACTTTGCAATGTCCAATGTTCCTCTGACCCATCAAAGCTCTTACCCAATGCCGTCTAGGTTAGGAGGAAGACCACAGTCTGTGAAACTCTAACTAAAGGAGGGTTATCAGAGCTTCACCTTGTCAGAGAACTTTACTATTGTTATATTGTTAGTTCTGCTAATGTGACATTAATCCAAGCGAAACTTGCATCTGTGGAAATTTGAGATCATAAATAAAGACGATTCAGAATAGGAAAAAACACCAATGAAGAGAGAAAATGTTCCAATGACGTGTTATCCTCCTATTACATTTAATGTTTCTTCATAACATGGTTGGTTGGTTGTCTCCTACCACTAGAATGTAGCTCCTTTGGGAGCAGGAACTATGTCTGATTTTTCACAGCTGTATTTTCAGTGCTAGAACAGTGCTAACATGCGAAACTCGTTGATAAATATTTTTTGAATGAATGTCATGAAACTTTTGTTAATCTAGTCCAGTGTCTTTGGTTTTTAAACATATCATTCCTTCTCGGTAGGCCTATTAGGATGAAGATGCTGAGTGGCCCAGGTGTTTGTACATGTCACTAAGTAATGCTGAGTGATTCTGGTTGGGGGATCTGCTTGTCAGGGCATGATGGGAGCATTTAGTTCATGCCTTCTTTCTCTAAATTTAAAGGCTGATGCATTTAGTTCAAGTTTGGGGAGAAAACATGTTTTGGAGAAAAACACAGGAATGCATTTGGTTCCAAAGCAAGAAGTAAATTTTATGTTGAGTAGAGGAAATGAGAAATCAATTTTAATAAAGCGTATTTCTATAACACAAACCCCTGTTATGGAGGCATTAAATGGACAGTCAGTATTACAAAATACGAATTGCCTACTGGAAGTCTGGTCTGAATAAAGGAAGGCGGGGCTCTCTGAAATTTTACTTGAACCTACTATGACCTCAGAAACAAAATTTGTCAGATTCTGTAATGATCAAGCCACACACACCAGGCTTGCTGCTTGTCCGCTGGGAAAGTTGAAGGGTCAGCTTAGGGCTTTTGATTTCCTGTGTCAAGATGTAGGAAACCATCCTCTGCTATGCAGACATCACAACTGTATTACGGTGATCAGGGAGGCCCTTTCCCAGGGGTGGCCTCTGTCAGTGTACAAATGCTTTCTTTTCCAGAGTATTGTTCTCCACATAAAGAAGCCGAAGATCAAAGAGCAAATGTGCAAGGTCACAGTAGGTTAGAAGAAATGTACAAAATGCTATGTTCCAGGAAGGTACTGACACCAGTCTTTTGTTTTGGGGAAAGGGAGGAATAGTAACAAAATATCTGGCAAAAGTGCTGCAGTTACTTTCCCATGCCAGACAAGAGTTAAGTGTTTCATGGATTCTTTACTGCTGAGCTACAGTGACCTCCAAAAGTCTTCCCAATCAGTTTGAAGGATCCCTCATCAGTTGATTAGCGGTAGTGCTGAAGATCAAACCCATTTGCTACTGCAGTTCTAATGGAACTTAGACATTCTTCACAGACAGGCGTCTGGCTTTCTGATTGTTATTCTATGCAGATAATTTTGCACAAGATCAAAACAAGTTATTGTTGGTCAACTCATCACAGACTGGGTTAAAAAGGATCTACAAAGAGAATTTACCTTTCTGTTTGCTGGGTTCCAAAGCTGGTTTTCCCCACTTTCTTAGTATGGAGTGAAGTACTTGGAAATTTTCGGGCTACATCGAGTTGGGGAAGCAGAGATCCATGCTTCTAGATTAGATCCCAGGTCAAACACAGGCTCATCATCAACAGATTGCAAAGAGTGGGATGTGCAAGGCTTAGTCATTATTCTGCCCTTGTTAAGAGTGCTCTAAAGACTTGGTGGTAGTGGTAAGGAATTCTAAATGAGTTGGCATCTTTCCTGCTTCCTTTCAAAATACTCCATAGTCTCCCTGACTTTCGTCATGATTGACAGTGTTGTCATTTCTCTAAGCTGTCTGATTTTGCCTTCATTTGATACTTATCGAAAATTTTCCATTTTCTATTCCAGCTCATTTTCTAGTTGCCTTGTTTTCAGTTTTCCTGTCCCAAGGAGTCCAAAAAAGCTGAAACAATACAGGGGATAAAAGAGAGTGATTTAAAGAGGCCCATCCCCTTAAGTGGCCCATCCACACAAGTCTGGAGTTTCCAGAAGAGGCCTACAGCAGCACAGGGATCGATACAGTCAGCTAATTTAACATCTCTTTTGCCCACCCAGGAATAGGAAGGATGCCTCTAACTCCTTTATCTCAAAACTGCTGTCAGCTGTATCAGGCCCACTCTTGAGGACCCTCAACATAAACAACTAACTTGATATGCATCTGCACCTAGTGACGGAGGATGGTCATTCTGACCTGATCCTCGACTTTGCAGCAGTGCTGTATTTATTGTATCCCTCCTACCTTTGTCTTCTTCCTAAATTTGGAGTCATCAGCTCACTGCCTCCAGCCAATAATAACAGTTCTGCTTCTTGGATTCTCAGTTCCCCAGGAATGTAAAGTTCTCAAGATGGAATTTTGAGGTCACCACATGGTCTTTGCTGAAATACAGACATGGAGACCCACAACTCGGGGATCACTAAATAAGTCAAGTTGAAAGGGTTTGGAATTTTTATCCACCCGACCAAGATGATCCTCATAAGAAGAGGATATTTACATGGTGCCAAAGTAAAACCCCACACATTATTGACTCACTTCAAAAGGAGACGTACCGGGACTTCCCTGGTGGTCCAGTGGTCAGGACTCCGTGCTTCCACTGAAAGGGGCACGGGTTCAATCCCTGGTCGGGGAGCTAATATCCTGCATCCCATGTGGCATGGACCAAAAAAAAAGGAAATGTACCAAGTCAGTGGAAAGAGTTGGCTGTTAGCACTTTAACCAAACACATCGTGACTAACAGGGAGACAGTTCCCTGTTATGTACCTTGTGACACGATGTAATCTGAAATACCCAACACCTATGAAGACTTTTATCAACATGTTGAATCTAAATCAAATCAAATGTATCTAGATCTAACATCTAGAGGGGATAGAACAAGTTCAATTACAACATAAGAAAACAATCAGAAAATTCCAGAATGTGAGATAACTGGCATGGACATTTCAAAAAGTTAATGTTTTAGAAAACAAGGGGGTGGAGAGTCATTCTGGGTAATAGAGACCTACACAAATGCAATGTGTGAACCTTGATTGGATCCTAGCTTGAAAAAAAAAGCTACAAAAGACACTCTTGGGGAAATTTGACCACAACTGGATATTAGATATCACAAAATTATTGTTAATTGTCTTAGTTGTGATCACGATTACATAGGAGACTGTCCTTACTCTTGGGAGATGCATGCTGAAGTACTTAGGTATGAAATTTCATAATGTTTGCAACTTATTTTCAAATGGTTCAAAAACAACAAAAATAGTATACACATACATATAACTATTACAATAGTGTGTAATAAAAAGTTGGGGGAGGGCTTCCCTGGTGGCGCAGTGGTTGAGAGTCCGCCTGCCGATGCAGGGGACATGGGTTCGTGCCCCGGTCTGGGAAGATCCCACATGCCGCCGAGCTGCTGGGCCCGTGAGCCATGGCCGCTGAGCCTGCGCGTCCAGAGCCTGTGCTCCGCAACGGGAGAGGCCACAACAGTGAGAGGCCCGCGTACCGCCAAAAAAAAAAAAAAAAAAAAAAAGTTGGGGGAGAAGAGTTTATAAAACAAAACCAAAAAGCAGGGATGCTTTCCAAAAGATAGCAATTGCCTTTCCCAGCATAGTCAAGTCGTGCTGCAGACTTCGTGTATCTGTTTTTGCATGAGATCTTCTCCACACTGGACCACAGAAACAGCCTAGTCTTGCACACACACCACTAATAGGATTCCAAGACCCTGAACTGTGGAAATATATTCATTTTATGGAGTCAAAGGGCCTCTCTCAATCGAGGCAGGAATAATAAGGACTGATACATGGTTATGAGTTGTATGATGTTCTTTGTTCTATAAGAATGTGATTAATAAGTTCGTTACTTTTGGAAATGTTCCAAGAGGTTTCAAACCTTTGGAAGAGAGAGTTGTTTTGCTTTATTACAGAGATTGCTCTAGAACAACCTCCATTCTGCTTTCCAGCCTACTGTTTGCATTACTTTATTTCAGCTTCCCGGCTCAGAAACCTCCTGATTTCTGAAAGCCTATGAAAGACACTTGAGATTAGTGGACGATCCCCTTCAGCCCGGTCAGAGCCTCGCTCTTTCCATCCAGGGTGAGGAGTCTGCTTTTGGACACCTGGCATTCTCACTGGCTGTGACTGGAGAATTCCTTCCAGATCATTCTGTATGAGGTGCCCAGACGCTGACCCTAAGCCTAACCAGAAACCGGGACTCCTTTGCTATGGTACCAGGCTGAAAAAGCCCTGCGGTAAAGGAACCTGTCTAATGAGGAAACCTAGCAATTACTCAGCTGGAGAAAACCGGATGTCTTAATCCTCGTGGGAGCTAGCTGGACAACTCTCTGAAGTGTCCTCCCTGTGGGCAGATAAGTTTCTGTTTTGGTGTCAGTCACACGCCCACCCCAGAGGAGGGGGCCCGTAAGGAGGAGAATTCCAGAGGGGGTTCATGATTTGTGTTTCCTCCTCAGGCTCTGCTCCAAACAGGCTGCAACCACTAGAGACTGAACCGAACTCTGGGAAGAGCAGGTTGTCAGCAGTGGGACAGAGCTAATTAGTCTAGCATATTCTGCTTAGAGACAATTCATGTAGTATGTAGACAATTCATGTATTGTTAGAGTGTATAATGGAGCAGAGAGACGGGGGGATTCAACCAAGCAGCTTGGCTTCAGCAGGGAGGACAGTCATGCTCCCAATTTCTTTGTACCCACTGCTTGGTTTAATCATGTCTCATCCCTCATGCTGCCGCTGACATTTCAGGTCTCTCACTGTATTTATTTCCAGTTAATAAATGCTTGGCTGGAACTTCCCTGGTGGTTCAGTGGTTAGGACTCCACGCTTCCACGTCAGGGGGCACGGGGTCCATCTCTGGTCAGGGTGCGGCGTAGCCAAAAAACAAAGAAACAAAACAAAACCAAAAAAGCAAGCAAACTAAAAATAACAGGGGGAAAAAAAAAGAAGCTTGGCCATTCTAAGTGCAGTTCCAGGCTAGAGTAGGGCCAGTTTGTGTTTTTTTCCATCCACCCTGTATTTTTTCCAGGAGATTTTTTGGTGTGTGAGCTGGAGTTGTTTCCAGATAGGGCTGCTAGGTGGAACATTGCTAGCAGAAGTGATATACAGGAGGCAAAACTTTACCTCTACCCTATTAGGGTCTCCAGTTGGGCCTGAGAATTAAGTTGACATAAAACATTAACAGGAGGGCTTCCCTGGTGGCACAGTGGTTGAGAGTCCGCCTGCCGATGCAGGGGACACGGGTTCGTGCCCCGGTCCGGGAGGATCCCACATGCCGCGGAGCGGCTGGGCCCGTGAGCCATGGCCGCTGAGCCTGTGCGTCCGGAGCCTGTGCTCCGCAACGGGAGAGGCCACAGCAGTGAGAGGCCCGCGTACCGCAAAAAAAAAAAAAACAAACATTAACAGGAGAAAAGCAGACAGATTTTCATATGTGCGTGGGAGCCCCCACAGGAAAATGAAGACCCACAGAAGTACTTAGAACCAAATGCTTATATGAAAAGTTGGACAAAGAGTAGGAAAATTGTGCAAACATGACAAGACAAAGGGACTTTGTCAAGGCAGCCCATCGTGGAGAACTGACTAGGAAGATAAGGGTTAGTTTAACAAGCTTTGTTTGTACAGATTCCTCTTGGCCTTGAGTCCCATCTCTGGCGATTAGAATGTTCTTTTCCTCCTGGGGTAGGGAGGTCATCTTTCATGTGGGAGCTTCATCTCCTGATTTCAGGGAGAGAAAGGTTGGAGCAACCTTCTTACATCTGCTGTTTTTCATATGCCTTTAACTTAAGGCATATGGTTAGGTGGTCCAGTGGTTAGGACTTGGTGCTTTCACTGCCGAGGGCGAGGGTTCGATCCCTGGTCGGGGAACTAAGATCCCGCAAGCTGATCGGTGCGGCCAAAAGAGAGGAAAAAAATCTCAAATGCTTTTAACTTAAGATAATCATTCTGCCAAAATGTCACCCTTCAATCAAATAACCCTCACTCCGTGAGTCTTCTCTGTGTTCACATCACGTTAGTTCTGAGGGGGAGCAGGGAGAGGGGTGACCGAGAAGAGTGTCCTTTCACAGCTTATAACCTAATAGGAGGGATGGACACACACACAACTGTAGGGAAGTAATCAGGGATGGAGTCCTCATCGCCCCATCACCCAAACCCCCCACCACCTGTGCCTTCAGCTACACCCTCTGTTCTGCTTCCTGTTTGCTCTTATCCTAAGCCAACCTCTCCACCTGTGTCCCATCCCCTTGCTTGCCTTATTAATGACTTGCTTCTTCCAGGAGGCTGCTCTCATCCCTACCTCATCACTTTATCTCTGCTGGACCATTCTTCTCAGTCTACAACCAGTATGATCGCACACATCTCTGAAAATAACTCTACCTCTCACCCACAACCATCCAGTCCTCTGTTCTTCCCCAAGACCCCGTCCAGCTAAACTTCCGGAAAGCCATTCTTCACGTGGCAGCCTGAATGATTTAAATATATGCTATATGTATGTGCATAAGCTTCAAATCCTGCATCTCAACATCAGTGTCAGTACCATGAAAGCTAAACTCTTTATGATGTGTGGCCCCTGTTAACCTCTGACTTTGCTTTGCAGCCTGTTCCTGCTGGCTCTCAGGATTCAGCTCCAGTGACTGGATTATGCTGGAATAACAAAAGGGAGTCTACATTAATAATCCCAGCAAAGAAAGAGGGCTTGACCTGGAGCAGTGGGTCCGGGATTGGGGGTAGGGAGGAGATGCTCATGTGCGCAAATATTAGAGAAATTTCAAAAGGAGATGCAATAGGGATTGTCCTTGATTTCTGCCTTTAATTCTTTGTGGACCTTGAGTTTAGATCACAGATAATGACGAATTATCTGGAAAGGCCAGGTTGTGAAGTTTCGTCTCTCAGAAGTAAAGGACTGGCTTTCTGTTGAATATTCTAAATCTAGGCAGGTGGTCACTGAGAGCCACAAACTCTGAACAGCCTTGTTGTGAGCTGTTCATCCTGTGTGTTCACTTGTTGACGGACACAGGAACTCTAGGAGAAAAATACAGATGTTAGAGACAAAATATGGAGAGAATGCAGCACTTCGGCAACAATCTTCCCCCTCTAACGTTCAAATCCTCTAGGTTGTCGCTCTTTAGCCTTCCTGAGAAATTACCTGGCAACAACTATGTATCATTTGGCCAGAGTATCCATAAGGCATTTCTGATCACAAGGGAAAAGTACAAAAATGCATTTTAAATACTTTTAAAAGGTTGCCGTTAGTGTTTTGTCTAAAAGGATACACAGGAAACTCATGCTTGCCTCTGGGGAAGAGGACCAAAGGCCTGGAGGTCAGGAGCGGGAGGGAGAGGTATTTTTGCTCTACATCCGTTTATATATTTTGAATCTTCTATGTGTTTACGTGCTGTCTCCTCATACAGAACTAATTGTTGTAAAATGACAGCTTGAAACGGCCAGAAAAATTACATCTATTTCTTTATGCTTACTGCAATTTAATATGCAAATTTTAAATATTTTTTTTCTCAAAATGGGCAAATATTTTGCAGATGGTGGAATGTGTTCGTGGTCCTGGACGTAGAGGTGGGGGCCCTAGAACTGAGGTTGGTGATGGACGCCCTTGGTTCTGCCCAGACTTGGGCCGATCCTGGGGCTCTGGTGAGTTTCACCCCCGTTGTCTGTCCAATGTTGGAACGTGGATGATCTCCTTAACCCCTCTCAGCTTCGACATTCCATGAATGCTTATGTCTATTCATTTCACAAAGTGAAAATGCATCTTTCGACCTTTCTATTGGAGGAGGTGTTTCAATCAGCATCGCCTGTGAAATTTCAACTTGAAGACAGGCTGAAGGCTTGATTTCAGAGCTAAGCCGCTAATTCTCATCAGCACTTCACACCCTTGAACTTGGTGGATTTGCTGAATAGCTAAAGACTCCTGCATCTGGAACTTGCTGGGGACTTACAGGCCTGCACACGCCAATCCACATGGGTTGAATCTGAATATGATATGAGTTCCCACCCTCAGGAGCCAACACGGATGGGAAATATTAATGCTTCTTTCAAATGCAAGTCTTTTTTTTTTTTCTTTTTGGAAGAAAGATTTTTAGAGAAGATTCTAGTTATTGTGCTACAAGAGAAAAAGAATCATGTTTGCAAATGTCCATTGAGTCATCGTAATATCAGAAGTAAATGGGGGAAAAAAGTGTTTATTTAAGAGAAGAATAAAAATCGAGTCAAATTTTTTCCTTCAGCAGCGACAAGTCTTTAGTCCTAACAGATCCTTAAATCCAAGCCCACTGATGTCAGCGGGATTCCAGTGTTATTTCCTTGCAGAGCCTGCTGGGCTGAACTCAGTCTTGGACTCTTCATTGTAAGCCTTCTAGAACCTTTCAGTACTTTAATTGCAAGTGTTGAACCCGGACCTGGGTTACCATGAGAATCTTCCCTTCTTGGTCTCAGAGATTTTGTGTTTACTTTTTTTTTTTTTTTTGGCTGCATTGGGTCTTCGTTGCGGTGCGCGGGCTTCTCATTTCAGTGGCTTCTCTGGTTGCGGAGCACGGGCTCTAGGCACGCGGGCTTCAGTAGTTGTGGCGTGCAGGCTCAATCGTTGTGGCTTGCGGGCTTCAGTAGTTGTGACATGCAGGCTCAATAGTTGTGGCTCACGGGCTCTAGAGCGCAGGCTCAGTAGTTGTGGCGCACGGGCTTAGTTGCTCCGCGGCATGTGGGATCTTCCCGGACCAGGGCTCGAACCCGTGTCCCCTGCATTGGCAGGCCGATTCTTAACCACTGTGCCACCAGGGAAGTCCCTGTGTCTACATTTTTGACTCGATACAACCTCTTATAAATTCTTAATTGCTCTTGTTTACAGTAATGTGGGATGGACATGACAGGGAGTCTTGATAAAAGAAGGTCTTTCCAATGATCTTTTAAGGCATTTGAATATAGGCACTTTATGCCTATGAAATCACATCTAATTTTTCTGTTTCTTGGTGCCCAAGGCCTAATAGTCCCACAAATGTAGTTAACATGTTTAAGCAACGGTCCCTGTGTTGCCTGTGCTGCACCAGGTTGGTTTGTCCGAGACAGTTAAACTCCCTGGGGGAAGGTATGGTGTGAAGGAAAAAGGCAAGGACAATTCGCTCTGGTAGAGGTTGAGCTCCTCAGAATAAACCTCTGGATAACCCAATGAGGGGATTTCCGAGAGGCCGGATTTGTTGCAGACAACTTCGGGAATTGGAACCCAGTCTCCTGACCTGGCCCGCAACCCGCAGGAAGAGCCAAGCTGGCCCCTTGGGAGGGTGGGGATGGAAAGAAAGTCTGAGCGCTGTGCTGGTTCCTATCAGAGCTACACACCGGGCTTGGGGCTTACGAAGGTTTGGGGGCAGCGACAATAGGGGTCTGGGAAAGGGATGTTCAAAGGGAAAAACATTTATATGAGAACACAAATACTCAGACTATGGCTGGTGTTTCCTTACTGCCCTTGACAATGAGAGCTTCTTGGAGGCAGTGAGGACCTTGGGACCCTGGATGAACCCCCGAACTGTTCTCAAATTTCTCCCCTAGGAATAAGTAAATAAATTAAATAAATACATGAATAAATAAATAAAATTCCAGTTCTTTCCATCCCTGGGGACTCCATGTTCTGTGGAAGGGACTCCAGAAATCAGGATTTTGGCAGTACTTTTTCTATTTCTGTTTTTTTTTCTTTTTTTAATTTTTATTTTATGTTGGAGTATAGTTGATTAACAATGTTGTGTTAGTTTCAGGTGTACAGCAAAGTAACTCAGTATACATATACATGTATCTATTCTTCTTCCAAGTTCTTTTCCCGTTTAGGTTATTATAAACTATTGAGCAGAGTTCCCTGTGCTATACGGTAGGTGCTTGTTGGTTATCTATTTTAAGTACAGCAGTGTGTATATGTCAATCCCAAACTCCCAATCTATAGAATTTTTTTTGTTTCTTTTCACATACCATCACAAGAGAGGCCCCTTTCACATTAGGAGCAGATGAACAGGTCTGTTTTTCCACAGCTCTGACCTCTCTCCATGATAGGGCGGGCAAAGCCTTCTTTGTTGTATCAAAAGTTATTTTGCTGCTGCACTAAATTCGCTGGTGGTGTGCACAGCATGTTACAAATTATGCACCTATTATATGGCTGAGTTCATTATCCCCCTTCGGAAAATATGCAGCCCTTCCCAAACAATTAACACTTAATTATGTTTCTATATTGTTTCTTAATTGTTCCATATGTTGGGTGTTTACTCCTCCACCACACTACATGCCTCTGGATGGTGAGATCAGGGCTTACACATTTTGGAAGTCCCAACACAGCAATCCTTAGTCTGTCCTAATGAACGCTGTCACCGGCAGGCTTGGTGTTTTAAGAAAATGTTGGTAGCACAAGTAGCAACGAAGTTTGGGGAAATGGTTGGGCAGTATTTCTACAGTACAAAGAGCATGTACTTGTTAACAAAGTATCTGGCAAACCCATGATGAAATCACTGGGTAGGTGTAAAAGGTTGAGGGAAATAGCTTCCCAGTCTTGTAAAGGTAGAGCACCAACAGTGTTTAAAGGAAACCACTGGACTGTGTGTATTAGTCAGGGCCGTCCATCTTTCTGCTGTGAGGAGCTAAATCTACTCCCAATTCTGCCTCTCAGACGCCCTTTCTCTGCTCCATTGTTGAACATCCTCCCTCTCACTGACGCTATTCTCTAGGTATGTGTATGGTATTAATCAGTTTTCAATTATACATCTGCTCTTCTATCTCCCGGCAGATCTTCTGATTCCCAATTCAGAGACAGAGTAGAAAAAGCATGGCTGTCAGAGCCAGGCAGACCCGGGTCCTAATCTAGGCTCTACCATTTACTGGCTGTATGGTTCTTAGCCATTCTGAGCTTATATCTTCAACTATTAAAAAAATAGGAATATTAGTATCTACATCTCAGGGTTATTGTGAGGATCAAAAGAGATACGATTCTAATCCAGCTGGCACCCAACAAATGTCAGATTCCCTCACTTTCTATCTGTATGAAAACATAATGCAAAATAATCTTACAATGATGTTAACAATAATGTCATAGTTAATTCTACTCTGTCACTAGTACTATGCTAGAAACTTTAGTCTCTTGTGAAGTATGCTCTTTTGAATACAAAATTCTCATTAAATACTTTTTCTTCTCCTCTCTGCTGCTTTACCTAAGCCTTCATTTTCTATGCAAGCTAGAGATTTTCTGTAGCCCAGAGAGCTCTCGATGCTGATGAAAACCATTATATCCTCTTCGTATCTTGTAATTATGAAACCTCTCACCTTCACAACTGGATTCTTTCTGAAGCACCCTTTCCATTATCTCTCTGCTCTCATCAAGAGTTTATAATGGCTCTCCAGTCTGTATCAGATTGAGGGATTAACCCCCAACTCCCCAGCCCCATAGGCAGCCCTCCAACCAATGTTTTATTAGGAGAGTCTGCCTTCTGTTTCTAACTGCGCCTGAGACCTCTCTCCATCCTGCCCACTTCTGGACATGGACACACCCATATCTCATTACTGATTTCCTTTCTGTAAACTTGGTTTATGCATTTCTTCTGCTTGAACAAGAATTCTTTCCTTACCTTCCTTCACCTAAATCCTACACTTGCTTTAAGGTCAAATTTGAAGTCCACAGAACCTTCCAAAACTAACCAAACTTCAAAACTATATAATTAATATTTATTTTGCTTCAAAAATTGTTTTTTTCCAGGTTACGTCTCCTCAGCCACTACAGATTATAATCCTACAAAGAAAAGGAAATTATATTCGATAACTTTAATGTTTCTCTCTACCTCTGAGCCTAATCAGACCTAGTGGAAACAGTAGGTACTTAATAAGTACAGAAGTAGATCACTGTTATAATGATCAGTAAGCCATGGGACTCTCCACCACAAAAACTTCTTGAACACCCAAAGATTTCAACTCAAGTCTGTGAAGAAACTTTTGCTTAATTGATATATAGTATATGTAGGGTTAATTTTGTTTTAAAATTCATGCATTTTGAAAAGCCAGCCTACTCAAGAAGATTCTGAGAGTTTGCAATCAAAGCTACATAAATTTTTTTAAAAATGTGGATAGATTAATAAGAATCATGTAGTGAAGGAGGGAGATAATTGTATCTAGAGCTTAGTCTACAGATTGTTGAAGGGTTACTTTCCTGATATGTGACCTTTTGTCTTTCGGAACATAACATAACTGTCCATATGAATATACATCTTGCACAAGATAAGAGAGTAACGTCCAACCAAGATTTTTTTTTTGTAACCACTACCATTGTCCCTCATATCTTAAAAAAGCATGTATCATTATAAGCGTAAATATGCTATATAGGTTATTTTTAATATAATTATAAAGCACAATATCATATGGCGTACCCTCTTCTGAATGCTGACTTGTATAAGTGATGAGTATGGATATTCATAAGAGAATATGAATATCCGTAACAGACTAAAGAAAACAAAATAGTTGTGAACTGGAATCTTCCTGGAGCTCACTGTGGGACAAAAGCAAGTGGCATGAAAAAAATATTCATTGTTCATACACTTCTATGATTTTACAGTGTAAAAGTTACAGGCGTGCAAGCTTGTGGTCTGAATACATCTAATGCAGGGATTCCTGAGTCAGGGACTACGCTAAAGGTAACTTCAATTGAGCCCAGTATTTAGCTCTGAGCTCCATGGCAGCCAGGGAAAGATGCTGATTTATGTGTCTTTTGTTATTTGACTTTGAAAAAAAATCACCACTTCTTTGGATCTGAACTTCTTTCCACTGTCAAACTGTGAGAGAAGCTGGTCCTGGGACACGGAACAGCTAAGGCAGGGTCTTCATTAGAAATTTCAAAAATATATGGCCTTTCTTGTCAAGACACAAGACAATGTGCCAAGATAATTCTGTACATTATTTTGACAGGGAATTCAAGTGATTTAATCTATAGAACCTTCTGATACAGCAGTATGAAGAGGCGGTCATGAAGAGGACTTCATGGGTTGTTTGGTTTTCTTCTCTCAAGATGAAAATAGGGTGAAAAAGTGATTCAAAACTGAGTTTCAAGAGGTCAAGTCAGCAAAGCCATTACCTACCTTATCACTTTTTCCAGTTTTCTTTCCCTTTGTTCTATTTTGGTTTATTTGTGGATTAAAAAGTAAATTATTTATGTAACATTTTGTTACCGTAAATAAGTAAAAAGTTTTTCAAATACAGAACGCTCCTGTGGTGTTTGCTGCCGGGTGTGGGTAAGGTGTCCATCCTACACTATATTTGGCCCCAGTGGCACTTGTAAGGGAGCCCCCACAAAGCACAGGCTTCAGCTCAGGGGATCCTGGGAGATGATCTTCAGTCTGGGCTGAACTGTTTCTGTAGCCTGTCTTCTCTTTCCTTCTGGGGGCTTCACTTTCCTAGGGGACTCTCTGAATCGCACTACTGCCTCTACCACTTCCCAATCTGGGCCAAAAGGAAGTACTGCCATTCCACTTGCAGACTCTACCCCAAGCTTGACCAAAACGATCTTTCTCTGGCTCCCCTGGGTGTTCATTCATTCATTCATTCACTTGATCATAGTTAATTCAGCATCTTCGCTGTGCTGGATTCTCTTCCAGGTCCTGAACAGCAGAGGTGAGTAAGGCGGACTCCTAGATTCTTTCCCTAATGGAGCTGTCATTTTAGTGGGAGAATATACAGTGAACACTTAAATAGAAAAGTTAGTTATTGTTAGTCATAAGTACCATTGAAAGACCACTCAGGGTTGACAAGAAGAACTGGCACACATTAAGGGAGAATAAGAAGAAATAATGATAGGAAATGCAAATAACAAGGTATTTACCTATGCATTTTTACAAAGCATAGGCTCTTAATCTTATTTTATTATTTTTTTAATTGAAGTATAGTTCATATACAATGTTGTGTTAGTTTCAGGTATATAGCAAAGTGATTCAGTTATACATATATATGTATATATATTTTTCAGATTATTTTCCCTTACAGGTTATTACAAAATATTGAATAAAGTTCTCTGTGCTATACAGTAGGTCCTTGTTGGTTATCTGTTTTATGTAGAGTAGTGTGTATGTGTTAATCCCCAAATCCTAATTTATCTCCCCCAACCCCAGGGTTTTTATTTTGAAATAACCATCCTCTAGCTCCAAAGAGTTGGTACTTTGCCACCAGCCTGTCTTCTCTTCAGCCTCAGCCACCGTGCTGCTTTATCCCTCAAAAGCTATTCTAATGCTTGTCTTGTCTCCTAGACTCAACATTTTTCTCTTTTCAAATATCATTGCCAAGAAGCCCTCAAACAAGTCAGTGACCCAGTAAATTACCTAATGCAGACTGTAGCTCCAGCGATCACTGGTACAATCTTGGAATACCCAAGTGGAAAATGTTACCTGGGGCAGGTTACCACCAAGGACTTAGAAATGAGGGAAATATCAAAATTTCCAAGGGATCCGAAGAGAGATAGGCAAATCTCTTTGATGACTCTCAGGCTCGTTAAGGACCCTAGTAATACATAGAAGATGTTTGCTAATCTGAACAATATGTCATTGTCATATGGGGGTTTAAACATGAATGGATTAAATTCTCCAACCAAAAGACAGGCTTACTGAATAGACACGAAACCAAGACCCATATATATGCTGTCTACAAGAGACCCACTTCAGACCTAGGGACACATACGGACTGACAGTGAGGGGATGGAAAAAGGTATTCCATGCAAATGGAAATCAAAAGAAAGCTGGAGTAGCAATACTCATATCAGGTAAAATAGACTTTAAAATAAAGAATGTTACAAGAGACAAGGAAGGACACTATGTAATGATCAAGGGATCAATCCAAGAAGAAGATATAACAATTATAAATATATATGCACCCAACACAGGAGCACTTCAATACATAAGGCAACTGCTAACAACTATAAAAGAGGAAATCGACAGTAACACAATCATAGTGGGGGACTTTTAACACCTCACTTACACCAATGGACAGATTATTCAAACAGAAAATTAATAAGGAAACACAAGCTTTAAATGACACAATAGACCACACAGATTTAATTGATATTTATAGGACATTCCATCCAAAAACAGCAGCTTACACTTTCTTCTCAAGTGCACATGGAACATTCTCCAGGATACATCACATCTTAGGTCACAAATCAAGCCTCGGTAAATTTAAGAAAATTGAAATCATATCAAGCATCTTTTCCAACCACAACGCTATGAGATTAGAAATCAATTACAGGGAAAAAATGTAAAAAACACAAACACATGGAGGCTAAACCATATATTACTAAGTGACCGAGAGATCACTGAAGAAATCAAAGAGGAAATTGAAAAATACGTAGAGACAAATTACAACGAAAACACGATGATCCAAAACCTATGAGATGTGGGCTTCCCTGGTGGCGCAGTGGTTGAGAGTCCGCCTGCCGATGCAGGGGACACGAGTTCGTGCCCCGGTCCGGGAAGATCCCACATGCCGCGGAGCAGCTAGGCCCGTGAGCCATGGCCGCTGAGCCTGCGCGTCCGGAACCTGTGCTCCGCAACGGAAGAAGCCACAACAGTGAGAGGCCCACGTACCGCAAAAAAAGAAAAAGAAAAAAAAAGTGCTCAACAACACTAATTATTAGAGAAATGCAAATCAAAACTACAATGAGGTATCACCTCACACCAGTTAGAATGGGCATCATCAGAAAATCTGCAAACAACAAATGCTGGAGAGGGTGTGGAGAAAAGGGAAGCCTCTTGAACTGTTGGTGGGAATGTAAATTGATACAGCCTCTATGGAGAACAGTATGGAGATTCCTTAAAAAAACTAAAAATAGAATTACTGTATGACCCAGCAATCCCACTCCTGGGCATATACCCAGAGAAATACATAATTCAAAAAGACACATGCACCCCAATGTTCATTGCAGCACTACTTACAATAGCCAGGTCATGGAAGCAACCTAAATGCCCATCGACAGACGAATGGATAAAGAAGATGTGGTACATATATACAATGGAATATTACTTAGACATAAAAAGGAACAAAATTGGGTCATTTGTAGAGACATGGATGGATCTAGAGACTGTCATACAGAGTGAAGTAAGTCAGAAAGACATAAACAAATATCGTATATTAATGCATGTATGTGGAACCTAGAAAAATGGTACAGATGAATCGGTTTGCAGGGCAGAAATAGAGACACAGATGTAGAGAACCAACATATGGACACCAAGGAGGGAAAGTGGTGGGGTGGTGGTGGTGGGATGAATTGGGAGATTGGGATTGACATATATACACTAATATGTATAAAATAGATAACTAATAAGAACCTGCTGTATAAAAAATAAATAAAATAAAATTCAAAAAAAAAAAAAAAGATCCAGAGTCTTTACTGGGCAGGTGTGCCCTTCAGTTATAAAAGTGAGGGACTCAGGCAATTAAAGCCTTATGTCATAAACATTTGAATCATCACTTCCCTTTCTCTGAATCTATGTTAATCAAAAACTGTTCTGTGATTTGGTTTCTCAAATCCACAGAGAAAATAAGAACTACATGAACTCTGGGCGTACTTGTCAGTATTATTTCTTATTGAAATGAATACATTGGAATTTTGATTAATATCATTCAATGACTTGTCAGGCATTTCCCCAAATCTGATCAAACCCAGAACATTGACTCAATCTAGTTTCTGAGTTCCAAAAGGTTTTGGACTGCCTTGGGAATTCATTTGATCATTTCTTCGTTCAGTTGAATATTTTGGAAGCGTCTTAAAGCCCAACTACTTTGCTTAGGAATATAGCATTGAGCAAAATAGATGTGATCCTGACAGAGAGCTTTCAAGACAATAGTTATAATAACATATGACAAGGGTTTCTTGGCATCAATGTTTTAAAAAAAGAAAAATTTAAAAAAGAAAAATTTTGAGTCTAGAAGAAATGATTAGGTTCAGGAAGTCTTTCTGGGGTAAACAGTACCTAAATAGAGACTAGAATTAGGAGTTAGTGCAGTGAATGGGGCAGGAAGAGGTAGAAGACAGCAGAGGAAATCAGGTGAAGGAGAAGCACGGTGAAGTCAACAGAGAGTTCAGTTAGGATGGCCTTTTATTTTTTTGATTTTTAAAATTTTTTAATTTTAACTTTTTTTATTGAAGTATAGTTGATTTAAAATGTGTTACTTTCTGGTGCACAGCAAAGCGAGTGAAATTTGCAGCTCCATGAATGGACCTAGAGATCATCATAGTAAGCTAAGTAAGCCAGAAAGAGAAAAACAAATACCATATGATAGCAGTTATATGTGGAATCTAAAATATGATTCAAATGAACTTACCTAGGCTGGAATTTTAGATGCCTGCGGGAGGCTCAACAGATGCTTGCAGAGGGCTTCGGGATGTGGGGCTTTATCCTTCGGGCAATAGGGAGACGCTGCATGACTTAGCAGTAAATTAGCATGATTGGATTTGCATTTGGGGAAAATCTCTGGCCACAAAGAAACCGAACTAGAAAAAGAGAGAGGGTGAAAATGGACGAAACCTGGGCAGGGAAGCCTATCTGGAGGTAATGGTTGTAATTTGTGTGAGAAGCGATGGCGGTCCAAGGTAGAAACAGTGGGATTGAGGGAGAGGCGTAGGGATTGGAAAGACATTTCAGAGGTAGAACTTGTGGCTGAGATGAGAGAGGGCCTGTAGATGGATGAAATCTGGGCAAGTGGTGGGGAGATAGTAGAGCTGAGAGCAGCAGGCTGCTGTCAGGGGCAGCTGAGTGGGTGGCCAGGGAACCTCCTGACCTAGACGCTGATCTCTTATTTAGACTTTTCTTGAACATACCCAAAAGGAGGAAGATGTGCACATGTGAAGGGAAGCGTCATCTCCCAGCAGAGGACACAGAGGAGGGAGCAGAGCTCAACATGAAAATGGCCAGCTCGTGTTGGATGTTGCCTAGACGTCAACAGTGAAGGTTAGAATGGAAACCCTGGGTAGAAGATCCCTCACTGTTTCTCTGCCCAGGACCCCAGGAACTTCCTAATAGTGAGAGACCAAGCGATACAATAAGTGTTGGTACATTTAAAATGTTCTCTGTACTTCCTGACTTTGTTTCATTTTGTATTCATACCCCTCCCAGAATGTTTGCCTTCATTGTTCACCATCTCCCCTCCTTGTGGATTCCATTGCCTTTCTCACCCTATCAGCCTTCGGTCGCTCTCATGCTGCCCCTTACTGCTTGTCTCGTAAGGTCCTTTTCAAGGCCACATAGCTTCTTTGCTTTCACACACTCAAATTCTTAGGTTTATTTAATTTTCTGGGTTTGCTTTTCCATACTATATCCTTAATTGCATCTTAATGACTTTTGTTATTCCTCATGAATTATTGAATTCTGCACACTTTTAGCTAATTCCTCTGGCAGCCCGTCTTGCTGTTTTTCTGCTATGGTTTTATCTGTGAAGCCTCATCCACCTTCTAAAAACGAATTCTAAGATTGATATTTTTGGAGGTTTCAAGGATTAGCTTTTCAGCCACTCTGGTATGTAATTTTTTTTTTTAATTGGAAAGAAAAAAAGAATGAGATTCAGGTAACTTAACTCTTTCTCATGGATTTGAAGTTGATGTTCAAGAATGACAAAAGACAAATATAGACAATAGAATATGTGTGGAAGAAAACAGTATGGTGTCCTTATTAAGAGTAATCATCAAGAAAGATACTAACTCCTTTTTTTTTTGGCCATACCAAGTGGCATGCAGGATCTTAGTTCCCCGACCAGGGATTGAACCCGTGCTCCCTGCAATGGAAGCGCGGAGTCCTAACCACTGGACTGCCAGGGAATTCCTGATATTAACTTATTTAATGAGTTTCTGGCAGTCTTTTCACAAGGGCTGTGAAAAGGGGCGTTTATAAATTAATCATCACCGAATTCAAATGGACTCTCAGTGCTGCCTGGACGTCCTAATACGTTTCTCTGCTTTACTCATCTTCCCTGTCTATTCAGTGACTGACTTGAAACTTTCCCACTTTCCTCCAGCCTCTAATCTTTTCACCTTCCTTCTTCAGCTTCTTAGAGTCAATTGAAGTCATCAGCCAAGAACTCTCTTGACACGCTGTGAATTAATCACCTGCCCCCATATCTAGCCTCTCCTGCTCTCCGTTAGGAGGCGTTCTTTCTTCCTGACCTGGAGACCTCCATCCCTATCCCTTTTGCAAGGATCCCTTTGCCCTTCTGTTGGTTCAGCCTCTCACTTTCAACTGCAGTCTTTCCACAACGTGCTCTGCCATCTTAAAACAAAGCAAAGCCAAACCAAAAATCTCTGCTTTGATTTGCTCTCTTTCCAATTGATTTGCACCCTTTCCAACAACCACCGCGTTTCTCTTCTTGCCTTTATAGCTAGATTTCTAGACAGATGTGTATAGACCCGCTGCCGTAACATCCATGCAGCTTATGTCAGGGTCTGCAGTGCCCTTGATATCATTCCACGCTCATTTTACCTCATTTTGAACAGCATTTAACACAATAGCTATTTCTTTTAACACTTTCATCTTTTGGTCATTAAAGCTCAGGACTCCTTAAGGCTTTGTCCTAAGCGCTGTTCCCCTTCTCTACTCTTCTGGGTAAATCTCAGCTCTGCCAATGTCTTCAATCACTGTCTATGCTAATGACTCCCAAATTGACGTCTTCAAGCTTCTCTTCTCAACTCTAGATCTTGCCTACTTTACTTCTCTACTTGAATATCTCGAAAGTTTCTCAAGTTCAACATGTTCAAGACTGAGTTTATCTTCCGCTGAAAGCTGGTTCTTTTCCACAGTTTCTTAGCTTTGTGATTGGAACCACCAGGCAGGTATACAAGTGAGAACCTAGGTGTCATGCCCAACCTGTCACTTATCTTTATCTTCCAAATGTAATACAACAGAATTCTGCTGATTTAACCTCCTAAATAGTGGATTTTTCCTCTGTTTTTCCTCTAGCATGACTGTCACATGCTAGTCTAAACAACTTCTAAGGAACTTCAATGAAACCAGGTAGCATACAGGTTTTTTTGAGGTCCCGCTCTCTCAAAACTATCCTTCTACCCTCATGTTTAGCTAGTACTAATGGTCATGGGTTTCCATAGGATCTAATAATGAACCCTGGGATAACAATAAAGTCATTGCATAATGACTTTATATTATGAACAAATTGAAAAATTATAAACCTGCAATAACTAAATCCTTGCATTATTCATTGGTTACATTTTACTTAAATTATATTCTGAATAAGGCTGACATTTGAAAAAACTAGTGTTTGATTGACAACAATTAATTATTAGGTGGCAAGTGATAAGGATTATAAAGCTTAAATAGGCTGAAAATTGTACACAGAGCAGATTTTTAAAAATGGGAAGCCACCATTAAACAGAACTTGAGTGCAATATCCGATTTTCCAAATCCTCGATTTAAAGCTAAGAGAAAAGTAAATAGTAAGTGAAAACCTAATACAAAGCAGGCTCAAATGAGAAAAATACGTGTTTTCCAAGGGGCCTCATCAAGCAATGCTATCACAATCTACAGTAGCGCAGACAATTAAATCAGTCTTTTCATATCTCAAAGTGCTCTCTTGGAGATAGGTTATCGAATGTGAGGGAGTGTTTTTCACATGAAAAAACCCTCTCTCTCCCTGCCGTACAGCCTGGCCACCAAAAGCTCTTCACTATTGCACTGAATGACCAGCCATGAGTAACCATGACAACAGCCTCTGTAAAGGTTAGCAGTGCGCCTCTTAGAAAAAAATATACTTCAAGGTCAAACTCTGCGTTTGTGAAGAAGCCTTATCCTGGTCCTCGCACAAAGTTGTCATTGAATAGCTGTTAAAGTTTGAGACTCCCTCAACCTTGGGGGTGTCAGCCAAATGCCCCTGCTAGCTTCCTTCCGTGGGTCCCACCAGGACTGCCTGTGTCTGTCCTTTCTATCTTGCATCAGCGGGGTTCCTCCATTCCCTGGAAAGTTCTCTGTTGCGGCCACTGCTGGGATGGCAGCCGTGAAACCCCTTCACTTCGTCCCTCCATCCTGGGGCCTGGTGGCATCTGGTGCGGGCCTCAGCTGTGAACAAGGCCCTGGTTACGGCCCTTCTTCCCAAAGGTAGGATCAAGTCTACTAGGAACTGAAAAGGAACAACGTCCCGTGGATCCTTCCAGGTCATCTTCTGTATCCGTGGTCTCCAAATGTATTTGATGCTACATCCCTATCAGCGAAAGTGTTTTGAGCATGTACCCCCGATGTATACAGCTGACCCTTGAACAAATAGGTTTGAACTGTGAGGGTCCACTTATATGCGGAATCTTTTCAACAAATACGCACTACCTACCTGATCTATGGTGGAACCCCTGGATGCAGAATAGCGACTGTGAAGTTACCCAGAGATTTCTGACTGAGCAGAGGGTGGGCACTTCTAACCCTGAGTTGTTCAAGGATTAACTGTATTTATTTCTAAATTATGCATACAATTATATGCTGAAACCTGTATGTATGAAACTTCAGGGAAGCTTAACGGTTTCCTTTTTTAGAAAAAGGAGATCCCACTCTTCAGCAGACTGCTCTGCACACCTCGTAGGCTGCTTGTGCTGCACTTTAAAGATCATTGCGGTTCACGTTCGCCAGAGTCAACATTCTGAGATACAAATAAATCTCTCCCTGCTTAAAATCCTTCAGCCGCACCACACTGCTCTCAGGATAAAGTCCAAATTCCTTGACACGGGTTTGAAAGCCTGTCTGGCTCTGCTCTTTACCCTCTCATAATTTAGAATCCCATCCCTTGCCTTCTCTCCACGTCCTACATTTTTTCCCTTCCGGAACATTGCACAGACTTTCGACTGAAATCCTTTCTCCCCACACGGTCTTCCCCAGTGACTGCCATTCCCAGGGAATTCCCCAGGCTGTCCTGCTCCACCTCCCACCTCATCAGAATGTGGGACCAGCCTGTGCTTCTGCAACACAGCAAGGTTTATTTTACTCTTTATGTGACGTCCCTCCGAGCCCGTTGCAGTTATGAACTCACCAGTGAGCCTGCTGAAGGCCGGGATGGGTTTTTAAGCAAAAGGCTTGTGTTTAGCAAGATCAGAAAGGAGAAAATTCTCCTGGTTTGAGATGGTGCTTCACACGAGCGACAGATGGTGTGAAAGAGGTCCCCAGCCTCCTTGTTGATTTGCAGGACTTTCTAAAATAGTTAAGATATTAATATAAATATTGTACACATTTTCTTCTAATTCGTGATCTGTGAGTTTTATTTTTGGTGTTCTTTGTTGAACCGAAACCTTTAATTTTGATGTCCCCAATTCCATCAATTTTTTGCCTTATGGCTTAAGCTCTTGGGGATTTGCTTAAGAAATTCTTTCTCATCTCGAAGTCACAAAGATATTCCCCTATATTGTTTTCTGTTAACTGTATAGCTTTTATCATTTACACCTAGGACTTCTTTCCATATGGAGTCTACCTTAGTATATGGTCTAAGGTTAGAACCCAATTTCATTTTTCTTCATAGATCCCTTTCATTTTCTATGCAATATTCTGCCACACACACCAATTTCTCAGCCCTCTGCTAGGTTCTTTCTGTCTTAAAAGTCTAAATACTGAAGGCTCCTTCTGTCTCAGGAGTAGAACCAGCAAAAAGAAGTCATCCACGGTCAAGCTTAGAGGCTATGAATTGGTCCCTGCCTTTCTGGGTGAGTCCCTGACCCTTAAAAATAAATAGCTGGGGTCAATGACAGTGACAACATCCACTTAGAACTTTTCCTCTCGTTTGGAACACTGGGAGGAGGGCCCACTCTATTTTCTAATAGAGGTAGTAAGTAAGACATGCTTACTTGTGCTTACAAAGTAGTACTTGGGCATGGCTAGGTGAAAAAGTTTTATAGAGATAAACCATAATGGAAAAGAATATATGCATAAAAAATGAATGTGTGTATGTATATATATACATATATATAAATAACTGAATCCCTTTGCTGTACAGCAGAAATTAACACATTATAAATCAACTATACTTCAGGAAATAAATCTAAGTTCTTTAGAATTAAAAAAAAAAGTTTTGCAGAACCTCGAATACTTTGTACACCTTCCTTCGTTAAAAATTCTGTTAATCATCTTTGGGAAGCGGTACAGCCCAGCCCTGGCAACATCTTGTTCTTGGGACTTTAGCAACACTTTATCAAGCCAAGGTTTTCCCTGATGAAGGAGAGAGTCACAGAGAACAAAAGGCTTAGGAGCCCCTGAAAGGGCTTTTCCTTGGGTTCCCCGGCCATATACTACCTTCACTATTTCCCATGCAATGGGACTATTTGGGCGCAATTCTCTTAAGATATGGCCAGTTCTTGTACTTGGCATTTCCCACGAGAAAATGAAAGAAGGAGGCTTGTGTCTTTTTGTCTCAGCAACATCATAGGACTAGTAAAATAATGACACTCAATCCACTAATGACAATAGCGCCCAGCAAGCCACTATTCACAAATGTAAAGCAGATGTTTGTATTAAATTTTAACATAACACTGGGTAAGATTGTTCTAGTTCTGTTGGATCTTGATAAAAATGGTTTTCAAACTAAATTAGCTCCCAATTTGCCATAGTTCATTGAGTCCAAAGATGACACGTCCGGTCCTCATGAATTTTACCTAAGCATTGTATTCTGATACATGCTAATTTTCTTCAGCCAAAAAAAAAAGTGTCATTACTTAGAGTTTTCGTAGCTTGGTAGGCTGTGGCCCTCAGAGGGGCACTGTTGGCAACTTCATTAGGTTTAATTTAATTGGTGCAGATACTTTCTTGACCACAACTTGGAATTGCCTGGTCTTTTCAGACTGTCCAGCAAGGGGCTGACATGGTACCCCACTACTCCTGCAGGAGAGGTAGATGTCTTTTCCTGAATCTCAATAAATAGGATGCCAGGCATGAGAGTATGTCTTGTAAAACACACTCTTTCGAAACTAGTAGTGTACACACAGTGTCGCAGATGTGCTCAGTGGGCCAGTGGGAGGAGGGCACGGTTGTGAATTTAATAAAACTAAAATAACAAGGATGAGCTGACCCTTGTGAGAGTATAGCTGGGTATTGTAACTTTCCAGGTAGAACTTGGTTCTTAGCCAGAGGTCAGGCTCTGTAAATGTTATTAAACCATAAAGCTTGGGAAGAGTTTCCGTCTGATTCTCTCTTAGTAATTCCCTAGCTGTTACCAATTCTTTTTCCTCCTAGGACTTACAAATTATATTTTCAGCAGGACCCACGTTTATAAGCCTGTATGAACAAGTTTTGTCATTCCTGAGCTTATTTATATCCAGTGCACAGTCCTCTGACCTAAGAGGAGAAGGCTTAGCTCGTGTCTAACACTGACTAGGGTTTCCTTCCTCATCTCACTATCCACAAGACAGAAGTGAATGTGTTTTTAATATTTAATGTTTTTCCTTGCTAATAAAAATATTTAATTTGTACTGATGGATTGCTGAAAGTTTTCTGGGTTTTATCTATACAATTCCACCACCAGTCATTTAAAAACGTGTCCCATATGGTAGCCAATATCCTCATGTGGCCACTGAGCACATGTAACGCGGCTGGTCCAAACTGAGATGTGCTTAGAGCATAAGGTACACACCAGATTGTGAAGATTTAGTATAAAAAAGAGTATAAAATATCTCATAATGGTTTTTATATTCATGACTTGTACAAGAGGTAACATCTTGGATATATTGGATTAAATAAAGTATATTATTATAATTAACCTTACCTATTCCTTTTTACTTTTTCAAGTATGCCTACTAGAAAATTTAGAATTGCTTTTGTGGCTCCCGTATTTCTTGTAGACAACACTGATCTAGAAGCTGGCTTTGGGTGTCCTGGCCTCAGTTCCTTGCCCGGTTACCTCAGTCAGAACACTTGATCTCGTCCACACTGGTGTGAGTTCTTTCCTGTGGCTTAATCACCTCTGTCAAACATTGTCCAAGCAAGCAACTGGGTGTTAGTAGAGATTAGAGCCCATGACTAGCTTCTGGTTCCAGCCTACCTGGCATGAGATGCCAGTTGCATAAGAGGTTACTGGACATGTTGTAAGTTATGCAACTACCAGGGGAACAAAATTAAATTCCAGGGCTTGTGCATGCTGGAGTCCGAGGCATTCATTCTACTCACCTGAAAGTATAACTCTAACCTAGAGCAGAAAGCTTCATTGTCAGAAGTAACAGGATTAGGGGATCAGTGTGAAAAACATCAACTAAAAACCGTTTAATTTTATAATTCCAGGGTAAAAACGCTATTTCCCCTGTCTCCGTTTGGCTACACAGTTGGATTTCTTGGGCTTTCAGTCACAACACCTCCTTTTCATGGCTTGATCATTGGGAGTTTTTCTATACTTTACCTTCCATTTAGTCGGAAGGACTTTTGTTTTACTTTAATCTTGCAGTGACTTGTAGAGTTATGAGTTCTTATAATATTTAAATCAGTGAGTTAACACCAAATTACCTCCCTGTAACAATGCAAAAGAATAATGCATAGAGTGGGCTTCCCTGGTGGCGCAGTGGTTGAGAGTCCGCCTACCGATGCAGGGGACATGGGTTCGTGCCCTGGTCCGGGAGGATCCCACATGCCGCGGAGCAGCTGGGCCCGTGGGCCATGGCCACTGGGCCTGCGCGTCCGGGGCCTGTGCTCCGCAACGGGAGAGGCCACAGCAGTGAGAGGCCCGCGTACCACCAAAAAAAAAAGAATAATGCATAGAGAAATTTATTCCCCACTCAGTGTTCACTTGTTTACCTAATAAACCATGTACTTTAAAATTTGAATCTACATCTATTTCCTAGGAGGAAAGTTTATTTTATTTTATTATTTAACTTTTTATTATGAAATCTTTCAAACATACACAACAGAAAAGAGAATAGTATAATGAGTCCCCATATATCTGTCATGATGCAGTTCCAACTATTGTCACAACATTCCCAATCTTACGTCATCTATTTCCCCAAGTATTTCTCTTTTTCTTTTTTCTTGAGCATTTTGAAACAGATCTCAAACAATGTGTCCTTTTATAAATACTTCAATGTGCATGTCTAAGTGATCATTTAAAAGGAATTTTAAAAAAACATAACCACTCTGACATTTACCACATTTATTAATAACCATTCCTTAGGAAAAAAAATCTGTAATTATGTACGGTGACAGATGTTAACTAGATCTATTGTGGTGACCATTTCACAATATATGCAAATGTCAAACCACTATGTTGTATACCTGAAACTAATATAACGATGTATGGCAACTATACCTCACTTAACCATTCCTTAAGATAATCTAAATTCAGAGCATACTGGAAATGCCCCACTTTATCTTAAAAATGCCCTTTTTTACAGGTTATTTTTTGAATCAGGATCCAAACGAGTATCACACATGACGTTTGGTCGCTGTCTCTCTTTTATTCTATAGCCGACTCTTTTCTACATGCTATGTATGGTACGTGAAAGACAATGAGTCATTTGACTATAGACTCTCCTACAATCTGTACTGGCTGACTGTTTCCTCATGGCGTCATTTGATTTGCTCTGCAAACTCGTGTATTTCCTGTACATGAACTTAGGTTCAATTTTACGGTCAAGAATCCTTTATCCGAGGTGCTGTGTACTTCTTTTGGCATCACATTATGTGGTACATAATGGCTTATTGTTCCACTTTTAGAAAGGCCAAGACTGATCATTATGGGCCAGATTGTCAGACTGATCCCTCCATTATGAAGTTTCCTACCAACATTTCATCTAATGGTTTTGGCCTCTGTCAACAAAGGACCATTTTGTACTCAGATTACGAGGATAAGCAGGGCCAGTGTTTTCAGCGCAGAGCTGTGTCAGGTAGTGTGGACATGGCTGTAGGAGTAGTCTTTGCTTGGGTGTAGGAAAAATCTCTTTCTCCACGGCCTCTCTGTTCCCTCACCTCTTTGCCTGCCTCCAGATGGGTGTACTTGTCAAAAAAGGCACCGGCCTGTTAGAGTAGCAACAGCATTATTCTAATGTAGTCCTCACCAGGGGTTTCATAGGAATCCATATGGGAAACTAGCATTTTAGCGCTGGAAATTAAGGACAGTAGGGTGGTGTGTGTGTGTGTGTGTGTGTGTGTGTGTGTGTGTGTGCAGGTAAAATTGCAAAGACTATCTTTTAGCCTGAAGTATTTCTTCTACTGTTTTGAGGGTTAAATTGTCCTTTAATTGATGAAATTATGTTTACTGTATTTGATAATTGACCAAATACAAAGTTGGCAAATTTGTTTTCCTGATCTTTGAAATCAGAAAGTCTCGGATATCAGATTAAGATGATCCGCAACCTAGGAGGTATATGAGAACCTTGGGGTGTCATGAGCTTTTATATTTTTCCAAGGGGGCATAGGTTAGGAAAAAGAAAAAAAGATTGAGAAACGCTAGTCTAAAAGACGATGGAATCAGCACAGAGAACATAAACTCTACCAGATGACAAAGGTGATCATAATCGGCAAAGTCTCTTTTCTTTTTACTTGCTTTGGTCTGCTTATTTTTATCAACTCATTAAAAATAGTCACAATGTCGTACCCACTAGGATGGCTACAATGAAAAAGAAATAATAACAAGTGGTGGCAATGATGTGGAGAAACGGGAACACTCAACCACTGGTGGTAGGAATGTAAAATGGTGCAGACTTTGGAAAATAGTCTTGCAGTTCCTTAAAGGTTATAAACATAGAGTTGCCCTATCACCCAGTATTCCATTCCGAAGTACATACCTAAGAAAACTGAAAACATATGTGAACACAAAAACTTGTACACAAATGTTCACAGCAGCATTATAATAATAGCCCAAAAGCTTTAACAACCCAGCGTCCATCAACTGATGAATGAATTAATAAGATGAGATATAGCCATACAATGGAATATTATTCAATAGCAAAAAGTAATGAAGTACTGACACATACTACAACATGAATGAACCTTAAAAACATTATGCTCTGTGAAAGAAGCCAGTCACAAAGGATCACATATAGTATGGCTTCATTTATATGAAATGCACAGAATAGCAAATCCATAGCGGTACAAAGTAAGTTGGTAGTTGTCTAGAGCTGGGCGGGGGGCCAGTGGGACGGCTCTGGGAGACGAGGCCAGGAGATGGGAACTGACTGCTAACATACATGGGGATTCTTTTGCGGTGAGGAAAAGTTCTTAACGTACTTAGTGATGGTTGTACAACTCTGTGCCTGTATTAAAAACCATTACATTATACACTTTAAGTGGGTGAATTATGTGGTATGTGAAATGCATCTTGATAATGCTATTGTAAGAAACAAATAACAAGCCTTTTGAATAAGCATTGCTTTAAAGACACGAAACGTTCCACTCGTCCACTCTTAGGGATTAGAGAATGTCAAGGTTAGACTGGATTTTTTAGTCAACTGGTCTTTTTATCTCTTTATTTTCCTTCACATCTTCTTTCTCCACTTTCTAAAGTTTAATTAACAAGACTCCCCATGTATTAACTAACAATGAAAGATAAGTCTAATGTGATGGTGTGAATAAACCCACTCAGAAGATCAAATTAGATTAGAAGTTTGTTTAATAAATGAAGGTTTGGAGTAAACGGTGTTTAATCAACCCATTTCCTGAATTAAGAATAGGGAACATGGGCTTCCCTGGTGGCGCAGTGGTTAAGAATCCGCCTGCCAATGCAGGGGACACGGGTTCAAGCCCTGGTCCGGGAAGATCCCACATGCCGCGGAGCAACTAAGCCTGTGCTCCACAACTGCTGAGCCTGCATGCCACAACTACTGAAGCCCACATGCCTAGAGGCCGTGCTCCGTGACAAGAAAAGCCACAGCAATAAGAAGCCTGTGCACCGCAACGAAGAGTAGCCCCTGCTCGCCGCAACTAGAGAAAGCCCATGTGCAGCGATGAAGACACAACACAGCCATAAATAAATAAATAACATAAATAAATTAAAAAAAAAAGAATAGGGAACACAAAATCTGCTAGGGCATATATAAAATAGTGTGCTATATTTTAAATTTTATGACCAGTTTTAAAAAAAGAGGCAGAGGAAGAGAATGAGAGCTGTACGCATAGGAGATAGGGAGACAGAGGGAAGAAGAGGATCGTCGGAATCTTGGAATCCCAGTGTTCATCAGACCCTGAAAACACAGCTTAAAATATAACCAAGTCAGGGCGGAAGGAACATGAATCTGTGAAAAACAGCTCTCAAATTTCTTGTCAGAGATAGTATATAAAGAAAGCAGACTGTCCTACTAAATAACTCAACCTCGTGATTGATAGCGTAAGACCATAAACTAGTTTAAACTACAGAAAGTGAGAATTTGAAATGCAGGCTATCAAATCCTAAGACCTATGCCATGAATTCAGGATGCAGAAGGACTGCATGGACAAGATTAGATCTGAGGTCATTATTCAAAATACCAGAAGATTCAGAGGCAGAAGTTTCCGTGGAGGTCCTTTCTGATTTAAGCGGAGCTGCTGCTCATATGACTCTTGACTATCATGAGGGGAGGCCGGGCGTCACCAAGAGACACAAAGGCACTCTATGGATGGAACAGAAGTCCCCCCAAAAGTGAGCCAGAAACAAACAAAGACCAGAGGATGTGGGCTCTTAGCCAGTTCTGAATGGCTCATCACAGAGAGAGTTCACGCCCTCTTGACCTAGGATTAGGAGACAAAATCTGCTCAGAAAATGGGGATTCCGGAAAGGTGGCTGGAACTCCAGCTATTTCAAGAAGAAATTTCAAACGCTGTAATTTCCATTAGAGAAACAGAAGGGGAAAAAAGAGTGATAGAGAAAGACATTCATGATTCCTAATTTGTTCAACCGTCCTAATTTGTGATCCTTTCGCATGGTGTTCAAAAGATTTTAAAGCCAAGTTGTGCTTTCGTAAGTAAAGGCATAGGGTGCCTTTACACTTGTCCTAAAGGGTTAAATGAAGTTAAATTTAAGGCCGAAATTTCCCATTGCTTTTTTATGGACTCCATGCATTAATTTTTTCAAATCCCTTCTGCTGTTTTGGCTGAAGGCATGTGTTGGAGGCTCTGTCCATCTCTTCTGCAAGCTGGTTGGAGATCATTTTGAGCTGCATCTGAAAGGCTCAGTCAAGTCTCCAGACACTCCATTTCCATTGAACATGCTGCAATAAATTCTCCCAAAGACCGCCTGACAGTTTGAGCGGTGTTACGTAAGAAGATGGAGCCCAGTTTGGTGTGGTATCAATTTGCAGTTGAGTTAGCATATTTTCACATGAGCTATAAATCTCGTGGATCCACCAGCTCTCAGCTTGATTTATAAGCTGCAGTTGCCAGGCACACGCCACACTACACCAGTCCGCCTACCCCAGTGTCCCCACAGCTTTCACGAGATCCTCACGCTGGAATTTGACAAGACGTCAGGGAAGAACAGTAGTAAAGTTCCAGAGAGGGAGGAGCCTGAGAACCAGCCTATTTATAATTTTGCCCTTTTTTTTTGGTCATGTTCTGTACTATGAACATGGCCTTAACCTAAGTTATTGGTCTAAAGAACCCAGTTCTGAAGTGAGAGTCTTCTAATATTTAGAGTTATACAAGCAGACCTCGGAGATATGGCAGGTTTACTTCCAGACCATCGCAATAAAGCCAATATGGCAATAAAGTGAGGCCCACAGATTTTTTGGCTTTCCAGTGCATATAAAAGTTATGTTTACACTATAATGTAGTCTATCAGGTGTGCAATAGCATTATGTCTAAAAAAACAATGTACAGGGGACTTCCCTGGTGGTCCAGTGGGTAAGACTCCATGCTCCCAGTGCAGGGGGCCTGGGTTCTATCCCTGGTGGGGGAACTAGATCCTACATGCATGCCACAACTAAGACCCAGCACAGCCAAAATAAATTAATTAATTTTTAAAAAATGTGCATACTTTCATTTAAAAATACTTTATTGCTTATAAACGCTCACCATCATCTGAGCCTTCAGCGAGTCATAATTTTTTGCTGGTGGAGGGTCTTGCCTCGGCGTTGGTGGCTGCTGGCTGGTCAGGGTGGTGGTGCTGAACGCTGGGGTAACTGTGACAATTTCTTAAAATAAGACAACAATGAAGTTTGTCCCATTGATTGACTCTTCCTTTCACTTGAACACTCAGAGGCCACAGTAGGGTTATTAATTGGCCGAATTTCAATAGGGCTGTGTCTCAGGGAATAGGGAGGCCCAAAGAGAGGGAGAAAAATGGGGGACTGCCAGTTAGTGGAGCAGTGAGAACACACACAATATTTATCAATTAAGTTTGCTGTCTTATACGGGTTCGGTTCATGGGACCCCAAAACAATTATATAGTACCATCAGAGGACTGATCACAGATCACCATCACACCTATGAGAATAATGAAAAAGTTTGAAATATTGTGAGAATTACCAAAATGTGAGACAGAGACACAGAGTGAGCAAATGCTGTTGGAAGAGTGGTGCCCATAGGCTTGTGCCATGAAACTTCAATCTGTAAACATTGCAACGTCTCCAAAGGGCAATCAGATGAGGGCTGCCTGTAATTTGTAATAAACCATGAATACTTTAAAACCCAAATACAAAAAGTTGTATAGCTTTATTGCGATATGATTCACATATCATACAATCCATCCATTTAAAGTCTACAACGCAATGTTTTTTTTTGTTCCTTCACCAGATTGGGCAACCATCACCACTATCAGATTTTCGAATATTTTCGCCCCTTCTAAAAGGAACCCTGTACCGATTCGATGTCATTCTCCACTCCCTCCACTCCCCCATCTGCCGCCCGCATACACAAGCCCCAAGCAACCATGAATCCACTTTCTGTCTGTACAGATTTGCCCATTCTGGACATTTCACAGAAATGGAACCATACAATATGTGGTCTTTTGTGACTGACTTCTTTCACTGAGCATAATGTTTTCAAGGTTCATCCATGTTGTAGCATGTGTCGGTATTTCATTTATTTTTATTGCCAAAATAATAACTGTTCTGTTTTGTGGGTACACACATTTTATTTCTACATTCATCAGCTAGTGGACAGTCAATAAAAAAATTCATATAAGAAAAATAGTGGCGCATATGTAATCATGAAATTTATCTTGGTTGTCTGTTGCACAGGTTCTGCAAGAACTTCTAAATCCTAGTTGAAGTGTAACTTACCTGGAAGGCTGGTTATGAATTAAGATACAGAAAATGAGTTGTAGAATGTGTGGCGTTTTATTCAGGCATTTCTGAATTAGTAGAGTCCTTCCTCTGACATTTGCACACTTCACTTTCAACAAGTCTCTGGTTCTAGTTTACAAGCTAAGTCCATGCAATTTTTACCTGGTGATGCTCATCAAGGTTGTTCTAAGTAGCCAGGAACTTCCAGACTCTCCCAAACTAAACCCATTCTCTAGATTCAAGCCTTTCAAGTGGCTGCCCTGCTCTGACCCTGGTGAGGGAAGATTTGCGTGCCATCTTAGGCTGCAGAGAGATGCAGGGTCTGAATGGGGCCCTTCCAGAAGTGATGACTCACTGTCTATAAAGGGCACTTTGGGGCTCATTTGCAAACATAACCTCAAACAATTTTTGCAGAGAGGTGTAGCCTACCTGAATCATTTTCACAAATGATGCTACTTCATTGACTGAGGATTAGTACTTATGGCACTGGCTGTAGCGGCAGCAGGAGCAGATGAATAGCCATCATTACAATCCCCGAGTGAATGGCATCACCTGCTGTATGAACGAAATGACACCCTCAAAGCAGTTAGAGGCTTCTTGGATTAATTTGAAAGACTTATGAATAAAATATTGTAGCCTAGGCTATAGAGGCAAGCACAGGGGGCTGCCCAGCAGCTCTCAGGCAACGAATGCCCTAGAAACTCGAGTGCTCTGCTTTCATGCCTGTTCTGTTAATGACATGATGACACCAAGCTGTCACGTCTGTTTACTCCACTGTACACTCGGATGGTGTACTGATTGTCAGAGTGGCGAACTGAAATTATAGATATAAAAGTGCCTGAAATCTGGCAAGCGTTCTGTAAACCATTAACTGAATCGGAGAAGAGCTACATGATTCCAATTGGGCTTATGCAAAGACCAATATAGCAATCTCTGTTTTACAAAATAATTTCTAAATCCTGATTATTGCAACAGTTTCCAGCAAAACAATTTCTACACAACATATCACATCATTTAGAGACACCCATGAATTTCACTAGAAGTTGATTAGTATAAACAATCAGTTCAATCCAGTATGGAACCAAGGATACATATAAACAAAGCGGACAAAAATCCTGTTCTCAAGAAGCTTATAGTCTCACAGAAAGTCAAGGTTATTCCTACTCTGTGCACATTCTGGGCAAATACATTTTTCCAAGCTCCTTGTCTATATAAACAATTTGATTTTAAAAATGTATTAGATGGGCTTCCCTGGTGGCGCAGTGGTTGGGAGTCCGCCTGCCGATGCAGGGGATACGGGTTCGTGCCCCGGTCCGGGAAGATCCCACATGCCATGGAGCGGCTGGGCCCATGAGCCATGGCCGCTGAGCCTGCGCGTCCGGAGCCTGTGCTCCGTGGCGGGAGAGGCTGCAGTGGTGAGAGGCCCGCGTACTGCCAAAAAAAAAAAAAAAAATGTATTAGAAAATTTATGGACCCATATGAGCTACAGTGATTTATTAGTGAAGATTCAGAATAATAGTTGGAGGAGAGATATTAAAGTATTTGCTTATTGCCCAGTCAGTGCACATAAAAATTCTTCTTAGCGTCCAAGCACCATCTCTTTCTGTTCACGTCCAGGAATCATCTTTTGTGTTCTTTATTGCCAGATGCCCCCTTCCTGACTACGTTCACATCTCTCATCGTGAGAAAAAGGTAACAGCACTGTTCTTATTCACGACGCACGGCTCTTCAGAACCGGGATGCACTGAAACAGCATAGATCTTCAGTCTCTGCTCGTCCCCACAGTGAACGCTGGCTACGTCATTACTCATGAGGCTGCCTAATCCACTGGGCTTCCAATGACCACCTTAAAGGTTGTCACTGTGCTTCACTGATGGTGACCACAAATGCAAGTCTGATCCAGAATTTGCAGGAAAATAGGAAGAGTGATGTGTTCTCTGGCCAGGTCGGCTTTTCTGTTTGGAATGTTACAGCTTAAACATGGAACAACTCATCATCCGAACAGGTCTTCTCTTGCACTCCTTACACTGTAACCCCTGCATTGTTAGAATGTGATCTCTTTGAATGTCGTCTGCACCCCTACCTTCCAGACACTGCCACCAGCAGGGAGGGGCCGTGGGCAGGAAGAGAAGAGTGGACCAGTTCATGCCAGGAATGTCAGTCCTTTATCTGGCAAAACCGGCAGGGTGTGGATTGCAGGCACGAGAGAACATTGATCGGAAGGGCCGTCGTACTGGAGGGGCCCTTTGGCACCATGGAGTCATAGTCTTGAAAGCCCGTGGGGAAGATTGGGCACGAGAACTGTGGAGGACTGCCTGACACGTGGAGCCTATGGAGGAGACAGGGTGACTGCCCTGGGGGACAGCAGAAGTTTACACAGGGTAAAGGATGCCTGCCAGCAACCCTGTGGCCCTCCAGTGCTATTGATGGGAGGTGGTACCACATTGGGAAACGTGGCCCTCCGGTGCTATTGATGGGAGGTGGTACCACATTGGGAAACGGTGCTATTGATGGGAGGTGGTACCACATTGGGAAATGGTCAAATGGTACCACATTGGTACCACATTGGGAAACGGCTGCCTTCCTGAGTTCGCGACTTGGTTTCACATGATACGTGGTCTTTCGCTTAGGGTGTGGGGTTTATGCTCTGCTGTTGCCACCTTGAAAGTTTTGATAATTGCCTCTTTGAGCTTGTGTTTTGCGGGGAAGTCCTGCGGGACAACGGAATACGCGTGTCAGCAGCAGAGATATGCCGGGGGCCAGGCTCTGAGCCTCACGGCCAAGCACACATACGTATGCCTTGTGGGTAGTCGGGCTCCATGGGGTCCTAAGGTGGCCAGGCCAAGACCTGGCCCTGATGGGTGGTGATGAGTAGCTGTGGCAGAAGCCGTGGTGGCAGCGGTACCAGCTGCAGCTGTGGGGGGAAAATGGTGGCTCGGTGTGCAGCCAGTGCCAGCACCTGCGGCGGGGAGCAGTAAAGCTTGTCAGCAAATTATTACAAAAGGAAATCATAGGCATGGGAACTGCAGCAAAGCATATCAGGAAGTTATTAGGAGTCTCAGAGTTTAGGATCTCCAGTTTTTAAAACTGCTGGAACATTGCAAAGCAAAGCAAACATCCACAGGCTTGAAAATTAAATTTAAAGGTCATTGCGTTCAGCGGAAAAGAACACCGCTTTCATAAGAAGCTTCAAGTAAACCAATTATCAATAAGGGAGAAATTCTTAAATTTTCATTGTAATTGAAGATATAAGTATAGAATGCATAAATAAGTGCTTTAAGTTATATAAGAATCACGAAGGCAATTTCAAAAACCTCCACAAGTTAGAGGAAATACCAGGGAAAACCTTAAAATGCCAGTGGGAAATTTAAAACTTAATAGAATTCAGACTTACACAAAATTGATTTTGTATTGAGTAAAATCTTTTTTAGAAAAATTATCCTGTGAAAATAATCTCTAGATGTGCTAAACTTTAAATTTCAAAATAATGTATCAGAAATTTATCATGTTGTTACATACTGCAAATTCTCTTAACAGCTCCGGAAATAGTTTCTTCTTTCTCAAAATAAAAAATCATCAAAAATTATTAGTGATCTTGCGTCTGGTAGTAGTGACTGATGTTGCTTTCAATTATATTGATTGAAAGTGAAATTGCTAAAAGGATAGTTTTTGATGATCTAATCAATGAATTTACAGAAAAGCAAGCCAGAAAAATCTTAAGTCAACGTATCACATTTTAAAAGTATCATTATTTACCATACTATATAAAATTATGACGACGGAATATTACTCAGGGCTAAAAAGAAATGAGTTATTAAGCCATGAGAAGACATGGAGGAAACTTAAATGTATTTTTACCAAGTGAACGAAGCCAATCTGAAAGGGCTACATACATACTGTGAATCTAAAATTGCTCTAAAAAATAAAGTCTATTTAAAAGGGGGAAAAGTGGGGAAAAGATCTGAACTCCTCATCAAAGAAGACGACGTACAGATGGCAAATAAGCATATGAAAAGATACTCAGCATCGGACGGCATTAGGGAATTGCAAATTAAAACGGCATTAGAGACCACCGCACATCCATTAGAATGGTAAAAATCCAAAACACTGATGACACCAGCTCTTAATGAAGGTGTGGAGAAACAGGATCTCTCATTCATTGCTGGTGGGAATGCAAAACGGTCCAGAAACTTTGGAAGACAGCTCGGCAGTTTCTTACAAAGCTAAATATACGCTTAACGTATGATACTCAACACACGATCATGTTCCTTGGTATTAACTCAAAGGATTTGAAAATTTATGTTCATGCACAAATCTGCACATGGATGTTTATGTGGTTTTATTCATAATTGCCCAAACTTGGAAGCAACCAAGATGTCCTTCAGTAAGTGAGTGGATAAATAAATTGTGGTACATCCAGACAATGGGATATTATTTAGTGCAAAAAAGAAATGAGTTATCAAGCCATGAAAAGACGTAAAGGAATCTTAAACGTATATTACTAAGTGAAAGAAGCTAATCGGAAAGGCTACATACAGTATGATTCTAACTATACGACATTCTGGAAAAAGCAAAACCATAGAAGTTTAACATAAAAACATAAAGGGATCAGCGGTTGCCAGGGGTTGTAGGGAGGGAGCGATTATTAGAGGATCTTCAGAGTGGGACGCTATAATGGTGGATACATATCATTATACATCTGGCAAAACCCACGTACAACACCAAGAGTGAACCCTAATGCAAACCACGGGTTTTGGGTGATACTGGTGTGTCAGTGTAGGTTCCTCAGTTATAACAAATGCACCACTGCGGTGGGGCATGCTGATAGTGGGGAAAGCTGTGTATGTGTTGGGGAGGCTGGGGGTATGTGGGAACTCTCTTTACTTCTGTAAACCTAAAACTTCTCTTTAAAAAAAATAGCCTATTTTTGGGACTTCCCTGGTGGCGCAGTGGATAAGACTCCGCGCTCCCAGTGTAGGGGGCCCGGATTCAATCCCTGGTCAAGGAACTAGATCCCATGTGCATGCCGCAACTAAGAGTTCTCATGCCACAACTAAGGAGCCTGTGTGCCTCAACTAAGGAGCTGGTGAGCTGCAACTAAGATGCGGTGCAACCAAATAAGTAAAATTAAAAAAAAATTTTTTAAATAGTCTATTTTTAAAAAGCTGGTTAACAATGACAAACTATGAGATACACAAAAAAAGCAAGAAGAAGCAATATGTTAAGAGGTAAAGTTATCAGAAAAACCAGATCCAGATATAGCCCTGAGGTTGGAACTATCAAACAGGTCTTTAAAATAATTATGATTAATATGTTAAAGGAAAGGAACTAGAGGAAAATGTGGACAGCATGCATAAACAAGTGGGAAATTTTTGCAGAGAGATAGAAACTATAAAAAAAGAGTAAAATGGGGGACTTACCTTGTGCTGCAGTGGTTAAGAATCTGCCTGCCAATGCAGTGGACTCGGGTTCAAGTCCTGGTCCAGGAAGATCCCACATGCCACAGAGCAACTAAGTCCGTGCACCACAACTACTGAGCCTGCACTCTAGAGCCTGCGAGCCACAACTACTGAGCCCTCGTGCCCACAACAACTGAAGCCTGCGTGCCTAGAGCCCATGCTCCGCAACGAGAAGCCACCGCAATGAGAAGCCTGTGCACCACAATGAAGAATAGCTCCCACTCGCCTCAACTAGAGAAAGCCTGTGTGCAGCAACGAAGACCCAACGCAGCCAAAAATAATTAAATAAAATAAATAAATTTTAAAAAAAGAGTAAAATGGAAATGCGAGAAATAAAAACCATGATATTAGAGATGAAGAATTCCTATAATGGGCTTATCAGCAGATTGGGAAGAGCTGAGGAAAGGATCAAGAAATGTGAAGAGAGTTTCACAAAAATTATCCAAACTGAAACATAAAGAGAAAACTTTTTTTTTTAAGCCTAGAGTAACAAGAGCTGTTGGACAATATCAAACAACTCAATACATGTGAAGTTGGAGTCCCAGAAGGAAAAGAAAGAGAATAACAACAACAACAAAAAACATACTTGAAGAAATAATTGTTGAGAATTTTTCAAAATTAATGCAACACAACAAATCTCAGATTCAAGAAACTCAGAGAACTCCAAGCTGGAGAAAGAAAAAAGGTCACCCAGGCACTTCGTGGTCAAATGGCTAAAAACCAGGAGAAAGACAAAATCTCGAAGGTGGCTGGAGGAAAAATAAAACAAACTGTTTTGTTATTGTGTTAATTTGCATTCCCCTGATGACACATGATGTAAAGCAATTCTTTTATATGCTTATTTGCCATCTGTGTATCTTCTTTGGTGAGGTGTCTGTTATTGTATTCTTATTGTTGAGTATTAAGAATACTTAAGAATATTTTGTATATTTCAGAAACAGTCATTTATAAAATGTGTCTTTTGCAAATATTTTCTCCCGGAATGTGGCTTGTCTTCTCATTCTCTTGATACTATCTTACACATAGCAGAAGTTTTAAATTTTATTTTATTTTATTTTAATGAAAACCAGCGTATCATTTCTTTCATGGATGGTGCCTTTGCTGTTGTATCTAAAATGTCACGGCCATACCCAAGGTCATCTAGGTTTTCTCTTATGTTATCATCTAGAAGTTTATAGTTTTTCATTTTACATTTCGGTCTATGAACCATTTTCAGTTTTTGTGAAGGGTATGAAGTCTGTGTCTAGATTCATTGTTTTGCATGTGGATATCCAATTGTTCCAGCACCGTTTGTTGAAAAGACTATATTCTGACAAATTTTTAACAGTTTTCTCATTGCTTTTATAGAGGAAATAATTTTCAGAGGTCTTACTTTATTTTCCTGATGTCAACCCCCAATAAGAAAGCACTGGTTTAGATATCAACACATTCACCCCCATCTCATGTTCATGTCAATAAATTTAACATTTTGCATTATGATACCTCTGTTTTCCTGAAGGTTCTGATGAGACCTATACCATGCACCACGGGCAATACAACCCAACACATTTGCCACATACATTTCTGAGCAAGCTGTTCGGATTTCTTATTTATTTATTTAGCCATGCCGCGCAACATGCGGGATCTTAGTTCCCCTACCAGGGATCGAACCTGTGTCCCCTGCAGTGGAATCTCAGAGTCCTAACCACCGGACTGCCAGGGAAGTTCCTCAGATTTCTTTTTGCACTGTAGTTCTCACTGTTGTAAAGCATCTTGGGACAGTCTGTCCTCAAGGGACCAAAACAAATAAATAAAAAACAAAATGATCTCTTAGTAGCTTTAATTAATTTTGTTTCATTAGTTCTGCATTTTTCATGCTCCTGTCACATAATTATTTGTAAATTATACTCATAACAGTTTCTTAATTTGTAGTAATTTTATCACTCAGAGAATAACTGTTAATTATCTTCCCCTATGATTATCACAGAAGAAAAACAAGAGTTTCAAAAACTGTGAAATTAAATTGGAAGGGAATTTCAAGCAGTCACATTCCCCCTTGTTCTGACATCCCAGATGGTTTGTATTCATAGTTTTGCAAAATGGCAGATGTCAGAAGCAAATATTTTCAGCATATTAATAAGAGCAATGCACTGGCCCTTTCTGTAATAGCAGGGATGGCACTGATAAAAAATTCTGAGAACTCTCTCAGATAGAGCAAGAAAAAATAGGCTCATTCACTGTCTTCAGTTAGTTTAGTGTCTGGATCAGTAAATGGAAAATCAAAAGATTGAAGCAATACCCCCTACTCCACCAGAGACTTATGATGTGACCTCATAATTCTCAGCTATGTTCCTCCTGGAGTGAGACAGGGCTATGGACCAATAAATAGGCTAATAAGCAGGCACTAACAGCTCAGGCAGTCAGCATCACAAACAGGCTGTGATTTCCCAATATCTGAAGCTTATTTCTGTAAGCTCTGAAATGTTAATTTTATCAGTTTGAAGGAAATTTCTCTAAAACATCACATAGGTAACTGCTTTCATTTATTTATTCTGAGGTATATTTGATTTATGATGCTGTGTTAGTTTCAGGTGCACAGCAGCAAAGTGATTCAGATATATGTATATATATTTTTATTCAGGTTTTCCAGAGAAACAGAACCAAGAAGGTGTGGATATATAGAGAAAGAGATAAGAAATTTATTATGAGGAACTGGCTCACAAGATTATGAAGACGGGCCGGTCCACATCTGCAGTGTGGCTCAGCGGCCTGGAGACCCAGGTGAGCGACAGTGTAGATGAAATCCAAAGACAGTCTACCTGCTAATTCTCTCTCACTGGGAGAGGGTTGGTCTTTTGATCTATCCAGCCCTTCACCTGGTTGGGTGAGCCCATCCTACATTACGGAGGATGACCTGCTTTACTCTGTGGATTAAGATGTTAATCTCACCCAAAAGCACCCTCCCAGAAACCTTCCCAGAATAATATTTGACCAGATACCTGGGCACCCTGCAGCCCAGTCAAACTGGCACATAAAATTAACCATCACAAAAATATACGAATTGGTGGGACAAATAGAAAGGTAGATTTAAACCCAAATATGTTGTCATTACATTACACTTAAGTGGACTATCTGTTATAGTTAAAGGACTTCTGTGGCCCAGAACTCTTTGCCCAACTTGACCACTATATCCTTTGGAGGTGAGCTAGCCTACTAACAGAGGCCTCTGGGCCTAACTTCTCTCCCACATGCGTGAAGTTTAGTGTGTGGATTCGCAGGTCTGGAAGTCAGAGCACTGTTCCCTCAGGTGCCCTCTGGAAGGTATTGCTGGATGAGTTAGGCTTTCTCAACCCAGGAAAGCAATACTTCAACTCCAGCACCTTATTTTGGCTGCCACAGTTCCCCTACTCCCTGTTCAAACCTCATTTCTAGTGGAATGGGCTGGTTTTGAAATACTTTGTGCTTGGAAGCATTGGATGATAGCAGCAACCTCAATTCATTAATTTTAGCTCCCTCTGCTGTTTCAGCAACATAGATCATTTAGGGAAAAAACAAAAACAAAAACAAAACCCCCAACCAAAAAAACACACCATGCACACACAGACACACACAGCAAGTAACACTTAAGGGGAGGAAAAAACCAGAAACTAACCGGAGATTGCCATGGTCTGAACATGTCCCCCCAAATTCATGTGTTCAAATCCTAACAAAGGTGATGGTATTGGAGGTGGGGCCTCTGGGCGTGATTAATTCGGAGGGCAGAGCCCTCATGAATGGGATTAGTGGTTAGAAAGAGACTTAAGCAAGACCCCTCACCTCTTCCACGTTAATACACAGTGAGAAGGTGCCACGGATGAGGAAGCGGGTTCTCGCCAGACACCAAATGTGCCGGCACCATGAGCTTGCACTCGCAGCCTCCAGAGCTGCGAGGAATAAACTCCTGTTGCTTACAAGCCAGTCAGTCTATTGTGTCTGTTGCAGCAGCCCGAACGGACTAAGACTGGGACAGTGGGGAATATCCCTTAGATTTAGATGTTTTAAAGAAATAATCTTCGTATGAAAAATGAAACAAGAAGTTATGGAAGGTACTTTTGAAAAATGGCTACTCTGGGCTTCCCTGGTGGCGCAGTGGTTGCGAGTCTGCCTGCCGATGCAGGGGACATGGGTTCGTGCCCCGGTCCGGGAAGATCCCACATGCCGTGGAGCGGCTGGGCCCGTGAGCCACGGCCGCTGAGCCTGCGCTCCACAACGGGAGAGGCCACAGCAGTGAGAGGCCCGCGTACCACAAAAAAAAAAAAAAAAAAAAGGCTACTTTTCTCTTTCACGACTTCTTCCTTTTCATCACGACTAAAAAGTATGTCAGCATCAATAAACATTACGAAGCAGATTATAATAATCTATGCCTTGGAGTTACTCATTTATTCTTCAGCAAGTATCTCTGGAATGCTCACTTTGCACAGGGTGCTGAGTGCTGAGGACACAGCGGTGCAGAAGAGAGTTTTTTAAAAAATAATGCTCTTTTATCTTATAAATCTGCAAGGCTTTCTCCCTAACGCTTCTCTTGATCATACCCCTTTCCTGGGTAATAGATTAAATCATGAATGAAGATTAATGCAATTTACTGTGGATTTATTTTTTAAAATAAGACCTTCTTGGCTTCCCTGGTGGTGCAGTGGTTGAGAATCTGCCTGCTAATGCAGGGGACACGTGTTCGAGCCCTGGTCTGGGAGGATCCCACATGCCGCGGAGCAACTGGACCCGTGAGCCACAACTACTGAGCCTGCGCGTCTGGAGCCTGTGCTCCGCAAAGAGAGAGGCCTGCACACCGCGATGAAGAGTGGCCCCCGCTTGCCACCACTAGAGAAAGCCCTTGCACAGAAACGAAGACCCAACACAACAAAAATAAATAAATTAATTAATAAACTCCTACCCCCAACATCTTCAAAAAAAATAGGGGCTTCCCTGGTGGCACAGTGGTTGAGAGTCCGCCTGCCGATGCAGGGGACACGGGTTCGTGCCCCGGTCTGGGAGGATCCCACATGCCGCGGAGCGGCTGGGCCCGTGAGCCATGGCCGCTGGGCCTGAGCGTCCGGAGTTACCTGGAGTTAGCATCAGATTCCGCAGATTTAAGGACTCAGTCCCACAAGATTACTCTCACTTCAGACGCTAGTTGGAAGTCCTACCCACCTGTACTTCTGACTGACCAGCTATAAGTCAGGGTTTCATATGACCCTCTCTTCAGGTTTAAGCATTTGGTAGAACAGCAGAACCCAGGGGAACACTTTCCTTAGGTTTACTGGTTTATTATAAAGGCTACAACTCAGAAACTGCCTGATGGAAGAAATACACAGGGCAAGGTGTCGAGATGGGGGATCCAGAGCGCCCTTGCCCTCCCTGGGGTGTCACCCTTCCGATGCCTCAGTATGTTTACCAACTGGAAAACTCACCAAATCTTGTTATTCCAGAGTTTGTATTGAGCTTGACCTCCAGCCACCATTCCCCTTCCCAGAGGTTGGTGGGTGGGATGCAAGTTCCAACCTTCTAATAACTTGGTCTTTCTGGTGACCAGCCCCATCCTGAGGCTATGTAGGGGCTCCACCCTATATCACCTCAGCAACATAAACTTAGATAAGGTGGCAGAGGGTTCATTACAAATAACAAAAGACATCCCTATCATTCAGGAAATTCCAAGGACCAGGGACAGAGACCAAACGTATTTCTTATTATACCACAGTCTCCAAGCCAGACTGCCTGAGTTTGAATCCAGGCACCACGATTTATGAACTGAGTGACTTCGGAGCATTAAGTCATTTCCATGTACCCCGGTTTCCTCATCTGTTAAGTGGTCGTAATAATAATAGAACCAACCTAACAGGTTTGTTGTGAGGTTTAAATGGGTTAACAAACGCACTTAGAACAGTGCGTGCCGCACAGGAAGCAATCTGAAAGTGCTGAATTGCTATTCACACTCCCTGGTTCACCCCATGGTAAGATAAAATTCTAACCCCTCTGCTGCCTACAGATTAAATTCCAAAGGGCTTCTGTAAAAGCCTCAATTTCATATTATTCACAGCAAGTAGTTTAATAAGTGTTAGATAGAGGTGAGTTTGGTTAGCGTGTCCTTTCTTCTAAATGGGGAAATTGCATAGCGTAGGGGGTGTGTGTGTGTGCATGTGTGTGTGTGTGTGTGCAAGTGCGTGAGTGACATTTAGAGAACTCCACCCTCCATTATGCAAGTATTTAGATAGAGTATATCTAGGCTTTCAGTTATTACTATCAGTACAGTAATAGGTACAGATAAGTTCTAAACCCTTGCTTTCGATAAGCATGAAGAAAAAATATCTTTCCAAATCAGAAATTGATGAATGATTTTTGGCCAAGATATTTAAGTGAATTATGTTCCTGGTTGCTGGCAGAATGTCAGTATTTCCATTAGAAGATGTTATCAGATCCAGATGATATAGGGTAGAGATCACTGTGTTCCATATTAATGCCTTTGAATTCAAGGGTACATGTACCTTGATTTCTCCCAGGGTGTGACACAATTCTCATTGAAACAGGTATAAAATTGGTTGATTCATTAAACTCATGATGATGTTGTAACCGAAAGTGGGGTCTGTCTGCTCGCTGCTCAAAAGCAAATAAAGAGGCCAGTTTGGTGGAAAGGAAAGTTGGCTTTATTCTGGATGCAGAAAAAAAAATTATATTTGGGTGGGGGGGGTGACAGAGGGCAGATCCCTGTCCAAAGACCAACTCCCTCCCCCACCCCCCGAACAATCAGGGGACAGGAGCTTTTATAGACGGAGGGAGGGGCTACGTGCAGAAACAGCACAGTCAGCTCTGACAGTCATCTTGAAATTGGTCATTGGCGGTCTGACCAGCATCATCTCCATTGTTTTAGGTACAGTTAATCTTCAGTTCCAGGGTTGGTTTGTTTCCATTTCTTTGAAGCCGATTCTTGGAATTGTGGCAGCTTAGGTCATGACTACAGCCTGGTCATCATGTAGTTAACTTCTTCCACCTGGTGTGGGTTTCAGTATCTACAAGACAGCTCACAGGATACGGCCCAGAATATTATCTATAGCCCTGGAGGAGAAACTAGAGGTCCTTGACTATGCTTAATGACTAAACTATTATTATTTGGTTCCCTTTGACTGTGTTCCTCTGTTTCTGCATTATCTCACTTCTCTGATTAAACTTTGGCTAAAGTTTTTCCACAGACAAAAGGCGGGCTGAGGACACGGAGAGGCAAGGACCACAGGGTCCTGCTCCATTTCAGTATGACAGCACGCAATAAATCCAAAGACGAACCCATGCAGGAAAGTCAGGTTGTAAACACGAATATGTCTTGCACGCCCATGTGTCTTTCCTGTGAAGCTATTTTTGGGTCCATACAGCAGTTTAATTTATGAGGACTCAGAGAATCTTTTTAAGGATGTGTGTGGAATTCCATCCTTCAGGCATCCTACGCTTCCTCTAAGGAAGTTCAAGTCACACTTATCAAGAATCTTCTGGGACTTCCCTGGGCGCAGTGGTTAAGAATCTGCCTGCCAATGTAGGGGACACGGGTTCGAGCCCTGGTCCGGGAAGATCTCACATGCCGCGGAGCAGCTAAGCCCGTGCGCCACAACTACTAAGCCTGCTCTCTAGAGCCCGAGAGCCACAACTACTGAGCCCGCATGCCACAACTACTGAAGCCCGCGCGCCTAGAGCCCGTGCTCCGCAGCAAGAGAAGCCACCGCAACGAGAAGCCTGTGCACCGCAATGAAGAGTAGCCTCCGCTCGCCGCAACTAGACCCAACACAGCCAAAAATAAATAAATTTATTTTTTAAAAAATCTTCTTCAACAACCTAACTTAGCCCTAGCCCACTGTTCCTACAGGCTCATCATGATAATCGCCAAATGAGTTTGGGAGGAAAAAAATCCCAGGCCATACTTGTTGAGACTCCCATAAGGAGATAGTGGGGTGGAGCCCATTCATAATTTTTAGAGTTTCTTAGGGGATTATGATCAGGCAGAATTAGAAGCCACTGGTCTTTCTCCATGATCTGTTACCTGACAAAAGTGTAGCAGGTGAGGTCTAGGAATATCCAGCCTTCCTGAGACCCCCTTTACTGAGGACTCTTCCCTTATCCACAAGGGGTGGGTCTTGACGAGTATAGTTTCAGTACTGGACTTTCTTCTAGGCCATGGTGATTTGACCAAGGGAAGGACTGTGGCATAACTTGGGCCATATTTTCTTTTCTCATTTTATTTAAATTGAGTCACGGAGGCTGAAAGAGCTGGAGCAGAAGACACAGAGGAGCATGATCCCGAGGGTCCACGTGCCTGCTGCAGGGGCCCTGCTGAGGTGACCCTGGTTCCCACCTCTCCTGACGCCCACTCTGTTCAACTTTTCCTTGAATTCTGCAAAATACGCTGCATTAGTTTCCTACCAACTGAGCAGCTTAAAACAATAGAAATGTATTGTCACACAGCTCTGGAGGCCAGAAGCCTGAAATCAGGGTGTTGGCAGGATTGGTTCTTTCCGGAGCTTCCGAGCAAGAAACGCTTCCTTGTGTCTCTCCCAGCTTCGCCAGCAATCCTTGGCGTTCCTTGGCATGTAGATGCAGCTTCCCGATCTTTGCTTCCATCGTTACATTACCTTCTTCTCTGTGCCTAACCTCTTCTTATTCGGACACCAGTCCCTGGATTTAGGGCCTCCCTAAATCTGGTGATGGTTAATTTGATGTGTCAACTTGGCCAGACCACGGTATCCAGATATTTGTTCAAATTGTTCAAACACGAGTCTAAATGTTGCTGTGAAGGTATTTTTTTTTTTTTTTTTGCGGTACGCGGGCCTCTCACTGTTGTGGCCTCTCCAGTTGCGGAGCACAGGCTCCGGACGCACAGGCTCAGTGGCCATGGCTCACGGGCCTAGCCTCTCCGCGGCATGTGGGATCTTCCCGGACCGGGGCACGAACCCGCGTCCCCTGCATCGGCAGGCGGACTCCCAACCACTGCGCCACCAGGGAAGCCCTGTGAAGGTATTTTTTATATGAGATTAACATTTAACTCAGTAGATTTTGAGTAGAGAACATTAACCTCCATAACGTGGGTGGGCCTCGTCCAATCAGTTGAAGGCTTTAAGAGTCAACAGAATGAGGTCCCCTGAAGAAGAAGGAATTCTGCCAGCAGACTGCCTTTGGACTTGAGCTGCAACATTAACTCTTCCCTGGGCCTTCAGTCTGCCGGCCTGCCCTGTGGATTTTGGACTTGCCAGGCTTCACAATGGTGTGAACCAATTCCCTGAAATAAATTTGTCCCTCTATATATCTGGTTGGTTCTATTTCTCTGGAGAAACCGACTAATATGGGAGGGGTTGGGTGGCCCCGTTTCCTACAGCACATACGTGCACGCACTCTTCTGGCTGCCATGTGACACCTACATGTCCCCCACCCTCCTCTCATGGGTACCTTTGTTTCCCCGGCCACCACCGGAGTATGGGGTCTGCTGTATCTTCTCCACCTCAGTGAGGGCTGGTCCTGTGCATACACAGGTCATTCTCATGTGTGCTGTCACTCTCTCACATCTCTCTGTCCCCTGCTCCCATATCTTCTGCTACCTGGACCTTGTCCTAACACCTTGTCCTAAACCCTTGTCCTAAACACCATCCAGCAGTGCTGACCTGCGCTTCGTCTTTCAGGGCTGTTAGCATCGGTCTCATGTCCTCTCCCCAGGCTTTGGAACACATTTCTAAGGGAAGCCGTTGTTTCTAATCACCTTCAGAGTTATCATAAAGACCACCTTTTGGAAAAAAATCAGTACATTTTTATGTTCAAATAAATTCTCTTTCTAAGGCACAGATATAAAGACTTCATAGTGTGAATTTTCGTTCTCCTCAAGTTATTTCCTGAACTCTTGTACAGACTTTCAGTCATGTACCTTAGTTTTAATTTTTGATATTCTAATCTTGTTGTCAAGTTGACCATCATTTGGAAATTTTAACATCGGACCCACTGTTAGTATCCCAGGGATGTTCACATTTAATTAAAAACAACCGGAGAAGACATTTATTTAATAATGTATTAGTCTATTATTAACCACTGGAGCATATAGTAGCCTTTAGGATGAAATGACTTTTATCTTCCCTCTTTTCTGAAAAATCCACAAATGAGCTCTTCTTGGTATTTGAAGTACTTTCCTTCTGGGGGTAACACTCCATTACTTTACTACACGACTTCAAAATGTGCTCTTGACCATGACCCAAGAGACTAGGGGGAAATGCAGAGATAAGGGCTACACTGCCAACCTCATTTCCACCTTTTATGAAGGAAGAAAGGTAAGGGTAACAGTTCGAGGTGTGACCTGTATCAAGAAAACAAAAGCTTTTCCACAAAGCCTCAGGTTACATCTCATTGCCCAGAATTGAGGCCCACGCCCAGTCCCTGCCGCAAAGGAACCCAGGCTGCACGCAGGTCTCCACTCTAAACCCAACCAAGGTTCTTTTGGAAAGGAAGAGAAGGGAACAAGTATGGGGGTACACAAACATGTTTCCTGCAGAAAGGAAGTGGAAGCGTGTGACCAGGCAGAGGGCTTTCCCTGGGGAGGGGTATAGATTTCCCTTTTATTTGACACACTTCTTTTGCTGCTGATTTTAAAATAATGTCAAACATACAGAAGAGTTTCAAGAATAGAAGAAACTTTCCTGAACCACTTGAGAGTAAGATGCTGTTACGATACCCCATCACCCCTGAATTCTTTAGTTTGTAATTCCTACAAACAAGGACATTCTCCTACCTAAGCGAAATGACCACCATCAAAACCAGGAAATTAACAGTGAAATCTTCATACCATCTACTCCACGGACCTCATTCAAGTGCATTCTTTTCTCTCTGATTCATATATTGAATTTTCATTGACGATTTTCCTTGATGTCAGCTACTTGGGAGAAAATACAGATTATTTTTATTAAAAATGTGTCCTTCACATTGTCCTTGAGCAAACAAGGTGAGAGTTTTTCGGAACAAGTGGGAATGTATGGGTAAATGTGGGGCAGATGCACGGTCTGTGATCTCAGCGCTCTGTGGAGGGATGCTTGGGCTGGGACCCCAGAAGAAGGACTCAAGTCTCCCACCCCCACTCAGTTGCGTTCCCTTTTTATAGAGCAGGCATGGGAGTGGCCTTGCCAACTGGGATGCAGTGTCTGCCTGGGCATCGGGCAGTCTGAAGTTAGATGGCAGCTGTTCAGGAAGTTAGTTGTCTGTAGCGCCTGCTGCCAGCACCTGTTGACCTGTGGGAAGTTGCCTTTGGGCACAGCCCCTCCTGCTGGGGGAAGGGGAGGCTCTGGACCCATTCAGACTGTTGTCAGGCAACCTGAGTCTTCAGGGTCAGACAATCCTGTTTGTCTTTCCGCAAAGTATATAGACAATTCGTAAAGAAAGCCTATCTTAAGTAAAGTTTAGATTGTTGAGGGAACATTAAATAGAACTTTTTTTTGGCCTCTCTCCCTTCCATTACTGCTCGCAGAGGTTACAGATTTGAAAGAACTTTTAGATGATCTGCACACACAGTCACTTCAAGAGAGACCACAGGGGGTGGGGTGATGTGCATATAGGCTACACTACTGACTGCCTCATACCATGGTCTTTGGCCCTTGTGGTTTTTTTTTTTTTTTTTTGGCCCTTGTGGTATTTTTGATTCCTAATAGTTCATGTTTTAATTTTAGTGTGTTTATAGTTTTTGAAGCTATACTAGAAGGTGTAAAACTGGTATGGGAAACAGTCTTACCTAAATGCAAAAGGAGGAATTAAAGCAGACCTTTATCATTGTTAGAAATTCTAAAAAAAAAAAAAAAAATGGACCCCCTGAGCCTATGCTGTGAAGATATGGTCCCAAATTAGGAGCAGCCTCAGTGGAGCGCGGTGATTTCACTATCTACTACTTATAGGATGCATAAATAGAACTACTCAAGCGGTTTGAGTTGAAAAACTTTGCAAAATTAACTATTTAATTATTTAGGGCCGCGTTTCATCATTTTGTCTGGAACATATTTAAATCCATCCTCTATCAATGCCATAGGAAACCTTCCCTCTAGACCTGTGTGTCCAATATGGTAGCCACTAGCCACATACGGTTCTATACATTAAAGTTACAATGAACTAATTTAAATTAAGAATTTAGTTTCTCAGTCACACGAGCCACATTTCAAGCGCTCAACAGTCACCTGTCTCTAGTGGCTACCTCACTGGATAACATGGCTATAGAACATTTCCATCACCAGAAAGTTATGTTAGATAGTGCTACTGACCTTTGCCAGGAAACAAAACCTTGAATTGTCCAATGTCCAGATCTTATCAAAAGCCTGTTTAGAGAGGCAATATTTACAGAAGGCTGGTGGAAGAGGGTTCATTCCTATGGTTTCTTTTTTTTTTTTTGCGGTACGTGGGCCTCTCCCTGTTGTGGCCTCTCCCGTTGCGGAGCACAGGCTCCAGACGCGCAGGCTCAGCGGCCATGGCTCAACGGGCCCAGCTGCTCCGCGGCATGTGGGATTCTCCTGGACCAAGGCACGAACCCGTGTCCCCTGCATCGGCAAGCGGACTCTCAACCACTGCGCCACCAGGGAAGCCCCATTCCTATGGTTTCTTTGAGCTTTAGCCTTGAATCAAGCAAGACCGTCAATAGCATTTTGGGATCCCATCGTCCTGGCTCTCTACAGAGCTGCTTGCATTGAGCCACATTTTGGGATTTTGTCCAAGAACTCATTAAGCTATAACCGCGTGTATTGCTGTGCCAGAAAGTGAAGAATCACTCAGGTATGATGAGTGCCAGTGTGAGGGCATTCACCAGCCAAATCTGGGAGAAACTGAGCAGTAAATTAAATAGGATAAAATGGATTAAAGAATAAATCCAGCATGGAAATGAGTCCACACTGATGTGTGGAGGAAAATGCTGGACCATAAAATGCCAACAAATAAATGCAGAAGGAATGATGGAATTAGAACATCACCACTTGACACCCTCCATGGTCATAGCTGTTTCAAGCAAGAATCAGCGATAAAAACTAGAGGGGGAAAGTTGGAACAAAATAATTTCAAGGTATCTATTTACAAAATATTACTCAATTATAAGAAACAGTGACTTCAGGGACTCCCCCGGCGGTCCAGTGTTTAAGACTCTGCGCTTCCACTGCAGGGGGCATGGGTTCGATCCCTGGTCAGGGAACTCAGAACCACAGACCACACGGTGCAGCCAAAAAAAAAAAAAAAAGGAAAGAAAAGAAATAGTGACTTCACAGTGGGGAAAACCTGGCGGACACTACCTTAAGCAAGTGTTCAGAGTTGACATCATCAGGATGAGAAGAGTAGGTATGCTGCGTCTCCTGACGGGCCACGCTGAGAATGCGATACTACCAAGATACTCGTGCCAAAACATGACCTGAATATAATCATGAAGAAACACTGGGCAAACCAGAATCGAGGGCCATTTTACAAATATCTGGCCCGTACTGTTCAAAAATGTCAAGGTCGGGCTTCCCTGGTGGCGCAGTGGTTGAGAGTCCGCCTGCTGATGCAGGGGACATGGGTTCGTGCCCTGGTCTGGGAGGATCCCACATGCCGCAGAGTGGCTGGGCCCGTGAGCCATGGCCGCTGAGCCTGCGGCTCCGCAACGGGAGAGGCCACAACAGTGAGAGGCCCGTGTACTGCAAAAAAAAAAAAAAAAGAGAACATCCTTGTCCTTGAAAATACACACTGAAGTGTTTAGGAGTAAAGGGGCATAATGTCTCCAATGGTTTAGAAATATGTATATTTGTATATATGTATGCATATATGGAGAGAAATAGAGAAATTGGGGTGAGGAGGGAGGGAGGAGTGGGGAGCGAGAGAGAGAGAATGATGAAGTATATATGGTAAAGTATAACACATGCGACATTCGGAGAGTCTGGGTGAAAGTGTAAAGGACTTTGTACTGTTTTTGCCATTTTTCTCTAGGTCTGAAATGACATCAAAATGGAAATAAACAAAAAAATGACCTCATGAAAATCCATTACTGTGTTTGTTGTGGGAGGTTTAAGCTTCTCTGCATCTCTGCTGTGAAACTTAATATGAGAAAATTCTTCTAGAGTTAAAAGCTAGAAAAGCTTTGTGTCCCCCCAAAGACTTTTTCGTTTCTCTTGTTGCCTATTAAAAGTGTACCTGTTTTCCTTTTCACTTTGAGCTGCAGAAAGCTCAGAGCTAAATTTCTGGCCAACTGTAGCCACGATATAAGACCCTATAGGAAATTCTCTGTGTTCTATTTATCCCCGTTGGTGCTGTGCTTTTTATATTTCCCTCATCTTGATGTCTTTTTGGTTGTCTGTGTGTTTATTCATCTGCCACGAATCCTCTGTGGACCGAAGCAGCAGGTACATAACAACTTCAATTTCAGCATCACTAGATTCTAGGCCCTGCTCTCCGTACTGCCCACCCTCTGTCTTATTTAATGGACACACAACCCCACCAGATGGCTGCTAATACTTCTCTCCCCATTTTGCAGATGGGGAGACTGAAGCCCGGAGGTATTAAGGAGAACACAGGCTCACGAGTTTAGGAAGCGGGGGGACCGCGGGTTGAACCTAGGCAGTTGGTCCCCTCGGCTGCAACTGTTAGCAAAGTGGAACTGTATTGCTTCTTCAAAGGTGAGAATCAGAGGGAGGGAAGTCATTTCATTTATGCACAAAGGTCCTCTCCGCACAGAGTTTGTTCTCAGGCAAGAGTTAAACCGTCTGGGAAATAAATATAAAATTAGCATGTGGAAATACATCATAAGAGAGAGGGAACTTTAGCAAAATAAAGAGTATTTTCCCTGAAAGTTTTATATAAATAGTTCAAACCAATTACATTCACGGATGATGCACTCATGTATCATATTGGAGAAGAACTGGGTCAGGCTAGAAAAAATTTTTAGGGAGTCACAAATGCTGTAAAGATGTCAAAGTGGTAGAATGAGTGGTGATTTTTTTCCCCCCCTCATTGTCCTTTGGGGAAAAAAGACTGATACAAACTGCAAACTTAAAGCCAAGAGACTGAGTAGAGAAATGTGGTTTTGGGGTCAACCGTTGGAACCTACAATTGACAATCGAAACAGTCGATGCATTTACTAGTTCATCAGCTCTGGATGTCTCCCCCAGCACCCAGGCTGGCACATCTGGAGTTCCAGGGACCCACAGAAGAGGCTGCCTTCCCGGTGTAAAGATGGGTAATCCAAGGGCTGGGCAAAGCACCTATTTCTCTCTTCCTGGAGTGCAGTTAGCCTGCCACCTGGCCATCGCCTAACAAGAGCGGGACCTTCCGGTCAATCTAGCTCATAAAACCCTGATTCTTCCTCTAAAATTTACTGTAAGTTATAATTATAAGCAAAAGCACTTCTATTCATTTCCAACATAAAAGCTTGTGCAGACATAAACTAAGCTATGCTCAGCACCAAAGAAATTAACACCAGGAACAGAGGCTGGCCACAGCTGTACATAGGATAACCAGTTTGTGAATTTTCCTGTTGTATCACTGAAAGTCCCGTGTCCCAAAGTAGCTTTACTATTCTGTTGTTTATCTTTGCTGCAGGATCACTGCTGGTACATACAGGCACCTTTGTGCAAATTAGGAAAAGAGGATCCCTCCTTTTGGCAGACCGACCAGAAAAGCGTTCTCCTTCTCCCGCGCTGGCGGAAGGCAGTCTCAAGCCTGGGCATGCAGCTTGGCGATTAGTGTGTGACACGGATTTTAACCCCACTTGAGGCCCTGTGAAAAGCACAAACACACAGGATGGCTTTGCTTTGCTGGGATCACAAACTCATGGCCCAGGCCCTAACCCATGGCTAGGTTTATTTGGCCTGTTTTAAATATATTTTACTTACTAATGTTCGAAATTCAGGAGACCCTATGTAAAAATACAGACTTTTGCTTTTCTTTAAAGATCTAGTAATACTGCACCTTCCTTCTCCCATGGCAAAAACAGGCTGGAGTCAAGCCGTGCTGCTAATGTGTTGCTCTGCAGACCTCCGTGCTTCCCATCAGCCCAGTTGTAGAAGACCCAAAGGCCAAGTAGAAAGCGTCCTTCCTTAATGCTTTGTATTGTTTTCCCCAAACCCAACCAGCTTCATTCATATTGTGACTGCCTAGCCCCCGTAGGCTTTTAAGCATCCCGTCCGTGTTATAATCTGTCTCTCTGATCACAAGGTGACACACAGCAGCAAGTTCGAACCTTACAGGCTCTTGGTTTTAGGCTAAAAAGCAAGAGCATCTCTGAGTCCTGCCGTATCTCGCTGCACGCTGTTGGCTCTTAGTAGGGCCAGACCAAACCTTACAACAGCACGTGAATGTCTTGAATGTTGCATTTCTGTACTTCCATTTGTTTGCAATCTCACATTTTTCATATCTTTAAGGGATGGTGGCTTAAAGGAAGGATAATGGATTTACACTGTGTTTAGATTTCAGGCAGAGTAAAGTTTCTAGGAGGGCATTGTTCCTGAGCTATATTTAGGCGAAGGTGAAGGAACCTAGGAGCTGGATGATTATTTCAGACCGAGGGGCTGGGACAAGGAAGCACAATCTGTGCACAGGGTGGGGAAGGAGAACAAGCGCCCGGCACTCCTGAAGACTTTGCTGGCTATGGCTTTCTCCCTCCCTCTGCAGAGACTGAAGCTATTTGCGATGCACATCTTCTGTAAGCCTCAGTCAGAAATATTTGCCGAAATAAAGGCCATCTGTCCCGATGGCTGAATGCCAAGTTCTAGGGATCTCCCGCGGAAGACGAAACAAGAAAATGAATTTATTCTAGAGAAGGAAGACCTGACTTGGACCCCCTATGGGCTTTAACACTCCCTGGCCTTCAGGGGATATCCAGAAGCCAGTGAGGTCAGGCTCCCCAGTATTCCAGCGCTCTCAGTAGAGCACAACCCTTCCACGAGCCACTGTGTATGCAAATGTGTCTCTTTTTGAATCAAAGAAGATGTTTGCTGGTCAGCATGGTGCAGTGGGCACCCAGTGAAATGGCCCAAGGGAAGGATCCGGTAGATAGCAACTGATGACGCAGCAAGCAAGGGGTGACAGCGAAGTCCTGGAGACCGTGAGAGGCAACAGGATTTAGAACCCAAGTGGGGAGGTGGGCCTTGGCTAGAACGGAGGTCCTTAACTCAGTGAACATAGGTGAACTTGAGTATACTCGCAGCCCAGGGGGTAGTGTGATGGTGGGAAGATGAGTTACTTTAAGCAAGTGGTTTTCCCCCAAACTGAGGAGTGGCATTTAATCAGAGGCGTTAATGTGAGTTTTCATGGGGAATGTTGACACGGAACTTAGGATATGGGCAGGTATGAGGAGGGGGACGGGAAGTGGGAACTTTGGGGTTCCCCAGTAGCATGTGGGCGCTGTCTATGGAACAGAGGAGGGAGACAGGGAAGGGGGGACCCCGGGGGGAAGTACAGTTCTCTCTCTGTGGTTTTTTTTTTTTTTTTGGTGGTACACGGGCCTCTCACTGTTGTGGCCTCTCCCGTTGCGGAGCACAGGCTCCGGACGCACAGGCTCAGTGGCCATGGCTCACGAGCCCAGCCACTCCGCGGCATGCGGGATCCTCCCAGACCGGGACACGAACCCGCGTCCCCCACATCAGCAGGTGGACTCCCAACCACTGCGCCACCAGGGAAGCCCTCTCTCTGTGGTTTTACTTGGGCTGCCTATGCTAGGGCTGAGCTAATGAATATTCGCCAGAATCTTTGACCTAAGTGCCCACAGACTGCTTTTTCCTGATCTAAATTGTAAATCCTTGCAGAAACCAAATTCTACTGAGTTAATCAACAAGGTCAAGAAAGTATAGTCCTCTCGGGGGAGAGAAGATAAGACAAGAGCTGGGGCACATGCCTCAGCCCGATGGCCCAAGGAGGAGGGACCAGAGTCCATGTCACCATGTATGGACACAGATTCAAGCGCTTCCTTTGCAGACAGGCCTGGGACAGCTCTCTGAGTGGAGATGCCCGACAGTCCTTTCCTACTAAAACACTGTCACTCAGCATTCCTTTCACTAATCAATAAAACCAGTGAGTATGGAAAAAGCACACTGTTGAAGGGTGAGATTTAGAAAGACGGAGAAAGAAATGTTAAACTGATTATCAGGTTGCTCCGGAACGACATTCTCCTTCTGCTTGCAGAATCACAGTGTGGGTGGCAGAACGGAATTTTTTTTGTTTTTTAATCACTGACTCAACCCAGTAGTAAAGTAAAGGTTCTGCCATAAAGCATGATGTGGTTAGAATGACTCAGAGGGACAGCTCAGGTGGGAAACCGTGGGACACTAGCTAATTCTGCAGCTTATGAAGGACACAGGAAGCTTAAATAAAATGCATGATTCTGCTATAAATTTGAAGGAAACTAAAAATTCAAAGCAAGGATCCATTTGCTGACAATGAAAGTGGTAGAATGTTTCTTGCGATCTCTTAAACTGAACTCTCAGGACTCTGTTAGACGGACTGGTATCAGAATAAAGCACCCCAGACACGCTCTGGTCAGCTGGTTTGTTAGAATTCACTCCTGCAGACTTTCTGCCATCTTTGGTCCCAACTAAGCAGTGTTCTGGTTAAACACAGGATTATCTGATCGAATTCCATGGAAATCCTCACAGGCGTTTAAGGCAAGCAGCAATTTAGGATTTAGAAAAGTGGTTTTCGATTTCTAGAAAACAGAACTCACAGTACATCTTCCACCACAGCCCAGAATATAAACACAGTTTCTAAAACAAGCTGGAAATGTTTCACAGAACTTTATCTACTCTTACATGTATATTGTATTCTGATCTAGTCTATTCTACTCTATTCTGTTCATTTAAAAAAACTTGCTGTTGGAAGCCCACAATTGAATTTATACCCACTCATGCGTTGGGTTGTGAACCAGTTAGGAAAACACAGGTTTGGAAAATGTATTTGTCAAACTAAACCAAACCAAACACACAGATATTGAGATCAGAGTAGTGGTTACCAGAGGGGCAGGGGCCAGGGTGGGGAGGACAAAATGGGTAAAGGGGGTCTACTGTATGGTGATGGATGGAAACCACATTTTTGGTGGTGAGCAGGCTGTAGGGTATACAGAAGTAGAACTTTAATGTTGGACGCATGAAACATAAACCAATGTCACCTCGATAAATAAATTTAAAAAATGCATTTTTCTCTACTTCATTTATCTATATAGGGCAATGATAGATAGCCAAGATTATAAACTAGAAAACATTCGATATTGATCTTCAAGGACATCTGATTTGAAGAACCAAGTTGACAAAGTATTTGTTTTTAAAATAATAACTACCACTTGTTGCTTACTCTGTACCCATTACGATTTTAGGCTCTTCACAAATGTTTCCTCTCATCTTCATAACAACTTTTCAGTTCAAGGTACTATTTATTACTCCTGTCAAGGGAAGAACCCCAGCCTCACAGAGGACGGCAAGAAGTAACGAGCCTCCAAAGGAGGTGACAAAGCAAGCCAGCCGATCGACTGGCCGTAACGCCATAGTTTTGGGAAGTAAACAAGACTCCGTGGACCGGAGTGAGGTAGTTTGTTACTCTCAGCACAGCAAGTGACAGCAGCTCAGCGTGATGGAACCAGTGTCCCTGACCCTACATCCCATGGGATGGGCCCAACGGCAGCTGTGGGTTGTGCTGTAGCTGAGGTCCAGGGCCAAGGGCCCAGCACCCTTTACAGCAAGAGTGGACAAGCCAGTCCCACGACCAGCAGGGCGAGCAGGGTGCACGGCAGTCATGCTGTGGTTGCCCGTGTGACTCAGCTACACAAAGGGCTCGGGATGGAGGATGGGAAGGCCTTGTAGGTTGGCATCTCAGCAAAGACACATGGGGTCCTCGGGCCTCATGGTGGTCTGCTTCTCCCAGTAGGTCCCCATCTTACAGTTGAAGTACTTGAGGCTGAGAGACATCATTTACTTAAATTCACACGAATAATGCAGAAGGGCATACCTTTAATACATCTGCTTGATTCTGATGCAAATGCCCTTTTCACTCTACCCTTGAGTTTACCTTAAATTTATAGGATAATTTAAGGAGAATTAATATCTCTAAGAATTGATTCTTTGCAGTTGCTAAGGTCAAAAGCTTAAGCGTCACTCTACCACATTGGATTTGATCCCAAATCCAATCTGGTGCCTTTCATTCAGGATATACCTAAAGATACTGTTACTGATTATGGATGAGTAATAGTAAAGGACATTATCCATGCACACGGATCATTTCACACATAGACAAGCATAGAAGTGGGAACAATTCCTAGAAGTGGAATTTCTGGAATTTCTGGTATTTGTGATTTTGACAGGCATTGCTAAATTGTCTTTCATAAAGGTTGTATAATTTACACTCAAAAAACTATGTAGGAGAAAGCCTGTTTCCTCACACCTTCCAAAATGGTATTACCAAACTTTTCAGGCTTTGCCAACCTCATAGGAAAAAAATGGAATCTCACTGCAGATTTCATTTCTCTTATTATGAGTGAACATCTTTTTCTTTAAGTCATTTACATTTCCTTTTCTAAAACTGTCACATTCTTTGCTCATTTTTCTATTGATAATTTCTTCTCTTGATCATTTCTAAGAGTTTTTTCTATGTATATATATTGAAAGTAATTTTTCTTTCAAAAAATAAGTTTTTTTTCAAAAAGAAAAATAAAGTTTGTTGTCTTATTTATGGAAATTATTTCTATGCAGAGCTTTTTCATTTTTACATCATCCAACTTAGCATTTTCTTTATGGCTTCAGGGTTTTGTGTCCAACATAAGGAAGGTCGTCTCATTCTGAAATTATATACTTAAGAATCATTTTTTTTTCTTTTTTTTTCTTGACCTATGGAAATTACTATGATGTAAATAGTGAGACAGGAATGCCTTTCCTTTCCTCCCCCCAGGTGGCTATCCAGTTGTTCTAATGCCAGTTATTGAAGAAACTGTATTTTCTACAGAGATATCGTAAATTACTGTATATATTTAGGTCCATTTCTGGATTCTATTTTATTTCATTGAACACAGAAGGTGCCAGTACCTTATCACTTTAATTCCTGTTGCTTGAAGTATGTTTTACTAATGGGTAGAACTAATCTTGCCTTATTACTCTTTTCAATATTTTTTTCTGGCTGTTTTAGTGTGCTTGGTGTTCCTTAAGAACTTCAGTATAAGCTTTTTTTTTTTCTTTTAAAAATCAAGTTGCAAAAAAATAAAAAATCAAGTTGCGAGTTCACTGAGATCACCTTAAATTTTTAGGATAATTTAGGGAGAATTAATGTCTCGGACAAAACCGACTTTTTGCAATTGCTCAGGTCAAAAGCTTAGGAGTCATTATTGTATGACTTCTGGCTGGCGCCACAGGGCTTGTGGGATCTTAGCTCCCCGACCGGGCCCTCATCAGTGAAAGCGCAGACTCCTAACCACTGGACCGCCAGGGAATTCCCTAGGAATCATTGTTGATACACATCTATTTATTTCTCCCACATCCTTCATGTGATCTGTCAGCAAATCCCGTGAGCAGTTCTCTCAACACACATCCAGAAGCTGATCACTGCTCACCCACCTCCACCTCCCATCCTAGTTCAAGCCATCATTATTTTCACCCGCATTTCTGCGACAGCTTCCCCACTGGTCTCTCCCTGCCGTCCCTTCCGCTTCAGTCCATCCCCAACACAGAAGCCACAATAAACTGTTGAAACAAAAGTCAGATCGCCTCACTCCTCTGCTCAAAGCCCTCTATAGGATGGAATATTATTCAATCATGAGAAAGAGGAAATCCCGCCATTTGTGACAACATGGATGGAACTTGAGGGCCTTGTGCTAAGTGAAATAAGCCAGACAGAGGAAGACAAACACTGTATGATGTGTATGTGGAATCCGAAAAAAGCTCAACGCGTAGAAACAACGTGGATGGTGGCTGCCAGGGGCTGGAGGGTTGGGAGATGCTGGTCAAAGGGTACAAACTTCCAGCTATAAGATGAATAAGTTCTGGGGATCTAATGTCCAGCATGGTGACTATAGTTAACAATACTGTATTTTATACTTAGCAAGGCAAATAGATATCCTAACTGTTCTCACCACACGCAAAAATAATTATATGAAGAGATGGAGGTGTTAAATAATCGTAGTGTGATAAGTGTATCAAATCATCACATTGTACTTACACCACGTTATATGTCAATTACAGCTCAATAAAGCTGGGGGAAAAAAACCCTCTAGGGGCTGTCCACCTTACTCAGAGTAAAAAAAAAAGATACTAAGGGAAAAACTTAACAGATGGCATTTGTCAGCATGCAGTGGGAGTGAAGTTTTTCTCTTAGCAGATGGATGGCCATTCTTGTAACCACTCCATGATTTCTCCGTTATCATGAGAATTTGAAATAAATAGCATCCACCAATTAAAGTTTTATCTCTGAGCAGCCCCTGGAAGGTGAGGAACATTTAGTGTAGTCCGCATTTATCGAATGAAACGGCCAACTGACAAATCCTAGATTTAGCAATCTTCAGAGAAATAGGACAGAAAAAGGAGGAAAAGTTTTCACTTTTAATTTTTCACATTTGTGTTAAAAAAAATCACACTATTGGGTAGAACTTGAAAAAGGTGTGATTTTAAGAATTCAAAACAGACAGTGAAAAGAATGTAGGAATTAATAAAGTGTTTGCATCCACTGAAACCTCAGAGGGATTCAGATTTTCCGAGGATACAAGGGTCCAAGTCTTAGTATGTTCCTTCGCAAATGAGGTGGGCGGTGATCCAGAGCACCTACTGCCCTCCGTAAAAACACATGCAGTGTCACCCTGCAGTAGCCACAGAATGAAACTCTGGAGCGTATACGGGCAAAGGATTCTTCAGTCTACACACAGTGAGGCTGCTGAAGCTTGTCCTCTGTAATTCCACACATGAAAACCTTTCTTATCTCCTTCTGCATTCTAAACACTGTCACAGATTAAACCTTTCAAGGCTACTTTCTAACCACTTAATTATGAAGCAAAATGATTTCATCTGCATCCTCCCCCCAACCCTGGGGACAGTTTCCTCCTTTTATAATTTGCATTCTCTTTTATGAATGAAATAAGAAAGAACTGATCATAGAGACGGTTTGTTGTTTAAAGCACCAAGAAGAGCGTCCCAACAGGCCAAATCTAACAAGACCTCTTATAGCACCAGAAGGCTGCAGAGAAATGAGCAAGGTCACTTCGAACTTCCCAGCTGCCAGCAGTAACAAAGAGGGGAAAATGGGCAGGGGAGGGAGTGCTTCCTGTCTATCTCATCACCACCATCGGCACGTTATAATTTATTTTGGAAACTGGATTGATACAGGAAACCCAGGAAGAAAATGCTCACACCTCTAGAAATGGTGGGAAAATTGAACTAATTTTCTTATTTTGGGTTCTTTTCAGTATGAAATTAAAGCTATTAAAATTATTTATTTATTTACTCAGGTATTAGCTCTTAGGTGTTCTCTTCAGTTCTTCAGATAAGCAAAAACTGTAAATCTGTAATAATGAAAATTCTTGCAGGACAAAGTCATTAGAAAAGTCCTACTCCAAATCCAACGTTTTGCTCCTTTCCCATTATACTATGCAATGTGGCTTTAACTGGTCTTCGGTAATAATGCAAAATTAATGACAAATGTTATTAGCACTCTGAAAGGCATATTTTGTCTTTTTAAAAATTAACGGTTTTCATATAAAATTTGTTCCATCTTTTGTATACTTTCATCAGCGGCTTTCAAACTTTTTTTCACCATTACTCACTTTAAGAAATAAATTTTACATAATACTTACACATACACACCCCAAAATACCCTTACAACATGTAGTATGTACTGGTATTTTCTGTTTAATCCTATTCTAGTCCATTCCATTAGAAAAACTGCTGGTAAAGACACTCAATTAATTTCTTCACTAATGGATCACAAACTACAGTTTGAAAAACACTTTAGACCATACATCACTTCCTGATTTGGTCAAATAATCAAAAACACTGAAATTCAGAATCATAGATTACCAGGTAATTCCTACCAGATAACACCTCCTGTTCTGTTTTCACTCCATGGGGCTTCTTTGGAGGTCTGGATTGAAGGTGGGCTCAATATTTCAGGGTGGATTTGTGGTCATTTCTACCAGTTGTCCAGAGGTTCTACCCACCTAGTACCATCCTGGCTTGAGGGTTTTTTTGAGATTGCCCACATGGGGGAGGAATTTGGGCTGAAACCCAAGTATGAGATAACTTGTTATGGGTGCAGGAGAGTACATGTATGTATACTGACATTTTCTGCTATACCCAGAACCAAAGTTCAAGACCAGAACTCTTCCTCAGGGCCCCCACGGGGGACAGGTCTCAGCCTCACGCATGCTGTGCATGTGTGCGTGTGTTATGTCTCCCTACTCTGGGGTGACCCTGGACTTCATCTCCTGTCTCTGGGCCCCCTGAGGCTGTGAAAACTGAAGCTGTCCTTAACCTCCAACTTTCATTTAATTTTGTAGACTCTGGGTATATCTTACCCTCATCAGTTCATTTAAAAAACCTGTTTTAGTCCAACATTTGGAACAGTTTCTAGCTGGATGGTACATCTTGTACCGTAAGTCCATGCAGTAACAGAATCAACAATTCTCTCTCCAAGTGATGTGAAATAAAACATGTAGAAACATCACTGAGTGTAATTCAGATTTTATTGCTTATTATGTCATTCCATACAACTTTAGGTAAACAGACGTTGAGAAAATATACTGGGAGTATTAAACAGATGATGGCAATATTGATGAGAATGTTCAAGTGTTTTACATAAGGTAGTAAGAGGCACCGCTGCCACCATCACCCCCCGCCCGGAAATTTGTACATTTCGTATAAAAAGAGTAAAAATAGTTCATTGGCATTTAACTAGCATTATTCTTTGTAATCTGTGAACCACAATGTGCCTGAATAATTTCAGAATCTTCAGAGCAAAACAAAGCATTTTCTTCCACTAGCAGACATAGCAGTTTCAGTTTCTTTAAAAAACAAGCAAACAAATCAGCACAACAAAACTATACACACAACCCCAAACAAGAAAGTTGGCATATTCCAGTGGCCCTGAATTTCGACGTTTCTATCGTATTAATTCAAGAAATAAAATGTGACTCAGCATTTAAAAATGAGACAAGCTTCTTCACCATAGTTATACTTACTTTATAATAGAAACGATTTAACTGAAGCCAATGTTAACCCAGCAAAAACCATGGATATAACTCAAACTGCTCTTTTGATAAAGAAATTTCTTTAAAAGTTAACTATTCTTTAAAAACTCAGACCCGAGCTGCACAGGTGTAATTGAGGAACCAACAACTGACTCTTCCAGAAACCACAGCAGTAGTTCTAAGTGCTTTTCAAGCTGGGGAGTATATACAGAGTCACTGTAAATCGCACATACACATCAGTAACTTCCTGCTAAAACAGCATTTGAAAGACTTCTATGTCTATTTTTACAAAGATGAGTGGGCTCAGACGTACATTTGGATACTTGAAAAGAAACAATGCTTGAAATGTGGTTTTATGTGAAACCACTTAGAAGAACTCAGTTATCAAACAACTAAAAATACACAACAACAGATAAATAGGAATTTATGAAAACCATTGTCTCTAACAATATAAAAATTAAATATTAAGGCATCTTTTACTCCCATTTTGGTATATGCAGCAAAGGGAACGGTTTTAAATAGGAACCAGCACTTCTAGTCAAATGCTTTCTAATGTATTTGGCAGATTTGGTTTTTTTTTTTTCTTTCTCCTATTCCACATACCATTGAAAGCTCTCATGATCAAACATAACCCAAACCAGGAGGAAAGTATAAACAGATATTCATTTATTAAAAAGCAGTTCACCCTTGAAAAATAAAAAGGAACTACAAAGAATATTATGTATAAAGTTCAAATACTAGTATTTAAATTTCTCTGAAGCAATTTATGCTTCAGTAATTAAGAGAAAGAAGGGATGAAGACGTAAAGACGAGAAGCCTATTAATATGGATCACGCTGTGAACTCACTGTTCACTCAGTCTTCTGCTCCATTGGGATGAGAATTTGAAAAGCGCTTCATACTCCTTAAAAAAAAATCACATCCACCAGAATAAGATCACATAAATTAACACTGATGATTTATAATTCTCCATATTTGTCCATTTATAAAGGCCAATTGGCTTCATAAAGTATACTAAACAGTAACATTTTCACCTTTTATTAAGGCAAGTTTGTGAAAGTAATTTAATACAACCAGATCTCTTCATGAACTTTCAGCTTAAAACATTTTTTTACATAAGAAACATACCAAAAAAATTGTTTTATAGAAAGCCACCTCAATACCAGAAAAGAGTAATGAAAGATTTTGAACCCAGTTTACTTTTTAAAGGATGCTGTTCCTCCCTCGTCTCAAATTCCAAGTGCTATTCATCATCTTTAGAGCCAGTTTTGCTTAACTATAAAAAAAGATGAAAGAAATATTCAACAAACTTAAGCTTTCATATTATTTGAGTTCACTATTTCCACATCATATCAAGTCAACATTTACAGTTAATAGAACAACAGGCAACAAGGTTCAAGTAACCTGCACCATCTACAGCTTCCACCGTATGGAAATACTTTTCAACTTTAGCCTCAGCTACTTTAAATAGGATTCTTTGAAAACATAACCTCAACAGAACAAGAGGGGTAAAAAAATCCCTTGAAGCTTTCCAAGAAATAATTGGAACCAAGAGTATACAAAAAGTACCATTTATAAAATGAATGATATTCTTCTATTTTTGTTTTTTTACAAACAATAAATTCTAAAATTTTAACAATGTATAAAACACTTAAGACTTATCATCTTAACTACATAATTCTTACAGTTTTGAAAACGTGACATAAGTCTCAAACTGTGCACCTCAAACATTTTGGCTCCGGGACCTCTTCCCACTCTTAAAAATTGAGGATCCTAAAGAGGTTTTTTGTTTTTTAAAATGTACATTATACCTACCTGCATTTGAAAAATGAGAAATTTAATTCATATAAAAATAACAGGGGCTTCCCTGGTGGTGCAGTGGTTAAGAACCCGCCTGCCAATGCAGGGGACATGGGTTCGAGCCCTGGTCCTGGAAGATCCCACATGCCGCGGAGCAGCTAAGCCCGTGCGCCACAACTACCGAGCCTGCACTCTAGAGCCCGCGCACCACAACTACTGAGCCCACGTGCCACAACTACTGAAACCCGCATGCCTAGAGCCCATGCTCTTCAACAAGAGAAGCCACCGCAATGAGAAGCCCACGCACCACAACAAAGAGTAGCCCCCACTCGCCACAACTAGAGAAAGCCCATGTGCAGCAACGAAGACCCAACGCAGCCAAAAAAAAAATAAATAAAATAAATTTAAAAATAAATAAATAAAAAGAATAATGATAACCCAGTCACATTTTAAAAATGAAAACCTGCATTTTCTAAAACAAAAAACCAAAACTTAAAGTGACGAGTAGTGTTGTTTTACATTTTTGCAAATCTCTTTATTATCGAGCTTAACAGAAGATAGCTGGGTGCTCACAAATCTGCTTCTATAGTAAGGCAGATATAATGGAAAATGGCCAAAAAAAACACAGTCCAAGTACTAGGAACAAACGGAGTGAACACAGAAATGAACGTACTTAGATCCTAAACCCACTTACTATCTTAGAAAATTCTGGAAAACGCAAGAATATAAAAGCACACATTCCATTAGTGCTCTAATAGAGAACGTAGTGATGGCATCATCACACTTCATGCAGCCTCTCGTAAATGCCACTGTACATGTGCGAGAGGAAGTGTAAAAAAGGCAAAAACACCTTACTATTTTGATGCCAATAGTCTGAACCTGACAGTTCCTCCATGAGGGCCTCCAAAGACCACATGTGGAAACCACTAGCTTAGAGTAATGGATTCTGAGTCCAAACCGTGTCTAGGTGGTAAGCTCCTTCTTAAAAATCTCTCTCCCATCTCCCAAGATTACTGGATTATTTGAATTTTACTTTATTTTTTGGCTTAAAATTCTAATTTATATTAAGAAAGTCTCTCTTAAAAACAAACTGGGGGCTTCCCTGGCAGTGCAGTGGTTAAGACTTTGCCTTACAATGCAGGGGGTGTGGGCTCGATCCCTGGTTGGGGAACTAAAATCCCACAGGCCTCACGGCCAAAAAACCAAAAAACAATAGCAATGTTGTAACAAATTCAGTACGATTTTAAAAAACAGTCCACATCAAAAACAAAAACAAAAAAACTGAAAACGACACTTCTGGCTCTCGGGAAAGAGGCGCACGATCACTTAAGATGATGCATATTCTTCTCCTTCTCATGCTTGGCTGCGATGGGCCACACCAGAAAGATGGATCCTTACTCTGATTTGGGAGACAGCTCCTTCTGGAGAAGGCAGCATTTTAAGGGGAGAGCAGACTTAGCTGGTGAGATAAATACAGGTGCACCTGGTACAATGGTAAGTATCTATGAAGGATCAGTGGTGGGGGCCCAAGTCAATGAGAGAACGCCAGAGAAGCTTCACCCACACAGATCGCTTGTATAGGGTCAGCCTCTTCCCAGGAAGGCAAGAAGTAGTAAAGGCCGACCTCAAAATTTTGCGGGTTGGGTTCCAGATGACCGCAATAAAGCAAACATCGCGAGACACACGAATTTTTTGGTTTCCCAGTGCATATAAATGTTTACACTATACTGTGGTTTATTAAGTGTGCAATAGCATGATGTCTAAAAAAAGATGCACATACCTTAATCAAAAAATACTGTATTGCTAAAAAATGCAAACCATCGCCTGACAATGCAGGATTGCCATAAACCTTCAATTTGTACAAAACAGTATCTACGAAGCAAGATAAAGTGAACTGAAATAAAACAAGGTCTGCGTGTACTGTGTTTCTTTATTCCAGTTGTGGCTCATGGCTCCCTACTCTCAGGTAATATTTTTGTACCAGATTTTAGAAGCACAAAAGTTACTTCAAATAGGTTCTACAGAAAAGGCATCCTATGGCCCAAACAGCTGGCTTCAAAATAAACTTTAAGAATACACTGCTTTGGGGCTTCCCTGGTGGTGCAGTGGTTGAGAGTCCGCCTGCTGATGCAGGGGACGTGGGTTCGTGCCCTGGTCCAGGAAGATCCCACATGCCGTGGAGCGACTGGGCCCGTAAGCCATGGCCGCTGAGCCTGCGCGTCCGGAGCCTGTGCTCCACAACGGGAGAGGCCACAACAGTGAGAGGCCCGCGACCACAAAAAAAAAAAAAAAAAAGTTCCAAGTGGAAAGTAAACAATTTTCAACAACAAAAACAGAAAATCTTTCTTGACGATGGTGGGAAATTTCATTTAGGGTCTGCCGTAAAAAAAATACTTAACTTCTACTAAGAAATCAAAGCATTCCTTTTCATGACTTGTTTCAAATTCCATATTATCTATAATTTAGAGTCATATTTTAGTACACCTATTCTTAAGATGTACTTACATAAACAGGCACACTTTACTGTATTTATAACTCATTTCTACAGATTTTTTCATTATTAAATAAAAGAAAACCTAAAACTGAGGGTGTAGGGAAGAGAAAAATGTGAAAGATATTTCAAAAATACTTACATGCTGAACGTGAAAAAGGAAACAGACATCCCAGTAAAATCCCAAGGTTGAAGGGGAGAAAATGGAAGATATAAATTTCATTACTTGATGGCAATAACTGTAACAATTTTTTGAAGACTGAAATATAAATATTACATACCTTCACCACATCAACCCAGTTCCAACCTCGAGGAAGTTCTCCTTTGTGATCTAAAGGATGAAAACAGTAACTTTATAACTAAGACCAATCAGTAATATTTAAATTTAAATAAGAGTTTATATACTACTCTACATAACAAATGTTATTAAAAATTTAAATAATAAAAGGCCCTTGCTTACTGAAGTGAGAAGTTGGGTCAGTTTGCTCTTTTGTGAGTTAGTGTTCATACCAGGAAGCAGGCTCAAGACAAGAGGCCTTCTCAACACGTCTGCCTGCAAACCTAAGAGGAGGCCGGGCCAACTTATTTATTAACTGCTGTGCTCTGATAAAATATCCATTATTTAACCTGACATTCTTTAATCAGGGCTTTAATCTGTTGGGAGCGCTTAAAAGCAAGCTCAACCCTTTTATAAGAATTTATAGTTTATGAAGTAATTTCACTCTTTTATCAAATTTGAAAAATAGTTTAATAAATGTAGTCTAAAAATTTTCAATCTACACTGTCCTGATTTCCTCTTTGCTTCATGTATCTATATATGTCTCATTTTATGAAACCTGCAAACTCTGCATTCAAATCAAGGACACTAATTGTATAGCAAGAGAAACAGAAACTAACCCTGTGATTCTTACAGGAGAAAAGCTGTATCACTGGAGCTCAATTTTAGATGCTAATGGCTCTTTTCTCCTTCATGCCAATAGAATCTTATCTCACTGGTTATAAGGGGAAACGGGGACAGATCACCAATTCTGGTAACCAAAACTCACCCACAATGCCACGACTATCCCATTAAATTTTTATTTAGAAGGCAAGTTTCAAGTCACAAGCTCCTGCACCACACTGATAGGAAGATACGGACTTTAGGTGGGCATCACCAAGGAGAGGGAGGTAGGGAGATAGTAATGGAAGGGAACAAGTGTAGGTCATTATGTATGAAAGCAACAGTAACAAACTAACTGACATATATGCTAAAACATTCTGGAAAGAGATGAACCAAAATTCTAAAAAACAGATTATAATGGCTAACAATTTACTGCTTCAGTTGTTTATACTTTAATGCTGCTTTGACAGTAGGTATAATGGAGTCCCAGATTTTCTATTTCATAAACCAATACGATCTCAAAAAATGTATTTTGAGGGCCAACACAGTTGCTTTCTTTTTATTTTGTCACAAATGACATTAAACAAAACATAAACAACCAAAAACTACCATAACTTTATAAAAGAAAGGGTGTTATTTTAAACCTCTTCATCAAAGTAAAAGGGTAACTTCTTTTAATAAAGGGCAGCTTGTAACCATACAGCAATAACACACACATACAGACGTAAGTATAGGTACACACTTGTGTACGTGGATAGAAATATCTATACGCACACACGATAATGTCCTCATTTTCCTTAACTGGGAAAAAAGTTTACAAATTGATGTCAATTTGCAAAGTTTTAGGTTAAATAAAGAAAAAGGACCAAATATATATTCTTAAATCTTGTTGTATAAGTAAGTCAACTACAGATGAAAACATTAAATTATTTATTGTGTTAAGATTTGATGGTATACCAGACTTCATTTCAGATAAAAGCTATATTTCAAAACAATTTCAAAAATACACTTATCTGTCATAAAGGTAAACAAACAGGAAAATTCCAAACATGTCAGAGAGGGTACCAGTAGGACACACATCTGTACACTATTCTAACGGTCTACAATCTTCAGACTCATTTATAGTTACTTTGCCACTTGACCTTCTTCTCAAATGTTTATCTCTTGTGGTAAAGTAGTAGTAAATATTTTCAATATACGTCTGTGACCTAAAACAGTCTCTGATCCCAATGTTCCAAGAATGAAGAGTATAGAGAACTAATCTTCCAAATCTAAATATACTTATTAAGCATTCATATCATACCAAAAAGCAACCCAGTTACGTGTGTTATCAAAGAAAAAAAATAACACAAACCTGTTTTATCTGCCAGCTTACGTTTCTGGGCTTTTGAGAGTTGTTCTTTTTTGTCTTTTTTCTTACTTGATGGGGCTGTGTTAGGAGTTTCAACTGAGATGATATTGCTTATGGACGCCTAGAAAAAAAGAACAAATTCTTAGACTCAAGCCTTAAAACTTACTGAATTACACTAAATATGGCTATATCCTGAAATGAGTTGACAACTTTTAGGTTTGTGAAGTAAAAGAATCCTTTATTATTGTATTCGTTTATTAGATCAGGAACCTTAGCACATTATTGGTTTCACTCTCCTAAAAGTTCGCATTGAAGGCCATAGTATTAGTTATACTGTTATAACCAGGTCCCTGAGAAACAGGATCTGATCCCAGGATTATGCTGAAGTTCTGAAGTGCCAAGGTAATTTTACAGTTCAGTTAATGCGCTAGTATTTGAAAGTTAAATATGTCTTTAGAAAAATCACATATGCCTACTTAGAACCTCCTGGTTCCCAGAGGAAATGAAGGAAATTTTTAAAATATCTGGGGTCACGTAGTCAGACAAAACCTAAAATGCTCACTACGTGTCAAGCACTGCCGTAAATGTTGTACAGCATCACTCATTTGATCCTTAGTACAAGCTCACGAGGTAGATACTATTATAATCCCCATTTTACAAATGAAAAAACAGAGCACAGAGAGACTAAGAAACTGCCCGAAATCACAGAGCAAAGGAGTGCATGCTCAGGGCCATGCGGTCTGGCCCCCGGTCCAGGAGCTCTCGCCCTCCACTGCGTCTCCAGCTGCCTGTCAGCGTCCACTTGTGTTCATGGGGAACATGGAAGCCAGAACTGCTCGTGGCCTTTGGTTTACAAGACAAAACTCAACTGATACTGACCACTGAAAGTCTTGGAGTGCGTGACTTGGTGCAGAGGGGTCTAACACATACCTGCTTAAGGTCATAAAAGATGATTATTTCCTAAAATAATTCTACAAATAAAATAATTTTTTCCTATTTAATGAAGTCTCCTTAAGCTGCAACACTTTCCAATTGAACTGTGGCAGGACTACTTCCAACTAAATAAGCCTCGTGGAGAAAGTATGTAATTTCATATGTGTTTCAGCACTAGGTAAGAAATCTTCTATCTGAGCTTTATGAAGATGTTAAATACACTTGAAAGAGTATTTGGTTGTACACAGCTCAGTTCTGGCACACCCATGAAGTGTTCTAGGCTTATGTGAAGGGTAAAATCTAGAGAATATCATTTCATTTTTAAAGACAAGCAGACACTGAGAAATCTAAAATTCACTGTTCTTATTTAACTCAGATGTGACTATCATTTTAAATCTAACACAAAGTCTCCCTCCAATTTTTAAAAAATAATAGCTAGCAAAAATGAATTACTAGCAGAGTGAAACCAAAACAAAGTATGGTGAAACTGAATGCCCTGCTCACAGCCGAATGGACAGGATGGTGATTCTCCATGAGCTGCTCTTTGCTGTCCTTGGCATATTCAAACAATGTGTAGGTCATGGCCGTCCCGAGATTGACTTCCACTGCTTCCTGTAACTTGGCTAATATGCTCTGCTTTACAGCTGATGATCTGCAATGCACAAGATATACATCGCTAAGAGAAAAGTAAGAGAGACAGTTACCCTGCCCCCGCCCCCCAACAGAAAACACCTCATGAAAACGGAACACTACTCACATGGTGTTGTTAAAAAAGGCGTTCATAGATATGATTGGAGGTGTCTGGGGATAGGTTTCTGTCCAGGAAATCTCTATTAGGAAGGCTTTGGGATCACCGTTTTCACCTATCTGAAGAAAAGGGAAATCTTAGGCTTGTAAAAAGTGCTACAAAGGCAGAATATTAAATGATGATCTTTAAAATGCTGACTTCTTTCCAATGCTCGTGATCAGATCAGTCATGTCATATCTTGAAAAGTTCGGGGTATGGGCTAAGACCCAGCAGAAGGTGAGGGCTCAGTCTTTGATTAATCTGTCTTTTAACTCACTCCTAGGCTGTTTTAAACAGCTTTAGCTGATGTCCATGGCCTGTCTCTCTCATCAGCCCTCCAATCTTTTTGAGCCCCAAGATTATGTCTGACACATGTATTTTTTTGTTTCATCAAAGCTTCCTGAGGACAAAGATAAGACATCAACTATGGGAACAAGAAGAGAATGGACAAAAATGAAAATCCACAAACTTGAAACGCCTCATTTTTGTCTTAAGTTTTCCAATTGCTAAATCATAAGAGGCTTTAAGAACAGGTAAACTGATATGCATTAGCACGATCCCAAGAAAGCAGAAAATGAAATGTAAAATTTATAGAAAAAAGGAAAGGGTAGAGAGATAAGGAAAAGGAGTGCCACAGGCTGGACAGAAACTCCTGAAAAAGTTTTAAAAAATTTTAGGGACTTCCCCGGTGGTGCAGTGGTTAAGAATCCACCTGCCAATGCAGGGGACACGGGTTCCAGCCCTGGTCCAGGAAGATCCCACATTCCGCGGAGCAACTAAGACCATGTGCCACAACTACGGAGCCTGCGCTCTAGAGCCCGTGAGCCACAACTGCTGGAGCCCACACACCTAGAGCCCATGCTCCGCAACGAGAAGCCACCGCAGTGAGAAGCCCACACACTGCAACGAAGAGTAGCCCCCGCTCGCCGCAACTAGAGAAAGTCAGCGTGCAGCAACGAAGACCCAATGCAGCCAAAAATAAATAAGTAAATTTACTTAAAAAAATTTTTTTAATTGAGGTATAATTGACATACATTATATTATTCAGGTATACAACATGATTCAATATTTGTATATATTGCAAAATGATCACCAAAATGAATCTAGTTAACATCCATCACCACACATGGTTACAATTTTCTTTTTCTTGTGATGAGAACTTTTAAGATCTACTCTCTTAGCAACTTTCAAAATACACAATAGGGTACAATCAACTGCAGTCGCCATGTTGTACATTACATCCCCACAACTTATTTACTTAAGTTTGTATGTTTTGATCACCTATTTGACCTGAATTTAAGATGTCTTTTCTATTTCTTTTGCTCTCCCCAGCTTTTTATTTTGAAAGCTTTTACAGAAAACCTAGAACGATGAACATTCACTGACACGTATCTTATTCACCACATACCTATTATTCCACCTGCCTTCTCTTTCTTCCACTATAGGACCAACTCCCTTTCCCCAATGTATGTGATTGTTTTCCTTTGGCATTTGTTGAACCATTTGAAAGTTAACTGCAGACATCATGAAATGTCCTTAAACTAAAGTATCCTAAGAATAAGGACCTTCTCCTTTATAACCACAAAACCATTAACACACCCAAGAAATTCAACATTGATACAAAAATATTATCTAATTTATAACTTATATTAAAAGTCACCAATCGTATCTAAAGTGTCCTTTAACAAAGCACTCCCTCAACCCCCAAATCCATAATCCATTGAGGATCGTGGATTACATCTGGTTGTCAGATCTCTTTATTCTGTTTTAATTTAGAACAGTCCCCAGTACCCACCCCACCTCCTAAATGTCTTTCATGACAAAAAGAACCTAGGCCAGTTTTCTTGTATAAGTCCCCAGATCAGGACTGACTGTTTCCTCTGTTCAGATTCAGACTAAACGGCTTTGGTAAATGGCTTTGATAAAGATACTGGGGAGGCGATGTGGTGCACTCCCCCAGCACCAAATAATGAGGCACGTAAGACCTTCCAGAATCATTAGTGGTGATACCAAGTTTGATCACTTGGTTAGGGTGATATTCTCCAGACCTCTTCAATGGAAAGGTATCTTTTTCATCTTGCAATTATGAAGAAATCTGTGGGTGGTACTACAAAACCATGTGCATAGCTTGTTTCTCAACAACTTTTCACCCAAAGGTTTCAGTATCCATTAAGGATCCTTGCCTGAAACAATCATCACACTGGTTGTTGCAGAATGATGATTTTCGAATAAAACTATGGAATGATTCATGAATTGGCATCTCATTCTTGCACAGGGCAACGCTAATCTCTTCTGTAGTATTTTTAGTATATGTGCTGCTTTGTGGGTTTTTAAATACTTAATATTAAACTTCAGTCAAAAGACTTAAAAAATTTTCACCCTAAATTGTTACTTGACTCACTTTTATTTTCTGACCACTCATGTTTTTATTCACATCTCCTAACCCTCAATCATACCCCACATCAATATAAGGTGAGGCTTAGAAATTATGTCAAATAAACTTCGGGATCTGTTGCTATACTTACACAAGTTGATTACCTGCATAATGGACGTCATCAGTTTATGCTTGTGTTTTAAGTAGAGATAATTAAAAAGTAATAAAAGTGGTGGGTGGGATGAATTGGGAGATTGGGATTGACATATACACACTAACATGTTTAAATAGATAACTAATAAGAAGCTGCTGTATAGCACAGGGAACTCCACTTTGCTGTACAGTAGGAAAAAAAAGTAATAAAAGTTACTTGCTTTATGCAGTCACTAAACCCTTACTCAAAGTATAAGTAGAAACAAACTGTCACACGCCTCACACTGTGCGTCACCCAAGAGACAAGAGCACTACTGTCTTCAAGGGAGACAGACCTTCAGACAACTCACTAAACTGCAGCACTAGGAAAAGTTCCAAAGCGACAGAACATAGCATGAGGAAATGGGGACTAGTCGATCCTACTTTGAAGTCAGGGGACAGAGAGGAGACATGGCCCACGTACGCCACAGAGGAGGCTTGGGGTAAGCATTAACGGAAGAGTAGGATGCATGATGGAGGAGAGGCGAGGGCAGGAGCAAACAACGTGTCCCAAGACAGAGTAGTAACGACAGTGCAGGGAAACATTTAACAAGGTATCACGTCTAACAGATGCCAGTGCCAGGAAAGTCTGGAGACACAGTCCAAAGCAAACAGAAGGCACTGGGTGTCAAGCTGAGGAGTTTAGTCCTCATTCTATAGGAATGGAGAAACCTTTTTTTTTTTTGGGTTCGCGGGCCTCTCACTGTTGCGGCCTCTCCCGTTGCGGAGCACAGGCTCCGGACGCGCAGGCTCAGCAGCCATGGCTCACGGGCCCAGCCGCTCCGCGGCATGTGGGATCCTCCCGGACCGAGGCACGAACCCGTGTCCCCTGCATCGGCAGGCAGACTCTCAACCACTGCGCCACCAGGGAAGCCCATCAAACAATTTATTTTAAATGGTGACAATGTTAACAACCATAAATCTTGCATAAGTCTTTTATAAAAAAAGTTCTCCATACCACCCACTACTACTTAAAATCATTCTGATAAATGGTTTATGTTATTTATTTATAAAATAAAATACTGGTACTGTTCCACGTTGAAAAAGAGTTATAAGCAACCTTTATTTTAAAGAAAAATTGACATTTCACATACTCATAAAATATTCATGCACATTGGTAATACAGAATTAAGAAAATATCAACTTTTCTTGACTAAATTATAGGGTAGTAAAAAGAATGCTAGACTTGGACTAGAGACCTGGATTTTAACCCTAACATTTATCAATATCAGCTGTGGGAGCTTGGGAAGTAAGGACCGAGAAGTTATCTTTAAGATTAGAAGGTAAAACCACATAATTTCTAATGTTTCTTCTGTTTCTAACATTTTAAAATTCTCTTACAATAAAAACGTTTATCTTAGTTTTTAAAAGTTTCTGAATTAAGTTTTCAAAAGTTGAAAATAACTCATGTCATAGTGATGAGTTTTCATTTAAATGCTTCAGCAAATCCAAAGACATAATAAATATAAACCACTAAATTAAAAAAAAACAAACAAAAACCCCCCAGCATTTTAAAAAGCAACTTTCGTCTTTTCCCACAAAGTAGTAAGTGCTTCTATTCATGCCAGGTCTTACCCTATATTGAAATGAAACCGGACTTAATTCCCGGAAACTTTCATCTCCTTCATAAATAGAACGCAATGCCTCCAGTTCCATCTGAAAGAAATGAATCACAGGAGCATTGTTTAGTCATATAAACGGATTAGAAATAGAGGATCTTTTGTTTCTGGTTCAAGTCCACTCAACAGCATAAAACTTGGCTGACTTACATGGCGTTCGACGTTTATGACCCAGGTGCTGTACTAACACATCACAACCCTAATCCTTTCTTTAACACTATGCGCCAGGCACCGCTAAGCATTTTGCAGTGGATTATCTCACTTAATTCTCACATCAATCCTATGAAGATCTTACCGTTTTCTCCTTCCTACTAGGGAGGAAAATAAGATTCAGTTTAAAGCAACTCCAGAGCCTGTGCTTTCTCCCTCTGCTAAAGGCTAGCCTGGGGTAGAAAGAACATTAAACTTGCGGATGAGATGAAACACAGTCATTCCCCATGATTTACACATACTATTTATATTTGTAATCCCTACCACAGAAGGACACAAAACTTGAAAAAACACTTACGGACAATAAAAAGAACTTTTAAAAAATGGTAGTTAGAAAGAGGTTGACAAGTATCTATCCAAGATGGGAAAAAGGACTGCAAGAGAAAATGTTACTAGCAATCCTTGGCTGGAAATACTTCTTAGAATGCTGTGGGCTTACAAATGAGAAGACCCAATCACTGTCGTGATTACTGACAAAGACCTCAGAAGAGGTAAAGAAAAGAAAGACTGCACTTCCGCAGATACTTTAGTTTTCAAAAAGATGCATGTTGAGAATTCTACAAACTACAGGATGGTGAGTTTGACCTACACGGACAACATTTTAAGACAGATCACTAAAGAAAGAGTTTGTGAGGACCCAGCAGAGTTAAGGAGTAGCCCCTACGACTTGGCAAGAATATGAAAAACAAGGTATATGTTCACAACCCTTCTTAGGGAGGGTGACTGGATTGGTACATTAGGGAAAGAGACAAAACAGTCTACCTGGATTTCAGCAAGGCCCCATGGGTTTCTCTTGCTACCTTCACAGGAAAAAAATATATAAGAATTCAAACTGGATCAAGGAATAACTGAGATGGGATTAGAAAAACAACATTACTCAAAATGTAGTGCTACTCCTTCTGTCCTTAATCCTTCCCTATATTTCAATTAAATGGCTTGGACAGGAACAAAAATTGGAGGCAGGCTTATCAAATTTGTGGATGACAATTTGATGGGATAGTGAATCATGCTGGCAGCAGCAGAAGAATTTTAAAAGCCCTTTAAAAACAATCTAACAAGACGAAACTTTACAGGGTAAGAAGAACTTGTCCTTAGGTACGTAAACATACAGAGCAGAAGATGAAAGACAAACTGCTCTGCATAAAGCACTTTAAGGGTTTTTGTTGACAGTAAATCTAACTGTAGAAAACTGCAATGCCCCAATTTAAAAAAAAAGAACATAAATAAACTTATAATGTGTCCACAGATACACAATTCCAGAAGAGTGAAGGAACTAAAAAGAATGAACAAATGGAGAAGAGCTAAAAGGAACCAGTTGGCATGAGAGGAGGAGGTCTGAAAAACTGGGCAGGAAAATGGTCTTCAAACATCTGAAAAACTGTCCTGTGGAAGAAGATGCTATTTTACTGTTAAATGGAGATGGCTGGTTCTCACCGCAGGAATTTCAATTCAGTAAATCTGAGCTAGAGTGCAGGTAACTGTTTTTCTAACAACCACCCAAACGGTTCTAGGCGGTGGTCCATGGGCCAAACTTTGAGAAACCTTACACTATACGCTTCATGCTACACAGTAAGAATTGTTCACGCCTTAGCTTAGAAACTCAACTGGCAAGAATATTTTAGAAGGATTCAGACATCACAGCTTATTGAACTTTGGGTCTTCTTTAAAGGTAACTTCCAATACCGCGATTCCATGACGTGTCATGTAAAAGTACTAACTTTCAAGCAGTATACTCTAAATGAAAAGTGAACACCTACTTACAACTCTAATATCATATGATTCAATGTCAAAGTGGCATTTCACGAGAAAATATCTGAGTGTAAACCATACAATTCCGGTAGTACATGGATGGTCAAAACAGACTTTGTATCCACTGGACAACTATCAGATGGATATATTAAATGATTCCTTCCACCACGCAATATGGCCAGAAGACACTAGTGTCATTATTTCCCTGCACCAGAAATGTAACTAACTCAATTAACTTTCTCTACCAGCCAACAGATTTTAAAATATAAAGGTGATTAGATTCCCAAAGAGCCTAACTCAGAACACAGGCGCTGAACAACACACGGGATTTAAGGCGAGCCAAGTGCACCGGGTCGCGGGCCAAGGACACTCGCCCTCGTTATCAGGAGACCTGGGGGGAACCCCAAGGTTTGCAAAACTCAAAACTGCAGTGCGGGAGAGGAAGGGCAGAGGTGGTCCCCTACCCAGGTAGGCGCGCTGGGCCTCTCCGCGCAGGACACCCGCAAACATAGGGCACCTCAGCGAGGCTGCCGCCGTAGAGGCGAGGGCACGTGCGGGGCCGGGGAGGGGCACCCCGCCTGCGCGGGAAAGGAGCGTCCACCCGGACTCACCTCCTGGTCCTCGTTGGCACTCATCGCGCCGGTCACGGGGCGCCTCCCGGGGGGACGGCGTTCGCGACAACGAAAATAATGCGAGGGCAGTGGCCCCAAGGCCGGGGCGTCCCTCTTCTGCGCCTTGGGCTGCTGAGGCACACCCTTAGCACCGCAGACGAGAGTCTCGCAGGTTCCCGATCCCCGAGCAGCGCGAAGCCGTCGGCGGAGGATTGCAAGCGAGGAGCCAGCGGCCTCCGCAACAGGCGAGCCACCGAGTCGCAGGAGAGGGAGAAAGGCGTTAACGGCAGAGACCCCGCCCCCTCCCTCTAGCTTCTCCTATTGGCTCCTTCTCTCCCCGCCCCCAGCTCCTGCTCCTCTAGGAAGCGGAGCGTCTTCCTTACGTTTCGTGGAGCAGCGTAGAGTTCCGGGACGGCGATTGGCCTAGGGCGCTGTCGGTCAAGCCCAGAAAGTGCTTCCTGTGCCTGCGCGGATGGGCCCTGGGAAGTCTCGCTTGTGGGCACCGGATCAGGGGCGGTGGTGGTAGGGACGGCCCCCGGCGTTTTGTGACACCCACACCCCCCCCCGCCTGCTTCCCCTGGTTCTCCCCCGGCTGGCGGCGACCGGCCACAGCTGCAGCGGGCTCGGGGCGTGCGGCCTGGGTGAGTCCGGGTCGGGAGACCAGTGGGGCCGGGCGAGACCGCCGAGGGAGATTGCTAGCGCTTAACGATGCTGGTTTGGGGGGCCTGTGATTTCGTACAGCATCAGCGAGTGCATTTCTCTTTTAGCTTCTAAAGAAAAGACACACCTATTACTAGGGCCTCCAGGTTTAAGGGGGGGTAGGGGAGGAGTGGAGGAAGATAGCGTTTGCCTTTAGAGCTGCAGCGTTTCTTCATTGGAGATACCGGAGCAGGATTCTGCGACCCTGGGGCGGTATCCTTTCCTAAGTTGGGCAGTTGCTTCGCATCCTCAGCATCAGCTTTTGTTTCACCATCCCGGCCCCAAACTGTCTTTCCTCTTTTGATTGTTTTGTAGTTGGACATCTTTGAATCCCATCCTTACTGGCCTTGTGTCCTGCATCCCGAACCTCCGTTAATTAAAAAATAGTGACTGCATTATTTTTTTTAACCTGTCACTTTCATTAGGTCACCTTTCTTTGCAGTCCGTCATTATTTCTAAGAGTCTTCCTTATAATTTTATGACCACGCCAGCTTCCAGACGACTTCCATTGCACTACACGATCTCCCATCCAGAGTGTTCGCTTCCTACTTCTGCACCTCCTTCCAGGTCATGGTTTGGTTAGTTGCTTCATTGGTTTTTTCCCAGGAGATCTGGGAATTTCTCCTATAGGCTGTCATCGAGATCCATACAACCTCTGCACTTGTCCTTTGCTGATATTCTTCCCATTTTTTGCCACCGAATAGACACAACCATTTCAAATGCCAAAGCTTTTAAGGTACAATGTGGCAAGAATTTCTGATACAGTTTTCGTACAGTTATTTTGGGACAGAGTTACCGTAATTTAGAGCTGCACTGTCTGGTATAGTAGCCAGTCGCCATAGGTAGCTATTGAGCATTTGAAATAGGCTAGATGTGCTCTGAGTGTACAATACACACCAGACTTTGGAGACATAGTATTAAAAAACGTAAAACATCTTACTAATAACTTTTATAGTAATGTTGAATTGATGATAATATTTTGGACATATTGGTTAAGTAGAATATTATTAAAATGAATTTCATCCCTTTACTTTTTTAATGTGACTACTGGAAAATTTTAAATTATTTATGTAGTTTATATTATATTTCTCTTGGACAGGATTGTGATTTTAAGTGATTTAAACGTAATTTCTGTCTCCCCTTATTTCCACTCCATATTCAAAGGACACGGTGAATTCTCTTGCGCCTCTGGGGTTATTAAAGGGAGTGGGTATTTAGGGCTCTAATCTAGACTCTTTGGGATCAAGCAGTGGTACCTAAATTGTGTTTTGACCATCTCTTTTTTATTTTCACCCCAAATTCACTAGAACTAGAATCCGTTTCTGAACATGCAGTCCTTTGCCCTCGTACCTTAATCCTGTCCTCAGAATATCTGTTTAAGCATTTCTAAAACTTCTGTCTGTTGTGGACATTTGTCGTTTCTGATAGACTTTGCAAACCAATTATCTAGTACCCATTGTTCCGTCAGTACTTAAGTGTGAGAAGCCTAATAGTCTTTACTAAATTAACTTTTCAGTTAAAAATACTGTTTTGCCGATCAAGTGGTGGCCTAAGTGCTCCTAACTTCTCACAGAAGTTGTATTTGAGTCCTGTATGATATACTGGTGGAGATCACCTTTTAAACCAACCATGTGATACATGTTTTTGAAAATGAGAAATTATTCTTAAAATATAATAATTTTGTTCGCAATAAACACTTTTATATAATTGCTTTTCAAAACGTAGTGCATCTTGGATTGATATAGACCACTTCTCAGCTAAAGGGCACAGTAGAAACGTCCTCCTAGAGGTTTCCATTCATTATTAGCTTTTCCCTTGTAGATTTTCCTTTAAGTAGTACATTTGTATTAATTGTGGAGAAATGAGAAAACATAGCTACTTAGATAATTAGCATATTATTTTAATGATATCTCAGGAAATCAGAAATTAGATGTTAGCAATTACAGAGAAATTAGAGATAGTTGCACTTTATTGTATATATAAATCAATCGTTGTTTTTCTTTATAACTGAAATCAGAAGTTTGATCACCCTCCTGCTTTCCTTATCCCAAAGTTTTATGTGGTTTTGAGATGTTACTGGAAATAGTGATTTGTCTTAAAGTTGACTGCAACCCTTGTATATGAAAGATTTTTTAAAATATTATACCAATAGTTATTAAATTTTAATAGGTCCAATTCAAGAATTAAAGTTTGCCCTTTTGCTCTCTTCTTTTGGATTTGCTTGACAGTTTGTAGACACTCAAAGACTTTCGCCTTTTTGTAATGTTTTACAAATGGTGGAGGTTCATATGTTAGAGGTGGATGTGGGCTTTTAAGAAATTAATTATTAACGTATTAACATTTGTATTTCAGAATTTTCCTGACACCTTGAACATGAGCCCCACACAATGGGACTTCCCTGTGGAATTATGTTGTCGGCCTATGGCTTTTGTTACTCTCACAGGCCTGGATGTGGTTTATAATGCTGTCCATCGAGCTGTCTGGGATGCTTTCTGTGCCAATCGGAGGGCTGATCGGGTACCGATTTCTTTCAAGGTGCTCCCAGGTGACCATGAGTATCCCAAATGTAGACCCAAGGTAATGACATTATGATTGTAAGGGGACTCTCCTTCTCCGTCTGTCTCTTTCTTTGCATGTGTGTATCTTTTCTGTTCCTATATCTGTGCAGGAAAACCCCTGAGTTTATCAAGGGTATGATTACAGTGGTGCATGAAGAAAACTCCAGACGTTTTCCTGTATGTAATATACTACAGATGTATCTAATAATCCCTTTTTTTTTTTACTCCAGAAGAATAATTACTTTATAATTATTAAGCTTTCTATCCTATGAGCCTAGGTTTTCCATTTTTTATTTGTTGTTAAAAAGAGACCCCAAGGCTCCATAATTTTAACAAAGGCCTCTAAAAGGAAGGTCTCACCATTGCCAGTGTCATTATAAAAATCCATAGTCTCTGCAGCTTGGTTTGATTTCACAGACATATTTTGAGCACTTGCTTTGGTTTAGAGTACCTGGAACTATGCAACAGGCTGGTGATAGAAATTTAAATAATACATACTCTCTGTCCTTGATGAGTTCTACATAAACTAAAACAGTTTATTCAGTGTGGAATAGGAGGGGTATTAAGTTCAAAACTGACTTTTAGAATGAACATCATGGTAGAGACTCTGATTTACTTGGAAAAAAATACTTAGAATGATGATAGTATGAATTAATAATAGCAACTCATACACGTGTATTGCTTATTATGTCAATTTGCTTTTTAAGAAAGTTGTGTACATTGACTGATTTGTCATTTATTGTAATCTTTTCAGGTTGGTCTGAAAGTCAGTTAATAAGACACATTGATTAAAATAAACTGCCTACTTTTTCTTCCCCCCCCAGAGCAATGTTTCTGATAGACGGGTCTTTGGACCAAGTATGTCATCACCTGCGGCGTTTGTATAGCGTGTCAACACTGGCTGTCCTCAGTTCAGCTCGGGGGAGCGTAGGCCCTGTAGATTTGGTCACCTGCTGATTCTTTTGCATGTGTTTGAGACTCACACGCCACAGACACAGTTTCATATATCCAGCGCCAGGACCTATGAGCTTTCTCTGAAACTGTGGGAGCAATAGCACCCCTGGCTCTTACACACTACTTTTAATGCGGTGTTTGTGTCAAGGAAGCCCAGCGACCCAGCAGGACTCACCCCTTTCCTCCTGGATTCATTCTTCAGAATCCTCATTTTCCTCCTGGTTCTCTCCTGAGTTCCCAAGGTGTTTTGTGTCAGATTTCCTTCCTGTCCTCTCTTTCCTCACGTGGAATAACCGTTGGACCAGCGTGAGCTGGAGTAGTCTGGCCAGTGTGGGTGCTTTGGGGGTAGTTTGAGATTTCACCTGGCTTCTTCAGGGCATCCCCTCCCCACGACGTGGCACTTAGCGCTGACCCCCAGTGACTGCCCTTACGCTTCTGTATTTAAGAATTGTCCTTCATTTTTTTCTTTCACCCACAAGTGAGGTGTAATGCCATCCTGGTGACACGACTCTGAAGCAGATGAAGCCATATTGGGTTTTAGAGAATATTTGAGCAGCTTTTACAAGAACGGAATCTGGGATGGGGAGGAATATAAGTAGAATTTATTGGGAAGAAGGCTGTTTACTTCCAGGGTATTTGAAAGCCTTGACATCATTAGAAATGCTTTGGCTTTGGTCAGTCTTTAAATGGAAACGGTACTGGCTCTAGGGTTGAGATTCTACCTCCAGTACTTGCTGGCTCTTACCTGATCTCTGTAAGCCTGAACGTCCTCATCTTAGAAATGCGGCGTGTGTATACTGAATGAGATAAATACAGAGAAAGTGCCTGCACTCCATAACAGGTGATTTCTGCTGCTCTTGTTGTCAGAATACCTCTTTTCAACTTTGGCTAATGTTTGCAGAGAACTTCATATGAATGGTACATTCCCAAAGGGATCCTAAAGACAGGCTGGATGAATAAACATCTGAATCTGGTGCCAGCCCTGGTGGTTGTGTTCTACGAACTAGACTGGGATGAGCCCCAGTGGAAAGAAAAGCAGTCTGAGTGCGCGACCAGAGTGGAAATAGTTAGGTATGTCCCGTTTGTCAGGTTGACTGTGTTGGGTCAAACTCACATCTGGAGTTTACTGACATTTATCGAAGGCAGCTGAGTGCCGTTAAGTCTGCAGTAGTCATTTGGGGATCACTGGCCTCCAATGAAACCTGTTCACTTCTAACAGGTAGCATTAATATTAACTTAAGGAATGGTAAGCAATGTGAAGAAATTTCTAAGACAAATTGACCTGAAGTTCCAAATGCTTTTTCTTGCATTTATAATATTTTTTGGGGGGGAGATATAGTGATTTGCTGTTTAGTCTCATAAAACACTTTTTGCTTTATCACCATTTATTTCAAAGTAATTCTTTTGGATGACTAATATATCACTATAAAGAAATAAGTTGCAGTGTAACTTTTACATTGAAGTATATGTTAAACTTTTGCCTTTAAAGCAGGTTTTTGTAAGGAACAGAAGCTTGATCTGAGATTATACTTTTAAATTTTAAATCATTGTGGCATGTGTGTTTCTTTGTATGTAGGAAGAGTTCCCCCTATCTTGGGGTTTTTAAGTTGCAGTTTGTTTTTCTTTGAATTGTCAAGCTTGTATTTTATGTAGTCTTGAATACATTTTTTAAGTTAAAACAGTTTAATTACTTAATTAATTTTATCGTTATTTTTCCACTGCAGGCAGAGTTTACAAGGGAGAAACACAAAAGTTGCAGTGGTTCTGATTCAGAAGAAAACCCCTTTGCCCCCAGGTAGCAAAAGGTTAATTAATAACTAATTGATTGGTGTATCCCCCCAATTCTTATTACCAGGAGGCATAGTTTTTAATGTTGAAATCTTTCACGCATTCAGTTGTGGGAAATATGATGTGTTAACTTTAAAAAGTACCAGTAATGCATGAGTAAATGCTTATTTTAAAAATTAAAAACATTAAAGATTGTAGATCTTCTCAAGTCCTGCTGCCTGGTTCCCCTTCCCTCCAGGGAGGCACATGTCAATTGACAAAAGAGTTATTCACTTGATTTTTAAAAAAGGAGGTTTTTTGCTTATCTGAGATCTATTTGAAATTATATTCCTTACGTAATATTTTTTTCTTAATTTGCAATAGAGCAAAGAAAAATGCTGCAGGATTTCTAGTTTCCTATAAGAAAATGTCCTGGTTTCAAATGCCTATTTCTTCTACCATCTCAGACTTTAGAAGCCAAAATACTATTTTTGTTTCTATCTTGAAACTTGAAGCATCTTAAATAGTTTTGGAAACAACTTTCATGAACTGTTGCTTCCATTTTTAGTTACGGTTTTGAAACAGTTATGCGGTACATCTGTTGGCATTACTCGGCCTGTCTTGGCCTAGTAGAAAATTCCAGTGTTCTCCTAACATATATGTACTGTGTAACTTCTAAGCACCCCACAGAGCTCTCAAGGATTCCAGGGGTCTTATAGACGTGGTGAAAAGTGGTTTGGGTTTTTTTTCTTAATTACATTGTACTGATTTGGGGAAATGTCCATTTAGAAAAAATGCATTAATTATTTTCTCTCTTTATGGCACTTGTTGTCAACAGGAGAAGATGTCATTGCTTCAGAAAGGGCTGCAGCCTTGTGCAATGCGTGTGAACTCTCGGGGAAGTCTTTGTTTGTACTGCCCCATACGGACCACCTTGTGGGCTATATTATAAGGTAAATAACCTAGAATATATACTGAATCTTTTAAGTTTTGACTATTCCATTTTATTTCATTTTTTTACATATTTTTCTTAGATGTATTTAAACCCTTTGAATGCAGCTTCAGAACTCAGTTTTATTCTGAGGAGGAAGAACCTTGAAGTTCAATCCTTATCTGACTTTGAATTCAGCTTTCTTTCATGCCCTAGGAAGATACTTCTGATATGTACTTATTTTCACAAACAGAACTTTGAGTTGTTTATCCATCTCTGGGCCAATTTTCTTGGTTCCTCTGTAGTCTCGTAGTTATAGAATGAAGCAGGATTTAATTTATACAAATGTTATTTTCACCTCATTTGCCAGTTCTCATTTTTGGTCCTTTTCCCATTATTTTCCTTAATCTTTAAACCCTAAATGTCAGAGTCACAAAAGGTAATTGAATCTAGTTGAGTATTAGATATTTGTTTCTTTCATACTTATAAAATTATAAAATAATAGGAGATTATTAGTGATTACCTAAGTTTTACAAATTACAAGAAAGTTATTTTTATCAGTTATTTCTTAGATTGTAAAATTTTAAATGGCTTTTGGTGGGTCTTCTTTTTAGATTTTTTAATCTAAAAATTTAGCTTATATTTTGCTTTACTTTTTATCTTAATCATGAAGTAAAGCAGACATTATCTCTGTCAGGATTTTACTTTCGGGTCTTATAAATATGATTCTTGAAACACTTTGGTTTAAAATAACTTCAGTGTTTGAATGTTGGTCTCTTTTTTTTTGCGGTATGCTGGCCTCTCACTGCTGTGGCCTCTCCCATTGTGGAGCACAGGCTCTGGACGCACAGGCTCAGCGGCCATGGCTCTCGGGCCCAGCCTCTCCGCGGCACGTGGGATCTTCCCGGACCGGGGCACGAACCTGTGTCCCCTGCATCGGCAGGCGGACTCTCAACCACTGCGCCACCAGGGAAGCCCACTGAATGTTGGTCTCTTTTAACAGATTAGAAAACGCCTTTTATGAACATGCACAGACTTATTACTACACTGAGATTAGAAGAGTGAAATCTCATAAAGAATTTTTGAATAAAACAACACACCAGGTACGTGTCTTTTCCTAAAGAAGGAAATAATAGCAGCATTCTAGAGTAGATTATTCATCGTTGATTATTTTTGAGGAGATGATTTAATGTCTTTAATACTTTGATGTCTTTAAATGGCTTCTGTGCTTTTGAAGTTTTTTTTTAAAGCGTTTAAAAACTATTTTGTCTTTTGTCCTCTTTGCCTTTAAAGCTCTTGAAGATAGATTTTGGTAGCCTTCTTAACTACACTTGTTTACTGGAATAATTCTTGAACTTTAATTTTGGATATTTGCCTTCATACTTTTAGGTCTCCTCTTAAACATTATTGTAATTTTTACATTTTTAAGAGAATATATGTAATAATGATATTTTTTTCCATTCTTCTTTTCAGCTTTTATTTGTTAGACATCAGTTCAAAATAGCTTTCTTCAGTGAGTTGAAACAAGATACACAAAATGCTCTGAAGTAAGTTTCTAACAGTTGTCAAACTAATTTTTTCTTTATGTTAACAATAACATAGTAGTGGCAATTTCTGAATCTCAACCAAACTTTAAGTTTAAAATGTTTATGTTGGTTAGAGTCAGGTTTGTAATATTCACTTTAATTTTTCTAGTTAAATGGAATATATTTGAGTTTTTAAAAAATATATCCATTTTATTATCAGAAGTAAATTTTATAGTGTCCGAAAGCTTTCTGGTATAATTTAATTAAATTTCATGATCTAAAGAAACATATTAAAATTTTTCCCATTGTTACCTACTTCTTCTTTGTATACTCAGTAAAATCCTTGTGTTAAGACTGATTTTCAAAGTTTCATGTGTATTAAACATTATCTGAATCAGACTGAATTTCTTAATTTTTTTTCAGTTTATAATACCTGCCAGTAGCATCATTTTTCATTCTTTTTAAAATTTATTTATTTTTGGCTGCATTGGGTCTTCGTTGCTGCACACAGACTTTTGTCTAGTTGCAGTGATTGGGGGCTACTCTTTGTTACAGTGCGCGGGCTTCTCATTGCAGTGGGCTCCTCTTGTTGTGGAGCACGGGCTCTAGGCATGCAGGCTTCAGTAGTTGCGGCACACAGGCTCAGTAGTTGTGGCACAGGGCTTAGTTGCTCCACAGCATGTTGAATCTTCCCTGACCAAGGCTCGAACCTGTGTCCCCTGCATTGGCAGGCAGATTCTTAACCACTGCGCCACCAGGGAAGTCCCATTTTTCATTCTAAGGCTCTGCTTAGAGCTTTGAAGAGTAGTTGCAGATGTGTTGGCAGTGGTTAGGCATTTTATCCCTTTGCTTTTAATTTACTAAACACAATTTAATAAAACATCTCTTTCTAGCTTTAACTCAGTTTTTTAAGATTAACAGTGCCAGTGTAGCAAAAAGATAAAAACCAGCTATATATCCTAAAGCTGGGGAGAGGCTAAATATACATGGGAGGGTGGAACAGAGAAATAAATAAGTCTGTCATTCAGAGGAATATTGCAGAAACCTCCTCTCTTTTGTTGCTAATGAGGTGCTAAGCACCAAATTGTGTTCTATAAATCTCAAACTTCATATAGTTTTAGTTGGTTTTAATGTAGTTCATTTTTTATCTGTGGTATTAGTGAAACACCCTCAATTCCAATTCTGTTCAAACACAGTTCTGGAAAGAAAAATGTTACGTGGAGAAGTTAGGAGCAAACACTTTTCTTTGGAGAAGACTGAGATTTTGTCATCACCTTCCATCTTCTATCAGACTTGCCTTTCTCACACTATTCTTTCCTTCAGCGCTAGCTGCCCTGAGGGTATCTGCACTGCAGCCCGTACCCGAGACCAGTGATACCCGTTTCAGTTGTGGAGATACTTGGGTTTAAAGCTGTTGACCCATCTCTGTCTTGATAGCACCTTCTTCGCTAATACAATTTCTATTTGAGAAGCTCAACATGGTACTTTTAAAAAATACTAATTGTTTTTAACAATGTTAATTTTGTCATGTAACTCTGGACACTTTTCCACTTTCATTTTGCAGCTGAACTCCTATCAGTTATAGGCAGATGTTAATGACAGCAGTGTACAGTGGTTCTGTTCTTAGAGAAAAGTCATTGATTCCTCCCACACATAATGAATCAATATATCATTTTTCAGGACATCAGAGATTGTTATGTATATGTTATTATTGAGCTGTTGAGTGCTAAGAAATGTTGAGTAAATATTGTTTCTGTTATTTCTAATAATTTTGCTCTTAGGAATCTTTTCTTAAAATTAATTTATATCATAATTAACTACCTTCCCCATGTCTATATTAGGAATTACAGGACCGCCTATAATCTTGTACATGAATTGAGAGCCCATGAAACTAATATTCTGGAAATTAAGACCATGGCAGGATTTATAAACTACAAGGTAATAGTTCTACTTCCAAATAAACAAAATTTGGCTTTAAATATTGGAGTATCTTTTTAAAGTTTGGAAATCCAGATGACTCACTTGCTCTGAAAAGTGAGTATTTAATGAATTAGGCTATGCTATTTTATGTCCTTTATCTCCAGGAGCACCCTGGTTCTTAGCAGCCTAATTGTAATGCTTGGTTTTGAGCTATGGTCCCAGAGTTCTCATTTAGAGGAGTTTTATCTTGGTAAAACTCCTTGAGAGGGTCTTTTGTTTGTTTTTAAGTGGGTGCAGGAGGGAGTGAGAAGAAAGCTGCCTACAGTATTGAATTTTAGAAGCTGCAACTTATTAGAACTGGGTAAGCCTTCCTTGGTTTAATGGCCAGCCATAGAAAAGGTGTACCTATTCCCCTTAGAGAAAACTTTTATATCTGTTATGTGAGCATTTTAAAGTTGTATATGGTAGAAATAGACACCCCCAGAAGGCAGATGAGGCTTTGTCTTTTGCTTTTAATCTTTCCACACTCATCTTTTAAAGAGGCTGGCACTGGGTTAGTGATGTGAGGGTAGAGGGACACTTTGTTCACTGCGTGTGTAAGTGTAAATTGGTACAGCTTCTATAGAGGCTATTTTTGCAATGACAGTGCAGATTTAAAGTGGATATTCCTTTTGACCTAGCAATTCCATTTTGGGAAATTTATCCCACATATGTGCTAAGACTTGCAAATCACATATGTAAGGATATTTATTGCCTCTTGTAATAGGAAAAGGTTGGAAACAACCCCACAATAACTGACTGGTCAATATAAATTATAACTCCAAACAACAAAATATTATACAGCTATCAAGAATGAAGCAGCTCCGTGCATTGAAATGGAATGATATCCAAGGTATATTGTTAGGTGACAAAAGTAAGGCACAAAGCAGCATATTTAGTGTGATGCTATTTGTATAAAAATAATAGTTTATTTGTAAATGCACATACTTGTCTGTGGACAGAATATATCACCAAATGTATGCTGGGAGCTTGTTGCCTCTAGAGAGGGGAATTGGATGGCTGAGGGACAGGGATGGATGAGAGATTTAACTTTTCATGTATTCCCTTATACCTAAAAAAATAAAATTAAAAGTGGTAATAAGCATGTGGAAATCAATTTAGGCTTTGTTTCTTCTTTTTTTTTCATTTACCCTACATACATATAGATTATTACTTTGAAGTAACATCCCAGATAATTTTTCAAGAATTTCTGTAATCCTTGTTTGATATGGAGGCTACTGTGCTCTAATTGTTCTACAAAAAATCTTTTGCTTTCTGACAGTTCTAAAACTGAAAGTTAATCTGTCCTTTCTCAGTTACCTGTTGGAAATACTTCATTTTTGCCCGTCTTTATGCTCTTCATTGGGTTTAATATTTCTTTATTCTATACTTTAAAAAACTTTGTAAGGTATAGAATAGATTCATCACAAATAGTGAATAATTTTATTTCATGAATCAAAGGGACATAACCTCTGTTTTTAGCATAACCTTTGTAATAGAGAAAATCAGTTCTGTTGCACTTCAGTTCTACTGAACTTCAGAGAAGGAAATTCCATACCTTTTTTAAAGTTAGTCTCAATTTTTATATATTTTTAAATGAATACGCCTTTTGACTTTGGTTTTCTTCTTTACTTTGGGGTTGATTTTGCATCTTCCAGATCTGTAGGCTGTGTTTTCAGCACAACACCCCACTGGACGCAATTGCTCAGTTCCGAAAGCACATCGACTTGTGTAAGAAAAAAATCGGAAGTGCAGAGTTGTCTTTTGAGCATGCTGCATGGATGTCTAAACAGTATGTTTTAAATTATATTTTCAGAATGTTTTTTAAACAAATACTTGGGGTTTGGAGGAATGGAGTTAGCATGGACTTTGGTTCTAAATCGAACTAAGATTTTTGTCAGTAAGTAGGTTTTTAATGATCCACCATAAGTATGTTCCCAGTAATGGTAGATACTGATTCATACAGTTTCTTAATGGAGATTAGCTAGTTCCTGGGACCATCTCTTTCATTCAATATATATATATCAAGTTTCCACCATGTGTCTAGATACCGAGAATATAGCAGTGAATAGACAGTATCCCTACTGACATGGAACTTGCCCTCTGAGACTGATGACTAAAAATTGCTAAAATGAAAAATTTCCCAGAAACATGGATATATTTGAGTGGTGGGAACTATGTTGACATCTGGCTTGATGGTATATTTATAAAGACCTGCTAACACAGAAGAGTTGACTTAATTTTTCTGTAACCTACGATTAGTGTGTTAGTATTTACAATGAAATCCCCACAATTAATAGTTCAGCAGTAGCATTATTTTGATACAGTCTGCTGAGGTTATGGTTCCAAGATGAATAACTACTAGAAGTAAGCTGCTTTATCTTTCCTTTTTCTTTTTCATTCCATTTTTTTATTTCTTGATTTTTTTTTTCTTTTAAGATTCCAGGCCTTTGGAGATTTATTTGATGAAGCTATCAAGTTGGGGTTGACAGCTATTCAAACTCAGAATCCTGGTTTCTATTACCAGCAAGCAGCATACTATGCCCAGGAGCGGAAACAGCTTACGAAAACCCTCTGTAACCATGAAGTAAGTCACTGACTCCTGTATTAGCTGGCATTTAGGAAATCTATTAACCTTCTCTTGAAAGAAGATAATACTGATTGGTGTTGATAATTTTTTCCAAGCCTTTGCATGTAACAAATTTTTATCTTTTATATTTTCAGGAATTAGGATTATTTTCAGTTTTAGCCTGAGTACTCTATTTTCACCTGTGAATTAAGCAGAAGTTTTTCTTTGAAGAACTGATTTATGATTAGCGATAAGTCAGTGATTTAGAGGAGAGAAAGTTACTTTAAAATAAAAGCCACAGTTTAGTCCATGCCATACTGTAAATCCATTGTTTTGTTTCTGTGATCACTGCTAGAGTTTGAAGGACACTGAGAAATGTGCTTTATGTTGACCCACTGGAGAGCATAACATTGGCCTTCTTTCTCTTCCTGGGGTTCTCCATGGAAAACTCTAAAGAATCTATTTGAGGATGTTAACTGCATATTTTCTTAAACTTGACATTTCATTTTGCCTTTCTCTTGGATGATTATATTTAAATACCAGTTTCCCCATAAGCACCTTTAAAATAAGAACATGGTGTGTGTATATAGATAGAGATATTTACATTCACATAGTTATATCAGTTTATTTTCACTTAAAACCTCAGATTTCTTCTCTGAAGATAGGTGAATTTTAACAACAGTGCTACTTTAAAAACTGTTCAAAAAAAAAAAACAGTTTGCATATTAGTACTTTAAATGCTTGGATTTTTTCCCCTTAAATCATGATATACCTAGACTATTTTCTACCATGTTATTTGTATATGATGTATAATTTCATTGCATGTATTATATTTTAAAAGTTTGGCATATTATATTTGAGCACAGTATTTTAAAAGGTGATTAAAACTGGGTCTTGTATGGATATGAGAAAATGGGCATTAGCAAATATTGGCTGGAATGTAAAATAATATTCTGTCAAGTAATAAATTAAGAAGCCTCAAAATCATGCCTTTCTTTTGACCCAGAATTTCATATTCAGGAAGCCTAAGACAGATAAGAGATCCTAAGAGATAAGTATTAAAATTTATTTATAGAGTTGTTCTGACAGATTTATTAATTGTAATATAAAATAAAAATAACAGTGTGAACAGCTATAGGGAATCTGTTACAATGTGGAACAGCAGGCAGCCAAGAAAAATAACATTTTGGAAGAATCTTTAATGATATGGTGAGATATACAGAATGTATTTAAAAGAAAAAAGCAGGTTGAAAAATTATTTCAGCTGATGACGAATAAACGTTTGCATACAAAATCTGGAAGAATAATGTATATACATTGTTAACCGTGGTAGTAGCTCTATAGGTAATGTAAATTTTTATCATTTTCCTTTTGGACGTTTTCTGCATTTTTTTAACAATTACTTGTATTACATTTTGGTTTTAGAGGGAAAAGTTATAAAAAAGAAAAGCGGTATAAATTTGTAAATTCTGGTGCCAAAAGTATCCTCCCCCCATCAATACCAAGACTTAATACACATGCAATAAAAAAGGAAAATAGTGTCTTCTTTTGAAAACTCCTATAACATTATTTTTATTTGCACAAAAAACACTTATACATATGGAATAACCATCAAATTTAATTTGTAATGTAGTTTTACTGGTTTATAAATTAAAAGAAAATGTAGAGCAGTTAGTTACTATGAAATCATTTGTCAGAATCAGGTTGATTTATTCAATTTAATTTTTATAAGACTACCTAATATTAAATGAAACATTTCTTGTTTAATTTTATGGAAATTTAATTTATGTTAAAATATTCACAACTTTGATATTTGAATGTGTTATTCATATTTATGAAAGCTTTTTTATTCTAACAAAGATCGAGGGAGAGTTGGTCTTGATGGGCTGTGTTTTGATTTACAGGCTTCTGTAGCGCACCCCAGTCCTGATCCCCTAGAAACACAGACAGGAGTTCTTGACTTCTATGGACAGCGACCATGGCGACAAGGAATCCTAAGTAAATAATTTTTTCCTCTTTCTCTTCCTCTCAACCTCAAAAGCACAAGGTTGCTATCATAATTTTTCCATGGCTGCACAACATAATAACAAATTATGTTGAGGTAGGGCTTCCCTGGTGGCGCAGTGGTTGAGAGTCCGCCTGCCGATGCAGGGGACACAGGTTCATGCCCCGGTCCGGGAAGATCCCACATGCCGCGGAGCGGCTGGGCCCGTGAGCCATGGCTGCTGAGCCTGCACGTCCGGAGCCTGTGCTCCGCAATGGGAGAGGCCACAACAGTGAGAGGCCCGCGTACCACAAAAAAAAAAAAAAAAAATGTTGAGGTAAAAATATGTGCTTTTTAAACACTTTTTAAGACTTACTTTAAAAATGTGTTGTTTTTATCACTACATCTTAGAATGACTTATAATTAAAGATGTAGATGTGACTAAAATATTTGGACATCTGTTGTCTTAAATGACAGTTAGTAAGCCACTCTGGTCTATTTAAATATTTTAATTCCAGTTAAGTTTAACGATTTTTTTATGTTTGACATTTTAGAACATCATTACCTGAACCACCTTAAAAATGATTTCTCTATCTTTTTTGTTTTATACACACTTAATTTGAGCAATTTCTGTGGCCATTAAACTTTTTGTTAAGAAATTATTTACCTTAATCTACAGGAAATGTATTTTGTCTAGAAAATGATATTGGTATTACTTTTGAGGTAGTTGATTCCACTGGGCAAAAGAGTACAGAGCTCAGTAACGTACCCTTCAGAACAGAGATCACAGAGAAGATTCCATGCTAATAAAGCTGTCTGTTAGAATCTTTAGAATTCTAGAATGTTTAAGAATCTTAAGTACATTGTATACGAAGGATTCAGGGAGTGTACACGTCCAGTGTTCGTGTGAAGGATTTGTGTTAAATGAGCTATCTAAAATGGGTTGTGTCCTATCTTATACAGGTTTTGATCTTTCTGATCCTGAAAAAGAGAAGGTGGGGATTCTTGCCATTCAGCTGAAGGAGAGAAGTGTTGTTCACTCTGTAAGTCTTTTTTCCAGTATAAACTATTTTTTACAGTATTCCAGGAAAACATGAGATTATTTTTATTGGAATGTTTCACATTTTATCTTTTCTAACAGGAAATAATAATAACTCTTCTGAGCAATGCTGTTGCGCAATTTAAGAAATATAAGTGTCCAAGAATGAAAAGTCATCTGAGTAGGTATCCGTAACATGCCACAACTTTGTGCAACTTTGAGTAATTTTAAATTATGTTCATACAGTCTTTTTTCCTTTATAGTGGTTCAAATGGGAGAGGAATATTATTATGCAAAGGATTATACCAAAGCTTTGAAGTGAGTTCTGTTCACTATTTATTTTTACAAGTATTCTGATTCTCTTGCAGCAGAATTAGCATGGAAATCTGTATTGAAGGATTTATTATTTCCATATTTATTCCTACTTCTATTAAACACCATTTCCATGATATTTTTTCAAGTATTGTCTGCAGGTACAGTCATTATCAGAGTCTAAGGAAACCTCACATTTACCTAATGTGAAAATACCTGTTAAACTATTTCAGTAAGATTTTCTGAAGTTTATATAAAATGAATAAAGCACTTTTATTTTAGTTTCTCCATGAACTATTCAAAGCCTTCCTCGTGAAGCTGTCTCGGCCTGTCTGACATTTTGTCCTCTGTCAGGTTGCTGGATTATGTGATGTGTGATTATCGGAGTGAAGGATGGTGGACCCTGCTCACGTCTATACTGACCACAGCTCTGAAGTGTTCCTACCTCATGGCCCAACTGAAAGATTACATCACTTATTCCCTAGAGCTCCTTGGAAGAGGTAACTCGATGTTCTTTCTGTAAAATTCTGAATCTTTACAATTACATAGCATCTTTAAGCTTCTTTAAATTGGAAGAATAATTCAGTATCAAATATCTGGTAGTACTGTTATCACATGCAAGTCACTTTGCGGAGTGAAGAGGTTTTATACTTTATTGGAACTTATTAGAGTTGAAGGTCTTATTGTAGTTGAGAAAAATCTGCCTTTTTAAAATATGGCATAAAATAATTTTTCACATAGAGTTCAAACGCACATACATAAAGCATTGGGGCTGACGTTTAGAAAGCTGTGCTGTCAGTTTTCCAGAGTTGTGCTTAGCCATCTTAGAAGAGAGATTTATCGGGCTTCCCTGGTGGCGCGGTGGTTGAGAGTCCGCCTGCCGATGGAGGAGACGCGGGTTCGTACCCTGGTCCGGGAAGATCCCACATGCCGCGGAGCGGCTGGGCCCATGAGCCATGGCCACTGAGCCTGCGCGTCCGGAGCCTGTGCTCTGCAACGGGAGAGGCCACAACAGTGAGAGGCCCGCGTACCGCAAAAAAAAAGAAAACAAAAAAGAAGAGAGATTTATCTGCAGGGTTTTAATACCTGAAATGGGGGTAGTGGGCTTACTTGCCTGTCTTATAGTTCTAATTTTCTTCCTTCTTCCTTCCTATTAGCTTCAACTCTGAAAGATGACCAGAAATCTCGGATAGAAAAGAACCTCATAAACGTTTTAATGGTAGGCTGGAATTCTTTATATAACATCTGTATCGATGTGTGTATATTATAAAACTAGCTGAACAGATGTTTAACTCCATGTTGGCACAGAATGAAAGTCCTGCTCCTGAACCTGACTGTGACATATTAGCTGTGAAAACTGCTCAGAAGCTGTGGGCGGACCGAATTTCTCTGGCCGGCAGCAATCTTTTCACAATAGGCGTACAGGACTTTGTGCCATTTGGTGGGTAACCAACGTCTACAGTATTATTTTAGAGAAATTGTCCTTATTTCTACAAAATAAATAGACACAGAATAATAAAGTCAAAGAATTTTCCAAGTACGGTCACTTTGTAGATGAACTGTGTGGGTTTTTTTGTTTTTTTTTTAATTTTCTGCCCATCGACTTTAAAGATGGTCAAAATTTTAAATACTTAGTTAAGGTCTTAACGTTTACTCTGTTCATTTGTAGTTCAGATGTTATTTGAAATGCATTTGGAAAGACAGTTATTTAAAAAGTTTATGCTTTATTGTCTAGGCAGGTATTTTGAAATAAGTTAAAAATAACGGTTCTTTTTTCTTTAAAATCCTATGTCAGTTACATTTTAGGGGGAACCATGTTTTTAAAATTAGAGAGGTTTTGGAGCTAGAGTTTATTTAAATTTGGCTTGATTTATGTCTTTTGAAATGCTTCAGGTGCAGAAGTCAGTAAGAATATCCAGTGTAGCTGTTTTCTTTCTGAAGAGCAGATGTGGATCAGAGAATAATGTGTGTGTGTCTAGCGTGTCTGGTGGTGTCTGACTCGGCCCTTTTTGTTTTATTTCTAGTGCAATGCAAAGCCAAGTTCCACGCCCCAAGTTTTCATGTCGACGTTCCCGTGCAGTTCGATATTTATCTGAAGGCTGACTGCCCACATCCCATTAGGTTTTCTAAGCTTTGTGTCAGCTTTAATAATCAGGTAATGGCACCTTTTAAGGTGTTTTTACCATGTGTGTATCTTATTGTAGCTTGCATTAAATGAGGTAAAATGTGCTTAGTGAATTTTAGGTCTTAATGGTTTCATATTAGCAAATGTATTTTGATAGAGTCTATTTAAAAATAATTGTATTTATAGTTCTCAACTTCTGTATCCACAATTCAAGTTTTACACTTTTCTATTCTAATTTTTGTTTTCACTCCCTGCTTAGGAAACCTAAGAACTTTGTCTACACATAGACAAAAAGTTTTGTAACATGTATCTTGAATTTCAAATAAGATATATTCAGAATGAATATAATTTTCAAAACCATTTGTTTTATTCTAACATTGGTATTAGCTTTATATTATAAAACTGTTATATGTTTGATGTTAAAGCAATGAAAGTGGAATAGATAGATATAAAGTAGAAAGTAAATGTGTGTTCCTCCAATTCCATTCCTTAGGGGGCGTCACAATTAACTTCGTGAATAGTCTAGACATCTTATGTGCACGCATATATAAGCAACTTTTTTCTCCAGAATTGGGATCGTACTATATTTCCTACATTTGAACATTTTTATAGTGTGATGTAGTCAAGTGCTTGATTACATTCTGTTTCAGTTATAAGCTCACTTCTAATTTTCTGGTCACACAGAAAGTGTACTGAGCTGTAACCAGCAAGCATTTATTGAGAGTTACAATATTCTTAGCATCATGGTGAACCTGAAAAAGTTTAGCATATATCAACCACACTAAAATATAAGCGTTTTGGGAGCAAGGCCAGGACTGGCTCACAGATGGCCTAAATGTGTGTGTAGCCTAGAAATACTGTTATGGCAGGCATGCTGGAGAAAAGAGGAAGTTTCAAAATTGAAGATGCAATTAAGATAGGTTTAAAAAGATGAGAGGGAAAGGATGTGTTTGGCAATGAGGAAACGCTGAATGGAAACAGGAGTGAATGTTCTGTGTTTTTGGGCAAGTGAAGACAGCAGCCTCACGAGAGCAGAGGGATCATAGGTGGGGTGAGTGGGAGTCAGGCTGGGTGGCTTAGAGGAACCTGGAGAGTTAAGCAGAGTCAGTCTGGGAAGTATCAATAGAAGCCTTTTAAGATTGATTTATTCATTCATTTATTTGTTATCTATCTGTTTATTTATTGAATGGTGGTAAAGAAAGAATGTTATCAGTTTAAATAGGTTTTTTTTGACTCATAAGAACTGAGCAATGTCCCTGTAATAGAATTGGTTAAATGAACCTGGGTCACTTGAAGATTAGTATGTTTTATTCAACTTCAAACCATTACTCAAGGATTCCAATTATTTTGAGAATTTTAAAGCAAGAGCATGAAATTTATGTTTAAGAAACTTTATTCCAGTAGCAAAATAGAGGGAAAGAAATTATATTTTAGAAACCAGAGGCTCTTTGTATGAACCCAGGTACAAAAGTATGAGGATTTGGATTAGGATTTTAGTGATGGGAATGGAGATAAAGGGATAAGAGGCATTTAAAAATAGGTAAGTTTGGATTGCTGAGTGTATACAGAGGATACAGAATGGGGATAGGATGGATAAAGGATGGGCTATTTGGTTTTTGCAGGCCCAAAACAGTTTGTTTATTTTTCCAGCTTTATTGAGATATGGCATATAAAATTGTGTAAGTTTAAAGTGTACATGATGATTTGATACACATATTTTGCAAAATGATTACCATAGTAAGGTTAGTTAACACATGCATCACCTGACATAATCACCTTTTTGTTGTTGTCTTTGTGAGAACATTTAGGATCTACTCTTTTAGCAACATGCAAGTAAATAATACAGTAATTATAGTCCCCATGCCATACATTAGATCCCCAAAACGTATTTGTCTGATAACTGGAAGTTTATACCCTTTGACCGACATCTTTCCATTTCTGCCAACGCCAAGCGTATGGCAATCCTCATTCTACTCTCTGTTTCTATGAGTTCCGTTTCTATAAGTTGTAGATTCCACATATAAGTAAGATCCTACAGTATTAGGACAGGAGTTTTGTATGTGTGTTTCTTATGCTTGGATTGGTCTTCCCTCCTCTTTTATTTGCTTAGTTCCTCCTCATGTTTTATCCCCTTAAAAGCCTCACTTCCTCAGGGACACCTCGCCTGACCTACATGACTGATTGACCTAGCCAGGCTCACATAACCCTTCATAGTACTTGTCACAGCTGTGGTTTCACTCTTGTCATGTGATTATTTGGTAAATTGCTTGTTTTTCTTACTAGAATGTAAGCTCCAAGAGGACAGACATTTTTTTTTTCACTCACTGTGAAATATTCTAAATCTGGAATTTAGAGGGTCAAGGAAGGCACTCTCATTTTACCTTTCACATCATAGCCTACTATTGCATTTCTTTTCCTTCCTTCTTTTTCCCTTTTAGCAACACAGACCACATCTGTAATTAAACTAATAAAAATATTAAAATAAAATATAAAGCAATTTGTTTTTAAAGTTGTATTCTGAATATATGTTATTTGAAATGCAGGATGCAAATCACAAGGAAAAATGTAGCGGGTGCAAGGCTTCATAAGCCTGGAATAGAAATGAAAATTAGAAGGAAGGTATAAAACTTAACTGTATTAGAATCTTCTGTGAAGATAATTCACCTGCTGGGATAGAAGATGGCTCTTGGAAAGCTCTCAGTATTTATTGAGAGGATGAGAATGGTGATCCCTTAGATATGTATATGAAAGATGTCTCTGTTTATTCATCTGTAAGGAGTGTGCTTTTCTGGGAAGGTAGCTTGAAGTGATAGTGGAATTATCCCTGAGACAATTGTGGATATAAGCTTTTAGTTAAGGAATAGGTCAGAATTAGAAGTTTTTATGTGGGAGATATTAGCACAGAGGTGCCGAATACGTAGACATGGATAGACTTTGCAGTGAAGTAAACATAAAGAGAAAACCAAAACCAAAAGCCAAGGACTGAAACTTTTGGAACCTCTGAATTAGGGGAACAAGAGGGAAAAAAGACCTTTGAGGGAAAAGCAGGAGAGTGAGAAACAGGAGCTATTATAATGTCACAGAAGCCAGGTAAAAAGGAAGCTCTTTAAGAAAAGATGATAGACAGTAGCATCCGACGCAAAACAAAGAGTAAGTCTTTGTTTCTGTCTCCAGGAAAGAGATGGCTAAATAAATGTTTTTAGAGGTCAGCTTCTGTGTGAACCGTCTTTATCTTGTGGCAGCAGTGAGTGGTTAACTGCTACCATCGGCATAAAAATACTTTTTCTTTTACTAATAGAAAATTCATAATGCTTCAGTATCAGTGCAGTTAACCTTAACAAGCTCCAAGTAATTCGGTGTTTAGTGTTAACAAAACATATGACATTTGAGTTCATAAACCGTGACCCTTGCTCACCTCTTTTTCAGGAATACAACCAGTTCTGTGTAATCGAAGAAGCATCCAAAGCGAGTGACGTTTTAGAAAATTTGACTCAGGGAAAGATGTGCTTAGTTCCTGGTAAAACAAGGAAGTTTTTATTTAAATTTGTGGCAAAAACTGAAGATGTGGGAAAGAAAATTGAGGTTAGTTATGAAATATGTTTAAAAAATATTTTAAGTGATGAAATAATGTGTATGTCAGAAAAAATTATAATAAAAATAATACAGAAGTTTATTAAGTAAAAAATGAAAATCTTCCACTTGGACTTCCCAAGGGAACCCATTCATTATGGTTTTTTGGTAGGTTTCCCCTCAGTGAGAATATGTTTTTTTGGGTTTTTTTCTTGCGGTACACGGGCCTCTCACTGTTGTGGCCTCTCCCGCTGTGCAGCACAGGCTCTGGACACGCAGGCTCAGCAGCCATGGCTCACGGGCCCATCTGCTCCGCGGCATGTGGGATCTTCCCGGACCAGGGCACGAACCCGTGTCCCCTCCATCGGCAGGCGGACTCTCAACCACTGCGCCACCAGGGAAGCCCAGTGAGAATATGTTATATGTAATATTCAGTAGTTGGCTTTTTTCGCTTGATAGTGATATATTAGACATCATTTCCTGTTAGTACATGAGACCAACCTCATTTTTAATGGCTGCATAATCAGCTAAGGAATTTTAAACTGTGTGTGTGTGTATATATATATATATATAGTAATTATATTTAATAATTATAATGTAGTAATTACATTTTGTAAAATATGACATAATTCACACTAAAGAGCTATATCATTTTGACCTTTAAACATTGCTGATTGCATATTTTTAAAGAAAAAATGAAGATATATACTTCAAAGGATTCATTTAATGTAGATAATTAAAATGGCTTTCAGAAATACGTGATGGAAGTCATATTTTTATTGAGCATAAACTCTGAGCCAAGCTACGTGGGTTTCAATGCCAGCTCTCTGGCTCACCTGCTTGTGGCCCTGGGCCACTTGACCTCTTTGCGTCTCCGTTTCTTCATCTGTAAAGTGGGGATAGTAACATTACCTACTTCTCAGTGTTTCATGAGAATTAAATCAGTTAGTTAACGTAAATCTCCTGGGATAGGGACTAGGACGAGGTGAGCACTCATGAAGTGCTGCTCTCCCATGGCTGGAACGGGAATGGTCAGCTAGCGTGAACTAGAGACCATTTCCAAGACAGAAACTTAAGGCTGTACCCCTATGTTCTCATAACAATTTCTGTGAATCTGTTGATTTTATTATTTACCAATATCCAGAGTTTTTGCTTATTCATTAAAAAAAAAATTCTGCATGATTTTGGCTAAATCCCTCGTGACATGTTTTAAGTTTTTACAAGGTACCTAAGGAAGCCTACCAGGTGTAAATCATAATTAATAATACTATTTTGAGTATATTTGTTAATGGATTTAGTGGAAAGGACATTTATTCAGTTAATAAAGAATTTCATTGCTAATACTGTTGATGTCGTCGGGAAGAATATGTGTGGCCACTAGGAGTTAGCTTGTGAGTATGTTAACGGTTAGCAGAACATTCATTGATTTCACTCAGCAGCCACTACTGCAGTGTCTGCTCCTTCAGGCACCACGCCGAGCACTGGGATAGCAGCACCGCACCGTCGTGTCCAAGCTGGGGAGTCAGCTCATTATCCTTGTTTAAAGGTGAAGAGGTTGAAACTCCACACACGGCTAGCCAGTGTCACAGCTGAGAAGGGTCTGGGATTGGACTCCCACAGCAGGTGTTCCAACCTGTGTCACGTCGTGGGTCCGTGGAACGCCACAGCCCAGCAGCCCACCCTGTAATTTGTTGGGAGGGGATGGTGACGAACTGGTATGAGATGGCGTTTCTGACGGACCTCCTCCTTCTAGATCACATCCTTGGATCTGGTTCTGGGCAGCGAGGCAGGAAGATGCGTGGTCTTGAATTGGCAGGGGGGAGGAGGAGATGCCGCTTCCACCCAGGAAGCCTTACAGGCCGCCCGTTCTTTCAAAAGAAGGCCCAGGCTCCCCGACAGCGAGCTTCACTGGGACAGCATAGTGATCCAGGCGAGCACCATGTGAGTCGGCCTGGTGGGCAGATGGGAGAAGGTCACCTCACTTCTTTTGAATACTTTGTTTCTTTTAAAAAATCAGTGACTTAGCTAACATTTTTTCCCAAAGGATCATTTCCAGAGTTCCAAACATTTCTGTCCATCTGCGACATGACCCTCCTGCCCTGACTAACGAAATGTACTGTTTGGTTGTGACTGTGCAATCCCACGAGAAGACCTGCATCAGAGACGTGAAGCTCACTGCTGGTTTAAAACCCGGTAAACTTGCCTTTTTAAAATTTGAGCCGTGTTGATCCAACATAAAATAAACATCAGTGATATCAACTGCAGGAAGTTTGTATAAAAAATGGTTATGATCTAGTGCTCTCTATGCAGTATTAATTGTCAAGATAACGATTGAATTTCCTGTATTTTTAAAACGCCAACATTCATACTTTTAGGACAGGATGCCAATTTAACTCAGAAAACTCATGTGACTCTTCATGGAACAGAACCGTGTGATGAGTCCTACCCGGCTCTACTCACTGACATTCCTGTTGGAGACCTACATCCCGGGGAGCAGGTGAACTTGGCCAACTGTGATTGGAGAGGAAATCGGTTAGGCTGTAGTGTTAAATATGTAGTGAGTTTTAGTTTTAGAGCATTTTAACAGCATATCCCGAGACTAAAAAAGTGATTCAACTAATGCATGTTTTATTCACATTTCACATATTTAATGTGTAAAATGTCTTCAGTTTTTATACAAGGGATTTTAGAACAAACGATGCTAATATGGAGAATTCATTGCCTGATAAAATAACTAAATAACACAAAATTTGTAGCTTAGTTAAATAACCTTTCGGTCAACTTTTATTTCCAAGCCAAACACAAAGAATTCTTGGGAAATTGAGAATGGTAATAAAAAAAAGATGGAGTAGTAATGATCCCACTCATGCTGCGACAGGAACAGCTATAAAAAGTGTTCAAGAATTTAGCCAGTTGGTACAGTAAACTCTAAAAGGTGGGAGCATTATCCTAGAATATATATCAGGAGGCAATCTCTGTAATAGTAATTAAACTAAAATACTTTTATTTTGTTGCAGCTGGAAAAAATGTTATATGTTCGCTGTGGAACAGTGGGCTCAAGAATGTTTCTTGTGTATGTTTCTTACCTGATCAATACAACTATTGAAGAAAAAGAAATTGTTTGCAAGTGTCACAAGGTATTTATTTCATAGCTACTTCGAGAAATACCATATTTGGAGTGTTTCCTATTTTGTATTATCTTAGTTAACCTGTAAAATAAACAGCATAGGTGCTTACAGTCCATTACAAGTTTTAATGAAACATCTGTTGATTTTTTTTATCATTTATGTTTATTGTAAATGATGTGATATGGTATTCATTGCTCAAGCATTAGAAAATTGGCCTATATGGTTTTTTTGTACAGAGAACCAAAAGCTTTAAGATCTCATGCAAAAAAGTCTTGAGACTCTAAACCTATCTGCTTCTTTATAAAATCACACATTAGATAAAATCTGTAAGTTGACTAATATGAAGAAGATCTTGTGGGAGGGAGGTCTCCCTTTGTGGAATATTTCTTCTGTTAGTAAAAAAGATTCTTTTGAACATCACTTTTTGGTGAGTGCACATTGGTGAGGAAGAAATAAGAAGGCTATCGGGTCCAACAACTCTGAGGTGAGTGCACATTGGTGAGGAAGAAATAAGAAAGCTATCGGGTCCAACAACTCCGGGGCAGCTGCTATTAACTCCTTGATGAATTTCTTATCGGTCTTTTTCGTTTCAAGAGATTGCAGGGGGACGTGTTTTTATATAGACTTAACCACATTGTATATAATGCTTGTATCCCCTTTTATTAATGGAAAATGATGATATTTGGTATCTTCTTAGTCCTGGTAGCCTTTTCTTAGGAACGGGGTCCTCAGTCCAGCAGAGGAGAAGCCCTAGGAATTTGGGGGTTTGTAGTTTGGTCACTGCACAGGGCTGGGTCGCAGGCTGTTTTATAAGTCACTGGGAAACAAAACCATCCTAAGAGAGTTCAGGAGGATTCCCCAAGTGGCAGGGGGGAAGGCATATAATACACGGTCAAAAATTTCACCAGCCTGATGTAATTAAAAGACCCTGCTGGTGAACTAGGAGATAAAGGTGCCAGTCTCAGCACTGCCTCCTAAATCCTGAACCCAGGTCAGCCAGGTAACTCCTTTCGACCTCCATCTCCTCATCTAGAAAATAAGAACGTTAAAGTTCTGTGCACATTTAAAGTCCTAAGCCTTGGATGTTGTTTCTACTTCTGATAATGAAGCTGATGGTAGACTTGGAATGTACTTTGAAATAACCGTTTGCTACCTCGTGACTATCCTGAACTCGAGCGAAACCAGTGTGCTGCTACATGTTTAAGCAATGTTCTCAAGACATGAGATCATCGAGGTACATGCCACTTTTTTAGAGAAGAATGTATTTATTCTTCTATCAGCCAGTACATTACCAAGATGTGCTTGTAAGGGACGCTAATTCTGAGGAATAGAAATAGATATTACACAAGAAAAGAATTAATTGGTCAAATATGTTTGGAAAATACTGGGTTAAAGGGTGTTAAACCGATATTTTTACTTCAGGACTTAGCACAGCATTTAAATTTGCTAGTGTGTATTGTGAAGCTTCACAAAAGGCTGTAATGATTATTTTTCAAAATTATTTTACCCGGGAGGGGGAAGGGTGAGCTGGGACAAAGTGAGAGAGTGGCATGGACATATATACACTACCAAATGTAAAATAGATGGCTAGTGGGAAGCAGCCGCATAGCACAGGGAGATCAGCTCGGTGCTTGGTGACCACCTAGAGGGGTGGGATAGCTTGATAATAATTGAGAGAGGAAATAATTTGAAGTATATAATAATAATAAAAATGATGTTGGCATTTCACTGAGTGTTTTGTGTGCATTATCTCATTTAATTATCACAACAACCTTGGGAGGACTGAGACTTAAAGAGACCATATACCCTTCCCAAGGTCACATCACTGTGTCCAAGGTCTACGTGGCTAGTAAGTACGTATCCAGCCAGGAATAAAGTCCAGATCTATTTGGCCTTACAGCCGGAGTCTTAACCCAACGTGGTCTTTTTTAAAGGTTTCTCACCAACAGTGTGGGTTGTTTTTTTAAAAAGATGTAGTAAGCCCACTGTTCGTTCTCTGTTGTTTTTTTTAACAACTTTATTGGAGTGTAGTTGCTTACAATGGTGTGTTAGTTTCTGCTTTATAAGCCCACTGGTTTTTGAACAGCCCTGTGCAGAGGAGATGGAGCAGGATGGTTGAGTCCAGCTCCAGGGTCAGATTTGGTTCAGTTTCTGCCTTTGTCACCTACTAGCTGTGTGACCACTTCATCTTAAAATGGCAGTGATACTGGTGTCTGTTTCCTTGAGTTACTATGAGCATTTCCTAATATGTGTGCAGTGATTATAATGCTATGTCGTATTACATTATTATTATTATCATTATCATTGTTTTAGTTGTTTTGAGTCAAGGTGAGGTGAAGGACTTAGACAAAAAGAAGACCCAGATTCTAGGCTTTGCACCACTAGTTTTGTGGCTTAAGGCCAATCACTTAACCTTCCTTAACTTCTGGTTCTTCTTCTGTAAAATGGTGACAGTGCCTACCCTGCCCACTGTTGCTAGATCCTGAGATAGATAATGTATGAGAAAGCACTTTGCAGTGTGAACTGTTACAAAACCACAGATAATTAGAACTATTAGTCTGCTCTCTACATAGATTCTTACAAATACTACCTAAGGGAAAGATCCTAGCTTCTTAATTTTTAAATTGGAATTATTTATTGATCAGTAATCGATTGTGTTTTGTATGCCTTCTGTTTTTAAAACTTCATTTGTTGTTAAGATTTAGAAAAGCCATTGATTGTGCCCTTTACATTTCCTTGCAGGATGAAACTGTAACAATAGAAACCGTCTTTCCATTTGACGTTGCAGTTAAATTTGTTTCTACAAAGGTACGTTCCTGTGAAGCATACTGGAAATCATTGAGGTTGTAGAAATTAACAGAAAAGAGAAAACGGATTAACTTACTTCCTGACAGACCTTTGTCTCCATCCGTGACAGTTTGAGCACCTGGAAAGGGTTTATGCCGACATCCCCTTCCTGCTGATGACGGACCTGTTGAGTGCCTCGCCCTGGGCCCTCACCATCGTCTCCAGTGAGCTGCAGCTTGCTCCTTCCATGACGCCCGTGGACCAGCTGGAGTCCCAGGTGGACAACGGTGAGAATGTGGATCATCCCCCTTAACTAGCAGAAGACAGTAGTGTGTGTGCGTGTGTAGGCTGGTGGTGTAAGAGTTAGCTTTTTGCTAAGGAAGGGAATTTGAGACTTACACTCACAAAAAGCAGGTACATTTAGAATTAAGTTAGAATTAGCATCATTTACAATTTGCTTGAGTATACCTTATTTTTAAAAAAATCAGATTCTTGATACTGTAAGAAAGTGACTGAAAAATGTAATTGAAGATAAAGTGTTTTTTCATATTTGGATTTTTTATAGATTGTTTTTTATAATTTTTAATTGATGTTTACTGTTGTTTATAATTTGAAATGGGAAAAGATGTTTACCAAAGAAACTTTGGAAAATACAGAAAAGCAGACGATAAGTTTTCTAAATTATCCAACTAAAAACAGTTTATAGAGGCGATATTACCTTTCTGGTTCAGGGTACTTCGGGCTTTTGTATATTTCTCGAGCTGTTAGAGAGAATAAAAATTAGTTTGAATGTTAACCCAAGCAAACTTGTGCTCAACTAGGTTATAAGGGCAGATATTGTGAGGGGAAAAAATGATGATGTATTCTTAAGACCAAGTATAAGTGAGTCATTTTATTTGCTCTGTTTAAGTGAGTCATTTCATTGCTCTGTTTACCTGTCTCCTTGAAAAAGTCATTTAACATCTCTAAGCCTTAGTTTCCAAGTCTCTACAAATAATGTATAATTGATAAAGTATTCTTTTTTGTTGTATTACTTGGATGTAAAGCTCTCTTTTTATAGATGAAATCACTGCATGAGGATTATGAGTCTCTTTCTTGTAGTTGTCTTACGGACTGCAGAGAGTGCCAGTGAATGCTTTTGTCTTCGTTGCCCATCTGTTGGAAATGTTGAAGGTGGAGTAGCAACTGGGCATTATATTATCTCCTGGAAAAGGTAAAATTGTATCAGCCCTCCCTTTTCTTCATTATTTGTGTTATTCTAATGCCTTTATTATGTGTCATTGTCATTTATTTATTTATTCATTTATTTATTTTTAATAAATTTATTTATTTATATTTAGTTTTGGCTGCGTTGGGTCTTCGTTGCTGCACATGGGCTTTCTCTAGTTGCGGCAAGCAGGGGCTACTCTTCGTTGTGGTGCACGGGTTTCTCATCGTGGTGGCTTCTCTTGTTGTGGAGCGCGGGCTCTAGGCACGCTGGCTTCAGTAGTTGTGGCACGTGTGGTCAGTAGTTGTGGCTCGCGGGCTCTAGAGCACAGGCTCAGTAGTTGTGGCACACGGGCTTAGTTGCTCCGAGGCATGTGGGACATTCCCGGATCAGGGCTCGAACCCGTATCCCCTGCATTGGCAGGTGGATTCTTAACCACTGCGCCACCAGGGAAGTCCTTCTCATTGTCATTTAATAGTTGAGAGCTTCTGTCAGCCTGGAGAACAAACTAGAAGTCACATGCTGTCATTGACCTTCTGTCAAAAACACAAAGATTTAAAAGGATAAACTTTCATTTGTGTTTGTTACAATTTGTGAACTATTACAGATGCAATTTTAGCCAAATTAATTCTGATGATAGAACCAACCATTAAAAACATTAGGAGAAACTGCCTTACTTACAGTGAATAGGATTGTTCACATAGAACACCCAAGGGGATCAACAAGTTATTGGAATTATAAAGAGTCTCAGCAAGGTTGCTGGATATAACATCAACATACAAAAAATCAGCTGAATTTCTATATATCAGTAATAAACGTCTAGGGAAAATATTTTTTAAATAGGTGTCATTTACATAACAACAAAATGGTAAGATACACAGGAATACATCTAGTAGAAGATGTGCATTACCTTTATGGAGAAAATTATAAAAATTTAAAGCATTAAAGGAAGACCTAAATAAATGGGAGAGATACAAAATAGTCTCTGATAGGGTTTGGATAAGATTTAATATTGTAAATTGTTCTATAGATTCAATGCAGTGTCCTTCAGGATCTCAACAGCTTGTTTTGTTTTGTTTTTGTTTTTGTGGAACTTGACACTCTTGATTCTAAAATTTGTATGGAAAGGCAGAGAGGCAGTAATAGTCAAAATATTCCAGAAGAAGTACAACTAGGCAAGGGTACTTGCTCTTCCAGATTCTAAGACTTATTGTAAGTAGTCATCACTATGGTATTGGCTCTGGGAGATGTAAATAAACCAGTGGAACAGAAGAGAGAGTCTAGACATAGTTCCACAGATCCACACATGGAAATTACATTTCACAGAGGTAGCATTATAGATCAGTAGGGGAAGGGGGAACTGCTTTATAATTGGTGGTAAAGAGTTGGATATTGACTTGGGAAAAAAATGGGATATCTGCTGTACCACTGTATACTGTATATAAAAATTCCAGGTTTATTAAAGTTTAATAGTAAAAAGCAAAACTTTATTACTTTTAGTAGAAAAATAAGAGAATCATTTTATGACTTTGGCATAGGAAAGAATTTCTTTAAATAAGACCCTAAAAGTACAAGCCACTAAAATGGATAAATTTGATTTCTCAAAATTGTTTCTCAGTTCATTAGAAAACAGCATGAAGAAAGTGAAAATACAAACTGGGGGAAGCTATTTGCAACATCTAAAACTGACAAAGGATTCGAATTCAGATCAAGAACTTCTTCAGATCATAAGAAAAACACAAGTCTCTTAACTGAGAGTTGAGAAAAATACTTGAGTAGACAGTACAGTGATCAGAAGAAGCTGGATGGCCAGTAAACATAGGGGGAGAGAAGGTCAGCCTTATAAGTTTATCTAAGATTCAGCTGTACTCCCACTACTTTGAAAAAATAAAAAGGTTAAAAAGTGCAAAATTTGTCAAGAGGAGGAGTATAAATTAGAACAGTTGCTCTGGAAATATATTTGGCAGTACCAGGTAAAGCTGATGGCTATACCCTGCGGTCCTAGAAAAGATTCAAAAACATACACAAAGGGGACATGTCTGAGAATGTTCATAGCGGCACTACTTATGATAGTTAAAAGTTAGAAAATAAATGTCCACCAACAGGAAATTGGATAAATTGTGGCACATTCGTACAGTGGAATATTATATAGCAGTGAAAATGAGGGAACCAGAGCTACACCTATCAGCCTATTAATACTAAATGAAACAAAGCAACTGCAGAATATGAACAAATTGCATATATATAGTATTAGAAAACACGTAAAACATGTTTCTTAGGACTATACGTATAATTTGGAAAAGCAAAAAGAAACACATAAGAATGATAGAAGCCAAATTCAGGCTAGTAGTTACTTCTAGAGTGGAGGTTGGGGGGATGCAAGTGGGAAGGGGTACACAGGAAGATTCAGCTATGTTCTTATGTTCTCTTAGGCCAGGAGGTAGATGCGTGGTATTTCATGTGTTATTTTCTTGGCATGGCTCAATAATTTTATAAGTCTTGAGACAGTAATTAAGATAATAAAAATGAGAAAGGAAAAATAGGTAATTTTATTTTTAAAAAATTGTCTTGTCTTTCTTCCCCCCCCCCTTGAATTTACCATATTGATGTTTAGTTTAATTCACATGGTTATAGGAATTAAAACAGCATTTTGAAGGTGCTGCTTAATTATTCTGCTGTGTTACTATAAAGACATGTATTTCTTGGGGCTTCCCTGGTGGTGCAGTGGTTGAGAGTCTGCCTGCCGATGCAGGGGACACGGGTTCGTGCCCTGGTCCGGGAAGATCCCACATGCCGCGGAGCGGCTGGGCCCGTGAGCCATGGCCGCTGAGCCTGTGCGTCCGGAGCCTGTGCTCCGCAACGGGAGGCCACAACAGTGAGAGGCCCGCGTACCGCAAAAAAAAAAAAAAAAAAAGGCATGTATTTCTTAATGGTGAGAGGTTGGGTGCTTTTGCCCATCAGTGGTTTGCACTACTATAATAGTGTCACAGCTGTTCCACCTCTACGTACATGCTCAGCAGTCAGATAGATGCCAGCTGCCCCTGGAGTTCCCACCCTGACTGTACTACAGGGAAAAATATCTGACAGTCTCATAATGTAACTCACTTTATCTCAGGAATATTGGAATGCCACTGTGTCTACTGATAGTAAAGTGTTTTTAGTCTTCAGTTTCTCCTGTGTGCCCACAGTGCAGTTCAGCAGGGCATGTCCAGTGGTCTGGTGCTCGTCTGGAGATGGTCCTTGGTGTGAGAAGCTGTTTGTGTCATAATGTAAAGCACCACACTGCTGCTGACATTGAGAACACTTTGCTGCCAAAACACTGTGTTACGTGGTGTGCTCGTGGTGCAGTTGACTTACATTCTGACGCAACTCCTTACTTCATCACTGGGACCAAACAGCAGCCTTGAGTTACAACATTTGTTAATCGGAAATCCTCAAAACAAAAATGGGATTGTAAAAGCTCTTCACAAAACTCCTTCCATTAATAAACTTTTAGAAAAGGGATAATTTATATTTCCTTCGTAATTAGTTGGTGAATATACGTGTTCCCTGGTTTTGATTTATTAACTTCTCACGTGAAATGTGAATTTAAAAGGTACCTTTTTCTGCTGTAGGACTTCAGCCATGGACGACATCCCTGTCATCAGCACCGTCATCACTCTGCCACACGTGATTGTAGAAAATATCCCTCTCCATGTGAACGCAGGTAACGGCACTCACATTTTATTTGATCAAAAAAATCCAGTAAGAATATTTATTTTATTGAGAGGCCCACGTACCGCAAAAAAAAAAAAAAAAAAAAAAGAACCCATAAATGGTGAGCTTTTTTTTTTTTTTTTTTAAACCAAGAGTAATGTGTCATCTTTCTCTGCAGATCTGCCATCGTTCGGGCGTGTTAGAGAGTCGTTACCAGTCAAGTATCACCTCCAGAATAAGACTGACTTAGTTCAAGATGTGGAGATTTCTGTGGAGCCCAGTGATGCCTTCATGTTCTCAGGTCTTAAACAGGTACAGGTCATATCTCTTTGGGTTGTTTTATGAAGACACAAAAGTATGGCCAGGAAGTGGAAAGCTGTACATTTTGTGTACAAATGAATTGATAAGGCTGACTGTGGTCCCTGTTGTTTTGATAGTGGGGAATCTTCAGTCACTTTTGAAGGTTAATTACAGCTTGCTATAGAACTGAGTTAAATGGGCAACCCTTTTTGCTTTGAGATCACACATATAGGTTCTTTCTCCATATAAAACAGGAGTTCACAAATTCTTGGACTACAATAGAATTCCTGAAAATTTAAAAATATCCCTTGTATTACTAATGAGTTTGTGTGTGTGTGTGTCTTTTAATTTGAGGCCTTGAGGCATGACCACGCAGATCAAAGCTTAATTCCCTTCTGAACTATCAGTACAGTTTTTAAGAGATTTTGATCTTGCATAGAATTTACTTATCTTTGTTTTGTGTAGGCACAATTTTGTATCTATACATAAAAATAAGTGATTAAGATGTTTTGATTCATCTATTCAAATCAGGGGTAGAAAAGTTCATCAGATTTTTGAGTGGGACGTACACTCTCAGGCAAAACCATGTTGCAGTGAGAATACTGTCCTCCTCTTCAAAGTGGCCACAGAGGGGAGCTCCCTGGTGGCCTAGTGGTTAGGATTCTGGGCTTTCTGCCAGGGCCTGGGCTCAATCCCTGGTCAGGGAACTGAGGTCCTGCAAGCTGTGCAGTGCGGCCAAAACAAAAACAAAAACAAAAACAAAACAAAAAAGAGTGGCAACAGGGACACACCTCAGTGGTCAGTAAGATAAGGATGTAATTAGAGCACAAACTTGTCTTAACACCTAGTAGCATCCACTGTGACTCACCAGCCATGCCATGGCTGGGCATGTCCTTAGTGCTGTGTTTGCAGTTAAATGAAAGTAGAATTACACATGAAGTATACTGTAAATCTGTACAGTAATTTAAATTTATAGTGTATACCAAATATGATATTAGCTGTAATATGTTGGTTACACACACACATGTATTATCTCTGACGCAACATGCACCTATATGTACTCATTTGCAGATGAGTAAGCTTTTCTTGATTGTTTTGATCTCTTTCACATATTGACTTAAAAATAATTAGATAATGTAAGATACCAAAAACCTTACCTGTTGGTATTCTTTCCTAAAGTACAAACATCTTTTCTTCCCCTGAAGTTACTTACCTTACCTCAAAGGTAGAGTCCCTAACACAAAACACAGGAAACAATCTGTTTGTCTCATGTTGACATAATGTTTACAAAGATGCTTTTCCGCACGTATCCCATAGCGCCCTGTGCCTATAAAGCCTGCCTGGTCTAAGGCACAGGAAATACTGATCCACCCTGTGGTCCCATTGTTAAGCAGGTACAGGTTGCCTTTTAGATGTTGGTAGAAACTGAGAAATCATGCACATGTTTTTGTTATGTTTGTTAACTGCATGATGAGGTAAGCATGGGCTTACCTCATTAATTTGCTGTATATTTTGGTATCTGTCTGGAAGAAGGGATAGGAGAGCGTGTGAATATTTCACCAGAAAGATTTAGGTGTCCTATCATTTGCTAGCAATCTATGGGTAACGTTGTATAGATGTCACAAGTGTATTTGATATCTATATTTGATCATCTTTCTCTATAACTTTTGTGATTTAGATTCGATTACGTATCCTCCCTGGCACCGAACAGGAAATGTTATATAATTTCTACCCTCTGATGGCCGGGTATCAGCAGCTACCGTCTCTCAACATCAACTTGCTCAGGTTCCCCAACTTCACAAATCAACTGCTCAGGCGTTTTATACCCACCAGGATTTTTGTAAAGGTGAGGCTTAGACATTTTCTGCTTTTTAAATTCACTGTCTTGAAAACAAACAAAAGAAGATGTTTTTTCATGTAAACTTCACTAAGTATTTGGAGACTAACAGGATAGGACTTTGACTGTTACTGTATAAATTTGGCAATATTGCTATTCATTTCTGTAAAGTTATTATTTTATAGATTTTTTTTAGATTTCTATTTTATAGATATTTCTAGATGTAATTTCAAAGATTTTTATTCCCTTGGGTAAAGGTTTATCTTTCTGGCCTCCTTAAACATGGTTTTTCTTTGGTGTTTAGTAAAGTGTATTTCTATTTTTGTTTTTCTTTTTTTAATTTCTTTATTTTAATTTTTTACTTTTTAAAAGTATGTTTTAAAATTGTAGTTAATTTGTAACTATTTTTTAATCAAAATGGATTAACTTTCTGAATACAGTCCTTGAACTTTTCTGATTCTAACTATGTAGTACTACTGGATTTGGGTCTTTTCTGAAAACGATCACCAGTCAGAAACTATACTCTGGTTTAATATTTTGATTTTTTAACAGTGATACGATTTCCAGGTTCCTTCAGTAAAGGACCCGGTAGGATTGTCATCGCTTTGCCTCGGGTTAAGCCACTCTTGATGCCTAAATTAAGGCTGTTTCTCCAGATAGTTCTGGTTTCCATTGGTAACCAGAGATACATGAACATATATGAATCCTGTGTGTTCTCTTTTTTTATTGTTGTTGTTGTTGTTGTGTTTTTTTTAAATAATTGATAGAGGATCACACTTTTTTGTTTTTTTTTTTATTTTTGGCTGCACTGGGTCTTCGCCGCTGTGTGCGGGCTTTCTCTAGTTGTGGCCAGCGGGGGCTACTCTTTGTTGCAGTGCACGGGCTTCTCATTGCGGTGGCTTCTCTTGTTGTGGAGCACGGGCTCTAGGCGTGTGGGCTTCAGTAGTGTGGCATGCGGGCTCAGTAGTTGTGGCTCGCAGGCTCTAGAGCGCAGGCTCAGTAGCTGTGGCGCATGGGCTTAGTTGCTCCGTGCACGTGGGATCTTCCCAGACCAGGGCTCGAACCCGTGTCCCCTGCATTGGCAGGTGGGTTCTTAACCACTGTGCCACCAGGGAAGTCCCTTGTATGTTCTCTTTTTAAGTTTATACCCCCTTTTTGGATGACAAGTTACAATTTCCTTTTTTGTATCTGTCAGGCTTTGGGGAAGCCTTGTTTATATAATCTGGGATTTGGTAAATTGTAAGTTAGCCTGTGTTCATGTATGTGTCATAATCATCCCACCTGTTACCTTTCTAGACTTACACAGTTTTGTTGTGTTTTTCTTTTGCATCTGCAAAACAAATCATTTTTATTAACCCTCTAAGCTTCTATTCTATACCAAACTTTTATTTTTTATTTTTATTTTTTTAACATCTTTATTGGAGTATAATTATTTTACAATGGTGTGTTAGTTTCTGCTTTACAACAAAGTGGATCAGCTATACATATACATATATCCACATATCCCCTCCCTCTTGCGTCTCCCTCCCACCCTCCCTATCCCACCCCTCTAGGTGGACACAGAGCACCGAGCTGATCTCCCTGTGCTATGCGGCTGCTTCCCACTAGCTATCTGTTTTACATTTGGTAGTGTATATAAGTCCATGCCACTCTCTCACTTCGTCCCAGCTTACCCTTCCCCCTCCCCATGTCCTCAAGTCCATTCTCTACGTCTGCGTCTTTATTCCTGTCCTGCCCCTAGGTTCTTCAGAACCTTTTTTTTTTTAGATTCCATATATATGTGTTAGCATACGGTATTTGTTTTTCTCTTTCTGACTTACTTCACTCTGTATGACAGTCTCTAGGTCCATCCACCTCACTACAAATAACTCAATTTCGTTTCTTTTTATGGCTGAGTAATATTCCATTGTATATATGTGCCACATTTTATCCATTCATCTGTTGATGGACACTTAGGTTGCTTCCATGTCCTGGCTATTGTAAACAGAGCTGCAATGAACATTGATGGCACATGACTCTTTTTGAATGATGGTTTTCTCAGGGTATATGCCCAGTAGTGGGATTGCTGGGTCGTATGGTAGCTCTATTTTTAGTTTTTTAAGGAACCTCCATACTGTTCTCCATAGTGGCTGTATCAATTTACATTCCCACCAAGAGTGCAAAAGGGTTCCCTTTTATACCATACTTTTAAATTACCATTTTTTAAATCTCATAATTTTGGATCTCCTGTGTTTAAACAGTGGCCTTTTTGTTTTTTTAAGACTTTATTTTTTTTAGAGCAGTTTCAGGTTCACAGCAAAATTGAGAGGAAGGTACAGAGATTTCCCATATACCGCCCACCTGCACACAGCAGTGGCTTTTTTTTAACATTTCCACCTCATCACACTCTAAAGCTGTTTAACATTTCCACCTCATCACACTCTAAAGTCATGTCTAAAGACATGACTGTTCCTCACTGTCATGTCTGAGGTTACCCTGCAGGGGAGAAGTCATGACTGGGTTGGGGAGTGGCGGTGGGATGAGTGGTCTCTGATGTCCTTTTAGCTGTTTGACCCTCCAAAGTTTGCTCTTCCTAAACTCAGAAGTATGGCTTTCATCAGCCTGAAAGTATGTATCGATGTACAGACCTGATCGTATTCTAGCTGAACAAACAGAGCTTGTTTGAGATGTGAGAGTTGGTCATGTTGAGGAACCAGCATTTTGTTCCCATCAATTAATCTCTTTCATTCCTTTCCCTGAAGTGCTCAGAACACCCAAACTAATCCCAGATAAATCTAGTTCCGTCTTCTGATTTTCTTTCACAGTAAACCTCTTCTGGGTGGTGGTGTTTTAAGTCCATAAGGAAAGGTTCCAGAAAAGTAAACATACATAAGTTCTAACCTAATCAGCACACCCTTTTCTAACTGCCAGGATCTTTTCTCTAAATTTAAGAACCATCTTCTAGTAACTTGACTGCTGCTAAAATCATTGACTGCATTATTCAGAGCCAGCTCCTTTATCATCTGGGAAAACTCAATAATTAAAATTGTTTTACCTGTCACACTAAGGGCAGTGAATGAGGATTACCCTTTTTCCACTTCATGAACAATCACTGACGAAAATCTTACATCCCGTCATACCTTTATTAAACTTTAGACCTGTGCTATTCCAGTATGGTAGCCACGAGCACATGTGCCTATTGAGATTCAAATTAATTAAAACTTAATTTAAAGCTTAGTTACCAGTTGCACTAGCCGTGTCGCAAGCGCTCAGTAGGCGTGCAGCTAGCAGCACTGATGTGGAGCATTTCCTCTTCACAGAGAGTCTTGTTGGACAGTGCCGCCTAGAGCAAGCTTGGACATATTTTTCTTCCTTCGCAAAATAGATTTGTTTTCTTATTGCATGATAAGAAAACAGACTTATTGTTCTCTGTCCCTGTTTGTAAAGCTGTGTTTGTTAAGGATTTGACCTGGTGGAGCCATTTATTCTGTTTCTACAGCTAAACGTCCTCCATGAGTCCTGCAAATTACATGAAGTATGAAAGACCAGTGACCTGTTCTTTCGTTCATCCCATTCAGATGCCTGTTGACTCACACACACACGCACACATGCGTACATACGTACATACGTACATAAAGCTGCCGAGCAACAGATCAGAGCGGGGGCGCCCCCTTCGCTGCTCCAGGGAACCCACAGGAATCAGCTGTTTGAAACACAGCAGTGGGCTGAGGTGCTGAGGTTGCAATGCTAATCTAGTTCGTGTCCCAGACACCGTCTCTCATGCTTTTCCCACAGAGGTCTGCTAACGTACAGCAGTAAAGTAGTCACTTGCAAGAATTTCATTCTTTTAGCTACTCGATGACTCTCTGTGGTGTTGCTGACCTGTCAGAAATTTTACACCTAAAAACAGTCATGATACCTTTTAATCACTCTCAGTTTTTCTTCTTCTGATGTGATGTTTTAAATTTTTTCAATCACTGAACTTCGAGAAAGGGAAATTTTGTTTTTATCTGCTGCTTCAATCCTTGCAATCTTCGTTGTTAATACCCTAGAGTTCATTGTGAATCACTTTTTCTCAAACAGGAGATTGGGAAACCTTGAATCCCAAAGAGCTTGCTGTCAGCTCAGGTTTGTGGCCGGCTTAAAGCTCGGGACACAGGCCGAGCAAGGGAGAGAGAGGTTAGAGCGTTACCGCTTGAGCAGGAATGGTGGCCAGGTTCCCTTTCACGCGCAGTGCATTGATAGATTGGTGGTAGCTGCCAGAACACCGGGTTAAGAGAAAAGCAGTGACGAGGTAGATTCCGCGGGTGGGTGTGATCGGCTGGTGATGTCTGCCACTGGGCACAGAGGGAGTGTGGCAGCACGGAGGCTGTGCCGTCACCATCCCCGGCTCACGTGAAGAAAGAGGGTGGGGGGAAAGGAGGAAAGCAACACATTTTGTTTGGGTACTTGCACACGTCTATTCTGTTTTTGTGAAACAGTTCCAAGAACTTCAAAATCTCTTCAATTAATAGCGCTACTGTTGCCATTATCATTTTGTAAACCCGTTTTGTTTTCCACTCGGCAGCCCCAGGGCAGACTCATGGACGACGCCTCCATTGCTGCCGCGTGATGTTCAGGACGGGCCTCGGCTGTTCTTACGAAGACGCCGACAGAAGCGTATATACGTTTTCCATGGTGAACTGTAGCTTGATCGTGGTGCAAGTTAATCTTTGCTGTTTGTTAATGGATGTTATAGCAACTCTTCAGAGGAACTCATGCTTAAAATATTAGGAAAATCTATCCTCTCTTACAGTTTTCACTAATAAATATTTGAAATCTGTCAGTGTGACGTGAAAGGATGTCAGTCCTTTGTTACTGTTGAAAGTCATTTTATGGGTAGTAACGTCTTTTCAAAGTAAGGGATTTGCACATGCAGTGGCCGAGGAAAGATAAGCATCTGAAATACGACTGGACAAGGGGAACACGCGCCAGCGTCTGCCCCAGGAAAGTTCTGAATCCCTGAGTGTCTCTTTCAGAGTTGGCTAAACCAGCGGTAAATCCATCCTCGTGAATCTAGTCTGTGCTCAGAAGACATCCACAGGAACCGGAAAGCAGGCACGTGACTGATTAGAACTTCCAGAAAGTTTTAATCAGAGCAATTTAAGATGTCTAAAAAATATCTTTGCTTACCATCAAAACGTGTCACATAGGTTCAGCTTGCAGCCAAACGGCGGATCATTTATGAAGCAGGTTTGTATTTATAAGCATGTTAACAGGATGCTGATTCTAAGCATAATTCCCTAAACTAAAAGTTTTTGAGAAAGGTGCAAGGTCTAAATAAGAGATTTTAGTGATGCTGAGCGATTGAAAAGAACTATTTAAAACTTCTGAAAATTCATGTAAATAAAAATCATATTGTGAAAATCCTCTTTGTTAAAATATCTTAATTTAAAACTACCCCATTTCCCAGAGATTTTTATTGTTTAAAAGTGTAGGAGTTTCAAAAAGGAAAAGAATAATGTGAATAAATATGTTCTCTTTCAGACATGCTTGTCTGTATCTCTTATTCATTTTGCGCTTGTTTGATTTCAGCTTCGTGGAGCAGCTTTTCCTAAGAACACGGTTGCAGAGGGATGGTGGGGCGCGTAGGGCTGGAAATAGAGCCGCCTTCTAGAGCCGGCGCTGCGCATCTGCGGGGAGACTGGGGCGGTGACGGGCTGGGAGGACGTGAATTCCCTGTTATCACAGCTTTACAGGTGGAGGCCACAGGAGTTTGTCGGATTGTCTAGGGCCAAATCCCAGCCCCGGTGACCGTTCATGTTGCCCTTTGTTTGTCTCTGTTCTTACCTGTAAGATGTGGATGATGATAATACTATCCCATAGACTTGGTATGAGAATGATAAAAATTAAATACACAAGAGGAACTGTAAACAAAAATTTCATGAAATAATACTTTCTATATGCTCTTATATTTTATATCCTACAAAAATATTCCTGGTTTAACCTGCTGAATTGATTTCATGACTCACGAAGGGGATGTAACCTGATGTTTGAAAAATTCAAAGGTCCATCTCATGCCGTGCTTATGTAATAAAGGTCTCGTGTTAACACGGCCATCGTCAAACACAGAGTACTCAGTGCGTGTTAGAACGGATGGATCATTGGCGTCCACTTTAAAATTGTTAGCCTTGATGTCAGTGTGATTTGTGTGAGTGTAAATACACCATGTAAACAGGTCTGCGCTTTCCCTCAATAGCGTAATCCATTCTCAACTAGGAATTCTCCCGTGTCGTTCATTTTCCTGTGAGTGTATTCTATTCACTTGTTTTTAAATTGCAAGTCTTAATTCAGAAATACATGAAATCATGATCTTCCTGGGTCCCAAAAGCAAAACTGTCACAGTATTGCAGGAGCTGTTGACTCACTGAGGTTACAAGTGTCCAGAAGGAACTCGGAGTCTTTCCCTTCCTGCCTCTGTGCACCAGCCACAGTCATCTGTCCCCCATGAGAGGACCCTGTCTTCTGTCTTAGTACCGTGTTGCCATTTGATTCTCAGTATTACTCCTTACCAGTATTAGGCACCACTCAGGGGTATAAATTTTTAAATAAAGCATTTAAAATTTGGAATTTGGGGGAGCTGTGTATTAAAGTTTGACCCCTGATTCTTGAAGGTAAGAGCCGGTGGATAATCAATGTTGCGTGTTACCAAGAGGATGAGGATGGTATTGACTTTGGCATAAAATTAATTTTCCAATTTGCTTAATTTTATATATCTGTCATCCTAAAAGTGCAACTTCAACTCAGTTTTCCTCAGAAAGTCTTAGATTCATTATCCTTGACTTCTTCATTTTATCAAGAGGCTTTCCAGAGCACGGCTCTTACACTGAATTTTTTAAAAATGTCTTCACATTACTTGAAAAAAAAAAGATTCTTTACGTTCATTTTCATTCAGTCATTTCTTTCATGGCCCATTAATAACTCCACCCAGAATATTAAAAGCCTCTTTCTTGATACCGTTCTTAACAATACGTGTTAAGGAATCTGAGCTGTAGGGCTTCCCTGGTGGCACAGTGGTTAAGAATCCACCTGGCAGTCGGAGTCTTTGGTGTGCGACCAAGCTTTGCTCCTTTCCAGTTGCCAGGGCCGTGGGAGGGACGTCATGGCCCCTTACCCCTGCTCTCTCCTTTGTGCCGGCACAAATGCCATGCCATGGCCTTGGCACCGGGGCTGCAAGGGATTGGATTTGGTGCCCTAACGGGGCCCATGGCTTCAGGACAGGGGTCCCCACCCTCAGAAGAGGGAGTGAGACAGGTGGGCTATAAGATGTCAGCAGAGGCAGTAACGCGCGGTGGTTAACGCTGATCTCCCAGGCCCCAGACTTTCTGGTTTTTCCTCTTGCCTCCTGCTCGCTCCGTGAACGCGAACTGTTTATTTAACCTTCCCCTGTAAAGCAAGGATGCAGATATCCACACCACAGTATTAGTTATCTGTTGCTGAAGAGCGATGCTACGACACACACAGCGGCTTGAAACAACACGTTTTTATTGTCTGCAGTTTCCGTGGGTCAGGAATCCAGGCACAGCTCAGCCAGGTCGTCAGCAAGACTGAAGTCAAAGGGTCTGGCAGGGCTGAGGTCTCATCTGAGACTTGACTGGGGGAGGATCCACTCTCAAGCTCACCGAAGGTGTTAGCGAAATGTGTGACCTTGTGGTCGTAGGACCAAGGGACTCATTTTCTTCTTGGCTGGTGACCAAAGGCCACTTGCTTTCTCAAAGCCAGCCGGGGGGCGGGGGAGAGGCTCCAGCAAGCCAGGCACTGTAATCACACACATGTTATCATGTCCCATCTGCTGTATTGTAGTGAGTAAACGCAAGTCCCAGGTCCCACCCACCACTCACTCAAAGGTATGGGTGGGGTCATGACACAAAGGCATGAACACAGAAGATGGGGATCCTGGGGGTCCACCACAGTGCCTCATAGGGTTCTCGTGAGGAGGCAGTGAGTTGATACACATCAGGCTCTTAGAAGAGGCCCCTTTCTCAGGAAGCGCAGTGAGTTGGTTGTGGTGGAGGCGCTGGCGTTACCACCATCCGAAGAAGATGCCTCTAACCTGTTCTTGCTCTTGGAACGTCTTTGAACAGTGTTTAGGGAATCCGGGATGACGGGATTCAATTTAAACAAACAACTGCAATAGTTAATAAATGAAATAATTCCAATAACCACTCTCATTTAATTTCATTTTCTTAGTTGGAGATTGCATGGCGAGTGGGAAATATGCAAGGTTGGAGTTTGAAAAGCAGTGAATTCATAGGCAGCTTTCTCTGCACTACACAAATGCTGGCTGTCATCTTCACTTCTTAAACTGGATTTTACAAATTATTGTTTTTTTTGTAATTACGAGGTTTAAATATTAAAAAAGTAAGGTAGTATAATTGCCACTGGTTTTTTTTTTTTATTGAGGAGGTATAATTGACATACAACATTATATTAGTTTTCAGGTGTACAACATAATGATACAATATTTGTATATATTGCAAAATGACCACCACAATAAATCTAGTTACCATCCATCACTAAAAAAGGAAAGAAAAAAAGAATCTGCCCACCAATGCAGGGGACACGGGTTGGAGCCCTGGTCCTGGAAGATCCCACATGCCACAGAGGAACTTACCCGTGCACCACAACTACTGACCCTGCGCTCTAGAGCCCGCGAGCCACAACTACTGAAGCCCACCTATCACAACTACTGAAGCCCGTGTGCCTAGAGCCCATGCTCCGCAACAAGAGAAGCCACTGCAACGAGAAGCCCGCACACCACAACGAAGAGTAGCCCCCATTCACCACAACTAGAGAAAGCCCATGCGTAGCAACAAAGACCCAACGCAGCCAAAAAAAAAAAAAAAAAAAATTCTGAGCTGTGATTTCCACATTGGCATTGCAGTGAAAGAGGGGGTGCTTTCAAGGACAAAACAAGCGGAAAAGTTAAGGTTACTCTTGTAATGGGGAGAGTCTGTGTAGTCCCAGCACACACCTTACCTCTTGACCTAAAACCCCAGAAAAGGCACTAAAAGTGTCCCAACTCCTGGTGTAAAAAACTACTTGAGATGGGTTGTGTTATTTAACGGTTGAGTGAATAAATAGTAATGACTGTAATTGTCAGGAAGCAGTTAGGTGCAGCATTAGTGATTAGAGATTGCTGAATGAACACGATACCGAATAGAAATGTGCACTTTCTCTTGCTTGTGGATTTGTTCTGAAACATTTCTACCAAGGGCTCCTCAAGCCATCCTGTGGTGAGCCCCATCGCCATCTTCCTTTTATTTTAGCCAACGATGCCATTCTCAGACACAGCTACTAAAGAACTGCATACAATTCACCGAATGAGTATGAGATCCCGTGTTTTCATGCATGAGAAAAGAACTTTGTAGTTTAAGTATATTCAGGTTCTCTTCGAAGGTCAAATTTATGAGAAACTTTCCCTTCCACTCAATTTACTTGTGCCTGAGAACAAAAGAGAAAGTGATCACTGGGCCTTTTGTGTCTGCTTTCTGAAGTGTGTTTTACCAGAGGGGAACATGTAACCAAAGTCAACCCTGCCAGGCACCCCTGCATTTCAGGTGACATATACCATGCAAGTGACAGGTCGAGCCATGTTTTAAATTCTGTTTTCTCCCCAGTCGTTGAGAGGATGCAAAACTCACAGCCACCTTGAAGTAGTTTTTCATTTATAGAATAAGCCCTTACCCAGAACGTATCAGCCTGCTTGGCATATGAGAACTGGCAAATAATATGTTTATTAGGTTGGTCAGGATTTCTAAACCATGTATATTTCCCAAATGATAATTACTGATATTATTGAGGGCTACAGTGTGCCGGGCAACTTTGTTCTTACCTCATTTAATACTCATAAAAGCCCACCGTGGTGTGGGTACTGTTATCATCCCCATTTTAAAGATGTGGAGACTGAGGCACAGAGAGGTAAGTAACTTGCCCAATGTTCTGGTTATCACTGCAAAACAAATCATCCCAGTACTTGATAGCTTAACGCAACAATTATTTTTTATGGTTTCAGTGGGTCAGGAATTCAGGAAGGGCTTGGCCGGGTAGTTCTGGTTTGCGGTCACTCAGGCAGTTGCTCATCTGACAGTAGCTGGAGTTAGGATAGTGGGGATTGTGAGAACGAGGGAGCTGAAGCAGCATGGGGCTAGCCAGGCATCCCTCCATTTAGTCTCAGGACCTTCCCATGTGGTCTTTGGGCTTCCTCACAGCATGGCGGTCTCAGGGTAGTTGGATGCTTACATGGCAGCACAGAGCTCCAGTGTGGGTGGTCTAGCCAGCAAGGTGGAAGATGCGTTGCCGTCTATGACCTGGCCTTGTATATCACATAACATCACTTCAACTATGGTCACAGGCGCATTCACATTTAAGAGGAGGGAATATAAACCCTACCTCCTGATGGGGAAATGGCCACATCCTAGAAGAACAGGGGGGACAGGAGAGATCATTGCAGCCATCTTTGGAAAATACAATCTGTCCTACCCAATGACACGGCAACTGGTGGAAGAGCTGGGATTCAAATCAACACACTGCCTGCAGAGCCCACGTGCTTAACCAGTATGCTACACAGCCACCACTCTAATGCTGCCAGTGTTTGCTCCTAAATAAATGAGTTTGGGCTAAATATGGATTTGATGACTGAGGCGTTATGCCTTCTGTGAATTAAGACCTGTTCTTGGGACTTCCCTGGTGGTCCAGTGGTTAAGACTTCATGCTTCCAGTGCAGGGGACGTGGGTTCGATCCCTGGTCAGGGAACTAAGATCCCACAAGCTGCGCGGCGTGGCAAAAAAAAAAAAGAGGGGAAAAAAGACCTGTTCTTAAGTCTATGGCAATAAAGCTGTTGACAATTATATTACACATTGAATTGCAAGTGTTTATCGAGCGCCTGCCATGGGCCAGTTTCTGTGCTGGTTTTGCTAAAACATAAAGGAATCCTCTTCCTGAAGATCAGTGGTCCAGCAGAAGACACTGGCATGCAAACACATTCCACTGCCATGAGATTGCTGAGTAGAAGTGGGTACAAGACTGGTGAACTGATGGGATGTGTGGGAATTGCTTTAAAATGCTCCAGAAGACAAAAACAAAAAACAAACCAGGTTGGAGAGAAGTGGATGAAACAAGATTTTTTAAATGTTAATCATTGTTAAAAGTGGGTAAAGGGTGCCTGGGGGTTCTACTTTTGGATATGTCTGTAACTTTCCATGATAAAAATAAATAAATAAAAGATACAAGGTAGAAAGGAACCCCAGTGGAGGTGATTATAGGGTTTGAGTGATGAAGCAGCAGAGAGGCATGGCTTCCTCCAGAAGTGACCCTGGAGTTGTTTTCATGATCGTCATGAAATTACTCTGTGTTTTGCTTGTATGGGAATGTGTTTCCATCATCCTTGAACAGATCCTGTTATGCGAGCTGGGTTTGGAGGGCACATAAAATTTGTAAAGTAAACATATCAGGGAAGAGCTTTGCAGGTGATGAAGGGGTGCTGGCTGGCGTCCACACCAGACGGCCCCCAGGCTCACCAAGCGTTCATAGTGTAGACAGACCCGTCCAGCGCTGAGTAAAGCTGGCTCTGCTTTTCCTACCCGAGAGGTTCCTATTCAGTGATAAGAGAATTAGGGGAGGCCTGAAGCTCACTTACAACTGAAAGAGTGCTCGCTGCTGTCAGCACCGCCGCTTCTGGAGGGCACGGCTTTTTCTGTTGGAATTTGAGGATTTTTGAAGGAAGCGCGTCTTCTTGTTAGTTGTCTAATGCTAATTAGAGTATTGAAGAATTGTAGCTTGAGAAATCTTTGACCCTGGGTGATAATCAAAAACCACTGTCTCAGCAAAGGACTGAATCCCAAATGCCAAATTTAACAGGAAACAATGAGAAGCCCTACATTCAAGATGTGTTTGAATATTGAATCGTGTAAACACAGGGTGGGAGGAGCTCTGTGATAGTTCATGCGTTTATCAGAGGTGTGAGTGCTTACCAGTTGCTCAGAGTACGTTTGCAATATTTTCTCTACTTCTAATCGCTACCCTTCATTTTATTTCATTTTTATAGTGAAAAATTTCAAACATACACAAAAGTAGAGACAATAGCACACATTCATGCTTGTACTCAGCTCTGTAGCCATTCATACTTTGCCATCTACCATCTACATGATATTGCACCCACATCTATTCCCCCCTTACGTAATTTCACCCATAAATAAAAGGACTTTTTATAAACATAACCACAATACCTTATTACATCTCGTAATTACCAGTAATTCCTTCAAGGTCGCCTGATACACGATCTATGTTCAATTGTCCCTGATTGGCTCAGCAGTCTTTTTACAGCTGGTTTGTTTGAATCAGCATCAAACAAGGTCCATCATTATATTTAATTATGTCTCAAGTCTGTTTTGAGTTTCATTTAATGTAGAACAGTCCCTTCCTCCTCTCTATCCCTTATCATTGACCTGTTGAAGACATGCAGTCAGCGTCTTGTAAAATATTCCCCATTCTGGTGTTGGCTGACTGCTGTCCCAGGGTGTCATTTGGCTTGTTTCTCTGTCCCCTGGATTTCCTGTGGACTGTTACAGTTCAAAGCTTGTCTGAGTCCCTTTCTGCCTGCCTCCCCCCTGTTTTTTTTTTTTTTTTTTTTTTGCGGTACGCAGGCCTCTCACTGTTGTGGCCTCTCCCGTTGCGGAGCACAGGCTCCGGACGCGCAGGCTCAGCGGCCATGGCTCACGGGCCCAGCCGCTCCGCGGCATGTGGGATCCTCCTGGACCAAGGCACGAACCCGTGTCCCCTGCATCGGCAGGCGGACCCTCAACCACTGCACCACCAGGAAAGCCCCCGCACCTGCTTTTTTTCTGTAATAATATCTCATAGTTGACATGCTACACATCCTATTGCCACACAGGTCTGATTGCCTCACTTTTAGTCATGCTACGATGGATCAGTGGGTTTAGAGAATGACAGCCTAACCCCTTTATTATAAGGTTCAGCTGAACATCCATCAGTGGCAATTGTCTGAATCAGTTACTTATTAGAAGTTGCAAAATGTAATTTTAATATACTGTCCTGCATTTATTGGCTGGAATTATGCTATATAGAAGCTTTTTCCCCCCTCATCTACTAGGTCTATTTAATTACCCTAAAATATAGTTCCTATAGGAGAGAGAGAATTTTTAATAACTTGATTCTTTCTCTTTATAATTTTCAGGATAATGAGTAGTAACTTCACTAACTCTCGTGTTATTCAAGAGCTTTGGTTTTCATTTTGGTTTGTTGGTCCTCTCCTTTTCTCCCGCCTTCGTATGAAATAATCATGTGAATGAAAGGCTGCAGGACAGGGAGGTTGGTGTGATAGCCTTCTGACATCCTGGTGGCAGCTGTCACCTTCTCTAAAGGACACCCAGCACCCTCCATCTGGCTTCCTCCGAACAGAGGGATCCTGTGCCTGTACTCAACTGCGTAGAGCTTCTGCTTTGAAAAGTAAAGTTGACAAGGAATCTTCAGCTGTAAGAATAAGACCAAGAAGAAAACTTCTACAGACTGGTGTCAGACATCCACTCCTGCAGACCTCTGCCAACCACACACTTCAAATCAATATTAGAGATGTTCCAAGTGATTCCCTTGAGGAATTAGTGCAAGAGCCTGACACGGAGGAGTGATTAAATGATGTTTAATAAATGGATTTTATACGAATTCTTTGAAAACCGGTAATCACTGCATGATAGACCTTTCAACACAGACACAGATACTGTTAAAAAAAATTTTCAGGACACCTATTAAAGACAGTTAGCCAGACTTATTCAAGAGGGGCCATTGCAATGCGGTTTTGTAGGGGAGAGAGATTGATTCAATTCCAACTCCGACAGGGACAAATGTGGATTTGTAGGCAAGGTGCAGGTGGGGGTCAGTGGATGGGAAATTACCGAGATGGGAATGGGGATGGGAAAACCTAAGGGGTAAGGGGGCTCTTGCTAGACCAACTCCACAGAACTCTGGCTGAAGGCAGCCCAGGGTGGTCAGGTACCAAGGTGGGGATTTCCATGAAACTGATTCAGCAGGATTCTTGCCCAAACAGGACTCTCCAAGGACTGGGAAAGAAGCCCAAGTCGGGCCTGGCTGAGCAGAGGTGCTCGGAGGAGGCTGATCAAAGTTTGGTCAAAGGAGAGCGCCTGTGCCCATTCCCACCTACAACCATTAACCACAATGCTTCACTTCTCAGGTTAATCATTCCTCCTCCTCTATCAGGTAGCAGAATGTTTACTGTTCTCAAAGCCAAGTGTGTCTGAGCGCGCTGGGCAAGCTGGACCTTTCAAGTGTTGCTTCCCCCTCCCTCATAGAAAACGAAAACCGAGGCTGGTCCTTCGAGGCTCGAGGCTCCGTGCAAGAATAACTCCGGCTCACTAGCCAGGACCATGTCGGATGACTGACTCCGGGTTCTGCGAAGCAGAAAGAAATTTCCAAAGTGGTTAGACAGGCTGGATGACTTCAGGACAAGGAGCCTTTATGTTTTAAAATCGGAACCCAGCTGTGACGAGCAAGCAAAAAGGTTTTCTTGTACCTGCTGGAATGACCGGCAGAAACATTGGCTGGGCGGGCGAGCACTGGACTCTGCACGCGCGCTCCCTGCCACGCATCCCCGCATCTCCCCGGGCACGCGCTGCCTCCATGCGGGGACCCGGCTCCCGGCTGGAGCGGCAGCGGGCTGAGCCTGAAGGAGTTCACAGGCCCCCAGCGCCTCTGAGATGGACGTTCACCCCGCTGCGATCACCCCTCGCTTAAACGTGGTGCAGCCACTTCCAGAAAGCGGGCAGGATGCCACTCTCAGAGAGGCCTCCACAGCGAGTTTCTAAAGCTAATGCAAAACGCCTTCTAAGGATTTTGCAAAGCCCACCTAGGAGGTGAAGCGGTATCAGTTTTACCTTTTCTTTGCAGAAGGAATCATAGTCCGGAAAGACAGAGGATGTGTCTAGCTCAGAACCTCCAGGCCACTTGCAGGTGTCTGGGGTCTGCGGGGGTCATTCCACCCCGGAGGCCTAACACCCTGGCATCCCCAAGCCCCCCTCACCCCCACCCACCTCGGATGCCGATGAGAAGAGTGGAGAAGCTCTGTGTCCAGAAGAAGGTGGCTGGTATCTGAAAGGGAGGCCAGGGGATGAGAGCAGTGGACTCAGGTGCCTCTGGAATGTCCTCGCCCAGAAGGGAGAGTGGCCTGCGCTTTAGATGCCAGTGCTGCCAGACCCAGGTCCCTCCTTCATTCTTTCTTTTCTGTTTGGTTTGGCAGAGCTGCAGAGCTCTCAAGTGGGGCCTGAACCCCAACAGACAAATCTTTCTTTGTAAGAAGGGCCCTCCTCCCTGGTGAAATCACGTTTAAAAATGGTTGCTCTAGGGCTTCCCTGGTGGCGCAGTGGTTGAGAGTCTGCCTGCCGATGAAGGGGACACGGGTTCGTGCCCCGGTCCGGGAGGATCCCACATGCCGCGGAGCGGCTGGGCCCGTGAGCCATGGCCGCTGAGCCTGCGCGTCCGGAGCCTGTGCCCCGCAACGGGAGAGGCCGCAACAGTGAGAGGCCCGCGTACCGCAAAAAAACAAAACAAACAAACAAACAATAATGGTTGCTCTATACTGTTGCAGAAAAAGCAAGGTACAAAACAGTGTGTGTGGTACAATCTTGTAAGACAAAACAAAACAAACACTACAAAAACACAAATACATACTCAAAGAAAAAGGACTGGAAGTATATGTACCAAATTCTATTTTTGGATTATTGGATTATAGATGATTTTAATTTTCTTCATTTTACTTATCTGTTCTAAAGTGTTTTCAGCAGTAAACGGGGTTTTTTCTAACAAGAAAAAAATGACAAATGTTATTAAAAAAAAAAACAAACCACAGTATCACAGCACCAGTGGGAAGAGAGTCCATGGATGGGCACACCTGGTGATACGATACCAATATACCCCCCCAGAAGCCCCCGTGTGGATTCCTGGAGAGATTCTGAAGATTCCGTTTTGTGGCCACTCAAGGAAGAAGCAGATGAGCCGCCGCTGTAGTTATAACCATGATGCTTTTCTCTTTCCCAGAAGGTTCCTTAGGATGTTGGTGACTCTGATCTGTTGCTTGACACCATGTTCATTGACCTGGCTCTCTTCCAGTTGCCAGTTCTCTATGGCTGGGGGAATTCTCTGTCGTGTCTCAGCTTTTAGATTGTAGGAAGCAGATCTCGATTTAGATCTCCGACTAGGGGATGATGTCAAAAGGACCCGAAGAGCTTCAAAGTCTTAACTAAACAAGACCTAATAGCTTCCTTCTTGCCACAGAATCCTAAGTGGGCCTTCCAGTGGAACCACGAGATTGTAAGTGCCCCAAAGACATGTTTCCTTCGCTGATCTGTCTCTAGCTCCTAGAACCATTCCTGACTCATTAGAAGGGACTGGTAAATATTTATGGCATATGTTGATAAACTACAGACTTACTCTTTGGCAATCTCCCAGTTTTTGAGATTTCTCTTTCCTGTTCTTTCTTACTTCTTGCCCTCTTTCCCTCTCCCTCTCCCTCTTCTTTTTTTTTCTCACTTTTACATCTATACAGGAGAACACCTTCCTCACCCACCCCATGCCCATTTGTCATTTGCCCACTACGGATCCACTCATTCACTAAAAAAATGGGCCCATCTGAATGACAATGAAACCCACAGGCCACAGCCACGCCTGATCCCTAGAAGCTTCCAAGTCCCATCCCAACAAAGTCTTGAGGCATGGAAGAGCCGAAACCCAAACCCAGATGATTCCAACTGTGCCCGTTATTCTCATTTCCAGCTCCCCATAAGTGTGAGAGTGACCGGAACATCGGTAACCCACACTAAGGATGCCAGCGATCTTTGTCAAAAAGTGAGAAAGAGAAGATTTATCAGACACTGCAGGCCGAGGGACCGATGTAATTTGTGTAATTCAGACACCAGAGGCACCGGCCTCTGTTTCCCTTTGCAAAGTCCTCTTGTCTTTCCGCAAGCTCTGCTTCTGTGTCCTGTGCCCCAGTGAAAGCTCTAGACAGTAGAAAATGCTATCTTTGGGGCAGGGGGGACTCTTCTAGAAAGGTAAAATGTGATGCAGATTGCAATGATATTTTGTTTCTTTGGTTGTTTCTTCCAAAACTCTGTACGGCATTTTCATCATCACAAAATGAAGAACGGAGTCACCAGCCCCAGGCCTCAGTAAAGCAGGACAGTCCTAGGAGGAGCTGGACAGAGGCCCTTGCAGACGTCACTCTCCCTCCCGCGTCCTGTTTTTCTTTTTCTTGTGTCTTCGGGACCCCAATTTGTAAGAAAATTGTATTTCCTGAGCTTGGGGTCCTGGTCGCCTCCCTATGGATACAAGGAACGGGAAGAGGCGTGGTCGGACTGCCGTGTTGCCCAGCTCCATCCACATTGAATTTTGTGACTGGTGGTCCCTAGAATGCCCTAGAAGGGGAGATGCAGGGACCAGTGAATCAGAGCATTACCCTGAGACATCCAGCTGGGCCGTGTCATTTCCGTATCCCAGTGAAAGTTCCCTGCAAGATTTTGCTATATCTTATTTTCTCTGCAGTAAAAAGTAGGGTGATTTAAAATTTTTTCTCATCAAAATGAAGGCATCAGGATGTGAGTCACGGATACATAGAACCTAGAACTTTTCACTTTCTGATGTTTCCCCCTTGAAGGCCCAAAGAGGCACTGTTTTTGACAGCACTTTTTTAAAAAATTTTTTTTTGCGGTACGTGGGCCTCTCACTGCTGTGGCCTCTCCCGTTGCGGAGCACAGGCTCCGGACGCGCAGGCTCGGCGGCCATGGCTCACGGGCGCAGCCGCTCCGCGGCATGTGGGATCTTCCCGGACCGGGGCACGAACCCGTGTCCCCTGCATCGGCAGGCGGACTCTCAACCGCTGCGCCACCAGGGAAGCCCAGACAACACATATTGACAGCCTATTCTGGGCGCCCTTCATGAGGAGCCGGCCTGTTCTCTGAGTCCTGATCAGCCTGCCTTCCCAGAGAGGAAGCTCCATCTTTTCTGGAGGCAGCTTGTCTAGCTTCGCCACCATCTCGCGCTGACAGCAATGGCAAGTGGGCGTCTACCTGCTCACTGGGCCAGGGCGCCATGGTGGTGCTCTGGGGGTTCCTGTTGCGCCCTGGCCTCCTGCCGCAGAGCCAGGAGACCCCTGGGAACCTCATGGAGCCCACACTCACTGTCGCCCTGAACAGGCCCCTGAGGCTGATGGCTGCAGGTGGCGGGGGATGGGGTTGGTGGGAGAAGTCTGCCACAAGTGTCTTGGGGTCTGCTTTCCCACTGGTTGCTTGGAGATACCGACTCCCCCAGGAGATGAGGACTTAACATCCTGCAGGGTAAACTTTGGCAGGTGAGAGATGGCAGTGAGGAACAAATTCTTCTCTCTTCCTCCCCCCATGGACTGTTTCAAGACATCTGTTAGTTTATTCAGCCCCTCTGAAGACCTCCCATAAGATGGAGAATCAGCTGTGCTTCTGAACGGCTCAGTACTGTTCTTTTTTTTTAGTACTGTTCTTATAATATTTGTTCTCTCTCCTTCCCGTGATCACTCTCCCTGATGAAGTGTTAGCACAAGTGCATTGTCCTTCATTCTGATTTCTAGACAACCTGGGCTAAGATAGGTTTATACCAGAATATCTTTTTTTTTTAATTAAAAAATTTTTACCTAGACTACTCATTTTCTTATTTTTACTATATTATTTTTAAGAGTAATATACATGCAGAGCAGAAGACTTGAAAAATGCAGAAAAACAAAAAGAACTCATAATCTCATTACCTAATGATAAAGACTTGGCACATCTTGGAGAATTTACTTCCAGTGTTTATTCTTTACATCAGGGAGTTTGTTTCCTAAATAGTCTTTCCCCGAAGCAGCCAGACCTATTATTTTCAGAATATTTCTCATGCCTGACAGCGGATCCATTCGCAGATTTTTATGTGGGCAGCTTAAATTGGAATAAGATAAATTCATAAGGTGATTCCTAAGTGTATTCTCAGAAATTAGTGGAAATTCCTAAAGTATCTAACATGCTTTAAAAAATGCTCTAGTCATCGGTAGATTTTCTGAACACACATAAACTAGTCTCCTTTTCCCTTCACACGCAGTGGCACTAATAATAATCTCTCACAAGGATGCTCAGAGAACAAGAAGACAGGGAGGAGGGCTGAGGATGCATCACTATAAATAAGAATAGTCATGAGATTCAGCAGAGAGATGCCAGGCAGTTAAAGTGGTGATACCAAAATGAAGAGCATTCATGTTGGTTTATTGGAACTTACCCTAGCGTTTTGGGAGACTGACGTCATTATTAATAGCAGACTTTGTGTTCAGCCGATCCTAACATTTCTAAGTTGTGTGACGCTTGGGTATTGCTTAACCTTTTTAAGTCCCAGCTTTCTTATCTGAAGCATGAGAATAATAATAGGTATCTTGCAGAATTGTTCATTTATTCCACCAGTATTTGCTCAATACCAGCTATTCAATGAATATTTATTCAATACTGTGTTAGTCTTTGGGGTGCAGTGGCGACTAAGAGGAAGCCTCAGTTCTCTTGGAACCTGCACTGACAGCTCAGTAAATGGTAATTAGTATCATAATCACCACTATCACCATGACTACCATCATCCTCGTCATCGAAATTTCCTCTATGTTGACTGATTTTGAAACATTGGTTAGCTCAGAGCAGTGCACTTTTTAAATTAAACTTTTTATTTCGAGATCATTATAGATTCACATGCATTTGTGAGAAATAGTACAGAAAGATCTTGTGTACCCTTTACCAGTGTCCCCAAAGGTAACATCTTATAAATCTAGAGTACAATGTCACACCAGGATTTTGACATTGGTTCAATCTACCAATCTCATTCAGATTTCCCCAGTTTTAACTGTGTTTTGCATATATGTGTGTGTGTGTATTCAGTTCTATGCAATTTTCTCGTATCTTCACCACCACACTCAAGACACATATCCACAATGTTGACTTTTTATAAAGTTGACTTTTTATAACCTTGTCTACCTCCTACCCACCATGTGGTTCCTAACTCTGGCAACAACTAATCTGTTCTTCATTTCTATAATTTTGTAATTTCAAGAATGTTATATAAATGAAGCCATAGAATTTGTAACCACTGGGGACTGGCATTTCTCACTCACAATAATTCTCTGGAAATTCTCTGGAAACTCATCCAAGCTATCGCCTGTATCGATAGTTCATATCTTTTTGTCCTTGAGTAGATTTCCATGGTGCAGATGTACTTGGTTGTTTAACCACTCACTGTTGAAGGGCATTTCGTTGTTTCCGGTTTTGCCTACTGTGAATGAAGTCTTTATGAACATTCTTGTGCAGGTTTTTGTATGAACAGAGTTTCATTGCAAATTTGTCCTCTTTTCCATCAAAAAATTGATATTTGGTGGTGGTGGGTTGTGTCTGGAGACCAAAATGAATTTATCTTTCAATTCCAGTAACTTAATTAGAATGTATCTCACTGTGCATGATTCTGGTTGAGTTTCCCAGGTACATACTGACCCCAGTCAATATATAGACTCAAGTGTCTTTTTATCTCATCACAGATTTCTTAAGTTAGTATTTGCTCTGATCTATTGATTTAGTTTCCTTCTTCAGGAACTCCAGTTGTACACTGTCGGATTTTTCTTTGCCTATTTTCTACATCTACCTTTATAAACAATCTTTTTCTTTATTTCTGTTTAATTTCCTCCTTTATAACCTCAATCTCCCTTGTTATGCTTTCTGTGACGTCTAATTTTTCTTGTGTAACTTCTAGCTTAGGCTTAGTTCATAAAATATTATGTTTTAATTTTTTCCTGAGCTCACTTGACTCTTATTTGACACATCCCTCTTGTGGTACTGTCTTATTTTTGAACTTTCATATGTCATATTTATGTCATGTTTCTGTAACTTATTACAGTTTTTAAAATTATTGTTAGTTCATTTTCCATTAGGAAACATTTCTCAATCTGCTTTGTGGCCATGTTTCTCTGGTATGCCTCTTTATCTGCCAATGCAGTATTTAGTTCATTTTTTCTCATTTTCCTTAAAATATCTTCATATTTGATTTACATTTCTTTTCTAATGTTTATACTTATATAAGATGGGTTTTCTTATAATTTGAAAGCAATATTGTCATGCAGGGAGTAGGGGCTAGACCAAGGTGCCTTCTGTCTTGAAGGCTCCCTCCCTATTGTCACTTCAAAGTACTTCATTCCATGGATTCACCTCCATGGTTATAAGATCTTATTCCTTTGTATCTTCTTTATATCCAGTGCTCGGACCTGATCAATTCATTCTACTACTAGAAGATTTTTACTCAGGGTAGGAGAGAGTTTTTCCTCCTAGGATAGAGTTTTTGGTTTTTTTTTGTTTTGGGGGGGTTTTAAAATTAATTAATTCATTTATATTTGGCTGCATTGGGTCTTCGTTGTTGCACGCAGGCTTTCTCTAGTTGTGGTGAGCGGCAGCTACTCTTCTTTTTGGTGCACGGGCTTCTCATTGCGGTGGCTTCTCTTATTGCGGAGCACGGGCTCTAGGCACGGGGGCTCAGTAGTTGTGGCTCGCGGGCTCTAGAGCGCAGGCTCAGTAGTTGTGGCACATGGGCTTAGTTGCTCCGTGGCATGTGGGATCTTCCAGGACCAGGGCTCGAACCTGTGTCTCCTGCATTGGCAGGCAGATTCTTAACCACTGAGCCACCACGGAAGTCCCTAAGAGAGAGTTTTTATGGAGTATTTCTGGGGTCCTTGAAGGGTCCTCTCTCGGGAGGGTGAGCTTTTGTTGCAAGGTCTGTGTTCTAAGGCTCTCAGCAGTGGCTCTAAGGCTCATTCTAAAGCTGAGATTCTTGCCAGACTTGACTGTGTCAGCTCTCCCCAGATCTGCAGCCAGTGACATTAACTATGGTGGAGTATTTATACCCTGAAGATCAGCAAACACTACAGGTCAAGTTGGTTTCTGAGTTTTGTTGTTTATTTGTTTTGGTGGTTTTTAAATGTTTTTGAGAGCTAACTTACGAGCACACCACCGGCTCCTAAACCAGCAGAACTCTCTCTCATCTTCCCTTAGATCCTCACACATTTCCTAACCTATAAAGATTGTGAGTAGGTTTCGTGGATAGTGGTGGTTTCGTCCTACCCAGACCACCAGAGCAGAGTAAACCGTGTCACCTAATTTTATTGAAAATATTGTCGGAGGGTTGTTTAAATGTTGCTCTCCTATTGCGATGGGGATTTGAAAATATTTATAATGGTCTTGCCCTGATAAGCTTATTTACTCTGAGCGTAAATATTAAATAAGACAGAGACAATGCAGCGCTAGGCCAACATAAATGTTAGCCTAGAGTGGTAGATTTTAGAGTTAACCCACCTCGGGCTCAGTTATAATCTCTTCTATTTACTTGCTTTGTGACCCTGAAAAAATTACTTAACTTCTCTGAGCCTCAGTTCCTTCTTTTATAAAAGAGTGCAATGTGTAAGATTGATGTGGAGAATAAGTAAGAATGTACCTGGCACATAGTCAGCTCTAGGAAAGAAGAAGTTTATGTCCCTTCCCTTCTCCTGGCTTTAAGCCAAAGTAATAAGTTATGGAATTTCAGGCACCAGTGAACCAGGAGTAATATGTATGGAGGACATGAGGAAAAGAGAATACAATGTTCTGGCATTCCTGAATTACGCGCGGAGGGAACACCTCTTTTTGCCCCACTTCCCCTTTTAACGAGTGTTAAAGTCTCCAATGAAAATTACACATCTGTTCAAGTAGCCTTTAAGTTCTATCCGTTTTTGCTTTGTGTATTTTGAAGCTCTGTTGTTAGATGCATATTCATTTATTGTTGCATGCGAGCTATGACTTGAAATATAAGATGCGATTTAAAATATGCCAAAGCCAGGAAGAACATTCCAGGAAATAGGAGTAAGTATTGCAAAGGCACCAGTGCATAGCATGGCATGGTCAGTGTATAACTGGCAAGCACCATACTGATAGAGTAGAAGATGGGTGGCAGAGATCAACCAAATGAGCTGGAAAATTCACTACGTTTCATTTTGCCAACGTTTGACCTGAATTCACCACAGTGAAGCTGAGTGAATTATCTGGACCATTTACTCTATGAAAACAATCGGTTTGGATGGTTTAGCCTCCAAAGTGCGTCCTACGGGCGGTAGAGCGTGATTTTGGAAGCAGTCTGCCCGAGTGCCGTTTCTTATTTCAACGTTCACTAGCTGAGTGGACTTGAGCAAGTCCTCTGATGCTTTTTCTACCTCATTTTCTCATCTGTAACAACAGAGCTTCAAGATACACAAAATTTTCTTACATGATAATAACAACATCCACTTTAGAGGTTTATCGTAAGGACCAGGGGCAAGATGCTTCGAATGGTGTCTGGAAAATGGTAATCACTCAACAAATGACGTTTATGTATCTCAAAAGCAACGGTCTCGATTGATGGCATGAACCAGGGAGAATAGGAAACTGTTGCAGTTTCCTGGGGCTGCCAAAACTAAGTGCCGCAAACTGGGTGGCTTTAAACAGCAGAAATGTATTCTCCCATAGCTCTGGAAGCTACAACTGTGTGATCAAGGTGTTGGCAGGGTCATGCCCTCTCTGAAGGCTCTAAGGGAGAATCCTGCCTCGCCACCCGAGCTTCCGCTGGTTGCTGGCAATTCTCGGGGCTCCTTGGCTTGGGACAGCATAACTCCAATCTCAACCTTTGTCTTCATGCGGTCTTCTCTCCTCCAAGCCTTTGTTTCCAAATGCCGCCCTTTTTATAAGGATGGTAGTCATTGAGCCCCCCTAATCCAGCAGGATCTCATCTTAACCTGGGTACATCTGTGAATACCCTATTGCAAAATAAGGTCACGTGTACAGATTCTGGGTGATACACATTTCAGGGAGACATTGTTTAACACAGGGTAGATCTCAACTTGTCCACATCTCTTGACCACTTGCTCTAGGTAGCCAAGTTTCTGTTTTTCTATAACCCCTTTGCACAAAACATTTCCAAACTTCCTTGCTTACGTTTTGACATTTAACAATCAAATATACTCCGCCCCCTCGCCCGTCACGCACCGCACGTTCGTGGGGAACCTGGTGCTAAACCATTCGTAGACGACCTGCTTCTGGGTCGGGGTTTCGTACGTAGCAGAGCAGCTCCCTTGCTGCGATCTGTTGAAAGTCAGCCCTCGACACAAGGGTTTGTAAAAAAAAAAAAAAAAAAAAAAATCAAATATACTAATTCCAATTGTACTTTTTTGGTAGACTTAGGCCGTTAACTGTCTGTCACAAAGACGTATGACGGGGTTTGAAGTGTTGCTGCACTCTCTGATACTTGGGTTGGCAGTTTAGAGTTTACCTGTTTTCTTTCCCTTTATTGTTACTATCTGTCACTTCTCGCTGATGTTAGCGTTTATGTTTGTGTAAACCCTCTTTCACTTCTACTTCTGTGAGTTGGGAAGCCAGAGCTCCAAGTTTGCTGTAAGTGTAGAATTTAGCCTTACAGTCTTGATAACAGACCGAGGGGCTTCTCTTGAAATTATATTGCATACAGTGCACACAGAAGTAAGCCAATATTCTAAAAGTTGACTGTCTTTGAACTTGTTGAGAAAGCTTGAACATAATGAGACAATATCATAGCTTATTTAGATAGGGATATAAACAATTCTGGGTATTGATATTGATTTCCTATTCCTTGTAATTAGGGATCAGCTAATAACAATTCAGCCCTAGCTAAGGGCATGGTCCACGTCCCAGCCGCCCAGAGCGCCTGACATTTTTGCGCTGTCCCTGGGCTGCTGGCTCTTCTTTTCTGCAGCAAATTCTTCCTTTTTCTTTAAGGCTCGTATCACCAATCACAGCTCTATGTACTTGTTCAAATCAAGGCCTTGAAGCATACAAGTTTTATTAATTGATTTCTTTAGAAGACTGCTTCCCTCCAATATACTCTACAAAATGTGGGCTGCCTGCTTTGCAGGTTAACAGGAATGGCTACGCAATGCTCTGTCTGTCCATCTTTCTCTCTGTCCTTCTCTCTTTAACCCAAGCACTGTCTTTCCAGTGCCTGAAATCTCCATCCCATCACGAGGCCCCTCTTCTGCTTTCCCGATTCCCACTTATGCGCTTGCCATATAGTTGGATGGTAAATGAATGAGGCTTTGCTGCTTTTATTTAGTCTGATAACGTGTAGAAGCTTAAGTGACAATGGAATGTACAGTTCTTATATTACTGAGCCTTGGATTCTCAAGTCCATTAACCTCCGGCCCCTTTTATGCCAGGATTCAACAAAGGAGAATTCAAAAGTTTCACTCCGGAATAGGAGGAAATTGACTGTGTAAATGCAGATTCTTCTAGGCATTAAAACGAAGGCTCATCATCAAAAAATCTACAAACAATAAATTCTGGAGAGGGTGTGTTGAAAAGGGAACCCTGTTGCACTGTTGGTGGGAATGTAAATTGATACAGTCACTATGGAGAGCAGTATGGAAGTTCCTTAAAAAACTAAAAATAGAACTACCATAGGACCCAGCAATCCCACTACTGGGCATATATCCTGAGAAAACCATAATTCAAAAAGAGTCATGTACCGCAGTGTTCATTGCAGCACTATTTACAATAGCCAGGACATGGAAGCCACCTAAGTGTCCATCGACAGATGAATGGATAAAGAAGATGTGGCACATATATACAATGGAATATTACTCAGCCAGAAAACAGAAACGAAATTGAGTTATTTGTAGTGAGGTTGATAGACTTAGAGTCTGTCATACAGAGTGAAGTAAGTCAGAAAGAGAAAAACAAATACCGTGTGCTAACACATATGTATGGAATCTAAACAAAAAAGAAAAAGGTTCTGAAGAACCTAGGGGCAGGACAGGAATAAAGACACAGATGTAGAGAATGGACTTGAGGACACGGAGAGTGGGAGGGGTAAGCTGGGACGAAGTGAGAGAGTGGCATGGACATATATACACTACCAAATGTAAAATAGATAGCTAGTGGGAAGCAGCCGCATAGCACATGGAGATCAGCTCGGTGCTTTGTGACCACCTAGAGGGGTGGGATAGGGAGGGAAGGAGGGAGGCAGACCAAAGAGGGAGGAGATATGGGGATATATGTTTATGTATAGCTGATTCACTGTGTTGTAAAGCAGAAACTAACACACCATTGTAAAGCAATTATACTCCAATAAAGATGTTCAAAAAACCCAAAACAAACAAAGGCTCAGACGCTGACTGACCCCATTGTGTCCTGCAGTCATTTCTTCTGAGAAGAGGGTCAGTAGACTGTTTTCATTGAGCGTATATTTAGGCACTATGGATTAATTTTAGTTAAGCGCAGGATAGGGGATAGACAAGTGTATCTCATTTTATTGTGCTTCACTTTATTGTGCTTTGCAGATATTGTTTTTTTTTCCTTATTTTACAATTGAAGGTTTGTGGCAACCCCTCACTAAGCAAGTCTATCGGCACCATTTTCCCAACAGCATTTGCTCACGTCATGTCCCTGTGTCACGTTTTGGTAATTCTCGAAATATTTCAAATGTTTCATTATTAATATTTGTTATTGTAATCTGTGATCGGTGATCTTTGATGTTGCTACTGCAAAAAGATTATGCCTTTAAAGGCTCAGATGATAGTTAGCACTTTTTAGCTATACAGTATTCTTTAGTTAAGGGAGTGCATTGTTTCTTTTAGACATAACGCTACTGCACAATTAATAGACTGGAACGTAGTGTAAACATAACTTTTATATGTACTTGAAAACCAAAAGAATTTGTGTGACCTGTTTTATTGCAATATTCACTTTACCGCAGTGGTCTGGAATCGAACCCACAGTATCTCTGAAGTATGCCTGTGTGTGTGCGTGTATAATACACACACACTCACACATACACACAGATACAATATAGGTATAAAGCAGCACAGGGGTGCTATGGTAGGAGTCCTCCCAATTACTCCTTATCAAAGGTTTACTCGCTCAAAAGACCTGTCCAGTAAGTGATGCCCAGCTGAAATTATCTTTTTGGTTCAATGAGCCAAACCCAAGGTATTATGCCAGCCAGGAGGGATTAGTGAACCGTTATCTTCCTAAGGAATTTTTGCTGGGAGGGTTCACTCATTGTTTACAAGGCCACAGTTTCTATAAAATCCTGGAATTCAGAATTTTTTTGTAATTAGAATTTTTATTCTGAAATAATGAGATAATCCCATGCATTTGAAAGAAATGCATGTAGTACTTTAAATTCAGGTAATCATTTCATAGTGCCTTACACACTGTGGGGTATGTTCAATGTGTAATACCTGATGGATAGATTGATAAAATAACGATCATTCGAGCCTTACAAATGGTCTCTTGAGGGAAGTAGGTTTGAAAATTACTAGGCCTAGGGATAGGATGTCAATTTCCTGGGTTATTCCGTGGCTTTGTGAGTGTTTGTTTCTTATGCATTTCTCATTTTTAGGGTATTCTTCTTTAGTTTTTACACATACAGTATGCACTTGGTCGCATTATGTCTTGCTGTTGCTAATTAGTGAGCATGAGGAAATCTGATTTGAGAAATGCTAGTACTTTCCTCACTGACCTGGTCAAGAGTGAGGGGTGAGCAGAGGGGTGCAGGGGCTGCGTGGAGCTGAGGGCTGGGCGACTGCACTTTCCTGAGGTTCTGAGGCGTCTCTGGTCCTGGATGCCCTGTGGCTCCCAGATACCGTTCCCCCAACACGGAAGGAACGTCACTTCTTTAGACCAAACGCACCCACAGTGAATTCTATATCATTCTTTTGTCTCCCTCTAGAATCCTGGCAGGGAAAAATGCTGCCTCAAGTTTGCAGTGCTGCAAAGTACAGTGGCCCACTCTCAGGGAACCATAAATATTTGGAATTTGAAGTGGATTGGGAAATTAAAAAAAAAACAACTTAAAAAATGAACTAAAGTTTGGGAACAAGTTAGCCAAGCCCTGGATTCCTTGAAATGCATCTGATATGCATTGCATTAAAGCTGACTTTTGGTAAGAGTTTCTCTAGAACCGAGAAATCGGATGTGAAATCAAGATCTTCTGATTGTACAGCAAAATTGCTTTTGTTTCTTTAAATCACATCCTCGGGCTTCCCTGGTGGCGCAGTGGTTGAGAGCCCGCCTGTCGATGCAGGGCACACATGTTCGTGCCCCGGTCCGGGAAGATCCCACATGCCGCGGAGCGGCTGTGCCCGTGAGCCATGGCCGCTGAGCCTGCGCGTCCAGAGCCTGTGCTCCGCAGCGGGAGAGGCCACAACAGTGAGAGGCCCGCGTACCGCAAAAAAAAAAAAAAAAAAAAAAAAATTCTGGTGAGCAGAATTCTTTATGTTTGCCCTTGCATAATGCTCATCTTTACAGAACGACCAAACCCCTGTTTTTGTTTTTTCTTTATTCCTTAGACCCATGAGGGCTTTTTCTGCTGAAACTGATGAGGACTGGAGTGTTTCTGGGGACAGGAGCCGGGAGAGTGCTGACGCCCCCAGAGCTGGCACCGAATTCGGGCTCCTCTATTTTCCCCTTGTTTAGCGATGGCTCATGCGGTCTGTTGGATTCTGGCCCAGACATATTAATTAAAGCCAACAAAGACACATTTCCCTAACACACAGAGAGGAAATTCGGGGTCATAACTGAAAGTCACAGAACCGGTGGAATCCGTAGCTCTTAGGGCTGGGAGAATGCTTACTGGACTCAACAAAAGGACTAACTCCGTGAGAGAAAGGACAACAGAAAAGAGAGGAAGGGTTTTGTGCTTTAATGGCTAAATGGTTTAATTAGAATCTCTCATTAAAATTAACCACATCTCCCAGACTTTAGCTCGCAAGAATATTTGCAAATTGCAAATGGTACACCAGCCTTGGCAAAAATGATCCGTGATGTTCAGACTTGGAATTAGTGTAAAAAGCAGAGACTAACTTCACAAGGGTTGAATCTCTTAGACATGGTTAAGATGATACCCGTTTCTTTTTCACCTTTTTTTTTTTTTGCGGTATGCGGGCCTCTCGCTGTTGCGGCCTCTCTCATTGCGGAGCACAGGCTCCGGACGCACAGGCTCAGCGGCCATGGCCCACGGGCCCAGCCGCTCCGCGGCACGCGGGATCCTCCCAGACCGGGGCACAAACCCGCGTCCCCTGCATCGGCAGGCGGACTCCCAACCACTGCGCCACCACGGAAGCCCGATACCCGTTTCTTTTCATTCGTTCTTAAAGACTAAATGTGTCTGAAACTGGTATTACTTTTTCCCATCTTCCATTCATTCTGTACCAGAAGCTTCTGTTTGCTATTTCTTTAAAGTTTTAGTGTCATTACCTTTGGGTCCAGGCACTCGTCAATCAGATAAGGGAACCGTCAGGGTCACTCCCAGCCACTTGAGCTAACACACTGAATCAAGAACACTTGGATCTCTGTTTTAATCTATATAACATAACACACATTTTAATGTATTGTTATTAAAAAATTCCATCCAGTTCAATATTGTACTCCTTCCGCTACGATCCAACACCCTTATTGGATTCCCACACATGTCCCCCCAGTTTTTATTGATATAAATTGGTAAAATCTTGCAGTTTGTCTGGTGTGCATTGCAACCTCATAGGTCATATTTTGTATCTGTTGGGACTTGCTGGAATTTGAGTCTGGTCTAGAATCAGTGAGTTCACCCTGCAGAAGGTCACCAGTCTTTTGTAAGGCCTTGGAAGACACCACTGCATGATCTTCTGGCATAAGGACAATCACTTCCTTAGACATGGGAGAAACAATTTCTTCTACTGGCATGGAAGACTTGACAGAATCTGGGAAGTCAAGGTCCCCAGCCATACTGACTATGCCTATATGTCTCCTTCTCAAATTTTAGGGTCCCACTCCTTTCCAATCATTGCCTTAACTTTAGCAAAAGAGATAAGATTGGGAATTCAATTGAATTGGACTTTGGGCTTGGTTTCCAGAAATCTTGGCCTTGCAACTACAGAAAAAAGTTATTTGTTTTTAGGGCAATCATAGAATGTTTCTCATCCTTGACCCAGACATTCAGCTGGGGATTTAAAGCCCTGAGCTCATCATTTTCTTTCCCCAACTTCTTCATTGTCTATAAAGTGATTTTTATTGAAGAAACTACTTAGTCACCCGAAGTCTTGCTTCCTATGGACATTTGATTGCAGGCAATAATTAAAGTAATTTTTGTCACTGCATCTCATGGACTACCATTATTGGTTATTATTAATAATTCTGGATCATTAATACCTTTCAATTGAATCAGATCAGAGGACTAATTTCAGATAGCCTAGAACTGGATCTGAGAACACATTCTCTGGAAACATTTCTGGTACTAATTTCCACATAATCTGGATTCAGTTAGAGAAGCAGGATCCCTGTAAGTAATGCAGAATAATGGATTTGTTTTAGGAATTAGAGCTTCCCCAAGCTGCTGGAGAGAGTCCATGCAAGGCTGTTGCCTCTGCATCGAGTGATGAGCCTGAGGTCTTCACAGGTTACCTAGGTAACCTAGGTTACCAACAGTGAGTCAGGAAAGCTAGACAGGAAATGGGATCAGCACAGGTGGATCATGACCCACGAGAACAAACCAGAATCTCTGTATCTCTACTGCGTGCAGCCCTGCCGGCACAGGTAACCTGCTGGAGAAGTCGGTGGTCTTCACCACGGAGCCGTGCCTGGCCCGGGACTCAGAGAAGGTGAGCAGAGAGGTCTGTGGGGAAATGGACAAGCACGAGGCTGGCTACTGCCCCCTGCACCAGGCGTGCCAGTGACAACACGCGTGAGCTGACTTGACGCCTGGGCCCTGCACCTGACCTTCAGAGCCTGAAAATATGGCAGAGGATTCATTTTTGACTTCCAAATATCATGCATCATGTGGTCAAACCCACCCCAGAAATATGCGGGGAAGAGGATGCTGGGAAAGCCATTCCAGCCTAGCTAAGTTGACACGGTACGGTCACCCAAGCAACAAATGATCAGTATTCCCTGTGGTCATGGAGCTTACATTCTAGTAAGAAAATAGATTTAAACATGAATATATATACATAGATAGTATAAATATGTGTGTGCATTACTTATTACAATCTTCTGAGAAAAGCACTTTATTATCTCCATTTTACAGATGAAGAAACTAGGGTAGAAATAGGTTAAGTATTTTTCGCTGGTTCGCACAGCTAGTAAGTGCCAAACCCAAGCTCCTGAGGAGCCCACAGCATTAACTGCTCCTCTGCTTTGTTTATTTTGCATAAAGCCTTCCCCAAACACTCACCTCAAACTGAACACCCTTTAGGGTGATATCCCAGATTTTAGCAGTTCATGGCACTCACATGCTTTTAACTGTCATTCTTATTGATAATTGTCTCCTCCAGTTGAATATAAAACTCTCTGATAGCTGATACGCATTTTCTTTCGGCAGGCTTGCCTCCGCTGCTAATGGTGAGCTGGTCCCTTGGAACCTCTCGTTGTACTGACTTAACGCCTCCGTCAGAGCAAGGTGTGTGGACCTGGGGACCAAGCATCACTCAGTTGGAAAGAAAGCTTTTCTAAATTGCTTGTGTCCTTTCTTGGAAATGTGCTGAAGCAAAGAGAAGGCAGTCAGGGTGCCTTCAAAGATTCCCCGGGGGGCTGGTCTCATGATAATCACATAATCCAGACAAGTCAGGGCAGGGGAACAGCCAGGGAAGAAAGAGGGGTCAGAGCTGGAGCTGGTCAGATGGTGCCCAGCGTTTACATCTGCTCTGAAGAAGGATCATTGCAAAGGATTATTACACAGATTCCTGTAGCTCATTCAGCCGATGGAAGAGACAAAAACTCCAGGTCTAAATCCTGCGTTTTCCTTTGTCCCCAGAATGAAAAGGACCTTTGTTGTCTCTCATTTAGATTTATTTAACATTCAGCCCAAAGAAAACGGAAGGGGGGGGCGGTTGACCTGGAGGGGAAAGAGGCCGCCACCCATCTCCCATCATTTTAGCTTCAACTGTTATAGGCTCCCATGAAAATGCTGGAAAGGGATTTGTTTGTGGTTGGGTTTCCTTTTTTTAAAAAAAAGAATCATGACTAGATCTGCAGTATTTCCTCAAATATGTGAGGGGAAGGGAGCGGTGACTTCCTAAAGGAAAGTATTTATATTTTTAGACTGAAATGTGCTTTGACAAAGCTTGTCTCAAAAAATACGTAAAAAAGAGAGTTCTGAACAAAGGAAAATACCTCTTAAACCATAGTTAAGGCAGTTTGGCTTATCAAGTATATTTTAATGTCATGAGAGAGAGAGATGAGGAATTTTGTTTTATTTTCAAGGATGACCAAAAAAGAAAAAAAAATGCTTCTGGATTTTAGACTCTCTGCCTTGATTCCACTTTTCTTCTGAACTTGCTTGCTTCAGGCTCACACATCAGCGGGGGCCAGGAGAGCCATCGCTTTGGGATGACAGGATCGGGATTGCGTCCACACTGTGAATAATGAACTGGGAATGAGGGAGTGGGGTGGGGGGAGAAGAGGGAAAGATGCTCCTATGAGGACACAACCCACTCTGCTTTGTCATGAACTTACGGTGTAGTATGGGTCAAGGGAGTGCTGGAGGTCACCCAGTCCGGTGTTTCTGGCCTCGCAGACCATGTGCACCAGGGCGTGGGGCGCAGGAATCCACGTGCTTAATATGCAGCCCAGGAGGGTCAGCCCCGTCCCCAGCTGGTGCAATGGCCTAACTTCCCAAAGGAGCAGTGGGTGGTGCAGAGAGGGGACAGAGCTCAGAACAGCAGCCAGTTTAAAGCAGAACCCACTCTGAGACACGTGGCTTAAGCAGGGACACTGCTGTGCCAACCTGGGTGTAGACAGGTGGACCTGGCCTCTGTGATATGCATTCTGGGCTCCGGGAAGACATCCGCCTCGCCACCCCCCCTTCCTCTCTTACGTGCTCATCCTGAAATCCATGAAGGAAGTCACAAAACCTTTCCGCCACAGTGGGAGATAAACCGTGAATGCTCTTTGGAAAGGTAAGAAGGTGGCATAAACATGTTGACAGTGAAGGCAACATGGAAATGGGAGGCTGTCCATTTCTGAGCAGATGGTCACGTGGGAGGAAGAGGGGGTGTGAAAATACACAGGACCCGAAAGGGAGCCTTGAACAAAGGGAATGCCACAGATCACAGATTAAAGGTTGGCTAGAAGATTAAATGTTTCCAAATTTTGCATTATCAAAGTTTGCAAACATTCAGGAAAATTAAAAGGACAGTATACTGATTACCTAGACAATGACCATTTATGTTAAAGAAGTTTCTTAACGTACCTCCACATTTGCATCAGCTACCTGTATATATCTGTGTGTGTGTGTGCGCGTGTGTGTGTGTGTAGTCAGAGATGAACGTTTCCTTAAGAATAGAGTGCGAGACAGGGAAAAATGACAAGGTGCACTGCAGAGAGGTTGTCAAATTTACTTCAGGTCACAGACGTCAGAGAAGAGAGGCTACACCCGAGATTTCAGACTCTGCTCCTTCCACTGGGCAACGTATCCTATCATTAATTGTGACTATTCACCCTTCACCCTTGGATCATACTTCTGAGTGTTCAGGTTGCTTTCACATAATGCATATTATTTTCAGTGTCGTTCTACCCAGTGTGAAGGAAAGAAGAAAATCACAGGGAAAGGAAGAAGACATCCAGTATCTGCTATCATCCTGAAAGCAGAGTATCTTCCAGGAGTTAAGCTCAAAAGATGAGGTGTGAAAAAAAAAAAGAAAGATGAGGTGTGGCCTTTCTCATGCTGATGTTTAAGGTTCTTTTGACATTTTGAACAGGAAAAGCTGGAAAAATTAATTTGGGGCCCTCATCTCCTAAGGCAGGGCCATACCACTTCACAGGGAAACCAAAGAGGCAGTTCTATCCAGAACCTGCATTTCCCATTCTGCACACGGATGCTAGAATATTGAGGAATACTTACCTGCTTACACTCCCTGTTTTAGCCGCCTCCTCTAGGCTACCCCCATGCTGTTCCCTCTTCCCAAAATACCTTTCTTCCCATCTTTTCAGCTGGGTTGTGTGCCCCTCACCCTACCCACTGCTTACTCGTCTGGTTGCATTTTTACTCTGGTTGTAATTTCCTGTTCATTTATGTGTTTCCTCCGCTGGACCACAGACTTCACAAGGACTGAAATTGTGTCTTAATTGCTTTTACAGTCTCAGTGCTAAACTCAATCCCTACCACTAGCAGACATGCAGTAAGATTTGTTGAATGAAACCATGAACTCACAAAGATTTGAACTTTAACTTGGTGTAGTAAGATTTCAACGCAAGGGGAATAAAGTGTAGCAGGCTTTTTTTTTAAATTTTAATTTGTGGTTTGTTTTCAAGGGCGAGAGGCAAGTGAGGGCTTTGGCAAGTGTCTGAAGAAGGGAGGAAACAGACTTCAGTGCAGTGCAGTAAAGACAGAGGCTTAAGCAGGTTGGACGGTAGGTCCAAGAGAATGCTTGCAGAGCTAATGACCCAGTTTTTGGGGCAGAAAATATGGAGGTTTTCAAACAAGGAGTTTCTTGAGCTCTGTGCTATAGTCAGCTTGGATGGAGGGTATAAGAGAGTAGGTGGAAGAAAGCACCAGGGGCGAGAGGAGAATCTGGGCGTGGCCACAGCACTGCCCGGGGAGCCACTGCCTTGCTGGGTTTTAACAAAGGGCAAATGGGATTCATTCAAAATAAGCTAAAACTCTGTGGATAGCCTGAGCTGGACCTTTCCAGTTCCCAAAGGAAGAGACTTAAGTTTCCAAAAAAATTTTTAAATGTATATTTTAATTAAGAACCTACATAACATAAAATTCACCATTTTAAGCCATTTAAAAGTATATAGTATATATGGCTTTAGTACATTCACACTGCTGTGCAACCACCGTTGCCATCCGTCTTCAGAACTTTTTTCATCTTCCAAAACTCTACACGTTGAACAATCACCACCATTCTGTTTTCTGTCTCTGTGAATAAGTTCTATATTAGGTTAGCAGTATTATAATGGTCACATTAAAGGAACTGACGTATAACTATATTGTGGTCGACAAGGTCAGCACCAAAATGATTAGAAAAATGTAGGTATGTTTGTAATAAATAAGGATTTTTTTTTAAGTCAAAATAATCAGTTCTTTTCTCCAAAAGAAGATTCCTGTTAGGTGAATGTTTTGGTAACTCTGAACATGGGCAGCAACTCATTTCTGCTCAGTCCGGTCGGAGAATATTGATTTGAGGATTTCACAACACTAACGTGCGAGTGTGTGGCGATTTGTGTGTTGGCTCTTCTGGCCACTGTGTAGACTGGGCTTCTTGTTCCTTCCTTTATATGATCCAAGGAAGGTCTTTCCAGAGCCAGTTTCTTTTGTAATGACACGTACTTGAGACTCTCCTGGTCCGTGGTCTGTCTTGTGGTTGTGTGTTATGGACTGACTTTCCCCAAAGAGCATTTTGTAGTTACAGGACACCATCCATCCCCAGTTAAGACATTTATTTAGTCATTTCCTTTAGAATCAGGTCCAAATTCCACTACCTCAAGAAGGTCTGTAGTATAGCACCCAATGCAATTCCCGGTCTTGAGTTACATTTTGGAAAACATTAGCCAAGACCTGTATACTGCCAGGTGCTGGTGGATGGTGGGTGGGTGGATATATAGGTCGTAGAGATGCAGAGAAGACGCACGACTCTCCAGGATGAACTGGTTTCACCTCCTCACCGACCCAGCTGCAAGCTGTGTTTTTTTAAAATAAATTTATCTATTTATTTATTTATGGCTGTGTTGGGTCTTTGTTTCTGTGTGAGGGCTTTCTCCAGTTGCGGCGAGCGGGGGCCATTCTTCATCGCAGTGCGCGGGCCTCTCACTGTCGCGGCCTCTCTTGTTGCAGAGCACAGGCTCCAGACACGCAGGCTCAGTAGTTGTGGCTCACGGGCCTAGCTGCACCGTGGCATGTGGGATCTTCCCAGACCAGGGCTCGAACCCGTGTCCCCTGCATTGGCAGGCAGACTCCCAACCACTGCGCCACCAGGGAAGCCCAAAGCTGTGTTCTTATCACGTTTCTTTCACCAGAAATATCTTGCCCTGTCCATGTAAGGCTACCCATGTTCCTTAGGACCTAGCAAACATTCCTTTTCATCGCAAAACTTCCTCTGACCATTTCAGTCCTCACTGATCTCTTGTTCTGAAATTTCAAAGCAACCATACTCTCTTCCATACAATCAGGCAAGGTAATATCATCATCTTTTTTGTTTGTTTGTTTGTTTGTTTTTGCGGTGCGCGGGCCTCTCACTGCTGTGGCCTCTCCCGTTGCGGAGCACAGGCTCCGGACGCGCAGGCTCAGCGGCCATGGCTCACGGGCCCAGCCGCTCCCTGGCATGTGGGATCTTCCCGGACCGGGGCACGAATCCGTGTCCCCTGCATCGGCAGGCAGACTCTCAACCACTGCACCACCAGGGAAGCCCTCATCATCTTTAATGTTTGCTTTATTTCAGATATATTGGTCTTCTATCTCCAATATAGTGTAAAGTCCCTTTTCCAATGGTGCTGTACCCTCATTAAACATTTGTTTGGTGAGAGATAATGAAAGACTCCTCCTTAAAATGAACAAATAAACAAACAAGAACAATGCTTTCTCCCCTGTGTAAAAAGAGTATTGATTCTTCTTCTTTACTGAAGTTTAGTGGGATTTGGGGAAGATGTGTTCAGTCAGCTATCTTTGTCCCTAAGTCCAGGTAACTTTTCCAACATCACCAGCTCTTAAGTGGTGGAGCCAGTACCCAACCTTAGATATTCTGACTCCAAGTTCAGTGTTCTTTCCAACACAGCAGAGCCCTTTGGTAAGAGAACAGAAATCCAGTTGCCCACAGCCAGTCGTAGTTACTGAGGACACAAATGGGAATCCAGAAAGGATGACATTTTTTCCGGACGGTAGGAGTTTGCCAACTGTCCAGTATTCTTCTCAAAGGGATGGAGACATTCAAATATCTCTCCCAGAAGATCTGTGACTGGACAAAGGAGGAGAGTAACCAATGGCTCGTCTAGAGATAGAGACAGAGCTGTGAGGTAAGCAGGGCAGCATCTTTTTCAGCATTTCCTAATCCTAGGGCCAACATCTGGCTTCTTCAGAGTCACAGGAGGCCGTGACGTTAGGAGCAGAGACCATGGTGTCTAACCACCTTGATTTGGATCCCAGTGTCTTCTACAAGCTTTGTGACCTTGTGCAAGTAACTCAACCTCTCTGGGCCTCCATTTCCTCATTTGTAGGAAATCTGTAATATTAGAGCCTCCCTGGTAGGGCTGCTCTGAAAAATAAATGAGTAAATATTTGTCAAGTGCTTAACATAGTGCCTGGCTCATAATAAATAATAAATAGGTGTTTTCTGGAAAACAAAACAAAGTACACAGTGTTGTTTGTGGATTTTGTTTTTCAGAAATGGCACGATAAGCCATTATGGAATTTGCTTTGTTCATTCAACATGTGTTTTGAGACACATTCACTATGAAACACAGAGATCTAGTTTTCTATTTATTATGAGTGAGGAAGAACATTAGCTTGGGAAAGTGATGCTATATCACTTTCAAAATATACACATATTTTATAGCACAGGGAGATCAGCTCGGTGCTTTGTGACCACCTAGAGGGGTGGGATAGGGAGGGTGGGAGGGAGACGCAAGAGGGAGGAGACATGGGGATATATGTATATGCATAGCTGATTCACTTTGTTATATAGCAGAAACTAACACACCATTGTAAAGCAATTATACTCCAATAAAGATGTTAAAAAAAAAAAAGAAATCGTTTTGGGGAGGACATCTCATTTAGCTGCACCTGAATATCAATGCTTCACTAATACCCTAGCAAATGCATCTTTCTGGATTTTTTTCAATTTTTCAAGGTAAATTTTTTAAGAGTAAATAGTATGATATTACGTCATTTAAATGCAATGTTGTGATTCTTTGTTCCTCAGCAGCTATTTTAAAGTTTTCCTTTTGCTCATGAGTCCATACTCGGTGATGAATTCCATTTTTTAGAGACTTAAAAAAACAGATTTTTATCAATATAACACAATGACACACACGTATAGGCAAATCTTGATATCATTTAGAACCTACTGTATATATCTTTGAACTTCTTCCCATAGTGACAAGAAATAGGTAAAAATCCTACGTGTTTTCTGTTATGAATAATATTATTTATTTAATTTTAGCTTAGTTTTCTTTTTTTTTTTGAGAGTGTGTATTTAATTATCAAAGTAACACCTACTCATTTTTTGTGCACCCCTTTCCCTTCAGTCTCCTCATTTCTAAATATAAAAAACAAATACAGAGCAGGATAAAATAAAATGTTAAACACTTTATCAATTCTTCCCGGTTCCACTCACCCATAGTAACTCCTATTAACTCATTGGATCTTGGAAAGAAATGGATGGCATTCTCAAAAGGGGTAAGTGAAAGTTTTATGCAGGAGTATTTGCAAAGGAGGGGGCAGCGTTAAGAGAATCTAACAAGGGGTAGCGAAGCATCCCGGGGGTAGCAGCGGCAGAGAGTCCTGTACTACTCTCTGAAGAAGCAAGGAGCAAGGGAAGGGAGTGGTCACCAACCCAGCAAGACCTGCCATTGTAGAAAAGGGCCCTGGAGGGGGGCCGTGGCCTTGGGGAGAGGAACACACTACTGCCCACCCCGAAGCCTGACTGGGAATTGTTGCGGGAAAAAATACCCCATTCTCTCTCTCCTCCTGGCCTCCCCTGTCTTGCCAATTTCTGGGCCAGATCTAACTGGAAGTAAGAGGGCAAGTCAGCTGTTGGTGCAGCCCATGGCAGTCAGGCTCCTGGGTGGAGAGCAAGATAGAGGAGGATGGAGAAGGAGTTTGGGGGAGAAATGGAGACAATCCATCAGCTCGCCTACCCGCAGCCTCAGTGACCCCCAGTCTCTGAGAATCTCTCCATGGCCTGTGCGTTTGCAGGTTTCCCTGAGTATCCTTTTAGAGCAGAGGCAACCTCTGTGAAGGATAATCCCTTAAAGAGGAGGGCTGACAGGGTGGATAGGAGCCTGGGGATCTGAGTCTCCCGAATGGCTCAACTCTGTAGCCACAAAAGGGCAGATCTGAGAAACAGATGTTGCCTGCGGGGACATTTTTAATATTTAGAGTCTGACTCACCAAATGCAGGCGGTAATCACTTAGATCCCTGGGCCACCAAGCAAAACTCTGAAAGAGCACTTAGCTTTTAATTAATGCATGATAAAGCAGAGAAGCATTTTCCGTTTCTGGGACCACAGTGTTTGGACTGGTCTGACCATATTCAGAACCACGGCATCGTTTTGTTTAGCTGCAATACTTTCCCCAACTTGAACCATGTAGTAATATTAGTATAGGTATTAGGTGATTTGTAAAGATGCTGAATTATACCAAAATCATGACCAAGTAAGTTTATTTTTATTTTCAATATATTGTTCTTTAATTTTACCCATGGAATTGATTAGGACAGACTTACGGGGGTTAGTGATTTAGAAAATAGACGACAAATCTCTGTTGTTGAGTTCTCCAAGTCAGGAGGAAAACAGAGCACCACCAGAGAAATCAGATTTTCGTAGAAAGCATTAATTCTAGCTACGGCTGGAGTAACACTTGTCTGTGAACTTCACTGAAAAAGTAAGTCAAAGCCTGGGTTATGAGAGGATTAGGGATAGTGATGGGAACATTCTGGAGGAAATGTGGAAGTAGATTAATTGTAATATGTTCTGAGCTTGGAGTCTATACACTCAGCTGTGCAGAACTCCTAAGGAAAAGGCAACCCTAAGCCCTTCGTGGTAGTAGGTGTAACACAGCTTCCATCAGTATGATTAGAACTTTCCAAGCCCTGTGCATTTTCCTCTCTTTCCTTGTCACGGTTCTCAGGCCAATCACCCACTTCTCGGTGCTTGGTTCCTAATGTGAACCTAGTAATCTGTGTGTGGTCCCACCAGCGACAATGACAGACACGCTGTCCTTAATACCAATGGAGACCCACATACCACATGTTTACATATTCCACAGTTGTAAATCAAGCGAACAAACTATTAAAATATACTCTGAGAACATACTTCACTGGATTATTTGATCATTTTTATTGGGTTTTATCTTTATTTTTAACTGCATTATTGAGATATAATTTATACAGCATAACATTCACCTCTGTTAAGTATACAAAGAATTTTAGTGTGTCTACAGAGTTGTGCAATCATAACCACCATCTAATTTTAGAACATTTCCATCATTCTGAAAAGAAACCTCTTCTCCGTTAGCAATCACCCCCTTTTTGTCTCTATAAATTTGCCTTTTCTGGACATTTCATACACTCAAAACCATTTTTGATCTGTGGTTGGTTGAATCCACAAATGTGGAGTCGGCAAATACGGAGGATCCACTAGACTATAGAATCTGGAACCCATCCCCCATGGGTATTGAGGGTTGGCTTCATTCCATGGCATGGATACTCAACATTTTGTGTTCCACTCATCAGTTCACGGACACCTTAGTTGTTTCCGCTTTTTGGCTATTGTGAATAATGCTGCTATGACTATTGTGGACAAGTCTTTGTGGGGATATACATTTTCATTTCATTTCTGTCTGGTAGATCACTAGAAGTGGAATTGCTGGGTTTTATGTGGGTCTGTTTCGTTTTCTGAGAACTGCTAACCGTGTTCCACAGTGGCCGCGCCACTTGAGAGTCCCACCAGCACTGTGTGAGCGCTCCAGTTGTTCCCATCCTCAGCAACCCTTGTTATCGTCTGTCTTTTTTGTTATAACCACGCTAATAGGTAAAAACTGGTATATTGTCTGGGCATAGGCTCATGTACTGAGCTCTAATTTTAAAGATTTTACTTTCCTTTTTTTAAGATTTCTGTTTTTTAAAAATATTTCCATTCTCTGCTAAAATTCTCTGTTGTTTTTCCGCACCTTTTCCTCTATTTTCTTTAACATACTATAATTATGTTGAAATTCTTGTCTGCTATGTGTTTGTTTATAGTATATTTTTTCCTCCAGGACTCAACAGACTCAATATAGTCCTTTTCCTCGGCATGCCTTGGAATTTTTCAACTGAATGCTGGACATTGTATATAAAATACTGTAGAGGCTCCAGGTAATACTATCTCTTCCTCCAGAGAAAGTTCCCTCTTTCCCTTGTTAAGCAGATAGAGTGGGAGCTGATCATTTTCGTTCAACAAGGGACTGAGGAGGCTCTGTTTTGCATTGCAGTTTACCTTTGTCTCATCCATCTTCAACTGAGAGCCTGGTGTACATTCTGGAACTCCTCCACCTGGCGTATCGTGAGCCCCAATCCTTGTCTCATCATTACTGAAGCCGACAAAAGCTTTTTTCTAGTTTTCTGAGGGTTTCAGCTCGGCTTTTTATCCTCCCGTCCTCTGCAGCTATTTTGAACAGAAAATTGCCATGTTTGAGGCCTTGCAATTATATCACTCCAACTGTATAAAACTGCCAGAAAGTCTACTGGTTTCTCTGTCTGTCGGAAGCAGCTCTCTACTACTCAGAAGTCTACTCAGGGAAAGGGGATTGGGGGGACTTCCCTGGTGGTCCAGTGGTTAAGGCTCTGCGCTTCCACTGCAGCAGGCACGGGTTCGATTTCTGGTCGGAGCACTAAAATAAATAAATAAAAAACTGGTTTTCTGGACTCTTGTTCATAGCCAGGAATTAGATTAACCCATTTCCTTAGGGAAAATTGTCTGCAGGTCAGATCACCGCTTCATGGGCCTCCCTCAGAAATTTTATTACTTTTTTTTTCCTTGTGCTTCAGCAACCATGTGATGCCTTTAAGCAGACAATGTTTATATGTTATCTAGCTTTTCTAGCTGTTCCTGGCAGAATCATTGGTCTGACATAAGCGACTCCATCCTACCTGAAAGCATAAGGTGAGTGCAAGAGGTGGTATTATATATATGTATCATTTTTAAGTGCTTGTACTGAGAAATCTTTAGGCTGTCTAGTGTGCTCCATTGCCAGAAATGGAAGACCTAAATGTACTTTTTTCTTGATAATATGTTTTCTAATAAAATATGTTGTCTTTACTGTATGTATATATTTAATTCTAATATGAAATATAATTTTTAGACATGGAGTGCTTATCTAATGACTTGTTCAATTTACATCCTTTAAAATATTTAAGTAGGATAAACAGAACACATTAAAAGTGGTGCGCTGAAAAGATACTACGAGTCACAATAACTGTCACAGATGGTAGACAAGTCTTGTTGATTTGCCACTTATTTCGCATTTCTAAATTATCAGGACAATCCCATTAATAGTATAAAGGAAATATGAACAAATTACAAATAAAACTACTTCAACTTTTGTTTTGGAAAAAGAGTACATTTATTCATCTAGAATAAATCACCAAGAATGACTAACTATATATAATTTCTAAACTCTGGTGAGTCATATTGCTAAAGTAACTAAGTGGAAAACACCGTAGGAATCGAATTCCATTTATAACTGAATGCCCGATATAGATGATTTTGAACTTCCACTTTAACAAATACAACATGAATAAGATCATTAAGCTTTCTCTTGTGAATGACTGTGTTTCTGTCTTTTAAAATGCTTTGGTATCTGCTTGTTTCAGATAGCAGTTATCTGATTAACCAGAGCATTTTCCTAAAACTGTCTATTTTTAGTTGGCCCTTTTCTTGCCTTTGGAGATCTGCCATCTGCAGTGATCTCAGAGAAGGGAGGGTCTGTTTACTGGAGAATGCGGCACTTTGGGCAAGATGGCAGTGTCCCGGCAGGTTATCTACTGTTGGAGATCTCCTGTTGGCGATCTCAGACTCTGAGCATTCACTTCCTTATTTGGAGGAGACAAAATCGGGGTAGAACTTGGCAATTAGATTTTTTTTAAAAAAATCAACACATAATGAACTGATTCTATTCCAGTTAGTAGGAGAAAATATATAAAAATTGTGTGTATCATGTTGCTTTGTTATTAATATCGGCGATTGTTATTTCACATGAAATAGTAACAAGGCGTTATATACGCTCATCCACATACTTACGAAATTAATGACCGTACAGTATGCGTTATGGCAGCAGTTTGCCAGGTCTTTTTTCCCCACCACAGCCACATGGTAGATGCCATTTACATGAGGGACCCAACCTCATGGGAACACTAGTGAAATGCACAAACCCTGGCAGGGTAGTTGTAACTCCAGCCCTTCTCTTTCGTATCTAAAAAGCCTAGCAGTATGCAAAGGATTGAGTAAACTTACTACTAGAGGAACTTTGAATCTACCTTAATTTAAAAATAAATCAAAAGGAATCAATCCCAAACGGGTACTCTATTGCTAATAACCGTTTTCTTGGACACACTGCCCAGTGACAGAGACTCACCAGTGGATCACGTCCCTTAGGTTGGAAAGAGCTGTATGTAATACGTCAACCTCGTATAATAAGTACTTACCTTTCAAGTCTTAGTTCAATATTACCCAGCGTATGAAGTCTTATCTCATTCTCAATGTCACCTATTTAATGAATCTCTCCTTCCTTTTATCTCCTTCCTCCTTTTGTACTCCCATATAGCATGTACATGCTTCTACTACTGCACTAAGAAGGCCTAATTCCATTTTGGGGAGATTATTTGTCTGTCTCCTCTTGCAAACTGTAAGCCCCCCCCCCAAATAAGGGGGCTACGTCTTATTTATTTCTCTATGTGTCATACTCAGAACACTGCCTAGAGTACAACAGTTGTTTGCTATATAATTCTTAATGAACGGCAGCACGATTTAGTAACTTCCAATCATTCAGAGTTAAAGCCTGAGGCATGCATTCTAAGGACATGGACAGCCAATATTTAAAACGTTCCATTAAAAAATGCACAATAGTGCTTCCCTGGTGGCGCAGTGGTTGGGAGTCCACCTGCCGATGCAGGGGACGCGGGTTCGTGCCCCGGTCCGGGAGGATCCCACATGCAAGCACAACCTGATGTGGCCGATGAAATTTTTGTTCAAATAAAATGGAATTTTGGCATAAAATCTGGGGTATGTGGAGTTGGGTTTGCCATTGCAGGAAGGAAAATTGTAAAGTATTTTCTAGGGAAAAGTAGACTGGTTTCTACCCTTAACTGCTCCCATGCACAGCCATAGGAATCCAACAAGAACAAACCATGAATAGAAACAGAGACAAAGAAAAATATAGTTTGCACACTGGGATAGGCTTCTGCCTTTGTAATGAGATGCCAAGGCTTGTGCCATATGAAGGCCAGAGTTCAGAAGGGTCCTGGCTGTGTTACTGTCCACAGAAGCATAATGCAGAAGCCTCCCAGAACCAGCCACAGTTCACTTTCAGGCTACATGAAGCTCTCAGTTATGGCGGCAATATCAATTTTGTCTTAGAAGAGATTCGTTCTTTGGGGGGAAAAAGAGTGAGGAATCCGGGTGGCATTTAGAAGCACTGTGAGCTACTTTGGGAAAGTGTCTCAGACCATCAAAAAGTCTTCCCTGTAAGGAAGATCGACATAGGTCTTGACTAAGGTAAGTGTCTTTGGTATGTTGTGGGGAGAAGTGAGGCATGTGATGTACTTCTGCAGTCTTTTCAACATCAGATTCATTCTCAACCACTGGATGGAGCCAGCATCCTCAAGTAAGTGATTCATACATGTGCGGCTGTGACAACAAGACCATCACAAACTCTTCGAAGAGTGGAGGGGGCCTTCAGTGTGGTTGGAACCAGATTGCCTGGATTTGAATCCTGGCTTGAGGACTTTATACCAAGTCACCAAAACCCCGAGCATGTGGCTTAAGGTCTCTGTGGATGAGTTTCTCATCTATAAAGTTAGGATGACAATAGTAACTACCCCATAGGGCTTCCGCATGGATTAAACGAATGAGTATACATAAAGTGCTTACCATGGTACACGACACACAGGAAGCACCATGTAAATGTTAGCTATTTTTACTATTAACCTGGTATAAACAGTAATAGACATTTGAGAGCCTCTTTCCAGCTAGTAGGTGAGCACGTAGTCATCAGCATCAAACAAAATCAATAATACTGCGTAAACTGTGCGCTACAATTAAGGGTGTTGGTGGATTACCCTTGAAAGAATCCTTTAGGGGGCTTTTAATTAGAACAAGCGGTAACCCATGGTGACAGGAGCTCTGTGGAAACGCTGGACTCCTATTGCAGTGAGGCTTTATTGAATGGCTTGTGCAGATGTCATTTTTTCTGACACATTAATCAATTGGTGCCTTGAATTATGGACTTAGGAGTCTAAATCCACCTATCACACTTGTGAGATAAAAATAACATAGCAGGACTCCCTTTTTGCTTTATAAAAGTTGACTCTCCAGAGATGCCACAATCAGGACATCATTGAAATCTCGTTTCCTGCCGGGATTCTTATCCGTTAGACTGACCCAAGATGCGTGCAAACAATACGAAAGCAACAGCGGCCCAATTATCTATTGTTTTGTAACCAAGCACCACAAAACTCGGTGAGGAAAAACGGCTGCCACTTTATCATGCTCATAGTTGTGTGGGTCAAGAATTGAGACGAGGGCTTCCCTGGTGGCGCAGTGGTTGAGAGTCCGCCTGCCAATGCAGGGGACACGGGTTCGTGCCCCGGTCCGGGAAAATATCACATGTCGTGGAGCAGCTACGCCCGTGAGCCATGGCCGCTGAGCCTGCGCATCCAGAGCCTGTGCTCCGCAACGGGAGAGGCCACAACAGTGAGAGACTCGCGTACCGCAAAAAAAAAAAAAAAAAAAAGAAATGAGACGAGACACAGTGGGGATGGTTCACCTCGGTTATACAAAGTTGGAAGCTTTAGTTGGGTTGACTTGAATGCCCAGAGGTGCCTGGGACAGCTCGATTGGGGGTTACTAGTATGGGGTCTCGGGTCTTCCACATTTGGTGCCTGCTGGGGCTAGAATGTCTCCTTCACTCATGTGTCGGTGCCTGAGCTGGGCTGGTAAGAACGACTGGGAGTTGGCCAGCACTACTCTCTCTCCACACCCTCTCCTTGTGGCTTAGCTTGAGCTTCCTCACAACATGATGATCTCAGCGTAGCTGTACTTGTTACAAGGCGGCTGCTTCCAAGAAGCAGAAGTGAGAACGAAGAAGCTAATCGGTCTATTCCCAGAACTGGCACAGCATCAATTCCGCTCTACTCTATAGGTCAAAGCAATCACGGGGCCTGACCAGAGTCAAGGGGGTGGAGAGAGAGACTGCTACCTCCTGATGGGGGAGTCACACTACCGAAATGGGTCACATTACGGAAACGCACAAACGTGGGAAGTGTTGCGGCAGCCATCTTTCAAAAACACCATCTGCCACAAACAGAAATTCCAAACTGAGGGCCCTTAGGCTGGAAGGCACATCCCTGAGTGATGACTGTCTGAGAGTCTGTTATATCCTAGTGGGACAACCAGCAACTGATAAGCTTGGACCAGAGTAGGTTTAGCAAAACCCTCTTTCCCTGCAGGAATGGCAGGCAGTTGACGGCAGGCAGTGGGGAGAAGGGCTGATAAAGAATTTCATTCACAGTGCTCTTTCATTCTGCACAACATCCCGCTTGACCTTGAACTTCACTATGGAGGAAACTCAGGGGCTTCCCTGGTGGCGCGGTGGTTGAGAGTCCGCCTGCCGATGCAGGGGACACGGGTTTGTGCCCCGGTCCGGGAAGATCCCACATGCCGCGGAGCGGCTGGGCCCGTGAGCCATGGCCGCTGGGCCTGCGCGTCTGAGCCTGTGCTCCGCAACGGGAGGGGCCACAGCAGTGAGAGGCCCGCGTACCGCAAAAAAATAAAATAAAATAAAATAAAAACTGAGGCAACTGTTCTCCCCAGGGGGTTTGAGGGTTTCTTATTTGATGAGCTACCCAAGAAGTTCTTCCTGCACATTTTCAAGTGAATTGGCGCAATAATTCCTTCTGAATGAAGTAATCCTAGTTTATCTTGCAGGTTCTTAGTTCCTTTGGAGGCTGCAGTGCAGGCTGAGGAAACTTGGGTTCTGGAGTCATAAGTCTGGTTCAAATTTTCGGTTTATCAACTAGTAGTTGTGTGATCTTGACCAAATTACTTAACATCTGTGAACTTCGTTTTCTCATTGGAAAAATTAGAATAATAATTGTTCCTTCTCGTTGAGTTTTGCAAAAATAAGGCATTTGATAAATGTTAAATACTTTTCCTTGGAAAATAACCAGGAAATCTTACCAGTACTTGGGTCAATATAAAGGTCTTGGATACTGAACCTAGGGAAGGAAATAGTTCCTTGCCAAGAAACATTTGCACCTTCTTTCGTGATGATACACGCAAGTGCCTCTCTGAAGGGGATAAAAGACAGAGTACAACTTTTCCAGTGACATCAGAAGTGTGGCCTATGCAGCCTTGGCAAGATAGGCTACTTCTCATCCTTTGGGCAGGAGTAAATGCCCGTCTCCTCCTAGAGACCCCAGTATCCTATCTAATGTAGGTCCTCCTGTTTCTTTTTTCTTTTTTGTGGTACGCGGGCCTCTCACCGTTGTGGCCTCTGTGACACTGCTCAAGGCGTGCATCTCATGCTATAATTACACTTACAGTTGTTTACTTGGTCATTGCTCCCCCTACATCTTTTTATTTTTCCTTGACTGGTTTATTATTTAGCATCTGAAGGATTGCCCAATGCATCCCTGTCCTAGCTTCCTGCTGCTGCAGCCGCTGAACACTGGGGGCTGCAAGAAGAGAGACTGTGGATGGGTGCGGAAGCAAAGAGAGGGAAAGATCGAGGAAGAAAAGAAAGCTATATTTACAGGCAAATTTTGGTGAAACTGACATGGAGTAGAAACATGCGTGACCCCGAGTCCATGCATGGAGGGTACTGTGGGCCAACTGGGAACTGAGGGTTATTGAAAAGTGTAGTAAAAGGGTTATTGAAAAGTGTAGTAAAATGCTAACACGTGGGGAATCTGGGTGAAGATATTCAATACATGGGTATTCCTTGCACTACTCTTGCAACTCTTCACTAGGTCTGAAATTATGTCATAATACAAAAATTTTAAAAATTGCTAAGTAAAAACAAAAATGTCACAAGTATATCTTTCCTTCTTCCATTTTTCCAGCCACTACCACTTCCTCTCTTCCTGAGGCCCAGGCACTAAGGGAGAGCGAAGAATGTTGCGTCACTGGTGCCAAATTGAGGCTTAGTGCTAAAGCACTAAAAGCCCAGCAAGAAATGATCAGGTCTCACCACTCCGCGGGCGCCTGGGAGATTCCAAGGGCAGCATGCATTCATACGACCATGGCTGCCTCCCTCATGTCAAGTCCAGTCCTTGGCTTTCTAAGGCCTGAGGAGCCCCTGGCTTCTGTGACTAGTGGCAGCACACATTCTCATGCTGACTGCACATTTTATCATTTGAGGCGACTTCTCAAACATGTCCTTCCTTGATGCTCTCTCCGGTCCAGAGACGTGGGCTTGAGTGGGGCTTTATCAACTCCCATTTTGCAAATGGGAGGAACTGGGGTTCAGTGACTTGTCCGAGGACACCTTCAGTAAGATTAAAACCCAGGTCTTCGGACTTGGGTTTAGTAACTTTTTCATGGTAATAGAATCCCAGGATGCCAGCAGCAAACACTTCAGCGATCCCTCCCACCACGTAACATTTTTTCTAGTTCAAAGGTTTTCAAAGTATGGTCCAGGACCAGCAGCAGCAGCAGAGAATTTGTTTGAAAGAAAAAGTATTAGGTTCCACAGCAGGCCTACGGAATCAGAGACCCACATCCAGATACCTATGTTTTGACAAAAGCTGCAGGTGGGGCTTCCCTGGTGGCGTAGTGGTTGAGAGTCCGCCTGCTGATGCAGGGGACGCGGGTTCGTGCCCCGGTCTGGGAGGATCCCACATGCCGCGGAGCGGCTGGGCCCCGTGAGCCATGGCCGCTGAGCCTGCGTATCCGGAGCCTGTGCTCCGTAACGGGAGAGGCCACAACAGTGAGAGGCCCGCGTACTGGAAAAAAAAAAAAAAAAAAGCTGCAGGTGACTCTGAAACACCAAAGGCTGAGAAACCCTCCTCTAGGGAAATGTAGCATGAAGCCTTGGCGTTAATTAATTAGGGCTCTAAATATACAATTAAACTTTCTCAATGAAAAATAAGCCAAACAGAGTTTGTACACAAAGAAGCTTAACGAAGTGGGGTTTTTTGGTTTGTTTCTTTTTTTTTAAAGCATAATCATTACCTTTCCTGGTAAATTTCCGTATCCTCTTCCTAAACGGAGGGTTGGGTAGGTAACGCTGGGAATGACTAGGTTTCTTCTATCTCAGGCCCACAGTACGTGATGGAGATACGGGAGGAGAGTTCCACGAGAGCGTGGGAGGAGGGACGGATGAAAATTTTTCGTGGTTGACTAAGTTTTTAAAAAAGCCACTTCCAAGGGCACATCAACCAGTCAGCGAAGCCACTTGTTCCAGCAGGAGGTGGGAGGCGAGGGCGGAGTGGAGCGTGGGGAGGAGCGACACTCACCGCTCCGGACTCGGTGCCTTCCATGTGTCGCCGTGCGTCCCTGGCCCCGCCACCTAAACTCACACCCCGCCCCCGCCCCGGGCATCCACACCCCGTCGACCACCTCCCGCAGCGGACTTTGGGGGACTCCTCCGGCCGAGTCCAGCCAGGAGGGTTCCCCGGACTCGGCGCGAACTGCCCGCCCCCTCCGGCGTCTCCGCCCCCCGCCGGGGCCGCCGGGCGCCGAGGGAGGCGAGGGTGCAGCGGCTGGAAAATGAGCGGTGCAGGGAGGGTGGCCTGGAGCTGCAGGTAATGCGCGCCAGCCGTCGGCCCGAGCGGGCTCCGCACGCCCTCCCCTCCCCCGCGTGGTGACCTGCTGCGCCCGCCGGCAGGCTGCGCGCAGGGGCTGCGCGGGGGCGTCCCCGGCATCTGGGCGCGGGATGTCTGGGGAAGCGGCCGGCCCGGGGGTGGGCACTAACGCTCTTCGTTTGTCGCGCAGCGCACTTCGCGCTGCTGTTCCCGGGAGCGGCGGGAGGCGGCGGCTGCGGTGAGCGGGGTCGCGCGCGGACGCCGGATGCCTCCGAAGATGGAGAAGTTTCTGCAAATTGCGCCTCACTCTCTGGCCATCGTCCTGGGCCCCGCCGAGGGGCCGGCGGGGGAGAGGTCCGAGGCCGCCCGGCCCGCGTCCCCGGCCCAGCCCCGGCAGCTCGCCCGGCACCACATCGGCTACGAGATCTTCGCCGACTTCAAAGCCGAGAACATGCAGCACTTCTGGAACAAGAAGGTCACGGCCGCGGTGGCCGAGACGTTCTTCCTGGGCTGGATCGACGAGCAGGTCCTGCTAATCCAGGGCAAGGAGGAGCATCTGGAGGCGCTGCGCGAGGGCTGGTCGCGCCGGGCGCTGCGGCCGCCCTCGGGCTTCCACATCCGCTGCCTGGGTGAGTCCGGCCGCCGCCCGCCCTGTCCCGTCTTGTCGCGCCGCGGGAACCCCCCCATCCCCCCATTCCCCCCCGCTGCCCCGCCCGAGCCGGCGCGCTGGCCCCGCTCCCCCCGGGCGCCCGCGCCTCTCTCCACCCCCGCGCCGCTCCCGGGGAGGGGCCGGCAGCCTGGGCGAGTGCTGGACTGGGGAGCTTCCTGGCACCTAAACCGCGGATCTGTACCTTGGCGAGCACGCCGCCTCTGGCCAGCTGGCGGGAGCCTCCCCGGCTGCCCCGGCGAGGCTGTGCCTGCGGCCTGCCGGGTGGGCGGCGGCGCGGGAGGCTCGGCGGAGCCGCGGCCGCTTCGGGTCTGCGGGTCTCACCTTCTGAGCTCGGCTGGGGCCGGGGGCGCGTGTGCGGACGCGGGAGAAGTGGAGAGACAGCGCTCAGGTAGCTTCGGGTGGCAGCGGGCTCGGCCGCGGGAGGCGACGGCGAGCGCGCCAGGTGCGCGGGCGCCCCCGGCGCGTCCTTTCCTGGGGCGGCGACCCGGCCCGGCCGCGTTTGCCTCGGGAGACGCGTCCCTCCGCCCCCTCCGTGTGGGTTGACTCTTAAGCGCCGCTGTGTCCTTGCAAGACTGAGCTGTAGGTTTCGTTGCCTCCAGTACATGTTTCTTCAAGTCATTTTGTGAGTTTGAAGGAAGGAAGGGATTCGAGGAGGACAGTGGAAAGCCTGATCCTCAGCAAAAGAGAAAACCGTGTCCGGGGAAAAGAGCCCGAAAGGTGATATTCGCTGCCGCACTTCCAGTGCTGTCTCGACCTGCTGTTTTGTTTTGTTTTGTTTTTAATTGCATTACTTCATATGTATTTTTCTTAATCCAGTTTGCATCTCTTTTAGACTTTACTTTTTAGTTTTGTACTTTGGACTCGGTGGCTCAAGGCGTATATAGTAAAGAGTAATGTTTTGTGAAACGATTTGAGGAAAGAAAGCGTTCTTTCTAGTCCCACGGTTTAGAAATTCTTTCGTGACATTTTGGGAAGAGGTCAAAAGTTCAAACGCTAAAAGACTGAAGAGCCGCCTTTTTCGTTCGCCAGGGTTGTTAGGCTACCTTCCGCCGAAGGAATAGCTTTTACCTGCTAAAGTGCCTTCCTCTATACATATGGCAAATTTATAGCATCTTTTTTGTTTTGTTGTGTTTTGTCTATTTTCACATAGCAGAAATCTTCTTTTATAAAGTTTCCTTTAAATCGAGTAGATAAAAAACTAGTAAAGCTTGAATCTTGTATGTTTTATAACCTGTGCTGAATTTCAGAAGGTGTCTTAACTTTCTTTTTTGACGTTAGCAAAAACCTCAGTGGAGTCCCTGTAATTAAGCTGCCTTAGTAAAGGGTCAAGATCTGCTCTCCTACTGTAGAACTGCAACACACTAGGAAGTAAGAATATATGTAATCACTTGTATGCACTGTAGAGATTGCATTTTAATAGTTTTAAACTTGACTTCATGATTATTTTTTACTTTTCATTTTGGAAAATTTAAGCAATTTGCAAAACTCGTACGGGGGTTCCCCTCCCCACCCTTGTTTGCGAGGTTAAGAGGTTAGGATTCCAAGACCCGGAGTGGATGCCTGAAACCCCGGATGAACCCTTGTATATACTGTTTTTTTCCTATACCTCCATACTTATGATGAAATTTAATGTTAAAATTAGGCACAGTAAGAGAATATCTGAATTGCTAGTATCATTACTCTTGCGCTTTGGAGCCATTGTTAAGTAAAGTAATGGTTACTTGAACACAAACACTGCGATACCACCCCTGTTGAAGTGATGCTGGCCAGGCGGCTGCTAAGTGACTAATGGGCAGGCAGGTAACCTACACGGCACGGATTCGCTGGGCAAAGGGATGATTCACACCCCAGGACGGGGTAGGATGGGGAGAGAGTTCATGAAGCTACTCAGAATGGCACCCAATTTAAAATGTATGAATTGTTTATTTCTGGAATTTTCCATTTAATATTTTGGGACCTCAGGGGACTGCAGGTAACTGAAACAGCAACTGCGGAAGCAAAACCACAGATAAGGGGGCTGTCCTGTATAATCAAAAATACTATATTGAATCCCCATGAATCCATCATCTAACTTCAAAATTTATCAGCACATGGACAATCTCACTCCATCTATAAATCTCCCCCACCATTTGAAATCCCAGACGTTGTATCAATAGCATTTGATTTGTAAATATTTCAGTAGTTCATATATTTTTTTCATTTTGGCAGAATGTGTGAACTTATAGGAATTGGCGATCTGTCATATTAAGCAAGGAGAACTATTTTGGCAATTTTAAAGGTTCGAGATTGCTGTAGTTGATTGACTATTGCCTGTTGCCTTGGCAGCTTGAACTGTCTCAGGCTGACGGGCAGCTGGTGGGTTTAGCAGCTGCACTGGCTCAGCCCTTAACTCAGTACCGTGATGACAAGCAAGGGGACTACCTCCTGAAACCAGCATCAGATAGAGGAGCATGGGTGATGCCTTCTGGGATTCAAGTGGTTAACTTTTCTGAGCTGTCTTGGGGGTTCAGAATTCCTCAGAATTCTGGTTTTGCTCAGTAATAATGGTAAAATGCTGAATTGTGTGCGACAGTTTATCTCCTATAAAAATTCTCTTAGGGAACCTCAGTGTCTGCTGCAAAGCTTCCTAATTTTTTGTTGCAAGATCTTTTATGGAGCCTTGAAACTCCGAAGTCTGGGAGCCCCTGATGACTGGCTCACAACCTTTTATTCCAAGTCACAATATATGTGTGGACAAGTTCATGCGCTCAAAAATACAGGAAACAAACTCCAAACCACGAAGGTGTACTCAGAGGGAGCCTAGCTGTAAATCTGGAAAGACTGAGCGCCACTATCGTAGGAATCCCTTGACTCCATCTAATTTATATATGCAAAAGCAGGAGCTGATCACTGTCTGTGGGACTTTATCATTAGTAATGCATTTCTTGCAGGATAACTTTCAACTGATCCCTCAGACTGTGCTACCTATATTATCAGTTACTTTCATGTAGTTTTGTGATTTTCCCTAATTATTTCATGGGTGTAAAACAGCCACAAAACCAGACACATAGATGAGCATTACAGAAGGCATTATATTTCCTCTTGTCGAACCTGAATTAAATTCATCAGTCACAAGTAGTCCTCCTAAATAACCGGTAGGCAAATGCCAGTTTACATTTTATTATACTTATGGTAAATAATTATTCACGAAATTTGCTTGTTTTCCAGGTGGTCTCTGAGAGCCCATCTTGGAGCGTGGTAATAAAATTGTTCTGTTAGATCCTCCCAGTGAGGAAAAGGGAGGAATGGCTTTGCTCCATCTTGAGTTCCCGTTCTCCTGTGTGTGCGCGCGTGTGCATGTGCGTGTGCGTGCGTGTGTGTGTGTGTGTGTATTAACCCCCCCCCGGAGTGGAGAGAGAGGGGTGGACAAGAGGTCTGCCCAGACCCCCTTTTCTGGCTGTGCCCCAGCGCAGTTGAGGCAAGCCTACACTTTTACAGCAGGATTGAAAACAAGTTAGTGTTTTGCTTTGTAACTTGAAACATGCGTCTTGAAGTTGCCAGCAATCCAGATTACTTTTGCCTGTAATTCCAAAAGTATGTGGTTCTAACCACACACATCTCAGGTGGGGATTGGACAAGGAGGAGATGATTATGGATCCAACAAGAAGCAGGGAATTAAGCAACTCAAAGGAAAAATAGTTTTGACCTGGGATATTCAAATCCACTGCTTAGAAATGACCTGCTAGCATATTTCAATCCACTACTTAGAAATGACCTACTCTGGGCATGTAGAAAAATAGTTCAGGCATTTTCTTTCCAGGACCCTCAAAAGGGATATGTGTGTGCAGGAAACTAGGAATGTTTTAAAATTGTGCTGTGTATTCTGATTAAACTCTAAATAAAACCCCATACGTGTTCATTGAGTGCCCGCTAGTGCCAGGCTCTGTGTCCCTCCCGAGATTATAAAGATTGATGAGGCACTCAGGCTTTTCGGAGATGCTGACGCAAGAACTGAGAGTGCGAGGAGGGCTCTGAGGACAGGAGTAAAGAGCAGGTACTCCTGCCTGGTGGGCTGGGAGGGGGGTTCCCAGCAGAGAGGATTGCGCTAAGCCTTGTGCAGATGCCGGCTGCCAGGGCTTCCTCCAGAACAGGAGTGCTTTCCCACCGGGGCAGGACTGCGTTGGGGAGGTCCTGACACGTTTGGGAACTGGCTGGCTGGGACTGGGGTGGGCAGTGGTGCCATAAGACAGTGAGAAGGGAAGCTTGGGCCACAGGTGATGACTGGGAAGCCCTGGTAGCTTTTGAGCAGGGGGAGGGGTGACACAGTTTGATCTTAGGTAGAATGAGAATTCTGGGGCCGGTGAGGGCGCTGGATGGGACTGAGAGGGGGTTGGACGCAGTTGCACCAGCTAAAGGTCTATTGAAAGCGTCGTGGGGAGAGATGGTGGGTGCTGTGTGAGTGCATTTGTTCTCTTATGGTGCCTTCCCATGGTCAAGGCTCTGCGTGCTACAGAAGGTATCACGTTAGCCTGCTTGAGTCTAGAGGGCCTTCCAGTCCCAGCCCCACACCCAGAGGCCCTTGAGCAGAGCCTAGATGCTCCTCCCTCCTGGGGCTTCTGGGGTTTCCCCACCCGCCAGCCTTATCCAGATCCGGCAATCTCCATAGATTCTCCTAATTTCGGATCTCAGGGAGCATGGCTCAGTGTCTCTGTCTTCTCCAGTGACTCTTTATACTTTCCCCATTTATCCTTAGATATTAACAGAGGACCAAACATGCTTTTTAGGCTTTAAATCAGGACTTATGTTTTAAATTAGAAAAATTTTTAGCCGGAGTATCCCTGAAACTCACATAATATTATATGTCAGCTATATGTCAATAAAAAGAAAATTGTTTAGAACATATGGGCATCAAGCCTTTATTCTATTCCAACATCTTTATTGGTTTTCTCAGAAGGTTGCTCTCTTAAAGTGGTTTCTCCAAGTAGTAAATTTTTAAGACAATTGTTTTAAAAATGTATACTCCAAAAGAATTTGTATATATCCCAACCCAAAGTTGACTCATTTAAGTCAACTTAAAATTGAGTAAGTGTCCTAAGCTCATGGCTGGGATTGCCTCATGAGTGTTGTAAAGGTTTTGGAATTGGAGATACTGAGTCATTCAACAATTGGAGAACCTTCTGTCTTCTAGGATTTGTTCTGGGAACTGAAGTGGAGAACAAGTCAGACACAGCCCTTGTACTTTTGCAGATTCCGTTCTAGGGGGTGCAACAGACATCTCAGAAATTAAGCAAAGAAATTAGAATTTCAGAGAGTTTTAAGTTCTATAAAAATTGAGCAGGTGATAGAGAGTGACGAGAAGACATTAGACGATAGCTAACACTAACTGATCGTTTACTATTTCCTAAGTGCTATCTTTTTGTTAACCAACCTTTAAAACTATTTAGGTATCATTATTTTACCCATTTTGCAAATGGAGACATTGTGGAACAGAGTGACAAGTACTTCTTCAAAGGTACCTAGTTAGTAAGCTAGAGAGAGGGGGTCTGGACCCAGGCAGCGTTATTTTTGTTTGCGTGTTTCTTTTTTGTCATACAGATAGGATTCAAGTTCAGGTTGTCCTGGCCAAAATTTCCTTCCCAGCCCCCAGTACATACAACCTCCCAACAGTTTAGGGTGCCAGGTAGCCCAATGGCAACCGGTTTGCTTGGAGGCGGCTGGGTTCTTCTTTTCCATTAGATAACACAAAGAAAAAGGGAAACCAGTGCTGGGTCCAGGATGCTGCCTGAGACCATCCTGCTTGAGCTTCCTTTAGGCCAAACAGGTCGGTCCATTGCTTTGTGTGGTTTAATAATCTTTCTGCAGGGCTTTCTCACAGGATGGCGGATTCTTCATTTTCTGCCCCAAAGCCACATTCCCTGCCAGTGCTTTGAGTGACAGCTCTATAATGCCCCTTGTTTCGTGTAGCACCTGACTGATGGATGAGCTGTCGGCCAACAGTGGAGGAGCAGATGAAAATCAGCTTGAACGCTGGAGGAACAGAAAGGAAAGCCCGTGAGGCTGGGGCTTGTTAAGCCAGCCAGAGAATGGAAGGTGTGGCAGGAGGTGAGGTCAGAGGGGCTGGCCAGCTCCAGGCCACGTGGAGCCTCCTGGAGTTTTATTCTGTGCTGACAAGGCATCAGGCATCCAGTAAACATAGAGCCCTGGGTTGGGGTCTGTAGAATGTCCAGAAAATCGTCAGACATGGGCCTCCCTCCTAGAGAAGCTTACCTCTCATATTAAAATCTCAGGGTTAAGGTTAGACGGTGAACAGGGATGCATCTCAAGTTTTGTTCATTTCTAGCTAGTCATAGAGATATTTTTATGAATTACCTCACTCTGGCTCAAAGAAATTTTCAGTAATGGTGTGTCAGTTTCATCGTAGTAAAGCGTTTAGAATGAACTTCTGAGACTCAAGGCCTTGTTGTGATAACTGAGAGGCTTTTCCAAAATTTACCTATTTCACCTCTTAACTGCTGAATGCTGGTCTTGAGCATATATTTCCCTCTTGCGTTAAGAGGTGAATTTACAGGTTATCCCAAGTTCTTTTCAAAGGGGCATAAAACTGAAAGGCCCATCTGTGTTTCTTGTGCTGGAGTGAGGGCATTCAGGTGCTTTCTGTTCCTGAGGTCACCACACATTTAGGGGTAAAAAACCCAGAGAGGTTTGTTGTAGCCAAAGTACTTGCTACAAATAATTTCAAATGTTTCGTTCTGCTTAAAATATCCCACACAGAGATGTGTGCTCACCTTCAAAATCGAATTTTCAGGTGTGGGGTGGGTTTTAACATGGTCACTCGGATTGTACTTGTATCATTATTCTGCTCACTCTACATGGGTAGAAACACGTTCTGAACTCCTCCATTCTGTATCATAGCTGTAGACTTAATATAATCACAGGCATTCCTTAATTGGTGGGAGCTAATTATCTGATGTATAGTTTATCTCAATGAGGAGGTTACATGGATGTATTGACAAAGTACAAGCTATCAATACAAGAATATAATCTATTAGTATATATTATATATGCACACACATTTATCCTTGAGAAGGTCCATGCCAAGAGCTTTGTAGTAAACTTAAGTCACACTGGCGTTGGAGGATGCGGCTCTTGATATTTTGATATCAGTCTCTCTTGATAGAGAAGAGTAAACTTGGACACTGTCAAGGGTCAGGTATCGCTTTTTTTTTTTTTTTTTCGCGGTACGCGGGCCTCTCACTGCTGTGGCCTCTCCCGTTGCGGAGCACAGGCTCCGGACGCGCATGCTCAGCGGCCATGGCTCACAGGCCCAGCTGCTCCGCGGCATGTGGGATCTTCCCGGACCGGGGCACGAACCCGTGTCCCCTGTATCGGCAGGCGGACTCTCAACCACTGCGCCACCAGGGAAGCCTAAGGGTCAGGTATCTCTTTAAAGAATTTGACAAATGATTTGGATAAAGAGGTAAAGGGATTCATCAGAGTCTTGGGGGTGCAGGCCTCCTAGGGGGCAGACCCAAGTAATGGGAAAGGCCACAGGATGGTGCTGGCCACCACGTGGAACGGCCCCCAGGGCTTGAGATGTTCTTGTGCTGTTAACGCGATGAAAGCGTACCTCCGGGCTGGCGATTCTACTCTTCAGGCTCAAACACACACAGTAAAATTCTTCCATTTTCTCAATTTCTTGTGAAGGTCCTATAATAGAATTTTCTATAACGAGAGCCCATCTGTCGATGTAAAATGACGTGTCTCTGAAACCGGGATGTCACCTCCTCCTTCCCAATACCAAACACGTGGGGAGCCTCTAAAGCCCGCCGGTCTGCATGGATGCTGGCTGATGAATAGTGCGTCCAAAATAACCTCCTTCTCATGAATCTGTGGGTCCCCGGCGGTCCCCAAAGGCATCCCAGTGCCTCTAAGCGGTGGGCTCAGTCTGGCGGGACTGCACCTTATTACCACCTGAGATCGCTGCAGACTTTAAGATGAGCACGCCGGTGCTCAGAGGATGCTGCTGGAAGGTGGCTGTGGCTGCATCCTCTCTTAGCATTTCCTTCCATCACTGCCACCCTTCCCCCAGTGCTGTGTCAGACACCCTCCTCCCCATGTTGTCTACTTTCCCTCTCGGGTTTGGGCAATTTTTCCCTTTAAATCTTGCAACAGAAGATGATGATTTCATCTCTGCCCTTCTGCTTCTAAGTAAAGTCCTCCCCGCCCTGAATTTTTTAGAAACTGAAGTTCTCCTTATGTGTCCACTTCCACGACACTGGAGCGCAGCACCTGCTCTTCTAAGGAACATTATCTTCGGAGATTCCAGGCTACGCACACCTTTGGAAGTGACCTTCATGAGTCCAAGATAGTGTCCAATGACACTTTCATTCTGAAAAAGAGGGGAGAACCTTCTACATGTTTAATGCCTTAGAGGGGATTGATTTTCAAAACAAAATTTTATTTATTTACAGATATTCCCAAACCTGTGGCTCTTGCCCCTTTAGGCTGCTTTGTGCTCTTGGGAAGGTCCTGCAGTTCCCAGCCACCTGTCAGCCGAGGCTGCCCACAGCCTGGCCTGAGGCTGGAAGTGTTTGCAGCCACTCCTGCATGATTCCCATTTCCTCCCCTCTTTGAATTCTCTCTTTCTCTCTTTATTTTAATAGAATAGCTGGGCAAGTGTCCATATCTTTATTGTTTTTTTTTTTTAGTATTTATATTTATTTATTTATTTTTATTTTTAGGCTGTGCCAGGTCTTACTTGCGGCATGTGTGCTTCTTAATTGTGGCATGTGGACTCTTAGTTGTGGCATGCATATGGGATCTAGTTCCCTGACCACGGATTGAATCCGGGCCCCCTGCATTGGGAGCGCAGAGTCTTACCTACTGGACCACCAGGGAAGTGGTCTCTTTGAAGTCTTAAATGACTTAAAGTGACACCTTCTCAAGGCGGCAGTTGTGCTTTATCCACACGGTCACAGACCCACCAACCCTCCAGCTCAATGACTTAATACTTCTGCTTGTCTGGCGGGGGTCCCTGTGGGTGGGTTGAGCCGGGAGGCTGTGCCTCGGCGAGTTGAGATGGACCCTGTGGGAAACGGAAGGGGAAACGACAGGAGGGTGGGAGGATACAAGTCCATGACTGCACGTGAAAAATGGCAACTGGATACAGAAGAAGAGAAATAAAGGGTGCAGGGATCACATGGAAACCGCCGGCTTTATGTGAGGTGCAGGACGATTTCAAGTTGGAAAGAGTCTTGCCAGGAATCAGGTCCTCTTCTCGGCAGTTTGATGTACCTGTCAGACAGCGCTGGGGGTCGGGGCTGAGCTCTCTGCATTTTTTCTGCCCATCCTGCCAAGGCTAGGAGGAGAGTTACAGGATCTGATCTGTGGTCCTGCAGGAGAGGGGTTTTCTCCCTGCCGTGTGGAAAGATCTGTCCAGTCAGGACAGTTCACGTTAGCTTCTTTATCTCTGCTTCTGGCCAAAAACCAGACACTTCTGGACTCCTCCAAAGGAGAGGAAAGGATGACACAGTTCAGTGAACACTGCCATCCTTCTGGAAAGAAATTCCAACTCTTTTTTTCATTGATTAAAGTCATGTTTGTGCCATAGTCTCATTCTGTTGTCACCATTTGCCCAGATCCTCAAACTGTCTTCTTCCAAGACCACCTCTTTCCCTCTAGGTTCTTATGGCTAGTCCTTCCCCCCTTGGTTCATTCTGTTTGGGTCTCGATAATATCAGCTTGGGAAGACTTGGAAAGCCTGCTGACTTTGCAGTTAATACAGAATCGCAGGGGACATGAATGCTTCTTTTTGTTGTTGTTGTTATGGGAGACTTTCTAACCAGCATAATTTGTCTAGGTTGATCACTCTCCTTTTGTCAGAGTCTGGTTATTAATTTGTAAAAAAAAAAAAAAAAAAGGCTTTAAGTTAGTAGACTGAAGCCCTAATGTAGAAAAATGAAAGCAGTACTTTAGAAACCACATCTCTGAACGCGCCAGATGACAGTGGTTACTCTAGCATCTTTCTTCTACTCTTCCCTGTATTTTTAACATTTCTTCTTATACTAAAGAAGGAACATTCTAGAGGGCAGTCTTTATGCCATTTGCTCCTTCATTTTATTAAATGTTTACTGACTCTATTTCAGAGTTGGGGGAAGGGGTGAGTGGGGTAGGGAGAGGAGGAAAAAGAGGAATGAACTTTTATTAATGTTCACTGTAGGTCAGGAATTGTTCTAAGCACTTTAGTATATTGTCTCATTTAATCCTTACAGAGGTCATGCTAACATTCTATAGAAGAGGAAACTGAGGTTCAGAGAGTAACCTTACATGAGCAAGAGATCTCATATTTCAGTCCAGCGATCTGACTCCAGAGTCGGAGCTGTTAGCCCTTTTAAAACTGCTTGTCATTTCTGCTGGACGAAGATTTTGACTTTGATCACGATCACTGATAATTTTTTCTTCTTGTACTGTAATTTCTTCTGAAGGTTAAATACAGTAGACTGATTTATATTATGATTTGTGGAGCTTGCTTAAAACACACAGCTTTATGTGTGTTTTAAGCAGAGTGTTAAAGACAATACTGTGGTCTTGATATTTAAAATGCAGAATCAGCAGCTGGTTGCAGGATAGTGGCTGTGCCAGATGTTTATTCAAATGTTGCCAAACAGGAGCCTTAGAAAGTAATTGATACAATTTTTGCTACCAACTGAAGTATTCCTTTTTATAAAAATAAAGGGGCAGTGTAAAGTGTACTGAGAAAATTGTTTTAATAAGAAAATGGGATATGGTGCTATAAGGCAAATTCATCACATTGTTCTTCACTGTTTAAGTTTTCTTCTTTTTTGAGGTTTCAGGATTAAATGTCATTTATGTTTTTACATTCTATGAGTAAGCAAATTATCAGCTCTATTTTACTGAATCTAATTTAAAGTCTTTGCTGATCTTAGTAAGGTGTTCCTATTTTCCTAGCCAGGTATTTTTATTTTCTGCATTAAAAGTTACATTAAGTGTGTTAATGTAACTCTTGAATTGTCCTAACTTAAAAAAAATTAATTTGATGTGATAAAGTGTATTTCAATTACTTTTGGTTATGATGCTAGAATAAGTTTTTCTTTTTTTAAGAAAATTAGCAAAGATATAGATTTTGGGGATGAAGTATTGGGTAATATGATTTACACAGTCCACATATGATTGTTAAAAATATAAAGTCATGAAGGCTATAAAATTGCTGTTGAATACAGCTTTGGCTATATCCCATAAGTTTAGTATATAATATTCTCATTGCTGTGATCATCTCAGCAGTCTATAATTAGTATTTCGATTGCTCTTTGGCCTAGTAACTATTTTGGAGAAGTTTCTTTCTCTCCTTTTCCCCGTAGAAATTGTGAATTTTTTAAAAAAGTTGTCATTGATTTCTTACGCTATTTTGCAGTTGTCAGAGTGTCAACTCTGTAACATGTATTTTTTTCAAGTTTACTGACATTTTGTTACCTAATATAGAACAAGATCTATTTTTCATAGAAACTTGAAACAAGGAATTTTAAAAAATAACTTCTGTTATTAAATTTATATTATATTGTTTAACTCTTCTATGTTCTCATTTTTTGGTATGGTTTATTTGTCAGACTGTGATAAGTGTGCTAATGTCATCTTTCCAAAATTATGTGATTTCTTTCACTGTATTACAATAGCTTTAACTTTATGTATTTTGATATCCAACACATATCTTTACTATTGATTTTTGCCTTTTATATACATATAAATATACATAGTTGTATATCTGTGTAAATTATACATATTCATATAAATGTATGTACATTTATATAACATATAAGTACACACTAAACACAGAATCCTCTCTCATCCCTTTTACCTTGAAATCTTTTTCCAAAATTAATATTGCCGTCTCTGCTTTTTGCTTGTTATATCACTGCCACCTTTTTCTTTTTAATCTTTTGTATCTTTTTGTTTCAGGATATAGAGTTTGCATTTTAACCCATTATGAAGAGTATTTGTCTTTTTAGGAATATTGAACCACTAAGTGTATTATAATAACTGATATGTTTGCTCTTGTTTGAAACTTTTCTATTTCACATGGAAGGCCCTACAGTATCAGCTTTTTACAAATAATTTACGTTGAACCGAAGTAGCGTACCATTTCTACAAATGAGTTAAGTACCTTCTTTGGTGCTTTGCTTTTGACCTTGTAACTAGAGCAATAGTTTGCAACCTGGTTATTCTATAGATAAGTGAACCCCAAATTGCCTACCACTGATCCTAAGGAGTGAAGCAGAGAGAGAGACAACCACAGCTGCTAACCTGCAGTTCCAGGAAGGAGCCAGCGTAGACCTAAGTTAGTAAAACATCCACTTCCTGACCTAGAAACCCCCTTTGTACAGTGTTGGACTAGAGGCTGTGGAGGATGCTTCTGCTTGACCAGGTCTCAAAGGACAGGGAGGGTGCATGGGCAGTGGTACCCAGTTAGCACTTGGTCCTGTCCAAAATGTCCATAAGACATTTGGTCCATGCCCAAAGGTCCTTAATATTTGGTCCTGTCCAAAGCCATTTGTCATGGACTAAATATGCTCATGAAAGTTTTGGACAGGACCAAATGTCCTGCAAGGGTGGAGGCTACATCAATGTCATTTGGAAACTGGATTTTTTGTTTTGTTTTATTTTTGCCTGTCAGTTTATACTATGCAAGAGTCTTAGATCCCGGATCAAAAGCAGAAAGGTGAGGGATGTTGGCATTGCTGCCGAGTTAAACTGGCTCACAAAGCAAGCAGCATTCTCAGGCAATTCTAGAAAGAAGTTTTCAGATAGTACAAGCACCAGACTGTCCCTTTGGGTGACAGTTTTGGAAATTGTCACTCTCTCCTTGTGTTAAATCTTCCATCTCTTCCATGTGGAGGAGATTCATTTATGTTTGAAGCTACTTATACCAAATCAAGGAATAAATAAAGACAAGAAAGAGAATAGAAGCTTCTTGTAACAGGGGCACATCTTCAGTTTGAGGAAGTCCGTGAAGACAGAATCAGAGGGAAATTGCTGATGGCAATAACTCAGCAACATGTGACTAATTACTGTAGGAAAAAGGTTTAATTTGATGAATTTTTTTCCTCCTCTTTCTTCTTTTAAAAATGAACACTTTATGGGAATTCCCTGGCGGTCCAGTGGTTAGGACTCTGCACTTTCACTGCCAGGGCCCAGGTTCAATCCCTGGTCGGAGAACTAAGATCCTGCAAGCCATGTGGTGCAGCCAAAAAAAAAAAAGACCAAAAAATGAACAAATAAAAAACAACAACAAAACACTTTATATATCTCTCTGGCGCTATGGAAGAAACAAGGCTCAGAAAACTCCAAAGTTTCTTTTCTTTTCTTTGTTTTTAATTGAAGTATAGCTGATTTACAATGTAGTATGTTTTCTTAAAATAGTATCAGTTTCTTTTGTTCTCAAGCACGTGACTACTCCTTATAACGTTACCAAAAGTAAGAAGCCTGGATTCCATAACATCCAGCAGGATGTAGCCATATTTGTAGTGAAAATGTAAAAGCGAATTTAGTCAGCAAATTTACATGTAATTTGACTAAATGGGGTTTCACATTTATATGTACTCAAACTGATGATTACTTGGTAAAGTCTTATTGTGCATAATACCTCTTAATGTGCCTGAATATTTAAGTGAACTTAGATTTGTTTAAAAAAAATAAAGTGCTGTGCTGAAATAAGTATTACTTAAAATTTTTTTTTTCTCTCCTCGTCTCCTATTAAAAATTCTGGAACTTTATTAGTAGGAGAGGGAAGGATTGGTTAAATCCTAACAGAATGTAAGTTATTTCTGAAGGGCATGTGAATTGGTGAGTTCACGTCGTTTCAATGACTGTTTGTAAGATGGATTGTAAGAATGTAAATCTGGACTGGCCAGTCTGAGGGTCAAGAGTATAATCTATTCAGCAAATGCTTTTACTTTCAAGGAGAGGGATTTAGAATATGCACAACTGTGCAAAGAGAGGGAATGTGAGTAATTTTCTCTGAGCCCTGACCCTGTGTACTCAGAACTTCTGAGGACTTAAGCATGTGGACTTGAATGAGTGAATGTAGTCCTTTGTAATATTGCCAACATGTTTAATTTTCCAAGTAGGTAGGTCATTGTGTCGACTTTGTCCTCATGCCAAAACGATTATCCAGGCATTTCAGTTAAGGTATTGCCTTCTCAAGTCACAGAAGTTGAAAATGATTACCATTTATATGCTCACCTATTTTAAAATAACTGGCATTTATATTCTAGAGGCCCGAGTACTGCAAAAAAACAAAAAACAAAAAAAAAAAACCCAAAAAACAATTAACGTGCCACAGTTTACCATTTTACACATTCTAACATGGTGGGGGGAGGAAAACTACTCAGTGCTGGTAATGTTGTGATAAATCTGGTATCTTAATATTTATTTACTTATTTATTTGGTTGTGCCGAGTCTTATTTGCCGCAGGCATGCTCCTTAGTTGCGGCTTGCCAGCTCTTTAGTTGTGGCATGTGAACTCTTAGTTGTGGCATGCATGTGGGATCTAGTTCCCTGACCAGGGATCGAACCCTGGCCCCCTGCATTGGGAGCGTGGAGTCTTAACCACTGCACCACCAGGGAAGTCCCAAATCTGATATCTTAATACATCGCCAGTGGTATTGTAAATTGAAAAAAAATTTTTTTGGAAAGCATCTTGGCAATATGTATCAAAAAGCCATGTAAATACTCACATACTTTCATGTAGTAATTCTAGCTTCAGGACTATAGCTAGGATAGTAATCCACGATTACAGAGCGCTATATACAGGAAGCTACTCATTACACAGTCGTTAAGAAAGACTGCAAGTAACCTAAAAAGCATGAGTAGAAAATAATTAGGTAAATATGGTTTTATATACTAGATGGAATGCTATACAGCCATTAAAATGTCTATAAAGCATAGGAAGCAACGTGGAAAAATGCTTATGATATATAATGTTACTTGAAAGCATATGTAGTATTTCATAGCAATCCAGATCAGAAGAAAATCTCACACCAGGTGCATAGAGAAAAATGGGAAAGAATAACTTATCATTATTCTTGGCACATGGTAATTATTTTACATAAAATATTTTATGTAAAATAATTACAATGTACTGAATCATTACTATATTTTGGGCACTGTGCCAAGTACGTTTTTTCACTTAATTTTTTTTTTTTTTTTTTTACCATTTTTAAAGTCTTTGCTGAATTTGTTACAGTATTGCTTCTGTTTTACGTTTTGGCTTTTCGGCCACGAGCTATGTGGGATCTTAGCTCCCTGACCACGGATCGAACCTGCACCCCACTGGACCGCCAGGGAAGCCCCTTTCACTTAATTTTTTTTTTGTTTTTTCGGCACACGGGCCTCTCACTGTTGTGGCCTCTCCCGTTGCGGAGCGCAGGCTCAGCGGCCGTGGCTCACGGGCCCAGCCGCTCCGCGGCATATGGGATCTTCCCGGACCGGGGCATGAACCCGTGTCCCCTGCATCAGCAGGCAGACTCTCAACCACTGCGCCACCAGGGAAGCCCCTTGCTTAATTTTTATAAATGACTCTCGGTGTGCCCATTTTGTGGATGAATAAACTGAGCTCATAGAGGTTGGATAACCTTGTTCAACCATATTAAGTGATAGGACCAGGTCTGGACCCAGGTCTGTGGGATCCAGAATCTGTGCTTGAAACTGGTGATTCACAAAGTTGACTGTGCATCAGAATAACCTGTGGAACTTTCAATAAATATATTAATTAATAAGTGAATAAATACTATATGGCTTACCCCAGATCTCCTGAGTCAGAATCGCTAGTGAGACAGCCAGGAGCCTGGGTTTTTAACGCATAAGGCAGGTTCTATGGTGAGTCTGTGACTAGCATTTAGGACCCTCTGCAAATTCCATTTGTTGTATTAAAAAAACACTAAATATTAATATTGTGAATATTAATAGTGGTTGTATTTGGGTAATAAGATTATGGGTGATTTTATTTTTTTCCCCTCCAAAAATTTTTCAGATTTTCTTCAGTGAGAAGTGATGTTACTTTGAGTGTAAAAATTTAATGAAGAGAAAAGTTGAATAAAATATTCTATTTAAAGGGTCTCCCTTTGCGGGGGGGGGGGTTATTATGTGCTACCTCTTTTAATACGTCCATTCTGAAGGGCATAAGTGGGAGAAATGTAATTATATCCAAAAGAGGCATAATTTTAGCAAAATTTACAAAATATATCAGTCTAATGGTGATTACAGTTAACAGCCTGTATTAAATTTGAGTTACAACACTGCTTTAGAAAATAAGACTTGGGGTATAGATTTTACAAAATAGGTTAGATGGCATGTTAATTATATTTCAGTTAAAAAGAAAATAAATAAATTGGATAATTGAGAAAAACCACAGAGAAACTGGTCTCTTCAGCTCTTTGAACAGCAAGAGGGGAAACCACAATCACCGAATATTTTTGTTTTCAAGGAAGGGGAAAAGAGTTCTTTTTCTCATAGTTTGAGAGGAGAGGGTGTGAAATGAGATCATAATTGGAAATAATGGACTTTATTGTTAATGTGCAGCCGTGTGACCCACGTGTGGGGAGGTGAACACAGGAACCTTCAACTCAGGTCACTGCAAGTTGCCATGTTGGGTCACCCAGCAGGAGCAACAGCTCAGAACCTGAAATAAATTAAAAGCTTCTGCAGAGCAAAGGGAACCATAAACAAGACGAAAAGACAACGCTCAGAATGGGAGAAAATATTTGCACACGAAGCAACGGACGAGGGATTCACCTCCAAAATATACAAGCAGCTCAATACCAAAAAAACAAACAACCCAATGCAAAAATGGGCAGAAGACCTACATAGACATTTCTCCAAAGAAGACATACAGATGGCCAAGAGGCACATGAAAGGATGCTCAACATCACTAATCGTTAGAGAAATGCAAATCAAAACTGCAATGAGGGATCACCTCCCACCCGTCAGAATGGCCATCATCAAAAAATCTACAAACAATAAATGCTGGAGAGGGTGTGGAGAAAAGGGAACCCTCTTGCACTGTTGGTGGGAAGGTAAATTGATAAAGCCACTATGGAGAACAGTATGGAGGTTCCTTAAAAAACTGAAAATAGAATTACCGTATGACCCAGCAATCCCACTACTGGGCATATACCCAGAGAAAACCATAATTCAAAAAGACACATGCACCCCAATGTTCATTGCAACTCTCTTTACAATAACCAGGACATGGAAGCAACCTAAGTGTCCATCGACAGATGAATGGATAAAGAAGATGTGACATATATATACAATGGAATATTACTCAGCCATAAAAAGAAACGAAATTGAGTTATTTGCAGTGAGGTGGATGGACCTAGAGTCTGTCATACAGAGTGAAATAAGTCAGAAAGAGGAAAACAAATACCATATGCTAACACATATATATGAAATCTAAAAACAAAAATGGTTCTGAAGAACCTAGGGGCAGGACAGGAATAAAGATGCAGCCGTAGAGAATGGACTTGAGGACACGGAGAGGGGGAAGGGTAAGCTGGGACGAAGTGAGAGAGTGGCATGGACATATATACACTACCAAATGTAAAATAGATAGCTAGTGGGAAGCAGCCGCATAGCACAGGGAGATCAGCTCGGTGCTCTGTGACCACCTAGAGGGGTGGGATAGGGAGGGTGGGAGGGAGGGAGACGCAAGAGGGAGGAGATATGGGGATATATGTATACGTATAGCTGATTCACTTTGTTATACAACAGAAACTAACACACCATTGTAAAGCAATTATACTCCAATAAGGATGTTAAAAAAAAAAGGTGTTGCGAAGTTCCTGTTTTTTAGGAGGGCAGAGGAAATTGTCAAATTTAAACCAGTTGTATATGCATAAAAATGTTGAAAAAGTTGTATTTATATTTTTGTACATAATAGGCTACACGAAATTATCAAAAAGTTTGCTTCCATGATTGGATGCCTGGGCAGTCTTAGCCTCCAATGTTCAACTTCAACATCTTTTTCACTTTGCAGGCCTGACCGAACAATCTTCACAATTCCTGGGTGAATTTGGAAGACAATAAATAATTTCATGAGGCGTTAGTCATGTATGGATTCACGAGTGTATGTTTTACAGAATAAAATACATATTGTGTAGCTTTTAAAAGCTGAGTAATGATGTCATTTAGCCTTAGTCATGAAAACCTTATTTAGAAAATGGTGAACTTATTTTCCCTCCGGAAAATTCACTTTTCTCCAACACACGAGATCGGATGAAACTGGAACATGTTACCAGGAATCCAATAAAGCTGTGAAAGGCTTAAATTAGGTAATCTCTTAATTGAAAAGAAAGAGGAGTTTTCATGAAAGATATTCTCTTGAAAACTGGGTTTTTACAGCTGTCAAGACTTCTTTGGAGAGGAAGTGGAGACGGATTCCAGATGATGTCTTTGTTCAAACTCTAAGACAAGTCTGAATTGCAGTTGAAGCTATTGAATTTCCAGTGTAGCCCTAGATCACTTTTGCTGTCTGCCTGAAGTCATGACAGAAGAAAAAAAGGACTGCTATCTTCTTAAGATAGGAGACCACCGACCACTACAGCTTTGAAATGGTGTCGACATCCTTGGAAGCCTGTGAGCTGAGTCAAAACAAAGAAAACCCTCTGGCTATTTTGGGTCCGGCTTAGAAAACACTGGCTTCCAAAACTGCTCAGTAATCTAAGAGAAGACCTCAGTCCTTACTAACTCGATCGTTAATCGTGTCCAGAAGAGTGTGCTGAACACCAGTGATGTCCCTTGCTTGGTAAACCTTTGAATGCTGATTACAGGGTTCATCCTTTGATGGGCTATCACAGGGAAATATACTTGCCAGGTTTGTGAGTAAAAACACATAACACCCCTGTTTGGGGAACTCCAGGGAAAAGACCAACTTCTTTGCGCATATGAACAGTTTTCGTCTGGAGCATCGTGTATTTGGTAGAAAAAAATGGAAACTCTGAATACACAGAAATTGATGCTTCAGGGAGTAAAGACCAACATTATACTTCACAGATTTATAGCTAATTTAAAAAATTAGAACCACCTCTTTATTTTTTAAATTTGGTAACACTCTCAAGGCTTCCTGTAAGTCATTTTTGTTTGTTTGTTTTTGTTTTTTTTGCTGTACGCGGGCCTCTCACTGTTGTGGCCTCTCCCGTTGCGGAGCACAGGCTCCGGACGCGCACGCTCAGCGGCCATGGCCCACGGGCCCAGCCGCTCCGCGGCATGTGGGATCTTCCCGGACCGGGGCACGAACCCGTGTCCCCTGCATCGGCAGGCGAACTCTCAACCGCTGCGCCACCAGGGAAGCCCCAGGCAATCTACTCTTGACACTGGTGGAAAGTTGCATTTGTGAGCTTATTGGGGAGAGATTTTTTTCTCCCTGTTGTTCCTGAAAAGAGAACTCCAAGAGGAGTTTTGGAGAAGGGATTTGATTCAGGAGTCAGACGTACTTTTCAGATGACTGTGGTGATCTCCTTATTTGCATTTTAAAAACAAGCAAACATGCTCTTCCTGGTATTACCTTATTTCTTTCATTCACATTTCGTCAGCTAGCCTGTTTTTTTTCCCTTTGCTTCTGACAATTAAAAGAAGCAGCAGTACACTTGATGAAGAAATGACTCATCCTTTTGGCGAGCACACATCCTCAGTATTCTTTAAAAATAGTATGTGATGAAGGAAAAAGACTTATATTTCAAGGTTACTGTAAGTATTTTTCTTTGAAAACATTATCCCTCTGATATTTCTCATGGCTATTTTTCATTGATATATTTAATTTTGAAACTTAAAGTAAAACTAAAGGAAAGCAAGCAATTTTTATGTTTACCAAAAGGAGGCATGGTCGAGGAAGCCTGAAAAATACGGCCAGAGTAAATCACCAGTGGGAAGATACGTTTCTTCCTCCATTTGACTTGCTAGCTTTAGGGCTGCAGATTTTCCCCTGCGAACGGCTCCTGGAAGAGAAAGCAGCGTGATGCTCTTAAAGAGGATGAGCGAATGTTCTAGAAAATACTTTTATAACACGGTTGAGTTTGGGAGGGCTTAGGGAATACGACTTATGGCGTGATCATTATCAGAATTAAAGTAAAACCCTCATCGATATTAGTGGTTATAAAATGATTTTGCATAGCTCCTTCATTATTCTGTTCTTGAGGTGTGTTCTAGTCGCACAGTGAAGAAAACTCCAGGTTATTTTCATTTCAATAATAAAATGGTCTGTGTCCACGATAACCTGCTTGTGCTTATGCCTCTCACTTTCTGTTTCTCTTTTTTTTTTTTTCACTGTTTGTCCTCATCATGACGGTCTTACCCATAAGGAGGTCCATTACTTAGCACCCTTTCTGCCCTCTGTGGAAGGCTTCGGGATACCTGAGCAGTCCTGGTAGCTCGCTGGGCTGGTGGACATAAGCCTTTGTCAGATGATGAGCCGGGTTGTGGTGGCAAGAGCTCTGGGTGGATTAGCATTCTCATTTCTGCTCTGAATTTAACAGCTGTGGGACTCAGACCAGTCCCTGTTCTCTTGGACTAAAAAAATACATGAAGAAAAAAAAAATACAAATGTAGCCACTTAGCCTGTTTTATGTATTTTTTTTTGTTTGTTTTGGTCTGTCTGCTTATTTATACATAACAATTTATTATTAGTTTATATTGTATCTTGTATCCTGCAAAGGTCTGAATTTTTCATACTTGGTCTCCAAGTAGGCTGACTGAATACCAGGCTGTTGGACGAGTGAAATTTGCCTGAATCCAATTGTGGGTTTCGAGATGTTCAAAGTAGCCTTGAAACTAGACGTGAAAACAAGCCGAAGCGTTTTTTCTCTCGGAGTTCTGTTACCCCGGCCCTCCTTCCCTGATGCCAATCCAATACGCTAATCCAATATAGCGTAACGACATTATTTTGCTTTTGAATTGTACACAGAGGCTTGGCTAGAACGCTGCCTTGGCTGGGTGCCGTCGTGTAACCATATGGTACTTCACGGAATGCGGATAATGGCCTCATTTTCCTCTCTGAATAGGTGGGAACCTGTGCTAGCAGGTAGGAGAGCATTTACATAAAGCACAAGTGAAAGCATGACACCGGTGTTATTCATGCCAGAGCGTCGAGGACTGCTCATCTGTTTAGAAGATTGTAATTCTCTCCCCACTACTTTCTGGGTATTTTCAGCTGTGACTCTGAAGAGACGTGAGGGTGATCCAGACCCTGGCTTTAAAGGTCAGGGGTCGCAGCTTCACGCATTTCTGTGTTCTCTGCTTTGATGCCACAGGTGTCGGCCAGGGGCCTCTCGGGGAGGCTGGTAGGCAGGCGGGTCACCAGGGTGAGGCTGGCAGTGCCGCCCCGTCGGAGGCCCTGCCTGGTGGGAAGGGAGGGCCCAGCTCTCTCAGGCAGCCTGCCCCCAGCACCCCTGTCCTGTCCCTGTCAAGCTGGACCCCAACTCTAGCCTCAGGGTTCTGTTAGTGGGTAGCGGGGGGCCTGGGTCTCAGAGCTGGAGGTTAAGAAATTGGAGCCTGCGACTCCGTGTGCGTTCCGCGGTGGCCCTTCACTCAGCGGGCACTGAAGCAGGGAAAGGTGATGGGATTTGTGTCACGTCTCACAACCAGGGTGTCCCAGAGCCAAGGCCAGTGCCCAGGGGCACCCCGGCTTCTGCGTTGCTCTCCTCACACCCCCTTCCTTCCGGGTCCTGTCAGCCTTTCAGGCTCTGGCCTGGAGTGTCTGTCACCTGCACCCCACACACCTGCGTGCTGGCAGTGAAATGGCCCGGCAGGGTCAACACATCACTGTGAGCCTGGACGGGACTCCTGTGCCCTTCCAGAGACAGCAGGCCCCTTTGCTGTTTAAGCGTGACCTTGAGAAAAGCTATTTTTTACTGGACCCTGGCTATATGGTAGATGCTGAAGTGGCCCGTGTGTATCCATTAACATATTTAATCTCCACAGAAACTCAATGAGTTTCTTCTTATCTCCATTTTACAAGAGGCTGAAATTCAGAGAGGGTACATGTCTTACCTGATGTCAGATAGGTAGAGGGGGCAGTGCTGAGGCTTCTGCCCAGGTGTGCCAGCCTCCACAGGGCCTCCCCGGGGCATCCTTCTTCCCACACACTCCCCTGCTTCTGCCCAGCCCACTGTGGTTCCCCTGGAAATTTAATTACAATAATCTAGTAGGAGTCCCCTTTCTTGTTAAAATGACTGTCAGAAAGCCACAGCTGTCCAGAAGGAGATCGTCAAAGGCAAACTGTGCAATGAAAGACTTTCCTTCCCACCAGCCTCTGCTATTCCTTTTTCCTGCCCAATCATGTTGTCAGATGTTTGGCCCGCAAGAGGCTACCGCAAAGCACATGGTCATAGTTCCCAGCCCAGTGCCCACAGGTATCATCTTATGCTCCCGAGTCCATCTGGTGGACGGTTTCAGCAGGGCTGAAAACTTGCCTGATGAGCAGAACTTCAATTCCTGTGATTACTAGGGCTTTTCCTACAGTTTTCCTGGGCTCTTTCCATCTGCACCCCTAGACTGGAAATGACCCCCAGGCGAAGGTTTTGTTCTTCGGCACATTTGAAATATTGTAAAGGGTGGTGTACACTGTACATTAAAAACGGTATAACAACAATACAACTTTGTCCTTCAGATGCAGCCTCGGACCTCCATCTTTTCCCCAGATACGCAGACGTGTATAACCCTGTATTTTGTAAACCCGGCTGCCACGCTTTCCAGGAGAAGTGGGTTTTAGCTGTGAGGAGACAGCAAGCGTTCAAATAATTTGACGGTTTTAAGTTACAGTTTCATTGAGCTTCATCCCATAAACTGTCACCTAGTTGAAAATTATTTGGGATTAAAATAATCCTGTAATAAATTCAGACTGGCCAGAATGGGAGAATTTAAGCAGGGATACCTCCCTATTAAGCTTTACTTTTTTTTCTGGGTCATAAAGCTAATAAAATATTCTCACCACCTCCCAATGTTCCCCACCTTTTAATATAAATTATTTCTCACCTACATTCTACTTTCCTTTAAGCCAATTTTATTTTCCTAGGCCACGGGCCTTGGGTAATTTCCTTAGATAAATGTCAGTTACCTCTGATATGAAAAAGCATGCTAGAGAGAGTTAAACGGAGCCGCCAGCCATCTCAGTAAACTTGCACAGCTCTCAGATAAACAACCAGAAAAATATTATTGTGTGATCGTTTAAAAAAAAAAAAGACAACCCAAAAAACAAAAAAACCTTACTTCTTGACAAACTGGTTAACAAAAGCTCTATTTATTTGACTTGTGGGATGAACTCCAGAAGGAAGCAAAGAGAAAAATGTACATTTCATGAAAACAACAGTATGTTAACTGACAGAGCATTTTGTGCTTATCATGTGATACATGGATACCAGGCACTGTAGGAGAAACAAAGACATCATGCGTTTGACCCCAGCTCCCCTGGGGTTTCTGGCTTCACTGGGAACATGTGGAAGAGTAGACTGCCGGGCGGTGAAGGGTTAAAGCTTATGCAAGCTCCCTGGGTTCCTGGACAGGGATAGGTCAGTGCAGCCAGTCTGTGTTCCTACCCTGGACCAAGTGTGGAGCACCGAGTTGGCTTTCTTCCTGGCCTGCGGGAGCGGAGTGTCCTCCATCTCCCCTCCCTCCCACATGGCCTTGAGCTTGGGGACGGTGGAGAAACATGGTGGATAATCCTTGGCTCTTAGAGACCAAGGAGGCTGCCCATCGAAGACACTTGCTAAAAAGGGGCCAACTTAGAACCGAGAGTCCACACTCGCTCCCCTGTGTCGGGAGGTCAGTGGTGGATATCTGTCTGATGTAGCTGAGACATTCTTTGCCACCTGCTGATGCTTTGAAGATCTTGAGCTAATTTTTCATGGAGGAGATGGAACGGGTCCTGCAGGGTTTGGTGAGATAATTCACAGGACTTAGCTTAGTGCTTAGTACATAGAATGTGTTTATTCCAAAGTTCTCTCTCCTTCTTTTCCTTATGTGTCACGAATCCCCAGCTGGACCAAAAAACCCTCAAGAGATAAAGAATGTGCTTCACATTCCCCTCTATTCTCAGCATCAAGCTTAGTTGGCTCGATAGGTAATAATAATACAAAAAGTCGTCATAGTAGCAGTGATAGTGATGGTAACAGTAATAGCAAATATATAAAGTATTTGTAATATGCCAGACATTACATATAGCATTACTCATTTCATCTTCTCAACAAAGCTTTGAGGTAGGTGCTGTTGTTGACACAAGATGAGGAAACTGAAGCACAGAGTGATTAAGTGACTTGCCCAAGGTCACCCAGATGCTATGTAGCAGAGCCAGAATTTGAACTCAGAAAGTCTGGCTACAATCTCTGTACTCTTATGGCGCTTGAATAAGAAAAAAGCCCATTTTATTAATGTGAAAAATGTTGATCATATGCAGAAATAGAGGGAACCATATAATGAATTCCTATTTAGGCATCTTCAATGCTTATCAGTACATTTCTTGTCTTGTCTCATCTGTATCCCCACCTCCTCCTACATCTCCACTTTGGATTATTTTGAAGAAAATCCCAGACATATAACCTCCATGTAAATACTTATGTATATATCTCTAAATGATGGATTTTCAGTATAATCACAATGCCATTTATCACACTTAAAAATGTTACCGGTTGTTCCTAGTCTCAACTATCCAGTTTGTCTTTAAATTTCTTTGTTGGTTGCATTAACATTTTTTTTTTTTTACAGTTCATTGGTTCAAATCAGGACCCAAACAAAAGATAGCCTGTTTTTCATAATGATTTTTAAAGCAGAATACCTGAAAATATCTACTTATTGAACTTAATTCAGCAAATATTTATCATGTGTCTGCATTTTGCAAGGCACAGTGTGAGGATGATGAAAGGTATGTCCCAGGAGCTGTCAACTGGCTGTGGTGACTGACTGGATTCAGAAAAAGCCAGAGGGCATTGGCTTGTAACTCCAAGGTTACAAGCTTGGGGTGAATGATGCAGGAGTAGAAGACTTGATGGAGAAAAAAGGGAAGGTGGAAGGAAGAAACAGCCCCCGGAAAATGTGATGGGTATGGCTTGTGGTTTGTATTTAGAATCTGAAGTCATATTCTGTCCTACATGTGTATTTTCTGCATTCCATTCTTTATCTCTGCCTTTCCACTTGATTCTTCTTTCAGTGGTAACTGGGAAGTTGTGATGTTGGCTTTTTTTTCCTTGAAAAAATCTTGATAGAAATTTGGGGGTAAGCTTAATGATGATCCTGTCTTTGAGTAAAGGAAATAAATGTGTTTACGGGGAGGAGGGTAAATCAGTGGCGTAATCCCAGTGGTGACAGATTTAACTTTTTAGGTATATGCTTTTATTGTTCAGTCTGGCTCTAATGGACTGGAAAATGTCTTCGTCTAACGAGAAGGCATTCAGAGAATGGGAAAAATGAAATTCTGTGAAATGTTTCTGTTTGCTTTGAAATTACTCATCCCTTTGTTTTGAGGGGCTTCCTAACTTCAAAGTAAAGTATCGTGATTTACCTTGAGTTTGATGGAATTGGACTTTAAAACTAGACTGAGAATCATGTGTATGCTATAAAATCCACTGCTGAAACTTGCTGCTGCAGACATATGAGTTTCATCAAGTAGGTTTAAGTTGGAACAGGCATAAGAAAGAAAACAATTTGGTGTGGGTGCCAACCGGGAGATTAGAACAGCAATTTACTTATTTCAGCTGTTTTATTCAGTAGCATTTATAAAGTAGGCTGATTTCCTCCAGATATTTTGCCAACTAGCATTAAGAAACAAGAGATTTTAGGAATCAACTTTGACTCTCTTCCTATCCGAAGAGGTGGTTTTCAGTGTTTTTAAAAACCTATCATTTTTTTCTTTGGTTAGAGAAATTGTATTTGTTTTATGTCCCAATCATTTTTCATACTCATTAAAAGTTATTCTTAAAACTGAATCATGAAGCTACTGGATTTTTGGTGAGACATTTAATCTGCTGTGCTGGTTTTTGAATTTAAGTATAGTTGATTTGCAGTTTGCATTAGTTTCAGGTGTACAGCAAAATGATTCAGTTACATATATGTTTATATATATATTTCAGATTATTTTCCATTATAGGTTAATACATGATATTGAATATAGTTCCCTGTGTTATACAGTAAGTCATTATTGATTATCGATTTTATGTATAGTAGTTTGTATCTGATACTCCCAATTTATGCCCCCCCTGCTTCTCCTTTGGTAACCATAAGTTTGTTTTCTATGTCTGTGAGTCTGTTTCTGTTTTGTATATAGATTCATTTGTATTATTTTTTAGATTCCACATTGTAAGAGGTATCATATAATATTTGTCTTTCTTTGCCTGACTTACTTAGTATGATATTCTCTAGGTCCATCCATGTTGCAGCAAATGGTAATATTTCATTCTTTTTTATGGCTGAGCAATATTCCACATTCCCACACCACATCTTCTTAAACCAATCGCCTGTTGATGGACACTTGGGTTGTTTCCATGTCTTAACTATTGTAAATAGTGCTGCTGTGAACATTGGGGTGCATGCATCTTTTTAAGTTAGAATTTTGGTCTTTTCTGGATATATGCCCAGGAATGGAATTGCTGGATCATATGGTAGTTCTGTTTTTAGTCCTTTAAGGATCTTCCATATTGTTTTCCATAGTGACTGCGCCAATTTACATTCCCACCAATAGTGTAGGAGGGTTCCCTTTCTCCACACCCTCTCCTAATCTGCTGTGAGTTGAACTTAACTTCAGGTCCACAAGTTCTTATTTTTGAAATATTAAAAATATTAATCTCTATATTCAGTATTCTCTGAGACTGCTGTGGGATTGAGTTATAGAAGTAGCAGAGAGGAAAAAGAGAAGACATGGGAAAAGCCTGTTTCTGTACCCTTTCTATTAAAACTCTTAGTCTGTTGTCATTTTGTTGCCTATCTTTCTCTTTGTTGTAGATCTTTCCAACCTCAAGAACCCACCAGTACTTATACAACTAGAAAATTATACATAACTAGAAAATTTCTGTAAGCAGGAAGACTATTTATTGTTCCTTATTATTGTGTTTTCTTTTAAAAAACTGCAAGTCACTAGGATAAATAGTAACACAACACCTTCTGAATTTCATAGGGAAATCGGTCTCTGGTCCTTGTGTGAGCCCCTGGGCCATGCCCTTCCTGATTCCAGCCCTTTCTCTGGAGTTTGCAGTCATGTGAGCCAATATATATCCTCTGCAGTTTTTAGCCAGCTTGACTTGGGGTTTCTGTTACTTACAGCCCAAAGCACCTAACTAACCCTAATTTCATGTACTTTATAAACAGATCTGTTTCCTGTCGGAAGTGAAACTGAGTAATTCTCTTCTCTGGGTCAATGAATTTATATTCCCAAAGAGACATGAAGAAAAGGGAACAATTATTGAACCTGCTATGTGTCAGGCCCAAATGTGAGGTGTTTTCACAGATATTTTCTAAGTTAGTCCTGAAGATGGGCATTACTGTGCCTCTGTAGCTGTTCATGCAGTGATGAGGCAGGTGGGTGCTATGAGAGAGCCCTGTGGACCACTTCTCCGTGGCTGCTGGAGTTAGGCTGATTGTGCCTGTTTCCAGGCTGTCCCTGGGTTTTTACCCGGCTCTGGCACAGTGCCTCAGGGAGCGGTGCTGTTTCCAGTGTCTGTCTGACAAGAACTGATCTCACTTCTGCCCCTAATAAAGCCGTGTCAGATCGCCCGGTGCCTTCTCATTTGCTTTATGCCAACTTGTTGTCTTTGCACGTGGTAGAAAATTGGGCCACATGTAACTTAATGTTCTGACTATAATTAAAAGATTTCCCTCCCAGTGGCCAAATGCAAGCAGAAGTGGTTTATTAAATTCTCAGCTGGCTGGAAGACGTTCCAGATGCACTGAGAGATGACGTTATGGGTCACGATATTGTTTTCTAAATTCCGCACAGCAGTGAAATGAAGCTGCGGTTGATTACATCTTCCTTTGGGAGAAAAGAAGATGTCGAGTGAAGGCCTAAGTGCTGGGTCGGGAGAGGCCGTTGTGGCCGTCTTTGTACCCTGACCTGGGAACTGGCTTCACCTTTGACCCTGCTGTCTCAGTGTGCGCCGGGCTGCTCTGGCCTGGCTGTTTGTCATTCCTCATGTGGAGGTTAGATGAAGTATTCGAGGGTGATATGGGGCATATCTGTTGGTTGAAATTAGCCGGGGTGGGAAAACATATCTTTTCATCATAGGCCAGTGGCTCATTGACAAGAAATGAGTCATGTGCTTCACTCACAACTGAAGGACAGCAGTTAAGAATCCTCTTCCAGGAATAGGAAATTCGTTATGGTTTCAGTGTCACCTGATCCACCATCAACACATTTGGGAAAGTCACAGTAATAGAGGACCGTTGAATGAGAGTGCTATGTGAAATGTTTAAACGGTTCTTGTAACAGGCAGGTTTGCATTTTTAGAAAAAAATTAAAAAAATATATATATATGTATTTTTTTTTTTTTGCGGTACGCGGGCCTCTCACTGTTGTGGCCTCTCCCGTTGCGGGGCACAGGCTCCGGACGCGCAGGCTCAGCGGCCATGGCTCACGGGCCCAGCCGCTCCGCGGCATGTGGGATCCTCCCGGACCGGGGCACGAACCCGTGTCCCCTGCATCGGCAGGCGGACTCTCAACCACTGCGCCACCAGGGAAGCCCAGAAAATAAATATTTTTTTGTTAGCTGCCTGTAATTAAATCATTAATGAAGTAAAGTTGTTCTCAGTTCAAACGTACCCTCTCCAGTTTAGATCGTTCCTGGACGGGCCTTAGGAGGTATGGGATTCTGGGTCAGTCCCTCTCAGTGGAGAGGCCCCCGCAACTAGGCTGATCTTCAGGCCTGAGTAGCCTGAGGCTGCTGGAGGTCGTGGGGTTCTTTCTCCTGGTGGGGTTGTGCAGCAGAGGGGTGGCAGATTTCAGTGGAAGTTGCTAGAGGCCTACAGGAGAGTAGGAGCTACGAGAGGCAGGGTACAGACAGTAAGAAGGTTGCCCGTGAAAACACACGCGCAGAAAACTGCACACATGTAAGGAAAAGCTGGGCGGGAAGGAAGCTTTCCTCTTTCCCCTGTGCTCAGTTCCGCCCCCGGCTCTGCCTTGAACTTGGACTCTCGTTTTACTCGTGCTGCCACACTGCGTCTCCTGTCAGGAAACAGGGTTAGAGCGTTCCTGAAAGCGCCAATAATTATGTCATAGTGAAAATTAGTTTTGGATGACCCTGATGGAAAACTGAGAAATGTGTAAATGTTTGGTGACTATCAGACTTCAGTTATGGGGGAAAGGATGGTCTAGAAATATTTTGTTAGATGTTGGAATTTTGTGGTGAAGCGTTGATTGAGCATCACATAAAAACTCAACTGTGCTGTAAAAAACCAAAACTTTTAATCAATTTTGTTAATCCAGTTCTTTGTCACTTTCTGTCTCTGTGCCCCAAGCACACTGTCCCCACTTCTGAGTCTTTGCTTTGCCTGTTTTTTTTTTTTCACTACTCTCCCCCAATCCTCCCGATTCCCCAAGTTTAACCACCTTCTCCTCACCTCCCTGAGGTCAACTCTAGCAATTCTAGAGCCTATTACTAGTTTCTTGCCTTACCACCATTATACTTTTTATCTGAATCTTTCCTTGATTAAAATGAAGAAGGAGGTAAACTTCAGACATAGTCCCTTATATATATTTAAGGGGTAATACTGAGTGTCTTTTTAACTTCACCTCTGCAGACCAAACACTGCAGTTTCACTTCCTTTAAAACTTTCTGCTATGCCATGCTGCCTTCTTCCAATCTTACATGACTTTGGAAGACTAGTCCATTATTAAGAATATTTTGCTGATTTGTTACCAGATTTAGATGATCCAGGGTGATGGTGTACCTAAACTTCCTTCCCTGAGATAGATATGGTTCAGTAAGTTTTAACGTGAATGAGTTTAATTCTTAATAATATTTCTAATTTAACTTATTTTTGGTGCATCTAATAACTGCCTGCAAAAAGTCAAGTCCAGGGCTTCCCTGGTGGCGCAGTGGTTGAGAGTCCGCCTGCCGATGCAGGGGACACGGGTTTGTGCCCCGGTCCGGGAAGATCCCACATGCCGCGGAGGGACTGGGCCCGTGAGCCATGGCCGCTGAGCCTGCGCGTCCGGAGCCTGTGCTCCGCAACGGGAGAGGCCACAGCAGTGAGAGGCCCACGTACCACAAGAAAAAAAGAAAAAAAAAAAAAAAGGTCAAACTCAGTTTCGGTGATGATGAAGCTGCTGGGGCTAGTTGAGATGCCCTTAAAAAGTTGTTTCCCCAGCTAAGTTCACAGCATGGGTATTTCTTCCACAGAATAAGATTATTCGTCAAATGCTCCTTTAGCTCTGTAATCCGCCCTGCAAGACCTTCAGGTTACGTAGGGAGTATCCTGAAGAAATCCAAATAGAGACCATGGTACATGAGAAAAAATCGTTACAGGTTCGCCGCAGCAGAGAAGTAGCCGGTGAACAAAGAACCCATGGAAATATTGGAGGCAGAAGAGAACCTTGGGATGCCTTTCTTTCTTTCTTTCTTTCTTTCTTTTTTTAAATTGGGGTATGGTTGTGTTACAATGTTGTGTTAGTTTCTACTGTACAGCATAGTGGAGTTCCCTGTGCCATGCAGCAGGGAGAGCCTTGGAATTTCTACAGTATTTTTTCATTCCAGGCTGACAGCAGTTTGGCCAAAGTAGATAGAAAGGACGTGAGAATGTGTTGTTGTCACAGGGTCCAGGCATGAATGTACTTCCTCTGCTTATAACCGGCTGAGCCTCCTGGGGCCAGCCACGTGATGGCTTCAGGTCTCAGTGTTCCCATCTGTAGAATGGCTTCAATAGCATTATTTGTTTCATAGGAGAGTAGCATTTCGTAAGCAGTAAAGCATTCACTAGCCTGTGTTTTATTTCCCTGTCACAGCCTAGTATGATACCAAAATATTGTCGTCCTCAATGGGTATTGAACCAATGGGTTTCTGAATACTTTGCATGTTTCCCGTGAACTGTTTCAAGCTCCGAAGTTTAATACAGGGAAAGCTGTTGGGTGGCTGACCAGCTTGTGACTACCTTGTCTGTGGTTTGTTCCCTCTGAGCTGGGAGCAGCCTGGGTGTCCTGGTGATCTCTGGGGTGAGAGATTGGCTTCCTGCAGTCTGCAGGGTGGAGCTAGGAGCATGGCGGGGCTGGTGTCTCGGCCCGTGTGAATTAGCTGCACGGGGCGTCCAGGTCCTGTGCATTCACACAAGTGGACGAAGCTGGCGGCTGTAGAATTCCTTACCTTCCCCATCGTCTCTCACATCATAGTGAAGATCCTGCCTGTATCCCACGTTCTTTTCATCTTCCGATGATATTCGTATAAGGCAAGGAAATAACAAAGTCTCTCCTTGAGCCTTCACTGCTCGCTTTGAATTTCTCTTTATTATTATTATTATTTTAATTTTTGGCTGCGTGGGTCTTAGTTGAGGTACGTGGGATCTTTAGTTGCGGCATGAGGGATCTAGTTCCCCGACCAAGGGTGGAACCCCGGCCCCCTGCATTGGGAGCGTGGAGTCTTATCTACTGGGCCACCGGGGAAGTCCCTGCTTGCTTTGAATTTCAGTTTGAGACATTCATTCAACAAACCGTAGTTCGCTCTAGGGGCTGAGGGCCCTGCCTCAAGGAGCTTTGGGTATGTGGTGGAAGAGACAAGCAGTCTTTACGATCCAGGGTTCCAGGGGCAGTGGACAGCCCGGGGATGAGCCAGTGCTGGGCCTGGGGTTGACGTGCAGCACACACAGAGCAAGTGACCTTTAGAGTTTGGTGCCCACGGTGGCGCAGAGGGAAACATGCATCTTGAAGTAGAGAATCTCGGAGCTTGGATTCCAGTTTCTCCTCTTAACTGTGTGACATTCAGGCAAGTTAGTTTGTTTTGAACCTTAGCCTTTTCATCCGGAAATGGGCAAAGAAGGTAATAATGTCCAAAGACCTTAACGCAGAGTTGGCAACCAATAGATTTTAATATATTAAAAATTATTAATCAGCATCTATTTGCTCTCACTCCTCTCCTCTTACTGCCCTTCGTGTCATTTGTTACTGGAGGAAAATTACTGTAGTAAAAACATCACTGGCGTTGGTAGATTTGGTAGTCCTGGCTCTGCCACCAAACTATGGTGTGACCCGAGGGGTACAGAGCTGGTCTGCAGACCTCTGGGGTTCCTGTGAGGGCAAGGATCTTCTTTGTTTCCTCTTTTTCACTGTAACGAGTAACGCCGTTATGAACATTTACGTGAGTTTGTGTGGACATATGTTTTCATGTCTCTGGGCTGTATCCCTAGGAGTGGAACTGCTGGATCATATAGTAACTACGTTTACTATGTTTCCATCTTGAGGACCTGCCAGACTTTTCCAGAGTGGTTGCCCCAGTTTACAATCTCATCAGCAGTATATAAGGGTTCTGACCTCTGCACATACTCACCAACACTTGTTATTGTCCATCCTTTTAATTTTAGCCATCTTAGCAGGTGTGAAGTGCTACCTCTTTGTGGTTTTGATTTGCATTTCCCCGATAACTGATGATGCTAGCACCTTTTCATGTGCCTGTTGGCCATGTGTGTGTCGTCCTTGGAGAAATGTCTGTTCAAATCCTTGGCCCGTTTTGAGAGTCAGTGACTTTTCACATTTGTTGTCTGGACTCCTCTGAGCTTGTTGGGATTGGCTTCTATCCTCTGAAGAGGCACAGCAGATCCTGCTTTTCAGGTTGGTTGGATTTGGTAGCTGAACAGGGGCTCCCAGGAGCAGCGGTACCCAAGGACCACCAGAAATCAGAGTCTCTGTGCCAGTCCATAGACTATTTTATGCTGAAGTGACGAGCGATCCCAGCATCTCAGTGGCTGAACACCTTAAGTGTTATTTCATCCTCATACAAAGTCTGTGACCCAGGTTGCTTCAATCTTATGGTGCAACTCTGGGAACAACCAGAAAGTTGATCAGGGACTGTTCGTTCCCTCATCCCGGAAGTGATCTACATCTGTTCTGTTCACAAGCCCTTGGCGAGACCTCACCCCACGGCTCCATCCAGTGGAGAGGGGTCTCGGAGGTGTGGTCCTCGTGTCCTGGGGAGGGGAGACCTGACATCAGTGAGCACCAGTAATGTCTATCCCAGTCACCAACTCTTTCCATGCAGGAGTCTGTGACCTCTTGTGACAGCCTCATGAAACTGGAAGAGGGGGAATGATTTTATACTCTAAAGCTTTCTGAAGCTGTTCTAGTTGGCCCCGTGACAGTGTGAAGCTTTACTTGGGGACATCCCAGTTGATCTGGAATGTGTGCTTCTAATTTGATTAACGGTAAGGAGGTTCAGTAAATCTTTGAATGGGCTCTTTTCTGTCTTTCATATAATCATTTCTGGCAAATGTTTCTTCGTGCACCTCCTACGTGCCAGTTACCCTGCTGTGTGCAGGAGGTACAGGGATTAATTGGAGTCCATCCCTGTCTGTTAGGACTCATAGTAAAAAAGTGGAGACCACTATATAGACAAGTAATTATGCCGTTGGATGAAGGTATATGTACTTCAGTAGCAGTAGGAAAGGACTCTGAGAGCAGAGGAGGAATCCCTGGAGTTGCCTCAGGCAGCAGGAAAAAGCATCCCAGGGCATTCCCTTTCTGTTTATTGTGATAAAATATACCTAACATAATATTCATCGTTTAATACGTTCACAATGTCGTGTAACCGTCACCACAATGTATACCTAAAACTTTTTACCATTCCCCGCAAAAAACTGTACCTGTTAAACACTAACTTCCCATCCCCCAGCCCAGCCCAGCCCAGCCCCTGTAATCCTTATTCTACTTTCTGCGAATTTGCCTCTTCTTGGTACCTCACATAGGTGGAATCATAGGTATTTAACCTTCTGTGTCTGTCTGATTTCACTAAGCATACTGTTGTCAAGGTTCATCCATGTTGTAGCAAGTATTAGAATTTCATTCCTTTATGAGGCTGAATAGTGTTCCATTATATGAATATATACCACGTTTTGTTTATCCATTCATCTGTTGACAAACACCTGGGTTGCTTCCACCTTTTGGCTACTGTGAATAATGCTGCTATGAGCACAGGTGTACAAATATCTGTTCAAGTACCATTCACTGTATAAAAACATTTTATTTTAAATTATTAGATAACACATTCACTGTGGATCATTTAGAAACTACAGGAAATTAAAATTAAAGTCACATTTAATGCCACTACTCAGAAATATATTTAGTGACGTTTTTTACATTTAGTGATACTTTTTACATTAAAAAACTAATTATTAAATTTCATACCCTGCTTTTTTTCTCTGAACACAATTTTGTGATCATTAGAATTATATAAAATATTTTTAATGACTAAAAGATAATTTTGTGGGTGTGTCATAGTTCATTTTTCTTACAGATCATTTTGAGATTCAGTGTGACTTACATTGAGATGAACGTATCTGTACAAATCTTGACTAACTCTGTTATTTACAGAGACATGAAATGACTGTATCAAAGATACCAGGAGTTCAAGGAGCTTCTCATAAATGACCAGGTTGCTTTGTCTGAAGTTTTCCATGGTGACCGCAGTGTGTGAAGAGACCCTGTCTCTTCAAGGCCAGCACAGGGATACTCTTACTTAAAATTGTGCTACAGTTTTCAGAGAGTTTAGCCTCTTTCTGTGCTGCCCTCACTTGGGATAGCTCATTGTTCACAGTGATGCATGATGGGACCTGTTTGCTTGTAGACAGAGTAGCTCACCACTTTGCCCCACCCCCTCACATGAGTCACAGACTCTCACCACCACCCAGTCTCATAACTTGCAGAAATTTTCACTTTGGAGACAGAAGTACATGTGCATTTTCTGGGAAGTGCCTAAGGATCACTGATTGTATCAGTCAGGGTTCTTCAGAGAATCAACCAGTAGGGTGTGTGGGTATGTCTCTGTGTATATACGTGTTTATGAATATATGGCGAGTGGTTGATTGAGATTTAATTTTAGAAATTGGCTCGCACTCTGGGGGGCTGGCGAGTTGGGATTTTGCAGGGTGGGCTGGCAGGCTGGAGACCCAGAGAAGCGTGGATGTTGCAGTCTTGAGTCCAAAGGCAGTCTGGAAGTTCCTTCTTCCTTGGGCGGCCTCAATCGTTTTCTCTTGAGGCTTCCAGTGATTGGATGAGGCTCATCCACATTATGGAGGGACATGTTCTTAAAATCTAAGGACAAAATGTTAATCGCATCTAAAAAGTGCCATCACAACGTTTGACTGGCGTTTGACCAATTATCTGGGTACCATGGCCTAGCCAGGCTGACATATAAAATTAACCATCACACCTATCCAAAAAAGTTGGTGTACCACGTGATTTAGCACTCTCCTGTATATATGCAAAACTAGTTTAAAAATTATGTAATTTCCATGATGGCCACTAGAGGGCACTCTGATCAAGGGAAATGGAAGATGTGGCTCATCTGCTGTTTCCTTCTAGAACGACCAACGTCAACCCTGCAGAGACCCTGGGGGACTTCTCCACTCAAGGCCCTAATTTTACAGTTGAGAAACGTACTTTCACTGCCCGGAAGTTTACACTGTAAGACAACAGAGTAAATTAATGATAGAGGCTAGAGTTAGAACTGTGGCTTTTTGACTTTACATTTCATATTTTTTCCATTTTAGGGCATTCTAGTAATTTATATTAATTGTCTGATAATTAATATAAATTAATAGGTAATTATCATTAATAATTTAAGGGAAGTAAGTTGAATATGAGTTGTTTTGGTTCTTATAAGTTACCTGTGATGATGAAATGGAACACATATATTTTGTGTATTGCATGAACTAAGAATCCATATAACTTGTAAGTATGAAGTTATTAACTTTCAAAATACCCAAATTAGTTGATACTGGGTCCATAGCTAGTTTTGGTGAACATTCTAAGGGTTTTGTTTGTTTTTCTTTTTATAAAATACTCCCTTTGAAGGACACAGAGGAGGCTTGTGGCACATGAAGACTCAGCCTGCAAAGCTTCCTTTCTTTTTCCTGAGTGTGTGTGTGTGTGTGTGTGTGTGTGTGTTGGGGGTGGAGTGATTAGGGGAGAGGGGATGCAAGTCATGACTTTACTTTTTGGAATCAAGTTTTTCGGACCTAGATTGGAATGTCTGAATACCTTATTGTTAGCAGTAGGCAGTGGGCGTGAAAGGCTGAGTTTTTGGAGGATGGATGGGTGACAGAAAATAATGATTCCTAGCTTATTTGGAAAATTCTGTGTTTGTTTCAAGTGTCTTTTCTTTGTCCTTGTACTTTTACAGCTGAACTCTTGTTATCTGAAGGATGAATTCTTTTGGCTTTTTGTGTCCTTTTCATTCGAGTGGATTACAGTTATCTCCCCACCAGGGGGCAAGCGAAGAAAAGCAAAATCAGTCTGACTTTGTCGCTGCAAATCCACTGCAGCGATGCTTTCTTATAGCATATATATATATATAGCAAAGAGGGATTTTATGTGTGTGTGGGGGGGCGTGTGTGTGTGTGTATTAGCTATATTTGACTGTATAGAATTGCCACAATTCAACTTTGCCTCTTAGAAATCCTCTCTAAATGATTGTAGCAAAAGTAACAGCTTCACTGGGAGTTCTAATACTTTGGGGCTTGTCCCACATGCATATTTCAAACGTGCCAGATCCCCTCTTCCATGCCTGAGATTTAGTCTTAGTCTATTTATTTGGCCACAGAAGTGATCGGGAATGTGGTTACAGTATGTTCTTAGAGACACTGCAGGCTGTAGGTCTGAGGGAGAGCATTTTCAACATACTGTTATTAAAGAATCAGAACCCTCCTTAGCATGCGGGTAGGTCCCGTCCCTGCCTCTTACTGCCCAGACTGCTTCTTACTTTAAAGTGAGGTTCATTTGGAAGTTGTCTCACTTGCTATTTTAGAATATTTAGAACAACTTAAAATATATATTTTTTCAGTTTTATTGAGATGTAATTGACATACAGCACTGTACAAGTTTGAGGTATACGGCATGATGACTGGATACCCATATAGTGCAAAATATAGGACAACTTTTTAGAATAGGTAAGAAGTTCAGAAAACAGAGGCAGGGAAAATAAGCAACTCATTAAGGATTTGCTATTGGATGAATAATGAAAACAAATACAGAACTGACCTTGCCTGAATCAAGATATTGAAAAATAGCAGGTGAGAGAAATATTTATGGCGGGAGTTTTATTTTCCAATGGATGCGTACGATTTGGGAGAGTCACTTGTATGGAAAAAGATTTGACTTTGGGATGACGAGTCCTGGCCTGGCTTTCAGCAAGTGCTCTGTTCTTGCCGGTGAGTGGCTTATGTAATTAATTTCCTCATTTAATCCCTGTAAAAAAAAAATTTGGTGGATAATGAAGTCACTTGATCTTTTTATGTTCATTACAACACATATTTATTAAAATATAACACACAGATGATTCCTCATTTCCCTAGTAGTTCTTACTGCCTTTCTTGATTTGAAGAAGTATTTAAGAAGTATCGACTGCCCCAGGCGTTCTGCAAGACTCAGTCTTAATATATATGTACCAGGGATTTCCCTGCTGGTCCGGTGGTTAAGACTCTGCGCTCCCAAAGCAGGGGGCCCGGGTTTGATCCCTGGTTGGGGAACTAAATCCCACACGCATGCCGCAACTGAAAGGAGCCCGCATGCCGCAAAGAAGATCCTGTGTGCTGCCGCTAAGACTCGGCACAGCCAAATAAATAAATATTTTTTTTAAAAATAAACAAATACATTAATATGTACCAGAGCTGCTTTTTTATTTTTTAAATTTATTTTTAAAAATTAATTAATTAATCTGTTTGTTTATTTTTGTGGTGCAGTGTCTGCTGTATTTCGAGTGTGAGACCATTAGGACACAAGTGTTCCCATATTATCATACACAACCACAGTCACATACACGTGGCCAGTTACATATTTACACCAAGCTGTGGTCACTGCACACCCACATTCATGTTCAGACAGTCACACACACAGTCACATACAGTCCCGTAAACATATCAAGTTCCGAAGTCAGTTACCTCTCCCTCATTCACCCAGGCACCTGGACAGATCCAGCTAATAATACAGTACCACCCTCAGCAGCTCTCATGTGCTGGGGCATGTGGCTGACTTACCATGTTGGATCTCCTAGGCCCCAAATCACCCTTTCGCCGAGGTTAGGAAGGAGAATCCACGCCAGCATTCACACTGGAAACCTTGCTAGGTTCAAGTGTGGGAGATCTGGAATACTCCCTTCAGCCAGAAACGCTATCGAATCATAAGCTCTCGGGCCTGAAAGTCTCCTGGGAACATCCTATCCCACCCTCAAGGCAGGAAGCCTCTTGCAATCTCCCCAACAGATCATTCAGCTCCTGCTTGCACATCTAGTGACACGGTAGAGCTGCTTTTTTAGACGGAACCTAGCGTATATCAGTTTACTAGTTCCATACTACACGACTGAACTAATTTTTCAGAGACTTTAAATGGCCTGTAGAAGACGATGGCTTTACCAACAAAGCAAACAGGAAAACTCCAAGCCTTACAGTCTGCTGCTATTAGCTTTCCTTGAATTACCTCCCGAAGTACCTGTGAATGACTCATTACGTATAAAAATAAGTTATAGGTGCTCTGCAACACTTTGTAGTTTCTTTAAGGTTTTTGATTGGGCTGCCACCAGGAACATGGGCGTGTGACCCGCATACGGGCCTGTGAATCAAACTGCTTTGTGATTTTGTATATTTAATGAAGGGTGCTCCAGGGCTGTGTGCGGAATGGGTTAAGCAGAGGCGGAAGAAAGTGCTCTATGACAAAGATCACATCTTCTCAGAACCTACCGTGCTGGCTGCCCGCGTTCTGTTCTTAGCAAATTGGGTTTTAGTCCTGGTTTGTGTGATTTTCCATGCATAATGGTCCCTTTTCATTCACTGCCTTTGAAGCGTGCTTGAGTTTGCAATCATCTCTCCTAGATAAAATAAGTCACAGCGAGTTTCAAACTTCTTTATTTGTCTTGGAAAGAAAACCCTTTTTTCAAATAAAATTACACATGGCATCCCAATATATAAGGATGAAAGCAGAAGGACTCTTTGGGGGAGGAGGGATGAGCTTCTCAGAACCTTGCCCAGCTTTCTCCCAGAGGGACCTCGCCCCGACTTCTAGAACTCCTCAGAGCTCGGTGGCGTAGAAGATGAACTTGCTTTTGTGCCCTCTGTTTTCCGCTCACTTTTTATACTCGCTCGGCCCTGTCTGTGTACAGAAGCTTTAGTCTACCTTCATGGGAACGGAACTTTAGATCAGGGCTTGGCAGACTTCTTCTATAAAGGGCAAGATAGTAAATATCTTCAGCTTTATGGGCCATATGGTCTCTGTCATAACTACCCGGCTCTGCCTTTGTCACACAAAAGCAGCCGAGACATATGTAAATGGATGAGCATGGCTGGGTCCCAATAAAACTCTATTTACGGACACTCAGATTTGAATTTCCTGTAATTTTCACATGTGATGAAGTTCTGTCTTTTCTCAACCATTTAAAAACGGACAAACAGTTCTTAGCTCACGGGCCATGGAACTGCAAGCTGGATTTTTTGTGCGGGTCCTAGTTTGCTGACTCCCGCTTTAGTTATTCTGTGGGGATTACTTAAAAGAGATTGTGTGTGTTTAGCTGAAGTTCAGATTGAGGCAGTTGTCGTTTAGTTCAGCTTCTCTGACAATCTCTTTTCTCTTTCTGAGGCTACCGCCATATATGCCTGCTTTGTGCCGCGCAGGCTGCTAATTCCTGATGCAAGTGTTCTCTTGAATACTCTGTGCTCAGATGCAGTGAAATACCTTCACATCGGGGGTTAGGGCATCAACTTGTGCACTTTGAGGGTGGCGGGAGGGACACAAATGTTCAGTCCATCACACTCTCCAGTTTCCTTATATCCATTTTCATAAGAAGAGCAAAATGAAAATGAATACTCTCAGAGGGCTAGTGAGTTCTTGTGTTTGCTTTGCCAAGACTGCACATCCTCGTCACCCAAAAGTCACGTCCCAATTTGTGACTGAGCTGAGCAGCGGGTTTTAAAGACTGGAAGGGAGCAGGGGTTGAAAAGAAGAAGACGCAGAAACGAGGAGAAAAGCTCAGTTGATTGACGTGCAGGCTGAAATGTACTTCTTCCAGTAAATACCCATGCAGAATTTTGCATCTTATGACTTGTCATATACTCCTCCTACCCAGCCACCGTGCTAGATGCCCATAATGGTGCAGTTGTGTAACGTGCGTGTGTGTTATAATTGCTATGTTCTTTGCTATTCATAACAACCCTGTCGAGTCAATTGGCCAGTGTTGTTATGGTGTGACCCCGCTGGCTGTAGAGATCAAGACCAGAAGTGTGGGGAGTTGGACAGACTTGCCCAAGAGCACATCACAAGTTGGTAACAGAGCTGAGATTGAAACTAGGCCTGAAACTCATGTCCTGTGTAATTGTCACATCACACTCCTTCCTACAACCTCCTGGTGGTTGAAAAGCGCTTGTCTAAACCTTATCTTTGAGGCTGGATACAGAGTGTCCTGTTTCAGCTTCAGGTGTCCTGCCAGCTCTGTCATCTTTGATTGTCTTGCTACTTTGTGTCTCAGATTAAGTGTTGGAGAAATTAAGGGGGTGGTAAAGCCTTTTTCCTACTAGGATAAAGTCACCATTCTGTTGCAGTCATTTAAGGCTCAGTCCCCTAGGACATTAGGGATAAGCACATATTGGTTAGGAAATTAAAACTGATTCTTTATTGCACTGGCCAGATTTGTCTAAAATAAAGCACTTTAAAATTTAAATTTTGCTTTTTTGAAATGCTGTTTGAAACAGAAACTTATGTCCAAGAGGAAAACAAAACAAAACAAAACACAGCATGGCTGATAGAAAAGAAATTTTTAAAAAAGCAAGACATGAAGAAGTCATTTTCTAATGATAGCAAATATTCAGGATGAGTGTCCAGTTCTCTCAGGGCTCGTATCTCAAGGATATCTTCCCATTTAGGAAATAGAATGATTTTACTAGGCTAGGACTTCTTACAGTGTTTGGAGTTTGGGAACTGCACCTGTAGAGCTGCTTCCTTCGGGTTGAGTGTGTGTATCTCATCAAGGCTTGGAATGGAGGCGTCTGAACCTGGGGATGGCCAGCTGGTTCCTGAAGCTCGCGTCGTTATGGGGAAAGACAGAGGGACATGCTGTTCTCCTTGATTTTCATGAGCTGCGCAGCAGGGCTGTGGGCAGCCTTCCGTTCTCCTAGATGTTCTGGGTCCGTAAAAGGGGTTGACATAGCTCCCCGAGAGTTGCTTGAACTTCTGGAAGGAGAAACTCTTGGGGCAGCCCCAGTCCTGGTCCCCAGACCTGGATTTCAGTCTCAGCCTTGTCACTCACGGCTATTTATTCTCTGTCACCTTCACTTTCCTTATACATGAAATGAGGGTGACAGAATCGGACAAAAGTCTGAGGGTTTGTGGGAAGAACTGACACATTGCTTAGTGCGGTAACTGGCACAGAGCCGGTGTTCCATGAAAGGTAATTCACTTTGCCTCTCCTTCACATCCTCCTGTTCCAGGGGGCACCAGGAGAAAGGGACCGTCAAGGACAAAGGAGACCCAAAGGCCCCAGAACTGGCTGGTGAGCCAGGAGGGAGGGACCAAGGGACCCTGGGCAGCTGAGCCCATCCTGGTCCTTCTGAAGAGGTGCTGCTTTTGTGGTGGATGCAGATGGAGTCACCAGGTGGGCAGGGAACCGAGCGACCGCCTGTAGCTGAATCTGGGCTTCTCCATTTACATTGTGAAAGCTTGCATTTAAATATCTACACATCATAAAATCAGATGCTGGCGTGACTGTACAGGTTTAGTGCATGTTTATCCTTCTTGACTACGATTGCTTATTTAATTGTTTATCCTCCCCACATGACTTTAAACTCTGTGAGGGTAAAAGGACCATGTCATCTCATAGTGTATAGTCACTGGTGAATGAATGTGGAACACAGTACCTTGCCCAGAGCCAGCAATATAATATGGACTCAATTCATGCGTGTTGAGCAAATGCATTTTTTCTTACTTTTTAACTGTATTTATGTAAAAATTGAGGGCTAACCTAATACAGTAAAGCATATAAAAAGTGCACTAACTTTAAGTGTACAGTTCAATGATATTGTATATATAAAAAATATATATATACACACACATAGATACATACCCCTATAACAACCCACCACACTGAGATGTAGAAATTCCTGGCACCCCACAAAGTTCACCTCTAGAGGAGGGGTGTCTGTATGATATATTCTAATTTTAACATTAAAATTCATTTACTCAGCTATATTTTCTAGAACACTTACCATGTTACATAGCATTATACTACATACCAAGGGTGACACCTACAAACAATAAGATACACTCTGCCCTTCAAAAGCCTCTTGATTTGGTTTGCACGGTGGGACTAAACCTGAAGTAATCCAGTAACCAATTGTTTACCAAAATTAGCACTGCAAACCAATGGTTTCTGGATTTTATTTTTATTTTATTTTCTTAAGGAGAGAATTCTTTCTTCAACTAACACTTACCTGGAGCCTTATATGTGAAACAAACAAGCAAGGGAATGTTTCGGTTGAAGCTGAAATAAGCACTCACCACTCCCACCCAGGGACATTTTGCTGCCACTGTTAAGGGAGCTCAGAGAGGGAAAAGATTAGGGTGTCTGGAGCAGCTAGGGTCAAGCCTAGACCTGAGATTGGATGTGAATGGTGTATATACCCCAGGGTGGGAAGGTGAGGGTAGTTAGAGGGCCTTCCAGCCTGGGAGAGATGCTTGAGGAAAAGGAACCTGCGGTCTGAATGGTCATGGGAGCACGTGCACGGGCAGGGGTGTAGTGAGGACCAAGGGGGACACGCCTGGAACAGCCAGTGCGAAAGGGTAAAGGGTCTCTAGGAAGAGAGTTCTTCCTCTCCCAACATTACATTAGATTTCCTCATGCCTTTTGTTTAAATTTTACTCCAAACAAAGAGACGTTATCTAATTTTCTTTAGATAGCCAGATCACCCCTAGAAAATACCTAAGAAAGGGGAGTTGCATTTGTGGACCGCTGGGGTCATGGGTGGAGAATCTACAGTGCCAGGTGATACCATGTCTGTGGGCCATTTGAAGACTTCAGAACTCTGAACAGACGTCTGAGGACTGTTCGAAATGGAAGTTGCAAAGAAAACGTGCAGAGACCAGAAAGAAAGAAGCACTAGAGATGCATTTATATTTATAGAACCTAATGACACAAGTGATGGCGTGAGTCCTGAGAGTACTCCTAATTATAAACAGGGAGGCTAAAAGGCTCAAATGTACTGAGTCTGTTTCTTCCAAGGCAAAGAGAGCTATTTGTTCACCTCTCGGAGAGGCAGCTGCTCCCACAGGTGAATAGGTTGTCATTAAGTGTAGTTAAATGACAGCTTACTAAATGGATCCTACTACCTAAAGCAGTTCTGCTTTGCAACGACCCTGTGTGTCAGCAAGGTGAGCTGTCCCACACTGATTAAATGATGCTCTATCTGGTTCTATAAAAGAACCTCAGAGTTCAAGAGATGGAACTTTAGAAAGTAATCATGAAAAATAACTTTGTTGTTTTTGACAGCAAAATTGTTAATTGCAAAGAATATTTGCAATTCTTTGACTACGAAATTCAATCTTTTTGTGATTTAGTTCTACAAATTCAACAGATGTGGGACAAATATTTATTGAGAGCCAACTGTGTACCAGGTACTATATGGTGATGAAGAGAAACAGTCAGTGAACAGAACTGTGGAAGTTCTTGCCCTCATGGAGCTTATATTCTCATGTAGTAATTCCAAACTGCTTCCACATTCTCACTGACAAGATGAAATAACTACTAAAAAAGTGTAAGCAATTCATTTGGCTGAAGTATCGGTGGATTTTCAAGTACATAAAATTGGGGGAAGGTAAAGCTATTAAGAAAGAAGTGTATATATAAAAATGAATTCTAGCTCATCATGTTCATACACATGTCCACTATTTAATAGCATAACAGAACTTTTTCTCTGCCTTAATATTTCAGGAGAATTCTTTCAGAATTATTAACAGATCGTTTTAACTATCTCATTTCATCTGGAGACTAAATAGAATTTGACAGCCGATAGCCAAAGTCAAGTTAAATGGACAAAGTATATAAATATCAATGATGTAAAGGTGTGTAATCCATAGACTAAGAAGGTCTTGGGTAGCTTTCAGATTAAAAAAAAATGTATCTGTAAACACTTTAGCCATGTCTTTTATGTTTAGCTATTAGAGTAAAGATGTATCTGAAACCACTAAACATTAAGTGACACAAAGAAATATTGCAGGGTAATAATGCTGTGGTCCAGTGGCTAAAATATTCTTACTTTTTCTGATTTTTTGTGGATTGTAAGGGAGCAGAAGCTGAGAAGCAAATGAGAAAAAGAGTTTAGGGAGTGTTTTGTGAGGATTGCCTACCTGAAAATCAAACAAAGTAAACATGTTAAAAATAATCAGCACAGATGTTCCTCTCTTAGTTATAAGAAGTAAATGCAGGCTTCCCTGGTGGCGCAGTGGTTGAGAGTCCGCCTGCTGATGCAGGGGACACGGGTTCGTGCCCCGGTCCGGGAAGATCCCACATGCCGCGGAGCGGCTGCGCCCGTGAGCCATGGCCGCCGAGCCTGCGCGTCCGGAGCCTGTGCTCCGCAGCGGGAGAGGCCACAACAGTGAGAGGCCCGCGTACCGCAAAAAAAAAAGGAAGTAAATGCTGCTTAGAGAGGGCTTTTTAAAAATTATAATATTTTCCTTAAATAGAAATGCACCAATATTAAAAAAAAGAGAAAAGATTAATTACCCAGCGTTTTGTTTCGAGTTTTACTTTCAAACCCAAGAATTCTTGCTTGTTTCCAAACTTGGTGCTAAGGAATTTTTCTGTTCCAAATTCAAAAATACAGAACATGATTTGTCAGTTATTTTCACATTTCTTAAATTTAAAATTTAAAGACAATTTAGCGAATAATGGTGCAAAGAAACTGTATACTGTTCTTACAGTATATAAGAAACAGGGATGACTCTCTGACAATCTAAAAGGGACAATAAGAAATGTCCACCACAGCTAAATACAAAATAGAAAGTAATACTTACAGAGAAGTACAGCAAAAGTGATACAGGAGTCCAGAAGAGGGAGAGACGGCTTCCGGGAGGGAGAATGGACAAAGGAATATCACTGGCTGGATGGACTTTACACCTACAAAGCTGGGGAAGGTCATTCCATCCAGTCCTGGAAAAGCTTCAGTAAAGCTTAAACCAGGTAGGGAATGGGTTTAGGGAGATTGGAAATAGGAAGAGTCAACAGTTCAATTTTTCTGGATTGTTGAATGTGCCACACAGAATTCTTAGAAATGAGGCCAAAAAGATGGAAAAGGGACACATTCCAGGTCTTTGATGCCAGACCAAGTAGACTGAATTTTATTTGCTAGGAAATCGACAACCGTTTGGGGTTTCTAAGCAGAAGCATGATTAATCGGGAAGCACTTTTAAACAGAGGAGTTGTAAAGTCAAATGCCTGTAAAGACCAAGTAGTTAACTAGCAAAGTGGAGAGGATGTGGCAGAGAGGCTGTCTTTTCTAGGGGGGTGTGGCTGTTCAGTGCTTTAGGAATGCAACCTCTCACTGTTTACTGTTCTCTTGTGCCTATGTGCTTTGTTGTCCCAAATTACATTTTGATACCATGTGTGCCCATTGACATAGATTTGTAATTATTGTTTTATATAGTTTTGTTTTTTTTTTTCGGTACGCGGGCCTCTCACTGTTGTGGCCTCTCCCGTTGCAGAGCACAGGCTCCAGACGCGCAGGCTCAGTGGCCATGGCTCACGGGCCCAGCCTCTCCGCAGCATGTGGGATCTTCCCGGACCGGGGCATGAACCCGTGTCCCCTGCATCGGCAGGCGGACTCTCAACCACTAGCGCCACCAGGGAAGCCCTCAGGCCTTGTTTTTCTTGATTTTTGTGGTTGCTGATCTTTGTTTAGTGATTTTTCTGAAACGATTTTGTGAAGCCTATATTCTTTGTCATATAAAGCCATTGATGTCTTTGGTTAGTGTAGTGTTCAGTTAGCAATTTTGACAGAGGTTTCCTTAAACTTCTCAAACCAAAAAATAAAAAAGAAAGAAAGGAAAAGCAAAGAAAAGAAAAACGGAGGCGGAGGGGGAGGAGAGAGAGAGAAAAAAGAAAAAATTAAATAGCTAGTAGGCTGTGTGTGTTTGGAGCATGCCTTCAATACGCACCATGCCATTTACAGCTCTGCCCTAGTTTTCACTTCCTGCTTGCACAGAGCCTGAAAGTCAGTTTGAAATGCAACATTAGGACCTTCTCTGATCTTTTCTGCGGGTTTACCATGCATATGAACTTTTAGATTCCCAGGAACATGTAGGAGCTTTCAAAATCTTTATTTCCCAAAGTATCTCACTCTTACCAGGCTTTTTGGTACGTCTGTTGTTTGTCCCAAACAGTATCCTTTGCCCCAAGTGGCAGCAGATAATTCATTTGCCTTTAAACATTTTTGACAGATGCCTCTTGGGTACTCACCTCCTCACTCAGGGAGAGTTCAGAATTAGATGAAATAAACATAAGACCTTTGCATCTGTCCTTCAGGGAGTCACCAGGCAGGTCAAACATAACCATATGTATTTGAAAACAACGTCTGCTCTGATCCTTCCAGCACCAGGAACCCACACCAGGGAAGTGGGTTGTGTCTTCAAAACCGCCACTGAGCTGGGTAAGGGGGCGTGGGGCTAGGCAAGTCAAAATGCCACAAATCCCTCTTACTGACATTTAGCCCCTTTCTTCTTGATTCTGTGTTCACCTGGTTGCTGTAAAGCTTTAGAGCAGATAAAGTTGATTCTAACAGTTTTTATTAGCTGTTTTGTGGAGGAACTGGCGCATGGAATTCCCTCCTCCACTGTTTTCACTGCTGTCACTCACGTACTTTAAAAATATTATATATATAAAACAAAACATGTGTGCGAGCTAAGTGCCAATACCTTTGGTATAGAGCAAATTGGAGAGGAGAAAGATTGAATGAGAAGAAGGGAAAAGGAAACTGGGGGGATATTGACCAACCCAACCTCAGGCACCAAACACAGCACAGTCTTCTAGAAAGTTATGCAGTCCATGTGTCTGTTCTATTAGAGGAACAGGGTTTGGTTGCCTGTAATAGAAACTTGGCTAATACTGGCTCACACAGATAGGAATTTATTTGAATCACATAACGAGCAACCTGGGATGGATAGGCAAGGGCTAGGGAAGTAGCCCAATGATGCTGTCAAGAACACAGGCCCTCTTGGTCTTTCTCTTCACTGTCATTAGAACATTGGCTTGCACATCCTCTGTTGTTGCCTTTTGATCTCAAGATGGCTGCTGCAGCTCCAGCTATCTCCTGTGCATTCAAGGCAGAGAATTGGCACGAGCCCTTTTCCTGGTGTTTTTGTCTGTTTGGTTGGTTGGTTGGTTTTAAGTTGGGACAGAAAGCTGTCCTCAGAAGACATCTTATGTTTAATTAGCCATGAATAGGTGACATGCGTATTCCTTTCAGTCACTGGCCAAATTACCATGACAAGGTATGATTCTTTCCTTAGGGCTGAGGAAGGGCCTGTGCTTCAAGAGATCAAAGAATCAGGGTTCTGTAAGCCAGGAGGAAAGAGGGAGGGTAGCTGTCAGGTAGGCAATGGACAGTGGTGGCCATGGGCAGAAACTAAGAGGGGTGGCAGATAATGGCGGGAGGTGGCTGCTGGGAAGGTCAAAATTGGAGCAAGCGCTCATCTTTATTGGGGGAGCAAGGGGGCGAGAAATGAAGGTCAGGAAAACGAAGTGTCCAAGTTGTTATTTAATGGGGGTAAACCCAGAAAGGGTCGACTCAGCCGAAGAAAGCCGAAGCCCGTGGCATTTCCGGAGCTGGAACAGGGGCCCGGAGCCCACGTCAGGGCCCAGATGGAGCAAATGGAATTCTGCTGCGTGCCTTGTTTCTGGCTCTGGTTTCGCCTGGTGGGAGTTTACATTACATTTAGAGCTGGCAAGCAGTTTCTGGCAGGTGTGGCAATCTCCGGGCCCTTAGACAACCAGTCAACTCTGGATATAAACACAGTGTGCCGGGGCTAGCAGATTCCAGCATTGAACTGGAGATTGGGGAAGGGTTTTTCAGGGCCAACTTGGGAAACTGGCAAGAGTCCCAAATTCAGGAGGAGCCAGACTTACTGGGCACTTAGCAGGACGAGAGCTTGGGAGCAAAGCTTAGGGGTGAAGCTGTTATTTGAGGGAGTGGAGGCAGGCTGGGATCAGGGAACTAGGCACCCTTTGATTAAAGCTGGGCCTTTAGGGAGGGACTGGTAGCCAGCGCTGCCTGATGTAAGACCCCTGGACGGAGCTGGCTCGGGTTCAATGCAAGGTCTCACGTCTCAGGGTGCGATTGCTGGTGGGAATTGAAGGTTTGGCTGAAGCTACTACAGACAGGGATCAAGTGGTCCCACTTTGGGAGGGAGAAGAAAAGATGTAGCTTCATAGAGGATAGATACAAGAAATGTTTTGGAGATAGCGCTTATGGGACCTGGCAAGAGGAAGACACGTTGGCGTTTGAGCCTTGGTGGCTGGCTTTATCAAAAATATGGAATGTCAAAGCAGCAATTATTTTTGATGCTCAAACCCCTTGAGGTAGGGACATGAGAAATTGATTATGTGAGACTGGGCTTGGGAGAGAGAGGACCTCTGAAATAAAGGCTGGAGTCACCCACATCAAGATGGTGATGGGATTGAGACAGGATAGGGAAAGGGCAGGGGAAGGCGTTCAGCTTCGATGACATGAAGAGAAACCATCTCCTCAAATCGTTGTCTTTGTTTCCTGTTTCTTTGATTTTCCCCATGAATTCTTTTTCCAGATCTCTCATATTTCCGGTTGATTCTTCTTTCTTAATTTTTTCAGTTATACCCAATTTTCCCAGATATCTACATTTTCTTATGCCTAAAAGGCTTATTTAAATTCTTCAAGGATTAAAAAAAAAAAATCAGAGGATACCAACTTTCCCATCCCTTAGACAAGAATTTGTGTTTATTCTTTATGATTTCCCTTAATAGTAATTGCTATTTATGGATAACTTCCAAGATTCTTTAATGATAGTTCTTTCAAAAATGGCCAAAGAAGAGTGTGTTGCTGCTTCCTCCTTCATTCTGTAATCATGCAGGAAATGGGAGGAAGGGAGATGCAGTCTTATCACACCCGAATCAAAATACTGCTACAGCTTCAACCTTCTGACGGCACCCTGTAGCTTGGAAGGAGTGTTCCTTTAAGCCATGAAGGATTCTTTTTTCTGTACTAAGTTAGAGGTGGGCTTTTCAAGATTTATATTAATAAGGAAAAAGGAAAATAATTAAAATCAATATCATAAAATAGATGGTTTCATAAGCTGGTGTAAGAGTGCCTAAGTACAAGTAATACATAGGAGAAAGGTGTATGTTCTCAACAGTCAGAACGGCTAAATCTTTATTTGAACCTGTGATTTTGGGGGTAGAGGTGTCCACTAGTTTTTCAAACACATGTGGCAAATGTAAAGAACTTTCCAGAACTGAAGTCAAAGCTATAGGTAAGGTAACCAAGTGTTGATGAGGTCAGGACACTTTTGAGAGCAAAAGTCAGTGTTGGGAATAATTACGCACTGGAACTGCTCACCCGGTGAACAGTTCAAAAAATAGGACTGAAGATCACCCGAGTTCTAGACCTCAATAGTTTGTTCACAGGTCACATAATTTAAGGTACAATGAAATGAAAGTCAGGCATTTCCTCCTGTTCTGGCCTCTAAGTTGAAGTGCTGTTTCGTTATGTAAAATACAGGTGGTTCAAGGGCCTGGATATGCCGAAATGAGATTTTCTTAGTCGTTAGCCTTTTCCTGTTGCTTTTCTAGTCAAGGTGAGGGTGTTTGGAGACCATGCTGAGTGGATTCAGGGCCCAGCCCTGTAGGTACTTAATGACTTCAGTGTGGGCTTTTAATCTCCTGCCCAAGTGTTATCTTACTTGCCCAGACAAGCCTTCCCCATTCTAGGAGAGTGTGGGAAAATTAACACTGCCAGAGCAACTGGGGGAAGGAAAGAAATGTCTGAAGCTAGTAATGCATTGCATTAGTATTTATTTTAATGCGGTCTGGAAACGTACGGCTTGAAATCTCTGTGTTGCTTAAGGAGAGACCAGCACCCTTCCATGGAGGTAAAAAAAGAAAAAGAGGATTGAAAAATATACAGAGCATAGCAATCTTTACTGCTGGAGCTAGCTCTCAGGAAACCTGAAGTGCTGAATGTAATAAAATGTTGACAGGAGTTTCACTTAACATGCGGGAACTCTGGACCAGAACGACATCTTTGGCACCAAAGGAAATCAGGAGAATAAAGGCAGTCGTCAGGATTTGAAGTAAAGCCACAGATTATTACCATCTGTACATTTTCCAGACCCCGTGCAAAACCAGAAAGCCAGGACCCAGACCGGAGAGTAAGTATATCGAACTCTGGGGTATGTTGTTACAGGGAAGAAACTCAGAAATTGGTCTGAATTTTAAGTACAGTGCTTCATAAAACCTGACAATTTTTTTTTTTTTTGGTCTGGTGACCGTGTCCTAATAATTCATTTGTGGAAAATCTGGAACATCAGGAGGAGTTATTTGTGTGTTTCTTGTGGGAGCTACCATTGTTATAAACCTTTATTATACCAGGCCTTCGTACTTTCATGCTTTCTCTGTAAATGTGGCATTATTTGTAAATTGCTCTCCAATTTCAGATTGTTCTTATATAGTGTGTTTTAGTGTTCTTTCCAGAAACTTGTGGAAAGATCTTCATGGGACACATTTCAGTGTTTGGATAAATGATTGGTTCATCACTGTCAAATATCACTTAGCTAGTATTTTTCTGTTTATTATCCAAAAGAAGGTACTTTCAGATGAGCCTGCATTAAACATCTTTAGATTAATTTTCTGCCTCATGTTGACCGACATTATAATTTGAGCCAACAGCTACCTTCCCTATGGTTGAGACCTGTATAGAGGCTAAGCATAAAACACAAAACTTTTGGATTGTGTGTGCTTTCATCAGGGCTGATGTTTCTTCAGAGATCTTGGACCTCAACTTGTAAAGGCTAGTCCTTGAAAAGCTAGATTCACTGAGGGGGGGCTGGGGACGGGGGAGGGAAGAGGGGAGATGAGCTTATCCGCTTTCTATGAAAAGAGAATGTATATTTTAAAATAACAAGTAGTGAATAAGAGAGGCCAGTGTATCTAAAATGTTTACATAAAAGAGTTAAATCCTATGGCAATGGGACCATTAGGTAAACTATTTGACATCTCATTAAGAAATAGAAACTTTCTTATAAATGGGTTGGCTATAAAGCTCTGAGAATAAAATTTAATGGGATGGTTTTAACTTGGAAATAGCAATTAATGACAGATTGCAGAAGTCAGCCAATTAATTGTCACTTACTGCTTTTCTATCCAACACATATGAAAGATTGTTTATAAACAGGGAATTTTTTTTAACATGCACACGAATTTCGTATAATACTTGGCAGCTCCTGGCTAGTTTGGCAGCATTAAAATCTTAGCTCTCAGACTAGTCTTCTGGATATGAAATGTTCCATGGATAGATTTGTTCTTTCCTTGCAAGCCTGTAAATCTTAATGTTTAGCAAGACATTCTTCTCTGCAATGTTTTTCTTCGGTCAACTTAAATTCTCAGCCTAATTTAATATGAAGTGTTTGGCCAAATTAAAATGAGGGAAGGGTCCCACACCTGTTGAACCCTAGGTTAGCCACTACGTTGAATCACACACATGGTGCTTAATTCTGAAAACGACTCTTCCCAATGTTCATGTTGCAATTAAGGTGTGTATGAGTCTCTCTTACTGCAGGGTGTGCTTTCTTGTTAGGACAGCCCAATCCATTTCTTTAATTAATGATGCAGATTCTTAGTTCATAGACCAGTCTCAGGGGAGTAATTTAACATATGTGAAAGGGCTCATGAGGCTTTCTGGACTCTTGGGTCCTATTTGATAGATTATTGCTTCAATATATTAAATGGACCCCAGAGTTCTAAAAACAGTCATATAATTTCCACATGTTCATTTTTTCGTGCTGGAAGGTGTAACTTACAGCAAGAGTAGCTTAGAAATCCTGGAAGGTGTAACTTACAGCAAGAGTAGCTTAGAAATCCAAGCTTATTCTTGAAGAAAAACTAATAGGCATGTTTAGCAAACTTTTAAAAATATCTGTGTGGGAAAATCTTCAGTGAAGTTTATGAATGTGTTTCTAACATATTTTTAAATGTCTGTGTAAGCATCTTAAAGCTTAAGAGAAGAAGTGCTAAATTGGCATAGTTGATTTCTCCTCTTGCAAAATACTTGTGAGCAGCAAGGTCATATTCAGCAGAAGGTAGAGTTGGAGTGACGGGTTGAGGAATGTTAATGATTTGTCTGGAGGTGCGGGAGTGTGTGTGAGCCCTTTACCTCCATCCTGGCTTCTTCTTTTTTTTTTTTTTTTTTAATATTTTGGCTGCGTCAGGAATTAGTTGCGGCATGCGGGCTCTTCCATGTGGCACGCGGGCTTAGTTGCCTGGTGGCTTGTGGGATCTTAGCTCCCCGACCAGGCATCGAACCTGCGTTCCCTGCATTGGAAGGTGGATTCTTAACCACTGGACCACCAGGGAAGTCCCCATCCTGCCTTCTTTTTGAAGTGACATTTGGCATTTTAGCTGCTTAGTGATGCCAGCTCGATAGGAATCTTGAGCTCATCACGCAAATCCTGGGACCGCTTGGGTCCTAGCTGCTCCAGTGTGGGTCAGGAGCAGGGCAAGCCTCGTCAAAGCTGGCAGCTGCCTTGGCAGGTCTGTTCTGAGTCAGCTTCCCGTCTAGAGTTTCACTCCTGGCCTGGCTGGGAGCTCCCTGATTGGTTTGCGTGGCGTCTTGCTGCAGGGATGTACCTCTCACGGAAACGTCCTAGGTGTGCACCCTGGGGCCCAAGCAGGCCAGCCCTAGGAGATCTGTCTCCAACCAAACCAAAGGGCCACCCAGGGATCTGCCTACCTGGAAGCCGCCGCGGCTCTCAGCCACTTGTCCCCGGCTTGCCATAAGATAATGGGGGTGTTTTGCTCTTAGGGAAAAAGGGGAGGAAGGTGTCACGTTGCTACTTTAAAAATAGTGGTTTTTTTGCAGTGGTGTCTGTTGAAAAGTTATCGCATATGTATTCCATGTCGGTAGCTCTATTCTCTTTGAAACTTATCCTATGGGATTTAAGCCGTCGACTACCAACTCTCATCGAGAATTTGCTATGGAAAGTCCTGAAGGTTTGGTCCGTGCCATCTAAATGAGGAGAGAAGGCACAGGAACAGCAGCGAATAATGTGAGTGTATAGTTAGAGCCAGGTTGTCTGGTGCCGGCCCACGTGCTGCAGGCGTTCAGAGGACAGAGATGCAGCCAGCCTTCCTCGTCCGTCTCAGCGGTAATCCTGCCTCCTGCGAGGTTACCCCAGCCCCGCCAACTCCCACTGCAGCTTAGACCCTTCGCGTCCCGTGTACTAACATGTCAGGATCCCACCTCTGTGATCTTGAAGTCCTGCCCTGACTCAGCTTCTCCTCGAGCTCTGTTCTTCTACCTCTGCGCCACGCTACTTAAAAGACTGTGGTGCTTTCGTTCTCTGTGAAATTATTCTCCCCCGAATCATCAGTAACCTTGGGATGGATGAACTTTTCTCCAGCCCTGTGCCACTAGCTCTCAGCCACGGCGGTGGTTGTCGGTCTCCTTTTCTGTTTTGCTCGTCCTTGGTTTCTGGAAAGTTGCTTTGTTTCTGTTTGGCATCCTTTCTGCTTCCGTTCTATTGGCAGTACTGCTCCGCCCACACTTAGGTGAGAATTTCCCAAGTTTCAGGCCCGCCGGTCTCCCTGTTTTCGCCGTCGGATATGCCCACTCACCTCCTTGAGCTGTCACCGTAGAGGACTCGCTCATCCACTTCTCCAACATGTATTAGGTGCCTCGGCACCAGGCATTGAGGGTGGCACAGTGACACGACAGGTGGGTGCCCGCCTCCTGGAGCCTGTGGTCCAGGGAGGAGGAGAGACAGGTACCTAGCTCACGTCAGTACAGTCGGGAAGCCGCCCCGTGGGGAGGCATACGGGACCTATGAGAACCCCTGGGGGCACCTGACCCGGAGCCCCGACCTCTCTCTTGAACTGCAGGCTCTCCTGGGTGACCTGTCGCCACCTCAAACACACCGTGTCTAAGAGGAAATGATCTTTTCATCCAAGTTATGTGCCCCCCATACTGTTCTGTTTCTGGCAACGGAACCAGCTTGTCCCCCACCTACTTAGGCTGGAAACCTGGGTGTCACGCAGATTTCTGATTGCCCTTCAGTTCCTCACCCAGTCACTCACCCGCTTGTGTCAGCAGCTCCTCCGTAATCGCTCTCAATTCTGCTCCCTACTTGCTATTCCCATTGCCACTGCCAGCGGCCCAATCCTCACGACTGCCTTCCCGCCCTCTTTAATATTTATGAATAGGCTATTTACTGATTCAGAGGAGGTTTACCAAAATTACCCAAGTAGCTCATGTTCATGGTGGAAACATTTTAGAAAATGCAGATAAACACAGAGAACGAAGGAAAGAAAGAAGGAAGAGAAAAGTCACGTTTCACCACTCAGATAACATTCCTGTTGAAGCTGACATTTAACCTCCTAAACTTTTCTCCACGGTATCCACATATGAAAATATTCTCATATGTAAAAGTGTGAAAAATATCTTACAAACTGTGATTCTATTCTCTGTACTGTTTTGGAGCCTACTTTTTTTTTTGTATTTAGTCTATATATGTTCGTTCTCCAACGTCTGTAAATATAATTATTTGTAATAATTTTTCATGGCTGAAATAATTTGTACTTTAATCTGCACACCATTTCAATCATTGGTACACCACTGCTAGGTCACCTTCTTGAAGCATTTTTCATTCTTGCTATTCTTCCGTGCAGAAAACCATCAGTGGCTTCCTATTGCCTGCACACACACACACAAACACACACACACCTTCCTCTTTATATAGGGCGGTTTTTCTGACTTTCTTCGTCTTCAGTATTCCTTCCCTCATCAGGAATAAGCTTAAACCACATTTTGGTGGTTATCATACAAGAACCCCTTATATGGTACATCTTGCAGGACGGAGGGACCTCCAGAATGATGGAGGGACAGTCATTGGCATGTCCCCAGCACCTCGCTCAGCACCTTGCTTCTCCCCCCGTCCATTCTCTCTTTTCCTTCACTGCTGTCCAGTGTCCTGGGGCTACCGATGTGACCAAGGCCCCTCCGAGCCCCAGCTCCTGCGCAGTGAGAGTGGGGGACAGCTGTGTCAACACACAGATGCAATAGGGCAGGACCATAGTGCCATGGCGGCAAAGGGCTCTGATGGGGTGACCTCGGAGCTAGTCTTGAAGTGCGCCAGGAACTTACCAAGTTAAGCTGGTGATCAAAGAGGATGGGGGAGAGAAGTCTGCAAAATGGGGCGCCATGGGCAGTCCTTGGAAGGAAGGCGGCGAGCCGGAGTGCGGGTGTGGGTAAGGCCGTGGTGAAAAAGAGATGGCAGGTCCAGGCGGGCAAGGGCCTCAGCAGGGAGCTCTCAATCCACCCAGACAGTCTGCATCAGGCCAGTTAAATGGTGAAGCACAGAGAAGCAGCCTGGCCCTTGCTCCCCAGGAAGTCATGATGGAAACCAAGATCGAGTTCTGTGTTTTTATGATTTTGATATTATAAGTCAAATCTGGAAACCCAAATGTTACTGGGCAATCCAGCTTATTTTATTGAACTGACTGTATTTGTTTTTTTCTAGGCTAGCAAAAGACTAGAAAGCCTTTATGATGCCTAAGACTTCATTTTCTTCATCTCAATATTTCTTTTATTAGGATTAGTTCATGTCAGTTTTATTCACTCATATAAAGGCAGTTTTGTGTGTGTGTGTGTGTGTGTGTGTGTGTGTGTTTACATATTTGTCAACACATTAAAGCTAGGCAAAACTATAACTATACCTCTCTGGGGAAGAAGCGAAACCCCTTTTTGCTGTTCAAAGGTAATACATAATTCTACAATTAGATATCTGTGTTTTTAAAATCACATCCCTTTTTGCTGATGTCTGTACCCATTTTGTATTTAGTTCACTGTGAATTTTTAACTCAAAGAAAATAACTCACTCCAGCTTTTGAATAAGGAGACAAGGAATTATTCAAGCTTCACAAATAGAATCACAGTGTTTTAAATGGTGAGGGATTTTCCATTTAGTCCAACCTCTTCATTTTACAGAGAAGGAAATTGAGGCCGTCATAGGTGAAGCAATTTGCCCAATGTGATGCAGCTAATCAGCGTCTCAGCCAGAATCAGAATCCATGATTTCTGGCTTCCAAGTCCCATGACCTTTCCATTGCCCAATGCCTCCATCCTACTTAAAAAAAAAAAAAGGAAAGAAAGAAAAAAAAAAAGAAATGGAGAATTGAGCTGACACATTGCTTTAATTCTCCTGCTTCTTTACAGAGTGTGAAAAATCCTGATGTACTTTAAAAGAAACATTTAAAAATGTATCCGGACTTGTGAAGAAGATCAGGAATATTTGTGATATGCTAATTAGAACGTATCTCATTATGCAGGAAACAGGAAACTTGGCAGAGGGAGATGCTTTTCAGAGTAACTTAAGAAAACTTCAAAGGTAGGACAAAAGAGTGTTCTTTTTATTTATTTGATAATGTGTGGCTGCCATCACATTTCTGATAGGGTCTGACACCTTTATAATAAGCCCCACAGAAACTGGGGGGATCTGTCAGACACATGGAAGGAAAAGTAAACAATTTCATTTCCATCTGAGTTTCCTCAGATGTGAGTGAGGGCCTTTCCCACAGGGCTCACCTGCCAGGCTTCTTCCTGTAGAAACTTGTCTGTGCTACCATTAGTCATTGGCCGAGGGATTATATTTTGGCAGCCACGCTAATCACTCCAAGGTGACCCACTAGTTGGAGAAACAGATCCTTCTCCGTTGTTACGGAACACGAATCCAATGATGCGAGTCGTTATTTGGGGGAAAAACGATCAAAGTGTATTTTCTCCCCAGGCCGCTAATTTCCCCAGGTCTCTCCTAACTAGAAGCACTGTTTCTTCCGAAGAAGTTCTAAGTGCCATGAGGAGAAACACCAGAACTTGGTCAGATTTCAAGTTCAGGGGTAGACCCGAGCTCCAGGATGAGAGAAGAAGCTGCCCCCCAACCCTGGGGAGTCCAGAGAACCTCCCCGATGAGAGCGGGCCATCCTGTCACCTTGGCAACGCCTCACCCTGCTGCTCTGGGGCAAACAGTGCCCCTCCTGCCCACTGTCTGCCGTTGCACCCGACTAGACCATTTCTGGTGTGTTTGATGCAAAGGTGAAGTTGCCCTGGCTGTGAAGTTCATAGGTACCCGGGAAGGTGAGGGGGAAGGAGGGTACTCAGCTACTCTTGGCCTGTGACAGCCTCCAGGTAGAAAAGGTCCTGGGGAAAGATAAGGACATCTCAGGATACCAGTCCTGATTTTAGAAGTGTCTTCCAAGCAGGGTTTAGCAGAACACATGTGAATTTTACAATTAGAACAAACTGGTTTGGGATCCCAGTTTTTCTCGCTGCCTGTGTGACCATGAACAAGTTACTCAGTCTCTCTCTGCACCTCAGTTTCTTCATCTGTGAAGTGAGTCGTGGTGATTACTTGAGGGTTTTTTTTGAGGCTTTGATGCGATGACACAGATGAAGCGCCTAGCAGATTGTAGGACTCCTTGTGGGCCCTCAAAAGTAGGGACAATTATCATGATGATATAAACACCAATACGTCAAAAAACAGTCTAAATCAAGACCCCAAAGAGAGCCAAAATATAAACGGGCAGCTCGAGGAATTATCACAAAGTGGAGACGCACTCAGGGAACGACCAACCCGGTGAAAACGAGAATGTTAGCCATCTCCCAGAGGCCTCTTCATCCCTCCGCATCTGCCTGACTCCCCCTTCCCTTCTCGCCAAGTAGCCACTTCCCTAAGCTTCTAACACTCAACAGATATTTAGGGAGAGTCTCCTAGATTCCGGGCACTAAACCACGGTGGACAAGGTAGACAGTGTTCTTGTCCTCAGGGAGCTTCCATTCTAGAGGCAGGAGCCAGACAGCAAAAAGATACGTGAATAAATTAATCTGATGTTTTCTGATGCTGCAAAGTGTTGTGAAGAAAATAAGATAGGTTAAGGGGCTGGAGAATGGCCACCAGAGGATCCTTCCGAAAGGGGGGTCAGGGAAGGCCCTTCCTGAGAAGTGACGTTTGGGAAGACCTGGGGAGGGGCAGCCCCCGCGGAGGGAGAAGCCTGGGGTCTGGAGGATGTCTGAAGAGCGGGAAGAAAGCCAGCGAGAAATCGGTCCTTGAAGAGGCAGAGTCCACATCGTGAGGGCCTCATAGACTATGGGAGGAAATTGGGTTTTGTTCTAACTGAAATGGGTCGTAAGGCCATCTGTTGTCAGTGCCGCGAAAGGAAGCGTGGATTGCTTCCACGCCGTCCCCCCAGCACCGTCTTGCTGAACGCTGCGTAACGCGTTCTCCTTTTGTAAAGCACGTTCACATGTAGGGTCTCCTTTTTTTTTTCTTTTTTTTTTGTATTTTATTTTATTTATTTTTTTTATACAGAAGGTTCTTATTAGTCATCCATTTTATACACATCAGTGTATACATGTCAATCCCAATCTCCCAGTTCATCCCACCACCCCCACCCGCCCCCCGCCACTTTCCCCCCCTTGGTGTCCATACGTTTCTTCTCTACATCTGTGTCTCAATTTCTGCCCTGCAAACCGGTTCATCTGTACCTTTTTGATCCTCATGACCACCGTGTAACGTCCACCAAAAGGTCTGATCATGTCCTGTGATCAAAACTGTGAGGCCTTAAGCCTTGTTGCAGAACTCCTTACCACACAAGGAGCACAGCCATTCTCCTATTTGCATTGGTGATGTCATAATGGTTCAGAATCTTCCTGCCTAAGAATCCAGTTAACTCCTGCAGGGGCCAGGTGCTCTTGTGTCTCCCAAAAGGTTATCTGTGGAGCATCGATCACAGACAGTGCTCATGAAAGAAGGGGTCCCTGTCGAGTAAATGTGGACATGGGGCACAGTGCCCCCTCCCCCTGGAGAGTCCCAATGTAAAATGTTGTAAAGGCTCTGAGAAGTTCTGCAGTAATGAAATACTTTAACCCAGCCATTTCCCACCCCTGGCCACAGAACCGCTTTTTATACGCAGCCTCCATTGACATCTGGGTCAGTTCTCGGAACGCCTTTTGGAAAATACCAGCCCGAAGAGTTGCTATTTAGTGTTTACTAAATGGTCTCTTGAAAGAGTTCAATTATTTCATGAACCTAAAACTCCTCTCTTATGTGAAAGGATTAGAAACCACATTCGTAAAGCACTTCCATATGCTTAGCATGAAGAACCTGGACAAACGGAGATCCAAAGTGTTGAAAATCATAAATCCACTCCTGTTTTGAGCACTCCTGTTAATTCCTTTGTCCTTTGAACTCACAGCATTTCCCTTACTATGGTGCCGTGATGCGCTTGTATTTCTGGATACTAGGATGTCAAAGCCGGAACCAGTCTTATCTGGTTTAAGAGATAAATGTTCTGAACCACGCATGGCTTTGATTTTGGATTATTATCTACGAGGATGTACATAGAAGAGAGTCCATTTATAGATCCCTTGCAATCTTCTGTACCTGTTGCCACACAGATTCCTCTTCTTTTAATTTTTTTCTTGCTCTTACCTAGGGATTTACACAACTATATCTGCAGTTGCAGGAGATGTTTTTGATAGATGTTCACAGAAACCTGCCTGAATTCTGGCAGTTTGTGGGAAAGTGCCTGATTCACTTCTAGCTTCAACTTTATAATTCCTCACAGATTTTCATGTCTCCTAACACTTGTGTTTCTCCCCGTTTCCTAGCTCGGGCTCCATCTGTGTTGTCTTCATTTTCTTAACTCTGTGGTCCACACTTTTTAAAAATGTTACTTTATTTTAATACTCTGCCTGGAGTTCAGCACTTCTTAAATTAGGTTCTCAAAACAAAAAATTTTGAAATATGAAGAAACACAGAGGTAAATGGGGCTTTTTACTGCAGGACTTCTCAGTGCCTTTAATATTCTAATACACATTGTTAATCTCCAGAAGGGAGATAGAACAGTATTTTCCTAATTTATTTACCTACTGAACCTCTACCGCAACCCCTTTAATAGCATCTTGTAAGAATGTTATTCTGAAAATCCCTCTTTGCATCAAATCCAAACCTCTCGACCTATATTTTCCTTAACCATTTCTCCAGCATTATGTCCCATTACCCCTTTGATTATCTGCCCCAGTAAAACCAATTGGTTTATAATCCTCCTGAAAAACGTTGCATTTCCCTGGGTTTAATCTCCTCTCATGATATTCCCTCGGTCTTCCCCGTGGATCCAATGATCTTTCCTAGCAAATGTGGAATGCTTTATTTTCATTCTTCTGCACCTATATCAAAGATCACAGTTCTTCAAATCCCAGCTCCTCTGGGAAGACTTTACTGACCAAACAGTCCACTAAGAATCTCTCTTGGAGCTATTATGATCCGTACCTCACCTTTAGCCAGTACAGGCTTACCTCGGAGATATTGCATGTTTGGTTCCAAATATTGCGATAAAGCGAGTCACAGGAATTTTTTGGTTTCCCAGTGCATGTGAAAGTAATATTTACACTATACTGTAGTCTATTAACTGTGCAATAGCATTGTGTCTAAAAAACAATGTCCATACCTTCATTGAAAAATACTTCATTGTTAAAAAATGCATTGTCTGAGCCTTCAGCGAGTCGTAATCATTTTGCAATAGTAGCATCAAAGATCACTGATCACAAATATTAACAATGAAAGAGTTTGAAATATTGCGAGAATGACCAAAATGTGACACAGAGACGAGGTGAGCAAATCCTGTTGGAAAAAATGGCACTGATAGACTTGCTCGACACAGGGTTGCCACAAACGTTCAATTTGTAAAACACGCAGTATCTGTGAAGGGCAAGAAAACGAGGCCTGCCTGTATTATGAGTGTTTACTGATTTGTGGTTTATCACATATATGCTGTCTCTGCTCCTTGGGGCTAAAACCTGTGTGTGTGTGTGTGCGTATGTGTGTGTGTGTGTGTGTGTGTGTGTGTGTGTGTGTGTAAAATCTCTTGCTGAGCTTTGCACACAGTGGAAAGTGCACATATATCCAAAAGGATAGTTTGTATTTTGTTTAGAAGATTGGCTGTTCATCTCTCTTCCTAGATACTAGGAGTAGGATGGGCAGGATTGTTGGGTTACCTACCGCTTGGTCAATGAGGTGGGCAGAGACTTTAGAAAAGGAACGAACAATGGCTGTAGAAATGACAACAAGCAAACATACTAAGCACATAGAAGGGTGAATACAAAGCACTGTTATTCTCCCTAAATGAGCTTACAGTCTGTTGGGGAGAGATACACGATTTAATAAAAAGGCCATGCTAGTTGTACCCAAAATCATGATAGGAATATAGAATTGAGGATGGTTAATGTAGGGTGGCATGGGGGGCTCTAGAAAGGCAGATACAAGGCACGTAGGGGATGCGAAGAACAAGAGTCACCGAAGAAGAAACAGTGACTTAGGCTAAGAAGAAAGATGAATTACGAATTGGGAAGGCAGAGAGGAGGGAAAGGAAATTCCAAGCAGAGGGAAACAATCGTGTAACTGACGCCTAGAAACAAGAAACTTTGGCGTGTAGGCTGCATGGGGAGACGTTGTGGAGACCAAGGTGGGGTTTGGGGGAGTCCCGTTGTGAAGGCTTTGAACCACGTGGGCACGGAACGGCCATTGGAACAAAGTTTAAACTGGGAAGTGATGCGATCACTTTGGGAAAAATGGAGGTGGAAGCTGGCTGCGGATGAGAAAAATGAGGTTGCCACGGGTCCAGTTTTCTTTGTTATTCCCAGCAGACCTGGGTGCTGTATCAGGAGTGGAGAAAACTTGCAGCCTAGTTGTGGGGAGAGAACGATGTGCGTGCAGGGGACCATTTCAGCTCCCCACCCACCTTCCAGGGGCCACACGGCTCTCTGATAACAAGAGCTCAGCCCCTTCAAGAAGATGAGCTGGCCCTGAACTAACACCTGATTGCCGATTCCCCTCGCTGTCTCTCTCTCCAGTGTCTCTAACTGGCAGCCTCCAAGGTATCATATTACACCGAGCGAGGAAAGAATGTTCTCCATGGTGAACCTGCTCTGACACTCTTAAGGTCCTGTTCCCCCTGGTGTTCTGAGTGGGACGGTTCAGACTTCAGAGCGTCCAGGCGTGGTTTAAGAGCCATCTGTTTTAATCAGGCATGTTGTATGATTTATGGAAAGAAAGATGATGTCGGGGGAGGGAGCTGGTATATATGATACCCTCGTAATTAGACCTGAGTTATTGTCCAAGTGCAGGGGCCCAGGCAATGATGTGTTTGTAGTTTTTTAAAAGATTTATTTATTTATTTGTTGTTTATTTATTTTGGCTGCACCGGGTCTTAGTTGCGGCATGTGTGTGGGATCTAGTTCCCCGACCAGGGATCGAACCCGGGCTCCCTGCATTGGGAGCGCAGAGTCTTACCCACTGGACCGGCATTGTTGCTTTTCATTTAACTGCTCTTTCGCTTAAAGTTTCAAAGCCCCTTGCTAGTGTTTCTAAAACGGCAACCATCGGTATTTTGGGAACTCTCAGGCTTTTGCTTTTTTTACATAAAAACTACTGGGTTGTCCTTACAGTATTTATTTTATGTCTATACCACCTCCCTTTGAGATAAAAATAGTTAACAGTTTCATAACACTTACTAATGTTCTATATGCCAGACATATATCAATACAAACTCATCTAATTCTCCTAGTAAAGCCCTGAAGTAGACCCTGGTGTTCTTATCCCCGAAGCGTAGATGAGGGAATCGAAAGAGAGAGACACGGTGATAGGAATGGAACAGCTGAGATGTGAACCCAGGCACCCAAGGTCTGCGGTCTGTGCACATAGACACGCCATCGTATTACCTTTCCGCAGATAATTTTCACATCACTACAGTGTAGAAAGATGCTGCTAGCGCCATCTTTTTCTAAAAGAAATATATATGTGTATTTTAACTAATATTCCAGATAGGAATGATGCATTTCCCACTAAGTTTATCTCTTTCCTTCCCCAAAATCCTTGTGGAAAATACAAATGACATCAAAGGTTGCCAGGTGGACTTGGTCTGTAGGATGTGGTACCGTAAGTGGAGTGACTTGGAAACTGGGAGAAGTGAGTTTCAGTTTCGGCATTGACTCAGATGAGCTCTGGGGCCTTGTACATGTTACTTGACTTCTTTGACACTGTTTCTTACGAGGACAAGGATTTCAGCTTTAAGTTTCCAGGAAGCCATCACACAGGACAGTAAGAGAAAGGGTTTTGGCTGCAGGATCAAACTCTTGAGAGAGATTCAGGACCAGGGCTGGTTCCTTTCAGGATGACCCGACCTCACAGAACTTTGCTCGAAGTTGTGGAGTCACGAAGAGCAGGGACAGGCCGATCTCCCAAAGAGATGTTACCTTTAGATTAGATTCACCTTTGTATTATTTTTTCCGGTGTGCTATTTGTCATTTTCGTAGAATGATGGGATTTTTCCAGATTATAAGCTACTACCACTTGGAACTTTGTCACTGTTTCCTGTTAGCACAAGCATAAGCATCGCTAGCAGAGGAACAAGGATAAAGGAGCTTACATTTCTTCCCCCTGTTGTTAGTTTTGTCTGTGAATCAGATTGAACCTGAGCCCAACATCCTGATGACACTTCAGGTGTGACTAGTGGCCTTCGTGCTCAATGGTGATAACGTTAGAGCAGCTGCGAGTTTTGAATCAGATTGTTATTCTCATTCTGAATTTAATATCTGATTTGTAAGATTCCTCTTTGGTTTCTCGTAGTGTTTTTTTAAAATAAATCTTTACTGGAGTATAATTGCTTCACAATACTGTGTTAGTTTCTGTTGTACAACAAAGTGAATCAGCCGTATGCATACATATGTCCCCATATCCCCTCCCTCTTGCGTCTCCCTCCCACCCTCCCTATCCCACCCCTCTAGGTCCTCGCAAAGCACGAGCTGATCTCCCTGTGCTACGCGGCTGCTTCCCACTAGCTAACTATTTTACATTCAGTAGTGTATATATGTCGATGCTACTCTTACTTCGCCCCAGCTTCCCCCTCCCCGCCCGTGTCCTCAAGTCCATTCTCTATGTCTACGTCTTTATTCCTGCCCTGCCACTAGGTTCATCAGTACCTTTTTTTTTTTTTTTTAGATTCCATATATATGTGTTAGCATACGGTATTTGTTTTTCTCTTTTTGTATTGTTGAATGAAACATTTTCCTGTTCAAAAGGGGGTTGAGAATCTAACAGATTATTCGCACCAAGAAAGACATTATTTCATTGTATGGCATTTTGCACCTCCTTTGGGATCCCCTTCTTATTGCTCTTTCTAAGTTTTACATTTAACTTTTCTTTAATATTATTGTACTTGAGAAATCTAGGAATAGAGCAAAATTTAGGCACATGTAGACATTTAATCACCTGGGTCTTCTGGTTGTCAGTAGTAGAAATCTTTGAAGTTTGTTTTCTTATAACTCGTATATTTGGACTGCTGATTTGGTTGTAAATTAGACTTTATTGCAGTCTTGATCGACTGAGACTCTGCACTCACTTTAAAGGGTATAAAATATTAGCTCATGGATAGTTAGGGGCAGGTAATATAAGTCTACATAAAGTATATGAAATGATCAGTGTATTTTATTTTGTAAATCATGATGTCTAGAGTTGAAGCAATTCGTCCTCAAGTTTGCTATCTGTGGTACAAACTAGAGGAGAGAACGAAAAGCTATCTTTTGCTTCTAGTTCTTTTTTTCCATGAGCGGGGGCTATTTTATGTGTCAAGGAATCAGTGGCTAAACTTTCTATCACTGTGTTTCAGTTCTACAGCTGCCTGTAAACAACTTTATCCATTTTAGAGTAAATCAAGGTGGGAATGTGTTCACACCGTACATATTCCAGGGGTCAGTCCCTCAAGTGTTTAGAAAACAGTTTTTCTCTAAACCTCCCGTTTTAATTTCCAGATAGCACTTTTTTAGGAAATTCCGCCAAAATTCTGATTGATTTTGAAAACTCCCAGATTGCCTTTAAAACTTACAGAGACTGTTTACCGAGGCTTTAAAGAGTGATTTCAACAATATGACATAGGAAGAGAGGGTGAAAGAATAGAACTTATTAAGCCCAAGAGCCCAAGGAGCAAAGGGCAGCATGGTGAAGGGTGGACATGCCTCTTCCTGGGCTGGGGGACTGAGGGCAGTGGCGCCAAGTGAGCTTTCAGAGAATAAGTCTAATTCCTTCTTGATCAGATCATCATTGAAAGCATAGAAAAAGGTCATAGTCTCTCAGAACAGTGGCCCATCCAACCGTGATCCTGCATTACAGTGGGACTGGCCATTACTTGTCCTCTGTCATCCCAAGAACAGATTTCCCTTTAGGAACTCGGGGTATGTTTCCCATCCAGGCTCTTGTCCCATATAGTTAATGCTTGGCCTGTGCCATTACTTTTAGTCCATTGATGTTCACTGAGCCCCTTTGCTGGTCCAGGTTCTGTGCTGAGCTCAGGAGATAGAGGGAAATAGCTTCTCCTCTGGATATCTCACAGCCCCACAGAGGGTAATAGATAGGGATTTATCTGTTACTCTCTGTGGGGTAAATGAGCAATTTGTTACAAGGTGCCACGTGTCACTAGAGCACCCACAGAGAGGTAGGGATGCAGAGGAGGGATCAGAGCTCCTTCAGCTTTTCATTCGTGTCGTTTGAAATCTGTAGGATAGGGAGTGAAATTAATATGCCTCTCAAACACTGGAGTATATCCAATGTCTGGGATTTGGGTACTTTTTCGGCCAGTCTGTATTTACCCTAAATGCGTCTCTTTAGCATTATCTCCGCGACTGCAGCCTCTCAGTGGCATCTGGGGTGAAATGTTAAGAAAACATTTCTGGGCTTCCCTGGTGGCGCAGTGGTTGGGAGTCCGCCTGCCAATGCAGGGGACGCGGGTTCGTGCCTCTGTCCGGGAAGATCCCGCTTGCGGCGGAGCGGCTGGGCCCGTGAGCCATGGCCACTGAGCCTGCGCGTCCGGAACCTGTGCTCCGCAGCGGGAGAGGCCACAAAAGTGAGAGGCCCGCATACCGCACAAAAAAAAAAAAAAAAAAGAAAGAAAAAAAAGAAAACATTTGGACATCAGGCCAATAAATCACAGAGACTATTTTGCTAGTCAAGTGTAGTGACATTTTTAGGGAAGACGCTAGAATCCCAGATAGCCATGGACAGTCACTTCTTTAAGTCATTCCTATACATACGGGTTGGTTAACAAAAGACAGATCTGAGCCTTACGAGGGTGTCCTGGTGTGCTGGTGAGGTGGCAGAACCTTCTCCAAAGATGAATGTCCTCCCTGAGGTGAAGGTGGCCCAGGTGCCCATGAAAAGCTTAGGGAAATAGGAACTGATAATTAAACTAGGGGGAGGCTTGTCACAGCAGTGCTGTGGTCCTGATGGCTGAGAAGGACTCACATGCTCAGTTTCTCTCCTGGATGCAGCAATGCTAGTCTTTTCCTCCAATTCAAGACCTAATGGAATGTAGCAAAACCTCAAGAGAGCGGAAATAAGGTGCCTGGCTTAACTGAATTTTCTGGTTTATTAAGAGTAAACCCTTTTGTTAAGAGTAAACCCATTTATTAAAAGTAAGCCATTTTTCCCCCTTCTCTGCTCTTGTCCATGAAAATGTCTTTAATACAATGCAGGGACTACCCTTGAATCTTTTGGGGTTTGTTTGGGGTTTGAGGGATTTCCCCAGGTTCATTTGATGTTGGTATTATTCCTCATGGTAACAGATGAAATTCAGATGATTTTCTATAACTTTAAACAACTAAATAAACACTGATGATGTATTTATTTGCTATGTGAAGGCTCTGGTTAGTGAAATTAAAGTTTACCAGTACAGTGTGATGCAGGCTGTTTTCAATATCGGTGACAAATACAAGAAAGCAAGAGCTTCTGCTGTCTTACAACAGTTTTGCCACCGAAAAGAAAGAAAGTCAACAATAAAGAAGACAGAACCCACTACTTAAAAATACTGTCAAAGTTATTAAAAGTGGCTAGAAACTGACTATCAGTGAAAGCTATTCCTAATCCATGTGTGTTACCCATGGCGCATATAGATTGATGGGTAGAAACAGATGGTCCTAAGGTAGGTATTTCTAAGCTCTTTTTTTACTGTAGCCATAGGAATCCCATGAAAGGTTAAAAACTATAATGTATCACCTTTTCAACTTGCTAAGTTATATTTTCATCGCTGGAGGTAATTTGTATTACTGTATCTATATACCACCCGATTCCACAGTTTGAAAATAGGAAATGTTTTCATTCCTTAGATTAAATCAGTAGAGGTGAAATTCGGAATGAATCAGTCAGAATACTTAGAACAGTAATTTATCATGCTGTTAATTTGCTAACTCAGAATCAATCTTTATTAATTTTGGCTTTACTAATTTTAAATTTTGTGATTAGTTGGATAAAAGTTGGACTAGGGTTATTTTTCGGATTTGTGAACGGCTTATTAGATTATATAATTGTATAAATAGAAACAATCAGTGACTACTTAAGAGACCATTCTTTGGACATTTTCCTGCACTTGAAAAACATTGATAAGCTATTTAAAAATCATTCCTCTCCGCCGTCTAAAGGAATCCTGGAGATGGTTTGCTTTTCCTTGCTTCTTTTTCTGTGATGTATTAATTCCAGGCGTTATTATGTCAGGACCCAGGAATGGGTTTCTAATGAACAGAGGACAGCTTTAAACAGACAATCCATAATGTGACACGGGAATCTTTACCAACATTTGTTTATGAGTTGATTTGGGGCAGCTCAGAACTCATATGTCCAAAGGAAAAAATCATTTAAAATAGTGAATACATTTTTTTTTTTTTTTTTTTTTTTTTTTGCTGTACGCGGGCCTCTCACTGTTGTGGCCTCTCCCATTGCGGAGCACAGGCTCCGGACGCGCAGGCTCAGCAGCCATGGCTCACGGGCCCAGCCGCTCCACGGCATGTGGGATCTTCCCGGACCGGGGCACGAACCCGTGTCCCCTGCGTCGGCAGGCGGACGCTCAACCACTGCGCCACCAGGGAAGCCCCAGTGAATACATTTTTAGACGAAACTACCCACACCTATTTCACTCTTCGTGCAGCTGTGATACTATAGTACTAGTATCTTCAAACCATAATGCTATTATATAACTTACTAGAACTCGAGTGCTAGTGCCATAGTATGATTAAAATGCCTATGGTGGGCTGGCTCACCAAAGTAGTACATTAATACTCTCATAATATTAGTCATTTCTTTACCTATATGAGGGGTGATGTTGGCTTTTTGTACTCTGGACTTGACGTGCATCACCATTGACAACCTGTTTCTCGGGACAGTGCGTTCTGCAGCAGATTGTGGTTTATAAATTTGAAGTCAAAGAACACCTGTGTACATATCTGATTTATAAGAATGAGAGTAAACTGTTTAATAATAAGAATCTTTAGAGACTTAAGACTCTTTCTTTGAATAGTCATGTATCACACAATTATGATCCTCATGGCATTTCCATCGTGCTAAGACTTTAACATAATAATTATGAATTCCAGTTGTTTCACTGAGCAGGGAGGGTTTCAGTTATTACCACATGAAGAGTGGAATTGCTGGTTAACAGGACCTCGTTTGTTGATAGAACTTTATTCTTAAAAATATAAAAGTGTACTTTCTAAGGATTCTTTTAAAAAAAATTTTAATAGCACCATACTTGTTTCTTTTCTCTCTTTTTTTTAACTGAGGTATAGTTGATTTACAGTGTTATATAAGAGTATCCTTTATTTCACAGTTTTTATTAATTCCAGCTAGTCTTCCCCTGGCAAGCCCACATTCATGGAGTTTGTTGAATGCAAAAATGTTCTTGCTTGAAAGCTTACGTGACTATATCCTGAAGGTTAAACTTCAGACCTAGAAACAAGGCAGATGCTGGTTTTATGTGGCGTGTTTAATGCCTGCCTAAAGTTATTTATGAGTTTTGTATTTCTTTGATTCCTTATCCGTTTCATCTGATGCGGGGCCGCAGTGATTATCATTCTGGTGAGTGGGCAGCATTCCCGCCCGGGTTTAAGAGGAGATGCCACCCTTACACGGGAACCATGGCCTCTAGTCCTCGGGGTCAGATCTGGTGCTCCAGGTGTGCTCGGGTTTTGTTTTTATTTTCTTTTTCAACTCTCTTTTCCCCTTTAAGGACTATGACATCCCTTCAGGGCATACGAATTCTTTGCCCCCTTCTTGGCTGCCCTTCAGAGGGCATGTCTTTTTTTCAGTACTTCTGATAGGCGTTTCCTGCTCTTTTTTCAAATCGCTAAACTGGAAAAAGGTTTTGAACCTTGAAAACTGTGTATCCTGATCTACTTTCAGGACCCATGCCAGGGAGTAAAATTACGCTAATTGCTTTTAATCTCCTAGTCACTTCAGTTTTGGTGTGAGCACATTGTGGTATGTGTGAACAGGTTTTTCTGCCAGAAAAATAATCGAAAACCCTTGCTCGGAAAAATAGCGCCATTAGGAGCCATCAGCAGCACGTAATGGTGGCAATTAATGACAATCAGGGGCCAACTTACTGCCTGCCGTAGCTGACATTTTTTTAAAGGAGTGAAACATATGAAGTTTATTTTATTCTTCTTCTTCTTTTACTTTGTGTAAGTATTTTTACATCTGCTTGTGATTATTCTGCCTTGTAACTACCACCTCAGGCCCAGTCCTTTTTAGGGGGAAAAGAAATGAATTCCTTATGTAATAAGTTATCATTTGGAAAATTTCTCTGGCAGACCATGAGCTCTTCTTATGAAACATTCGATACAAAAAAAGAAAAAAGAAAGTGCAGCTGTAATTCACTACAGGAATAGGGGTTTATAGTGGATCTTACGTATCCAAGTTAGTTACTTTTGTGAGGATAAAAATTTGTACCTCGTGTCTGAATGCAGTAATGTAATACGAAGGGTTGCAGCTTAAGAAACCCTATCATATGGATAAACTAGAACGTACACCAAGACAGCAGGGCATCAAGGGGAGCCATTTGGGTCTTGCTGAAGGTCACTTATTTACTGGAAATATCTTCAGTTTAGGCTCATACTGAAGCATACACCCTAAAGGCAGAGTAATTGTCAGGTTCCAGAATATGTGTAAACATTATATGTACTTAAAAAAAAAAACACAAGTGCATTTTAAAAATTTAAATATAAGGAAGAAATACAAAAGCTATGCGTCAGAGACCTGAAAGGCATATTTAACATTAATAACAAAAGGGGCCTCTTGCAGATTCTGAAGTGGCGGTTTTTAAAATTAGAAGCTGGGTACGCTGTAACCTAAGAAGCATATGATATAGCTGTTGCTAGGGTACGGGGCCTGCTTTTGCCAAAAGCTGGGTAAACAAACAAGATAAACCCACGTAAATCGATGGCTCTGGTCCTGACAACTCAATGATCATCTGTTTATTTTTTTTTAATTCTGTGTTTTCTCCCCCTCCAGTATCTATGTATCTGACACTTTGGAATTCAGATCTGCTCTCATGAGATTAGTCAGTCGTCTTTGTGGTTCTGCTGTTTGCTTCTTCAGTGAAAGTTTGAAGAACGCTGAAAACCCTGGAATCAACCCTAAGACCTAAAAATTTCAGAACAGCTCGTTCCGAGACTTGTGCGTAAGCTGTGAATGTTACTGTTCAGATTTTTAGAGTGTTACTTATTTTTCAGATGCTGTCTCTTTATTTTGAATATGAAGGATGTCTTAAGTCTTTTCCCTACATGTCACATCCTGTTGGCACGTTTAGATCTTTCCGCAAGTGTTTTTGTATTGCACCCATATAAAAATGGGGAGGTCTGGTTTGTTTCTCGGAGTGTTCTTGATTTTAGGAGGGTGTTGAAGACTGCCTTGTCAACTATGAAAGGGCTGTGCCAGCAGCACACGACATGTAACCTTGCTTCTGAAACACAGTGATTTGGGATTGTTTTCATAGGTACTGTGGGTGTAATAATACCACCCTTTACTTTACTGTCTCGCAGGTACGTTGAAAGGCTAAGTGGGGCAATGTATGCGCACAGGCTTTGAGCTCTTTGGAAGAGAGCTATTTCAATCAGGCGTATAATTAGATTCATCCCTATTGTTATTGTGCTTCTAAAAATTGCGCAGGAAGCTCCATGGTGATGCGGTGTTGTGGTTGTATCAGCTCAAAGCTTCCAAGGCTGCCCTCCTTGGAATGGCTTGTGGCTTGTGTAAGTACGTGGTGAGTGGACCATCATTCCATCTTCCTTCGAGAAGGGGTGCTCTGACTCAGATGCGGTTCTACCAGCATCCTAGCAGATGGCAAGAAACAGATTGCAGAGACTTGGAGAAAAAAAAAAAAAAGGCCTGGGTGCATGCCACCCACGTTTGTAGCTGCAACTTCAGTTGGGATATTGTCTTATCAATGACATTGTGGGAAAGTCTTCATCTCCTGGGAAAAGTGAGCCTTTTGGAAGTCATTTTTCTTTAGGGGGTGCCTGCTTTTCTCTGTAACCTCAGCCCTCCCTGCAGTCAGAACTGAAGAAGAAAGTCTTCTGTATGAGAGCCATGTGGCCAGGGCTTGGATTTACAGAATTCTCCTGAAGGAGTTGTAGTCTCAGATTGACTCCTGGAAAGCTCAGAGTCTCAGGAGGACTGAGATTATTAATAAGCTTGTATCACTTTTTTGAGTGTTTTAAAACGTACTTATCATTTAAAGTAATTGTACAGAACTCTTTTTACCAGTACTTTCTCTCGATTTATAGAACTGTGCACAAATATACACAGAGACTCTACAAATATAGTATAGTTTTCCACTAGAATTAAATTTGCGTATTGTGGGAAACCTTTGGTTTCTGTGCACACTCAGGAATAGAGCCACATACGTGTCAAAAGCTCCCATTGCTCGGGCGCCGAGTGGTTCTCTGCTGCCTCGTTCACTGGTCAGCATTCTTCCCCAAGTGGTCTTCAGCAAAGCCTGTCATTGGGGGCCTGAGGTGATGGGGATTGTGGAGAAACTAAACTCCAATTCTTTTCGTTATTACTCTCTTCAAAACGGACGTTCTTCCCTTCTCTCTCATTCCCCCCTCCTCTTCCTACAGGCTTTGATCTTAGACAGGTGATGGTGGATGCCACGGTCAGGGCCTTAGAAGATGGGGCAGAAGGAAGAAGCATTGGGTTCTGTTTTCTCCTCCTTGTTGATAGCACTTCCCGAGGCCGAATCGCTCTTCTAGGGAGTCTGCGCGTGTGCCCCAGACCAGGTCTTCTTTTGAGGAGAAGAGCGGGGGACTGGGTACCACGGGGCCGCGTGACCTGGGATGTCCGCCCACATGCCCTGGGAGCCTGGCTTCCAGCCTCCGCATCCGTTGGCTCTTCCCTTGCCTTTCACGCAGTGGTAGTTTGTGCCTCTTTGCAAAGCCCTCTGAGAAACTTGAGTGACAGTATGTGTCTTGTCAAAAGAGGGATGAAGGGGCTTCCCTGGTGGCGCAGTGGTTGAGAGTCCGCCTGCCGATGCAGGGGACATGGGTTCGTGCCCTGGTCCGGGAAGATCCCACATGCCGCTAGAGCAGCTAGGCCCGTGAGCCATGGCCGCTGAGCCTGCGCGTCTGGAGCCTGTGCTCAGCAACGGGAGAGGCCGCAGCAGTGAGAGGCCCGCGTACCGCAAAAAAAAAAAAAAAAAAAAAAAAGAGGGAGGAAAAGGAGGGTCAACTTTGAAACCTGGCTCTTGAGAGGGACGTCGTTTTGCTTATTTTAATCTTACACCAGCACCTTGGATGCTGTTGCCCGTAGGCCCCAAGTTAGCCAGCACGTTTACAGGAGCATTTTGCTGATGCCCGAACCCCCATGTGCTCCTCCAGAGGACCAGATCTCCTGCTGACCCAGGTTCTGTTTCTTGGGGACACCTGAACCCTGGCCCTGACACACAGGCTTTTTTGACGGCGACCATGTCTATCATCTGAATTTGAAGGGGAGACTCCAAGTAGTCTGAGCCATTACCCCCGACTTGGCCAGGCTCCAGGCTCTTGGCAGCCTCCCAAATGGGCCGGGCTTCGTTTCCTCCGGGGCCAGCTCCAGCCCTGGCTCAGCTACTTACCTGTTTGGCTCTGATCAGTGAGGGGATGTGACCAACAGGCTCCTTGGCATTCCTTGTTTATAACCAGAAAGGGAGCTCCACCAGGAAGGAGGATTTTACAAATGAGAGTATTCAGTCGAGTTAGGCGGGGCCAGAGGAGAGGCTGCCAACTGAAATGATTTGAGAGGTGCTAAAGGGCCCCAACTGTGCAGAGGCCACCCTTCGGGCCTCCTGCCCGGGGAGGACCTGGGCCCTGCCCTTCTCTCTGACGCCTGGCTACGGCCTGAGCCATGTTGCTTAGCTGCTGTGTCCTCCCTCTCCTGTCTGCAGAGTGAGCAGGGCCGATCAGGGGTTGTCAGGTAGGTGATGTAAACGGGTGAAGTGGGCCGAGGGCACATTCTTGTCCATTGCGGCTTGACACACGTGGCCCTCTGAGTACCACTGTGACTTGGGAATTGAGAATTAGATCTCAGTGTGAGAAAAGTTTCCAACAGTGCATGCACCGTGATACATAGCCACTGATATTTTTTCCCTTCGTGTGGAGGAAGGACCCTGGAGTTGTGGAGCCCTGGAGAGCGTGTGGTCCGTACATAGGGTCACAACTCAGCTCCATTCAGGAGTAAAGGCCCTGGGCTATGCTAGTGTCAACCTGAAACAAACAGATGGCCAGATGTTTCTCCAGCAAAGATGGGTTTATTTGGGATCAGCAGAGAATCGCAATTCAGGGTCTGCAGCCATGGGGAGCCACGGGCAAATCCCCACACAGCAAGGCAAGGAGAAAACTTCTATAGAGGGGAAAAGGAAGTTTGAAGGGCCACGGGAAACAAAGAGTCCCTGGCTTTTCATTGGCCGAGTCCTGGCCAGAAAAGAAGGGGAGTCTTCCTTCTTGCTGTTGGGCTCATCACAGGGTGTGAGAGCTCCCCCTTCTGGTCTCCCAACTCTATTTAATTGAGGTTTCTGTTTATTAATTTTTTACAGTATCTTCAGATTTTTTTTTTTTTTGGATGCTGTAAATATGTGAAAATTCCCCCAATTTGTTTCTTTTAGATTTATTTATTTATTTTTGGCTGCGTTGGGTCTCCTTCTGCTTGCCGGCTTTCTCTAGTTGGGGCAAGCGGGGGCTACTCTTCATTGCGGTGAGTGGGCTTCTCGTTGCGTTGGCTTCTCCTATTGCAGAGCATGAGCTGTAGAGCGCAGACTCAATTAGTTGCGGTGCACGGACTTAGCTGCTCCGCGGCATGTGGGATCTTCCTGGACCAGGGCTCCAACCCGTGTCCCCTGCATTGGCAGAAGGATTCTTAACCACTGCGCCACCAGGGAAGTCCCTCCCCCAATTGCTAAAAACACTATACGGATTAAAAATGAAAATAAAAAAAATGTGCGAGTTGAATTTGACCAATTTATCATCTTTGGGATAAAAACCAATCCCTAAGTTCTCTTTTAGCTCAGAATTTTATGGGTCTTGGAATCCTGTTCTCCCTGAACTAGGACCCTGCTGTTCCAAGTGTGGTCGGTGGTCCAACACATCAGTCTCTCCTGGGAGCTCGAGAGAAATGGAGAATCTCAGACCCCATCCCAGACCTACGGGATCTGCATTGTAATACAATCCCAAAGATTACAGTTTGAGAAGCACTGAACTAGAATATCATTTCAGGAAAAGTTCTGCTCAATTCTTTTGGAGTGGGGGGAAAACATGAACAGTATGTGAGAACGAATCCAGCCTTTAGATTAATTCACTGATGGAAAGAATGAATGGGTCCAAATATATGAAGAATAGCGTGGGTGAAAGAAGGAGACAGACCTGTAACTTTGGTTGGAATATTGTTTTGCATCCTATGGGCACCGGGGTGGAATTCATGGAAGCTTTGAGCTTCTGGTTGAGGATAAAGGGTTTTTTGTTTTGTTTTTTTTTTAAACTCTGTTAAGAATTCTAAACACCTACCTGATGCCACACTGCGCTTAACTCTTTCACATAATTTATCCCATTAAATCCTGACAACAGTATTTTGCGGTAAGAATGATCGCTGGAATATTTTAGACTAGGAAACTGAGCTCCAGGCAGCTTAGGAAGTCATCCGAGGCCACCTGCTAGCTGCAGAAAGAGCTGTGATTTGCACCCAGGAGAGCTGGATCCCCACCCAGAGAGCTGTCCAGCTCAAGCTCCTTTTCTATAACTTTGCCAAGGCTGGGCCTTGCTGGAGACATTAAACAATTTTTGATTGCTTTTGGGAAAGATTTTCTCTTAGGTCTTCAGTGGAGGGTTTGCCCCATAAAAAGTGAGAGCAGTTCCAAAGTAAGAAATATTTGTCACTCCTTAAGGACCAACTATTCCGTTTTAACGATCGTTTCCTGCTCTTAATCCTGGAAGTTGGTTCCTGATTTTGATTTTGAATTCCAATTGCAGACAATAGCAGATCGGGAACATGCATGCAGTTTTGGTGTTGAAAGAAAAGTGAATGAGTGTGAATTTAAAAACCATGTTCATTGTGTACCGTTTATGAAAAATCTTCCTCTATAACGACTTCTTCAATTTAGTATTTAACATTTCAAAGGATTTTGAAGGACTCTGCCTTCTCAAAAGTTGCCAAAGATTTCAGCTGTTGTCATCATTAGACTTCAAAGCGGGGACCGCAGGCGATTTTAATGCCACTGCTTTTAATCCTGACCTTTGTATTGAGATTAGGAACATAAAGCATAGCCTGTAAGGGGTAAACCTAATTTTTTTCTTTTTTGGTTTTGCTTTGCTTTTCCTTTACCCAAAGAATTACAGTGAAAGCCCCACTCTCTGGAATTGTTCTTTACTCATTGCTAGTTTTTTTTTGAAGTTGTAAGCTGTGCTGAAATCTGCACAATGGTGTCTGTCATGTAAAACGTAGCTGGAGTAATGAAAGGACTTGGCACATAACAACAGTCAATTTCAAGTGCTCACAGCCTGTCTCCACAAAAGATAAAGAGCCACAGATCTCTCTCAAATTAACTTGTATGTGTCATTAGTTTAGTGTTTGAAGGGTGTATGTGTGTATGGGGAAGTTGGGATAAATTAGCTGCAGTGACCTCAGCCAGCCTCATCCCAGCCTCCACCGACCCATTGCCCGTGGGACCCTGCCCCCTCTATTATAGCTGCTGTCCCCACTCCCTCCCATCATCCCGTCCTTCCCCACCTCCCTGGACCCTGCATGCACCATTCACACACCTTGCTACTCTTAGCCAGTACATCAAATGCAGGTATATGTACAGTGTTCCCAGAGAATAAAAATTCCCAGAAGCGTACTAGGGAGGCAGCCACAGAACTCCCTCAGTGGGTGGTCTCACCAGCAACTGAACATCTTACATGGGTTGAGAATGCGACAGGCCCGTGGGATACGGTTAGTAATTTTCTTTTCCGATGGTGGCTCTGTCAGTAAGGCTTGTGTAGCCGTAAGTTAAAGTAAGGTACATCTCAACGACATCATTTATCATCAGCAATGTTGGATCCCTAGCATTTGTGTTGCACATTTCCCCATTTTGCAATGGACAGCTGTGTATATTAGCTTCTTGGAGAAATCTGGAGCAGAGTTTTATTTTTTTATTCTATTTTATTTTGTTGAAGTATAGATGGTTTATGTTGTGTTAGTTTCAGGTGTACAGCAAAGTGATGCAGTTACACACATATATATATATATATATTTTTCTTTTTCAGATTCTTTTCTATTATAGGTTATTACAAGATACTGAATACAGTTCCCTGTGCTATACAGTAGGTCCTTGTTGTTTATCTCTTTTATATTTAGTAGTGTTATCTGTTAATCCCAAACTCCTAATGGAGCACAGTTTTAGGAGTTACAAGTGGCATAGTTGGTTTGCTTCTGCTGAGTCGAGGGAGAGGTGAGTGGGAACTGTTTTAGGTGTGTGGCTGGCTTCACAGGAGGTTTAGGGAGTGAGATAATAAATAGACGATAAATAGAAGAGGGATCAGTTATACTTGGGAAGAATGGAAATGAGGAATATGAAAAGGTGAGAGCGTGTAATGGTACAAAGAGTACTGAATCAGAGTCAGGGACCTGGGACTTCCTCCACTTTGGGCTGCCGACTTGCTGCATGGCCTTGGTAAACTCATTCTGTGCCTCATTTTCTTGGCCATACAGTGCAGGTGTAGGAGCAGATGGCTTTAAAAGTCTTCCTGGCCAGCTATCAGACCATTTGATTCCAATCTAACATATCCAGGCATAAACCAGTCTACCAGCCAACCGACCAAACAAACCAAAAGACATGATGTGGAGGATAAAGCATTGTGCTAATTTTGCCGAGGAATTGAAAGATACTGTTAGAAGTTTAAAAAGACAATGTCATGGCCAGATCAGAGACAAAGGTAATTTTTGTCATCTACATGAACTATACCGGAAAAAGTGTGTTTGGATGCCAGGAAGATGGAAAAGATAAGACTGAAATGTTTAGGTTGGGATCAACATGGGATTTGTGCCCGTAAAGATGAGAGATGGAGAGAGATAGACCCAGAAAAGGTAGTGAAAGAGACAGCAGAAAGATTAGACATTATTTTATTATTTTCCTCTCATTTTAAAATTTGAAAAACCAAAGTGTGAAATTTTAGCATCTTACCTCTGACACATGAAGAACATTGTAGGGTAGTAGATTTGACTGTTTGGTAATTTATTTCTGAATAGGATTTAGTGATTTTTTTCCCATCTGTGTACACTCTCAGGAGGAAATTTTTCCAAGAAATACATATTACTGTTGGATGTTTAAAATTTAGGCCACTGTGTAGATACCAGTTAGTTTTGTCTCATTGGTTGGGTTTTCTGGTTTCTAGTACCAAGTGAAAGCATGAGGGTGAAAATTTCCTTAAATATGACAAACAGTACAGTAGGGTGGTGCCAACCTCTTAAAGATCCTTTTCACCCTCAATGAGATTGAAGTAAAATTACCTTATCTGACCTCCAAGGGCTGCTGAAGTTACTTATAAGCTCAGAGATTGTCCAGGAAAGAAGTACAACCTCAGGCACCAGGAGGGAGAGGAAATCTTAAGCCAAATCATGGAGAACAAGAAAAGGGCTTGTTCAGTGAATCGAAAGGACATCACTGTGGCACATTTTAGGCTCTTAAATATTTGTTAAATGACTAAATCAAAGTGTTTTTTGAACACCAGAATTCAACAGGGGTTACTACCTAGGTGTCTAGAAAAACCTAATAAAAATATTGCAATCTCTGTAGGATGCTGCTTAGTCAGAAATGCACAGAGTAATTTTTCCACGTTTAATTGTGTTATTCTCATCCTCACTCAAGCCTATTTCATACCACGATTTAAATTTTCCATCTGATTTTATTCTCTCTCTGGCATGTGAGCCATCACCCGTGTAGCTTCATAATACCGGCAGATAATGACCAAAATTATTATAGATAGATATATCTTTAGGCATCTCTGTTTGGGAGGTGGAAACTAATTTGAACCAACAACTTTAAAATAACTGATTTCGATTGGTTTGAACTTGAACTAACCTAGGACTGAATTAATTACAGGTAATGAGGGCCCCAGCTAAAGTACCATTCTGCAATATGCTTTATGAGAAGTATGGGTAAGTGACAGATGTTAGGGCTTCGGATCTAATGTACATAAATACCCAACTCACTGTTCTGAAAAATTACAGTGGAATTGTTTGTTCTAAAACACATTCCAGTCTATTCTCTCTTTATGAGGACTTCCAAATGGAATTTGGGAAACTGAATCCCTGAGATGAAATGCCATTCCCTTGATCCACGTTAGACCTGGCTTTGTTTTTCTGTATATGGAGTTTCCTTTTCTTTGACCCTTTACTCTCCATTTATATCGATCTTTGTGGGTTCTTGAGCTCTGGGTTCCCACTTTTTTTTTTTTAGCAATTACAAAAGCGAAAACAGGGCATTTCCCAGACTTAAAACTCTTTCTCCTTTCCCAGTAGGTCAGTTAATCCTGGGCCATTGCAAGAGTTCAGTGAAACTTAATTCAGTTAAATTCTATCGCTCCATTCCATCCCAGTTCTGGAGTTTACCTTTGGCTGCATAAAGAGGAAACAAAGCCAAGACTTTAGCCAATGTCAGAAAAATATCTTTCTCCCGACATTTAGGTTGCATGCTTGGTTCTTGTAGTCGGACAAATGCGTTGTAGAGTTTTAGCAGCTGTTAGGATTTACTATGCCTGAGTTGCCCTTTAAACTGCTTGTCTGGATACTTCGCTGCTTATTTTGAAGTGGGCTTCATATTTCATAGTATCTTGTAGCTGGAAGAGGCCTTGGGAAACTTCTGGTCTGACCCATTTGCTTTAGAAATGAAGCAACGAAGCCCGCAGAAGTCAAAGGACTTGTTTTAAGGTCACAAAGCCAGAAAGTGGCAAAACCCAGGCTAGAACCCCAGTTGCCTAACTCCTGTTCCAGTGTCTTGGTCACTGATTTCAGAATAGGATGTAGTGATATTTTTCACCTCTCTCCAGACTCAGGAGGAAAATTTTCCAAGGAATCCATGTTATTGTTGGAGATTTTAAAAACTTAGACCACTTTATGTAGCTGTTACATTTTTTCCTTTTATTTTGCAGTTTCTAATGTGCGGAAAAGTAGAGAGAATAGAAGCACAAGCCCAACAGCCAGCTTCGACAATGTTCAATTCATGATTCATCTTGTTTCATCTATATCCCTACCTACTCTCCCACCCCAGATTATTTTGAAGCAATGCAGACATCGTGTTATGTCACCCATAAATATATCAGTATGCATCTCCAAAAGATCAGCACTTAAAAAGCACAACCACAATACTGCTATTAACTGAAGTAGATTAGCGGTAATTCCATAACGTGATCAAATATCCTATAGTTGGCTTAAAAAATCTGTTATAAATATTGTATGACCATTTTATTTCAAATATATTTTTCCTTTCAAAGGCGACACACATGCAGTTAAGAATGGTGGGCATTTTAGATCAATGAAGGAGAGAGGGGCTATAAAGGACTGTCAAAATCACTGCTAAAAAACATGCCACGAGTTTACAATCACCAAGGAATTTACTGGATATGCACTTGATTTTGCAGTGTTTTAATTCTCCTTTCTACCTAAACTAGTAAATTTTAATGTGATGTTTTCCAAAGACGTCGCAGCTGTTGTCTTTGTATCCCTTCAAGTCAAGTATCAGTGTATGAAAGAAACTTGTTACCACGGAAAAGGAGAAAGTCGTGGCTATTTTTGGTGGCAGGTTCATGACAGATTTTTCCTTTGTGTCAGCACATGTGAATACCTTCAGCTCCTAGAGCTCTAGTTTCCTAGCATGGGATATAAAATATTTTATGGTTGGGGACACATTCTCTTCACTGCAAGTTAGGGGAGACATGTTGATTCTTTTGGGAGACACGGTTGATGGTGCATTTCTTATTACTTCAACTCCTTCTGTTAAATGTCTTCAGTGATGGAAGCCAAGAGCAGGTTTTGAACGACGACCCCATCTCATTAACACATTCAGATGGGCGTGGAATCTGAGCTGCAGGATATAAAGTCCGAAACAAAAAAATCTCCTCAATGCTTGTCTGAAGTAATGAGAAAGTTAGGAATTTTGGCAAGCTGGCTAACGCCAGAAATGTTTACAGGAGGCTTTTTCTTCCTTAGAGAAAAATTAGGAAAAGTTGGATCCTGGGGGTGAGAAGCAGGAAGCCAGATCTTCCTGAAGGCCACAGTCATGAAAGTAAACACCCCAGTGTGTGAACCAGCTGGTAGAAAAGAAAACAATTAGCCCTGGAAGTACAGCCGCGTGCTTGGTGCTGTGTTCCTGTCATCACACACCCGACACTAACAGTGGAGAGAAGTGTGATCTGAAACGCGCTGGAGACTCGCTCCATCTAGGTCAGAGTCACTTCCGGGACATGATACACCTGTGTCATGTGGTTACTGGGGCCACAGCCAGCCTGGAGATTTGCTGGAAGTTTTTCCTCCCACCCCCATCACAGTCATCAGTTGACCTCGCACCACCTTTCCAAATCTGAACAAAGTCCTCCCTCTTCATCTTTTGTAGTGTTTGTTGTTGTTTGTTTTACCTTTTCTCTCTGCCATTGGTTTCGGCTGGTCTAAGAAAGACAAGTGTTTCAGAAGAAAAAAGAGAGAGGGATTACATCACTGATAAATCCTACAGTTGGGGCAGCTCTTTTGGGACCACTGGGGTCTCCGAAGGCCTGCCTTGTGCAACCCTCCCCTCCTGTCTGCGGCCTCCTCGCCAGGCTTGAGTTACGGTGATTCTCCTGCATCTGTGGACCTGCGCCGGGGCTGGCTGCCTCTTCTTTGCTGTGTTAGTGGTGCCAAGGAAGGAAGAGGAGATGCCCCAGCTTCTGGAAGCTAAAGATGTGGACATCCAGCCCGGTGGCTCAGTAGCATCTCTGTGTCTCCCTCACCGATAGGCCTTCTTCCCGAGGTCCTGCTCTTTCATCCTTTTGCTGTGTAACTCTCTGACGGTGGGATTTGTAGGAAACCCTCCTTTAAAAATGCATATGTCTTTAAAGTTCATTTATTACATTTGGCCTATAGCTCAAGGCCCCAACCAATAGAAAGTCCCCTACACAGGGGCACTGTAGCCCCCTCTAGGCCAGTGTTTGCATGGAAAAGGACTTTGAGTCCAGTGTCCTCTGAGGCTGCTGGCCAGAGGGAGTGAACTTCTCTGGCCCAGAGATAAGGGCCCAAGTGACAGGGTGGACACAGAGGATTGTGGAAGGGAATAAAGAGCAGGGGGCAGAAGGAGGGGGCCCTACAGGGTATGAAAGCCAGAGGCCGTGGCAGGGTTTCGGATGGTTGCCAGAAGGTGTAGACAGAGGCAAGATAAGGCTCGTTCAGGTTGGTTCTTGAAAAGCAGAAAGGATGGGCATTGGGAAGGTGTCCTTGGAGATGGGTCTTGTACCCAAGAGATGCTTTGTAAATGGGATGTCTCTAACTGTGGGACTCCCTGGTTGTTTCAACAGCACAAACGTTGAGAATAAATCCTGCCTGCGTGTCTGTGAGCCCATTGAGGATACTTGGGGACACAAAAGAAGTGGGGAGAGAGCTGGCATTTGGGCAGCTGCTCCGTGTCTTCAGCTCCTGGCATGCTGTCACAGGGCTTCCCAGGTGTGAATGAAGAGAGAACCAGGCTGGAATTAGGCAGGTATTAGTAGGGCAAGATACATAGCAAAGGATGGGCAACAGCTATGTCTTTTTCTTCTAACCGTCTTTCTCTCAACTACCTGTTTACCCTCTGAAAAGCACTGCCCCAAACACTGACATCCCTCTGCTTGAACATAGAGCAAACAATCCTTGATGACAACTCCCATCACCTCCTTTCTTCTCCGCCTCCCTCCTTCCTACAAATGCTCGTTGAAAGCCTTCTACGCATGAAGAATCATGCGAGGTCCTTGAACAACACATTCCTGTCCATGTTGTGAGGCTTTTCTGTGGCACATCAGCTCAGGACCATGGTCCTGATGCAGGGTTGTGCAGCCCTGCCCTGCACGAGGATGTCTTAGCTGGAGGACATCATTCACATCAGGGGTTTATACAGTGAGAGAGATAAAGTAATATGTCCTTAGAAAGGAAACTCCCCCCTCTACCACCACAGCTGTCACTAAGGCAGTGTAAGGGCTTCTAGAGGCCCAGAATCGACCTTCCTTCCCCCCTTTATAATCAGATGTGTTGCCGCTCATGACCAAACCCTTCACCAGTCATTAGCAGTTACTCTGCTGAGTGCACTACCTACATTTTCATATTTATTCTTCACACACATTGAGAGGAAGCCACTTTTCCCACTTTACCTTGGAGGAAACGATGGCCTAGCAGAGATTTTTGGACTTTGCTCAAGGTTATGCATCTGATAAGTGTTAGATCCAGGATCTTTTTAATACCTGAGGATGGAGGCAAGTATCTTAGACGCATCTGTTGGGTGTTGGAGATCTCCATTTTCTTTTTATTTATGAGACAAGTTCATTTTTCAAAGGATGGGGATTCAAGGCTCCAAGCAAGACCCCCCCAAGCCTTGCCCCCCAAGCAGTACTAACAGTGGCTAACATTTGCAGTGCCTTCTCTGTACCAGGCATTGTCTAAGCAGTTCATGTGGATTAGTTGATTTGAATCTTACAGCAGCCCTGAGTTCTATTATTATCCCCATTTTCCAGTTGAGGAAATTGAGATCATACGGGGATGGTCAGTGGCCCAGTGCATTTACCTGGGCAGGCGGCCTCTAGACCCTGTACGCCCCGCCCCTCTGTTGTGCCACCCAGATCCCAGGTATATCAAGGCCCCGTCCTGCTTGTTTCCTCCTGGCCTTGAAGGAGCACGGAGGAGGAAGCCCTTGTGAGGTCTGGCGGAGACAGCAGTGCGTAACTGGGGTCTGGATGTGCGCTCCTGCCTGCTCTTTGCCAATCCTGTGGTTACTTCTTATTCTGACTTGCTTACTTATGGGCCCTGGGGCTTGTCAAGGAAGAAGCTAGAGGTTCACACAGTCTGCACAGGAGCGAGACAGATTCTTGTTCCTGTTAATGAGAGTTAAACATCTCAAGTGTTGCTTTTCCCCCACCCCTTTCAACCACTTCATTCTTTTGGAAAGTGTTCAAACCCCGCAATTATGCAGGTGACCATAGTGCAGAGCCGATTTACCCCTTATTTCTTGGGCTAATTTGGCTTTGGACGAGGGAAAGGGGCAAATGCTCCCTTTCTCTCGAGCACAGAAAACAAGTTGGCTTCTTTCCTGTGTAAGTGATATGCACAGGTTTTCCCAAAAGGGAAGTTTTGCTTTTATAAGCTACCGAAAAAGTTCCTGAAGCATTATTGGGCCATCTCGCTTGGTCTACTTATTTATTTTTCTGAATGCATCCAGCTTTGGTTTAGGAGTTTGAAGGAGTCCAAGGATTGTCATCAACAACACTGTTGCAGGTTGAATTGTGTGCCCCCTAAATTCCTATGTTGAAGTCCTAATCCCCGGGACCTCAGAATCTGACCTTATTTGGAAATAGGGTTGTTACTGATGCAGTTAGTTAGGATGAGGTCATACTCAAGTAGCGTGGCCCCTAATCCAATGTGATTGGTGTCCTTATACAACAGTGAAATTTGGACACAGATATGCACACAGTGAAATGCCACGTGAAGACAGGGGTGATGCAGCAGAAGCCAAGCAGTGCCAAGATGGCCACAGAAGCGCCAGAAGCTTGGAGTGAGGCCTGGAGCAGATTCTACCTCCCAGCTCTCAGAAGGAACCCACCCTGCGCACACCTTGATCTTGGATTTCTCGAGAACTGTGAGACGGTTTCTGTTGTTGAAGCTGCCCAGTTTGTGGTCTTCTGTTCTGGCAGCCCTAGCAAACTAATGCGAACAAATTCTTACCTCAAACAAACAAACAATAAAAATGAAAACATTAAGTTAGTAAAGTTTGATGGGCCTGAGCCTTTGAGCAAAGTAAAAACTTTCTTTTTTCCAGCATTGCAGCAACTTAGAATCAGAGGACCTTGGCACTGGAGGGCCCTGGCTGGGGACTGGCTCGAGGTCTGCAGGGGCACCTGCCGGGCTCAGCCTGAGTCCAGGGTCACTGGCTCACTCTGCTTCTCTCCACCAACGCTTCCTCTCCGTTCATTCTTGACTTCCAGTCCCCCGCACAAGCTCCATGTCCCAGGATAGTCTCCTCTCGGCATGTTAATTTCTCTCTCCCTTCCTACCTCTTCCTTTAAGTCTTCCTAGTTTGATAAAAATATGCCAACTGCTTCCTTTCAGCTCTCTCGATCCGGAAGTGAAATCCCCAATGCGCTCTTGCAGAAGAAGGACCCCACTAATTTTCGATTCATCCCTATCTTCCACCCCTCTGGTGCCCTTACCCTTTGCCTGTATATTTGGATGCCATATTTTATGCCTCCCTGGCTTGTGTCTGCCCCACTTCCGCCATCCATTAGGTCAGGTTGGAGCTGAGGTAGGACCAGCGTGGGTGGGGAAGCCAACGACAGGTAGGCTGAAGTTGAAGGTGGTACCTTCATTTGGTGGGAGGAGAGCCTGGGTGGGATGCCCACACTGTGAAGGGGAGATAGACCACCGTTAGAAACACAGGTCAACACATAGAAGACTTCGAAACGGGGAGATCTGGCCAAGAATCAGAGATTGGCGAGGAGATAGAAAACCAGGCAGACTGATCACATGGGCCCGGGAACCAGGGTGAACTCAGGGCCGTGTATACGGTCTCTGGCAGCACCCGATGTGTGCGTGCATGCCATTGGGGGACTGAGTAAGATCAGAAAGTGTGGAAGCTTTACCTCTTAGGAGGTGCAGAGACCGTGGGACCATGCCATTGTGTCATCTGAGGTTAAAATCCCTGGGATTTAAGGCCCCAGTCTATGGAGGGCTTTGAGTGTTGTGCTTTCTACAATATAATGCTTCATCGACGGTGCCAATTTTTACTAAAATTTTACTCATCTTCTCTTTGGAACTTTAATGGTTTCCAGATCTGCTCTGTGTTGAAGGATGGCCACGAGCTGTGCCACAGGGGATGGGTGAGGTGCCCTGCATGGCGGGCCCGCCCCCTGGAGCGTCCGAGGCTCTGGCTTAGGCAGTGTTGAACAGCCACAGCTGCTGGTGGTCTGTACACGGGTGGAGGGTCCCGGATCCGTGCGGAAGATGAGGGAGTACCTGGGCATCTCATTTGGTGGGTGTTTTCTACCCAGACCGCAATCCTTTGTTTTTTGCCCAGCAAACACCAAGTAGAGCTGCGTTGCTACTTCTACTTTTCTTTAGTCTTTGGGAAACAAAACAAGCTTTTCTTCCCCAAATAAGACTTCAAGTTTTAATCAGGTAAATACTTAGTGAAAATCCTTGACTTTACTAAGTTTTAGCCCACGTGCTCATCTTTTTTTTGTTTTTTTGTTTTTTGCGGTATGCGGGCCTCTCACTGTTGCGGCTTCTCCCGCTGCGGAGCACAGGCTCCGGACGCGCAGGCCCAGTGGCCATGGCTCACGGGCCCAGCCGCTCCGCGGCGTGTGGGATCCTCCCGAACTGGCACGAACCCGTATGCCCTGCATCGGCAGGCGGACTCTCAACCACTGCGCCACCAGGGAAGCCCCCCCTTGCTCATCTTTGATGGCAGGGACTTCCTGGATATAAGACTGAGCCAAGAGCTCTACATATATTATCTTATTTAAATTGACCACTATATATTTTTAACTGTTCTTATTTTAAAGATGAGAAGACGCAGGCTTATAGAGGTTAAATAATTTGTTCAGGGACACAGAGGAGGTAAGGAGCTGAGCCAGGACTTAAACTGGGGCCTGACTTCAAATTCTGTGTTTAACATTGAACTGGCATAACCAATAGTGTCAAATTCTGAGTTCCTAAGAATTTCTTTTTATTCTTCCTGTTGTTCCAAGTAAAATTTTACCGTGACTTGCGTTATCATCTCAAAGTCACAAAGAAATAGAACAATGACTTAGCATGTATTTATTATTACTCTGGCCCTAATCAGCTCTTCTAAATATCAATAAAAGTGAGATGTAGTGCTTTCCGTAGACTTCAGAATGTCTGCATATTTATCGCATTATAGTAGCACGTCATGGTGTTTGAACCAGGAAAGGGACACGGCAGCTGTTGAGTGCAGTTCCCACCTTTTCTAAATGAAGATATTGAGAGTCATAGAGGTTTGGTGAGTTGACTGCTGGGAATTAGTAAAGGCTGGCGTAGAACTTCCGTGCTGGTGTTCTTCGTCCTTCCTTAAGTGTTCTTCACAGAGCTCTTACCTTTTCCAGTACCTCGTTGAGGTTGGTGGGTAAAACAATACAGGAGCAGAGAAGTTACGCGACACCTGCTCGAAATGCCAGAGAAAGTCCATGGTGGAAGGAAGACATGAGCTTGAGAACCCTGGGACCAGCCTGGTGTGCTTTCCATCACCCCCACCCCGTCTCCCTGAGCCTTGCTGTGCTGTGCTGCCTCTTAGGGGTTGCCCTCTCAGCAGGTCTCTGAATGGCCACATGGCCACGTGGCCTTAAGCCCACTGATGCGAGAGGAAGGGAGGGAGGGGAGGGAGGGAGGGGGAGAGAAATAGAGAGGGGGGACCGTCACCATATCATACATGACTGATTGTGAAAATGGTAAAGGATGTCTGGGAACTTTTGTTTCATGCATGTGTGTGTGTTTCTTTTAATTTTTTCTTTTTTTTTTTTGGTGAAAAACTCAGATTTTATAATTATTAAGAAATTCTTCCTGTCAGAGACAAAAGAAAAAGTGAGCTGCTTCATTCCATTTCCAGCAATATAGCAGACCATATATCCTCAAAAGCCCCCGGATTAAAACAAAAACCACTATAAATTTCCAGGTGAAATATTTCATAGCATTTCTTGCCTCTTCGATCTCATAAAACACAAATCTAGCTCCATCCACATTTCTGTACCATTAAGCTAGCAGCTCAGCCCCAAGGGAACTGGCCTGTTCATGCTGGGCAAAGAAACTGGTAAACAGGGTAAACTGCAGGAAGGTTTGACTACTTAAAACCGTAAAAGAAAGGGGGGGGGCAGAGAAAGGAGAGGGGGAGAGGGAGGGAGGGGGGAGGGAGGGAGTAGAGGGAGGGAAAAGAAGCAGGAGATGGAGGAAGAAAGAAAGGAAGAAGGAAGGAAGGAAATGAAACAATAACCTGGGAGCCAATATATGTTTGTACAGAGTTGAATCATTGCCAGGTATTTGTGTTGTTTGGGAGAATATGGAGATGGTGATTTATTTTAGATTGTTTTCAAGTTCAAGAATGCCTGTTGAAATATCGGGGTAATCACTGCAAGACTAGAAGAGAAGACATTAAGAGAGAAAGAGACTACGTAAATGATTTAGCATGGCACAGTAAAGAACTTTCTGGGCTTCCCAGGGGGTGCACCACCACACCTGGCAGCCAGGGTGTGTTCAGCCCTGGACCCGGTCGAGGGTGTTAACTAAAATGGATTAAAGCAACTTACTGAGCACTAACTGATTGCCAGGCACATATTTCATTTCATCCTCAGAACAACCCCATTAAATTGGCACTTTTGTCTTCCCCATGTTACAGAGGAAGAACTCAGGGATAGAGCTCATGTCTGAGGTTGCCCGGCTGGGAAGTAGAGATGCTGGGATTCAGACACTGAGACATGTGCTCCAGAGTAATCACTTTTAACTCCTAAACTCTTTCGCCTTAGCAAAATCCTTGCAGGGAAATCCTTGCCTTAGCAAGATTCTGGGGTGGCGGTGGTGGTGGAGAGGACTGTGCCCCTCCAAGATGGCTCAAGGCCTCTCCCCTCTGTTCTCCTGTTCTACGGCCTGTGGGCCTCCTCCCGGAAACGTGCAGGTGCACACAGCTGGAGGAACCTTTTGCCTTGATTTCATGGGTACAGCGCAGTGCTGCAGTTCTTGAACTTGGTCATTTTGAACTCTGACAAGGGCATAAGATCACTTCCTTTTAAGCTTTTCTGTTTTAGTTGCTGAGGTTATGGTGTTGATTAAAATGGTCTGTCATGACGCGTGAAAGCAAATTGGATGTTCTCATAATTGATGCATACTTAAGACGTATTTAGCCTCTCCTCTAAGCAAGTTATATTTCAATTGTTACAGGATCTAAATTTCAAATATCCCATTTGCCATGCCACCCATTCACTAGCATATAGGTGCTGGCTCCATGAATACATTTATGTCAACACCAAACATGGATGGATTTCTTTAGGTCTGCAACTGAAATAATTTAGGTCTAAAAATGTGTCCTGGCTCTGGAAAACTCTGTAGGAGGCTCACCTCCAAAAACCTGGAGATGTTTAAACACGCAGTGTCTGGAGCCAGGAAGCCAGATCAGATATTCTCTGGAAATCAACTTCCCTCTAAGATTTTGGAAGAAAACTGTGTCGCAAAACAGGAAATCAACTTCCCTCTAAGATTTTGGAAGAAAACTGTGTCGCAAAACAGTCTCCATCCTATCTCTGGGTTCAACTTTCTCTTTTCTTTATTGCCTTCTGTCTCTTTCTTGTAGCTTCTTATTTGGGTTTGGCCTTTTCCCATTTCTAGGATGTTACTCCTTTCTTCTGAGAAGCCATGAAGACAGAGAGGTAGCAGTTTCCTGACTGGCACAAAGGTGTGTCCACACGAAACTCACCTGTAGGCTGAAACGAGGGCGGGTGCTCACCTCTAGTCTAGTCTGTGTCACAAAGCACAGTCCACGTGCAAAATGTTAGGACTTGGCACTTGTCCCTTCCCCCTGCTGCCAGCGCTCAGCTTGGTGGCCTGGAGGGAGCCCCCGCTGGCCTTTTAAGAAGGTAGTCCCTCGTTCTTTGTGGGAACTGGGAAAACAAGGCGGGGTCGGGGGAAAGGCTGGGGAATGCAGGTTATGCTGTATTGTGTATTCTCCTTGCAGGAAGCGTTTGCCATCAGATGGAATTACCTCAGCCAATTTTTGGCTTGGGTAAACGGGATCATAGCAGAACCAATGCAATATATGTCTTGCCAAAAATTAAACTTTGGCCACAGGTCTTTGAGCCTCCACCCCCATTAGTCAGGGGACTAGGCAAACGCATTATTTATTATTCCTTAGCTACTAGTGGATCTGAGGGAAAACAAAGTAGGTATAATATTCCTTTATGACCCTGAAACCACTTTATAAATCCATGGGCATTTGTTGGGCTTCTGCGAGGAACACAACCCTGCAGAGGGCCAAAAATCAACATATCCTGGCACCTGCTTCTAGAGAACCTACTTTTAAAAGGCACAAGGCTTCAAAAGATGAACGAAGTGAAGTCTTCCCTGGCCTCTCCATCTTAAATCAAAAACCTTCATCTTAGCCTTCCTCCCCGGCGTTATTTTCCTCCACTCCACTCATTGCTATTTCATATTCTGTATAATTTCCTAATTTGTTTACTGTTATCTCCCCCCATGAGCATGGAGACTCCTTAATCACAGACGGTTTTGTTCTTATTGCTATTTTGTTTTTAAACTTTGAATCCCAGAATTTGTAGCCGTCTTCAGCACATAGCAAGTGCTCAATGAACATCTGTTCAATGAACAAAACAGTCTTTGGTCTCAAGGAACCGGAAAGCCGGGGAAGCAGGGGACGTCTCTGTACGGTACCGCATTCTATTACAGCATTGTAAGCACCATCATGGAAGCGCACAGATTGCTGTATAGATGGGACCAGGACTCCCAACTCTGCAGGAGAGGGGGTGGGAGGCAAAGAGAGGGAGAAGATGGAAAGTTTGTCAGAGCACTGACTGCAATTTGAATCTTGAAGGATGAATGAGAGTTTTCCAGGAGGACAAGGTGGTGATAGCCATCTTAGGCAAACAGGGCAGCTTCCGAGAAGGTCTGGAGACGGAAATTGACATTGCTGAGGAACAGTGAGAACTCGTATTTATACTGATCTTTTAAGGAAAAAGTACAAAAGGAACGAAGGCTTACAGGTTGATGCCGCGTGTCACTCGGGGACGTGTGCGGGTCCGCGAGGTGGAGGCCATTTCTGTGTGGCCCTGTGTGTGTCGTGTTTTACTGTTAGGTGTTACTCCTCATAACTGTTTATCTGTGCTCAGTGAGTGGATTTACAGATCACACGATCTTCATGATTTTGTCATGAGATGAGGAAGAATCGTGAAATATCTTCTACCTCACAAAAGTCTACTGGTTCTCTCATGGCAAAATACTTCAAGGAATTGTTCAGTGTGAAGATAAGGTATTCTTCTTCATAAAATGACGAGAGTTACAATTTTGCTGACCTTTTCTGATCACGCCGAGGCTGAGACCAGTCAGTACAATCGGAGGAACCCACTGATACTGTGATTTTAGCTGGTCTTTTGTGGTTAGTCAATTATGAGCTGAACGAAGTTCACGGAGACACCACGTTCAGTTGTGCTGAAATCTCGGGTGGTCCAGGAGGACCTGTGTTGCCTCTGAAGGTTGGCAGGAGAAGCAAAGTCGCTCACTGTTGTCTACACAGGGCAAGTCGGAAAATGGAAAGATTTACTTAATGAATTGTCACAACTGTCAGTCATGTCAGTCAGGCAAGTAAACTTCTCCTTTTTTCCCCTCAACCTGCGAAGAGGTGTGGTGACTCCAATGGACCCTTGTTTCATTCTGAAGCTGGTTGGCTTTCAGTGAGAAAGTCCACTATTCATCTCTTAGGGTTTGAGAAAAATATTAGGTCTTTCTAGAGGACGCTTAGCTCTCTGTGAGAGTGTGCCTAGTGACTCCTGGCTTTGTAAATGCTGACATTCCGGTGCTCCCTTTAATTCCCTGAAGCTTATGAGTATAACTGCAGGTCCGTCAAAGGAACAAATATAGCGGCAACACGTGCTAATTTGCCAAGAGAGGTTTCTAGTATGAGGTAGATTGAAAGGGGCCACTGGATGTCGAGGCTGCATAGGGAGAGCGTGGTGAAATGGGCTCCTTTAGTTGACTGAACAACTTGTTTAAAACTCTTATCCTTTTACTGAGAATACTTTAACCATTCTGAAGAGAGACGCGAAACCCTGACAGAAGAGCCTCATGGGTATTTTCTCAAAGAAGAGGGCAGTGGATATTCCTATATATGCGGCATATGCAGAAAAAAACAGATCCCGAGGTTTACCTCAGGTAACAAAGTGTGTTGAACAGAAGTCAGGGGCTTCATCATCAGTGTCGAAATCTTGTATCAGAAAAGATGGTTAAATATTTGTATGATTTCCAGCTGCATTCACATGTGAACGGAGGCTTCTCCGTGCAAGTTAACATAAGACTGAAACACAGAATTGTCTTATTATTGTGCAGTCTGATTTTTGCCTTGAACTATTTAATATTGATGACTGATTACAAATTGCTTATTATCAAGTTTCAGTTTTGAATGGATAAACTTATTTTGAAGTATGTATTTAAGCAAATAAATTAGATATTTGATCACATATTTTTAATTTTTAATATTCAAATTTTACAACAGTCTTAACTTCACTGAATTTTTTAGGTTACCCTTTCTGTATCTTAGGCACATGACACTGGCTTTCTGTGTCTGGCCTCTCTCTCCTTCCCCAGTGCCTTGACTCAGGCCTTCAGGATATAGGAAGGCAGTAGAAACACAAGAATTTGGGGACAGATTGAGTGTAGTGATAGGCATGGGGTGGATGGGAGGAGAGCAGTGAGAGACAGGAAGCAGTTGAGGATGCATCCCAGGTCCTCGCTTTGGGAGACCGAATGGCTGGGAGTGCCGTTCGCCACATCCAGAAATGTATTCCAAGAAGCCAGAGGTTGGGAGCACGCGGATGAAGATGGTTAATTGTGTGTAATGAGAAGCTTGAGTTTGATTTTCCGTGGAGTATCTGGGGAAGATATTCACTTGGCAGTAGGAAATAAGGATTTGGAGATCAGGAGGGAGGTCTGATGGAGACTTTTTGGAAATCAACCACTTCTAGGGGTTAAAACAGAGTAGTGGATGTTGTTGAGCTCAGCTGGTGAGACTGAACGTAGAGAAGGGTGATTGGGGATGGAATCCAGGGAACACCAGTGTTTAATGGGTGGAGGTGGACTTGAGAGGTAAGAGGAGAGCCAATGGAGAGAGACAGTAAGAAAGACAAAGGAGGGAAACATTTTAAGAGGAGAGAGTAGACATAGCGCCAAGCAAGAAGCCAGATAAGGGCGAAATTTGTGGATGGATTGGGTAATGGAGAGATTGCCAGTTATATTAGCAAGAAGAAAAATGTGTGTATGTATAATATTTTGGAACTATTTAACAGTGGAAAGAAAGTATGAGAGTAAGGACCAAAATCAGTAGCATAAATCATAAATACTTCAAAGCTCAAGAAAGGGGAGGATCCAGAATTAAAATGATTTCCCAGTGTCTGTGTGTGGAATCAGTCCATAAACATTGGAGATACCCGTGACCCTGTCTCCTCTGTTTGCCCTCCACTGCCCTGTCTGTCCTACACTCCCCAGCCTCTCACAGATCAACTGTGTAGGTCGGCAGGTTTGAACCTGGCAATGTTCCCTGTTCCCTGTTCTCCATTCCTTCTGTTAGAAATCAGATTCTGACTAGCACCCTCTCAACTGTGCTATGGCAGTCTCCTCCTAACTGGTTTTCTAGCTCAAGTCTTTGAGTTTTCCAGGTTATCCTCCACTCTATGGCTGGGTTAATTTTTTTTAAACAGTATCATTGAGGTATAATTGTATATCACAAAATCCAACCATTTTTAAGTGTGCTATGTGTTTTTATAAATTTATACAATTGTGTAGCCATCACCACAATTCGGTTTTGACAACATTCTCGTCACCTTGGAAAGTTCCCTCAAGCTTGCAGCCAATTCCCACTGGATTCAAATGTCAAGTCCAAACCCAGCTATGTCTCTCCTTTGCTCAGGATTCAACGCGCCCCTTTCCCTTTTTACTTATGCACAGACTAATTGGCCTGAAATCCCAAACACTCCACCAACTGTCCCAATATACCCTTCCAGCTTCGTGGCTCACGAGTCCCTGACATTTTCGTGCTTTTCAGACAAACAAGACTATTTAGGGTTCCCTCCATCGATTTCTGACCATTGTGACTTTGCTCAGACTCCTTTCTCCAGCTGGTAGAAATGGAGTATTAAAATGGAGTGTTTGTTAATATAAATTTTAAAGAGCAAAAATTTTGGTGTCTCTAAACTTAAAAAATTTCTCTAGATCTTGACAAATTCAAATGCACGCTTGAAAGAATCATCTTCCAGTTATATTTGGGTGGAACCTGACGCTGCCAGTTTACTTTTGAGCTTGTTTTATATTCTCGGTCTACCTGATATCAGCCCTTTTTTTATGTGCCCCCCGTGTGTGCAGGTGAAAGGACCAGCTCACAGCAGCTTGTCTTCCACCCTGTCCACACAAAGCCACTTCCTGACTGTGCCTTTGCGTCTTGGACTCTATTCTTTTTTATCTTTTAAATTGCATAAAATATACGTAACATTTACTACTTTAATTCTTTCTGTACAGTTCAGTGGCCTTAACGTTGTTGTGCAACTGTCACCACCATCCATCTCCAGAACTTTATCACCGTCCCAAACTGAAACGCGACACCCGTTAAACCCTAACTCCCCCCTCCCCTTCCCCCAGGCCCTGACAGCCGTGATTGTACTGTCTCTGAATTTGACTACTCTAAGCACCTCATCTAAGAGGCATCATACAGTAGTTGTTCTTTTGTGTCTAGCCGATTTAGCACAATACCTTCAAGATTCATCCGCGGTTGTAGCGTGTGTCAGAATTTCCTCACACTTGCTCGTTGACAGACACAGGTTGTTTTCTACCTTCTCTGGACTCTGTTCTCGACCCTGGGTAACTGCTCCAGCTTGAGCAGGGTGTGCTGGGCACCACTGAATGCTGCAGCTCTTGCAAACACGCTAGCTGTGCCTGGGTGTTTGCTTCTTTCTTTTTCCTGAACCCAGTTTGTGGATGCTCTGTATTTCAGCTATTTAACCCAGTAGCATCCACGGTATGGTATCACTGTTACTTGCTGGCCCCCACTGGAATTCAGCTCGTTTTGTGATTTGGTGCAAAGCAGGATGCATAGGTGAACAAAAGGATCTAGAAAGGATGCAGGTGTTTTAAGTGCCCCCCCCCTTAGTGATCTAGCGTAACAATAAACTTGGCTATTATTTTCTTGATGCCTTCTGCTTGCCAGCAGTGAAATGGAACATTTATATATTTACCTCTGATCTTCACTTTGAGAGCTTATCACCATGACAGTTGAAACAGTGGAACTCAAAGATGAACTTTTCCCAGGCCCCCAGCAAAGACATGAATGCCTGCTCTCCTTGGCGTCACCACACCGGCCTGCCCTCTATTACTCTGACTTCGCTTAGTCTGGCCTGGAGATGGATGTCATCATCCTGGCAGCCTACTCCAGCCTCTCCATCCTCCCAAACACTCAAGGCCCCTCTTGAGTTACTTCTCCTTGGTGAGTTCCTCCATCTCCAAATAATTGCTTTCTTTGGGAGTAGAATTCATTGACCACCATTATTCATTATAGCCCTGTCGGCAGTGGGTTATAGGTGATGAGGTACCTGAGTGGAGAGACTAAGGGAACTTCAGCTTAGATTTTGATAGGGATGCAAAGACCAATATATACACTGTCTCATCATACTTACGACTTCTCCGAAACATGTTTTACGCCACGGATTTGTCACCTCCCACCACCTGTCTAGATCTGTTTGCCTAAATGTGTTCCAGCAACAGGTGGTCCTATGATTAGAGCTTGAAGAGCAGTTGTTGTTGTTGTTGTTGTTGTTTTCTTGGTGGATTTACAAGGTGCGTTTGCACATGAAAGGCTCTGAGAAGTCCAGCAGGCCTGTTGTAACTTCAGCACATCTTCTGAATTTATAATGGAACCCTCTTTCCAAGTCACATTTGTTAATGTATCTCAGGACAGGGGTTCCCCAGAGCACATTATTTATTGGGAGCTGCAGACCTTCATGCCAGCAGCGTGACCACTGCCTTGGCAACCACGCTGGTGGTCCACATAAGAAGAGAGCATCTTCTAAGACAATAAATGCTCAAGCTTTCTGATAAAATTATAGCTAGCAGTTTGGAGCCTGGGCAAAGGAGGACAAAGATGTATCTACCAAATACACGGTCAGCTACCTTATTAGCTGCTTTTGAAGGCCCAGGTCATATGAATGTGCATATGTACATACATGCAAATATATGAGTGTATATATGCGTCACATAAGAAATACTCCCAATCTTCCAGCTCGAAAGCCTCTGAAAAAGCCCTCGTCCTTTTGGGACACATTCATTTCCAGATTCCATTTAGCTTCTTAACCTGGGCCACGCAACCGCCCAATTTTAAGGTGTGTATATGTATTTTTTTTTTGACTAAAAGCACATTTGTCAAATGAAACTGTTACTATCTTTTTCAAATTATGTTTCAGGACGCAGCAGCAAGATAAATGACTATCAGACTCAGAATTTTGATTTTGATTTAACAAATATTTTAATCACAAAGTTTGATGCATATATCACAGACGTACGTAAATACATAAACACCTATTTCCTTTCTGCGGACTTAGCTCTCTTACCATTCCAAAGTGGGGCTTTCTGTGCACAGCAAAGATCACTTATATTTAGGTCTTTAATGAATGTTCCGTATACCAGAGACACAAGTTCAAAATATCCAATTTTCCTTGATTAGAGATACAAATGGGAAAATCAAATTCCCTTCAGTTTTTAGGTTCAATGCATTCAGTTTGTAAATTTGGTATTTTAAAAGTAATAAAATTAAAACTGTAACTCTCAGGGGCCTTTGAGAAACATTTGATCAACTCACATTGAAGACTAAAGTCCTTTTACTCAATAATTAGCCCCATTTAGAAACACAGTTATGGAAAATTTCAAACCAGATTCTTCAGAGTACTTAATCAGGCTTCATTAGTCATCACATCTGGGCCAGTTACTGTGAGCCACTGGACACAGCTATGAACAAAGCAGAACAATGAACTGCAATGAATAAAACAGAAAACATCCCTTGCCTTCATGGAGCTTACATACTTGTAACTATTAAATTCATTCAACTCTTGTAAATCTAATAAACCAAGGTTTTAAATGAGGAGCGCGTCAAAGTCAAAATTCTTCTACCTTTCAACTTAAAATCACAAGTCTAAAATCAATTACAGTTGACCCTTGAATGACACAGGTTTGAACTACCCATTTCCACTTATACGTGGGTATTTTTCAATAGTAAATACCACATGGTCCATCCGTGGTTGATTGAATCTGAGGAACCGTGGATGGAATGGCTGCTATAAATTATACTTGAATTAACCTGGTTGTTCAAGGGCCAACTGTATACATCTGAATTAGAATCACAAAGCAAATGTGTGTCTAATTAGTGTCTCTATCTGATGTGTAAATACCAAATGTACAAATTATTAAGCCTGATTTAAAAATTACGAGTACTGTGAAAGTGATTTGCTGTATCATTTCGCTATCTAATTCTAAACTTTCCTACTAGGAAAAACTGGGATTATACAATTGAGCTTACCTGATGGACAGTTCAAGACCCAGATACTTGATTGTCTCAAGTAGGTTGAGCGGTTTGAAACTAGGACTAGGGACCTAGGGGTTGAGTATGACCAGAGTGAATCTTTTCATAGGACAGATGGACACACTGAGTCTGATTTTAACAGTGGCTGTAATAACAGGATTCCACTTTCTTTACATAGCGTTGGTTTCACAGTATGTTGTTTGCTAGATTCAAGTCTTACCTTCATAACTTCTTTTGATGTTGCCACTTAATTTGGATGGATAAATTACTTAACTGTCTCTACCTCTCCTGTTTCCCTATCTGATTCGATTAAGCCAACCCAGCCTGTTTACCGCCTGGTTCTTCTGTGTCTGGCTATTTGGCTTTGGCTCCAAGGGCATTCTGTTGCGTATGGACACTGGGTGATATCGCTGCTCTGCAAAGGCCAACATTCAGAGGCAGCTGAGTGGAGCTGTAGCTCTCCTCCCAGAATATCCATCAACCCACCCCCATTCCTTCAGATGAACAATGAATATTTTCTCAGTTTTAAGTCAAGTGCGATTCAAATTTACAGTCCGGAAAAGTCCTGGATGACCCCTCCCCTAAACAGAATCCCTCTTCTAAGCCCCTTTTATATAGAAATTCTGAAACTATCATTGCTTCTTTGCTTAAAACCCTTCAGTGGCTCACATAATACAATAGAATACAAAACCCTTAACATGGCCTGCAAGTCCTTTCGTGATCCAGCTCTTGGCTTCATCCGTGATCTCATCACACGCCTTCCTCTTATGCTCCAATTCCAGCCACACTGGCCTTCTTTCACTTCTTCCAACAGAAGCCAAGTTTCTTTCCCACCTCAGGGCCTTTGCATGCACTGTTCCCAGTTTCTGAAACATCACTCTCCCTACTCTTTGCTTGGATGACTCCACATACTGTAGGTCTCAGATTAACTGTCATTTTTTCATGGAGGTGATTCTTCTTTGTAGACCTTAACACAATCCGTGCATTTATTTGCTTACTACCTAGACCATAAGTTACGTGGGGCCATGTGTGTTGTTCTGTTTGCCCGGCATCCATCACAGCATATACTAGACAGTCAAAAATCATTTGCTAAATGAATAAGTATCACAGTTGTCACAGCAATCACCATTAGCCTGCAGTCGTAACCGTTATAATCATTCATATAACCACTTTTGGCTCATGGGATGTAGGGTAGTTGTTGAATTGGATTGAGATATCTAAATGTCAATATCTCATACATTCATTAATACAATTATTTTTTATTACCTTTATGGTTCTTTACACATTTAGTCTTCTTTAGCTTCCAAAGCTGGAGGCTTTCTGTTCTTAGCAGTCCTCTTACAGTAAAGAAGACAATTTAGCAAAATGTGCCTTTTGGGAGACTGTCCTTTTCTAACTTTTAAAAAATATCATTGAATATTAGCTAACTGGTTTACGGTAATAAATTTTGTATTAATAAGTAATAAATTTTGATTAGTGTAAATACAAGTTGCTTAGTGATTTTTGTTTGTTTACCCCCGGGTTCCCGGGAGATAGATCAGTTACACTGGCCCCAGGTTACAGAGGGCAGCCCTTAGATACTGAATGGAAGTTCTAGGTTCCATAATGTTTGTTGCTGAAACCTCGCCCCCCTCTGTGTCGTTCTTCGAGAACCTGCCCCCCCCCCGCAAAGAATTAAAGGCTTGGAAAAGCACCAAACTGTGCTAAAACTCCTGAATCTTAACCATTTAGAACCCAGTGCGGTTTTGGGGGGGGGGGGGTTTGCAGTATCAACCTGGAAAGATCATAGGTTCATAAAGATTTCATATCCCTGTCTCTGTACCTTGGCACCTGCGAATATGTAGAACAGCATAAAACATGATTTTGAACGTTGCATCGTCACAAATGGAAAAAAGCGCAAAGACGTAAGAAGAATCAGGTTTATTTTTGTTGTTTACAACACCTAAGCGTTATTGGAAACCCAAACGAGAAGCCAAGCTGACAAAACGGCCGCAGCGCAGCGCGGTCGGGGTTCTCCGCAATGTGGCCGCGCGCCTTTAACTCGCAGTGACCTCCGCGTCCCGGCCCGGCATCCCGGGCCCGGCGCCTCGGCCGGGGCGGCGCATCGCCCCCTCCTCCCCTCTCGCGCAGCGCGCATTGTTGTCCTTTAGCGATTGGTTGTTGGACCAGAAACAGCGGTGCAGAGCCGAGCCGGGTAGTGGGGCTGTGGACCTGAATGCAGGTTAGCGGGCTGGCAGTGACTGACACCGGGGGCTCGAGGGACAGCGAGGAAGAGCCGGAGACGCCCTCGCTGCGTGGACCAGGTGCCCGGGCGTTTGAGGCTGTCGGCGGAGCTCCGGGTGGCGCCCCCTCCCCCGGATCTAGCTGCCTCCGGGATTGGCGCAGGTGGGCAAGGCAGGGCACCGCAGACTGCCCTGTTCCCACCGAGCGGTTTCTCTCCCTTTCTGCAAGCGGGAGGCGCCATCCTAAAAAGATGTAAATATCCGAGCGCTGACTCCTGCCTGGGGCAGCAGCCAAGTCCCAGAGCCGCAGCAGGGTGTTTTACATGAAAATGAGAAGCTTGACAGGATCCGTGCTCTAACTTAAGGCAGCTCGGTGATTAGCATGAGGCTGAGCGGCTTCCCGGCTTCCTGTACTTCAGTAGCCATTCTGCGCGCTCGCGACTGAGCAGCGGTGCCGCCGTGCGGGTGGCGATCGGCAGGCTCCGCATCCTTGGCAGCCATGGCTCCCGTCGCCGCCGCGGCCAGTAAGTAGGAGCATGCCTGTGTAGGGGGGCACATGCGTGTCGGCGCGCGCGCGCACACACGCACACGCACACACGCACGCACACCACCCTGAGCTTTGGAAGGAGGAAGATCGACGAGGCGCTGCAGTCGCGAGGACTCTTCCTGGATTCGGCAGGGGCCCGCCGCCGCAGCTGCTGACTGCAGAGCCTGCTCGGATCCTGTGCACACGCGCCCCCCATCCGAGCCTCTGTAATGAAGACTGCCTCCCGAGGACTGCAGGGGAGGCAGAGCCAGCCTGCGCCCGGGACTGCGGGCCGCGCGGCTGATAGGCCCAGGGGGACACGACTTGGACACTGTCATCCCCACGCCTCGCTCTGAGCCGCCCGGTGCGGAGAGGGTCTGCCGCCGCCCCTCCGGCTTCCCGGGCGCCCGATCCCGGGTCACCCCCGGAGGCCTGGGCTTCCTCATTTGTTTGGGTCTTTTGTGCCGTGGCTCACAGTTGGCTAAGCACTCTTGCGCTGAATCGGGCCATTGTCTGCGCTCCCATTGCTTTCACGCTGCAAGTCTCGGCGCCCTCACCCCGCCCGCCCCCTCCCCGCCTCCTCCTGGCCGGGGAGCCTCCTAACGTGCCTTTCCCCCCAGGAATCTGGAAGCTATAAGCCGGGCGGATTGCAAATGAAGTGTAATGCATTGTGGGACGTGTGTAAAATCGGAGCCTTCGCTGTGGGGGGGTGTGGGGGCGTGGGGAGGGCCGGACCCGCCGCTGGCGGTGTAGACGCCGACGAGGAGGGGCTGGGAAAATGCGCGCAGAGTCCGCCCGGGTCGTGCCCGCCGTAGACGGATGAAGCCGCGCGCTGCGCCCCGGCGCTGAGGCCCCGAGGATCGGGGCAGCGGGTCGCCCTCCCCACCATGAAGAAGACCCGGAGCACAACCTTGCGGCGAGCCTGGCCTAGCTCGGATTTCTCGGACCGGGCCTCGGACCGCATGAGGTCCCGCAGCGAGAAGGACTACCGCCTGCACAAGCGCTTCCCCGCGGCCTTCGCGCCCCAGGCTTCGCGGGGCTACATGACATCAGGTTGGTAACCGCGTCCCTGCCCCCAGGCCGGGGCCACGGGGCGTGCTCCGAGCGCCGCGGCCGGGGTGCTTCCCCGGGAGGACGGGCGGTGATGGATGCGATAAGTTATGGGGAAAGCAGGAAAAAAATTAGCTCTCATCCACCATTTTGTACCTCCGCAAGATCCACAGCAGGCCCTCTCAATATGGGGTTGGAGAGCTATTAGTTAGGTGAAATCTGGGAGGGGGACGTGCCGGGCGTTTTGGCTGCACAGATAAATGACCGCCAGCTCGGGCGCCCAGCCTCCTTGAGCTTGTGGAAGAGCCTGCGCCCGCCGTTGCCCGCAGTATCGGGCTTGCTCGCTCCCGCATTGTGGCCAGTTATTATCCTAGTGGGTATTTAAACAGCCTTTCTTTTTCAAAAGGGAACAGGTTCCATGCACAGTTCTGGATGGTTTGAGTCAGGGAAGAGGTCTCAGGCTGGTCTGCTTGCACGCAGGGAACTGTGTTGCAGCCCACTGAATGCATTCGGTGGGGTAATGGTGTGTATGCGGATTGAATGCTCACATGATTTTGTGTGGATTTAACATATGTTGCTTTGAATCAGGTTATAAGGAAAGAATGGAGGCTGTGTCATGTGTTTGCATGTCAGACAGGAAGGACAAACAAAACGGTAAACGGGAATGAAGGATTTCATCTTAAAACGCATAGAAGCATTTCTGAAGGCGCCAGTTAGTTCCCTTTGGAAATACAGCGGATGGCTTTGCTGTGTGACTTGGAAACCCAGGGATAAAATACTTGAAACGCTGAAGGAGGAAAATCCTGAAACTCTTCTCGTTGTTTTCTCCTTACTTACTGTTGACCACTTGTATGTAATGATGTGTAAGACACCAATTTTGGTTTGTTTGTTTTTCATTCTGAATGAATTCATTTTCTTCTAAACAAAATGTCCTGGGAAAACCGAGGTTATATTTGAAAACACATCTATACCAAATCACTCTAAATCCTGGGAAGATTGCTTTAAGCTTGCAGATGGTACTCAAAGTCTAGCTCTACTATCTTTCTCCTAAAACAGCAAGTTTAAAAAAAAAAAAACTGGGGCCGATATCTCATGCTTTAAAAATGTCTTGTGAGTGCATTTCCGTGAGTATAAAACCTAAATAAAATAACCGTCTTTTTTACTGCAAAATCTGGTGACATAAGGATGTACTGTCTTGGCAATAAGGCTCCCTTGATTTTCCCTGTCATGAAATGCCAGATTTGTAAAGGAAGTGACAACTACAGTTTATACTTCAGTAATTGAAGTCAGTCACTGCTGTGGTCGCTTTATTCTTCAGGCTGGTGGCAGTAAATTTTGAAATACACCTACATCCAAGTGTAACCTCAAAACACGTATGTCCATAAACCCGTGTCTACACTGAGTGTTCAGATAATCTCAGGTTTCATATCCTTGGGGTTTGAATGTCTTCATTCCACACTGAAGAGTTTCGCCTCTTTTTTGCCCCTCTTCAGGAATCCGTACTGATACCAAGAGTGAGGCTGTAGGAGGGCAGGTGGCCATAATGTCTTCAACAAACCTGCAAGACTCTGTGATGATTTCAGGCACGTTCCCATGGAGCCTGTTTTCACCTATCTTGTCATAGCATCATTATGATCACATTTTTATTCTGTGCTAAAGAACTTCTCTGTTATTGCCAGTTTTTCAAGGTATTTTTGAGGGCTTGAGGAAGAAGCTTTTCATTTTCTTTGATTCTCCTATTTCTTGACTTGTAAATAGTAAGCTGGTCCTATGGGGATAGTGAAGGATCAGCTCTTTCAGGCTGGTGGTTGTCTGTGCAGGTTTCATGTTAGGTTACTACTGAGAAAAGAAAACCAGAAGGTGGGGGAAGAAGAGCTGTGTTATTCATTCAGCATTTTACGGAGCCTCCCCCCACCTCAAGCAAAGTGCCTTGCTAGGTTCTCATGGGGCTGCAGGGTTGGGCATAGTATGGTTTTGTCCAAGGGTGGAAGCTGTTATTTATTCTTTATTTTAATTATTAGCCAATATGTATAATAAAAAGGGTTGGGGCTCATGGAAGGATAAAGTAAATATTAAGACAAACACCGACAATGAACACTGGGAGAGTAGGTGGAATCTTTCTCATACACATCTTTTTGGGGGAGATTGAGAGTAGCTTGTCAATTTCCTTTTCAAATATGGTTCCTTTCCAAATACCAGTGTTGATAGTAACAGATGGTATATTGAGACACTTTGACATCATTTGGGAGAAGTTGTCTTCCCCTTAACAAATGTAAGAAAGTCCACTTATATCAAGTTAGTGACTCTGGATACAAACAGAGCCTTTGTCACATAAAATGAAATAGTAAATGAAGCAGCTTAGAAACACATGAAGCTTTTCATACTTCTTTCTGTTTGTCCAGTCATTTTGCCATAATAGCTACTAGTATTTATCATACTTATTCTCAGTAAAAAGAGGTTTTTTGTTGGGTTCAAAGGACAAGATAAGCTTCTTCAGAGAAATACTAAATGACTTGAAATAACTTCAGTGGAGACTGTTTTTAGAAATCCCCTCCAACAAATATTCCTTAAAAATATGGTGAAAATCACTGTTTTTTTTTTTTTAACTCTAGGACAGGAGAGGTCCTTGGAAATTTGAATAGCTGTCCTGTTGATCTGGCCTACTATCGCACAGTAGGTATTTCAAGTTTAACTCTGTTTACTTAAGCCAAAATTATAGGCATTCCATAATCGCTTTCTAATGAGACAGAACCTTTTCAAACAGTCTTTTTTTCACTAGTAAGTAACTACCAGTTTGAAATGTGATTTATAGCAACAGGCTTGACATTTAGCCTTGGCTTTGTCACGTACCTTTAGGATAAACTACACTTAAGCTCAAGAGGTTAGAATAGACACATATCAAACTTAAGGAGATCCTACAAACGGACAGTTAGAGAATTCTGAAACTTTAAATTTTGAAGACCATGCCTTATATGACTATTTAAGCCCCTGATTCATGCTACCAAATCGAAAATAATCCTAAGAATTCACAGGCCTCCTGGCAACCAGCAAGTTCACAGGCCATGAGATGAGTTCATTGTTCATCTTGAATATTAATTTCCCAAAGGTAGTTTCTGAGCAGAAGGGGGGGAAATCTTGCCTTTTGTTCAAATCAAGATGAATAATAAAATGTGCATCCACGAGCTGAATAAGAAAAGGGGTTAGGCCAAATGCACGTGGGATTATTCTCCCACAGTTTCTAAAACTAGAAATTATGATATTAATTAACCAGAGAGAAAAGAAAACTCCCCATAAAGAGGCCATAGCTGTATAATCCTTAGGGCTTTATACATGAAAATATGCTCACCTACCTTCATGAAATGATTTTCAAGGCACCAAACCTTTGTTAATGAAGGTGTTAGAACCTTCTCTGTCAGGACCTTGTGAACTGTGACCTCTTTATACAAGTGATGCTACTTCACGTTCCTCTCCCCAAGCCCTGGGGGTGGCTGCTTCTTTATATTTCACATGGCATGCCACCAAGTTTGGGGACATTTCATCGATCAGGACTGCAAAGTGATTTGTTTTCCACTAAAAAGATCCCACAGAGCATGTGCATAAAAGGCGTCCCCTGTGAACAAGACACCCCCAAAGTACTTTTAGATGGATGTTTGTCATTTTAAGGAACAATAAGGCAGACAATTTTAAAGGATTTGAAAAGAAAGAAAACACAAGCCACAAACTGACATCTTAAGAAAATATAAACCAGTTTTGTCTGCCGATCTCACTAATATAAATCAGCGGGGAGGAATGGCCAGGACGCCACCTTGATGAGTTGTTAGTTTTCATTTTATAGAAACTAATTCTGGGGCACAGTGGATTGTGGGGCCCAGTTCCTTACGTTCTGTTATTTTGAGAGTTTTCTGGGAGTGGAGGATGGGCACCTGAGGTTCTAATCTGGGCCTGCCCCAAACCAGCTGTGTCCCTGGCGGGTAACATGACCTCTCCCCGTCTGGAACGGGCCCTCCTGGCCCGCATTTCTATTACAGAATTGGGCTCCGCAGCGCCTCTGTAATGGGCAAGCCCAGGATTTCTCAGCACTTACACAGAAATCGTTAGAAATAACCTTTGCCCTTTCTGCTTATTGGAGTCATGTGCTTCCGTATGTGGGGTGTGTGGGAATAGCGCTCATTTTGCAATGGAGTCTTATTTCCTGTCATCCCCAGATGTTACATTAAGTGGCTGCATTAGGGCTTGTCCTGGTGACCAAACTAATGGGGGTGAGGGGACAGGGATGAAGCCCTGGCAGGTTCCGATCACGTGCAAGTTTTCATGAACAGCATCCTGTTGCCTCCTTATACCTCTTCGCAGAGATACATTTCCAGCCTCGCTGCTCCAACTGTGCTTTAATTTGAAACTACCTGTGTTGACTCCTTTCATCAGGCCTGTGGAAGTGAGGAATATTACACTTGGTGGTGAATGACTTTATTCTTTATTTCCCAGGAGAACGTGAATGTGCTTACAAAAGGTCACCTCTCTTGGTATTTCAACATCTTTTACACTCTTGTGAACGTTTTTATTTGAAAAAAGGAATATGAGTATATTGTATAAAAACCTTAGCATTTTTACACCTCCAGAGCAATTGTGGCTTAAATTCTCTATAGCCCCAGAGAGTTAGAGCAGCTCAGACAACTGTATGTTCTTTGGTACAAGATTGCTTATGCTGAGTGCAGCTATAACCAAGGAGCAGAGTCTGGTTGGATCCTTGCCGGTGGGTTCAGATGCCGACTTTTGCAACTAGGACAGGCTTTGTACATCAGTCATAGAAACTGCGTGATGCCTAGTCTATCAGGTTTAGAGTAGAGGTTCTTGTCGTTCGTAAGACTATAGACTATAGTCAATGCTAACTTAACCTTCACCACAGTAATATGGGAGAGAAATGGCATGGGTAATTTTTTTTAAGTAGATAGTGAACTTTTCCTTAAGTAGTTAATCCTCAGACTATTTTTATTTGACATTGGAATGCACAACCAGTTGGCCAGAAAATCCCATTGATTTCTACCACCTAAATATTTCTAAAATCTCCCCCTCCCTTTTCATCTCTGTTGTTGACATCCTTCTGTTCTATTACAGTGTCTTCCAAACTGACCATGTCCAATTCTTGCTCTACGGGTCCCCAGAGGGGTTTTGTTTTTTATTTTTTTAATCCCTCCGAAAGCAAAACTGGTCATGTTACTTTCCAACTCTTTTCAACGTTTCTCATGCCTATGGGTGAAGTCTGAGACCGAGGCTCTTCATGGCGTGACCTCCCCTGCTTTTCCCACCCCTCCTTCCATCCCTCCCCCACCACCCTGCACTCCAGGCTCTGGAAACTCTTTGCCTTCTGCAATATCTTGTTGCCTTTTGTGATTTATGTGACACCTCTGAGAGTGTGCTCGCCATCTTTAAAAGTCTGATATTTAGCTAAAATATATAAGGCTCATCCAGTTTAGCCTTCCAGAACAAGCTCATACACCCCTTCTCTTCCTAGAGCGAATCACTCGTGTGACGGTTGTTTTGTACCTGTGTTACCACAGCATGGTGACATTGTGTTGTACCTCGGGTTTACTAGCCAGTAAGTTCCTCAGTTACAGTATGTGTTTTATTCACATCTCTATTTTGCCAGCAACCACAGAGCTTGACACATATCAGGGACTCAGGAAATATTTATTGGATAAATGAATAAAACATGGCTTCTCTTAAAAACTTGGTTGAGGAAATGTCTTGAACTCCTAATGTGCGTCATCCTTTTGTAACAGAAGATTCTACTCTTCAAGGACTTCCTATTGTGGCTGGTAGGACCAGCTCTCAATGAGTTGACCATTAGAAAGCAGGAAATACTGGAATATAATCAAGAGTTAAGTGGGTTCTTCATGACATTCTTTTTTTTCTTAAATTCCACATATATGTGCTAGCATACGGTATTTGTCTTTCTCTTTCTGACTTACTTCACTCTGTATGACAGACTCTAGGTCTTGCACCTCATTACAAATAGCTCAATTTCGTAAGACAGGAATAAAGACACAGACCTACTAGAGAATGGACTTGAGGATATGGGGAGGGGGGAGGGTAAGCTGTGACAAAGCGAGAGAGAGGCATGGACATATATACACTACCAAATGTAAGGTAGATAGCTAGTGGGAAGCAGCCGCGTAGCACAGGGAGATCAGCTCGGTGCTTTGTGACCACCTAGAGGGGTGGGATAGGGAGGGTGGGAGGGAGGGGGATGCAAGAGGGAAGAGATATGGGGACATATGTATATGTATAACTGATTCACTTTGTTATAAAGCAGAAACTAACACACCATTGTAAAGCAATTATACTCCAATAAAGATGCTAAAAAAAAAAAGAGTTAAGTGGGGTTGGTTGATAGGGTTGGTGTAAGTGGAATAGGACTTCAGAGGAGAGATGTCAATAAAAAAGGCTGCCTGGAGGGAGGACTTACTTGCTTCTCAAAGGACTGGGTAGGATTTGAAGAGCAGAGAAGGCGGAGAACTGGGGGAAGGTTGTAGAAGCAGTATGAACCAAGACATTCAGCTGGCAAGGAAAACATCAGTGTGAAATTTGCCATACTGTAAATTTGGGATGTAACTAGAAATAATGTGTAGGTAGATCAGGTGGGCTCTTGAAATGTAGGTGGAGTTTATTGGGGTAGGAATCAGATTTGTGAGTTTGGGAGAGAAATAATGAAAGGAGCATCTTAGGAAGAGGTGTCTGGCTATGGCTTACAGGATAGATGGAAGAGATGGGAGTTGGGAGGCTAGGGGACCAGCTGGGAGGTGGTTGAGGGAACAGAGGTTATCAAGCAGTAGGGTGATGAGGGACCACCCAAGAGCAGTGTTTTCCAACACCGCTAGGCATTAGCACACCACCCTTAAGAATTTGTAAACCATGTCCATATACTATCTGTGCTATTATTTAGTTAATATTTTTCTTTAACTCTACCCACTTTATATTTAAATGGATGTAAAAGAAAAGTTTTTAATTTTATATGAAATTATGGGTTTCATTTGACAATTATTTTTCTCACCCCCATTACAGTTCATATATTCCTATTTCAGTAAAAAATGATTCAACCAGGTACCACCTGAAATGCCCTCACATACCTGAGTGGTACTCATGCCTCATAGTGAAAACCCGTATCCAAGGAAGGAGGGATGGGCATGAAGGGCAAAGGGAGCATCTGTGAGGACCAAGGGCCTGGCTGTTCCTTTAAGTGACTGGATTGAAGAGAGGAGAGAAAATCCAAGGTGAATCAGAGATTTTTGTTGGAAGAATGCAACAAGTGACCAGGAGGCTGGGGGAAATGGAGCAGAAGATGAGTTCTATGTTGGACGTAATGGTTTGGTTGTCCAAGCAGAGAGGTAGGCACTCACGTGACCGGTAGAGGCTCCAGGTATAGTTTGGGGGTCAACCACTTAGCAGTGTTAGTGAGAGCACGGGAATAGTTCAGCTTTTGTACTTTATGTTCCGCTTCTTAGAGGGGAACAGGTGACTTGCTTATTTTTATTTCCAGCAGATGGAGGGGCAGTTGGATTCCATTAACATTGAGTCCTACTTAGGTTTCTGAAAACCTGGAGACTCAAGGTTAGGATTGCTTGGAGATCATCTGCTCTCTTTTCCTAAAAGTGAAGAGCTTTTTAATGCTTGGATGTTTTTGATTAGTGTTTGCATTTATTCAGAAGCTATTGTAGTGTTGATAAAAGGGATGTGCTCTTGGTATCTCTAGTTTTGGTTTGAAAAGGGTTCAGAGCTATGCAAGCAGCAGCACAAAAGACTAGACCAGCTATGTAAATATCGTATATTTCAAACATCTGTCATATACCAATCTAGTTGAAAATCTATGGCTTAGGTAACACATATACACAGTTAAAATCTCCATTTATCTTCCTACTTAAATCCATGATGGCCCCTCCAGGCCAAGTTTTCTCTTTTTGAAGATAAAAGAGAAATATCTGGCAGGTGCCTGTGGGCATTAGAGGTAGCAGGGCTTAAGCCTGGACGTCTCCTTCTGATGGCCACAGTTTCAGAGGGAGGACCCTTCTAGCTTTGTAATTAACACCCTCACCTCACCCCTACTGCAAGTTCCTGTCTAGTTGATTCCCCTAAGAGAGCTCACAGACCAATTCATTGCTTTCGGCACATCCAGCTTTTGCTTTGAAGTCATTTATTTCGTTATTAGGTGAAATGAAGGCTGCCGCAGCAATTGAGGTTCTGTGGGTACTTGTCATTTTTTTTGGCTGTCCAGCATCTGAACCCCCTTCCCCTGTCTGTATCTCCCCACTGTTGTGGGTTGAACGTGTGCCCCCGTAAACCCCTGGTAACCCTGAATATGACCTTATTTGGAAATACGGACTTTGTAGATGGAATTAATACGTGGTCGTACTAGAGTCGGGTGGGTCCTGAATCCAGTGTGACTGATGCCCTTATGAGAAGAAGAAAAGAGACGCAGACACAGGGGAGATGTCCATGTGAGGAGGCGGGTAGAGATTTGAGTGATGGGTCTACAAGCCAAGGCAGTACAGGGATTGTTGGCAACTGCTAGAAGCCAGTGGAAAGGCATGGAAGGGATTCTCCCCCAGAACCTCCAGATGGAAACAATCCTGCTTCTGACTCTTGGCCTCCAGAGCTGTGAGAGAATAAATTTCTCTTGTTTTAAGGCACCCAGTTTGTGGTACTTTGTTTCAGCGTCTTAGGAGGCCAGTACACTCACCTTATGGACCTTGCGGGGAGGCAGAACCTCATTTCTCTATGTGGACACCGAACTTGGCCATGGAATTGCTGTCCCGGCCCGCCTGGCGCAAGGTCATGGTTTCACCAATTACACACTCCTTTCCAGACTCTGCATCTGGTGCTTGTGGGGCAGGGTAGGGGGGCTCTGGGGCACGTTCCCTGGCTGGCAGTGGTGTGGCAGCAAGACGGCATTCTGCAGGCAGTGTCTCGTGTGTGGCAGTGTAGGTGGATGCCAGCTGCAGGGTTTGTGCTTGGCGTGACTACCGAGTTCCAAGCCCGGATCTCCAGGCCTCCCCGCAATCCTGAGTTACTTAATACTTTTCAGTAAATTCCTTTTTGGAGAGGCCGTGTAGCAGAGTGATTTAGAGCAGACATGTAGTCCAGATGGCTTCATAATCCAGCCTTTCCAGTACTGAGCAGGTAAATTTGGATAAATTACCTATTTATGCAGGGCCTCAGTTTCCTTACCTGCAAAATGGGAATAATAATTGTATGTATCTGTGAGGTTTGGGGTGAATTATGTGAATTAATATACGTAAAGCACTGCATTGGTTTCCATGCATAAGAATGGAAGAACCCCAAAGGAAGCAAATAGACTCTCAACAGGATCTCAAAGTCGTCACTTCAAAGTATGCTGTCAAGAATAAATTGCATATGAGCTACACCAAGAAATATAGTTGAGTTTTACTTTGCAACCACGTTGGCTTCATTTTGTAAAAGCTTCCGGGGTCCTTGTTTCCATCTCTCCAATAACACCCAGTTTCCCTCTTCCTTGCATCTAGCTACTTAGTGTTTAAAACTCAGTTCCAGGGAATTCCCTGGCGGTCCAGTGGTTAGGACTCTGCCCTCTCACTGCCGAGGGCCGGGGTTCAATCCCTGGTCGGAGAGCTAAGATCCCGCAAGCCGTGCAGCGTGGCCAAAAAGAAAATATAATCACTCAGCTCCGGTCTCAGCTCTCGAGGAAGCCTCTTTGGCCTGGTGGACTGTTGATTGAGCTGCCCCTTCCCGGTGCTCCCGTAGCACCCTTGTCTGCCTCTGACATCATTTACACATCTGTCCTCATCTTCTTGTCGGATCTTCCCTCTAGACTGTGAAGCTCTTTGGGAACTTGGCTCTAGTCTCACTTGGTTTTGTTCCAGCAAGTGCTAGGAATGTAGTAGGCATACAGTAGGAATTTAAGTGTACAACTATGGGGACCCATTGTCTTGCGAACATTTCTGATAGTTTCAGTGAAATCTCTGACCTCTTTGTTTCGCTTCCTTCTTTAACCGCATTCACATTCGTAGTTAGTCCCCTGGGGACTGATGATAAGCGGCCTCCACGGTCCTTGTGTCCTATCAGGAAGCCTGATCCATTCACACTGGGCCAAAGGAGTGAACGCTGGGGCGTTTTAGATATCCACCGGGTTGTACATATACAAGCTTCTGTCTTGGGATTCTAAAAATTCCAGCATGGATGTTCCATGAAAAAAACAATATAGCTTTTTGGAATCCGCCGAACTTCTAAGATAAAACATCACTTTAGATTAGATGCTGGAGCTTGTAATGATAGTGGGGCTTCCTGTGAACCTAAAGAACTCATTTGAATTTTCATTTTGATTGGTTTTAAAATAATTGAAAGAACTCATTTGAATTTTCATTTTGATTGGTTTTAAAATAATTGAAAGGAGTATTTGGACCATCTTTCCCCCCCCACGCTTGCTACGTGGTTATTTATAATGAAGGCAATGGACAGCTGTTGATTATCTTTAAAGAAATAAAAAGTTTTGAAAAGTCCACTTAGCCAAGGACTTGAACATGCCCGGAAGAGCCGAACAATGAAGATGGTTGTAGTGTCAGGTGGACTTTCCCACATTTGTAACAGTGGCTTCTTAGGTTCGTAAAGTGCCTTTATGTAGTGGCAGAGCTTTTTGATTTAGGACATCGGGGTCCTGCCACCCCCCTGTTGCCTGTGTAATCTTGGCAATGTATCCTCTGTTTCTCATTTATAAAATGAGGATACAGTAGTATCTAATTTATAGTTGCTATGTGGATTAAATGAGCAAATGCATGTAAAATAATTAGCAGAGTGCCTGACGCATAGTAAGAACTTAGTACATTTTTGCTACTGTATTATTATTTCTTTGGGGACGTAACTCTAAGAGAGTGATCCACTCCTACATATTTTACACCTGAGGCTGTAGAAGAAGGGAGATGACAGGCGACTTGTCCAGGGTCGGGTAGAGTTAAAAAAATCAGAGTTCAATCTGATTCTTATACTTTGGTCCTCATTTAATCACAGATCAAATATTCCATTACCTATTGATTTGGGTATGTGGTCTTCTAAGAAATCCACAGGATTATTCATTTACCTGAGGGGGCTCACTTGTCCTGGAGTTTCCATCTTAGGAAGCATGGTGGAGAGTCATTGTATATTCAGTATTCCTGTGAGTTAGAAATCTAAGAGAACTTGGCTTCACCTAAAATCAGGGAAATGGTGCCCCGTCTAATCAGAGATACTGACTTGGACTTTTCCAAATAAGGTAAAGAGAAAAAGCCTCTTCCAAGGTTATGGTTGAGCTGTGTGTTTGTATGTGTTTGCGTTTGCAATAAAACGAGAATCGCAGAAACGCAACGTGAGGAGGGAAAGCTGGGAGGCTAAGGTACATCTTTCAAGGGCAGCCCAGTGCCTTCTCTCCTCCAAATCAAGTGCATGTTCCTCCCTTGGTGAGCTTTAAATAGTAGTGATGGTCCCCTGGAATCTCAGGTCAGCACGTCCCCCTGGGTTGCGGAAAGGGAGTGCCACACTTTGGGATCCGCTTTTCACGTGTTAAGATTTCAGCAGCTTTCCTTCTAGCAGATGGCTTGGCAGCAGGACTCGGGGCTCTGGGATGACAGCCTGAGCTGGGGGAGGAGAGAGGGTTTTCCCTCCTCCGAAGCTTTCAGAGCTGCCAGCACCTCCGCTTCACTTCACTGTAGAGACAGACGCGCCGACCCTGGCCAGCCGGGATTTGGGAATCCAAAGCTTCCTGTCTTCAACATGTTGCCCCTCCCCAGTTCTCCCTGCCTGCAAGTCCAGTGAAAACAGCTCAGGAAGAACCTCAAGTATTGATATATTAAGCAGCTTGCTGTACAGGGTTGCGGCCGACTAATTGAACTTCAAAAGCCTCCTCTAATTCTAGAGCCGCAGTATGACAAAAGCCTTGGCTTTTGCTGGTAGAAGCATGGTTTGGGGAGGTGGCAGATCTCGCTTTCCCATATGTTGTACCCTGCTTGGTGTGGGTGGTTTCAACATGTGGAGAATTTCAAAGAACATTTGTTCAGGATGCCAAAGGCAGAGTACGTGATGGTGTACCATCCTGAGCGGAAGGGCCAGAAGTGGAGGTATGCACTGTCAGGTGCCACCGGAGGTGGGAAAGCACCTTCTCTCCAGTGAAGCTGTGCAGAGCGTCATTGGGCTGGGGCTGTGCTGAGGGCCTAGGAGAGCTGTGGTTAATCCTTACACAGTGCTGTGTAGACAGGCCCTGGAAGGTTTCTGTTGAGCCTGGCGGTGGGAAGCCGGAGGTCAAAGGTCCTGGGCCATGAGCACAGCCTTCCTCTGTTGGTCTGAGGACATGCTTCCTATCAAGATAACAGAGTTCCTGTGTGCTCCTGAAATGTAGACATGAAGAGGGAGCCTTTTTACCCCCAATTCACTTCCCCCACAAGGAAGGGAACCAGTGTCTACTGAGCATGTACTTGGTACCAGCCAGCACGTGAGAATGACCTCATGTAGTCTCAGAACAACCCTGGGAGGCAGCCACTAATGAATATCTGAAGCGTCACAGAAGACGACACTGGGATTTTATACATGTGTACACGCTCACACACTCACACACTTTAAATCTTGTGTACTCGACTCTTAGTCTACATGCCACCTGTTAGTAAAATCACCTTCCTATTTTTATGTAAACATTAAATATTTTCTTTCACTACCCCAGCGGTTCATCTTGCACTTGCCCTAAGGAGCTCGCTTGAGAGGCCTGGCTTGTACCGAGAGGAAAGATTTCGGAGTTCCCTGCCTCTTCTAATGAGTCTCACCTCAAATATTTGTGTGTGTTATCGGCAAAGAATCTACTCTGCCAGCTGATGTTCTGAGAGTTACCTTGCTTTGCCCAAAGAACCGTAGAGTCTCCCAAAACCTGACAGGGCGTTGGGGGGCGTGGGAGGCTATTGCTGGAATAGTTCTGTGCTGCTGTTTCTTACCCTTCCTCTTCTCATCACGCTGGAGGGGGTGTCTCATCCATCCGCTGTGAGTTCCTCGCCGTCTTAATTGGCCCGGTGTTATCGGGAAGTGTCTGTCCTGCAGTGAACACCCCTGATTCTTGAAGGAGATGAAATCGTTGGGCTTGCACAATTCCCAGGCACAAAAGGCACCGGACAAGAACATTGAAACTTCAAATGGAAAGAAGTCCCCCCACGTAAACATAATTTCATTCATTCGTAAACCATTTTCTTCTGCTGACGCATTCTCTTCTGTACTTTTTCTGTTAGGAAAAACTGAAGAAACATGAGATTTCGTGCCGTCTAACTTTTGCCATCTGTTGTAAGAGTTTACACTGAGCAGTCATTCTGAGCATCGCAATAGGCCAGGGTCCAAATAATGGAATAATTTCACAGTACCCAGCACAACAATTTAAAATCATGCTATCAGGGGTCAAAAAAGGAGGAGTTATATGGGTCTGAATGGTATAAGATAGGAGTAAGTCCAAGGTAGTCAAGACAATAATAAACTAGGAATTTTGGTGGATATGACTCAAAAAAAGTATCGATGGGTAAAACTGAGTAAATGAACTATAACTTTGATAAGAGTCAGTCAACTGGTTTAGAACACATCAGATGTGTTTTATAAAATCTTCGATTTGGGGGAAAAGAAAAAATCTGTCCTTGTGATTTCCCCATAGGAGGGTCGCTGAGAAAGTCTTTTACAGTTTCTCCTAGTTTTTCAGTGGTCAAGGAGGGTGAGTTCAGTAACCCATGGCAACGGATTGAATGTGAATAATATGAATGCGTAATCTCCATTTAGTACTTCTGCTAGTAGGAGGACTTGCAGAAGTTAGCACCTGCATAATCCTTGGAGTATGGAATACTTAAAGTAATACAATACAGGAGCAAACTCCCATTCTTTAGAATATTTAAGAACAGTCCCAAAGCTTTATGATATACTGTGTATTTTCAATAAAACAAAAACTGCTGTTAGACACTACGTAATAGTTAAAAATTATATCTCTTCTTAACCCACCCCCCCATTTTATGGCTAGTTAACTAGCGAACGCTTAAAATTCTCTACATACTAGACTTTAAAATACCAAACAAATATAACACAAAGTTGTCAGCTCTTAAATTAAAAAATGTAATTTATGGTTTCTCTGTATTTTTAACTTTAGAATCAAGGCACCAAAATAAACTCACAGAATGAAAAAGGTCAAATTTACTTGTATTCAATTTCTTAGCATTAGAATTTCTTAATATTTGCGTAACGATTGTTTTAACTTCTTGTTGCCAAGACGGCGGTCTGGGAGAGATTTGATTAGTAAACCGCTTCCTTAAAGAAAAGGGTTTTAACACTATGCAGTAAATTAAATGTATGGAAATTACATTCATCTGAGCTAGAACTTTCACAAATTCACTGTGCTCTGCTGCTGGGGGGAGAGGATCCCTCAGGTACAAGAATACTTAACTCTATAGGCTCATTCTTAGTCATGTTTTTTTTTTTTTTTTTTCGGTACGCGGGCCTCTCACTGTTGTGGCCTCTCCCGTCGCGGAGCACAGGCTCCGGACGCGCAGGCTGAGCGGCCATGGCTCACGGGCCCAGCCGTTCCGCGGCATGTGGGATCTTCCCGGACCGGGGCACGAACCCGCGTCCCCTGCATCGGCAGTCGGACTCTCAACCACTGCGCCACTATGGAAGCCCGGCATTTAGTTTTAAAGTTAATTTAATTTGATTGAGTGTGTTTTCAGGACTAGTGTTCTTTAATCGGAGTGCAGAAGTGGAAAAACCAGATATTCGGATTTTTCTAGGCTTGGCACTTTGCCAAGCAGAAGGCTCAAGACGGATAAGGACGTTGATCCTTTTCTCCCTTTGGGTGAAGCTGGAGCCAACGTGTCATTTGGAGGTGTGGTCTTGATGGTGTTCAGGAAGGTGATCCGTGGATGCTGCTTTATCTTCTGGACAGTTGTCTGATGCTGGTATTCTAAATACTCAAAAGGTGAACTCAAATTAGGCAGAAATACGATAGGCAAAAATATGAATCTTGTTCTCAAGCTAAGTTGTCCAAAACTCACTTTTAAAGTTGTTTCAAGAATAACTGAAATCTGAGTATGGTATCCCTAGGAATTTTTTCTTAAGAACCGTTGGTGTTCTTTTCTAGCTCTAGTCAAGAAAAATTGATCATCTGATTAGGCCTTTGTCAGATGGAACTTGCCATGTATGTAATGTTCCACACTAGACAATGTAATAAACATAACTAGGACTAGAATTGCACTAATTTGGGATAATTAGGAGGAAAACTTGTCTAAATAAGTGAAAGACCTAAATTTTATAGAATGTTTAATGAAATGGGGTCATTACTTTCATGTCCTTAGGCTATCTAACGAATGGATAAATTATTTATAATTAGCATATCAATTGTTGCCATATAAGAGATTGCTCCTTTACTACTTGAAAGCAGGTTATTTTTCCCTTCTTCAGGAATTATATGGTCCCTTGAAACCTTATTTATGCCACTTATCTGTACAAACTAAAGGTGACCTTCAGCCTAACTCTATTCCATAATCCCCAAATTCCAAATTTGTAGATTTCAAATTAAAATGAAATTTTGTCTTATGGGAGGATAATTCTGCATCCTTAAAGACATCTTTGGTCTTTTGCTTTCTTTTTAAAAAGAAATATTTCTTTTTTTTTTAAACATCTTTATTAGAGTATAATTGCTTTACAATGATGTGTTAGTTTCTGCTGTATAACAAAGTGAATCAGCTATACATAAACATATATCCCCATATCTCCTCCCTTTTATGTCTCCCTCACAGAAGTTCTAAAAATTCATAAATAATACATCATAATACATACATATGACATAAATAGATGTTCAAGATTAATTATTCAAGTTAAATTTTAAAACATAAAATTAAAAAAATGATATCCAGGGCTCCCCTGGTGGCGCAGTGGTTGAGAGTCTGCCTGCCGGTTCAGGGGACACGGGTTCGTGCCCCGGTCCAGGAAGATCCCACATGCCGCGGAGCGGCTGGGCCCGTGAGCCATGGCCGCTGAGCCTGCGCGTCCGGAGCCTGTGCTCCGCAACGGGAGAGACCACAACAGTGAGAGGCCCGCGTACCGCAAAAAAAAAAAAAAATGATATCCAAATAAAAATAAATAATGAAAGTTAAAAATAAGTAAAACATTCAAAATGATAAGTAAATATCCCAGAAGAAATAAATAATAAACGTATTGTTTTCCCTAAAGAATACTTTAGAATTCATGATGATAATATCCTTCATTTATTGAGGGCCTCTTAGATGCAATAATATTCTTTCATTTAATACGACGACCCATCCTATGAGGTTGGTACTATTATTATATCAATTTGCTGATGAACAATCGGGGGCTGAACATTTCACAGCTGATGAGCACCCAAGCTAAGTTTCAAACCCAGATCTAAGTTTTCCCAGTAAAAACCTTCAGTATGTTATCCTCCACCTTACAGTTAGAATAAAGCAAATGATGTTTTTAACCAGATCCGTAAGAGAATTAGGAGATGGAAACGGGGCAGTGAGTAAAATACCAGCGTGCTATGAACAGAAAGAGGAAGAGTGGTATTAGTGCAAAAACGGCGGCGTGGCATGCGGGTCTGAACGGTACGTCGTGAGGAGTGTTCTTCATTTGACCTTGATCTTTTTATTTTTCTGACCAGTTATCGATTCTTTGCACACTGGACTTTTCAGTTTTTCTGAATGTAGAGTCGACATCAGGTAGTGACTCCGGGCCCAGGTTTGGGAGAAGGCTGCCCGGCTTTGGATACAGGCTCTGCACGTAGCCAGCTGTGCAGCCTGGCCTCTCGGTGTCCCATGTGTAACATGGGGTCGTAATAGCACCTACTCATTGAATTGTTCTGAGGGTTAAATGCCTTAATACATGTAAAACCTTGAGAGCAGCACCTGGCATGTAATTTGTGCTCAGTAATAGTTAATAGTTATTATTATTAATAATAAAGATATGGTCTGCGTATAGCAATAAGGAGCTTTGGGTCTCTAAAAAGGGGTCATTTATTTCTTAGAACTATACCCTTTTTCTTAGAGGTAGGAAAGGCTTCACTGCCAGTTACTAGAATCCCGCTGACCCATGGGGAGCAGTGTAACACAGTGGGTCTAGAATAGATTGGCTTTGCAGGATAGATGTGGTGCTTTTTCCAGTACATGTGTTACTGATCTGGAAGCAGCAACTAGGACTTAATAGTCATGAGGTTGCCAGCTGACATTTTTGACAAGAGGCAGGAGGGCGCGTGTGCACTGGTGCCACATCCTAATTTATTGCCTTGTTTTGCCCTTTCTGGGACTACCCAGGACGGTGAGGGGCTGCCATCAGTCTGTTCTCTCTGCTCCCTTTGGAGAGACCCTCCCTCCTCTCTGCAGGTAAGTGAGCAGACGCCCCAGCAGGCCACGGGCTTCCCTCCATGTCGCTTAGAAACTCACTGGCCTCTGTGCCCCTCCCTGCTGTTGATGACGGTCTGGCAGAGGCTGTGATGGGGCCGGCGTGGTGGTCACGGTCCTGCACAGAGAAGACGCAGTTGCAGGTGTGCTCCCAGTTGGCTAGAGGCCCTAAGGAGCCGCGGTGCATTATTTCAGTGCTTCTGTCCTGCATTGTTTGCTGACGAGCTCTGTGGCTGCTTCGTTCTCATAGATTCGTTTTCAGTTCAGGACATCTGTCTTAAGTGCATTTGTTTCTTTTACTTCGGTTAGGAAGGAGAGCAGCTCTCACCATGGGACACTTTTGTGTCTGGTGTTACCTCCTGTCCAGCACTGCATCTTCCCAGAGGTGGCCACTGAACGCTTATAGCCCCAGTTGCTGCTTTTATGTGCAGAAGAGAAGCTTCTTGGGGTGGAAAACAGCAGTAATAAAACACATTCGCATAAGGTTACTTCAGTGCCTAAAGGAGTTTGTATTTTGCCCTCTTAAGATCCTTGAGAAATTTGTATTTCAGGTGGAGAATACTGTGGGGAGGAAAGCCTTGTGTTCAGAGACTTAGTAGAGATTTCAGTTATTAATGGGTGATCGGGAAGGAGGTCTAGATTAAACGTGTAATTTTGCTCAGCACAGACTTTACTCGTGTGTCCTGTCAGTGTGGATGTGGACGACTAACACCGTGATGACCTGTCACCAGCATCCAGCACCCTGGGGCTCTTTGGTTCTATTCTCAAAGTTTCTGAGACAAGAGGGAATTAAAAACTCGGCTTCATTTTGGAAATGGTCCTGAAAAGAACCCCAGCCACTACTTTTGGTGATAGGAATTAGGAGGCAATGAAGATGCCTGAGAAAGCCATAGTTCTTATCCAGAGAAAAACAGGCTTAGGATAAAGTGTAAAATACAAAATTGGTGATGGTTTGGATCTGTGATGTAACTTACGGCCAGAAAAAATAACTCCTGTAACCATCTCGAGAGTGTACTCAGATGAATATATTTTAATTGCTGTCTTCAGTTTCATACACACAATCTTTGAAGACATAAAGAAGTCATTTAACGTTTTTAGTTACTGCAAAAATTACATGGAGTATAGTCATATTCAAAACTGTAGTAGAGATTTGCTGAAGTCTTCGGACCTATTCATTACTAACGATTAGTTTCTTTTGTACAGCATATAGGGTGAGACCAAAAGACTATAGCACTGTACCCTGTATATCAAGTAACTAGCTATAATTAAATTCAATACTTTGTGCTATTTTTTGATTCTGTGGTGACATTTGCCTTCCCTCGAAAAACCCAGTACATATTTAGATACAAATGTTTTAGGAATTCAAGGAAGAGAATGGCGCTTGGTCTGGTGGGTTTAGAAGAAGTACGTATTCTCTCCTTATACAACATTAAGTGCAAATATGTTGGGTCATTACCTATCTGAGCATAACTTTGAGGTGGAATTTCTATCAATAACCAGTTGTTGCATATATTTCAAGTATACTGAGACTGAGAAAGTGACAGAATCTCTGGTCATAGTCACACCTGGTTCTTCTGAGTCTTTTGGAAACATTAAAACCAAATGAACAGGGACTTCCCTGGTGGCACAGTGGTTGAGAGTCCGCCTGCCGATGCGGGGGACACGGGTTCGTGCCCCGGTCCAGGAGGATCCCACATGCCGCGGAACGGCTGGGCCCGTGAGCCATGGCCGCTGAGCCTGTGCGTCCGGAGCCTGTGCTCCGCAACGGGAGAGGCCACAACAGTGAGAGGCCCGCGTACCGCAAAAAAAAAAAAAAAAAAAAACCCAAAACACAAATGAACAAAGAGACTCTTTCTAAGGATTCATAACTCTCACTTCACCCGCCTCATGTACTCCAAAGAAGGCCATTTAGCAGCACTGGATGGTGGAGGGCCGCGGCATTGATGAGCTCGTAGTGAAATGCATTTCTGAGATAACAACACCTGTCTTGTTTGCGTTATGGCCACTGATTATTTTTGTACATCTATTACAATTAATTATCCTAACTATATAACTTTTGTTTTTAAGAAGGAAATTGGTTTTCAGTATTCGTTTTTAAAGCTTAATAGAATAACAAGCTATATTTCTTTCCTTTTTCTTTTTTTGGGGGAAGAAGCTATATTCTTTTATGCCATCCATCAGTATTTCTGGAAACCTGGTTCAAATATTGACCCAGATCTACAATGTTTTCTTTCTTGCTTGCATGATAATCCAGGAAACATGTGTGGCTTCTATGGGTGTCTTTAAATCAGAGACGCTGAGCTAAAGCCACAATAGAATTTTCTATTGGGGGATAATGAAAGTGTCTTTATTAGATCAAAATAGCCTTTAAAATATTCAGTCTAGAAGCTAGAGTTTGCTGTTGAAGTGACTGTATTAAAACCATACCCTAGCTTGTTAAGTTTTTCTTTCAATTTCCTAAAAGATCTTCATTTATCATCTACTACAATAGATTCCTTAGGACGCTGCCTTATTCCTGGTACTCTTCTCTTGATTTATTCAATGACCTAGTGTCTATATACAAGCAATATTTTAGGTGCCAGGAGTCTAAGGATGGTAAAAGACACAGGCTCCTGTTCTCATAGAGTCCGCAGAGTGCTGGGAAAGAAGGAACTGAAAGAAATCCACTATTCCTTGGAAGGTAGTGTCCAAGGTAAGGAGAAGCAGGAACTGAGTCTGAACAGTCAGACAAATCAGAAGGGCATTGTACTATACAATTTATCACCCAAACTGGAATGCTTGGGCCAGGGAAAGGGGCACTATTAATAAATACACCAGAATAGCAGGCAGAAGCTGCCACTCTCCCATGAGACACATGGTTACCCTACTTATAGTTAAGGAATTTGCATGTTATTCAAGAGGCAGTCAACAAAGAGCCACGGAAGGCTTTTAATCTAGAAAGTGATGTAGTAAAACTTGGATTTGTGGAGGGCCAAAGGGGAGGCGTGGAGACCAAGTAAGGGCTCTTCCAGGGACCCAGGCCTGAGAAGGTGACCCCTGGGAGCTTATGATGACAGCAGAGAGGCAGAGTGGTGGCCAGACCTAAGATGTACTCTGGAGACCCAACCGACAGATCTTGGTGATGGATCGGATGCGGCAGCTGAGCAGGAAGCGGGGAGTCGAGGGTGGCCCCCAGGTTTCTGGGGAAGAGGGTGACGTCATTTGCTCAGACGGCAGTGGTGAGAAGCAGGTTTGGGGTAGGGGCGTTGGTGATTTCCATTTTGGGTGTGTTGTGTTTGAGGCACTTTTATGCAGATGGACAAGTAGAGATGTTTGATAGACATTTTTTCTCTTATGCATTAACCTGAAAATCAGCCTGCATAACATACTGATATTGTTACGTATGGTTTTGATTCCCCATCAAGACCTTGAGCCCATAGATTTGCCTTGTTTTACTCAAGGAATCATGTCCATCTGCAATAATCTATTCCCCATTTTGAGCCTTGGGAGAAGTAGTGTGGCTGGTCCTCTTGAAGCAACTTAAAGTTGACTATGAAAAGAGGACCCCAGCTTCCTACAGCAGCGGTGTTTCTCAGTTGCCTGTCAGAACTGTGGAAGATGTGGGTGTTTCTGTAGCTTTAGACTTAAAGAAACGTCCCACATGAGAGCTCCTCATTTGAACAATGTTTATAGCCTTTTGCAGAATGCTACTTCAAAAGTACCTAGTATTTACAAAGCACGTATTCTAAACAGCTTGACTATATTTTTCCATATATCCTTAGAACATCCATGTGAGTTTGGCAAGAGGCAGATATACACTCAAAGTGGCAATGAAAAATATACATATGACAGTGCTTTCTGAATGTTTTCTTGGTTAATGTTTATATTATCCTAATATGTACATTTTTAATGGGCGTCAATATAAAGGTTTCTCCTTAAGCTCATGGAAGATTTCAGAAGCAGAATATCTGTTCTGCATGCAACATGTATTTAAATTTATGGACAGAACTATCATACCTTTCCCCAATGTATTTTTTTTATTTTTATTTATCCCCAATGTATTTCTTTTTATTTATTTTTAAATTTTATTTATTTTTGGCTGTTTGGGGTCTTTGTTGCCGCACTCGGGCTTTCTCTAGTTGTGGCGAGTGGGGGCTACTCTTCGTTGTGGTGCGCGGGCTCTAGGCACGCGGGCTTCAGTAGTTGTGGCGTGCGGGCTCTAGAGCGCAGGCTCAGTAGTTGTGGCGCATGGGCTTAGTTGCTCTGCGGCATGTGGGATCTACCAAATTTTACATTTGGTATAAATACCAAATGTAAAACAGATAGCTAGGGGGAAGTAGCCACAAGGCACAGGGAGATCAGCTCGGTGCTTTGTGTCCACCTAGAGGGGTGGGATAGGGAGGGTGGGAGGGAGACGCAAGAGGGAAGAGATATGGGAACATATGTATATGTATAACTGATTCACTTTGTTATAAAGCAGAAACTAACACACCATTGTAAAGCAATTATACTCCAATAAAGATGTTAAAAATAATAATAATAAATATGATATTTAACTGAACAATCACTGCCCCTCCTTCCTGAATGCCTGCCCCATCCCCATTCTCTTTTTTTTTTTTTTTTCCGGTACGTGGGCCTCTCACTGTTGTGGCCTCTCCCGTTGGGGAGCGCAGGCTCCGGATGCGCAGGCTCAGCGCCATGGCTCACGGGCCCAGCCGCTCCGCGGCATGTGGGATCCTCCCGGACAGGGGCACAAAGCCGTGCCCCCTGCATCGGCAGGCGGACTGTCAACCACTGCGCCACCAGGGAAGCCCCCCCATTCTCTTAAATCAGGATCAGACTTATTCGGCATTTTGATCTAAGTGTATAATCATCTTTTATTTTCCTATAGTCTATCTTTTATTTCTGTCTCCTTTCCTGACTTACCTAGTTATACAGCAGTTAGTGACAGAATTAATTAAAACAACTATCCAGATTCTTTTATTCAGCAGTTCCTTAATTTAGAGCAGTAGTTTTCAACTCTCTTAGCCTCCACAGACCTCCTTTTTTTTGTACAATAAATACTTCGGTGATCTTCTTTTCCTACCCAGAAATATAATCTTACCTACATACATAATTTCAAAAGAATAGATTTGTTACCTAATTGTAAAATAAGTAGGGATAAGAAGAAGGTAATTTATGATAAAATAATGTTTTGTTAATTACAAAAAAAAAACCCCATTTTTTTTAATATGTAAATGCTTGGAGAGGGCCACACTGGAAACTATGATGAAGTCGTCAGATGCCTTGCGCTGTCAGGGGAGTCACCACAAGTGCAAAGGCAGCTGATCCAGCTGTGCTGCACGCGTGGCTGAAACCATAATCGCCATGGCCGTTGTGGACACAGTTTTCTGAAATGCGGACTAACTCAAGGCAACATTTCAAACAAAGCAGGGTTTGTTCCATGTCCAGTTATAATCCTGGAAAATTCAGCGTTTATTAAAACTGCGTGAAACAGTTTTGTGTTAACATGTAGAATGGAGTTCTGAGTGCAAGTAATCACAAATAAATATTTCGCACAGTGGATGTCCCACAGGACTCTGGGAGGTACACGCAGGAACATGTGTTCTGAGGGTCTGTCTTGTGCACGTCAGAGCGTCCAGCATCCCGGGAAGCTCGAACACCGAAACACAGTGGCGCTCTCTCAAGCCTGGTGGCAAACAAAATGCCCTCTCAAATGTCCCAGACTTCTCTCATGGGTCTCATCCTGCTGAAGGAGAAGCAGAGGAAGACAAAGGAAGGCAATTCCAAGTTCGTGTTTAGGGCTGTCTTTCCCTTAGGCCTGGAATGTAGCATTTGGGGATCAACTCCCTAGAGAATCGTAGGAGTGAATATCTCCGTCTACCTGTTCCAGGAAAAATAGAAGGGATATTGAGGTGAGAGGCACAAAAGGTGGGGTGAGCAGTCAGAGGCAACGCATAGGAAGGGCAGAACAATTTGGTAGCTCAGGGAAGTCAAACCAAACCGAATCCCTGGCACTTGGTAGCTGTACGATCTGGAAAAATCCTTTCAAACTCTCTTAGCCTCTTTCTTCACCTGTAACACAAGCACTTATGCCTCATTTATAGGGTTGATATGGGGATTAATGGGTTGATAATATATTACAGTAATTGACATTGTGCCTGGGACCCAGCTTGTACTTAAGATCTGCTGGCTTCCTCTGCTCCCTTCTCCTCCAGAGATTTATAATAATGCTGTTTGCCTTTCCGGGCGGCGGGGCAGAGGGAATGTATGAGTAATCTTCCGCTGCCATTTTTTCTAGGTGCTTAATTTTTAAGTTCTTAATTTTTAAGGTAGAAAACCTGATAGATGGTACATTATATACCCTGAAGCATCCTGAATTTTGGTTGAAACGGACCCTCTGCATTTTAGATGTGGGGTTTACACTTCAGAACATATCTTGGAGAAAAAAAGAGTTATTTTTAAATCACAAAAGAAATACTTTACTGTAGGAACTTCAAGCATTACCCTTGCAAATAAACTGAAACTTGAAATCCTCATCACCCCAATGCGACTTCCTAAGGGTGGCCAACTACTATAATGGAATTTAAACGTAAGTTACTCCTTCAGTGTTCCTCCTGGTTTTGGCGAACCTGCTCTTCCTTCTGGAGTCTTTCTGTGCCGTGTTTGTGAAACTTTCTTACCTGTCCTGTTGAAGCCATGCTGGTATAAAATGTCACTCTGATCGCTGCAGCCCAGCTCTTCTGTGTCTGTAGGGCTGGAATTGATGTATTTCTCTTTGTATTTCTCCTGTAAGGGTTTTGCATACGTTTTTTTCTTTTCAAAGTTGATCATGAATTTATTGAGTGAACGGTTTTATTCTAGTGTATTAAGTTATTTCACTTTATTGTAAGCCCTTATGGTGGTGGTGGTGTTTTTGTATAAGAAAGTTGTTCAAAAATGGAAAATACAGACCAAAGCATTGAAATTGTGATTATACAGGAATATTCTGTCGGCAGAACTGTGTCAGAAGACCACAAGTGAAAAAACTAGATTGTGAGAAACCAAGAACGTTTTTTGAGTACATTGAATCATAAATAAGTTTATTTAAAGGAGAAATGCCAGGTGCATGGAGCTCTTTGATATTTAGAATTTCCAGCCTGTATTCCTAGAGGTACCGTATAAACGTTTGGTGCTATATGACCTTTGGTCTTATTTCAAACTTCATGCAGTATTATCTGTTGTAAACACTTATCTGTGTCCTGTAAATGCTGTGTCACCTTATTTCCATTATAACTAATGATTGAAAAGAGTTTTATAAATAAGAATGAACAATCCTTAAATGTAATTTTGTGACCGGAGGATTGATGCTTTTAGGTTTGATGAGTTGTCTTTACAAAGGCATTATCTTATTAATTTTAACCAACTCTGAAATAGGCATCATAAGTAAGGAGGGAAATAATCATGACATTATCTTGAATTTACACGTGCATATATTTTTATGGACTCCAAGCAGTGCATGGGTGTCTGATGCACAGTTAAAGCATCCCTTGATGGGGACTGTGGTGATTTCCATTCCATTTAACGGACATTCACTGCGCTTTTCTTTCCCTGGGTCGTGCCCTGCCTGAGAGAAATCTCAGCAACATACAAAGAAAATCCCAAGCACATTGAAACTGGTTAATGTGCATGATGGTTCAGTTGAGATAAATACCTGCCATTAAAAAAAACATTATTAACCCAGAATTCTCCTAGTTAATTTCAGTTCCCCATTTAGACATAGCTTTCTTGAAAGGCTGTAATAAATTCTTCATCTGACCTGAAGGAGAGAATTTACAGTGGAGAGAAAACTGTGTCTTCTTGCCTTACTTCCAGTGCACAGGGAAGCCATAAGCCCCTTCCTTTATTTGCTTGGGGATGTCAGCATTGGTTTGCGAGCTACTCAGAGTGGGGTTGGCAGATAGGTCCACGAGGACTTACATTCACAAACTGAGAGTAGGCATGTCAGTTATACCTCAATAAAGCTAAGTTTTTTTTTTAAAGAAATACTCTTCTTTTGAAGGCAGAGCTAGAAATTTTGTTAATCAAGGTAATCTGAAACATAATCTTGCCTCTTGCCATATACATAAGTTTTTATACCTTAGTTTGTGAGATACACTCCTGGAAGACTATGTGATAAAAATATAAAAATATCCATTACCCCCAAAAGTTTCCTCCTGCCCTTTTTATTTACTGTCATTGTGTGTGTGTGTGTGTGTGTGTGTGTGTGTGTGTGTGTGATAAGAACACAACATAGGATCTACCCTGTTGGCAAATTTTAAGCATACAGTACAGTGTAGTTAATACTATGGGTATTATTCTGTTCCACGGGTGTACACTTATCTCCAGAGTTATCAAGTTGTGTACATTAAACATGTACAGCCTTTTGTATGTCAATCATACCTCAGTAAAGTGGTATAAAATATATTTTAGGGCTTCCCTGGTGGCACAGTGGTTGAGAGTCCGCCTGCCAATGCAGGGGACACGGGTTCGTGCCCCGGTCCGGGAAGATCCCACATGCCGCGGAGCGGCTGGGCCCGTGAGCCATGGCTGCTGAGCCTGCGCGTCCGGAGCCTGTGCTCCGCAACGGGAGAGGCCACAGCAGTGAGAGGCCCGCGTACCGCAAAATAAATAAATAAATAAAAATAAATAAAATATATTTTAAAAAATCGAGAGCAGCATCTAAAAGCTGATAGCCGTTTGATGTTTCAGCAACATCCAAGCACGTTTATTAGCACCTGTCTCATGAGTCAGGCATGGTGTGAACTGCAGATGGTGTGTCCTCACTGGGACACCTCATTTTAAGCTTAGCTTCTCTAACCCAAAAGGCTATAAAATCTGGAAACCATTTATTTCATTGGTAGATGATTTAAACCTAGCTCTAACTTTACTGGATAAATTGTTGGCATCGACTACTGATGGAGGATTAAAGATGAGTTTTGAAAATACAGCATCTCTGGCTTTGAGTAAAAGTTTTTTAAAAATCCCGAACTTGCTGAATTGTTTTAAAATTTCCATTCCCACTAACGTACCTTTTGTGAGACTGGTTTCTCTACTATGACTGTTATTAAAACAAAAAGTTTTAATAACATTTTAGAGAAGCGTTTTAGAGCCGCATTATCTCCCGCAAGTAGCACTGCCATCCATCCAGTTTAGATTAGAAAATTAACAAGCAAACAGCAAGCTCATTTGTCACATTAAAAACTTTATAGATACACTTAGTTTGTTCAGGGTGTGTGTGTAGACATTTAGTATGCGGAATACTATTTCTTCCATAAATTTTGTTTCATCACAATTACAGAAAGTCAGAGAATTACAAGTATAGTAGCATTTCTCTAAATTAATTGTCTATGAACACACTTTCAGCAATGTGCAATATTTGTAAGTCTTTTTTTTCCTGTGATTTATTTGTTCTGACTATACTTATTGAAATGTAATTTTATGTCTGCATATAATGATAAAAATTTGGGAAAAAAAGAAAAAATGTGGGATTGCTTTTTTTGTCTTTCATTTCATTTTTCCCCAGAAATTCATTTTTATTATATTTTGCAAAAATATCCTTTGCCACAGATAGTTTGAGAAGTGCTGGTATAATGAATCCATCTGAAGTAGAAGAAACAAGCAGACGTTTGGTTTGTAAGCTCATCTTAGAAACACTCCTTTATCTGCCAATCTTAGAAACACTCCTTTATCTAGGCGCTTCTGATGAATGCTTGTACATTGGGATTTTCCTGTGACATGCAGCGTCCTCATTATTTTTTCTATTCTTTTAAAAGAAAGAGTGTTTTCTTTCCATTTAATTTCCCATCACTTTGTTTACAGTAGAATTTGTTTTATTACCAAAGTTTGCTCTTTCAACTGCTGTGGCTTCTGTGTGATAACTTTGGTCTCTAAAACTCATTATGACCTTGGAGACCACATTCTGCCTAATTTTAGGATGATTGTTTTGAAATGTATCTTAGATTTTTTTCTAGCCTTGAACAGTAACACCAGTTGTTACATTATATTAGCTCTGATTTCAAATGCTCTTTTAATAGGCTACTCGTAAATTTTTCAAAAGAGAGCCATGTAATAAAATTGGTCAGAGTCGGCTCCTTGGTACATACAGGGTAGAAGACTGCTTTTAGATTGTAGGCCCAAGGTACCAAACTTAATCATTTGGTACCTTGGGCCTAAGGATGGTGTATTGGTTTCCTAGGGTTGCTATAGCAACGTACCATAAACTGGGTGGCTCACAACCATAGAAATGTATTCTCTCACAGTTCTGGAGGCCAGAAGTCTGAAACCAAGGTGTTGTCAGGGCCTCACTCCTTCCTAAGACTCTAAGAGGTGAATCTTCCTTTGCCTTTTCCAGCTTCTGGTGGCTTCAGGCTGTCCTTGTCTTGTGACTCCAATCTGTGCCTCTGTCTTCACACAGCCTCTCCTCTTCTCTGTATCTTTTCTTCTGTCTCTTGTAAGGACACTTGTCATTGGATTTAGGGCCACCCAGCTAATCCAGTACGATCTGCTCAAAGACCTTTTTCTAAATAAGGACACAATCACTCGTTCTGGGGGTTGAAATTGAGATATATCCTTTTGGAGGCCACCACTCAATCCACTACAGATGATAACAGCTTTTTAAATTTTATTTATTTATTTTTTAAATTTTTAAATTTTTTTATTTTTTGTGGTAAGCGAGCCTCTCACTGTTGTGGCCTCTCCCGTTGCGGAGCACAGGCTCCGGACGCGCAGGCTCAGCGGTCATGGCTCACGGGCCCAGCCGCTCCGTGGTATGTGGGATCTTCCCGGACCGGGGCACGAACCCGCGTCCCCTGCATCGGCAGGCGGACTCTCAACCACTGTGCCACCAGGGAAGCCCGATAACTGCTTTCTTAATAATTACTGAGCATCTCTTGAGTGTCATATCTAAGGTGCCATAGTACTTGCTAGAGGGATGTGAGCTGTGGTAGAATGAAGGGGGCCGATGTTGGGGTAGACAGTCCTGGATTTGGGTTTGGGTTCTAGTGTTCTAGCTCTGTGACCCGGGGAGATGTTTCTTAGTTTCTTTGCACCTCACCTTCCTCATCTGCAAAATGGCGATATTCCTGAAAATTCCGAACAGTGTGATAGATACGTCAGGGGTGATCATAATTAACAGTGTTCCCTTATTTGAAGATGCACATTTTTATCATGTCAAAATCAAGGGGCCCCTTGAAATCAACCACTGGTTCCCTGACTTTGTGGATTCATGGTGCCTTTCGTGCCTCAGTAATGTTTTTATTGCACTCCTGTGGCCAAAGAAATACCTCGTTGTTGTGTTTCCTAATTAGTTAGGTCCAAACGACTAAAGGAGTGTTTAAATGATGTCCTAACAGCAACTCCAGTAACTTCCTAAGGATGCGTGTGCACATGCCGGGCACTGCACGACTTCTCAAACCTGGGAATGAGATTGGTCATTGTCACCCTTATTCATACTCCATACCGATTTTTGCACAATACTGCACTGCTTTTTGTCAGAGCCACCACCCAAAAGCCAGCTTCTCGGAGATGTTGCTTTCAGCGGGACTGTAGCACAACCTAATCTGAAACCGTGAGATAACCCCAGCTGGTTGTTGGCATGATGTCCGACAGAGGTCAAGTCACGTTTTCTAATTTGGTGATACTAAATTTACTCCCTAATCAGCAATGTAAAAGCCAGACTTTAAGAGTGTCCTAGGGGCTTCCCTGGTGGCGCAGTGGTTGAGAGTCCACCTGCCGATTCAGGGGACGCGGGTTCGTGCCCCGGTCCAGGAAGAGCCCACGTGCCGCGGAGTGGCTGGGCCCGTGAGCCGTGGCCGCTGAGCCTGCACGTCCGGAGCCTGTGCTCCGCAACAGGAGAGGCCACAGCGGTGAGAGGTCCGCGTACAGCAAAAAAACAAAAATAGAGTGTCCTAGTCTTCATTATCCAAAGTAATTGGCATACTATATTTTATTCTAAATGTAAATTGCCTTTTCTAAATGTCCGACCCCATTTATTTTAATGCTTCAAAATTTTGTTTTCTATTCCCTGCATCAAATAATTGTTCAGTAAATGCATGTTGATAAATACCACGTCAAAGAGATGAGTTTTCATTCAGGCTAACACCAAGATGAAACATTCAGGAGACACAGAGCTTGGTATTTTGGTTTGTTTTATTTTTGATCCACTATGGCTAGCCAGCCATTTTTTAGGAAATAAACTCTGATCTAGCTTCTTTTACTTAGCCCAGAGATAAGGACGGTGAGTTAGTAAAAAAGCATTGGTCATCTTTAGTTTATCTTTTCGTGAACCAAACCTGTTACTCTAGGAGATGACCGTCCTGAGCTCTGGGTTCAGTGTACAGATGGAGTCTTTGAGTAATATGCTTTTGTTCATAATACTCATTCTCACCCATTCTTCTGGTTCTCCTCCTACCCTCAATTCTTTCATTCATTCAAAAAATATTTCTTGAGCACCCTAGTATTTGTGTACTGGGGATCTGTACCGAATAAGCCTACTGAGCATGTGGTGATAAGCAAGATGGATATCATGCGATATACTTAAAGTACTTAGCACAGCGCCTGGCACATAGGAAGTCTTCAGCAAATGGTAGATGGAATTCATATTAATACTATTAAGTTTATGTCTTATGCATTAAAAAGCTCTACCAGAGGGAACACAGGGATGACATACAAATCAATAGATTGTGAATTTTTTATTGTAAACCTTGGCTGGAGAGAGAGTGGGAGACTACTCTGTGATAAGAGCCGTGGTGGTCCCCCTGTTGACATTTGTCACATCATCTTGCCTGGCAACTGACTGTTGCTCGTCAGTTATTAGATTGCACATGTGTTGAAGGATCTGTCCTCAACCCATTAAAAATATGTATGGTCCTCAGGGGTATTTAGTGCATCAAAAGTGTTTGCAACCCTCAAGGATTAGCAAGTAATTAGTCTTCATCCCTAATGTGTAAACAGCAGAGGAATCTTTGATTTTGGCTCAATCAGTGTAATTTTGATGTTAACAGCCCAGCAGCCAACAGTTAAATAAACTTTGACATTGAGAGTAGACAAGCACAGTCCAATTTCTTGTTGGTCCATCAACCAGCTCATTTCCTTTTAGTTTAGACATTTGTAAAGCACTTTTCTCATGCATTCGTGATACACATATATGCAAAGCTTCTTGCTTAAAAAAGCAAGACATAAATTAAAAAACCCTTAGATAATTATAGAACACTCGTGACTCACCCCATTGCACCAGACTTCAAGTCTTAGATCTGGTCTCAAGCATTCACTGAAGGATCACTAAGAGGCTTCTGATTCTTCTGAGCTCATACCTATGTGATACTTACGCTTCCTTCTTTCATTTATATAACCTATATACAAAAACCTCTAGTTCTCCAGCTCCCCTTCAATTATAGTTTGCCTTTTTAAAAAAAAATAAATTTATTTATTTTATTTTTGGCTGCGTTGGGTCTTTGTTGCTGCGCGCGGGCTTTCTCTAGTTGCGGCGAGTGGGGGCTCCTCTTCGTTGTGGTGCACAGGCTTCTCATCGTGGTGGATTCCCTTATTGTGGAGCACGGGCTTCAGTAGTTGTGGCTCGCAGGCTCTAGAGTGCAGGCTCAGTAGTTGTGGTGCACGGGCTTAGTTGCTCCACAGCATGTGGGATCATCCCGGACCAGGGCTCGAACCCGTGTCCCCTACATTGGCAGGTAGATTCTTAACCACTGCGCCACCAGAGAAGCCCCTCTTCCTTTTCTTAAAAAAGTAATTCCGTATTGCATAATATATATTGGTAAGATGACTTTTCAGGAACTCCGAAAACAGAAGAAATAAAGTTCTTTGTTTGTAAAACATGGGCCAACTACTGTTTCAACTTGAGAAAACAGATGACAATCAAAACCTTTGTAGAACTACAAGGCTAGTACAGGTTCAAATGGAGAGATAGGTGACAGTTATGATTTTCTCTATCGTGTGGGTTTTAAAAAACATCTTTTTTTTTTTTTAAGAATTTAATTTTGAAAGCATTTCTTATTGACCTGAAGTTAGTTATTAACACTATCCTAGTCATCAAGAAATAGGCCTCTGTCTTTGTATTGCTGTTTCGTATTACAGGTCAGTTCATCTAATTGCTGGGGCTTTGAATTACAATTCTGGCAGTAGTGAGTTAAAACTTTTCTAGAAAAACGTGAATCTGGGATGCAGTCAGCTTTCAGAGTGGCATACAAAAGAAACCAAGAGATTCCAAATTTAATAAGTTTCAGTATTCCAGATGGAAGTCTAGGCTGGAAGAGAACACTGATCCTTCATTACTAAACACATTTAATCATTTAACTACATTAATTGTTGGTATAGGATGTTATGAAGCACATAGGATATTATGAAACTAAGAAACACAAGGCAATGACCTTGTGTTTGCAAAGGTGACAAGCCAGTAACACACTCTTCAAGAGCAAGACCAGTAACTAAGTTATTCAGTTGATAAACTTAGCTAAAGCAGGGAGGCATTTTTTAAAAATCTGAAATATTTTATTTTAACTGAAAATACCTTTTTTGATGTAGGGCCAAGGACTCTCCTTTTCATATAAGTTTGCACAGTTTTTCTTGAATAAATCATACCCACAATACACCATCTATGATTTCCAGTTTGGGTTTCTGTAAGGAAGGATGAAAATGAGTTCATTAGCGAAACTGGGTGATAGAGTGCTCAGCATAATCATCTGTCAACTTTTGAGTGTTTGGAATTTTCTGTGTTAAAAATGGTTTTAGAATAAAAATATAAAGAAGTATAGTGATCAAGAATTTAAAACATATGAGGAGAAATGGAAATGCAGAAATCATTCTTGAGTTTTATGATAGTTTAAAAATCTACCCAGGAGATCCACTGTACTGCAGCTACTACTGAGCATTGACCTAAGTGCCCTGGATTCAGAGATGTCTACAAATTGGTGCCCCTCTTGAGAACCCATGGTTTGGTGTACAGAAGACAGACGTGTAAACCCCCCCCCCAAAATTATCAATACATTACAGTGTCATAAATGCTCTAACAGAGTACATATATACAGAGAGGAGAGAACTAAACCTTCCTAGGAAGCTGGGACATACATCACCAAATAGGTGACAATGATAAGCTGGAAAAAAATAGTAGTTATTTACGAGTGTATCCCTATTGCAATGTGAGCATCTTGGCCAGATTGTGCATAATGCGGATGGGAGCTCCCCTACTTCTCCTTATCCTGGAAACACGAGCATCAGTGCTGAACTGGAATAGTTCACGTGGTACTGATACGTGAGCCTTCCAATCTCTAGCGAAGACTCAAATACTACGTTAAGGTGATCTCATGCATGCTCATTATAGAGCATGCATTTATTTTTTTTAAAATGTATTTATTATCGAGGTGTAATTGGCATATAACATTATATTAGTTTCAGGTGCACAATATAACAATTTGATATTTGTATATATTGGGAAATGATCACCAGAAGCCTAGTTAACATTGGTCACCACACAGTTACACATTTTTTTTCTTGTGATGAGGACTTTTAAGATCTACTCTCTTAAGCAACTTTCAAATATGCAATATTATTAACTCTAGTCACCATGCTGTACATTATATCCCATGGCTTATTTATTTTATAGATGTAGCTTTTGTACCTTTTGACCCCTTTCAGCCATTTTGCACCCCCAGGCTTTGGCAACCACCAGTCTGTTCTCTGCATCTATGAGCTTGCGGGTTTTTTGTTTTTTTTTAGATTCCGTGTATAAGTGAGATTATATGCTGTTTGTCTCTCGCTATTTGACTTACTTCACTCAGCAGCTTAGTGACCTCAAGATCCATCCATTTTGTCACAAATGGAAAGATTTCATTCTTTTTTATAGCTGAGCAGTATTCTGTTGTGTACATATACCACAACTTCTTTATCCATTTGTCTGTCATTAGGCACTTAGGTTGTTTCTATATCTTGACTATTGTAAATAATGCTGCAATGAACATAGGGGTGCATGTATCTTTTTGAATTAATGTTTTTATATTCTTTGGATAAATTCCCAGGAGTGGAATTGCTGGGTCATATGGTAGTTCAATTTTTAATTTTTTGAAGAACCTCTGTACGATTTTCCATAGCGGCTGCACCAATTTACATTCCCACCAACTGTGTGTGCATCAGGGTCCCCTTTTCTCCACACCCTCACCAATACTTCTTGTTTCTTGTCTTTTTGATGCTGGCCATTCTGACAGGTGTGAAGTGATATCTCCCTGTGGTTTTCATTTACATCTCCCTCATGATGAATGAGGTTGAGCATCTTATGCATTTAAAATATGAGTGAGGGCTTCCCTGGTGGCGCAGTGGTTGAGAGTCCGCCTGCCAATGCAGGGGACGCAGGTTCGTGCCCCAGTCCAGGAGGGTCCCTCATGCCGCGGAGTGGCTGGGCCCGTGAGCCATGGCCTCTGGGCCTGCGCGTCTGGAGCCTGTGCTCCACAACGGGAGAGGCCACAGCAGTGAGAGGCCCACGTACCGGAAAAAAATAATAAATAAATAAATAAATAAATGAATAAATAAAATATGAGTGAAAAAGTCATTTAAGTATAAATTCTCTATTGGCATTTGAGCACCAGGATGTCTACTAGTAAAGAAATGTTTAGAAGAACTTATTTATTCACAAATTGTGGAACTGCTCTATTATAAACCTTTCATTCAGTCAACAGATATTTATCTAATATCTACCTTGTCCAGACCTTGTAGTAGATACTGGACACATCAACAAAGAAGACAGACAGTTACAGAACAACGTACAATATGATACCATTTAACTAGCCTCTTATTATGCGCCCAAAAGTACCAGATATTGTTTGTACGTACATTTACATATGGAAAAGTGTTTTAAATGTACTGGGAGGATTGACCTCGAGTTCATGAGAGTGCTTGCCTCTGGGTTTGGAGACAATGAATGCATCATCTTTACCTGAAAGATTTCATTTCTTCTATAGAAAAAATTGACAAAAATGGGGAAAAAATGACAAAATTTCAACAATTGCCCATTTGAGGTCGTGGCTCTGCAGGTGTTTATTACTTTAAAAATTTCTTTGTATTTTAAAAATTTCTCCAACAAGGGAAAACACAGGAGAACCCCAGTTGCAGAATTTGGGGGATGGAGATGGGAGAGACAGAGCTCCTTTTAGCAGAGGACAGAGCTGTGATAGGACAGCCATTCGTTGGTGAGAAAACAAAGTGACTTATTATTTATTGATTGTAGCATGATTTCTTTCTTTATTTAGACCAAAAAGTAATTTTGTCCTTTAGATTTTATAGGTCATTTCCAGGTTGCATGTGTATTTTGAACAAAAGTTAGTAGCGCTCACCTTGGTTCTGATGGGGGCGAGGTGCTCTGAGTGCCTATAGAAGTGCACCTAGAAATGCGACCCCTGGCATTTCTCGGGAGAAAAAGTTTTGTGAATACAAAAAGGTTTGATTTTCTTGGAAGATTATAAATGATGCAGAGGGTTGAGGAAAACCATGTACAGTGAAGTTGTTTTACATCCCTGAAGCCAGAGCACACCATTTTAGTGGCGAATCAGGGGCTCTGTAGTTTAGGGTCTAAGACTTTGGGAAATGATCCCTTGTCCTTGTTCAGTATCTTCTTTCATCTTTGGTTTGTTTTGCTAGGACGCATCATCTCTCTCCTTGCTAAGGACCGTAGTCGTCTTATCCTCCTTTTAGAATGTATTTCTTTATGCCCTTTAAAAGGCTTCACTCATGAAATGCTTCCTGTTCTAAATCTGAATAATACATTTTGAATGTAGCCACATAGCTCCCTTAGGAGTCCAGTTTTTTAAATGGAACAATTTAAAATATTTGCTATGCAAATGGGCACTCAGGGTGAAAGTGATTTTGGTAAGAATGCAGTCATATTTTCTAGGTATAACTGGTCTGGTTCTAAAACAAATGCGAGGTATTTGCTGAATTCGAGGTCACAAATGCTTTTTTTTTTTAACATCTTTATTGGAGTATAATTGCTTTACAGTGGTGTGTTAATTTCTGCTTTATAACAAAGTGAATCCGTTATCCATATGTTCCCATATCTCTTCCCTCTTGCGTCTCCCTCCCACAAATGACCTCTCAGTGTTTAATAAAAGAGCAGGATAGTCTAGAGGTTGAAATCCTAGGCTTGGTGTCAGACTGACTTGATTTCAAGTTCTGAGTCCAGCATTTATTTGCTGTGTGACGTTAGGCAAATCACCTTTCCTTGCCCTGAATTTGCTCGTCTGTAAAATGACTGTCGTAAGAATAACTACTTCAGAGATTATTGTGGTGACGATTAAGTGGGATTATGTATGTGAAAAGTGCCAAGGACAGAGCAAGAATGTAATAGTGAGTAATACTTAACTGTTGGTCTCAGCATTTCCTGGTGTATTAATTGTGTAGTTTGTGGGGCGGGTCTGTCTTTTGCTTCTCATATGATGCACATCCCCAGATGTGCCGTATTGTTTCAGCCCTTTGGTTATAGTACACAGAATTCCACCAGCTGTATACGTTATTTACTCTCTTTGTGCTTCCGTTTCCCTATCTGTAAAAAGTGACAGTAATGGGACCACCTGACCGCGTTGTCATGAGGATGAAATAAAGTAATAGTTGCCTTACTGTTTAGCACTCAATACGTTTGTTCTGTTTTGGGCGTTATATACTCTTTTCTTTCCTTGAAATGCCTTTTCCCTAGTCCTTCCTGAAGCCTCCTTGGTGGTCACCGTGTCTGTTGCATGTTTTAGGGTTCTCCCAAGCAGAGCTCAATGTTCCCTCTTGTGTGTCCCAACACCATTTTGTACATACGAATATTATAGCACTGGGTGCATTGAATTATAATCCGTTGGCTCTTAACTTGATTCTGTGCTCTCCTAAGTTGTTATAACAAGACTCTGTTGTAACGAGCTTCTATTTAGGAGTAAAATAGATGGCGATGCTTGTCAAGTATAAGGAGCCTTATTTTCTTTCAAAAGTAAAAGCCAGTAGATAGACGACTTTTACGTTGCGCATTTATTATTTGTCCTTAAACTGATACGTAGCATTTCAAAATGGGCAGGTGGAGTGTTTTCCAATTTAGATTCACATCACTGTTAGTTTAACACATAATTTGGGGAATAATCACTAGGCAGGGACTCGGGGGTTGGTTCCCAGGGCTGTTGCCCTAGGGACCGTGTAGCCTTTGGATAAGCTATTAACTTATTAAAGCTCTATTTTTTTTTTTTTTTTTTTTTTTTTTTTTTGCGGTACGCGGGCCTCTCACTGTTGTGGCCTCTCCTGTTGCGGAGCACAGGCTCTGGACGCGCAGGCTCAGCGGCCATGGCTCACGGGATCTTCCCGGACCGGGGCACGAACCCGTGTCCCCTGCATCGGCAGGCAGATTCTCAACCACTGCGTCACCAGGGAAGTCCTGTCTCCAGTCTTTTAATCTAGAAGAGCTTTCTAGTTCCCTCTTGGCTTTTATGACGTTAACCTTTTTGAACGTTACAGGCTGATGGTGTTGCTGAGTGTTCCTCAATTTGAAGTTTGTCTGATTATTTCTTTATGATTAGATTTAAACACCTTTTGGGGGCAAGAATACTTCATAGGTTGTGCTATGTTTTTCAGTGTGTGGCATTGGGAGGCATGGTGGCTCTTTGTGTCATTGGTGATGCCAAATTTGATCATTTGGTTGCAGTGGTGTCAGCATAGTTTCCCTATTGTTTTTTTTCCCTTTGTAATTAAAAAGTAATTTATTCCCTCAGAATGGGAGAAAATATTTGCAAATGAAGCAACTGACAAAGGATTAATTTCCAAAATTTACAAGCAGCTCATGCAGCTCAATATCAATAAAACAAACAACCCAATCCAAAAATGGGCAGAAGACCTAAATAGACATTTCTCCAAAGAAGATATACAGATTGCCAACAAACACATGAAAAAATGCTCAACATCACTAATCATTAGAGGAATGCAAATCAAAACTACAACAAGATATCATCTCACACCAGTCAGAATGGCCATCATCAAAAAATCTACAAACAATAAATGCTGGAAAGGAGAAAAGGGAACCCTCTTGCACTGTTGGTGGGAATGTAAATTGATACAGCCACTATGGAGAACAGTAGGGAGGTTCCTTAAAAAACTAAAAATAGGACTACCATACGACCCAGCAATCCCACTACTGGGCATATACCCGGAGAAAACCATAATTCAAAAAGAGTCATGTGCCACAATGTTCATTGCAGTACTATTTACAATAGTCAGGACATGGAAGCAACCTAAGTGTCCATTGACAGATGAATGGATAAAGAAGATGTGGTTGTAAAGCAATCATACCCCAATAAAGATGTTAAAAAAAAAAAAAAAAGAAGATGTGGCACATATATACAATGGAATATTAGCCATAAAAAGAAACGAAATTGAGTTATTTGCAGTGAGGTGGATGGACCTAGAGTCTGTCCTACAGAGTGAAGTAAGTCAGAAAGAGAAAAATAAATACCATATGCTAACACATATATATGGAATCTAAAAATAAAAAAAATGGTCTTGAAGAACCTAGGGGCAAGATGAGAATAAAGACGTAGACCTACTAGAGAATGGACTTGAGGATATTGGGAGGGGGAAGGGTAAGATGGGACGAAGTGAGAGAGTGGCATGGACATATATACACTACCAAACGTAAAATAGATGGCTAGTGGGAAGCAACCACCTAGCACAGGGAGATCAGCTCGGTGCTTTGTGACCACCTAGAGGGGTGGGATAGGGAGGGTGGGAGGGAGGGAGACGTCTCGCAAGAGGGAAGAGATATGGGGACATATGTTTATGTTTAAGTGATTCACTTTGTTATAAAGCAGAAACTAACACACCATTGTAAAGCAATCATACTCCAATAAAGCTGTAAAAAAAGTAATTTATTTGTTGATATTCTGAGACTATGTGAATCTCCAACAATGTTTTACCCTATGGTTTTGCCATGCATCAATAATTCTTGCTTGTATTACTTTTATTACAGTGGTGGTGACAGATGCGAATTCTGGTTCTATGATTTCTTCTAAAGCTATGAATTGGCGTTCACTCGTTTCAGAAAAAGCACTCTCCTCTTCTGCACACCCTGTAATTTTTTTGTTTGTTTTTTATCACAACGAACTCATGGATTTTTTGTTTTTTATTCAATGTGTCATAGTCTTTTGCATACATGCTATTTGATGCTTAACTTGTTCCCGATTTAGCTGTGGAAACCCTTTCCGTCTCGTTGCCGAGTCACCTGAGGTGTCTCCGTCGGTTTTTGAGCCTTTTTGTTGCTTCCTGGCACAAAAAGATGTTCCTGATGCACTTAAGCATTTCCTGCCTCAGACCCAGAAGCAGTCGTTTCTCTAAGGAAACCTTTTTTCTTTTAGTGGGGAACAGTATTTAGAACCAAAGATCATGAAGACTAAATGTGCCCATTGCTACTGGGGTAACCTTGCTTCTAGGATTTTCAGCAGACAGAGCTAGGGGGAAAGCTACACACATACATATTACACACACGCATCCATCACAGAGCTCTTTCTCTCCTTTCCCCAGCGTATATTTGTGTACTCCTTCTCCCACAGTATATTTACAAATTTTCTCCGTCTCAGCATACACACAAAGTTGTTTCAGAATCACGACACCCACACCACCATCCGTGGTTCGCTTTTCCTCTTATATTATATTTAAACTTTCTTCACTCTCTTAACTCAGCTACCTCTCATCCATCTGCTTGTCCCGCTTCCAGAATTATTTGAGGATTTCATCTTCTCTCTCATTCTCTTCTTTTATATTCCTCTTACTGTCATTTCACAGGGAATTGGGAGCTACTGTTGACAGTCTACCATGTTTAACCAAGAGCCTCATCATAGATATTTCCATCTGTTGGTTACTTGGAGTCAGAAGACAGAGAGAAAGGAAACAATATTTACCTTTGATACCCGAAATGGCCATGCCAATCACCTCTCCTTCAATTTCACAGCTGGTAGTCTTCCCATAGCCCTCCCAGACAAATTAGAATTCTCTATGGCTTCCTTGATGTTTCCATTTCTAACCATCTCAGTGGGTGGGACTTCTTTTCTGTGGTAATTGTTGGCAGACCTGAAAATTCAGAGATGTGGGTAATACTGGAGAGGAGATGCCCTGCCTGTCTGATTCTGAATTAGCATTGTGCTTGTGGGCTGAATGTTACCAGTCAGGCAGCCCTGGGTGACTTCAGACAGAGAAATGAGTAGACCTACCTGAGAGGAAGCAAAGACCAAGCTGCCTACCCAGGCCTGATTTTGATATCTTGATTTTCCCATTTAATTGAAATGAGGGCCGACTTTTCCTATAAACTATAACACTGGGATTTTCAAAACCACTTTCATGTTCGTTATCTCTGCTTCTTGACAGTGAAGGAGGTTCACATTTTAATGTCCTTTCTACTATATGTTAAGTGGCGCACTGAAATAGCAAGAGAAATTTTGACCTTAGAATTCTAAGAATGCCTTTGGTATCAACTCCAGTTATGAGGTGTAACTAGACATAGAAGGGGAGTTTTTAAAAGGCCATCTCTGTGAGGCAGCCATCATCTCTGAAAGAGTTTGGAAGGTTTAATTTATTTCTCTGAGCTGTGGTAAACAAAAGCTGGCGTTTTTCTTTCCATGGGTTTTCAACTGCAGAGCTGCTCCAGCAGTGGTACAGTTTGGTGGTCAAATAAAGAACATATGGCAGGTTCATAGGCATGCTTTATGCTGAGAACCTCCTCTGGCATTTGCCCTATTGGCAGTTTTTGCAGGATCTTTGGCTCTGTGCTTTATTTATTTATTTACTCTGCTTGCATTGTGGAATTATGGGTAAAAGGCTGCTTTAAATCAGAATCAAAATTTTAAAAAAATATTTAAAGAACATTTTTGACCAAGAATAGCACAAACATCTCAACATAAATCATCTTTGCCGAATTGGCTTGTCTATTTCAAAACAGGAAGACCATCCTTCTCGACGTTCACGGTGTGGTTTTGCTTTGCTGCAGACTAGGTTTAGCGACAAATTCCATCTGCCTGAAGCTACGTGCAGTCTGTCTATTGATTGGTTATATTGGGACTTCATGGGAGTGTCCTTCAAATCGCTTTTCCCAGCATTTTTAAGAGCTCCGTTGGGGGGAGAGAAAAAAAGAGAGAGAAGAAAAAAGGACCTTGCATTGTTTCAGTTTGCGTCCAACATGCAAAAACATAGTCCTAAATTTTTAATTAGCTAAGTGAGTGGTGAAAAGGGAAAGTAATATAACAAGCCTCGGTGAGCAGCTGGGATGTGTTGCCATGACGACAAGTTCAGCAGGCTGCCAGCATGTCAATGGGTAATATTGGGAGAGGGCTTTGAAACAGTGCCTGCTAGCCACAATGTGATTGGTCACGCCTCTGTTGTCTTTGTGTGAACCAGGGGATGCTGGGTAAGACCTACAGTGAATGCTCAGCTTGTCTCAAGGCTGCAATGAGGTAATGCTTCTGAATCTTTGGGGATTATGAGCTCCTGCCTCCAAAAGACTGCAGTCTCGAGTGTTTTCATTCTTATTTGCGTTAATTACTGACTATAACATGTTAAGAAGTTTTACGGCTGCTTTTATTCATTCTTTTATATGTGCATGTGTGTATTATAGATAACACGTGTGTATGTTGCATATAGACTCTCAAGCGTATTCTAAAAAAAGAGATCACCCTCCATATTAGTCATTCTGCTTAGAGTCAACATTTCTTTTGATTGCTGGCATCAGTGGCAGTATCTATTGATGGATAAATGATGTATTAAAGTGCATTTATGTTGGGTAAGCAAACTTGTTCATTTCTAGAGAATATTTTGGCGTTGATTACTTTCGGAAGTCTTTTATTTATAAGTCTTTTAATAGATATAAAGGGGGTTGTAAAGAGTGTTGGTTTCGCTTGGTCAGGAGGTGTAGTTCGTTTTAGATTCCTTGAAATTGGCCGGTTTATATCCTAATATTGATCTTATATAGTTTTGTTTTGTGTTTTTTTTTACTAATTGAACATAGTATCTGACTGTTCCACAGTAACATGCTGAATAATGGTTTGACAGTTGAAACTTAAAGCTCTAAAGGGGAACTGTATTTACAGATGCAGAGATCTAGAAGTGTTTATGGCTGGCTTGTGAAACAAATACATTAAGGTGCTGATGTGACAGAGACACATGAGCTAAAATTCTAAGCCCTAACTCTGGTCCTCAATAATACCGTGACTTGGATTCTCTCCAGGGTTTTTTTCAGGTGGCTAGAGGCTGTTTCAGCACATTCGTAAGCAATAACCTAGTGCCCTGGAAAGGTTAGGGCAGCATCTCCAAATGCTGTAGGTATAACCAGGGGGAAGCTGAGTGGATGACCTGGTCCGTCTTGTCACAGATGCAAAGGAGGGGAACTGGTTTCTGGACAGAGCTCATCGAGCTGTCGTATTGCGACCCTGTCGTATTTACCGCACAAAGAGTTCATAAAAATTTATAAGCCTTTAAATGGATTTTAAAAAAGAGTAAAAACCTTAACGGTAACAAATGGTTTCTGCTGCTTCTGCATAATGCAGTGAACTCTGCCAGCTACCTTGCTTTATTTGAGGTCAGGCCACGGGCATGTGGTTGAAACCGGATGATTCTCCAGCCACACCATCACAGTTCACAGAATCCGAGGCCAGGCAGCAGGAGTCAGAATCTGGTCTCGTTGCAAACCACGCTTTCTTTATTCTTCGAAAGAATTTAAAGCCTGCTTTCACTTTACCCCTCTGGATGTTTTCTGTTTATAAGTAAAGTAAGCAAAGACTTATAAGCAGAGCCAAGGATAAATAAATGTGATAGTATATCTAGGTTTTAAATAATTTGGTTCAAAAGACTTGTGGCACCAATAGGATCTTGGGTTGTGACTTTTCACCAACATGTTGATACTGTCTAGTGGCTCAAATGCCCAAGCCAAACAGCCTGCATTTACTCCATAAATGGGGAGGCCTTGGAAGGAGGCCAGAGTCCTTTGTCTAAAACAAAGCAGGATGCGGTGATCCTGTGAAGCATGCGAGAAAAATCCACCTGTTGATAAGACAGGCACTTTTTCTCTAAGAGAAATGTGATGTTCTGTTACCTTCATTTCTTTGGTGATAAGTTACTAACGTAGCTTCAAATCTCAGGCATGCCTTGCTAATTGAAACAGTTTTCAGATTCATTAATGAGTCAGAGTTTTCATAGAATTGGATACTCTGTAATACAGTCCACTTGTTACTGGCAGGATTTGCTACCTTTGCTGTCTTGCAGGCTGTAAGAGAGCCTTCCTTTAAGACTTGGAAATCATATTTATTCATCCTTATGAGAAGGCATCTTTCTTTCGTGCGATTCCATGCTAATTTGTTTCCCTTCATCAAGTAGTAAAATTCGAATCTCTTTTATTTCGGGGATTTAGTGTGTCTCTGTGGGTCAGGTTATGATATTGCAAAATCTTCATTATTAAGTCACTTCAGAGTATTTTACATGCAAAATTAACATCTTAAAGATGAAATGAAAAGTCAAGGAAGTTGCCGTTTAATTTACTATTTCACAAGCTTTTTACGAGTTTGGAAGCCCTCTTGAAGGGGAGGAATGGCAAGTTCCAACTAGCGTGAGTCATTACATCCTGTGACAGGCTCCACAGTAAATGACTTCTGTTGGATGCGAAGTCTGATGCTTAGAGATTAATGGCAGATACAGTATTGCAGGGCCTCCCTTGCATCACTAATATTATCAAATGAAGCTAGTTGCTTAGCAAAGGGCTTTGCTCAAAAGTGACATGTGATTGATACTACTGATGGTTTGTAAAGTTTTCAAAAATATGACCCTTTGGGCACATCTAGAGGGGAAATAATTTGAGGGATTTAAGAGATTAAAAAATACTTTTCTTTAAAAATTCACCCTTTATCACAAGCCCACCATATTTAGAAAATGGGGTTTATTGAGCAGTGGAAACAAAAGTTTTTGCAGGAAAAACAAAACTTTAAAAGAAGGAGAATAAAATTAGGGGCTCTGGAAGGTAGACTATCAGAAGTCTTAAGGCTGTGGAATTAGACAAAATTCTAATTGTTCTACATTCCTTTAGTGTGACTTTTGGTCACTTATCCTTTTTAAGTTGATCCTTCTCCCTTGACCCCCCAGTCACAAAAGTCACTGCCTCCCAGGGGTGGGAGTGAGGGGGACCCATGTACACACCCGGCTCTTTATTCTAAAGGAAGTTCTTTCAGATGGAAACATGAGGAGAGTAGTAACTCTTATCCCCAATTGAAAAAAAAAATGTTGTCTCTGTTCTCATGGACTTTATTATGACATCAAAAAGTTTCATTTGTATAACCCTTAACTTCATTAATCAAGTGCTATTAAAGTAATCGTTAAAAGAGGCACAACTTCTTGTAATAGGGAACTCAGTGTTACATGTTGATTTCATTTAGAAATGTTGTATTCTTTCTAATATGATAAAAATAAAACCTTAGCAATTCACAGCATGCTAATTCAGCATGTTACTAATTGAAACAGCAACTAGTATGAAATGTACTTCTCCTCCATTCAAGAAGAGAGGGTTTTCTAGTTGAGTTAACAGCACTGGAAATTACGCAAGGGAGAGTATCTGCTTTAGGGAATAAACTTTTCAAGTCACATCAGTTCTTCAGATGGATTATTAATTAATATTCATATGTCATGCTTAGAAAGGACTACTTTTCAGGTCTTTATGATGTAGAATCTCCTTTATTATGGTGTAATGTACCCCTTTGTGTGGTTTTAATATGTCAAATCCTTTTATATTTGGAACTATTATTGTTTAGATTGACTACATGGTAAAGTTGTATGTAATATATAATGTCATGTACTGGAATAGCAGTTGCTGACTTTATCAATTATGACACGTTTATCTTGGCATCCCTGAGTTGATCATTTACTTGGAGGTGGGCAGCACCATGTCTTTATTTTCCTTTTGTTCCTCATGGCACCTCACCTAGTGCTAAGTATAAAATAGGTGCTGATACATATATCTTATCAGGCTGCTAAAAAAAAAATGGTGGGTTTTTATGTGGAAAAGTGACTCTTGACCTCAGACACAGGAAATGGAAGGGATCTCTGAAATCTTACCTATTCTGCCAGTTGAATTTCCTTATCATCAAATAGTTTCTCATCTCTACCTAGTTCCTCCTTCAGTCAACATACAAATCTTATGTTCTTGAAATTTGAAATGTCAGCAAGAAAGGAAGTATTGTGGTTGAATTAAATGTAAACAGTTATACCGTGTATGTGAATCTTTTAGTCACTCATTGCTCCTGTAAGCTTCAGCATTTTCTTGGTAAGACGGGATGTGGGGTGGTGATGAGTGTAGAGGTTTGGAATACTGATCAGAACCCCATTTGAATCCTGGATGTACCACTTACTTACTAGGAGACATAGAACAGATTACTTAATTTTAGTTCTTTAAATGAGGATTATCCCTCAGGGTTGTATTGATTACGGTTACCTGCATAAAGTACCTGATATATAGTACCTGCCTTGTAGTAGCTGCTCAGTAAATGCCAGTGCTCTTTATTTCCTGTTGGCACTTAATTGCTCCCGTGACCAAATTCTTCTAGCCTTCCTGAGATATTTTTCCTGCTGGGATAAGAGAAAAACGATTTGTTCTTCAACTCTGATATGTTATTCTAGAGGGATATCTTTCTGATATGATAAGAAAATTTTATCGGTTGTGTTTATGTAACATCTTTGGTTTTATCTACTTGAAGTTAGGGATGTCATTGATATCAACGTATTTAGAGTATTTGATATTGATTACATCCCTATGTTCAAGTGGATGAAACCAGGCATATTAGATAAATACAGGAGTATCAGACAGGAAGAGTATTCTGGTAGTCATGCTTAGAGTGGGTGGAAGAAACCAGCAGGAGGATTTTCTGGTGGTCCAAGAAGGCAGAAATCTGGCTAACAACAAAGCAGAAGAGAAGGAACAGATTTAGAGACATCCAGACAGTGAGTAGACTGGCTTTATTGACTCTATATACAACGGAATAGGGCAGGTGGTCAATGAAGAGAAAACAGGAATCTTCCATTCACCGTGTGTCTACCTCGATGATATGGTGCTATAATCCAGACTAGGAGATACCAGAGGTAGCAGGATTTATGGGAAAGATCACAAATTCTGTTTTGGACATGTTGAGTTTGAGGCACTGGGGACATGCAGATGGAGTTGTCTGTTAAGGACAGAGGAGAGAGAGATGAGTCGGGAGGTCAGGGAGAGTTTCAGGACCAGAGAGGGAGAGTTGGCCCCCATCACGTCTATAGAGCTGAGCGTTACAACCGGGATGGTGGATGGGAGTGCCTCTGATGGGGATTTAGCAGGGCAGAGAGGAAGGTAAAGGTTGGAGTCCTGGCAAGCACTCCTTTCTAGAAGCAGCCAAAGGAAACTCAGACCCAAGATGTGAATTTAGAATCCAGATTTCCTTTTAATGGTTTACACATGACTGATTTCCCTAGAGAAATTGATAAGTCAGCTGTTTGGAACTGAAAAGCCAAGGCTGGGATGAGCCGCAGTCATGTAAGTCAGCTCTTCTGCATTTGACTGACGGACTGATGGGTCTCCCGCGTCCATCAGAGACCCTGCCATTTCATCACGCTGCACCCTTCCAGGAATTCGCTTTCTCCAGAAGCTGGGCTCAGCGGTGGTTATGTACTCAGGCCAAACCACACAATTCAGTTCATGAAATAAAAGGACTACAGATGGCTGTGGAGAATAGAAGACACTAAACACTAAAACAGAAACATAGAATTAAAAATAGTTGTTAGCCATCTTCGGTGTGAATGCATAAATAAGTTTATAATTCGAGGGACTGACCTAGGACAGGTGTGGAAATTGCAGCTTAATCTAAGTACTTTTGAGACCTATTAAAAAAAGCATATTGTTGGGCTTCACTGGTGGCGCAGTGGTTGAGAGTCCGCCTGCCAATGCAGGGGACGCGGGTTCGTGCCCCGGTCCAGGAAGATCCCACATGCCGCGGAGCGGCTGGGCCCGTGAGCCATGGCCGCTGAGCCTGCGCGTCCAGAGCCTGTGCTCCGCAACGGGAGAGGCCACAATAGTGAGAGGCCCGTGTACCAAAAAAAAAAAAAAAAGAAGCAGCAGCATATTGTTCCTTTGTCAAATTTTGCTTAAAACCTTTTCCTTTTCCCTTGATATAACTCTATCAATATCATAGTTATTATGATCATCTGTTATTAAACCTGTTTATTGACTGGGACCCTAACTCTCCTGGATTTCATGTATAACATGGAGATAATAGTATTTATTTCATAAGGTTCTTGTGACAAATAAATGAAATGGCATATTACAGCCCCCTTGATAATGCTTGGTACATACAGGCACTCAATAAAGTGTAGATATTGTTATTAATAGGAGGAGGGAAGGGAGAAAACTTCTGAAGTACTAGGTGGGCATTAGAAGTGAGAGGAAAGCGGTTAAAGATGATTGGGGTGTGTGCACACAAGTGAAAAAGCTTATAGTGTGTGCCATTATCAGAAAAGTGTAAACGGTGCAAGAGGAACATGATAGTATTTGGTTGTCCTTAAGGATGAATGAAGGACGGTGGGAAAGACACTGGAACATACACTGGCCACCCAGGGGGTTGACCATAGCTTGACAGTTGTATATTTGGGGCCCAAGGTGTACCTCACTTAGGTAACTTGTTGATTGCCCTATGCTCCAATTGTCTTGCTGGTTTTGTTTTAGTTTTCTCAAGTCAGACGTAGTTGGCTTCTAGGATGTAGTGAAAACGGTGATACTAAGAAGGAAAGTAGTGAGAATCCTGTATTGGATTCAAAACGTCAACAGCTCTGGATTATGAAATACAGAGTGCTAAAAAAGTAGAGAACATTAAAACTTATACACCGGTGACTTAGAAATGTTAATCTTGGAAACTGAAAGATGAAAGTCCAGTTTTTTAAAAGCAGAGAAAGACAAAATGAAGAAGACAAAGCTTAAGGGAAAACAATGAGGCGATCTAGTAAAAAAATATTGATTAGTACATGCTGATTAAGTGGCTGAAAATCGTGCCTTTTATGAATCAAGAAGATATCAGCATCCGTAACACTTTGCTTTCAAAATCCCGGGCCTCACAAATGGGGTGTGGGATGGCTGCAGGCTGTGTGTTAGGGCTGTCAATTTAGGACTGTCAACTTAATCTATGTCCTTCCTCCCGTCAATCTGAAATCTAATCTGACGGTTCTCACAGAGACCAAAAGCATTTCAGTGAGATTTGTGTAGACCAACTTAAGATCACTAACTTTTAGTTCTGGCAAGAAAGTACTTTTTTAAAAAAATATCATCTATTATCATCATAAAAGAGAGGACATTTAACATGAAAAGCGAGGACATCTCACACATACGTATACACACGAACACACACACGCAAACAAGAGGAAAGAACAGCATGGTAAAAGGCAGCTTTCAATGAACAATTTTCCACGGCGTCCTAATTTTTCCTTCTTTTTATTGTGAACTGGTGACATCATTGTCCGGTCAAGCACAGAGGCAGGGCCAGAATTTGGAAAGTACTGGTCCAGCCGTCTGGACCACCCAGCTCCCAGGTGACCAACCCAGGACAGCTTGGGAGACAGAAATCCAGGCACTTCCACTGCTGCAAGCCCAGTGCTGAAAAGACTAACACTTTTTCCGGACCGCTTTGTGCCCCAAAGCTGATTGATCAAAAGGAGCTTTGTTGCCAGGGAGTTTTTCTTTCTTTCTTTCTTGAGACTAGTTTGGGTTGGTGGGGGGAGGAAGGGATAAAAGGTAAATAGTATAATACAAGAACGTGAAATTTTAAATACTTTCAAAAGTACACACATCTTTACGCTATAGCAGCAAGAATATGTTAGATTCTAACATAAAGTAATAGTATATAGTATCACAGTAGGAATGGTGTCTTCATCAGTTGTTTGGTCTTAAAACAAGCATTTTCTGGGGTGTGGAACTTTAAAGAGGACAGTTTTGTTATTCCTATAAGAATTGACTCCCTTATTTAAAAATATGAATGTGGTAGACATGCTGATTTTTAAAAATTAACAAACATTTACTAATCTGAACAGATTATTAAGAGAACAGTCTCTTTCATCAGTGTTTGTGGTACTTGAAAAAGACATTAGCAGAAAAACAAAAGGACGATAAAAATTTGAAAACTTGGTATGGCAGTGATTGTATCAGCAAGGAAAAGAAGAAAAGTTAAAATGTGGAAGAAAAAAATGTACCATGATTCTTTTTTGTAAAGGAGCGTACAGATAACTTTTGCTGATAAATTTTATAAATTTAGAATTATGTTATATCAACAGTTCAGAAACACTTAACTCTTAAAAAGGAGTTGGATTTGTACTTATTCCTGGTATATTGACCCTGGTGTTATGATTTGCAGGCTTTGCAGTTTTTAGATGGTAAATGTACATCCCTGGTGTTATGGAAACTATTGATCTAGGGCTACAGATTTAAATAAACCTTAGGAAAGAGCGCATCAGTCACCCATTCCCGTCTCTATATAGGCTATGCACGCTGCTCTTTGCGCAGATATGAGAAAATACTTTATACATCCTTGCCAGCTCTCTCGTTCTCTCTCTGTAACTGTGTGTGTGTGTGTGTGTGTGTGTGTGTAGTTTCAGCTGAATTTTCTATCCTGAGTTTGACTTAGAAATCAGATTCTACTCACTTTATAATTTCTCATTGTTTCAGTAAACGATGGTGTTGAAGGTCGCATTTTAGACGTTGTCAGTGGCCTTCGTGCTCTGAATACCTCTCAGAGGTGTCCACACTGATAACTCCGTTGCGACGATTCCCAGGCCCGGGGTGGACAGTGGGAGCTGTGCTTTCTCAGGTGGCTGGGGGAGCTCCTCTGGGCGTCCCACTGCTCAGGGCCCGCCAGGCACAGCATGTCACTCACTGAGGGGACACCCCGGGGCCCCATTCCCCACCCCAGGTCACATCATCGTCCCCCACCTCACCTGAGTCTGCCCTTCAAGGGTCACGGGGGGATCACGCAGAAGGAAGGGCAGTCACCGCATACGCTTAAGGAAGATGTGGTGACTCCCCACTCGCAACATGGGGGCCTCCACGTAAAGCAGTTTGAGCTGAGTGGCCCTTCATTCTTTCCTCATTTTCCCCACCCACGCGCTGCTGCCAGTAGCCAGAATTAAAATCCTCGTTTGGGCCGAGCAGGAAAGTCTATCCCCTCTACATAAACCTTGTCCAACAAATGTACTCATGCTGCAGATGGGACTTTGAGCTTCCACTCAGGAACAGAGTAGATTGTACATATACTTTGCCCGCTCATCATGCGATCCACTAACAATTCCTGTTCAACGGTGCCTTTGGCGGTCCCGTTATGACGAAACTGCCGTAGCCACATCATACTGTGTGATAGGCACAATCTGACGTGTGATGTGAACACTGCCTTCATAGAGCTCTTTTTAATGGAACCATCGGGTGGCATCCCCCGGTGAGGAGGCCATTAGACTTTAGGGGGTCAAGTTATTTATGGCTGGGGGTATAATTGTTGGGAGGTAACGCTGGAGAGTTTTGCTTTTGGTGCAGTTTTGTGAGTGGATAGAGGACAGAAGCTACTCAGGCTCAGATATGAACCAATTTGAGGGACACGCCTCTGGGGACCACAAGTGCCAACAGTGTGAAGTAAAAGTAGGAGGACTGGACGTACTTGAGTAAAAATCTCAGTGTGTCTCAGTCGTAACGGCCTCCGCCGAGGCTGCGGGGGGAGTCTTTGAAGCACCCATTGCTTCTCTCTGGGAGGCGTAGATGAAAGAGGGAGGGTCAGAGAGGGAAGCAGGGCAGGCAGTAATTACATCTGTTGCTAATGATCTGGTGTGTGGGTAGCGTGCATGCCTCATTTCTCCTGGTCCCTCTGACACTGATAACAAAGCTCATTAGTCCTCGTGCCAGAGCATGGACTTGGCGAATGAGAGGACAGCACCCACGTCAGTCACTTCAGCTGCTCATTAGTGAGTCTAGAGCAAATGTTACGCCAAAGAGGCCAGGACCAAAACAAGGAGGTAAATTCTAGTTAACATGTCTGTCTGCTATTTTCACAGAGGTGGGCAGGGGGAGTTGTTTGGTATGTTGGCAAATAGATGAACTGAAAGGATACCTTTTTGAGGCTGAACTTTTTTCAAAGAACTCAATTAAATACATCCTAAAATAAAAGAAAGTCCCTATAAAAGGAAAACAAAGACCAACGTTAACGTATTTGCTTCTATTATTAACAGCGCGTATTTATCATTTATTTATTATCGTTATTTAAACAATGAAAAGTAATTACAACACAAAGAAGAGTCCACTTCTGAGCAGGGTGGGATAAGTACCCTCCACCCTGGCTTTCCCACTGACTGTAGCAGGAGCCCTGGACAGAGGACGTGGAGCAGCTCTTAGGACTCTGAAAAGTACATGGTAGCAGGGCCGCTTGGGGAAGGAGATGAGAATTGGAAGTACCACCAAACTGGTCGTGAGTTTCCTGTGTCCCCCTCTCTAGTATCACGTGGCATAGAGGTAGCCCAGAGCCCAGTAGGACACACTGATATGCACAAAAGATCTCCAGGATCAAAGTCCTCACTTTCCGGCCTGAGGACCAGGAGAACGGACTCCTATGTTCAGAGTGAGTTTTTCCTCTTTTTTCATTCTTTCCCGTCCAACCTGCAGTCAGTCCTGCAGAGGCAGCAGCAGGAGGTGCTGGACAGCCATCTAAGACTGTGCAGGTAGGGGAATCCCTCTCTCTGATGAGAGGAACTGTAGTCCCAGGAGTGTGGGGTGAATTCCTACTGCTTTCTTCCTCTCTCTGTCCTCCCACCACTTGGCACCAGACTGAGACACAGTTGCTGAAAGTACGCAGCTGAGCAAGGAAACTGAAGCCCCAGGCTCTGGCAGAAGGGCCATGAAAGGGGGCCCCAGGGAACCGTAAAGTGTTGGGACAATCACACAGAGGAGGGAGCTCGGGAGAGCTGCCACGTAAAATACTGTCTGAACTGCGGCTCGCCTCAGAGCTGTGCGTGTGTGCATCTGACCCTAAGCAGCATTCCAGACGCTTTGAGAGCTGAAATGCGAACTTGACCACCACAGGGGTCTCAGACCGACCACTGGATGGCACACACACGGGACCGATCCAGATAGCATTGCACAAGCTTTGAGCGCACTGACATTCACATCACACCTGACAGGAGGTGATTTGGAAATGGCATTTGGAACGTAACCAAATGGATCACCTTCTTAAAAGGAAAAAAAAAAGTCAGCATCTTCCTTAGGAGTTAAAGAATCAGAGTTTCATGACACAATGATTAATGTTACTCAGAATTCCTCAACCTATGAAGGAGGAGGGTAACCTCAATTTGTATGGGGACAGGTAGTCAACAGTTGCCAATGCTGAGGTGTCACATGCTGGATTCATTAGACAGGCTTTAAATCAACGACTATAATTATGGTCCAAGAACAGTGGATAAACACTCTTGAAAAGAATGGGAAAGTAGAGAGGAAAGGAATAGCGGGTATAATGTAGAACCAAGGTAGGATTTTTGAACTGAAATATGTAATAACCCAAATTAAACATTTACGGATGGGCTCAATAACTGAATGGAGATAATAGAAAAGTCAGTGGACTTGGAGATAGATCAATAGAAATTATCCAATCTCAACAACAGAGAATAAAAGATTGAAAAAAAACAAAAACAAAAACCCAGAGCCTCACGGTGTGTGGGTCAATACCAAAGATGTCTAACATTTGTGTCATTAAAGTTCTAGTGTGATTTGAAAAAACGTTTGAAGAAATAATGACCAGAAAGTTCCTAAATTTGGTAAAAGACATAAACTTTCAGATTCAAGAAGCCCAGCAAATCCTAATCAAGATAAATGGAAAGAAATCTATGCTCAGATACATTGTAACCTCCTGAAAACTAAAAAGAGAAAAATCTTAAAAGCATGTAGAGAAAAACAACGTATAATAGAACAACAAGTAGAAAAGACTGCAGATTTGTCATTAGAAACCACAAAGCCCAGAATGAAGTATTTTTAAAATATCCAGTGAATATATCCTTCAGATAAGAAGGTGAAATAATGACATTTTCAGATAAAAGAAAACAAAAATATTCACTTCCAGAAGGCCTGCTCTAAAAGAAATGTTGAAGGACAGAAAATAATACCAGAGGAAAACTTGGGACATCAGGAAGGAAAGAAAAGCAATAATGGTAAATATCTGGGTAAATGTAATTAACCATTCTTCTCTTAAGTTCTTTAAAATATGTATGATGATGGGAAACAGATACAGCATTGATGGAGTTTTCAGTGTATATACATGTAATACATATGGCATAAAGAGAGGAGGGTAAAGAAACCAATGTGGTGGTAAGGTTGGTCACTTGGAGCAGTAAAATATTAAGTCTAAGTAGACTGTGAAGTTAAATACGTATGCTGAAATGCTTAGAACAATAACTAAAAGCACTGTACAAAGAAATATAGTAAAAACTCAATAGATAAAATAGAATAATTATACCATTTATATAAATAAATATTACTAAAAGCATTCAGATAGTCCAAATGAAAGTAGGAAAGGAAAACAGAGGAACAGAATGAGAGTAGAAACATAAAACAAATAATAAAATGGTAGATCTAAATTCCAACATATAAATAACTACACCAAATATAAATAAACATACCAAGTGAATAACAGAGATGGTTAGAATGGATTTTTTAAAAAGGACCAAAGGATATGTTGCCTACAAGTAATACATTTTAAATATAATGATATGAGTAGGTTAAAAGGTAAAAAATATGCCATGCAAATAAAAAACAAATAAATAAATAAATGGAAGCTAATATTACATAGAAGGGATTAATCAGGGCTGGAAAAAAAGAGAGAAAGCTGGAGTGGACATATCAATGTCAGAAAAAGTAGACTTTAGAGCAAAGAAAATTACTGAGGATAAAGAACATTACATAAAAGTAACTGGGTAAATTCCCCAATATGTCATTAAAAAGTCTATTTATCTCTTACACTATACAGAAAAATCAACTCAAATAGGAATAAAGGCTTAAATATAAGACCTGAAACTACAAAACTCTTAGAAGAAAACAGAGGCAAAGCTTTATGACGTTGGTCTTGGCAATGATAGTCATTGAATGATTTCAGTGATTATCATTGGAAATGACACCAAAAGCACAGACAACAAAAGCGAAATTACACAAGTAGGACTACACCAGACTAAAAAGCTTCTGCACAGCGAAAGAAACAATCAACAGAGTAAAAAGGCAACCACAGAACTGAAGAAAATATTTGTAAACCACATACGTGTCTGATAAGGAGTTAATTTCCAAAATATGTAAGGAACTCCTGTAACTTAATAGCAAACAAAGAAACAAACTAGTAACTGAATAACTGAACAGTTGAAGACTTGAATAGACATTTCTGCAAAGAATATATACAAATAGCCAGGGCTTCCCTGGTGGTGCAGTGGTTGAGAGTCCGCCTGCCGATGCAGGGGACACGGGTTCGTGCCCCGGTCCGGGAAGATCCCACACGCCGCGGAGCGGCTGGGCCCGTGAGCCATGGCCGCTGAGCCCGCGCGTCCGGAGCCTGTGCTCCACAACGGCAGAGGCCACAACAGTGAGAGGCCCACGTACCAAAAAAAAAAAAAAACCAAATAGCCAGCAGGTCTATGAAAAGATGCTCAACAACACTAATCATCAGAAAATGCAAATCAAAAACCACAATAAGATATCGCGCTTCATACCTGGTAGGATAGCTGTTATTAGAAAAACAAAAGATAACAAGCGTTGGCAAGCATGGGGAGAAGTTGCGATTCTTGTACACCATTGGTGGGAATGTAAAATGATGCAGCTGCCGTGGAAAACAGTATGAAGGTTCCTCAAAAAATTAAAAATAGAACTACCATATGAGCTGGAAATCCCACTTCTGGGTTTTTATCCAAAAGAACCGAAAGTAGGATCTTCAAAAGATATTGGCACTCCCGTGTTCCTTGCAGCACTGTTCACAATAGGTAATATGTATCAGTATGAAACAGTCTAAGTCTCTGTTGATAGATGAATGGATAAAGAAAATGTAGTGTATACATTCAGTGGAATATTATTAAACCTTAAATAAGAAAGAAATTGTGCAATATGCAACAACATAGATGAGCCCTGAGGATATTATGCTACGTGAAATAAATCAGTCACAGAAGGATGAATACTGCAGGATTTCACTTATATGAATAATTTAAAATAGTCAAAGTTATGGAGGCAAACAAGAGAACAGTGGTTGCCAGGGGCTGGAGGAATGAAGAAATGGGTGTGTAAAATTTCAGTAATGCAAGATGAGTAAATGCTAGAGATTTGATGTACAACTTTGTGCCTATAGATAATAATACTCTATCGTACACTTTAAAATTTGTTAAGAGGATGATCTCATTTTAAACAGTTCTTATCAAAATAATTTTTTTTTAAAAAAGTATGTTAAACATGTATGTGCCTAACAACAGAGCTTCAAATAGAACTAAAAGGAGAAATGGATGATTATAGTTGGGAATTCAACCACTCCGTCAGTAATTGATAGAAAAAGATAGAAAAGTAGTAAGGATATAGAAAAATTGAACAATACCATCAAGCAACTAGATCTAACTGACATTTATAAAAAGTTCTTCCTCCAAATAGCAAAATATACATTCCTTTCAAATCCTCAGAGAACATTCACAAAGATAGCAGATATCCTGAGACATAAAGGAAACCTAAAAGCAATTACAAGAATTGAAATAATTCAAGGTATGTTATTTTATCATAGTGGAATTTAACAAGAAATCAATAACAGAAATCAATATTGATTTAAATTTATTTTAAATTTAAATAAATTTATTGATTTAACAGAAATCAATAACAATAAATCTCCAAATACTAGGAAATTAAACAATGTGCTTCTAAGTAATCCGTAGACCAAAGAGGAAGTGTCAGGGAAAGTTGAAGGTATTTTGAGGTGAATAAAAATGAAAATACAACGTATCACAATTCATGTGAAGAAGACAAAGCCGGGCTCAGCAGGAAATATAAAGGCTAAATGCTCATGTTCAAAAAGAAAAGAAGATCTGTAATGAACAATTTAAGCTTTCACGTAAAGGAACTAGAAAAAGAAGAGCAAAATAAATCTAAAGAAGAAGGAAAGACATAATAAAGAGTAGATACCAATGAATTTGAAAACAAAACGAATGGAGAAAACCAATGACGTCAAAAGCTGGTTCTTTAAAAATAGCAGTAAAACTGATAAACCTCTAGCCAGATGGACAAGCAAATTAGAAGCCACAAATTGTCAATATTAGGAGTGAAAGAGGATATATCACTGCAGATCCCCCAGACATCGAACATATGAGAAGCAAGTACTACAAACAGCTCTATGCACATAAATTCAACAATTTAGATGAAATGGAAAGAAATGTTGTTTCTTTTAGGACAAATCAGAACTCACCCAGGAAGAAATAAATTACTTGAATGATCCTGTATCCTTTAAATACATTTAATTTATGGTTAAAATTTACCCTCCCCCGCAAACCAAAACCCAAAGACAGGTCCAGATAGAACTCTGAAGAATTCTACCAAACAATTTATGGGAAAATACCACCAATTCTACATAGTCTTTTCCCAAAAATAGAGGAGGAGGTGACACAACTCATTTTTTGAAACCAGCATTATCTTTATGCCAAAACTGGACAAAGATAGTATAATAAAAGAAAACTACAGACCAATGTCCCTCATAGACATAGATGGAAAAATCCTCCACAACATATTAGCAAATTGAATCCAGCAATTTATAAAAATAATAAACCACAACCAGGAGGGGAATAGCCCTGGAATGCAAGGCATTTGAAAATCAATCAGTGTAATACACCAGATTGAAAGACTAAACAAGAAAAATCACATGATGTTATCAGTTAATTCAGAAAAAGCAATTGATGAAATTCAATATCTATTCCCGATAAAAACTCTTAATCTAGGAGTATCAGGCAGCTACCTTAACGTGATAAAGAACAAAACTCTGCACTAACATCATTCTTAATAGAGAAACTGAATACTTTCCCCTTAAGTCTGGGAACAAGGCAAGGATGGCCACTTTCACCATTCCTGTTCAGCATCAATTTGGAATTCCTTAAAAAAAAATATCTTAAAAAAAACAAAAAAGAACTAAACACTTAAAAGTTGTAATAAAACTGTTCCAATTTGCAGACAACATCATTGACCATGTAGGAAATCCCAAGAAATCCACAAAAAAAGTTCCTAGAACTACATTGTTGGTTGCATTGCAAAATTGTATAGCCAATCTGGAAAATAGTTTGGTGGTTTTTTATGAAGGTTTTTATACCCTTATCATATGACCCAGCATACAACATAGATGAATTTCAGTAACATTATGCTCAGTGAAAGAAGCCAGTCTCAAAAGACTGTGTGATTTCATTTATATGGCATTCTGGAAAAGACAGAATGAGAGGAACAAGGAACATATTGGTTGTTTCCAGGGATTAAGGGTGTGTGAGGAGCAGTGTGAAGGAGTTTTTTGGGGTGATGAAGCTGTTCTATATCTGACTCTATCCTGATAGTGATGATGGTTACACAAATCTGCATAAGTGCTAAAGCTTATAGAATGTGTACATCAAGAAAGTCCTTGAGGAGATTGGTTCAAGATGGCAGAGTAGAAGGACATGCGCTCACTCCCTCTTGCGAGAGCACCGGAATCACAACTAACTGCTGAACAGTCATCGATAGGAAGGCACTGGAACTCAACAAAAAAGATAACCCACATCCAAAGACAAAGGAGAAGTTGCAATGAGATGGAAGGAGGGCTGCAATCACAATCAAATCAAATCCCATAACCACTGGGTGGATGACTCACAAGCTGGAGAACATTTATACCACAGAAGTCCACCCACTGGAGTGAAGGTTCTGAGCCTCACGTCAGGCTTTCCAACCTGGGGTTCTGGCAATGGGAGGAGGAATTCCCAGAGAATCAGACTTTGAAGGCTAGTGGGATTTGATTGCAGGACTTTGATAGGACGGGGGGAAACAGAGACTCCACTCTTGGAGGGCACACACAAAGTAGTGTGCACATCGGGACCCAGGGGAAGGAGCAGTGACCCCATAGGAGACTGAAGCAGACCTACCTGCTAGTGTTGGAGGGTCTCCTACAGAGGCGGGGAGTGACTATGGCTCACTGTGAGGACAAAGACACTGGCAGCAGAAGTACTGGGATGTGCTCCTTGGCGTGAGCCCTCCCAGAGTCTGCCATTGGCCCCACCAGAGAGCCGGGTAGGCTCCAGTGTTGGGTCGCCTCAGGCCAAACAACCAACAAGGAGGGAACCCAGCTCCACCCATCAGCAGACAAGTGGATTAAAGTTTTACTGAGCTCTGCCCACCAGAGCAACACTCAGCTCTGCCCACCACCAGTCCCTCCCATCAGGAACTTGCACAAGCCTCTTAGATAGCCTCATCCACCAGAGGGCAGACAGCAGAAGCAAGAAGAACTACAATCCTGCAGCCTATGGAACAAAAACCACATTCACAGAAAGATAGACAAGATGAAAAGGCACAGGGCTATGTACGAGATGAAGGAACAAGATAAAACCCTAGAAAAACAACTAAATGAAGTGGAGATAGGAAACCTTCCAGAAAAAGAATTCAGAATAGTGATAGTGAAGATGATCCAGGACCTCGGAAAAAGAATGGAGGCAAAGATCAAGAACATGCAAGAAATGTTTAACAAAGACCTAGAAGACTTAAAGAACAAACACCTAGAAGAATTAAAGAACAAACAAACAGAGATGAACAATACAATAACTGAAATGAAAAATACACTAGAAGGAATCAATAGCAGAATAACTGAGGCAGAAGAACGGATAAGTGACATGGAAGACAGAATGGTGGAATTCACTGCTGCGGAACAGAATAAAGAAAAAAGAATGAAAAGAAATGAAGACAGCTTAAGGGACCTCTGGGACAACATTAAATGCAACAACATTCGCATTATTGGGGTCCCAGAAGGAGAAGAGAGAGAGAAAGGACCCAAGAAAATATATGAAGAGATTATAGTCAAAACCATCTCTAACATGGGAAAGGAAATAGCCACCCAAGTCTGGGAAGCACAGAGGAGTCCCAGGCAGGATAAACCCAAGGAGAAACATGCCAAGACACATAGTAATCAAATTGACAGAAATTAAAGACAAAGAAAAATTATTGAAAGCAACAAGGGAAAAACGACAAATAACATACAAAGGAACTCCCATAAGGTTAACAGCTGATTTCTCAGCAGAAACTCTACAAGCCAGAAGGGAGTGGCATGATATATTTAAAGTGATGAAAGGGAAGAACCTACAACCAAGATTACTCTACCAGGCAAGGATCTCATTCAGATTCGATGGAGAAATCAAAAGCTTTACAGACAAGCAAAAGCTAAGAGAATTCAGCACCACCAAACCAGCTCTACAACAAATACTAAAGGAACTTCTCTAAGTGGGAAACACAAGAGAGGAAAAGGACCTACAAAAACAAACACATAACAATTCAGAAAATGGTAATAGGAACGTACACATCGATAATTGCCTTAAATGTGAATGGATTAAATGCTCCAACCAAGAGAAACAGGCTCACTGAATGGATACAAAAACAAGACCCATATATATGCTGTCTACAAGAGACCCACTTCAGACCTAGGGACACATAGAGACTGAAAGTTAGGGGATGGAAAAAGATATTCCATGGAAATCAAAAGAAAGCTGGAGTAGCAATACTCATATCAGATACAATAGACTTTAAAATAAAGGATGTTACAAGAGACAAGGAAGGACACTACATAATGATCAAGGGATCAATCAAAGAAGAAGATATAACAGTTATAAATTTATATGCACCCAACATAGGAACACCTCAATACATAAGGCAACTGCTAACAGCTATAAAAGAGGAAATCGACAGCAACACAATAATAGTGGGGGACTTTAACACCTCACTCACACCAATGGACAGATCATCCAAACAGAAAATTAATACGGAAACACAGCTTTAAATGACACAATAGACCAGATAGATTTAATTGATATTTATAGGACATTCCATCCAAAAACATCAGATTACACTTTCTTCTCAAGTGCACACGGAACATTCTCCAGAATACATTACATCTTGAGTCATAAATCAAGCCTCAGTAAATTTAAGAAAATTGAAATCATTCAAACATCTTTTCTGACCACAATGCTATGAGATTAGAAATCAATTACAGGGAAAAAAACGTAAAAAACACAAACACATGGAGGCTAAACAATACGTTACTAAATAACCAAGAGATCACTGAAGAAATCAAAGAGGAAATCAAAAAATACCTACAGACAAATTATAATGAAAACATGATGATCCAAAACCTATGGAATGCAGCAAAAGCAGTTCTAAGAGGGAAGTTTATAGCAATACAAGCCTACCTCAAGAAACAAGAAAAATCTCAAATAAACAATCTAACCTTACACCTAAAGTAACTAGAGAAAGAAGAGCAAACAAAACCCAAAGTTAGTAGAAGGAAAGAAATCATAAAGATCAGAGCAGAAATAAATGAAATAGAAACAAAGAAAACAATAGCGAAGATCAATAAAACTAAAACCTGGTTCTTTGAGAAGATAAACAAAATTGATAAACCATTAACCAGACTCATCAAAAAAAAGAGGGAGAGAACTCAAATCAATAAAGTTAGAAAGGAAAAAGGAGACGTTACAACAGACACCGCAGAAATACAAAGCATCCTAAGAGACTACTACAAGCAACTCTATGCCAATAAAATGGACAGCCTGGAAGAAATGAACAAATTCTTAGAAAGCTATAACCTTCCAAGACTGAACCAGGAAGAAATAGAAAATATGACAGACAAATCACAACTAATGAAATTGAAACTGTGATTAAAAATCTTCGAACAAACAAAAGTCCAAGACCAGATGGCTTCACAGGTGAATTCTATCAAACATTTAGAGAAGAGCTAACACCCGTCCTTCTCAAACTCTTCCAAAAAATTGCAGAGGAAGAAACACTCCCAAACTCATTCTATGAGGCCACCATCACCCTGATACCAAAACCAGACAAAGATACTACCAAAAAAGAAAATTACAGACCAATATCACTGATGAATATAGATGCAAAAATCCTCAACAAAATACTAGCAAACAGAATCCAACAACACATTAAAAGGATCATACACCATGATCAAGTGGGATTTATTCCAGGGATGCAAGGATTCTTCAATATAGGCAAACCAATCAATGTGATAAACCATATTAACAAACTGAGGAATAAAAACCATATGATCATCTTAATAGATGCAGAAAAAGCTTTTGACAAAATTCAACACCAATTTATGATAAAAACTGTCCAGAAAGTGGGCATAGAGGGAACCTACCTCAACATAATAAGGGCCATATATGACAAACCCACAGCCAACATCATTCTCAATGTTGAAAAACTGAAAGCATTTCCTCTAAGATCAGGAACAAGACAAGGATGTCCACTCTCGCCACTATTATTCAACATAGTTTTGGAAGTCCTAGCCATGGCAATCAGAGAAGAAAAAGAAATAAAAGGAATACAAATTGGAAAAGAGGAAGTAAAACTGTCACTGTTTGAAGATGACATGATACTATACATAGAGAATCCTAAAGATGCCACCAGAAAACTACTAGAGCTAATCAATGAATTTGGTAAAGTTGCAGGATGCAAAATTAATGCACGGAAATCTCTTACATCCCTATATACTAACAAGGAAAGATCAGAAAGAGAAAGTAAGGAAACAATCCCATTCACCACTGCAACAAAAAGAATAAAATACCTAGGAGTAAACCTACCTAGGGAGACAAAAGACCTGTATGCAGAAAACTATAAGACAGTGATGAAAGAAATTAAAGATGATACAAACAGATATACCATGTTTTTGGACTGGAAGAATCAATATTGTGAAAATGACTATACTACCCAAAGCAATCTACAGATTCAATGCAATCCCTATCAAATTACCAATGGCATTTTTTACAGAACTAGAACAAAAAAATCTTAAAATTTGTATGGAGACACAAAAGACCCTGAATGGCCAAAGCAGTCTTGAGGGAAAAAAACAGAGCTGGAGGAATCAGACTCCCTGACTTCAGACCGTACTACAAAGCTACAGTAATCAAGACAATATGCTACTGGCACAAAAACAGAACTATAGATCAATGGAACAGGATAGAAAGCCCAGAGGTAAACCCACAAACCTATGGTCAGCTAATCTATGACAAAGGAGGCAAGAATATACAATGGAGAAAAGACAGTCTCTTCAATAAGTGGTGCTGGGAAAACTGGACAGCTACATGTAAAAGAATGAAATTAGAACACTCCCTACACCATACATGCAAATAAACTCAAAATGGATTAGAGACCTAAATGTAAGACTGGACACTATAAAACTCTTAGAGGAAAACATAGGAAGAACACTCTTTGACGTAAATCACAGCAAAATCTTTTTTGATCCACCTCCTAGAGTAATGGAAATAAAAACAAAAATAAACAAATGGAACATAATGAAACTTAAAAGCTTTTGCACAGCAAAGGAAAACATAAACAAGACGAAAAGACAGCCCTCAGAATGGGAGAAAGTATTTGCAAACGAATCAGCGGACAAAGGATCAATCTGCAAAATGTATAAACAGCTCATGCAACTCAATATTAAAAAAAGCAAACAACCCAATCCAAAAATGGGCAGAAGACCTAAATAGACATTTCTCCAAAGAAGACATACAGATGGCCAAGAAGCACATGAAAAGCTCCTCAACATTACTAATTATTAGAGAAATGCAAATCAAAACTACAGCGAGGTATCACCTTTCACCAGTTAGAATGGGCATCATCAGAAAATCTACAAACAACAAATGCTGGAGAGGGTGTGGAGAAAAGGGAACCCTCTTGCACTGTTGGTGGGATTGTAAATTGATACAGCCACTATGGAGATTCCTTAAAAAAGTAAAAATAGAATTACCATATGACCCAGCAATCCCACTCCTGGGCATATACCCAGAGAAAACCATAATTCAAAAAGAAACATGTGGGCTTCCCTGGTGGCACAGTGGTTGAGAGTCCGCCTGCCGATGTAGGGGACGTGGGTTCATGCCCCGGTCTGGGAAGATCCCACATGCTGTGGAGCGGCTGGGCCCGTGAGCCATGGCCGCTGGACCTGCGTGTCCGGAGCCTGTGCTCCGCAACGGGAGAGGCCACAGCAGTGAGAGGCCCGCGTAGCGCAAAAAAAAAAAAAACGAAAAAAGAAACATGCACCCCAATGTTCATTGCAGCACTGTTTCCAATAGCCAGGTCATGGAAACAACCTAAATGCCCATTGACAGACTAATGGATAAAGAAGATGTGGTACATATATACAATGGAATATTACTTAGCCATAAAAAGGAACGAAATTGGGTCATTTGTAGAGACGTGGATGGATCTAGAAACTGTCATACAGAATGAATTAAGTCAGAAAGAGAAAAACAAATATCTTATACTAACGCATATATGTGGAACCTAGAAAGATGGTACAGATGAACCAGTTTGCAGGGCAGAAATAGAGACAGATGTAAAGAACAGACGTATGGACACCAAGGAGGAAAGTGGCGGGGGTGTGGGGGGGGGGATGAATTGGGAGATTGGGATTGACATGTATACACTGGTGTGTATAAAATTGATGAATAATAAGAACCTGCTATATAAAAAAATTAAATTAAATTCAGAACAAAAATAGGGGTTCCCTGGATGGTGTGTGTTACCAGTCAGCCTTCTGAAAGACAACAAAGAGAAAATTGCAGTTAATCAGAGGGCGAAGCATTTTACCTGGAGCCTTCTTGGGAGAAAGAAGTGGATTGACCCCATAAAAATTAGTGAAGAATTCTCTGAGCAGTAGCCCTGGTATTCCAAACCTCCCTCTATCAATATCACCTACCTGGAGGAGGAGTACCAAATTCTAGGCAAGTGTGCAGTCCCCACTGCAGCAAGAAAAGGACTGGAAAGGACCTCAGAATGTCTGATTTAAGGGGCAAATATTTTAAATGACATTAAAAAAATTTTTTTCTAATTAAAGAGGTAACACATATTCAGTACAGAAGCATTAGGAAATTTGGAAAAATCTCAAATCTGGTCAGCTGTAATCTCACCAACCAAAAGATAAGCACTTTTTCTGTTTGCAAATTTCCAACCAGTATTTTTCCTGATTATGTTTAAATCTAAGATGTGTGAGGGCTTCCCTGGTGGCGCAGTGATTAAGAATCCACCTGCCAATGCAGGGGACACGGGTTCGAGCCCTGATCTGGGAAGATCCCACATGCCATGGAGCAACTAAGCCCGTGCACCACAACTACTGAGCCTGCACTCTAGAGCCCGGGAGCCACAACTACTGAGCCCACATGCCACAGCTACTGAAGCCTGCGCGCCTAGAGCCCGTGCTCCGCAGCAAGGAAGCCACTGCAATGAGAAGCCCACGCACCGCAACGAAGAGTAGCCCCCCGCTAGCCGCAACTAGAGAAAGCCCGCGTGCAGCAACAGAGACCCAACACAGCCAAAAATAAAATAAATAAAAAATAAATTTTAAAAAAAGTCCTTGATTTTGCATATGTTACTTTTTTAAATTATGTTTTAAAAATTATAGGTTTTCATGGTCAAAATGAATGGTACCTGATAGTCTTGTGATCGCTTCTCAGTGAACCAGCTCATACTGTTCAGTGGAACTTTCTGAAATGATGGAAATGTTCTCTATGTGTTGTGTCCGGTATGGTGACTACTAGCGCCATGTAGCTACTGAACACTTGAAATAGAGGAACTAAACTTAATTTCTTTTAAATTAAATTAAGTAACCACATGTGGCCAGTAGCTACTGTATTACACTGAGCAAATATATTGTATAAACACTGTGATCCCAGGCAACAAAGAAATGCTCTTAGTTTCATGTATTCATTATAGAGAGATAAAAGCGAAATATGACTGGCTTGTAGTTTTTGACATCAGGATTTTATGATTTTTTTTCCCTAGCTTTATAAACACTTTATTAATAAAGGTGTATGATCTAAATTCGATAAGACGATTTGTGGAGGTAACCCTGAGGATTGACGTCAGCAAAAGAAGTTAGTGGATACGGAGAAGTGTGCGATAATGAACCCAAATAATGTTTTGTTTTCAGTCAGCAAATATTTGATCACTTTAGGGGCTGAAACCACTCTTTGGGGTACTGAAGATACAGTGAACCCTGTTCTCATTCTGGGAATAGGGATAGAGTAGCCATTAGTTGCAGTCAGACCAGGGTGTACTGAAATGTCAGGAAAGCAGCCCATGGAAAGACTCAGCTCCTCTGAAGCGTGTGTTGGTTAGTGGCTCACCCCTTTTGACAGGTTCTATGGGAGCCTGGAGGAAATATGAATATAACCCAGTACGCCGAGTTCAGCTTCATGATGGAAAGATTTGGCTGGTATTTCTTTACTTTCCAGTCCATCTGGACTTAGTTTCAGTCATTTTTCCCCTCTTATTCATAGTTTTCTTGGGGAAGTATTGTGATACCTTCCTTTCATGTGTGTTTACTTTTCATTCCTTAGTTAATTGGAAGCACCTTGAGGTCAAAGGTTAGCTCTGGAGCTATGTCTCCTTTGAAAAAATATGGCAGCCTTTGCAACTTTCATATTTTTTTCCCCGATTCCATCTTACAGAGGAGGAATGCAACCCACAGAGAGGATAACTTGGTCATAATTAAATAAGCCAGTGATAAAGTAATTCAGTTTCTCAGCTCTTTGACCTTCTAACTAATTCCAGCTAAAAGAGCTCTAGGACCCAATCATGGTATATCTTTAAACAACAGAAATACTGATGATAACTTTGAAAGCTAATTGGGAAATACCTCTTTCAGGTGTATTTTCAGATGTAGTTGTTGCTTCTCAAATTGAGGGCATATTTGCCTCCGGGGACCGGGGCCCTATACTGCAGGTTTATACAACCTCAAGATCAACGTGGAGGTCCTCTCAGAGGGTCAGTTCACTTGTCAGTTTTGGAAAGTAATGTTGAATGTTGTTCAATGGATACAATTTTTAAAAATCTTATTAAGACAAAAGCGATATGTTAGAGAGTATAATACAGAGCTTGTATGAATTTCAGGGAGACTTCCAAACAGAATCTTTTTTTTTTCTGTGTATTGCAGACTTCTCTGGTCATCCCTTCACTATCCTGTGCGATGGAAAATACTAAGTAGAAATGTCTGAGATACATTCAGGTGTGTTGGAAGTGAATAGTCCACAAATCCAAATGCTGTTGTAATAAAATCATAATTGAGAAGGGTAACCTCTCATTTCTCCACACTTTTCCATAGTTTTCTTACCACTTAATATCAAAACATGACAATTTAAACTCTGTCTTTTAAACTGAAAACTCACAGCCTCTCCGTTTTTCTCACTTTCATCTTTTTCCTTCCTTGCCTTCTTTGGACATTGATTAGAAGAACTGAGAACAGAGAAATAATCTGTCCCACAGTGTGTAGTATGGAGAACTGCGTATCTGCCTCCTTAATTTATTGTACTGTATCCAAAGTGCATCGGAGAAGCCTTAGAGTTTAATTTTCTTTGAATCAGTTGTACAGGGTATTGTGGAATAGTGGGGAGATGTCTGCACTGAGAATCAGGAGGTCTGGATGCTAATTCTAGCTTTGCTACTAACTCTGTGTAACCTTGGGCAAGTCATCTTCCCCACTTGGCCCCTAGGATTATCTTCAATCAAAAATGATAACATACGAGATGACTTTCTGTCTCCTCCAGCTCGAAAATGCCATTATTCTGTGTTCCTAATCCTATGAGAATTGACTGATCCAAAGACGTTTGAAAATTTTATGAAGTTACATGGAATAGCCACGCTCTTCAGTTTGTGTTCACACCGATGCTCTTTAACACTTGGGTACCAAGTGTATTTGTTCTTTAAATGTTTAGTTTCCTTGCCTACACCATGCTGCATCAAATCCAACTTAATTGAAATTGTTTCTTCCACCGTAATAAAAATGCACATAACTCAGTAAACCCTGGGCTATAAAGGCCTTGAAAACTTTGGAGCTTTCTGTTTTTGAAACCACTTTCACTGAAGTTTTAATTTGTACCCCTTCCCCAGCTTTTGTGTAACCAGGAAAGTCTGATCTGTTACGGGTGCCCAAGGATTTTTGTTTACAGGGTTTCGTCTCTTCCCTTTATCTGTCAGTTTGAACTAATGTTCTACCCTGGGCACTTCTCCAGATGTCAGACTATCACCGTAGCACAGACAGTTGGATAGATTCTGGGCAAGTTGTGTTCGGTGTACATGGTACTTCGAGAAATGCATTTCTGATTTTCATGCTGGAAACTTTGGACAGTCCCTTTGTGAAACAGGAAAGTACCTCATATCCCTGTGCCTCTCTCTGTTCCTTGTTTAAGCCCTCTTTGCATCTCATTTGGTCTCTCACAATCACTGGCCCTTCCCTTGTCTCAGTAATTAATTATCTTCTCTCTTTCGATGCATCCCATACCCCATTGCCAGAGTAACCTAAACTTTCAGCGTTGGTAGCATCACTCCCCTGTAAAAACTGCCTTTTTCTCCTAGAATTTCATGTTCTTCCAAATCTTATCTAGCCTGACTTACTCTTTGGCTTCATCTCTACCCACCTCCTTTGTGAATCCACTCTAGCCACACTAGACAGACCATCAGCCATGCTCCAGAACCTCCTGGACTCTCTACTCCACGTCAGCACAGTGCACGCTGCTCCACTGCCTGGAAAGACGTCTCCAGCTTTTCTCTTCCTCCCCCTTTCCTTACCCATCTTTGGGGTCCCTTAACTGCTGCCTTGTTCCTGAAACGCCACCCAGTTCTCTCCATGCTTCCTTGCCGTCTTTCTCCTGTATGAGAAATAACCATCCTTCGCCGTTCTTGTGGCACTCTGTCCCTCTTTGCCTTGAATGACTCAGATGTTGATGCCAAACTGTGAGGACAGGAGCTGTAACTTCATCCTTGTACTGACCTCAGCGACAAGCAGAGAGTCTTCCACGTTGTATGTAGTAAATGTTGGTCGAGTTGAACTACATTGAATTAGGGTAGGTTTAATATAATATTGCTACAGACTAGGATTTTTTTTTTCTTCTCTATTGGTACAGTTTTGCAAAGGGAAGAGAGTCCTGGCATCACAGACTTCTTTCTCCGTGGTGATGGGAGGTGGAGAAGACCCCGGGAGTGGGCAACGTCTGACCATGCCGACAACATAGCTTCCCTCTAATGAGCTGCCGTCAGCTTATAAATACTTGTTTTTAGAGATAGGGTAATGCTTCTTAGGGGGGGAGATTGATTAAGGCTATAAAAAATAAATGAAATTTATTGCAAGTATCAGGTGGGTCATTTTCTTATTCGTTCAAAGACTCTTCTTAATCGGATCTGAGGACACCTCTTCTTCCCTCCTCTCCCTGTGCGCCCTGCTGTGAACACTCTGCTCCTGCCTCATGCTCCTCCCATCTGTACTTCCATACCTTGGTTCATACTTCCTCTCTCCAGGTCATTCATTCATTCAGCACAGATTTATTTATGGCCTGCCGGTGGCTAAGCACCCTTCAAGAATGTATCTGTATGAACAGACTTGTGCTTGCCAAGGGGGAGTGGGGGTGAGGGAGGGATGGATGGGGAGTTTAGGATCAGCAGATGCAAACTATTATATATAGGATGGATAAACAACAAAGTCCTACTATATAGCACACGAACCATATTCAGTATCCTGTGATAAACCATGATGGAAAAGAATATAAAAAAGAATGTCTCTATGTGTATAACTGAGTCACTTTGCTGCACAGCAGAGATTGGTACAGCATTGTAAATCAACTCTACTTCAATTTAAAAAAAGAATGCATCTGTAAACAACAGAGCATGCAAAAATCCTTCTCTCCATGGAGCTCACGTTCTAACTGGTGGTATGCCCTTTCCCTGTTGTCCAGATGCTAGGACGAGCTTGTCCTGCCTGGAAGCCGTTCCTGACTGCTTCAGCACAGGTTCTTTCTCCTGCATTTTTAGAGGCACCTGTTACCTGTTCCTCCCTTTTGACAGACATTGTCTTGTATTCTTAGTGCTCTTTATGTGTGAATATCTTATCTCCTCGAGTTCATTAGAAGCTTCTTGAGAGAGGAGACCATGTCATTTGTTCATGAAAAAGTTTGTGTACCCACGTTTATACCCTGCCTTATGTACGCTATCTTAAATGTTTGCAGTTAGGCCCCTAATAAATATCTTTAATTGATTTGAGGGCATTTCGTGGCTCTCCGTCTTATCAAGTACGGTCACCCTAAGACCGTGCTATACCGTTAGGCATCAAAGCGTTTTTTAAAGATCCTGTGTGACTGTGTCACTACTGGTGCTGCTACTGAACCCTCTGCTGAGGAACCAGCCACATGCCGAGCGCAGCCTCTGCCTACACCTCATCGGCCGAGGAGATCACCTCTGCGATATTCTATCTGAGGTTTGCAAGTCTTGACTGTAACACTGATTCTGTTATTCAGAGGAGCAGAAGGTACCAGGCGGAGGAGAAGGCCTGCTAATTATGTCTGTGGTTGATTCTTGTGTGCACCTCTCCATCAGAGACTGGCATCTAAGACATCAGAGTGCCTTGATTTCTTGCCTTTATTTCTGAGTTGAGGCTAATGAGTGTCCATCATAAAACTCATCTCCGTATTAGTAGGACTGCAAGAGGAGGTTATGGCTTTGGCGGGTCAGTTGCACCCCTTTGCATGGCCATTCGATGACAGTCAGTGGCTGAGGCTGGAACACACTCCGTTAGGGGCTAGAGAACTGAGCAAAGGCACCTGCTCCCAGCCTGGGAGCCTCACCTTACTGGCCTCATGTGCTGACAAAGGGAATTGGCTTCCATTTAAAGGTAAAAGTTGAGGGATGGAGTTCTGGTTTTTTTTTAATTTTGTTTCCAGTGGCTGTAGTCGACAGGCAGACCTCTGAGGCCTCCTGCCCCAGGTTCAAATCTTGCCTCTGCCACTTAACCAGCTGTGGAAGCTTGAGGAGGGCAATTAATTTCTTTTTAAAACGGTGCTAGTAACAGTACTTACCTTAGTGGGTCCTTATAAAGCTTGGATGAGTTTTTATATGCGGGCATGGTAGGCCCACATAGAGATGGAAACATACACGCTTGGATGTTAGAAAATATTTATCCACTTACTTAACCTTTTCTATGTCACAGAGGAAACTTGAGATTTTAGCTATCGAGAGGTGGTCCAGTGACCTAGAGCTGCTTCTCTAGATGCTCTTAGAGTGCCAGAGGTCAAGATACCTCGATATAGATCTTAACTTTTATATAGTACATCATTGCCTTCTTAAGGTGCAGGGTTTATTTATTAGGCGTGCCTTCGGACCTTATAGCGATCAGACTATGCCTAAGAGGAATGGGCTGAGTTAGGTGGATTTCAGTGGATTTATAATGACTGCCAACATAAACAAGCTCAGAGTGTTGAGTAAAGGTGAGCTGTCTTGGGAGGAGGCCCTGGCGCTGGGCCGCAGACTGAGTCATTGTCACGGATGGGAGCTCAGGTGGCATATCCAAGGAGAGGAATTAGTACATTGGAAGGGAGCATCACAACCAGACCGTTTCTGATAAGACAAATACGGCATAATTGATGACGTTTTCTTTCTTTTTTTTAAATTGCATAAATGAGACCTGATTTAATCGCAGATAATGTGAAAAAGTTCTCTAGGGGTTGAAAGTGTGACAATAGCCGAACGCCTACCACTGTCTTAGATCAGGTGAATATAGAGCCCAGAGCGGGGGAGGTGATGGTGCTGTGGGGAGACACAGTTAGAGTCTATCTCCTTCTTCATATGACGTTTTTAGAGGGAGTTTGATACGCCTGAGCAGGAACAAAGGGGAGGAGCCAGGAGGGCAGAGGATTTGAAAAGTGTCAGGTGGTCGAAGGAGCTGAAGAAGCTTTATTTAATAATGTTGAGATGGAACATACCAGCAGATCCATAAAGGCACATAGACTTACCTACGGTGTCCCACACTGTGGGCAGCTGGAGAAGAGACGGCTTAGAGTGTAGGCACGGGATTATTATGTGTAGCCATCAGCTGAGTTATCAGACAGAAGAGGGTTCTGCATCGTTTAGCTTTCCGAGGGCGGAATGGGAACCACTGTGTGGGGTTCCAGGACTCACCTGGCGGGGGAGGCCTCCACCGGAGGATGTGCCTGGCTTGGACGAGGCCCGAGCTCTGAGGGAAGAGGGCCTTGAAGACGGGCTAGATCACAGGTGCGAAGACACCCTGTGATTCTGGTGGAGCTTTAGCCCGGCAACCTTCTAACTCAGAGATTCGGGATAGCCTTGCTGAGAGATCCATTACGTTGCTGTACTTCCAGCTCCAGTCTCATCCTAGACGTCACCTTTATTGTTGGTTAGCTACCGTATTCATGAGGATGTGGGAGAATTTGCTCTGCAGACATCCTCAGCTCCCCAAATCTACTTCAATTCGGAGTAGGGGATAATTTATCGGTATCTCTTTGGTTCCTGAGTGGAGCTAGTGAGAGGTGCCTGCTTGGGTATTATTTTGTTTGGGGGAGTTTGGGCAGAATTAGTACCAACACAGCAGCATTCACGTCATTCTTAATTGTTCTTTTCCTCTCAGACTCCATTTTTCTGTGGTCTTAACGGGATGGTGGATATTCCTCTCCTCCTTTCCTGTCTCCCAACTCCCACCCCTTTTCCGTCTCGAGCCATTTCTGTGTCGTTTCTTGTACTGTAAACAGAGATGAATCATTTTCTCTACGGTTCTGTCGAAATAAGTTCCTCGGTGTGTCCGTGTGTCCGTGGGTGTGTAAATACAATGTGTACACGTGCCTATGCCTGAGCGATTCAGCGTGGGGCTCACCAAGCGTGTGGTGCAGTACAAACAGTGCAGTGAAAAGGATGTTTTTGCACAGATCTGGAATGGCTTTTTTGTGCCTTACCGATCTGAGGCACAGAAATTCTAAAAAAGAAAAGAGAAAAAGCCGAGGAAGCAGCAATGTAAAAGAAACCCTGTGCATCATCCCACCCCCCTCCCCGCCGTGGTTTCCGTGGTGTCGTGAGCTCAGGGGCACCTCACGGGGAGAACGAGCTCTTGACACAGTGACCTCATTCCCCATGCCGCCCTTCTCCTGGCAGAAGCTGTGCTGGCTCCCGGGCTGTCTCTGCTGCAAGGCGGCCGGCACTGCATCGGGAATGATGCGACCTAGGCTTGCAAGGACTTGCCTGGCAACTGGAATTTATGACAGATAGTTCGCTGCAGCTAAACTTTGATCCAGGATACAGTCGAACCGCCTCTTACACACAGGAGGGAGACACGTCCTTCTCTGCAATGAAAAGCCAGTCTTAAAAAAAAAAAAAAAAGAAAGAAAAAAAAAAAGAGAGCGCATGTGTCAGGTTTATAATTATGAACTGGTGAGTGTATGATGCCAAATCCTTGTTAACGTGTGTGTGTGTGTTTTCTCCAAACATCCGGAGGTATTTGCCCTTTTCCCTGTTTCCATGATGAAAAGATCTGAGTTGGTGCTCAATGCATGGGAGGGGGCCTGGGCTCCTTGGAGAGGAGGATGTGCCCCTGGCAGCCCCGGGCCTGGAGTGCATTCCCAGCCCAGAGTCTCCGCATTGCACAGACAAAGGAGCCCCTGCCGACAACCAGAGGCTGTAGCTTTTCTTGGAGTGATGACTCATTTCAGCTCACAAAGGATTCTGGGCAGGGTAATGAGAAGTCAGGTTAGCTGACCCGGCCCTATGACTTCACTTTGCAGAGAACAAGGCAGTAGAGGAGTGACGCTGCAGATGCCCAAGGCACTGCAGTGGGATATTGGCTCAGGACCAGTGGCCACGATAGACGGGACTATAGGTATGGGACGGGATGCCAGCTGTTCCAGGCAAATAGGAGGAAAGAACGGAAAAGAGGATTTTTTCCCTCTAAAATCATACCAGCAAAGTCCATTCATAACGCTTTTTAAAGGTGCTTTCTGCCAGCTTTTGAACTGAACTTGTGTCAGCATCTCCAGCCCTGAATTGTCAGAAGAGCTGAGAGTTGGGGGACTCATTTTTTTTTCCAAGTAGACGTATCAAGGTAAAGTACCAGATTCCTGTTGGGTTCCACGTGCCCTCAGTAGCCAACCTGAAATGCTCATTTAGGATATTATGACTTGAAAGTTTACTCTTTCTTCTTATTCCAGATTCTAGGACGTCCGTTTCTGTTACTGGCTCTTTCTTGTGCCTGAATGCTACCCCCTAGCATGCACCAGGCTTTAGTGCCAAAGCTACCTGGGGGATGGAGCCAGTCCAGAAAGGGTCAGGTAGGTCTCCCCTGCTTTTCTTTCAAGAGCTGTTGTGTGCAAAGAAATACGGTAAAATGTATCCATATTTTGTATGGAAATGGATACAAATGTATGGTAATCATCTCCCTCAATAAGGGTGCCCTGTCCTCTGAAACATGGTCTTGCCGTGATAATCCCTCCACAGCCTCAGTCTTAGGCAGTAGAAGTGCTTCATGGAGGTGCCCACCAGATGCAGCCTCGCCAGCATGATTCATGTCACAGCCTCACATCAGAGACCAGAGTCAGCTGTAGGATGTGCAAATAGGAAATAATTAAACGGCTCCAGATTTCCATCAGCGGTAATATCTCTTTCACTCCTCAGATGGAGGCATTCAGTAAATATTTTTTGAAATCTTTTCTTTTCAGTATAGTCCCTAAATTTGGTGTGTTATTTGGCCTGTTAACCTACACGCAATGCACTAAAATCCAAGAAAGCCTGCTTTATATGCTCGGGGACTGCTTCCAACATCAGACAGAGGTAGCTGTTAACTGCTGGGGAAGTAAGCGTATTTCATCATAGTCTGTTGTAGGACCCAGACGATTACAGAGCTGTTTTCTTACGACGTCCATGGGCTTTTCACACAAAAGCTTTTCTTTTTTCTTTTTAAATAGTGAGATGGTAACGTTTGGTCCTCCAATGTACGTGGCATGCTACCTCTCCAAAGTGAAACTTGGCAAATCTGAAAGCATCCAATTTATGGTTTTAGCGCTTTCCGTTAAAAAAATATTTCTGAGAATGTTAAATGCATTTGTAATAATAATTAGAACATTTTAGAATAATGCAAACCGTACGCTGGACAGGACCCTCAAACATCTCTTTTCTCTTTGCTCTCATATCCACCCCCATAGCTCGCCCTCTCACCGAAGGAAAGAATGTTTGTCTCCTTTCTTCATTGTAAAGATGTGTCTTGTTTGTGCCTAGCACTTGGCATTTGTAAAGCAAAGTTGAGGATGTTGAGTCAGTTTCAAAGGATGTTGGATCACATCATACCATGCTGAGAATATAATGTCCCCACACCCATCAGTTCTACTCATCCTTAAATACCTTATTCAAAATCTCCCTCCCACAGAAGGGCTTTCTCTGATACTCCAGCAGGAGGTCATTTCTTAGTCCTGTTATAGAATTAACTTCTCTAGATAGACAGCTACATAGATATAATTAGACCAGATTCCTATTATAGGAATTATAGGAGTTAATTTGCTAGCCATTCAAGTATTTTCTTCTTACATCTCTTCTAAGGACATTTTAAACAGTAATTTGAACATATTATAATTGCTTATATTTCTACACATTTATATCATGTTTCCCCACCTAAATTATAAGCTCACTGAAGGCAAGGATCAAGATTTGTGCCTTTCTCTACAATTCCCATCTCCTAGCAGTTCTCTGCACATGGAAAGCACTCAACAAATAGTGATTAAGAAGAAAGGCAGTTTGGGCTTCCCTGGTGGCGCAGTGGTTGAGAGTCCGCCTGCTGATGCAGGGAACACATGTTCGTGCCCCAGTCCGGGAGGATCCCACATGCCGCGGAGCGGCTGAGCCCGTGAGCCATGGCTGCTGAGCCTGTGTGTCCGGAGCCCGTGCTCCGCAGCAGAAGGGGCCACAACGGTGAGAGGCCCACATACCGCAAAAAAAAAAAAAAAAAAAAGAGTAAGTTGAATAAATCTAGATAGGCTTGGGGACAATCATGTTAATACTACTTATTATATATCTATTAGGTGTCAGGGACCATGTCAGCACTTAATCCCCTCAATAACTCTACAAGGTGAACATCACTGTGTACACCTTACAAAAGAAGACAGTGAGACTCAAAAAATGAATTAATTTGCTCCAAATCACACAGCTAATGAGGAGCAGAACTGGGCTCTGAACCTAAAGTTGTGGCTTAGCGTCCATGGCCTCTGCCACTGTCTTGTAATGCCAGACTTTGGAGAGAAAAGTTACTCCGGTACAGTGAGTTGGGAGTTTTCTCTGTGTGTGTGTCTGTCTGGCCTTTGGTACCCTTTCATCCCTGTGTACTTGTCTATAGTTCTGTCAATGACAGCTTGAAGGGGTGGTAGGTGTTCCTTCGTTGGGGAGTTGGTGGCAGTCATTCTGTATGATTTGGTTGTAATTTGGGAACTATCAACGTATATATTTGAACTGCCCTTAATTAGGCCTTCTGGTTCTATTACGACTGTATTTTACAGAAATTGGTTACAGTATAGTTGGGACCTAAACAGATGAAGCAAAGAAAACAAAGGTTGAGCATCAGCTGTGGTGCTTCTAACTTAGAAAGAGTGGAAGCGGGTGACCCTGGATACTTGACGCTGACGTACTGAACTATAGTTGAGGATCATCATCAGCAGAATTTGGAGCATCTGCTATGTCTCTGGCATTAGGCTAGGGTCTGATACAGAACGGAGAAGGAAGAGAAGTGTGTGATAGCTTAAAATAGGGCATTGGTTCTGTCCTACATGATGCGCTTATAATGAAGAAAAAGAAGACACTCTATTGCCCAGGACTCTTGTTAGCCAGGTGCCTTGCAGAATTGCATGACATCTGAGTGCTCTTATGACCTGTTGTCATCTAGGACTGGTATTTCATCATGATTTTATCGCTGGTGGTAAATGGTCTTCACTTAGCCCTGGATGAGGGACTAGGGAGCAAGGAGGCTGCTGTTGCTGGGAAACATCTCGGCGGTGAGCAGGGTCTTACCTTGCCTCATCTGTATGTGTAGAGCCTATTGACTCAGCAACATTTGAGCGCCCGATGTGCGAATGTTTTACTCCATAGTGCCTCACATACGCCCCACTCGGGTTATAACGTGGAGACTTCTTAGCAAAGGTTTGAATTATGGAAACGGATAATTGGCCCGATGGCTCATATTTTCATTGTGACTTTTCAGCTACAAATCTATTGCAGTAGCGGAACGATCCAGAAGTGTTCGAGGTCTATGATTAGAGAGATGTCTGTCATCATCCTTGGTGATGGTGAAGACAGCTCCCGAACTACAGAGTTCTCACTTCTCCCTGTCCACTGATTGCCTCCTCTGTCTGATTCTCCACGCTTTGTGGCTTGTCCATCTCTGCTTATCCTATGACAGTTTTTCATCAGTCGTCAAATCTCAGTAGCAAGAGTAGTAGCTAATAGGACTAATGAAAGCTTGTAGCCTCGGGAACATAATAGGTTTCTTCTGTAAACCAGTGAGCCGGCTGATTTGTCATCACACCTAGTGCATCTCTGCATTAGACAGGCTGCTAAGCAGATTCAGGTGATACGGTGGACGTTAACCCGTGTGTGTGTGTGTGTGTGTGTGTGTGTATCTGCCATCTGCCACCGTGACCACTCTTATTTAACTCTCATTAGAAGTTTCTTAGTAAGTCATAGCTAATAGACACCATTAACTGTGGTATTATTAATGAGAGTCTCGTATTTACATTTTCTTTTGAATTAAAACAGTTTATCTAAATAATAAGCTTAGGAATTAGACCTTCTTTAAGAGAACTCCATCAAGTGTTGAGAGAAAGCACCAGGGAGCTTTAGAAAAGCTGTTAGAGAGTTTCTAAATTTTCCAAAAAATTTTTTTATTGTCAACTTTACTGCCATCAACGATTGCAATGAAGACTCAGCCTTAAATTTCTGAGATCAGTGGCATTTAAGCCAGACATACAGTAAACTGGTAAAAATGCCTTTTTCAATGCTGGGTGCCTTTTAAATTTCAGATACAAACATTTGAAAGTCAAGTATAGTAATTCGGTTTCAAGGGAAAGCTACTTAAAATGAAGCAGCGTGTGAGTTGATGGGGGTTGTGTGTTCTGCCCTCCTGTAAGGGTATTTCGGTCTGCAAGAGGATGTATAGGAAGGGGATGTGTGTTTTTCTAGAACAGCTTTTTAAAAAAGAACCGTCTGTTAAAAGAACCAAAAACAACACCTATACATAAAATCGGGGTTAATAAATTGAACTAAATTGTAAAACACAAGATTCATCTGATTGGTTCTGCCTCCGAGAAACTGTTCACTTAACCTCAGAGAGCTAATGATTTCCCCAGGCCCAAGGGTATTGAAGATAAAACTCGGCACATTCGTCGTTCTATGAATAGTTTGTTGAAAGGAATAGACCTGTATTATCACTGTGCCCACTGTACATTTTACAGGCGTGTTTGACCATTTTTATGAGTCACGGTATCTACTGCATGTGGTAGTTTTATTGGCATCTATAATTTTAACTTTAGTGTTAATTTTGGCAGTCCAGAGAACAAAAACAGGCACAGTTTGGTCCTGAGGAGCAAGACTTTGAGTTAGAAAAGAGTAAATTATGAAGCCTTTATTACACGGGAAAAAGTTAATAGCTAATCAATCTATTTTGCTATGTTTTTAAAATTACAGCCTACTTTTTCCGGTTGGATGAGCATTAAACTAGTTTTCTCCAGCAAGACGGAAACAGAGGTAGGCAGCAGTACTATATTATGCTTTTATGGCAGAATTCTGCTGCATTGATATAGAATCAAAGAATTTGAGAGTCTGAAGGAATCTTTGATGTTATGTCATCCCAACCCTCATCTGCAGACACAGTGGCAATTATATTTTGTTATTAGAGACTGGGCACTCATCAAACTATCTCCTGAATGCCTTCTTATACTGGCAGTTTCCCAATGATAAATGAGTACAGTTTCAGAACTACATTTGTAAGTAGGTTGCTTTGGTTCATGAACTTGGTTAGGGTCAAAGGTAACTTCAATCCAGGATACAGAGTGAATTGACATTTACGATGGAAAACAGTACGTGAAAATAAAGAGGAAAACAGGCTAATTTGAACGGAATGCTGGTACTTGGGGAAAAAAAGATTATTTAAAGAAGGCTAAGATAGAAGATGAACTTTGGGGAACTTTCAAGGTTGTATTATAGTTTATTGTGATGTGATCCACCTGGAAAAATTACAGCTTTCCTTTTCGTATTTGATGGGTATGAAGATGGATACTTTAAGATGAAAGGAAATAGATTTACGTTTGTCTTTCTGGTAGGTATCTTTTGGAAAGCTATGGGTATCATCTGGGAAGGGGTGGATGTAGGTTGTCATGGAAGTCACATCTTCTTAGATGCGTCCCTCCCCCGTCCTGCCCCCCGTGCGTATGCAAAGGTTGGGGAGCACAGAGAACCTAAATTAGTGACTGGGGGAAATGGCATTCATAGAGGACTGAGCTTTATTATAGTTCTTCCTTTTTTTTTTTTCGTACAAAAAGAACCAAGATAGGAACAATTTTGGAACTCAAGTTTCAGAGGTTTGGGGTATCTAAGAGGCACTCAAATAAATTTCTTGAAAGGATGAATTATGTGAGAGAGAATTTTTTGAAAGAATCCTAACTAAAGTAACTGGCCAGAAGTTGGAAGGGAGAGCAGATAGAGGGGGTTAAATAGTAAAAATGCATGGGCCTGATAAAGATATTTCTGAGGTGGAAGTCACCATCTGTAGAAGATAAAAGACAGGAAGTCGGCACATGCATGATGTCTGCTTGTTGTCGCAGACCCTCCTTTCAGTTGCCTGGCGGTGGTAATAGTCACCAGTTTGTTCCCTACAGTTGCGCAAGGGTGATTTTCTAACACAAACGTGTCATGTAATTCCCCTGTATAAACATACACAGGGTTCCTGTCAGCATAAAGGGTAAGAGTGTGGAGCCTTCTGGTCTAGGAGGAGGCTGCATTTCTCTCCGTCTCACCCCCAGCCTGCTCCAGATGTGCCAGAATAGGCCGTCAGCATCCCCAGCTCAGCGCGCTGCGCCGTGCCCCGCACACGCTCACTCCCGCCTCTGCTACGGCAGCTGCATCCTTCACTCTCCTCGTCATCACCGGACACATTTACCTTTGTCCTCATACTTCTTAGCCTGACTGTAGTACCTTAAACGAAAGAAGTGTCCAAATATTCCCTGAGGTATTTGAAATCTAATGTGAAATGCTCTTAAAATCAACAAGGTTTACTTAGAATTGTAATATTGTCATGCCTTCTCACATTTTAAATTCATTTAACAGAAATTTATTGAATGCCTGCTCGGTCCAAGGCACCGTGCTTGGCTTGATCTGAATGATCCTGGATTTGACAAATGTTCCCTGAGGACTGGACTTAAATGGATGTTCGTAAGAAAATAAAGCTGAGATAAAACCTATTTACCCCTGCTTTCTAGAACAATAGGACAGAATTATAGCATTTTAGAAAGAATTGGCTAGCCCACAAGGTAGCCGTGAGCTTTTCCCGGAGTTGTCTTTATGAATATGTTCAGAACTAATTCTGGCAATAGAAAAATCCATCCTATAAATTATAGACAAGTAACAATTCATAGTTTATGCAAAATGTGGTCGTTTCTATAGATTATGATGACCAATAATATTTTAGCAGTATTTACATTCCCTTGTTTTCTTCTTTGACCATAAATGTGGTCCAGTTGTTGGAAGAATTTTCTAGTAGCATATTTTAAGAATGACTTGTTGGTTCCTTAAGTAGGTCTGATATAAGATCCAAAGAAAATCATTGTAAACTTGAATAAGATGATGTGTTGTGTTGATCGATACCTATAATTCCTTTTATATAGATCTTAAATGCATGTCTTAGCCCTCACTTAATGTATAATTATTTTTCTGTGGTAACTGCTATGTTTGGGGCAAAATTAATAGGGAGAGTCTTAGAAATTTCATGGTTAAGTATATTTGGTCTCATTAAATTCTGTGTTCGTTTTGCAATTACTTAGCAACATAAATTAATAAAATCACAACTCTTTGGATACCCTGAGCAATCCCTTGGATTCCGATGTTGTAAATGGATATTCATTCATTCAGCAAACAAGTACTGGGTGTCTGGGGTGAGCTCTGCGTTATTCCAGGCACTGAGAAGGTAGGAATGTGGGGTTCACGTTTCCATCTGTCTTGGAGCTTATATTCTAGTGGGTGAGACAGACAGTATACCAGTACACACATACACACATTCAGAGAGTGAAGACAGTGACTTGGAAGGACCCTGGTACCAATTCCAGTAGTGTGTGGGGGGGTCCCCACTCCACCAGCAATTCTCTGACACCAGCTGAGTGTCCCACAGTTCATCCCAATTCCAACACCATCTACCTGGAAAGCATCAGATCCGATGGGTTAAGGGCTCAGTCCACAGGAGTGCCCTCACCCCACCCCACCCCTGACCACCGATGTCACTCGCAAGCCCAGATTGTCACCTGTGTTCTGAAAGACTGGTGATAGATTGGAGGCTCCCACCACCCCCTCCTTGGGTTCAGTTACTTTGCTAGAGCAGCTTACGGGGAGAAACACTTTACTTACTAGTGTGCCAGTGTATTATAAAAGAATACAAGTCAGGAAGAGCCAGGTGGAAGAGATGCATAGGGCAAGGAATAGGGAGATGGCACGGAGCTTCCATGCCTCCCGAGGTGCACCACCCTCCCCAATCTCCACGTATTCAGCAACCTTGGAAGCTCTCTGAACCCCATCCTTTGGTTTTTTATGGAGGCTTCATTACATAAGCATGCTTGGTTAAATCATTGGCCGTTGAAGATTGATTCAACCTCCAGCCACTCTCCTCTCCCCGGTGGAGGTCAGGGGGCGGGACTGAAAGTTCCAACCCTGTAACCACGTGGTTAGTTCTCCTGGCTACGAGCCCCCATCCTTAGGTGCGGGTCCAAAAATCACCTCACTGATGTAACAAAGATACCTTGATCTCTCTCACCACTTAGGAAATTCCAAGGGTTTTAGGAGCTCTGTGCCAGACATGGGGATGAAGACCAAACATATATTTCTTATTATAAACCATAGTATCCAGTAACATGAGAGAGAGTGTGCTGTGGTTTTAGGACAGCATTAGATCGGGTGCCTGGGCAGGGCTTCCCTAGGAGGCCCTGCTTAAATGGAGACCCAGAGGCGGAGAAGCAGCCCGTCCTGCAGAGATCTGCGTGAAGCACATCCCAGGCAGGGGCTCAACAAAGGCGAAGGCTCTGAGTGGGGAAAAAGCTTGGTGAGTTCAAAGAACAGAGGAAGTTGTGAGCATGTTGTAGGGGGGAGCGGAAGAGGGGTCGGCGGATGGTCCCAGATGTGGGTGGACAGGCTCAGGCCAGCGTAGACCCGGCAAGGAGTTCCGATCTCCTAGGCGCAGTCGGCAGTCACTGCAGGATTTCATGCAGGGAAGCAGCGTGTTTTACGCTTTTCTAAGAAGACTGCTCTGTGGAGAACGGAGTGTTGGGTAGGAGAGAGTGCTGGGAGGCATCAAGCCATTGTCATGGGCCAGGTGAGGGGGACAGTGACCTGGGGTAGGGGTCGCATGGCAGATGGAGTGGAGGGAAGAGACCCAGGAAGCATGTGGGTGTAGAGGACACAGGATGGCCGGTGGGGTGGGACGGGAGTGAGAAGTAATTTATCTTAGTGCAGTATAAAAGCAAGAGGACGGGCTTCCCTGGTGGCACAGTGGTTGAGAGTCCGCCTGCCGATGCAGGGGACACGGGTTCGTGCCCCGGTCTGGGAAGATCCCACATGCCGCGGAGCGGCTGGGCCCGTGAGCCATGGCCACTGAGCCTGCGCGTCCGGAGCCTGTGCTCCGCAACGGGAGAGGCCACAACAGTGAGAGGCCCGCGTCCCGCAAATAAATAAATAAATTAATTAATTAAATAAAATAAAAACAAGAGGACGTGGAGATGGTCACTTAGAGCATCCAAATTCCATTTGATTCTCTCTCCTGAGTTAAATGTTATTCCACGTATTCAGTATTATAGTGAAACTGAGCTTTTTCAATACCAATGCGTTTCAAGAGACACTTAAAGCTTACTTGCCTCTTACAGTTGGCTGCAGTGACTGAAAAGAAATTAACTTAGAAGATCAGTAAACGTTTGATATTTGTTAGTTAAACTAAACAAGAATTTCAGCTAACAGCATAAGGACAAGCATGACCTAAACTCGTTAATTTTGCTAATAGTCATTCCTTCTTTACAGAAAGCTCAAGTTCCCTATAACATATACAAAATTAGAAAATAGACCTGCATTATTTTAAAAAATCCTATTTAGTATTTTTGTATCTTTAGTCTTCTGAGAAGTCCATAAGTATGACAGGCAAATTCTAGAAGGTGTTACCCTCCCAAATGATGCACAGGTCCAAAGGTACTGGAACGTGCTTTGATCGCCCCACCCCACCCCCACATGCTTGTTAGCTGACCCCATTGTCCTTTTCATCTGACTTACGAAATTATTCCAGGGACTTCCCTGGAGGTCCAGTGGTTAAGATGCCCTGCTTCCCAGCCTCAGAGCACAGGGAGATCAGCTCGGTGCTTTGTGACCACCTAGAGGGGTAGGATAGGGAGGGTGGGAGGGAGACGCAAGAGGGAGGAGATATGGGGATATATGTATATGTATAGCTGATACACTTTGTTATACAGCAGAAACTAACACACCATTTTAAAGCAATTATACTCCAATAAAGATATTAAAAAAAAAAAAAAAGATGCCGTGCTTCCACTGCAGGGGGCATGGGTTCCATCCCTGGTCTGGGAACTAAGATCCCACATGCCGTGTGGCATGGCCAAAAAAAAAAAATGCCGGGTGACTTTGAAGTCCACGTAACCAACCTAGCAACTCTTAAGAAACCTGCCTCACTGCGGCTCATCCTGTCCTGTAGAAGGTGGAGGGACAGAGAAGGATCCACAGGAGAGATCTTTAGAGTGGCTATGGCTGAGCTACACAGCCACCATGGGGAGGGGAGATTTGAACATGAGTAGCTCCAAACACACCCCTCTACTGCATCTCACCACCACCATTAGTTCATCCTTTACACAGAAGCCTTTAGAATACGGTTGTGTTTGAATGAAGGGTACAACAGTTTTTCAAAGATTTAAATACACTCTTCTAGGCAGTAGCAAGCTTGCCTACTGAGATGGGCACAGTCCACATAATTCTGTCATTTTTGGTTTTTGGTTTTTTTTTTTTTCCGATACGCGGGCCTCTCACTGTTGTGGCCTCTCCCGTTGCGGAGCACAGGCTCCGGACGCGCAGGCTCAGCGGCCATGGCTCACGGGCTCAGCCGCTCCGCGGCATGTGGGATCTTCCCAGACCGGGGCACGAACCCGTGTCCCCTGCATCGGCAGGCGGACTCTCATCCACTGCGCCACCAGGGAAGCCCAATTCTGTCATTTTTGAGTCACCAATATGAATTGAGCTTCACCAGCCCGTGAGTGAAACTCACATCCTCAGCAGACTCCCAAAATTCCGTGTTCCAGCTTCTGCCCTCTGCTACCCCAACAAATATTTGCGAGCATCTCTCAGAGGTCTATCTTTTTATGAGACTTACATCCCATAGGCCCTGGCAGTCTGTGGGTTCTAAGTTAGGTCAGTTCCTGGTTTCTGCTGCTCTGGATTTGTGTATTTCCCCCATCTCTCTGGCTGTTGAGGAAGTGTCTCCCTCTTGTCAGACCCACATCTTACAGAGAATGGAGCCACAGCAGAGCTGATCGGAGCCCCGAGGGCTGCAGGAAAGAGGGGAGCGTTGGACTGAGCTGGGCCTGGGGATGAGGGGGGTCAGGCTTCAACCTTTGACACTGGGGTCCTGATGCTCCATCTGGTGCACCTGTTAGACTTACCCCCTCACCTGTTGGTTTTCATTCCCAGGTGCTGTTGCCTGGTTTTATCCATCAAAGCATTTCCCATCCAGTCCATCAAAGCAGGGTTCACGTTCTTTCCCAGAAGGCCTCAGGATTCCCCCGTCAAACTAGGAGTTGTGGCTGGGTGCAGCAGGCTGGTCCACCCCAGAGCACCCAGACACCTTCCTGGAGGCTGTTGCTTAATGCCACAGGTTGGCCCAAGTCCAGTTCTGGTTAGTCACGGTGATTTATAACAAGAGTGAAATCATACTTGGAAACAAGAGGAGAGATTATGTAAATCCATGTGGGAAAGAAGCTTAGAAGCTCACAGATTTTCTGCTCCGCTGATGGTTTCACCCCCTTTCTGAATGGCCTTTCTCAAGTGAAACCTTACAGAACCCCAAGGAAGAAACAGGTGGCACGCAGATGTCAGGAGCAGATTTCCCTGCCCTCCCACCCCTCCCTCTGCTGGGGGCACCCCTCCCTGCCCCCAGAAGCCTCTCTGGGGAATGCTAGGGATCCTTCCTTGGAACATGACTTGAAAATCACACTGTGACGCCAAGATTGCAGAAAGGAAGGCAGTTATGTGCATTAAATGTTGCCATGTCTGCCCCTGGCTTCTGGGTCTGCAGCCTCCCCCCACCTGCATTGGCTCTTTCAGATGCAAACGTGTGCAGGATATGCCAGAGCCCTTCCTGGGTGGTAAGATCGTCCTCCTCGTGGCACCGGAGTCCTCTTCTTGAAATTCATATCTGACACTGTCATTCCTTAAATTCCTTCTCTGGCGCACCATCCTTCATAGAATGAAGGCCTTGGGCACTCAGCTCTTTGCTGTTAATAGTCCCTATATACCTGTCCCCCTTCTCTGCTGCTCCCCAGAAAATACCCCTACGCCCCACAGCCACCCGGCACACTCCCACTTCAGCACCGGATTCAAGCTGCACGACCTTGGTAAAACCTCCTCTCACTTCCTGGTTCTAAGCTCCGTCCTCACCTCCGGCTGGTGTACATCACTCTACCCTCTCTGCCCCAGAGTTTATTTTTCAGCCTTCTCTGGCGCACGATGAACGTTGGTCTGTCTCCTCCGCTTAAATGGAAACTCCTTGAGGGCAGAGGTGTTGGTGGGAGGGGGCTTATTCACTTTCCCAAGTGACTCCCAAGACCCCAGCAGATGCCTGGGGCAAAGGGCACCCAGCGTTTGAATGAATGAATCCTCAAGTTCCCACAAGTGCATTTGTCGAGATGTGAATGACAGTTATTAAACAAATCAGCTCTGAGTTAATAAAAGCAGAGATCATTTGAAGAGACTCCGTTGTTGCAAGCCTTTCAGTAGCAAGTCTATTTAAACGAGATCTCAGGTTTTAAACGCAAGTCTTCTTTGCGGAAGCAACTGAAGCTTCCACCGTTCTGTGCACGTCTTTCCACCTGAGAGGACGTGGCTGTAACGCACCTCAGTGTTGAGGGTTGATTGTATTCATTGCACAAGGAACAGGTGAGAGTCATGGGAGAGGCGCGTGTGTGTGGAGGTGTGTGTGTGACAAGTGGCTGGGTCTTAATGAACCACTTACTTGAAAATTGTCTTTCTACAGGTGATGTGTCACCAATCAGTATGTCTCCCATCAGTCAATCTCAGTTTATCCCACTCGGGGAAATCCTTTGCTTGGCCATCTCCGCAATGAACTCGGCAAGAAAACCTGTCACCCAAGAAGCACTGATGGAGCACCTGACCACCTGTTTCCCAGGTAACAAGAAAAGAATGAGGCGCTTCCCAGATGGATGTGTGCTCTGGCTGCCCTGGGACTTCCTATGGACAGTTCATCCCATGTTTAAGTCTAATAGGAAAAGAAAAATCTTTGACAAAACTGACCAGTAACTTTTCTTAGTTCTGTAATTAAAAACCAAGGCACTAGTGTCACTTCAAAAATAATTTGCCTTCTTCAGCTGTAATAGTTTTTAATTGGCACTGAGGGAAAGAAATTAAATCAGAATCCTTGAAGAATTCTGTGAAAGACTACCACAATTCCATTTAACCTTTACAACACAACCTTGTTAAAAAGTACATGAACATCTTCATTCATGGGACCGGGTCAGAAACAACTGAAAATTTGTCCTAAGGGATTCAGCTACAAAGAGAGTAATGTCAAAAATAAACATTATCTTGCATGCTCATGTCACGGCCTGATGAGTTTTAAGAGTATGCTATTTGATAAATTAAACTGACCTTATATTAAAAGAAAAAAATTAAACAAAATGGTTCTTTTTCCTTTTAAAATTTTTTTAATTTTTAAATTTTTGTATTGGAGTATAGTTAATTTACAATGTTGTGTTAGTTTCAAGTGTACAGCAAAGTGATTCTATATATATATATATATATATATATTCTTTTTCAGATTATTTTCCATTATAGGTTATTATCCTATATTGAGTGTAGTTCCCTGTGCTATACAGCAGGTCGCTGTTGTTTACCTATTTTGTATATTGTAGTGTGTACATGTTAATCCCAAACTCATAATTTATCTCTGCCACCACCCCCCCACCGTTGCTATCCCCTTTAGTAACCATAAGTTTGTTTTCTATGTCTTTGAGTCTGTTTCTGTTCTGTAAATAAGTTCATTTGTATCCTTTTCTTCGATTCCACATATAAGTAATATTGATATATCTGTCTTTCTCTGTCTGACTTATTTCAGTTAGTATGATAATCTCTAGGTCCATTCGTGTTGCTGCAAATGGCATTATTTCATTCTTTTTAACAGCTGAGTAATATTCTATTGGGGGGAGAAAATACACACACACACCCCCCACATCTTATTTATCCATTCATCTGTTGATGGACACTTAGGTTGTTTTCACATCTTGGCTATTGTAAATAGTGCTGCTGTGGCCATTGGGGTGCATGTATCTTTTCAAGTTAGAATTTTCTCCAGATATATGCCCAGGAGTGGGATTGCAGGATTGTCTTTTTCTCTTAAGTATTATAAAAAGAAGATAATAGCCCAGCCACTGTATGAATAGTATCTGATGCCTCCAGTGCTAGAAGATGTTAGGAGTGGTGATAAGCTGAGGAATTCTCATGTCCTGTCTCAAGAGAAACAGCCCACTACTCAGCTCCAGTGTATTGTATCTGCCCCCCAAAAAAATATAGAACCCTCCCAGAGTTGCCAAATCTTCTAATTTTTTAAGACAATCTGGAAATACAGTTTTAGGTGAAATCTATAAATTTCCTTAAATAATGGCAATTTGCATGTGTGTGTGTCTTTTAACATGTGTATGCTGACGACATACAAGTCGAATAAAACACATTATTGGGCCACCAGTTTGCCAACTTGGCCTGATCTCAACCCATACCTAGCTTGAAACAGAGCTTACGTTAAAAATGAGCGACAAACACTTGACATATTTTTCATTCGACCTAGAAGAGACTTTAAACCTCAGTAAAATGAGCTGTTGGCTGCATTTGTTAGCTTTTGCTACAAAATGCTGGGTAACAGTTACAGAACATCAGTGACGTATGACGATGAACATTTATTTAGCTCATGGGTCTGTGGGTTCTCCACGAGTCAGCTGGTCCAGGCTGGAACTTGCCAGGTGACTGTTCCATCTGTACTCCGTCCACTTTGGAGAAGGGGACCTATTCTGCTCGTTGGGGTGGCAGAGGCCCAAGAGAACAAGTCCAGGGGCTCTGGGGCTCTTCAGACCTCTGGTCATGCCACGCCCACTAACATTTCATTGACCAAAGCAAACCCGGCCAAACTTAAAGTCAAGGTGTAGGGAAATGCAGCCCACCCATGGGGAGACGGCAGAGGGACTACTTTTAAATAGTCACCCACCGTGTTGAGTCTCCCCACTTTTCCTGTTGCCCCAAAGGAACTTCATATTTCTCTCCCAGTGATTTTTTTCCCTCCTTTTGGGGTTTTCTAATTATCACCTTTGAACAACATGGGTTAGAACTGTGCAAGTCCATTTATCCATGAATTTTTTTCAATAAATCTAGTATCTGTATTTTCCTTTCATAAATCTTTAAATTAACTAAGGGTAAGGGAATGTTTGTGTTCAATTAGAGATCACAATATGTGGAATCAAAACCAGACTATCTCAGCTTCCTGCCCTTGGGTGAGTCATTTATCAATTCCTCTGTTTTTGAGGCAGAGATAGCAGTACCCGGATTTTTGACCACGAGTGGGGGCGGTGCCCCTAACGCCTGCATTGTTCAAGTGTCAACTGTAATATGTTTTGAAATTACATGTACTCTTTAAAAGCTCTGACATGAGCCCACCCCTTCAACCTATTGATTATCTTAAATTTTCTAACATTTTATTATCTCTGAATATTCTTCACTGTCTGTCTTTCTCTGTTAACTTCCAGGCGACTCCTTTTCCGTTCAATAGTAAGATAAGAGAATCCCAGGTGAGATTACTTAAGGGGACAAATGTGTTCATGAACTAATGCTCTTGTGAAGGAAGGCTGTTCTTTTTGGCCTTTTACCTGGGTAGCCTCTTCTGACATCAAACATCCCAGCTGCTTTTAAAATCCCTCTGTTTTTATGTAGGTTCATGAGAGATCCCATAGCTTTTCCAAACTTGGTTACATATCTCCCATTACAGGGCCATAAAATAGAGAACAGAGGGTTTCCCTGGTGGTGCAGTGGTTAAGAATCCGCCTGCCAATGCAGGGGACGCGGGTTTGAGCCCTAGTCTGCGAAGATCCCACATGCTGTGGAGCAACTAAGCCCATGCCCCATGACTACTGAGCCTGCCCTCTAGAGCCCATGAGCCACACCTACTGAAGCCCGCAAGCCACAACTACTGAAGCCCGCGCGCCTAGAGTCTGTGCTCCGCAACAAGAGAAGCCACCGCAATGAGAAGCCCGTGCACCACAACGAAGAGTAGCCCCCGCTTGCCGCAACTAGAGAAAGCCTACGTGCAGCAACAAAGAACCAACGCAACCAAAAATAAATTAAATTAATTAAATTAATTTTTAAAAATAGAGAAAAGAAAGAACACAGAGCAAGTATGTAATAGGTAATTGTGGGTCACTGCCAGACAGCTGCTAACAGTGTAACTAAGTTGGAATATTTTGTAGAGAAATCCATAGAACAACTCTTTGCTAGTTTTTATGGTAAGTGACCCTAAATCCCAAGGCCTCGCATTCAGATGGACCAAGAGGAGCTAACAACCTTTTTCATATGATGATTTATTGGTCAACCCCAGAAGTTTGCAAGGACACCATACAAACCTGAGTCTAGGGCAGGGCTTGGCAGACTATGGCCTGCAGGCTGTGTGTGGCCCTCCACTTGTTTTTGTAAATAAAGTTTTATTGGAACACAGCCACACCTGTTAGTTTATATATTGTTTTTGGCTCCTTAGGCTACAGAGTTGAATAGTGGCAACTGGGAGATCATATGGCTCATCAAGCCTGAAATAGTTATTACTATCTGGCTCTTTACAGAAAAACTTTGCCAACCACTGGTTTAGGGCAAGGTAGTAATTATTTAAAACTTTGTTCAGCAGTAGCTCTGCATTTTAAACTACTATTTCCCGAAATGAAGTTTTGTTTCCTGCCTGCCTTCCTTCTTTTCTTATCTCTCTTCCTCCTTTTTTCATTTTTCCTTTGATTTTTCTGCTTTTCTTTCGCTGTCATTTAAGTTACTTCAGAACAGAACAATTTAGAAAACTTAATACTGTTCAAATTCTGTTTGAAAAATGTATTTCAGTGCAATTCTAAAACTTTGGAGGGATTCATATATCATTTTTTTTGTTTTTTAAAGGTAACACTATTTACTTTTTATTATTTTACTACTTGAAAATAAAGTTTTGAAGTCTAACTGAATATTATTAAAACATTCAAGCTCTTATTTTTAATGCATATGTTATAAATAGAATAGTCTAGATTTTGGCCTCTTCCTGTTTTAGACATCCATATTCTAAAGAAACTTTTTATTAAAAAGTCTTCTAGTAAAAATGTCTGATATGCCGATACTTAAACCTTTTTATCATCTTTCTATATCGGTTAATTTTTTTTTTTTTTTTTTTTTTGCGGTACACAGGCCTCTCACTGCTGTGGCCTCTCCCGCCGCGGAGCACAGGCTCCGGACGCGCAGGCTCAGCGGCCACGGCTCACGGGCCCAGCCGCTCCGTGGCATGTGGGATCCTCCCGGACCGGGACACGAACCCACGTCCCCTGCATCGGCAGGCAGACTCTCAACCACTGCACCACCAGGGAAGCCCTATATTGGTTAAATTTTTGAAAACAACTTTTATATACCAGTTCACATTATAGAAATAAGAATATTTTTTAAAGGTTTGAAAAGAATAATTACTGCTTCTCAGCTTTCTAAATAGGTCCTCATACTATTATATATGGAATGGATAAACAACAAGGTTTTACTGTATGGCACAAGGAACTGTATTCAATATCCTGTGATAAACCATAATGGAAAAGAATATAAAAAAGAATGTATATATGTATAACTGAATCACTTTGATGTACAGCAGAAATCAGCACAGCATTGTAAATCAACTATACTTCAATTAAAAGTAACTACATTTTAAAAATAAATAAATAGGTCCTCATCCATCCAGAGTGATCATTTAAATTGGACTACTACTTGTTAAGTTATTACACCTGGATCTTCCCGGGAGGAAAGCTGACCCTCAGGGGAATAGAATTAGGCCTATAAGTCTGCTTATGGGCTCGAAGTTGACTTTCGAGTTTGCTGGAGACTAACATTATCTATACTGTGTTCTGTCTCCAGTTCATCCGTTGACATCGCTTCCTACTGAATTCCCCCTCAGCCAATGTCCTTCACAAACACGAAGAAATCATCCGAAGAAGCCCATTAAGTTTTCAGTCTACAATGCTTACCATACAGAACATGTACATATGTGCTCTGTTCCAACAATTGTCAGATTTGCAAGATTGAAGTGGTATATAAGTCTAAATAACCTCGCATTGGCATGCAGTATATTGAAATATCTGTTTTTGCTTTGAGAGATGTAAAGTGTAGGAAAGGAGAGAGGTCAGATTCCAGCCCTATTTGAGTGTAAAGCTTACCTTTGCTCTTTACGCTATCAAAATCCAAACTCATGATGACCTTTGGGACTAGAATATGGAAGTGATGGAATATGCAGACCTTGACAATCTCTATCACAGCCACATCCCCTTTTTCCTTTGAGCCCTACAGATTTCCAGTGGAATCCGGGGTTTCATAGACAATTGAAGATACCAGTCATTATACTGGAGCTTAATAATAAAATAATAATCATAAATATCAGTGACTTTCAGGTAAATCTTTGAAAACTCACAGGTAGGGGTATGGAAAATGGATTGGACAGGGAATGTTTCTAATTTGTTTTTTCAAATTAAACATTATTTGATTGATCCACTTGAAAATCCAAGACATCAAAACTTTAAATGTAAATTCTCTCTGGAAACTCTTTCTTATTCCTTCATTTGGAAACACTCAGAAAGTGGTAAGTAAACATGATTGCATTGTAGTCATGATTCCGTATAGTTTTGTGAGTTTTCTAAGATCAGCACTTGGTTGGCCTCCAATCAGCAAATTCTATAATACAGTGAAATTTTTGTTTTATAGTAATAGCTATTTTTATGAATAACTCTTCAGCTTTCCTTTTTTTTTTTTTGTGGTACGCGGGCCTGTCACTGCTGTGGCCTCTCCTGTTGCCAAGCACAGGCTCCGGACGCGCAGGCCCAGCAGCCATGGCTCACGGGCCTAGCGGCTCCGCGGCATGTGGGATCCTCCCGGACCGGGGCACGAACCCGTGTCCCCTGCATTGGCAGGCGGACTCTCACCCACTGCGCCACCAGGGAAGCCCAGCTTTCCCTTTTTATAGCAGCGTAGTAAACCAGTCAATCATGAATTCTTCTAATTCTTCTAAATGAGCCTTACCATTTTTTGAAAAATTTCTGTGTGACTAGTGCCCAGCAGAGGTTGTTCAGCAGAAGCAGAATATTAGTAGTGTTACTAGCAGGGGCGTAGAAGCTTCTTTTAAGTTGCTCCTCTCATGTGCAAGCATTTTCTGTATTATGTTGGCTCTCACGAATTGCAAATATATAGCTTGGGTTGTATCACTAATTCCATTGGCACTCATTTTTGTTTTGTACAGAAACTACCTTAAATTTTTTAAAAAAATTTGTTATTATACCAGCCTTAAAAACCAACATACATTTGCATAAAACCCAACATACATTGCTCAAGAGTAGCACCTTAGACAAAAAGGAAACCGTGCAGCTCAAAAATTAAATAATTATATTAAACAATACATCATTCAGAAGCAGTGTTATCTTTTCTGCCTTGATCACAATGGGTGCCCTCTGAAGAGGGTAACAAAAATGGGTATGTAACTTACTCATACATGGACTCTCTCCCCTTGAGAACTGCAGGCCGTTTCCAGTGTTTTTGTATTTCACTTCCATAGTTTTGGAAGGATTGGGGGAGCCTAAACTTCTCAGCTTACCCAGCTGTTCTAGGCTGTTACACAATGTTCTTTGAAGGTAACGGGGGTTTCCATGGATCCTGACCCAAAGTTGAGACTACTGATAGCTAACATTTGTGAGCGCTCACTGTGTCAAGCAGTGTTCTTCATACACTAAACTCATTTAAACTCACAACAACCCTCTGAAGGTAGGTACTGTTATTGTCCACATTTTGATGACAGTCAGTAGAGGCTCAGAGAGGTTAAGCAAGTTGCCTAAGGTGATACCAGCTGTAGTAGTTCTCTAAAACAGTCATAACAAAGTACAGGTGGCTCGTCTTACAGTTCTGGATGCTACAAGTCCCAAATCAAAGTATCATCAGAGTTGGTTGGTTTCTTCTGAGGGCTGTGAGGGGAGAATCTGCCCCAGCCTCTCCCCTTGGCTAGTAGTTAGCTGCCTTCTACCAGGGTCTCTTCACATCGTCTTTTCTCTGTGATGTCTCTGTGTCCAAATTTCCCCTTGTCATAGTGGCTTAGGGCTCACTCTAATGACCTCATTTTAACTTGATTATCTCTATAAAGACCACATGTCTAAATAAGGTCACATTCTGGGGTACTGGGGTTTAGGACTTAAACATATGAATGGGGGGTGGCGCGCTTTCAGTCTCCACTGAAATTGCCATTTTTGTGGGTCAGACACTGTTGAATATTGCCAGGATGATTCAACCTGACCTATTTCCAAATGACATCATTCAGGTCAGTCTTAGAAATATTATCACCCATGATTTGCCTGGCACTGAGGCAGGGAGAATACTAAAGAAATAAAATAAATGCGCTACAGCCTAGAGAATTTATACTCTCTTAAGAATGTATGTTCTTAATTATCTCAAAGTAGACAATGCTTAAATGTGCACACAAAACCCTTTGAAAAAGATATCAGTCCCTGTACAAAGGAATATCTGTGATTTTTTTCTGGAATTTCTATTCTAGCAAGGACAGCAGTTTGGGACTCAGTGACCAGATAGATGTAGAGCCTCTAAGCTTTCACTGGTGTATTTATTAGAGCTCTCTGGTTATGAATCTGAGAAACCACCTTCATCCTGCTGGCTCATGCCAACAAGGATGAACTTCTCACCTGAATTCCACCAATCACTTTCAAATTTGAAGGTGATGATTTCAAAATTGGAGAGTACATCCTAAACAATGGTCAAGTCTAGTTGCCCTTTGATATAATTTATAAAATTAAGTTTATTAAGTAAACTTAATCTTAAAATGAGTGCATGGAGTAACTCCAAGTGTACGTGGTAGCCTCTATGTATTTTAGATTTGTTTTTCAATACCAAGATGGCTATTTCAACCCTGTTTCCCCAGTTGCTTTTATTGAAAAAGTCTTTTTTGTAAATTTATATATACCAAAAACATTTTTTATTCATTTAAAAATATCCTGTCTTTGGGAATTCCCTGGCAGTCCAGTGGTTAGGTAGGACTCAGTGCTTCCACTGCAGGGGGCACAGGTTCGATGTCTGGTTGGGGAACTAAGATCCCACATGCCGGGAGGCCAAAAAAAAAATTCTGTCTTTAACGATTCAGTTCAGTAAAGGTTTTTAACAACAGTAGCCACCTAACGCCATCTATCTTCCATGTCTCTCTCCCAGCCTTTATATGTTCCTGTTCTGTTGGTAGTAATATTCCATAAGAGTTATCAGAGAAAACTAGGATTCACACTAAACTCAATGAACACCTGTGAATCCTGCTTAGTTTCTGTCTGATACTACTTAGAGGCTTGCAAAATTAGTTAGATTCTGTGTTAGTCCGTTCGGGCTACTGTAACAAAATACCAGGGACTGGGTGGCTGAAATAACAGACATTTATTTCTCACAACTCTGGGGGCAGGGAAGTCCAAGACCAAGGCGCCTGCAGGCTTGGTGTCCGGTGAGAGCCCTCCTGCTGTTTTGCAGACAGCCGTACCCTCAAGTCACGCAGAGAGAGAGAGAGAGAGAGAGAGAGAGAGAGAGGGCTTAGTCTCTTCTCTTCTCATAACGCCACATCACAGAGGCTGCACGCTCATGACCTCATCACCTCCCAAACACCCCACGTCCTATTACTGTCACATTGGGGTTCGGGGCTTGAACGTGGGGATCAGGTCAGCAGGGGGACCATTCAATCCAGAGCATACTTGGAAAACTCCGGAATCAACACCACGTCCCCTCTTCATTCTCACGAGTGTGTCCTTTGGGTTTCAGGTGTTCCCACCCCAAGCCAAGAAATTCTCCGGCATACGCTGAACACGCTGGTCCGGGAGCGGAAGATCTACCCGACTCCAGATGGCTACTTCATCGTAACCCCGCAGACTTATTTCATAACTCCTTCCCTCATAAGAACTAACAGTAAATGGTACCATTTGGATGAGAGGATACCTGACAGGTCTCAGTGTACCTCTCCCCAGCCCGGGACCATCACGCCCTCTGCCTCAGGCTGCGTCAGGGAAAGAACGTTGCCCAGGAACCACTGCGACTCTTGCCACTGCTGTAGGGAAGATGTGCACGGCGTGCACACGGCCACCCTGCAGAGGAAGACCGCCAAGGACTGCAAAGACCCGTACTGCCCTCCTTCCCTCTGCCAGGTGCCACCCACTGAAAAGAGCAAAAATACTGTCAACTTTTCGTATAAGACGGAAACTCTCTCCAAACCTAAAGATAGTGAAAAGCAGTCCAAAAAATTCGGACTCAAGTTATTCCGGCTCAGTTTTAAAAAAGACAAGACCAAACAGCTAGCCAATTTTTCCGCCCAATTTCCTCCCGAAGAGTGGCCCCTGCGGGATGAGGACACGCCAACTACTATCCCTCGGGAGGTGGAAATGGAGATCATTAGGCGTATTAACCCGGACTTGACCGTGGAAAATGTCATGAGGCACACTGCACTAATGAAGAAACTTGAAGAAGAGAAAGCGCATAGGAGTAAAGCCGGGTCCTCCGCCCATCACAGCGGAAGAAGTAAAAAGAGTCGGACTCATCGCAAGTCCCACGGAAAGTCTCGGTCGCACAGCAAGACGCGAGTGTCCAAAGGAGACCCGTCAGATGGCTCCCATCTGGACATCCCGGGTGAAAGAGAGTATGACTTTTGCGATCCTCTTACCAGGGCTCCCCGGGAAGGCTGCTTCATCATCAAACACAAAGGTGATAACTTCATCATGCATAGCAATGCGAACGTGATTGAGTCTCATTTCCCCATGACTCCAGAATGGGACGTGTCTGGGGAACTGGCCAAAAGGAGAACTGAGATGCCTTTTCCTGAGCCTTCCCGGGGAAGCTCCCACTCAAAAGTGCACCGAAGCCACAGCCATACCCAGGACCGAAGGTCCAGGAATGAGAGATCCAACAAGGCCAAGGAGAGGTCCAGATCCATGGATAATTCCAAAGGTCCTCTGGGTGCTTCTTCTCTGGGGATGCCTGAAGACCTGGCTGAAGGCTGTAGCCAAGACGACCAGACCCCCAGCCAATCCTACATTGACGACAGTACTTTAAGGCCTGCACAGACTGTCAGTCATCAAAGGGCTCACATTTCGTCCACAAGCTACAAAGAGGTGTGTATTCCAGAAATAGTCAGTGGCAGCAAGGAACCTCCCAGTGCTTGCAGCCTCTTGGAGCCAGGCAAACTGCCCGAGAGTTTGCCATCCTTTGGTGAACTCAACTCTTGTCCAACAAAAACAGCTGCAGATGACTATTTCCAGTGTAACACCTCCAGCGAGACGGTGCTCACGGCGCCGTCACCTCTGGGAAAGAACAAAGAGGACCATGACACTCTGACCCTGGCGGAAGGGGTGAAAAAGCTGCCTCTGTCGGACAGGCAGGCCCCACATCCCTCCAGGGAGCCTGTAGGACACAAGGAGGAGTCGCCAAAGGGGCCGGGTGGGGGCCCAGCGGCTTCGGGCGCTGTGGCCGAAGGGATTGCCAATGGACGCCTCATCCAGCATCACAGTGCCGAGCCCAGCAGCCTGGACAAGAGGAAAGAGATATTCAGCAAAGACACACTGTTCAAACCTCTTCACAGCACCTTGTCTGTAAACAGCTATCACAAATCAAGCCTGTCTGTCCTCAAATCTCACCCGAAGACACCTGCGGACACACTGCCAGGCCGATGTGAGAAACTGGAGCCGTCCCTAGGGACCTCGGCTGCACAAGCCATGCCAGCTTCCCAGCGTCAGCAGGAATCAGTGGGGAACCAGGAGGCCTCTTTTGACTATTACAACGTCTCTGATGATGATGAGTCTGAGGAAGGGGCAAATAAGAACACAGAGGAGGAGAAAAACAGAGACGATGTGGGAACCATGCAGTGGCTCCTGGAAAGGGAGAAGGAAAGAGACTTGCAGAGGAAATTTGAGAAGAACCTCACCCTCCTTGCCCCAAAGGAGACCGACAGCAGCAGCAACCAGAGGGCCACCCATTCGGCGCGTCTGGACAGCATGGACAGCAGCAGTATCACGGTGGACAGTGGATTCAACTCCCCACGGTAGGAAGAGGCATCTCTCTGCACACACATACACCTACCGGGGCCTGGGGCTTTATAAAATAACTCGGAAGGTTTCTGATTTCACAGTCTCAGTTCTGTGAATGAGGGTTAAGAGTTGTGTGAGTTGTATTGTTAACAGCCTGTTTCTGACTTCTTTTTCAGGAATTGAAACAAATGTTTCTGCAGCTGTAGAGATCACCAATCTGGACTGGTGGGTTGGCCCCTTCCCATCCAATCTAAGACCAACATTTCCCAGTATTTTTCCTTCGATGTTTATATTGCCACCATGCTGATAAAGGAAGGGTTTTTTAAAGGTCCTTCAAAAATAGTAACTTTTTGAGTAGAATGAGTAGTCAGTGTGGAGGTGGGAGGTAGGGGTTGGGAATAACTGGATTGACTCAAGGATGGGCAGTCCTTCTAATGAGAATATAATAGCCAATTTCAAAACCTTTGCAGTGGATCTAGAAGCCTGTTACTATTTTAATCCCGACTTTTTATGCCGCCCTCACCCCTTGCTCTCATACACCTTCCTCTCACTGCTCAAAAGTCTGCAGACACATGGAACCTGTTCCTGTGACGTAAAGCTTAGGGGCCTGTGCGCCATTAGTTCAAAGCATGTGCCAGCACTTTTCTTTCTCCTCCTGCAGAACTAACACCATTTAGGCATGCTGATCGTGGTGTCTTCTTTTCAGTAGGTGATGGTAATTCAGCAGAGGTTGACAGCTAAGAGTGTGCAGTGCCCGATGGCCACGTCCAATGCAGTGAAGTGGTTCAGGGGTTTCAAAAACAAAAGGGAGTCTATGCAACTTTCCTTTTTTCTCCTTAATTCTTCCTTCTCTTCCAAGAGCAACTTGGGACCTGATTCTGCTTCTAAATTCTACTCCAGATTGGTGACTCTGAGATGCAGAAATAACATTGAGAGATTGACATCTCCCATTAGTTGTGATTCCCAACTTTTTACAATATTTATTATTTTAACAAGTCCAAGATATGATTATGTAGTTCATATATTTAATTATTAAGAGTTAAAATTAGTTATGTTGTAATCGTTTCACTCTATCTACGGATAATCTGGGGACAGAGCATCCCAAAATCAGAATTGGGAATCGTTATTCTGTTTATCCCTTATTGGGCCTTTGTTATTTCTTAAAGGGCTAGTTCTTTTTATTATTATTATTAATTTTTTTTTTTTATTGTCGTGTAACCTTCTTTTCCAAGTTAACACGTGTGGAAGTCTAATGTCTAAACAAACCACAGAGATGGCACTCTGGTTAAAGTGGAGACCAGGAGCCCCAGATCTCCTCTGCCCATCCCTCAAGGAGCCTAAGAGACTATGGGGGGGCATGGCACTCAGTCTGAAAACTACTGGCCTATTAAGTGACTTTTCTAAGACGTAATTTTTTGCTAAATATTTTTTAATCCCAAATCGAATCTTAACCAATTAGTTTATATATTCTTGTCTCTCTACTTCCCTCTTCAACTCTTGTTTTTCCTCTTGATTCCTAGTAGGGATACCAATAAGCGTAACTGAGAGTCTGCTATTGATGGTAGAAGTTCAGTACCATCGCTATGGAAGGTGTGGGTCATTTGCCTGGACGTTATGCTCTACTGTTTCTTACTATATAGCCTCTCCCTGCCTGATGCTTCTCTGCACCAGTTTCCAGCAATTCATTTGGCCCTCTTGGCCCCTGGACCTCCACGGAGGGAAAACCGCCATACTCCAGAGATAGCTGCTAAGGAGACCTTGAGAGTAGTTTAGTGGGTTCTAACTCAAAACTTTACCACTGCATAGTATTGAAAGTTTTTGTTTGGGAACAAGTAAAAAGAAACGTTCATGTAATCATTGAACCAATCTCTCCACAGAATATATTTTATTATCTCTAGATTTGGAGTACAGAATATGGAATTTATGAATGGGATTATTTCTTGAACTCAGCTTATTTGCATTGCTTTAATAATGTAGTCAAGGTCAAATGCGTTGTCCTGGTAGAAGAAAAAGGTCTTCCTAAGAAGACAGTCTTCACCCAGGAGCTATGTATCTGCCCAGTGTTATTAGGTGGAATTTTCTCTACAGAAAAAGGTAGATCACCCGTAAATTTCATGCAGTTAGAGAATCTACAGAACAATTCCTAATTTTACCCCTTTCGTAATGAATATCCTTTGGTTAGAAGCTGGGTGACAAACTTATTTTCTATATCTATTTTTAAACTACTTTAAACTTTTATTTTATCTCATTTGAAGTATCTCCCTATACTTCAATAAATGCCCTAATTTACCTTTCTGATGTATGAAGATGGTCTGCGAAGGAGAATATTTGAGTTACAGGGAGTTTTATTCTCCAGCGTGAGGAGTATTTTAGCCGTATAGTATTATCACGCAGACACCTCTCCACCACCGCAAGATACAGGAATCTTAAGTGGGCCGTTTACTCAGATTTTTCAGTAAATAATTGACAGAGCAGCTACGATCTAACCTCCTCCCCGTGCCAAAAAAAAGAGAAAAATCAAAATCAGAAAAGATGATCTTCCTACTCTCAGTCTTCAGTGTTGGCTCAGAGGTCATGTCCAGCCACATTTCCGAAAGTCTTCAGTCCCTCTTGTTGGGAACCAAAGGGCACTGAGAGAAGGAAACAAGGCAGAAACTTAAACTGTGCTGTGAGATCTAATATTGCAAATGAAAAATCCCGACATGCAAAGCCTGCTATTCCAAATCTGAGGCCAAAAACCGGTTGATAACCACAATATGAAAATCAGAGGGATTCAGGCTGCCAGGGATGTGTCTGCACAGTGTACTGTGCCGTCCAAGTGTGGGTCCAAGGGCAACGTGTGCAGCAAGAGGCGCAGCAGGGCCTCTTGGTTCAGTTTTTCTGCCTACAAATTCCTGAGATGTTATTTTTAATGTCGTACTCCATTAGTTCTCTTTAAAAAAGTAAGGAATTTTAAATTGGAGATCTGTGGTTACTGCTAACCGTCCCTCTCCATGAACTGTTTCACCATCATATCCACAGCCTTCCATATGACTGTCGCACATTGTACTCAGTGTCACGGCAATAATGAGATATACCCTTTGGAGACACTGGAACGCTCTATGTATTTATCACTATTAATATGTTGGCCGTGGTCAAGGGTGGTCTGAGTACAGAGAGCTCCTACCTTAGACCATCTGTTGCGATGATGTGTGTTGATGGTGCCTGGAAGACAGTAGGGTCTTGATAAACTAAACTCCCGCCTCAAAAGCTGGTTTAAAAGTGGATCCCTGAGACCTCAAAATGCATTTTCCCATAGAAATAAAACGGCATTAGTAGTGTATAGATTCCCAAGCCTACCCACAGTGGCTGCTGAATTCATCAGATGCCAGATGTGCTACAGAAATAGCTTATGTTTCTCTAGCTTTTTGGTGTACGGATTCCTCATTATTGCTTATTTCTTCTTCTGAGTCACTCAGTGAGTAGGTATGACACATAACTCGCCCTGTTTTAAAGATGAGGAAGTCAAATGCCATAAAAAGTTATCGCTGTGATTAAGAATGAAACTGAAGGAACGCGCCGTGACCTCTTTGAGGTTCTACATGTTTATTGCCCTTCTTCCTTCCTCCACCTGACCCTCAGTTGTAGTCCTGGAAAACCTCTGAGGAATTTTCTTAGAGGAGGTGTAAAGCAGGTAAGTAGGTAAGTGTAGCACTTTCCATTGCTTTAGTGATGATGTATTCTTTAGGCACGCCCAGATTTACGGTAAGCCTCATGAGAGAACTTAACTCACTTCTGTGAATGTATTAACCTTCCAGAGGTGCCCTCTGCAGTCAGGAAGGGTCCAGTTGTCTCTTTGGTAGCCAGTGAACAACATTCCTTTTAAACAATTAACTCTTGGCTTTTTGATGAGAAGCAAACTTAAGGCCACAGGGGGGTTAGGATGAAATAGCCTGTCAGGAATGGCTGCCACGGTATAATGTTCAGACAAAATTGCTACCAGTTTAGGATGGGAATGAAAGTGAGCTGTGAGGATGTCCCCTATGTAGTTTGACCTTCAGTCACTGATGGGGACCCACCTGTAGAATATTTTATACATCTTGAATCTATCCAGTAGAGTGGATGTTTTGAGCATCATTGTGGTTTCTTCCACCTCTTTGTAAGCTGATGTTTCTTACTACCATTTTGAGGACCTTGAACGTGAAACCCATTCAGTTCTGATCAATCAGGCCAAGTAATCTTATTTCTGCTGTTGCCCTACACATCTGACATGTTAAATGTTATAAACCTCTTGGAACAATAAAATCGCTTCAAGTATTTCTAAATTAGAAAAACTAAAAGAGAAATCGAAATACTAAAGCCTTTAAACCACCTCTGTTCTGTAAGAATCCTTTAAAAAATAAAATATTTCTACCAAATCAATGTACACAGGGAAAATCTAAGATTCCTTATCTGAAAATAGAATGTATTTTTTACTATAACATTATATGTTTGAAACAGAGGTATGAAGTGTTTGAAAAGAATTTTATTCCCATCAGTGTGGCATACTGGCTAGTGGCCTACTTGAAGTTCACCGCCAAAGTCAAAAATCTGCTACTCGAGAATGAAAACAAAATCATCAGGGTAAAATTATGGAGTTTATTCAGGAGCAGTTCTATCAATGAGTTTCAAGCCTGAAATGAAATCACTACCTGTGTATATTTATGAAGACTATTCTTTTTTAAAAACGAACGCGATAGCCATCTAGCACATCAGATCTTGAAGGTGTTTCCTTGAGCGTGAAAGGCAAGGGAAGACATTTATTTAGCTGTATAAAAACCCTTTATTCAGCATGCTGCTGATTATAACATGTCTTGTGAACACTGCCGAAGTCCAAGTTGGAGGAGCATATGTGAATAATCAGTATGAGATGGTATATACATGACATGATGAACCGACAGAGGAAATCCATTAACTGCATCATTTGCTCTTCCTCTAGGGCTCAATATATAATTATTTATGTTCCAAACAAAACCAAACAAAACCTTTTTACTCTTTTAGCACTCGGGAGAGCCTGGCTTCCAACACATCAAGCATTGTTGAAAGTAACCGTCGTCAGAACCCTACCTGGAGCCCGGCCCACGGTGGAGCTGGCCCGGCCTTCAATTTCCGAACAAGTACGGACAGCCCCACAAATGAAGCTGAGAAATTACAGAAACCTTCCAGCTGCTTGCAAGCTTCTGTTACTAGCGTGTGATAGTCCTTCTGCCTCAGATCTCCTGTCTCATTCGATACAGCCAAGTTTACGGCACTGGGACTGTTGTTTACATCTTCGGGAAGACAAGCATCTCAACGGCAGTTTTTGTGTTGACTTAAACTGTGCTGCTAAGTAGGCTAGGGCAAAAAATAACAACAACAAAATCTTTATTTCAGAGTATTGCTTTTCACATGTATGGCTCTGTAGCAACAAGAATAGCAGTAGGGGTGATATGTATACTTTTGCTTCACTAATTGTAACTGAGCACACATAGGAAAGTCTAGACACTGTCAGTGTAATATGCATTTTCGATGTCATGCAGTTGCCAAGTCCATTCTAAAATGCCACAGATGCGTGTTGCTCCCAGTCTGTGACCGAGTGGTACCACAGAACACTGATCCTTGACACTTCCAAAAACAAAAGACAAAACAAAACAAAAACTAAGCCTCCACAAAATGTCAAATGCAAGGGTCTACCTTTAGGGAAATCGATGCCAACTGACTAAAGGGGACCCCAGCCCTTCGTGTGTGAATCGTTTAGGCCCCAGTCACTTTGCACTGTGAGTTTTCGTGACAAGGTTTTGCAGGAGCCCATGGAAGTGTGTCAGAAGGGGTCGTGATCCAAATACTGGGAGTGTTTGTTTTCAGGATTTTAAGTGTCACGGATGCTTGTCTGATTTTTTTAACCTTCCATAATCACAAACAGGAATATAGGCCTTTGAATCTGAAATGGACAAAGGAAGGGTCTCCCAGCCTGGCTGGGGCACAGCACTAAGTGATGGGAGAGGTAATGGGGACCTGTAGAGGTGTTCATCAGATACTGAAGGAAGATCATTTCCTCCTTGTGATACTTGACGGTGATGCTATCTTACTATAATAGATATGATAATTTGTTTAAAATCAAAATGTTCTTTGTGATACAAATGAAGACTACGGCCTGGGGATGTTATTCTTTCTAATGGAAGGACATAAATCTATTTTATGTAGTTTTAAATAGAATGCCTAAATTAGGCTGTGGGAGATAATTTTTAGTGGTTATAGGAAAGAGCAAATTTAGGGGGAGTTGAACTTCAGGCCTTTTATTCCTGGGAAGATATCTATAGAGAAAACTTTAAAATACTTTTTGATTAGAAATATACATGTGCCCATGTAATTAACAACAGAATGTGATCATTCTGCAAGTGTGGTGTCATCCTAACTTGTACGCCCCTAAAATTTATTAGAATGACAATTATGCATACATGAACTATGCCAGAGTAATGTTTACAGATACTTCGTAACCCGTTCCAGGAGGCATTTTTAGGTAGATGTATAGTTTTTAGCCCAACTTATTTCAGAATGGTTTGCTAACATTCTGCTTTGGTTTACAATATGTCATGTTGAATACAAAGACGGTTCTCAGCAGCAAAGGGATTACACATAATCAAGATTCAGCCTTCTAAGAAAGAGGCACCTCCAAGTTCCCGTGTCTTATTTTATGAGAACCATGGAATAAATCTATAGATAACGGACAATTATTCACAAAAGGGTTACATGTGACACAAGTAAATGGTCTGACAGAAAGTTTTATTTAGCTAAGTGGCATGTGATGTTTGGAGCCATATACCGTAAACTATATATCCAAAAATTTTCACCTCAGATTTCAGCAATTGGCATAGAATCTGTGAAACACTTCTGCTTCGGTATTAGGTTGAATCACTAGCCATCTGTTTAAAGCGTGGAGTCATGTACACAGTTGAACTGTTTCTTGAAACATTTGGGTCCTTCCTCATGCTTTTTCAGATATCTGGAAGTGCATTGGGTCAAACTGGACTCATCGAGTTTAGTATAGATTCCTTTTTTTGTGCTTATAGTGAAACGTGAGCGCGTTTCTTGGCAAACTCCCGCACCCTTAAGATGCTTAAGTCGGTTGGCTTTCAGTCTCATGCCTTATTTCCTCCAAGGCATGCCTTGGTCGCTCAGAAATGCACTCTTCTCTCACTGCTTAAATTTGTCTGGGAGGAATGATAATGTATCAAATAGACTATACAGAGTCTGTCTCCTTGGGGAGTTGTATGCCACACAATTACTAAATTCTTCTAAATTCTTTTTTTTCCCCAAAACCCTGCCCTCCAGCGTCTGTCATACTATCAGTTCATAAATAATAGAACCATTGAAACAATACATCAGCCTCTAGTTGATCCTCCTAAAGTAGCCATTATAATAATCAAATACTGTGTGAACAGGAAAGGAAAGCATTACCTTTAAGAGAAGCTTTAAAATATGAATTTATCAATATTTCACAAGAAATAGGTTTACAGAAGACATTGGAATAAAATGTGTACCACGCTTTGCCTGATGCTATGAGGTACATGATTAAAAAAAAAAAAAAACTCCCTTAGACCAGCAGCCATTAGCATAGAAATGATGGACTTCAAAGAGGATATGATGTGAGCAGACGTTCCACGTAGAAATATGCCCGTCTGAATCGAATCGGGATTCTTGAACGGGGGAGAAGCGGTGGCGGGAAGCACATTACAAATATGACCCTAGATGGTCTGTAGTGATGTTCTCAGTGACCCACTCCAAGCTTTGCCAGCATCCTTTTCCTCCAGGAAACGATAGCTTTGTGGCCCATGGCTGCTTATCTAGACTTCACTTAGAGTTTATCAACTGAAAGGTTTACAAAACTGAATCTGGTTGAATCTCTGTGTAGTGTTCAACTTTAAAGGGTCAACCCATCTGTCGGCATTTTGCACACGTATGTATTATTATGATACAGCATATTACTTTATGGTAATTTTTATTTTTACATATAACTACCTCCATAAATTTGATGAAGCGGCAGCAGTGCGTTCAAGTGTATTGTTTGGAGAAGCAAAGTTGAAAACTTTCTTAACCATTAGGCCATGGCGTTCTGTGTGTGTGTCAGTGATTACGTGGACTTGTGACTGTTTCATTGCCATGGTTTTTCTCTGGCGGCATTATTTCACTCTCATCTGTAAACCTGTCTCTCTTCTTCCCCACAAAAGCACACTTGAATTTGTTGTGAATGAAAAAAGGAAGTTTAAATTTCTTGTCTCCCCTGCCCCGGCTCCTGCCACCAGCCCCGGACCTCATTCCTGCTACGAGTTCTCTCCGGCAAAGAGCCACTTGATAATCATAATTTAGCAAGCTATTGACTCCTATAAAATCTGATCTGAATTCTAGGTTTTCGGTCACAAGACACACCAGAAATTTGGACTGCCAACTTCGAAGCACTTTGGGCCTCACTACTTGCATGCTACCATATCGAGCTCAGACTTCATTTGAATTAAAAGAGCTGTGCGTTGTATCCACAACTTCTGTTCCATAATTCGTATTTCATTTTATATATTTTGCACATCTCAGGGGATCTTCATAAGCATATGAAAAGGGGGAGGGGTCCATCAAAAAAAGGAAACAAGAAGAGCAGAAAAAGGACTTAGCTGGATAAAATTAACAAATGAAGGCTTCTCCAATGTTGTGAAGTTCAAGTTCAGGAAGCATCCATTGAGAGTTAATCTGGAGTCACAACAATCTGAACACCAGCTGTTCCCCAGTCTCCCTTTTTCATAACCCAACCAGCATTTCTAAAATATAAATTTAAATTATATTGCAGTCACCATGGGGAGAAAAAAAAAAACCTGTTCAGCGGTAACGAAAGCATTGTTTGTTTTTTAGGTTGCACAGCTTTGTAAAATTCTACCCAGGATAAACCACTTATCACCACAAAGTGTACTTGAAAATAAAGTTTTTGACTTAAATGAAAGGCATATTGCTCACAGTACAATAGTGATCTTGATTTGAAAAGTCTAACAATTTATAACACGGGCAGTATTTGGAGCTTGATTAAAAACCAACAACAACCTATGAGGACTTTGCAAACTCATTCCAGGATCTCAAAGTGCTTCCAAAGCATTCGGATTCACAATTAACAAAGCAGGTCCTATTTGTAATACCCATACTTGAAATGAATAAACAGGTGGAGTGACATAAGATTACCCAGAAACACAGTGGCAGCTATCAGTGATCTATTTTCTATCTGTTTGATAGACCATCATGAGAAATCACGAAATACAATGCTATTTTTCTGATGTGTGCTAATAAAGTCAAAGAAAACGAATACAACTTGATACTTTTGTCCATTTTCATTCAAAAAGTTCAGGGTGTTGGGAACTTTACAGAAATCCACCCAAATGCTATTGTGGTCCAAGGTAGATCTGGACATACACCCTCGTTTACAGTTTCATATTGGGCTTCTCTAAATCCTGTGCTAAAATACTGTCTTTCAGGAACACGACTGCTCCTGGCAGTGGAAGGTGCTGAGACAGGAATTTTCATTAAAAACGTTATCAAGTACTCTGCACAGTGCTTCTCATTAGCACAACTGAAATTCAGTACACTCTATTGAGCCCTACTTTGAAGAATCTGGATTTCCCAGGGAAGCTGATCTAGTTCTAAGCGTTTTTTTCTCAAATTGTGAGATGAAAGATCCTGGTGGGGGACCTTCTCCGTGTATCACAGGCCAGTCACAGAAGCAGCTATCAGCGCGCTGTCAGGTGACAGTGGACCCCCGCAGAAGCGATCCCTTCCTTCCCCCGCACTCCCCAGCCCCCCAGGCCCCTCCCACCCATACTCTTCTGTTGAGCAAATTTCTGCACACGTTGAGGGCTTGAGGAAGCTAGAACACAGGAAAAATGAATGCAAAAGCCATGGAAGACATTGCTTTGCTCTGGGTTAGTAAAATACGGGCAGGAAAGAGGTTACTATCAGTCTGATCTTTGCCAGGTAAGATAAAAGAATCAGCCATCACTCTGTCAACTCTCTTGGAAGGTCTTACAGTATTAAGGATACATCCAATGTTTTGCCATAGATTTTTATTTGGGAGACATTTCATAAGTTACATCCATGAGAAAGTTCGTTATTAAATTTCCCGGTGTGTTGGAAATAGACATTGGCGTCTCCCTGATGGAGTTAATCTCTGCGTCTTTTACAGCAACATCCCAGGGAGGGATTCCCCAGCCAGTGCCCCTCTCACACAGAATCCTGTGTTCTTACACTTGTCCTAGGACTTACAGTTGCTGATTTGCAAGGTTCAGAATTCTACAAGGCACAAGGGGAACTAAACCTGATGATGATGATTGTGTATTTATGATCAGTTACAGGGCTTTGTCTGCTCGTTGCTGGCTTCAAATGTGAACACACACACACACACACACACACACACACGCACTGCCAACTAGGGGAAGGGGGTTTCCTAGGTGAGGCAGCAATGACTCTGGAAGCCAGTGTAAGGCTAAGAGCTTGCTTGGTCCGTGTACGGCTGCCTCCCTCCCTGTCCAGAGGCTGGCTTTGGCATGCCTATTCCCTTGCGCCCACCAAAAAGAGCTACCAAATCTGAGATCTGAGGTCTCCTCCAACACGAATCCTCTGCAGTTACAGGAAGTTCATCTTGGTGTACGCACTTACGGCTCCTTGCTTCCGAGGTCCACCCTCCCTGCCTCCTTCCCATCCCCCCACTTACATACCGATACACCGCCGTGGTTTCCACATTGGAAGGGCAAAGCAGTGTGTGGTATTGTGCACACAAGGATGGGTTAGGACTAGAGCTGCCCTAGGGTCACCTTCATGTAAGTACTGACAGCTACAAATTAAGGTCCTTAGCGTAGTTGACATAGATACAACTGTCTAGAAGAGAATTAAATTTCAACATTAAGTTTAAAGGGATCATAATTCTGCAGGTATCTTTCTCTGAGTGACTGAATGTGACTATTGCATTAGGGTAAATGAATTAAGAAGTGCAAGTGGGATTTACTGTATGTTAGAAAGGAGTTTTGCAGCCAAGACTGCCTTGAATAAAATGTGTTTGCACTGAAAAAAAAATTTTTAAATGACTTGGTCTCTGGTTGCTGTAAAGGTCATCCAAGATGGATGTTCTGTTTATATTGTATAGTATTTCATATGAAATAATTACAGTTCATGAAATGTCTTCCCTAATGTTACTGATTTATAACAGCACATTTGTAACATGGTTTTTATTGTGTCAGTGTACCATATTGTAAATGATGATTACTTGTCATGCTTAGTATAATAACTTAAAAGAAAAAAAAGCACAGGGATTTTTGTAAGTCTATATTTGAAAGTCCCTCCATATGGTAATATTGTGTTCATGTTTATGTAGTGTTGTGTGAAATATCCATTTTGGATTGTGTTACTTTTTAAGATATTAAATAACATTTGGTTATATGTCTAAGTGGATTTTTTTTTTTTTAGTACTTGAGAGAAAATACCTTACATGAGACCACTTTATTTCTCTCCTCAATTAATTTGATGTCATAACAATTTTTATTGCATAATCTTGGTTATTAGAGCTTTTGAATTAAAACAACTGAAAATGGAAATTTCTGATCAAAAGTTTTCGAGGAATGTTGAAAAATCCCATTCTTAGCTAGCTATTCGAATTTGAGACTGAGGCTTATGGATGCATATAATTAAGTTTTATAAATGAAATTATAATGTGGTTAGTTTTCCCGTTTTGTTTTGTTATCACTAATATCACAACTGCTACCCCCAAACAAATGTGATCCCCTCTCCAGAACGTACTCAGAGGCTCCTCACGTCTTCCAGTGAGGCCCTTGCACGAGTTTGGAGTGCTTCCATGTTTAATTGCCCTCAGAGTCTATTCTGCACTGCTCTGACTCTCCCCAGTGGCGGCGAGAGTCACCACTGCCCTGGGGGAATGCACCTGATTTTTGCAAACCAGAAGTTATCTGCTGTCAAGCAGACGGTTAAGCTAGGAAACAACATTATTAGTCAAAACCAGTATATGGAGCTGTAACGTTGAACCTAATTGTCTCGTAAAGACAATACTCAAAGCAGGCTTCCCAAAATGTTTTGAACCATGACAGTGTCATTTGGGTAAGTGTGGAAAACCCAAGGTGACTTCTTTGAAGGACAAGCCTTATTTTAGTTATGTTAAGTTTGTCTATATGTATTTTAAACTGTCTCAATACAGACGCTTCATTTTTTTCAAGCATGGAGCTAGGAAAAACAAGGATACTGGAAGTACATTGTGAGTTTTCTGCTAGGACCAAAAACCTCTGTGCTGGAGGAGAGGTAATTGTCTGTTCCTTTGAGAACCTTCCAGTGAGCTGCACACATGAAGGAAATGTAGTGACTCACTAAGAAGCTGGAAGGCAGGATTCTGACTCCTTTGCAAGAATGGTCACAGTTCATAAAAATCTTTTCTTTCCAAAGGAAATGGTGTGGTTTTAATTTATTTTTAAGTGTTTGGAGTGGTTGGGGGTTTTTTCCTCTGTAAAGAAAATCCAAGCAGAGTCCTTGGTATTTGCCATCTCTGTTGTTACAGCTGTGGAATCGAGAGCCACTGAATAATAAAGTTATTCACCTGGTGACTTTAATCATGTATTTAACTGTGAAATCTTATCCCTACTACTGGAATACTTGGCTTTAGCAATATTCCCCCTCTTTGGGTTCCATGGCTCCAGATTTTTCCTGTAAAGCAAATAGCTAGTCATCGAACACATGGGATAAGTGTGTGTGATTAGTGTTCACAGAGCCTAACACACCGCGCAGGAATTTCAAGAAAAATTCAAGGCACCTGCACGCAAGATAGGCTGGGTAGGGTTTGGGGTGGATCTTCTTAGAAGCGTTGCATTAGAAGCATGATGGTAAGAGGGGGAGGGAGGGGCAATGTGTTAAATAAGAGAAGTAAGGCCAGAGGTGTTAGTTTGGGAATTCAAAGGGCAAAACTGAACTACTGATGTTCAGTGAAGAGCAGATTCTCTCTTCCTCAGCGTCGGATCTAGGACTAGTGTCTGTGGCTCAACTGGAGTGGGTGTGCCAGCCTGGGCTTGTCTAGGTGAATGTGTACGTGGGTTACTTAGGCAGCCCCCAAAGTCCTCAAACACGTGCCTCCAAGGCCACCTCATGTCCCCCTTGTTTCTCTTCCTTCCTTGTTATAAAGTTCTGGACATCATTGTTCTTTTCTATTACCTTGGGTTTATTTCACCTTATTACTCTTTTCTCTGTATAAAACTAAGAATTTTTGTTTGTTATGCTTTCTTGTCTATTAATGTTTGAACTCCTTCCTGATCTCAATTTTTTATATAATAATGTAGTATATAATAATATAGTAGAATATATAGACTATAACACTAATTATATTAATAATAACTACTATGTTAATATGACATATATATTAATATAATTAATATAACATTGTATATCTTGCACACAATTGTATATAAATTGTAGATATTAGGTATAATAATATAAAAGTTATATACATAGTAATTTTGTATATAACTACAATTGATTACTAGCACTTATATTTTCACATTTATAGTGCCTTACACTCCTTATATCCAAAGGCCACTGTCTTTCCTCAAACTCATTTCCACTCACCTTTGCACCAACAGTCTTTTGTTCTCCAACACTTAGATATAAATCTACTACCAGCTGATTCATCAAAGGCCTGAGAAATCACCAGAAACTTTCAGAGATATAAATAGGTAGATGATAGAGAGATAGATATATGCTATAGATAGATGATAGACGATTGGATGGATGGATGGATAGATAGATAGATGATCAGTAGATAGACGATTAGATGGATGGGTAGATAGACGATTAGGTAGATGAATAGATAGATGATAGATAGATGATTAAATAGATACATACATAGATATTGCATTAGACCAAAGATCTCTGTATTTTTTATAGTCTGTAAATGGCAACAAAACAAAAGGAGATGTCATGCAGAAAGATAGAGTGTAACTCCGTTTTAATGATGTACTGAGAATTTGTTAGCTTGGGAAATTTGTGTGTGTGTGTGTGTGGTACGCGGGCCTCTCACTGTTGTGGCCTCTCCCGTTGCAGAGCACAGGCTCCGGACGCACAGGCTCAGCGGCCATGGCTCACGGGCCCAGCCGCTCCACGGCATGTGGGATCTTCCCGGACCGGGGCACGAACCCGTGTCCCCTGCATCGGCAGGCGGACTCTCAACCACTGCGCCACCAGGGAAGCCTGGGAAATTATTTTTGAACCCTCTTGTATCTGTGCTTTAAGCCAGCATCTGCCATTCTTTACTCTATCTTATATTGCGGGGGAAAATTCCCCCTGAAAGGCACCTCCTTTAACATCAATAACAGCTCAATGGTCTAGCATTTAAAATGTCATTCTTGAATATCTTCCACAATCATGACATTTCCCCTTTTGCTATCCTATCAGATTGCAGAGGTAGCAATTGGTCTGCCCTACATAGTCCAGCTTCATATTGCTTGTCATTGTTGACAAGACGTGTGACAGATTAAGAAATTCTAAATGGACTGGAAAAGACAAGGTTTTTTTTCTCTTTCGTCCCTTCATATGTTTTTGATGGTAGTTCATGGGACATCCATGTTGAATGTCAAAGGATCGATATTCAGACTGGGAAGGTTTCAAGGTTCTCAGGGATAGAGAGATGACCTTGGGAACAAAAGATGCCATTTCCAGTTGTTTCCCTTCCGTGTCTCCTGTCTTTAAAAGGGATCTAATTAGATGGATGGTGGGGGGGCTCCATCTGGCTGCCTAAGAAGTCAGCCAAACGGGCACCATAGAGCTTACCTTTTACAATTGACTTTTGCTCTAGCCAGTTGATAGAACTACCAATACTTGGAGAGAATTCCCTGAAGACTTCAGCAGTCAGAATATTTTGTAGACAGCTTATTGAGAGCAAAGCACTGCCACTGCATTTTTTAAATATTTAAAAAAATGCTTTACTTATTTATTATTATTTTTGGCCACGCCATGGAGCATGCAGGATCTTAGTCACCTGACCAGGGATTGAACCCGTGCCCCCTGCAGTGGAGGCACAGAGTCTTAACCACTGGACCGCTGGAGAAGTCCCTCCATTGCATTTTTAAACAAAGATTTTATTACGGTTTTAGAATTACAGAATTATTGCGACCACAGTACAGAGAATTCCTGTATACTCCATTACCAGTGTCCCCTATTATTAATATCTTGCTTCAGGATGGTACATTGGTCATAACTAATGAACCAATACTGATACATTATTAGCTAAAGCAATACTTTACTCAGATTCCCTCAGTTTGTCCCTACCGTCATTTTTCTGTTCCAGGAGGCTGTCTCGGACCCCACATTATATTCGGTCATTGTGTTGCCTTAGTCTCCTGTGGTCTGAGGGAGTTTCTTAGACTTTGTTTTTGGTGACCTTGACGGTTTTGAGGAGTACTGGTCAGGAATTTTGTACGATGGCTCTCAATTTGGGTACGTCTTTTCTTAAGATTAGGCTGGGGTTACATGTTATGGGGAGGGGGTCACAGAGGTAAAGTGTCATCGTCATCATGTGTCAGGAATGCATATTATCAGTATGACTCACCACTGTTGACGTGAATGTTGATCACCTGGCTGCAGGTAATGTGAGGTCTCTTCACTGCAGAGTTATTCTTTTTCTTCGTTTTCATACTGTCCTCTTTAGAAGAAAGTCACTAAGCACAGCTCACACTCAAGGAGTGAGGAGCTATGCTCCATCTCTTGAAGGGCAGAGTATCTGAATAGATTATGTGAAATTCTGTACAGGAAATTTGTCTCTTCCCCACTTATTTATACAATAATTTATTCACATCGCTGTATGCTCACAGATACTTATTTTATGTTTTGAGATGTGGCCCATTACTACTTTATTTATGTTATGCCTCAATTTTTCAAGCTTTCCTATTGTTTGCTCCTTTGGTGGGCTTCTGTATCCCTTTGGCATACCCCCATCATTGTGGTTGTCTGTTTGTTTGTTGAGCATGTCCTAACTTCCTGGCACTATAGGATGCTCTAGGCTCATTCTGTATATCCCACTCCAGTCTCGGAATCAGTCACTTCTCCAAGGAACCCTAGTTTCTTTTACTGAAAGATGATATTAGAAACCAAGATCTAGGTGGTCGGTGTGCCCACCAGTATCGGAGAGCCATAATTTCTAAGCCCTCTCAACTGATAGAACAAGGAGACACCTGCGTGTATACTAACCTGGGTACATGTACCTGTCTATAAATATTTCCAGGTGGAACATCTGTATCTCTAGTAAGCTGAATGTGAGTTCATACTATTGTATCCAGCTCGTATCCATTACTGCATAGACCGTTCTGCCTCCACCCCCACACCCACACCCCCGGCTAATCTATAACCTCCACTCCAGCAGTGAGAATCCTGGCTCCCACCATCACCATCCATTCATTTAATTGTTCAGTTGCAGTGTATGTGTATAATAGTTCCTCCACTGCATTTTGTGAAACTGATTAGATAAATATGGATAAACATGAAAGTGGAAAGAATGGAACGTTTCCTCAACTTATCCTTACTTAATATGACAGTACTGTGAAGATCACAGACTTATTAATGGGTTTAGTAGGTCCTAATGGGATTTTGCGCTAAAGAATTTTAAGGGTGAGAGGGGAAAGGGTCATGATTAATATTATTTAATGTGCCTCTTTCCTTATGTCACACTGTCAGTACTTTGTTGACTTAATAGCGACACCCATATGTTTGTTGATAAGACACTGCTTTCTTCTCCCCACTTCCAGTCTCTGCGTATGTGAATTGTAACCATATTTCAAGGTCCAGATCAAATGCCTTCTCTATCACAAGGCCTCTCTGAACATCCCTTCCCACTTCCACGTCCTGACAAGAGTATGGCCTCTTTCCCGCTCTTGCAGTAAATTTATCATTTCCAACCCCGTGTTCCCAATTTTTGTCTTAAAGTCAAGGCTTCGGACTCCCGCCCCAAACCATGACCTCAGCTAAGCAATTTATGGCACTGTCATAGTACTTATTGGATTTCCTGGGGTTGGGGGAGGACCTTCTCTTGTGACTGTTTCTTGGTGGCCCTTATGAGCTTGGAAATCTTTGGTAGGCTGGGCTGTGCAAGGAATGGGCTCGGTGAGATGGCTTCAAGCAGGATCTCAACAACCTCGGGGGCTTTGCTCGTGTCTGCTTCTGACCTAAGTTGCCTTCTGGAGATGGGCTTCCTACTGTTACTGCTGCGTCTTCCCTTTCACAAAAGAACACCAGTAACGAGGGCATGGCTTTTGAAGGGTCAGAAAGTTGTTCAAAGATTTAAAGCTAATGGGAAGCTTTAGTCCCTTCTTCCAAGGGCATCCCCATCCTTTGCTCTTGGGCTGTGACTCGGGAGCCATTGAATGAACCACTGTCTGACGTGGGAAAGGGGCAAAGCTCACTCAGTGGCATGTGGGGGGTCCTTTTGCGGGGGAATAAGAGGCTGCTGGTGAGGGGCGGCTCTTCCCCAAAGTGGTGGGGTTGTTTGTGGCCACGGACACAATATGTTTCCTTTTAACCGTATCTGAGATCTAAAGACAGCTGACTATTGTTTATGCAAACAGTCCACAGAAGTATAACAGAAAACTTGCGCTCTCGATTTCAGGGGTTTTCTCGCCCATCTTAGCCACATGTTTTTCTTTCTGTTTCTTGTCATTTCTTCCCCGAACCTCCTGCTACTTCTCTTTTTGTATCTGTGAGATCTTGACTACAGCTAATTTTTCATTTTAATATGCTCATTGCTCTCCCCTCCACCCCATCACACACTTTTAAAACAAGTCCTTGATTTTGATTTCTTGACCATCTTTGTCGTATCTGCCTACAAGAGTGTCCCCAGTGTGACTAACTCATTTTGTAGCGGTGACTTATTTTAAAAGCCTAACCAGGGAGTTCTAACAAAGTCCTTGCTATTACTCCCAAATACTCAAATTAGCTAAGAAAAAATGTTCAGCCTTGCTCTGGGTTGACTTTATACCAAATTCCCCTCGAGCTCTAGTTCAGCTGTGGTGTTGGAGATTGGCCTGTTGGGCAGGCGTGCTGGAGCCATGTTATTCTCTGTGGCACCAGGGTTCAGAAATGGGGATGTGGGTCCTACCCTGGGGTATGGTTGTGGGTCAAGGTGACTTCAACGATGACACAGTCTAGTTCCCTCGGGGAGATTTTGCAGGTAACTTGAACAGAGGCTTCTAATTCCACTCTTCTTAAAAGTCTTGCCTCTATGAAATCCACCTCTTAATTTTAGTTTTCCGTATATTCTAATTTTTCTACAGTAAGCGTATGTTACTTTAAAGTCAGAGCACTGTTTATGAAAACATAAAATGTTTAAGAATACAGTTAACCAAAGAAAGGTCATAAATTGTGAGTGAGGTGCGTCCTGTGTTTTAATCCTCCCTGGGCAACTTAGTCCTTCCTTTCCCCACAGCACTTTCTGGACACTTCACCTCTGATGGGGCTAAACTCTGAAGCTTTCACATTTCTCTTGAGTATAAAAAGACTTCTTAATTTTTCAAGTTGCAGATCTATGTGCTTCCTGCTTTCCAGAGAAAAAACAATCTCCTGGTCTCAATAAAATGCAATCCAGAATTTCTTCAGAAGAGGTAGGATTAAGAGGGGGGAAATCCAGGATTAAAGGTAAGGACTGTTTCTTCTTTTAAGGGCGGAGTAAGAGTCATCATATAGGGAAGACAAATGAATCACGTGGACGCAGTATAAGCTGGTGCTTAATTCTTTTTCCTTAGTCATTACTTTCGTAATTGAATATTCTTCCCAAATGATCTGTCGCAACTAACTCATTTGCCCTCAGAATCTAAGTGAGACTCTTCAGATACTTCCTACTGTACCTGGAAATCTAGTGCTTGTCAATTCATGTTGCACTTAATCAATTCTTACCATTATTTGTAATAAATATATCTCAACTATAGACTTTAAAAAAATATCACCCCAAAAATGTAGTCCATGAAAGCAGATGCCTTTTTAAAATTTAGGGCCCTCTAGTTGTAGACTAGGTTTTGCAAAGCTAGATAAATACATGAGGTTCAAATTGTTTTCTTTCAGTTTTATTGAGATACAGTTGACATACAGCACTATATAAGTTTAAGGTGTACTTAAATAATAAGGATTTGACTTACATACATCATGAAGTAATTCCCACAAAAAGGTTAGCGAACATCCATTATCTCATATAGATATAAGATTAAAGAAATAGAAAAAAATTTTCCTTGTGTTGAGAGCTCAGGATTTGCTCTCTTTGCAACTTTCCTATATAGCTGACAGCAGTGTTAATTCTGTTTATCAGGCTGCACATGACGTCCCTAGGACTTATTCATCTTATAACTGGCAGTCTGTACCTTTTAATATGCTCATTTCTCTCCCCTCCACCCCACCACACACTTTTAAAACAAGTCCTTGATTTTGATTTCTTGACCATCTTTGTCATATCTGCCTACAAGACTGTCCCCAGATGTGACTAACTCATTTTGTAGCGGTGACTATTTTAAAAACCTAACCAGGGAGTTTTAACAAAATCCTTGCCTATTACTCCCAAATACTAAAAATCAGCTAAGAAAAAATTTTAAGCCTTGCTCTGGGTTGACTTTATACCAAATTCCCCTCAACATATGTCATTTTATTGTTTTGTTTCAAGGAGTGGCTAGCTAAATGAAGAGCCTATGAAATGAAGGTCCATTCTTTCAAGAAGTTTCTAAGCAAAAACTGTGGCTCTGTTCCTGACATATTCTTGGGGCAGGGGGCGGGGGGCATTCTTATCAGTATTCCTAGGGAAGCATTATTACCAGTAATTTTTTAAACAAAAACACTGATATTTGAAAAATATTTGAGATAGAACATATTTATATATTTGAAAAATAACGAGTAAAATTAGAATTAAGCTTATAATACAAATCTCTCCTGAACCATCACTAGCCTTGTGGTTGAACCACTGACCCCCTTATACCACATGACCACTGCATTGTACTTGGCCGGAAAGATTCCAGCACACAGGTATGTATTCACACGTACAAATAGTGGTGCAGTATCACACAAGTAGTGTGAGGAATGGGACAGCCATTCATAGGTGGGGAACAGATAAACATTTGGAATGTCTGGTCTGTTCGTTATGCCTCACTGATGTTAATTCTTTTTTTAATTAAAAACAAATATATGTTTATTATAGGAAATCTGAAAATTACAAGAAAGCAGAAAAGAAGCAAATGAGAATTATGCATCGTCATATCACCCAAAGATGATCGCAAGTATTATACAGTATGTATTTCTTTTTAACATTTTTACAACATCTTTAAACAAAATTGGGACCACGTAGTCCAAACTATTTTTGTTAACGTGCTTTTTTCCATAGTTGTCGTGAACATTTCTCATGACTTTAAATTTTCTTCCGCCATATTCCTCTAAATGGCTGCATAATGGGTCTTTCCTTGAATCATTTTCCTTCTGTTTCTCATTGTCGGACTTTTCTTTAAACGTTTTCCTGATGTTGGAATTTTTAGGCTGCAATATACATCCTTGAAGAAATCTGAATGTTTCCTGAGATTAGAATTCCTAGGTCAAAAGCTCTATGCATGTTTAAGGCTTTTAAAATATATTGTCAAATTACCATTCCCAATTTGTTGAGTCCAATTACACTCCCTCCAGAAGTTATAATAAAATTTAGTTTCTAACATATTTAAAGGTCATTTCATTTTGGTATTTTTTGCAACTGTATCCTTTCCTTTACCATTTGTATTCAAGGGTTAGGTTCTGGTGTATAATCTGGGGAATTATTCTGCCTATTGACTGAGCCTTCAGCAGGCAAGGGTATCGCACATCTCCTAATTAAGTTTTAATAAAATAGTATTAGGATAACGGATTTCTTGGCTTTTTCACCTTTAGAAGTACACCATGGGAAACTGAGTTAGTCATTTCTTATAAACGTCTTGAGAAAAAGGAACTCTTTGGCTTATGTATCTTTTTCATCTAGATAGCCAGCAACGGCATATTCCAATTCAGAATTGTTCCCACTTCGTCATTCTCAAGTACGAAGCACAGTGCAAGTATGATTAGGTCTCCAGCTCGGTAGGAAAACATTTCCAATACAACTCAGATATTTTCAGCCTGTTTGTACAGGTTGAATGAAAGCATTTCTAATTCCCGTGAGGATGCCACCTCTCATTATGTTTTTCGTTTGAGTCCAGAGTGAAAGCTGCATGGAAACTACTTGACAGTATTCTTCTCTATCCGGAACATTAGACTCCCAAGATGCAACATGTTTTCAGAATTATTATTCTCTTATAATGAAGAAACTCAAGGATACTTCAACCTGGAGGAGCTTTTTATCTTACATCTTTCTTTCAAGGTAACAGCTCTGCTGCCGTTTGTTTAGCACGCACCCGCTTATTAGTGGTAGCTTTTCGTGAAAACATGCTTATCAAGAAAAGGATGATATATGGTGAAGAGCAGCTGCTCCAAATCACAAACTATTCATAAATAGCTTCCCACCCCCGCCCTGAGTGAGGCCGTCTATTCTCAAGTCATAACAGTCAGCAGAAAATGAAAACACTGTAGGATGATAAATAGGTGAAAAAAAATTTCTCCCTAGCGTTTCAAATGTTGTCTTGTAATGCCATGCACTTTCACTGAACCAGAAATTGTCTGTAATGAACGAATATTGGGGGAAAAGGTTTAGATTCTCACTGAATGCTAGAACTTAGAAGGAATGCTCTGCCTTTACTGTTAAAGATGAATAGCTGAGTGTATGTCATAAGCATCAATCAAATGAGAGTTTTGTCTCAAGCCCCTGAGAAACAGTTACAATTTTTAACACACAAAAGCTGGAGACCTTCTTTCCCTAATTTAAAATAACGGTCAAATTGGCAATCAGCAAATGATTGCTTTTACAAAATTCTATAAATCCTATAAATATTTCATTTTTTAAGTCATCAAAAAGAAAAGAGCACTTCTTTCAGCTGTCTTTTGACTTAAAACCATCTTTTCTATATACCCAGGGAACAAATACTCCTGTTTCTGGCAAGTATGCTGATATCTTTCCTGGTTATTAGACATCTGTTTATATGTTATATCAGCCATACTCCTACATGTACTCTGAACTTGGAGCTTCCTTCCTTATGAAAGGAAATCAAGGCATCGCAGAAATCATCTCAGAATTGTCGCAAGATCTGTTGAGGTTGAAGTGAATTCTAAATGGGCGGCCGTGCTAGCAAATTCATTGTCAGCTCTGGACGGTGATTTTCTACTTGAACCAGCTTGTTTCCGCTAGAGGTGAATTGAACACCAGCGTTTCTGTAGGTTACCCTTTTCAAGCTATTAGTAATCATCAATATCTACAGAAGAGAATCACAGCTGTAAACGGCTTGACTGCGTCTAGAAAACGCAACTTTGTTCTTACCCTAGCTGACTAAAGTCTCAAAAGTCCGTGAACTTTTAGTTTTTCTTTCGAGTGCATGCATGAAACCAAGAATGTGAGCTGCTTTTCCTCAGTCTGAGTCTTCCCTAGAACAGGTGCCGCTTGTGCTTATCTGGATAGGGAGAGTCCTGAGGACTCCCACATTGACGTTGCAATGAAAACTTTCCCTCAAATCTCTAAATTCTCTCATCTGGCACAATAAATTAGAAAAGCCTGCTGTTCCGTTTGGTAGGCTTATAGAGTGCCCCCATGTTAGATTAATATCCAGAAATCATCTCTTCTCTGGTGGAGCAGAAAGCAGATGATGAGTCCCAGATGTTTCTGCAAGACCATCATTCGCAGACATAATAGACGACATCAAGGGAAAGAGCTGTGCGCTTTTTCTCTCTTCCTCTCTGTTTTCCTTCCTTCATCTCCTCCTCCCCCTTCTTCTTCACTCCCTCCCTCTCTCTCTTACACACACACACACACACACACACATATCTTTTTCTTTCTTTTCTAAAGGATTCAGAGGGCTTGAGGCTTAATAACCTCACTTGATGGGTAACTTGCCCCACATTTCAGTAATCACAGCTGGCACTAAGGGCGAAAGGACTTCGGGGTTGCCTGGAGATGGAGATAGTTCAGATGCAGCAAACTGGGACCTCACATAGGAATGCGGAGGGGACTGTGGGATGAACAGCATCGCAGGGCAGTGGCTTGCTGGCCATTTCTAGCCTTCCCCATGGCTGTGCCTCCTGCACTTCTACTTCCTCAGAGCTGTGGTTGAGTCGTTCCTACTTTCTTTATCCCTTGTTGCCTTAAAATCATAGGGAAAACTGCCAGGTCCCTAGAAAATTTCAGTTAGGTCTCCAGCTGCCTTAAGGAAAGTGAACTAGGTAATAATTGAACCTCCCTTATTTCCCCAGTATTATGCCGGCCCTTCTCCTAGATTAGAGATTATGCCTTTCAAGATGCATTCAGCAACCTGATTTCATAGATGAGGGGTCTAGGATTCATGAAAGCATGGTGGTCCTGACTTATGGCCCAAAGCTAATAAGATTGTTAAAGCAGGCTACAAATCCAAACCTGTCTAACTTTAAAGCATGTGTGCAGGGGCCTGTGGCTATTAAGTGCTCCCAGCTCGGCTGATTGCAGGCTATCATCAGCATGACGTCACCGAACCCCGCGGAGTTGGCAGAAGTGCTCATTCTGCCCTTGGGGGCCGCGGCTGGAGCTCAGCGCTCGCGGCTGGAGCTCAGCGCTCGCTGCCGGTACCGCTGCAGCATCGGTTTCCTCCTTCTGATGTGGGGGAAGATCGTGGACGGGACCGAGGTGAAGTGTAGGGCTTTCTTGTGGCCACGGAGTTTATCAAATGCTTTTCTAAGTGCAGAGCTCTTTTACTGCTCTCAAGCTTCATCCACCCGGGATGAGTGCAGTTTTTTCTTTCTCCAATTACGGCGTTTCCCAAAGTAAAGCAGAGCAGAGAGGAAAGCCAGTGGCATGCTAGAGCGCTTCCTGCAATGCTTTCACGAGAGTAGACTTGCTTCATAACCTTAAATATGTGTCGGGCTTCCCTGGTGGCACAGTGGTTGAGAGTCCGCCTGCCAATGCAGGGGACACGGGTTCGTGCCCCGGTCCGGGAAGACCCCACACTCCACGGAGCAGCTGGGCCCGTGAGCCATGGCCGCACAGCCTGTGCGTCCGGAGCCTGTGCTCCGCAACGGGAGAGGCCACAACAGTGAGAGGCCCAAGTACAGCAAAAAAAAAAAAAAAAAAAAAATTTTATATATATATATATATATATATATATATATATAAAATTAGATTCGTGTTATATATATATCGCTGGGGTTTCTTTTAACCATGACATTGCCTCTGACCATATGGCCAGCCATTAGCCACTCCATGGATCAATTCAGGGTCTTACTCTAGGCCATCTCCCCTTACAGGCAAAGTACTGCCCATGGGAGGATTTCCTTTCGCCCATGTCCAGGGCTGCCCCTAAGTGGGGCTACAATGACTGATAGCCCACTTTGGGCTGGTGCTGGCATCTGGTCCAGGGCCATCTAAATCTGGCTTGAATTGCTGTCTTTCTTCATCAGTTGGTCATTGGGAATTTCCCATGATGCTATGGGTTCCGGCCGAGGTTTGCCAGTGTGGCCAGGGCAGGCATGCTGGGTTGTGACTGGCTTTGCTCCTGGGTCTAATCTGTGCCTTCAGGAGCAGGTAGGCATCAACCTGTGTATATCATCTTTCTGGAATGGTTGAGCTCTTCTTGACATTTCCAATTTTATGGCCAGGTGGACCAGAGAACACCAGTTCATAAATGGCAAGTATCAGGTGTCTGGTCACCTGGTGGACCATAGGGAGTTGTCCCCCCATCACCAGGTCTAATGACAAGCCAGGAGCTGTTACCTCCCAAAAGGAGCCAGGTTATTTGTTGGAGCCTAGCTTTAATCATAAATCTTAAGGTCCTTTATTCCTGATGCTCCACTGAAGCTTGAGATAGGCTCCAAACATGTCCTTTCCATCAGCTGGTGAATGGATATGGTGCATTCATACAATGGAATGTTATTCAGCCATAAAAAGAACGAAGTACCAATATATGCTACAAAGTGGATGAACCTTGAAAGCATTGTGCCAAGTGAAAGAACCCAGACACAAGAGACCACATATTGTATGATTCCATTTATATGAAATATCCGGAATAGGCAAGTCCATAGGGACAGAAAGCAGAAAAGTGGCTGCTGGAGCTGGGAGAAGGTGGGAATGGGGTGGGGAGGGGGCATGACTGCTTCCTGGGCGTGGCGTTTCCTTTTGGAGTGATAAAAAAGTACTGAAACGATTCAATAGATAGAGGTGATGGTTGCACAACGTTGTCAATATACCAAACACCACTGTATAATGGTTTAAAAGGTGATTTTATATTATGTGCATTTTACCACAATTTTTAAAAATTCACAAAATTACGTATGAGATTTCTTCTTGTAAACAGCCTTTTATTTATCCTGGCGCTTTAAGTTATTATTATTTTTTGCATTGCTTTTCTTTATTATGTCCTCAAGCTTTTGAAATGTTCTATAACAGTAGGTATTTCTCTTGTGCCCAGTGTTTTCCGGGAAATCCCCCTTTCACAGCTCTGATTCTCCTGCTGGAAGCTTGGGTACTTTCTCTGCAGACTCGTTACATGGAAATTCCCTTGACCTACCTCCATCTGTACTTTGCCTGAGACTCTGTTTCCCTTCACCTTTTATTTTCCTGTTCTTTGCTTAATTTAAGCATATCTTCAAGTAAGTGCAGATTGTCCCATCTGGAAATGACTATAATCCACCCTCAAAACTGATTAATTATGTGCCTAGGGTTAAGTATACATTTCCCTCTACTTTTTCCTAGGCTGCAGCGTTGCTTCTGTTTTCTGATACTTTGTATGTTACTTGATTTTTCTCCCAAGAAGTTATTAGATTCTTCTTATTATCTGTAGTATTCTGAAATTTCTTTATGATGTGCTTGGATACAAGTCTTTTTTCATACATCCATTTGTCCATTTATTCAAGTGGGCCCTTTAAATGTGGAGACTGATTTTTCAACCAGAAATTTTTCTGTATTATATCTTTGCTAATTTTCACTCCGTTTTCTCTAGTCTTTCTTCCCCAAATCCCTATTTGTTAGATGTAAGACCACATGCATATTCCTCTTAGTTTCTTATAGTTTCTCTTACACCATGTCTTTGTCAGTTTTATTTTTTAGGAGATTTCCTTGACCTCTTCCTCCAATTACACAACTGGTTTATTTCATCTTGGCTCCACACTTTTAATTTGTAATAGTTTTCAACTTATTTCTTATCCATTCCTTTATCAAAACATCCTGCTTTCATTTTATAGATACAATGTAATTCTTCAGTGTCTTTGGGGATGCCAAAGTTGTATGTTTATTTAGTTCTTTCCCTATTTTCCACATTATCCTTTCCTTCTAGGATCACATTTTCAATCTGTTTATCATGAACTCTCTTTTTTATGCTTTTTATTGCTCCCAGGTTGTCCATTCATATTTAAGAGTAAGATTCTAAAAGTAGGTTGAGAACTTTATATACTGGGATAAGGCTGGGCTTTTGTTTTATTTTGTTTTGTTTTTTAGGTCTATCAGTCAGGAGGGCAGCTGTTATGCTGGGAGCCCATCAAAAACCAGAATGTGGAGGTCTTTTGAGGAGAGGGTAGCTATTTCATTTTCCAAAAAAGAAACTATGATTCTTCAGCTTTGGAATGCTTAGGTTAATAGTATTCTGTGTAATAGGCTGGGAGGTTGATTGCTTAATTTACTGATCTTTAAAGAAGCCACATGTTTGCGGCCTCAAGTTTCACCCCCCTTTTGCCATTCTGAAGTCTCCAGTTCCTAAGGCCCAGAGGAGTCCTGCTGGGCCCACCATCTCTCCCTCCCGTTGATCCAAATTCCCCCAGGAAGGCACTTGCTGCTTCCTCCTCCTCCTTGCCTGGCCCATCCATCACTTTCCACGGGCTTTCTGCCTTACAGAATTCGGTGGAAATCCCTCATCTGCACGTGACCCCTCTCCAGTCTCTTTGACACTGCAGGTTAACATAGTTCTAATCTTTTATTATCCTTACATTATAGGGAGCCCCAAGAGAGAAGATTTTCTTTTCTTTTTGCTATGGATTTAACCTGTCCATTTATTAATTTCTCTCAACTGCAAAATGATCATTTCTAAAGTCACTTATAATTTTTAAATTCTGTTATAAATCTCTTCCCTACTCATGAGTTGACCTTATATCCCAAAAGCCTGTGCTTCACCACGTTTCATCGTCTCCCTCAGACTTAAAGTTGAGTGAGTGAATAATTTCACGGTTTTTTTTTCTAAAGGGACTGATTTATTTTTACCTGATCCACGATCGCCCTAGAGTTGCTTTGGAGAAGCATTAACCATTATGTAACAACTGCCCTATCTCACCTGGGTCAGCCTGCACAGAGTTACTCATATGAAGGTAGCTTGAAAGCAACTCAGTATCTGCATTTAGGCGTGTTTGCCCTTGTGATTTGCAGTTTAGGGCTTACGTTCAAAATGTCTCCGATTTTCTCTGTCAATGGCATCTTAACATGTGTAGCACGTCTCTCCTAATTTTCAGTCCTATGAGACTCTTGTTACACTCGAGTTTCTGCTGTTCTGGACAAATACAGCCTATCATTCTGAAATTTCCTTTGGCGTTTTCCCAAAGTGAATTTTGACCATACCACTGACACTGTATTGAAGTCACATGATTCCACATTTGGTGAAAACCTGTCTGGATATTTTGTGTGATGCAGAAAGACAGAAGTTTTATTTTTGCTTTGCTGTATTTTTGGTTCTGTTGATCTATATAATTTAAAACCAAGTTACACTAATAAAGTGTATATCTAACAGAAAAATTTCTTTATGATGCAGTAACACTGACAGGAAAAATAGCTGACACTTAGCTCTTGTTGTATGCCAGGTACTGTTCTGGACAATTTGTGTTAATTCCTTTAATCTTCAAACGACCACGAATTATTACGTTGTACAGATGTGGAAAGGGAAGCCAGGTACAAACCCAGGCTGTTGGGCTCCAGAAGGACAATTTTTTTTTTTTTAGAAGATGTTGGGGGTAGGAGTTTATTAATTAATTTATTTATTTTTGCTGTGTTGGGTCTTCATTTCTGTGCGAGGGCTTTCTCTAGTCGTGGCAAGTGGGGGCCACTCTCCATCGCGGTGCGCCGGCCTCTCACTATCGCAGCCTCTCTTGTTGCGGAGCACAGGCTCCAGACGCGCAGGCTCAGTAGTTGTGGCTCACGGGCCTAGCTGCTCCGCGGCATGTGGGATCCTCCCAGAGCAGGGCTCGAACCCGTGTCCCCTGCATTGGCAGGCAGATTCTCAACCACTGTGCCACCAGGGAAGCCCCAGAAGGACATTTTTTGGGATGTTGTTTTCTTTTAGAAATTGTCCAGAAAATACCTGGTCCTAAGGAAGAGACATGAATCCTGGAGTTATTTTGGTGGAGAAACAGGAGGAAGAGGTGAATTATTATCTCAGAAATCAGAAGATGATACCCTTGTTTGTTAGGAATTGTAAAAGTTCTGTTAAAAAAAAAACAGATAGAGGAGCCACCAGAGCAGAATATCCAAAGAGACTAAGCCTTCTTAGTTTTAGAAGCAACACCCTCGCATAAAAGTCCTCCATATTCTACATTCAATACCACTTTTTGATGTATTATTGAAAAGTGTTGCAAAGATTTTGTACCTGAATTCACTTATCTACTCACTCATTCAAATATTTTTTATTCAGCTTTACATATATATATATATATATATATATATATATATATACACACACACACACACATTCTTTTTTTTAAAAATACCCTTTTCCATTATGGTTTATCATAGCAGCAGTATTCACAATAACCAAGACATGGAAACAACCTCAATGTCCATTGACAGATGAATGGATAAAGCTGATGTGGTACATATATACAATGGAATACTACTCGGCTGTAAAAAAAGAATGAAATAATGCCATTTGCAGCAACATGGATACAACTCAAGATTATCATCCTAAGTGAAGTAAGTCATTCCACAAATATTTACCAAGCGCCACCTGTGTGGCCGATGTCAGTCTAGGTGGCAGTGATGCATTTGGGAGCAGACACAGAGCTGACCTCGAGCAGGTTGCAGGCAGGTGGGGCAGCAGCAGCAATAAACATCCGAAACGGATGGTGTGCCGGAGGGTGCCATGGAAGGAAGGAAGGGCAGCCCAGCGTAAGGGAGATTTGGAATCCCCAGAGAGTGGACAGGTTTCCTAATGGTGGCTGGGATAAGCCTTTTAGAGAAGGTTAGATTTGAGCTTAGACTTGAAAGAGGTCAGGGCGTTAGCCTTCCTCTATCTAGGGGAAGGCTGTTCCCAGTGGAGGGAATTGCTAAAGCAAGAGCACCCCAACACGTTGGAAAAACAGCAAGGAGGCCCCCGAGACTGGGCAAGGGGGAGAGATGAACTCCAAGAGGGAGCAGGGAACCAGAATGCTGTGGGCTTTGTAGGTTGTTTGGGGGCCTTGGCTTTTACTCTGAGTGAACTGGAAAAGCATGACAGGGTTTGCCACAGTCTAACTGAGATTTACAAAGACTGCGCTGGCTGCTGTGTTGAGAAGAGATTACAGAGAGAGAGACAAGACTTGGGTCAAAGAGATTGTTAGGACACGAGCACAGTAACCAGGCTGGAGATAACGGGGACTCTACCATTGCAGGGGAAGAGGTGAGAAGTGTTCAGATATGAATGTGTTTTGAAGTTGGAGCTGGAAGGATTTCCTTATATTGGATTTGGGTTGAGAGAAAACTCAGGACCCAGGATTGGACCCCCTGGTTTTTGACTTGAGCGACTGATGTGGCTGCCATGAGGATGAAGGGGAAAGTTGTGGGTGGAGCAGGTTTGGGGGTTTGCACCTGTTGATGTTGACACGTCAGGTAGACATCTGAATGTCAAACAGGCCATTAGATTATACAGGTGTGGCGTTTGGAAGGGAAGTATGGGCTGGAAATATAAATCGCTCCCATGAATACTTGTCTACAAGTAATTCATCTAGTTTACAATTGGGCATAATTTTTATATTGGGAGCACTTAGGAATTCATATAAAGTGATAACCTTTAAAATCTATAAAATATCTCAAGTAAATAAAATATTTGTAGATTCTAAGTTTAATAATCATATGGACATAATGTGTTTTATAAATATTTTATAAATATCCCCAACGTTCATATGTTGAAGTTCTAACCCCCAGTATCTCAGAATGCGACTGTGTTTAGAGATGGGCCTTTAACGAGGTAATTAAGGTAAAATGAAGGTATGGGGTGGGCCTTAATCCAATATGATTGGCATCCTTCTAAGAAGAGATTAGGACACAAACACATGTGCAGGGAAGCACATATGAAAACACAAGGAGAAGACGGCCATCTACAAGCCAAGAAGAGAGGCCTCAGAAGAAGCCAACCCTGTCGACACCTTGATCTGAGACTTCTAGCTTCCAGAATGGTGAGAAAATAAATTTCTCTGTTCAATACCCAATCTGTGGTTCTTTATTAGGTATTAGTAAAATAATACACTAGATATCTAATTGAATTTGAAATAATTTTGTAGTTTCATTTTCGTATTTTTACGGCAGTTAGTTTTTTCTTGTTTTTAATTTCACAGCATTTTGTAAGCGCTGAATCTGGGCGTTGAGCCTGAGGCCGAAATGGCACTGGGGGTTGGAAGGCTTTGAGAGAAGGCTTGGAAGTTTAGACTTTCCTCAGAAGAGGATGGACTTCCCTGGTTTTTGATGTGTATCTGTAGGGATGATACCTTGATGTTCTCTTTATTTTCAAGTTCTGTCTTTTCACTCTTTTCCTGTCTGGGTGTTGCCTTTCACAGGGAGAGGGAGGGAAACAATTACTTTTTAACTCCTTTCAGAATAAGGCTTTATTAGCATATGTATCTTACCAAAGGCTAGGAGAGTCATTGTAATTTAATATAGTTTATTATCCGGGTGTCGATTTAAATTTGTTAGTGGGCGAGATATTGTGAACACAGTTGTTAGGAGATTGAACTTAGTGCGATTAAAAGCCAGGCAGCTGGGGTGCAGCATGTTTCCGCCTGTTCATTACTCACAGGTAAACAGATCGAGTCACTCGGTAATGTGCTAAGTATCCTCATCTGATCAGTGTTGTAGAGCCATGAAAGAGAATATGGTCAGCTGGGATCCGTGCCCGGAATTGGCCTTGCAAAGATACGAGGGTCCAGAAAACTGGCCCCGAACTGCTGGTGACATCGGATATTCCTTGAAGGGAGGATAAAATAAAACATTCTCATTCCCTCTCAGAGATAAGGCTTAGAATGGAACCAGCTGGTGGAGATAGCGCTCACCAGTGGGAGTCTCGGCTCCCTGCGGGCCAGGAGTGAAGCACCCAGTAGTAGCTTCCAGAACATTCCCTGGAGCGCAGCACACAGAAAGTCTTGACTATGTTGGCTAAATAAATTGATCTGATTTTTTTCTTAGGAGTGCGCTTTGTTAGGAGGTAGGGGGAAAGAGCCTAGAATGTAAGATCACCACTTTCCTAGTAAAACTAGCAAAACTAACGTCCTAATGAAAATTAAATAAATCTAGAATGAGAATCCAAAGTCCAGAATCAAAGGTTAGAGCCAGAAGGAGAATCTCTAGGTGGAGAGAGACCCCCGGGCTCCCTTCTTCATGAAGGTTTCACTTCTGCTGGGGTTCTCTTATGTCACTGGGCTCTGCTGCCGACATGGCCCCGGGGTGTATGTACTTGAAAGTTCTTGCCCAAGCCTGGGCACCACTGCCCTCTCCGTGTTCCCATTAATACAGCTACAGCAGACTGGGCCCTTCAGACAGGGTTCTAGAAGGTGAAGCAGTTGAAAAAGAAAACACTGTACATGTGAACATTGAAACAGGCTTACTTTCAAAGGCTGAGCTCATTCCTCTCCACCTCCAAAGACCTGGCACAAACCGGGTCAGCCCGTCTGCATTGTTGAGTCCCATCTCCTGGCTTATCTTCCGAGAACGTACTCACCCATCAAGATCGTGGCCCCGGAAACCAGGGTCCCTTTCTTTGTCCTATCTGTGGCTCTCCCTCCAAATTCCAGGTTCAAATTTGAGGCTCCCTCCCCTGATGACTGACCCGCGGCCCCCGTTACTCTTTCTCCACTGAGCCCTCCATCCTTAGAAGCAGAGGGGGGCCCTGTGCAGCACAAGGCACCCGCATCAGCACCACAAGCCAGAGTAGCATCGAAGGGCATCTATCGACCACGGCCAAGGGAGGACCAGCCAGCTCTGTTCCATGTCACACGCGGACCCCAACACATACGGAGGTAGAGAGGAAAGGAAACAGCTCAGTGACAGACAGCTGCGGCCACCCAAGAAACTGGCTTTGCCTACTTTACGGTTCAACCCCCGGCCTGCTGTGCATTTATGATATTTGAGCTGGTAACCTGAGGATTGAAGCGGAGAGATTGTGTCTTTAAAGCGGTCGCAGGAATGTCAAAAAACAAGTAGCAACTCCGTTTTAATGGTTTTTCACAGGGAGTAGGCAGCCTGACCTCCAGTACCACATCCTGCATGTGTCCTTGCGTCCTGAGTCAGGTCCCGCTTCCTGGGAAGGAGAAGGCTGTCTCTGGAGAGCAGGTGGGTCCACTTCTTTCTTTCCTGGTTGGGGTCTTGGATGTAAAGCTCTCAAAACAATGAAACGAAATTGAGTTATTTGTAGTGAGGTGGATGGACCTAGAGTCTGTCATACAGAGTGAAGTAAGTCAGAAAGAGAAAGACAAATACCGTATGCTAACACATATATATGGAATCTGAGGAAAAAAAAAAAAAGGTCATGAAGAACCTAGGGGTAAGACGGGAATAAAGACACAGACCTACTAGAGAATGGACTTGAGGATATGGGGAGGGGGAAGGGTAGGCTGTGACCAAGTGAGAGAGTGGCATGGACATATATACACTACCAAACCTAAAATAGATAGCTAGTGGGAAGCAGCCGCACAGCACAGGGAGATCAGCTCCGTGCTTTGTGACCACCTAGAGGAGTGGGATAGGGAGGGTGGGAGGGAGACACAAGAGGGAAGAGATATGGGGATATATGTACATGTATATGTATAACTGATTCACTTTGTTATAAAGCAGAAACTAACACACCATTGTAAAGCAATTATACTCCAATAAAGATGTTAAAACAAACAAAAAAAACCAGTGCTGGCCTCTCACACCTGTCATTCCCGCAGCCGGTTTGTGGGTTTTCCTGGGCCTTTCTGGAGCTGTCATTGGCTAACAGATGCCAAATGCTTTCATGTTATAATCCCCCCTCCACCAACTTTTCCAGCAGCACGACACCCACCTTTGTAATGGGCCCCACCTTGCCGTTGTCCAAGCATGAGCTACTGAACTGAAAACTCAACTGCATGATTTAGTGCACAGGGTGGTTTTTTCCCCTAAGAAATGTAGCTGATCTTGGCCAGGTTTTAGTTTGTCATTATGCTGCATGTAATATTCTTAGATTAATCTTCCTTCCCACTCTCTTAGCTTTGGTTTACATTAAGTCATGCCTTGTTCAAAAATACTTTATTTCTTCATATTCTGAATACTAATATTTCAGATAGACATGGACAATCTCTTTGAAATGGGTCAGAGAGTCTTTAATTGGCCAGGTAAGGGGTTGAGGAGAAATATCTTCCTGTCATATGTAAGATATCGAAAGTGCTTCTCCGAGTTTTAGTTTAGTTTAGTTTTTTTTTAAAGGATGACTTGGGCTATACTTGAGACTTGTTGAGGGTTTGAGTCCGTCTTAGGATAGATCTTGGTTTTCTCGTCATCTGGCACTTTTATCTTTTACTACTTCCTGTCTCAATTTTACTCGGTGCAGGGCAGAAAAAAATGTCACAAAACCTTAACACAGTAACATTAGTCAGGGCTTCCCTGGTGGCGCGGTGGTTGAGAGTCCGCCTGCCGATGCAGGGGACACGCGTTCGCGCCCCGGTCCGGGAAGATCCCGCATGCCGCGGAGCGGCTGGGCCCGTGAGCCATGGCCGCTGAGCCTGCGCGTCCGGAGCCTGTGGTCTGCAACGGGAGAGGCCCCAGCAGTGAGAGGCCCGCGTACCGCAAAAAAAAAGAACATTAGTCAGAGACGAACTCTGTTCTTCGCCAAAACCCAGGAGAGAAGAGAGGTTCAGTATTTGGATTTTTCTCCTTTTTCTTCCTGGAAAGAGCTCTTCTCTGGAAACAGCTCAAGACCACTGACTGTTCTTAATCGCACCTGTCTTTGAATCTTTGTGACTTTTAGTCTAAATAAAGTAAATGTCCTTGACTTTCAGTTCAGTTTCTAAATGGGGAAACCATGTGCAAAGTCCCTCTGCAGGGCTTTTTGGTATTTTAAACTTTTGTTCTCTCCTAGATGATGACAGTTCCTCAGTGAGTCTTGACAATAATTTCTAAATTAGCCTTGTCCGAACTTGTGCTCGGTAATCTCAGGTATTGAATTGTGAGTGTCACAGATTCCTCGCATTTCCAGTGCAGGTGTCAGATTAAAAAAGACAGTTTGACATCCTCGTTGCACGGGTCATTTTCGTCATTTTCCACACCAGGAGTAAGGTAATTAATATTGTCCCCTCATTGCAGGGCTAGACTAGTGACTTTGTAAATGTGACACTTCCATATCTGGACTGTGTTGCACATTCTACCGGCTACCACAGAGGGTACCATGCTTAGAAAGCCATACCGTGGAAGGCAATGAGATAATTCTATCAAGAAGCGGCAAAGCCGAAGCTAATACACAGTCCTGGCTGCTGCAATGTTTATTTTGCATAATTCTTGAAAAGTGAACGGAAACCATGCTTTTAAATTGGATTAAGAGAAATTGTGTTCTGGGAGAAATCAGATGCGCGGTGTTTCAAGGAGAAGAGTTTGGAGCTTAGAGTCAGATGTGTTGTTGTTCATCTTCTTACAAATTGCTTCCCAAAGCTCACGGCTGTTTTTGAAATCTATCGGAGCTCTGGATGGAGTAGGAGAAGAATGAACCATGGGAAACAGAGATTTCTGGGTACCGATTCCAAAGTTGTTTCACAGTCAGCATTTTTCAGTGCTTCCCAAATATTTATCCCTTTCCAGGCATCAGAATGCTCAGGTCTCTACCCCTTTCCCAGTCTGAATTTCACCTGAGAATTTAAATAAGCGATCCGTAGATTGCTTGGTGAGCAAAGGATTCAGAGGCAAGGGAAGTGAGCTGTTTCAGGAGAGGCTGCATCCAGGCGCGGGAGTGACCTGTTCCTTGTGCCTGAAGACAGCAGCCTGGCTACCTCTTCTGACTCCATCTGTGTCCATTGATTCCCTGCTTGTCTGCATGGGTTGTGCCCCATCAGTCTTGTCAATCCCTGGTTATTTGGCCTTTCCTCTTTTTCCAAGTTCTGGATGTATATTCACCCACTGGCCAAGCTGTGCACATGAAAAAGTTTATTGAGCGCTTGCCTGCCAGGCTTTGGTTCCCAGTCTTTCTCCAATCAAGGCACCATACAGTTGATTTTATTAAATCATATCCTAGTCCCTGCCTTCTGAGATTGCCCCATATTAAGTTTAACCGGATTAGAGATAGTTTCAAACTCTGTTTAGTGAATGAAAGTTTACTGAGCATATACCATTGAAACTGAAAACATCCAATGTCTCTTTCGGAGGTATTCAAAGGAAACCAGAGCCCGGTGAAGATGAGTAGAATGGAAAACTGTTTCCAATTTCCTAAGTGGCATTGCTTACTTCATGGAATCAGATAATTATGATTATTTTATATTACGGAAAAATTTCCAGTCCATCACATTTCCCACTGTGAAAAAAAAAATCAGTGAATGGTGCATTTTGGACAAAATTTGAAACAGATGAGCTGTTCCTTTTCTGATCACCCACATGTAGAGTTGATGACCATGGATAAGAGAAATCAGTGGCCAACTTCAGCATACCCCAAATTAATGTTCTCAAATAGGGGAATACATAAGGATCTGAATTTTTTTCCAGCTTTACTGAGGTATAATTGACAAATAGAATTGTAAGATAAAGTGGACAATGTGCTGATTTGTCATGTGCATACGTTATGCAAGGATTCTCCCCAATGAGTCAGTTAAGGCATCCACCACCCCCCATATTTAAATTTCTCTTGTGTGTGAGAGAACATTTAAGTTCTACTCTCTTAGCAAATTTCAATTATAAAACAGTGTCATCAACTGTAGTCACTGTACTATACATTGGGTTCTCAGAAATTATTCATCTTATAGCTGAAAGTCTGTTCCCTATTTTCCCCACCCCCCCAGCCCCTAGAAACCACTTTTCTACTCTCTGTTTCTATGAGTTCAACTTTTTTTTTGAAGATTCCACATATAAGTGATACCATGTGGTATTTGTCTTTCTCTGTCTGGCTTATTTCGCTTAGCGTAATACCTTCTAGGTTCATCCACGTTATTGCAAATGATAGGATTTCCTTCCTTTTTCTAAGAATATATATATATATAATTCAATTATATATACATTATATTTTTATATATATATATATATATATATATATATCACATTTACTTATCCATTCATCTATTGACACACACTTATGTTGTTTCCATCTTTTGGCTATGTGAATAATGCCACTAGGAACATAGAAGAACAGATACCTCTTCGAGATAATGACTTCCTTTCCTTTGGCTATCTACCCAGAAGTGGAATTGCCAAATCATATGGTAGTTCTATGTTTAATTTATCCAATGTGCTTTAGCTACATAGAAGATGCCTTTGGCGCCTACCATGTCTATAGCCCCTTCTGGGGAGTTCAGAGGAGCAGAGAAAGGCAGCGAGCAGAGCCTCTAGGCAGCGGAAGCCCTGGATGAGTAGAAGCAAGAGGAAGAGTTGGTTATTCAGCCATGGCCTTGGAAAGCCTGGATCTCCAGAATGACAGAGCTGTAGCGTGGAGAGCCAAGGGCAAATCCCACCAAAGGGACTGATGACGGCATCTCTAGAAGTGTGTTGCCTTCAGTTTCCCTGCCAGGACTGGATGCAGTCTGACTGTGCTGCCACTGCGGGTGCCCTCCCCAGCCCAAATGTCTGAGACCGAGGGCACCTGAGTGGGTCCCACTCCTCACTGAGTAAAAGAGTGAATTTACCAGCAAGTGTCAGGAGCTTCAGGGGACCAGGGTCCTAGGAGGGTGGCTTGGCCTGTGCTGAGCCCTGAAACGTTGGGGCTTCACTTTCTCATCATACGGCAGTTTTTTGAAGAGGGCCCCTCATCTGTAGGGGCTCCCTGTGCACGAGGCACAAGGTTGAGCACTTTCCCTGCTTGTCTCTTCCTGTAGCTGCAGCAGCCCTGTGCGGCAGAGTCACAGCTGACCTTCCACAGGCGAGGAAGCAGGAATGGAGGCCCGCAGACTCGCCCAGAGTCATTCACGAGGGGAGGGATAGAGCCAGGTTCTGCATCCAAATACGATTAAATACAAAGCCAGTATTTTTAAGCACTGTGTTGGGCTATTCTACGGTCTATTTTTGTCATTTATGCTTATCACGGGTGTTGATAGAGGAGTCTCCTAGACACCACGGATTGAGAGTGTCAAACATGAAAGCAAAACACTTTGTGTTTTTAATAGGATGTCATCCTTCATATATGAAGATAAGGCTCTTGACTGCGCATACAGCACACACGTTGAGCTTTCTTTTTTTTTTCTTAAAAACAGTAGGAGAATTTTGCTTATTCACCTGTATTCTGAGTGGGTTTCACTTGTCTTGTGCCCAACAGCTTACATGTTGCAACACCTGGCATTTAAAGAGGAGCTTCCTGAAATAAAGAACGGGGGTGGGTGGCCTAAGGGGAGAGTATGGGAAGACTAGAAAGGGGATTTTCTCTTCGCATCCAGTGAATGTGATATTTTCTATTCCAAACAGTAAGTCTAGTTCACTAATTGATAGGTCAGGGAATGACTGGATAAAGATGAACAGAGAGAACCATTGAGTTGCCCATAACAGGGCTGTGTGTGTGTGTTATGTTGTGTTCACCAACGTAAAATCTTCCCAGCCAGTTCCCGTGGACATTGGGGTCCAGGAAACGTGTGTCAGGGTTAGGGGCAGGCGTCACAGGACTAAAATGCATATGATTCTCATGGAAGAATTATTGGTTAATGGAGATGGAAATTTGCTTTTAATTTGACATTTTTCTTTTCTTCTTTATACTAAAAACCTTACTTTATAATCTTATTACAAAGGTAACATACCTTCATTTTATTTCGTTGTTTCTTTTGGCTGCGTTGGGTCTTTTTTTTTTTAAATATAAATTTATTTATTTATTTATATTTTATTTTTGTCTGCGTTGGGTCTTCGTTGCTGTGCGTGGGCTTTCTCTAGTTGCGGCGAGCAGGGGCTACTCTTCGTTGTGGTGCCCGGGCTTCTCATTACGGTGGCTTCTCTTTGTTGCAGAGCACAGGCTCTAGGTGTGCAGGCTTCAGCAGTTGTGGCTCGCGGGCTCTAGAGTGCAGGCTCAGTAGTTGTGGCGCACAGGGTTAGTTGCTCTGCGGCATGTGGGATCTTCCCGGACCAGGGCTCGAACCTGTGTCCCCTGCATTGGCAGGCAGATTCTTAACCACTATGCCACCAGGGAAATCTTGACTTTCATCCTTGGTCCCTTGATTGTTCCTGCAAAGCATGAGAAATGTCCAAAAAGATAGAAAGCCCAAATCTAGATCTTGCCTTCTCAACACTGGCTGCCCTTGAGGGAGCTGACTTTTCACTGTCCCTGCACCAGGCCCTATTTGCCAAGGGAAAGCGAAGCTCTGGGTGGACCCCTCTCCTTCCTCCCTTGCAGGCTTTCATGGTTTCAAATATCACCTCTTGACTCCAAAATCTGGATTTCCAATCTCGACAGTCCATGTAATCAATCTTCTACAGAAAATGCACCGTTCACTCCACTTTTCTCTCTCCTTCTCTCGTGCTAAGACATCTCTATTACCAAATGCCAAGACTGTGACAACATCCTCTAAACTGGTCTCCCTCACTCTAGGGCCTTCTTCTAACCCATCCTTTATCCTGGCATTAGTTTTAATTTTCTAAAGCAACACTTTGAACGTTGGCCTTTTCCTTGTGCCTCTGTGGTGCCTCTTTGATGCCTCCAGGGTAATGTGCTAACACTTGACCCTGGAAATCAAGATGCTTTGCAATCTTGACCTTATTTACTTGATCGACTCATCTTTCTCATTACCATCCAGGTACGGCAGCAACGATCCGCTTTTACTGAAAATCCTCAAGTTCCCCTGCGTTTCTCAGCCTCTCTTGCTGTTAGACTGGGCCCAGGTGGCTCAGTTCTGCCTGAGGAGATGTGGGTAGAAATAAGGTTTGTCGTTTCAAGGCTTGGCCTCAGCAGCCCCTACCTGGCTCTCCAGGTCTCTCTTCGGGTTTCGTGGTGTCTCCAGAGGCCACTTATTTAGAAGGTTCAGCTACAATATGGCAGCACCTCCACCAGCCTGGGTCCCCGAGTGTCCATGTGGAGGAGAGCCAAGGTGACCGTTGTTGGACGTGTAATATGAGTAAGAAATAGGTTTGCTTTTGTGTTAAGCCTTTGAGATTTTAGGCTTAGGTGGTTAGTAGACCTCTTGATTCTAAGTTAAGAGGCAGGACCAGTCCTTTTTTTGGCCACGCCGCACAGCTTGTGGGATCTTGAACTCCCTGACCAGGGATCGAACCCGCGTCCCCTGAATTGGAAGCATGAAGTCCTAACTACTGGACCGCCAGGGCAGTCCCTACAGGTGGGAACACTCTTGAGCAGACCAAGATGTGTGTGCACGTATGGGGTCAAGGGTGCATGGGGTGGGGAAAAGCTTCTTACACAGCTAATAAGTGGCAGGGGTGGGATTTGAACCCGGGTCTCACTCTACCATCTGAGAGGCACACTGCTCTCGAGACAATGAAGACTCAAGTCTGCAGGGCTAGCCCACAGAACTACCCAAGTTTCCCGGAATGTCTCCGGGGCCCTCATTCAGTTCCCATGTTGCGGACTCCCTTGCCTCAACTTACCGCCTTGTGCCTGGTTAGGTCTTTCTAGGCTCAGCGGTGGGTGTCACTTCTCCTTGGAATGTTCCCGAAACTGAAGACATGAGTCTTTTTCCTCTCACAGAACCCTGGATATGTTTCATAGTAGAGTACTTCCTGTCTGCTAATTATCTACTTCCTGTGTTCACTGATAGAGTCACTCTGGGCAGCGTGGAGATCCTACCCCTGTATTCCCACTGCCTCCTTAATTTGCCCATCCTAAACCTTTGACACATGTTTGTTCAATGAATGAATGAACACGTGTCCGAATGACCACATCTAGAAGATGCCTCCCTGTTACTATGCTGTCTTGCATTAGAAGAAAGGTGTGCTAAGTGATTGAGATTCTTTTTTTTTATCATGGTTACTTCAAAGGGTGGAAATTTTCTCCTTTCCGTTACCTCTGGCTATAACTTATTGACAATTTCAGCCTAAAATAGCACGTAGCAGCTTTTCACTGTGCCTGTTTGGGAACTTCCTGACGGCACATTTCGGAAGGTGAATGACTTGTAAATGCCCCTTGCTCCAGGTCTTAAACAGGTGTCTGCTTTCTGCCATCTTTTACGGTTATGAAGGCACTAAAGATTTTAAACTTTGCCTATTTGACCTGAATCTGAAAATGATGGCTTTCTGCCCCGGTTCTAATTCTGACACTTGGAGTGACAGAAGAGGGAGCTCTGAGTTAGGCGATCGTGGCCCACCTTTGGGGAGGCTTCTCCTTGCTCTAGGCCCGGATGATGGACGGCTTAGTGACTCTTGAGGATGGAAACGAATCTGCAAGGGAGCAAGGATCCATCAGTGTTGAGCACCGCGCCGGAGGACGGTCCTGGGTGTGAGGAGGCGACTGCCAGCGTGGGGAGAGAGACCTCAGAGCCCCTCCTCCAGAGGAACGCCCGCACCTCCCAGGCGGTAGGTCCCCCTGCCAGTGGTGGTGAATCTGTCCTCACTGGCATCGCCCATCCAGAAAAGGACATTGTGCTGCAGAGGGAGGGTAAGTAGCGGTCTCTTGAGCCCCCTGGTCCGCACCCTAAGCCCTTCACCCGTGGAGGGTTTCCTTGGTTGTGCCCAACACAGGGAAAATGGGCCGGGCCCCCTTGCTCCTCCCCTGTGGCAGAGTGCACGCCCCGATCTGTGGCTGCCGGAGAGGCTGATGGAAAGGGAAGGGCAGCCCTCAAACCAGGCGCAAGATTCAACCGCTCCCAGCTCGTCCTGAAAACCACCGGATCCCAGGACCTTGATGCATGGCCGAAGGGCCGCAAGAAACTGGTGAGGCCGAGGCCCCGTCGCAGGTGAAACCGCCCACAGCACGTGGCCCGGCTCCGCCACTGGGTTTGCACAAGGCCAGGACAACTGGTCAGTTCAGGGAAGGCCGCCACCTGTGCCGTCAGTCAGCGGGCCCCTGGCGCGAGGCCCCTTTCCCCCATCCCTCACCCTTGCTGACACCCCCACACACCGATGGTCTAAAGCTTTGCAGGAGAACCCTTGGATCTTTCTTCCTGGGAAGGTCTTCTAGTGTTCACCCTGGCTTTCTCCTCTCGATTTACAGAGACAGTGAGAACCACAGAATTCAAGTTATTCCCTGAAGGACGGAGCCTGGATGGGAACTGCGGCCCAATCCTGCTATCACATCAACAGACCACATCTACCAGCCGAAATGTGGTCCCCTGGCCACACCCCCTTTTCATCATCTAACTGCTCCCTGACTTTCTTCTTCCAAATGACAAGGGCTTTTATTTTATTTGGTCATTTATAGTTTTTACAATAATGCTAAATTAACATTCAGAATTCTGACAAAGAAAATAAATAGCAGATAAACCAAAAGCACAGCATTTATGTTCTTATTATTTTTATCACTAATTATTTTATTATCATACTTAAACTATTTCTTTAAACATTACTTTTAAATTATTACATTATTTTATTATCATTAATTAGTTTTGATTGGTGTAAAATTTGCTTAACATAAATTTAACCATTTTCAAGCGACTCAATGGCATTTGGTACAATCGCAATGTTGTGCGACCATCACCTCTATGGAATTCCAAACCATTTTCATCAGCCCCAAAGGAGCCCGCATACCCACTGGCGGTCCCCCTCCCCCCTTCCTTCCTCTCCTTGGCCTCTGGCAACTATTAACCTGATTTCTGTCCCTATGGATTTACCTATATTCGATATTTCATACGAATGGACTCACACAATATGTGATCTTTGTGCCTGACTTTTTCGTTAATTATTTTAAAGCACCGTTTTCTACTTTAAGAAGTAGATAAAGTGGAAAACATTAAACTTAGTAGGATTATTAAGTGTTCACTCCTTAGTAGACTTTCATATTCAAGGGTGTGGTGGTATTTTATTTATTCTTTTAAAATAAATTTATTTATTTATTTGTGGCTGCGCTGGGTCTTCGTTGCTGCACGCGGGCTTTCTCTAGTTGCAGCAAGCAGGGGCTGCTCTTCGTTGCGGTGCGCAGGCTTCTCATTGCGGTGGCTTCTCTTGTTGTGGAGCATGGGCTCTAGGTGCATGGGCTTTAGTAGTTGTGGCACACGGGCTCAGTAGTTGTGGCTCGCGGGCTCTAGAGCGCAGGTTCAGTACTTGCGGTGCAGGGGTAAGTTGTTCCACGGCATGTGGGATCTTCCCGGACCAGGGCTCGAACCCGTGTCCCCTGCATTGGCAGGTGGATTCTCAACCACTGCACCACCAGGGAAGTCCCTTTTTTTTTTTTTTTTTTGTCTTATAACTGGAAGTTTGTTCCTTTTGACCCCTTCACCCATCCCCCACTCCCTGCCTCTAGCAACCCCAATCTCTTCTCCACATCTATGAGTTCATGTTGTTTTTCAGATGCCACATATAAGTGAGATCATTCAGTATTTGTCTTTATCTGGCTTATTTCCCTTAACATAATGCTGTCAAGGTCTATTGAGGTCCAAAAAATAAACAAATATTTCCTCTATCCTTGATGCACCCCTCTGCCTGGGCAAACTAGTACCACTGCCTTATATGTATTTTATTACTATTACTATTATGAATATTCTTTATTTTTAGAACAGTTTTAGATTCACAGGACAATTAAGCAGATAGTACAGAGAGTTAGTACAGAGAGTGTATAGGAATATACTACACTACGCCCTTCACACAACTTCCCTTATCATTAACATCTTATGTTAGTACAGTACAATTAGTGAGCCAGTATCCATACATCATTATTCAAATCCATAGTTTATTCAGATCTCCTTAGTTTTCACCTAGTGTCCTCCTTCTGTTCTAGGACCCCAACCAGGATGCCACATTACATAGAGACGTCATGTCTCCTTAGACTCCTTGTAGCTGGGAGAGTTTCTCAGACTCTCCTCGCTTTTGAGGACCTTGGCAGTTTCAAGGAGGACTGGTCAGGTTTATTACAAGACACCCCGTTACTGGGATTTGTCTGATGTTTTTCTCACTATGAGACTGGTGTTATCGGTTTTTGAAAGGAAGGCCACAGATGTAAAGTGCCGTTTTCATCACATCATATTAAAGGTACAGATCAACATAATTTATGACTGTTGATCTTGACGTTGGTCACCTCGCTAAAGCAGTGTTTGTCAGTTTCTCCACTGTAAAGTTACTCTCTTCGTCCATCCCTTCCTGACTTTTAAATTTCAAAAACTCTTATTCTCCTGACTAGATTGTGCTGCTTATGTAACCAAGTGGATGCTTTGTGTAGGCACAACCTTGAAGGTTTGTGTGGCCTTGCTGTCTGTTCTGTAGTGCAATGGTCCAAATGGAGGCAAACATATTCAGGGGTTGTGTGTGCCCCAAACTGCAGCTGTGGTGCTGAACACGGGGAACGAACCACACTGACAGGAGAACCAAAGTTTCTGCTGGAATGCTGGACACTTTCTGGGAACAGCCAGCAGTTCTTCTCTGCTTGAATTCTTATTTAAAACTCTTCCCCGTTTTATCAGTCATGGAATCACAGCCAGTATGAGCAAAAGCAGGAATACAGGAGCAAATAACAGAATCAAAGTTCATGTAGTCATTCAACAAACGTTCTTACAATGGGCCCGACATTCAAAAAGGGCACTTCATCTGGATAATTAAGCTCCCTGTGACAAACAGGGATTGTCCTTCTGCAGTGTCACAAACAACGCTTAACAAAGCGAGGGAAGCCATTTAATACATGGCGTATAATGGAAAACCCAAAAGTATAGCTGCAAAACCTATGAAAATAGTCATGCTGTTGTTTCCATGAAAATTCAAGTAATGAGGTACTAACTCAAGCCTCTCGACACTGAGATTTAGGAATAAACCTTTGCCTGGATGTTTTCAGTTAGAGGTAAAGGGTAACAAGGTCGATTTGGATGGTAGAGAGATTATGACCAAGGCCCCCTTCACTATACTTGGTAACACCTCCAGAGTTCTTTGGTGAAAAACTTGAACCATAAATTCAAGAATTCATAAAAACTTCTGAAAAGAGAGGACAGTAGGCACCCCTCCTTATCAAATAAGACTGAGAGGGAATTGAATAAAGTTAACTGGGTAATTGGAGACTTTACACAATTATGTGGAAAATAACCTTCTGGGCCAGGAGCTTCAAATGCAGAACAGCACATCACTCCACTGACCCGCGCTTTGGCTACAGCACCAGAGCATGGGAGCGGGGTGGAGAGAGGGGAGGCAGGGCAGAGGATGTGGAGGAAGAGGATGTCTGGCAGCTAGGCTGGGTGTCTTGGGAGAGGTCATTCTGGGGCTCATTTGAAGGCACAGGTGACAGGTGATGAGCAGCAGACAAAAGCCACTGAATAGTAAACACACTTAGAAAGGTGGTCGAGAGGAAGACAGAAAACACCAACCTGATGGCTGGTTATCACCACCCTGATCATCACAGTGTGATTAACTTGTACAGGGCATTCTGGTCTCCAAGGGCTGTCATACCCATTTTCTCAATAGATCTTTAAGAATGGGGATTTAAAATGGGTCAGTTCTTTTGAGTGACGCCACTGTTACGAACTGAATGTTTGGTATCTGCCCCGAATTCATATGTTGAAGCCCTAACCCCCTAACGTGGCTGGAATGAAATGTAGCCTCTGAGGAAGGAACTAAGGTCAAATGAGATCATCAATGTGAGGCCCTGATCCAGTAGGATTAGTGTCCTTATAAAAAGAGTCATCCGAGAGCTTGCTTTCTCTCTCTCTCCCGGTACAGACACACCGAGGAAAGGCCACATAAGGTCACAGTAGGAAGGTGGCCATGTACAAGCCAGGAAGAAAGCCCTCACCAGAAACGGAACTGGCTAGAAACTTCGTCTTGGACTTCTGGACGATGTCTGTTGTTTAAGCCACCCGGCCTGGTATTTTGTTACGGCAGCCCAAGCAGACTAAGACATTAGAGGCAGGTGGAGCCTTTCAGCTGGAGCTTCAGGACTCTGCCGTACTTGCCACTGGAGGTGAGGAACTAGGTTCATAGACTTAAATCGAAACCTTATATTGGGGTACTTTGCAGTCACTGCCAAGACATGTTTCAGTCTCCTTGGAAAGGGTGAAATGAGCACTGTGGTGGGTTTCAGTTAATGTCTCTGGTCCACCCGGTAGGGGGACCGGCTTATCTGGGTTTGTCAGGTTTCATCACTGTGAGTCCACCTCTGTCCCTGGCAAACCCAGACAGCCGGTCACCCTGCCACCCAGTAATCGGCCCTGGATATCTTCATTTTAATAACCTAGTTTATGAATAATCTGGATTCATTTTAGTCTGAAATTACTAACTGACCTTAGAGTGGGTCTCTCTGCCTGTTCCCGTAGGGCGTTCTAATGACGGAGCGGGCTGTAGGCACAGCTCCACTGGGAACCATCAACATACCAAGGTCAGGTTTTTGTCAGGAAACCTGGAAGGCCACTGCTACCATCTAGTGATCCAGTAACACCATTGTTCTCATCGGCTGGTCACACTAACTCTGCAGAAAGCAAAATGCCCCAAAAGCTGGGACTTGGGACCAGAGAAAATTCTGGTAGGAAAATTGGAAAGCTGCCAGGCTTGTGGCCGAGTTGGGGAACTCCTGAAGAGGCGTTCCTGGGAGAAACTGAGTTGCATCAGGGTCCCTAAGGGCCTGGCTCTGATGCTCAGAACAGGAAGGACGCTCCTGGAGAGGGGAGCAGGAAAGGGTGGGCTGACCCCATTTCTAGTGGAGTCGCCTTGGGGACTGTCAGCTGCTGCTGTGACTCCTACTGGCGTTGATCTCCAGAACAGGCCAAATGGACCCCTTCCATTTCCTTGAAATGGTAGGATTTATTTATGTCTATATCATCTCTGTAGACGTGTATGATGTGGGTTTCCAACACTGTGTTTCTTCAGCTGCACTTTCATCATTTATTCTGCCAGGCTCGGCCTATCCTTGACATACCAAGCCATTAACTTGAAATCAGAAAATGTCTCGAGGCCTCTACATTCTTTCCCCTGATTATCAGGCCCTACGCTAGCTGGAAATAAAGTCACCAGGCTGGAAGAGGAAAAAGAATTGGTCTAAACGGTCACGGAAAAGTCTAAACAGAAGATTTTCTTTCTCTCTCCACTTGGAATGATTTATTTTCACGGTTTTATGAGACTTTAATGAGGAAACCTTATCTCTATGCCTGGTAATTATCAACCAAATTTCCATTTCCCGTCAGAAAATCCACAATAAGTAAAACAAAAATGGTGGACTCGGGAGACTCTTTGACCTCTGCGACCTGTATGGCTGAGGAAAATCTCACTGCCACACGGAGGAGGTGACAACGAAACACGTGTGTGACTTCCCTTGTACACCGCTGCTGCATCCGGATTGACGTGTAACTCAGTCAGTGTAGTGTAACTCAGCGCAAGCAGACACAGTTGCCCTGATCCTTCTGAATGCTATCCCACGACATAGCTGATTAGGACAAAGGAGAGTACCATTTCCCTCTTTATGGTTTAATGTAATTTCTAGTCTGGTAAACAGTTCCTTCTGCTGGATGAATGAGGTCACACCTGAAGCAAAGGCCTGACACGATGCTATGGACTTTGCATTTTGAAAAGCTGAGTTTTTTGTTTTGGGGGGTTTCTTTGGCCACAGATCGCAGCTCTTGCCTGTACATGAAGAAGCTACCATTTGGGTCACTCAGTGAAATTGCCATGATTCAAGCCATAAGGATGGATGCTCCCCAGGGTCTTGGGATTCAAGCAGAGAGCTTGTCAAACCTCCCAAACCTCTAGGATGGAAGAGGAGCTCAAATGAGCTCACCAGGAAGATGGAGGCCAGTGAGAGTGTTAGAATCTTCTTAGAATTGTCAGGTGCCATCGCTCCCAGAGCAGCCGGGAAGTCAGAACACGTCAAATCTTTATCTTCACTTCCAGTTTACTTAACAGGGTGAGAATCTCTTTTTCTCTAGGTGTAAAATCTGTCATGCTCCCAAATAACCTATGGATTCCTTTCTGCTTGTTCTGTCATTTGAAAAGAATTATGCTCATACTTTATTGTATATTTATTAGCATCTGGGCCAGTGATAAGAGAACCTGAATAAGAGTGTAATGACTTACTTTAAATTAAAGAAATACTCTTCAAAAAAGTATTTTCAAGTCACTGCAGATAGGCTTGTTTCAGGCTCAACACAGTGAACTCCAGGAGAAAGTGGGATGGCTCTCATTTGCCCTTGTCCCCCCTAGAGCTGCGTTCCAACTCCCTCACCCCATCTCTGCATCCCTCTCGTTCTTCCCTTCCCCACAGGGGCAGGTAGGAGCAGAACACCAGAAGGTAGAACCACTCTAGAGCACGTGAGTGGTCACCAGCTTTAGACATCGCCGCTATTTTTATTATCTTTTCAGCGGTTAATTAATTTATACCCTTTGACTCTATATTGGAGGGGTACTCATGTCTGGCAGGCTTTTTGGACTAATGAATGAGCTGGGTCAGGCCTTTTCTTCCTCCTCTCTTCTCCCTTGAGGAGCCATTACAATTTAACCACCCTGTTAAGATCACAATGAAGAACGGGCTCTTGACACACCGGCATTATCCAGAAGGGGCCTACACCAAGATCAAGCACTTCTATAAACTAAGACCCACATGGTATACTGATCTAGAACCATACTGTCCAACAGAAATACAGTGTGAGTCACAGAAGAAAATTAAAATTTTCTGGTAACCTTATTTACAAAAGAAAAACAAGTGAAATTCATTTTAATATATTTTAGCTCACGAAGTATTTCCAAAGCATTACTATTTCCACATTTATTGGATAAATTAGCCTTTATCGAATGTAAAAATGCTAATTAAATCTTCTCTACGTTTTTGCATTCAATCTGTGAAATCTGGTGTGTCTTTTATACTTATATTAAATCTCAGTTCGGACGAGCCACATTTTAAGTTCTCAGTAGCCACATGTGGCTAGTGGCTACCCGATTACGCAGCACGAATACACAATATTTATCTGCTCCGACTAACTACACAACCTCAGTCACTTACCACTTGCTGTTCTGGGTACACAAGTGACTTAGTAGTGGTGTGGAGTCTGCCCCAGAACATTCTGCTTCCCCTGTTCTCTCCACTATCCATTCTGAAGCAGAATTTAGAACAAGGGTTAGAATTCAGATCGGCCCAGCCCATCTCTGCCTTCAGAGAATTATGCGTTAGTTCACCCGCAGGTGTAAAATTTAGACCCCTGAGTCTCAAAGTTGGGGCTGCAGAAGAATCAGCTTAGTTAAATTCAGATGACTGGGCAGAACCCCAAGCCAATCGATGATGGTTTCTGGAGGTAAGGCCTGGAAATCACCGCTCATCAAAATCACCAGGTGATTTTAATTCTCCCTGAAGTTTGAGAACCATAGACCCTCACACAACATATGACAGGGTTTCTCTAGGAACTTCTGGTTGCTACTCATCCAGGCCTTTGTTTGGCTTCACGCAGCAACTCACATCACACACGTCCCAGGCCCACGGAGCCTGCTGGGAAGGCTGTCGGTCAATTTCCACCCTGCAGGTATTCATCGCCCAGCTCTAAGCCAGTTGCATCCAGAGACCTATATAACACCCCCGACAACTGAGATACATCTCTGGGATGTATTTTTTAAGACTCCAACTCTCCTTTTTGAACTTCTACCCTCTATTTTTGTGTGTGCCAACATAGTTGGGCATGTGCAACACATTATGCTTATACAACCACCATCCCCAGGGGCTTTCAGAATATTTATAAACATCTTGTCATTAATCTTCATGGCACCCTTGTAAAGTAAATAACTAGTGAGATTTTCTTTATCTGGCAGGAGGGAAATTGAGGTGTTCGAGAGTTGATGTGTGAAGAAAATTGGGGTCTACGGTCTAAACGGTTTGTTAAATCACTTCTCTTTTTGGTGGCCACTGTGCGCCTTCCCTTACCGACCACTGAGCTCTGCCGTGGTCACGGAAACCCATTTGGAAACACTTCCGATAGAAACATTTTCCTGGACGTGTGCCAACTTCCTGCCTCGGGTGAAAAGAGAGGACCCTTCTATGTCCATGTTGGGAGACTTCAGGTGGGAGGTATGTTCTTCCGTTTTGTATTTATTTGGAAAGGAATGATCTTTCCAAATAAATCCCAATTCCCAGGAACCAAGGGGTAAGCATTTGAAATGAAGGGTGGTATCTTGCCGTGCTTACGCCCTCTTGCTCCCCAGCAGAGCTGGCGGAATATGATTAATTCAGGGCTCCCTGGGAGCCCCGAGTCCCCCATAGGGACCTCTGGGTGCACATTTCCGCATGTGGCCCCCAGGCCATTTCTGTCTGTAGACTTGAGGAATCTTTCTGTCAAGAGAGACAGATGTGTGTGTATAACTACCTCAGAGAAGGTGTCCTTTAAAAAAGATTTTTAAATTGCTCTCTTTTGGCTGCCTGATAATCCTTTCAAAACATATACCTTAATAAATTTATCTTTTTATGTGTGTTTTCATAGCATAATTTTGTTCTCTGTCTTTTTATTTTAAAGCTCTATTTTTTTCAATTACAAATTCATTATAGACGATTTGTAATATATAGAAAATATAAAGAAGAAAATCAAAATCACCTACAATCCTACCACCCCCAGAAATAAGAAATACTTGTTACTAGTTTGGTGTAATTTTTTAAGGTTTTTTTCCCTGGCTTTTGGGGTTTTTTTGGGGGGGGCATTTTTTTGAGAGGACATGTGGGAAGTGGTATTTAAAAAATCACAACATGGGGCTTCCCTGGTGGCGCAGTGGTTGAGAGTCCGCCTGCCGATGCAGGGGACACAGGTTTGTGCCCCGGTCCGGGAGGATCCCACGTGCCGCGGAGCGGCGGGGCCCGTGCACCGTGGCCGCTGAGCCTGCGCGTCCGGAGCCTGTGCTCTGCAACGGGAGAGGCCACAACAGTGAGGGGCCCGCGTACCGAAAAAAAAAAAAAAAAAAAATCACAACATGGATACTAGGAATACTACTGGATATATAATTGTTTCTAAGTCTTTTTAGCAGTTAGAGCTAGAAAATGTATATTTAAAGATAAAATCTCTAAGAGTTTTTATTGACATTTCTTTTTTTTTACTTTCCACATCACTTTTTGAAAATTATAATTTTTTAAGTTGAAGTATAGTTGGTGTACAGTATTATATGTTACAGGTGTACAATATAGTGATTCATAATTTTTAAAGGTTATACTCCATTTATAGTCATTATAAAAATGGGATATATTCCCCATGTTGTACAATGATATTTCTAATTCAAGTTCAGGACATAGGAGTTTTATTTACCCTCTTCCAGTTTATATCTGCATCTCTTTTCTTCCACTCTGCAAATCCTGGTTCTCAATGATACAGGAATGATATAATTAGAATATCCCATATTAACTCTCATGCTTTACTCTACATTACTTACACAATAGTCTCAGGACAAGAGTACAGATATTCCCACCACCAATAAGACTACTGACAAGAGTTAATTTTATTTTTTGCAAAGTCTCTCCCCATTTATCTTCCCTCCACTTAAAAAGTTATACCATATCTACATTGCCAAAGCACATAGACAGTGCACACTGCCCTCTCTCCCTTGTTCTGTAATAACTGTTTATTTCATGTTCATCACTAGGCCTTATGTCCATGTGTCCCTGGTCAGTTTGATTGTCTGAAGCTTGTGCTCTAATAGATTCATCAGAAGAGACTTGTGGGCACAATATTTCCTAAATTCTTTCCTATTGATAACAATTTGAACCTTTCATACTTGAAAGTCAGTTTTGCTGGATATAAAAATCCTTGACTTGCATTTTCTTTTCATTAGTATCTCAAATATGTTAGTCCATTTTCTTCTGTCCTATTGTGTTGGAAAAGGCATTTTTATTATAAATCACTTCCTCTTTTTGCTTAGATGCCCAAAGGATTTTTTCTTGGTCTTACAATCCAGTAATTTGTGGGTTTGATATTAGTGGTTCTGGTTGACAGTCTCAGATATGTGAAGTGTTCTTTCAGTATATAGTGTTAACTTTTTTCTTTTTAATTTCAAAACAGTTTCCTTGCATTACAGTTTTAATATTTATTCTATTCCTTTGCTTTGGTTTTCTTCTTCTTGGATCGTGTTACTGTATATTCAGTGTTCTTTGCTTGTCTTCAGTATTTGTCACTTTCTCTTGAGTCTTTTATTTTAATCTCTTAATTTTGATTTTTTAACCCTTCCTTTTACCTTGTATTCCTCCTAAGGCATTATCTGTTGTGATTATTAACTCTCTGGTCCATCTAGCTTAGATTTTATTTCTGAAATTGTTTTTATATCTTATTCTTTCTTGAGTTCAACCCTTTCTGCCGTCTTAGAATTTGATTTATGTTGTCCTTTCATATTGTTTTCTTAATGTATTTTAGCTCATCTTGAAATAGTAAGTCATGGTTTCAGTCTGCTTTGTGATCAGGTCTTTCTGCCACGATTTCACGGATTGTTGGACTATTATTCTGCTCCTTATTATCATTTAAAAATAGTATCTTAATATGGAATTTGACTTCAATACTTTTTACATTTTTATTTGAAATTAATTTTTCTAAACTTTAGAAGGAGATGTGGTGCAGGATAGTCTTTCTGATTTTATACGGTATCTTCTTCTGTTGTTTTCATGTAGTATTCAAAAATATGACATTTCTGGCTAGAAATTCCTGGCTCTCTTTTTTTCTGCCATGCTTATCTGGACCTTCTCTTTCTTTCGTCTCTATTGTCCCTATCTTGCTGGATTTTGATTTAACTTTCAGCAGAGTCTCCTCAGTTTAGGGTCTTGTCCCAGCATTGCAACCTGACTGGTCAGTTTCAAGGGCTTCTAGTGGACAGACTGCCCCCATCCCCTCCAGATGCCACTGTGGGAGTGGAGGGGTCCTTCCGAACACCACCTGGTTCTGGAATATGGTGGAAATTCAGCTCCTGCCTGTCCTGCTGACACCACACTGAGGCCAGACTTTCCTGAGCAGCAGAAGGGCAGGGGTGGAAACACAGCTCTTCCAGGAAGGGGATTTCATAAACACCGCTTTCCTCCCTTTGAAGGCTTTTCTCCACTTCCTCCTGTCATCCACTCCTCACTTCTCAGTAGCAAAGGCAGATCAGACTCAGAAGGCATGGGAGGGAGGGAGCCGGTGACTGGGACTCTTCCTCCTTCTCCACATGCTACGTCTTTAGCATCCAAGGCTCTGAACCCCCTTCTTCTGTCTCTTCCAAGCCGTAGGGAGATGACAGTACAGGCTTGTGTTAGCATCTTGTTGAAAAGTCGAATTAAGCATGATGAAGACAGGGCTCATTTATCTTTTCTTCCTTTCTTCTCATCTGCTACACTTCCTCGTGTTCATGGCTAAAGAGGGAGCCTGCTGAAATGTTGAAAAAGAAACCCCTGCCCTCTGGATCCCGTGTCACACATTAGTCATCTGTCAAATCCTTCTACTTTCTACAAAATGTTTCCTAGCTCTGGCTTTTCCAACCCATTGTTGCTGTGAGAAGCTCTGTCCAGATTTAGGTGAACTGACCAGAGTGTCCTAACCTCTTCCCCTCCTTCCTTCCTTCCTTCCTTCCTTCCTTCCTTCCATAATTCATTCATTTCATCAGGCAATTATCAACTATTTTGTGGCAGACTTTGTTGGTGCTGCAGATTTGGTTTGGAGACTCCAAAAAAGAAGATTCAATCCTGGCATTCTGCTTAACTTACAGCCTAGTTGGAGAACACTTGACAACAAATTATTACAAGGCAATGTGACTTGCTTTGCGATAAACGAAACAAGAAAAGAATGTGAAAGCACAAAAGCCTTACAGAGAGTCTAGGCTCTGAAGGATAAATGAAAGTTTGCTAGATGGAGAGTGGGAAGGTCCATCCCAGACATGGGGCCAACGTAAGAGAGTTGACACTGGCACATTCAGGGGCCAAGCTGAGAAATTTGAGATGAAGCATTGAGAGACGTAGGGGGAAGTCAAACTGTAGAAAAGGATGGGAAGCAGAATTTGGAATTTAATTACACAGGAAAGAGAGACAAGGGTGGTTTTTTAACCAGGTGAGTAATGTGATCAGCCTTGCTTTTGCTGCCACATAATCCCACAGGCCAGGCAAAGAGCCGACAGGCGTGGAGACATCAAATGGCCAAGAGCAAGATCCCAGAGGAGGCAGTGGGTGAGGCTCCCGACACCAGCTCCTCTGCTCTAGAGCTGACGCCTTCTTTCAGTAACAGGTGTTACTCCTGTTTTCTCTGAAATTCTCTCCATGCATTGCCCATAGCAACTGGAACATGGTGTTCTACAGAAATGAGAATTCAACTGTGTTGGAAAATGGAAGAAATGACATAGGGAACTATATTCAATATCCTGTAATAAACCACAATGGAAAAGAATACGAAGAGGAATACATATGAATATGACTCACTTTGCTGTACACCAGAAACTAACACAAAATTGTAAATCAACTATACTTCAATAAAAAATAAATTTTTTTAAAAAAATGGAAGGAAGGAAATGACTCTATTGTGAGTTCTGTGAGGACAGTCATGGTCTTTTTTCCTCTATGCATCCCCAAAACATAGCCCAGTACCTGCTGTGAAGGAGGAACTCAAGAAATCTTTGATGAACTAGACTGACTCCTCCGAAAGCAATCGGAAGGGTGTGTTAGTTTCCTGTAACAAATTACCAGAAACTGGGTGGTTTAGAACAACAGAGATGTATTCTCTCACGGTTCTGGAAGCGAGAAGTCTGAAATCAAGGTGTCAGCAGTGCCGTGCTCCCTCTAAAGGCTCGAGGGGAGGATCCTTACTTGCCTCTTCCAGCTACTAGTATTTTGATGGGTGGCGTTGCATGCGGCTGGTGTAGAGTGTACAGCCGGGAGGCCTAATCTGGTCCAGAGGAGTGTAAGGAAACATTTAGTCCGAGTCCTAAGGCAAGGGGACACTTACTAGATGAGGATGGGGGTACTAATCAAGGAGGAGAAAGTGATGTGAGGGAAGTGCCCTAAGGCAAGAAGAGCTTACAGAGTGAAAGGGAGAGTGATACGAGATCAGGTAGAGAGAAGGGTGCACATGGTGCCGGTCCCGATTAAGCTACAGGTGTGACATTAAGACGGGGGGAGTCAATGTCGGGGTTTGGGCAGGGACGTGACCTGGTCTGAGTTGCATTTGAGAGAGACCCTCAAATGGAGGAGAGGAGAACGAGCTGGAGCCAGCCCTAGGATCTCAAGGAGACCTGTCAGGAAGCCAACGCACAGTGATACGTAGAGCTCCTGGCTGGGATGCTGGTGAGAAGGGGCACGTGGGCTGTTACAGGTTTCCGGGGTGAAGCCATGAGGATGCTCTGGGAGAGTCTGAGTACGTTTGAGTGGTAACATTGGCCATAGACTGGACTCAGGCCACCACAGGGATCATGGTTACTGCATTTTCATGAAATATTCCAAATAGGCAAATCTGTAGAGAGAGAGTGCAGCTTAGAGGTTGCCTGGGAGCAGGGTGGGGGGAAAGGGGGAGTGAGTGCTAACATGCGCGTGGATCTGGAGTCTCTTTTTGGGGTGATAAAAATGTTCTAAAGTTGATTATGGTGATGGTTGCACAATTCTGTGACTATACTGATGCCGTTAAATTGATACTGTAAAGGGAAGGATTGCATGTGAACTGAATCTCGATAAAACTGTTTTATTTTTAAAAAGTAAATATGCTTAGTATATTTAAAATCTAATCTCCTTCCTTCCTTCCTTCCATCCATCTGTCAAGTTTATAAGCTTGAGATGGAATATGCTTAGTCCATGAAATGAAGCATAATTATATTGTCAGTTGGGTGATAAGAAAAAATAACAACCCAAAACGGAAAGGTTTGTTTAATTGGAGGAACTGCAGACAAAGAGAGAGAATATCTGCTGTGTAAGCAAGTCTCCTCAGTGATATTCATTCTTTTTCTCATTCAACACATATTTATGGGACATTCATGAAACATTTGAGGCACCGCACTAGGTGCTATTTTATGATTTCAAAGCAACACATAAGTATAACTTCCATAGCAGAGACCTGAGACCAAGTTTCCCACGTTTTATAACCAGGCTGTCAAGGCTACCGTCTCCCGTCCTCCTAGTAAGTAGTTTTCAAGAGCTGACTTTGGTCTATCACAGATTGCTTACAAAGATTAAACACACTATCACATTTGGAAATCTCTCGATATTTACAGAAACGTAAAACACTTTCACAGAAAACTCATAAAAGAGCTGTGTGTCTTGAACAGTGAGTTTGTCTGGTAGCACCGTTGGGGATCTTACACTCACAGGGACTTGGGTGTGGAGAAGCCTCTCCGTCACTGGGGCTTACAGACCCGCTTTGGCTTAAGAAGGGTGGAAATCTGACCCAGCTGGGACCAGCAGCCAATGCCAGCCTGATGGCTCCTGAAAATAACTGGCAGATTACGAAGTTGCTGTCAGGAGGCTCAGGTCTACCAAGGTCAAATCAGAACCCGTCTCTCCTGAGAGCAAACCCAGACCTTAGAGTCACGTGACTTAGAAGTGTCGTGTCCACGCCAGATCCTCTGAACCTGCGTCTCTGGAAGAGGGCCAGATGACGCTCGCAGTCCCAGCAAGTTTGCAAACTGCTGTCTGTGGCTGAATTCAGACCTGCTGTGGATTTCCAAGAGCCCTTTAAAAGTAAAGAGAGTTGGGACTTGAGCCCGAGTCTGGGCTCTTGACGGCTAGAAAGAATTCCCTGGGCCTGCTCTTATTCATGTTTAAGTCTTCAGAAGTTAAGTGAATTGGGTTCTGGCCATTAGGCCTGTGGGCAGGGAAAGTAGCCATTCATCTTATCCTTCATTTAAAGATCATTCCTTTCATCTGTCTTCAGCATTTGCAGGTCAGTCCAATTACCTTCCTCCTGGAATTAGCGATGAAGTGGGAAAATAATCCAGGAGACAAGGTGCGTGTATCGTCCTAGCGGGTATTGTTCCGATGGGACAAAATGCGTTTAGAGGAAGTAGAATTTTCCTTGGGAAAATAACATACCTTTAAAAAAACATCAAAAGAAAAAATTCTAGCCATATAATTAAGCCACTAAAATATATGCATTGCTTTAGGTAAAAAGGTTTTTTCTCCATTCAGTGTCTGAATTTTCTTTATTATTTACCAATAGTCATGATTCCAAAAGTACCTTATTCTCATTTATCTATTCAAGATTACTTATTGAGCAACTATACTTTGTCAGACGAATATCTGAAATTTTATTATGGAACTTGAAGATGTGAAGGACGAGGGAGGGGAAAATTTGGTAGAACAGGGCAGGAAGGACAAATCCGAGGCTGTGTGTCTGTTTGTACCCCTGTGGGATCACTGGGTTTCTTTTAGGTCTCCTTCCTTCACAAGGGAGCACAGTGGGCTGCACTGGACTCATTAGAACCCAGTCCTTTAAGGAGAAAGAAACCTGTGAACAATAGATGCCTATTGCAACAACCAGCGCCAATGTTCCGAAAGCACTAATTGGCTTCCGGCCAGGGCACAAAGGCTGATTTGCCTCCCAGTTGATTCGATGGTCTGCTGGCACTTTAAAACCCATTACATAAATCCTTAGAAATCTTCTGTGAAGGTAAATTTGATATTTTTAAGCAGTGATCCTTTGCTCTCGTGATTCAAGGCCCAGGAACGGTTCCCAACCTTGTTGAATCAGGGGGAGCATACATTTTCATTTTTCAAGGTAAACAACACATGAGGGCTTCATCGTCCTGACGAGACCTGATCTTTTGCCCTTTCCTGACAAAAAGCCTCATTTGCAGATGTGCCTCGTTTAGTGCAAACTCATTTTTAATGCGATGATATATGTATATGACTCTGATCATATAGAAATGCAGTTATCCCTTGTTTTGCAACAAGAGCTCCTACAGCAAACTTAGAAGACTAAACTAAAAACATTTCATCTCAGGCTCAGTGCCTCTTCTTCGGGGTTTCTTAAGGTCTCTGAGGTGGCGCTTTGACCAGACTGTTTCCTAATCCAGTGGCTAAGTGGTTAGTGACTGGGATTTGACTCCATCATGTGGCCGCCATTCCCTGTGCCCCACCATTTTCCTTGGAATTCTGGGTCACTCAGGGGTCCACTTTGCTGTGGTTGTTGAATAAGCAGTGCTCCAGGACACTGGTGCATCAAACTTACGCTTAATTGCATCACCATTTCAAGCAATGACGTGAGATTTCTTTAAGTATGTCCACACCATCATCAGCCAGACACCCCTTTCCCCGCCCGTGATGATGTCAGGGGTCGCTAGTGTCTACACTCTGTACGGGTTTCCAAAGAGAGGCAGCCTCTGAGTGAGCCTTCCCACAGGCAATCCAGCGCCTGCCGTGTGCATGTTCACACCACGATACGCTACAAGGAGGCTCACAGAAGCCCATATCTATTGGAAACTCTTCTGCTCCTTCAGGCAGGGAGAAACTTTCGTGCACTCGGACTTTGGGAAGGAACGCATGTCTCAATTTGTTCCATGAATTCTGCAGTTCCCATTGATTTTTATTGCTGGGTGAGCCAAGCTCAGATATGCCCTTTCTGGGACTTTGTATAAGGTGAAGAAACCCCACGAGCTGAGTTAGAAATAGCAGCTACTGCTTCACATGGGCCTCCTCTGTCCCAGACGGAAGGAGCAGTATGGGATGGTGGCCGTAGACCCTGAGGGTGGCTCCCGGGTTTAGGCAGGGCACAGACAAGGGCCTGCTTTGTGCAGAGCAGGCCAGAGAGGGGCCGGGATTCCATGGAATACCCGCCCAAGGTCTGGTCGCTACAGGGGGAGGCCCTGCTTAGTTCATCTGAGTACCTGGAACGCAAGGAGAAAATAACCTATAGTTGAACAAATGAAAAGCTAGGAGTTTCCTTACCTCCAGAAAAAGCAAAGTGGTTTTGTTTTTGTTTTTTTAAGAAATAGGGACTTTTATGTATAGAACCATCCAAGACTAATACATTTACAATTGTATGGCCTTGACTGAACTGACGAAGCTATTAGTGAAACAGGAGACGGCCAGGCCTCCCCCGTGGGGCACGGCACATACCGCGCTAGCAGTTCAGGACAGCAGCGCCAGCAGCGCCAAGGCCAACGTGCAGGCGCCCGGCCGCGCAGCCAGGGCCGAGCTGGCCGGGTCCTTCAGCATGCATGTCACCCGGGACCAGGACCCGTTGTTGGGCAGGGGGGCGACGCCTGCCACGTTGCACATGACGTTGTAGACATCCACGGATCTGATGGGAGCGGCTCTGAAGTTGGATTTGAAATCTGAAAGGGAAAGGCAAGCAAACAAGTTGTCACGGTCACTCCTGGGCAGGGCAGAGACAGGCATGGAGTCACGATGTGGAGGAGTTGCATTCAGCATCCAGGCAGCTTGGGACTGGAAAATCCGCCTCGTCCGCGGGGCCTGGCCAGGGGATTGTGGACCTGGAAGGAGATCTGGAAGGTTCTAGCTTATGATAGGAGGTTGCTTTCTATGGCTCGTGGAGCTGTTTCTTTGAAAAGACAGATCAGACAGCAAACTCTCTCTGTGCATAACTGTGCTTCCCTTGTGACAACAGAGCTTTCCTTGGGGACCCAAGGGCCATCTGAAGCTGCTCATTTCTGCAAGCCCTGCGGAGCCGCTGTGGTCACAGAAGTTTGACTGTCCTGCCGGGCTCCCCAAACCCACTCCAGCTGCATACTCTTCTTCCAGGCCACCTATCTGGCAGGGACTGGTTAGCCTGGGTGCTCCCCAGTTCAAGAATGTGTCCCATTTTCCTGCCACAGGGAGGTCCCAGGACTGGATGGAACCTGAAATTATATAGTTTCCTCAGTGTGCCTAATTCACAAGCAATAGCAACGGTCTCCTAAATATGTCTGGAAGATCAGCTGCACATTCCTTGGGAGCCTTTCACTGGCAGATAAAATAACTTAGCTGTGGGGAAAATAACGAAACTGGTAGTGGAGTTAGAGACCTGAGTGAAGGCTCAAGGGAGCTCATGAGGGAGAGGGCTGTGCCTCTACCCAAGGCTGTGCCAGACTCCACGGGGACACGGGCCCCCGAGGGCCTGGCTGGCTATTCACAGCATAGCAAGTAAGGGTGCTGACGGAGGGACTTCAGTCCAAAGCGGACCCTCTCTTTCTCCACAGGAGGCAGAAAAGACGCTGAATGAAAAGTGTTTGTTTAAAGAGTGAGTATGAGACTTCAGTAATATTCATAAGCTCCCAACCAGAGCTTCCAACAAAGTACCCAAAACTTAAGAAGCTGAATTCAGGAAGGAGTTTTATCCATCAATAAAGACCCATGCGTGTGATTTTAGTCCCTCTAAAAAAAATTTTTTTAAAACAGGTAGTTTGGGGGCTGTAAAGCCAAGTTTTCTATCTTAGAAAATAATCTTTATAATTGCTCTGCTAAAATGATCACATATACTTGATTTAAAGAGCAAACAAACAGCAACATAGCCCAGAAGTGTCCACACCAAATTCTACTCTTGTATTTACCCTGCAATTATAAATACAGAAGGAAGCTATACACTGAAAACTCTGCCACAGCGTATGTTAGACCCAGGGCAACTTCCCAAGTGACGGGTTTTGCTTATTTTGAAGAATTAAAGTTGAATTCAGTATAAAGAGGTTCACAGGCTCTACAACCAGCCTGTAGCCACTTACTAGCTGGGTAACCTCAGGGGACAGGCATGGAGATGGCGCCTAAATCCTAGTTCCAGCCACGCTGTATGTGCTCAATAAATGGGAGCTGTTTTTAGTAATAGAATAAACGCCCAGCAAGGGAAAGTATGGATTGAGAATATTCACCCTATAGATTATTTGAAGGGTTCACTTTACTTTTAGGGCAGGGAGGGTAAGAGTCAGCATCACCTCAGGGTAAACACTCACTTTCCAGAACTTCCTGGAAAGGAGAACGTACAGGCTGCCCTGGATGCCAACCTTTCCAATATCAAGGAAAACCCTACAGTTAGAGAGGGTGGTGGTAACGCTGCCCCAGAGGAGAATCAGCTACAGCTGAGAAATCAGTGGCAAGGCTGTCCCAGGGACGTGGGAGCGACTCCCCTCCCTCTGACTTGCCGTGGACCTGGATGTGAGATCATCCTGCCACGTCACCTGGTGGCCATGTCCTGTCACGTGGGAGGGTGGCAGACAATAGCATATCCAAAACAGCCGTCCCCAGCCTTTCAGACATCTCCTTCTTTAACATTTGGCAAGAAAATTTGAGATCAAGCTCTACTGACAAAAAATAAATGTTAGAAAAGATCATCTTTTTATGTTGAAAGTACAAAATCAAATCCGGTACATGTAAGCAGGAAGGAGAATTGGGGTTTCTTTCCCACTCCATCTGGTTCACGGCTTCCCGGTCTACAGCGCTGGGATTTTGAGCCCAGTGCAGAGATGATCCAGACTGGAATGAGAGCTTCTAGAAAATTCCTGAACAGCAAAACAATACCTGATCCAATTGGGAGAGGCCAGACAAGCCCTGCTAGCTCAAGATGGTGTGTGAACCTGGAATGGGAATCCAAGTTATTTCCATGGGTTGACATTTTTTGGATATTTAAACTGTTTCTCCTAAAGAGAGAAGGTTCTGGAGGCTCCCGCTGTGCCTGAACACCTTGGGCTGCTTTCCAAGTGAGGCTTGCTAGCTCGCTGGCAGCTCACTGAGTCACACTCCTGCTGTCTTATCTCGAATGTGTTCTCCACGGCAAGATTAGGTTGTTCAAATTAGAAACTGGGATTAAGCAGAGAGAGGCTATCTTCCAGAATTATTTCCCTTTCTCTTAGCTGGACCAGATGACTTCTAAAGCTGTATCGGGGCAGCCGCAGCGATGCTCAGCGTCCTTCCATGAGCGAGAAGTACCTACAATTAATCAGGAGGGATGTACCTTTATCTCAAAGTGCAGCTAGATAGCTATTAAAGGCCTCGCTCTTAAATTTTCTTCTGAGTAAACAGTCAGTGCGTAAAGCTGTTCAATCTTTCATGAGAATTAGAGCCAGAAACGTGATGGTTTGTGGGAGGCTCTCAAGGTTGTGTCTGCCTGGAAACATTTTTGCAATTAGCCCAGTCCAGTTTCATCAGGGGTCGTCTTTCTGTCTGTAAAAGACTCAGGCTTTTAGTTTTAAAGGAACGTATGAGGGAGGCCTTCGCTAATGGACAAAATCTCCCCACTGAATTTAAGCTATTGCAGCTTTGGGTACTTTGTTTAAAGTTTTCGGTTTGACGCTAGACGTGCTTCTGCTTTAAAATCTGCCCGAGACTCTTACTCGTAAACACTCCAACTGACAACTGTTTCGCATTCATGATCTGATCCCTCTCTTCTGGGGAAAGAGGAGGCGATGCCTTTGAATGAAAGCCCTGCTGGCTAATGTTCCCCCATATGAAGGCCATGGCCCTGGAACGTCCCTAACCTGATCTAGCAGCTGTCACCTCAACATCCTCAAGGCTCCATCCTGAATAAGTGAGGCTTTTGAGCTGCGCAGCTCTAGCCCGGGGCTTGGCTAACAGGGAGGGCCTGTTAACTGTTATCAGGTGATGGCGTCATGCTGGGGCGTCCTCTGAACTCTCTCTTAGGCCAGTGTCATGACCCCAGTTGTGCTCTATAAATGTTTGCTGCCACTGGTGCTGACGCTTACTTAAGGACACGGGAACCTGGATGACACGTGGGCAATGATTTGGACCAACATGTTCCCTAAGGTCAGGCTCCCAGAGGCGCCCAAGGAGGGTGCAGAAGCTGACACCTTGCAGTTCTCAGCAGCTATCTTGTGGTAGGTAGAGTGACCTGAGGCGGATGGAATGAAGGGGGCTGACACATTTCTCTGTCCTGTTACATCAAGGAGAAGGGCAGGGCTTCCAGGCGTGATCTCTAACCTATAATTTGAAAGGAAAGCATGGACTTTCATGGGCTGAAACATTTTGATCAACATGCAGAAAAAGGATCTTGGGGTAAGCTTACTGTGTTTAATAAGGAGTGTGGACAGCAGGAGGAAGGTTAGCAGCTCGTGAGCCAGTCCACTGATTGTTGATGGCTGTTGACTGATTTTTACTCTGTTTTTTTAAGGGGGTATTCAGGTGGTAGTATGATCTTTAGAGTGTTTGATAAACTTTTCTAAAATGTGAATTTACAGTGCTGTGTTTATTAAAGCAAATAACCAAAGAGGCTCTCTCCACCTCCCCTCTCTTCCTGTCCTGGGAATGTAGGTCAAGGAAGGCACAGTAAATTTGCTTTCATCCAAGACATCCCGAGTCATTCTGGCTTATTCTCAAAGTCAGCCACAGAATCACTTCCTCGCCTGCCCTTGAGCACATCCGAGCTTCTGGTGGGCCCTAAACCGAATGACCTGCACAGGGGTGGGTGCTCTAGCCAGGGAGGAACTGTGGAAGAGTCAGACCCTGTGAAGCGATCGCGTCAACTCCAGGACGCGCAGCTGTCAGCAACCTGGTGCCTGATAAGCTTTCCTGGACATCAGATGGCTGTGAGAGAACATTTTGATGAATTAAGTAAAAAAATGAATCATAAACATGTGGAACATTTTTTTCACTGCGCTCGGGATTTAAAACTTACAAGGAAAAGTATTTGGCCACGTTTGCCAAAACCAAGAAGCATTTGAAAGCCAGCCAGCTGAAGACACTTCATGGAGACCGGCTGGGTTTGCTCAGCTTTGCTCATAAAGAGGGTCCATAAAGAAATCACTCCAGCTCTACTAGTGCCATCAGCCCCTGCTGGCTGATGCTTCCTGAGGAAGGAATGACTAAGAGAATTCGGTCGTGTCTTCCTACCGGGTCCGAAGGCCAGGAAGATGCCCCGCATGTCCCTGAGCTCGTTGTCATATCCGTGCCATCCGCGCTGCCAGCCTTGCCTCTTGTCGGTGCTGTTCATCCAGAATGGAAGCGTCTCTCGATTCTGCAATCAAGCAAGACATTTACATCGCCCCGTGTCCAGACATCCGGACGAGTGAGCATCCGGTCCAAACTGCCACCCAGTGGACTTCCTGCTCAGCGCTCTCAGTCAGGGTCATCCAACCTCAGCTGGATCACTTCCTACTCCAGGGAGCTCAGACCTTTGGAGACCGCCCATTAAATTGCCAAAGAGCTCTAGTTCTGAAGGTATCTTCTTATGTCGGGCTGGACTGAACCTCATAAGCAGTTTTAGAGTCACTAAGTATAGCATGTCAGAGACAGAAGGGACATGAAAGTCTATCTGTGGTATAATAAAAAATATAGTTGGCCTTTGTCCCGGGTTCCCTGGCCCTTGGAATTTCCTGAGTGATGGGCGTGTTTTGTTATTTGAAATGAGCCCCTTGCTCTGATACCTGAGTTTATGCTAATGAGATGACTCGCTGGGGTAGGGAGCTACATAGCTCCAGGATCACCTGGTCACCTGAGGAACCAACCACAGGATGAGAGCGTTAGAACTTTCAGCCACGTCCTCTGACCTCTAAGATTGAGCTCAGCTATGTGGCCATGATTTAATGACCCACGCCATCGCAATGAAACCCCAGATAAAACCGCGGGGACAGCGTAGTCCAGGGAGCTTCTGGATTAATGAACACATTGTCGTGATGGGAGGGTGATGCACCCAAAGAGGGCCTGGGTTCTCTGCACCACTCACCCACATACTTTGCCCTGTGCGTCTCTTCCATTTGCCTGTCCCTGAGTAGCATCCTTTGTAATAAGATTGTAATCATAAGTATAGCACCTTTCTGAGTGCTGTGATTCATCCCAGTGAATTATCGAACCTGAAGGGGGGTTGTGAGAATCTCAAATTTGTAGCCAAGTCGGACACAAGAGTGGGCATCCTGAGGACCCAGGACTTGCGGTCAGAATTCACATGTGCAGGCAGTCTTGTGGGACGGAACCCCTTGAAGTGTGTGTCTGCTCTAACTTGGGGTGATGTCAGAATTGAATCGAATGGTAGGACACCCAATTGCTATGGGAGAATTATTGCTGGAAAACACAGCGTCTAATCGAATCACTTTGTTTCTTTAGTACAGCATGGAAGCCCCGAGGCAGCCAGCTTCCCACAATCCCAGGGGCACCCAAAGCAGGAACCACCCGTCCTCCTTTCTTCCAGCTCCACCCCGGGGGGTGACTCGGAACATATTAGTCCCTGCCTCCCCATTTAGTCAACATTTGAAGATAGCACCCGTGTTCCTCTGCTCCAGGCCTTGGTATCTTCACTTTCTTCGACCATTCTTCACTGAGGATGGCTTCCAGAACTGTCACTGCCCTGTCACCCTTCTTTCCTGCAAAACTAAATTTTCTTAGACTGCAGCTGCTTACTCGAGAGACAACAAGCTTAAAGAAGGTTTTGCAAATCCTAAGGAGGCTGCAGCCAGTTGGACACAACCCGAGCCCTTCTTGGCGGGCTAAGCCTTCATTTCCGATATTCTAATCATCTTGCTCAGCACAGGGTTTAATATTACAAGTTTCCCAAATGCAGGAGGTAGAACTGACTACCTCCTGGAAGCAGAGGAGCTCAAGGACCAGGGATTTACAGGTTGGCTCACAAGACTCATAACAACACGTGTATTTTGTGTGCTGTACGGTTCACCAAGAGCCTCCCCCAGCGTGCACTTAATCATCACCACCTCCCACTGTGGATGGTATTATTTTTCCCACCTTGGCACAGAGAGGTTAAGTGACACTCTTAAAGTCACACAGCTGTTGAGAGGCAGGGCTGGGATTGGAACCCAGGTCGACAGTCTCCTGGTCTTCATGTGCCTTCCAGGACCCCATAGCCAGAGGTCGCTGCAGGGCTCCTGCCAGCACAGGACAGTGGGCTGTCCCTGTCCCTTGCCTCTTCACTCACTGAGTGGTGGCCAGTTACAGAGTATGGAGATGAGATTTTGGAATAGGATGTGGGTTGAATTCCAGTTTGCCGCCTTCCAGCTCTGTGATCCTGGGCAAGCTGCGTAACTTCTCCAAGCTTCAGCTTCCTTGCTGGATGTGATACTACCTGCCTCACAGAGATTCTGGAGGATAACCCGGCTGTGCGCTAAGCCCGAAACACAGTAGGTGCTCGATAAATGGCTGGGGACAGTCAGCAGATGCCACTGGCTGCGGGGCAAGGCGCTCGGGTCCTGTGCGGCAGGGTCGAACCCTCCTTTGCTTATTTAGCTGTCACATCGCATTGCACACCCATCCAGTCTCACCCTGTAAATCACTCCCTGGCATTACCGCTTTCCAAATCACACTGTTTCATTGACTCTCTGTTTCCTGAATTGCCATCATCCCCTATCCCGCCTTCTCCAGCTGTAGCTTGTAGTTTTCAATGGGAATATATTTATTAACGTACTGCATTTCTGACTTATACTGTTTCTTGTTCTTTGTCTGTGGTGAGCTCACAACACATCCCAATTTAGCTTCGTTCGCTAATATCACACGCTGCTCCCCCCGCCCCAGTCTTTAGTGATTCCTGAAGAACTAGGTAGAACATATCACTGGTGATGTCACTAATCATGAACCCCATGGGACATATGTGTCCCATAACCAAGGGACAGGTGGAAGAGAGATGAGGACTGATTGCCTGATTTTAAAGTTCCAGCTTAATTCCACAACTACAAACATACAGCAACAAAAAATCTCAGCCCTGAAGGTAACTGGGGATCGGTCTGATCATAGGTCAATCCACCAGTTCTTATTAACACGACCGGTTGCTCCAGTGAAACAACTATTCTTACTGATTTTAAAAAGTAATAGTAAACTGGCTGGTTATGTGAGAAGCGAAGTGATTGAACGGATTACATGACATAATCTAATGACATTATGTAATTAACCTCAAGAAGGTGCAGGGATGATTTCCTTCCTCGTCCTCTCCCAGTGGCTTTCACCATTTCACTGGGCTCTGTATCCCCACATTAGCATCCCAGCGCAGGCCTGTCCAGCCGTGTGACACATACCACACAGGGGCAGCCCTGCGGGTGAAGCACCCCAGACCTCAGTCCCCAGGCAGGGGGTCCTCAAGCTACTGGTTGAGCCTCACCCCTCCTGACCCTACCAGGCCCAGGGGCTGCCACACAGCACTGCCTAGTGACATCCTGGGGAGGTGCCCGAACCCTGCAGGAGAGCAAGGGTAGAGGGGTCTGTGTGTGAGCGTGAGTGTGTGAGCGTGAGTCTGTGTGTGAGTCTGTGTGAGTGCGTCTGTGAGCGTGTGTGTGAGCGTGAGTCTGTGTGTGAGCGTGAGTCTGTGTGTGAGTCTGTGTGTGTATGTGAGCGTGTGTAAGCGTGAGTCTCTGTGTGTGTGTGAGTCTGTGTGTGAGCGTGAGTCTGTGTGTGTGTGAGCATGAGTCTGTGTGTGAGCGTGAGTCTGAGTGTGTGAGCGTCTCTGTGTGTGAGCGTGAGTCTCTGTGTGTGTGTGTGTGTGAGCATGTGTGTGTGTGTCTGTGTGTGTGAGCGTGAGTCTCTGTGTGTGTGTGTGTCTGTGTGTATGAGAGAGAGAGAGTGAGGAGGCCACCAGAAGGCTCTAGCGCAGAGCGCAGGCAGCCCTGCGGCTCCGCAGTAGCGGCCCCCAGGGAGCTCTGAGTGGCGGAAGGGCTGACACAGAGGAGGCCCTGCGAGGCCAGGGGACCTTGTGTAGTGACCGCACGTGGGGAGAGCGTGAGAAGAAAGCACCGCGAGGCTGTCGGGAGGAGTGAGGCGGTGTCTACCCGAGGCTGTGCCAGTCCGACAGGGTGACCGACTGTCCCGGTTTGTCGGGGACTGAGGGGGTCCAGGGATGCAAAACTTCCTGTTTTAAAACCAGGACAGGCCTAGGCGAACCGGGGCAAGTTGGTCGCTCTGTAATGAACACTCTCTTGTCAATTCAAATAAAATCCTCACCAAGTCCATTTGTTCAGCACCTTCCAGTACCTTCCGGGACCTCTTCTCTGTACATGGGTGGACAGCAGTGCCGGGATGCCCCCCTTCATGAGCCCCTAAACTAGTTCGTCATTTCCAACAGGAAGGACCCAGAAAGAGTTCACAGGAGGAACACTGTGAGGAATGGTTGTTATTATGTTTATAGACTCGGGTTCTTTTATTTGGTGCCTGCGTTGTATTTTAATGCCTCACTCCACTACCAGCTCACCATGAAATGTCTACCAGAAGCCTGCTGAACTGGGGAAGCCAGATTACTTAGGAGATAAGACTTGTGGTTTCTAGACTAGATCTTTGTCTCATTCATCCTTGGCATTAAAAAAAAAAAAAAAAGTAGCATTCACTGTTTACCCCCAAATCAGCAAACCAGTTAATGAAGTTGGTTCAACCACTGCCTGGACCTGTCTCTTTGACTTGCCATTTTGGGATTCCTTTCTGCTGCTGAGCTGCAATGTCTCGGTAGCAGTCAGAAATGGGGGTGGCGCTGGGAACGAGGATCGGGGTGGAAGCGGGGTTGGAAGGCTGGGAAGAAGCAGAGGGTGGCCTGAACAGTCTGTAGTCATTACTGTCTGTCTGCACGTGGCCAAGGCACTTGCTTCGATAAAATGTCTGGTCATTTACTTGCTTTGTACTGTTGCATTTGGGGAATATATTAGCACATATATTTCTCACCGCCTCTTTCCGATTTCCCCTCGGCGTAGATCAGAAAATGGTTACTAGGCCACAGAGAAGAATACTCCTGAGGGCGCAGGAAATATTTTCCAGCTCCAGGAAAACATCTAGACTCCCGGTCTTGCCTTGCACCCAAAGTGACTTCTCTTGGGGCAGCCAAGGAGGTGGTAATCCGTTCTTCGTGGGTTCCCTCCCAGGCCAGAGGCGCCGTTCGGGGTCTTGTCTGGGTCCCCCTGCTCCATCTGGGTGACCTGCTCTCCAGTCTTCCCCCTTGAAACTCACCGTCTACATTGCTGGATCCCAAGCCTGGCTGTGCACACAGTGCCCTGAGCTTATCCCGGCTTCCACTTTGGGTATTTGGATTCAGCAGGTCCGTAAGGCAGGAACTCTTGTCTATTTAATCATCGTCCCCCAGGTGACTGGGATGCATCGTCTGGCCTGGAAACCGCTGGCAGTCATTCACCTGGCATCTGTCCCGTGCCGTGTTCAGTGAGTATCCGTTGTTTCCTGAGAACGCTTCGCGTTATGCTGGGTTACCACACTGAGGTCAGAGGTTGTGCTTTAGGCCCCTTCGTGAGGTCCCACAGAGCAGCGCAGGGCCTCCCCGCGGCAGGCGCAGAGTCCGGCATGGAATCGCTCACACAGGCTGCTTTCCAAAGAGGAACCTGGGCGGCCGACCGGCTTTTCCCACCTGCCATCGAGGCTCATTGGCCGGCGCCAGGTTCACAGTTGGTTAAACATTTTGACCATCACCCCTCGTGTCAGCCACTAAAAGAGTACTTCCTGTCGAGGAGTAGGGTCAGGGACCCGAGGGCCCCCTCCTCCTCTCTTGATGAGGCCTCTCACCCCACCTCTAGGGCACTGGGGAACAAAGTTGAAATCTGGTCCGATTGAAAGCAATAAATAAAATGTGAACACCTGTCTAAGGTGTGTGAGGGGCCTAGTACAGATGAAATCACGTTATTCCCCTAGGACAGGGTTGTAATAGCGACTTCCCGCGCCCTCCACGTTGCAATAAACTCACATCATCTCAGCCTGGAAAAGGCACCCAGTGATGTATCAGAAGTGGCTTCGCTTAGAACTCTTATGGAAGGGAGCACAGTCCGCCTGGCTCTGGGCTTTTGCTGCTAGGGTTAAGGTCGAGCTAGGCGTCTATTACAAAGCACCGTGTCTCTGGTTTTGTGGCATCGTCATTTTAAACCCTCCTCCCGAGAGGCTTCCTGTGGGGATGACTCCTTGGAGCCCCCCAGGAATGGTGGTCATGAACCTTCAGATGTGTGTCTGCCATGCGCCACTGCAAAGACTTGCCCCCCAACCGTTTCTCTTTCTCCGTCTTAGAAGGCTGCCTCTTTCTAGAACGGAATTTAATTGCTCAGGCCTCAGGCCCCAGTCTGACCCTGGCAAGCCTGCTGCCACACGCAGCCTAATTCTGGAAATGGAAAGTGCCAGACAGCAAAATCAGCAGGGACCAAGGGCAGCAGAATTCCTTGGAGTGGAGGGAGGTGTTGGAGGAGAGCACTGAGCGGATGGGCTTTCCTTTTTTTTTTTTTCCTTTTTTTTTTGCGGTACGCGGGCCTCACTGTGGTGGCCTCTCCCGTTGCGGAGTACAGGCTCCGGACACACAGGCTCAGCGGCCATGGCTCACGGGCCCAGCCGCTCCGCAGCATGTGGGATCTTCCCGGACCGGGGCACGAACCCGCGTCCCCTGCATCGGCAGGCGGACTCTCAACCACTGCGCCACCAGGGAAGCCCGATGGGCTTTCTTTTATTCTTTTCTCCCCCGGACCATGTTTACTGAAGCGTGACAACAGTGAGGAGGGCGTCCGTGTGCTCTCCGACAGTGCATACCAATGACCCTAGTCACCCCCAGAAAGCAAGCAGCTTCCAGCCCCCAACACCAGCTTCCTGAAGCTCCATTACTTGCGCCTGGACGAAACCACTCCAGCTGCCACTAAAACTCAGAAGCCACATTCTCCAGCTTGTCTTGATTTCCCCAAATATTTTGGGTTTGGGCCTAACTGCCATTCAACCCCAGGCCTTAGAATTGAGCCCGGCATTTCATATCCTTTGCCAATTTTCAAAGTAAATCTTTCCTCTGGAGACAAATTCGGGCCTCCCTTGGAAGCTTGGGCCTGAATTTGCTGCATTTCCCTCCACTCAGACGAGAGCCCAGAAGATCAACGATGAAGCGCCCTGTCTCACAGTCTTTCACCAGCTTCCGGCTGCAACTGGCTGACTTTTTGAGCACAGTGGCATGAAGTGGACACTGTTCAGGAGAGGCCGCAGGAATTAGCCCCTGGAGCTGAGTAGGGCCTGGGGAGAGCTGATGTATCCGCCCGCCCTTGGGCTCCAGCTGTGGGCTAACGGAAGCTAGGACAATTGCCATTAGTGGTTTCAACACCTTTTTACCTGTTGAAATCTCTTCTAGGGCTACCAATAATTAGCCAAGTTAAAGGCCTGACTCAGCTTTCCTCTCTGTCTACTTGGTCACTGATTTACTAACCTACAAAATAAACAACCTGTCAACGAGTAATCAAGAACCAACTGTCTCAATATTTATGAATTCATCTCTTAATTCATATATCACAAACATGTACCGAGTTTCTGCCGTGTACTAGGCTCCACAGAGGAAAACGAAGGTCAAGATGCCACAGACCTGCCCTCAGGGAGCTTCCACCCCAGGAAGGAAGAGTTCAAAAGCAGACAGACAAGTGCAGCACCTGGGGAGTGATTCACGGTTTTGTGAGATTCCAAGATGGAGGAAATTAGGGAAGAGCTGGGTATTTCACGGAAGAGATGGTATTTGAGTTGGGCTTAAAAAACAGGTGGGAGTCAGGAAGGAGAAGGCACTCTGGGTTCTACTGATGGTTTATTGGGCTATTGATGGTACCAGAACCCACTGAGTACAGGTGTGGAGAGCAGGTCAGGAGAGCATGAAGTACTTTGGGATCCAACCACTTGACACCCGACGCTTGAGTCTTGCATTAGAAAAATCATTTTCACAAATAAGAAAATTCTGGTTCAAGTATGTGCAAATCTCCCATGTTGGTGAGAGGAAAGGAGAGGGCTGGTTAGGAAGAGTTTTTTTGCCTTGTGACAAAAGCAAGAAAAAAATGAATGCCAACGTTAGAACTTTTGTGAAGGAGCTGAGACTTATCTCCAGACCCCACTAGGAATCAGAAGGGTGAGTCCATAATTCCAATCCACGAAATCAGAAATACCTTGAACATTTTAGTGGAAGATTTGAAGGCTCTTTGGAGAACTGGATGGACTTCGTGCTTAACGGTTACATCTGGGTTGTAATTCTTTGTCTGGGACCTTAGTCAAGACATTTAAAACTCTGAGCCTCACTTAACTCAGTAAAATTGGGATAACGTCCACAATGCAGAAACAGTAAGCAGGAGACACTTAATTCAAGGTGGGATATACATTTTGCTCCCTAATAAAAGTATGAGATGTACAAGAAGAAGCCACATCCCTGCCTTCCTGCTTTGGGATGAACTGAAGGATGGGACGCTTGGAGCTACAGCAGTTATCTTGTGCTCTGAAGGGAAAGCCAAAAGAACTGCAGGAGAACTGACTCAGGGCCTTGATATCAAGTTGCTGGATGAACCACCCTGGAACTTCTTACCTCTAAACTTCTAGTTATGTGAGATAATGAATCTTTATTATTTAACCCATTTATTCAAGTGGTGTATGACTTATAACCAAGAGCATCTTGACTGATACCCCAAGTTTCCCCATCACTGTGTTTTAATCACTCATTGGGAAAATGTGCATCGTCTTGCTAGATGTGCTAATGCCAAGATACTGTATTGACAGTTCAGATACTTCCAGACTGAACCTTCTCTGACAGCACTGACGGCTGGAGCAACTTCCCTGGTGACTGTCCACCCCTCCTGCAGGAATTGAGATGGCTCCTCGTGAGTTGTCCACTGTCTTCATGACACCCTCTGGCTTTGCCACTCTCCCTACGTAAGCCAGTTTTTCCATAAATTGTCTCAAATCACCTCTGTACTCTTATAATCTCCCTCCCTGCCATGGACCAGCCTCTCAGTGTGGTTGATTTCAGCTAAATGTGAGAAAGTAAACAATAGAGTCACATAGTCCTACAGAGAAATGAGTGACAGTTAACTGTGGATTAACCCTCAGCATCGATTTGCTTTTAAAAACTTAAAACAATTTTACCAGAATATTCTAAATGGAACAAGCTGCAAAATGTAAGCCCTTTTGTACGGCTTGGGAAGTTGGCTTTATGGAATAAAATTGAAGAGGCACCCAGTCAGGTGGCCCACCTGACTGCACGTGTGTTCAGTGCAAAGTCCTAAGAAAACCACTGGAGATGAAAATGCTGTGAGCCTAGAATAACCTCACTCCTGGTGAACTTCAAACGGTGTGATAAAGTGACCAGAAGCGTTAGTGCGCTTAGAGGAGAGAGCGCTAGGGGGCAGAGGGACCTTCTTGGAAACTTCCAAAATCACATGGCATAGGAAGCCGAAGTCTGCTGATCAGGAGGACCCAGCTTGGCCGCGGACAGCGCAGCTGACATTTCTGACCAGTTCTGCTTTGTTTCCTCAGCGACCAGCTGCTTCTCTGGTCTGAGAGCACACAGGAACAGCTCAGTCCTCCCGAACGACTGAGGTTTACATCAGAGAATCCCTGTTTTCCACACCTGGGTCGCTAGATGTCCACTCATTTTGCCTGATCGGTATTTCTGCCGATCGCCACCTGCCCTCACTCTGGCAGATTAAATACCACTCTTAGGCCTTATACAGTCGTCCCTCGGTATCCACAGGGGATTGTTTCCAGGATCCCCTCGGATACCAAAATCTGTAGATGCTCAGGTCCCTTATACAAAACAGCACAGTATTTGCATATAACTACACACATCCTCCTGTATATTTTAAATCATCTCTGGATTACTTATGATACCTAATACAATGAAATGCTTTGTAAATAGTTGTAAATACAATGAAAATGTGACGTAAATGGTTGCCAACATCCAGCATATTCAAGTTTTGCTTTTTGGAAATTTCTGGATTTTTTCCCCTGAATATTTCTGATCAGAGTTGGTTGAATCTACAGATGCGCAACCTCGAATTTGACCGTACTTTGTAGGCCTCAGCCAACAACTCTCCTGTACCAACACCCGCTACTCTCTTTTAGCCTGTAGTCTGGTCAATTTGTAACCCAGCTTCATACTCATACTGACAGTGATCCAGGCCCTGTCTGGGAACTGACTCTAAACAGGACGTGACTGCGGATTCCCCTTTGGGGTGCCTTACCAGCTGGCCGGGTATCAGAAGCTGATGCAAGGGCCTAGTGAGCTTGGAGTCCAGGTGGGCAAGGAGGAAGCTGCTGAAATCACCCGGGCACCAGGCAATTAGGGTTTGGGCCCAAAATGCAAGATAAGCTCTGTAAAATCAAGTTGGCAAACCAGAGACCTGGGCCTGTGGACTTTTGTCTGCCAATCATTTCCCTTTAAGGTGAAAGCAAAGCCGAGCCTCTCCTGGCTTTTCGCTGCCCTAAAGCAATTGCTTTGGTTCACAGTAACTGTTCCACTTTAAACTGAATAGGTTACACTGTAAGCCTGGGTAATTGAGTTAAGGCCCATTTGTTAAAATACAGCAAGTCTGGAGCCATGAAGTCTAAACCATGGCTCTGGGTCGGAGTCTCCAGTTTGCATCTACAGAGTCACCTGACCAAGCCTTTGGATTCTCTAAAGAAGGAAATAAAACAACAAATGAGACTTAAGCAAAAACGAAATTTTTCAGGTGGAAAAGGTAAATAATTGTTTACCTTTGGCTGTTTGATAGAATTTGTATAATGAATATCTTGTCATATGTTTTATATTTACCTCAGTTATGAACCATCCTTCATCGGCCACTAAGGTCAAAGGAGAGACAAATCTCCCTTTCTTGTAGTAGAACCTGCTCGGGATGGCCTCTTTCTTGTAGACAGTCATGTGCTCCACTGTTCTCAATTTGTTATATATCTGCAAAGATAACCAAGAATGACCAGTTTTGCATTCTCTCTCTTAAATGTATGTGAATATTTATTGGACCTGGAGGAGAGGAAGGACTTTATAAAAACTTATTTATGTCAAAAATACTACAGTAAAATAAAAAGGTGAATGAGAAGTTGGTCTGCCTGATGTTAAACACCACCAAGATCAAAGAAAAGCATTTATTCTTTGACTAGACCTACAGCATGTCCTATCTGCACCTGATTTTTTTAAATAAATTTATTTATTTTATTTTTATTTATTTTTGGCTGCGTTGGGTCTTTGTTGCTGGGCGTGGGCTTTTCTCTAGTTGCAGCGAGCGGGAGCTATTCTTCGTTGCAGTGGCTTCTCTTGTTGCGGAGCACGGGCTCTAGGCGCGCGGGCTTCAGTAGTTGTGGCGCACGGGCTTCAGTAGTTGTGGCACGCGGGCTTCAGTAGTTGTGGCTGGCACGCTCCAGAGCACAGGCTCAGTAGTTGTGGCCCACAGGCTTAGTTGCTCCGCGGCACGTGGGATCTTCCCAGACCAGGGCTCAAACCCGTGTCCCCTGCGTTGGCAGGCGGATTCTTAACCGCTACGCCACCAGGGAAGCCCTACGCCTGATTTTAAAATACTAGTGACTGTTTGCCATTAATTACACTGCTAATTTTCCGATGAAGATGTAAACCCTGTACCTCTTTCCAATATTTAGCAGCAGCTTAAATCTTTATGGCTAGAATTAAAATCAACCGGCTGGTGTTGATTTGTTGGCCCTTAGCCAAAGCTGGCATATATTCCTGGGTAGAACTGAATATAAAATTGAGTTTATCAATTCAACTCTGGAAAATAATTAGCCTTTAGGCTGTTTAGTAGAGAGTTTCTACTGGCCCCAGGAGTTACGATTTCCTACTTAAGAAAATCCATAATTCTTAAGAAAAGTAGGGGGCATCACCAGAAAGATTTTGCATAAGTGAAAACTCTGATGACACATAACGGGCCTCACAAACTGTTGTGTCCGTCACGTGACAAAGTGTCACCCAAACATAGCCCCAGTTCTGAATAATCTACCAACTGCTTTAGGCAGCTTGCACTGCCTGATGTACACACCACATTGGAAGAAAGAAGCTCTTCCCAGCTCGTGAGCTGTTGATGCTCTAGCATCCTGGAGACGGCATGTCCCTAGGTGCCAGATAGGAGATAACAGATGACGTTCCTTGCCAGGAAAACAGAACTTCTTTGCAAGAAGCCATTTACTGTGGGACCTGCCAACGTGTAAAATATTCTTCCCAGTTTCATATTTAAGGAGTTCACGAGAAGCCTGTGCAAACATATTCAGCACCTCCACTTGCTGACCGTGGAGCCTGAGAAAAGGGGGCACCCGTCGGGGGAAAGGGACGAGGCTGGGGAGAAGCCGCACTGCGGGCACCGAGTTCCTCAACCCCAGACACACAGATCTCGGACTCTCATGTGGGAGGGAGCGGTCAGGGCTGGGAGGAAGGTCTCTGTCTGGGCCAAAAGGGCCGGACCCCAGCCTACACCTGCCGTGGGGAAGCAGGGCAGGCAGCTGGCCCAGCCGAGGCTGATTCCCATCTCCCTGCCGATGCGCCGCCCCTGGCAGCGGTGGAGGCCTCCCCCAGGGGAGAGAGGCCCAGAGCCTGTGCTGGGAGACGCCCAGGCCACACGGGCCAAAGCAGTCAGCCGGCGGGGCCACTCACTCCTTCACCTTCAAAGCGTGGTTTACCCGCCACTCGGAGGGAAAGATTGTTTGGAGGGAGGGGTAAGCAGGGGCCTTGTCATCGAGCGTGCCAAGTCCCCGGGAGCCCTGCCCCACGCCATCTGCACGCCGTGGGAACTCCGCCACGGCCTCGTGGGGACGCCCCCTCGGATGGTGGTAATCGCCGTAGGCGACACACACATCGTCCCTGCAGCCGGCCCAGCTGCTTCCCGTGCTTCACGGCCGCCCAGGAGGGCAGCTACAGTGTCGTCAGTCAGCACACGCAGTGGAGAGGTGGCAGGAGGGCCGCTTAGGGAGCTGCTCGGCTGCTGAGGGCGGGGGTCTGAACCCCGGCCGGCCGCGTGGCTCCGGGCTAAGGGGCCGACCCACGGCACACGCGGCCTCAACCTGTGCTCGTCCGTCGCCGCCTTCTCTCCAGTCCCTGCTGAGAACAGGTCAGACTGGCGGCTTTCCTCCAGAGAAGGGCCTTCTGTGCAGGCTTCCGCTGTCCCCAGCTGCGCAGGAGAAGTGCTGCATTTTGGTCAAGAACGAACCGGCCCCACGCCACGTTCTGGGCACTGCACACCCTCGTCTCGTTTCATGCCCTGACGTTCAGTGCCCGCTTCAGAGAATAGAAGACACGGGAGGATGAAGCACTGGACCGAGGTCACTCGGCGAGGAAGGGGTCAGGTGGGTCATCTGCCACCGGAGTCCCGGCTCCCGAGGCTGCCCTGTGCCTCCGCCTTAAAGCTACACACAGACTCAGCGCAGAGTCATGGCCTCTGAGGGTGCGCTCTGCCCCCGTCCCCCCCCCACCCTTCCCCCACGTCTTGCCTCAGAATGCTTCCCGGGCGCCGGCCACAGGCTCACAACCGGCCCTCGGTCCTTCACCTGCTGCAGGTCATGGAGGCTGATGTACTTATCCAGCTCAATCACTTTGTCCATCCAGAAAATGTCAGTCATCCCGTGATCTGAGAAGATGATGACGTTGAGGTCGTCCTGCAGCTCGCGCTCCTGTGGGGAGACAGGCAGTCAGGACGGCGCCCAGAGGGGGACCCTCTTACACCAGCTGTCTGGCAAAGAGGTGTTTTCAACTACAAGTTATAGGAGAAAGGCTTCTTCCCCAGTTCTGAATTTAATCATCTGCTTGTCTGCCCTATAAGACACGGTTCAAAATCATAGCAGAAGTGCTGCAGGGAGGGAACGAGAGAGCCAGTCCCCGTCCGATTAGCGCTGAACATAATACGTACGAGGCTCCAGCCTTTTAAGATAGCCTTTCTGTTTTCATCCTCTTTGGGTCTTTCAACCAACTTGTGTGGGAATACAACTATCACTCGCCCGTTTTACACGTGTGAAAAATTAACCCCACAAAAGTTTAAAAAAATAATATTTTAAGTCAGACAAAGACAAATATCATATGATATCACTTATACATGGGATTTAAAAAAATGATACAAATGAACTTATTTAAAAGACAGAAATAGACTCACAGACAGAAAACAAACTTATGGTTACCGAAGGGAAAGTGGCTGGAGAGGGATAAATTAGGAGTTTGGGATTAACGTATACACACTACTTATATAAAAAACAACAAGGACCTACTGTATGGCACAGGGAACTGTATTCAATACCTTGCAATAGCCTATAACGGAAAAGAACCATATATAATCTATTTATCTATCTATCTATCTCTATCTCTCTCTATATATATATCTGAATCACTTTGCTGTACACCTGAAACTAACACACTAACACAACATTGTAAATCAACTATACTTCAATAAAAAATAAATTTTTTTTAAGTTTAAAAATAATACTTTGCTAAAAGTCATTCAGTAAGGGTGTGGCAGAATCAGGGAGAGAACCCAGGCCTGGGTTCCGCACCCACACCAATCTGGTTACCAGACTGAATGGTTTGGTAAAGCGTCAGGCCATCTTGCCAGCTGAGCCGGGCGGTAATGCAGATCTGGGTCATTTCAGTGCCACTGGCCTGGCTGTAAGACAAGGGAGGTCGTGGTACCTGGGGAGGCGTTGCGTGAAGAAACGAGACCCCTCAGACCCTTGAGCTGGCCCAGTCAGCTCTCAGCAGTAAGAAGGAAGATGTCAAGGGGTGTGACAGTCAAGGAGACAGAAGAAGAGGGACAGAGGGAAGGTTAGCCCAGTGGGCCTGGTTTTCGGTCACCTGGATCCATGTGGTCATGTACTTCAGGACGGTGTCCACGGCCCTCAGGGCTTCTTTCCTCTGTGGCGACGAGGGCCCATAGTGGTGGCCTTCCACATCGATGCGCTCGTAGTAGATGGCCACCAGGTCCGCCTGGCCGCTCCTAGGGAGGGGGCGGGCAGGGTGAGAGCCGAGAGAGGCCCTGCCAGCTTTCCCCCCTCCCACCCGGTGCTCCTGGCGGAGGCGTGGGCATCCTCCAGCCCCTGCCCTGTGGTCCAGGCACAGCGATACCTTAAAAAGAACAAGGGGGTTCTCCAAGGGAGAGAGGACCTTGGAGAAGGTGCCAGTCCCGGGCACCCTGGTGACAAAAGTCAGAGAGCATGCTTATGGGTCACCTCCCCTCTCAGCTCAGCATGACCCAGGAGTCGGAAGAGGTGGCGACAGGCAGGGGACAGTTCTGATAACTCCCCTCACCACGAGCTGTCACCAGAAGCTCAGAGAAAAGAGAAGCAATCATTCAAAACACGTCTCCTCGGATACAGACGGTGGGAGGGAGACACAGGAGGGAGGAGCTATGGGGACATATGTACATGTATAGCTGATTCACTTTGTTATACAGCAGGAACTAACACACCGTTGTAAAACAATTATTCTCCCATAAAAATGTTAAAAAAAAAAGTCTCCTCCATTATTGCTGGTCTTCGAGGGAGCCTCTAAATAAAACACTAGACTGTAGGTTTCACTGACCCGCAAGAATAAGAACAAGCTTTACCAGGCAACCTTGCAGGAGGCAGACAGGTTTGTGTTTGTGTTCAGGGCCTGACGTCTCTGGGGACCCAGGAAGGGTCAGCTCCAGGGTGGGCACAGGGTGAATTCTAGCACTGACCACACTTTCTGCATCCCGGAAAAACGCCCCCCTCGGCCAGAGTACTGGTGGTAAAAATCCAACTATTTAACCCTCCGTGCGAAGCTGAGACTGAGTGGGAACTAGTGACAAACCTGGAGTAGGAGGCTGAGGGAGTCGGGTGGGGGGAGAAAACACTGTGCGATGTACCCCCTCCTCCACACAGCGCACAGCTTCCCGCTGTGACTGCCCTGCCCACAACGTCCCCAAAGCACCTGAACAGAGCAGTGATGCTGATGACGGTGATGGTGCGGGTAGCAGTAACAGCGACTGACAGAAGAGGAAGCAGTGGAAAAGGAATGAAGGCTAACTCCTTTGTTTGGACTTTAAGGGTTAATAACTAATCCTCTTGGCGGACTGCCTTATTTCTCTTGAAAAACTCTATTTAAACAAACACACAAGTGAGGCGGCCTGGTCTCTCCTGGTGTGGTCTCCCCCGACACTTGGAATGAGAGAACGTGTATCCTTAGCGCCTGTGGTGCCTTGGGCCTTGCAATCCACAGAAGAGGAAAAAGAACCTCACAGTAGTTCCAGAGCGTGGTTTGCACAACCCCGCCCATCCTTCCGGTCTCAGGAAGATGGTGCTTCTTCCAGGAAGCATCCCTGATGCCCAGGCTCAGTTGGGTGGCCCTCCTGGGCACTCCCACGGCTTTCCTGGTTCATCTCTGGGTTGCGATTTTTCACACTGTGCTGTAATTGCCCATTTATGTGTCCTTCCCTCCCCTCTAAATTGCGGGGTTTTTCACCCTGGGACGCATTCATTCTCCACTGTGTCTCAGCTCAGCCTAGGGTCTGGCATACAGGAGGAGCTCTGTAACTGTCAGTTGAAGGTATAATAATAGTAAGTGCTCAATAAGTCATAGTTATTCTAGGTCAGGCACTGCGTTGAGGGCTTTTCATACATTATCATAATTCATCCTCACAGCAACCCTATCAGGCAGGAATACGTTAAACAGAGAGTTCAGTACTGTTGCCCACATCACACAGCTCGTGAGAAGTGGAGCCAGCACTGAGACCCAGGTGGAGCTCCAACACCCTGACCCAGATACTCTGAGAGAATGCAACAGCCCGCACCAATGGGGAAACATTCTGCTACCCAAATGACCATGTGGAAGTGGTTCTTACTCTGCTATAAGAATCCCACCAACCCCAAGAAAGTGGGGCGTGAGACAAGGCAAAGGTAGCAGTGAAACTGAGTCACTTTCATTTCTCGGCATGAGCTCTATGTCTGTGGCTTGGATGTGCCTGCAGATTCTGGATCTGAGTTGAAAAGTGTCCCTAGAGAAAAGCATTTGCAGATGAGGAAATAGGCCAAAAAGGATTCTAGGCCTCACGGACCTCTGAGACATGGCTAGGACCGGAAATGTGAACTTCCCACGTCCAGGGTCAGAACACTTGACTCCACCAGCCCGGGCTTTTGAATGTCCACACCGACTCCATTCACGACACGGGGGTCGGTTCCAGAGAATGTTCAGCCTGGCGTCTTCCTTCACCATGGTCATACTTGCCAAGAGGGCGCACCTTTTAATGATGCTGTGATGTTCTCGTACCCTGAGGTGTACTTCATTCACAGTTTGGAGGATATACTGGTTTCCAGTTAAGGGAAATTGCTAGTCAAGTGTTCTTTTCTCTGGCCCTTCTTTAACAAATACCGTGCCCCCCCCCCCCAACGGGGATGGGGGTAAGTTACTATTCGCTTGTTTCTCACGAATAATATTATCATCATTCATACTCGCTAGTGTCTGAATGACTAATACAAGTGCCCCCTGCATCTACAGACGGCAGAGAACAAAAAGCCACTAAGGGTCCCACGCGTGTGTAGGCAGTAGGGAAAAGTCCTAACTTGGGAATGGCATTTTCATACATATCCCTAAACTCTCTTGAGGCCCATGTTCATTACACTGATGGACTGATGGCATTTCCTCCACCACGTTGGAACATGATGGAACTTTCCACAAAATCATGCCCTCGGATATGTCTCCGTACTTAGCTGCCTTTTGTACTTGTGCCTGTAGCATCCCAGATGCGCTGGTTCACACAGAACATCCTGTGTTTAGGTGTGTGCACTTCCAGGGTGGGGCTTGTATGTGGGAAAAATTTCACAAGGTTTACTGGTTGCACTAAAGCTCGATGAAATGCTTTCAGGTCACTACAGTTTAGACACGTCACCTTAATACAGCAGCCACTGGGCCGGTTTCTTTAAGGCTATTTGCCATATTCATAAATCTCCGTGCGATCAGAAAGCTAGTAAGTCTCACAGATTCACCTGATGGCTTTGTGTCAGGAAGCTGTCAACCCCAGATGCCAGGAACACTGGAGTTGTGATGGTTGAGATTCGGGGATTTATACATATGCCTTTTGTGAAAGACTTCTATGTTGGAGCTCGTTGATTCATGAGGGACCTGAGTCTTCAAGGGCTAAGAGCTCTTGCCTGTTGGAGTTTAGCTGACAAATTCTTGGTGGCCAGCTGTTTTCCACATGGATCTGGTCTCCATCACTGGTCAGCTCATTTGTAATGGAGCGGTTGGGTGAGGAGTGATGGGTGGAAACGCCTGCAGATCTGTTATTGGCTATTTATAGCTTTCAGCCCAGGAACCATGCCAGAAGGACATGTGGCCATCAGCCCAATTACCTGAGAGCTGCAAGGGGCCCCCAACCCTGGATTTCAGGGACACCCAGATCTCCCATCACCTTAGGATCCTGTCCAGATTTCTTTTCAATGTAAAGAGTTCACAATGTCACATCAATTTTCCTTACTGAAGTGGGTTGGAGAGAATTAGGGAGAGAGAATGGTTAAAGGAACGGTTGAAGTTGCTGAGTGTTAAAAAAAAAATTGAGGGACTTCCCTGGTGGCGCAGGGGTTAAGAATCTGCCCACCAATGCAGGGGTCACGGGTTTGAGCCCTGGTCCGGGAAGATCCCACATGCCGCAGAGCAACTAAGCCTGTGCACCACAACTACTGAGGCTGCGGTCTAGAGCCCGCGAGCCACAACTACTGAGCCCGTGTGCCACAATTACTGAAGTCTGCGCACCTAGAGCCCATGCTCCACAACAAGAGAAGCCACCGCAATGAGACGTCTGTGCACCGCAACAAAGAGTAGCCCCCTCTCGCCGCAACTAGAGAAAGCCCGCACGCCGCAACGAAGACCCAACCCAGCCAAAAATAAATAAATACATACACTTTTTTTTTAAAAAATTGAAAACTTAGAAATAAGTCAGTTTCCCTGACACACTCGTGTGCTATTCAGACCATTACTGATTTCTGCATTTTTCAAACTGGGTGTGATAGTTCCATGTGGAAGAGAAAAAAAAAAAGGTTCTATGTACTAATATGCTAATAGGCTTTGTACATTTAAAAGAAGATGGCAGAGTAGGCAATTTTTCCAAACTTATTCCACCAAAGATCTTCCTTCTTTTGTCAAAAACTTATATCTTTGGAGAGTCAGGCATTCACTATGTGAATTCACTATTCACAATGTGACATTCACATTGCTTCTCTAATTTCCATCAACACAAAGAAGAAAGTCCTAAACCCCTGGGGACTTCCTTGCTCTCAATTCAATGTTTCCAAAGGGTGCCCCTACCTAAAATTACTCAACACACAATCATCCTCTACTAGAGGGTAGCAATCACCGTGTGAGAGGCTCACTACCTCTCTGAGACATACTTCACCTATACCAAGCCTTCTTAATCCACTTTAGCATTCATTATTGGTCCTGGAAACAGGAAGAACAGTGGCATGGCTAAGAATTTGGGACACTTACTTGAAGAAGTCAAGAGCATCGCTGACTGCATTGGCAAAATTGATATCCGTTGGGACATTTTTATATTCTAGGCAGTAAGTAGGTCTGACACCAAGAATCTCAACCTCACAGCCTAAGAAGGAAAAAGACAGTAAATGGTTACTTTCTTCAATAATCAAGGTAGGGTGATGAGCCTATTTTAGGAAGCAAATACCATTAGTCAAAACAAAAATTTTTGTTCCTTTTCATGAAATAAAAGAATGTATTGTTGATAAGTGGTGTATTTAATTCTAATTTTGTTTAACTGGAGCAGAGGCTCTTAAACATCTTTCCTATACAGCACTGGTGTCTCATGACAGGGACTGGCAAAAATTGGTTAATGGTTGTCTTTCCCAATTTGAAACAACAATAACAAAAATTAATTAGTACACAGAATGTCTCAATTGAAACTCTTTTCTATAGATTTTTTATAACTACTAATTCTTCTAGTGCACCTTTGCCTATTCTAGAACCAAGTATGAGGTTAATATCTGATTAGCCTGGGAATAAGAAAATAAAGACTTCACTAGTCTAGCTGGACTCAGAAGTACTGCACTGATGGGCAAGTCTAAAAATCACTGAGTTAAAGCAAGGGTCCTGAGCCGTCCCTTTACCTCTCCCAAAATGAAGTAAAAGAATGAAAGTATTCAGATGTTGGGAGCTGCTGTGGTTTCAGCTTTTCTGCCCCAGGCCCCTGAACAAGTTGAAATGGTTGCCCCGAGGAAGAGACATCCAACCTCATTATCAGAAAATAGGGCAGGAGAGGAACGTGCCAGTCTCAGTTTGTTAGTTGGGTGTATTTACTGGGCACCTACTATGAACTAGTCACTACGTTCAGACATAGTGGTGTATTTAACTCTAATTGTGTTTGCTCCATCCTGTGGCATCCCAGAATCTAGCCTAGTAGGAGGAGGATTCCGTGCAAACAGTGTAATAGTTGAAGTCTAAAGTGAAGTGCACATTTACTGGGTGGTGAGGGGACTCAGACGAGGCACATTTAATGCAGATATTATTTCCTTCTGGAAGCTTTCCTCAAATCCCGTGTTGGACTCAGTCTTACAGACTGTGTCTGGCCCATGCGTTGGGGTTAGAAGTGGGAAGAAAGGGACGTCCAAGCAAAGAGAGCAGCGGAAGCAAAGTTCAAAGTGAGAAACAATAAGATGTGTGTGTAGAACAGCAAGCACGGTAACGTTCCCAGGCAAGGGGGTCTGGAGGCCAGATGGTGAGCTTTTTTGTAGCCCAGAGAAAATGATTCCCACTTACACTTGGTATGATCCTTACGAATCCTATAAAATAGCTGATGGTGCCTTCATTTTACACAGGAGGAACTGAGTCAAAAAGGTGAAGAGGGGGCTTCCATGGTGGCGCAGTGGTTGGGAGTCCGCCTGCCGATGCAGGGGACACGGGTTCGTGCCCCGGTCCGGGAAGATCCCACATGCCGCAGAGCGGCTGGGCCCGTGAGCCATGGCCGCTGAGCCTGCGCGTCCGGAGCCTGTGCTCCGCAACGGGAGAGGCCACAACAGTGAGAGGCCCGCGTACCACAAAAAAAAAAAAAAAAAAAAAAGAAAAAAAAAGGTGAAGAGACTTCCCCATTGTCTCAGGGCAATAATGAGGAAGAGCTAACATTTGAATCTAGTTTTATCTGACTCCAAAACGTTAGGTATTCTTTTAAAACAGTATCTGATGAATTCAGACATGCAAGGACAGACATTATGGACATTAAGGACAGACAGACATTTTTCCATAATATTAAGATTTACTCAAGCTAATCGAGAAATAAGTCAAAATAAAAGAACCCAAGAACGAATAAGATAGGGTTTTAAAATAAATAGCAGTAAACGATGAAATCACAAAATATAGTTAAGTATTAGTAATATTAATGTAGTTATGTGAAAATATTTTATTGAAAAATAAGGTGCATATTTTAAAAAAATGTTTAATGTAATAACCTGGATCTAAAGTTCCCAATTATTTAACCAAAAAGGAAAGGAAAAGCATTTTCATTGTTGTTGGAGGGAAGGGATGGTCAATATATAGTGTTCATTCTAGACATTGATTTAGAAGTTTGGAATATACAGAAGAAAGTTATATGCATAACTTCCAAATCACTAAAGGAAGAAAAAGAAGCATACAAAATTAATCAAATATCAAAGTACATGAAAAGAAAAAAAAAAAGGAAATATCTAGGAAGCCCTAATATTGAAAGCATAATAAAAGAGAAAATCAAATATATTCAAAATAAATGTGAATGGGTTACACTCTACAAGAATGTCAACATGAAGTAACTATAAACTATTTTTAAAATTTACAGCTTAGGTAAAATGACACAGCAAGGTTAGATATAAAAGAATAGACCAAATAAACCCCCCCAAAAGTAAACCAAAAAATCAGCTCTCTCAATAGTATTCAAGTTGATTATGGTCTCAAAAGCCTGAAACAGCTACAAATCCACATTAATAGTTTAGAATGTAAATGAGTATTTATATACCATAAATATACACAAATATACATAATTATTATTAAAGAATTCTTATAAGAATGGAATTGTTATAAAAACACAAAAGTTGGAAAAACTGATCATATCCTCATCCACAAAGAAAATCGCATTAACTTCCAAAAAAGTAGAACCTATACAGCACAATGCATATTATCTGACCACAGGTAATAAAACTATAAATTAATTATAACAGTTAACTAAAAATAAATCCAACTCCTTACAAATAAAAAAGAAAACCTTTATGAAACGATGTAAAGAGGAAATGAAAACTTCACTGACAGGCTAGTTATTAACAGTGAAAATTCTACATTTCAAAATTTCATGGGGGGACTTCCCTGGAGGTCCAGTGGTAAGGAATATGCCTTACAGTGCAGGAGACGCAGGTTCAATCCCTGGTCAGGGAGCTAAGATCCCGCATGCCGCGGGGCAACTAAGCCCGCGCGCCACAACTACTGAGCTCACATGCCTCAACTAGAACCCGCGTGCCACAACTACAGAACCCACGCGCCCTGGAGCCCGTGAGCCACAACTAGAGAAGAGAAAACCCACACGCCACAACTAGAGAGAAGCCCGGGCACCACAACGAAAGATCCCACATGCCTCAACGAAGATCCTGCGTGCTGCAACTAAGACCATACGCAGCCAAAACTAAATAAAATAAATAAATAAATCTTAAAAAAAAAAAACTTCATGGGACACATTTTCATTTAGGTCCGAAGCAAACCAGGAGCGCTGCCGTCACCGCTATAATCTGTTACTGTTATAGAACTTCTTATCAAGGCAGTTAACAACAGACAGAAATTTTAAATGAGTGGGGGAAATCAGGAGGCATGCATGAGTGTTTCTCTACGGGAACATTAAAAAAAAATTTTGTCTGTAACCCTTGGCAAAATACTCATTTTGCTTCATGACACAGTACAGGACACACACTCTCACAGAGGAAACAGAAGTTTCACTAAAACATGAGCAAAGCATGCTAATACTTTATTCTATTCTATTCTGTTTTAGGTGGGTTTTTTAAAACACTGGTTAACAATCCACAAATTGATGTCACTGTCCATTATGAATCAAGACCAGTGTTTGAAAAACACCAATATGAGGCACACAGCTAGGAGTGGGTTTCTGGGTCACTCTCCTCCAGAGTGGCAATGTTTGGCAATATTTATATAATTTTTATTGTATACATGCTTTTCCTTGAAAACCACTTCAGAGAACATATTCTAAGAAAATAAATTTGTATATACAAGCACCTTTTTTACAATATTATTCAGAATTATTATTCAGAATTACAATATTATTAAGAAGCAATTTAAACATTTGGTAATAAAGGTATGGTTAAATTACAGCACATCCAAATAATGAAATACCATGCAGGCATATACAATTATTATGCCATTTGTATTTACTGCCATACTTTTTTAAGTGAAAAAAGGCTAGTAAATAGTTTGTGAAGGATGATCTCATTTTTGTAAATACTTAAAGCATATTTAGGGCTTCCCTGGTGGTGCAGTGGTTAAGAATCCATCTGCCAATGCAAGGGACATGGGTTCGAGCCCTGGTCCGGGAAGATCCCACATGTCATGGAGCAACTAAGCCCGTGCGCCACAACTACTGAAGCCCGCGTGCCTAGAGCTGGTGCTCCGCAGCAAGAGAAACCACCGCAGTGAGAAGCCCACACACTGCAACGAAGAGTAGTCCCCGCTCACTGCAACTAGAGAAAGCCTGCGTGCAATGAAGACCCAATGCAGACAAAAATAAATAAATAAATTTATTTTTTTTAAAAAAGCATATTTATGTCTAAGAAAGAGTGGAAGTGAATATAACAAAATATGACAGGGTAAAATTTGTGTGGCTGCCTTGGTAGACTTTTTTTGGCTAAACTGAAGCCATTCTGAACTTCTTTCTTCCTTTCCATCCCTTACTAAAGAAAGAGGAAAGCTTTCTCATCTGCCCAGGGTCCCTTGTGAGTAGGAATGGTCATGTGACTCACTACTGGCATTGAGATCTGCTGAGATGCTTCGAGTGGGAGGCTTTGCTTTGATATGAAAAAATTAACATGAGTTGCTAGCGCTACCTCTTTTCTTCTTCTGCAGTTTGGAATGTAGGTTGTAAGGACATGATCCCTGGACCGGCAGCAACCATTCTGAAACCATGAGTCAACAAGCATGAAGGGAAAAAGTTAATATGCTAATATAGAGCAGAAGAATCAAAAGAGCCTAGTTTTTTAAAATGACACTGTTAAACAGCTGAACCACATAAAGTACATACTTCTTATGTGATACAAATAAATTCGTATATGTTTAGTCATTGTTGGCTAGGTTTTCTAAAACTTGCAGTAGATAGTTCATAACTGATACAGAAGGATCATAGCTGACTTTTATATTCTTATTATTGCTTATTGAATTGAACTAACTTTCCTAAAATAAATATCTGTTATTTTTGTAATAAGAAACCAAAAACATATTTTTAGTGATAACTTCCAACTTCCTTCTAATATACCCATTAAGACACAAAAGTTCTATTGTATGAATATCCAGTTTTTAAAAATTATGAATAATGCTAATATAAACATTCTTGTACATGTTCTTTGATGCACTTAGGTATGCATTTCTGTTGTAATATGTGTAGGAGTAGAATTGCTAGATTTGGAGTATGCGTATGTTCACCTTTATCAGATAATGCCAAATAGTTTTTCAAAGTTGCTATATTAATTTGCTCCTCCTGGCACGATATGAGACTTTGTTACTCCACCCTTGTCATCACTTGGAATGTATAACTATTAATTTCCATTTAAGAATGACTTTACTTGCATCCCACAGTCCAAATACCCATAGTTACTTCTTCTTTGAACCATGAGTTATTTAGAAGTCCCTCGTTATTTTCCAAGTATATAGAATTGAAATTTTTCTTTTTATTATTGATTATACTTTAATTACACTGTAGTCAGAGAACACATTCTGTATGATTTCATACAGTTCCAATTTGTTGAGAAATGCTTTATGGCTAAAATATGGTCATTTTTGACAAATGTTCCATGTGTACTTGAGAATAATGTGTATTTTAGTGGTAGTTGGGTACAGTGTTCTAGTAATATCAATTAAGTAAATATGTTAATTATGCTTCATAAATTTTCTGTATCCTTCTATTTTTTTATTTTCTTGTATTATCAGTTACTGAGAAAGATGTCTTAGAACTTATTATCATTGTGAATTTACCCATTTCTCCTTTTGGTTTTACCAATATTTGCTTTATTTATTTTGAGATCGTGTAATTAGGAGCATGAAAATTCAGAATTATTACAACTTCTTGGGAGATTGAACTTTATATCAGCGTGAACTGTCTTTCTTTATCTTAAAAATAGTCTAAGCTTAGAGTCTGCACCGACTGATGTTATAGCTGCACCAGCTCTCCTTTGGTGAGTGTTTGCTATGTCTTTTAAAAATGCTATTACTTTCAACTTTTCTGCATACTTACATTTAATGTACACCTTTTATAAGCAGCATATATTAGTTTTTGCTCTTATCTTATCCAGTCTGATAGTTGTTTTAAATGTGAATTTCTATTAAAGTTTAGCATAGATACATACAAAGTGAATAAATGATAAGTGTACTGTTCATCCTGACAAAGTAAATGCAGCTGTGTAGCCGGCACCCAGATCAGGAAACAGAACATAACCTTCACATACAGGCACCTTCTCGTGCCCCCTTTTAGTCACTGTTCTTCCAAGTGTAAACACTATTCTAACACTGTAGATTAGTTTTACCTGCTTTTGAACTTTATATAAATAGACTAATTCAGATTAATTGGAGTATTTAATGAAATATTAGTAAAAAACAATAAACGTTGACTTGCAATGTACTTAAGGAAATTTTTATGTTTAAATCAGCCACCTAAATACATGTCTTGTATTCATTACACATTTGACAGTTTTTCTCTCCTTTCTTAATTCCTTTTGGATTATGTATGTATGATTATTATTGCTCCTTTTCCTCTCCTCTATCACCTTGCTATTTGTATATTTTAATTAATCTCTTTCTGGAATAGTGCCCTAGAGATGATTTTTAAAAATTGAAATATTGGTCAATCGAAATCTAATATAAATTTGCACTCCCACAACTTCCCAGGCAATGCAAAGACATTTAAACACTTTAACTTTGAATTTTACATTTCTCCTACCTTCTGTGCTTCTGTTGTCATGTATTTCCATTCCGTATGGGTTTTTAATCTAAAAATTATTATTACTACTATTATTATTAGCTTAATTTTTCCTACACATTTACCCTTTCTGTAACTCTTCATCCCTTCCTCCATCTCTGTGCTTCCATTTGTGACAATTTTCCTTCCACCTTAAGAATTTAGCATTTCCTCCACTCTAAACGTGCTGGCAATAAATTCTCTCACTGTTCTGTCTCTAGAAAAAGTCATTATATTGCCTTCCTTTAAAAAAAAAATTTTTTATTTATTTGGCTATGCTGGGTCTCAGTTGTGACACGCAGGATCTATTTCCCCGACCAGGAGTTGAACCCAGGCCCCCTGCATTGGGAGCACGGAGTCTTAACCACTGAACCACCTGGGAAGTCCCTTGCCTTCATTTTTGAGGGATATTTTCACTGGATATAGAACTGATCATTATTTTTCTTTTATCATTTGGGGATATCATTCTATTGTCTTTCTGGATTCCAGTATTTCTGTTAGAAAGTCAGCTGTCAGTCTTATCACTGCTTCTTTGAACAATTTTCTATTGCTGCTTTTAAGTTTTTCTCATTTCTGTGGTATCAGCAGTTCTGAAATTAATGGATTTCACAGCACTTCTTGAGTCTATGATTTGCTATTTCTTGTCTGTTTCAGAAAGTTCTCAAACTTTATCTCTCAAATATTACTTGTGTCTCATCTTCTCTCTCTAATCCTTCTGTGGCCTTTTCACTATGTCCCATGTATCTCGAACATTCTTTTCTGCCTTTTTCATCTTTTTGCCTATTTAAGCTGGAGAGCTGTCTTCAGTTATAGAGTTCACCTGTTAAAAAAGATTCTAGTTTACTACTGCAGGTCTCCATTTTGTCATTTAGTTCTTTTATCATAGCTCTCTTTAAAGTCATATCGGTATCTGGACCAGTGGGTTTGAGTCTATTGTCTACTGTTTTTCTCTTGATTTTTCAGTCAAGACTTGCCTGTTTATTTCTCCTGAGTTTCCAGTCAGGACTTGTTTTCCCATATTCTGGGAATGCTGCATATTGTATACAAAAAACTGTAGATATCATTTGACACTCCATATGTTGTTATCTTTTTCTAGAGAGCACAGGCTTTTGCTTATGAAGGGCACCTAGGCTACAGGCAGACCATCTTAACCCAGAGTGGAGTTAGTCAGGGATTAAGATGACTCGAAGCTCAGCTTGGGTTTTATGAAGGCTTCAGTCCTCCAGAGGGTTTCACCCCTAGTTTACTTCTAGCTCCTTCTTACTCCAAGGGCATTGTCCTTTATTGTCCCAACTGAAAGTCTAGGATGTTTACTAGATCTCTTCTGCTTGGTGGCCCATGAACTCCAATTTTTGTCATTTCCCCCATCCTGTGATTCTGTCAAAACCTCAGTTCAGTTTCTTAGTCTCTCAGCTGCTGTTTCCGTGATCAGTGTTTAAATGCAGCGGAGACATGGTGCCAATTTCCAGATACACCTTGTTCTCTAGGTCTTAGTCTGTCTCTGATCCATCACACTGTGTGCGCGTGCATGCGCGCGCACACACACACACGCACACACAGAGTCCAGCAGCGTTTTCAGTTGTTGCTGGGGAGAAGAGTTGTTTCAAAGTAGCTTTGCCTGTCATTGTACCAGTGGAACCCCAAATTTCAATAAATGATCTTTTAAAATAAAAAGTTACATTTTACTGGAAATGTATCTCATAATGAAAGGAATAGGATGCTTTTAAAAATCAGTTGGTAGGCTTCACTGGTGGCACAGTTGTTGAGAGTCTGCCTGCCAATGTGGGGGACACGGGTTCGTGCCCCGGTCCGGGAGGATCCCACATGCCGCGGAGCGGCTGGGCCCGTGAGCCATGGCCGCTGAGCCTGCGCGTCCAGAGCCTGTGCTCCGCAGCGGGAGAGGCCACAACAGTGAAAGGCCCATGTGCCGCAAAAAAAAAAAAAAAAAAAAAAAAAATCAGTTTGTATATCCATGAATGAATATGATTGATCTCTAGAATGAGACAAGTTCAGAATCCATTCTATTCCTATTTGTTAAATCTAAGTGATAAGAAAGTTGTTTACATAAATAAGTAGATGGAAATAGAACTAGTCTGTCATTTAATTCTTTGAATGGCTTCTTTGAATGCCAACATTCACATAGTGATCTATCATCATAAATGTTTAAATAGTGTTTCAGCTGACAACTCAATTGGGGTTCTCTTAAATAATTTAAAAGAGAGCATGGGCAAATACTTGACTATTTTTACGTTTTGTTATTTTGTCACTAGACGCATTCTTTTCTGTACACCTACACCAACATTTCAAACTGTTTCTTTGTCTGGCCCTGGAGGCTTTTATGTACGGAGGCAATGCACCTTAGTAAGGTTCTTGACTGCTGAGGGGTACTCCTTTCTTATATAAAGTAGGAAAAGGACATGTTTTTAATCAGGACGATTTTTGCAATATATATGAACGTTGATGATCTTAAAACAGATTCCCTTAAAATTAATCTTGCTCTTGGAAATCCTTACAGTTTGAAGACCCTGAACCAGGAAACTAGGCGTTAGTGCTGCTACTCTAAGGGAACTGTAAAGTTCAGAAAGCAGCAGGGCTTACAGTGGTGCAGGCAGCTGCAGGTAAGATATGACTGACAGTTGTCATTTATTCTCAGGGTTGTTCCCCAGCTGAGGCTCTATAAGCTGAGCGGAGAGAGGGAAAACCTTCGCTGCAGAGCCAACGGAGCATTATTGCCTACTGTCTCTTCAGATACGCAGCCAGCCAGCCAGAGGAGTGAAAAGGTTGTGTCTCAGCCCAGCAGAGATGCCCTGACACTGCAGACACAATTAATTTGGATCGAAGCTACATACCTTCACGTGGCCCTGAGAAGGGAGAGACTGGTACCCAAGTTCACAAAAACTGAGGCAAGTGCAGCCATTCTGCGCTCTCTGTCCTGAATGGTCTCTCCCAGGTGAAATCTCCCACGGCAAAAACAGTCACCAGACCTCTAATCTTAAAACCCAGAATGAATAAAAATGACTGGCAAAGGAAACAGCCAGCAAGCAATGACAGATGCCACGATGGAACAAGGAATTAGTGAAAGTGGTAGATTTAGAGACGGCAAGGCTCGTTATTCCTGGAAGAATTAGTCTGGGGGCTTCATTTTGTTTTCCTTAGTCTTTACCTGATGGAAATCATCAGGCTGGAAGGGGTGTGTTGTGTGGATCCCATGAGCTATTTCTCTAATCAGGAGCCTGTGGGTCCCTTTCTGGACCCACCGTGGGCTCAGTCTGTGAACCTAGGCGCACTGCTCAGCCCCTCGGGCTGTCGCCTCCAGGCCACTTTCATGGCCTCCCAGCGAGTGTGGATCTGGGCAACTGAGGTCCTTCAGGTCAGCCCACCGGTGCCTGAGGAAAGCAGGGATTCCTGAATCTCTGCACAGGGGTCTGTGGGGAAACAAAGGCAGTGGCCTGGCTTTTGCAGTTTCAAAGACCAACCAGGAAGTTGGCAGTAAGATTTTGGTTTCACCGGTGCTTCAAGGGCAGGCTTTGGCTTTCCTGCATCTTATTTCCTCATTGTTCCCAGGGAACTTGAAAGGGAATTGCCCTTAATTAGGGCTCACTGTTCAGGTCCTCGTCTTATCTCTGTCTAGAGTCTGCCTTCCTGCTGGACAGTCCCACCTCAGCAACCTAATAAATACATCCTGAGCTGGAGGGAACTTAAAGCACAACCAAAGAGGAGCGCCACTAAGCCCATGCATCTCTGTGCCAAAAAAAAATTTTAAGTCACTTCTTCTTCAAAACACTTAACTTATATCTGCTAGACAATTATTTTAATATATCTATTTTGTCATAGCAACATGACTGTCACAGACCAACATACTGTCAAAATAAATATGCAAATCTATGACGACTATAGTGTGAGCCACGCCCCCACGGACACAGCATCCGGGCACAACGAACAGCTTTCACGGCCCTTCGCGGCAGCCTTACATCAGTGCCTTTTATTTTGCAGCTCAGAAAACAAATGCCTGCGATGGGAGAAGTGACTGTCCCAAGGTCTCCTTGCCACCTAGTAATCAGCTTCCTGGCTCTGATACTTTTCCACTGCTTTCCTGACTGATCCTTGCTTCCTGCCAACTCTCTCCAAGGAAGTTGAGCCCATGAAAATCACATTTCTCTAAACTTCCTACAACACAGGTCCCGCCTTCCAAGTGCCGCTCGGCTTCCAACTTCCACACACCTTGTGACATTAACCCCTGTGAGCTGCATTTTATGGGATAAGAGGCAGGTGTACTATAGTTGAATATGCGTCTCAAGAGAGCTTATTAAAACAGCTAAGTCAATTAACTCTTAGAAACATGTCACCTTCTGCAGGAAGATACATCTGAGGCACAGGAGCTTATGGGGACAAGTCCTTGGGGAAAGTGTGGCCTTTGATCTCAGAGGCCCTTTCCCAGGTCAGCCGGGCCCACAGGGCTGGGAGGTCTCTTCTGATCTGGGGATGGGAAGGGGGGGCGGCGGGGTGGGCTGGCCTGAACACAGGATGCCATGCAGACTGGCCTTGTGCACAGGAGCAGACTGGTGAGATGAGAAGCACTCATTCATTAGAGCAGGTTCTGGAAACTCAACGGGAAAGGACTCACTGGGCGTGAAAGGTGATAATGGGAACCTGAGGGCAGAGGAGCATGTGCCTAACCCAGGCTGGGTGTCTGCTTTAGGAAGGCAGTGGTGAAACCTTAGCAAGGCATCATGAGGCCAAAGATCTCTGCCTCTGTGAGTCAGCTTTACATGGGAGAGTCTCTGTCCCAGGGTCAGGGACCGTACTCTTGCCCAGCAGGCCCAGGTGAGGAGTGAGGGGCGCCTGGTGCCCCTCATATCAGCCACGAGCAGCATCTCTGGGTCAGAGGCACATGCCTCAAGGTCATCTAAATCCTGCAAGTGATGTCACGCTCCCCAGGGGGAAGGCATCTCGACTGCTGCACACGTGGTGGTCCCCACCAGAGCCTCCTCCCGGAGCAGGTGGTTTCCTGGTATTTGGATCCAAGGAGCCTGGGCCTCCTCGGGATGCAGGAGGCCGGCAAGTCCTTGACTGCAGGCTCAGCCTTGCCAGTGGCTTTGCTAGAACTCTAGCACCGACCCAGGGATTCCTCATCCCCCAGCCCTCCAGTTCGAGCCTGTGATCTCGAGGTCTTACCAACTGCCCTTTACCTCCCACCATGTATCTGGGGGAACCCTGGTCTCCCCAGCTTCTGAGCTGGTTCTGAACCACTTCCAGGAATGGCTGGGAGTGGGAGTGAGTGCTACATGTGGCCCTGCAAAGCCAGCGCTCTGCACACCTGGGCAAAGCCTGAGGGCTGCCCCAGTGGCCACACTTCGAGCACTCCGCGCCGCCTCTGCACAGAGTCCTGTGTGCACAGCTCGCCCTGTCCGTGGCTTCTGCCCCCCAGCCCTGAGGCATCAAAAAGCCAGACTCTGTCCTCTTTCCCTCCCCTGATGACCCAGTGGCCAGATCCCTCCATCTACCCCTTTCCTGGGAAACTCCTTTCCTGCCCCTGACTGGCCATGATGGCCTGTCTCAGAATTCTCATGGCGATTTAAAACAGGACTTGTGTTTCACTCTGTGGCCTTTGCTGCAAGTGTGTATTTGAATCCCTGATGTGACCTTGCAGCATTGTTTTGGGCCAAGAGTGACCTGGCCAGAGCTTCCCCCTCCCCCCGTGCACCCAATGTGACGCATTAGAAGGACACAGGCTGAAGCTCCCTTTTAAGAATCGGGGGGCAAGGGTGGGGTTACTGTATAGCTACTAACCATATATTCTAGTCGGATACTCTCTATATCTTATCTCATTTCACACGCCCAGCAAGCCTGAGAGGCACACGTAGTCATTCCTGTGGGACCGATAAGGAACCCGCCGCACAGAGAGATTAAGTGACTATCCCCGGGTTGCACGGCAAAGAAGTGGCTGAACTGGTCTCAGCTGTTCTCTTTCCGGTCATGTTCTAGCTCTTTACATTCCCCTGAGGTTCCTCAAGGGCTCCAGCCAGCACAGCAGGGAGAACAGGAGGGGAGAGGCCGGGAGGGGACAGAGCTCTCTGCACACAAAGGGCTCTGGTGAGGTCAAAGTGCCTCGTCTCTGTCCCACCCTAAGGAATCCCTCTGACAGATGCTGGATCCCACAGCCAGCGGCCCACCAGCTGAGAAAAGCACTGCAGGGGCAGCTGAGCCCCCTGCCCGCTGGCAACGAGGGCGTGTTTGGTGCCGAGGGGGAAAGTGGAACAGACCCGGGGGTGGGTGTAGGCCTGCCTCGGCCACCAAAAGCCAAGCGTCCCGCATTCTCTACCGGGGACTGAGTTTCTACAGGAAGTCCCGACTCTGGGCTCTTTTCTTCACTCTGTCAGGATCCCTCCCCCTGAATCCCTCCGCTCCCACCCTGGGGTGTGGGGGGCAGTTGAACTGGCAAACCTGGGATGGCCGGTGGGAAGACCCTCCCCCGCCTCGGCCAAGCTCAGGGAGGGACCCTGCGCGGGGCGTGGACTCAGGCAGCCCCGGCAGCAGTCCAGCCGGCTTACTGTGTCCTGGCTGTGTGTTCTGGGAACTTCCATGCCCCCGTTTGTAAAGTGGGGATGACAGCAGTCATGTCTTAGGACTGTTCTGAGGGTTGAGTAAAATTATGTCTGCGAAGTGCTGAGTTCACTTCAGATGCTCAAACTACTCATCTCTTTTCCTTTCCCTGTTGATGTCAGGTTTCAGACAGGCCAGCGCCAACGACACAGAGTGACCCTGGGGACTGGGGCAGGGGGGAGAGAATGATGGGAAGAGGCTTCTTGGGACAGTGTGACCGGCAAGGATGGGAGTGCGGGGCTGGAAGCCATGCCAGGGCTGTGGGCACCCAGGGCAGGCACGCTAGGTCTATGCACCAGAGGGTCTCTCGCTGCAGTCCTCAGCCCCTCGACCCACACCAGTGACGTCGGAACCTCTGAGGATGCAGCCTGGGCTCTGATATTTCATAATGGCTTCAGGGTATTCTTAGCATACCCAGGGTGGAGAATCACTCCTAAGCAGGGAGAAACAAGGACAGAGATGCCCCTTAAATGGCAAGAGAGGAAGACCCAGCGGGAATAAAAAGGATCATGACCTTGTCCAAACTTGATTACTTCCCAAAGGCCTCACCGCCAGACATCACCACATGGGGGGCTAGGGCTCTGAGGTACAGATTTGGGGGACACGTTTCAGTCCCCACCAGTGTCTGCATCCTTGTTCAGAGGGTCAACTGTGGATCACAATGACCCTTTTCAGACTTTCTGTAGCAAAAAATAAACTTCCATTGGGTTAAGCCACTGAGACTTCGGGGCTTATCTGTTTCTGCAACTGATATGATCTAAAACACCTTTGTTCCTTAAACACAAGTCCCTTTACATACCAGAGCCCAAGTCCCTGGTTCTTAAGGTATGGCCATTTCCAGTTTCCGATCTCTTCACTCCTGCCTTAGTCACTCAGCTGCAACCTTGTCGTGTTCTTTGTAGCTTCAGGAACACGACATGCCCTTGCCTGCTCATCTTGGAACCTCAGCACAAGCTCCTTCCCTCTGCCTCAGATGCTCCTAGAAATCCGTCCCACCTGCACATCCATTACCGTGTCTATTATAGTCCCAGCATCATCCACGGTGGGTGGTGGCTGCTGAGTCCTTATCTGGCCTCCCGACCTGAGGAGATGTGCTTGTTCATCATTAGAATATACGAACTCCCAGCGGGAGTCAGAGGGTTCACTAACCAGAACAATAAAAGGTGTTTTTTTTTTTTTTTTTTTAATGTTACTTTTCCTGTTTAATTGAAAATCGTCTTTGCGGAAAAAATCATGGCAAATTTTATTCTTTGTGCACTTTGCTTTCTTCAAAACCAGTATTAGATGAGGTACAATGATCATCGTCGCTATTCAAGCAGACTCTTGGGCAATAGAGGGAAATTAAAGGCTACCCTGGGGTTATTATAATGGACGTTTCTTGAGACTAAGTTGAAAAATGTTAAAGAAATTAACAGCTACAAAGTTCAGAGCTTGCCAGCGATGCCCCAGATAATAAGTCCACACGCTGTCTCTGCCGCCCCGCAGTGTCGCTCGACAATGAGCCCGGGGATGGCCACTCCCCGCTTGAAACCATTTGGTTCCTCTGGTCTCTGTGACAAGAGGGGCCAACAGATTTCAGCTGGTGTCGCTCTCCAGTGGCGCCTCCCCTGCCTCTCGGGTGACATCAAGCCCCCCATCAGACGTCTTCAAAGGATGGCATCACTCTCCTTAGACTTTTCCCAGCTCTTCTGGCTTTCCTCCTGCTTCCCGAGCAAGTCCATCTTTGTTTCCTCCACAGACTCACTCGCCCCATCTGATCATTAAGCATGAACTTCCTCCACTCCAGGCTGTGTCTGGGGCCGTCTCCTCTCTTCACGTGGGCTCTCCCCTGGCTGACCTTCCTGCCCACAGCTTCACCGGCCCCGGGCCCTCCCGAGAACCACACATCTGTGTATCTCCAGCTCAGTCCTCAAGCTCCAGGCACACGACGTGACACGTCTCAGAGTCAACACAGACGTTCCTCTGCCTCCAAACCACTCCTCTTTCAATTTCCCGGGACGGGCAAAGACACACCTTCCCTCCTTAGTCCTGTAAGCCAGAAACCAAGTGTCATGCCCGTCACTGCTCGGTCCCTTAATCCCAAAGTGCATCACCAGGCCCTGGCAATTTTAATGCCTAAATATGTCCCCAACCCACCCATTTCTCCCCACTTCCTTTACCCTCATCCACACTGTTCTCATCTCTTTGCTAGGTCTGTGCAGTACCTTCCTGACGGGTTGGCCGTCCCTCATCCAGCCCCTCTGGAGGCCTACTTTCCTTTCTCCACGGTGCTGCCAGAGTAATCTTGCCAAGTTCAAATATGGTACTGTCACCCTCCTCCTTAGAACTTCCAGTGACTTCTTACGCCTCTCAGCGTAAGACCAAATTCTTCAGCTGGCCCATGGAGCCCGGCCTGGCCTCAGCTTCTCTCCAGCCCATCCACACGCCACACCCATCCCTTAACATACGCCGTGCTCCCGCGCTCCCACCCCGCTACCCTGCCCATCCCCTCAGGTGTTAACTCACGTCACCCTCTGGGTGAAACCAGATCCCCTATTAGAGGAGGTCATAATGCAATATGCTTTTCACTGTTATACTTTAAACAAGTGGCCTTTTCATTTCTATGGGCGAGTATTAGATTATCACGTGTCTCCTTGACTGAATGGATGGTAAGTTCTCTGGGGGGCTGGGGGTAGGGTGGGGAGAGCCTGTATCTGGTGTTGCTAACAGTCGTCTCCTGAGAGCTTATTACAGGGCCTTGAGTCACACCCTTTTAAGATGTTTTATGAAGAAACAGATTTGCCATGATTTGTGAAGAATGGAAGTTTGTCCCTGGATTTCTCTTTAAGGCTTCCTAGTTACCGTAACGGATGCTGCTGAGAAACTATGGGCTCTTCTGGCCAAGGCACCATCCTGCAAAAGGAGACTGGACGTGGTTGGACAGCTCATGAGACTTTCGAGTGCTGGGGGAGTCACCCCTGCAGGCAGCAGTCCAGAAAGGCACCACCTCCTCAATATCTCTGCAGCAGAAATGGTTGACGCCTAGAAATCCTGCAGGACGCTTTTGAAGATAGATCACTTCTCTGAGACAGCCTCTAACTTGCCATGTGAATTTGTAATCTTCTTGTTGCTGACGCGGACAGACAAGAGCAATGAGGCAGACCTTACCCAAGTTACCAACAAACAAAGGAAAGGACTCAAGGTGAATTTGACCCAGAGAGTCTTAGAGAATTTTAACCCAAGCCTACTCTTGGCAGACAACTTTAACTAGAGGAGTTTGGGCTTCATTGATACTTTAGTGAGTTTCTAAGACGTTTCCCTCACGTTGAAAAGAATCAAATCAACTAGATATTATACATACGTATGCATTTCCGCGTCAGAGACCACCTAGCAGTTCTAATCCTCATCATTGTAGCCTCCTGTGTTACATGAGCACAAAATTGTGTGTATAGTATGTATCTGCTTGTTTTTCTAATACAAAACAAATCCATAGTTTTTATCAGTATCCTAAGGAGGTCTTGATTTACAAGTGTAGGAACCAGCAAACTACATACAGAATAAAGCCTCTTCTGGACCTAAAATTACATACATCTTAAAGCTTAATGCCAAATTGGTGGCAGTGTTGGAAAATTTAGTGAAAATCTGAACCCCCTGTAACTGATTGTTAAAATATTTGCCTGAAAAAAAAATTCAGTTTTTATGCAGCTATTTGGAGTCATGTAGATAGAGTCCAAGACCTTGGCTGTAACGTTAACCCACACATTTGCATGATTGATGCTAGGCTCCGGACCTCCCCTGAGGAGGAGGAGGTCAGCCCAATGGAAGGTTGTCGGGGACCCAGCACAGCAGGGAAGGGGAAGATTCTGTGAACAACCACAATTCCTCATCCGTAGTCAGGACATGCCTCCTCACGCATCCAGAGGAAATCCTCTTGATTTTAACAACCAAAACTCGACTGGAGCTGAGTCAGATACCCATCTGTTAACTCCCCAGCCAGCCCACCTCTGGGAAGTAGGGGAGGAGAAGCCAGCTGGAAATGTGTCTTTCCCCACATAAAAGGTGTCTTATTTGTCTCAACACCTGCACAGGACGGGAAGAGGCCAGCAGAAGACCCCAGACCCACACCCAACACCCTCCCGGAGCCATATGAATGGCTGCCCCCAATTCCACCTGACTGCTTGGCCATAAGGAGTTAATACTGCAGAATCATGACTGAAGATGCAGAACTGAGAGTCTTCAGGCCCTTGCTCCAAAGAGTTTTTAAACTACAGACTCCTAAAAGGCTGCTGGTTTTTGTTCCTTTTTTTGTATTTCACGATAGCCATAAGAATAAACTTAAAAACCGCTGCCACTATGTAAGGGAGCATCGACTGTCCAAGGAGTTCAAACTCTACTTCCATGCAATATCTTATCAGTACGTATCCTCCTATATTCCCCCACTTCACCTCCTCCCGCAAGGCATCCTTCTCTTTGGGTTGCTCTTGATATGAAGTGAATATTGGAGCCTCTTCTTTCCCCCCACTTCAGTGAAACTCCTTTGACCTCAAACCAGAGGGATGGAATAGGGGAATAAAATTAGTGAATGACACACACTCAGCCCTCATCCTTTGCAGAGCATTCCTAGGTCCTGGTGACGCTGGTCCTGGCTGATTTGGGGGAGCCTTCCCCCCGCAGATATTTGAGTTAGGGCCTGGGATCATTCCCTGAGGCACATTTTCCTCTGCACAGCTCCACGGCACCACTGGGTGGGGTAATAAAGGGTCTGTTTACGATATTAAATTTCTCAAGGCTTGAGGTGGGGTCTTTTGGACTCTTTACCAGTGATCAATTTTTCAGTCTGCTGCTTTATCTACCTGACAGGAAGACTTGAACTACTGCCATTTCTAAATTGCACTTCTAAATATTGACTTAATGGCAAGACTCAAAGTGTCATAACACAGCTCACTGGAGCAATAAAGATTTTCCAGGCCTCATCGAGAGGTCTGTACAATGTCTGGTGGGGACTGGAGAAGGAAGAGGAGGGTTTGAGAAGAAAAATAAAACCAAGTCATGTTTAGAAGAAATGCCACTGCACTTTACTAAATCTTGCAGAGACAAATGAACACTCACTGGGCTATGAGCTGTGGCCGGAGAGGACCAAGGTGGAGGGAGAAAGGACAGCAGTGATAGTTAATCCCTCGGCTGTCAACCAGTAAGAATGGAGGGGCCAGAGCACGCCTGGCTTGGGCTGGGCGGCAGGGTCTTCAGAGACAGCTGGTTCTCAGGGAGCCTTTATTTGTGGATACAGTTTAGAAGGAATGGACAGTGTCTAAGAAACAAGAGACTTTTCATCCAATTTCTATCAAGACTTCAACACGGCCAGATGGTTAGCTAACATCCATGTAGATCACTGAGGAAATTCCGGGAGGTTATCTGTTTTAGCTTCTGCCCTCCTGATAGGAAACACCATAAACTGATCTCAAGCCGTATGTGTCACATCACATGAGCTGCTGAATCAAAGAAAGCGATTGGCCGTTTCTTGCCCTTCAGGAGCTATTTTGGAGGAGTGACAAGATATTTTACATTCACGTTAGCACTGAGACTTGTAGCTACTCAGTGATACATGAATTCAAATTGCTGATTATGATTAAGGAGCCAGACTCTCCAGGATGAGATAAAGAGCGACGCTCTGTAATACAGCTGAGAGAAGTCTGAAACATGGCAACTGTCTCCTTTAAGATCTTCCCCCCCTTTCCACGAGCACTGGCATCCGTGGCTCCCCAGAAGGCCATCAGAGGAGAGTGTATGTGCGGGAGGCATGTGGGGATCTGGGAGGAGGTGCCGGGGGAGGTGCTCTTCAGAGCAAGAAGAGATCAAGTTCCAAGACACAGAAAGTCACATTAACCGGATCCCGTGGAGGATGGCCCTTATGGAGTCGGGACAGCATTCGTCTTGATGGTCCTCAGGCTCGTTTCGAGGTGGTCCCTAAGAGCGCGAGTTTGCTCCCGGCCCCTCCTAGGCCTATGCCTGCGGGCCCTTGTGTTTGTTGATGATGATTGCTGAGGATGACCTCAAAGCGCAGCAACATCTTTCGGCTCTGGATCTCGTCGCATGGGGCTGAACCCGCGCTGGGCTCCTCGACCAAGTCTGATTAGCTTGGCGGATGCACCGACTTGTTTTCTCAATCTTAACGTCCAGCTCCGTGAAAAGTTGAGCCTCCACTTAAGGTAGAGTCTCTTCAACCCTTCCCGTGCCTGAAAGCTTCTTCTTATGTCAGCCCAGGTAGCTGCTATGGACCGAACCCCAGGCGTCTTCTGAAGCAACCCCAGCACTGCCCCGACACTGCATCTGCCCGCAGAACCAGCCTGTCTGTCTGTTCTTCCGCCGGGTTTGAAGTAACGCGGCTGCCCTGGCCGTCCTGGGCTCACCTGTGGATGCCAGTCTCTGCTCTGCGGCAGCTTTCTGGGCACTCAGCACAGCGCAGCTGTGGGCCTGCTTTCCCTGCTCTCCGTCCATCCTTGCTTGACGCCCATCCTCCGAGAGCTGGCACAGCCTTGAGCCCCCGGAGCAGCTCTCCACGTGGCCACCTGCAACCAGCATCCTCCAAACTCTCGCTCCAGGCCCACGTCCTCGGTGTGGGCCACCTGTGACTCAGCCCGGGCTCACTCCCCCTTCCCCCCGCTCCCCCGCCCCCCAGAACCCGCCATGCTCGCACAGTTCCATCAGGCTGCCGCTGTCTCCAGCCCAGGCCAGCAAGATCCCTCCACATGCTTCCCCCACTTATCCCTTCATTTCTTCTAGGCCTCCTGATCTCTTCTTCCACAATGACAATCATCAGTATTGCACCGGGAAGAGTTAGGAAAAATGTGTCTATAGCCATGTGCATGGAAAAGTTATATTGCCCACTCACTAGGAACACATCCTACCAATGCAAAGTCAGTGGTGAGTTGAGTATTCTGTTGTCACTGAATCCTGTCATCCTTAATAAAAGAGTTTGGCTGACAAGATGAGAGTCTCCTGAAGCCCCTCACAGCAGCCAGGGCAGTCTGCATGAGTGCTTACCTCCCTCACTGAAGTAAGCTAAGTACTTTAGTTTCTCATTGATTTAGGATGTACAGGAGGAATATTAATATAAAGGGACTTCATTTAATGCACAACCAAAAAGTTGTAAGAGCTTTGAATCCTCTTTTCAGTATTGTAGGGGAGCTCAAAATCTGTAGAAATGGTACTCCCAGTTCTTTTGTAAAGCAAATAAGCACCCTATAATTTATCTCTCCAGTGTATCCAAAATTTTACCCACGAAAACGCATGATATACTGCAGAAATATTGCTGAACCAAGGGAATTAGGAAATGGCATTATGTCTGGTCTGATGTTAGAGAGTTCAAACCAAAACTTAAAGAAACATGTCCATAAGACATTTCTTGAACAAAGACCCCATTTTCTAAATCCTGGCTTGGTCTTCAAACACATCTACATGCTTTGTTCTCAGAGACTCCAATGGTGCTTTGAGATTTGGAAGGTTGGACAGGCATGGATGTCAACACACTCACCTGGCCAGTAGTACATGTAGACCTTCCTTTTGGCCTTGGTCAGAGTGATCCACAGAGGTTCTGATCCATTCCACCAGAGAGGCATCAGGCTGTCTCTGTTGACCCCTATGTCAAATGACTTGTTGGTGGCGGGGTCCCACATGTAGTTCCCGATCATCTGATGGACCTCACAATGGCGACCTACGTTAATGAAAACACAAGGCTGTCAGCTTATTGCTCTGGTATTTTTACTTTTCATCTTTATTTTCTGAATTTAAAAGCCATTCAGGGGCTTCCCTGGTGGCGCAGTGGTTGGGAGTCCGCCTGCCAATGCAGGGGACACGGGTTCATGCCCCGGTCCGGGAAGATCCCACATGCCGCGGAGCGGCTGGGCCCGTGAGCCATGGCCGCTGGGCCTGCGCGTCCGGAGCCTGTGCTCCGCAACGGGAGAGGCCACAACAGTGAGAGGCCCGCGTACCAAAAAAAACAGTATACATTCAGTGCTTTTATTGTATTCACAAAGTTGTGCAACCATCACTACTGTCTAATTCCAGAACATTTTCATCACCCCCAAAAGAAACCTCATGCCAATTAGCAGCCACTCTCCATTCCCTCCTACTCCCAGTCCCAGGTAACCATCCATCTACTTTCTGTCTCCATGCATTTGCCTATTCTGGCTATTTTGTATAAATGGAATCATACAATACGTGGCCTTTTATGTCTGGCTTCTAGCATTTAGCATAATGTGTTTAGGGTTCATCCATGTCGTAATATCTATCAGTACGTCATTGTTTTTCGTGACTTAATAATATTCTACTTTGAAAAACAAAGCAAGAAAACAACCTCCCAAGGGAGAGTTACACAGAGAGGAGGGCTGCTTCTGTTGGTTACAGAAGTGAAAGACACAGCGCTTGGAATCTTTTGAAACATTAGGCTTAAATTATTTATTTTGGAGCAATCTGTTACATCTTTAAAGTAAAAATAACACAAACATTGGCACGTGCATCAAAAATTGCTGCAATTTTAGTGAGCGTCATTTGGCGTCGGGCTGAAACACGCTTCACGGAGCTCACTGACTGTGCTTAATCAAAGTGGTTTTTTTCGTTTGCTTGTTTGTTTGCTGTTGTTCTGTCTTCTTGCCAGCAAGCCCCCCAACACCCACACTTTATTTTTAATCAAAAAAAAAGGAGAAACCGTAAAATAAAATTTTGAAAATTCGTAGACCCAAAATATCTTAAAGGAAAAACCTTTTATTTCATCACAGAAACCCATGCATTCCACAAATGATGCTTGCAACTAAAAGCCCAGAGAGCCAAACAAAATGTTTACCCAAAGCTGTAGAGTTAGTTTTTTGACCCTGACTGAAGCTTTCACATGTAAACTGACAAAATTAAAAAATAAAAACTTTGAGAAAATGATCCAGTGATTAAGGAACTTCTTAGTTTTATTTATTCCTTCAACTAACATTTATTAAATGCTCCTATGAACTATACATTGTGATAGGTGTAGAGACTCAAATCTGAATAAATGTAGTCCCCAACCTCAAGTGCATTGTTATGTAATACTCAACAAAGTGTCCCCTGCACGAAAGAGACAGGCCTCCTGGAAGGGGCTAAGAAGGGGACCACGTTGTAGTCTTTTTTTTAAATAAATTTATTTAGTTTATTTAATTATTTTTGGCTGCATTGGGTCTTCGTTGCTGCACACAGGCTTTCCCTAGTTGAGGCGAGCGGGAGCTATTCTTCATTGTGGTGTGCAGGCTTCTCATTGCGGTGGCTTCTCTTGTTGCAGAGCGTGGGCTCTAGGCGCGCGGGCTTCAGTAGTGGTGGCAGGCGAGCTTCAGTAGTTGTGGCGTGTGAGCTTCAGTAGTTATGGCTCGCAGGCTCAGTAGTCATCGCACATGGACTTAGTTGCTCCGAGGCACGTGGGATCTTCCTGGACCAGGGCTCGAACCTGTGTCCCCTGCATTGACAGGCAGATTCTTAACCTCTGCGCCACCAGGGAAGCCCAGGTTGTCGTCTTACTTGGAGAATTATAAGGACTGTCACCAACCTGGGTGCTGAGGATAATTCCTACTACTAGAAGGAGAGGCATCCTTCTTATTGGTTCTGTTATCCTTTCTGGTGTATCAGAGTTTAACAATATTAAGGGAACCTGCCTAATGAGTAAAAGTTCTTATCTATTTCCTTAACCCAAAACACTGCATCCCCTATCGAAACGTTTCTATCTTCCTAATGACGCTCACTCACCCTTTTCACGAGGCAAGACAATCATGATAATAGTCGTGGGAAATGTGTCCTTTAGGGTCTTTCTCTGTAGATGCTCTCTAGCGCTCTCCCAAGGGCAGGGGGGGCATCTCACCTGGTGCTGGTGCGTACAAACTCACAGGAAGGGTGAAAATTAGAAGGGGGTATGAAAAGCGTTACTGAAGTCAGCAGACCAAACGGAGCCTCTGAGTGAATCGCTGGGAGAGCGTCAGAAGGGCTACAGATATCAGATACGGGAATAGTAAGGGAAGGTACCAAGTGGGGTTGTGTGTGTGCAGGAGTCTCTACTTTTAACTGGAACTGTTTCAACTATTCTAGAAGGAATGCGTGAAACCCAAATCTAAGCAGGGGCCTCACGTGATTCAGTTTTCAAAACGTGCTACATTCAGAGAAGCATGAAGCAACTGAAAATATTTTTTAAGTACTTATATAACCTTTACTTGTACATCGCAGAACCCCACAATATCATTTGATAAAATTTCCCTCTTCTTTTCAACACTCACGTTCAACACTCTAGACCCAAAGGGTGGTGCAGGCTCTCTCACCCTCCTTCGCTCTTTTCCTCATGGGTAAAATATTATGGCCTCCTTTAGATTGTAGAGCTGTAGTGTGACTGGATTGTGGGGTGTGTGTGTGTGTGTGTGTGTTTGTGTGTGTGTGCGCGTCAGAGAGACAGAGACAGAAAGAATATTCTCCCAGAGAATTTCTGCTGAACTAAATTCTCTACCTCTTACACTTATTTTTTTTTAACACCCATAAGGCCTCATTGAGGAGAGGTAGGATCTATGTGTGCAGTTAACACACAGTTCTGCCATATTTGTACATTTCAGATGATGAAGTCTTGTTTCCTGTGGTTCTCTGGGCCCCTTAGCTTTTTCCATAATGGGTCTTCTCTCCTCACCATTAGGTAGGACGTAGCATTAGCTTTCATATTTACTTTTCATACCAATTGGTTGTGGTGCCCGTAGACTAAGGTGAGCTTCAAAGCCTTTAATTATGGCGTTCTTCAGGGAAGCGTCTTTGAGACGAGGCCTCCAGAGACGGCTTTGGTTCCTGTTCCCACCTAGCATCCTGGCTGGTCTAGGCTGGCCCAGAGAGGCACATCCATTCTAAGGGGAACTCAGACCCACGGAGGTAAGTGATCCGTTCCCACTCCCCCGAGACCCAACCCCTCTCCAAAGGCTGGACGCGAGGCACCAGCATGGAGGGTCCTGCCCACTTCCTGTGAGTGAATGGTGCCGAAGAGGATCCTGGGACCAGTGGTTTTCCTTATATGATTAAAGGGTTTCCAAGTGTAGAGGGAGCTGTTTCAACAAGAAGGTCATCTCAGACCCCTGTTTAGAAAGTGGGTTTTATTCTTCTAGTGGACTGGGCCTTGAGTTGAAGCGAGAGGGTGTATTCTTCAAAGGCTTCATCACAGATGCAGTGCTAGCCCCCAGAGGCATCCCTTTGTTCTGGGAAGCACTGCCTTTCACGGAAGCCAGCAGGAGACGTATGCTCTCCATCTCATCATCTGCTCGAATCTTCTCTCCCAGCTGAGCCGATTTTGCTTCCCATGAATATATTAAGGCTGGTAGTCTGTGTCTGTAACAGCATGAGTCTGCTCTTCCTCAAGCTGGTTTCCTTACCTACCCAGGCCCTCTCTTGCTCTTTGGTTTTTATTGCTTGGCTGAAAGAACACAACACAACACAACATGAGGTACTGGCTTCTGCAGCCTACAAGCTCTGGTCTCCATATTTCTGCCTGACCTGTATCTATTTTTATGCATCTGCAACTTTGCTTGATTTTTCTCTGCTTTGGGATTTCTAAGCAGATCTTGCTGTAGTTTGATTATTTGGACCCTTTGCTCAGGGCGTCAGGAGAACCCTTCCTGACACCGTCACAAACCACAGACCTCAAGTGGCTTTTGGGTATGGTGTAAGGAAGGTCCACTTCTGCTCCTACCCGCCTCTCCCTCCTCCAAACGCAGCTCTGTGGGTCTTTAAACTTTGTGCCAGCAGGCTCAGCGTTCACTGTGAAAATGCAGGCAGCTCCTGGCACAAACATTCCCAAACACAGATGAACATTTTTCTCCCTTTTCCCCCCTTATCCCTAAGACCAAAGAGTTTACAGACTTATTAATATAAAAAGTGGCAGTCAGCCCGATACTTGACGGAGCTGTGGACTCTTAACCCATCTGCAGACCCCACCTCAGCTCAAGAGCTCCTGCATTTGACTGGGAGCTGCTAGTGGCTCTCGCGCGTTGGGGGCCAGGGTGGGGCCGCTGTTTGTCTCTCTCGGTGGGAGCTGATGAAATAGCGTCCATACCTAGAACTGCTGTAAGAAAGCAGCAGGATGTGACACCTTCATTTTTTATTCCTCAAAGCCTTAGACAGGTGTGTTCTGATGTAATGACCATCACCAGAAGTTTCTTAGCAAGTACCCATAATCCTCTGCACCATATTAAATATTTCCAAACATCTCAAAAATGGCTGGCATTCACATCAAATGAGATGCTTGAGGATCTGCCCATCTCACCTGGAACTAGGAATCAGTAAGGTTGCTGCTACCTAGTCTTCAGTCAGTCTTAATCTTTTCTCATTACTTTCAAGCACTGAACGTTAATTCCTTTTATGGTTTCTTACTTCATTTATTTTTTTTTTCATTCACTCAACATGTATTTATCAAATAATGTTTACATGCCAGGTATACAAAGATCAAAAGATGTGGTCCTGGTGCTTCCCTGGTGGTGCAGTGGTTGAGAGTCCACCTGCCGATGCAGGGGACGCGGGCTCGTGCCCTGGTCCGGGAAGATCCCACATGCCACGGAGAGGCTGGGCCCGTGAGCCATGGCTGCTGAGCCTGCGCGTCCGGAGCCTGTGCTCCGCAACGGGAGAGGCCACAACAGTGAGAGACCCGCGTACCACAAAAAAAAAAAAAGAAAAGAAAAGAATGGTGTGAACAGTGCTTGACTTCCTCCCAAGATATAAAACAATACGAGGGAGCATCTTTTCTATACTGAGGCAAATTTTCAGACCCTTTCTAAGTGTGGATCACCTTCAAACATTTTATCCTTTGTGTTTTCAATGTCATGAAATATGTCTGAGACTTGTTTTAATGTGAAGTAGTTTTGCTGGTGTCACTTCCTCTAGGACATCTTTCTCCTTCTCATCACCACCCCTTTCTTCGTCGATAAGTTCGCCTTCACTAAGCTCCTCCGGCTGCATAGTGAGTCTCCAATAGTGTCAGTGTCAACTTTCCCACAGTCAACTATTTCCTCTATGATTCCAATTCCTTTTGATTCAAATACTGCAAAGTTATGTGCACAGTAAATGCAAAAATTTCTGCCACACCACACACATATTACTTGCTGTCACTTTCTGCCATGATGCTTGAATGTTTTCAGTTGCATGTTCTATGTCATATTTCCTCCAAAATTCAGCTAAAGAAATTGCATGATCTCCCACTGTAGCCTCAATAGCCTGTCCAAAAGTCCATCTAAGATAATAGGCTTTAAAAATTGAAATAACTCTATGGTCTATTTGCTGGATTATTGAAATTGCTTTTGTCATAAAAAGAAAATGTTCAAATCTTCAGGTGTCCAAGAGAATCAGGGTGACCTGGAGCATTATCCAACAGTAGTAGTTTATTAAAAATTAAATTATCTGCATTTACCACTGGAAGACAAAGAGGGAACACAATTATATGCTTTGCTGTCTGTGCATGAACTAAATAACACATGGGCAGCAACCAACCAGCAACAGACCTTGAAAGAAGTGATGTGATTGGTCACTGATTATGATGCACATTTGTTATTTACACAGTGATTTGTGGACTGATGAGCTAGGAATGAAGTTTATATTTTATGCTGCAATAGTTACAATTAAGGTTGCCAGATTTATTTTAGTTAATATACCATGGTAACTGAAATTTGAATCATGTTGCAGAGCTGGTATTATTTAGCTAAACTGCAGTAACTGGATTTTGTGCTTATCCAAACAGTGCAAAGGGAGGAGCGTGTTTGTGTACACAGACACATGTAAATACATATATGAATACACAGCACACAGTAAAAACTGTTCTGATTAACTATTATTATTAGAGTAGAGAGTCACACAAATGTAATCTAGAGAGCAGCTGGAGCCTCCTTCCTTTCGAGCTCTCCACATGATTTGTCCCAACCCTGTTTCCACCAGACTCTTGCACTTCCCTGTGACACTCACTAACTTGCAGGCATCTCTACTTCTAGCCTCCTGCTACCATAACATATGGCTCCCCAGAGGTGAGGCTCAGTGTTTTACGGCCACTCACATGACATAGTCATGAGTGGGGTGAACTTTACTGGGGATCCAGTGGGGTGCGCAGGGGAAGACTGAGAACAGTGCAAAGAACTTCAAATTGAGCGCCAGACATCCAAGTTCTGGCTGTCTTTGTTCCAAGTCTTTGCAGCCTCCCCCTCCAGGGCCTCCTCCTTGGCCCGTCACTGGAAAGATCGTAGCCTTGCGCATCTTACTGACTGACTCGTGTCTGCTCCATTCTCTGCTCCACAGCACCCACCTCCGAAACTTCTCTCGGGAGGTCAAAGTTTTCTCAGAAGCAGTTCAGCCCCCCAGAGCTCCTGCTGAGCTCCTAAATTTGCATAGCTTGTTAGCTGACAGAATACTGAAAAAATATGGGGGCGGGGGGGGGGGCAGGAAGAAAATAAGGAAGGAAGAAACCAAAAGAAAGTGTTTCTTTGATCAGGAATCACCGACTTTATAAGGCCATTCTAGTCAGAGCTGCCAGGTTTATTTTAGCAAAAAAAAAAAACAAAACAACAACAACAACAAAACGCTGGAAGCTTCCCAGTTAAATTTGAGTTTCAGACAAAATTTTTTACTGTAAGTATGTCCCAAGTAGTCCATGGAACATACCTCTGCGAAACAATTATTTGTTGTTAATCTAAAATTCTAACTGAACATCCTGTACTTTATCTGGCAACTCTAGAGAAAGCATCCTTTATTTGTCCCTATTTCACAGTAACAGTAAAGGATAAGAAGTGGAATCAGCAGGTATGGGCGGAGCCCAAAAGGAACGTAGAATGAGGAGTGGCGGAGACTGCCTGCAAGAATCAGAGGAAGCTTCTAGAGAAGCTGGGAGTTGAGAGCTAAGTAAGACGTTTCCGGGCACAAACAGCACTGCAGACAGAGATGATGGCATGTGCAAGATTACGATGGGATTGGGGGGTGTGGATATTTCTTATTCAGGTAAAATGTAGAATCTTGCTCTCCATCACTCAGGGTTCCCTTTCCTTGAAAGGTGAGATGCTCTTAATGATATGCTGAGCTAATACAATTCAAGACAGCCAGGGCTTCATTCAGCCAAGGTCCTGGCACAATACATCACTGGTCATTAAAGGGGTGATTTGCAAAGGGGTGGCCAGGGTCCTGGGGAGCCCAGAAGACATGGTGAAGCAACCCAGGCTTAGCAGTCGCAGGGAGCCACTTCCACCCACCCTGCACCTGCCCCCCAGCCTTGAAGAGCTAGGGCGGCGGGTGTGGCCAGCAGGGAGCCTGGCGGAGATGGATACTCCTACGCTGCTGTCCTCCCTCTGTCCAGCTGAGGCGCTGCACCTCCTGGGGCTCCAGGCAGGCCAGGGAAGGGTGAGTAGGGCACAGAGGCAAACAGACAATATCCAGCACAACCGCCAAAGAAAATCATAAGACGCGGATTTCTCAAGAAAATCATGTTGACCTCTTGGGCAGGAGTCCTTAATTAAACATGGGAGACCACCTGAGCCTGAGGTCCCCGGCAGAGGGTCTTAGGAGTGTGTATGATCCCACACACATCTCAGAAATGGAAGGGACCTCAGCTGGCCTCCTGGTCTAACCCTCCACCTGTAAATTCAGAAGTGAGGAATGACTCTCTGCATTTTATATATATTAGCTGCAAAAGGGCTGAATATTTTGTTCACTGTCCCAGTGCTAATAAATGGTGTGTGGGGTGCAGGGGCAAAGAGAACACGAACAACCTGAACTTGAACCACCACTCTTTCACCTTTCACGGCTGCAGTAGATTTAGTGGCTACATTCGTATTCTGGAACATAAAACTATGCTGCTTTCAAGATGAGACCTCTTGGCTCTTTTTAAAAACCATTTACTTATGTCTCTAAACACACACGCAGAAAAACAACTGCATAGCGAAGGGTATCACTAAACACTCAGGTTCCACAGCCAGTGAGGAATTTCTCTATTATACAAAAGGCTTTCTTAATTCTTGGTGTACGATCACCTTTGCAAAGCCATATTAAAGCCATTCGTGTGTTCTTCTGACATCCATGTGTTTCCGTTAGATGAATATGGCTGTGTCTACTAGATATCAAAACAGCCGGGTGAAAAGTGAAAAATTAAGTTATATTTTAGGCACATCAATTTAGCCAAAACATAGAGATATAAATACAGGTTACAAAAGATTAATACAGACCTTGGAAATGATTCTTTCCTTAGAACATATACATTTTCACCCAGAGGCAGCACTCAGGTGAGTTCCGAGTCCACGGCTGCAGGCAGGCCTCTGGGGCCACCCGCGGGAAGTCTGGGTTACAACCACGTGTGATGGGCACACGGAACAGGCTGTGGGCAACCTGTCCATCTCTGGGAGGTGATGGGTACGATGGAGAGAGGACGGACATGTGGTCAGACAGATCAGAGTTGGGGTTAAGGGGTCTTCCCCCTTTCTAGTTGTGCGGATTGAGGCTAATCTTTAACCTCTCAGAGCCTCATTTTTCCATCTCTAAAATGGGAATAATATTACTTCCCTGGCTGGATTGGGGTGAGTATTAAAGATAAAAATAGTTAAAACGTGTGTAATGCTTACTATGTTCCAAGGATGTTCCAACTATGTTCTAAGTTCATCTGTTACAGGTTGAATTGCACCCTCCCAAAAAAGATATGCTGGAGTCCTTAACCCCTAGTAGCTCAAAAGGTGACCTTATTTGGAAATTGGCTCTTTACAGAGATAATCAAGTTATTGAACAAAATGAGGTCATAGGGTGGACCCTGATGCCCTTATAAAAGGGGAAAGTTGGACACAGAGACAGACATGCACAGAGGGAGGAAGATGTGAAGCCACAGGGAGAAGACGGCCATCTACAAGCCAAGGGACAGCAGGGCCACCAGAAGCGGCAAGAGGCAGGGAAGGACCCTCCGCCAGAGCCTTCGGAGGGACCACACCCTGCCAGCACCTTGATTTCTGACTTCTGCCCTCCAGAGCTGTGCTGTTCTGAGGCACCCAATTTGTGGAATTTAAAGCAGCCTCAGGAAACTGACACACTTAACCTTCACGACTACCCTAAGGGATAAGTACTACTGGTAGCCCTACCTTACAGGTAAAGTAACTGAGGCCCAGAGAGGTAGCTTGCCTAACTTCTCACACCAGTGGGTAGAGTGGAGCCAGGATTCGACTGAGGGAGGCTGGACACAGAGTCCTCGCCCTTAACCACTACGACCCACTAACACTAGTTCACCAATGTATGACCCGGCACTTGATACAGTCCTCAGCCTTAAGAAGCCCACGGAGAGCGAGTTGCTGCCACTCTGTGCTTGCTTTCACGCCATCTGTAGAGCTTCTGCCCTCAAGGACAGGTTGACTTCAGGGGACCGTTCAGTCCAGGTGTCAGGTTCCGGGGATCAGTCCACTCAGGAAGCACTTTACCTGGGGCACCGCATGGATGGGCTAGAGGCCAGGTTAGACTCAGGAGGGGTCATAACCTGAAGGCCAAAGGCCTGAGCCAACTTGACGGGTGTCTGCTGATCAGCCTAGTAACAGGACTAGTTACCAGCTCTTGGCCGCCTTCCATGTACCTGAAACTTGGTGCTTGTGCTTCCATCTCATTTAGTCTTCAACACAACTCTAAGAGGTAGATAATACTGTCCTCATGTTGCAGGTGGGAGAACTAAGGCTCAAAGTGGCTGTGCGGCGAGGCTAGCGCCACGCAGCTAATAAAAGAACAGAGCCCCAGTTCAAAGCCAGGTCTCACTGACAGTGCCCACGCTCTTCCCAGCAGCTACTCCCTTCTGGCCACTGGGTGGCTCACCAGCCCCATAGGGCTTGGTCATTTTAACAGAAATTGCCCCACAATCCAGGACCGCCTCTAAGGCTCTCACCAAGGTAACCACAGTGAGGTGCTCAGATCTCCAGAAAGCCAGATGCTCCTGCCTCTTGCAATGGATTATCATGCACAGACTTTACCATAAATATCTCTGAAGGAGGGAAGGCTGCCAGACGAGGGATACGAACAAAGCGGACGGGAATCTTACCCTCCCTCTCCCTCTGGAAGGGGTCCAGCTGTGGAACGAGAGGCTCCCAAAGGTCTGAAATCTGGAGATCTCAAGTTAATGGGTGCATTTTAGAGAGGGAACGTGTGTACATACATCACCTCGAATTGACATGACGCCAAGAGGTAACTACACACCGGATCCAGAGCCGGGCAGCCTGAGCACGTTATATAAGCCAGACTTTCCCACCACTAGACTCCTCTCTGAGCTTTTCCTGGAGCATCTGGAGGGTCTAAAGATGAGTTCAGACCCTGTTTAGACTAATGAATTTTCAAATAACTACTTGATGCCCAAGAGACCTGAATTAACAGCGCATTGCTCAAAGCTAGCTGCCTAACTTACAAATCGGAATTTGCTTTACGATCAGCTCTGCTAGGAAATAGACCTGATTTTCTTAACTTGTTCAAAGACAGAATTTGGTATGTTAAAGAAGTGGTTTCAAGTGAAATATGCAAGATCAAGTTGAAAGAAAAGTTCACAATTTGCACATTTTTAACGCAACTACTGATGTATGTGCCAGACACAGTCCTGATCAAGTCTGAGTCACAAATACTGCGAGACCAAGATAACAGGCTTTGATTATAGTGTGAAGTATATGGACTGCAACAAAAATAACCCCAAAATGTTAAAAGGGGAGATATTTTTTGATTAGAGATATTCATGCTCATAGTTTTGAGGTCACTGGACTCAAAAGAATGTATTGTTTTATTTTTCTGGAGTGTACTAGCTTGGTGCAATTATTTAACAACTAGAATACAGGGACAGAAACAAAAATTATTTTCCTGAATAAGGACAAAAATGTAAGTTTGGGACTTTTTGTTTTAAACACTCTTTATTTGGGGAAAGCTAATTTTTATCAAAGTTCAAAGAAATTTCCAGACAATTTAATCTATCCTTACCTCTGTGCAGAGTTGGAAAATTAATTACTGCATTTAAGATGGAATCCCTTTTGAAACACACTCCCATTTTACTAAGTATTTCTAGGGACTTCTAAAGATGGCAGGTGCTTGGAGGGGGAAAGTCCTTATTCCTAGCCCTTATTCTTCCATACACGAGAGAGACGCAGCCAATACCTCTGTCCACAAGCTTCTCCACTCTCTCCCTAGTCATAAAGCATTCATCTCCTCCCCGCCCTTTCAGCCACCCTCCCCTTCCCCAGTGACATCAGGCCGGCCACATTCCTCATGCTACTGGGAGTGGTTACTTTGGCATAAAACAGGCTCCAGCCCCCTCCCACCCTGTCTGCCTTCAGGTGGTGGAAGGCCCCTTTTTCATTCCCTCCCCGTAAATTCACCCAGGACAGGAGTCCTCCCTGTGCCAGAGCAGGGGGTTTCTTTAGTTCTCCAGCTGCCCCGCCTGTGACTGGGGCAGGGGTGGGATAAGGATGGAGAGTTCAATGCTGTAAAAAAAAAAAAAAAGGGGGGAGGTCACATTTAGGTCTTGGATCCAAGCCACATTCCCCAATCCATCTTTTCAATTGGTGTAGAACCTGGAATGGCTGACGGGTGAGCGCCAAAGACAGGTACCAAAACATTATTGGATCAACCATTAATGTCAGGAATTGATAAAGAATGATCAAATTCAGCTATTCAGGTGTGTGAGGTAATCTACAACTTTACTGGCTCAATCTAGTGTGAACCAACCAATCTACAATAAACAAACAAAAACCTATGTGTGAAGTATGATGCTGGCCCATCAAGTTCACTGCCTTGGGTCAGGTGTGACCACAGAATAGTGAGACCAGTCTCCCAAGTCATGAGAGGAAAAAACAGTTTAGGTCACGGTTGTAGCCACAGCTTATCTGCCCTGATCAACGAGCACCAGTGATCAGCATATAAACACACAGTGTTTGGAGTTGACACTGCACCTGGCCTAATGATCTGTGTATATAATCCTCCTTGGGTGCTCTTAACATATATAAAATGTGTTGAAAGATAATTTGCCTTAGGGATGAAAGAGTAACTCAAATGAGCAATTCATCACTTGCCTAGGTGTGAGAAGTATCTTTTTGATGTACTGATAGTTTCCCAGTCCAAACAGTAGACACCTTTGGAATAGAGGAGCTTCTTGAGTTAAAAATAGAAGCATCAGGAAGGATGAAAACTGGCAGGAACTGAGGACCTATGAGAAGCATGTGGCCTAGTGGAAAGCATTTGGGGGCCCAACAGACCAAAGTCTGTCCCTGCCTGGGATCTCATACAAGTCACTGAACTGCAGTGATCCTCAGCTTTCTCCTCTGAAAAACGGAGATAATCATACCTTTGTCTAGAGTTAAATAATTTGGGGTAGGCAAAACTTTAGCACAGTGTCTGGTACGTAATAGGCATTTGGTAAACGCACACCACCACCTAAATCCCCCGTTAGAGGGCAACCCTGTCTCGTATTTACCTACCAACTCCTGAAGCAGACTCTCAAATCCCCTTGAGGGAAAAAAAAAAAAAAAAAAGCACTACCACTCATTACCATTGCTCAGGAAGGTTTGCAAGGAGTGAATCCCAAATTCAGAAACTAACCACGGGGCTCTGGACGGCTGAGAAAGTGCCTCCCCTGCGGCTGGGAAATGCCTGGCCTGACACTGCCCTCTACTGGCCATCACAATAATCTCCACCACCCGCAGCCTCACCCACGGTCTTGCTGGACGCCACGCACCTTTAGGAGCCTCGCGTTTTGTCCTTGCATCTCACGATGTAAAGGCACCCCAGAATTTCCAGAGCTGCTTGTGAAGATACTAAATATGCCAAGAATTCAGGCCGAGGCAGACAGCGTGGCCAGCGGGGCCAGGTGGCCACACCCCCAGGGCAGCCCCCTTAAGTCAGCGCAGCAAACGTGAACGGTGCACCCTGCGGAAGGAGGCGGTATCCCCTGGTCTGGACTTGATTCCTTCTAGGTCTCTGTTGTGTTTCCACATGCTCCACCCCACCCTAATCCTCGTTTCATTTCACTTTTCTTTTTAAGATTGTTGCTTCTATTTGGTATTTTATTATCCTTGGCCCCAGCCCTTTATCCCCCTGCTTCTCTTCTTTCCTCTTTCGGTTAAGGTCGGTGATCTTTTTCTACCCCAATCTGTAATGGTCACTGCAGTGGACATTTAACTTCTCCAGCACCCTTTGCTCTTTTAGGAGCAGCTACCACTGCCCCTTGGGAAATTCCTTCCCTCCACCCCCTACACGTGGTCCTTTCAGGAGCTTATGAGACCCGACCTCTCTAGCTGTAGGTTAGTGGGCATCCATCCCAAGCTGTGCCAGTTAGAGTGCCCACCCCTGGCCACAGTGACAGGTGCTCTAGGATCCAGGCTGGGCGGGTCAGAGCTGTGCCCCCGCCCCCCGCACTCATGCTGGGAGACCCAGTTGGGAAGAAGTGTCCCCAGCGTGAATACACGCTCCCTGGGGGAGAAATCCAGGCTGCGGTAGGGGCGAATGTGGACCACGTGGGCTGCAGGAAAGGAGCAGCGGAGGCTGAGGTGGCGGTACGGTCCCGGCAGGGTTGTGCCCTTAGCTCTGCTCCCAGCTCCCCCTGTGCCGCTGGGTGCAGGGGCTCCAGAACCTTCTCTCTGCCGAGAGTCACAGGCTTGGATTTCCACCACGTGCATCCTTCACCTTTTCCGGGACTCAGCTCCCTGGAGCTGGCACACGGGCTCTGTGGGCATTTCTGGGCACTCTGCCCTCTTCCCTCTGAACTCACAGTGCCTCGCGCAGACACGGCTGCAGAGGCTGCTGACTCAGAGCCACTTTAGGTGGAGGCCCTGGACCTGGGTGGTGCGTGGCTTCTGAACACCAGGCCTCAGCAGTCCGGCTGGGCTCCTTCCTCCAACGCTTACTCACCCGTGGCAAATCTCACACATCGGTTTGCTTTAAAAGTGCTCACGGTCTAAGTCTAGGTTCGCCCCTGCTGAAGAGCTTAGATACAATTTAAAAGTTCTCTATTATGGAAACTTTCACACGTCCAAAAACAGTATGCTAAACAACAACAGAGAACATTCTGCCCTGGTTTTGTATGTTTTCCTTCCCCTACTGGAATATTTTTAAAGCAAATGCCAGACATAGTATCTTAAATCTTAAATACTTCTGTGCCTATCTCTCATACTGAAGAACTTTTTAAAAAAAATGACACTGGTTTCATACCCAACAAAATGAACGATAATTCTTCGCCATCATCTAGTACCCAGTCCATGGTCAATTTTCCCTGATTATCTCAAAAATGCCTCCATGCAGTTGGTTTCTTTGAATCAGGGTTCTAACAAAACGCATAGTGTATTTGGTTATGACCCTTGGTCTCCTCTAATCTGTAAGGATTCACCTCTATTCTGTTTATTTCTTATTTATTCACCATTTATTTACTGATGAAACTGAGTCTTTTGTCCTGAAAACGTCTCATATTCTGGATTTGGCCAATTAGAGCATCGTGGTGTTACTGACATGTTCCTTCAGCTCTTGTATTTCTTACCAACTACTGGTCTGATCTAGAGGTCTGCTTAGATTCAGGTTCAATTTTTTAACACAAGAATCCATTACAGATGGTGCTGTGTACTTGCTCCTGCACCACGTCATGTGCTCAGAACATCTGGCTGTCTCGTTGTTTGTTAAGCTTGATCTGTGGGTTTGGATGGTGTCAAGCTAATCCATTTACTATAAAGTTTCCCATCAACCTTCACCTAATGGTTTTAGCAACCACTGATGATCCTCACCTACATCCATCCCTTTTATAAGGGTTCCCAAGTGAAACTATTTTCTGAAAACACATTCTTTTTTGAATCTCTCTTTGCCTGAATGTCCCTTGCATGGAAGTGGGTGGATGTATCAGTTATCTACTGCTGTGTAACAAACAACCTCAAACCTTCAGTGGCTTTGCTTTAATCCTAGGCTAAGCTACTGAAATATACAAAATACTATGTGCCTGCAACATGCTTAGTAATAACCAGGACCATATGAGAACAGAAGCTTTTACTATGTGCCAAGCACTGTGCTGAGAGGTTTCCAGAACAATCTCATCATATATTCACATTAGCCTTATGTGGCAGATATTTTACAGGTGGGAGAACCGAGGCTCAGATAGGTGAAGTAAGTTACCTAAGTTTCCCCTGCCAGGATTGGAACTAATCTGTATTTAATTTGCACCCCAACAGTATTTTAAAATATGATTTTTAACTGTGGTACATGCACTTGAGTTTACTGCTCCCAATCTGAGGTACACTGGGAGATTCCCAGGGGACATGGAAGGGGAGAGGTGGTGACTTCAGACACTCAGCGTACTGCACAAGTACCCAGGCCTTGGGGTCCACAGAGTCCACGTGGAACCCCAGTTCCATTAATCACCTGGCTGGTCGACTCGGGGGCCTCCCAATTTCCTCCTCTTTAAGATGAAGGAAACGTAACCCACGCACCTGCTAACTCTGCTTGCCCTCGTCTCTTGTTTTCACCCCACAGCAACTTTGAGGCAGAAATCGTCACGTCTATGCACACACTGGAAATAATCCACTCCCATGAAAGCATCAGTGAACAACGTACCCTTTACCGAGGGTTTCCTAACAATACACTGTGCGCAGCACTTACTCCGAAACCCCTGCGAGATACAATTTCCAAGTCTCTCTTCTCGGCCTCACAGTTCCCAGGACCCCACTCTCTCTCATCCCTCACCCTGCTCAGTTTTGGTTCCTGACTCCCTCCCACCCAGATCTGTCCCCTCGTCCCCTCGGCCTCTCAGTCCCTCTCCTTTGTCTTTGGCAAAAAGGTCTTCAGCTCATTCCAGTCCCAGTTTCCAAACCTGCAGACCCACACCCATCTCCCTGCTTCAGCAAACTAAAATCCACCCCCCTTCCCAATCAGCGAGGACTATAAACAACCTGTTCCTTTCTTCCTCTCACAGGGATGATAGAGAGAGAATTCATGTAAAAGAATCGCATGGTAATCCCTGAGTTGAGTTTGGGATTGACGTGTACACGCTGCTATTTTTAAAACAGATAACCAACAAGGACCTACTGTATAGCACAGGGCACTCTGCTCCATACTCTGTAATAATGTAAATAGAAAAAGAATTTGAAAAAGAATAGATACATCTACATGTATAACTGAATCACTTTGCTGTAAACCAGAAACTGACCCAACATTGTTAATCAACTCTACTCCAATATCAAATAAAAATTTAAAAAAATAACTCCTGAGTTAAAGGCAGCTGTGATTTTCATAGCAGCCCTGTTTTCTCCCTTCTACACCACTACTGAGTTGATGCCAAGGGTAAGTGACAGAAAAGCCCTAGGCTTGGGGCTACCTCTGCAGAAGAGGGCACTTTATCACACCACTGGGAGAAAGCAAAGCCAGTGCTGGAATGGGAATCTCTAAGTTGTTAACTTGTGGGCCAAAAATTAGGCACTCTCTCTAAATGGAAGCTCCACCAACTGCAAAGCTAGAGTTGAATTCTCATTCTGGAGTACTGAGAAGTAGGAGCCCACTTACATCAAATCTGGTCTGCATTCCCACCCCCAGTGGGGCAGTGCGTGTATGAGAACAGAACTAGAAGACCTGGGCCAGGTCTGCCATAAACCATCATGCCACACTAGCATCACTGTCCCTCCAGTGGCACAAGGTCAGGTGTCCACAAAAGTGGCAGGTTGTGTGTGGGTGGGATGGAGGAGAGGACAGGTATCAGGCCACAAAAGCCAGTACAAAACCATCTTATGAGCCGTGCACCATTGTTACCTCCACTGAACAGAGACTAGGAGAGGCTGAGTATCCCCAGTTCATGTAGTTGGTAAGGGGTAGAACCAGGAATCCGACTCCAGGACCAGCGCCCTTGGCTATAGACCAAGGCCTCGCCAAGCATCATCTTCACCATCACAGCCAGCAGGTACCAAATACTGAGTCTATGTCAAGTAGGATACAAGGGGCATCACCAGAATTCTTTTTAATCCTCACACCGACCCTAGGAAGAAGATACTACCATCATCCTCTTTTCACATGGGGGAGCAGATGGAAGCCCAGAGGAGTCAAGTGGTTTATTCAAGGTGACGAGGGGCCGCGAGAGAAGTTGTGTGCAGGTGTCTGACCTGGGGTGTAGCTCCTGAGTGCTGTGCCACGCTGCCTGTCCACCAGGCCACAGGGAGCACACCTCCCTCTGCCCTGAACTGCAGGCAGGAAGAACTGTGCTGAGGACCAGAGCTCTCGGTACCACTGGGTGGGGGCATGAGCTGTGAGTAATGAATGTTCTCAGGCTGGGGGTGAGGGGCCTAAGGAAAACCCTGTTAGAGTTGACTGAACCTTTTTCAAAGTGACTCAGTGGGAAATGTCATCATGAGAGTTAGCAGAGGATTGTGAGAGCATCGAAGCATGAACAACACATATCTGCATACCACCTTTGCTGCCCGGGCCCTGAAGGTGGTCACTGCGGGCGAGCATGTGGGCCAGAGATATCTGCATACCACCTTTGCTGCCCGGGCCCTGAAGGTGGCCACTGTGGGGGAGCGTGTGGGCCAGAGATATCTGTATACCACCTTTGCTGCCCGGGCCCTGAAGGTGGCCACTGCGGGCGAGCGTGTGGGCCAGAGATATCTGCATACCACCTTTGCTGCCCGGGCCCTGAAGGTGGCCACTGCGGGGGAGCGTGTGGGCCAGAGGAAGGGATCTGGGCCTTGGCCTTGAGAGACTCCGCCTTCAGCTACCTTCTGAGGCTCAGTTTTCTCATTTCTAAAGTGGGACTAAAAGAATCTCACCTCTTTGGACAAGATTAAGAAAAACTTAATATCCTTAATCCTTAAACTTAAGGACACAAGAGTCGATAAATATGAAAGTGTTTGAGAACCTTTTGGAAGAAAGATGCTACATCCACGTGGCGTGGTGTCTGGGTGTACTGTGCGCACGCCATGCTTGGATGTGTTATTGCACCGAGGGACTTTTTGCTTCCTATTAGTATTAAACCAGATTGTCAGACTAATGGGACATAACAAGAATATCTGATTCTGTTAGGCAGATATTGAGCATGTAGAAATAACTGAATAGCTTTTAATTTTAGAATTCCAGCTGTTGCACAGCCAACGAAACAGATTAAACTCGAATATTCTGAGCATAGATACTTTGCACCATTGACAGGCAGGTGAGTAACACTGACGTGAATGCCCTGGAGGACTCTCCCTCTACAATATAAGTACAATACACAATATAACTAGATCCTGGATAAAATACACACACACACACACACACACACACACACACACACTTGTGTGTGTGTGAGTTTGAAATATTGCTAAGCTCACAATTGGTCCCAGGTCAGTAGTGTCCCTTCTTTCCTAGAAATGCAAACGAATATCTTCCTTCAAGGAAAGTTCCAATTTAAGCCCTCAGATTTCCCATAGACTAAGTTCAATCAAATACGAATTTTTTTTAAAAAAAGGCCAAACACACAGAGAAATAAATCGTGTGGCTCAGGCAAGTAGTTCTCAGCTAGTGTCCCTTGCCTTCCTTCCACAGCGAAAAATCATTGCTGGGACACAATAGCCCAGCCAGCCATGCTAGTTTCCAGCCACCCTTGCATCTAGGTGGAGCCACGACCCGTGCTTTGGTCAACAGAAAGAAGGCAGAAGTGGCAGGTTCCACTTCCAGGCCCGGCCCACAGAGACCACCTCTGGGATGCTCTATGGGCTCCCCTGTCCACGAGCTGAATGGTGGTGGTGCTCAGGGTGATCTTGGAGGCCACGTGTTGAACATGGCAGAGCCTTCCTCAGCCAGGGTCCAGGGACCTTTCAGGAATGACAGCACAGAGCAAAGTCCCACCTCAATCTACCAACTTGATGTTCTGGAAATAAGAAAAAAAGATCCAGAGTGTCCAGGCACTGCGAGTTTGGAGTTTAAGTGTGCAGGAGCTGAATCTACCTTAACTAATCCGTCCCTGTGAGAGTCAGCAGAAACAAGAAACCACAAATTGAGCACCAAGGGCTTTAGAGTTTGGAATTATCATATTTAGAATATGAAATAAGCCTTATGACATGTTTAAGGAAACAAAAGAGACTCAAAATTATCGAAGGGCAAAAGACTATCAAAAATAAACAGGCAGGATTAAGAAGGAATCAAACAGCACTTTGGACATTAAAAATATAATCATTTGAATTAAAATTTGGTGGCAAGCTAAATAGCAGAATAAACACAGCTGAAAAGATAGTGAAATGGAAGACATAAATGAATGACCCAGAGGAAAGAGAGTAAAGAGAAAGAGATTAAAATATGAAAGAAAGACTGTGGTGGGCTGAGTGGTGGCTCCTCAAAAGATACGTCCACTCAGAGCCTGTGGATGTGACTGTATTTGGGGAAAGCTTCTTTACAAGTGAAACTAAGGATCTTGAGATGAGATCATCCTAGATTATCCAAGTGTCCTTATAAGAAGAGGAGACCCAGACACACAAAATGGAGAAGGCCGTGTGGAGACAGAGGCAGAGAGCAGAGTGATGAATCTACAAGTCAAGAACACTGAGGAATTCTGGCAGCACCAGCAGCTGGGGGAGAAGCACGGAACACGCTCCCTCAGAGGCTCTAGAAGGAACCAACCCTGTCAACGTCTTGATTTTGGACTTTTGGCCTCTCGAACTGTGAGAGAAAGAAGTTCTGTTGTTTTAAGCCACCTAGTTTGTGGCAATTTGTTATAGCAGCCCTGGGAAACTAAGACAAAGGCTAAGAGATAAGGAGAATTAGAATGAGAGGTTCTATGTTACATCTAGTAAGAGACTCAGAAGGAAGAAGAGGGAGAGTGGAGGAAGGGCAACATTATAAGACATAATAACTGATACTTTCCCAAACTGATGAAATACACAAATCCTTAGATAAGTAATCCAACACATCAAAAAGCAGGTTAGGGCTTCCCTGGTGGCGCAGTGGTTGGGAGTCCGCCTGCCGATGCAGGAGACGCGGGTTCGTGCCCTGGTCTGGGAAGATCCCCCATGCCGCGGAGCGGCTGAGCCCGTGAGCCATGGCCACTGAGCCTGCACATCCGGAGCCTGTGCTCCGCAACGGGGGAGGATACAACAGTGAGAGGCCCGCGTACCGCAAAAAAAAAAAAAAAAAAAAAAAAGCAGGTTAAATTGTAATACCAAAATTCATACCAAAACAAACGTAGTGAGAATGCTGAACACCCGCTTCTTCACGGTACATACCTGGGAGTAGAATTACTGGGTCGCGGGTAGTATTTTCCCAGGACAGTTCTGGTTTACACCTGTTGTTCCTGATTCTTAGCCCCTTTTTCATTTTCAAAAGTGTCCTGATTTGCACAGATTTTGAATGTCACCAAATCCCCCCATAGAGACAAACAGAGCAACACAAACATCCCATGGACAACATCTATGACAAAACTAAGTGACAAATTCTCCCTGTGAAGCTTTAGGTAAAAGCCTGTGGGAACAACCCACCCAAGGCTACCAAGAGCCACCTGATGTCAGCATCCATGCAGGGCAGCAGAGGGAGAGCTGCGGGGACCCTCTTCTGGAACTGTACGGACACCTTAGACCTTTTTACACTTGTCCCCCTGTCCTAACTTGCATGACCCCTTGTCCTAATTTGGATTTTGAAAAATGTAGTATTCTTGCCAAAAAAAGTTTAATGAATCTAACCATGAAGAAAAATCAGACAAATCTAAAATGCAGCCAGTTTACCACATAACTGTCTGGGCTTTTCAAGTATGTCAACATGGTGGAAGTCCAAATGAAACAAAAAGGCAAGGATGCCACTCTTAATGGAGAGCAAAGAAACATGGCAACTGAATGGACTGCTTGACACTTGATTAGATTTTTATTTCAGAAAAGGTTATAAAAGATATTTTGTTGGCAATTGAGAAAATCTGAAAATAACTGTCGTCATATGTGAGAATATTCTAGACATGCCGCATTATTTGCGGAGTGGGGGAGATGAAGTGTCATGATGTCAGCAATTGACTTTCAACTGGTTCAGCAAGCACAAAAAACAAAATAAAACAGAAACCTGCATTTCTCAAGTGAGAATAAAAGCAAACATGCCAAATGTTAACAATTAGAGAATCACAGCACACGGATACTCATAATACTATTTCAGCGTTTTTGTAGCTTTAAGATTTTTTTTTTATTATTATAAAAGCTTGGGAGATATCCATATGATGGAATACTACTCAGCAATAAAAAGGAGCACACTACGGACACGCCAACAGGTGAATGAGCCTCAAAAATACTACGCTCAGTAAAAGAAGCAAGACCCAAGGGACCACATGTTGAATGACTCCATTTATGTGAAATATCCATGAAAGGCAAAGTTAAAAACACATAAAGTAGATTAGTGGTTCCCTGGGGCACAAGTGGTGACAAATGGGAACTACCAATAAATGTGCATGAGGGGTAACACCTCACGAGGGATGAGACCACCGAGATGAGAAGAGAGAACAAGCAAAGACCAGAGGACAAGAACCAAGCTCCTCTTGGCGCCTCCGTGTGAAGGGCTGGCAAAAGAGAAGTCAGTGGAAGTTACTAGAAGGGGAGATTGAGAGGAGGATGGAAACTTGGGACCCAATAAAGAGACAGTCTGTAGAAGGCAGGGATGGTCAAAAGGTAAAATTCCACAGAGAGAGGTTGAAAGATGGCATTGGATGTTGCTATTAGAAGGTCTTGGGTGAACTTAGGAAGAGCAGTGGTGGTAGAAGGATGACATCAAAAGTTAGACTGCCCTTCACACATCTGCGTGACCCTGCTTCCACCCTCACCCTCGCTGGTCCCTGTTCTCTGCCCCAGTAGCCAGAGGGATTTTCTAAGATGAGAGTTATATCACACCACCCCTCTACTCAAAACCCTCCAGTGCCTTTCTCTGCACTCAGATAAGGTCCAGAGTCTGCAAGACCTCCAGGGACCTGATGTGGCCCTGTGTTAGCTCAGGCCCTTCGGGAAGGAGACACTGAGAGAAGATTAGACATGCATGAAGTTTACTGAGGGAAGCAGCTGTTACAGATGAAGAGGAAGAAGCAGGAGCAGGCGGGAGAATCCTCCACCTGTGAAGGTCTGACATTTGCGAAAGGAGGTGGAGAAGGAAGGGGCTGGGAAGAAAGGGCCTCTGCAAATGTAAGAAAGTTTGGCCAGATTGATGGCGGTCCTTCAGCCAAAGTCACCCATCAGAGGAATGCGCAAAGGTAGGACCCCGGCCTTGCTCGGTCATTGGCTAGGATCAGCCTGGGAGAAGTGGGGCTTCGGCACCAGCACAGTGGTGGGCCCAGCGGGCAGCAGGGGAACCATGGGTTAACCAGGCTCCCCGCAGCTGGACATCGGAGCCGAGCATTTCTGCGGCAGCCACACCACTTGTTAGGTCCCAGGCCTCGTCTGCCACTCTCCCCATCACTCACTTTTGTTGTGGCTACCCTGGCTCTTTGCTGTCCCTCCAAGATCCCGAGCATGTGCCTGCCTCTGAGCTTTCATCCCTGCTGTCCCCTCATCTGGAACTCTTTGCTGTCACATATCTATGTGGCCAGCCCCCTTACTCGCTTCAGGTCTTTGCTTGAATTCTATCTTATCAGAGAGGCGTTTGCAGACCACTCTATATAAAATGGCATTCTCCGCGTTCTCGGAGCCCTTAACCTTTTTCACTTTTTCCATAGAATTTTTTACTACATGACATTATTTGTTTATTTGTCTGTGGCACTTCACAGGAATATCAGTTCCATGAGGGTGGAAACTCTGGCCTGTTTTGTGCATGTGTATCTCCAGTACCTAGAACAGTGTACCTCTGGGCTCACGAAAGGCACTGGATGCTTTTTTTTTTTTTTTTTTTGGGTTCGCGGGCCTCTCACTATTGTGGCCTCTCCCGTTGCGGAGCACAGGCTCCGGACGCGCTGGCTCAGCGGCCATGGCTCACGGGCCCAGCCGCTCCGCGGCATGTGGGATCCTCCCGGACCGGGGCACGAACCCGTGTCCCCTGCATCGGCAGGCGGACTCTCAACCACTGTGCCACCAGGGAAGCCCACTGGATGCTTTTTGAGTAAAAAATAAATGAAAGATGAACACCTCTCATGTCCACATAGCAAGCAGTCTGGGAATATTTATGTAATGGATGAATGAGTCAGGCACTGTTCCAGGAGCTGGGGATACAGCAGTGAACAAGACTCCCCACTATCACAGAGTATACATTCTTTAATAAAAATAAAAGACTGATTATTGGATGCTAGAATGTAATAGATCATTTATGGGAGCAGAGGTATCTTGTCGTAAGTCTCTCTGAGCTAACATTAAAGGCACATGCTCTCATAGGAGCCTACCCCAGGAAAGAATGTAACATGGCCATGGGTTGAACAAGCCCAGTGGTCTTTGCTTTCATTCTCATGTTTACATTTCAATTCCAGAAGTCAAGCATTGGTTTTCACTGTGCCTGAAGCATTTCCTCGTGGTGTCTCCTTGTGAAAACGTTAACTGAGCCCAGCTGCAGTGGGGAGATTGCGCAAAGTGAACATTTTCTTAAAATACCAACCCTATTCTAGTTAACAAAATCAAACATCATTCAAGATTTTTGCTCCAAGTAAAGAAGGTGATTTCTTCACCAACTGCCGTTTCTACTCCTCCCAATATTATCTGAAGATCTGGAAACCTATGTTCGATTTGTGTCATCGTGGGCACGTGATGAGAAGCTTCCATCCTGAAGCCACACCTTGGCCTGACCACTCTATGTTTGCTGGTGGTCGCTAGGAGTCCCCTCCGTGGTAGCACAGGCGGGCATCTCTTGTAAGATGTAGAGGGAATTCAAGAGAAGCCACCTGTGAAAAGTGATGTCGAGTAGCTCCAGAGGTTGGAAAATTTAGGAACAATTTAGCTTCAGGGAGAAGCAATTCTGATGAGAAAAGATTCAGGAGAATGTATTACCAATTAAATGGTGGAGACATTTCAAAATAAAGACATCAAACCGCAATTGTGAGATTCATTAGTAATCCACTGGGCCCACTGACAGGGCCATTTTTGCATTTTATTTGTTTCCTTATGTGACAGAGTAGGTACTGATACCATGTGGAAGTCAACATCTGGTCTTATTAACACTTGACTTGAAACTGAATCCACCTAGAAAGACTGATAGGAATCGAAATGACAGGTAAGGTGCTTAAGCAAGCGAATGTATTTGCCATTCTTTTAAAACACTTCATTTCCTGGATTTTCCATCTGTGACCCACCAGGGCGGCCACTCAGCCTGTCAGGCTGTTTCAGAGGTTTGGAACCTAGCAGCTCTGTGTGCCTGGTGGGCCAGCAGGCCCTGTGCGGGGAAAGTGGATTGGAGTTGGTATGGTAAACAGTTCCTCCTGGCTACACCAGAGTATTCTTCCCTCGCCGTCCTCCTTTCCCTGCCACGGCTCTACATGGGGGTTATTCCAGTGAAACAGAGGGGGATGGAGTCCATTAGGTTTTTCCCAAAAAAGAATTAAACTTTGTTCCTCAGGTAAACTGGTAGTGAAGGATGTGATTTTACGTAGAAATTTCTGGCCTAGGCTTCTAATCCCCCAAATCCTACCTCAAGCCAGGCCATTTTCCCCCTTTTAAAAATCATAACTCTGAAACTTAACAGGGCGAGGCGTGGGGGGCAAAAACTACATTCCTGCTTTGAAAAATAAATGTATGGTCGTCTGGCTTCAAATGCTAACCGCAGCCGCAGTGCCCTTTCAGTTCAGTAGCGACGCAGTGAAGAGGGGCATGGATCAGCTAACAACACACTGCCCTCCCCGTGACGTGAGCCAAGGTCAGAAGGTTCGGGGGAAGCAGAGCAGAAGTGGTCACGACAACAGATAAGAAAGAGGACCTTGGGCTTCCCTGGTGGCGCAGTGGTTGGGAGTCCGCCTGCCGATGCAGGGGACGCGGGTTTGTGCCCCGGTCCGGGAAGATCCCACATGTCGCGGAGCGGCTGGGCCCGTGAGCTGTGGCCGCTGAGCCTGAGCGTCCGGAACCTGTGCTCCGCAACGGGAGAGGCCACAACAGTGGGAGGCCCGCGTACCGCAAAAAAATAAAATAAAATAAAGAAAGAAGACCTTGCCACAGCATTTGAACTCACTCCTCGGAGCCCTAAACCCCTTCATTTTTTTCAGAAGAGCAACTCGAAACCAGAAAAACTTTGAGGCCAGCGGGTTTAGAAATCACCATAGCCGGACTTGAACCAACATCTCTTGCTTCTAATCCATGGCCCTTCTCACGCAGACACCATCAAGAGACAGGGAGGAAGTGATGAGGCCAAGCCCAGATCGGCACACGAACACAGAGAGGAAGGGGGCTCACGTGAGGGGAGAAGTGGTCAGAGTCTGGCCGTGACCTGAAAAACTATAAACTATGGCGAAGTCAAATACAAGGTAATCTTGTTTGGGCAGAAGCACTCTCTTTTTATTTCACGTTATTAAGAAATTCATATTCTCCTGCTGACCACAAAACCACCTGGAGGTGGAAGCTGGGCAAACAGGATACCTTCTACCTCACACCATGTCGCCCGAGGGGACTGCTGTTTCTGAGAACTGTCCCAGACTCTCAGTTATAAATGGCTTAAACTCCCAAACCTAAAATCTCTTGGGAATGAGATTGAAGTTGTTTTAAGCCACCAGAGCTCTGGATTACTCACCAATTTGGAATTTAGTGAAGAGGTAAACCATAGGAGTTTTAAATTGGGTCTCTACTTGCCTCTTAAAATATTTGACAGAGTTTGCAAAATACTTAATTATACCCATTTCTGCTTTGCATTCCTAAAACCTGTCCTGGGTCGGGTATGGATTGGGGCTGAGGAGAGTCGTAAGGCAATGTCTGACGCAATCTTTGCCACGTCCATTTGGATTTTCCATCTGCTGTGAAACTAAAAAGGTCCCCCTTGATGACCTAGCAGCAGGGACTGCCTTTCTGTAAGGAGTGAGGGGTGGAATGGGGCAGAGAATAGCTTAAAAGGAAACTGGCTGAGTATTTAGGATAAAGCAGCTTCCAACTAATTTTAAAACAAACACAAAGAGACACTTAACGGAGCTCCTGCTAAGTGTGAGGGTAGATGAGACACTTGAGTGGGAGGGTCCTGCCCTCACCGGGACCACCATGCCCTCCCAGGCCCCCAGAATCAAGTGTACTTACATGCAGCTAGTCCGAAGCAGCGCCTCGGTGGCCTGGGTCAGTGTCCCAGATGGGGCTTATCAAAAGAAGCCTGTTTAAACCATTCCTCACAACTGTTCAGCCATGGCCATTTGAGATAAGTAGCTAAGTGTCTGAGGTTGAATCCTCTCTTTTGTACTCAACCCCAGAAGCGCTTATTGTTCATATTGTCCATTGAGACACACAAAAGAGGGTTTAAAAACAGAGTTGTCCGTGAGGTTGCCTAGTCTGGAAGAAGCTTGGAAGGGCCGTGACACATGCACTGTGGAGTCTGTGTGTACAGGCGAGTGTCATGTGCGTAATGCAGCTACAAGGTCACTGTCTGAGGGACGGACACTTAGATGGCCACACAGGACAGTGCTGCGCTGAGAGCCACTTCTTTGAAGGCGGGAAGTCCTAACAAGAGCACAGGATTTTGTACTCACAGTCCTGCCATCCTGGGGCTCTGTGAGCTTGAATGAGTAAGTTAAGAGCTCACACATAAAAAGAAACGAAATTGAGTTATTTGTAGTGAGGTGGATGGACCTAGAGTCTGTCCTACAGAGTGAAGTAAGTCAGAAAGAGAAAAACAAATACCGTATGCTAACACATATATATGGAATCCAAGAGAAAAAAAAACATGTCATGAAGAACCTAGGGGTAGGACGGCACTAAAGACACAGACCTACTAGAGAATGGACTTGAGGATATGGGGACGGGAAAGGGTAAGCTGGGACGAAGTGAGAGAGTGGCATGGACATATATACACTACCAAACGTAAAATAGATAGCTAGTGGGAAGCAGCCGCATAGCACAGGGAGATCAACTCGGTGCTTTGTGACCACCTAGAGGGGTGGGATAGGGAGGGAGGGAGGGAGATGCAAGAGGGAGGGGATATGGGGATATATGTATATGTATAGCTGATTCACTCTGTTATAAAGCAGAAACTAACACAACAATGTAAAGCAATTATACTCCAATAAAGATGTTAAAATAAATAAAAATAAGGACATCCAAAAATAAATAATCAAAATTAAAATTAAAAGAAATTTTTAAAAAAGAGCTCACAACCTCGGTTTCCTCATCTATAAAACCAGTATAGGGCTTCCCTGGTGGCGCAGTGGTTGAGAGTCTGCCTGCCGATGCAGGGGACACGGGTTCGTGCCCCAGTCCGGGAGGATCCCACATGCCGCGGAGCGGCTGGGCCCATGAGCCATGGTCACTGGGCCTGCGCGTCTAGAGCCTGTGCTTCACAACGGGAAAGGCCACAGCAGTGAGAGGCCCATGTACCGCAAAAAGAAAAAACAAAAACCAGGATAACTATGCCCACCTTACATGGTTTCCTGAGGACTGACTGAAACACTATCTGAAAGCACCTGGGACTAGGTGCTTTAGACACATGGATGTAGGAATCCTGCAGACGTTTGGGAAATGTACATCCTGTTCCCTCTTGACTAAATCTGGTGGCTGTAACAAAGGAGGACAATAGGAGTGCTGCAGAGACAGAGGCCTCCATCGTCCTCGCAGACTCTGACTCCACCAACCAGAGGCTGCATGGTGAAGATGCTGAGTGATGGACTGGGCTGGGGGAATGCAGAGGTCCTCGTTCTGGTCCTGGTTTATCCACTTCCTGGCTAGGTGACCTCACACAAACTGCATACCCTCCCCAGACTTGAGCTCTCAAATCTGCAGATTTGCCCTTACATAACTCCCAAGGTGATTATAAAGATCGTCTGAAGTTATCAACATTAGAAAGGAAGAAGTAACTGTTTTTATTTGCAGGAAACATGATCTTGTAGATTCTTGTGATGCAGAGAATCCACATAATTCTATCAGAACTAATAAAGAAATTCAGCAAAGCAAGATGCAAGATCAACACCCAGAAATCAGTTGAGTTTTCATACACCACAAATAACATCAAAAAATAAAATGCCTAGAAGTATTTTAAAAGAAGTGCAAGACTTGTGCACTGAAAATTATAAAGCAGTGTGGAAAGAATTTGGAACCTGAATAAGTGGACGTCTCATGTTTATGGATCAAAAGACTTAATATTGTTAAGTTAGCAATATTTCCTAAATTGTTCTATAGATTCAACACAGCACCTAACAAAATCCTACCTGGATTTTTTTTCCAGAAGTTGAAAAGCTCATCCTAAAACTTATTTGGAAATACAAGTGACTCAGAATAGCCAAAACCATCTTCAAAAAGAAGTAAGAAGTGGGAAGACTTACACACCCCTATTTCAAAACTCACTGCAAAGCTACAGCAATTGTGATAGTGTGGTCCTGGCATAAGGATGGACATAGGAAGTAAAACTGAGAGCCCAGGAATAAACTCTAACATTCATGGTCAGTTGATTTCCTACAAAAATATCAAGAAAGGAATAGTTTTTTCAACAAATGGTGCCAGAGCAACTACCTCACACCATACACAAAAATTAGCTCAAAATGTATTGCAGAACTAGATGTAAGAACTAAAAGTATAAAACTCGCAGAAGAAAACACAGGAGTAAATCTTCATGACGTTGGATCAGTCAATTATTTCTTAGATATGACACAAAAAATACACAAAGAAAAGACTGAGATATTGGACTACATCAACATTAAATGCTTTTGTACTTCAAGACACTTCGGGAAAGTGATGACAACCCTCCGCCTGCGAGAAAAATGCTTTCAAATCATATACTCGATAAGAAATATATATCCAAAATATATAAAGAACTCCCAAAACTGATAATAAAAAGACAACCCAATTTTTAAAAATGGATAATAGAATTTGAGTAGACATTTTTCCAAAGAAGTTATCAAATAGCCAATAAGAACATGATGTTAAGCATCTTAGTTCTTAGGGAAATGTAAATCAAAACCACAATGAAATACCCTGTCACTCCCACTCGAATGGCTATAGTAAAAAAGGAAAGACAATGACAAGTGTTACTGAGGATGTAGAAAAATGGGAACCGTCATACAGTGGGAATATAAAATGGTGCAGCCACTTTGGAAAACAGTTTGGCAATTTTCCATGTTAAAGGTAGCATTACCATATGACCCAGCAAGTTCATGCCTAGGTATCTACCCAGGAGGAATGACGACGTATGTCCACACAAAGGCTTGTACACGAATGCTCATAGCAGCCTTATTCATGATAGCTGAAAAGTGGAAATGGCCCAAATGTTCATCAGCTGGTGAATGAATAAACAAAGTGTGGCCTATCCATACAATGGAACGTTTTCTGCCAGTAAAAGGAAATGATGTACTAATACAACACGGATGAACCTCAGAAGCATTGTGCTGCGTGAAAGAAGCCAAATACAAAAGAACACATGGTTCCATTTATATGAAATGTCCAGAAAGGGCAAATCTTTAGAGAAAGAAAGAAGATTAGTGGTTACCTAGGGCTGGAGGTGAGAATGGAGAGCAACTACCCGGCCCAAGTTTTCCTTTTGGGATGATGGAAATATTCTAAAATTATATTGTGGTGATAGTTGCACACCTCTGTAAACATACTAAAAGTCATTGAGTTGTACACTTACAATGGATAGATTTTATGGTATGTAAGTTATACCTCAATAAATCTATTAATAATTTTAAAAGATCACTTGAGAGCACAACTATAGAGATCCACATATAGGACCTCATTAGCATATCAACACTAAGTTACATCCCTCAGATTCCCAGCTACACAGTCGAATACCAGCCCCCAAGTCCTCCAAATGCAGGCTTTGCCTACAAAGTCTTGTCCAGACTTTCCATCTCCCTACTGGTCTCCAAACCCTGCTGCTACATGCAAAGCCCCTTTTTTGTTTCTTCTTTTTAATTTTTCTGTTTGATAATACTGTCCATCTCCTATAGAAACTTCTTCTTTCCTTGATTACTCTGACCTTATTTGACTCCTGATTTCCATTTGAGGTCTTTGCTAGAATGTTCTGTGATAGGTCTTTACTTCTTCCTTGTCTCCTTTCCTGTCTCTTCTTCTATGTCGTGCTCCCTAAACGTAAGAAGGTCCCCCAAGGTTTCATCTTGATCTCTTTCCCTTCTCTTGACACAATCCTCCCAAGGAGCCTCATCTACTCACATAATTCCCACCTCTATGAGGACAACTCTGAAATCTGTATCTCCAGCCTTCATGGCTAGTAAAGAAATCACCACCCAGGTGTCTTGCAAGTGCCCAAAGTATGAGACTTAGATACTGTATTGATATATTTTATTGAAACATTAGCCAGTATATTCCCTTCCATCGTGTTTCAAGTAGGTGTCCAGTCCCTTTTGTCTCTGGAGAGCTGATATTACCTGCTGGACACACTCCTTCCTTTGGGACTTTTTATCATCTCAAACTGACCTCATTTAAACACACGGTGAACATGACTTTAAAGGGGAAGGAAGGAAGGAAGGCATATATGCCTTGAGGGAAGCAAGGAAGACAGGAAAACAGGATGGGCTACATAATTCTGGGGACTTGACTCCCAGGCTCCTTCATTCTCACCTTGGATTTGGATGGCCACTCCCAAACCCATACTACTCAGAAATGTCAGAGTAATCATCTCAAAGCCCACTTCTGCTCTCCAAACACTCCCCGTTAATCCCGCCTCTGCCCCTCGACTTGAGCAACGCCATTCACCCTCTCGGCCCTTCTGCCAGGTTTCAACCTGCCCAAATCCTTCAGGCTTCACTCAAACAGCGTCACCTCAGCAAACCGTCCCTCTTCACCACACACCCTTAGAAATGGTCCCCGCATACCCTGTGCCTATTCTGTCCTTATTCTGTCCTGGCCTATGACTATTTCTTTCTGCACATACTGAGCTGCTCAGCTTAACTGCAAGCTCATCCAAGACAGAGGCCATGTCCCTTCAGAACAGCACCTCTCACCTAGGAAATGATCATACATCCCCGCATAGGGAACAATCATACACAAATGTACTTTATGAACATACGTCAACATTACATGCTGTTGTAATTACCAAATTCTGTGGTTCAGACAGTAAGGGGTAAAGGAGCCAGCAAATGGATGAAAATGAGATCTCAGAGCACCATCCAGCTCTGAGATGTTACTATCTCTGGGTCAAGGCCTTGTAGAGGGGGGACATCTTATTTTGGCTTCAAAGAACAAGATGGGTGGAGGGAAGCAGGGTCCGGGCTGGGGTGGAGGCTTGGGGGTTCCAAGGAGGATGGGAGTAGAGCGCTTCCAGAAGTAATAAGTAGTATAAGCAGAGGGAAGGACTGGGCGTTCTCAGAGAGGCCTCCAACCAAAACAGGGAGGTAAAGAGGTCATTCTGCAAAATTCCATTCCCACAGGGGTTCCACAACCGGCCAACAGAACCCTGATGATCCCTGTGTTTGAAGGGCAGGAATCAGTCTGTTTCCACTGATGGAAGCTCCTGAGGTGAGATTCACCACACAGCTGGCTAGTCAGTTCAAAAGGCGAGTCAAACAGGTGGCTGAGAATTGAGTAAATAAAGGCATTTTTGTTTCCATTTGATTATTTTAGCTTTTAGCAGCTGTTAACACAGTCTGAGAGTGAAGTCTTTGGACTGTGACTCTCTTATCTGTTCCATCAGAACTTGGTGAGGTCATGTAAGGCTTGTGAAGGACAGCAGCCAGCCCCCGATGACCAGCCAAGGCCTGGGAAGGGGTGGGGGCGGAATGGCTGAGCTGAGTCTAAGCACCCTCCGCCCCCAACACACACAATCTTCTAGGCGCTTCCACTACCTTCCTGACTGGATCTTTGATGAAATCTACACACAAAGCTCCTTCGAATCCCGTCTCCACTTCAGCTTACACGTCTCGGGAGGCAGCGAGGAGGGTGAGAAAATAGCAAAAGCAAACCAAGCAGGCGAGCCCGGCCGGGGAAGAGCGGCGCGCCCAGGGAGCACAGGCAAAGTGGCCGGCGGGGCCAACAGGCAGGAAGGGCTGGGAAGGGCTCCTCGGCTTCCATCCCTGCACATTCGAGGGAGGCCAGACTCTGGCCTGACTCACAGGCCTGTGCTTGGTGAGGTTCTGCCCTTATACAGACGCTGGAGCCGAATCTTACGCCCCAGTCTCTGTTCTGCACAGTGAGACAAATGAATGCACTAGCATTCCTAAAGCATCTTCTGCTTTTCGCATTTTGTAATTCTGAATGTCTCTGGGGGAAACTTTGGATTGGGATGTAGTGGGTTTTGTTACATAGTTCCAAGCTCATTCATACAGTTTTAGCGTTCTGTTTTACACCGACAAATGCACACTAAAATGGACTATGAAAGTCACACACAGAAACGTACAGGGAGGGGTGTCATGTTTTGGTGTGAGGCCAGCTGGCTAAGCTGTGGGGAAATGGGCCAGACTGGGAGTAACCAGAACCTGGAATTAGATCCACCCACAGAGCCCAGCAAAACCGGGAGAGCCTTGGGTGCTGGGAGGTCCAGGACAACAGGCTGAATGTGGCAGGGGTGCTCGTTTGGACCTGGGAAGGAGAAGCACAGCCCACGTGAGGATGAAGGACGGGACTCAGAAGCCTACAGAGTACGGCCAGAGGAATCCAGAATCCAGTGTCGACACAGCAGTTTGTTAGAAAATAGTGGGACCTCAGCTGATGAGGTTCAGCGCCAAAACTCCGGAGACTTAGAAGACAGATAAATACTATAAGGTTTCCACCATGGGATCGAATGCAAGCCTCGCTCCTGGCACCGAACCAAAGAAGTGCAACAGACATGAATCAACTGTCTCTTCTGACCAAGCTCTGGGCCCAGATGCTTTGACTGCCCATGTTCCACTACACTCGCTGTGAGTGAGGTAGACCAGCAGCAGGGTAGATTGCCATGCAGATGGCCTGGCCTACAGTCGGCGGAAGGCCTTCAGAGGCTGGACCCAAGGTGGGCTCTGGTCGACTGTCTCCAGTCCCCGGAGGGAAGCCCCTGACTCCCTGCCCACGCTCTTTCTGCTCGAGCAGGGCTTGCCAACCTGCTGCCCCTCAGACATTTGTGTTGGGCAACCTGGGGTGAACAGACAAGGCTGCTCTCCCCAAGGGGATGGGGCGGGGGACCGGGCCCCCGAGCACACCTGTAACCCTCTCACGGCCCACAGCACACAGGTGAGGATGCTCTGCTGCAGACACTTACGTGAGTTCTCCCAATGACCGCGTCTGTCCTCCTGACTCAGACCTGGCACCACAGGAGCTCTCACTCTTAAAGGCGGGCGCCCAGGGGAAGCTGCTTCAGCAGGGGGGTGAAGGCTCGGCATTCCCCTCACCACAGGCCCGTCTGTGATTGCAGCCTGGGCAGCCCTTCGCCCAGATGCGTCTGCCCCTCGTGGCTCTGTGACCTGCCTGTCAAGCCCTTGCCCCTCTCCTCGCTCCGGAAAGCGCCAAAGGCAGGAGTAGGTTCCGATCGAGCACAAGATGTGACACGAGCCTAATGCTGCACACAGGACGCAGAGGAGTCCCAGGCCTGCCCGGGGTCCTCGCGCAGGAGACCGTGGACACAATGGCCTTATTCACGGACGGGGACTCTGAAACCCCAGTAGGTGTTGTCTAAAGTGTCTCTGAAATAAATGTTAACATGCTGACTCAGGCTCCCTCTGAATCCATTCTAAATGTTCTTTAACCCGTTTGTGGCGTAGCACTGATGATGAAGCAGGTCCTGAGAGCAGCCTTGGCAGGAAGCCTGTGGTCCCACCAATCAGCAGTGGGGAGAGGGGAGAGGGAGTGAGACAGGAGACCAGCCTGGTATGGAGACCACCTGGCTCCAGGAAGGGAACCTCCTAAAAGAGGGTTTGCTGTGCTTATAATCAAAGACTTTCACCACAGCTCTGCCCGCCAGCCTCTCCGTCCCCTCCTGCAGGGAGTGCGTTTCATTTCCAGCAGCCGAATGAACACCCTGCCATCACCGTGGAAGCCAAGAGAAACATACTTTTTGAAAAGTGGCCCTTCAGTGTCGAGAGGTCTGATGGCGAGAGCTGAAATAATGACATGCCGGGAGAGATTATTTTCGTAAATCCTTGGAACGCGCTTTTTTCTCCGGGCTTGAGCCGGTGAGTGGCCCTCACGGCTTCTGTCGCCCGACACCTCACACACCCAGCCGCTTTCTGCAGGCGGCTTACTCAGGACCCATGACACGCACCATAGCTTTAAGTGGAAACGTGAAATCTCTGGGAAGTAAGTGACAAAATTGAAGCAAGAGTTTATGCAGATGAGAAGACAGATTTAATTGTGTGTTTGTGAGAAATGTCCTCTACCAGCCGTGGGGCAAGCAGAGAGAAGAGAAGTCCATATACTGGGGTCCACTGGAACCCACAGGAGAAATTTCTCTCCTTGACCCCCATGATTATTCTACATGTTTCTGGAACTCTCCTTTAAGAGGTTGATCCCCTAAAGGGCCAACTCCAGGTGAATATCCTAATCCAACCTGAGATCTATTCTGATGAAAATTTACTTCGTCAAATAAACAGCCGTCCAAACTTTCCCATCTTTGCTCATAGGAGCCCCAGACTTCTGAATTTCTTGTAGGCTTGGAATTGATTCAGGTTCCCTTCTTTTCAGCTCTTCCATGTTCACTCACTACCCAATCAGCAAGTTCTGCCTCGAGGGTGCTCCTCAAATTCAACTCTTCACTTATAGCCCATCAGAAAGAACAGATGCTCCAACGTTTGAAGTAGAAAAAAAGGAAAGGTGGAGCCTACTGAATTATCTTCAATTTAGCCTTCAAAGCCTTCTATCAATTGCATGCCTTTTTTCTCTTTTTATAAAACAAATTCACCTCTCTCTCTCTAACCCTCTTCCCTGTACCGGGGATGGTGAATGGGTTTAGCACCCTTCCCTCTGTCTTGTTAATGTGTCTCTGACTACTTCTCTGACTGTACTTGTGCCATGTCCCTCATCAGAGTCTTTACAGATATTTTTTTTTTAAGATCTGGCCCTAAATTTATCTCCACTAAAAATCTTTCCAGTCATCTTTCAATGTTTATTCCTAGATCCACCTTTTCCATGGAACTGTTCAAGACCATTATAACTCCCAATAAGACCTGTCTCCCTGAGTTGCAGACACTTAATCTCTATGCCATTTGTTTAAATTAATACCTACGAGTTTCTTATAAAATGCACCTAATATCCATTCAGCGCATAAAAGTTAAATATATTCCCGCCACCTCTGTGAGGATTCTATACCCTGAGCCATTGGCATCAAGCTTGGTGATGTGACTTGCTTTGGCCAATGAAACGGGAGTAGATGCGGCTTGAGCCACCTCTGAGCAGAACTTCTAAACATCATTACACTGTTCGCCATTTCCCCTTTTCCCTCTGCCATGCGAGATGCACGTCTCATTTAGAAGTGGCTTTTTCAGCCTGTGTCTCAAAATGACGAGGAAATGGGGCAGTTAATCCTTAAAGTCCATGCACATGAGTGAAAAAAAAAATCTTAGTTGTGGCAAGCCTCTGACAGAGCTTGTCGCTGCAGCGTGGCTTAGCCTAACCTTATTGGTCAAGTGGGTAATAGGCACAATTTTTATAACGGTGGTTTTACACAAAGTTTCCCATTCTGTCCTCACAACAAGCCTATTGGGTAAGTTTTACTTTCTCCATTCTACTGCTAAATAATATTAACACTCAAAAGCACTTCAAATCCTGCAAGTCAGAAAGTGAGAGAATGGATGAAATTAGATCTTTGGCAGCAAATCCATAGCTCTTTCCACTATACCATGTACTGTGGGTTGAACTGTGTTCTCTAAAGAGTTATGTTGAAGTTCTATCCCTCAGCACCTGTGAGTGAGACCTTATTTAGACACAAGGTCTTTGCAGATGTAATCAAGTTAAGATGAGGTCACGAGGACGGGCCCTAATCCCTAATCCCATATGACTGGTGTCCTTATAAGAAGGGACACACAGGGAGAACGCCATGACAGTGAAGGCAGAGATTGGAGTGACACTTCGATGCAATCTACAAACCAAAAATACCAAGGACTCCTGGCAATGCAAGAAAGCTAAGAGAAAGGCATGGAACAGATGCTCCCCTAGAGCCTTCAGAGGGAGCGTGGCCCTGCTGGCACCTTGATTTCAGACGACTGGCTTCCAGAACTATGAAGGAATAATTTCTATTATTTTAGGTCACCGCATTTGTGGTAATTTGTTACAGCAGCCCTAGGAAACCAAACACCGTGACCACCTCAATTTCAGGGCATAAACCATCAGGAATTCTCAGGAAGTAGGTCTGGGGGTGGAAGTGGTGTGTCTAAAGAAGGCTTCATTCTTCCATCGGCTGCCCAGTGGCCCCCATCCTGCCTGTGTTAGTTTCCAAGAGCTGTCGTAACAAAGTACCACAGACCAGGTGACTTGAACAACAGAACTTTATTTTTCACAATTCTGGAGGCTAGAAGTCCAGAATCAAGGCGTCATCAGGGTTGGTCTTTTCTACAGCCCTCTCTCCTTGGCTTTGTAGATGGCCACCTTCTCCCTGTGTCTGCATATGGTTTTCCTTTGGTGCCCATCTGTGTCCTAATCTCCTCTTCTTATCAGGACATCAGCTATGTTGCATTAGAGCCCACCCTAACAGCTCCATTTAACTTAATTGCCATTTTAAAGACCCTATCTCCAAATGCAGTCACATTCTGAGGCACTGGGGGATAGGACTTCAAGATACACATTTGTGTGTTGGACAAGGAAGACACGATTCAGCCCATAAACCATTTCCTGTTTTCAAATATCTAAGAAGCCTCTCATGAGCCTTAAGCAATGTGGAGTGGAGGCCGAGAGCACAAGACGGCCTGACCCTTTAAGTCGCCAGACCCATGCCTGGGCCTCACAGCCAAGACCACACAAAATGTGGCCTTCGCTGCCCTCTCACAGTCGTTCTATCGGTTCTGAACCATTCGCCTCGTTCGTGCTTCACTGATGCCCCCGCCTCCTTGGCTTCGGCAGTCTTGGCTGGAGTTAGGCTCTGTTTAGGGCTACGCTGATGACTAGTGTATTGCTGCACCCCCTACACCCCACGCCCTTGAGGCCCAGCACCCTCCTCATGGGTGACTCTCCTTTCAGCCCTCTTGCAGCCCCTGACCTTATAGTCAAAATGTAAAACAAAACTGATAGACATACTTTGAGGTTATATAAGATTATTAGGCATAAATGGTAATAGGTTCACCTAAATATCTGTTCATTGCTTTCACAAAGCAAAGCATAATTTCAGTCTTTTCCTCTGCCTGCTAGTTTAGTAGTATCTAAAATCAAAATAATAATCAAGTTCCCTGAACGTTTTGATCATTATTATAATGCTTCCTCACTAGGATAAATTTTGTTTGAAGATAGAGCATGACAAGTGAAGGGGGGTTGGCCAGGGAAGGAGTATCCACTGCAGTGACTTTGGGGAAGAGATCTAAAAAAAGCAACGGAGCAAGAATTCCCTGGCGGTCCAGTGGTTAGGACTTGGTGCTTTTACTGCCGAGGGCGCAGGTTCAATCCCTAGTCAGGGAACTGAGATCCCTCAAACTTTGGGTCTTTCTGGGGAAAAGCATTCCAGACAGAAGGAACAGCAAGTTCAGGTGTCCTGGGATGGCCACCTCCCTGGAACAGGTGAGGAAAAAAGGGAAGAAATGGTGGGGAATGAGGCTGGAAAGGGCTGGGTGACCTGGGGCCAGTTCTGTAAGAGCCTGAATCTACTGGAGCGTCTGAACAGAGGAGTGACACCATCGGGCATGTGTTTTAAGAGGACTAGTCTGGTACGCATATGAGACAAACTGTAGGGCAGAGAGGGTGGGGCACCAGGAGCTGCTGGGAAGCTCTAGGCTCCCGAGGGTGCGCCCTCTGGTCAGGGCCCCAGGGATGGAGGCAGGAGAAGCAGAGGCTTTGCGATCCATCCTGAAAGCGGAGCCGACTCAGCTGCGGGAGAAAAGGTGGTGAGGAAGATGGGGAGGGGCCGACAGAAGGGACCGGAGGAATCAGTGAGATAGGAGGAAACAGAGAGAGGAGGGCGTCCTGGAACTGAGGGCGCTATCAGGAAGGAGGCCATCAAAGCAGAGGACTGACTCTTGATGACCAGGAGGCCGCTGCTGAAAACCAAAGCATGACGGGGTTTTGCAGGAGAGAGAGTAAGCGGGGAGCAGTAGGCACCCCAGACAGAGGCATCTAAATCCAAGGAAGCCAAGCCCTGGGCTGAAGAGCCCTGAGCAGATGCTGATCCAGGGGGAAGAGAGGCAAGGGTGCCCTGGAGAGGGGCCGTGTCCATGCTGCTTGTGCTGTGGGCGTGCAGAGGCCGCCACAAGTGAAACTGAACTCTCCAGAAGGCTGAGGATGTGGGCTTTTTTTCAAAACATGATTTCTCAAGTACTTTCTGCACTGATTTCCTTTGGTCCAAGTGACAGCCGGTTTTAATTTAAATCGGCTATTTTCTTAAAGGCAAGGGAAAGCTTGCCTTACCCGGCAATCCCTCACTCCAGAATGTGAGGCCTTGATATCTGGGAAGAATTTGCTTCACGTGTCATTTCTAGGAGGGCGGTCAGGACTGCCATCGGCACAGATACTAATTCTAAGCAGCTAACGCCCTTGGTTTTGCTTTGATTCCACCAGAGGATTAATCAAGTTCTTCATCCAGGCTCTGGCTGCTTCCCGGACTGGTCATAAGGAGACCTCTGTCCTGGGTCCCAGGTCATACACAAAACCTTCTGGGCACGCCAGGACTCGGGTCGGGGCCCTGCTGGTTGCTGTGTGAGAACTGGCCTCCGAGGCCTCCCTCCAACCTCAGCCCTGCTACTGAGGTTCTTAGGTGTCTGCAGTGAAGCACGCAGTCTCCCTGCACTTCATTTACCAGCTTCTAAATGTTAACATGATAATAACACACTGTATAGCAAACAACTCAGGATACGTTCATCTCTTGGCAGATTATGTTCAGGAAGATTAAATTCTAGACCAGCTTCCCGGCTACTCAGGACATTTCTGGGCCACCTTCCACAAACACTTAATCAGAAGTGCTCAAGAGTTACAAACAACTCTTGCCATTGGCTTTGGCAAAATGATGCTACCTCATGCTGCCTCAAAACACACCCAATGTTTTCTCTGATGCGTCATCTGCATTGAACAAATCACTGCTTTTTGTCCGTGGATGTTATGTTAAACTTTACTTAAATCAAATGGGGATTTACCTCTAAGAGAATAATTTTACAAAAAGATCCACAGTTAAAGATTAAAACAGGGCTTCCTTGGTGGCGAGGTGGTTAAGAATCTGCCTGCCAATGCAGGGGACACGGGTTCGAGCCCTGGTCTGGGAAGATCCCACAGGCCGCGGAGCAACTAGGCCCGTGAGCCACAACTACTGAGCCTGCGCTTCTGGAGCCTGTGCTCCGCAACAAGAGAGGCCGCGACAGTGAGAGGCCCGCGCACCGCAATGAAGGGTGGCCCCCGCTCGCCGCAACTAGAGAAAGCCCTCGCACAGAAACGAAGACCCAACACAGCCAAAAATAAACAAATTAATTAATAAGATTAAAACAGAAAGCTTCCCCATAGAAGTTACAGTGTGGTTATATTTTAACTAAAATTAAGTTGATCTACAGACAGCTCTTCAGAAAAAGAGCTTATGCATCAAGTAAGATATTATGATAAACGCCACGCTTGGGGCTGTTTATTCCAGCCTTCAGAATGCTCTCACACGCTACTCTGACTGGAAGAACATCCTCCTCTCTTCTGGTCTCACACAGCGTATTAGGAAACTACCCATTGGTCCTTTGTGTAGCAGTCTGCTAGGGCTGCCCTAACAAAGTACCACCGACTGAGTGGCCCAACAACAGAAACTCGTCTCTTGCAGTTCTGGAGGCTGGAAATCTGAGATCAAGGAGTCGGCAGGTCTGGTTTCTGGTGAGACCTCTCTCCTTGGCTTGCAGGTGGCAGCCTTCACACTGTCCTCATGAGGTCTCTTCTCTGTGAACGTTGATCCCTGATGTCTCTTCCTCTTCTTAAAACAGCATCAGCCATAGCGGAGTAGGGCCCCACTCTAACAGCATCATTTAACTTAATCACCTCTTTAAACACCATGTCCTTAAATATGGTTACATTCTGATGTACTGGGGGTTGGGATTTCAACACATGAATTTTGGAGGGACACCATTCGGCCCTTGCTACTCATTTGGGATATTAGTAGGTATATGATGTGTCTTTCCTGCTCAACTTGAATGTAGGCTCCCTGGGTGAATGGCCCTGTTTTAAGATTCTGTGTGTTCCCAGTAATCAATTGTCTGATGGATTTTCTTTTTTGCAGGGGGGCGGGGTGCCAGGCCGCACAGCTTGTGGGATCTTAGTTCCCCGACCAGGGACTGAACCCAGGCCCTGGTCAGTGAAAGCGTGGAGTCCTAACCACTGGATCGCCAGGGAATTCCCCTGATGGATCTTCTTGATCACTATTGGAATTGTGTTCACATCTGTCCTGATGCAAACACATTTTGAAGGAAAAAAAAATCAGTCACAGTGGCTTCATGTCAATGATTGGGCTAGATGATTTCCAAGGTTCCTCACAAATCCTGTGACTGTTCATTTCCCATCACCATCCACGTGGCTTCCCATGGAATTCTCCTCTCTAAGATCAGTCATGTGCTTAATTTCTAATACGTAGGCCTCCCAAGAGGTGCCAGTCCTAACTTCTTCTAATTTCATGTCTGCTTCTGGCAACACCTGAGATTCTGGCCGGATTAGGACCCAGAAGCTGAGGAAACTGAGGTTCAGGGCAGTGTGATGGCTTGCCCATCCCGACCCTGCAAGGACTCCAACCAAGTTCTCCCAGCTCCCAGGCCAAGTTCTTTCCAATAACCCATCATTCCTCATTATGAAAAGAGAAGAACACCAAGGGCTTTATGGCTTATGGGCAATAATTCATGTAAGGAATTGAGATCACAGTCTGTCTTATAAATTCTGAGGAACCTTAAGACAGCATACCTTTTAGTACCGAAAGGATCTAGCATGACTCTTTCGTTGGTTCATAAAATGTTCATATGCTCAAACCATATGTTTAACTACTATTCCCAATGGATAGATCCTTCCTTATATGAAAAAAAGAGGAATTTTTCAACATCAGGTGGAAAAAGAAGCATAGATATTGGGGGAAATAGTCTAGATTTCACGCTGAGTCAGTTCCAGGGCAGTGGAGGTGGCAGCAACCTGATGGCCAGGCCACCCCAGCCCACAATCCCACTCCAAGCCTTTACGTCCACTCAGTAGATACAAGTCACACCCAAAGACACTGGCACATGAACATGAGTCTTGCTGGACACATCCTATATACAACATTGCTTCTATCAAAGCGAAAAAGCCAACTTAAGCACCAAGCGAGCTTTCAAGTCAGATCCTACATTTTGCCATCAAAACCTCTAAGGAAAAAAAAAAAAAAAAACCTCTAAGGGCGTAAGCCGTATGGAGAGCCTGTGGCTTTCTCGGGCTAGACTCAGTTTGAAAGTAAAGGTAAGATCTTTGTCAAACATTCACGGGGCCTGCACTGTCCCACCACAAGAAGGGCCCTTCTGTCGTGCCTAGACCAGAGAAAATGCCCACAGCCTGACAAGAAAGTGTCTGCGTGACTAAGGCTTTGTGCAAATTAGTCCTTGTGCTGATATCAGGAACATGGATCTGACAGACAAAGGGCCGAGTCACTGACTGCGTTTCTCCGTGGAGACCGTAATGGTCCCTTTTTGCTCGCTGGAGTCTGACTTGCTAAAACGGATTTTGTTCCTCTTCCACTGAGACTGAGAAAAGTGCACGTGGCAGTCTGTGAATCGAGCCTCGCTGCAGGGCTCTGAGAGACAACTGGTGCCGGGGTGGCTGCAGGTGTGAAACTCCCCGGACAGTGCTGAAGTCGGCCTGTGACACACAATAACCTCTATGTGCGGCCCGCAAACGGCTTCCCTGCAAGGGCAGATCCGTGCCAAGGGAGGACGAGGAGACTTTTGTTCATCTTCTTTATCTGAGAGATGCTGATTGTTTGTCTGTTGGGGGAGATTTTTGAAAATGAGCAGATAAATTCCTTACTGTGTGCCGTCTGGACTTTTTTTTTTTTTTTGCTCTCCATGCCTTTATTTCTGATTCTCCAAAATCTCTTTCCCCATTAATTTTACGGCATTTTTAGGTACACATGCATACAGTATCCACGTATGAAGTCAGAGATAGCAATTTGTCTTTCCAGGATCCTTGGGCTTTGCTGTCCTGTGAAGATCCATAATGAGATACAAGAGTTCTCATCCCCTTCCTGTTAACAGAATTTATAGTTTTCCCTGCGCTCAGCACACAGCTAAGTCCTACATGAGCATTAATAGCAGTGCATTCTTACCAGCCTCCCTGGACAGCTTGCTAAATTCTTTCTGAGCGCCTCTCGCTGGCCCTGACAAAGGTTAGCTGATAAACAAACCGGAAGCTAGGAATCTCACTGTGTGAGCACAGACAGAGGATCAAATTCGTGGAATCACATTTGGCGTGCTGGCAATCCCAGATGGAGGTCATTTTTAGGCAAAAGTCTGCTTTTCCAAACCCAGGCACAGTCTGGGTTAGCTGGGGGGTTGGGTTTTGTTTTGTTAACAGATGCTAGAAGTTAAAAATGGAAATCTGAACTACACATCAATTTTTTTCTTCTCCGTGTCATTTTACCTGGCCCCAAGTAGCATTGCTAAGTAATACTTCAGGATATGACCTGAAAACTCCCTCCGAGTCATCCAGGAATCCCACATGTAACTTTCATAATCTAGCACATTGACAAACAAGCCAAAACAGCTCCAAGATGACAGATGACTGCAGGGCAAAGGGGACAGAAGGAATTTGATACAAATGAAGACCTGTTGACTTTTTAAATTTGAACTTAGAAAATACGGAGTAGGCCAGAATTTTTTATTTGTAAAACAAATAATCACTTTAACAATCATCTATTCATGTAGTTCTCTGTTCTCCACACTGAGAATCCAAAACAGGTCCTGGGAATAACTTTTGGAAAACAACACACCCATGAAAAAAAAAATCTCAGCCAAGAACACACACTTCCTGTCTATCTCTGGGGTCCCAAAGGATGAGGGAAACCTGAGCATTTCCATGAGACTCTAATGCCAGGAGCTAACTGCTACTGTTGGACTCCAGCCCGCCCCTCCCCGCCCAGAGGAGGACACGGTACTCACCAGTCATTAGGCTGTAGTAATTGGGGTACGAGAGACTGGGAAAGTCTGGGGTCAAGTAATCCGCTTTCACCCCCCTGCTCACAATCTCCCTGAAACCAGGCAAGGACTCCAGGACCTCATCACTGATGTAGTCAGAGCGAAAACCATCCAGCAGAAACACCAGGAGCTTCCGGCGGGCCGGGGCTGGCTGTGCCAGGCTGAGAACAAGGGCCAGCAGGAGCGCCCCGAGCTTCTCTGCCATGCTGCCAGGAGCCTGCCCGAGCACGGCTGGCACAGCCGTCCCTTTGCAGAGACTGAGGATGGAGAATCTGTAGCTATTCTCTCTTCTAGGGGCTGGACCTTGACTGCTGGCCTTCCTGAGCCAAGTTCACTTTCAGAATTTAAAGGTACAGCACCCCCTTTTAAAAACATCTATGCTCACCCTTTACTAGAAAGTCCGGAGATCGACCCCTTCGGAGAAGCCAGGTTCCCAAACAACCCAGAATTAACACCAGGGGAGAGAGTGCAACCTTATTATGTGGGCCGAATGTTCCAGAAATACAAGCGCCCACAGAGAGGTGGAATTTGAGAAGATGACAGAAGTTAGCACTAACTTTGCAGTTGGGCTAACCAAACGAGGAGGCAAGGAAAAGGGTGATCTCTTGGTTTGCTGCCATCCCACACCTCTGCCCAATTTAAACTCTCTCACTGACTTTTTCGCTTACAATTTAGTAACGCAAACCTCTTAACTCGGGATGTAAACAAGAGACCATAAAATTCATCTTGGGCATATCTGTGGACTTTTCAGCAGGGCCTCCATCTTCATAGGATTTAAAAACAAATTATTTGTCTATGTCTCAGCCACTTCTTTTCGTATGCATCTCTATACAGCGCTTATTGTTTTACTTTTCAAGTTGCCCGTGTCCAAACCCAGCTGTAGGAGGCAATGCCTCTCAGCAGAGCCATAGAGCCAGAAAGTTCCACAATTGAACAACAGACTTGGGGGTCATCATGGCAGATTGGTCTGAGGTAGCACTGCCCAAGAGGGCAGCAATCAGACAGGGAGCTGGAGGACGAGAGTTTGAGATGGACAAGCACAGCTAGAGATAACCAGGAGGCTTCATGCCAGGAAGGACCAGGCAGAGGAGGGACTGGGAGGCCGACCGGGAGGCCGACCGGGAGGTCAGTGAGGGCAGCAAACACAGGTGGGTCAGGAGACAAAGCACTAAGTCCAGATGGCTGCGGTTCCCTAGGCTGGGTCTTTCATTTGGCAGAAAATTAAGTATAAAGGCTTATAAAATGTGTATGGCCCATAGCAAGTCCTTAACAAATGCTAACTATTATTAGCATTGTAACGTTGCTTGGATCCTGGTGAAACTTGCAAGGCCCTGGGCAAGCTTCACAGGGACTGAGGGCGGTCAGACACCAGCCGCTCTGATCTTAATCAATTCTACAGTGGCTGTCACCCTACCTCCGCCCTCTGCCTGTGCCTTGTCTTCTTATCCTGTTCTATTGCACTTAGAGTCAAGCCTTCACATGAGACCACTGGTCACTTTCTACATTGTGCTGGGAAAAAAAAAAAAAAACACCTTGGCCAAATTACCATTCCCATCTCAGCTGGCTGAGACAAGGATCAGACTTCATTTTCCCAATAAAAGTAATGCTTTTTACAATTAAAAAAATAAGAGAAAGAGGACAGCTTATTCTTAATATTTTTTTAATTTGAAAACACAATGTTATTCTTATCTCTTTGAGTTACGTTGTACTGTTATTCTAAACGGAAGGAAGGAGTAAAGCAAAGGGAAAGGTGCTGATGCTGACGAGCCGATGGGCTGCCCTGGCCGTGACCATCACACATACACTGGAAGAATTTCCTCCGGTAGGGAGGGCCTGACGAGGCAGCAGATAAAGCTAGGTTCGCTGTCAGTTCCTGAGTATGTCCAGGGTAGGGGACTATGGAGGTGGCATCATAACGCAAACCCACATGAACTGCCTTGGGGGTGGCCCCTGAGCTCCCTTGGGGAGAGGTTAAGGACTCCAAATGTTAAAGATGAATATAAAAGGGGCATCCACTTTCCTCCGCCTCTAGCGGGAGGTCCAACCCCAAATACGGCTCCCTGAGTGCCTTACCCAGTTGTTGAGGTGGGGAATCCTTAACTAACAAGCTCCAAATTAGAGTGTCCCCAGATCCCCAGAGGACCCCAAGGCCCCATGGATAGCGCTGTGGTGCGTCTGGGTGTGGGCATTGCTGCTGTGCACTATATTGTTTTATGATGAACATATTGTTTTATGATAATGTTTAGAGACTTTCTCTAAAGTTTTGGATCAATAACTTACTGTAAATAAGCATCTTTAATATACATACCAATATATGAAGAAAGAAAGAAACACATGGGATAGAATTCAAACCAAGGAAATCCCAGCACTGCCTACAGTCAGACTCCTGGTCTTATACTGCCTTGTGGCCTAGAAAAGGTTGGAAAGAAAAGCTAAAAGCCAACAAGGAAAGACAACAGATTAGAAAATGTGGTTATTATTAAGTGCCCAAAGCCTTGTGGCCCGAGACCTTGTATGCCTGTTATCTGGATGTCCTCAGTGGGGGGTGGTCATCAGCATCTAATATGTAAAAGTGCTCCTTTTGCCACTTGTTTTTCAAGGGTTGACAATGCTCTAAAGGTCACTGCCCACAGGAGTTTAACCTGGATAATGCAGAACATGAAAAATTTCCTCCAGAACTTGGAACGAGCTTTGTCCTGAAAGCTGTTCCAGGCCTTGCTAGGGACAGGCGTGAGCTCTCAGGAATGTCCTGTCCAGATGGGTCGGCACTCTGCTGCCTCACCTCCATGGAGAGGCAGATGAGATGGAAGGAAGGAGTCCTGGGCTTAGAGAAAGAAGACACGATTCTAGAGCCTGGGTTCTGGCATTCTGCAACTGTGTGATTCTGAGACAGCTGCTGCCTTTCCATGCTTTAATTTTCCCCTCTGAAAGTGACAGAGGCTTTAAGATCCTTCCCAGAATCAATTAGAATTCAAAAGTTGTGACCCAAGTCAGCCCATGTTAGCCAACATGAGCCTTCACTGACCCTGCTAATCCATCACATTTTGGGCAGCCCATGTGGGCCCATGTCAACCCTTACCTTCCCTAGAAATCAGCAGTCTTAGATCCTCAAAGTTCTTGCCCTAAAGCCTGACCATGGCAAGTGTCCCACCTGCCTTCTCTCTGGTCAGGCCTTGGAATTAGAATCTTAATAGATTTAAAAAAATTGAAATCCTACAGAACGTGTTCTAGATTCACGATAATATTCATCTAAAATTAAGATTAAATAAAGACATTTTCAGATAAATGAAAGCTGAGACAATTAGTCCCCAACATACCTGTACTACAAGGAATACTAGGCAGAAGCAAGCAAGACGGCGGTGGCGGCGGCGGCTGCTCAGGGAGGGAGCACCGGTGGTGGCGGAGGCAGTAGTGGGGCTGGCAGTGGTTCCAGCTGTGGGACAGGCAGTAGCCACAGTGGCTTGCTGGACAAGTGGAAGATTGATGATAAGCCTGTAAAAATTGACAAATGGGATGGATCAGCTGTGAAAAATTCTTTGGATGATTCTGCCAAAAAGGTACTTCTGGAAAAGTACACGTATGTGCAGAATTTTGGTCTAATTGACGGTCGCCTCTCCATCTGTACCATCTCCTGTTTCTTCGCCATAGCGGCTTTGATTTGGGATTATACGCACCCCTTTCCAGAGTCCAAACCTGTTTTGGCTTTGCGCGTTATATCCTATTTTGTGATGATGGGGATCCTGACCATTTATACCTCATATAAGGAGAAGAGCATCTTTCTCGTGGCCCACAGGAAAGATCCCACAGGGGTGGGTCCTGATGATATTTGACAGCTGTCGTCCAGTCTCAAAAGGTTCGATGACAAACACACTCTGAAGCTGACCTTCATCAGTGGAAGAACAAAGCAGCAACGGGAAGCCGAGTTCACCAAGTCCACTGCTAAGTTTTTTGACCACAACGGGCCCCTGGTCATGGATGCATATGAGCCTGAGATATCCAGGCTTCGTGACAGTCTTGCCACAGAAAGAAAAATAAAATAGCTACTTCTAAAAGCAGCCATCTTTTGGCTGGATCATGCTGAATTGAGGGGTGAGGGAGAAAGAAACAGAGAACTTAATATGGATAAAGTAAGAAATGTAAAACATGTCCATTTTGTCTTGAAATTTTAGTCCATTCTGTATAAACAGAATTTTCTAGCTCAGATATGAGAAGTTGTAGCTCTGCTATCTAGCTGTAGCCTCTTTGGTCTGCTGATGGCATTGTTTTGATTTGCTTTTCTGGAAAAGCATTTTTGCTAAAAACCGTACAGACTTCCTCCTTCATACCTAGCAGTACTTTATATAGTATAGCTTTGTGCCATGCAGCATTTGAAGACTCAATTTTTTAAATTGTTAACCTGTTGATGACTTTATTGTGTTAATTCCCATTTCAACAGCTGTTTCCCTTAATTCAGGATACAACTTCTTGTGTATGACAGTTTTCCTTCACACACCATTTTTGTGGGTGTGTATATATCTAACTTGGGGAGAATTGGGGAAAAAAAAACCCACAGCTTTTTAATTTGTTTAAAAGAGACTTTCTGCCTGTTACATTTTGTGCTCTTAACCAATTAAAGAAGCCAATGGCATTTTTAGTTTTTAAAAAAAAAAAAAGAAAAAGAAATACTAAAGAATGTCCTTCAGGTTGAAGGGAAATAATACAAGATAAAAATTAAGATTTACAGGAAGGGAATAAAGAGTATTAGAATTGGTGAATATATGGATAAACATAAAAAAGTATATATTTTTCTTTTCTTAATGTCCTAAAAAATTGTTTAAAGTAAAAAATAACACTCTGATAGGATGTATAAATTTATAACTTATGAAGAATTAAAAGATATAAAAAACAGTAGCTTAAAGACAGTAGTAGAATGTTTAAATGGAATTAAATTGTTGTGACTTTTTTATTCATTTATGAAATGGGAAAAGTCAGATGTGAAGAATAAAATCTAAAGTGATCAAATAGTAACTCTAAGTAGATTGTAACAAGGATACATATTGTAATGCCAAGAGCAACCACTAAAAATTACTACAAAGAGGCATAGCTAATAGAGAAGTAAACTACCTCAACATAATAAAGGCTGCACATGACAAACCCACAGCTAACATCATACTCAATAGCGAAATGGGAAAGCTTTTCCACTAAGATCAGGAACAAGACAAGGATGCCACTCTCAGTACTCCTATTTAACATAATGCTAGAACTCCCAGCCAGGGCAATTAGGCAAGAAAAAGAAGTAAAAGGCATCCAAGTTGGAAAGGAAAACTAAAATTGTATGTGGATGATACGATACCATATATCTAAAATCCTAAACCCCCCCAAAAAAGTTTAAAAAAAGAACTAGTAAATGAATTCAGTAAAATTGCAGAATACAAAATTAATGTACAAAAACCAATTGCTTTTCTATACACTAGCAATGAATTATATGAGAAAGAAATAAAGAAAACAATCCATTTATACGATAATAGCATCAAAAATAATAAATTATTTAGGAATAAATTTAACTAAGGAGGTGAAAAATCTGTACACTGAAAATCACAACACATTGATGAAAAAACTGAAGACACAAATAAATGGAATGATATACTATGTGCATACATCAGAATAATTAATATTGTTAAAATGTCCATATTATCGGGCTTCCCTGGTGGCACAGTGGTTGAGAGTCCGCCTGCCGAGGCAGGGGACACGGGTTCATGGCCCGGTCCGGGAAGATCCCACATGCCACGGAGCGGCTGGGCCCGTGAGCCATGGCCGCTGAGCCTGCGCGTCCAGAGCCTGTGCTCCGCAACAGGAGAGGCCACAACAGTGAGAGGCCCACGTACCGCAAAAAAAAAAAAAAAACAGAAAGGCAACCCATAGAATGAGAGAAAATATTCACAAACCATCAATCTGATAAGGGGTTAATATCCACAATATATAAGGAGCTCAACATTTCAATAGCAAAAAACAAACAATCCAATTTAAAAATGGGCAAAGGGCCTGAACAGTCATTTTTCCAAAGACGACATACAAATGGCCAACAGGTACATGAAAAGATGTTCGATGTCACTAACCATCAAGGAAATGAAACTCAAAACCACGACATGTCACCTCAGACCTGTTCAAATGGCTATTACCAAAAAAGACAAGCGATAACACGTGTTGGCAAGGATGTGGAGAAAAGGGGACCCTTGTGCACTGTTGGTGGGAATGTTAAATTGGTACAAATATTATGGAAAACAGTATGGTGGTTCCTCAAAAAATGAAAAATAGAACTACCATATGGCCCAGCAATCCCATTCTGGGTATATATCTGAAGGAAATTAAATCACTGTCTCAAAGAGATATCTGCACCCCCATGTTCACTGCAGCATTATTCACAATAGCCAAGACATGGAAACAACCTAAATGTCTATTGAAGAGTGAAAGTATAAAGAAAATGTGGTACGTATATACAATAGAATGTTACCCATAAAAAGAAGGAAATCGTGCCATTTGCAACAACATACAAAGACCTTGAGGGCATCACATTAAGCGAAGTAAGTCACAGAAAGACAAATACTGTATGTTCTCACTTATATGTGGAATCTAAAATACCAAAATCATAGAAACAGAGTAGCATGATGGTTGCCAGGGGCTGGGGGTGGGGGAATTAAGGAGATGCTGGTTTAAGGGTACAGACTCCCAGTTATAAGATAGCTATAAGATAAATAAGTTCCGGGGATCTAATGTACAGTATGGTGACTGTAATTAACAATTCTCTATTATATTCTTGGAGGTTGTTAAGAGAGTAGATCTTAAATGTTATCCCCACAAAAAAAGGTAATTATGTGAGGTGATGGAGGTGTTAACTAACCTTATTGTGATAATCTTTTCATAATATATTTCTGTAATGAATCAAAACAAAAGAGAGAAAGAACACTCCGCAAAGTATTAGAATTAAAGGTAAAAAAGAGTAAAAAGGCAGCACTGAAGAAAATTCGTACAACAATCATTCCACTTGTTCCTACTAGCAAAGTAGTTTTATCTGTGCACACTTTAAACGGTCTTCAAGAACATACTCCGTACATAAAAGGCAGCTAACTAATCATACAGATTAGTTACACAGATAGTACGCGGACTATCTAAGAACTGTTAGCCTGACTCCTAATCTCATGCTCTGGTCCTACCTGCCATTTCATGGTGGGGAGAAGGGCCCCTCTCTTGATCACTGTCAGCACTCACTGAGGGAGAACCCACGATCAGCCTTCAGAGGGAGCCTTCGACTCAGGTCTCATGCCTCCGGAGTACAGACAAGGGCTGAACTCACCCCACCAAAATTCTAGTCTGCAGGACTGGGCTATTATATATCTTTTGAGGCTCCTCATATAATTTTTTATTTTTTGCGGTATGTGGGCCCCTCACCGCTGCGGCCTCTCCCGTTGCGGAGCACAGGCTCCGGGTGAACAGGCCCAGAGGCCATGGCTCACGGGCCCAGCCGCTCCGCGGCACGTGGGATCCCCCTGGACCAGGGCACGAACCTGCGTCCCCTGCATCGGCAGGCGGACTCCCAACCACCGTGCCACCAGGGAAGCCCCCTCATATAATTTTGATCAAAAGCTAGGCTTGGGAACCACTGCTGACAATGACAGGCAGCAATGGACAAGCCTGAACATGGTCATGTCATCATCAGATCTGCATTTTAGAAAGCAGGCTCTGGAAGCCATGGGGAGGCAACATCAGTGCCGGCAGAAGCAAGAATAATAACATCCATCTTCCTTGATATTAAGAACTTTACATGCAAAACTTCACTTAGATCTTCTGATCATTTTGTAAGGTAAGTATCTACACCCCGAAAATGCAAAGAAAATCAAGGTTCAGGGAAGCCTAATGTCAAACAGCCTGAAGTGTCAGAACTGAAATTCAAGCCCAGGTCTCTTTTATAGCTTTATATTTTAGAGGAATACATTCAAGTTGCGAAATTAGGAAGAAAAATCAAAGACTGTGTAAAAGAAAAAAATAATAAACCCTAAGTATCTTTAGCTTATCTTGATTAAACTGAGAGGGGGGAATAGAAAACCACCATTAGAACACTGCAGAAATAACTGTCACAGGCAACATCCTCTGACGGATGCTAAAATTAGTGGGAGAACCAGAAAGTGAGGAAGTGTACAAAAAGCAAAAGGATGGGGCACCCCAAAGGGACATGGGAGCCAACCTGAAAGAGCTCCCAATTGCCAAAACCAGAATAAAATAAAGGATGCAGTACTGGAATATTAACCCAAAGTATAAAATAAATACACAAGCCCATACTGGTATAAACAAATAATTGAACAAACAAATAAACGGGAAGAAGTGACAAATCTTCCTTACAAAAGAATTCTAGATAATATGTGCCGACACCCTCACGGCAAGAGGTAGTACTTAACCCCTACCTACTTGCCATCAAGGGTAAGCTAGACCTAGTGACCCACTTCCAAAGAAGAGAGTAGGGACAAGGGAAAAGCAGTGACTGTGCAGTGGAGAAATCTGGCAAACACATCACCCAAGTGATGGAGGTTAATATCACCAGTGATGTCATGCAGACCTGATGTAACCCCTCATATAGCAAGATGAGACTGGCGCTTCTCTCTGTGGTGTTCCTTCCAAAACTCCAAAACGCCAGTCTAATCGTGAGGAAAACACCAAACAAGCCCAGACTGGGGGGGTATTCTACAGGATAACTGGCAAGGACTCCTTAAGAATGTCAAGGTCGTGAAAAACAACAGAAGATCAAGAAACTGTCACAAACCAGAGGCAGCTGAGGAGACATGACAACTATATGCAATGTGGCCTGGGATCCTGGAACAGAAAGAAACATTAAGCAAAAGTCAGTAAATCCAAATAAAGTTGCTTAGCTATTAGTATTGCACCAATGTTAATGCCTTAGTTTTGATAATCGTACTCTGCTTATGTGTGATGCTAACCTTAGGGGAAGCTGGGTGAAGAGCTATGGGAACACTCTGCCTTATTTCTGCAATTTTTCAGTGAGTGCAAAACTTTTCAAAATAAAGTTTAAAAATTTAAATTGAAATCAGAAGCCTGGCATCAATAAGACAAAAGTGTTTTTGAGAATACAAAACAATGGAGAAACAATTGCCCTTGTTTAGAAGCTAGGAGAGAAGGTTATCTCGAATATACACAGTCAGCCCTCCGTATCCGCAGGTTCTGCGGCCCTGGATTCAACCAACTGTGGATTGAAAATATTCAGAAAAAAATTCCAGAAAGTTCCAAAAAGAAAAACTTGACTTGGGGTTAGTAGATGCAAACTATTACATGCAAAATAGATAAACAACAAGGTCCTACTGTATAGCACAGGGAATTATGTTCAATATCCTGAGATAAACCATAATGGAAAAGAATATTAAAAAGAATATATATATATTTATAACTGAATCACTTTGCTGTACAGCAGAAATTAACCTAACATTGTAAATCAACTATACTTCAATTAAAAAAAAAAATAAGAAAGAAAAGGGAATTCCCTGGAGGTCTAGTGGTTAGGGCTCCGAGCTTCCACTACTGGGGGCCCGGTTCGATCCCTGGTCGGGCAACTAAGATCCTGCAAGCCACGTGGCATGGCCAAATAAATAAATAATTACAGGGGAAAACAACTTGACTTTACCACTCACTGGCAAATATGTATGTAATATTTACATTGTATTTACGACTACTTACATAACATTGGCATTGTATTAGACATATAAGTAATCTAGAGATGATTTAAAGTATACAGGAGGATGTGCATAGGTTATATGCAAGTACTACACCATTTTATATAAAGTACTTGAGCATTCACGGATTTCGGCATAGGGACGGGGAGGGTCCTGGAAACAATCCCCTGTGGATACCGGGGGAGGACTGTACATACTACTATCACAAGAATGAAGACTGAGTTATTCTGCATCTTGTCATGGTAAGTTTCTAAGCCTTCTTACTGAAAGAGGCAAAAGATTTTCTGTATATCGAAATATTTGTTCTAGTGGTTCCAATGACAGAAAGCTTGTAACACTGTGACCATTAAAAAACAGTTTGTTAAAGGAAATCATGGATGCTGTGCTACTCCAATGTGCCCTAGAGAAGCTGTCATATATGACAGAAGCTGTCATATTGTACAAGGAGATATATACACGGATATTTATTGTTGCAGTGTCAGTAATGGCAAAAAAAATAGAAATAATCTAAAGGTTCATGAACAAGAGTATGAATAAGTGATATCAATATTCATAGAATAAAACACTATACAGCCGTCCAAAAGAATGAACTAGACATAAATGTCTAGTTCTTAAAGATCTCAAAAATAATGGTGAGTGAGAAAAACAAGTTGCAGATGGATACACACAGTATAGAATATTAACATAAAAACATGCAGCAGGGGGTTCCCTGGTGGCACAGTAGTTGAGAGTCCGCCTGCCGATGCAGGGGACACGGGTTCATGCCCTGGTTCGGGAAGATCCCACATGCCGCGGAGCGGCTAGGCCCGTGAGCCACGGCCGCTGAGCCTGCGCGTCCAGAGCCTGTGCTCCGCAATGGGAGAGGCCACAACAGTGAGAGGCCCGCATACCGCAAAAAAAAAAAAAAAAATGCAGCACGATATTCTATATAATAATAGTACCAAGACCACAGAAATGACAAACACCAAACTCAGGATTGAGGTTTCCTCTGGAAAGGAGAGAGGAGAATGAAATCAGAGAGAGGTACACTGGGGGTTTGAACTTTGTTTGTAATGTTCTATTCATTTAAAAAACAAAACAAGGAATTCCCTGGAGGTCCAGTGGTTAGGACTCTGCAATTTTACTGCCCAGAGGGCCCGGGTTCAATCCCTGGTCGGGGAACTAAGATTCCACAAGCCTCAGCGTGGCCAAAACAAAACAAAACAAGAACATGAAGTGTATACATAAGACAAAAGGCTACAATTTCACAAACGTGAGGGTTGGTACAAGGATGTTGTTTATATTATGCTCTTGGATTTTATGCAGGCCAGAAACATAATATAACTTTAAAAAAATCAGCAGGCCCTGGTGATGAACTGAACATGTGGGTGGCTGAGGGGAGAAAAGGGTCTTAGATGATTCCCAAGGTTCTGCCTTCAATGACGCAGTAGTACATTTGTCAAGATCGGTGCTGTAGGAGAATCGCCATCTTTAAGCAATCACCTCATCATATAAATCAGAAAAAAGAGGGAAGTTAACCTAATTCAAACCATGATCCAAGGTAACAAAGGGACTTTATCTTCAAAACAGAACTAGGGAAGTGATCTCAGCAGAGCCGTCAAGAGTGAGCAATTCTGAGTCCTGGCTCAAATACTCTTGTACAAATGACCTAATGTTCTCTCTTTACATCTCTGCTGGATAAATAGAAATCATCATGTACGCTGAGGAAAGTAAAATGGATTATTTAATAATTACATAAAATTCGAATGTAAAAACTCATGTAAAACCAATAGAAACTCCTCAATGCTTTTCTTTTTAAGACAACTGAAAAAATGGTTAGTCAAAGGACTATGTTTGAGTTTACATTAAATACATGAAATATGAAGGGAAAATACAGTAGCATGTAAACCTTGATAAAGAATTGGCACATCTTGGTTGCTGCCAGATGGGAAGAACTCCTTTGAAAAAAGTAACTAGAATCACAGAATTATAGAGTTGTGATTGGAGAAATAAATAATCTAGTGGTAATCTGTTAATTTCGAAGAAGAGAAACCTGCATGTCAAATAAGTATAAGAACTTGCCTGAAGGATCACAAAGGTAAATAAAGGCAGAGTCCAGAGTAGGTATAATCTCCCATATTAAAGCTTTTTAAAATTTCAACTTTATTTATTCTGCCTCTCTTCCCACCCCACTCCCTTTCATTGTTTATTTGCCTGAAATATATTTATTTCCTGCTTGTAATGGTCCACAATCCCTTATTTGAAACCCTATATGGGGCCAGCTATGTTTGGGAGTTGAGCGTTTTTCTGATTTGAAAAAGTAACATATGGTGCGTGTAATATATACCATATAAACACCTGCAGCTTTAGAAGCATCACCCGATAATCAAATCTGTTAATATTTCCACAGAAAAAAATGTATACACGTTCACACTAAGTGGGATAAATAAAGACCATTACATCAAGGTGAGTGCATGCCACCCAGTGAGTTCAGATAAGATCAGGATTTTCCTCAAGTAAGTTATCAAAATCTTTACGTTTTCAGAGCCTTTTGAATTCTAGAATTGTGGATAACGGCATAAGCTTTATGTTTGGGAGAAAACTCTAAATGTATTAGGTAAAGATACATACTTTGCTCTTAGTCTACAGGGCGTGGTGAGGCCACGTCTGTGCAGAGTGTGGTTAGAAAGATAGAAAGGGACGGGTGGAGCCAGTCCCACGGCTGCCTGGGGTCCTTGCCAGCTCCATTTCTAGTCCACGGTATCCTTTCAGTGAACCCCTTTTTCATAAGGGGGTCTGAGGAACATGGATCTTGGCACCAACAACCAACAGTAAGACTAGTAGCTGTCAAGTCACGTAAAGTACTTCTTTTCTACCCAGGGCCTCACCGGTGGGTTCAGAAAGAAGTCTCCAGTCCCCCTCCTTGAGAAACTGGAACGAATGTTAATGATGCATCTGCCTTAACTGGTTCAGGTGGAAGCAGAAGCGTCCCAGGTCACCTAGGAAGATACCTTCTAGACCTATGTTTATCCAGGCAGAAGAGTTTGGTCCCGGTTTGACCCAAGCTCTCCCATGACTGCAAGGGGCTGACCCCAAATGTCCAGTTACTTGGAGTCTATTCAATGAAGAGATCCACGGATTGAAGCAATTTGCAAATATGAATTCATTACAGAGACAGTTTATCTTATTGAAAAGTGACTAATTTTGAACACCAGATGCTGTTGTTATGCACAATATGTGCAGCACTGTAACCTTATGCTGTAAAAGGGCTAAACATACACATCACAGAGAAGGTATATTCCAAGCCAGTGTTTGCTGCCTGCAACCAAAGTTTAATTTTAAATCTGGTTATAGAATTAATCTATATAGAGGAGCTCAGCCAACTTATCAGTTAATTGGAGTAGCCTCCTGATCAAGATGACACCATTTGCCAATAAAGCAAATGTGTCTACTTTAAAAAAAAAAAAAAAGGAAGTACAGTCAACAAAACCTTTAAAGAGCCTGACGGGGATGTCATTTCTAGAAATATGATGAACTAATACCAAGACTGACCTACCTGCTGAAAACAACTAAAATGCCAAGTGATTTCATAGCGGAGACCCTTTTGCCTCCTCAAAACACATGAGCAATATGGCACGTCCCTGTTAGTAACCATGGTTTTTGTGCTAATTCTTCCAGGTTTGAATCAGAATCTCTGAGTGAGTATAAGAGACAGAGGTGAGGTGGGCGCCTGTTATTATCCGATAAACCATCGCATCTCTGAGATACGCCACACAGGGCAGCAGGCTAAATAAAGTCACTCGACTTCATTCCTACTGGGCCCAGTCTGCGGCCACTGGACTCCTGTGGCTGACGTGTCTCCACATTGCTGCGACCAGGCTCACATGATCTCCACACTAGACGTTTTACCTCACGGAAAGCAATCTCTTTAACACAGAAGTTGCATTTTTTAAACCAAGAGATGTTGGGAGCAAATCTTATGTCGGGAAACCCAGAACTCTCTAACAGAGAAAACACGCCCTGGTTCCCATTTCAGAACAATATTGTCGGAGGACACATGGTTGCCACAGGGCTTGTCTGGGGGAGCAGAGGCCTCTGTTTTAGACCCTACATGACAGCACTTGAAATCTTTGGGATTCTATGTTTTTATACAGAATCAGTTCTAACAACTTATTGGGCTTTATCTCTACAAAGTTTACCATCAGGGAGAAAGAGAAGATTTTTCTTTTTTTTTTTTTAATGATAAGCTGCCAGTGGCCAAGGAAGGACCTTTGCTTCGAGTAGCAGGAGTGACTATGGAAGAGGGAGCCGTGGGTGATGGAGAAGTTGTTCGCTGAGGCCTGCATTGAGGATGAGCACGGGATTTGCCCCCTTCATTGTCCTGCTACGTCTGCCCTGGATACCATTTTAAAACACACACAGGATTTCATCTGTCTATGAGAAACATGAGAAATGGCCTCAGTTCTTCAAAGAGCTGTCTCCCTCTAGTGGCCAAAGATTTTTTTTTAGAACGCCTCAGAAGCCTACAAAGGAGCCTGTGTCCCCTAAGAACATAAAACCACTCATCTTGGTGGGGAGTATGTAAACAATCCTTGAATTTGGAAACATCGTTATAGCATGTAATTTTGTAAGTCTCCTCGCTATAAATCAGGAATAATGCCAGTTTCAAAGGGTTACTGTGAGAAAATGTCTGAGCATCATCAAATGAGATCAACGGAGGAGCGCCGCAGGGCCGCAGCTGGGAGGCCGGCGAGGCGCACTCACTGGCGAGGCGCTGGCTTTGGCACTGAAGCATAGAGGTCGAAGAGCAAACGGTTATGTGTCATGAACCCCGCCTGTCACTTCCAAATAGCGGGAACCAAGAACCTTCAGATCTTCAGAAGTCAAGACTGTGGACGTCAAGGTTGGCTGTAGAGACTGCTCCTGACAAACTGGGGATGCTCTGTGGTAGGCAGAATAATGCTCCCCATAGATGCCCATGGCCTAAGCCCTGGAACCTGTGTATAGGTTACATGGCGAAGAGGCAATTAAAATTGCTAGAGACAGCACAGGGAACTCTATTCAATACTCTGTAATGGCCTATACGGGAAAAGAATCTAGAAAAAAAAGAGTAAAAAAAAAAAAGTGGATATATGTATAACTGATTCACTGTGCTGTACACCTGAAACTAACACAATATTGTAAATCAATGATACTCCAATAAATTTTTTTTTTTTTTTTTTTTTTTGGCGGTACGCAGGCCTCTCACTGCTGTGGCCTCTCCCGTTGCGGAGCACAGGCTCTGGACGTGCAGGCTCAGCAGCCATGGTTCACGGGCCCAGCCACTTTGCGGCATGTGGGATCTTCCCGGACTGGGGCACGAACCCATGTCCCCTGCATCGGCAGGCGGACTCTCAACCACTGCGCCACCAGGGAAGCCCCAATAAAAATTTTTAAAAAATAAAATAAAATTGCTAGCGAGATTATCCTGGATTGTTGGAGTACATCCACTGAGATCAGAAGGGAAGAGGGAAGTAGAAGAGGCGGTCGGGATGTGTTGTGAGGACTAGAAGACCTTGAACCACTGCTGCTGGCTTTGAAGAGGAAGGAAGAGGGCCACGAGCAGAGGAATGTGGGCAGCCTCTAGAGGCTGGGAAGGTCAAGGAAACGGACCCCCCCCAAGAGTCTCCGGAAACAAACGCAGCCCTGCCAGCGTCTTGATTCCGCCTTGTGAGGCCCATTTTGGATTGCTGATATCCAGAACTGTAAGACAATAAGTTTGTATTGTTTTAAGCCACTAAATTTGTAGTAATTCGTTACAGCAGTAATAGGAAACTAATACATGCCCTAATTGCTATCCCGGAGGAAAGAGAGAATACTGTCGGACCTTGAATTTACTCTATTCAGAAATGACCTGCCAGTAAGCCTCACCATGGACTCAGAAGACTCAAATCTGACCAAGTTCAGGTATAACAACATGGACCCCACAGCGCAGTTACTCAGGGATCTTCCCCATCTTGAGAGGGCTTCGTCTTGGCATTCTCCCTAAGCCTGGCCAGGCGGCAAGCACGTTCACGTGTGAAATCTATTTCTTCTCTTGTAGAATGAGAGGGCTGGATTAAAGAACCTCATTGGTCCCCCAGAGCTCTACAGATTCTATGGATCTACAAGTCCTTAGCCTTTCAAGCAAAGTAACAACAGCGATACTTCTGCTTCTGCAACTCCATCTGTTCCATGATGGGTTCCATCTAAGTGAGACAAGGAAGGCTTTTCTGGCCATTTACCTGGGAGCCCAATCCTTCCTGCCCAGGAGAAAAAAAGGGAGAGAACGGGTGTTGTTCCAGACAAGCCCTACTCTGCGCAAGGCTGTACTTTCAGCTTCTCCTGCTCCGGCTGGAAGGCAGCCACCACAGTCTCACAAGTTCACACATGCTGCCTGAGGGAAGGCTTGAACAGAAGTGCCCCCGCCACGGCCAGGCTGCCGGAAAACAGGCTCGAGTTGCCACTCACAGGGGGCTTCAGGCTGAGCTGCTCACAGCAGCAGCATCACATCTTCAGCTTTCTTAACTGTCTGCAATAAACTGGAGGTTTTGGACCTGCCAAGCATGATACTGTATTTCACTAAACCCCACAGACCCCAAATCACTACCCTGTGCTAAGTGTTTCTTAAGGGTGATACATTTCCAGAATGAGTTACAATACCTTTCATTCTCCAAGATGGACAATTTCGTGCACACGACAAGCCAGTGCACGTGAAGCTGTAGCTGGGCCTCCCACGTGACTTCTGTGGGGAGCCGCTGCCATTTACTTTGGCTGAGTCTTTTTGGAGGATTTTACTGTCGAAATTCTCACTCTGCCTGCGTGGTCAGTAAATACCCTTTTCCGGCTTCATTCCAGGCTCAAAACCAGTGTGGATAAGTTTACTCATGGGTTTGATTCAGCTGCATCTTGTTTCTATCGAAACCCAGGCTGCCCCATAAGCCCCATTCTCTATTCCTACTGCCCAGCCCACCTTTCACCAGCAACTTTAGATTTTCACCTTCCCTGGGTATTAACCTTTGACTTTCAGAAGCTGAAGTAGCTTTGTGGAATGTATACTCTCCATGTGCAAAGAACTCACAAAGAGCTGAATCCAAGATAGCCATTTTATACTGTGTGGCCTTCAGACATGGAAGCCCACTCAACTGTGAAGACAAACCTGGTGAATTCTCCAAGAAGATCAAGTACAGCTGTGAGGAGAAGGATGCTCGACTGCAGAGTGCTGTGATTGATTAGCAATGTCTGCCACAGGCTTGGGGGAGGCTGTGGGGGGCACGTGTTCTCCCTGAATCAAACACTGTATGTCCACTTCAGAGCAAAACAGCGTATTCAGTATGTTATTCACATGGGCCTCTAGAAGTTCAGATCCAGAAGTTCAGGGGTCAAGCAAGAAGGTTGCCAGAGTCATTTCTGATCCTCCAGAGCACAAAAGCCTTCTAGAGTCAGGTTCCTTGGGGCACGGGCGCTGATGGGTCAAGCTATATGCTTGTCTTGAGCATATGATATAAACCATTAAGAGTTAGACCTGGGCTTCCCTGGTGGCGTAGTGGTTGAGAGTCCGCCTGCCAATGCAGGGGACACGGGTTTGTGCCCCGGTCCAGGAGGATCCCACATGCCGCGGAGTAGCTGGGCCCGTGAGCCATGGCCGCTGAGCCTGTGCGTCCGGAGCCTGTGCTCCGCAACGGGAGAGGCCACAAAAGTGAGAGGCCCACGTACCGCAAAAAAAAAAAAAAAAAGTTAGGCCTGTCCTTTTCTTTTTTTTTCTTTTCGTTTAAATTTATGTATTTATTTATTTTTATTTATTTATTTTTGGCTGCGTTGGGTCTCTGTTGCTGCGCACGGGCTTTCTCTGGTTGTGGTGAGCAGGGGCTACTCTTCGTTGCAGTGCATGGGCTTCTTGTTGCGGTGGCTTCTCTCATTGCGGAGCATGGGCTCCAGGCGCATGGGCTTCCGTAGTTGTGGCTCGTGGGCTCTAGAGCGCAGGTTCAGTAGTTGTGGCGCATGGGCTTAGTTGCTCCGCAGCACGTGGGATCTTCCCGGACTAGGGCTCGAACCCATGTCCCCTGCACTGGCAGGAGATTCTTAACCACTGTGCCACCAGGGAAGTCCCTAGGCCTGTCCTTAGACGGGGGCCTATTCTGCATAAAGCAGGGGCAGGGAGTATCTGATTTCCCCTTCCTGGAATTGGAGACTCCAGGAGTCTTAACCAGGAATTTTGTCATTGCTGCTGCAAGAGGAGAGCTGGCCTGAGTTCACTTAGGTGAAGTGCGAGACTATCCTTGGGGAGCGTGGAGAGCTCAGTGTACCCCAAGAGGGGACAGATGCAACTGGGTCCAGGGACAACCATCCTAGCAGGTCTCTCCCACAATCTCTTGGGTCTAATCACTCTGTTGGGACCCTGACTACTTATCAGGGTCCCTCTTGGAAAATGAGCAGAGTGACCACTGGTGACCCCTCACTGCAGTCACCACCCCACCAGCCAAGACTGGGCATGGGAAGTGGGGGAACAGCCCTCAGCTTATAGGGTAGATTACAGGGGTCAAAGTCATCAAAGCCCCAGAGCCTTAGGTAATGGAAATGTGTCCAAAACATGGAGTGTGAGACAGAGAGCATCAACAAAGGAGGCGCAATAATCATAATAGAAGTAATAATAATAGTAGTAGTAGTAGTAGTAGTAGTAGTAGTGGTAGTAAGAAAATAATAATACTATTCATTGAGCAACTATTTTCTACCAAACATATAAGAAGCACTTTGCATGCACTATTTCTAATCCTTTATAGTCCTGTAAGGTGGGTGCTATTAGTTCCATTCTGCAGTAAGGAAATTAAGATTCACAGACATTAAGAGACTCTCCTGCAGCCTCAGAGCTACTAACAAAGACACTAATACTTAATGCACATGACTGCATTAAGTATTAATTGTTTTAATTAATTACTAAGGAATTAAGTGAGATAATATACATGAGGAATCTTTGCAAACTACAAACGTAAGGCACCATCGCTGTTACACTATTTAAACTGACTAATGTTTAGAAGCAGTGGCCTCAGTAAGGACAGCCAGCAGAGCTGCGGCTGAAAGTCACACGAAGCCATACGGGAGCAGCAAGAACAGGGTCTTTGTTATGTTTTGAAATTTCCTGTTAATGATTCGGGCAGAACAGAGATGTGAACACTTGATGACGTTTAAAAAATAAAACCTCTCTAAAATTCAAGAAAAAAGCTTAATTTCCTCTAATCTATTTTTTCCAATTATTTTAGAATTATTTTAGAAAGATGAATAATGTTCAAAATATTTCCATACCGTTATCCACCTTTACATGCTCAGACAGTTTTCAATTCAATGATTCTTTATTGAGTACATCCTGTGTCAGACACTGTGCTAGGCTCGGGGGACTGCTGTCCTTGAAAAGTTCCAAGAAAGTCACTTTTAAAAACTATGAGTATGTGGATTTTTATGTAAACCACTGCTCACTGTCAGCATCTGATCTGAGTGCTCGAACAGAACAATGTTCTGCACAGGTTCTAAGACAATCTAGTTGGTGAAGGGAAACGCTCCAGCCATAAGGAGACACACAGAGACCTGAGAGGGAGAAGCATCATGTCCACTGAAGACAGCTTCCTTCTGTATGATCTACACTCATAATATGGAGCAACAGCAGAGGCGAGCTTCTGAGAATGAGTGCGCAGAAAACAGAGTTCGGAACACAAAGTTTTGTGCAGCAAAAGACTGCACTCAGTAAGTGTGGTGGGGTTGCTTGCTTACTCACTCTGCCTTAATTCTCTGTGCAAAACAATGTTGTCAGTCTTGCCTTGACTGCAGCTCGTAACAGGAAACAGAAAAGCAGTTACTTTCTTTAACTAACTCTACAATATTAATGGACTATATGCTGATAAAAGCAAAGACTCTTTAACAGTCAACAGATTATAGCTCCATTTGAAACAAAAAAATATTTAAATGTAAATTAATTTAGTAGGTTTATAATTACTGTCTAAACAAATAGACTTGTTTCCTAATGAACAGGCCACAGTTTACATACATTTCTAATCTTAAATCAATCAATGATTACCACAGTAAAGTCACTTGGTCACTTACTTTTGGGAGGACTTTTTTTTTAAGTGTTATAATCACTGATGGGAGGGAAATTGAGCCACAGGCTTCCTGAGCCTGGAAAACATTCATAATCTTTGGCCCAGCCATTTTCTCTCTAGGAATCCAATCTAAGGAAATAATTAGAAATGGAGAAAAGATTTATGTATAGATATATTCACATTAGTGCTGTCTATTATAGCAAAAATACTGGTTATAAAATTACATTTTATCAACAGCATTGAATACTGAAAAACCATTAAACATCATGTTTTCAAAACATTTTGGGACTATACAATATAATGCTCACAAAAGTAAACAGGATGAAAACTTCATAATAAATAAAATGTCGATGTAAGATACATAATAAATTTATTTTATATAATATATTTAATAATACATACATATTATGTATACACACATATCACTTAGGAAAAACAGCTGTAAAGATACACTAAAATGCTATCAATCGTTTTCTCTAGGTGGTGGGATTCTGAGTGGGTTTTTTTCTTCATATTGCTTTTCTGTTGATTCAGGTTCTCTCTCACACAAGCCTGGAGATCTGCCAAGAAGAAAAGAATATGGTGGCCAGCCGACACAAACTGGATGTAGACATGTGTGACGATGATACATCCAATTCTAAAATAATAAACTAACATTATTTTTAATTTCTTAAAATAAATATTCAGTGGCAGAAAAAAAAATATGATCATGATGAAAAATTTGGCAAGTACAGAAAAGTAAAAGAATCAAGGAAAGAATCATCCAGAATTCCACCAGTCAGAGTGAAATGCTGTTATCAGTATCTGGAGCTTGACCAAGTTAGTGGCTCTGAGCTGTGCCATGGAGTCCTGAATTCTCCTGAGGCAAATGCCTCAGGAGGTGTCACAGTGGAGAGTGCGGACTGACCAGGTCCTCATCCAGTGGGGCGCCGGAACAGAACCCCTTCCCCACTTCGGTCAATCCATTTGCACATTAGACTTTCACCTAATATTCCACTTGAAGAAAGGCTCCATGGAAAACTACAAAAATAACATTTGGATACCTCCATGTTAAACCTCTTCCCTAAAGCTAAACGTTTAGGTTGCTTCCAGTTTTCTCTAACATAATGGAAAATTGCATGAATAGCTTTGTGCAGTAATCTTTGCCTGTATTTCTGCCTCTATAATTGAAATTCCAAGAAAAGGGTAAAGCTCCTGATGTTACCAACTTGCCCCCAAAAGGTCAACCTGTTTATAATCCCATCGATCTGCCCATCTCCCCACACCCTTGCCTAAGCATAATTAAAAAAAAAAAAAACAAAACTTTGTTAATTTGATAGATTTAAAATAAGTCCCTCATCGTGCTTGCCCGTTTTAAAGACTGGCTTTCCTCCCCCTTAGGTACCTCTTCCGAGAACCCTTCCGTCAGCAAAATCTGCTGCCCACGGTCCCTGTGAAGAGGACACGGGCACCCACCCCCGCCCTAGAGTAACGGAGGCTTGTGCTTGGACATTTTCTCACTGGGTCCCAGGCGAGCCCCATGACCGACCTCAGAGCGACTGAGCTTGTAGAACAAGGTGCCCCGAGAAACGGCAGATGCCAAGGTCTAAAGTCCCTCTTCCTTCCCAAACACTCTCTAGAACCACAGAATCTCAGAACCGGATGGTGCCCTTCAGAGACTAATCCTTCAGGGCTCTAGTTACATAGATGACGGCCCTGAGCCCTGAAGAGGGAAACAAGTATACAGTCGATGGTACAGCCAGGAAGAGACCTGGGTGTTCTGGGAGTCTCCGCCCAGTGTTCTTCCCACCACCAGCCTCCAATATTAGAGGCATCTAATAACCATCAAGTAGTGGCCAAAGTGAGCCCTGACCCTTCGTCCTTCCATCTGATGACACTCTGGGAAGGGTCTGTGCTCATCGTCCAGACATAAGAAATTGAGAACAGGAACTTGGAAGGGTTCGCGACCCAGGGGGCGAGTGGAAGCCGAAATCTAGCGCAAGTACAGGGGTAGAAAATAACAGCAGAAAGAAAACAAGTTCAGAGAGGTGCTTCCCAAACTGGTGGGTTCTTAGAACTCAACTTTAGAAGTCAGCCTTCAAATGGCCACTAGGTGGAGCTCTATTTTCAAAATAAGATCTTAATCCTTTGGCTCTGAACTGGCTTTCAACTCAAATGGCCTTAGCCTGACAATGTCAAAGGCTTATTGCAAGGATTTGCTCACCAAGCCCACTGGCTCCCAACCAGATTTTTTTGGCCAACCTGCACTCTACAGTCTGTAAGGCCGCCATGAGCTGAACTTTTTCCATTTCGGTCCCTAGATTATTGTCTTAAAAGTAAATACAATGGAGATACACATATATATTGAAAACAGAACCAGGGGAGATACAAAATGTGTTTATCTCAACAAAGAGAATTTAAAATATATATTTAAAATATATTCTAACATAAAATATATATTTAATATATATTATATAAGTAAAATTTAAAATACACTTATATATTTATTTTATGTATAAATGTATAGAGTATATATTTAAATGTATATTTATCTACTGCATTTTATATATAATTGTACATATTATATATTTAAATCTCTTCTGTTGAGTGTTAAATACATAGTTTGTAACTCCAATTATATATAAAACACCTGTTGAATATATTCTATATTATATATATAAAATATACATTTTAGGGCTTCCCTGGTGGCGCAGTGGTTGAGAGTCCACCTGCCGATGCAGGAGACACAGGTTCGTGCCCCGGTCTGGGAAGATCCCACATGCCGCAGAGCGGCTGGGCCCGTGAGCCATGGCCGCTGAGCCTGCATGTCCGGAGCCTGTGCTCCACAACGGGAGAGGCCACAACAGTGAGAGGCCTGCGTACCGCCAAAAAAAAAAAAATATATATATATATATATACACACATATAATATTTTAAAATGTATATTTAAAGTTCTCTCTGTGGTTGAGTGATAAATACATGCTTTCTGGCTCCAGTGGTTCTGTTTTCTCCATAATAATCACCAAAAACCCTGGGAAAACAGAATAGCCTTTTTTTTTTTTTTAAACATCTTTATTGGGGTATAATTGCTTTACAATGGTGTGTTAGTTTCTGCTTTATAACAAAGTGAATCAGTTATACATATACATATGTTCCCATATCTCTTCCCTCTTGCGTCTCCCTCCCTCCCACCCTCCCTATCCCACCCCTCCAGGCTGTCACAAAGCACCGAGCCAATATCCCTGTGCCATGCGGCTGCTTCCCACTAGCTATCTACCTTACTACGTTTGTTAGTGTGTATATGTCCATGACTCTCTCTCGCCCTGTCACAGCTCACCCTTCCCCCTCCCCATAACCTCAAGTCCGTTTTCTAGGAGGTCTGCGTCTTTATTCCTGCCCTACCAGAATAGCCTTTTTATTGACCTGTTCAAGGTTTTTAAAATCTATGTTTCTCCAGCCCGTATTTGTTCAGATATAGTTGAAAATAGAAAAGACAAGGGGGAGAGACTCATTCAAAGAGAAAGAGGCATTTGCTGTTGATCTTCCCTTAATCAGGACAGAAAGGACAGAGGAAAATAAGAGAACCTACTGTACCTATGAGGAAGAAAGGCTTTAAACAGTCTCAACCAAATATGAAAATATGAAACTTCTAACTTCCTTTAGTGACAGTTCCTAACATACAGCTGATTGAGAAAAAGTGTTTAATATTTTATAATTATTTATACTGCTTTGAGGAAAATCATGTCAGTGTCTCACATAAAAAAATAATACATTTTTGTTTTTTAATGAGATCTGATCAGCAACCCTAAAATGCAATTTCTCTCAGCTGCCCGAGGAAAAACAAAAACAAAAATTTACACCATCACCAAATCTAGGCTTAACAGATAATCTAATGGAAAATGTAGACAAACCCTATTAATGGCACAGCAGACAGAACTGGGTGGAAGGAACACCTACCCACAGTCTTCTCCTCAAGCACATCCAGGTTTCACTTCAGGAAACTGAGACCACATAAAAGAAGTTGGAAAGTATGTCGTACAACCCTGCAGTCTGCCCTCTCCTTCCGGGACCCAGGATCTGAACCCTGAAACAACCAGAAAATCACACAGAAGTTCCTTTTTGTGATATCTAGTTCTCATTGTGATTCCACTTCCATCCCATTCCCCTTTTAATCTATATTAATTCAGAGATAGGAAGAACTTTAAAAAACAAAAATCCTGTGCAGAAAGTAGAAGGAACTGGGGTTAGCTCATCACATTTTAGGAAAAACAGTGCCCACAAGTGCTCTAAGTAATAGAAGAGGACGAAATATACTGGCTAACGTTATATTAGAAACCTAAGTTTTCCATGCACTTCTTGGACTCAGAATACAGTATCAGAGAACCAATGAGACAAGGTAGGAGAAGTTGGCAGTCTGGTAAAACAGAGCTTCTACAGGTCAAAGTTTGCCAGAAAGTGAGAACAGGAACTTGTATTGTCCACCTACCCTCTGGCTATTGGTCCAAGAATGAGATTCCACACAGGGGACGTGACCACGGATAATCAGCTTGCCCTATCTCTTTACAAATACTAGCTCTACACAGATGTCACTTCATTTAAGGAGAACAAATAAAGGCGGAAACCCTATGGAGAGAGCTAATTCTAAAAAGTTACAAAAAATAGGAAAGGGATTTTATCTTGATGATCCACAAGAATGGTTTCTCTTAAAATAGTCTACAGCAGAATCCAGAAGATTCAACAAACTGGCAATTTCTACAGGATATAAGAAGATATAGCCTCTATTAAGCAAGGGCAAGAAACCATAAAGAAAGAAGTGAAGATGAAAGCTGAGTGATATGAGATAAACTAATGCTTTCAACAAATATTTATTAAGAACCCATTTTGAGCCAAGCACTGTGCTAGGGGTGGAGAATACAGAGATGAGTGACACAGACATAATACCACTTTGGATGTAGGTTATACTTAGGTGGGGTTTATGGACAATACAATAATAACCAAATAATTTAAAATGTGAGGGACTTCCCTTGTGGTCCAGTGGTAAAGAATCTGCCTTACAGTGCAGGGGATGCGGGTTCGATCCCTGGTCAGGGAACTATGATCCCGCATGCCATGGGGCAACTAAGCCCGTGTGCCACAACTACTGATCTCACGAGATGCCTCAACAAGATCCCATGAGCCGCAGGCAAAAATAAATAAATAAATAAAATGTGACAATTTCTATTAAGAAAATGAACAGGGTGCTTATTTAGGGAATAACAGGGGGTACCTACTTAGATAAAGTCATCAGGGAAGGCTTCTGGAAAGGGGTGGTATTTCATCTGAGTCAGCTATGAAAGAGCAAGTAAAGGGCGTTACTGGCAGAGAAAGCAGCAGGTCTTAGGGTGAAAAACGTGTTCTGTGTGCTTGAGGAACTGACAAAACACCAATGTGCCTGGCGAATGGTCCAAGATGAACTTGGAAACATAAGGAGTGGTCAGATCATCTAGGACCTTTACAGCCAGGAAAAGCACTTTAAATTTTAGGTACAAAAGGAAATTGACTGCAAATGTGTATGTGTATGTCTGTGCATGTGGGTGTATAGAATTTGTGCATCTATGTGTGTATCTATTTGTATCTATCTATGTGTATCTATCTATGTGTATCTATTTGTGCATATACATATATTTAAATATATGCATACATTATTCATTGCTACGGTATAGAGAACAAACGAGAAGAGACAAAAAAGGAAGCAAAAAGACGATCTTAATTCAGGGATGAGATGATGGTGCCTTGAACTGAGGTGATGGCAGTAAAGATGGAGACGAACCGACAGTTGAAAAAAATATCTGGAGGTTGAAACAACTGTAACTACTGATGGACTAGAGGAAGTCAGGAAGGACAGCAAGGCACTAAGCAGGATTCAGGTGTCTGGCTTGACAACGTACATGAATAGAATACGAAAGAACAGTAGGAAAGACTAAAAATGCAACAGCAAAACTAAAACTACATTGCAGGTACTGAAGAACAGAACTGAAATGGCAGAAAATAGAAGGTAGGCTGTGAGGGGCAAACCTGAGAGACTCTCCCAAAACACAGAGCAAAAGAGAGCAGAGATTACAGAGATGAGAAAGATGACAAAGAATACAGAACTCTTTTCTGAATACTTGGTATTTCTAAAGAAGGAACCAAAGCAACTGAGTAAAAACAATGAGCGAAGAAAAAAGAATAGTGTCCTGAAATGAAAAATACCTCAGTCTAAAAATGTAAAAACTCATTCTTTACCAAGGGAAATTACAGTCCAACATCTGGATATTTCCTTGAGAAATGCTTGAATTTACAAAATAAGTAATCAGATTTTTTTTTAAGTTATCTGGAGAGAAAAATGCAAAATCAGCACGGCCTTGGACTTCTACTCCATAACAGTGACTACCAGAGGCAATGGAGCTACCTCTAGAGGTCTGAAACATAACAAGTTCGACTCAGCAATTCTACAGAAAGCCCTCCCTGTTACTCATGTGAGAAAACAATAAAAAGATATGAACACATCCACAAGGGCTAAGAAAATACACTATCCACATGTTTATACCCACAAAAAAATTACTCGACTCCTCTCTAACAAGGGGTGACTTGTTAGAATGGAGAAGTTATGATACAGAAAAAGTGAATGGGAATGTTTTAATTTAATCATAGAAATAAGTCTATAAAGTTGTGTTAAATATATTTTCAAAATAGAAAGCAAATAAAATGCTCCATTATATTTGAAAGAAAAATTATACAATGAAAAATGTAGGATACTACTAATAAAGTTCTATCTAAAATCCTGAATATCTACAAAAATTGGGAAAAGTGAGTGAAAATTTTGACAGTGAGTGAAAATACTCTGATTTGTTTTACATGATTGCATAACTGCTGTGAAGAAAATGAACAGGGTGATGGTTTAGAGATTAATAGGCAGAACTACTTGGATGAAATAGCCAGGGAGAGTCTCTCCAAAGAGCTACAGTTCCCTGACTCTTCAGTAGGTGAAGCTGAGGTTCCAGAAGGACAGGATATTTATATGTTGATCCCTTAGTATTTAATTAGGTCCAGAACTGACCCAGTTGGAATAATATGACACAACTGGAACTCATAACCAATAGAGAAATGGGAATTAAAGGCAACTTATTTCTTAATTCAGCCTTAGCTGATATATATAGGTGGTTTAAGAAGATAGATCAGGCAGCTTATCCTTCATCTTATAATTACAATAGGGTAATGTTTGGTGAATATGTACAAAACTTTTAGCATATCAATCAAGGTAAATCGATACTTATTTCTGTATCTTGTCATCACAAAGCTAAACAGATAGCTGTTTATAAAGAAGGGCAAAGAGCTTTTCTGTAATATTGAAAAGTTTGTTTTCACAGTTTCAAGGGCAACTGGCTTATAACCATTACCCATGAATATTTATTATAGGAAACTACACTGAAAACCAAAACTATTTATTATCAGGCTTTTTACAGAAAAAGTTTGCCCACCCCTGATCCAAGTGTATATTAAACTCACCATTTTTATAATTTTAAATGAACAAGCAATGTTCTACAACAAATATTTCTCCTATTATCCATCTATCTATTTACCAGTCATTCTGGGTGGGGTAGGAGGAGGAAAGACAGGTCAGGTAAGGTAAGACTGTCCTCATCCAATGGGCAGAACCAAAGCAGAGGAAGATCAAAACTCCAGTGTAGCCCCAAGACTGTCCCACCACATTCCTCCAACTTTCCAGGCAGATTCTAAAAGAAGAAGACGTCCAATTAGAGCCAGCTAAAATTACCTGAAAAGGTGAAGAGCTTAGTGTAGTTTCCAACAGCTGGGGCCTGTGACCTGAGCCCAAGTCAGTCTGGGAAGAGAATTCAGATGCTTGTCAGAATGCTCGCTCCCTTCTAAGCTTGTGAATTCTGTTACCTTTTTCCTTCTTGTGCCATTGAACAATCTTTATTAAAAAAACTCTTGATTGTCTTGACTGATATCAGTGGAAAAGGATTCTTTTCTTTTCCAATATTTGCACTGGGATAGCTCAGATGATCCAAGTGCTCAATGAGGCCAGACATGGTGGCTGCAGGATCTGGGAGAACAAGGGGCACACCCAGGTGGGGAGCTGGAGAAAACATACCTGGGGCAGGGCAGTGGGCAGGAAGGGCCAGGGTTGAGCTCCTTCCCACAGGACTGGCTCTCCCATGCTACAACAGGGAGGGCCTCTCCGTCCAACAGAATTCCAGGAGTCAAGTTCCATGTTGGGAGAGATGAGATGGGAGTCCACTTGGTGCTCTGTGCAGGGCGTGGAGAAGTGACTTTCCTCTGGGAAGTCAAGTGGGTAGAGACACCCCCTGGGAAAATGGTAAAGTGAGAAAGTTAAACATTGTCCCATGTAGCCAGGCCCTGCCCAGAAACTTCAGGCATCCAGTGGCCACAGTCTCAAAGCTTCATGCCAGCCTGAGCATCGTACTGTGGCACCCCACCTAGGCCTGTCCTAACAAGGCCCACGTTTCAGAGCTTCCTAGACCCTCAACCCTCCACCTCTGGATTGCATGCTTTCTATGGACACAGGTCCTGCTTTCTAGATTTGTGACCATATTCTGATAAATTCACCACAAGGTCAAATGAAGTCCCTGCCACCTTTGTGTAAGATATTTGAAATTTTTGTAGATATGCCCAGTCTTGAGAAGAAAACCAAATGCTGAGAATTTCTGGGTCATTTCCTCAGTATTGGATTTCACTAGTGGGTTTTAGTCAGCCCACACAGAGGCTTTGTGACTGTCACATACGAATATCACAAAAATAACAGAAACGTGCTCTCAGCTTCAAGGATGACCACCAGAGACCAATAACCATGGTAACAACCAGAGGCACCCTACAGAAGGCGCTGGATTCTTCCAGGCCCTGACATGAGCTTATTCATTCTCTGCTTCCGCCCTCCTGCTTTTCTACTTCTTCAATTTTCCTTTTCCCTGCTTTTGCTTGATTCCTTCCTGCCCCCCATACTCTGGAATTATTCCTGGAAGACAGGTGCATGCCGGCATGTCAGCCCCATGCGGGCCGGGAGGGGGTTTTCTGCTTTGTTCCCAGCTGTGCCCATAGTACCAAGAACTGTGCCAAGCACACAATGGGAGCACTGTTTGGTGAATGAATGAATGAATGAATGAATGGGGTAGCTAAGGGACCCGGGGACGTTGTCACCGTCATCGCATTTCTAACGCCCACCAGGGCTGCAAAGCCTATTGCTTTCTTGATGCCTCATAGGGGCATCAACAATCGGTAAATGTTTTCTAGAAGCTCACCCCTCCTCCAACAAGTCTTCAGTGAGATGAAACAAAAATTCCCTTTCCGAATCTGTGTTTTTGGGTACCGTCCAGTTCTCAGTCAAACCAAGACCAGAGCTTTGACTCTTCGGATGCTTCAGAGCTTGAAGGAGCCCTTGGAGCTCATGTGACTTCCTGCACGGGTTTCTATAGAGAATTGGAAAATTGCACACACGCCTGGAAGACCATTAAGTTGTCTAGCGTTCTGTTCCTCCAGCTCCACGCCTATTCACTCTGTAAAAATGGCCCAGCAGGGATCCCACGACCTGCCGCGATCAGCGGCTGTCGTAAAGTGCGGCTGCTGTAAAGTATGGCTGTCGTGAAGCGCAGTCCCTGAAAAGTGTTGCTGTCGTAAAGGCGGGGGATGAGTCCTCCTCCTTAACCTCTCCCTTTATTTAGATCAGTTTTCCAGATCTTCCCTGAGCAGTGGATGCGCACGAGGCAGCTGAGAAATGAATATCCCGAGGGGGCGCTGACCAGACAATCCACCAAGCACTTTTAATGCGTTTTCTCATTCGATCCTTGTAAGAACCCTCCATTATTAGCCCGTTTCCCAGATGAGGGAACTGAGGCTTAGGTGGGTTAAATGGCTTGCCCCACACCACAATTAACTAAGTAGAGGAGTCCGGACGTGCACTCAAGTCTGCTTTGCACTAAAATTTGTGCTCTTAACTTTTACAGAAAGTTCCAGGTGTGAGGTGACAAGAGTTACAGGTGCTTGGGCTCTGCGCTCTCAGGAAGAGTCTTCACTTCAGAGAACAGATGCCTCCCTTGTAAATATCTTGCACGCTGAAACTGCTGGCCAAAAAAAACCACGGTTTTTGCTTCTGCATGTTTTGTTGTAAGCATGTAGCAAACCGTCTATATTTAGCATAAATGAGTGTTTGTGAGTGGTCCCGGGAATCTAAATATAATGTATTTTGTTTCTAAGTTACAAACAACTAACTTACAAGGGGAATTTTGGTCTTTAGCCTGTTTATTAAATCAGGCACTTTCTGAACTTTCTTCTACAAGAGGAGAAAAGGAATGACCTTTTACTGAATGTTCCTTATATGCCACCATTGTACAGAACGAGTCCATCTATGCCAGTAGCCCAAGGAGAGAGGCCCTCCCCTCAGTTTATAGGTGAGGAAATGGAAGCTTAGACACAATGAGTGGCAGAATCAGGATCCAGACCAAGTTCCAATGGCAAAGCCAGCCTGTTTCCATGGTTCCTCTGAGCTGGCTGGCATCCTCCCCACACTGAGCATCTGGGACAGGCTAGAAAGCAGGCCACCACGCTCCCAAATGCTCTCTCAGCGAGCAGGAATCACGCGGTCAGGGTGCCCAGCACGGTGCAAGCCCGAATATCAGCTGTCTGTGTTCAGTGGGTCTGCCCTGAGAATCGGAGGGAGCGCTGCTTGAAAAACCACCGTTGAAGATTCTCAACATGAGGGGGACCCATTCAGGCCCGTGACGAAGAGTCTCTCCTGGACCAAACTCCAGCCAGGCTCCTCTGAGCCCTCTTCTCAACTATATCTCAACTTTGTCCTATATAGACTTGAACAAACACTAACCTAGTTTCTCACAGCTCAAAGCCGCATCCCTAGGTGACCCGAAGTCCCCCTTAAACTGCCAGCTTGAGAAAAGTCAAGGCTGACAAAGAACTGACTGTTCCAGCCAACACCTGAGTGCAGGGCCCCTGCTCCCAGCCTCTGTGGGAGCAGGGGAAGCTAACTTCACGAAGTTCCACTTGACAAACCCAGGGGGGTTTCAGGTGGACCAGTCGCCCCCGCCCTCACTTTCTGTGAGTTCTCACTTCCCTGAGTCTACTGAGCCCTGCTCACCGCCTCGCATATTCCCTCATTCTCCCTTTAAAACGCTCGGTGACTTCTGTAAGATCGAAGTTGAGTTCAGTTCACACTGGGCTCTTTCCCCTGTGCCAGTGGTATATTACTGATTAAAATCCATCCTTCCCACTTTAACTAGTGTCCAGCTTTGTCTGTCTTTGACACCAGTCAGCCGGGGCAGGCAGAGCCGCCCCTCTGTGACTGTCACTCTTACTACTCCACAGCCCCCTCCTGGTGCCCCCTCGGCCCCTACCCTGACACTGGTCCTAGCAGCCACTCTCCCTGGCCTCCGCTTCCCGCAGCCTCCTGCCTCTCCCACACCTCCTCCAGGGTTTCCACTTCTCATTGCTGGGAGGAAAAGCAGGAGTCGCCTGAGTCGGGTTCTGGCATGAAATAGAAGAGTGTTTGGGCCAGATGGATGTTCAGGTCGCTGAAATAGCCCACCTGAGCACTACTCGTTCAAACCCTACAAAGCAGCTGTTAAGGGGATTGGGAGGAAGCAGCTTACTTCCGAGGGCCCAAGAACCGGGTGCTGCAGAAAAGGGAGGTGTTGCTGGGAGCTCTGTCCGCCACGCGGTGGTGCTGTCGGAGCGGCCCCTGCAGGGCTCAGCGCCCCGCGCTGGGGAACAAGAGGACGCTGGTGGGGAAGGAAGAGGGCTCTCGGCCACCTTGCGGGGGAGGACTCCTCAAGGCTGGCATCTTCACTCTTAGCTGCCTGCCCTTCAAACCACTTCAGTTATCTGCAGATGGGGTGTCAGCTGGGAGTTTCCATGGGAGTTGGGTAATTTCCAGATAGCTTAGTGTTTCCTCCCCAGTCGTGCACAAGACCAGATGTATCTACTGCTTTCAAGTTTTCAAAAGAAGAGTTGGGGACCTGAGGGTTTTTTTGTTTTGTTTTGTTTTTGCTTTTTTGCGGTACGCGGGCCTCTCATTGTTGTGGCCTCTCCCGTTGTGAAGCACAGGCTCCGGACGTGCAGGCTCAGCGGCCATGGCTCACGGGCCCAGCCGCTCCGCGGCATGTGGGATCTTCTCGGACCGGGGCACGAACCCGCGTCCCCTGCATCGGCAGGTGGACTCTCAACCACTGCGCCACCAGGGAAGCCCGGACTTGAAGTTTTGATGTGGCATTACTTTAGTTTGTGATGAATGTCAAGGGCGTGTAGCCCAGCATCTGAGCCAGGCTCTTCCTTGTGAATTTTGGGCGTGTACTTGGAATGTCTAGACTCAAGGATGTTCATCTGTAATGTGAGATTATTGGAGTTATGACATTCAAGGTATCTTTAAACTTTAAAATAGTATTTGAACATCTCATATTTTTATATTTTCCCAACACTATTCTGGGCAAACAGTGGTAGCATAAGAAGTAGAATTATGGGGAGATTACATGTGAGTCCTGGAAAATTCTGGGACTCTTTCTATCACTTTATGATCCATCTTCCTGCTGTATTACATCCAAAAGAAATATAAATCTAACTCCAAAAGCAGTGAGAGCAAAGTCATCACCCACCTTAGCAAAATTTCATTAAATTTCACTAATCCCAGAAGCTTCTCAGCCAGAATTTCTCATCTTTCTCTCACCCTTATCTCTTCCCAAGTTTGTGAGCTATTCTTTTCCACCTGAGGGAACCTCCTGTTTCTGTCTTTGCCTGCACTAAGTTTTTCAATTCTTCCAGCTTTACGTATTGCCACTGAAAGGGAGGAGAAAGAGGAGAAGGTCTTCCTATACTTGTTTCTGTCATATATGAATCTAAACACACGTGTAACAATATCTTCCCGGGAGATACTCTTTTCCTTAAAGAGCTAGCAATGTAAATCCTTGACCTTTCAACACAGAGTTCCTCTAATTTCTCAAGGCAGTTTAGATCAGTGCTTTTCAAACATTTATGTGCATTGGAAATCTGCAGATCCTATTAAATGCAGATTTGGATTCAGTCGTTCTGGGGTGGGGCCCGGTATGCTGCATTTCTAATAACCTCCCAGATGATAGCCAGGGACACCGCTGATCCTTAGACCTCAGTTTGAATAGCATGGTTTAGGTTACCTCATTTTTTCTATAATGCCCCTGGAAACATTGAAGCGGAGTTATTACAGTTATTTTCATTACTGCATTTGTCATTTTACAATCAGGAAACCTAAGGAATCCTGGTTGGTCTGTGATTTCATCTCCTCTTAGCTTTGAAGCCAGAGTTGGAGCTCTCTGGCCAATGGATAGTCTGTTGGAGATGGTGCCACGTGGAGGCTTTTCTAAGACAGAGACATGTTGGGATGTCTCTGTATGAATCGTTAATGAATTGAGAATCTGGCTACTGTTTGAAAGAGTGTCTTGAACTGGTTTCTTGGAAGATCCAAGGAGCCTCTGTTTAGGACAGTTCTCAAATGTCACTGGAGCATCAGGCAGGTGTGAAAGATTGTTTTCTGCAGAAGAGAAAAGGCGAGGAAGGGCCTTGAGATGATGGGGAGCCCCTGGGCTCCCCTTTCAGCTGAATCTGCCGGCTCTCATTAGCATAACTTCCCTTACAGGCCTGAACTGAAAAGAGAAGTTGGAGGAGTCAGCATATGGAGGGGACTATGCGACTGGGAGCTGAGTCTGATGTCAGTAAAGAAGGAGTCAGTTATCAGACTGCTGGCCAGAGAACATTCGGGAGGGAAAAACGCCAGCCAGCTGCGTTCTTCAACATTATGTGAAATCAAAACATGTCATAGCTGAAGGGACCTCAGGGATCATCTGGCCCTAAGCCTCCATTTGCAGATAAAGAAACTCACCTCCAGGAAGTTGGGTGATTTTCTCAAAGTCATAATATTAGTTGGGGATCTTAGCTGACTTTTGAACTCATGGTCCTGAGCTCTTTTTGCACTTGAACATGTTAATCAACTCTCACACATGAAATTAAGTGTAAAAAGAGTTCTTCCCAAGAATGAATGTAAACTCTATTTCTGAAATTCTACAAGCAGTGACCAGGAAAGAAATCAGCAACAGAGGCCATCACCATGTCCCCCAGAGCCCAGCTGTGACACCTGCAGGCAACTGCATGGTTTGAGGAAGGCTTAGATTGTTCACGCAACATGTCTCTCCAACAGAGAGCTGATTTTACCACACCCGGGAGCATAGTTAATTCCCACAACAGCCCATTAAGTGGATAATATTAATCCCATTTTACAGATTAAGTAAATGGCTGTAGGTCATACATCCGCTGACCTGGGACTCAGACCTGGGTCTGCCTTCTCCCAAATCCTGCCCTTCTTCTACCCTCTGCCTGGCCCCTTGCCCTGCTGTGCCCTCCTTGACTTGCCAGGAGCATTGTCCGGAGCCTCTGGGAACGGGACTTGGTTTTCTCAAACATTGGGAGGAGTAGAATCTAGGGAAAATGAGACCTATAACCCAGCTGCCGGCAGAAGCAAGATAAAGAGAGGACAAAGCAGGACAGTTAGTGGAGAATGTTTGCTTAGTGCCCAAAATTTACTGTACAGTTTTTCCTCTCTGCTCTTGTTTCTATGAAGGGATCGTTCAAGGTACTTTCCAGCAACTGTCTGAGACTCTTGTTTTGATGAGCTGGAACAATAGCAATTCTGTGGGTGGTGGGAGCTCCCTTTCTCACTTTTCTTTCCTTCTTTCCTGTCCTGACCCCAGAGGCAGTAAGTCACCCATATACACCCCAAGAGTGTGTCAGGTCAGGGTAACACCTGGGCTGGTGCTACCATTCCTGCGTAGTGACTACTCAAGGCTTCCTGCCCTTCAATAGCATGGGCTGAGTGCCGGGTTGGGGGGGAAAGGCAGGTCTCTACCATAACGATGACATCTTTGCTCCACCTTGACCATCAAGCTGGGGTTTTGTTTGTGTCTGCAGTGAGGTAGTCAGCTTGAAAGCAGATTCCTATTGGGAGAGAGATTTTTTTCAATTTTTTAAGTAGGTCAAAAACCCAATTAGATGACCCAGATCATTTTCCACACAGATAGAGAAAATCCCCCCGTCCTTCAGTGACAGCTAAGCTGGTTAGGCCATAATCCTTAGGCAGAAGGATTATGTCACATGGAGGAAACAGGAAGCCCAGAACCTGTCCCTTCTAGAACTGAGGAGTTACAGGAAAAAGGGAAGGAGATAAAGGAGGACAAACTCTGGAGCTTTGGTTTACCTCTTCTCTCAGGACTAGGTCTTAGGAAGAGAGCTGTAGGAACACCCAGATCGCTGAAGGAAGGCTGGAACCTCAGGATTGGAAATGCACGTCTCTGGGCAGAGGAAGGGGAAGTTTCAGGTCCATGGGGAACACCAGCCTTCAGCTCAACGCCATATCCAAAATGGCACAAGGTAATGGCAAGTGGGTGACAGATAAACCCAAGGCGGGGCTTCTGGATGCCCTGGGCCTGTGTGTAGCTGGAGTCCAACAGTCCTAGGTGCCACAGGAAGGGAGCAGAGCCATGCTAAGAATGCCATCCGCCAACAGAGATCTCGGATCACTTCAGAAAGGCCTTGGCAATTCCAGACATCAAGATCAGAGGAAATGGCCAGGGCTCCAGACTCCACTGGGGGCTGCAGTATAGCACCCCAATGGGCCAGATGAGGCCAGCAGCCCACACAGAAGGACCTGTGCAAGAGAGAGCCCAACCCAGCCACTTCATTGCACAAACTGGCATGTAAACAGTGGACACGAAATGGACCTAATCATCCCCTCTTCCATGAGGCTGCAAGAGCCACGCCTCTCCTCCATTACCAGGTATACCAACTTCACCGGTTCATTCCACCTGTCGTCCTGAAATAATTATTAACGGTGCTCTCTTTCTATCTCAAACATGTCCCAAATTGATCTGGCATATGTGATTGTAGAATAAATAATATAGAATAAGGTACATATTGTGATTCCATTTATTAATCAGAAAAAAAAATCACCTGTATGTCTCAGGTTTCTTTGTGTTTGCACATCTGCAGAGAACGTGTTTGGAAAGGTACTGCTAACAATGGTTACCTGGGCAGTGGGGGGGGATATGGAAAGTGTTTTGCTATTTTATATGCATGGCTTGTTGTACCAGTTGTGTGTGTGTGTGTGTGTGTGTGTGTGTTTTAAAGTGGCCCCTTTGGAGGATGAGTTATAATGGTTACTCCACCCAGGATACAGCCATCGTCTTGAGGAAGAACCAGGCAAGACAATAGAAACTGAGAAGTCTGAGCATTTCTGCTAAAGGGACTGAGCAGTTTTCTCAAACTGGGACAGTTTATATTATTGCAAACAGACTAGGTGCGCCAGCTCATTCTAAGCAGAGTGTAGTTTGTTTTTCCTGTGACCCAGTGGGGGTGGGCTCATAAGAAAAATCAGATAAGCCAGAGAGAAGCACTTTTTCTGTGCCTATCTGAGCACAGGGTGAGTACTTTCTGTGACCATGTTGGAGTTGAACCTGACTACTAGTTTTGAAAGACCGGTTACTCATTTCTTCTAATTGACAGAAATTATACTATCCCTTGGTGAGAGCATGGCCTGTGATGTTTCTCATTTTAAGGTTTTGCTTTTGGTCCACACTCAGGCCCAGAACCAGTGCTAGATCCCATCACTGGGCTGCTGATGGGCTACAGGGGACAGTCACGGGGCCCTCAGCTTTCGGAAGGTCAGGCAGGGCTGGCTGGACAGTCACTTCCAGTCTGGAGAAGCCTCTCCATGGGCCCCAGTGGCTGGGTAAATGTTAGCATTCTCCATGTGCACCATGACATGAAAGAAACGTTGGGAAGCACCCCTGGAGCACCATTTCACAGCAAATGAGATTTTGTGAAGGGTGACTGTGTCAGTAGAAGCATTATTGACAACTCCAAGAACACTGTGATAAAAGTTGCCCTACCAATTGTTCACATTTATAATTTTAAGTGGAAAGGAACAAGATAATTATTTTCAGTTTGAAACCAATATTGAGTCATTTCGGTAACTTAACAAACTGTCTTATTCGTGTTTTTGCTTTATCTGATGTTTAAAAGTTATTATAAGATATTTGGAAAGGCTTTTCTGTCAGATGTGCTCCAAAAGATATGTAAATATGATAAATTTGCAAATGAAATGACAGCGTTTGAGGGAATCCCATGACAAACATCATTGGCCCCCTTAAATATGTTAAGTGCACTGTCCCACTTTTTTACATTCAGATTTCTTTTTAAGTATTTCAATTGCTTGTTGACAGACTTTCCCAAACAGCAGATGTTATGAACAACAACAGCAAAAAGAAGAACAGTGTCATTCGTATCCAGTTACATAAAAGGTTAAGTCACAACTCACTGCAGTGGCCCACGGACAATGCTCCCTGGAGGGAATTCAGGATGGAAAAAAACAGGATGAGGCACTCTGTGCTTTGGATAAAGGGATCCACCCGATAATTAAGATGCGTACCTCAGGGAGAATGCTAATGACTCCAGATTCTTGCATCTTCCCAAACATAGAAAAGCACTAAAATCATTAACCTGAGATATCTGTTCTTTGTGATGAGCAGTCGTCTTTTACCAAGATGCATGCTTGGCTACATGTATTTCCCAGCCCCCAAAAATTTATATATGTATTGACTCCTCCCCTACCTCTTCAGATCAGTTTCTCTGAGCTACTGAGAGGTTGTTTCCCGGGCTATAGCCCTCAGTAAGTTCCCTGAATAAAAACTGAAATTCACAAGTCTTATGCCGGGTGTTGTTCTTTCAATCTTTGACAATATGATTGTTGAGAATGTACTTTACTAATAAATAAAATAATAGGATTTGGAAGTTGAACTTAAGTTGAACACTTAAGGAAGAAACAGGTTATTTTAAAAGTTTTGTAACCTTCAATAAGTTGAATACTAATTTTTAAAACCTAATGGTCCCTGAGTAATCTTTTCTGCAAAAAAGGACCCTAAGCCCCCAAAATTTACCCTGACACACACATTGGTTTTTGAGTGGAGTCAGCCTTGTGCAGAGCAAGAAAACAAACTAGCGCATCATCACTTCACGCTTCTGAACTTCAGTTGGTGCAATGAACTTTAATGAACGAGAGATGTTATATTTAGGATTTCTTCTTCTTCCTCCTTTTCAGTCCTAAAAATTCAAACACTGGGTGTCAGTATTGCTCAAAAGCACAGACCTATTCTTAGAGTCAGGATGTAAACTGTTTAAGTAAATCCATTGACAAATCACCCAGAAAAGCTTTTAAATATGTTTGTAAGCTTGACCACAGAAACAAAGCAAATTGTTATTCAGATCTCTGAAGCTGGCGTGCAGATTTCACCAGTTCTCCCACCTGACCAAGGCAAGTGTGCAGTTCTGCAAGTCTGCAGACCATGGGCAAACAGCTACTTTCCCACCACATCTGCCCCTTCTGGGAGCTTCCTTTCCATGCAAGGGACCACTTGTTATAAAACCAAGGAGGGACTTTGAACTGTTTGTCCCCTTCACGGAGGGTAACGCTTCATGCAGGTATAAAAGTAGGAGAGGGGGGGAAAGAGATTTAAAAACAGCAGAGGAAAAACGAACGATGAGAGGAGTGAGTTGAACTTACAAGCTCACAGTTTCTGGAATCATTCCTAGCACCTGCCATTCACCTCCTGCATCAGAAATGCTTCTTCCTTGTTTTCCCCATGCCCACATTTATTATTCCTCTTCTCTATTCCCACACTCATGTTGAGATTTTTTTTTTTTTTTTTCGGTACGCGGGCCTCTCACCGTTGTGGCCTCTCCCGTTGCGGAGCACAGGCTCCGGACGCGCAGGCCCAGCGGCCATGGCTCACGGGCCCAGCCGCTCCGCGGCATGTGGGATTTTCCCGGATCGGGGTACGAACCCGCGTCCCCTGCATCGGCAGGCAGACTCTCAACCACTGCGCCACCAGGGAAGCCCCATGTTGAGATTTTGATTAGTTTGTTTGGTTGGTGGCTTATTTTAATTGTTTTAACCACAGTTGCCTAGCACTTAGGACCCAGATTATTTTCCACCTGCATTTTCAAATGGGACTCATTATCCCATCCCCTTGTCTTATCTTGCGGCTCTTCCCACCCTCCACCAAATGGGAGGGCATGAGTTCACTCAAGTTCTGGTGCTGCTGGAGGCAGGCAGTTAGAAATAAAGAGCATCATCATTTGTGAATGTGGAAACCTCTCTGGTCTTTTTCTCCTCCAGATTCATAGTCTCTCTCTCTCTCTCTCTCCTCTCTCTCTCCTCTTTCCCATCCACCCCTTTTTTCTGTTCTCTCTTCTTTCTTTCTGTTCCTTTTCCATAATGTAAAATCTATGCCATTGAAAGGTTTCTCTCTAATTCTACTATGGAATTTTCTAACATTCATTTTTGACTTTCAAGGGGGCCCTCACCGTATTGTGTGACATTTTTCATGATTTGATTAATATGAGTGGTTTCTTATTGAGCCACAGAAAAGGGGCTTGTAGGTGTTAACCACCTAGCTTTGCCCTCAGAAAGTGACATGGGGCTCTGTGCTCCATGGAGTTGCACGTGGAATGCATGTTACTATCCAGCAAAGCGGGGCGGGGGGCGGGTGTCACAGTCTCTACTCTGAAAAGATCTTGCAGCAGGAGGAGACACATGTCCTTGGTCTGAACAGGTTCCTGCTGAAGCAGGTGGAGGGAGGGGACCAGACCACCTCCAGGATGATCATATCCAGTGAAGAAGCAGATCTTCTAGGTAGAGCTGGGCCGACTCCAGTTTGATCCTGGACTCCAGAAGGGTCCTGAACAAGGAGAGGTTGCGAAGGATTCATCCTCGGTGGCGTCATTAGCGCTTCACTTCCATCCTCCACTTGGCTGCCTGGCCAAGCTTTTTTCCTCCTCAATTTCTCTAGCCCTTGGTTACGCTATCATCTTAGTGGGGATCATCATTTCAATCATCAATATTGTTGACTTTGGTATTAGTGAAGCTTTTAAAAATCCTTTTGGCTAGCACTCTCACATTTTGTCATCTGACATCTCTGCTTTGGACCCATCAGTTAACAGGTATTTAATAATGTACACATTGTTTGCTCATCTGCTTTCTCCCCTTGACAATTACTGTGAACATTTCCCCTCTGTTATTTAGTAGACATGTAAATGTTATTTTGATGGTTGTGTTGTAATCCATCATGCGATATCCCATAAAGTATTTCTTGCTGTTGGACATTCAGGTTATTTCCAGATTTTCACTACTCTAAATAATGCCTCCATAAATATTACTGTAGCAAAAGCTTTGCAATCATTCTTTCAAATATTTTTAAAATACATATGTAATAAATGAACACATGCACTTGGTAAAAACTTAAAACATTACAGATATGACTAAAGTCCCCATTAGTGACTAACTTCAATCTAGTCACTGTCATTCAAATAGAAATAACTATTGTTATTGGTTAATGCATATCTTCTCTTTTTTAATGTGTTTACATATATGTTCATGTATCTAAATAAAGTATATAGTGCTGGATAGTTTTTATTTGTGAGTCTGGGAATGGTGCACAGATGCTCACATGATATATATATTCACTAGGTATCATGTCTTGGAGACATTTCCATGTTTGCACATGAAGATCTGGAAGCTTCTCTGTAACTATTGCGTAGGATTCCATAATAAGGACAAATCACTGTTTATTGAGTTAGTTCCCTACTTCTGCGTATTTGGGCTCTTTTTAGTTTTTTGCTAAGACAGACGATGCTGGATTAGATCTTTTCCTTGTGCACATGTGCAAATGTTTCTCTGGTGAGATTCAGAGAAGTAGAATTGCTGGGTCATAGAGAAGGCACATTTTTTATTTCAAGAGATAAATTGTCCACCTAAGTGGCTACACAAGAAGGCTCCCACCAGCGAACAAATGAGGGTATGTGTGTCACTGCCAACTCATCCACGCTTTACATGATCAAATTTTGGATTGTTGCCTCTCTGATTAAAAATGGATCTTATGGTATTTTATTTGCATTTCCCTGATTTCTAAAATATTAAGTATCTTTTCGAGTTTATTGGCCTTCTTAGGTCACATTCCTGAAAATTTAATTACTGGGTCAAAAGATATGCAGTGTGTGTGTGTATGTGCACATCTATATTTCTGTATGTATATATGTATGTGTGTATCTGTCTATTATCTATCTCTTTCAAGGTTATATTTTTTCCAAAATGCTCTTCTGCAATAATTGAACCAAACCTATACTCTCACTATATAAACTCTATTTTTTCATACTCTCTACAGCTTCGACAATTTGGTGGGTAACTTATTATATAGCATCTCATTTATTTTAAATTGTTTTCATTAAGAATAAGATTGTCTACGTTCTTATAATTTAGGGCAGTTTATATTTCCTTGTTGTGAATGGCTTATTTCTTTATTTCTCCCATTTTTGTGTGGGTTTTTTTGTCTTTATTTCTGTATGAGGCTATAAGACCTCTTTATATGCATTAAGAATGTTAACCTACATCTGAGGGTTCAATAAAGTCCAGATAGTTCAATAAAAATATTATTCCTAGTATATTAATATATAATATAATACATAAATATATTATTATATAATATATAATAATATTCCTAATAATAATAGAAATTCCTTACAGGGTAGTAACATGGTGCCATGGAAAGGGTCCCTGGGAAAATCCACTTTGGGAACTACAGCCCCTCAAATAAAAATTTTATAAGAACTGTCTTCCTTTGGTTTCCATATTGCCTCCTAATTTATAAAGTGTCCTGACAGCATGTCATGATAAAGCAGTGGATTTTGAATGCTTGAACGTGATTAGATGCCAGCCGTTCACTGCTAAAGGTTCAGTCAGTGACTTATGCCAGGTCATTGCAGGTCCCCAATGCCTGGCCACTCTTCACAGGAGCCAGGACTACCCCCTCCCCCCTCCCCCCCCACCCCCACCTACAGGAAGCGGGCAGAGCTGCAGGCCCCAGGGCGGCCCCTGCCGTCACACTGGCTGGAGCCTGCAGCTGCCACATCAAAGCTGGAGCGACAGTGGCAGCTCCTTACTTCCCTCGTTTGCAGGGAATCCTCCCTTTCTCCCAGTTAAAGTTTGCCTTGGTTTTACGTGTTTCTTGAAAGTCTGTATTTTCTATACGAAGGAGAAGAATAGGTTCTAGAACTAGAAAGCTAGTTGGTAATGAAATAAACATGCATAACGGATAGTATGTAAACTAAACTGAAGGCAGACTAACAAGATTGTTTTACGACACAAACTCTAGCCTGGATTCATTCATGGCAGGTTCAAAGCCCAGCTCCACCCTGACGGACACACAACTTTGACACAGGGCTCAACTTTCTCATCTGTGAAATGGGAATCATATGAGCGCCTGCTTTAAAGGCAGTTGTGAGGATTAACTGAATTAGTTCACCTATGGATTCTGGCTCTACGAGAATTTGTTGTGCAATATCTCTAATCACAGTTTCTCCATCTATTCTCAGAATAGAGACAGATCTCTGTATGTAAACTACACTTTCCAAAGTAGTAGAAAGGGGCACACGGGGACGTATAAATTCTTCGGAAACACCGTAGCTATAAAAGGAGTCTGATATGAGTAAAAGGACTTTTCTTGTTTGTCCTGGATATGACATTAGGTTTTTTAAAAACCCTCACTTCAGTTGAGGAGTCTGGCAACCACGGATTACTCAACAACGGTTACTATGGTTGCGAGGAGGAAGCAGAAGGAACCTCCCAGCAGTGTTTACTAAAGAAAAGGGAGTCAGTAGCTCCAGTAGTTAACCAATGACTGTGCTTTGTCCTTGAGACTGTAAGACAGGAATGACTGCAGAACGTGCAGAAAAACACAGCCCTGCCCTTTCCAAGGAAATCACAAGACAGCATCTCTGCTCCCTGAGAGGAGCCATCCCCAACTCCATCAATATCTCCCCACACAGAGAAATATGCCCAAAGGTCCCGTCTTCAACATTGTAGCTGATTCTCTGCCATAAGTTTCACTGTGTTCTACCATCGTGTTTACGTTCTTAGCATCTGAGGGACACTTTTACTCACGAAGTGAACGTGGATGATTCATACTGGCCCAGATTTCTGGATTAATTTCAAGAATTTTGGGAATAGGTGGGGGGGGGGCGGGGGGAGGATTCATGAAGTCACTGATGCTCCCTGACCTATTTAAGGCTGTTTTCAATGATAGATGGTCATGATCTGTGAAATGGGACTATTGGTAGTTATTAAGGCAGAACGAGCTTTAGTTGGGCTGTTTTGGCTTTGAATTCTGTCTCTAGCCCTTAGAGATTGTGTGACACCTATTAGTTATTTAGGATCTGTGAGCTTCAAATTTCTCATCGGCAAACTGAATACAACACCTATATTGAATATCACACTTGCAGGATCTCGCGAGGATTCGAGGTGGTATATGGAAAGCAATGAGTGTGGTATGTGGAATACAGTTGCCTTCTGTGGCAGGCTGAATAATGACCGCTCAAAATGTCCACATCCTCATGTCTGGAACCTGTGAGTGTTACCTTGTATGGCAAAAGGGACCTGCAGGTGTAATCACCTCAAGAATCTTAAAATGAGGAGATCATCCAGGTGGGCCTGGTGTAATTACAAGGACACTTATATGAGAGAGCAAGTAGTAGAGGCAATGCAACCACAGAAGCAAGGATTGAAGTGATACGTCCTCTAGATGCTGAAAGAGCATCTCCTGAAAGATTCTCCCCTGGAGTCTCTAGAAGGAACCAACCCTGCCAACACCTTGATTTTAGTCCCATGAGACTTATTTCTGGCTTTGACCTCCAGAACTGTAAGTTAATAAATTTGTGTTGTCTTAAGCTACTAAGTTTGTGGCAATTTGTCACAGCAGCAATAGGAAACTAAGACAGATTTCTAAAACTGGTGGTCATTTTCATTATCAAGCACAGTAGTGTTTATTCAAAATGTGGAAAAATGTTTGGGACTTCCCTGGTGGTCCAGTGGCTAAGACTCTGCACTCCCAGTGCAGGGGGCCCAGGTTTGAACCCCGGTCAGGGAACTAGATCCCTCATGCATGCCACAACTAAGAGTCCACATGCCACAACTAAAGAACCCATGTGTTGCAACTAAGATCCAGCACAGCCAAATAAATAAATATTTTTTTAAAAACGTGGAAAAATGTATGAAAATTGTAAAGTGCCAAGTGAAGATTATTATCATCAGTGTTCCTATTTTATTCTGCTTTCATTTAAATCAAGTCTGTTGCTTCTGAACTTTGGGGGGTTTTTTTGTATTTTTAAAAAAATATTTACTTATTTGGTTGGTTGCGTTGGGTCTTAGTTGTGGCAGGCAGTCTCCTGAGTTGTGGCATGCGAACTCTTAGTTGTGGCACGCCTGTGGGATCTAGTTCCCCGACCAAGGATCGAACCCAGGCCCCCCGCATTGTGAGTGCAGAGTCTTAACCACTGCACCACCAGGGAAGTCCCTAAACTTTGTATTTAAATATTTTCCTATTGTTGTATCCATGGATGGCAAAACTACACTTCCATTCTTTTTACCATTTTCCAAGAAGAGGTATGTCTTAAGAGACAGCCAAGTACAGTGTCATATAACTTGTGCCAACAACTTGATCTGAACACAAAAGGTGAATGGAGATAATGAGTAGGGAAAAGCCAATAACGGACTCAAGTAGACGGAGGCAGAGACCGCCAGGAGTCTCCCAAATGTCCATACTCCCCGTATTCTATAAAGGTTTCTACCTGGACGCATGACCACCCAAATATGGACGACGTTTCTCAGACAGCCTGGCAGGCAGGTAGGTGTGGTCATTGACTAAGTTCTGGCCGATGGAACGGAAACAGAATTGACATATACAACCTCAATGAAATGTCCTTAGCGGGAAGCTCTCTGCCTGGCTCCTTTTTGTACCTCAATTCTGTTGGCTGGATTACAGACGTGATGGCCACTTCCAAACACAAGACAGAAGCCAAGTGTTAAGGATGGTGAAGCAACAAAATAGAAAGACTTGTTTCCTTGATAACTGTGGAGTCAACATATGAAAATCAACATCTATCTTGTTTGAGTAGCTGTTTTTATTTATTTGGGAAGGGAAGGAAGCCATCACCTGCAGTCAAACCAAACCCTACTCCTACAGTGCTTATTCCAAAACTTGTTTTACAGGACTGTTACTATTACAGCTTCCCAGTAAAATAGAACTCCTGGAGAAAGCATGAATCTTTATCAAAAGCAGGGAGAGAGAAAGCATAAAAGAGATTTAATTGTACCATAAATAAGTCATGATTTTCAGTCGTTAAGACAAGCACAGATTAATTTATCTGTGCTTGTCTTAACGTAATTTAAGTCGATGGTGGTAAGTATGGAGGCCTGATGAATAGCTCGGAAGGTCAAGTGGTGAAGGAGATGAAAATTTAGAGAAAAACTCAAAGGATGAGGAAAAGGTTAGCACTGAAGATAGATCCAGGAGAGCAAGATGTGATTACACATCTACAATCTCTTATCTGAAACCACTGAAGCCAGAAGAATTGTGAACTTTAGATTGTTTCAGCTTTTAGAGATAATACTGTATATTATATATATGTATATATGTATGCATTATATATTTATGTATGCATTCATTTTATGTATATCATATTTTTACATTATTCATATCTACATATTTATAGTATATACTATATATTGATAATATCTCCAGGGAGATATGGGAAGTACTCTGAAATCAAACATTTTCAGCAGCAAAACACATGAATATTCATACTAGTATTTTTTAATGACCAAAAATAGCCTCACATTAGTTTAGGTTATGTTTTTCCACCAAAGGTGTTTGCTGGAAATTTATTTTTTTAGAAAACAAATTAACAAAAATTTAAAACTTTAGATAAGGGATTGTGACCCTATATTAAGATTTCCAATAGCAGGAAAAGGGTGTACGTGAAGGAAAGGTAATGAAGTAGAGAAAAATTGTCCCTGGCTTGAAGAAAGGCTGAATCTATAGTTAGAGTTTAATATGTTCCAGGCTGGATTGATCAAAAGAGGGATATCCTAGTTTTAAAAAATTCTGAGTTCCAAGGACAGAAAAGAAATATATTACAAAGTTCTTGACATTTAGAGCAAGTTACATACAAAAGGAAAAATGAGCTGACGTCTGACTTCTTTTCTGCAACGCTAGGGGTCGGAAGGAATACTGGGAAATATGACAGAATGCCAAAAAGAAAGAACTGCAACCCAAGAAATGATGCAGCCAAGGTATCATTCCCTGTTACAGTGAAAGAGAGATTTGCAGATATGCAAACACTCAGAGACTATAGCACGTAGATATGGAGCTTAGAGATGGAACTGGAAAATGACTGAAAAATCAAGTGTACCAAGATATCCTCTTGTGAACAGGATGAAGTAACAGGAATCGGATTTCCCCTTCTGCCTGAAACAACTAAAAAACTGCACAAATTTTTTTTTTTTTTTTTTGCGGTACGCGGGCCTCTCACCGCTACGGCCTGTCCCACCGCAGAGCACAGGCTCCGGACGCGCAGGCTCAGCGGCCATGGCTCACGGGCCCAGCCGCTCCGTGGCATGTGGGATCTTCCCGGACCGGGGCACGAACCCATGTCCCCCGCATCAGCAGGCGGACTCTCAACCACTGTGCCACCAGGGAAGCCCAACTGCACAAAATTTATACAACGGTTTTCCTACATTGACCATCAAGCGTCACAGGCTAGTGCTACCTGAGGGAAGGGGAGTCATGTGATCGACTCAGCTCACTGCCCGGAGAGAGCTTCTGAGGCACAGCCCACGGAGGAGAGCCCTGGCTGAACCCAGTGGTCACCGTGCGTGGCACAGACAGGGATGGCATCCTGGGAGCAGGCAGTTAGCGTCTGCAGGGCAGAGCACCAGAGATCTGCAGAGGCTCACTCTTGAGACTTCGGCCGAACACTGATCCCAGCCTGCCTATGAGGAAACCACACAAGGCTGGAGAAAGGGAATACAGTTAACCTGGTGCAGAGTCACCCCTGTTTGGGTACCTACTGTCTATGGCTGCTTTCACAGTACAAGGGCAGGGCTGAGTAGTCTGGACACCGTGGTACAACCTCCAGTTATCAAATAAATAAGCCACAAGGGTGTAATATACAGCGTAAGGAATATGGTCAATAATACTGTAATACCTTTGCGTGGGGACAGATGGTTACTAGACTTGTCGTGGTGATTATTTCGTACTGTGTGCAAATGTCACGTCACTATGTAGAATGCTGGAAACTAACATCATATGTACGTCAACTGGTGTCAATTAAAAAAAGAGAGAGAGACTGTGTGGCTCATGAAACCTAAAATATTTACTATCTGGCTCTTCATTGAAAAAGTTTGCTAAACAGGGAATTAGAAAAAAGAATACTTTTGACTTGAAATACTTGGGCTCAAATCCCTTCATCACTGTGTGACCTTGAGTAAGCTACTTAAAGTAAGCTTCACTTTTCTGTCTGTAAAAATGGGCAAATAGAGGCACCTTCCTCAGACACTCATACAATAGTTGTGAAGGTTAAATGAAGTAAGAAAATGAGCTTTGAATGGTGTTCCTAACCACACACGGGTGAATCCTTCCCTCCTCTAGCTGGCGCCCGCCTGAGCCCAACCTGGTGATGGGAAAAGCAAACGTGCCCATCCCCCGGCAGGGAGGGAGCCCTCACTCTCAGGGCTGTGCAATCAATGCAAGGATGCTATGTCCTCGGCATCTCTCTGGCCCCACCTGGTCACACCCCTCCCCCACCCCCAGGGTGACGCTCCTGGACCCCGTGATAGAGAACACTGGCTGGCTTGTATGATTACGATATTACACAACTTTGCTCAGTCCCCATCCACACCCCCATGACAACAACAGCTACACCATGGACTCTGTTTCAACCAAAACCCGCTGAAGAGTGCGCCCAGGGTGCAGACACAGCCCCCAACTCCTTCGTGCAAAGACCTTCAGGGGCGGCTTCCTCGGGCCTCTCTGCTCGGGCAGAAGTTCTTTAGCCAAATCCACTCCACAGCTTTTCCTGATGGGCCCCCCGGCCATCCGTGCCCCTCTTTCCTAAGCCCTCTGCCTAGGGCAGGAATTCCTCTGGCTTAGCTGCTTCCTCTGCACCCGCGTGCTTCCAGCGTGGCCGTTATTATCGGGGTGGGACTGATTGCTTAGCAGGTCTGTTTCTCCCATGAGGCCGAGGGGTTCTGGAGGGCTGACCTAGTCACCTCACCCCACTGCTTAACACCCCTCCAGGACCCTGCCCTGCCCTTGGGACAAAGGCCCGGTTTCCTTAGAATGGCAACTTGGCCTTACTCCTATTTCAGCCTCACCTCCCCAGTCCCTCCTCTGGCTCCATGCTCTTTGCATTTCTGCAAAGAGCCATAGTCTCTGTTGCCTCAGAACTTTCCCCCATGATGTTCCCTCTGCTGCCAACAGCTATTCTAACCCCTCTTCTTCTTCCCCTCATTTGATGAATTCCGACGGTCCCTCAGGCCTCCAGAGCCAGTCCCTGTTCCCAGGGACCATGTCAAAATTAGGCTGGCTTCCTGGATGAGCACACATCATGTGTGGGCCTGTCCTGGTCACACCACATTGCTTCCACCCCAGTGAAATCACAGCCTTCATGAGGGTGGGTGTGCGCATCAAATTGTGTCCCTCCTCAAACTCATATGTGGCAGACCTACCCTCCGTTACCTCAAAATGTGACCTCATTTGGAGACAGAGTCTTTACGGAGCTAACCAAGTTGAAATGAGGTCATTAAGGTAGACTCTAATCCAACATAACTATGTCTTTATGAAAAGGGGAAATTTGGGAGTTTCCTTCAAAAACTAAAAATAGAGCTACCATATGATCCAGCAATCCCATTCCTGGGCATATATCCAGAGAAAACCATAATTCAAAAAGACACATGCACCCCAGTGTTCATTGCAGCACTATTTACAATAGCCAGGACATGGAAGCAACCTAAATGCCCATCAGCAGAGGAATGGATAAAGAAGACCTGGTACATATATATATATATATATATATATATATATATATATATATATATATATATATAAATGGAATATTACTCAGCCATAAAAAAGAACAGAATAATGCCATCTGCAGCAACATGGATGGATCTAGAGATTGTCATACTGAGTGAAGTAAGTCAGAGAAAGACAAATATCATATGATATTGCTTATATATGGAATCTAAAAAAAGGGTACAAATGAACTTATCAGCCAAACAGAAACAGAGTTACCGATGTAGAAAACAAACATGGTTACCAGGGGGTGGCAGGGAGGGATAAATTGGAAGGTTGGAATTGACATATACACACTACTATATATAATATAGGTAACTAATTAGGACCTACTGTAGCACAGGGAACTCTACTCAATACTCTGTAATGGCCTATATGGGAAAAGAATCTAAAAGAGAGTGGATATACACATATGTATAACTGTTTGACTCTGCTGTACTTCTGAAACTAACACAACATTGTAAATCAACTATACTCCAATAAAAATATATTTTTTTAAAGTTAAAAAAAAAAAGAAGGGAAATTTGGAGACACAGACACACACAGTCAGGGAGAAGGCCACGTGAAGGCAGAGACTGGGGTGATGCCTCTACAAACCAAGGAGCACCAAAGATGGCCGGCAAACCAGGACAGGCCAGGGGAAGGGCCTGGAACAGATTCTTCCCCGAAGCCCTCAGAAGGAATCAATGTTGCCAATACCTGTGAGACAATAAACTTCCGTTGTTTAAGCTGCCCAATTTGTGGTGTTTTGTTAGGGCAGCCCTAGCAAACTAATACAGGCCGCGATCACGGCTTTATTTTTGTGTTTTTTGCCATTGTGTTTACAGAGCTTAGCAGAAGAGCTCAGTGCGTATTTACTGAAGGAGACATTTGTACTCCCGAGAACAAAGGGGAGGTGTGGTTCCTGCCCTTGGAGATCTGATAATGTGATGGAAAACACAGAGAAGGAAAAAGACATTCAAAGTGTATGTGTAAGGCCAGGTCAGAGACATGGATGGGGTAGGCAGAGCTGGGCAGCCACCCCGGAAATGTCCTGATGCCTGAATGCTGAAGTATGGGTTAGTCAAGCAGAGAAAGAGAATTGGAACAAACGGGGAAACAAAACCCAGCAGCAAGTGAGAACATGGACTATTACCTGCGCGTCATCTGGTATAAAGATAAGCTGGAGCCTGATCGTGAGGGGGTTTGTACAACCTGCAGAGTCTGGGAACCAAAGGAAGTCAACATACATAGGGGAGTGACACGCCTGGGCAGGCTTGAGTTCTAGAAATTTCTCTCTGGCAAAGTGGGGGTCGATTACAGGGGAGTGTGACTCACCACCAGGATGCTCACTGCTCTTTGTGGACATTAGAAAGGATGTGAGGGAATTTTTATCACCCCTCCACCTCGAGGGCAGGCAGCATCCCTAGGGCTGGGCCTGGCTGGGGACGGCCTGTAAGGTGCATGCCCTGCCCCCCAGACCAACTCCTAATTTGTCCTTTTGATGGGCAGCAACAGCTCCTCACTGGATGTGTTGGTCTACTATTTTTAAGTCCAGACAATCCCCACTCTCCTAGAATCTGCCTCTAGTTCTTGGAAGTTGGGGTAAAACCACATGTTTTTCATCATTCCTCAAAACCGCTGGCTCTGAGCACGTTGTTCTGTGACACTGGGGAGGAGCCTGTGGACATCTGTGTGATGTTTCCGTTTCCATTCATATTTCTCCGGTAAAGGAAAGCAAAATCGTGCAAAGCTATAAAGACCACAGGGAGAATCAGAGGATCCTGAAGGAATGAGGCTGCCCCAGACACACCTTCCCCAAAGGAAACAGGAGCAGAAGAGGGGCTCCCAGATCCGAGGCAGCCCCCTGCTGCAGGACACCCACAGGGGCTCTGTTCAAAGTCAAAACACCTAACTTGGTCCTGTCGTCTTGGTCTTATTTTTACCACCTCTCAGAGGACGTGTAGTTGCCCTGAACGCTTTGCTCAAGATCAGAAGGAAAGCAGGCTCAGAGAACTCATTCTGGGGGAACAGAACTCATTCTGGGGGACGGGAGGAAAGTACCCAGGCAGACCTCGCTGAAGGCCCGGCCGCCACCGCACCCAACTGTGGGGCTTCTGCGTCCTCAAACACTGTCCCCCAACTGCCTCCAGGGCCCAGCCTGGCCCCAGGCCCCATGGAAGCCAATAGGATGGACATGGTCTGGGCACTGAGGGAGTTATGGTGTCTATTTGCCCCTGAAGACCCCAAATGCCAGGGGACCCATCTGCTGACCTTCAGATTATGACATTTTGATGGGGCTGGTGTTGACATTTGCATCAGCACGTGCAGCCAGCCCAGTGCCTACCTCCATGGTCCATCCTTCTGTCAGTGCTTCAGAGGCACTGCGGGACACGGAGCCGGAGGGTCACCATCGAGCAGGGCTGCCACCTGTATGGGCAGAACCTACGACATGGAATTTCCCTGCTGGTCTGGACGGGGGTTAATGGGCTTTTCTCTTACTTCCTCTCTTAGGCTTTTGAACAGCGTTATTACTGATGCAAGAGAAACCCAGTGTCCTGCTTCAGTCTAGTAGGGGTTGCATTTCAGCAACAGAAGGTGTTTACCCCACACCCAGAGGGGCGCAGAGTAGGAGCGAAGAGAAGCAGTCCACTGGGCCCTGGGAGTCTTCTCTGCTGTAGAAACTGCTAAAGTCTCACCCCGCCCACCTATCAGGACATTTGAAAGAATTCATTCTAAGTCATGTATTCAAAAGTCATGTATTCTAAGCCCCGAGAGATGTAAAAGGAAGGGAGAAAGAGAATCACGGCTGTATAGGTCAATTTCATTACTGTTGTCAAGGACAAATTTGTAGACAGTGTAAGAGAACAGTGCGTTGAGACAAAAGACTTTCAACTTCTGTGCAATACACTTGCAGTGCAGTTTAAAAACAAAAACAAAAACTATGGGGCTTCCCTGGTGGCGCAGTAGTTGAGAGTCCGCCTGCCGATGCAGGGGACGCGGGTTCGTGCCCCGGTCCGGGAGGATCCCACATGCCGCAGAGCGGCTGGGCCCGTGAGCCATGGCCGCTGAGCCTGCGCGTCCGGAGCCTGTGCTCCGCAACGGGAGAGGCCACAACAGTGAGAGGCCCGCGTACTAAAAAAAACAAAAACAAAACTATGAATTATTAATCAATATTCCAATTGAGATATCCACATTTGTAAAAAATCAAGGTTTCCATCTTCCCTTGAGCAGTAGGAAGACATAGCAACCTTCACCCATGCATCTGCCTGCCAGCAAGGAGCTCAAGCTGAGGAGCAGCTCTTCTAAGTGGGGCCTTATTCTCCCGTTCACCTGAATCCCACCCAGTCTCTTTTTGTCGTGATCTTACTTGCCTGGCCCCTGCGGGCACTTGAGTTGGTGGAATCGTGCTCACTCGTTGGACCCCGAGGTCAGATCTGGGGAGAGCTGGGCCAAAGCCCATCCTGGTGACGTTCGTTCCGCTGGTACAGGCTGAGGAGCCATCTGCTTGTCCTTCTGCAGAAGGCTGCTCTTAACTTGCCAGCCTGTACGAACAACCGTTCAGAGAACATAACCTCACAATGAGAAGAACCCGCCGGGTTCAGTCCAGGCTGGACAGCAGGCTTTGGTACGACTCATTCTAAGTCCATATGAAGCCAGGAAGCATTTCTGCCCCCTTTGTGCCACCTTCCCTCAGTGCCAACAAAACAGTGACTGAGACAGAGCCTTAGCCAAGTACAAACGATTACATCTGGCTAACGGTGAGGACCCAGCCAAGTGGGAACAGTCTGCCCCCAAGGCAAACCGAAGTTTAATCTCTTTCAGGAAACACCTGCCTGAGATATTTAGGTGGTCAGTTTTCCAGAATGTTTTCCATAAAATTATTAAAAAAAAAAACACTTAAGATTTGGGCACCTAATTAACATCACATCATCTATTCTGGTGTTTGGACAGACTGCAAGGTGCAGGATGATAACAGCTAAACACTAAAACTTCAAACCCAGATAGCTAAAGGTGGCAGGGCAGAGAGTGGTCCCCAAAGCACTGGAACATCTGGTGAACTTGGAGCGCGCAAGAGACCATGAAAGAAGAAGCAACGATTTAACTTCTCTTTGCATAGATGCACAGTGTATCTCTCTTGCTTGACTTGGAAATATTAAAGGAACCCCCAAAAGATACCAGCTTTGGGAAATCCCATGTCCCCTCCAACTCTGACTGAAAAGGGCAGGTGGTCTCTGTCATAGGTCCTGCTCCCTGAGGTCTACTGACATTCAGAGTGGGCTGTAGAGAGAAGCGCCGCTCCCTTATTTACCAATATGGCCCGAGGGTGGGCGTATGACCCTTCCTCTAATAGCCTCCTCTACAGGTATGGGGTAGCAACTCTCCATGAACACACAGAGAATGCTGAATATCCTGACTTAGAAAATACAGCATTCTGGTCTTCAGTGTAGGATTCCCAAACTGCCTTCCAGACCCTGGGGTCAGACTTAACTCCTAACGCTTAGAATCCTTTAAAGCATTTCTCAGTTCCTTAAATTTCAGACCCAAGAAGTGAGACTCAGAGAAACCTCAGGATTCCTTCTCTTTCCTGACGAAGGCCCACCTTCTGAGTTCTGGTTTCCTGTCCGAGGACCTGCCACTTCTCAATAATTCACAGTGGGAAAGTCCACGCATGTCAAAGAAGACCAAGCGTGCCCAGGTGGACCACAACGTTAATATCCAGCCCACAGCAAGGTCATTACCAGTGAGGGTGCCTGGCTGTTTGACCTAGAGATGCACGTGCCTGATAGCTGACCCTTGCTGTTCCCTTAGAAGAGTCAATTCTGCCCACACTGGGTGGGTATCCGAGCTTTCACATCAGTGGAGGGCAGCATCGGCTACTGGCTTCTTACCTCAGAAGAACTTTCATCAGCTAATTCAGCTAAGCATTCAAAGCCCTGTGTCCTCTTCCTCCTCAAGCCATACTCCCCAGTGTAAGATAAACAGGAGTCATCAGAGAAGAAGGAAAGAGGCAGGGCTTATGGGTGAAGATGTGAGTTTCAGCTCCTTCTCTGCAACTGAAATTCCTTCCAGCTCACTTCCCTTGCCTGTCTGCTCTACTTAGCCCACGTGAGGATCAAACGACACAATGGCGGTGAAAAACCCTATTATAAATTACCATGTAAAGTCAGTTATTAACTAGCACAGAGGATGCACGGGAGTTTCTGTGAGCTGACTTAACAGTGATTTCTTCCACGTGAATTGGGCATATACATCCTCCTGAGACACTCATTCCGATCGATCCTCTGCAGCATGGCTATCAAGTCCAATCAATGTTTCCAGGATTAAAAGGTTGATTTCTTCGGATGCCAAGAGAATCAGCCCAGTTGACAAATCAGCACTATCTGGTGGGAGGCCTTTTAGAGAATCATGAATAAATATGGCAAAAATGAATCAATTACATCTGTTTTTTTCTCTTGTTACTCTGTCTTTTGTCAATATAATTCACAGCACCCTCAGCTACTGAATGTTGGAAGGTAGAGGAAAAGTTTTTCCTACCCCACAGTGTTATTAAAAATATAAGATCCTGGGCTTCCCTGGTGGCGCAGTGGTTGAGAGTCCGCCTGCTGATGCAGGGGACGCGGGTTCGTGCCCCGGTCCGGGAAGATCCCACATGCCGCGGAGCGGCTGGGCCCGTGAGCCATGGCCGCTGAGCCTGCGCGTCCGGAGCCTGTGCTCCGCAATGGGAGAGGCCACAACAGTGAGAGGCCTGCATACCGCAAAAAAAAATAAAAATAAAAAAATAAGATCCTGCAATTAAGGCTGTGCCCACTCTGAACCAATATTCCCAATCACCAACCTCAAGCCTATTTTTCTCCTCCTGAATTGCTTGTATATTGACCTAGAGAAGATAAAGCCAAAGACATTTAGGAAGGTAACACTAAAGATACCCAGAGCCAGTGGGTAGAATAGCTGGAAGAGTCCATTTAAGAGTGAAGTGATCCATAAGTACAGGTGAATTCTCACTAGTTTTTAAATTTTGGCTAGATGTTGAAATTAGATGAATACAAAGCATAGGGCTTAAAGTCTAAGGAACTTTAAAAGTGCTTTCAAATCCCAGCTCTGCTTCTTAGCAGCTATTGCCCTTAGGGAAGTTATATATCCTCTGAGCTTCGATTCGCTCACCTATAAAATTCAGTCAGTAGCACACAGTAGGAACACAGCAAATGCTGGAGTCATTGAATATGTGGATAGGTGAGGGGTTGACAGTCATTGAATCAAAACTTGTTTGCTAAACCCAGGTTTAGTGGGTCCAAGGTTGACAGAGAATTGTTTTCATGGGATGACAGGGTAAATGGAGAAAGGAGGCGGATTCTGGAAAAGAGCTGAGAAGCCCCCTGCCTAGTTCCTTAGCCATTCTGGTTAAACGTCCAGGAACCATTCTACTACATCAAACCTAATGATAAATAGCCCAAGCTTTTATGAAAGAATGATCACTGTAGTTTGATGTGTCCAAAAAATCTCATGGCTTTCCTGACTAGGACTGCGCCCAGCTGGGTGAACATAAAGCCTTAGAAGCACAACTCGCCTGCATTCCACTGGCGTAAATTCCGATCAGACAATCATCCCACTCTCCCCTGTTCCCACCCTCTGGCCTTTAAAGAAGAGGTAACCGTCCTCCTAAGGAAACATATTTTTTTGCCACTAACAAAGAGCAAAGGCCCTTTCCGAAAACGTTGCTTGCTCTCCAGTCTGACCTCTGTGGAATCATTTAACCCGTGACGATTTTGCATTTACGATGCTTTTGTTTTCACAGAGTGGTCACAAAGCTTAGTTCAAGGCCAAGAGTGAAAAAAAGTTAAATCGATGATAGATTTTCAACATGAATGTTTATGGTAGTGATGACACTATCTGCTTTCTCTACTGATTTGGGGTGCACACTTACACATCACACACATACACAACTATGAGGTATTTATAAATGCATTCCAGAGAAATGAATGTTTCACGTTGGCAAGTTAATGTGGACCGTGACTTGGCTACTCGAAACATCAGGCAGTTAATGTCCAAAATAGCGCATCCCACGACCATCCTTCGGCTCCCAACTGATCATTTTGTTAACATTAAGATTAGACAGGAAATATTGTTTTTATAGAGTCTGGAATTTTAGCGAGTCTAAGGACTCCTGATGGTCTTATTTATTTTATTGGTGGGGCTTCCAAAAGGAATTTCACACCATAGGTAGCAAAAAGTAAGCATTTTCTCACTTACCAAAACCAAAGTCGGCTGACACAGAAGTAAAGAGTCACTCTGGTGTATTCGTGGTGCAGAGATGGGCGATCGGGCACAGAAAAAAGAAGGACACCACCTCCGGTGGTGGTACTGAAAGATACTAAAAGCAAAGTAACTGGCTCAGGGCAAAAATAAGTTGGAGTGGGACAGGCTTTCTGAGGCTTTGAAATTAAGAAGAGCACTTGGCTCAAGCCAGGGGGTAGAAATTGTAGCCTCAGGGGGGGTTGTTGGCTACAGGGATGTCAGCCCTGCCTGAAGTATCTTTCAAAAGCTGAAACTTTTGACCCTATAAACACAAACACACACATTAAAAAAATGGTTCCTGGAGCAGCAGGGTGCTCTCGTTAATACTCTCCTAGCTCAGTACCATTTCGTTCATCTTATAAGCCTTTCTAATAAAAGAACTGAGGCAGCTTACTGTAAAGGGTTTAATGGTGGAAAAGCCAATATGTAGAAATATAAAGGGTCCTAGAAATAAAGAACGCTTCTGCTGCTGCAACCAAGGTCCTTAACAAGGGATTCATGCTTCATTGCAGGCTTCGAGCTTCTCAGAACTTTCTCAAACTAAGGCACATAAACCTTCATATGTGGGCACCAGGTGGGCCCGTGTGCCTGCAATAGCGGGAGGGGAGGGCTATGGTCTCCTGTCCTCAATTTCATTACCAGGTGGTACATTACCATGAAAGCAAGTCTCAGACTGAATTCTGCCATAAAATAAACATTTGGAAGCCAGCAGTCACGAAAAAGTTGCATAACCAGTTCTGCAAACTCAGTGAGGAATCAGTTCTCCATCCTCCTGGCGCTCTGACAGATTCCTTGTATAACAGATTCACTTAAGGCAGATGTGACAATATTCTAACACCACATTTAGCTACACATCTAGTCACAGTCCGGTGCGACCATGTTCCTACAAGCTGTGGATACAGGTCCCGTTTCAAATCCTAAGCCAGAGACAGACTGCACTGGGAAGGGCAGGAATGTCTGATGCAGTACCTTCAACGAACTCACATATTTGAAACACCTTATTTCACCAGTGAAAACTACTGCCAAGATCCATTGTGTTAAATATCCAAGCTGCTGGTGTTTATTGGGAATGAAGATAGGGGAAGTGCTTATAGCTGTCCCTAGAGTAGGACCTTTCTAATAATCCTCCCACAAACCTCCCCTGGAGGGCATATTCATTCCTGAGGAGGGTCCTTCACTATTAACTACCTGCTCCTGAGGTGTCAGTTAAATAGAGACAGATATCACACTGCCTATGTCAATTGAAGACTTTACAGCACTTTTGTTATGACATTTTATTGTTTCTAGTCGGAACTCAGACAAGAGATCCAGCCTTCAGCTGGACTCTGGGATGAAGAGAGCACTCTCTCTTTTCTTTCCCCTGGCCTGGAGTCTTGGTCAGAATCTGCCTGTATCCAATAGTGATGCCTCTCTTCTCTTGCCTGTGCCTTGGACCAACCCTATTTACCAGGTGGTGGTAACCAGGTTAGAGCTCAATTCCTTCCCAGGGTCACCAGTGGAATTAGCCTGAGGAAATGATGTTTTGGCCTCAAGTAACCAGTTTGAACTCTAACATTTTCTTTCTTTTTTTTTTTGGCTGCATCAGGTCTTAGTTGCAGCACGTGGGCTTCTCTCTAGTTGTGGCGTGCAGGTTTTCTCCTCTCTAGCTGTAGAGCGCAGGCTTAGTTGCGGCATGCATGTGGGATCTTAGTTCCCGGACCAGGGATCGAACCTGAGTCCCCTGCATTGTAAGGCGGATTCTTTACCACGGGACCACCAGGGAAGTCCCTAACGTTTTCTTTCTATAACTCTAAATGCTCTGATGTTTCTTCACCACAGGGTCTCTCATCCTCCAATAGGCAAAGCCTGAGGCCTTCAGGGACATTACAGGGCGATGTTCCAAGCGAAGGAAGGCAGAAGCTGCCAGACCTCTTGAGCCTGGGCTCTGGGACTCGCAGGTCTCTTCTGGCACATTCTACAGGCCAGAATAAGTCACAAAGTCATCTCAAGTTCTAGGGAGTGAAGAAACAGACTGTGCCACTGGAATAAGAGGCGTGGCTGGGCCACGTTGCAAAAAGTATGCATTCTAGCAAAGAAGGGATATGTAGCCATTAAACAATCAACCAGTGCCATTAAAAATATTTTATTTTCCTCGTATGTGAAATAAGAACGATACCTAATTTCTAGGGTTATTATGGTAATTAAGTGAAATAATATCTTTGAAAGGCCTAACATATAAAAAACACCTGCTGAAAGGGCATCTATTATTAAGGTCGTTATGGACTAAGGTTATAGTCTAAAACACTTGTCTTGTTAACTTGTCTCTTTTTCTTGGTAGACCCTGCAAGACAATGACAAGGAACTGAGTTTTGTTGTCAAATTTTGGGGATAAAGTCTTGCTTATCCCTTCCTTATTGTAAGCTCCAAAATGCAAGTGGAGTAGGAGATGAAGCACATTGAAATTTTAATTTGATTTGTCTTCAGTTGTTGTGTTTAGTTTAAATGTGTGCGTATGGGTCAGTGTCCAGTCAGCAAAACAGAAACCACTGTAGGACTTTCAAATGGAAGAGCGTTAACACAGGAAATCAGCTACAAATGTGTTGAAGGGCTGGAGGGAAATAAAAAAGAGAGAAAGAGAAGCTGAGATCACTCAGAGATTAGTAACTGCAGAAAGCTACTACCATCCTAGGGCTGACCAAACAGAGAAATAATAGTGTTGAGGAAAAAAAAAAATGGTGTTATCCAGAATCCACGATTGCTTTGCTGCTGAGGTTGCTAGGACATCCACTACTCCACTGCTATTGTTGGAACATCTTTCTGGAACCCAGGAGGCTGAACTCCCACCCACAGGTGTCTATCACTCATCCTGCTGCTGCCACAGCCAGTGCGCAGGAATCCTGTGCTGTGGAGGCTCCAGGGGCATCTCTGCCTCTCCTGCTGAAATTCCACTACCTGAGAACAAACCAACATCTCCCACTGCTGCTGCCGCTGCCAAAGACTTCAGCAGAATTTTTTAAAAATTGGATCCTCCTTCCCACTTACCTTCCAGTCTCCCAGCCGTGTCTCCCATTGGTAGAGCCCAGTTGGAAGCCAGCTGGCAGGGGAGTCTGGGAAATGTAGTTTGCAGCCTTCCAGCCCTCCATGGAGAAGGGCGGGGAGAGTGGGAATGGAGCTGAGAGGCTACAGACAAAGAACCAGCCCCAGGCTCGACTTATACGCAGATATTTCACACAGATGTGTGTGTATCTCCAAATGTTTTCTACTCAGGTCGATCGGAAGCAAAGAGAACATACATTGAATGTTTCAAAACCTCTAATAGAACATTATCTCACCACATTTAACCATCTGATGATCAAACTGCTCTTCCTCCTGGCCATTTATTCCTTTCTTCCTTAGGGTGAGCAGGGACTACGTACATGCTGGTGAAAACTTGCATGTCACACTCCACTTTGCAAAACACCAGTGGAATCATTCCAGCCTCTTTAGAAACAGGGGAACTGGGGGACCTCACTTCAAGTCGGCAACACAACCAGTTTCCGTGCCCTATCTAGTCCACTCACACATCAATATGGGCGAAGCCTGATGACTGGCTCCCCCTAAGGGGGCCGAGGACGAGTAACCTTCACTGAACCTCTGTCCTGTGCTAGGCACCACGCTGTGCGCTTGCACGTGTTACCACCTTAGTCTTCCTAAGTACCCCGAATGCTAGGTATTGGCGCTCCCATTTTTCAGACGGGAACATAAAGTCTAACATTATAAATGCGTACAGGGCTTCCCTGGTGGCGCAGTGGTTGAGAGTCCGCCTGCCGATGCAGGGGACGCGGGTTCGTGCCCCGGTCCGGGAAGATCCCACATGCCGCGGAGCAGCTGGGCCCATGAGCCATGGCCGCTGGGCCTGTGCGTCCAGAGCCTGTGCTCTGCAACGGGAGAGGCCACAACAGTGAGAGGCCCGCGTACTGCAAAAAAATAAATAAATAAATAAATAAATAAATAAATGCGTACAGATAGAGGATTTGAACCCAGGTCCTGCTTACTCCAGAATCATATTATTTCCATGACACCAGCAGCCTCCCAATCTACTTTGGGAGTTAAGATGTAAGCATTGAAAGAGCAGGAGAAGGGCTGGGCAGAGAAGGGCAAGAGCCAGATGACGGGTTCAGACAGAAGTGAGTAGAAACAGTGGAGGGGCTGGGACGGCCACCACTTGTCACAGTTGTCTTTCTCCTTGTGTCCCCTTTTCCCTGCCAGTGTCTCTCAGAGGTTGAGAGAGGCCTGGGCCACTTACTTTTATATTTTTCCAGAACCCAGTATAAGTTTGAATTTGGGGTCCCAGCCAAATGTTTCTGTTCATCTCCACCATGGTGGGCCCCCGTGCTGCCCCTCCCTCTGTCTGCACCCCAATCTGCTGGGCTCCACGGGGCAAGCTTCTTACATTACACACAAGGCCTCCTCTTTCAAAAGGTTGTAAATACAGCTGGGCAGGGCCCAAGCCTGCTCTTTAATTGCTATCCCTAAGGACCCATTACATCACTCTGTACCCAGGGGAGGTCTATAAATATCTTCTGACCAACTGAAAAAACACACTAAGCTTTTTTTAAAAAAAAAATTCCCCAGCATTTTAGGAAAAGAGTGGGCACTAAACTTAATTTCACAGGCTTGCTTTGGGATTTGCAACGTTTTGAGCTACTACAAAGCATGAAGAAGTCCGTGGCGTTGAACAAAATGAAAGAAGTAAACCATAAATGTATACTACTTTCTAAAATCTCTCCCTTTTAAAATCTGATGATACAAGACAGTATTTCCTGCCTGGGCAGCCTTGTAATCGGGTCCTCACCTCACACACCCTGCTCTCCTCTGGAGGAGAACAAGAAGCAAGGAGAAAAATAAAAGGAAATCGTGTGCTACTGGGGAATTGCTGGCTAAAAATTCCTTCTATCTCAACACTTTGTCCTCCTAACCTAGTTCTGTAGAATATCTCCATGGTCCAAAGCTTTATACATTTAAGCCAAACAGAACTCAGAGAGGAGAGAGAGAGAGAGAAAATGAGATGTTCTGAGGTCATAAAATATTTTAGCTTAATTTTCCATTCTAGGTGAATATCATCTATAGAAAAATGGTTTTAAACACCATTTTATGAAAACCCATTACTGGGAAGCAACTAACAAGGGGTTTCCTCTTGGTGAATAATTTGGTGTTGCTTTTGGAATTTCACGTCCATCATATTTTCAGCAGGCGGTCAGAAAAGCAATAATGGTAATTCTTCAATTTTACAACAACTACAAGACAGATCATCCCAAGAGTCTGAAAAACGTATATCCCCAGTGGTGATTTCTTAGGACGTTTTAAAGACAGATTGCTTTATAATGCTCAGTGAATTCCATAGGCATTTTCAAAATGTCACTTTCCTGCCTTCAATTTTAGTTCCTCTTTCAGCTGTGGAACAGCAAAGGCTGCTGCAGAAATTACCTTCTCCCACCCTTCTGGGGTCTCCAAATAGAAATGGATGGAAGGACATGCATGATATTCTGTCTCTGGGCCCATGAGCCTGTGATTAGGGGGCTACATTACTTCTCAGCAGTGTCAGGTTTCTATTGACTCAAGAATCCACCCAGAAAATTGGGGAAACATCTTTTGCAGAGTGATAACAACTCTCCCTCCTCCAGCTCATGCATTGGCCACCCGATACAGGAAGGAAGTCACAACTCAAAAATAAAATTCACACATAAGCATTCAGCCGACATTTCAATCTTAATCTGAGGTCTCATGGTGTCCCACCCTGAGCTTTACCCAATGTCATGAACAGTCACGTGGATATTCAGACACCTCAGACTGTCTCCTCTGTGCCGGGGTCTTCCTGAGAGAGGTACCCCAGCAGAGTCAGTTTTTTCCCCTCTGCTGAGAAAACCCGGCCCGTGGCTGGATTTGAGTCCCACGCCCACACCCCCTATGCTGCTGCCGTGTCCGTCTGCCTTGTGATGAATTCCCCAGGCTTTAAGACAGCATCCTTGGATCTCTTCAAGTTTTGCTTAAGGAGGATTTTGGAACTTGCCTCCTGGACACAAATGATGGATGAAAGAGCTTGTCACTGAGAAACTTTCATCAAAGTCTCTGCTTTTATTCCTCCCCTGGAGCCTGCCCCACCTGAAAGAGGTCCCCAGGCATGATCTGGTCACACTCAGAGCCCAAAGCAGCCAGGAGGAGCTTTCAGTGTTTCCACCCAGAGAGAACGTGGAGTTTAATACCTTGAAGTGAATGCACTTCTCCAAACAGCCTTTCAGTAAAAGATCGGTGCCAACTTCTGACATGCATATTTCTTTTCTTTTCTTTTGTTTTTTTTTAGATCACTTCCTGGTAACAGCCAGGACTCTTATAGGTGACTGACTCCTTTCATAATCTCCCAGCACCTGCCCAACACCTCTTCCCTCACGGCAAGGCTCTGTTACCCAGAGGTCAGTGTGAGGCCAGTGGCAGAGCCACCTGGCCCCCAGGACATGGGACATCATGATTTGAATCCAGCGATCAAGGTCCATTAAGAGACCTCTATTTGTAGTCTGATAAATTGTTTTTCTGAATGTTAACTCCAAATCATCACTCCATACCAATGAAATTAAATCAGACACCTAGCCCTAGATATGCCTTCAAAAATTATTAGTCTCTGACTACTTGCAGACTCAGTCCTTTCCCAACCCTTTTCCCCAGCCACCAGCTAGTGTGAATCGTGTATTTATTTGCTGACTATAGTTCTTTCTGCCCTGGTTTCACACAGTCCTCGCTGCCCCCATCCATGTTGGAGGTTTGCAGAAACAACCTTATCTTGTGGCAGCAATTTTCGAAAACATATAAGTCCTTTTCTTTCCTCTCCACCTCCCATCCCCACCATCCTGTACTACATTGTACTAGTGCCAACTTCCCAAGCTTTTCTCCAGGGCATTGCACTGGAATATGGTCCATGGAAAAATACCACCTGATATCTTTGCTAATGCAGTGGGATGATGGGAATTCAGGGGATTATGGAGATCATTTCTCTGCGGTGTTAACGGAAGGTCAAGGTCCACAGTACTTCGTGTCCCTGCTTTAGAACACAAAGGCCAACAGGACTCTCACCTTCTCACTGTACCAGCTTCAAATCAGAGAACTTGGGAGCCAATGGGTGTGGCAGCATGGTGATTTGCTGAACCAACTGGTGAACAAATATTTACACTTGCAGGTGCAGCTTCCTGGGCAGGGGCTGCACAGTGAAAGTTACCTCCCTAACTCTTTCCTCCTCTTACCTTTAATAAGTCCCAGTTTAAAGCAAGTTTAATGGATCCTCTTTTTAAAGCCTTCCAGCGCAGGGTTCATAATTGCCCCGGATAGAGCTCCTTATTGTGTAATTTAAGTCCACTTCACTTAGCTATCCAATCTGTGCCTTATCGGCATTTACTAATCCATTGTGTGTAACTCATTTTTCATTATTAGTTTTTTCACTGGAGTATAGTTGATTTACAATAGAGACGCGGAGGGAGAAGCAGGGGGAGGGGAGGGAGGAGGGAAGGGGAGGGAGGAGGGAAGGGGAGGGAGGAGGGAAGGGGAGGGAGGAGGGAAGGGGAGGGAGGAGAATAGACGCACGGGCCTTGGAGGAGGAGGAATTGGTTCGGGTTAAGAGTGGCTCCGCGGGCTTCCCTGGTGGCGCAGTGGTTGAGAGTCCGCCTGCTGATACAGGGGACACGGGTTCGTGCCCCGGTCTGGGAAGATCCCACATGCCGCGGAGCACCTGGGCCTGTGAGCCATGGCCGCTGAGCCTGCGCATCCGGAGCCTGTGTTTCACAACGGGAGAGGTGACAACAGTGAGAGGCCCGCGTACCGAAAAAAAAAAGAGTGGCTCTGCGGCCAAGAAGTTCATAGTACACATCATCAATACACAGGCGCTGCTGACACCCATGAGGCAGCATGTGTTTTTGAAGGCCCACCTATCCTATAGTTGCTTTGTTGGTGAGGCCTTTTCTCTAAGCGTTCTGTGATAGGCAGAGGCATTACAATCATTTGAAGGACCTTGGCTGGAAATGTTGGGGAAGTATGCACGTCTAGAAATTTCTCTTCTATATTTTTATTTCCTCCAAGAGTGCCAATGCCACAAAATCACAGGGCGTTGTTTTGAAGGGGAAATTATAGCGGTGAGGCAGCTTGAAGGATATGTGAGGAAACCGTAGCATAAGGAGTGAGCATAGGGCTGGCGCTGCCTCTTTGAGAGAAACTTCTAAATGCCCACCGTCCAATACCATGAGAAGCAGCCACGTGCATGGGAGGACTCCTACCTCTGGCCACTGAGCCAGCCAGTGGTACCCGAGCCAAGCAGCCCACCAGGGACACACCAAGGTTGATGGTGCTGCCATGGTTCTTCCCTCCGCCTGGAAGGTAGTGTGTACCCTCCACAGTCTTAGTCATCCCCAAGGCTCAGCTCCAGACCACCGCCAGCAGGAGGCCTTTCCCACCCACTGCCACTGTTTGAACTCACAGCACTCACTGCTTCTACTAATTACAGTCTGCTCCTCCCCAGTCTTTCCAAGCCGATCAACAGTTTGCAGATATAAGCAGCAAGGGTTTTCAGAATTCAAGAGAAAGTTTTAGCGCTCTACGAAAACTTAGAAAAAAAATCTGAATCTTTTGCAGAAACGTCTTCCATTAATGCAAATAGGAGCTGGTTTCATCACTTCAAGAAACGGGACTTCCTGGTACATCTGGGGAAGTTGTAAGTGTAGGTGAAGGATTTGCAAAGACATTTCTCCCTGTGTTTAAAAAGGAGTAATTGATCAAGAAGACTATCTCAGGACAATATTTTTAATTTTAATGAAGGAAGCAAGTCACTCTCAGAAACCAATGTCCTTCTGAACATTCCATTTTCAAGGAGAAAGCAACAAGCCCAGGGTATAAACCTGCAAAGGATGGACTCACTGAGGTAGGTGCAATGCCAGCTGAGATGAACTGTACTAATATTTTTATTAGCACTGTTATTACTTTGATCAGTGCTCTGGTTGTAAGTTCCATACGTTTAAATGATCTGCCCCAACCCTACCTTTCCCATAAGCCCAATTATTTTTCATGCTTGAATGTTTAGGAGTCAGGTTTTTTGGGGGGCGGGGAAGGATGATGCATATATGACATTCAGTAGAAACCCCAGTATGTGGCAATTTCTGGTTTATTGACCTATGACACTATTTTCTGGATTTTTGTCTCATTTAACTTTGCTGTTATTAGTTTCCTTTTAGCTGGTGTAATAAATTACCACGAGCATAATGGCTTAACACGACACCAATTTGTTATCTTACCGTCTGCAGATCAGAATTACAAAATGGGTCTTAATGGACTAAAATCAAGGTGGTCGTAGGCAGCGTTATGCTCCTTTCTGTCTTTTCCAGCTTCTAGAGTCTGTTTTCATGTCTTGGCTCATAGCCAACAATGGCCACTCAAGTCATTCCCATATTGTATCACTGACTTGCCTCTGTCTTTCACTTACAAGGACGTATGTGATTACACTGGGCTGAGCTAGATAATCCAGAATAATCTCCCCGTCTCAGAGCTTTGACTTAATCACATCTGCAAAGTTCTTTCTGTCACGTAAAGTAACATATTCACAGTTTTCAAGGATTAGGACGTGGGGGTTTTAGGGGGCCCATTATTCTGCCACCACCCTGTCATTTACCTTTCCATGTATTCATGCTTGGGCACCCCCAGTAGATTGGGAACTCATTGAAGGGAGGGATGGATTCTTTGTCTTTCTTTTCCCCACAGCAATTGCCCGATTCAAATTCTCAGAGAGTATTTTTACCACTTTTTAAAAATTGAAGTATAGTTGAGTTACAATGTTGTGTTAGTTTCAGGTGTACTGCAAAGTGATTCGGTTATACATACGTTCTTTTCCCTAATAGGTTATTATAAGATATTGAATACAGTTTCCTGTGGTATACAGTAGGACCTTGTTTATCTATTTTATATATAGTTGTTCGTATATGCTAATCCCAAACTCCTAACTGATCCTCAGAGGGTATTTTTAAAATAACTTTCCTTCCTGATTCTACTTTGAATAACATCCAGGTATGGGCTGTGCTGAGCCAACCACGGTACCTTACCTTCTTGCTAGGCACTGGGGATACAGTGATGATTAAATATGGACCCAACTTCCAATAGATTTGCCTTACAAAATGTTCAGGATGACTGGCCAGCATCCAGGGGGCAGGCTCTTTCAGGCATGAATAACACATACAACTAAAGATAAAAATAAGTGTGAGACCGGATCAGGTGCAGCTTGGCAGAGCAAGGAGAGAGCTGGAAGGAATGGAGGAGACAGCCGGGGACAAGCGAGTCTGAGTGGGTCCATTTTCTCTACATTTTGAATAAGGTCTCAGAAAATCAAAGTGGTCATGAGGGGCCAAGATGGTGTGCAAAGAAGTAACAGTATAAAAATGAGAGCCCAGAAAGCAGCAAAATACGTTTATGCCTAAACGTATCAGAAGAACAAAGGAGTGCTCACCTTATTTCAAGCGACACGATAAAATATTTTAAATGTATATAGACTAACGGCGGGGAGGGAGAAGGCAGGAGGGACAGATATAAACAGCCTTCCTGGGCTTTTGCTTTGTCAGTCAAATGCTCACACAAATTCGGGCTCCATGTACATTTAAAGCTTCTCTCCCTCCACCCCGGCGCACACCCTCCAACTCTGTAGGTACAATGATGTAGTCACATTACCCCATACTTCCCTACCTCCCTGTATTTAAAAGTGCAGTCTCGGGCTTCCCTGGTGGCGCAGTGGTTGAGAGTCCGCCTGCTGATGCGGGGGACATGGGTTCGTGCCCCGGTCCGGGAAGATCCCACATGCCGCGGTGCGGCTGAGCCCGTGAGCCATGGCCGCTGTGCCTGCGCGTCCAGAGCCTGTGCTCCGCAACGGGAGAGGCCACAACAGTGAGAGGCCCGCGTACCGCAAAAAAAAAAAAAAAAAAAAGTGCAGTCTCCTCCTGCCTAGTGTTCCCTCTTGCCTCCCCCATCTTGCCAGGTTTAGCTCAAATGCAACCAGATTCATCTCAATAAGGAAAGACTTTGCCCCTCCTGGACCCCCAGAGCGCTTTGTTTGCAAAGCACAAGCACTGACCATGTGTGGTTTCAAATCCTGCAACACAAATCCCCTTGCAACCTCTAAAGCAGAATCTGGTGCGGCTGATCGTATTTTCCAAAGATGGAAAGATTACAAGAGTATCCAGGCTCTTCTAGAACCTTACCACTAACCATCCAGATGTAGGGTCGAATTCCCATTCCTTTGAATCTGGGAAGGCTGTGACTCGACTGTAACCAGTAGAAGCCAGTGGAAATAATGCTCTATGACCTCCAGGTCATAAGAGGCCTGGAGCTTCTGTCTTGCTTGCTGAGGCACTTGCACTTGGAGCCCCAAGCTTCCACACCAGAAGTGCAGCTACCCTGGGGCCGCCATGCTGTGAGGAAGCCTTCACGTGGAGAGGCCCTGGATAGGTTCTCCAGTCCACGGTGCTCATCTTCAAATGCTCCCAGGCCAGGCACCAGACGTGCAAATGAAGGAGTCTTCAGATGATTTTATCCCCCAAAGGCTGTGACACCCCCAGCTGTCTAAGCCCCAGATATCATGGAACAGAGGCAAGCCATCCCTGCTGTCTAAATTCCAAACCCATGGAATCCATGAGCTGGTTGTTTGAAGCTGCTGAATTTTAGGCATAATTTCTTATGCAGCAACAGTAACTGGGGCACCAGGTATGAGCAGTATACATATTTTCACTAAATTTACTGTCCAGGAATGTTCCTGAATCAGAGTTATCATTATAGCCATATGTTATCAGAAAGAAGAAACATTTGGGGGGGAGTAAATCACTTTTCTAGAAGAGAAAAGTGAGCACAATTTGGGTGCCTAGAGACCAATGCAAATAGGCACAACTGCCCCCCCCCCCCGGATCCCCCAGGGTGAACTGCCCGGCAGGTATAGGAAAGATCACCACCCAACATAGGCAGGAATGTTCCCTGCAGGAGGAAAGCAGCAAACGAAGCTTATCAGACAGATTAGGGATTTCCAGGGAGTCATGGGAAAAGCGCTTTTCTGTTGCATCTTAATATTTATGTCTTTTTTTATATATTATATCTTTTTTTTAAATTTTATTTTTGGCTGTGTTGGGTCTTCGTTGCTGCACACGGGCTTTCTCTAGTTGAGGCAAGCGGGGGCTACTCTTCGCTGCGGTGCGCGAGCTTCTCATTGCGATGGCTTCTCTTGTTGCGGAGCACGGGCTCCAGGCACATAGGCTTCAGTAGTTGTGGCACGTGGGCTCAGAGTTGTGGCTCGAGGGCTCTAGAGCGCAGGCTCAGTAGTTGTTGTGCACGGGCTTAGTTGCTCCGCGGCATGTGGGAGCTTGAACCCGTGTCCCCTGCATTGGCAGGCAGACTCTTAACCACTGTACCACCAGGGAAGTCCCAGTATTTATGTCTTTTTAATGCCACATTGTGGGTAAGACACACATATACACACACACACATAAACACACTGTACTGCTGACAGGGGACAGGACTTCCTGGTGATTGGATAAAGCAGTTATTGCTGGGAAGAGAAGGGAAGTGTATTCTTCCAGTGAGTTTTGCTTTCTGCAGCTGAAATGTGAGGAGCTTGGCAAACTTCCCAGTCCAAGAAGCCCCTGTGACAGACTGATAAAGGAAGGAGACTAAGCCCCACCAAAGTTACTGAAGTGAAAGTGAGCTGTCCTAACATGGAATCCTTCCTTATAGGGGGAAGGCTTGAAATGAAAAACAAAACACAGTAGATTTTGTAATATTATCTTGGAGGTTAAGCAGTCGTCTATAGATATTGTTTTGTTTTGTTTTGTTTTTTACATCTTTATTGGAGTATAATTGCTTTATAATGGTGTGTTAGTTTCTGCTTTATAACAAAGTGAATCAGTTATACATATACATATGTTCCCATATCTCTTCCCTCTTGCGTCTCCCTCCCTCCCACCCTCCCTATCCCACCCCTCTATATAGATATTGTTAAGACATTTAAGAACTCAAGTGATTATTATTTGGACTATTTGTTTGTTTAAGATATCTGAACAATTTTGCGCAAACCAGGATGGGCATATAAAGTTCTTGTATTTTCTTCTCCAATTAAATTAATTCATCAATAAATAATTACTGAGCAGGTAATTCTAAAACTGTTCATTTGGATATAGAAATCCAAGAAAGAACTTTTAAAAATCTGCAGTAAATGGATGTTTCCTTCTATATAAGCTGGTCCTTACTGTGTATTGGAAATCTACTCAACATTCAAGGATCCAGACTTATATTTTAAACATCAGCCTTCCTTCTTGTTGTTCAGAAAGGTGTACACATGCACTGAATATTGGTTTAAGGTACATTGGTCTCAGGGTAATCACCTACCAGACACCCTCAAGTACCTGGTCACCGCATAGCTGAATCTCCAGCAAACCTGGGCTGACATTCTAGGGAAAGTCAATCATAAAGCATCTTGTATTAGTGAAGATCGTGCTCGTTGCTGTCACACATAAACCCCCAAACCTCAGTGGCAAAATACTATTATTTATATGAAATATAAAATTGTATTTATGAAATTTATTTCTCACTCATGTAGTGTCCAATTGACACTGGCAAAGAAAGGCAAAGCTCTACTCTGCACAGTCCTGTGGAGACCCAGCTAACAGAGGCAGGGCCATCCTCCAAGCATGACTTGAAATGCTGCCCATAGCATGGATGCATGGAATGGTTTTAAAACAGGAAGGAAGTGGTACCTCCCTTGTTCCAACACCCAAGATAACTTGTTTTAACAGGCTCCCGTAAGGTCTAAGAACTCATACAGTCATCTTGCCTTCCTCTAGCCCAGCCCACGTGGTTCTGTCAAGAGAGACAACAATGATGGTACATTAATAATTTAAAGCACTGTTTCACTAAAATCTCTGTTAAGTATTTGCCATCAAAAGCCCATGAGTGAACCTGTATCCTTAACCTTTTTGAAACCAAACTTGGGGAAATAGATTGATATCACTTTTTATATGATTATCTTGTTGTAGCCGGACCATCCTTTTGCAGGTGGAGGTGCGGTTCTCCTGAAGGTTGTAACATTCCAGCTGCCAACCATTCTGGCAAGAGATCATTTCTGGGGCAGGAAATAAGGATCCTGGGTTGAGATGAAGGGCTACAACTTCCTCCCCTCCTTTTTTTTCCCTGTTAATCTTTTTTGTCTGTTTAATTTTCAGTGCTGCGCTCAATGAACCTAAGAGGGTTGAGGAAAAAGTTTTTTCCTCCCCTACATCTCAAATAGATGAACACACTGTGATGTGTACAATGGAATACTACTCTGTAACAAAGAAGACTGAACTACTGAAACATGCAAGGACATGGCTGAATAGCAAATACATTACGTGAAGGAAAGAAGCCAGACTCAGAAGGCTATGTGTTGTATCATATCATTCATATGACATCCTGAGATAGGTAAAACTTCTAGAACAGAAAGCTGATAGGTGGCTGCCAAAGTCTAGGAGTAGGAGAGGGAATGACTACAAAAGGGCAAGGGGGAAGTTTTGGAAATGAAGGAAATATATTAATTGTAGTGATGGCTACGTGGCTGTGCACTTGTCAAAACTCACAGAACTGAATACATCTACTGCATATAAGTTATATCACAACCATTTTTTAAAGTGAGGACAAGAGAAAAAATATGGCACTAAATGAATGCCAAACAAGCAATAAATAAATGCCTATCCACATCCCATGGAACTGTTTTTACTTGGAACACAGTTTGTGTTAGGTTGAAATCATAGATGAAGCATTCAGACAATCACACCAGAATCCATCATTTATTTATTCATCCCACAGAAAACCCCTGGAACAGGGTCTTGGTCACCTAAGAGCTAGTCTCAGCTCTGCAGATTTTTTCTGCCACATGAGCCCATTTTCCTTATCTGTTAAATGAAAGCATCCATCAAGGACGTGACCAAGATCTCTTCCACTCAAGTCTTGGATTCAAAATGTCAAACTTCACTGACTTCCCTTCTTTTGAGACTGCAACTTGCTGATCTTCCCATCTGACTGACTTGCCGTGCTCACAAACCCACTCTTTCTACTCCAAATACATTGGAAGAACCCAGTCTTTGCTTATATTTATCTGCCCTTGACTCTCTATGGTGATTCCAGTTTTTCAGCGTCTTCTCTTAGAACACCCAGTAAACTCATTTGTTTGAAATCATCCCTAGCCCTTCATCCCTTAATGGTTCACTTGAGCAGCCTAAAAAACATCATATTTCCCCAATTCTAAGATGCCACTGATTTTAAGATGCTCTATCAATGAATAGAAGCTTTTCAGTGGGAGAAAGAAATAAGAGAAGTTAGAAAGAAAGAAGGAGGGGGAAAAGAGAGAGAGAGTGGCTGAATTTACTATGCATAGTCTTAAATAACTTTAGCATTCATTTACCCATGCAATTATATGCTGCCTTTGCTTTCCTATACACCAGCAATGAACCATGGAATTTGGAATTAAAAACACAATATTGTTTACATTAGCATCCCCCAAAATGAACTACTTAGATGTACGTCTAACCAAGTATGTAAAGATTTATACAAAGAAAACTACAAAACTCCAATGAAAGATGTCAGAGAAGAACTAAATAAATGGAGAGATTATTCCATGTACAATACATGGATAGGAAGACTCAATATTGTCAAGATGTCAGTTCTTCCTAACTTGATCTGTAGATTCAGTGCAATCCCAATAAAAATTCCAGCATGCTATTTTGTGGATATTGATAAACTTATTCTGAAGTTTATATGGACAGGCAAACGATCCAGAATAGCCAACACAATATTGAAAAAGAAGAAAAAAGTTGGAGGACTGACACTACCTCGTTTCAAGACTAACTACAAAGATATGATAATCAGAACAGTGTGGTATTGGCAAAAAAATAGACAAATGGATCAATGGAACAGAATAGAGAACGCAGAAACATACCCCAATAAATATAACAAACTGATCTTTGACAAAGGAGCAAAGGAAACACAATGGAGAAAAGATGGTCTTTTCAACAAATGGTACTGGGACAACTGAACATCCACATGCAAAAAAAAAAAAAAAAAAAAATTCTAGATACATACCTTCCACCCTTCACAATTATATGCTGATTTTATTACCAGAGTTTAGCTGTAGTTTATTTCATAATCAGAGACTAAATAGTTTTCCAAGTCATTTTGGACACCTACAGTTTTTCACAGCCTTAGGAGATGCTGCCCTGAGTCATGCTAAAGAGCTTGGCACACTTAAGGTTGACAATGTAATTTGAAGGCATCACAGAGAACCCTAGGGGTTTGTTGGCATTTCCTCTTTGTTTAAACATAATTCTGTGTTTCCTTTTTTAAAGTTAAATGTTATGCAGCTTCTATTGAAAGTCACTAGAAACTTTTGAAAGATTTTGAAGCCTAAATAATAGTTTTTTCATGATGCATGAAGTGGTCACACCAATTTTCCCTGGTTTTGAAAATTTTCATAATTTACCCTGTGTGATGGGGCAATTTGTAATGCTTTTGCTTCAATACAGTAAAGCAGTGTAAGCTTTGTGAAGACATTTTCTGTGACCATTAGGGACACAAATCGAATTTAACAGTGTGTGGTGCCAATAATGAAACAGAAGTGGCAACGTGGAGGGAGAGGTACTTCTACACTGGCAAAGCTTGTGGCCATAGGCAGTGCCAACCGTATTGGCACCTCACTCCTCTGCCCAGCAGCAGGCAAACCATTTTGACAGGGCATGCGTTACAGTTCCCAAGTTCATAAATGTTAACATATGGGAAAATAAAGTGAGTGTTCAACTAGAGAAAATAGGGCGGTGTCCAAAAATTACAAGGCCTTGAGAATTCTGCAGAGCTGGAGCTGTGTCCACCAGCTCAAAAGTTGTGTCTACCTCTGCCCTTTCTGTCATCCCAACTCCCCCTCCAGCTTCAACCCTGGAGATCACAGAGTTCAAATCACAGCGTGGAGGGAAAACCAATCTAAAAAAGGAAGAAGACAATGGATATGCTTATTTCAAGCTTCCTGCCTGAACTACCATTAGGCTAATTTCTTCTATATCAGACTTCATTTCCTGAGGGCTCATGAGCAAATGTGTCTTTTCATGGCTGTGCTAAGACATGAAGCCTCCTTTTCCCAGAGCCTGGAGCATCATTTGAATGAGTATGAACACATGGCTATTGTGAAAGACCAACTCCTATCTGATATAGAAATTAAGAATGATTCCTATAAAAGTATTTTGCAGTTTTGCGTGCCCATGTGTGTGGTTATTTTTGCTTTGGGTGTTCTTTGCTTCTTTCTTTTTTAATAAAGTTATAAAGCAGACAAACTTTTCATGGTGGTTACAACCGCTCACACAGCAAAGCCCCTCCCTTCCTGCTTAGCAATTAAGGGCTTTGCTTTACTGCCTCTGAAAAACTTCTTAGCTTTAAAAGAAAGAATAAGTCCCCCAATCTGGAAATAGGTGACAAGAACATACAGGAGGACAGAGCCAAACCAGGCCAAGATGCAGGTGCCTGGAACGAATTTACACAAAGCTCTGGGAGAAGGGGTCACCTTGTGAGGGCTTGGTGCCCCCCTCACCCAGAGGGTTAATTTACTGAGACCACAAAAGGAATACACATCAATTTTTCAAAATGATCCATGTTCACTGCATTTGAAAACAAGACAATCTTTATTATTAGGGCATAGTGTTGAATATACATGCATAAGATCTATCTTATTATTTATCAAATGGTTTGAAACCCTTATATCTTTTCTCTTTCCACTAGAACTGCCATGCTGAGTGTGGTGTGTTGAAGTCTCCTTTTACTAACGTGTTTTCATCTATTGCTATTCTCATTTCACGTCATTTCTGCTTTATATCGATGGTTGCTGTATTATTTGGTGCATAGATGTTTATAGTTTATCTCCATTGTGAACTGTGATTTTCAGGCTTATATATTAATAGCATCCTTTTTTCTCTCATTTGAAGCTTTTTGGCCTGAATTCACTTTGTCTAATATAAGAATCATCACCCTTCTTTCTTATTGTTTTTATTTTTCTGGTATAACTTTGCCTGTTTCTTTATTTTTGGTCTTTTGAATCACTGTGATTGAGGTGTGCCTCTTAAATATAACATTGCCTTGTAAGCTAATTTGATAATTGGCTCATTTGTCACTACAACAAGAAAAGAGAAGAAACCAGTAAAGCCTGTTCCATTTATTAATATGACATGTTCAGTCTCAAGGCTGTCATATTATTTTATGTTATAATCACTGCATGTTATGTTTACTGTATTTCCTTCTTTATTTGGCACATTTTCTTTGCTATTTCTTTTTTAAAAAATTTTTTAACTTTTTATTTTATATTGGAGTATAGTTGATTAACAATGCTGTTAATTTCAGGTGTACAGCAAAGTGATTCAGTTATACATATACGTGTATCTATCCTTTTTCAAATTATTTTCCCATTTAGGTTGTTACATGAGCAGAGTTTCCCTGTGCTATACAGAAGGTCCTTGTTGGTTATCCATTTTAAATACAGCAGTGTGTGCTATTTCTTATATCTTTATCTTTTCAGATGACCTGCCTCTGCCCTCTCCAGGGTAGTTCCCACCATTCTACTGGATCTGCTCCCCAGGCTCAGGCCACTGCTCATCCAACCACTAAGAAAGAGCTAGGGAAGTAGGAAATAAACCTCTGCGTAGAAAGGGGTGTGCGTCCTGAGATGACAGCTTACGTACCCTCAGCCATTCTCTCCTCAGGCTACCCACCCCTCAAGGGTGATGGAGTGTCTTTACACTCCAAGGGTGATGGGCTCAAGCAGCAGTCAGAACACTACTGAGAACAGCACCCACCATCTTCAGCATCTTACTGATCACATCCTCAGGCTAGATTGTCTTCCCTGAATCTAGTGTCTGACACACTCTGCTTGCTCTTTTCCCAGGAGGCTTCTCAGCTCCAGTGTTAATCAATTGCGGCAAACATACCCTGGAAGGGAGTTCTCCTGCCCTCACATCTGGTCTGTGTCTAGCCTCTATCAAAGCATCTGCCACACAAGCTCCCCCATCCTGTGCCTGACCTAAAATAACATTCTAGGACAGGATAGGAGTATAACAAAAAACACAAAAGCCTAATAGTTTGTTTGTCTGATTCATAAGTATGTTGAAATGCACCTAATTTCAAAATTGCTGAGTCAAAATGTCATGCATCCTGTGAATCTGGTGGGAATGACTGTGCCAACTGGCCTATGATGAAAATTATATTGCTGACCCAGAACGGAGCAAATTAGGATCACCTCAATAATCAAAAGTTAATTAAATTCCACCTGGTGGTTTTAGAAGGCATTTTAAAAATGTGTTTGAGTCCATGTTGTTAAAAATAAAAGTCACTACCAGCAGATTCTGATCCCCTTCAACTTCTACAGGAAGGAATATTTTCTTAGCTCCTTCTAAGCCCACTCAATAATAAAATTAGCTTTTCCCAATAAAGAATGGCCCAGGATCTAGGGGTGAAAAAAAGACCCACTAATTTTTTTCGGTATGTGGGCCTACTCACTGTTGTGGCCTCTCCCGTTGCGGAGCACAGGCTCCAGATGCGCAGGCTCAGCGGCCATGGCTCACGGGCCCAGCCGCTCCGCGGCATGTGGGATCCTCCCAGACCGGGACACGAACCCGTGTCCCCTGCATGGGCAGGCGGACTCTCAACCACTGCGCCACCAGGGAAGCCCAAGACCCACTAATTTTAGCTACATAGGAATTGGGGTCGGGCTTCCCTGGTGGCGCAATGGTTAAGAATCTGCCTGCCAATGCAGGGGACACGGGCTCGAGCCTTGGTCCGGGAAGATCCCACATGGCACAGAGTAACCAAGCCCGTGCGCCACAACTACTGAGCCTGCACTCTAGAGCCCGCGAGCCACAACTACTGAGCCCATGAGCCACAACTACTGAAGCCCGTGCACCTAGAGCCCGTGCTCCGCAACAAGAGAAGCCGCCGCAATGAGAAGCCCGCGCACCGCAATGAAGAGTAGCCCCCGCTCGCCGAAACTAGAGAAAGCCCACGTGCAGTAATGAAGACCCAACACAGCCAAAAATAAATAAATAAAATAAATTTATTAAAAAAAAACATTAAAAAAAAGAAAGAAATTGGGGTCACATGTCTGAGCTCTGAGATCCTTAGTGATCAATTCTTGAATTAACGTAAGTCTGGGAGCGCTGGGTAATTTGGAAGCAGCGCTCCATAATATGGATCCTAGCTATTTTATATCCAGATTACATGCTTGATAAAACTGAGTGCGTACAACACAGCCCAGACTCTAATAGCATGATCTTATTTCTTATAGCATTCTTGCAAATAAGATGTTAATACCCTATTTTATATACAAAAACCCTGCTTCTTATAGATATTAAGAGATTTCCCAAAAGTCATCAGCAAGTGAGAACTGAACCCAGGTTCATCTGGTTTCAAAAATCTCATCTCTTTCCAGTCTACCATGTTGCCTTCCCACATACACTAGGGAGTATAGGATGAAGATTCTGTTCTCTGGGTGTTCTTACTTTGGAGTTTTTACTTCCTTTGTTGTTATTGGCAGAGCGGATTCCTTGAGATGCATGCATGTCCCAAATAGGCACTCAGCAGGCCCCACGCCCATCTTTTGCTCATCTGGCTTCCTCTAAATCAAGAGCCATATTTCCTGGTCTTTCTTGCCCGGGGCTTCTAACTGGGAATTAGGTTTCCCTAGTTATCTGCGCTTGCGTGAGACTAGGAGTCAGGATGGAAGCAGAAGCCACCTTCCCGCGGACTCACCTGTAACCACTGGCCAAAGTCACTGTGTGACACTGGGACTTTCTAAAGCTGCATCCTCGAGGCTCAGTCACTAATTTAGCGGGTGTTGAGAGATAGTTAGGGTGGGGCTGACAGGGACTTCCTGGCTCTCGGACCTCAGCTAAGGCAGCACGTCCTCACGATCAATGCCTCCAGTGCCAGCCTCCCAATTTCCGACCTTCACGGTTGGCAGAGGGGGAGGCAGCCCTGCGGTCGGCCCCTCCAGCCTTTCCAACCATGCAGACACCTGCTTCTCCCTGGTCAATGCCTCTCTGCTGAAAAGAGCCAGAGTGGGTTCTGTTTCCTGCAACTGAACCCTGCGGATACACACCGTTCCCCATCTTTCCCACTAACTGCTGGACTTTGCAACTGTCAACCCTTCAATGGATCCTTTAACCTCTAAAATAAGAGCTTTGAATATCTCCATCACTCCCTGTCTCCCTTACCCAGCTTTATTTTTCTCCAGACTATTTATTGCCTCTGAAAGATTATTTATTGGTTGGATGCCCACCCCTACTAGAATTTAATCTCTATTCAAACAAAGACTTTGTTTTATTCACTTCTCTACAGCCCTCTAACACTTAGAACATTATTAACAAACAATGGGAATAAATAAATAGTGTTGAATGAATGAGTCTACTTTTCTTAACAGAACACTACTACCAAATTAATATGTTAGTAGTAGAGTCATCAACAGTATACCCTCAATAACGCCTCCTCATGAAGCTTTCACCTGGGTTCAGAAAATCCTCAACGAACACAAAATGATACGTGTTCTTTGGATCTCAGCATTAAATTGAGGGTGACCAACTCCTTCTGGTTTGCCGGACACTCTCCCAGTTTTAGCACTAAAATCCCACATCCTGGGAACCCCAGCAGTCCTGGGCAGACGAAGACAATTAGCTTCCCTAGTTAACTTCATGAGGTGCTAAAGAAAGGCATTTGGAATTATATTATTTTAAATCAATCTCGCAAATAGAAGTTTGCAGACACAAATCTTTTAAACCAGCCTGTGGTTTCCTTCCCATGTCACAGCTGTCTCGCAAATGATCCCTGAAGCCCTCAGGGTGAAATCTGAGCAATGGCCTTGGCCTGCATTCTACACTTTTACTAATACTCCTGTTTGGCTATATGTTGAATACGCTACAGCTCAGCATGTGAAATATAATTAATAGCATATTTCATAATTAAATGAAAAAACATGATACAGGAGCTTCCCAGAGAAAAGCTATAGCACTAGATCCTTCAGGGAAGGCAAGAGAAATCTGTTTATAATCTCGTTAATTCTAGGGATGAATAAAGGCTTAGCTATCACGAACCATAAAGAACTCACACTCTCTAGCGCTAACATTATCCTGAAACTTCAGACAGCCCATTCAAGTATAATTTGTGGATTGAAAACAATGTCTTTGATCTGGTGCATTAGAGAGAGTTGGAGAATATGAGCATTTTCAGATCTACGACCCAAGCTTCCGGTAGATGGATCATCTTGGAGATTCTTTTTCCCTGATGATTCACAGTGTTGAATGTTTAGATTTTAAAATATTCTTCTCAACCAAAACCAAAACTTAGTGATGCAATCACCCTGGAGTTTGTTTTGCACATGCAAAAACAGTTGTGTTACTAAAATCAACTGTTGCACGGGACAGTGGCTTTTCTCTGGCCGTGTGTGTGTGAGGGGTTAACGGAGGCAGAGTTGCACAATCCAGCACAATGCATTCCTCAGAGCCAGCAAGCTCTGTCTGAACGTGTTTACAAAGCAGATACAGAGAAACTGACCAAGCCTCCCAAGGGCAGCTGCTTAGAGAAGTAGAAGCACCCATGCTGCGTTTCTTCTTAAGACATTGCCTAAAGGACTCCAGAAAATGCTCTTTTCTGACTGTGTGAACTCTGACATGGCCTACCTCTCGATCCTTCCAATCCTTCCACGGTATGACTCAAGTTCTTGGACAGACTTCACATTTTTGCTCACACCGGCTATTAGGCGGGCCACTTCCTTCCTTCCAGGCACTATTTTCGGTAGCAGAGCCCCTGCACCTGTTGTCAGTGTGGCCACAGAAGGAAACCTCAGAAACCCTCGTCTGTCCACCCAGCATGGCCAGCACTGCCCAAGCCAAGGCAGGGGATGGTGCCAGGGCCCAGAGGGCCGGCAGGGGCCCAGAGGGCCGGCAGGGGCCCAGAGGCCAGGCAGTCTCAGGAGGGAACATCTCACCCACCATCTTCTTGTGTCCCCTGACCCAAAGTTTTGCACAACCTGGGGCGCTCCTCTCCAGGTCTGTGGCTGGCCACGCTCCAAAGGGGGACAGCCCAGGGGCCTGGCCCTGTTCTTTGACACTGGTATGTGGATCCCAGGGGAAGGGGAGGAGATCCTGGGGGCTACTGCCTAACTTCCACATGTGGGATGCAAATGTGACTGACACACAACCTTGAGAAGCTTCCAGTCCCAGGGACTGGGATCCCCTCAGGGAGGGGTCTACTGCAGCCTGGGAACAAGATGGAGAGCTGGTTCCCAGCCCCCTTGGCTGGTCAGGTTCAGGTCCCACTGGCTCTGACCATCCTGGCCCTGGAGGCGCCAGGGTGTGGCATTTCAAGATGAGATGGCTGAACACCATCAGGTAAAAACCAGTTTCTGCCTCCTTTCTCTTTGTAAACCAAAACGGCTGCTGAGACACAGGGTACCTGACACTGCATGCCAGGACCCATTTTAGCTACCTGCGTGCAAACTTCTTCCTAGTGTGCTTTTTTTGTCTTGCCTCAGTAGAGATTCCGCAAAATAGCGGGCTTCTTACTCTCACCTTTTATCTGGGTCTGTTTGTCCATAGCTAGAATAACAGGGGGGCTTTTAAAACCTAATGAATTCAATGTTCAAAGAATGGCCTCAAGCAAATGGAATGTCTAATGTTCCATTAGGGCAGGAGGCCATTTGGGACTTAACATCGTTTTCATTCACATGCAAAATACTTCCAAAAGCTCAAATTTGAAAACTCAGAACCCTGAAACCCAATCACGTACCTTCCTCATTCCTAAAATTTTGATCTCAGTAGTGGTTACCTGATAGTTTAGTACACTTTAGATTTGGGAGGGGGGGAGAAAAAGGACACTATTTTGGGGTTCTGATGGCCAATGGATTTGTGTGCATTTCTTTTCCATGTGTATTTCTTGTTCTCTATAAATACATTTAAATAGACTAAACACCTCCTTTGGCAGTTACTTCATCAAAACATGGAAAAAATGTTATGGTTGAGTATGGATTTATTTAGAGACTTGCAAACGGCGTTCTGGAAGCCCTTTGTGGTTCAGGATGTGCTGGGTTCTCTCAACCTTCTGAGTGGGCGTAAGTTCCTGTCACTGGATTCACAGTTCACATCTGTACCGGGTCCTTCTTACCAAGGGGTGACCTAGGTGCTGTCTGCAGAGAACAAGACGCTGAACCTGCTAGTTACACACACACACACACACACACACACACACACACAAGCCCATCATGAGACCATATCAGCTCACACAGACGCCAGACGAAAGCAGCACGTGTCCCCAGCACTTCCTGTAACAGACAATGAGGTCTGAGGCTGCAGTCCCCGAGTCGCCCCATCTCATTTGTTTTTCTTCCTCAGGCCAACCCTAGGCATGGGCTGACTAGCTTCTTTTCCTACACTCCTCGCAAGTAACACTGAGAAACATGACAGCCTTTCTCAGAAATAATTTAAACATGATTCTGTTTTCCGTGGCCTGCTTGGCAATGGACGGTCACCTTCAGTCCCTCAGTGGTGCATTTCCAGATCCCCCATCTTCTCTCACCTGGTAAGATGCTGTACTTCCGGTCATAACCGTGTAGGAGGAAGCACGTGAGGCGGTGTCTGGGCCCTGCAGAGCTGCTGACAGGGGTCAGGAAGTGAGCTGGGGGTTCCCTCTGTATTTGGAAGAGGGAAGGGGGGCAGGAATCAGGAGCTGGCCTTAACCCTTTGAGCTCCAGGCCATGTGACGGAGAGCCACCTTCCATTATTGGTTTCTAATTTATTCTAAAACAGGATGACTAAGTAGAAGGATTTAGATACAAGTCGCAAAGAACTGGACCTGTTTATTCAGGATCTGGGAGAAGGGTAGGTCTCCAGTGAAGAGCACAGAAAGCAAGGCTTTCCGTGAAGCGCAGGTAAACCCAGAGTCACCAGGGTGTTCCTCGCGGAAGCAGCCAACCATCAACCCTGGCATTTCAACCACAGCGCAGCAACTAGTAAAATGCTTCAGTTAATTTTTGTTCAGGGCTGGATAATTTTATGGCCGCTAATTATATCTGCAGCCACCCACAGAGAGAGGCATTAAAATTAGCCCTTTGTCCTTTCATTGAAGGAACCTTTTCAAATATTAACCTAGCAATCTCCTCCATAAGCCCCCAGAGGTAGTAGGGGGGCGGCTAAGTCTTCGTAGGCTGAATTTTTGGACATCGTGGAAGCGTGAGGGGTGAGCGCCGCGGCCTTCTTTCCCAAGATCAGAGACTGGGTGGTGGGGGGAGTCTGGGGTGTGGAATTCACATTTGTCACTAGGAAAGACGTGCCTTAAGTTCTGAGGGCAGGGTCTAGGTCTCAGAAAGAAGACTGACTTTGACGAGGAACCCAACAAATGTTTCCTGTTCTCAAAAACATTTTATCTGTGAGCCCGGTATGTGACATAAACACAGAATTTTAGTCCTATGTTTAAGAACAAGAAAAACACAGATGTGGGTGGAATTTGCTGACTGTAGAGAGTAGTGGAAAGGGGAAGAAACACCCCTCCAGAGTCACACCAGCCTTGGATTATGACTACCTATGTGACCTTGAGTAAAGGCATTTTCCTTTTAGTCTCCATCTCCTCCCTGTGAAACGGAGATAAATCTCTATCCTGTGCACAACCTGGATGAGTGAACAAGTGGAATCATCATGTAAGACACAGAGCACAACGTCCAGCTCCGGGCGAGCGCCTAACAGAGGAAGCCATCTCACAACAGAAACCTCCAGGGTCGAAAGGGGGAAAGTTCTGGTCGCACCAGTCCAATCCCATGACTGTGCTCTAAGGGACACACACACAAAGCCAGGCGTGATGCCCATTAAAAATTTAACTATATATCATATTCATTTATTATCAATCCACAGGATAATTTGATTGCTACATGAGCTCATAAAAGCTTTTTCACCTTTACAAAATTAAAAAAAAAAAATGTGCCACAAGGATGTAATAACAACTGCCGATAAACCAGAAAAGGAATCTTAAAATTATAAATTTGCTGTAGAAAAGATAAAAAACAATTATATTTTCTTTAGAATTTTACCTTGAATAAAATATTCCCCGGTATAAAAAATAAAAAAGCTTGCTCTGGTTAGAATTAGAGTATTTTTCTCTTCAAATCTGGGAATTTGCATAATCTCTCCATGATAGTTTTCCTTTGTACCGCGTGGCATTCAAGCATAGCAGATTAGAAAGATTTTCTTTTTTTCTTTTCTTTTTTTTTTGTTTTGTTTTTTAAAGCAGTCTTTTAAAATGGGACATCTGTGGAGAAGTTCATTTTCTTCTCCTCCTCAGGGATGTGGAACACAGCCTTTGAGGGCAGGAAAAGGAGGAAAGAAATGAAGGGGATAGGAGGGCCGGGGAGGGGAGGGAGGGGAGGGAGGGGAGGGAGGGGAGGGGGTGGGATGAAGGGGAGGCAAACGAGGGGAGGGGCTGGGAGGGGAGGGGCTGCAAAGCAGGAGGAGGAGATGGGAAGGGGGAAGGGGGGAGGAGGGAAGAGGGGTGCTGACTGTGCTATGAACAGAGCAGGGTCACGAGAAGGTCTATCTGTAAGTGCTTTAAGATAAGGTGCAGAAGCAGACTGCAATGTCGCTAGTACTGCCCTATGTACATATTCACAAGAATAAAAAATTCCAGCTAGTTCACATTTTCTCCTCCATTCAGAGGCATCCGTTCCACCATGCTGGCCTTGACCGCAGGCAATGCAGCACCTCACTGCCCGTGTGGGTGTTGGTCCTATGACGTCCTTGAACTTGAGGGAGCAGCCCTGGGAGATCCAGCAGGCTCTAGAGATATGCGTCTACCAAGGGGCTGGAGTCCTGAGTTAAAAAGAAGCTCCAGTACTGGAGTTGGACACAGCAATCAAAGTTCTATTGTCAAGGCTTTTTCCCTTAAGATTCGTCTAAAATAGGTGTCAGAAAGAAAAATATAATACAAACAAACAATAAAACAAAGCCAAGAAATCCCAACAACCACCAGGGGAAGTGGAAGGCTTAACAGCTCTTGACGCGGGCCTGGGTGATGTCGGAGGTCTTCTTGATGACGCTGGCCCGGGTCTCCCGGTCTGGCCGGCTGCTGCTGGGCGCTGGGGTCACGGAGGGGGCGAGGGGGAGGTCTGGGAACGGGGGCCAGGAGCTGTTGTAAGGCACGGGACAGCTCTCCTCTTTGATGGTGACTTGGAGGTCGGGCTTGTTGGAAGTGACGAAGGTCGCCATGCTGGGTAGCAGGTACGTGCTTCGTGTCCCCATGTTGCTGAGGTACTGTTTGCCTTCAATGTTCCTCTTCCGCCAGTGTGGTCGGCCCTTTCAAAGAAAATAATCATGATATACATTTCCTTTGCCTTCTCTTGAATGGCTTTTTAAACAATGTGCCACCCTTCCCATGTGTTGGTGTCTGAGTTTCTTAAGAGGCATGGAATAAACGAGAACCTTAGCAACTCCACACCCCTGAACTGAAATCCATTCCCAGCCATGCATGCCCCAAGCACAGTTTCTCTTCCCTTTTTAATCCATGCCCATTGGCTACCTCCCAGAAATCTAGCCAAGGCTGTTCTATGAAGGCAGGAAAACAAGGCAGCAGCTTGGTTTCTGGTTCCCCTCTACTCCGGCTGCCCGGCCTCATGGTTAGGTAGCTTTGGGCCAGGATGGCTGTTGTGTCACGGCGACTAAGTCCTCACAGATGGCCCGATCTGATCTTTGAGTTAAGCTGCATTTTCAGAGTGCCGGAAGCGAGGAACCCAATAAAAGACAGGGAACGCCCCTAGACTGCTTTCAAACGGGTACAGCTTAGCGCTCCAGAGTGCATGCACATAGCTGGCTTCAAGGGTGGCGTCATTCAGAGAAGGAGCTCGAATTCTGACCTTGAAGAAACAGGTTCCGAACGTATGTGCGCATCTCCACCCACTGTCTTTCAGAATTCCTGGACTATACTTTAAAGTGTTTAGTACATTGGGAAATTACTAATTCAGACAATCAGTAGTCAGTCTCTGTCTGTCTGTCTGTCTCTCACTCACTAACTCACTCACTCAAACACAGACACAAAGCAGGCTTCGCAGGAATGCTTCCCCTCACAGTTCCAGCCATTTCCTGCCATTGTCTGAGCCTAGCCAAGAGGAGTGAGATCAGAAGCAAAGCCACTTGGAATCCGGACTGAACACATACCTGGCCCGTGGGCAGGGATCACAGGGGGGCTGGGGGGGAGGGGACACTCCCGGTATCTGGGGAGCTACTTTTGCTTAGCACTTTCCGACACTGACTTCTCATCATTGCCTTGGGCCACTTGGACCTTCTGTTTCTGCTTGTGAATTAGGATGTTTACATTTCTTGGCCTTTTCCTGCCATCATAGCCTCCTTTCTCACAGTAACATCTTACCCCCTTCCCTCCCATTTACTTCCCAAAGCTTCGTTTTGTAAGTCAAAAGCACTGTAAATTTTATGTGATGTATATTTTACCACCACCACCACCAAAAAAAAAAAATCCAAAAGTGAAACTCATGCTCAAAAGAAAAGAAACTTCACCAGCAGCGGGGAAACCAACGTGCCAGTTGGGAAGGCTTTGCGCCGGCGCCACCAGGCTTACCTCCGAGCTCTCTTCATCACTGGGCACACTGTCCGTAGTTTCGCTTTCTGTTCACAGAGAGAAAAACACAGGCCCATCATTCCTGCCACCCAAACTGTTTCGAGGCCCAGGCAGTGTTTAAAACAATACATCAGCACGTCTTTCTTCAAAAGAGAAATGCATCACTAAACTCATAACCTCCGTCCCCTTGTGTCAGGTCAGACGCGTGTGCCTGGGAGATGCTAGGGAGGAATTTAGAGATGAAGGGTGGCTCGTTTTCCCAGGTCCAGGCTATGCTTATTCATGGCCTCTCTTCCCGGGATGGGGTGCTGGGCCCCCGGGCTGCCCATCCGCGTTCTGCCCGCCCTGCCCCCCGGCCCTCTGCTGGCTCCACGTCAGGCCCTTTCCTCACAGCTGCTCCACCACAAGCCGCTCACTGGTCTGTTCCCATTCATGGCATTTGGTTCATTTAAGTCCCAGCCCAGCCTCCCCAGATGAGCCCCATTCTCCTCAGATCCCTCCTTTCCCTCACGGCCCTTCAGTACTTATATCCTGGGTTAATAAAGTGGCACCTTCCCCCTGGGTTACTGTGGGTGCACAGATTCTAGGGTGGCTCAGCTGCTGAGTGTTTACCCTCTTGTGGGGTTCCCTGCTCTGGAGGGCAGGCGGGGCCTGTGACTTGCTTTGAACCAACAGAACACAGTGGAGGCGATGGGATGCACGTGATGACGTTATGTAACCCTGCAACCTGTCTAATGAGGAGACCATCTCCCTTGCTGGCTTTGAGGAAGCCAGCAGCCATGGCGGGGAGGCTCACATGACAGACAACTAAGGACCGCTTCCAGCCAACAGCCAGCAAGAAACTGAGGCCCTCAGTTTGACAACCTGCCAGGAACTACATTCTGCCCCAAACCCTGTGAGCCTGGGAGCAGATCCTCCCCGATCCCATCCTCAAATGAGACAGCAGCCCTGGACCAGACCTCAGCTGCTGGTCTGTGCAGAGAATGCCCTGAGCAGAGGACCCAGCCAAGCCATGTCTGCTCCCCCGACCCTCAGAAACTGTGGGATAATAAATGTGTGTTGTTTTAAGGCACTAAGTTTGTGGTTATAGGGTCACGCAGCAATAGATAACTAACTCACTTACCATCCTGATTCATCCTGCCACCTGTGAGACACAAAGCAAGTTACTTAACTTCACTGAGGCACACTTTCCCCATCTGTAAAATGGGAGTATAAACACCTTCGAAAGAGGATTACGTGATGAGTGAGGGAAAGGCCTAGTACGGGGCCTGGAACGCAGCCCACACCCAGCAAATGTTGGTGCGCCTTTGTCCTGAGCCTCATTCAACAGGGGATCTGCACCCCATGCTACGGTGACAGGGTCACACTCAATAGCTAGCGATTACACATCACCTGTACATAGAATACAAGATTCTTTTAAGTAAAAAAAATTTTTGATTTTTTTTAAAGCAAACTAATTTTTTTTAAGTAGAAAAATGTTAATTGTTTTAAGTACAGAATTGATGGTGTGCAGTTTTTCAGGGTTCACAGCATTGAGAAAATGAAACACAGTGGGTAGAACTTCCAAAATACACGGACCCTTAGAGAGCCCTGAGTCTGGGTCATTCACTTCGCAGACATGGCCTGAAGGGAAGCTGTATTAGTGAACGTTTTGGGGGCCCGTGGGCCGGTGCTCTGCACGCAGGTCTTGTTCAGTCTCTAAGTCAGGGAGCAGGTCCTGTCACCCCTTGATTGTGCAGAAGGCCTTATGTGTTCTTGTGCCTTCTACCCCTTCCATCCCAAACCTACAGAGGGACTGGCCTCCAGCCTCACGTCTTGCTGGTGGTACAGCTGTGACCAGGTGGCTCCCAGCCCAGATAGAGTCCTTCTGACGACCCGGGGCACCAGGCCCAGACCAGGCCCTCCATGAATTAAAGGCTAAGGAACAAACGGACAAACTGGGGCACACATTCATTCCTCGAACAAAGAAACTGAAAGTTACTACACGGGGCCCACCCTGGGGTCTCCATGCACGTTTCTCGGCTACTGTTCTCCAGTGACTTCACCTGGGCACAAGTGATTGCCGATAAACCCAACCCCCAGCAACTAGAAGACGGGCCCGTCCACTCCTCAGACTGAGCCGACTTCCCTAAGCATCCCCAGCAGGGGCAGCAGAAGCCCGGAGAAGGCCCAACCCTAGTTGTCAGGGCAAACTGGCAAGGCCGGGCACAAGAGAGGTTTCCACACAAAAGCAAATTATACACAAGAGCAAGGGAAAAGGCCCCTCCACTCAACCTTCAGGCTAGCCCAGGACCCTGAGGAGGCAGCAGTCAGCGCTGCCACTCCCAAGAAAAATGCGGAACAGAGATGTTGAGAAACCAGCCAAAGTCGTCGTGGACTGAGTCAGCACAGAGGAGGGAAAACAAAGCAAGCTTCTGATTCCAGGGCCCCGGGCGCTGAAGCTCTCCTGCTGCTCCAGCCTCTGGTGAAACTTCAAGATCCCCTTTCCATTTTTATGGTTAGCTTTCTCAGAGCTCCGGAGCCAAGGTTTCTCTTCCCTTCCTGTAGGTCTAGGCCCCCTCACGCCTAATCACCCTCCATAAACACCATCATCTTCTGTTCCTCTCCCCTTCACATAAAAACAAGATGCCACCAGGCTTGCTCTGGGCGCTGGAAATAGGCAAAAACGGGCAGGTTAGACCAAGGTTCTGGGATTCCACAGCCCATGGGAGGGGTGGGAAGGCAGACCCTGGGGAAGACTCCTTGGTAAGGCCTGGCACGAACCATGAACAGAATCAGAATGTTAATCGCCTGTAAGCACCCAGTTTTCAACTTCAGGGAGATAGTCGGAGACAAGACAAGTTCACATGCTTTGAACTTCTGTTTCCAGCTGACACAAACGGTGGCTGAAGAGCACCGTTTCTAAAGGAAGATCAACTGCCTCTGAAGTAGTTTTGAAAACTCTCCACATAAGCAAACTGGGAGTTCTCATTTTCATCGTTTAAAGGAATGGCCTTGAGGGGCTTCCCTGGTGGCGCAGTGGTTGAGAGTCCGCCTGCCAATGCAGGGGACACGGGTTCGTGCCCCAGTCCAGGAGGATCCCACATGCCGCGGAGCGGCTGGGCCCGTGAGCCATGGCCGCTGAGCCTGCGCGTCCGGAGCCTGTGCTCCGCCACGGGAGAGACCACAACAGTGAGAGGCCCGCGTACCACAAAAAAAAAAAAAAAAAAAAAAAAGAATGGCCTTGAGCGCCTTGAGCCTAGGAGCAGGAAATGCTTGAAGCTCTAGCCTGAGGACCCCAAACCCTTCTCTCTAGAATAACAGTGGTGCTCGCGGCCACCCCTGGGTCACTGGCTCAGGGTGCTCTGTTGGGGACACTCATGCCCATTTTCCTCTGTTTTCTTGGTTTTACTCCATCATTGCCATTTTCAAGATCGGTTCTTATAGAACAAATGAATTCATGGCAGCTCCTGCTTCCAGATCAGTGTTACCACCGACACAGCAACATCAGTTGTTTCATTTTTCCTTCTGATTACTTTGGACTTGGTTTCGTATTTGCTTTGAGTAGAATGGAATTTAAAAAAAAATTTGGGAGTTGCTTCCCAAGCACGGTCTGAGTAAGTTGCAAGTGTTTACAGAGTAATAACAGGTACCTAAGCAGTTTGTTTCATCTTTCTGGTCTCCGTTTCCCAGAAAGCGACTGGGGTGAGAGGGAAGGAAGAGGCTTGGATTAGATGACCCCAAAGATGCTTCTTCCAGAGTTGCAGTTTTACAATGATGCTAGTCTCAGGCTCACACTCCACTTAGCCCAGTTTTTTATCGTCAGACCATCTCAGGAACATGATGGGGAGGGAGATGTCTTCTGTCACAGCCTTTTTGCACTACGACATCTTGGTACATTTTCTGGAAGGCTCTTGTTCAACACGTTTTATTAATAAGATTGACAAGGATTCCTTTCCCTCAATCATTTCCTTAATTACTTTCCCTAGAAGGCTCAATGAAGAGGTTCAAATCAGAGTCCTCTGACAGCACTTCTATCTTTGCCGCACCCAACAAAATGCAAGCCTGCTACGGTTTCCAGAAGGACCCAAAGTCTTTCCCGCTGGTCACTGGTCAGGAGGAAATCTCCCTTCTCTCAGTTATCACCAATCAATCCTTCGTCTTATACTTTCTTCTCCATACTCTCGTCCAGCCTTCCCCAAAATACTACTGTGGCTTTCTTCACTAAACCACCCACAACCCAATAAAATCCTGGTGCCACACAGCAGGCAAGAGGCCACTTTGCGGTAGATCTTTAAAAATAAAAATGACTCGTCTCTAGAGTTTCCCAAGGTTGGGCTTTGGGACATCCCTCCCCAGGACATAGTTTTATGAATCCAACTAGAATTTCATGTTGTCTTAAAACAATCCAATGCAAGTACCTGCACTCAAAGGAACTGTCCCTTTTCTTGCTTCACCGTAATATTTAGACCATGGAGAAGACAGACTTGCAAAAATGAATGTGGTTTTTGTAATACCACTGGGGTTATATTTCAATGATCAGTAGAGGGGGAAAATAGCCAACAACCGCTTCCAAATACCGGCTTCTAAGTGAATGAAGTGGTTTGAGGAGGCTGCAATTCAGTTCAGTAGTCTACACAAAGGGACCCTGTCATGAGAAACAGGCAAACAGCCTATTCTCGTGGGGAACGTAAAGTTAGAAAGTGAATACCACCAAAGAGTTGCCTTTCCTAGTAGCAAGCTATGGGATCCCTGACTGAAAGATTTTAGCTACCCATGGTCAGTAACAGATAAGTTTCTTATGTGTCATAGGCTCTAGAAAAGTACTTGTCTTGACTCTATCCAGGAAGCTTCCCTCCAGAGGGTTCTAGAAAATTCAGACAGTGAAAACAATCGAAAGAACTAAAGGCCAGGCTGAGACACCAGGCTCCAACCAAACCCGCACTGCCCGCCAGCCTGGCACCAAAATCCTTCTTTTCGAATCTTGCAAATGTCCTGAAAAGGGTAATGAGATTTTCATTTCTCTCTGCATGAATCAGCTGTTCTTGGGACTCTTCTGCTAAAGCAAAATGCCAGTGCTGGCAGAACAGCAAGAAGACGCCTTTCCAGAATCCCCAAGAAGACTTCAGAAAAGTCCAACTCAATAGATAAATAGAAAAGTCTATTTTAAAGCTCCAAGCCCTTAAAAAAAAAAAACAAAAAAACACTTGGGGTGTAATAATGCCTGCAGCAGCGTGATAGAGAGGAAAGTCACACATTTCCAGCCCTCGTCAGTGAAATGTAAGCACAGTGGCTTAGTGTTTCAAGTTTCAGTTATCTCAACTGTAAAATTAGGGCATAAACATTCTGCTCTGCCTCCTTCGGCTGGTCCTTGAGATTCTGGGAGGTGAACTGTTCTGAATGGCAGAGCCCCACACGGTCCTGCAGGGCAGCAGTGCAGTCAAGGGGCTAAAAGCAGGCCTTTGGCATCAGCCACGTATGGGTCTGACTGTGCTACGGGTTGTCCGTTTCTGGACATGCTGCTTCACCCCACTGACCTCAGGTACCTAACATTTTTTTTTAAAATAAATTTATTTATTTATTCATTTATTTAATTTTTGGCTGCGTTGGGTCTTTGCTGCTGCGCGCGGGCTTTCTCTAGTTGCAGTGAGCGGGGGCCACTCCTTGTTGCGGTGCGTGGGCTTCTCATTGCGGTGGCTTCTCTTGTTGCAGAGCACAGGCTCTAGGCGCGCAAGCTTCAGTAGTTGTGGCACACGGGCTTCAGTAGTTGTGGCTCGCGGGCTCTAGAGCGCAGGCTCAGTAGTTGTGGCGCACAGGCTTAGTTGCTCCGCGGCATGTGGGATCTTCCTGGACCAGGGCTCGAACCCGTGTCCCCTGCTTGGGCAGGCGGATTCTTAACCACTGCACCACGAGGGAAGCCCGATACCTAACTTTTTTTTTTTTTTTTTTTGCGGTACGCGGGCCTCTCACTGTTGTGGCCTCTCCCGTTGCGGAGCACAGGCTACGGACGCGCAGGCTCAGCGGCCATGGCTCACGGGCCCAGCCGCTCCGCAGCATGTGGGATCTTCTCGGACCAGGGCACGAACCCGTGTCCCCTGCAATGGCAGGCGGACTCTCAACCACTGCACCACCAGGGAAGCCCCCGATACCTAACTTTTAAAGAGAGAATAATGACAGTACCCAGGCTGACGGGGTTATTCTCATGATAATTAAATAAGCCAATCGATTTCAAGCACTTAGCACAGTACCCTGGGTACAACAAACACGTGACAAATAGTAATTATTACGAGGACTGGCAGATATGCAAGAAGGACTGGCACACGCAGGAGTTCAAAATATGTTTCATGAATAAATAACTGATGACAAGCTTATCCTGTCTGACAAGATTATAGGCTTCTTGTAGCCAAGGTTCGTTCTCACTTTCCTTTTATGTTCCCAGCACGAAAGAAAGTCAGGACCTTGAGGACATTCTGCGAAGTGAAATATGCCCGTCACAAACGAACTAATGTGGTAGGATTCCGCTTACACGAGGTACCTAGAGTAGCCAAATTCAGAGAGACAGAAAGTAAAAGGGGGCTGGCCAAGGGGCTGGGGGAGGGGGGGGGAGTTATTGTATAATGGCACAGAGCTTCAGTTGTGTGAGATGAGAAAGTTCTGGAGATGGAGGGTGGTGCTAGTTGCACAACGATGTAGGTCACTTAATGCTGCCGCAATGTGCACCGAGAAATGGCTAAAAGTGGTCAATGTTATGCTGTGGGGATTTTACCACAGTGGAAAAAAATAAGTTAAAAGGAAAGAAAGTTGGGGTTCAGGAAATATGAGGTTAATTTAGGGGCAGATAATTCACAAACAACTTGTCCTTTGAATCAACCTAATTCTAACGCGGACTCTGTGCCGCTCACTGGGGTGGCGTCCTGACTGAAGGACACGCTATTTGGCAACACATAAAGGACACTGGGAAGAATTCCTGAACTATTTATTAGAGCGACTCTGGTTACTCATGATAGGGCCTCTGCTTCTTATTTGTAATATCTGCAAGCAATAACCCTGCCTCAGAACTTATATGTCAGAATTGTAACTGAGTCACCAAAAGTTAAGTGGAGACCATGAGAAGGAGTGCATAAGGTGATGTAATGTTGGTGGGAAAAGGAGCCGCCACTATATCCCGTAAGGATGGAAGAACCCACTGAACCCGGTGCTAATTCTGTGACTGTCGGGGCCAATTCCTGCCATTCTGTGGCCATTCCCTGGGGAATCTGCAGTGGGCTCAGTCCCTGGCCCAGCTAGAAGCTGTATGAAATTGAAAAAGCAGAGGAAAATACGTGGAAGTGACAAGTAAACTTGCTGAACGACAGAATGGAACTTGGGGCCTGAAGGTTTAGTTTGAGTCCTGACCCAAACACCTACTGGCCGTGTGGCCTGGAGGAATCCCTTCTATTCCAACGAAGGAACCGGAAGAGGTGATCCCTAAGGTCCTATCCAGCTGGGTCAAACTCAGATTCCATTAAAAACATCCTTCCGAATTTCTGATAACTTGCGCAAATAAAATGGACTCAGATGAACTACTTCCCCAGAGAAATCTTCTTATTCGCTGGTCATGCGTGAACATCTGACGGGTGATCAAGTGAAATGCTGTGACTGGGTCTTCGAATTGAGAACAAAAATATCCTAGAAGATGTTGGTTGAGGACATTAAAGCAAGACTAGTTCCAGACAGAATAATCCTTAGGAAACAGGAGAGGTTCTCTGCTATGTTGGTGAAATCAGCGAGTGACCCTAGACTAAAGGATCGCCCTCCCTGCTTCCTTGCTCAGTTCCAGAGTTTCCGACCCCCGCCCCGCCCCCGCCTTACCTGCGTAGGAAGACACGGGGGAGATCTGCAGGGGGTAGAGCTCGCTCATGCTGACCGCCTGTTCATCACTCTCAGTGGTCACTTCCACAACTTGGCAGATGTCTGGTGGATTAGTGACAATCTCTTGATCCTCAATGTTGCTGTCCAGATGTGACTGTCCTACGACTTCAAAGAAAAGACAGCCATCATGCACCAACATCACCTGCCTTCACAATCCTAGCACACACTCTCGAGAAAGGAAACCTCCCCCAGAGAGGCCAAGAGTCAGATTCCTGGTCACCAAATGTCATCTGCCATGAAATAAGAACAAGCCTTAGCTTTGGGTTAATGTCCCTGGAGAAGCAACTTGCCAATAACCTGGCTCGCCAGGGCTGTTTCCAGTGTGCCTGCCAATGGGGCTTACGCGTGGCAACATCCCAAACTCAACCCGGCCACAGCCAAGGCTGCAGGACAAGAGCTGCATCCAGACCTAGCCCCAGGGCCAGAGAGATAAACAGTGCTTTGAACCTGACCCATTTCTGTTCTCTGCTCTCGCTCTAAAGGAAGCTGCTGTGCTAGTTTCTGGGTCCTGGGGTCCAGAGAGACATCATCAAACCTTAATAATGAGGGAAGGGGCTTCCCTGGTGGCGCAGTGGTTGAGAGTCCGCCTGCCAGTGCAGGGGACACGGGTCCGTGCCCCGGTCCAGGAGGATCCCACGTGCCGCGGAGCGGCTGGGCCCGTGAGCCATGGCCGCTGAGCCTGCGCGTCCGGAGCCTGTGCTCCGCAACGGGAGAGGCCACAGCAGTGAGAGGCCCGCGTACAGCAAAAAAAAAAAAAGAGGGAGGACCACCAAAATCCACCCTATTGTGTCATTTCTAGCTGTGGGACGCTCCGTTCATACTCCCAGCCTGCCTCCTCCTCTGCAGACAATGGATGTCATATCAGAACAATGGAAAAGAATGCTTTCCCAATTTTCTAACACACCTTCGGAGCATCAACTCCTCAAAACACTGATAATATGAATTCTGACCACCCTGCCTCTGAAATCCTGACTCAACTGTTTTTTAAACTTTTCAGTCTGAGATCACGTGCAGTTGTAAGAAATAATACACAGATCCCACGTGCCCTTTACCCATGTGCAAAACTATCATACAGTATCAGGATATTGACATTTGACAATCGATGCATCTTGTTCAGATTTCCTCCGTTTCACTTGTACTCCTTCGTGTGTGTGTACCTAGTTCTGTGCAATTTCATCACATACGCGGTTTCACGTACCCACCTCCGCAGTCAAAACACCAAACAGTCTCATCATCACAAGCATCTTCTGTAACTGTATCCACCTTCCTTCAGCCTCCTCCCCTTGTCTCTAACCCCTGACAACCACTCATCTGTTTCCCATTTCTATAATTTTTGTCATTTCAAGGATGCTTCACAAATGGACTCACACAGTAACCTTTTGAGATGGGCTGTTTTCACTCAGCAGAATTCCCTGGATATTCATCCAAGTTTTGGGGTGTATCAGTAGGAACTGTAGGTTCCTTCAATTGGAGGAACCCAACTCAATTCACCCACTGAAGGAATTGTAGGTTCCTGTCCATTCTTCGGCTATCATGAATAAGGCTGCTATGAACATTCATGCACAGGTTTTATCTGAACATAAGTTTCCATTTCTCTGGGACAAATGCCCAAGTGTGCAATTGCTGGAACACATGGTAATTATATGTTTAGTTTTACAAGAAACTGCTAAACTAGTGTCCAGAGTGGCTATACCATATTACGTTCCTACTGGCAATGTATGGACAAGCTAATTTATGCACATTTTAGCCAGCTTTTGGTGTTGTCACTACTTTTTTTTTTTTTTTGCCGTACACGGGCCTCTCACCGTTGTGGCCTCTCCCGTCGCGGAGCACAGGCTCCAGACGCGCAGGCTCAGTGGCCATGGCTCACGGGCCCAGCCGCTCTGCGGCATGTGGGATCCTCCCGGACCGGGGCACGAATCCGCGTCCCCTGCATCGGCAGGCGGACTCCCAACCACTGCGCCGCCAGGGAAGCCCTGTCACTACTTTTTGACTTTAGTCATTCTGATAGATGTGTGGTGATACCTCATCGTGGTTTTAATTTGAATGCCCCTAATGCCCTGTCTTACTTTCAAACAGAGCTGACCTTATACTTCTGTTGACAATTGATTGGATGGAATATCCCTGAAAACTGGCACCCATAAACAAATGGGACCAACAATGTTTTCCCAAGGGCCTCTCTCAAAGCACTTTGCCCTCATAATCAATGTTTTACTCATGCCTGTATAAGTTATTTTAACATTTCAACACATGGGAATGACAGGGAAAGCATCATTATCCTGTTATAAATGAAGAGTGTCAGGCACAGAGAAGTACAGTAGCTCGTCCAAAGTCACACAGCGTGGATTATGGGCTGTGCTCTACGTCCCGGGCCACCTGTAAAATGTTCAGATTAGGCGGGAAGGTGGCCACATTCCAGTCTCCTTGAGAAGTTAGCATCATGGGCCAGTTCCTGTTTTCACTGCTCAAAGTATAATATTTTGATTACTCAAGTATTTCTGTTTATACGTGGGTTTCTGTTTTAACTGCTTGAAGCGGGGTGATGAAGTGACTAGCAGTAAGGTAGGGAGAACATTACCTGATTTCTATTCAGGTAAGGTTTTAGAAGGCAGTGAGAATTCATGGATTTTCTAGCAAAGAAAAAAAAAGCACCGAAGAGGCTGGGAAAGGAGATTTGGGGATGTGATAAAAGACTCCACAAAGCCACAGCATACAGAATGGAAGGGAAACTGGATGCCGTGTGGGTTTTCCTGGAGGGGATAAAATTAAAGAAAAGGAAGGCAGGCTAAATATGGCAGGCAGACTCCCAAATTCTTATTTTATCCTTTGGACTATACTACTTGAGCCTGAGAGCATCAATTATGCAGCTCACCAGACACAGACTGAGCGCTGACACTGACCTCTCTCAAGTTTCTTCTGCCTCCTCTCCCAAGTAAAATAAGACGGCAGGAAAACAAGATGGGTCCTGTCCTTTCCCAAATTGGTGGGTGGAGATAGAAACCAAACAGGACGTGTGTGTGTGTGTGTGTGTGTGTGTGTGTGTGTTTGATGAGGGGGTGGATAAAACTGATACCTTACATACTAAGAAAATTAAGATCTTATATAGATTTGATTTAAATCAAGGCCCCTTTAACTTACAATCCTCCAAAATTCATCTCTCCCTTGCATTGTCATTCCTGGGAGTATAAACTGTGGCAGCCATTCAAGCATCTTCCTAATTATGTCCCTTTGTTCTGACCAGGAATTCTCTCCCTCAGTGTTTTCCCCCATAAGTCCCAACTCAGCCATTCAACTAACAGAGATTTCCTGAGCATCCTCTTTGTACAAGGCACTGTTGTCAGGTAGGAAGGGTAGAGGAAGTGTAATCTAGTCCAGGATCTGGCTTGTAAGAAGTCCAGTAGGGCTGGAGGCCAGCACACAATGATCTAGAGAATAAACTGAGGACAGTAGTGAAAAGGAAAAGCGGGGAGGGCGGAGGGCCCGTGATGAAAGTTCAGGAAGTGGGATATTTTTTTTTCCAGTTACAGGAAATCAAAGGCTTCGGTGAGGCGGCAGCGCAGTGGGCGGAAGGGGAGGGTGAGTGGCAGGCAGGAGTCAGATGCCTCTGCTTTCGGGGGGCCTTTTCCTGACCCCCCAGAACAGACTGCCCTCTCTTTCCTGCGGGCCCCTCGCTTGCTGTCCCCATGGCTTGGCCAAAACGACAGCATGACACGACCTTGTGCCGTGCCTTCACTTTCGGCCTCGCGTGCCCAGTTAAGGCAGCGGCCCTTTATTTAACTCTTTAGTCGTACGTGTTGTCTCCCAGCCACACTGTGGCTCCCGAGAGTTGAGACCCTGCGTTAGAACTTTTTGTCTCAAGTCACAGCACACGTTCACGGCTTGTACCGGAGAGCAGCTCAGTGAAGCTTTGCTGAGTAAAGAGATGAATAAACAGAGCAGGGCTCCCAGACTGCAGCCAGAGGCCTGCAGGAGTTCAGGACCGCTAGTGAATACCAAATGGAACGATGAACGTTTTCTAGAAAATTTCCAGACTCCTGGCAAGCGGGCTTTTTAAAACCTAGGTGAAGGGATAAAGACATAGTAGGCCATAGCTGCCAGGGGCTGGAAGGAGGGAGAGGAAACATTTACGGGTGAGGAAAATGTCCTGTGTCTTAAATGTAGTGGTAGTCACACCACTGAGGATGTCTGTCAAAAATCATAGACCTGCACACCCAAAGGGGGTTAGTTTTACGGTATTTCACTTAACATACATGCCTTAAGACAAAAAGTAGATGAGCATCTCTATTCAAATTTTAAGTGTATCCCAAATGCTGGTGACCAGGATAGAAAAATAAGTTTTAGTTTTCTGGGCTACATCTGGATACCCAGTTAATATTACATGATCTCTAGGGCCAGACATTGCCCTAGGAGTATGTGGCTTTGTGCCTGGGACAGGGACGACCGCTGCTCTCCATCTGAACATGACTGAGGGCACTTTAGAAACTTCTGAACTCGTAAGTCGCAAGTCCAAGAGAGAAGCTGGGAAATCCCAACATGTGAGATGCTCTCTGGAAGGGCTTTACGCACCAGCCCTAATCCATCTCTCTCTCTTTATCCATCTATGGAGATAGATGAGAGCTGATTTCCCCTGAACCACCAAACTTCGCCCTAAGGGACAACACAGACAGTGCCACTGACTCCTAACAAATGAAAAGTCACAAGAATAGCAAGCTTAGCAAACTGCTATAGCACATAAGGTCAGAAGTGGGAGCCCTCTAGGTGCTAGAGTCTCGTGACTGATAACCCATAATAACAAAACCTAGCATTTCCTGGGCCCTGAACTTTGTCTTTCCCACCTTGACCTATCACCTGCCAGACCTCACAACTCCACGGGGAAGACACAGCTATCACTCCATTTTAGACAGGAGGAAAAGCATCGTGGAGAGTTAAATAACTAACGAAGAGTTCAATGACTAATTCAAGGTCAGACAGCCGGAAGGTGGCAGCCTCAGGAGGCAAATTCAGCTTTCCCCTCTCAACAGCACCGTCTCCCTGAAAGAAAGAGTTAAGGAAGTTCAAACTGAGTTTCCCTGGGCTTTCTAAGCCCCTCTTAGGATAAAACCTTTCAAATCTCACCTTAATAAGACTCTGGGCTCATAACCAATAGTGAAATTGCTTTTCAACAGTTCTATATTGGGTGCCAAGGAAATTCCTGAACGGTTAGGGAACTAGAAATCCACTAAGCTTCTCCAGATTATGAAGGTCAGCGCATCAGGAAGAGTCCCCCGCAGGCATGTAATTTTATGTGGACCTCGGTGCTGAGACTTACAACAATATTATTCATGGCTGGTTACTGATGAACCGGTTTGATTCCTTAAAAGGTCATTCTTACCTTATTAACAATTGTTGACAACGCAGGGCTCCACCTGCGAAAGTACTTGCCCCCAAGCCTCAGAGAAAGCTCTTAAAAGTAGACTATTAGGAACCGGAAAGTTCTGTGAAGGTGGGTTGGTCCTATCACTTTGCAGCTGAAACCCAGGGAGGCTGGGTAAATTGCCAAGGTCACTCAGGCAGCTGCAGGGTCAAGATAAAAGCCTATAAAAGCCGGCCATCTGCATGCTGCCATGGAGAGAAATTTCTTCTCGCCCTGATCTGAAACTTCGAGAATTTAAACTGTGAATACCAGCCCGATGACGCAGCACAGATGGAGGCAATGTCTCTTAATCAAATATATTTTAATATGATTTGATAATACCACAATCATAGTATTAATTTTACCACCTTCTAACCACACAGTGAGTTTTCTGTTACACCCATTTGGTCCTCACAACACTCCTGTGAGGTAGGTGGGATCAGTTTTTATCATTTCCACTGTATTTAATTTTTTTTTAAAGATTCTGTTTTGATGTGGACCATTTGCAAAGTCTTTAATGAATTTGTGACCACACTGCTTCTGCTCTACGCCTTGGTCCCTTGGCCGCGAGGCACGCGGGATCCTAGCTCCCTGACCAGGGACTGAAACTGCACCCCCTGCATTGGAAGGCGAAGTCTCAACCACTGGACCGCCAGGGAAGTCCACTTTAGATAACGAGGAAATTGAGTCTCAGAGAGGTGAGGGAGTTTGCCTAGGATCACGTGATAAATAAAACCCTGCAGAACTAGGTCTAGAACCCCAGTCTTTTAACTTCTAATCTGGTGCTCTGTTTTCTTTTTTAAAATAAACTCTGGCCATGATTCGCTTTAGGCAACCAAGGGCGACGGTGGGAGACACAAGTCTCTACGGGGTTAGTACTTTCAGAGAAGGGGCCAGCCTGCCTCAACAGTGACAGGTCGACATGGGTGCAGCGTGTGGTACACGCACTGCACTTCCACGAGTAAACATCATCACATGCTGCTCTGCTATAAAGGGGGGCAAATAATATGTTCTAGTAAAAACTCAGTTGAGTTCATCACCGTGTCTCAAGGGTCAATGGTCTGGCAGCAGATACCTGCCTAAGACCTCATGGGTTGGCAGCACACCCCTCCCGACGGACCCGCCGAACGCCCCTTCCTTACTCTGCTGGGTTGACAGAGCTATAGCGTCCACCCCACAGTAACAAAACCCACAACCCAAACCTCTCTTTCTCGCTGGATAGGCACATGGAAGTCCAACTGTTCAGAGTAATTCGACTTCAAAAACAGGTATAAAAGAAGTGGACAGGGGCCAGGTCACCAGGACACGGGGGACATGCGGGTCTTTGTCCTGGGGGGTTGGGGGCAAAGGTGACATGGTAAGACTGGCATTTTTTAACAAATGACTGTGTCTGGAGAAGGGGCAGCATGGAAGCAGAGCTGAGGCAAGCACGAAGGTGACTGGGGGTCGCATCTGAAATAGAAAGAAGGGGACGGATTTGAGGAATAGGACGGGGGAAGACAGGATTCGATAGTTAATTATAAAAAAGGTGGAGGTGTCAAGGCGGAAAAATATATACAGCCTCGTAAAAAGTTGGCAGCTTTCTCGGGTAAATAAAAACCCCTTAAAGGTTGAAAAAACCTCCATGTCCACTGCCCAGGGTTGCCGGTGCACGTGGTGACTGAGGGCACATCCCATGCAGCCTCACCTCTGTGACCTTGGCTTCTCCAAGGTCCAGTCCACCTAAGAAAAACAAGATGTATTATCGGTTGTGTCTGGGTTTACTGTGAGACCTGGGTTCACACCTCACATGGACTCTCCTATTGCTAAGAGTTTTCTAGGGGTCCTGAGAAAACTGGATGCCTTGTCGCTGGACCCCGCTCCTGAGGGATGAACCGGCATGGAAAGCCTTCACTCGCTCCTTCTCAAAAGGGGTGCCTTCCATCTAAACAACCACCCCAAATCTACTTTTTATCTTGTAGATGGAATTTTTCATATCTTAAGCACCAGAAAAAATGGCAAAAAACAAAAGCAAACAAACAAAACAGGGAACAAAGGATCTGGAAAAGTTGAAGACAGTTCTACAGCCTGGCGTCACCTTGGGCCATCCTCAAGTCACTATGAATTCTGGTACCAGAGGCTGCCAGGCTTGAGTTATGACCGTGAGGCCCTGGGGGTGCCCTAAGTTTGGTCTCTTAGTTGTGAATCTGTTTTGCTCCTTTTTTTTTTTTTTTTTTAACTTTTTTGTTGTTGTTCTGCTCCTGTCGATATTCAAGTTTCTAAGCTTGGCTGAAAAACAGCTACTCAAGGTTTACTTTAGATAAAGTTGGTCAAATTTGGAAGTAACTACCAGAAAAAGGTACATCCTAGAAGGTGCATTTTGGGCCACCAAAATCGACAGAATTCAAATTACATTATTTCCTAATTGTCTATGTCTAGTCACCTAAGGCCAGCCTGATTTACTTCAGGGTCATGAATAGCCTCCCTCATTTCACAGCAATCTTTGCTTTCTTGAAGGGTGGGGTTACCTTTTATCAAGAAACACAATGGGGTTATGAAGCCCCGCCTAGGCCAGGGAGAAAGAATGTCCGCACCTGCTAACTTCTCACACTGGCCTGGAGGTGATTTCAATACTGCTCAGCAGAGGCCCTGCTGACCTGGGCAAGAGGCCAGCAGGGTATTATCAGAACAATCCAACATGTTGCTGGCTTCTTCCGCTTCCTAAAAACAGAAGTTGCCGCACACACAAAATAATTCAATGTGAAAGAAAAGTAAAAATAAAAATGAGTCTTTTTCTCCCTCCCCTTAAAGGGATAGCAGGGAAGATCTTTGGAGGTGCTGACCTGTGCATTTAAACAGGAGGGAGAGATGAAACGTGAAAAGACCTGGTTTAAGCAGTGAGATGCTGTCCTCCTGCTTGGAGCGCACAGCCTGCTAAATCTGGACGTACATTCAGCTGTTCTGGACAAGAAGGCAAGACCAGGACACTGCCCATTGACCATGGGCGTGTGCACACTCGTGCGTGTGTGTGTGTGTGTATGTGTGTGTGTGTGTGTGTGTTTTCCTGCCGTGATTTGCCGCAGAAATAAAAGTAAAACACAGCAGCAATCCAGCAGGAGTTCATCTGTCAGGGTAACAGGACATTTCGTGCTTTACACCCTTACTGGATTCACTTACCAAACAGCACCCCTCCTCCAGAATAAAAGTGTACTGGGTGGCTGGCCTCCAAGGGATTAAGATATTGATTTTCAATCTATTTCCCTAGTGACAGAGCCTACTGACAACGAGAAAAATGCTCTCATAGTAAGGACTCGTTTCAGCTCCCATTTTTAATCTTATAAACATGGGCTTATAAGAGTAGAATGAAAACATCTTGAGGTTTTCATCTTGGTGCCTGGATACAAAACTGGCCGGAACTCTGGGTTTAGAGACAAATGAATGGAAAGCAAGAAATGGTTTCGTTTTTAAATAAAGCATTTTTTAAAAAGTAAAGAGAGCCCGAAAGAGAATCTCTCAAATGCCACAGTGGCCTTGGAATCAGAACCCCTGTGCTTCTCATCTCGGTCCACACATCGCAGAGGCTGGGATGGCTAAATTACTGGTCACTTGGGAGAGTGGAGACAAAGCTCTGCGAAGGGTTTAAAATCCGAGCTAGTGCTACTGTTAGCAATGATCACAAATGACCCACTCCTTTAAAATACTTGCGTGGATCCACTTCTTCTATCATTACATACCTTCACAAGGGTCACTGACTAATTAGAAAGAGACATTCAAACTCATTTTACTGCCATCCATTATGATTTTATTGTTAGGAAGAGAATCATTTAATCCAGTAGGTGATTCTCTAACCAAACCTGGCCTTTGTCTTTGCCCCAGGATAATGACTCATTAAATTAGTACCAACACCATGTAGCCCCAATCATACCATAAGGGCAATGAACAATCGACCTGGCAGAGAATTTACCTACTAAAGGCTCAACCAAAATGTTAAAAAAAAAAAAAAAAAAAAAAGGTAAAGAAAACTGGTCCAATTCTGGCTTTTGTTTGGCATTTTATCTGAGGCTGAGTTCACCTCCTCAATGAAGGGGAGCTCCAAAAGCCAACCAGCTGCCTCGAAATAAGCTGAATCTTAAGAAAGCGTGCCTGGGAGATCGGCAACTATCTTCCTTTTTAAAAAGGGCTCAGTGGGCAGAGGCTGTCTGAGGACAGCCTGCTGAGAAAGGGATGATAAAAGCCCAGGTGCTGGGGAAGCAGCTCTCAGCCGTGGAAAAAAGGGCCCAGGAGGGAGGAGCGCTGGGCTTCCGGTCAGGCAAGTGGCCTCACTCCAGAGGGGAAGTGAGAAAGATACTCTCGGAGAGTCCGCTCGGCTGAAAATGACTGTAGGGCCATCTGTCTCTATGCAAAAGCGCCCCATTCAGACGTGAGCCCTGCGAGGAAGCCATGGCCATCCTGACAAGAGATACAGCACGTGCTGAGTCTCAACCCAGGCTTCATTCTTTCTTCACGCTGCCGGAGACCTCAACGTGCAAGGGAGACCCTGCACATGTGATTCTACTTCCGAACTCCAAAGCCCAGGGGAAGGAGAGGAGGCTGCGGCCTCCTGTCCCTGCTCAGCTGAGAACCCACAAATGAAGGTCCTCGGATATGAGGCCTGCTCTTGGAACAGGATTTTTCCTGTTCTTACCAGCATCAGAAGCCCTAATTGTTTACAAAATGGAACAAAATGTAATGAACCGAAAGGTATTGAGGGCAAAGAAACCGAGGTTCTGGATTCCAGGGCTGGGGTCAGAATACAAGGTCAAGCCTGGGCCTCTTCCACGCTTGCAAAGAGTCCCTACCCTCCGTGCTTGGCAGCATCCCAGCGGGACTTTATTGAGATATAATTCACACTTGTCACCCACCTGCCTAAAAGCCTCCAGGGGTGGTGTTTCCATGGTGTGTGTATGGAAAACATTTGGGCACTTTACTATCTGCTATACTTCAATTTTTTAAAAGTTAAAAAAAAAAAAAGAAAACAAAAAAACCCACACCCTCCAGCAGTCTGGGGATAAAACCCAACCTCCTTCCCAGGATCTTCGAAGGTCCCCATAAGCCCACCCTGCCTCCCTTCTGAGGGACCTCACACGCCCTCCCCACGAGCGCTGGCCTTCCCTCTAGTCCTTTAAGCGTGTTCCTGCATCGGGACCCGCACTGCAGGTCCTCAGCCACTGGTGTCATCTCATCTCTCCACTCTTTTCCTCTGGCACATTTATCACACACGGTAACGCTGTTGTTACGTGCAGCTTTTATTTGTTTATTATGTGTCTTCTTCCATGAAACTAGGGATTGGGCCCGCCTTGCTCCCCAACCTGTTTCTGGCTCATGGCGCTATGTCTGGTATACAGAAGGCACTCAACACTCTTTGTGGGATCACAGGGTGCCCTCTGGCCACGTGCCTCTGTTTCCCCATCTGTGAGATGAGCACCACCTCTGTGGCAGGCCCGTCTTGGAGCAGATGCTGAGAGGACTCATAGGGACAGTCTCCCCCCTCCTTGTTCCCAAGTTAAAGAAATAATACTTTTGTCCACGTGACCAATTATTGAAAGACTGAGAACCGCTAATCCTTAGCCGCTGGGGGGAGCATCCCCATCTCATCTGCCTATTTTTTTGAGGCGGATCTGCCTCAGTGCCTTTACCTGATCCTCAAAGGCCTTTATTCTTCAGCCCTGAAATCTGGGGGCCTGAACTTGCATTTTGAGATGGTTCCAAGACCTCCTCCCGCTGACTATGTTATTTCAAATCACGTTTTACAAATTCTCGACCCCAGGGAGCTACTCGTGCGTATAAAAAAATGAGATGTCAAAACAGTTTACCTATGATGTTCACCGTACTATCCACTTCATTTTTTATAGCTGAAGTCAGGGCCGCATACTCAGGAGAAAGATCACTTACTCCATTACTAAGCCCCAAAGATGACTCAACTGGTTCTTGCTAGGAAGAAGAAAAGAAAAAAGAATTGAGAACACTTCCTTTTCCCTCCCTGTGCTTAGCTTAAATTCTACCCTCCGTCCACTTTCTTTAATGCCAAGGTCACGTTCGTCTCCCAAATGCATTCCCTACGTGTTTTAAATCAGCCTGGAGCTTAAGAAGCACATTTCTGCGTAGAGTGTCTCGCCAAGGGTTCCCTTTCTTTCCTTTTCCTTGGAGGAGACGGTATCCGTGCACCTGGCTTGCCCTCCTGAAATGCTTATCCCTGCGCAAGGTAGCCCTGGGGTTAAGCGGAGCTGTGTTACTGCCTAGGTAAAGCACCTTGCTGCTGAAATCCCAACTCATCCTTCTCTGAGGGAGGGGGTGCGTGTAAGACTCAGCTCCTGGCTTTCTCTCTAAGGGAGGAATCTTGCCACCTCTTTTATAACTTCGGAGGAAAAGCTCTGCCTCAACTATCAGCCCAAGGACGAAATCCAGAGGACGTGGTGGATGAATTCTTCTTGGATAGGGTTTGCTCTGGATTCTGGCCACTTGAGCATCCTGCCCCAGGGTCGGGGGCAGGTGGCCGGTCACACGGGCCAGACTCATAGCCAAAGCCTCCGCCACCCCGTGGAGTCCAGTGAGACAGCCCACACCCATGGCTCCGCAGGCATGCCTTCCGAATGCCCATGCAGCCCAAGAGGCTACACATTCATATTAATGAAACTAGGAGAGCAAACTCCTCTTCCTAAGCTTGGCTCTCAATTCTGCTTTATTCAAGTGCACCAGAGCCCTCCAACCTCTGAACGCGCCAACGGCTCTGGGAGAGCCAGCGCTGGAGTACAGACTGACTTTCAGCGTTTTGATGAGAAAGCTTCTCCTCAAGGGGAGGTTACACTGGCGTCTATGACAGCAACAGAATCAGACAAAAAAAGCCACACGTGACAACTCCTGGGGAGACCAAACTGGAGAGGAGGGTGGAGGGGTGGCAAGAATAGAAGACAGGAGCAGATCATGTGAGGTGGATATGACTGTGCTCTGAAAAATTTAGAGTGGATGCTGCAAGGCATGCAGGGTGTTCTTATCAATTTATGTGCTGCTTGGAACCAATGATGACCCCCCCAAATCTTAGGGAAGGAGGGGGAGATTACCCCCTCCCTCCCAATCCCACCTGGCAAATTCCCGCCATGATAACCATGGCTTCAAAGACATCACCTCACTGTATAGCTCAGTTCTCAAAAAAATAAACAAACAAAAATCACACATGGCAGGGTTGACCAGATGTACCAAAGGTTGAATCCAGGAAGAACCCAGGACAGCCCCACGGGGCAGAATGTTTATCCCTTTCTCCTGCAGCATCTCTTTGACAAATTCCGAAGAGTTTATCCTTTCTGGGAAGAAACTCCCTTGCCTGTGACTTGAGTCACCATTTTTCTCTTTCTTTAGAGGCAAACTCCTGACTGTGCACCTGCCTTCCCAGCATCACCTCCTCACTGCACCACCATGAAGCCTGCAGTCTGGCTGCCACTCCATTTGTGGAATCAAGCTCCCAGCTCCTGGGGTCGGTGTGGTGAGACAGCCTGGCTTTGGAGTCACATGAGCCTGGGGTCCAAGTCTTCCTCTAGTTATAGAACGTTAGCCTCTTTAGTGATCTCTTAGGATGCTGCGGACAGCTGTAAACTGAGGACAGTAATAGGACCCACGTCATAGGGATAATGGGAAGATTAAATGAGATAAATATGCACCTGGCACCTATTATTAAATAAGCACTCACTATTATCTAAGGTCACCAATAAAACGCTACTATCCCAAATCCACTGACCTTTGCGCAAGTCTCTTTCCCTCAACCCCACACTCTGACATCCAACAGGAAGGCCTGTACTCTCCACCCTTGGTAACAAAATCTATCTGTTTCTCCACCTTTCTGATGGCATCCTTCTCCCTGGCTTCCTCAATGGCCCCCTTCCCACCCCACCCCCCACCATGCCCCACGTGTCATCTTCTCTCCCTTCCACCTCTTCAATTCCCCAAAAGGAACTAAGAACGTTTTAAGGAATTATGGAAAGAACTGCTCGTTTTCGTGGGTTTCTTTCGTTGCCAAGTTATTATTCACTCATTCTGCTTCTAGGCTTCTTATAAAGGTAATGAGGCAGTCAGACTTACATATATTTAAAAACCTAAATTATTCTGATTTCTCAGTTGGAGACTTCAAAAGAGTTTCACATGATCTACAGTGTAATTAGTGGCAAGTGATACTTCTATCACACTACACTTGAGAAAACTATGACTCATAGATGAAATTAGTTTTCCAAGACCACACTGCTTTTACTCTGAGGAGATACAGGAACTGAACTCACATCTTTGGTCAGGCAACATGGTCCAATTCCAGTAGCTTCTGTCTTAATAAACCCTTGGATCCTGTACTAATGCCAATGGAGGCTGAGACTGAACTATTTTCAACAGTGTTCTACTCCCCAGATCCCCACCTTGCCTCTTGCACTCCTGTAACGAAACAGAATACTCTACCAATGGAGACTGAGCTGGACTACTCCGAACATTGTTCTACCTCCTCCCATCCCCACTTCCAAAACAACCTGCCGATCTCCAAGTCTTCAGTGCAAACCTTCTCGCTGGTTTTAGAAGGACAATATAGCAGATTGTACAGTGAAATGTAGCCAGCACCTCCCTGAAAGGTCTCCACCCAGGGTGCAGAAAACAGGGATCTTCACTACACTCAGTTGAAATTTGTGAAATGACTAGAATAGGAAGATCGAAACCTAAACTATGTTTGTTTGTTTTTATTTTAAAAAAGCAAGGAACACAAATTAAGAAAATGGGTGAACATTTCTCTACGGAACATGTACAGAGAGATCCTGCAGGTCACGAACGGCCTTTGCCCACAGCGTCTTCTGCTTCTCTGTGATGCCCACTCCTGCCCTGTCCCCCGCCTGGCTGTAACATGACCTGTCCTGGTGAATCCTGAACTAGCCTCCTCTTTCTGTTCCCTTTCTTACTTTAGATGTAGGCTCTCCTGTAAATCACCTTGCCCCAAAGAAAACCAAAAAACAGATTGTACTTGGGTTCAGACCGCTCCATGATCTATTAACTCTGCCAAATATTTATGCCCAAGAACCTTTCTTCTCATTATAGAATCCAAGGTTTGTTCTACAGTTTAAGGGACTTTAGGCAAAAGCAAACCAGCACAAGAGAGCGTGCAGGGGCAGGGGCAGGGGCAGCCTTCCTTAGACCTCTAAAATAATATTCCTTTGGTTGGTCTCAAAGCCATGCTTACTGGAGGGGCTTGGGGGTAGGCCGAATAGAGGACAACCAAGGCCACTCATTCTGTTGCCACAGCCCTTGTCTACATGTCCCCTCCTTTGAGGCCAAATATAATGGCTGTAAGACCATTTCCCATCCCCAACCTCCAGCAAGGCCCTAATTCATCTGTGCAAAGCCAGTCTCCTGAAAGCCAAATTTAAGGGCGCCTCTAGGTCTCTCTACCAACAAAATCTCAGGCTGACAGCTGGGCTTCATGAAAGTCAAAGTCGGCCCGGGGAACTGCACACTCTATACCTCGGAGGCCCCGAGGCCACTAAGAACAGGAGTGCAGCTGAAACAGGCTGCGGCCTCCTGCCCAGCCCTAGGACACCTTCCTCCCTTGGAACTAGGCTGTCTTCATTCTCTTCCTCGCTGCTCCCACTGCAACTTCCCCTTAGACTTCTTTCTTTGGCTGGCTTTTCTCCTCGTCTTCTCCTTGGGTCTCCGTGTTCATTTCATGTAGCTTCCCTCTTGGGGAAGGCATCTGTTCCCACGGCCTCCAACATCGTTCTTGGGCAAATGACCACACACCTGGCGTCCAACACTCACCCGAGCTCGGTGCCTGTCAGATCCAACTGTCCACCTGGTGTCTGCTTTAGAGGGCCCTCTGCCCTCTCTAGCCCACCACGTCCGCAGTTAAACTCACCCTCTTCTCCACAAAACATGCTCCGCTCCCAACATCCCCTCCAGGAAGCCTGAGAAGTCAGGGCCACCTCTTAGATCCACACCTGGCTTCCTCCTCCCACCTCTTCTTCCAGGGAAATGTCTCCTCTCCATTCCAACTGCCACCATCTTCACCTAAACTCTCTACTGCAGTCTCGGCCCCCATCTGCTGCTTCCCATCACGGTGAGAAAAACCTCCCTTAAATATCAGCCCCTCCGTGCTCCAGAGCCTTCCCAAGGAGTTCAGCTGTGCCTTGTCTCACAAAAGCATCCACGGAGGTTACTCTGCCAACCAGTTTGCAGACGGCGCTCTGAGCAGTCCTCCCAAGAGCTACCAGGAGGAAAGCGAGGCACCAGAGTGGGCAGGGCAGGCCCCCCACCTGCTCCCTCCAGGGCAGCTCTGATTTCATCTCCTGAAAGTTCAGGTGGGTTGCCGGCGTGAGGCTTAAAAACTGAAGACCCCTTGCAACCCATGGACAGATCACTCCAGTAGCAGCCCTGACAGGTGGTCGGTCATGCAGCCTGTCTTTGGACAGTGACAGGGAGCATATTGTTGCATATTCCAGCTCAAGTCACTGTGGGCGGTGAGAGCTCTATTAGAAAGTTCTGCTCAGCCAATACCTGCTTTTCTGTAACCTCCACCCAGGGGCCTGCACTCAGAACTAATACAGATCAGTCCTAGTCTTTACCAAGTGACATTAGAGACAGTCCCTGATCATGTTTTCCATCATCACACCGATGTTTTAATCTGGAAGCACTTCACAGCTTCGAAGCACGCATATGTCCTCTGCAAACAATCCTCTGAGGCAGGAAGTATTAATTCCGAATCCTCCCTACCTACATGCCTCTGTTTCCCCTTGTACCCGCACTCAGGCTCTGGCTCTAATGAAGCCGGTGTCCTGACTCATCCAGCGAAGACCAAACAGCAGCTCTGATCTCCAGGGCTTCACGTATGATCTGGTGCTGGGGAATGTCCACCGATATACTGAAGAGTCCCCCAAGCCCTGGATCAGAGCCCACAGCTTCCGAGAGGCTGAGAGGCACTGAGGGCAGTGCAAGAGCACAGGTTCTGAGGTTGGACTAACCCGGAATCAAATCCCAATTCCATAAAGTGGAGCAACTCTGGGAAAATTACTCAACATCTTTGTGCCTCCATTCCCACGTATGCGAAAGAGAGAAACCCTGCCCATCGCGGGAAGAACTAAATGAGATAATAATCAGAGCTGAAAACCGGGTAGGGGCTCCAAAACGTCGGCTACCACCTCGCTGCTTTATCCACCTCTGTCCTTACTGATCTTGGCCTTGTGACATTTTCTGAAACACCAATATGCTCTGATGATGTCCCATCTCATACAGCTCACTACTGTGTTTCTTACTCTTATTTCCTTAGACAGCCAGTTACCTCCACGCAGGCAGGGCTTAGTTCAACTAAAAGATGGCTCACTGAGTGCACAGCATATACTCCCAAAGAGAACATCAGGGGATATAGGGGCAGCATTTCTGCACATATTACATGGTCAAGGAGCCTTGGGTCTCCCAGTTTCAGGGAAGCTATTTAGGGAGGAGACAAAGAGCATGGAGATAAATTGCCTGAATAGCCCAAGACATATTCTGACAGTGGGCCTGCGTGCTCTAAACGTCCTTTGCTAGTTAAAACTTCAACTTGATCAACTCTACTCCAATAAAAAAAAATAATTAAAAAAAGATTAGGATTTCTTCAGGTATCTTAAAAAAATTCAACTTGAATTAAAGGAAGATTGGGAAGAGCTTGTTTTAATAGCAAATTTTCATACCTAGTTACTACATACAAGACAAATTTTCTCTGCGAAAGAAACCAACCTAGTCTATCCAGTTGCACATATATATATATATGTGCACAGAACAGAAAACTCAGAGCTTAGGTGTTTGACAAACAATAAAAAGTAATGTATTAACAGCTCAGTAAGGATAAGGTCCTTTATATATATAATTCCAGACAACCTAGAGAACTAACTTTGAACCACTCTACAGAAACATTAACACTATGCAGTCGTGAACCACAGAACCTGGGGAGCCCGCTCGCCTTATCCACGTTCTGAGGCTTCGTCATAGGACAGATGAGAGTAGATTTAAATTCAAACGTTTTCCGATGAAAATCACCTGTCTTCTGCTGAAGGAACAATGTCTCTATGAGGGCCATGTTTCGGACACTGACCATGTCTACATCACAGGACGATTTCTCACTGTACTCTCTGCTGGGCCCCACATGGCTGCACCTAAGAGGAAATCTCTCACTTGCTTCCCTGGGTCAGTGCGGTGTCTGGCCATGTGGAAAACACTGCCATCGGTGATGTGACTGCAGATGTCCTTTACTTACAAGAACACCATGTGTCATCAATTCTAAGGTGCACATTCCTCACATTTCCACACCCCTGAAATGGGACGTGCCTTCTAATCAATTCTGTGTCACGATTTCACTGCAAGCAGTTTTTTCTTGCTTACAGATACATAAAATAATGGTGCATCTTCCAATCGATGGCATCTGATGTCCAGTGAAGTCTGGTGGTTATGTTTGAGCAAAGCTGGTTGAAAGTGAACATCTGTTACTCCATTTTCATTTCTCCATTAACTGAGATTGCAAAATTAAATCTGCATTCTAAACCCCCCACTCCCTCCTCCCCATATATTACATTTATTTATGCATCTATTTAGTCCACAAATCTTCATCTATTCAGTGAACATATATGTATTAATTATCTGTTCTGTACCAGGCACTGAGCTAGATGCTGTGAAACTAGTAGCAAATATGATATAGTTGTACTTAAGATTATAGCAGATTCTTCAAAATCACATATTCGTGGAAGTTATACTTTTCTGACTAAACAACAATAATCAGAATGTAGGCCCTAAAAAGATCCAAACTGTGGGGAACTTGATACAACAAATAACAGGGTTTTTTCATTCCAAGAAAAAATAAATTTTTTTAAAGTAATCTAGGGGAAACCTATAGGTTAAAAAAACTTAAGAGACATATCCAAAAATCACAACATGTGGACCTTATACAGATCCTGATTCAAATAAACAGACTGTATCGAAATTATGACACTTACGAGACAAATTGGAAATTTGAACACTGACTGGATATTTGATGTTTTTGAGGAACTACTGTTAATTTTTTCGGATGCAATAATGATACTGTATTATTTTTAAAGAGTGTCTATCTTTTAAAGATATATACTGACGTAGTCATGAAAGAAATAAGATGTTTGGAATCTGCTTTAAAATATTGGGCCGAACCATATGAAATTGTTTTTGTAAGTCAAAAATGGTTGAACATCTGCAGTTTCATATTGGATGTATGGAAGTGGAGGGAGGTACTAATGAGACAAAATGGCCACGAGCTGATTAATGCTGAAATCGGGGTGACGGTCTATGAAGTACGTTTGACTCACTTGCCTCCTTCCTGTGTATAAAGTTTTTCCATAATAAAAAGTTATAATAAAATGAGGCCTATACTATGCTATATTTAAAATAAGTCACCAACTAAAAATACTGGAAGTGGAAACTGGAGGTCTCACTGCTAAAACACTCTAGCTAAAAAATTGATTTTCCGTTGCAGGAGTAAATGTGTCTGAAACTTTAACAATTTACCTAAGTTTTCCCTCTACCTTCACAATTCAAACTGAAGTACATTTTTTGGGTATTTTTTTCCGATTATTTTGACTAAGTGGCTTGCTTTTAAACATTGTGCCGTCTGGGCAATTTGGTTTTTCCTTCAAGAGTTATTCTAGAGTAGAAACCGGAATGCTTGGCATCTCTTTTAAGTTCAGTTCTAAATAACCGTGCGAACTTGGCCACATGTTCCACTGCCCTTGGGTCCATGTCACTCAACTCTCTCGAGCCTCTGTTTCTTCATCTGCAAACAGGGCACGGTGAAACAATCTTCTCTCTGATGGTCTATGAGTCTGGACTGCAGTGTCTGCTCTTTGCTTAGCAACTTGAGCTCACCCTCCATTTTGCATGGGATATTTGGCAGTTCTCTGGCTATTTGACAAGGGCCACCTAATCTACACACAAAGACCCTCACACTGCAGTGGATTTCAGACTACACAGCCCACTGAAAAGCTCACACACACAAACGCATCCCTACGGAAAACTTTTGGAAGTTATGAAAGCTGGTTCTGTAGTGGAGCAGGAAAAAAACTATTGAGATCCACACGAACAGAGGGCTTGAACAGACCTCTGTGTCCCCAAACTAATGGCTTGTCATGGAATATATGCATACATACATACATGCATGCATGCATACATACATACATTCATACATACATACTGGGCTGGCCAACACAATACATATATATAAATAGAGGTAATACATTCTAATGTAAGTATATACTATTTAATATACTTTTAAAAATATTTGATGGCCTGAAAATCTACTTAATATCATCAGATAGTAGCTGGTGGCTGGAGCTTAGCTGGAACTAAGTGACATGCTGGCAACAGTTGCAGGGACCAGATGGATGCTTGAGACTGTCAAGCTCAGCCTGGATTTGTGAGTTCATTCATAAATTGCTCAGGGAAGTTGGATGAAGCAGGGGATGTGTGTACTTGAGTCTACAAGTGGGTACATGCCAAAGAGGAGACGTGTAAAGCACATGAAACGCAACAGCAAAAGAAGCAAGATTAAATACTTCACAGAGATCACATCACTTATTTTTATGAGACAGAATATGAATCATTAGTATGATCACAGCTCTGGCCTCCTCTCTGAACAAAGATTACCTTGATGTGCTTCACTCTGTCTTCTTTTTCTGTCTTTGGTTTCTTTCCTGTGGCAACAAAAATAGTTCTGGATTAATTCATGAAGAACAGAGAGGCATTTTCCCTAAGTTAAAGTCTTTCTGAAACTCTCAATGAACTTATTGCTTTAATCTGTACATGGCCAAGATCGCAAATGCTTCTTTGACTGCTTCTGGGGGGCCCTGAGAGTCATTTTCCCCAGCCAGGTAAGAGCAGAATTATCATCCACAACGGGAACGAGGGTTGTATCCTTGCTGTGACTACAGATGTGGAAATAAAGAAATCACAAAGGCACTATAAGGTATATCAAGCGATCATTGTTTCAGTCAGTAAATACCGTTATCTACCTTTCTTAGAAGGTCGTTCAGATAAAGGCAACATTCGGTAGACTCGGAAGGCGTTGTTTCCTTTCTTTATGCTTTTATCTTTGACTTCTTCAATGTCAGGCAGAGAGTTCATGGCACATCGAAAATTCGCCTTCCATGTTTTTGGATCAGGTTTATCTACTCCTGGTTGATGCTTTCCTAACAAAATAGTTGAAAGAATCAAGGTTAAGAAAAAGAGGGGGAAAATTATTTCTAGAGTAAAAATGTCTGGAGACAGGACTGCTGGCAGGTAGTACAGAGAACCCTTTTAATTCTAGGCCACACCTACAGTGAGCAAACCTCCTGGTTTATTTGGGGCTGAGCAGGTTCTTGGGATGCAAGAATTTTTGTTTTAAAACCTGACGGTTCCAGGCAAACTGGGACAAACTGGTCACCCTGGCTCTACGAAATAGCTTGAGAGAAAATTATAATGGTAGAAGAACAGAGAATCAGGGTAAGGAAAAGACAAAGCTAGGAGGCCAGTAGACCGACAAGCACAGGCAACTGGAAGGTCTCTTTTTCATCTGACTCTCAAACATTAAGTAAAAGTCCGTTCCTGCAAATAGCTGGCTAGTTAAATTTTGTTATAAATAAATATAATCTTGACTACCTTTGGGGGAGATAAATTTGACCCAAGTTTATACGACGCAAAACAAATAAGTTCTATATTCCCCTGGTACACACCTGGGGAACTTCATCAGAAAACCACATTTACAGGAAATTTAAGGACTAAGTTTTCTATGGAATGGGTTGAGCATCACTTCTTTTTTTAAAAAATAAATTTATTTATTTGTTTGTTTGTTTGTTTGTGGCTGTGTTGGGTCTTTGTTGCTGCACATAGGCTTTCTCTAGTTGCAGCGAGCGGGGGCTACTCTTCGTTGCGGTGCGCAGGCTTCTCATTGCGCTGTCTTCTCTTGTTGCGGAGCACGGGTTCTAGGCGTGCGGGCCTCATTAGTTGTGGCTCGCAGGCTGTAGAGCGCAGGCTCAGTAGTTGTGGCGCACGGGCTTAGCTGCTCCGCGGCATCTGGGATCTTCCCAGACCAGGGCTCAAACCCGTGTCCCCCGCGTTAGCAGGCGGAATCTTAACCACTGCACCACCAGGGAAGCCCGAGCATCACTTCTGAGTGATGCAGGCTGTACCTCACGTGTCCTAGATGTGCCTGGGAACAAGTCCCAGGTTTATCAGAGCTATTTTCATGAAGTCATAAGCCAGGAGATTTTATATATGTAGTAAAAATAAACGATAGCTAACAGTCTACAGTATAACTGAAATTTGCCAAGAGAGTAGAACTTAAACATTGTCACCAAAAAACAATGTACACTTTAAATATTTTGCAATTTAATTTGTCACTGATACCTAAAGGCATGAAAACAACCACAAAAAAGCAACAGCGCCAGGCTCTATAAACAATGCGGGGTTAATACCTGTATGGATGGCCCAGTTTCTAAAGAGCGGTGCATCTTTTTCCACATCCCACCCGTGTCTAGCTGCATGCATCCAGGGGATCTGAAAAATCTTCTTTTCCTGAAAAAAAAAAAAATCAATAAGCACTGCAGCCCTGGGTTTCAGGCCACCATTGCAGAGGATTATAGCTAGTTCCAGCTAGTAAGATTCCCTGCTAAGTATCACTGGGTGTGCTGAGTATCTACTGTAAACCAAACCCACTTCCCCACTGGGCCCCAAACCTTGAGAGTCTACCAGGTGAGATTGAGAGGCAAGTGGAGTCTGGTAGGATAAAAATAAATTTCAAGGTCAACGGTGATGATTTGGGAAATGCCAATGTGCCTCCTTTCCTTTATAGGAACACAGGTAACTGGCCATTTACTGAAATTTCTAATGCTTAGTCTTATGATCTACTCCCATCACTTGGTAAAGAGGAACTCCTTCTGCCTTAGGTAAATTAAAAATTAGGCAACTCTCCAAATGAACACTCACTTTGCCGCTAAAGGGAAGTTGGGGGTGTCTGAGGCCATTGTCACAGAGACTAATTATCTCAATCTGCTCACGCAGCCAACAGAAATAAAAGATTTTGTTCTAATTCCTATGTGTCTACTACCCTGCATGAAATAGCAATAAATACAAACAAAGATGTACCAATTAGACGAAGATGATACTCCTTTTCTGGAGAGAAGTCCCTCGAGTACTGTTCTTCTTATAGCAGACCCTCTCCATCTCTCTTATATCCCAAGAGGTAACTCAAAATTGCTTAAAATCAATCCTGGCAAACATAGGATTAGAAACCAGTGCTTTGGAAACAAAGTCACACTTGTAGTAAAACTACTTATGTGAAACTTGGTTCTCTTGGCATGTTCACGTGGTCTCAGTTTTGGTTTTTGCAACACCCTAACGAGCTGCGCGTATGTTATTTTTTCCACTTTACAGTTGAGGAAACTGAGAAACAGAATTAAATTTTCTAGCCAAGGAACTTATAGTAGTAAGTATCTAAATTCAAAACCGAGGTCGTGTAATCCCATATTCAGTCACTTATTCATATCACCCATTGTCTCCCAGGGTTTAGATTTAGAAGATTTCCTGTCCTACAACAGATCTGTTGACTTGGACTCCATGGAGATTAAAACCCAGGAAAACCATATTTTTTTAAGCTCTTAAGGTAGGTCTGATAATTTCTAGGTATGCAGATCTCTGCACAATACACTGGAGCAGGAAGGAAAATGTCAGTAGGGATTTTCCACCACTTTGGTCTCACAAAATGCAAGATACAAACGGTCCCCACCGACCCAAAAGGGACTTGGCCCTCCCCACAGAACATATTGCAAAGCCTGAACTAAAAATATGTCAGAACATTTGAGATCTCCCTAGAACTGTTAAAAGGGAAAATTCTATGTATTTAAAACTTGGTCAGTAAAGAAGAACTGAAAGCGAGAGATTTTTCATAAATCCCTCCTTGTTCATGCTGTACCATCCACTGAGAGAGGGCAGGGTTTCAGGTTGGCCAGATTCAAAAGGGCAGTGATCAGAAGAGGGCTGAGTGAAACTTTATTTCTTACTGTAGATGAAAATAAGAGGGCAAAATCACTTAATGCAGTTTCTGACGTTCACATGAAAGGGAAAAACGTGCAAATGAATTCATCTCAGTGAAAGAACTTTTCCTGAACTACACAACCAGAATCTAAAGGTTTATGCTTAAAGGTACAGATCCTTAAAGAATCCGCTGTTGTACTTTCTTCTAGGACAAAGGAGATTTGGGGTGACACAATCTGAAATCTATCTCCTAAGACACAAAGTTGATTTTATAAGTAGATCTTTTCAAGCATTTGCGTGTCTGCAGGCACACACACACACACACACACACCCCTCCCAAAACTAGTTTCCCAGAAACCATGCTCAAACCATGAAACCACAAAAGTAATGACTGAACCTAGCAATTATCCACCATGGATCCTCTTTAAATGGGCAAAGGATGTGAAGAGATCTTTTTCCAAAGAAGATAAATAAATGGCCAATGAGCACATGAAAAGGTGCTCAACGTCACTAATCATCAGGCAGATGCAGGTCAAAACAGCACTAAGATACCATTTCATATCCTCTAGGCTGGCTAGAATTTTTAAAAAAATAAACAGAAAATAGTAAGTGCTGGTGAGGATGCGGAGAAACTGGAACCCTCACACATCGCTGGTGGGGATGGAAAATGGCGCAGCCATTCTGGAAATCAGCTTGGCTGTTCCTCAAAAAATTAAACACAGGGCTTCCCTGATGGCGCAGTGGTTGGGAGTCCGCCTGCCGATGCAGGGGACACGGGTTCGTGCCCCGGTCTGGGAAGATCCCACATGCTGCGGAGCGGCTGGGCCCGTGAGCCATGGCCGCTGAGCCTGTGCGTCCAGAGCCTGTGCTCCGCAACGGGAGAGCCCACAGCAGTGAGAGGCCCGAGTACCGCAAAAAAAAAAAAAAAAAAAAAAACCCGAAAAAAACAAAACACAAATTACCACATGATCCAGTAATTTCACTCAAAGAATTACAAACAGCTGTCCATGCAAACATTTATACATGAATGTTCATAGCAGCACTACTCAACAATAGTCAAGACTGAAACAACCCACATGTCCACCCACTGATGGAACAGAAAAAGAACATGTTACACATGCATAAAATGGAATATTATTCAGCCACAAAAAGGAACACAGTATGGTACATGCTACAACAGGGATGAACCTTTAAAGCACTGTGCTAATGGAAAGACACCTTCCACCAAAGGCCACATGTTGAAAGAGTCCATTTATATGAAATATCCAGAAAAGGCAAATTCAAAGAGACAGACAGCAGATCAGTGGTTGCCATGAACCAGGGAAAGGAGAATGGGAAGTGACTACTTCATGGTACAGTGCTTCCCTCTGAGGTGATGAAAAAGTTCTGGTCATGACGGCTACATAATATTGTGAATGTACTGAATGTCACTGAATTGCACATTTTAAAATGGTAAATTTTTTAAAAAACTACATGTAATTTTTAACTAGTTTTTCAAATTGCAAAACTACGTTGAAAGATAAAGATGGCAAAACTCATTTTAAACCTGAAAGAGATTCTGACCAGTAAACATTCTGGTTGTATGGGACAGGGAGGGCGTTGCTCTGTGTAGACTCTGTGACATCAGGCTGTGCCATCAGAATCCCAAGTGCCGGGTCCCCACCCCTGGTGTCTACACACAGCGTGCACGGAAGGACTAAATGCAGTAGCGGAGCTACTCATGTTTAGATACATAGAGACCTCTGCCCACCTGCAGGCAGGAGAGAGAAGCCCGGCTCGAGCTGAGAAGACGAGATGATCTTGAGCAAAGCAGAGCAAACACAGCTTGGCCCCAAACGGAAACTAGTCCTCTTATCTCCCTGTGCCTCTTCACTCCCCCAATATTTACAAGATGTTCCGATGTCGTTTGCTATTTTTGTTTGGACTTCTTACTTAGTTCCGAGATGACCTGATATTTACACAAGCACAAGCCTGCTCTCAAAGTGCAGAGCAGGAAAAGGTCGGGAGCTACCTGATGATCTCCCAGGCTTGGGGTGGGGCCTTGGTGCCTCGTCCAGGCAGATCTCCGGTAAGAAATAAGAACGTCAATAACCAGGGTTGGGGGGCTTCCCTGGTGGCGCAGTGGTTAAGAATCCACCTGCCAATGCAGGGGACATGCAGACCTGGTCCGGGAAGATCCCACATGCTGCGGAGCAACTAAGCCTGTGAGCCGCAACTACTGAGCCCACAAGCCACAACTACTGAAGCCCGTGCACCCAGAGCCTGTGCTCCACAACAAGAGAAACCACCGTAATGAGAAGCCCGTGCACCACAACGAAGAGTAGTCCCTGCTCGCCGCGACTAGAGAAAAGCCGCGCACAGCAACGATGACCCAATGCAGCCAGAAATAAATTAATTAAACAAACAAAACAAAACAAAACAAAACCAGGATGGGAATCAATCGGAGCGACGAGAAAAACGGTGAACCTGAATGCGACCACCTCCTTCCTTCCTCAAGAAACAGCCCAGGGAAACCACAAGCAAAAATGAGGACAAATCCAGAACTGAGCTGGTCTCTTCAACAAGCCAATGGAGAGACGGAAAAAAGGGAGAGCGCACCATTCATAGTCAGGAACCAAACACAACCTGCGCACATTCTTTGGCTTCTGATTGAACAAATCAATTGTAAAAAGATATCTGGGGAATACTCAAGGCATTCTGAATATGAACAGGGCAGTAATGTAATGACATTTTAAGTGACGATTACTTACGATTAATTTACGATTACCTATAGTGGTATTGTGGCTCTATAAGAAACCTTCTTGGATCTTATAGATGTACAGTGTCAGGGAGCTGCTTTACCACACACCCCACAGATCCTTTTTAAATGTTAATGACTCTTCAATCTAGATGTGAGTTTTAAATCTAGATGGGAATTTACTGCGCTATTCTTCCTAGTCATTAGATCATTCAAGCACACTATGTCTATTTGCAAATATTCATAATAAAAAGTAACTGGCCCAAGCCACGACCCTTTTCAAGAACTAGTTCTAATATTGCTTTGCCAAACTTCCTCACCGCTCCTCCAGAGGAAGCCAGAGGACCCGTTCCATCACCCTCCACCCCTCATGTATTGAAAGGAGGAGGTGGAAACAAATTTAAGGCATTAATTAACCACCTATTTGTCTCTTACTAAGAATGCACTGGGTTTGACGGTGTCCCCATTTGAGAGACACGTGACAGCTGCCAACCCTGTGTTCTTAAGTCTAATTATCTTAACAGAACAAAAACAGAGTCACTGATGTTCCTCCCCTTCAAGAGCCCATCATTCATCCATTCATTCTCAGCACGATGTTACCTCCTGGGTGTCGGGCACGAGGCCTGGCACTGAGCTCGCAGCAACAATCAAGACAGCCCTGGTACCCGCCCTCTGGCACGGCCAGCCTGGAGTGCCTCACCGTGAGGACCGACACTTGGAACACAGCTAAGGCACAAGTGAATGGCAAAGCGCCGCAGACAGCACAGGTGTTCCAGGAGTCACAACAGGCTCCAGTGGGAGAAGAGAATTTGGAATGGCCTCAAACCACTCAAAACACGAACAGGGATTCTTTTTTTTTTCTTTGCAGTACGCGGGGCTCTCACTGTTGTGGCCTGTCCCGTTGCAGAGCACAGGCTCCGGACGCGCAGGCTCAGCGGCCATGGCTCACGGGCCCAGCCGTTCCGCGGCATGTGGAAGCTTCCTGGACCGGGGCACGAACCCGTGTCCCCTGCACCGGCAGGCGGACTCTCAACCACTGCGCCACCAGGGAAGCCCACGAACAGGGATTCTTAGGCTTATGAATGGGCAGGAAATAACAGTAGGGTCTGAGTGAAATATTTCTGTGGACAGACGAACGCCAGCCAGCCTGAGTTGGCAGAAACCTATAAATAGATGCCCTGGGGAGGTGTGGGTACAGAGAGGAAATGCCCTGAGGCCACCTGAGGTCTACATGGACAGGCACGGCTCTGTCCACATTGGGCGCTCAGGCAGCCCACAAGCTCCTGGGACAGCACCATCCTGAGTGGTGCCGTGTGCTGTAGCCACAGCACACCCTCCTTGCTTCAGCCTGGCCCACACCCAGCCCAGCAGAGGACAAGGGGACAGTCTCCTGTCCCTCTGTACCAGGGAAGGGAACTCACGAGCCAAGAGCCGGAGAGGGGTCAAGTGCTCACTTGCACCAAGAGGCATCCATTCACTTTCTGGTCCTCTATCCGAAAAACACGGGCACAGTGGCCGGAGGAAAAGGTGTCTCAGTGCAGAGTACCGGTGAGGAAGCTACCCTGCGAGGATGTGTAAGTTCCCTACAGCCATCGTAACAAACTGCCACCCGCTGGGCGGCTTTACCACCACAGAAACGGATTCGACCACAGTTCTGGAGGCCAGCAATCCAAAAGCGAGAGGGCAGCAGGGCTGCGTTCCCTTCAGACGCTCTGAGGACAATCCTCCCTTGCGTCTTCCGGCTTCCGGCGGTTCCAGGTGTTCTTGGCTTGTGGCTGCATCACTCCAGTCTCCGCCTCCTCTTCCGTGGATGTGTGTCTCCTCTTCTGGGTCTTGTAAGGACCCTTGTCGTTGGATTGGCCCAGCGGGATAATCCAGGATGATCTCATCCGCAAATCCTTATGTTAATTACACCCGCCAAGACTCTTTTTTTCCAAATAAGTTCACATCCACAAGTTCTGGGGCTCGGGATGCGGACCTATCTTTTGAGGGGGCCGCCATTCAACCTACTACAGAGAACAAACTGTAGCACATCAAGCACCCATCTGGTGCAGGAGACGCAGTGACACTGTAAGTGCGCCACTGCATTGAGCCAGCCAAAATGGGTGGGTGGGTTTTAAAAAAAGAAAAAGCAAGAGCAAACTTACTTCTCTTTGGAAATCAGCAACATCTGCTTTAATTTCACACCCTAAATCAATAATAGGCAATGTTACTTTGTTCTTCACAATAGAATCCTACTAAACCTACAAGCCTTGGTTTCCTTGTCTGCACAATGGAAAAAATAACAGCATCCACCCCATAGCGGGGATTATGGGATTGAACGCACGATCTTGCGCAGAGAAGTGCCTGCACTCCTTAAATTAGCTTTATTATCATTATCACTATCGTTATTCTTGTCCTTGAGGACCCTATGTCTCTTCAACTCTCCTTTGACTATCATCTCCCCTTTACTGACAGCTCTGCATGCGCCCCTGCTAACCCAGCAGGACGAGGGGCAACCTGACTTCTCGTCTGTTTCTTTGCAACAGGCTAATTACAAAGCCCCTCCAGGATATAAACCTAAAACACTATAGACATTGCAAGCCTGGAAAAATATATTGTTTGCCATTAGACCTTAAAATACATGACAGGTCACGTGAAGTGAGCATACGCTTTACTTAAAGTATGTCTGTTTACTTCTACCCCATCTTGTTTCAGAAGGGACTCAGATCCATTCAAATACATACACTGTTACACTTAAAATAAGTGAAAAAATAGGTAAATGAGGGGAAAAGAACAAAAAGAAATAAGATTTGAGAGATAACTGAAAAAATAAAATGAAGCAAGGAGTAACATGAGTAAAAAAAAAAAAATATGCTGCAATATTTTGTACACTTGTTAGGAGCGGCCACAATCTGGCTCGAAGCTCTGGAGCACGTGATACAAAGGTAAAGGCTGACCTGCTAAATTATTCATCGTGTCCTTAAGATTAAAAACGCAGGGGGGAGGCAGAAGAGGAAAAAGACATTTGCTCCGAAGAACTGCAATTCCTGGTAGTGCGAGAGCAATCTCTCTCTCGGGCCATCTTAGAGAAAGCATGATGTATTCGTTGCTTTTCTAGATTTTAACTAAATGTTTTCAGGTGGTCTTTACTTTTACATCCAATGTCTTCCTGATTCCGCCCATGAGAGGCAGGATCAACTAAACTGAGAGTTTTCAGGTTGATAGAAGTAAGGAAGTATTTATGTATAGATAGGGGGTGTAAATGATGCAATACTGCTTTTTTAGGACAGGGAGGCACACAAACAGGATTTCATGATAAAAATAAAACCATTTTTTAAGACAAAAACAAAAGTTTTCTTTACATAAAGAGATACTGAAAAGAAAATCAGTATGCTCCATTCCCAGCAGAAAGCCCTACAGTTTCCATGTCCTCTAATCCTCGAAAACCAGAAGCAAGAACGGAATTTAGAGAAGGAAAAGGGTAAGAATTACTGAACAGAAATACAGCAAGAAGCTTCCCATCAACAGTCATCCACGAGACCAGAGCCTTACCTCGGGGTCGAGGCTACAGTCTGAGAGGATGATAAGTCTTCCTTGTATGATAATTTCATATTTTCACGATCCTTTTTGCTTGGTTGTTTTTTGTAAATAATAAGCATAATATTTTGGACACGAAGAACAGTTTCACTTGCGGTGATCCACAGGCACCGGCTTAGTCAGGGTCTCTCTCACACAGATACACGCATGCGCATACTAGCAGACGCGCACACACACGCGCACTTACCTTGTTAAGCCACTTCAGCCCTGGTATCGTGTTTGAGTTGATCTGTTCTTCCAGCCACGGGCGCATGCGCATCCTCTCCACCGGCATGGTGCCCTTCTGCAGAGGAGAAGCAACACATCAGGCATTTCTGCTACCCACTGTCATGTCTGCACCGTGACGTCTGACACCCCTGCCTGACCCTCTTCTATTTTCCTCTTCCTCAAAACCGCACAGCTTATGGGGGCTGGGGGGCCCTGAGAGCTTATCAGGGGCTTTGCCCTAGAGCCCCCCGCCCCTGCTTGAGTGCGGTGCTCATTCCCCAGAGGCCGTCTCGGTGGGGTGGTGGTGCAGGCCACCCCTGCTCTCAGCTGAGAGGGTCCCATGACGCAGACACTCGGCCAGTCACAGGGCCCGGACGCCTAATGCTGGGATGTGTTTACGGCAGGTACCTTCAGTGTATCAGGTACTCAGAGGACCAGGGCCTGACAAATACCTTTGGGTATTATCCTTCCAAGAGCCGAGGGTGGACAGAGTAACCAAGTCATTCCTCGAGGGTATCTGGGTAACAGACGCGCGTCGAAGCCCCGGCACGGGCACTTGCAAGCGCTTACGGAATCAATTCACGCGGTTCCAAGGCCTTTCACCCACTGGCCACCCCTCCTGATGTCGTCTGTCTCCCTGCAGAGTGCACCAGCCTCTAGCTCTGGCTTCAGCATCGCTTTGACGTGAAAGCATCTCTTTTTTTTTTTTTAGTACTTTTTTTTAAAGATTAATTAATTAATTAATTAATTTATTTTATTGGCTGCGTTGGGTCTTCCGTTGCTGTGTGCTGGCTTTCTCTAGTTGCAGCGAGCGGGGGCTACTCTTCGTTGCGGTGCGAGGGCTTTTCATTGCAGTGGCTTCTCTTGTTGTGGAGCACAGGCTCTAGGCACGCAGGCTTCAGTGGTTGTGGCACACGGGCTTAATTGCTCCGCAGCATGTGGGATCTTCCTGGACCAGGGCTTGAACCCGTGTCCCCTGCATCGGCAGGCAGACTCTCAACCACTGCGCCACCAGGGAAGCCCGAAAGCATCTCTTATTTGGAGTGTTCCCTCAAGGGTCTTTCCTCACTGCCATCCGCCTCCTCTGGCCTGGGGTCACCTGTCCTCCACCAGCCCACATAACACCTCTCTCCCCTCCTTCCAGATGCATTTCTAGACAGTCTTTCCCTTGTCCCCCTAAATACACCCAGAGCGGGGTCACTAACACAGTGCCGTCTATCACTCATCTTCAGCCTGTTTACACGGAAGTTTAAATTCGATGCAGGATTCAAAAGCAGAGACAATGGCGAGCAAGCATCCCTTCCACAGGACTTCGTGCACAGCGGGACATCATCCTCTTTTCAACCCTGGGCTGCCTCATCTTTCCTTCATTCATTTTCTCCTCCAAAAACGAGCTCTGAATATTCTATTCGGACGACTTCAGGCCGAGATGGTCAAAGTCTCAGTAACCTCCTCGTCCAGCTCACAAAGGCCTTCCCGTCTCCCCTACGTGCAGCTGCTCCGCCACCTGGGGCCCCGCCCTCTGCCTGTAGAGCCTAATTCAATTCTGGAACTAAATCCTAGCCCCTGCCTTTCCCTTGGCCCTCTGCCCCACTTCTGACCTACTCACTGTCTCAGACGCCGCCTGCCGCTGCCTCTCTGTTCCTCCTTCCTGGCCTTGCCAACACCCAGCAGTCCTCCAAGACGCAGCCTCCGCCCTCCTCCACCACGAGGCCCCCCCGGACGCTCCAGCGGAAGGAAGCCGTCCCCCTCCAGGCCCCACAATACCCAGGGATCCTGTACTGCTCATTTGAAAATCGAACATTGCGTCAGGGCAGCTATTCCAATGTTGTCTTTCTTCTTATCTAACTCTTATCTTAAATGCAAACTTTTCAGTTGTGCTCAGCCTCTCTTCCTAACCAAAGTGTAAATTCGCTGGGAGTAGGAGCTCTACCTCTTCTAGGTCTTTGGCTAATCCTACAAAGCCTAAATGCGGCCGTCCCCCCACCCTGCCCCCTCCGAGATGTGCAATACAAGGACCAAGCCAGTTCTGAAGATCGGGCAAGGTGCCGTCACCATGGCAGGCTGGCCCCGCCCACTCATCTGGTGGCTTCAGGAGTGACGGGAACTGCAGGGACAGTCCAAAAGGACATGGAACGGCCACAGGGAGCCCCCAACACAGCTGCTCTGAGTGGGTCTCAAGTTGTTCCACTCACTCACTCTTTCACCCACCCGCTCAAAGATCATATATCAAGAGTGATGTTCCAGGAGTAGGAAGAAAGAAGACAGTCCCTGCCATCTAGGGACTCCCAGTCTAGCGGGAGACAGGGGAGAAGATAATTCCCGCAGCCCACGGAGCATCCTGTGTCCAGGATGATAAGAGGAGTTATGGAGAGTTCTGGGAGCGTCAGGAAAAGCTGTCCACATTAGATGCACTGGGTGAGTGTGCACTGTAAGGGCTCTGCCCAGTCAATCCGATCAGATCCTCCTTCCTGAGAAGATCTTAAGACACAGAAAGGGCGCAGCTAAGTCAGGGCAGTAGGAAGAGTAGCTACGTAGTGACACGCGCTTCCGAGGGGACAAGATGACAAGCTCAGCAACACGGAAACACGCCCCTGCTTCCAATCCGTCATTATAATAACATATTCCTCCCCTATTTTTTTTTTTTTTTTTTTTTTTGCGGTACGCGGGCCTCTCACTGTTGTGGCCTCTCCCGTTGCAGAGCACAGGCTCCGGACGCGCAGGCTCAGCAGCCATGGCTCACGGGCCCAGCCGCTCCGCGGCATGTGGGATCTTCCCGGACCGGGGCACGAACCCGTGTCCACTGCATCGGCAGGCGGACTCTCAACCACTGCGCCACCAGGGAAGCCCCCTCCCCTATTTTTTTCCACAGACAACCCATTTGGAAAAAACGGTCACCTGAAATAGTTCAAAAAGCTTTCTGATCCGAGTAGGGAAAACTCTATTATCAAGGGCTTCACTCATTTCAGGTTCTATGGTATTGCTGTTTTTAACGGCTAGGACATCCCCGATGATACACAATGGAAGGTAACCCTTTTACCTGGAGGCACGTCCTCTGTCTTACTTGATTTTACAGCCTGCTCCCCCGCCCCCTGCGACAAACACACTGAACAGGTAATGAATTACCAGTGGTCTCGCCACACAACCCAGAATAAAAAGGTTGCCATTTGACACAGATTTCTCATGACTCTCAAGTATGCATCCTCCGGTGAAAGAAAGGAAAGGTAGAATTCTACATGCAGCCAGCACCAGAAACTCATGCCTACGTAGCATGTGTTTTCTAGCTTCTATCAGTGAAATTCAAGATGATAGACTGGTCTTCCTTCTTTAAGGCAAGTTTCCCATGGGCAGCAACACCCAGGCCAGCGTTGCTTGAACAGAGCTGAAGAAGGCATGGAACTCGGTAGAGAAGACAAAGAGGTGCTATTTTTGCCAAGAGGACCAAAATACACCAGAAATCGGGACGCTCATGTTCCAGTCCTGGCTTTGTCATTACCACTGTGTGTCCTCGGGCCAGTCACTCAATCTCTCTGGTGGATACTTTGATCATCTAGAAAAAGGAGAGGTTTCACAAAGATAATTTCTGAGGTTATCTGTGATTCTAGGAATCCGTTGGTAACATGAAGGCTCATAATCTGATTTATCTTTTCTGTAAGCTTCATTTCTTGTACACTGTGCTGTTTTTAAAAGTGAAACGCTTAAATTTATGGTTCTATAAACCTAAAATATGAAGCTTCTACCCTCAAGCCTGACTTTGGAAAATCAGCTATCCTTACATCTTGGAGATTTCGGGCTGGGATCATCTTCAAAACCATGGCATTGGCTACAAATCAATTCAGTACGTGGCAAGTATTCAGAATATTACTGGCACCAGGGCTGCTCCATAAAGGCACGTGAGCTGTTCACTGTGATACACAGGACATAAATCGCATCCCCCATGAAGCTGACCATGCTAACTGTGGTCCTGAGTAGTGTCATTAACAGTGATCTTGAATTCTAACTTAAATAACTGAGGTTCGGGTCTTGGAATAGTAACAGCAATGGCTACTACTACTGAGCACTTCTTATATGCCACGCATGAAAACCAGGGTTTTCTGGGAGCTTCTCACTTCTCTTTTAACCCTAGGAGGTAAGGACTTTATTACCCCCTATTTCAGATGAGGGGATAGGTTGGGGAACTGCCCAAAGGCAACCTGCTGGTCAGTAGGAGAGCCCAGACTCTCGTTCAGGTCTGTCTGCAAATCCCCAGACTCAGAAACCGTAATGCCTGCCTTACTCTCACTTCAGAAAGTATTCAGTTATGATGGTCTTTTAACTGTTCTACTTATGGAGGTATTCCCAAGCCCTCTCTGTTTTGCATACCACTGACGTATCAGTCATCCTAAAATACGACTTAAATCATGTTAGTGTTCTGTATTACAGACTTCTAAACATCTCTGCTAGATTTTAGATAATAAAATCCTTGGCTGACAGGGTGCTGCTTCTGGTAACGGCATGGTAGGTAATTCAGACCTAACTCGCCTGGTGAATACCTAAGAAACCTAGACAAAGTGTGTGTTTTTTGTTTCGTTTTGTTTTGTTTAGCAGCATTGGGTCTTTGCTGCTGTGCGTGGGCTTTGTCTAGTTGAGGCGAGCGGCGGCTACTCTTCACTGTGGTGTGCGGCCTTCTCGTCACAGTGGCTTCTCTTGTTGCGGAGCATGGGCTCTAGGCGTGCGGGCCTCAGTAGTTGTGGCACATGGGCTCAGTACTTGCGGCTCGTGGGCTCTAGAGCGCAGGCTCAGTAGTTGTGGCACATGGGCTTAGCTGCTCCGCGGCATGTGGGATCTTCCCGGGCCAGGGATCGAACCCGTGTCCCCTGCATTGGCAGACGAATTCTTAACCACTGTGCCACCAGGGAAGTCCCACAAAGCTTGTTTTTAAAAATATGTTGAGAAACATCAGAGAACTAAGATGGTAGTAAAGAATTAGGAGGGCAAGATCTGGGAGAAGAAAGAAACCCAGGATGGTAAGCCTGATGTTTGGGGCATCTGCCGAGTCCAGAAGAGGAGGCTTTAGGGCATCAAAGCTGAGCAGAGCTGTTGACACATTCGTGACTAGGGGGATAAGACCTGAAGCTAAAGAAAAGGGAGTCCTGGAAACCTCCCTCTTTCCAAACATGCAAGCTTTGTAAGGGATAAAACTAAATGGAAATAGACTAACCTCAAAGACTGAAGCCCAGCTTTGATTAAGCTCAATCCTTGACCCAATTAAAATGATCTGGAACTACCAGAAGTTAAGTTAAATCATATCTTGGGGAAAGATGACATTATCCTAAGACTCATATTCTCTCTGCTGTTTTTCAGATACAATGGCCAGCATTCAATCAATACAGCTAGGAATACAAGGCTAAAAGACAAGAAAATAGAAAACCAAGGGAAGTAATGAACAATAGAAATGGACCAATAGGGATACATACACAGATTTCATACAGATATAATGAATATACACATACCAAATGTTTCCAGATGTAATCTTTAAAACAGCTATGCCTAATACATTCAAGGAAATAAAAGGCAAGATGGAAAATTTTTTCAGAGAACTGGAGACTATAAAACAATAGAAATTCTACAACTAAAGTATAAATAATTAAAATTAAGAACTCGATGGATGGGTTCACCAATAGATTAGACATCACCAGGGGAAAAAATAGTGAACCAGAAGAGAGGTCACAATGAAACAGACAGAATGAAGCACTGAGACAAAAAAGTGGAACATGTAAAAACAGACCTAAAATCCATAAAAGGCTGTATTTTAGACCTAAAAAGGTCTAAACATGGGTAGTTGGAAGTTCCACAAAGATAAGAGAAAGAATGAAGCAGGAGCAAAATTTGAAGAGACAGTGATCAATGACCACCTAACCACAGGTTTAATACTCACTACAGACCCCAAACTGGCAACTATAAATAAAACCACACCTGGGCATACTGTAGCACACTTGATGAAAACCAAAAGTATAGAGAAAAATCTTAAAAACAGTCAGAGGGAAAACAGGCTCAGGACCTTCAGAAACCAAAAAACACAAAACCCAGAAGGCTTACAGTGACTCCTCAACAGAAACAATGGAGAACAGAAGACAATGGAAAGATGCCTTTAAAGCACCCAAAGAAAATAATTACTATTTTAAAATGTTATATACAGTGTGAAAATTTCCTTCGGGAACGAAGAGGAAATAAAGGCATCTTCACTCAGAGGAAAACGTAGAGAATTTCTACCAGAAGCCCCACAGCGCATCAGTTCCCAGTTACAGCGTCACAGGAGATAAGCCACAACCAGGCAACAGGGAAAGCAAAGGGATGGGAGCTGAGTTGCTAAGCACAGGGCCTAACTTTGAGGCTGTGTCACAGAAGCCAATCACAGCAGTGCTCAGTGCCATCTCTTCTGCAGCTGCATCATTTGTTTTAAACATGCCTGTGCAGGCTCCTGTCACCTAATAGTTCTCCCCACGTAGCCATGCGCCACCCCTCGTATCAACCTACATCAATGTTACCCTCCCAGCAAAAGCCAGCTCAAGTCTATTTTCATCCATTAAACCTTCTCTCACAACTCTAAGCACTGGACTCTATCCTCCTGTGGATGTGCTGTCTGCAGTATCCAGTCATCCAGTGTACCAGCAAATATTTATTAAATACACGTTATTACAAGGAACTGTGCTAAGTGCTGTGGAGGATTCAAAGACGTGTAAGACAGGATCGCTACCCTCAAGGAATTAATAAATTACCTGGGGGCATGAGACATAAATCATATAAAGCTAACTGATAATACTATAATTATAATAATAAAAGACTGCAATAGAGATCTGAAGGCAGTATATGATTAATTGCCAACTAGGTGAACTCGTTCATAAATCATTATTAGATGGGTTCGTAAGCGAAAGCTTTATGGTAAAGGAAGAGCTTATAAGGTAGGGAGGGATCACTTCGGCAGAGAAAAGGCTGCAGGTCAAGTTAGGCAAGGTAAAGGCTGGTACTAATGGCCAAAGCAGAACTGAGGAAGATGTCTTTGCTGATGTGGGCAGAGCAACTGATGCATGTACCAACATGGGGGAAGCTTCATACGAGCCAGCCAGCGTGTGAGAAGCACAGACTGGATAGTGTACAAATATCATCATTAACCCTCACAGCAGCCCTACTCAGTTAAATATTATTATCCCCATTCTAGAGATGAGAAAAAGGATAGCTTGAAAAGGTAACTTTAAAAAAAGAAAAAAGTGTCCAAGTCACACAAGCCCCCAGATGGGGAACCAAGATTTGAGCCCAGGTCTTTCTGGAGGGTCTCCAATGCCCAGCTAGATACTCAGCTTGTTTACAGGGGCTACTAAAAAGCTCTGAATGGCCTCGTTTCTTCATGAACCAAGCAGCACTCTATGCAGGAACACGTGGAGGCAAGGAAGCCAGTAGCCAGAGCTACAGCTCTGTCCAGGATGGTGGCTATGGGAACACGCAGGAAAAGAAAAACGCACGCCCAAGTGGCAATACATTTGTAGGAATATAATAGCAATTTTTAGTGGTGATTTTTCCTGAATATGCAGTAATCCTTCCCAAAATATAAGTTCCTCTTACATAACATCCTACACTCCCCACACTGACTTTTGTGTACCTTTTTGAAAAAATAAGAATTTCAGTTTAAAATTATGTGGGGGCTTCCCTGGTGGTGCAGTGGTTGAGAGTCCGCCTGCCGATGCAGGGGACACGGGTTCGTGCCCCGGTCTGGGAAGATCCCACATGCCGCAGAGCCTGTGCATCCAGAGCCTGTGCTCTGCAACGAGAGAGGCCACAACAGTGAGAGGCCCGCATACCGCAAGAAAAAAAAAAAAAATTATGTGAATTGAGAGGAAGCTGTAGTTGAAAACTGAATATCACCACCACCACCATTCTCATCATCATTCTCTTTAACCCCGTCACATTGGCTCAGGCCCTTATTAAGAATGGGATACCAATGCTTTTCATGCATTATTTCATTCCATCTTCAAACAATCTATACGAGGTATAGTATCTTATCTCCATCTCTACAGATGAGGAAACGAAGCTACTTCCCAAGATGCAGAGCTGTCAAGTGGTAAAGCTAAGATTCAAACCCAGATCTTCCTGACTGGAAGAATATGCCCGAAACCTCTAAAACAGTTTTTATTCCAAACATCCAGTAGCAACCCATTAGAGGGTCAGGAAATCAGTTTATTGGATTAAGATCTGAATTACAGGATGAAGATAAGCACTTTAATGTATGAGACTACAGAACAGAAACTATGAGAGTTCCCCAAATAACAGTAAGCATTGTTTCATTAAACTTTTGTTTCAACTTTATATTATTATATTGGTACTGTGGCCAAAAAAGTATAAAAAGCATCGTACTGTGCTAAACTGGTTCCCAGCTGTGTGTACAGATGTGTGTGAGCATGTGGATGGTGGGGGAGGCAGAGGTCATGGTGGAAAGTAGAAAACGGAAGAGAAGGAAATAGAAGAGAAGATGCGGCAAACCCTTACAGCGGTAACTGACTCCCAGGAGACAGAAGTGAAATGTACGAGCGAAGTTCAACAGCATGTGCTTGGCATGAAAATACCATGTTCAGAGCTAAGATGAAAGGACTCTGTGCATTATGGAGGGGGCCTGAGACTTACCCATTTGGCTATACTTAATACTTCTCTGCCTACAATATTCAAATCACGCTACATACTCTGGTGGGACCGTAGGGCCAAGTCAACAATTAGCAGCCAGGAAATCAGAAAGACATTCAGCATTTGGATGGAGCGCTCGACGCAGAAAAAACTTGCCTCTTGGCATAATATTATCCACACCAATGCAAAACCAATTTTAAAGTTTTGTTAAACTTCAGGAGAGTTAGTAGATAATGGAAATCAACTGTATGCTATCCATTGTATCACGGATATAATTTCATGCACTTACTGTTTTACTTTATTGAACGTTAAAAAGACACGTCATAGATTCATTTAAGTATTTTAGTCTCTAGCCCCGTGTTTCTCAGGTTTTAAGCAATTCAACCATGAATTCCCTTATTATATGGATTTTTCAGGAACCCAACCTTGAATGATGTGGCAGGATTGCTATAAATAGCTCAATATATCATAACCCAGTATGGCTCAGTATATCATAAGCATACTCTGCTATATTTTCTTTTCACCTATACCAGCATCCCAAAACTGCCTGTGCAGCATTATTACCTGGGGAATCAAAAAAAAAAAAAAAAGTTCCCTGGCCCCATCCTAGAACTACTGAATAAGAATCACCAGGGTTTAAGAATCAGTTATTTTTTATTATCCTAGGATAACTGTTATGCAGCTAAGTGTAGGTATCACTGCCATTTAGTATCATTAGCCAATGGCCTTCCAGGTCTCGTATGTTTCATGAATATCTCCAGTTGAGTCATGGGAAAACAGGGAGGCCGATGGGGAATAGATTTCACCATGAATGGAATATAAATGCATATGAAATTAAAAGTCTAAATACTTCTAAATACCACAGAAACAGTTTCCCATACTGAGAATCACCCAGACTATAGTTTTTGCATATTTGTCATTCTACCCACAATTTTCTTATTAGGTGTGTTTTCTATACCCTTTTAGAAGACATTACCATAGCTCCTTTACAAAAATTTCCCTGTCTCTGACCACAGTCTACCCTGGTACCTGAAACAGTACGATTTAGCCTCTGAATCACAACCATAAGCTGACAGAGAAATTGACTTATGGCCTCCACACGTGTGCTAGAAAGACACCAAAATATCTCTGGCTTTCAGTACTGCAGGTGAGCCAACGGTCATTCTAGAAAACAGTTCTCAACGCAGCCTAAAGAGAACAGAAGTTCTCTACCCAGGGAGTCAGCCTTAGAAACATATGGCACACGTTGCATCTGTGCATCTGTACTTTTCCAAGAGAGGGTCCATCTTTGCCCTTCAGGCTCCACTTCCCCGCTTCCTCTCCCTAGTATGTCCACTCTCTGGTCCCACTCTTCCCAAACACAGCTGCCCAACCACTTTACTACATATGGGTCTCTCCCTCTTGTTTGCTCCGGTGGCAAAAATTCAGGACTGGGCTGAATAGTACCCTGTCATAATAATAATAATAATGCCATTATAGATTTATGGTTTATCACCTCACCAGAGCTTTCAAAAAGTCTCTGCAGGTGTTTTTTTTTTTTCTTCTTCTCCCTCATCAGTGCTTCCTGTTCCCCATGGGAGCACTTTCAGATTTTTCCAACCTCACTTCCACACTCATCAATCCCAGCAAATGATCTTGTCTCCAGCTCCAGAGAAAAAAAGAGGCCACCACTCTTCTTTCTGAATGTCTGACTCCCTTCCTTCTTCAAACTTATCTGTGACCACCTTTTGTCCTTCTGCAGACCACTCTGCAACAGGGACCGTGGAAGGTTTAAGAGGAGAAATACTTTGTATGATCATCTTTGGGCCCATCCATGTTGCTGCAAGTGGCCCGGAGATGGTCATACTGAGAGAAGTAAGTCACACAGAGAAAGACACATATCATATGATATCACGTACTTGGGATCTAAAAAAATGATACAAATGAACTTATTTACAAATCAGAAATAGACTCACAGACACAGAAAAGAATCTTATGGTTACCAAAGGGATAGTGGGGTGAGGGGAGATAAATTGGGAGTTTGGAATTAACATACACACACCACTGTATATAAAACAGATAAACAACAAGGATTTCCTGTATAGCACAAGGAACTATATTCAATATCTTGTAATAACCTATAATAGAAAAGAATTTTTTAAGTATATATATATATATATATATATATATATATGTAAGCTGAATCACTTTGCTGTACACCTGAAACTAACATGATATTGTAAACCAACTATACTTCAATTTTCAAAAAACGAGAGGAGAAATACTGAGATTGGTTTCAGGTCTTCTAAATTTGAGATATCTTTGGGATAGCCCAAGAGACGTTGGATGGGCAATTAGATATCTGAGGCCAGAGCTCAGGAGAAAGGTCTTGCCTGGCAGTAGTCAGGCACCCCTTTATAGACTGTTCACATGCCATCTCTTCCACAAAGCCCACCCTGGCCAATTCCCAACTGCCCTTGAATCCATGAAACACACTGCCTCTGGGCTTCCCTGGTGGCGCAGTGGTTGAGAGTCCGCCTCCCAATGCAGGGGACGCGGGTTCGTGCCCCGGTTCGGGAAAATTCCACATGCCGCGGAGCGACTGGGCCCGTGAGCCATGGCTGCTGAGCCTGCGCGTCCGGAGCCTGTGCCTCTACAACGGGAGAGGCCACAACAGTAAGAAGCCCGCGTACCGCAAAAAAACCAAAAAACCCACACTGCCTCTAACACGCATCTTATGCTGCCTTACATTCTTTGCTGCAATTTTATGTGCCTTTCTCCACTGAAACAAACCTCTGTTAACACTGCTACATATGTTAACATATAGAACTAGCCAGCCTTGCACTCTGCACCCAGCAGGTAGCCAATAAATGCAGACCAGCCCTATCCAGCGATACTGGACATGTTCTATATGCACACAGCTCAGCAAGGTAGCCACTGGCCACACACTGCTACCGAACACCCGAGATGTGGCTGGCGTGAATGGGGAACCATTTGTTCCCAAAGATAGACACACAGTTTCAAGGCCGGTTCTAGTCTTTCCAAATCACAGTGAGTTGTCCAGTGCCAGGTAAAAACAAAGTATCTTCAGAAGACACCCCTGTGGGGTTCCTGAAAAGGCAAGTTACCCACCTGAAACTGCACTATTCTGAGTTTTTAGTCAGGCCAGTTTGAATAAGGCCTGACTCACCCTCGGCAAGCTGAATTAACTTGGGGAAGCCAGCCTGATGTTAAGTGGGGGAGCTTCTGTTGTGAGCCATCCTATCCCGCCTAGACCTGCGAGCCCTGGAAAACAGGGATTGCCCAGAGTATCCCATGCACACCACCATGACACTAACACTAGATAACAAGGATGAAGGGTTAGGCAAGTTCTAAGCTGGCCAGGGGTATTACTTCACTGGATTCACAGCAACCTTGTAAGGTAGGTACTACTAAAATCCCCATTTGATAGATGAAGAAACTGAGGCACACAAGGTTAAGTAACTTGTCCAAGCTCACAGCAGGTGGTAGAGCTCAGATTTAAACAGGAGTCTTAGGCCCTTACTTAGCCTTTGGACCATGAGGCCAAACTGGGGACCACATAAAGAGGCATTGAGAGCCCAGTGCCTCCCAGTCTCTCCCGGCACCCGCCCTAGGAGCCCTGCCAGCGGGAGCACTGCTCAGGCTGCACTCGCCGGGCCTAATGAATAGAAAGCAGCGTCCCAACCTGGTTACCCAGTCCACCCCCTTCAATGCACACTTCCTGCCCCTTTTACTACCTTCCTGGCTGGTGGAAATCAGCAAGATGCACTGCATATCCTGTCCAGCTGGAGCTTTATTTTTGTAATTGGTACTAGGAAAACAGTATTTCTCTATTCCCATACTCCAAAATAAAAATATTTTTCCACTCTCTACCCCTTTACCTCCATCCCCTCTTTAGGAAGCAACAGGAAAGAATTAGAGGTTTTTTTTTAACTTGAGTCACTGGGTGTGTTCTCCAGTTGTTTCATTTTAGTCTCTGCCTCTGCCATAAAACAGGGTCACCTGGCCCCAGCACTGGCCACCTGGGTCCTAGAGGGGTCTTATAAAACCAGGCAAGGAGGAAAGTGCACCCTGCCTGTCTCTGCCTATTACTGATTCACCTGGAGAACTATTTCAGGAACACAATTAAATCCCATGGAAGCCATGGTCCACCATCTCAGAGTTAATTTCACAGGAATACTTTTGTAAGGTACTGAAAACCAATAAAGTGCTAGGCATTATGGGTATTTGTCAATTTCCACACCCTTCCATGTGTATGAAGAGCAATCGCTTGCCTATGAGGCCTTTTTTCTCCTCCCTCATTTTTAGTTTCAGGACCTCTGAAAAGTGCCAAACCCCCAGTCCACAAATTCCACTCCAACCAGCTTCAATCTCTCAGCGCCATTGTGTCCTACACGCTCTACACCAGCTCACTTCTCTCTTGGAATTCGGGGGCCAGTTTTAAATCTACCCTTCCAAAAAAGCTTTCCCTGACCAATGCAGATTCAACTATTACCACAAGGATCATTTTGTTCACACTGATATGACAGTCCCAAGAAATATCTAGATATTAATGATAATCGATCTTGTCTGACTCAGCTAATTAATGTGACCTGGAACTTCTGAATACGTGATTAGATCTCCACAGGGCCTAGCACTGTCCTTATTTAACTTGGTGGCCAAGATGCAGGACATCATTGGAGGTCCGCCTGCCACTGTGACTCTGGGACAGTGTGGCCATCCACAGGTAGGTGGAGACTAGGGATGGCCTCGGCAGCTCCTGTGTCCACCACAGCTGTGGCTACTGCCACTTCTTTATCACCATACCTTATGTGAGACAAGGACTGGGTAGTTGTGCCCTTAAATGAGAAATCGATGTGCTATTCCCCTAAAACTTCAGAAATTCCTTAGTCTCTGCCACTATCTCCACTCCTGTAGGAGCCGTCCAGGTCTGGGAGTATTTCCATCAGTACCTAAGGCCACTGCCCAGGGCAATGCTTCAGGAACCAAATGCAGAGGGTAGCAGAACCCAAGATCCTTATGCCTCGGTTTTCTCATCTGTAAAATGGGGATAATTTCCTTAGGGTTTGTGGCAATGCTTAAATAAGACATGCAAAGTGCCAGTCTACTATTTCGCCCTCAGAATGGGAGAAAATATTTGCAAATGAAGCAACTGACAAAGGATTAATCTCCAAAATTTACAAGCAGCTCATGCAGCTCATTATCAAAACAACAAATAACCCAATCCAAAAATGGGCAAAAGACCTAAATAGACATTTCTCCAAAGAAGATATACAGATTGCCAACAAACACGTGAAAGGATGCTCAACATCACTAATCATTAGAGAAGTGCAAATCGAAACTACAATGAGGTATCACCTCACACCAGTCAGAATGGCCATCATCAAAAAATCTAGAAACAATAAATGCTGGAGAGGGTGTGGAGAAAAGGGAACCCTCTTGCACTGTTGGTGGGAATGTAAATTAATACAGCCACTATGGAGAACAGTATGGAGGTTCCTTAAAAAACTAAAAATAGAACTACCATACGACCCAGCAATCCCACTACTGGGCATATATCCTGAGAAAACCATCATTCAAAAAGAGTCATGTACCACAATGTTCACTGCAGCTCTATTTACAACAGCCAGGACATGGAAGCAACCTAAGTATCCATCAACAGATGAATGGATAAAGAAGATGTGGCACATATATACAATGGACTATTACTCAGCCATAAACAGAAACGAAATTGAGTTATTTGTAGTGAGGTGGATGGACTAGAGTCTGTCATACAGAGTGAAGTAAGTCAGAAAGAGGAAAACAAATACCGTATGCTAACACATATATATGGAATCTAAAAAAATGGTTATGTCCTAGGGGCAGGACAGGAATAATGACGCAGACGTAGAGAATGGACTTGAGGACATGGGGAGGGGGATAGGTAAGCTGGGACAAAGTGAGAGAGTGGCATGGACATATATACACTACCAAATGTAAAATAGATGGCTAGTGGGAAGCAGCCGCATAGCACAGGGAGATCAGCTCCATGCTTTGTGTCCACCTAGAGGGGTGGGATAGGGAGGGTGGGAGGGAGATGCAAGAGGGAGGAGATATGGGGATATATGTATATGTATAGCTGATTCACTTTATTATAAAGCAGAAACGAACACACCACTGTAAAGCAATTCTACTCCAATAAAGATGTTTTAAAAAAAACAGTGGCTATTTAATAATAGTTTCTGCAGACACAAATTTAAGGTCAAGGATGTTTGATGGAACATTATTTACAGAAGCAAAAATTTTAAGTTGCCAGACAGTAGGAAGATGGCTAAATAAAATGTGGTAGGCTCAAATCATGGAATACTGTAACTATGGAAGAATATTTCATTGGCATGGGAAAATGCTCAGAATATATATGTTGATATAGTTAATAATCATAATTATATACACTGTGTATGTATTTTTATATATTCTATATAAGTAATATATAAGTTAAGATAGCTCAGAATATAATACAAGGTAATAAGTGAAAAGAAGCAGGGAGTGGGGTCGGTTTTCAAGCATCGGGGCAGTAAACTTCCAGGGCAAGCTGGGCGGGGGTGGCTTCCCCAGGCTGCTGGGTCCCAGCACTGACAATGCTCCCTTCTCGGACGGTGCTGATGACAGTCAGGGCTCACCCTTCCCAACTGCTCCAGCGATTCTTCAGAGACAGCCGGCAGCACCGCCTAGTACGGGACTGACAAGGGGCACCAAGACACTGTTGCTTGGAACTGGGCAGCTAGGGGATGGGGGGGTCAGGGAGGGGGCATCCCAACCCCAGGCAGCACGATATCAAGCTCTTCCTGAACAGTTAGAGTAACGGGCTGCAATGCTTTCCAGAAAAGGTATCGTGAGGGGTGCAGTCCCCGTGGGGACTTGTAAAGTCCCATGACATGACAGTGAGTGCCATCCTGTGCTCTCTCCAAGTCCTGCGTTTTCCAAGAGTCCTGATGTCAGCAGAATGCCCTAATTTTAGCTTAGGAAATAAGAATATGGCAACAGAGAACATTCTTCTCAAAACTACTAAGAGAGTTCCTTCTACCCTTCTTTCCTCCCTCCCTCCCTTTATGAACGATTTAGTCCAAAAGCACATTAGGTGGAACTGAGCAAAGCAGAGGCAATGGATTGAACAGTGTTCCCCCAAATTTATGTCCACCTGGAAACTGTGAATGTGACCTTATTTGGAAATAGGGTCTCTGTAGATGCAATCAAGTTACAATGAGGTCATTCTGCCATAGGACAGGCCCTAAATCCAATACGACCGATGTCCTTACAAGAAGAGGGAAATCTGGACAAAGGCCCACAGACAGAGGAGAAGTGAAATGAAGACAGAGATAGAGACTGGACTGATTGAAGATTGGAGTGATGCGTCTACAAGTCCAGGATTGCCAGCAACCACCAGCGTCGAGGAGAAACTTCTCCCCATGGAGACTTGTGCTTAGAGCCCCAGAAAGAACCAATCCGGCTGGACACCTTGACTTAGGACTTCTGGCCTACAGAACTGTGAGACAATAAACTCCTGTTGTTCAAGCCACCCAGTCTGTTGGTACTTATGGCTGCCCTAACATACTTAATATGGCAGACATTAGGGAAGCAGGGCAGAAGCATCCCAGTGTGGAGTACTGGCATAAAGAGGTGGGTGGGAGGAGGCCGGGAGTGCTGAAGCCCATGTGTGGCAGTGAGGATGGGCGCAGGAGGGAGGGACAGCCCAGAGCGGGGTTCAGGACCCAAGCAGAAGGAAGGGTCTCCTGTACAGGAGGGCGGCAGCTGTCTAGTCCAAAGTACAGGAACCCACAGAGTGAAGTGAGGTGGGGCAGCCGTGGGAACATGAGATCAGAAACATTCAGGCAGTTGAGTAGATTAACTAATACATTAAGGATAATGGGACCCAGGTTGCTCACTATGGGAGAAGGAAGTTCAAATACAGAAAGAAAACGAGACTAACCCTGGGTGTTGCATTAGAATAGGACTGAATTCACGGTTTTTCATATATGTCCATAAATACAGAAATAAACATAGATATAAATAGTGAGTGTATGTGTAAGTGTACATATAAACAGTACAGATATTCCCTAACCCTGTCCACTAAGAGGGTCTGGGGACAGCAATACACCAATGGTGATGAGCACATGTAATGCCCAAGTCTTAGTTTCTAAATACCAGTCTCCACTAAAAGGAATCAGGGCTTCTCGGGAAAATGGCTGATTCCAGGGCTAGAGCAGGGAAAGCAAAAGATGAGCCTGAACCATCTTGGGGGCCAGAAGGTAAGGAACTGATCAAAGAATGCCGGGAACACATCAAAAGAACATAGCAGTCAACCTAAAGGGGCTCCCACTGGCCAAATCTGAGACAATCTGAGCATCGAAATAATGATAAAATTGTGTTATAGCCCACTGAACGAAATAGGGATCTACGGAAAAACTAAATAGGGAGAAGAGGAAGCTTTTCCACAAGGTGCAGTGCCTGCCACAGAAAGACGCTGGAACTAGAAGATCGCCTCTGGCAGCGATCCAAGTAGTAATTATTCAGTTAAGAAACATCATGGATGTTAAAACCAGTGGGTGAAAGGTTGATGAGAAGAGGACACCTACATAGACTCAAAGCACCTCCCATAAAATATTTTTTTACAAAGGGGAAAAGAGTAACTTTACAATGGAGAAGTCTGACAGATACCTCCGTACTCAAACAATCAAATGAACATTACCAATAAAGGAACATGTCAAAGACATACACCACCTGAGAGGAGGCAACAAAAAGAACAGAGCATCACGTCTGAAATATCCTTGCAGAAAATGCATAATCTGTATCTAACCATGAGGAAACCACCAACAAACTCAAACTGAAAGACATTCTATGAGATAACTGGCTTATAATCATCAAAAATGTCAAATTCATGGATGTTAAGGAAAGGTGACAACGGCATGACACCTCAGCCTGGATGGGATTTTTTTTTGCTACGAGGGACATTATCGAGACAACTGGCAAACCTGAATGGGGTCTGTGGGTTAGATGGTCCTCATGTCAATTGCCTGATTCTGACGGTCACGTGGAGTGTGCCCTTGTCTGCAGGACAGACACGCTCAAGGATTCAGGAGTGATGGGACTTCAGGTTGGCAAGTTACTCTCCAGAGTTGCAGAAAAAAAGAAATTCTTTACAAATATTTTTGCAACTTTCGCAGTCTTAAACTAGCTGCAAAGAAAAAGACTTGGCACGAAAGACAACAGTGAAGCATGCGAGTGATTTACGGTCCAGAGGGAGAAACGACAGCATTTCTGCAAATACGACAAACTCTAGCAAATTCCCCCTGTGGTGCTGAAATTAAACTGTTGATAGTTTTTTCTTAATCTGGGCGCGGCGACTGTATTAAGTACACGCGTCAATCACTTTATCCGTCCATCCATAAGGGGCCGCGCGATCAAGCGACAATGAACTGAACAAGGAAACTCGAAGCTTCATTTCCTGGGGAAGATGGTCCACAAGTCATTTAAAGTGTTGGGTGTGTAGAAAACAAAAAGTGAGATGACCCAAAAGCCCACCTGCATATTTTATTTTACTTTTTAAAATAAACTTATTTATTTTTGGCTGCATTGGGTCTTTGTTGCTGGGTGCGGGCTTTCTCTAGTTGTGGTGAGCGGGGGCTACTCTTCGTTGCGGTGCGTGGGCTTCTCTTTGCGGTGGCTTCTCTTGTTGCAGAGCACGGGCTCTAGGCACGTGGGCTTCAGTAGTTGTGGCTCGCGGGCTCTAGAGCGCAGGCTCAGTACTTGTGGCTCGCGGGCTTAGTTGCTCTGCGGCATGTGGGATCTTCCCGGACCAGGGCTCGAACCCGTGTCCCCTGCATTGGCAGGCGGATTCTTAACCACCCGCGCGACCAGGGAAGTCCCCCGCCTGCATATTTTAGAGAAGGCTCTCAGATTTCAGCATCAAAGATTTACCTCCAGTTAAACTTCTGAAGTAATATTTACATGAAGTTATTTAGATTCTAAAACATGAGGTTGGCTTCCAAGTGACACTGCTTCACCTCGTAGGTTAAGTCAGCAGCGGAAGAAAGAAGTCATAAGCATGGGTCCCTGGGCTGCCAGTGACGCAGGGTTTAGATATTCAGTCTTCAGAGGCCCCACGCCACAGGATTCTCTGTAGGGCATTTCAGGCCAGTCTGAGTTGTCACCAGAGCCCCCAAAGCTGGCATTCCTGGCATAGTTTCATTTTCTTTCATGACAATAGTTCCGGATCCCACAGCTTTTCCACCACTTGGCTCAAGAAAAGCCCACCATGAATAAGGGTTTTGCTTTTTGTTTCTTTTTTCTTTTTTTTTAACAGATCTTTATTGGAGTATAATTGCTTCACAATACTGTGTTAGTTTCTGTTGTACAACAAAGGGAATGAGCCATATGCATACATATGCCCCCATATCCCCTCCCTCCCACCCTCCCTACCCTACCCCTCTAGGTCATTGCAAAGCACCAAGCTGATCTCCCTGTGCTATGCGGCTGCTTCCCGCTAGCTATCTATTTTACATTTGGTAGTGTATATATGTCCATGCTACTCTCACTTTGCCCCAGCTTCCCCCTCCCACCCCATGTCCTCAAGTCCATTCTCAATGTCTACGTCTTTATTCCTGCCCTGCAACTAGGTTCATCAGTACCACTTTTATTATTGTTTTAGATTCCATATATATACACGTTAGCATACAGTATTGGTTTTTCTCTTTCTGACTTACTTCACTCTGTATGACAGACTCTGGGTCCATCCACCTCGCTACAAATAACTCAATTTCGTTTCTTTTTACGGCTGAGTAATACTCCATTGTATATATGCACCACATCTTTATCTAATAATCTGTCGATGGACACTTAGGTTGCTTCCATGTCCTGGCTATTGTAAATAGTGCTGCAGTGAGCATTGTGGTACATTCCTCTTTTTTTTTTTTAATTTTTGAATTTTATTTTATTGCTTTTTGTTTCTTATTTACAACTCTTCCTCAACCTGGGGAAAACGGAAGCCTGAATAACCTGCTCCCACTTGGCTGATCATTTCAGTAACCACTTTGGCCTCCAAGTAACAAGCAGAGCACGTATTTACTGTTTCCCAAGAGAGTCACTATAACACTGTAAGAATAGAGAGTGAAACCAGCGGCTCCAGAACAATTCCTTCCTTCAGCGAGGCCGGCACCAAGCAGCCATTCTGACGTCTCCCCACCACCTCCCAACCCCGGTCTGCTCTCTGCCAGGCAGCCAGAACGCTCTCGTAAAAGCATAAACATGATCTGCTTAGAGCCCACTGTTGTCGCCCACGCTGGCTCCAGCTTCCCCTCCCTCTGCTGGCCTTTCTCCCTGACCCTCCGGCCAGCAGGGCAGCCCAAGGCCTCTGTACCTGCCGTCCTCAAGGGCATTGCCTTTCACTGGCTGACTCACACTGTTCAAGTCTTAGCTTCAAAAGCACGTCATCGGCAGGCCAGGCCAGGCCTCAAATCTGTCTGCCTTCCTAGACAAGAATCTCCACAAGGCCCAAGACCAATTCTGCCTGCTCACCACTCTGTTCCCAGGGCCCAAGGGTATGGCAAAGACTGATGCTAAGTTAATAAACTAGGACCTGACTGTGAGGCCAGGCATCAAAGATAATGCGAAGGGGAACAGAGAGGGGGCTTGCAGCCTAGTAAAAGAAGGCTGGTACACAAGCAATTACGATAAGGAAAATGATGATTTGCCCTTAAGAAAAAAAAAAGTGTATATTTAAATACTATGGAGAATTCGTCGAAGAAAGCAGTGGATATGTATTTTTACATTTAAAAGATTATTTCTTATAAACACTGCTTTACAGTATTTTAGGCTTTCAAGATATAATCTGGAAGCTTATTTCAAAGTTGTACATATGGACATTCACAAGAAACTTACTGAAGCCCACCAGCATTCCGTTACCCAGAATGCATAGATGGTCAGCATGGTGACCAACCATCTATCGTCCAAACTGGAACACTTCTGAACGTGAATGGGGCCTTATTAATAATTATACCTTTCCTCTAAACAGATGTAAAGAGAAACTGTCCCTGGAAAAACCAGGATGAGGGGATGTTCAAGTCATGGGAGATAACTGCTCTTTTATTCAAAATCCTTGGACCAGATATGTCTCAGAATTCCGCAGCCTGGGGATTTTCGAGAGACAATATGGTGCCTAGACCATATAGAACATAACATCCCCAGCAACCTCCAGAGCAGAACCCCTTAATCTAATACAGTAATATTTCTGCAGTAAAACGTGAGCATTCACACTGATTGGGATTAGTAAAAGCTATAAATAGCTTATGCCAATTCGAGGCAGACTCTACTGACAAGTGAGTCATGATAAAAACTTTCAGTTTTCAGAGCTGTTTGGATCGCAAAGAAGGGATTTGGGATCTGTAATTAATTTCAAGTTATTTCTATCCTTGGAATATATTATTGTTCCCATGTTATACAAGAAAATCAGCATCTTCTTCCTTAAATTGTACTTACATTATAAATTAATCTGGCATGCACTGTGCTTGAGTTAGTGAATAACGGCACATTTTTAGTCCTGAAATGGAAAACTTTGATGCAAACTGCTTTTGCAATATTAAAAAGTGAGGAAGTACTTTTGCTGAATATTTTTTTTAATTTGACATCTGAGGTAGCCATTTAAAAATTATTACTGCCTTTACAGTAGTTCTACCTAGCAATATATATACATTTTTCTTTACCAATCTAATACAAAAAAGACATTTATAATATAAGAAAAGCTTTAAATAAGATTGAAAATTTCTTTAAAATATCCTCCCTAAGCTTCCCTTACAATAACATTGGTAATGACATCATTCCTCTTCCTACATTTTAAATATTTGATTTCAAAAATTAGATGTATTACAAAGAATACTTTCACGGGTATCAAGTTAAATCACTTTTATTTGTTGCTGTTCACTATAGTCTATGCAGCGTGAGAACTGCGTCATCTGTTGAGACGGGTACATGCACCACCCTCCCACTTCTTATAAGCCCTACTGCTCTGTGGAAACCATCATGTGAAACAAGAAGACTAAATACTCCAAGTGGCACAAATGTAAATTCACTCAAGGAATTGTCTGGAAAGTTTAACTCTTACAATTAAAATAATTTTGAATGAAAGCACAGGTATATCATTGCCACGTGAGATGTCTAACGTACATTGAACTGTTTCGGTTCTGCAGGACTTGGGTAGAGATTCAATTCAGATCCTTGCACACACACTTCCTCCAGGCAGTGTGAAGAAAGAAAACATAGCAAGGCTAACGATGGTCAAGGTGAAGGAGCCCCAGAGACCTCCTACCAAAAGGGCCAAGGCACTCACACCAGAGATTAATTTACATGCACTGAATTGCATTGCTTATAAATATATGCATTGAAAAAGTCGAACTTGCCTCCAAAAAAATGCTCTCCTGATTCCTCAGCAGGTAAAGATGGTGGTGGCATGATGATGGCAACGACTATGGTATGTACCTGGTATTAAACTCTACGCTCTTTCTATATTATCTCCTTTAACCCTCACAACAACCCTATGAGGTAGGTACTATTATTATTATTTCCATTGTCAGAGGAGGAAGCTGTGGCTTAACCCCTGACAAAGCTGATTCTCCATCACTGAGCTCCTTTATCATGAGACCCCAGCATCCAAGACAGGCTTCAACCTTGAGTGGACAGGATTCCTCTACACGTGACCTTTGGGTTCTCAAACATACACACTAGAAAACCGGTGTGTGGACACCATGCTAGTTCTGACAGTTGCTTCCTCACGTCAGGAACATTTCAGGAACATGAACGTTTAAGTCCTGCGGGCCTACAGATCCAGAAAGAAAACGCAGAGCCGAGTCGTGGTGGCTTTTCCCTACACTTTCTGTTTTGTTGGGTCTCTGTTCTGAGGGCGGAGCAACTAAGAATACAAATCACCCACAAACAAGGATGGAACAAGAAGACAGTGAGCTGTCTGGGGCTTTTCCTAAAAGAGGAAGTCTTTTGACCTTGTATGACTCCAGGGCTGCACTGGTGAAAATAGTGTGTGTGTGTGTGTGTGTGTGTGTGTGTGTGTGTGTGTGCGCGCACACGCGAGCGCATGCGTGCGTGATCCGTCTCACCAGATCCAGCAGCAAAGAGAAGCAAGGGTTTAAAAGCTGAAGTCCCCGAGCAAAACTCTGCAAAACCTTCCCACCTCTATTCGACACGCCCCCCGGAGGATGCTGGCAACCACTTGAGCCTCCCAACAGGCATCCATGGTGGGTCCTACCAACACCTCCGTGAGGGAGAAGGAGGCAGGAAAAAGGGTCATAAGGGTAAGATTTTAACAGTCTCCTGACTGTCTAAGCCTGCAGCCAGCAGAACAAGGGGGCAAGGAAGAGCTGAGGAAAGGGGCTGGATTTCAAAAGATCTCTCTTTGAGAACACTGTCTGTGTACAGTTTCTGAAAGAATGTGAAGACCAAAGTTTTTGCCTCAGGAAAATCATTCTGCACCTCTCTTATCTGATACATCCACTATAAGGGTTAAAGAAGAGCTTCTATCCACACCCAAGGACTCACAGAAGGAAGAAAGTCTCATCACAGCACCCCTTGGTTAATTTCCTCACAAGGCCTGCCATGGCAGTAACAGAGCAGAAAAGGCAACAGTGTGAACTCCAGCCTGGTTCTAAATCCCAGCTCTATCACTTATTAGCTGTGTGACCTTAGGCAGGTTATCAACCCTATCTGTTCCCAAAGGGCTTTGCAAGGATTAGATAAGGAACCCTGTAACACATCTAGAATAGTGCTTTACGTCTCATATGTACTACGGGCTGGAGTACAAATAGGTACAAATTTTCCAGACAGTAGCTTGGCCATGGGTATCAAAAATTGTAAAGGATACCTTTTGACCCAGCCACGGGTCAAATGTTTCCTAGACGATTTAACCACGTGTGAAACATGTTTTCTAAAAAAATAAACAGGGCTTCCCTGGTGGCGCAGCAGTTGAGAGTCCGCCTGCCGATGCAGGAGACGCGGGTTCGTGCCCCGGTCCGGGAAGACCCCACATGCCGCGGAGCGGCTGGGCCCGTGAGCCATGGCCGCTGAGGCTGCGCGTCCGGAGCCTGTGCTCCGCAATGGGAGAGGCCACAACGGTGAGAGGCCCGCGTATCGCAAAGAAAGTAAAATAAATAAATAAACAAAAAACACTACAATGATCTAAATCTATATGTATGTTACATATACAAATGTAATATTCTTTCTTATAAACAAAATAAGATGAGAAAGCTGTGTGAAGTCACACAGATAAATTACTTTCCAGATACAACTGAATTATGAAACTCTAAGAGCATTTTTTTAAAATCCATCACCTTCTAAAAGAGTATTTTCTAGAAGAACTCATGGAAGGCAGTGAGGACCTGAAAGCGTAGACTGACTTTTAAAAAATATGTCATAAATTTGAAATCATGGTGGGACCACTGGGTGTGTTTGGCCCCAGACCCAAGTACCTAGATGGCATCAGATTCTGCAATTCAGCAAAGCAAGAATCATGGACAGATTTCAAAGCATATGGACTCAGGCTCATACTGCATGTTCAAACCTTCTTTCCATATGGAAAATGGGAAAAGAAGCGACCCTAGTTTTCCCTTAATCAGCATGTCCTCTGAGCACTGCCTTTGCTGTAAAGCAAAGTGAAAGGCACGACTTCTCCTTTTGGCAGTTAAGTGGGGACTTCATTTCAGACTGTCCCTCCTTCCATGAATAGATGGGTGTCCCTGGAGCCATCCAGCTAAGCCAGCAATACAAAAGCCCAGAAAAGACATCTTGGTCCTCAAGTACATGGGGAAAGTACAGGAAAAGTTAAATAAGATGGTGCATGTGAGAAAACTATGGACCACAGAGTGCATCACTGAGACACACAAAGTAGCTTGGGAAGGAGGAACATGGCAGGAAATGGGCAGGACCTAAATTCTCTGAGCTGTTTATATCCCCCGCAAAAAAAAATAAATAAATAAAATTAAATAAATAAAGAAACCAAAAAAAACTACAATGATCTAAATCTATATGTATGTTACATATACAAATGTAATATTCTTTCATGTAAAATAAAAAAGATGAGAAAGCTGTGTGAGTCACACAGATAAATTACTTTCCAGATACGACTAAATTATGAAACTCTAAGATATATAGACGATGGGTGTATTTTGTCTCACAGGGAACACAGGAAAGACAAGGAGATGTGAGGAAAAAGGAGATGGCAATGCTTTCATTACTTAAGTTTGAAAAGTCATATGTCAGGGATTCTTAGAAAGGCCAGCATACTGGAAACTTCTAAGAAAACCTATTTGCATAAAATGGCAAAATTATTTGCTACCATCTGATTTCAAATCCATTACTGGCCGATGATGTTGAAAACCAATGCTTCCCCTAAGATGGCTGCCTGAAAATAATTTGCTCTGAAAAGGGTTGGCACTGAAGGGCAATGTCTATCTCTTCCCCTGGATAAGAATAAATGACTCCCTCCCTCACGCCACATCCACAGGGTCCCCGACAACTTCCTTCTTGCTGCCATGTTTCCTCTGGGGATTTCCTTTGAGTTGTTCCCTCAGCCAGTAAACTCTCGGTAAGGTTTCTACTGTTGCTTCTTCTTTTTCTCCTCCTCTTGTTCTCCTTCTTCTCCCTCTTCTTCTTTTTCTTCCTATTCTACTACTTATTATTATATAATATTATAGAGCCATTCAATTCAGCTCGTTTTGTTCAAATCAGGTTGAGATCCAACACACAAACTATAACCGTATACACTAATGATTCTATTCCTACAATAAGGCATCCTGATTACCAATGAATTCCCCCTGGAAATGAGAGCCAGCATTGCTAGCCACCCTAAATACAATAAGACCTCTGAATCAAGAACACATCTCTCCTCTACAAGCTGCATAAATGTCTTCAAATATTTTTAAAAGATACTTACTGCCACTAACCAAGTTCCCAACGGTACCTGAAAATTGGATTTGGCATCCACTGTATTGTTAGCATTTCTCCCTCTCTGCCAACCCCTCCCAGGACCACACTGGTTTCCTTCCCCCTCCTTGCAGAAGCAGAAGGTGCTTGCAGAGAGCTCAGGTTTGGTGTCAAGCACACCTGACTGGAACCTCACCACTCACAACCTGTAACCTCTCCGAATCTTAGTTTCTTCATCTACACACAGAGACCTTAATAGCAACTTGGCAGAGCTACTGTGAGGAAGAAATAGATAAAAAGGCAGCTTCTAGGGTTTCCCTGGTGGCGCAGTGGTTGAGGGTCCGCCTGCCGATGCAGGGGACACGGGTTCGTGCCCCGGTCCGGGAAGATCCCACATGCCGCGGAGCAGCTGGGCCCGTGAGCCATGGCCGCTGAGCCTGCGCGTCCGGAGCCTGTGTTCCGCAGCGGGAGAGGCCACGGCAGCGAGAGGCCTGCGTACTGCAAACAAACAACAACAACAACAACAAAAAAGGCAGCTTCTAGTAAAAGGAAAAGTATAGGATGACTGCTTTGGTCTCCGCTAAGACTTCCCCAAAGAAATTCCGAAGAGTAGAGCCAGTGCCTCACCTCATAGCAGAGTGGACCCAGCCCGAATCTCTCACAAGGAGCAGGACAGTGCCCAGGGTCCATGTTCTGGAATATTAGTGTCATCTCCACCCTGCAGATCAATCTTCCCAAACATCTTATCACCTGACTCAAAACCCTTCAGGGGCTCCACAGTACGAATAAAACCTGGACTCTCAGCCACCATAACTCAGCCCCGTCCCACCTTTCTAACTTCTCATCCCACCAATGCCTCCACCTTCTAAAACTCAACCAGAGCTCACAGCTTCATGTACTTGAAAATAGGCCGAGCTCTGGCTAAAGTCCTTGTGAGCAGGAATCACATCTTACTCGTCTTCAGAACTCCCAAAACATCAGGTAAAGCTCCTTGCACATAATGATATGTAGTAATTATTTATTGATAAGAAAGTGGATAATCCCTCCTGAAGAACCCTCTGGGGACAGGGAATGGGGAGGAAAAGGCAGATGACATGAACTATATGTTGTGATGGATAAAACTTAATATGAAGAAGTAATAAACACGCAGGGGAAAAATGACTGCAAAAAAGCATGCAACCCAAAGAAGAATAATTTCACTATTTTTATGACATTTTCCAGGTGAGTCGAGTTAAGTATGTTAACAACTTTTGAATTACATTTATTTAGCATTTCATTCAAAAAACCTTATGGAGCTGAGTCCTGTGAAAAGTTCTGTGGTGGGTACAAAGATGATGGGGACGTGATTTCTGTCCTCAAAAAGCTTACGTGGTAATGATGGAGGCTGGAACCTACACAACCAGCTCGAAAACTAGGCACCATGTTCTGAAGGTGATACGAGAGAAACAAATCACAGATGATAAAACTATCCAGGATGTGGCTGATGCTACAATACACCCCGATTCTTGAACTCAGGCTTTCAACACAACTGTTTCTGGGTGCATTCTCTGCATGGGACTCACCCCAATCATTTCATTAACCTCCCAATCAAAGGACCCTGCATTTTATATAGGTGAGTTTTGGGGAAGGCATTTCGGGGGAGTTTTACTATATTATGTCAAAGCCCGGAAGAGAGAACACTGGAAGGCTTCAAAGAAGAGGGGGCGTCTGAAGTGGGCCTGGAAAGGTAGGGGATTCTCAGGCGGAAAGGAAGGAAAAACATTCCAAACAAAAGGAAGAATAACAACAAAGGCAAGAGGGAGGAAGTGTGATAGCAGGTTTGAACCATTAGCAATACGGAAAAGCTGTGCCCCAGGAAAACTGGACGGATATGGTAGAGAAACAAATGGAAGGCTCACTAAGGCTGGCTAGTTAACAGAGAGACATTTGTCCTCGCACCTCAACAAGGGTCCCTGCCGACTGATGAGGGGAAACACCCTGGTACACCCCAGGGCACATGCACACGTGGCTAAGGTGCCTCCCACCTGCTGTCTTGTCCTCCTTTCTCACTAGAAAACCCAGCACACGAGCCCCATTAGCTCTAAGGTCCTACCAAAGAGTCTGTCTGGAGAGGAAATTACAGATGCAGAACTAGGTCAATCATTACGATTTAATTCATCCAACATTTCTTGAGCTGAGCCCTCACATAACGGCACTCCAAAATTTACAATCAGGTCAACAAGGCAGTCGTTGATAATAAATGCAGAGCATATGATATATTGAAATATAACACAGAAGTATCTTGGGCCTTTGAATAAGATCTTCAAACCTAAGTGAAGAGCCCAGCAAATACCCAACAGATGCCATCAATGCAGCCATCAACCATGTTATGGCTTTCATACCAGATGGTGGGGCCACTGTCACCTGTCATGCTGGGGGGATGCATATGGGAAGAAGCCCCACCTGGTGCACCAATACTCCCGGCTCCCTCCAGGCTTCCTAAGTCCCTAGTTGAGGCTCGACTCTAAGGTTCCATAAGCCAGCCCTTCCAGGGTCTTCCACGGTGTCTCTCGGACAACATGGCCAAGCACACCGCATGTCCTACCGCAACTGGCAGTCTCACTGCTGAGATGACAGCAGATCCAGTCACTCTCAGAGCCACGGGGATGCCTTGTCCTAAACACTTCCGCTGTGCGAAGCTGTTGTTTGGGGGCACCTTGCCGTCGTCTTGGTCCTCTAACTTGGGCTTCTCATCTGTATTAACGGCAGCCGTCTCTATATCTTCCTCACTTAAGAATCGTAAACCTATTCATAATAACTTCCCTCTCTTTATAAACTAAATCAAAACAAACAAAAGAGGGTACAAAAAATATTTTTGTACCTCTGTATCACTTTCTCTTACAAACGTATGAAAGCATCTCAAAGACAGGTCTGGTTATTATCAAAAGCACAGTCTGGTCCTTCCTGCAATGCCCATGTGTCTATGAATGAAATGCATGCGTCAGTCTTATACCTTCTCGTAGCTCCTCTTAAGTGTGGCAGGCTCACAGCTCTGCCACATCCAGCTGCTAGGAGTCATTATGTATCAACTTCTAAAATGTAAGGGAGGTAGATGTTCCAAATCCTCAATAACCCTTCCTCCCAAAAGCTTGCCCTATGCTCAGAATAAAGCCTTTCCTTGCTAGAAAACACAGGAACACATGCACTGAAGGAACTTTTCGTGGCCACCAGGAACGGTCCCTGACACTCCCTTGACCTGCCTGTTCCCATCAGACCAGAGAACTCTCCATCCTCCAAGAGCATAAGGAATCTCCAACCCTTCATGGTTTCGCTCTTACTGCTCTTTCGACCAAAGATGCCCTGAGCACCCATGAACCACCAGTTGACCCTGCCCTCCTCCTACCACAGGTGGGAGTTCATGGTGAAGCGCATCCCTGGCCAAAGATAGAGCTCCTTCCTCTTCCCTCCCGTAGCCTTCTGCTGCTGTGCTTCTATTAAGCACATATTTCATTCTTTTTGTCCCTATAGATGTCCCTGCCTGTCTCTCTAAGTAAATGATAAGCTCTGTGAGAAGATGAAATTGTCTAGTTTGCATCTCCACGCACCAGGCGTCACACCAGCAGTCCAGAAACATCTGTTTGAAGGAATTAACTCTTCTGAGAGTTGTATTTTAAAATACTTGTTTGCAGAAGGGAGTCTTCAACTTAACTTCATCATCACATTTCTTTTCATATTACTTGAGGCTAATTTTACAGACTTTTTAAAAGCCTTGGGGGACTTCCCTGGTGGCGCAGTGGTTAGGAATCCGCCTACCAATGCAGGGGACACGGGTTCGATCCCTGGTCCAGGAAGATCCCACTTGCCACGGAACAACTAAGCCCTTGCACCACAGCTACTGAAGCCCAAGCGCCTAGAGCCCGTGCTCCGCAACAAGAGAAGCCACCGCAATGAGAAGCCCACGCATCGCAACAAAGAGTAGCCCCGGCTCTCTGCAACTAGAGAAAGCCCGTGTGCAGCAACGAAGACCCAACGCAGCCAAAAATAAATAAATTTATTTTAAAAAATAAAATAGAAGCTTTGGCCCCAAGCCTGAAGGGAATACAAATTTAATACAAATTTTTGCAGTTATCTATCTGCTTCCCAATTATTTACAACTGACTCCTAGTTATAATCTGTAATGTTAGCTTGTCAGGCTACCTTATGCAATAAAGACCAACTTCTCAAAAGAACTGAGTGAAGTGAAAATTTTGAGCAGAGCATAAAAGTAAACCAACAATTAATTTGCTACTGTAAAGTTGATATTTCACTGCATTTTTTCATCTACTATAGCTCTTATAAGGACAAATAAATGGCTTCTCATTCTGTTGATTATTCACAGTAAATACACAAATGCTTTTATTCATTTTTCCTAAGAGATCTGTTATTACAGCAATATTTTTTTTCATCCACTCAAGTAGTAGTATTGAACCATTACTGAATGTATCATGTTTAAATTCTCAAGCCCCCAAATGTTATCGGGAGGCTGCTGTTACTCACCTTTATCCAGAAATACCGCAATACTAGGGCTTTTTGATGAGCCCCAAGTATTGAAGGTACCATATGAGAGGCTGCTACGATTAATTCACTACCATATTCAAGCACTGCTATGTTTTTCCCCTCACCAGAAATTTTAGGATTCAAAAATACAACAGAAAAAAAAAATTAACTCTTTACTACAGAGTTCCACAAAATGTACTAAGTACTTAATCCAGCCACCTGACCCTGGGCAGGTTGCTTGATTTCTCCAGCTGTAAAAATGAAGGAACAGACTATAATGTCTAGGAAAACTTCCAATTCTAGTACTCTCTGAGAAGGTTAAGTACCTTTAGCTGATTCCCCATCTTCCACTCCACTCTGACGTACTTAATTCAGTCTAATTTAATTCCTCAATAGGTGCTTGATCAGCTCTGTAACATCTCAAAATTTGAAAAATGGTTTTGTGCCACATGCACCACATACAGTAATGATGGAGAATCTTTTGAGTTTGCAGACCATACTTGTATGTCACTTTGGAACCCACAAAAAGAATGACTCAATCCTACAACTCAACGACAACAGAAAAACAAATAAGCAATTCAAAAATGGGTATAGGGAGGGTGAGAGGGAGACGCAAGAGGGAGGGGATATGAGGATATATGTATAGCTGATTCACTTTGTTATACAGCAGCAACTAACATAACAATGTAAAGCAATTATACTCCAATAAAGATGTTAAAAAATGCGCAAAGAACTGGAATAAACATTTCTCCAAAGAGATATACAAATGGCCAAGAAGCACATGGAAAGATGCTCAACATCACTAGCCATTAGGGACATGCAAATCAAAACCACAATGAGAGACCACCACACACCAATTAGGATGGCTATTATCCAAAAAAAAAAAAAAATTAAAGAATTTTTGGCAAGGATATGGAGAAATTGAAACCTTTGTGCATTATTGATGGGAATGTAAAATGGTGCAGCCTCTGTGGAAAATGGTTTCTCAGAAGGTTAAACCTAGAATTGCCGTATGATCCACTGGATTGAAAGAACTGAAAGCAGGGACTCAAAACAGATACTTTTACAGCAGTGTTCAAACCGGCAAGGTTCACAATAGCCAGTGGTAATGACAAGCCAAGTGCCCATCAACAGATGAATGGAGAAACAAAATGTAGGAATATGAATCAGTCTTAAAAGGAAGGACATTCTGACACATGCTCCCACATGGATGAACCTGGAAAACATTCTGCTAAGTGCAATGAGCCAGACACAAAAGGACAAATGTTGTCTGATGCCACTTACGTGAAGCACCTAGAGGAGTCAAGTTCACAGACACAGAGAGTAGAACGGTGCTTGCCCAGGCAGAGGGAGGTGCGGTTCTTTTTTTTGCGGTACGCGGGCCTCTCACTGCCGTGGCCTCTGCCGTTGCGGAGCACAGGCTCCGGACGCGCAGGCTCAGCGGCCATGGCTCACGGGCCCAGCCGCTCCGCGGCATGTGGGATCCTCCTGGACCAGGGCACGAACCCGTGTCCCCTGCATCGGCAGGCGGACTCTCAACCACTGCGCCACCAGGGAAGCCTCGGAGGTGGGGCTCTTGTTTAATGGGTACAGAGTTTCTGTTTGAGATGACGAAAAAAAGTTCTAGAGAAGGGTAGTGGTGACAGCTGCAAACACTGTAAATGAATTTGTTGCCACTGGACTTGATACATAAAGATGATTATAAAAGCAAATTTTCTGTTAGGTAACTTTTACCATAATAATAAAAAAAAAGAATGACAGACACGCATTTATGAATTCACTACTTGCTGTCACTGTTTCTTTGAGTCCTACCGTGGACAAATCACTCTTTCCTTCCAGGTAACTTGAAGGTAACTTACTGACCCCTCCCCTCCAGACACACAGAGAGAGAGAGGGAGACAGAGGGAGAGAGAGGACAGATTTTCAAAATTAAATAAGGGCCAATTTCCCCTTCATGGCGATGCCATCTCAAGCCGTGTGAGGGAAAAGCCTCTCCCGGATGGTATGTGAAGGGAGAGGTTCTCCCAGCACAAACCTCCAGGGAGGGCTTCAGAGCCGTCTGTTATCAGCAGTACTGCCAGTTACCATCTCCCCTCAGGGAAAGGGAAGCAGAAAGTGGAGATAACTATAGAGACTCAGCCACTTCGTGACAAAAGACACCAGACAACAGGCAGCCAGCTGAATTCGAAGTGGCAAACTGAGAGGGGGGGAAAACGGTAGAGAAACAGCCAGAACAACAAAACAAGATGCTGTTTTATGCCTATTATATGATTTACGAAGACTCTGTCCCTTAGAAAATAAAATGTACACAGTTGGCCCAAGAACGTGCCATGTTAGCACTGTCACCTCCCCTACAATCTGAGACAACCCCCTGTGGCCCACTGATGGGTGGAAGAAGGCCTCTAAAAGGGATGCTCAGACACCAAAAACCACTGCTGGAACTGAGGTCTCAGCCGCCCAGACGAAGGTCCCTCACTGCAGGGAGCACAGGTCATCTACCGAGCTCGCTCAATGCCAAGCTGAGGACTTCGCCACCTTTTTAGACCTACTCCCTCCACATGGAGATGAGTACACACCTGTTAGGTAAGCGACGACTGGATGAATGATCAGAGCTGTCCACTGTTTCCTTTCAGGGCCCAGACTGCAGCCCAAACTGCACCCTGACTTTGAAAAAAAAAAAAGCAAAAAAAAAAAAAAAAGTCTTGATGCATTCAAAGCACCTGTAAGAGAGGCAAATAAATAAATCCTCTCCTATAATATTTTAAACTCACCCCGACTTCCTGAATCACCAGCAGAGCCACACCCAAAAGTGGAAATAGCAGTTCATCCACATTCCCTCCTGGGGCCTTTGGACTTCGCTTTTGTAACGGATAGAAGAAAGGGGACCATCTGGGTCGGTGCTCGGAGCCACCTAGAGCACCCCCACGTGCCCAGGGCATCCTCTGGGGGCAGCAGCTTCTTGTCTCACTTCTCTGTCCCTCATCCCTGAGGACTTTCCAGGTCAGCTCAACAGTGCACATGAGTTAAGTTTTCCCATACAAACAAAATCCCAACATCCCCACAAAGAGTCAATAAAGGTTTACCTTCAGGATTACGATTTTAAAGTGAGATTACACTTTCCTGTTCTTCTGTCAGTTGCAAATCCCCAAACCTACTAGAATTCACTTAAAACTAATCTACAGTGTTTTCATTGGAAGAAAGCAATCACGAAAGCTCTGACCTGCTGAGCAGCTGGGAATTTCTTTGCTGAAGGTTTGGTTTAGTCTTTATTTTTCTAGCTGCTGGCCCTGCTAACATGATTCAGTGAAGGTCGTATTTAATCTCACAGAGAAAAGCTACCTAAGCAGTTCTTAGGTAGGCTTCGGTAAAAATAAATTGCCTGGGCTCTGTGGGTAAGTCTGTTGCTTCTCCCCAACAATTACAGTCAAAGGGAACAAATGAAGGCAACTGTAAGACACCGGTGCTTGATTTCAAAAGAACTTCCCTGCACATAAGTTACGGGCTGAGTGTTTGTTAATAACGAAGTTATTGTTAATAACTAACCCACCAAGAAAGTAGCAGCTCCCAAATGTATACCTTGGGTTTATCAGCAAATACAGCTTATTTACATGTACAGGAAGGTATTACTATCAGCATTGGGACATAAATGTTAAAGGAATAGACTGATAAGACTTTTGTTAAGCCCTCGGTAAAAAGGAGAAAACCGAACAATTTTTTCACCTTCTAGATGTTGAAGGCCTAATACAAAGTGACAAATCCTATTGCAAAGTGACAAATCCCAATGTTTACGTGCTCAATACATATACCATTAGGTTTCTAACACAAAGGAGATCTAGGCCACAGGCCCCAAGCTGGAATTCAGCCTTTGAAGCTAACCTTTGCTTTAGGGTTGAAAATCAAATCAACAAATATTTATCTAGTGCTTACTGTGTATCAAGCACTAGTGGAGAATGCAAGGAAATACGACACAATCCCAGCTCTCAGATAACCTGCCCGTGGAGGTGTTGCAAACGGGAAAATCCAAGGAATTGACCTTTTTCACAACAGTTCAAAGGGTGGAAAAGATTCAAGATGTTTGTGACTAATCGCCAAAGGAATGGCACACACAGTGTGTTGCTTCTGAAGAGATCCAGAGCATCTTATTATTTTAAGCTGATGAGATCAGGTAAGGTTTGTTGGGGGAGGCACAGCGCGATGCAGTTATAACCAAACGACCCACCTCTGCTTTCCTCTGGGTTTTTTAGGTTTAGCCTTGTATTACAATGTTTCCCTGTATCTGTCTTCACACCTTGCTTCATTTCCTAACCCTGCACCATCCAATATGGCAGCCACCAGCCACATGACTACTGCACACTTGAAATGTGACCAGACTGAACTGAGATGTGTTGAAGGTGTAAGAGATACATTGGATTTGGCAGACTCAGTATGAAAAAAAGAACGTAAATAATCTCATTGATACTTTTACATCCGTTTTATGTTGAAATGATAATATGTTGGACACACTGGGCTAAATAAAATGGTATTAAAATTAACTTCACCTACTTGTTTTTACTTTTCTAATGTGGCTACTAGAAAATTAAAAATTATACCTGTGGCTCACATTCTGCTTGTATTGGACAGTGCGGTCCTAATCAATACTCATTTTTCTCCGCTGCGCTTTGGCATTCTGCCTCTGAAGTCCTTACGGTTACGCCCAGCCCTCGTTTCATAACAAATGCAAAAAACGTCTCCCGGATCTATAAAGGGATCAAAACTATTCTAAATTTTTTTTCAGACACAAATTCAGGATTTGGAAGCTTCTTCAGTTACGGAAACTCAGAAGTCACACTCTGATTGATTGAGTCACACGAAGTCATTCTCCCGTGGGGACCTGTAAAGGTTGCTGTGTGGGGAAAATAAAACTTCCCTGGATTCCTCAGTGCTCCTGTAAAACAGCTGAGGCACCTGAGACACAGGAATGAACACAACATAAAGACAGTGAATGAAAGATAGTGAATGTTTGCATTCACTTCCCCTAGAAACATTTTACTCTTCAGCTACCATGAGAATTGGATCTGTAGCCATTTGTCTAAATTAATTGCTCTGATCCAGAAGGATAATCAAACTTCTCTTATCTCCGCAAGAGGGTCAAATGGTTACAGCCTTGACTAGGTCCCTGGGTTAAGTTTGCAGGGTCCCAGGAAGACCTATGTCTCTAAGCATGTACATTTCAAAAGGAAAGAAGCCCAGACCTTAGCCCAGGCCTTCCAAAAGGTTAGGATGGAAACCCTGGATCCTTTCCTCGCTGGCTCAAAGGAGCAAAGGCGCTTGCTTGCTTGTGCGCTCGCGCTCGCGCTCTCTCTCTCTCTCTCTCTCTCTCTCTCTCTCTCCCCGCCCCCCGTGCCCCCTCCTTTGGCAGAGGAGGGGGATGGTTGCTCTGACCGTACCACACCCACATTCCATCAGCTTTCATGGCATCACTTATCACTTCAGGGACTAGGTATGGGGGGCCAACACTGCAACATCTCTCTGGCCACTGATCTGGTTGTAGAGCTCCATAAAGAACTCTTTCCTCCAACCCCCATGTCTGGGGCCTCTGCAGTATTCACATACATAGAAGACATATCTGTGAAGTGGGGTAACATCTCAGACCCTCCACAGCTCTTCAGAAAACAGTGTGTCCCAACCTCACCACGGAGCCATCGATCTCATTGTCTCCAAGGAGTAACAGGTGAATGGGGACAAGGGCATCTCTCAGCACTGGCTGGGAAGGCCCTGATTCTAGAGCCTGGCTCTGCACATCAAGGCACAAGGGGCCCAGGAAGGGCCAAGTTCACACACAACATCCTCCTAAGCAACATCCAACTTACTTGTCCTCCGCCTACGTTTACCAGACGTGAGGTCAGAGGGCACACTGCAGAGCTGTCTTGAGAATATTTTTCTGGTTATAAAAGTAACTGTGTTGTTGTATTAAATTTGGAAAATACAAGTGTTTCAAGGGGGAAGAAAGAGCCAAACATCCATAATCACACCATCGAAAATGCTTCCTCCCAGTTTTTTCTTAATGATGTGTATACAGATACACACACACGTTTTAAAAATAAAATTAGGGTCACAATTGAATATCCTCTTCTTCTCCACTCAGCTTTTCCACAAACATCTTCCCATCATTATTAAATACAAAAACATGAATTTCATCGGCTATCTATACTCAGTGTGTGGACCGTGCCATAACTCATTTAAACGCGCTCCTCCTGTTGGGTGTTTAGGGTGTTTCTGAGTTTTCACTATTACAGAAGCTACCAGTTAAACATCCTTGTACATAAATCTTCACTCCACCTCTCGTTACCTCACATATGTAGGTTCCTAGAAGTGGAATTACGGGAGCAGAGAGTTCAACATTTTTAAGACATTAAGTGCACCCCCCCACCAGATAAAAAGGCCAAACTTCAAAGTCAGAAATGGAGGGTCCTCCGGCATTTCATTTCAACTTGTCCTGCAGTCACTACCAACTAACTAGCAATCTGTCCCCTCTACCTCAAGACGCCTTCAATGACATTTGTGGCAGACACAGGGTCTACCTGCCTGACTCCCTCCTGTCCCCCATTCAAGAATTCAGGAGGCATTATTCTACTCTCCACCTTAGTCTCTTTTTTCATCACCTCATTCTCCCAACTGTCACCTTCCAACACCCTCCCCACTCACATTCCACCACGCCATACACCCACTAACATCTTAACCACGTGCCAGGACACTCTGGTGCACCACTGTAACTTTTCTCATCATCTTCAATAATTGTAGGGTAAGGAGAACAGGAAAAGCTCTCTTCAAAAATAACACGATAGATATTACTTGAAACAAAGTTATTTGTATGCACTTTCTTCTCACTCAAAATGTCAACCTCATGAGATGGGAAAATCAGTTGGATTCTAAGCTTACGGGGCCAGGACAGTGTCTTCTATCTAGAAGGTATTTCTTTGGTTCCTACAAAAACCTGACATCCATAAGCTCAAAAAGAACAAATTAAATAGGAAGCTCATCTTTTCTTTGATCACATTAGGTGTGTGAGTATCAAATGCTCTTACACAGATAGCAACAGATTGCTAAGGACGCTGGAAAAGAAACTATTTATGAAAATGACAGAGCAAGTAGTTAACTCTCAAAAATGTTTCATCAAATGGGCAGAAGACCTAAATAGGCATTTCTCCAAAGACATACAGAGTGCCAACAAACACATGAAAAGATGCTCAACATCACTAATCATTAGAGAAGTGCAAATCAAAACTACAATGAGGTGTCACCTCACACTAGTCAGAATGGCCATCATCAAAAAATCTACAAACAATAAATGCTGGAGAGGGTGTGGAGAAAAGGGAACCCTCCTGCACTGTTGGTGGGAATGTAAATTGATACAGCCACTATGGAGAACAGTATGGAGGTTCCTTAAAACACTAAAATTAGAGCTATCATACGACCCAGCAATCCCACTACTGGGCATATACCCTGAGAAAACCATCATTCAAAAAGAGTCATGTACCACAATGTTCACTGCAGCTCTATTTACAATAGCCAGGACATGGCAGCAACCTAAATGTCCATCGACAGATGAATGGATAAAGGAGATGTGGCACATATATACAATGGAATATTACTCAGCCATGAAGAGAAACAAAATTGAGTTATCTGTAGTGAGGTGGATGGATCTAGAGTCTGTCATACAGAGGGAAGTAAGTCAGAAAGAGAAAAACCAATACCATATGCTGACGCATATATATGGAATCTAAAAAAATTGTACCGATTAACCAACTGGCAGGGCAGGAATAAAGACGCAGACGTAGAGAACAGACTTGAGGACACAGGGGAGGAAGGGGAAGCTGGGACAAAGTGAGAGAGTGGGACGGACATATATACACTACCAAATGTAAAATAGATGGCTAGTGGGAAGCAGCCACATAGCACAGGGAGATCAGCTCGGTGCTTTGTGACCACCTAGAGGGATGGGAGAGGGAGGGTGGGAGGGAGTCTCAAGAGGGAGGGGATAGGGGGATATATGTATACATATAGCTGATTCACTTTGTTGTACAGCAGAAACTAACACAACATTTTAAAGCAATTATACTCCAATAAAGACGTGAAAAAAAAAACCTGGATAGGCTTTTATCACACAAAACCCTGAAGTAAGATATTTTGTTGAACTAAATTGGTCTTGCCCTTGATATAAAAATGCTTAGAATCCATCACCAGAAAGAAAAGCACAGCCTTCTGTTTCTCATAAACATGGGGCTACAAGGCATGCACACAGGGCACGGGACATACGGAGACATTTTTTGCTTTGCCTCTTGTTCTTTCTTGCTTATCGAAGCTGAATACTAAATTGATAAAGGGGACTATAAGCCAAAACAGAAACAAACAAAAAACAAACCCATGACTCTGTGGCCTTCCTAGAGAGCGACACACTTGTGAAACAAAGTCCTTCTTGCTTGTTCAGAATGGAAAATTCAAAGTATCACAACTGTACCGCGAATCCCATTTTTGTATGACAAGCAAGGTCAACATGGGCAGAGCCAACAGGGAGGGACCACAGATTCCCTATTCAAAGCACTGCCTAAAAGGTGGAGAACAAGTTCCATCTGCTTGTTTTCCTGCATAGCCTGGCCTCAATGAAACAATGAAAAGGTTTGGCCCTGGGAAGAGATCCCTGACTCAGTGGTTCTCTGCCTTTGCTCTGGCCCACATACCTGAGTGACAGGGATCCAGGATACACTGGTGAACGTGAGAGGCTTACTACGGGGTCGGGGGAGAGACAAGGAGAAGAGGGGGCTGCAGACGGTCTCAAGTCTGAAGGTTCTGTGTGGTTTCTAAAAGCCCCCTCCTCTCCATGATTCCGATACACACATAAGTCCCGTCCCTCGAAGATGACAGAACCATGCAGCCCCATTTTATAGATGTGAAAACTAAGGTCCAGAAAGGAGAAGTGATTGGAGAGTTAATGAAAGAGCTGAGTCAACTCTGGGCCTCTGGACTCTTGAGTTCATGCACCTCCCACTACCCAGAGCCTTGTACATAGCTGTCTGTCAACAAATATTTAATAAATAAATGAAATAAGGACTCAGTGTTTGCGTTCATTGAACAAAATAATCGCCTGAGTTACTGCAATGGTTCATATCATGGGGTCCCTGGATCCCCAGTAGAACTCAAAGTTACTGATGGGAGTGGGAAGGTGGTAACTAGTTTTAGGACCTCAGAAGGCCCAATAGGTCTAACAGCTTATCTAAGAAACGGCTGCCCAGGTTGCCTACAACGTCAAGTTTCTCTACTTTGGGCTGGAATTAGATCAACTAGATTTGCTGATGCTGGCTCTCTCAAGTCAACCAGGAGTTCTGACTGCAAGTCTAACGTGTTTCTAAGTAATAAAAATGGGCATATGAAGTCTTCCTAACTACACACAATCTGTTTCAGAGACCATCTGTCAAAAGATGGAGCTGGGGAGAGGGGAAATCATTTTAAAAGGCTCTCTCAAGGCAAAACGCTGGTGACTGTGCGTCCTCTGGACGGGTCAGAGCCCAGCCTCAGGTGCCTGTGGACGTGACTTCCTGCCTGTGTATTTCTCTTGGTATTTTATATAAAATACTGACTTCAGGTTTAAATCTGGACCCTATAGATAACTTACCATTCTTTGCTGAAAAAAATCAACACTTAATCAAATCTCGTCACTCCCAAGCCCACCAGCACCCCTCCACCGTGAGGGCCACTGCTTGACCCTGCCTTGGGCAGACATTACAACCAAATACTGATCAGACTCAGGCCAAAAGTAGGGCACGAATGGGGCCAACAGGGACAGAAAGCCCTAACTTCCTACCCCTGTGTGAGAAGGGGTCCCATACAGACCAAAAGAAGAACTGATTTTATTGTTAACAATAACTATTTCACAGCAATTTATGTTATTTTCATATACCACTTTATGTATTTTATATCTCTTGTAAATATATACTATTATATTTATTTTCACATATGCTGTCACGTATCATTTTCACATATATAGTGTTAGGTACATAGTAAGCATTCAATAAATGCAAGTTCACTGAGTCCTTTTAAAGATGTTACAGCAAAAACTAAAATCAGTTAAGGGCATACAATTAATAACAGATAATGAATTGAAGAGTCTTCAGCAATGATGAAGAAAATTCAGACTACAGCAAAGTGAGCTTGGGAGGGTTTTTTCTTGATATGAAGACGGAAAATACATTGGTCCAATCATTTTTATTTCCATATCATTTGGTCTCCATGGACACCATCTATCTTCTCTTCTGACAGAAAAAAAACTCACTGACAATATCTTATGTCACTGTTAAATACTTTACTGCTTTACATAAAATAGTTATGCTGTGTTTAATTTCTTACCATTATTATTTTCTCTCAGAACAAGTAAAATCCCTTCTTGTTGAAAATTCTATAAGAGAAAGTCAGTGCTTAATCCACAGTCATGATTCCCTGGCTTTTCAAGTTAAGAATAATCTGATAAAATTCTGAAAATGAATGCCTTACACATTTGTAGAGTGCTATAACTTATGCAACCTTCTTTCATAACAGTATCTCATTTGTTCCCAAAAGCAACCCTATCAGATATACAGTTAAGTATTATTATCACCTTCCACAGCACTTACCCCTAAAGGTAATTACTGTCTGTATTTTTTAGCTGGGTATTGTCAGCTCACCAACTAGAATGCAATCTCCCCAGAGGGTAAAGAAACTGTCTTCCTGTTCCCAGTTGAACCCACAGAACGTAGCACTGTGTCTGGGGCATAGTGAATGTTCTAGGAATAGTTATTAAATGAATAAACTCCCTTATCTGCTTTAAGCCTTTTTTGGTATAAAGAACATAATAGAACCATGTCCCAGATACCCCATTTAGAGTTCAGTGGTCTGTTCTCTATCAAAAGGAAACTGTGTAAAAATGCTCTAAAAACAAGGAAGCTTATATGCCATAATACTAAGAATAAAAGTACAGTGTCCTTGGAAACAAGAGAAAATCGATGCGTGTCAAACATCCAAATGTTAAACATCAAAAGTTTCAAATTTTCCACTACTAGGTTTAAATGTGTTTAACTAGCTTCGGTATACTGAATATTTGCCTAATAAAGCAGGAAAGTCGAGGAAGAGAAAAGTTGGGTCATGGTTCACTGAGCTGTCAGGACTTTTGTTTGCCATAATTGGCTTCCAATTTAACTACAAATGCTTACTTTTGATTAGGATGACATTTTTACAGGTAAGTAAGTCTGAAATATGCAGAGTTATCTCTAACTTTTGAAGGTCAAAAGAAAAAAAAAACCCGACTCATTGAGAATAAAGTATGTAAATGTTTAATATTAAGAATCAGTTACGAATCATAACAGACAAGAACCCGGATCTAAGAGGCCAAAATCTAACTTCTTACACAACAGGCTAAGTTATAAATTATAATCATTCACTAATTACAGTGAATTTCTGGACTCTGCCCCATCGATCAATAGATTTTTCAAGGTTACCCCTTAAAATTACCAGGTTAAGTCCTAAATATTCCATCTGCTGAACTTTCCTTAGAAAACACAAGTTTTTCCAGGATTTCACCCTGATTGGGGGGGGGGGGCGGGTGAGAAAACTAGAAAATCCTGAATCTGTGTGCATGAAGTTAAACAGGGGTCCCCCTCCAAGTCGTGGCAAGGAGCGTGCATCTGCCTAACATCAAGACCATCCACCTTTCCCATTCGGTCTGTCACCAGGCCCCTGTCTGCACCTGCCCCTAAGCACCAAAAAGCGCAGGCTGCTAAATCCCAATGTTATCTGCAGTCGGTCTGAAACTAATAAATGAATGCAGGCTTGACAGCAACCTTGGTGATTCCTGAAAATCCACAACAGGAAATGTAACTATCCTTCACCCTCTCTCGCCATTCATCAAAAGCAGACCGAGTCACAGCAACTGGGAGGCCGGTGGAAGAAGGCAAATGCCAGCACTTTTCCTCAAGGAGGAAGCTTCTGCGTTTTCTTAACCAAGGACAGGGCGCACTACCCGTTGCCCACACTGCAGGGAGGAGGCTGAAGAGGGAGGGAGCAGGTAAAATGTCCCCAAGTTCCAAACACTATACTCTGGGGGCAAAAACGACTGAAAGCCACGCCGCTCGCATGTGGCAACCTCGACTGCTAGTGCCAGGGGTCACATTCACAGCGATGACCAGCGGTCCTGCCTACACCGACTGACCTCAGCGCCTCGCCTGGTGCCCGGAAGGCTGTTTCTGCGCCCGGCTCGGGCTGCCAGCCTCCTTTCCGCTTCTCCCCCTCTAAAGGGGTAAGGGGGTGAGGGCGGCCCACGTAGCCACACCTGGGGCCCAAACAGAGATGCCGGCGCGTCCCAGGAGGGGGATGAGCTGCATCCTGAAACCCTCTGAACTTGGAAAGGCAGCCCGAGCCCTCTCGGGGCCGGCTTCCAGGCCGTAGCGCCCCGAGCGGGCGGGCGCCACGATCGGCCACGACTGGCATCGCTCGGTGGGCGAGCCCGGCCCGCGAGGCGGAAAGGAAGTGGCTGCCGCGGCTTTGCACCAACCACGTTCGGCCGGCGGGCGAATGCCACTCGGCGCCCCGAGCGGGGTCGGAGGGCGCGGGGCGGGCACTCCCGTCCCCACCCCGCCGCCGCCGGCGCCCCGGGACCCCCAGGGGACGCCGGCCCCGGGCCTGCCAGCAGGGCGCCGCTCGGTCCCCGGAGGCTCCCCGCCCCCACCTCGCCCGCTCCGTAGCCAAGGCGGGTCAGGCCCAGCGCGCGAGTACGGCCCGGGGGCGCCCGCGGGGACCCGGAGGCGCCCGGCGCTAGGCCGCGGCCGGGCCGCTGACCCCTGGGCGCGGCGCCCTCCCGGGACGCGCCGCCCGAGCCCCCCGCGCGCCGGGACAAGTGCAGTGACAAAGCCCCAGGGCCAGGCCGGGCGCTGGCCGGCGGGAAGGAGGACGCGGCGTGCCTCCCGGGCGGTGGCGGCAGCGGCCCAGCCCCCAGGAAGCCGGGCGCGCCGGCCAGGCCCCGCGCGCAGCCCCACTCCAAGCCCGCCCGCCGGCCCCGGCCGCTGGCACCCGACGCCCGCGACTCTTCCCCGAGCCCGGCGGGCGGGCGAGCCCCGGGACCGCCGCCGGGCGCCCCATCAAGTTTCCTCTGGCCGCGGCGGGAGGCGCCCCTCCCGGCCCGGGCGCGGGGCGCAGGCTGAGGGTGGACTGCGGGTTCCTGCCTATTTACGCCAGAGGCTGCCTGGAGAGAGGCACCGCCAGCGGGCAAGGAGAAGGACCCGCTCCCCTCCTTCGGACCTGGTGGCGACGGCCTCCGTAAACATACACACGCACACACATGCACGCGAGAATTTTGTTTGAAAAGGAGGCCCGACTCCAGCGGACCTGCACCCCCCCCACACCACCTGGGGCGCAGAATCACACAGAGCAGGTCTGTGTCCATGGAGCCACCTCTCCGCATCTGCAAATCCAAAAGTGAAATTAAACCTCCACCAACCTCCTCCTCCTCCTCCTCGCAGCCTCAGCAGCCCCAGTAGCAGCAGCAACAGCAGCAGAACCTGCTTCCCCTAAAATCAGATGATCCATAACAGCGCCGACTGTTCCTCCAAAAATCAGTATTAATATTTATGAACCTCAGCATTTTCCGTCTGCAAAACATCGTGTCAAACCATCAGGACGCGCGCACACACATATCCCCTCCAGTCCTCATAAACATGCCCTCGAGAAAAACACACACGCACAGTCACAACTATTATTTGAAAAATGTTACCTCTCAGTGTGCTTTTTCACGCTATCAATACAATTCCGCAAGGCTTAAGTGTTGCTAGGATGTGTGAAATGGAAATGAAAGCCCGTCAGTTGAATAATCGCAGGAACAAAACTAAAAGTTACTCCCCGGCTTGCCTGAGAACAGTCCAGATCGAAAGCAAAACAAGGAGAGGAAACTGCGAAGCGCTGAGGCTGGAAATCCCCCCACCCCCCGCCCTCCCGGTGCCTCGCTCCCTCCCTCCCTCCGTCCCTCGCTCGCTCCCCCCTCCGCCCTCCTCCCTCCGCCCTTCCTCCCCAGTGTTTGTTTCAAGCTTGTGCAACTGGGAGGTGGAGGCGGAGGGAGGGCGCGAGCTGCCCGGCCTGGAGGTGCGGAAGTTCGCCGCCGCTGTTCATTGGCAGGCAGCGCGGCTTTCATCATTTCTCAGAAAAGTCAATTTCATTTTCACTTACCCACGTCGCGGCAGCGGGAGCAACAAGCGGCTGCGCGTGAGTCTGCTGCTCGCACACCCGGGCGCTCACACTCGAGTGGGGGTCCGGGAGGTGGGGTACTGGGCGCGAGCTTGGGTTCCGGCCGTAAGCTGGCGGCGGTAGGAGGGGACCGCAGGTACCTACCTGACTCTCCATCCTAAGGGTCACCTGAAGGTAGGGAAGGAGGGAGGAGGAGGGCGTGTCGGGGAGGCAAAGCTCTTGCCATGCAGTTGGTGGGGCAGGTGTCAGCCGTGTTTAGAGCCTGTTTTCTGAGTGAATAAAAATTCACTTTGTAACACTGCCCACTTCCAAGGAATACAAGGAGCAATTAACTGACGAGAGAGCATTACTTAGATACTAGTGCAGTAACTGGGCCAATAACGCATCCTTAACTTTATTTGAACCCTTATCAGTAGCTGAGTGTGTAACCATTTGAAGGGCAGCTGTCATCAGGGACACCGCCTGGAGCTCTGTCTGGGGGCGAAAAGGAAGGCCTTCCCCTAGTAAGTCACCAGCAGCGTCCTCCCAGACTGAGTGTGCAACAGAAGTTCCCTCCCTGCAGGATGAGATGGGCAAGGGTGAGAGCTAATTTTCCTGAAAGATGTCTTAATGTGGCTGGTCCAGGAGAGGGGTTTTATACTGTAGTACATGCAGCTAGGTTCAAATCTGGCCTCTTTAACTTACTAGCTGGGCATCCCCAGTCAAGTTGCTTAACCTAGCGCCTCAGTATTCAATGCCTTGAAATGGGGATGAGTGAGAGGATGCAAGAATACAGGGGCAGCACCCGTCACCTTCAAGGTGTGTTAGCTCAAACTAATACAGTTCACTTGGGATCTGCCGTTTCTGGGGTCCCTTGTTTTAAAGTATAGATTCTCTCACCTGGTTATACCTGTTTCTTCCCCCACATGCAGTTTCATTGGCCTTCTCCCAAACTTCTCTCCCCGACACAGAAAGTCCCTTCCTGAGAGGCCAGAGCTACATATATGTAAACACTTTTCTAAAAACATAGCTCCAACACCCTCTTTGTCACAGAAGTATTCAGTTCTATGGACTGGAAAAAGAAAAGTATCTCAATGCTTTTGGTGAGGAGACAGCTGAGGGTTTACGCTTCTGTTTTGTGGCCGTGGTCTCAAAAATAGATTTCCCATGCACCATTATTTCTTATCCCCTCACAGAATACTATTTGACCCAGCCAGTCACTTTCTTATTTCGTAAAGCAATGACTATTATAGGTGATTAGAGTAACTGTATACAAACTCTGTAGGTCAGTTGTCCCTCTTTACCACCCATGGGCCCAAGTTAAAAACCCAGTAGTCCTTAATGTTTTCCTTCCCCCCAACACACATCCAATCGGTAGTATCCTACTGACCCGTTGATGCTGGGCCTGGCCCCTCCTCCATCCCCTTTGCATCGCCTTTATTCAGCTATGGCAGTGGCCTCAGAACTGGGCTTCTGAACTAGGGCTCATCCAGGTTAACAGCCGGGTTAAGCAGAAAATCAACTTCAGGTGAAGCACGATTGCAATCCAAACTCCACCCCTCAAAAATCTCCCCACAGCCTTCAGAATAAAGTCCATATTATTTGACAAGACATAAAAAGCCCGTTATAATCTGGCACCAAACTTCCTTTCCAGCCCCATCTCTTGCTACTGTGCCCCACAAGCTCTACACCCCTCCCTTGTCAACCCAGCTTCCATTCCTTTTGGTAAAACAACAGAGCCATCCTCTTGTTCGTTGTTTTATCCCTAGCATGGTGTCCGGCACAGAGGCACTCGACTGCTTGGGAATTAATAGTTCCTTGCCCTGGGTTCTCAAAACATATTTTAGACTTTATCAGAGTATTTTTAATATAAATGTAATCGATATCTATTGTGCAGAATGCAGGAAGTACAGAAAAGTTGAAAAGAAAATATGACACCTGCGATCTTACCAGTAAGGACTAGACCTGATGATATTTTTATGTATTTCCTTCTAGTAATTTTTTTTTTTTTTTTGGCTCCACCACGCAGCATGCAGGGCTCTTAGTTCCCTGACCAGGAATCGAACCTGTGCCCCCTGCAGTGGAAGCATGGAGTCTTACCCACTGGACCGCCGGGGAAGTCCCTCTAGTAATTTTTCTCAAGGGCCATTTCCAGTCCTCATCTGCTCAGCGTCTCTGTATCATTTAATAATTCCCATCATACTGCCTGATGCCTATGTGACAACCGTCTCCTGTTTTATTTCTCGGCTGGCTCCCCTTCTGCTGCCAGCCTCCTAAATTATGGTGTTTCTAGATATTCTGTCCTCACCCCTCCTATTTTCTCATTCTACATGCTTTCTCTTTGAGTGCTCTCACCCACATCCAAAACTTCAGATAATCACTATTTGGTGATAACTCCATAATCTATAATTTCTAAGCTCTGGATGCATTTATTCTAGGTGTTCCTCGGGTACAACAAATTAGTTATGTCCGAAACTAAACTTATAACATCTTTCCCCACCATCTTGTATTTGTCACTTCATTAACCAGCCAGGAAACTGGGAGGCATCACCAACTCCCACCTTTCCTGAGCCCCTGGAGCTCCCTGGACATGGGTATGTTTCCAATTTCCAGGCCCCTAAACTCATAAAACGTAGACTGAATTTCATTCTGTTCTTATGCGCTGGAAGACAGGTAAATCTGACCCCCAAATCCACTGTGTATTGATATACATCATCAAGAAATATTTTAGCCCTTTGATGAGATGCATACAGTCATAAACCTCTGTGGAAAACGGATCAGTATAGCAAAATATAACCTTTTTGAAAGTTTCTGGAAAAAACAGCCTTGGCCATACCAAAGAAATCTGACCAAACACCTGATCTAAAGCAACAGATGTTGTTTGAGCAGTGTAGTATATTGAAACTAGAGTGAGCTCCTGAGTGAGGCATGTTTATGTTTCACCTGCAGGATGGACATCCTAGGACCGTCTACCTGGATGCATCAGAACTCATTTCTTTTCAAGGGAGTCGAGAAAGGACTGGTTACTTGGCCATGCAGCAATTCACCTCTCCATGATTGAAGCTTAAAGATACATTCAAGGTTAGCCCCTCTCAAATGGGTTTTTAATTTATTTTTCTGATAAATGAGAATAGTTTGATAAAATAATTATTCAAGCAATAATCCTTTATTGAGTCAAGTAATAATAATTTATTGAATCATTTATTGAGTCAAGTAATAATCATTTATTGAATGTCCAAGAACTTTTCTCGTGAACAAAACAAATGAAAATCTCTGCCTTTCAAGAAATTTTCTTACAGTCTAGTAAATTGGAATGTTAATTTCCATTGTATCATCCTAGTAATGACTCGGACGTCACCTCCATCTATAATCGCAGTCTTTACAACTGTACATTAAAGTTATGAATGTAGAATATGACGGCATGCTCACTAAAGGGTTAAGTATTTATAGCTGTGATTAAATCAGTGCCCCCCTCATCAGTCTGTCAGTTGATGCCCTAATTTTCCCCACAGTATCTCTGGTACCACTTCGGTCCTGGCCACCAAGGCTCTCTTCCATGCTGCTGTAATTTAGCAGAGGTTATAAAATCATGGAAAATGAGTGTTCCACACTTGCCAGAGGAGTTGGCCAATACAAAGCAAAGAATATCATTGTGAAGTCCACACTGAATAAATATACAGCCACATTAGATTGCAGTTGAAACAGTAGAACTGCAAAGATGTTGAAAAAGCCATCAATCAAAGTTCAGGGACCATAGGCATCAAGTTGGAGAAATTCTTATCTATTACCTCATGTAACAGTTTCTTCCATTTTGCTAGAAACTCTAAAATGAGGTGCATTTTGTTGCAATTATTCTCTGAAAATAATGAATTTAAATTGAGCAATATATTGCCCAATCCTTAGTAACAAATATTAATTTTGTCCTGTTCTTTTGATGATGTAAGGGAAGAAATACTCTTTAAAAGTGCCAAGATGATTGTGTGTGTGTGTGTGTGTGTGTGTGTGTGTGTGTATGGGGGCAGAGAGGGAGAGAGAGATGAGTGAATTTTTCTCGTCCAAAAGGAAGGCTTTCAACTTTGAAAACTTCAAAAAAAATTTTTTTTGCTATAATTTCTCTGTCTCATCCCAAATGGATTTGAAATATTCATTATTTCTCTAAGGTAATAAACTATAGAGTACTGCTTTTAAAGTCAGAAGGAAAAAGTGCCTATAGCCTTGCCTTGAGGTTCTTTAGAAAAAATTACTATAATAGTTTCAAGTATTAAAAATATTTTAGGGACTTTGCTGGTGGCACAGTGGTTAAGAATCCACCTGCCAATGCAGGGGACACAGGTTCGATCCCTGGTCCGGGAAGATCCCACATGCCCCGGAGCAACTAAGCCTGTGCACCACAACTACTGAGCCTGCGCTCTAGAGCCCACGAACCACAACTACTGAGCCCGCATGCCACAACTACTGAAGCCCGCGCATCTAGAACCTGTGCTCCACAAGAGAAGCCACTGCAATGAGAAGCCCGCGAACCGCAATGAAGAGTAGCCCCTGCTCGCCACAACTAGAGAAAGCCCGTGCACAGCAATGAAGACCCAACGCAGCCAAAAATAAATAAAATTTAAAAATTTTTTTAAAATAAATTTCCAGTTTGTAACATAAATTCAGCAAACCACATAATTCACTGAATCTGAATATTTGAAGAAGTTTTGTTACAGCTTCCACCATTTCCCTATAAGCTCATTCACAGCATGTGAACCTTGATGATGTTCAGTCTGTTCTCTTTGTCCCAAAACTTCTGAGCATTTTGAATAACACACCTTATCCTATTGGAAAATGTTTGGAAGTTTGCCAATCAGAAAGACAGAAGAGTCAGAAAACAAAGGATTGACAGTATTTTTAAATACTCCTACTTCCTCAGAAAGATTCATCTCCACTACATCCAAAAGGTGCACGTACACCTCTCGGCGCTGCCTCCTTTTCCTGGATGCAACTCCAAGACATTTCCTAGCCGTGCTCCTCAGGTAAGAACAAGGCAAGACCAACCCCTGCTCTCCTGGAGCTTACATTCTAGTGGGGGTGATGTCAACAGACAGACAAACAAACCAAGAAAATAGTTAAAGATTTGTATCCGTGTTCTGAGGGAAACAAACACGACTTTGGATAGAAAATACTGGGGGATCTAGGTGGTCAAGGAAGGTTTCTCAAGGAGAAAATGACATTTAAGCCAAAACTTGGAGGAGAGGAGACTGTATTCGTTTCCTGGGGCTGCCATAACACAGTACCACAAGCCAGGTGGCGGAAGTAACAGAAACGCATTGCCTCCCAGTTCTGGAAGCTGGAAGTCCCAGATCAAGGTGTCCACAGGGTTGGCTCCTTCTGAGGGTTATGGGGGAAGGATCTGTTCCTTGCCTCCTGGCTTCTGGTGTTGGCCAGCAATCCTGGGCATTCTTTGGCTGGTAGCAGCATCACTCCATCTCTCCCTTCATCTTCACGTGGTGTTCTCCCTGGATGTGTGTCTGTATCCAAATTTCCCCGTTTTATAGGGACACTAGTCTTATTGGATTAGGGGCCCACCATACTCCAATACGATCTCATCTTAATTCATTACATCTGCAAAGACAATCTGAGGTATTGGGGGATTAGGATCTCACTATATGAATTTTGAGGGGGACACACTTCAACACGTAACTGATATCAATTGTGTGATGAAGCCCCGAGCCAGGGGGAAGACTGAACACAAAGGCCATGAAAAGCAAAAGGGTCTGGCATATTCTGGAAACCAAAAGAAGGTGAATGTGACTTAAGAGTTCTGAATGAGGGTAAGAAGGACACAGGCAGGTGGGCAGAGGCCAGATCAAGGACTTTGGATTTTATTCTAAGATCAATGGGAAGATTTTGAAGGGTTCTGTGGTTTTAAAAGGTCACGCTATAAATTTCCCAACTGTCTCCTCAACATCAATGAAATGCAAGGATTTCTTAATTTGTGTATTTCTCAGAAGAATTTGTAACTGTTCTTGCACTGACCTCTCAGTTCATTACATGATGAATTTGTTGAGGAAACAATGCATTGGGGATATTTTGAAACAGTTTAATTCTTTTTCATTTCTTTTTGGCATTCCTAAGGTATTTCTTTCCCTTTAACTTTCTGTCTGATTTTCATCTCCACAAATAAATGAAGTAAATTTTTACTTCATTCTTTTTACCCTATCCCCATAAAAACTTCCCTTAAAAAAAAGGAAGATATATTCAACTGTGGATTCCAGGCACGTGCTATTTTCCTGTTTTGAGTGAATGATGATAATTTTCAGAGATTGTGTCACCACAAAATCAACATTCATTCCAAAATTTAATGGTTTCAAATGTATTTCTTTTTTTGATTTCTAAAAATTTTCAAATTTCTTTTCCATCAGAAACCCCTTGTGTGTCATAAATAGTTTCCACAAAACTGAATTTTTGTTGGCAGAACAATCGGCGTAAGTAAAACTTCACGATTTGCCTTGGATGTTTTGTAATTTGAAAGCAAATGTTGGTTTAAACAGCCCACCATATATTTTGTCAATCTCCAGCTGTGGATGCTGGGTTTTTAGCACCACTTCTTTCCGGACAGCCAAAAAAAAAATATCACTTTCTTTCCTGTTTTACATATTGAGGTTCTGCGTAAGATTTCATTTGGGGAAAAGGTTCTGTCGCTTTATAAAAAACATGGAAAAAAGATCAAAGCCACCAATACTACTGGCAGTTTGTTTTGCTTCATTTTCCTATAACTGGAGATAAGAAAGAAAACACGACAAACCATAAGTGAAGAACCTTAAGACTGAAGGAGAGAAAGAAATACGCAGACCCAGGAACAGACGCCCGAGGGAGGGTTGATGGGTGAGTTCACGCTGGGTGGCTGGGCGGAGCCAGCCTCTGCGAAGGGGCCAGCATTGTAGGTTCACCCTCACTTGAGTTGCTCAGGTTGTCTCCATATTTCCTTGTTTTTATTTCCTACCTTGATGAGAACTTTTCATCTTTTCAGGGATGCAGAACCAACAGATTCATGACGACTCGTTTCACAATGTATGTGGTTGATGCCATGTTTATATGACACTTTTGACCAAGCCTTTTCCCTCATTGAGAAATTAGAGGAACACTACCCTAGCCCTGTCATTTTCCACAGCGCTTACAAATATTTTACCACATATACACTCTTACTGGTATTTCTGCTTATGATGAACTTAAGTAAGATAGCAGGAAATGTATGCTCCATTGAGGGTAAAAGGAAAACAAAGTTTTATATGTACAGTAAGGTCACCCTAAAGATGTTCATATAAGTAAGGTGAAAAGGAACTACATCAAAACATTAATAGTGGTTGTCTTTGAGGGATGGAACTATGGGTGATTTTTTTCCTTTTGAAAAATTAACATTTTTAAGAATAGATTTTCCTTTTATTAATGTAAACATTTTAATATATTTTTATAGGTGATTTCAGGAAATTATTTCTTGATATGCTTATGATTTTTATGTAAAGGACTTATAAGGTTTTTTTAAAATTAATTTATTTTATTTTTGGCTGCGTTGGGTCTTCGTTGCAGTGCGTGGGCTTCTCATCGCGGTGGCTTCTCTTGTTGCGGAGCACGGCCTCTAGGTGTGCGGGCTTCAGTAGTTGTGGCTCGCGGGTTCTAGAGCACAGGCTCAGTAGTTGTGGCGCACAGGCTTAGTTGCTCATGGCACGTGGGATCTTCCTGGACCAGGGCTTGAACCTGTGTCCCCTGCATTGGCAAGCGGATTCTTAACCACTGCACCACCAGGGAAGCCCGACTTGTAAGTTTTAGCTAGTTTTATCCTTGGGACTTCAAAAAACAAAGCACTGGTTAATACATCTTATATTTTACACTACATTCTTATAAGAATTTTTAAATCTCTGTGTAGAAGATAATTTTTTCCTACAAATGCTATATAGTTTCTCCCAGTCTTTAATTTTATCAAAATATTCATTTTTAATGACTCTCCAAACAGGACTCTCCAAAGGAACATATAAAAACAAACTAACGTGTGTCCAGATCAATGGCTATTAATAAGTGATACATTCCATAATCATTATTAATATTTAAATAAGCTTTTGCTTTGATTCACATCATGTTTTAAATATGCCGTTTGAAAATGTTTGACTTAGGAGAAATCTATAACAACTAAAGAATCTCTTCTACTTGTAGTTTCATTTCATTTGTATGCAAGAATATTACTATATTCTTAGCAATCAAATTCAAATTCTTAGATCTCAAACATGAATGAAGACTCTAAGCAAATTATCAAAATTTTATGTTAAATTTTTTCTTTTTTTGCCTTTCTTCTTTCTGGCACTTCCACATTTAGTCATCATATTTCCTATTTTACTTGCTCAACTTCCACATATAACAGGATTGGCAGAAGGGAGAGAAAACAACTCATTTGAAGGCAGTAAAGGGTAGGATGTCTCTGTCTCTGTCTCTGTCTCTCTCTCACACACACACACACACACACAGTAGAGGAGGAGTCTCTGCATGCAGAAACTCAATTCAGAACATTTTTCCCACAGAAATAATAAGAAACCATGATGGTAAAAGTATATAGTTTTCCTTCATTATGGGTTAAAATAAGAGTTTGTGGGCTGGCCCGGGAATACACCATTTTATAACATCGTACACATGGGAAACTTGCATTCTGAAATCTAGACAGCTGTTTTCAAAAGACACTATGAGGGCTCAGTGCGTTGTGTGGGCCTGCGGCTGCCCACCCTCCGCAGGACTGTGCTCAGCAGTTAGGAGGCGATAAGGAAGAAAGAGGCCTGCTTCCTGATCTTGAGGCATTTGCAGTCCACGTTGGGAGTCAGGGCCCACAGTGATGGCACAGATGATGATTTCAAGGTAGAAATGGCATGTGGCCCCACTCCCAGGTAACATTTTAATACATTCATTTATCTGTTCATTCAGCATCTGTTTCTTGACTTTATAGTAATTATCTCTCTATTTTTATAGTCTAAATGATATTTTCTAATATAAATAATACATGATTATAGAAGAATATTAGAGCAATACAGACTTCTCTGTAGTGACAAAATCAGAAAGAACTTGAATGTTGATAACTGAATGATTGAATAAACTGGGGTTGATCCATTCTGTGGGATGTTATGCACCAATAAAAAAGAACAAATTAAGAATATCTGTTGTTCTGGACAGGGGACCAGGATGTATTATAAAGAATGAAGATCAAGATGAAAAGAAAGGTTCCTATTTTGATCTCCTTTTTGCAAAGACAACAGTGGACACCCCCAAAAAAGTTTGAATTCGAAAGGATAAATGTGTAGATATGAAGCTGTTAATAATGGTCACCTTAAGGACAGGTGAGCTACTAATTTTTTTCTTTATTTATTTTTGTACTGAGGAAAAAGATGCTAATTTTAAAACAAAATGAAAATTTGGAAATACAGAGCAGATTAAAGAGAAAGATTAAAATCACTTTGATTTCTGATCCTGCTTTCCCTATGGGAAAGGCCCGTCGTGGCCCTTTCTGTGTGTATCTGCTACCTGAAAGGTAAGGAGGAGTTTCCTGAAGTGTAAAGCTGGGGGAATGAAGGCTGTTGCTCTCATGCCAGCCTGAGCCCTGCTCTTGTTAAGGGTTCTCTGCTTCACCCTGATGGATTCTCCTACAGCATCTTACAGAACCGACACGGCTTCCCCTCCAGGCAGGCTGGATGCATTCACCGGAGGGAAGCAAGCAGCTGCTGGAGTCTGGCCCACTGAATACGCTTTGAGAAGGTGCTGTGTGCGTTTCTGTTCAACATTACTTGTATGTCCATGATACCAGTTCAGTGGCCTCAGGACAAGTAGGGACCTTAGTCCAGTTTTCTCTGTACCTAGTCTGAGGATGATTCACCGAGTGATAGGTGTCCATTACATCAGCATGACACCTTCATCAGTCAAGCACAAAAATAAATGATGCCACGTGGTAAACAACGAAGCATAGTAAGGATACCAAAGAACGGCTCAGGCTTCCTGCAGGTAGTGGGATTTGAGCTGTACCTTACAGAATAGGTTAAAAACAAAAAGCAATTAAAACAACTATACCCCAATAAAAAAAATTTAAAAAAATGCTCACACAATAAATAAATAAATGAGAAATTAAAAATAGATTGGGGTGTGTGTGTGTGTGTATACTTAATAGCCAGCTTTAAAAATCCTTCACAGAAGCTTTCAGACTTTAAAATGTCCTCTCATCCCACACAGAACACCCATCTAACAAATTCATCTGGTCCTACAGTCCACGCCAGTTCTGTGTTTAGGCCAAAGAGATTTTGTTGAATTATACATTAAATATATTGGTATAGTTAGGAAACTAGTTTTTTCAGTTAAAAAGTGGATATGGGGGCAGAAAGACTCCTACATCCAACATGTGGAAGAAATATGTGCATTTAAGAAGATCGCTAAGGCAGCTCTTTAGCCTCTAAAACTATAGGCTGAGAACTATTTCCTTGGGATACTTTAACTGATTCCATGGAATGAAAGTGAAAGGTGACAGTCACCAGATGAGTGCCTGCAGATGTGAATTCCTTGGACGTTCTTAGGTTAGGGCGTGTATCAGTGGACGGGCTGATGTAATGTAGTGGATCTGTCCATGGCCACGTTCAGCATGTACAGAAGAGTAGCCTCAAGTTATTTGTTAAATCAGCATTCTGCTCACAAGTTACTTTAATTACATGGCTATGATGATTCCATGATACCAGACAGCTGGTGAAAACTGAAGAAGAAAAAATCTAATGCTCAGATGTTTAGCTTGTGGTCACGTAGGCAAAACACCTGTGCACTAAGCTAGTGTTTTATCTAGATGTTTGATGACCTCTAACCCTTTTTCTATATACTTCATTTCTTCCTGTTAGCCAGTATAAAGCTCAAATTAGATTAAAATTTAATTTATCTCCAAGTTTAGGCTTTAATGAAACAAAAATAAAGGAATTATAAGAGTGCTGTTTTCTGCTACAAAAATGTGGGAGATTCTGGTTTCAGAATGACAGAATAAAGACATACCCACCCAACCACCTTCTCTCAAAATTCACCAAGAAACATCAAGGAAAACAGGTAACAGAAATGCATATCCATCATTCGGAAACTAGGAGATGTCTGTGCCCACAGTACATGGAGAGAGAATTTGGAAAGATGAATATCAAAGACTAAGCAGAGAGAAGGAAGGTTGAACCTTAGTGGCTGCAAAGGGAGTTGAGAAGTGAGCTACTTTTTCCATACAGAACCCAGAAAAGCACAGGAATGGGAAAAACTGGGCAGGGGGCAGCAGGATTAAATTGATCCCTCCAGTTCTCCACCCCCACCCAGTTCCCAAGCAGTTTGTTGACCTCTCTTCTCCCTCCAGACTCTGAGGTGAGCAGAGGTGGAATTCCATCTGAAGCAAGAGAATTGAGGGAGTCTGTGTGTGGAAGAGTGAAATCTCCATTTCTTTTCTACTGCTCAGACCCAGAACACCAACACTCAGAATAAAATTCCAAGAGAGGAGACTGGAGGGTGCTACCCCAGAGAAAATACTTGTAAACAGTGATATTTGCAGGGCCTCGGTAAAAACAACAACTGGTCCCCCGATCTGCCTCATTGAAGACCACCAGTGTATAAGACCAACACATGTATGCTGAGCTTCTGGTCAGGTGAGCTTTTTGGTGCCTTACTTTTAAGAGTGAACACTCAAGGGCCAAGAGGCACTCTAATATAACCATGATGAAAAAAAAAACAGAACAAAGAACTCAGAGGAAACAAAGATGGTGCAGAAAAGAAAATGTCAAAAAATGTTAATGTCATTAAAGATGTGAGAGAAGATATTACATCTACAAAAGAAGAAAAAAATGATATTAAAAGGAACAATTAGAGAATACAAAAGGGTTCCTAGAAATTAAAAATATGATGGAAAAATTTTTAAATTCTATAGAATAACTGGAAGATAAAGTCAAGTAAATCTCAATATAAAGCATAATAAAATAATAAAGAAATGGACAATAGGAAAAAATAATAAAAAATGGATACTCACTGCAAGAGATCCAGTATCTAGTACAAATTTTAGAAGATGAGAACTGAGATAACCGTGGACAGGAAATCAGTAGAGGCATAAGAAAATTCCTCAGGAAATTTTGAGGGACATGATTTGCCAAATTTAAAAGGCACCCCAATGTCTAACTCAATATGTAAATGAAGATATGATGTGAAGATCTATATCAAGACATCATCACAATTAAGAAAGGAAGGGAAAAAAAGAAAAGAAAGGAAGGGATAGTTTGGCCATGAAAGAGTAATAAGGACTAGACTTGACAACCTGCAGTTAACAACTAGAAAACTGAACAAAACATATGAAAACAGTTTTTCAGGCAGCACAGGACAATGATCCTTGAGAAAAGGGAATCAGATGAAGTGAGCCCTGGGCTTTCTGTTGGAGGTGATTTCCATGCTGCAGCTGCAGGGATGGGGGGACCCAAATAGAAGCAGGGAAGAAACTGAGGAAACAAAGATCAGACATCAGAGAAGCTTAGATAGATGGAAGTTGTGAGGCAGAGTTCCCAAAAAGACGTAGTTACACAGAAAAAGAGCTCCAGAAATTTGTACGGTCCCCTCTAGCGTTTGCTGTGTTCTGGACTAGGCATGTGGAAACCAGAACTCCAAAAGGCTGGACAAAGAATGACTGGGGCATGGTAAACGAAATATTCCCAGAGCTTACACAGACCTTGGACTTGATCAAATTCCCCACAGGCAGAATGGAGATGCCAAGCCATTTATGCCTCTCTGGTAGGGCTGAACAAATGCTGGAGTGGGGCTACTTTCCATATGTCTTAGAAAAATTAAAATCAGGTCTTGAAGGGATAAAGCTGAAATGCGAGTAAAACTATTTGCCTAAACAAATCCAAAAACTCATTAAAAATGAAAAATCAAGCAAACAAGAATTCAGACATTCAGCAACATAAAATACACAATGTCTAAAATCTAATAAAAAATTATTAAACATGCCAAGAAGTAAGAAAACATGACCCATAATCAAGAAAAAAAAAGCAATAGGAATAGATACAAATAAAAGCCAGATATGATGGAAGTAGAAGACAAAGACTTTTTTTAAAGATCTTATAATTGTGAACACATATTTAAAGGAAAATATGAACCTAATGAGAAAAAGAAAAGGAAGATATCAAAAAGAAATAAATGAAAATTCTAAGATAAAAAGTACACCATCTGAAAGTTTAACTGGATGAACCCAGAACCAGATCTTGGTTTCTAAATCCATTCTCCAATAAAAGAAACCAGGGCTTCTTGGAGAAATGAGATTCTAGAGCTGGGGCAGAGAATATACAGAAAGCAAGAAAGTTCTCAAAAAAACAAAATGATGGAGGCATGTCAAAGGAACAAAGGAGCCAAATGAAAGACCTACGCTGAGAGAGTTTGAACAAAAAAAAAGAAAAAGTATTGGATTATAACTCAAAGTATAAAATAAATATTGATGAGTCCATACTAATAAAAATCAATGATAATAAATAAATAAATGCAAATATGCATATAGAAAAATTTCAAATAATTTTATGTAGGTCCTACTCCCTCAAGGAGGCAGAGCATAATTCTAATCCCTTAAGTGTGGGATGTGCCTAGTGAATTCCTTCCAAAGAGACCAGTATGGAAATAGAGGCAAAGATAACTTTATAGTGGAGAAACTTGACAAACTACCTCACCCAAGTGATCAAAGTTAACATCATCAGTGATAAATCATGTTGGTAGCATGAACCCTTAATATGATGTAATGAAAATGACTCAGTGGCCTTTGTATCAAAAATCCATAACTACAATGTGGTAGGCAGAATACTGGCTCCCAAAATGTCCATATTCTAAACCCCAGAATGAATTACCTTATGGGAAAAGAGACTTTGCAGATGAGATTAAGGATAAGGACCTTGAGATCCAGAGATTCCCTGGATTATCTGGGTGAACTCAGTCTAATCACATGAGTCCTTAAAAGTGGAGACCTTTTACTGTTCTGTCGCCAGAGACAGAGAGAGATGTGACGATGGTAGCAGGTCAGAGACGGAAGGTCAGAGAGAGTTGCTCGGTTTGTAGAAGGAGGAAGGGACCCCCAGCCAAGGGGTTGTAGGTGGCCTCTAGAAGCTAAGACAAGGACACACAATCCCCCAGAACTTCCGGAGAGGAATGCAGCCCTCTGACACTTTGATTTTGACCCAGTGAAACTCACGTCGGACTTCTGACCTACAGAATTGTAAGTAATATATTTGTGTTGTATTGTTTAAGCCACTGAGTTTGTAGTAATTTATTACCACAGCAAAAAAAAAAAAAAAAAAAAACTAATACACTCAGTCTAACCATGAGGAAAACATCAGATCAACCCAAACTGAGGGTCATTCTGCAAAATACCTCCTCAAAACTCTCAAAGGCATCCAAAACAAAAAAGTATGAGAAACTGTCACAACCTAGTGAAGCCTAAGGAGGCATGATAACTACATGTAATGTGGCATCCTAGAGGTGAAAAAGGACATTAGGTAAAAACTAAGGAAATCTGAATAAAGTATGGACTTTAGTTAATAGTAATATACCAACGTTGGTTCATTAGCTGTAACAAATGTGTCACAGTAATGTAAAATGTTAGCAATAAGGGAAACTGGGTGAGGAGTATACAGGAACTCTGTACTATCTTTGCAGTTTTTCTGTAAATCTAAGACTCTTCTCAAATAAAAGTTTATTTCAAAAAAAATTCACTGGATAGGAATAGCAGCAGATTAGGCACAAAAGGCCAGGGAATATGAAGTGATAGCAATACAATCTATCCACAATGAAGCACAGAGATAAAAAAAAAAAAAAGACTGAAAGAAAATGAAAATAAAGACTGAGTGATCCTTTGGGGCAATGCGAAGCAATCTGACACACATATATTTAACTGAAATCCCAGAAAGAGAAGAGAGGAGTGGGGGGAGGCCAGAAAAACATCTTTGAGGAAATAATGACCAAATATTTTCCAAGTCTGATGAATCCCATAGATGCAAGAAGCTCAACAAACCTTAAGCAAGACAATCAATCAAACAAACAATAAAACACAGTGAGGCAAATCATAACCGAATTTCTGAAAATACATGATAAAGAGAAAAATCTTAAGAGCAGCCAGAGAAGAAAAAGGTATTATATAAAAAGGAACAAAAATAAAGATGACAGGGCTTCCCTGGTGGCGCAGTGGTTGAGAGTCCGCCTGCCGATGCAGGGGACATGGGTTCGTGCCCCCGTCCGGGAAGATCCCACGTGCCGCGGAGCGGCTGGGCCCGTGAGCCATGGCCGCTGAGCCTGCGCGTCCGGAGCCTGTGCTCCGCAACGGGAGAGGCCACAAGAGTGAGAGGCCCGCATAACGCAAAAAAAATAAAAAATAAATAAAGATGACAGCAGACTTGTCATCAGTTAAGGATCTGGAAATGAGATCATTCTGGACCATCCTGGTGGGCCCTCAATCCAAAGACAAGTGTCCTTATAAAAGAAGAGAAGAAGAAACACCCACAGAGGACAAATCCACGTGAGGACAAAGACGAGACTACAGTGATGCAGCTGCAAAAGCCAAGGAATGCTCGGAACCACGGGAAACTGGAAGAGGCGAGGAAGGATTCTCCCCAGAGCCGTCCTGGGCCAAGAACTACGGTCGTATGTATGCTTTGCTGTAAATATAATATTAATAACTACTGATTAACCACCTCTACCTTTCTAAGTACATAAAATCAAATAGGTCTAAAATCTTTAACCCTACAACTGTCTACTTCATGCCCAGATTCTGGGTCGGTTAGATTTTTATCACACCTCATCTCAACCTCGTGGTCTTATGTGGTCCCATATGGGATCCAGGGTGATTCATCCCCCTTTTTCAAGTTGATAATTTGCCAATATCAGGCAAATTCGTGACTTTGGTGTTTCTTACATTTTTATGCTGATTCAATGTCAGGTAAGATTAAGAGATTGGGAGAACATGGAATGGTGTATAAAGGTTGGTTTTTGTTAATTCTGGCAAAAGGATCAAGTTTGTTTTTTTCTCTCGGTACTTAAGGATAATTTTTAAAAACCTTTTCAATATACTAATTCTTTTTTCCAGTTTTATTGAGAAATAATTGACATACATCATTATATAAATTTAAGGCATACAGCATGATGGTTTGATTTACATATTAATACTTTTAATGAGGACAGCTAAATAGATTAAAACTAAATGTATTTTCAGAGCACCAATAAGGCCAGTGATCTCCATAAACCTTAATCAGTAGAAAATTTTAGCTATTCCATGTGGCTCAACAAAAATATGAATACACACACACACACACACACACACACACACACAACCTATCACAGAGTCATTAACAAAACTTGAGTGTGTGTCCACTCACTTTTCATGATATTATCTGACTTGTTTTTAGTAGAATGACTCATTTTTCTGAGAGTGGTGAGAGATTTGGACCAAACCCATATTCCAGCCTTTTTATCACCAAAGAAGGAAGGAAAGTGTAGGGAACGTACATTTACTGAGAACATGCTATGTAGCAGGTGCTCTGCTTAAACACCTATCCCCCCGGCAGGCCACTCCCTGTGAGGTCGGGGATCTAGTTCCCATTCCAGGATTTTGTCATCTCTTCCTGGTCTGATGGGGAAGGCTCCTAAAAATTACTGGTATCTCTGCTTCTACTTTTGTCTCCTGGCGGTCCACTCTAGACTCAGATGCACCAGAGTGTTATTAAAATATACCACGTCACACTCCTGCCTAGAGCCCCTCAGGCATTCCCCATGGCAATTAGAATAAAATCCTCTCTCGCTTCCACATGGCGTCTGGCCTGCGCCCACCTCGTTCTCTCTCACTCCGTCTGGGACTAATCTTTCTCCCACTCGCTCCCCATGCTTTAGCCCTGGGGTCAGCAAATGACAGCACACGGGCAAAACCCAGCCGACTACCTGTTTTTGTACAGCTCCTGAGCTGAGAATGGTTTTTACATTTTTAAATGGTTGGGAAAAAAATCAAAAGAAGAACACTCTATTGTGACATGTGAAAATGATAGGCAATTCAATTAACAGTGTCCACAAATACGGTTTTATTGGAACAGAGCCATGCTCATCCGTGTGTGTATTGTCCAGGGCAGCTTCTGCGCTACGATAGCAGAGTAGCTGCAACCAAGACCGACTGGCCTAAAAGCTGAAAATATTTACTAGTTGGCCCTTGGCAAGAAAAGTTTGCTGAACCCCGCTTTCGTCACACTGGTCTCCTTCCCGTTTCTAAAACTCACCCTGTTCATTCTCTCCTCAGGGCTTTCTAGTTCCTGTTCTCTCTTCCTCAAATGTTCTTCTCCAGCTCTTTGCATGGCTGCTTTGTTCCATGAGGTCTCACTTAACATGGGCAAAACCAGCAGAAGGTCATACACTATCAGACCGCATCTCTTACCTACAAGAGGATCCCTGGCTAGAGAGGTTGGATTGAAGGTTCCTTCTTTCCTTTCTGGCAGCAGCGAGGAAAGGAGAAGCTTTCTGGAGGCCAGGCTCCGAAGCGCACTGAGCTGCTGATCCCTCCTGCAGTCGGTGTGAATGGATGCTCCTAACCTGCAAAGTAGAGCCTACGGAGCTGCAGGAAGGGATGGTGAGCTCCACCTCCCAGGCTCCAGGGAACAGAGGAGCCTTCAGAGACCCTCCCCGGCCCTGTCAGACGATAGCCAGCGAAGCGGTGGGCACTGCCCAGAACTCTTGGCGTACTGTGTGAACAAGGGAAGGAGGGTGAGGTGTTCTTTCATCACAGCCGCATAGCACAGGGAGATCAGCTTGGTGCTTTGTGACCACCTAGAGGGGTGGGATAGGGAGGAAGGGAGACGCAAGAGGGAGGAGATATGGGGATATATGTTCATAAAAAAAGAGAAAAAAGGACCTGAATTTAGTGTGAGGTGGAGTCAAAGTGCACAGGTCTTAGACCAGAAGGCCCTCTCTCTCCACATCAGCTGCAGGATCACGGACAGTCACTCTCCCTATTCTGTGAAATACCAACTTGTCTAAGCCTCTGAGAGATTCTTAAGGGGCCAGTGAGAAAACATTTGTAAAACTGCCTTGTAAATTATGACTTAAAGGAACATAAAGTCTCTCACTCATCCTCTCTGAATACGGTGAAACGAGAACACAATATTCTACCAAATACACACCGCTGTGACAGCCCCACAATTAAGCCTATTTGGTTAAATTGGTATGTTCTTAAGTGTATTATTTTGTTCTTAAAAAGAAAAGACGTGTAAGATTTTAAGGGGTGTTGGCTTAAAATGCAACTACATTCTGTGAGATGGAGGGCGGGCGTTGCTGGACGCAGCGATGAGAAAGGGAGATTCTGAAAAAGAAAAGGTGCAGACGTAACAGATTGCGGCCAGCCAGGGAGAGAAATGCACCAATACCTCCCCTCACATTTATGTGGCAGTTTTAATTTGGAAACAGTATATTTCCCAAAGCAGCTCAGCGAACCAGGCTCGGGGTACGAATGGTTTTCATGGAACTGAGTGTACTGAATTCCGAGGGGAGCATTCTGACAGAGGCTATGGCCGGGGGAGGAGAGGCACTCACTCGGAATTGGGATTTAGAGGGAAATGCAGTAATTCCACAGACAGTGAGGACAATGCTGTGCTAAGGGCTGTTTTAACATAAACCAGTATGTCTGTGAAGGCTCGTGTGAGGGCCCGGGCCCTGGAGTCGGGAGCCAGGGGCCCAAGCTGATGCTCTGACGTGCTCTAGCCATGAGAAGCTGCTCTCTGGGAGCCCATTTTCTCCGTAAAATTGGGACAACGTGCTCTCGTGAGGAGTAGAGATGCAGCATGTAAAGCAACTTGCACCGTGCCTTGCTCAAACAAAAGCTGTTATTACTGTGCTCACCTGCCGGGTCAGTCGCTGTTGAGATGCACACTTCATTAAAATCATACCATCTTCACTAGGCTGCGAAGATGCCAGTTTGAAAGCTTAGCTGACATTAGAAGCTGACAAATTCTACCTGCAATGCCTGGAGATGATTCACAATGAGAGCACGACGAGAACAGAAAGAACCATCTGCTTCCGCAGGTGCCAAGGTAGCGGGGAGGGTCCTCCCCTGGCTGAGGTGTGGGGTGAGTCTGGGGTCTGACTCAGATAATTCCTGCAAGGCCAGAGCCACAGGAATTGCTCAGAATGGGACACAGGGCCCAGGGAAAGAACTCTAGCTGAAATGAGCATTAGGCTGGAAAGGTAAGATTAGGAAGCAGAAAGTAGGCCACGGACCAGGAGAGGCCCGAGCAAGTGGTATATACAGCTAGATGGCTGACTGGGCCCTCTGGAGCTGGGCTGTGGCCAGAGGCTCTTTCTTCCACCGCCACTGCACAGCTAGCTGCCCGTGCAAGCCAGTAACCTTTGTCACCCATCCCCACCCATTGAGACCTGGCCTCACCTTCCTGGATGGATCCTTGCCCAGCTGCCTGTCACACCCCAGTGGTGTCCACAGCTCTGTTCCTTTCCTCACCTGCAAAGAACAAGAAAACAAAGAAGTGAGCAGAGGCTGGGCCAGGTGAAAGGCCAGCAGCTATAGGTGAGCAAGGAGACTCCAGGTCCCTAGCAGTCTGGAAGATCCCCTTGGTACAGTCGGAAGAGGCAATTCCATGTGGCAAAGGCCAACCCTTTTGCCCCCTTACAAAGCGATCTCTCAGCGTAGATCTACAGAAACTCACCAAGCATCTTCAAAGTTTGAGGCTTGGAGGGGCCGAAAGAGCAGCACAGGTTCTGATGAGAGTTGGACCTGCGTTCTAGTTTGTACTTGCTTTCCTCCGCCTCACGTGCATTTCCCTATCTGACTGCCACCACCAGCTGGCAGGTAGGCTCACCGTGCAATTGTTCAACATTACTGGCCAATGTATAAGAGACAAAAGATGGTTTAGGACTATCGACAAATGTATAAAATGGTGGGGTGTGATGAATCTAGAAAAAATATCTAGATGAATACTAGATATTTTTCAAGACTTTGTATAATCTTTCCTATACAAATAACTTTGTATAATCTTTCCTATACAAATAGACTTTGTGGATTTCCAAGAAGAAAACAGAGCATGTAGTATTGCTCAAACGTTACTGTACTACAGAAAATGTTATGGGCTGAATTGTGTCCCCCACTCCAAATTCATATGTTGAAGTCCTAAACCTCAGTACCTCAGAATGTGACTGTATTTGGAGATGGGACCTTCAAAGAAGGAATTAAAGTAGAGTCATCAGAGTGGGCCCTAATCCAATGACTGGTGTCCTTATAAGAAGAGACTAGGACACAGAGACACCAACAGGTGCACCCACAGAGAGATGGCCATCTGAACACAAAGCAAGAAGGCGCCGTCTGCACGCCAAGGAGAGAGGCCTCGGAAGAAAGCAACCTGCTAACACCTGGATCTCAGACTCGGAACTGTGAGAATATACACTTCTGTTGTTTCAGCCACCCAGTCTGTGGCACTTTGCTGTGGCTGCCCCAGCAGACTAATGCAGAAGACCCATCAGCATCTTAATGATCAGTTTGCTATATGCTGGAACAGCATTAACCATCACTTTAATAGCTTTATTAAAATTTATTCTGGACGTTTATTCATTTTTATTTGCTAGTTTCGTAGTATCCCTGTTTTATAAATACTAACTTTCCTACCTTTACGTGTGTTGTTTGCACGTGATTCACACACATCCTCAAGTGGCCAATCTCCGCCATTACAGAGAGACAAATGCTTCCTGTGCATTCTCGGGCTATACCCCTAACCCCTGGCCAGCAGCTTGGAGACTGTGGTGGTTTTGTATGATGTCACTGTAGCTAAGCTGGAACTATGGATCCCAGAAAACCTGAGCAACATTTGGAAGGCAGAAGTGAGACGGGAGCAGGGTTTGCAGGAAGTCAGAAGGTCCACGTGGGGTCAGGTGCCGCGGCAGCTCCCAGCACAGCGGTGCCTCCGCTGGCTCACCTGGCGATGGAGGGCAGCAGCTCCAAATCCTGGTTAGGTTTGCGTGTAACTCCACAGTGCAGCGCACCAGCTCTTCTGCAGGTCGCCTTCATCACCGAACTTGGAGGACTGGAGGCGTGAGAGACCGAGGTGGGACACACGGGTTCCCATTCATCCATCCACACAGGTTCCAGTTTGTCCCTGCCATCTTCACTTCTCCACTTAGCATCCTTCCCCCACCTCCCCCCCCCCACCGCCTACCCCATGAAGCTTGTCCATCCCGCTGACTCAGGCCCAGGTCTTGACTCAGCATGGACAGATTGCACAGACTGCATAACCAGCTCCCATAATCATGTGTGTTCTAATCCCCACAATATATTCCTTACTTTGCTTAAAGTGGTTTTGCAACTCTGATCAAACTTTAACTGATGCAGAATTTGGAACCAGAGTGAGTGACGCTGTAATAAAAACCTAAAACACGTGCACTGGCTTTGGGACTGGCCTTGAACGTCTGTCGGTGGAGGCTCAAATAAACATGAGGAAAATATTCTTGGAATCTGGAAGGAAGGAGACATTTTTATACAGCGGTGGGAAGTTTAGCAACATTGACCTCCATGGTAACTTGGAAAATAGAAACTGTACCGATGAACCATGTGATCTAGCCACAAAATTGTCCAGGCACAGTGTTGACAGTGCCACCTGGCCTCTTCCAACTCCTACATTAAAATGAGAGGGTATAAAGATAAGCTAAAGAACAAACACTTCAATATAAAGGTGACAGGTCTTGCTGAGTTTGAAGATAAAATTGTTTCTCATTCTCAGATGACATGCAAATCTAAAATTAAGAAATGGCTTCTGGATCTGGTTCCAGTCAAGATGGAGTAAGCAGACTCCACGGTCTCTCTTCCACTGATTCCATCTATAAACCCTAGACAGAACACATAAAGCAACTAATGAAGACTGAAAGGAAATAATAGCAGGTAGATTGGGGAGGGAAATCAAAACTCCAAGAAGGTCCAGTAAGATGGTGAGTGTCCTGGGTTTTTTTCCTTCCACATTTCTTGGCATAGATGCAGGACAACCTGGAACTCAGAACTGCTTAAGTTGCACACACAGGAAAAAGTGCAAGAGAAACTCTCTCTTTCTGATCAAGGGAAAGGACAGAGAGAGTCACAGTCCTTGAGGGTCTTGGGGAGGGGAAGGGGTGTGAGTCACTGTGGCAGAGGGCAGCCTGTGGCAGACTGGATCACCCGAAGACGGCCGCCACAGTATCTCCCTTCCCACGTGCTCCTTTGACAATGTGATTTTGTCATCTCCCGTCGAGAGGTGGACTCTGCGTCTCTTCCCCTTGAACCTGGGTGGACCTTTGTGACTATCTCAACCAACAGAGTATAGCAGAAGTGATACTTTGTGACTTCTAAGAGTAGATCATAAAAGGCAGTGCAGTTTCCTCCTGGATTTCTCTTTGAATACTTGCTTTTAGAGCCCAGCTCTAAAAGCAGTCCAGAAGCCCAGATACACGAAGAAGTCACATGTAGTTCTGACTGACGGCTGCAGCTGAAGTCCTAGCTGACAGCCCGCGTTAACCCCAGATTCCAGCACCAGCCCCCACCTGACTGCACCCACATGAGAGACCCCAACTGAGAACCGCCTGCCAAAACCCAGTCAACCCCACAATTTTGAGAGCTAATAGCACTGACTGATTTTTGTTGTTTGATGCCACTGAAGTTGGGGCGGTTTGTTACACAGCAACAGGGAACTAGAACAGGGATCATAAAAACAGCTGTTTTGGTGTCTTGCTCATGAGCTCTCAGACTTTCTCCAGATCTACCATCCTACCTCCCACCTACATCTCAGTCGCTAAAGTTTCCCCACCCTGTTGTTCTCATAGTGTGGTTTGCCCTTCTCATCTTGGTCTTTAGGAAAACCACTGACTAGTCAATCCCTCACTGACTAGGGATCCCCATACCCCAGACGCCGACACTAGGAATATCTCCAAGATCCACCCCCAGTAACCTCAGCCATCAGATGTGGAACCAGCAAAGTAGGAAGTTCCTCACCTGTCACGAGGTGGGAACGATAAGCCTCGATAGATCAGAAGCTCAGCAACCCCTTGTGAATGTGGGGAAGAGTAATGAGTGTAATTATTATAATCAAAGTATCACATTATGGAAATCTAAAATGTTTTAGAGAAATACAGAATAAATAATGACGGAAGAGAGAAAAGGAAGAAAAGAGGAAATTAAAAGAAAATGGGCAAAAAAAAATAGATACAGGGTCAGAGAAGTACCGAGGGAAGAGATAAAGAACATGTACTAGCACTCACTGTATGTAATCTATACTTCATTTAAAAAGTAAACAAGGGACTTCCCTGGCGGTCCAGTGGTTAAGACTCCACGCTTCCAGTGCAGGGGGCACGGGTTCAATCCCTAGTTGGGTAACTAAAATCCCACATGCCTTGTGGCCAAAAAATATAATAAACAGCAAGAAAAAATTGTACTAACTAGACTGATGCATACTGATCTTACATCTCTGCTGTTAGAACGGTAGCATTCAAGTGAGTTGCTATCTATTAACAATGCAAAATTATGACATTTGGAGATGGGACCTGAAATTTGAGTATATTATTAGAAAAGACGTTATAAGGATGACTCTGCTTCTTATGGTACATACAGAAAGACTGAGAGGATGTACTGAATGCTGGAATTTCGCTTCCTGACCAGCTGTTAGGATGTTAATCATTAAGGAACAAAGCGTACTATACCATTAAATAAAGCATGCTGAAAGAAGACAATAGTCATGATAAATGTAGAAATAAGCAAGAACAAAATAAGCAACAGTGTAGAAGCCAACAGTCCTCCCTTTACAGAGAGACATCAAACCAAAGAAGCATATTCTCTCCTACATGCAGCCTTTGTACAATAAACCATCACTGTATGTGGAGCACAAAGGGAGGTTGTGACCTGCAACTCCAGTTTTGGGTGAGGAGGAATTATCCTACCAATAAGAGACAGATGCCAAGAAGAGAAGACGACTTAATCTAGTTTTACTCCTGGTAGCACCCTGGTTTGAGAGGGCCCGTGACACAGCATTCCAGACAGTGTATTTGGGCACATGGGTTACAGGCGGGGCCAAAACATTGAGTTCCTCATCCCTTGGGGTGGCCACGTGCAGCTCCACACATTTACACAAATACAATTTTCTATCATCATCACTCTCTATATGTGTCCAGTGGGATGAAGAAGGTTGGGAGACTGTGTTGCGGTTGAAATCGTTCTTGATTTATGAGGACTTCATATAGGTAACAAAATTCTGTGCATAATCTACCCTGATTCCAACCAGTTAAGGAGAAGTAAAATCCCCTTCAGACTATCTCACTATTCCCTTGGGACTCTCCCTGCCCTCACTAACCCACACTCTGCTCCCAAATTTACAAAGAGAGAAGTAAAGTTGGAGGAGGGTAACTGGGTAAATGTTCAGTTGTCACTGATCAGCTTAGTGACCTTGGCAAATTACCAAGATCATATAGTGAAATCCCTTCAATGTATAGATGAGGAAACCTAGACCTAGGTTAAATACTTAGAAATATCAAAGATGTGCCTAGTGGTAGCACCAAGGCAAGAACCCCTATTTTCTCCAGTCCCAGTATGCGGCTGCAACTGCTCTTGAACCAGACTACTGCCCTACATGCCTCAAGTAAATTAGTCATTTAAATAAAAGAAAAAAGCACCACGTGCACTGTCACTATGGGAGATCAGCAGAGCTGTGATCCAAGAATGCTGGCTTCCACCAGAATGGGACGGTCAAAACGGGCAAAGAGCCTTGGTATGCCCATCACACTTAAAGATCAGGGTTCTGCTTTGCTGATGCAGAAACCCCAGAACTGGTTGCATCAAGGGAGGACAGACTCACACCAGCTATACCCAAAGACCTGAAATCTAAAGCAGAATGCTAGTTTACTACTGTACGCTAGTTTACTACTGTACGCTAAGGGGGAATAGGTCTTTCCAGACTGTTTACTCCAATCTCAGCAGCCCCTTCTCATTTTCCAGGTCCCTTAGAGGCTGCTTGACGAGCATGAAATCAGAGCACAGGGATGCCCAGGCCCCGGAACACCTAATGAAGCATCCCGTGCCAAAATAGTGGATTTCAGTGACTGCCAGTTACTTCCTTCTCCCACCCCCTCACCTTCCCCCCACCCTTACTGCCGAATTCCGGCTTGAGAGGGTGATGTTCAGCCATCCGCCTCCTATTGACAGTCATTCTTTCCTAGATAAAGCAAACACAATTGATTCGTATTCCTCCAGGTTAATAACACCTATTATGTTCAGCCTCAGATAAGTTCGTACAGATGTCCTGATATAAAGCATGGATTAGCTTAGGGCATCTCTATCTCCTTAGGCAATAATTTACTGACTACGTTCATTATCTTTTGATACTTCCTCATTGAGGTTAACTTTATCTCAAAGTTGTGTCTTATTGTTACTCCATGTACTAACTACAATATCTGCTACAAGCAATGCCTAGCAACTAGCTAGGGTGTCAACCAAAGAATTCTCGTAGCACATATTATAGCTGTTCATTTCATATTTTCACCCTATGGCACATGGGGCTGATTCTGCTGCATTGAACCACACTTTTCCATAACTTCTCTAGTTATTCTCACCCCCTTTTAGCCCATTTTCCATATCTTTTTTTGTTTTTCTTTTTTAATCTTCCAGCTACCTTTCGTCTCCATACTTATACCAAGGCACACACACACGTATCGGCTGTACTGACAAACAGCCTCGGTTCCTTCTGGAAGGCAGCAAAGATTAAATCCTTACTTTTGGTGCAGAGTGCCACTGCCAATTCTCAGCCCTGAGACCTTGGAGCCTCAGTTTCCTCACCTGCAAAATGATGACAGTCACTTCTGTCACCTGTTTTCTTCACAAGGTTGCTGAGAAATTCAAATAAGATAATGCAGGTAAGAACACTGTGAAAGGCTCAGCAAGCCACACAAAGGTAAGGAAAACATGCAGATAATTTGCAATAAAAATAATTAGGCAGGGGGCTTCCCTGGTAGCGCAGTGGTTGAGAGTCCGCCTGCCGATGCAGGGGACGCGGGTTCGTGCCCCGGTCCGGGAGGATCCCACATGCCGCGGAGCGGCTGGGCCCGTGAACCATGGCCGCTGAGCCTGCGCATCTGGAGCCTGTGCCCCGCAACGGGAGAGGCCACAACAGTGAGAGGCCCGCGTACCGCAAAAAAAAAAAAAAGAAGAATTAGGCATTCATGTTCATTCATTTAAATGTGGCTTTGCTCCTTTTTTGCATCAATTAAATCAAGAGAAATGTCAGGTGTGATTCTTAGGGACCAAGATTATGTTTTTGCTGGGCAAGAGGAATATGCTCTCGAGTGCCTTGGGGATAGAGTTAATTTGGTTTTTCTATGCTTTAGAATTAAAGCCCTATCCGGAATTCTCATGCCTTTTTATCCTTCTAAGCATTTTGATGCTAATGTAGGAAAGTTCAGAAGCGATGACTATTCTAAATATATATTACTTTATTTAATGAGTATCTTCATTAATACTTATGGTTCATCACATGACTGCCTTTTTCAAAAGCAAGAGTAGGTGGATGGCAAGCCAACCCTTGTGCCTGCACACACAAAAAGTTTGGAGACCCAAATAAGTAAATTTAATTAGAGATTGCACATGGCATGATTGTGGGATGCAGGCAAATTTACCCTGCCCTTCAGCAGGAGGGCTTTGTCCTGGTGTGTAACATTTCAAAGGCCCTTGTTCATGGGAACCATTTCTCCCTTCTGCATAGATGATTTTGCAGCTGCTGTCAGGTGTAGAGATTTCATTTTAAATACTGAATGTTCTCCAGCTCCTGTAATAACCTGCAGCTGTTTGACCACTCCGTGCAAGAGGCTGAATGTTGTGCATTGTCTCTGGAGCTGCTTCAGACCAAAGCAAAATATTTTCCACTTCCAAGAATCAGCGAAGGGCCACCTATCAGTGGAATTTAAAATATTTCTCCAATTAAGCTCCAGACCTACAGAGTCAGTTTTGAATGTGAGAAGAAAGGGACAGCAAGTCAGCAGAGTTGCTCTAAAAAGAACTGTTCTTGAGATGACAGAGTTGTCTGTTTGGAGCAGCCTTCGGCCCTCTTTCTGAATAAGGAAACACCTGCATGCAGCAGGGGTGCAAAGCCCTCATTCCCTCCAGGCAAAATGAGAGAGAAAAGTCTGTGGATTTTTCAGTGCTGTTATCTAACGGTCAAGAAGTGAGTGCCTAACTAACAAGCAGCGTATATAGTGTACAGACAATACATGTTAGTTGAATGAATTAAGTAGTGAACACCATAATTTTAATAATATTTTAACATTGCAAAACTCCAACAGACTGAGTTCGAGTTTTTTCCTTAAAATTCTAAAAATACACGCTTGTGAGGTTGTAGCACCGCTCCAGGAGGGGCACCCACAGATGGGTGAAGGGAGAAGGTGCATATCTGCCTGGCAAGCCAGATCAGTGGACCCGAACCTGGCTTGGCACTTAACGGGATCAGAGAGATCCTGGCAGATTTCACTTATATCCCATGTCCTTTTCTATCTGGGCATTTCAGGAGCAGACATTAAACGCTGGTTTACTGCTCGGCTATTACTTTTTTTTCTTTTTAGATTGTTCAGGATTGACCACACTAGAGGTGGTCATATTCCAAATACTTGCACCAAGTATCTGTAACAATAAGTGCAAACCTAATGGTATTTAGTTGTGTTCTGGAGGAATTTTGGGTAATGATTATAGATTCTAGAATTAGGAAAAGAAATAATGGCTGTGATTATCATTTCCTTCTGTTATCTATTCAACCCCTCTGTCTTGCTTTTCTTTCCGTCATAAAAATAGAATAGAAACAAAATGTCAAGGTTTTGTTTTTGCCACTGGATTGTCATATGTATTCATTTAATTTTTCTCCACAGAAACAAGATGTCCTTGACTGAGGGAACATTTAGGGCCTAGAATACAAGGTTACACAATAGGGTTTGGTGCACAGAGTTGCTGAAGCTGACCCCTTCTCTGTCCTTGTCCCAAACCTGAGGACCTTACTCAGAAGAGACACTGGGATTTGTCATATTGTAATGTCCACAGGAAACAAGCTGTGGGTCTGAGAAAGCCAACCATGCTGGGGTTTCTCATGTGAATGCTGGATAGTATTCATCTGTGTTCCCTTATAGGGACACAGTAGTACTGAAGCCTGCAGAGTTGGACACCAGGATCCCAAGAGCAAATGTCTTTTAACTCAGAGCTGTGACTCAGGGGCCTCAGTAGAGGGTCTTCATCTTAACTGTGTTTGCCCAAGAACTGAAGGGCCCTTTACAATAGAGTCCTTTAACCACGAAGGGAATGACAATTTGGGATCCTTGTAAGATACACTAAGAGGATACAGGAAAGAGGGAGGGCAATGGAGAGGAGAAAGGGAACATTCCTTCATTTACGCCCCTGCATTGTACCTAACCTCACAGCCTCACCAAAGTCACGGGCCACAGCTTCCGGCAGCAAAGCTGCGGGATCCAGGAGTCTCCCGGGACAACTCCTGATGAATGGTTATGCTGAATTGTTGATCCAACCTGGAGCAACTTGCCTTTCCTTCCCTCTACACCTCTGATGTCTCTGAGCTTCTTTCCAATGAGATCACTAGTTTGAGGGCAGTGCAAATGAAACCTAACCACACTGCTGTGCCTCTTTTTATTACAAACTTTTTCCTCCCAACAATTTTTAGGGTGCGGTGCGTAAATGTACACGCGAAATTTTTTTTGGTCAGAACTGAGAAAGACGATGAAGCATTAGGGATGGCCTAGGTTTGGATATGCAATAGCAGCAGATCCTTCCATTTAACCCCATGCAGAAAAAAAAAAAAAAAAAGAAAGAGAGATTCTGTGTATTCCAGCCTCTGTCATCCTGGCAGCACCTCCTTCAGGTCACTCCTGTGAGCTCGGACTTATGACCAGTTTTCAAAGACCATCCCTGCGCGGAACCGAGAGGCTAAGGTACAGTTTTCAAATGTGGAGTTTCCTCTTCAGGACCTCCCGACTCATTTGTGTCCCAGCCCATTTGGGGGAGGACGGAGAGAGTCACTTGCTAAAAGGCTGAGTGCCCACAGCTGGCCGCGCTGAGCTGTTTCTGAAGCTCAGAGCAGCTATGACTCATCCCTCCCACAGTCCGTTAACTTCTCACTCCTCTTACGAGACCAGCTACCCTTCTCACTCTGACTCCTACAAACCCACCTATTTTCAAATTTGCTCAATAACCGTGACATTCAAACCCAACCTGCTCCTTGCACAGGATGCTGAGAAAACACACAGGGGAAGTCGAGGGTCTGCAGTAAATACTAATGACCATAAGGTGAGGACTATTTTCTTGGACTCTGGGTGGTAAGAAATAGGTGCTAGGAAGAGACTCCAGCACGTTTTAGGACATGTGCCCTCTTGCCCAATCAAGTTAAAGGAATTCAGTCATCCTAAATGGTGATTTTCAGGAAGTCACACCAGATTTTAATTGAATTCACAGGCTCCTGCATGATTACGAACATAATACTTTGGGTACCCAAACAGGATTGAGCTGGTAACAATAGAGCTAAAATGATTTTCTGCCTTAAAGTAGTAATGCTCAAAGTTATTCTCCCTGTGACACTTTCAGGCCCTGTTGCCAAAGTCACAAAAGTTAAAAAAAAAAAAACAAAAAAACTTTTTTTTTCAGAGAAGGTTCAGGTCTTTCCTCCATGGCTCCAGGTGCCAAGGCGATTAAAAAAATGCAACAGGGGCTTCCCTGGTGGCGCAGTGGTTGAGAATCTGCCTGCCAATGCAGGGGACGCAGGTTTGAGCCCTGGTCTGGGAAGATCCCACATGCCGCGGAGCAACTGGGCCTGTGAGCCACAACTACTGAGCCTGCGCTTCTGGAGCCTGTGCTCCGCAACAAGAGAGGCTGCGATAGTGAGAGGCCCGCTCACCGCAGTGAAGAGTGGCCCCCGCTTGCCACAACTAGAGAAAGCCCTCGCACAGAAACGAAGACCCAACACAGCCAAAAATAAATAAATAAATAAATAAATAAATAAATAAATAAATAAATAAAAAGTATCAAGGATGAACTTATTAAAAACAAACCAACAAACAAAAAACCACACTCTAAATGAAAAACATCTCTCTGTATTGCTGTGGAGTGGTTTCCAGAACACAGTGTGAATAAAGCAAGGTGGAGCTATATTTATATATGTTTTTAAATAGAAGGATAAACCACAAATAAATTTGAAAAAATAATTCCCTAGATTGAGGGAACCAGTTAGAGGTGAAGGGTAGAAACTAGATTTCTCTGAAAAAACTTTGTTTTGTAGATTTTACTTTGGAAGCATGATTATAAAACAAAATTGAATAAAAGAGAAAAAGACAAAACTCTTAGAATAAAAACAATAGGCTCACAAAATCATACAGATGAGCAAACTTTCTAAGCAAATACAGTGCTTTGTATTTGCTTAGGAAAATAAACAAGTGTTTGTTCATTTGGACCTTCTTAAAAGAAGTACTGTGGCTTAAACTGGCAAACTAGTTTTTCTCTGGGATCCATAGACTAGAGATGGGAATATAAACCCTAAATCTTAAAGAGAACATTCTGTAATGAGATATGCCTATTTGCTCATTCTTTTCCTATGTAAAATTTTTAAATTTCCATTTTTCATAAAGAAAGTAAATCTAACTGAATCATTCCTCTGCTGAAAACCCTTCAAGGACTCCCCACTGCTTACCTGAACAAGCATGGTACACATTCCCTCAGGGGTATCTGAGATGATTTTAAGTGATCCAAGGATAAATATTTTCTAAGTTTTTAATTGTAATGCATTTATTGTAAAGTGTATTAGAAAAATAAAACTGGTATAACAAAACTGTGATTTCGGGGATATTACTGCTTAGGCCAAGGTTAAGTAAAAATGAACTGATTTTAGTATTAAATAATATTATAGAGACAACACGGATATGGCAAAAATTTAAAGAGAGTGGGGAAAAAGCTGTTTTGGAAACAATGGCTGACAAGATGGAGTTCAAGTTTTTCCACATGGCACACACGGTGCTTACCTCTCCAACCTCATTTCTTGCCACCTCTTGCTTAGCATTTTATGCTTCAGCAACAAACACCAAATACCACTGGTTTTCCACTCTCCCATCGGTGTCTTGTGTTGCTAAGCCCACCTTTTTCTACTCACCTACCTTCTGAACTCCAAATTATCCTTTAAAACAGCTTTCAGGCAGACCATACACCTGTACTTCTGCTCTAACTGCACTTGCCCACAATATCTGGGAATGATCTCTTTGTGTGTTTTTAACCCACAGGACTTTGAGCTCTCAGGGCAAGGACTGTCTTATTTACCTTTGTATCGCCAGTGGTAACACAGTAATTATTAACTCAATAATTTCTTGCGTAAAACCTAGAGTCGGTATGGAATAAGTTTAGTCATAAAATGGTAGTGCTTTTATTGAAATCTCTTCTATGTGCAAGGCACGGTAATGGACAATTGGAATCAAAGAAGAATGAGAATAAACCGTTCAGGGAGGTTATAATGATCTCATTTAAGCCTCAGAATGATTTTATGGGTTAGGAATTATTCTCTATCTTACAGATGAGAAATCTGAAGCTGAGTGGCAGCAATATAGCATAATGGCTAAACGATTGATTTCTGCCGTTAGAAAGCCTGCGTTCAAATCCATTTAATAGCTCTGAATGGGTTACTCAACCCCTGTAAATCTTCGTTTCCTCTTCCATAAAAGGGAATACTGATAACAATACCTATCTCTTAGTGTTGTTTTCAGGATTAAATGAGATAAGGTTGATAAGGCCACTTCAACAGTGCCTGGCACATAGTATTTATTAAATCTGCATATATATATCACATTTATTAAAATATATATCACAACAAGTATAATATAATAAATAAAAAAGACTGTTGTGCTGCTTCAAGGTCTGCCTCAGAAACAGAAGACAGGGCCTCCCTGGTGGCGCAGTGGTTGAGAGTCCGCCTGCCGATGCAGGGGACGCGGGTTCGTGCCCCGGCCCGGGAGGATCCCACATGCTGCGGAGCGGCTGGGCCCGTGAGCCATGGCCGCTGAGCCTGCACAGGCGGGCCCGCAAAAAAAAAAACAAAACAGAACACATAAGTAAATTATATCCAAAAATAATTTAAAAGCAACTTAAAACTTTATATCATCTTTTGAAAATGCCATAGAAATTTTCCTTTATAATACACAACAAAATGTCTATAACATCCTCCTTATCCAGCAAAAAAGTCCTACTGATCACAGCATTCAACTACATCCAATCTTTTTTTTTCCATGTCTCAACACCGTCCCCCCAAAACAGAACAAATCTCTCTCTTCAAACACACCGTATGCTGGCTCTTTTACTTTTTGCCCATCTCATTTCATCTCCCAAACCCTTTATCTTCTTTCCTCAAGTAACTTTCTACCTGTTCATTGTAAATCAATTTTGCTGTGAACCTAAAACTGCTCTAAAAAATAAACTCAATATTTTAAAAACATCTTCAGAGCCTTCTTGGTGTATATGCTACATCACAACTCTTCAGCACAGTCTGGACAAAACCGACTATATTTTTCATCAGAGTAATAATGAAATTATAACAGCTAGTATTTTTTGAACGTTTCTTATATGACAACCAGTGTTGTAAGTACTTCACATATATTATCTCATTTAGTCCAGACCACCCCATCCCCACGCCACCAGCCATTAACTTCACTCTGATCTGTTGAGTAAGGCAAAGATACCAAGATGGCAAAGACAGACTTATCCTCAGCGGGCAGGACCTTATAAATATGTTACCTCTTCTTTCCATGTCTCATTAAGTTAAACTCCCCAAATCATATACTTAGTAATGGAAGAGGTAACATTTCTCTCTGACCCAAAAACCCACAGTTTTCGCAAACTCCATGAGGATAAAAGACACAATTATTCAAAGCAGAGCTGTCTCAAACTATGGTGTTGAAGAACAGATCAGTGGCTGCCAGAGGTGAGTGTGAGTACAGAGATACAGCACAGGGAATTTTATGTGATGGTAGAATTGTTCTGTATGCTGACTGTGCAGCTGGTTACATGAATTTATATGTGTTAACATTCATACAAAGTCCATTTACCTGGAGGATGATTGTTTTTCAAAGCAAAGCTCTTTCAACACTTAGAAATTTTCTCCTATACAATGTGGATAAAATTGAAATCGATTCCAAAATTAAAAAGTAAAAAAATCTAAGCTGTCTGTCTGTTCTTCCTCTAGCAGAGCTGTACCCAAGGGTCAGCCCTTGGTAAAGCTGTGACTAAGCAAAGGCTCCTCTTACCCTCCTCCTCCCTTTCCGAGCATCTGTCTTCCTCTCCCGATTCCCCACACCCCCCCAAACCACAAGCAGGGAACCCATGGGTTCATGCTGCCCTCCCCACAAATGCACAGGCTTTGCTGTGTGCAACATCCAGGCCCACTGCCCTTGAGCCCCTGCACTGGGGAGCTCCCCCATTCCACAACTGTTTATCAGAACTCATTTCCTTCATATGAGGTTCCGCTCTCAGCTAACTGCCAGAGCAGGAAGGATCCAGTAACCCCATCTCACCAGTAGAGGTGTCAACAACCAAGAATGACTGAATGGGATAGAAGTATCAGTCGGGAGGAGACAGATCACAGGGAAATCTTGGGCAGAGAAGCTTTCAGAACATCATTCAACTCATTCTTTGCAGTATGAGAGGCCTGCCCAGTCCGGCCTCAAAATATACACAAGCCATCTCAGAAAGATGTCATTCCTCAGAAGCCTTCAGAATCGTAGGAGAGGCTGTATGTGTGTTGGGGGGCAGACTCTCTGTACTTTCTGCCCAATTTTGCTGTGACCCTAAAACTGCTTTAAAAAATAAAGTCTATTTAAAAGAGGTCTTCAGGGCTTCCCTGGTGGCGCAGTTGTTGAGAGTCTGCCTGCCGATGCAGGGGATGAGGGTTCGTGCCCCGGTCCTGGAAGATCCCACATGCCGCGGAGCGGCTGGGCCCATGAGCCATGGCCGCTGAGCCTGTGCGTCCGGAGCCTGTGCTCCGCAAAAGGAGAGGCCATAACAGTGAGAGGCCCGCGTACAGCAAAAAAAAAAAAAAAAAAAAAAAAAAGGAGGTCTTCAGGGACTTCCCTGGTGGTGCAGTGGTTAAGAATCCGCCTGCCAGTGTAGGGGACACAGGTTCGATTCCTGGTCCAGGAAGATCCCACACGCACGGAGCAACTAAGCCCGTGCGCCACAACTACTGAGCCTGCTCTCTAGAGCCCGCGAGCCACAAATACTGAGGCCACGTGCCACAACTACTGAAGCCCGTGCGCCTAGAGCCGGTGCTCTGCAACAAGAGAAGACACCGCAATGAGAAGCCCGCGCACTGCAACAAAGAGTAGCCCCCGCTCACCGCAACTAGAAAAAGCCTGCACGCAGCAACGAAGACCCAATGCAGCCCAAAACAAATAAATAAGTAAATAAATTTTAAAAAATAAAAAAATAAAAGAGGTCTTCAGAGCCTTCTCAGGATATATGCTACATTACAATTCTTCAAAACTGACTATATTATTCATTAATAATGATAGTAACAAATATTATACTATAGATAGTATTTATATATTATATTTAATAATTTTAGTATTATAAAATTATATTTATAAATTATATTTAATAATATATAGTATTATAAATGATAGAATAATAAAATAATAACCGCTAGTATTTTTTGAACACTTATGACAAGCACTGTTCTAAGTGTCCCCTATGTGTTGCCTTATTTTGTTCTCTAACGATCCTAACAGGTAGATAGTATTATTATCTCAGTTTAACAGGTGAAGAAATTGAGGCAAAAGCGGTTAAAGCAATTTCTTGTGATTGACATGGAGATGTTGCACCCAGATGTCCGGTCTTGCTGCCCACCTGTGGGAAGCAGAGTGGTCAGCCTTCTGCTATCAGCTCCTTCAGAGTCGGCCGCAGGTGCAGAGCACCCCTGGCCTGCAGTCCTCCCCCTCTGGGGCAGCACACACCAAACTTCTGCACAAGTTCCCTGTAAAAAAGGCCTGGCCATTTCAGCCCAGTGCAGGATACTGACAGTCGGGGTTGGCTGAGGCTGTGTCAGACCTGCATCTCACTTCCATCCCTTCCTCCAGCCAGTCCTGCTCTTGCCTTGCCTTCCTAAGTCCTGATCCTTCATAAACATCCTGCACCCCAAACTCTGTCTCGGGATAGGCTTCCGGAGGACACAACCTACAGCACTCACCAGGGGTCACGCAGCTGCTAAGTGGTGATGCCATTTGGCAGTCTGATGAGCTTAAGCTCTGTGAAACGCTGCTTCCAAATATAAAAACAAATACAGGACACTCTGATAGTAATTTAGCAAGGGCTGAAACCATTACTTGGAATATCTGAAATTGTCTTTAATTTTTTATATCTGCTTTATTGAGTTAAATTCACGTAACATAAAAATTCACCCCTCTCAAGTATACATACAATTCAGTTTTCAGTATATTCCCAAAGCCGTGCAACCATTGCTACTATCTAATTCCAGAACATTTCATCACCTCAAAAAGAAAGTCTGTACCCTTGAGCAGTCACTCCCCATTTGTCTTCAATTTTGGTCTTCCTGAACAATAATTAAACTATTCATCTGTTTGTGCCAGTTATGAAATTTATCTACCATCATCCAAGGTACAAACTTTCCTAATTTCACTCTCTTTTAAAGTACCAAAGACATAAACATGTTCAAATTCTTGTTTGGTAATCTCATTCTTTGGAATTTATTCTTTTGAAAAAAATTACAAAAGATGGGGGGAAAATCAGTTTGCATAGTTTATAAAACTGAAAAACTGGGAACAACTTTTGTTCATCAAGGGGATTTGGTTAATTAAATCACAGCACATTAACAAAGTGGAATATTATGTATCCATTAAAGACTAAAGAGCAACAAGAGAAATGCCTGGTATAACATTAACCATAAAAGCAGAATATAACATTGCATCTACAACTATGTGAAATATGTACACATGGATAAGGATCGAAAGGAAATGGAGAAAGATGAAAACAGTTGCTGAGGCAGGATGTTGAAAATGAATTATTTTCATTCATCTGAGTTCCTTTATTATTGTCAAAAGGTGGTCCCTGCAATGAATAAGAATTGGAGGGAAATTCCATATAATCTACTCTTGCCAGTGAAACTTCTCATTCAGAAGGGGAGGTAAGTACAGCATACAATTCTTGTTAAGAGCAAGGATTTTGGGGTCATACGGACTTGGATTTTAATTCTGGCTCTGATACTTCGGAGATGTGACCTCAGGCAATAATCTAACCTCTGTAAGACTCATTTTCCACAACTATTAACAGGGGCTCATGGCACATCTGCCCCATAGGGCTAGTGCGAAGATGCAGTGAGATAGTTGTTTCGTGTCTAGCACCACTTTGGTAGCTACTGCTAGTTTTGCTGCAATGGTTCTGGGGGTGACGGTGATGGTACCGACGAGGGGACAGGAGAACAGAGGTTTTGGTTTATGGAAATATTACTAACACTGAAAAACTTGAATTGCAGTAAAATTTTACACTGAATACACAGGCAGAGGACTTTCCATTCTCTCTATCAATGGATTACTCCAATTCAGACCAAATGAGCATTGCTTCAAAGGAGAGCTGGAGTTGCAGGCATTATTATCCCTTCTCAGCTGGAGACACCCAGAAATCTGTACCAACAAGATGCTCATTTGTGTCCTGGTTGAAAACATCATCAAAGAAAATCAATTACAGCGGAATTTGTGTGACTCATTTTATTAATGAATACAGTGCCTACTAACTGTTCTCATTGTTGTAATTGTTGATATTATTATTACTAACAAAGAGCCAGTGTGGCACATCAAGCAAGCCTCACTCTTGCCTTTGTCTTTATTCCCTTTGTGGATGAGCTGTCCCTTCTCCAAGGCCCATGCCTCCTTCGCACACAGGATACCAGCCCAGACTTTCCTGCCCACTCAAGGACTCTGTCAGTTCCCCTTACTTTTGCATCTGTTTGTCCTCTCCCCTCATCAGAATATAAACATGCTATAGCACAGCCCAACTTAATAAAAAACCAAAATCCATGCTTGATCCCATATCCCCTTCTAAGTACGCCGCATTTCTTGATTCCCCTTTACCCCCAAACTCCCTGAAAGAGAATAGCAGAATCCTGAAAATTACTGAAGCTATAATTGGCACACAGTAAACTGTATGTATTTCATATGTATGATTTAATAATGTACAGTGGGCATATGTATATACCCATGAAACCCTCACCACATTCAAGATAGTGAACATATCACCCTTGAAAGTTGCCTCATACCCTTGGAAATCCCTTCCCTCCCACCCCTTACTCCCAGCAACCACTGATTTCATTCTGTCACTATGTATTCATTTGCGTTTCCCAGAATTCTTATAAATGAAATCATACAATATGTACTCCTTTTTTTTGGTCTGTCTTCTTCCACATAGCTTAATACTTGTGAGATTCATCCATGTTGCAACATGTACAAATGTTTCATTCCTTTTTATTGCTGAGTATTATTTATTTATACCACAGTTTATCCGTTTACCTGTTGATGGATGCTTGGGTTACTTCCAGTTTAGGGCTATTGCAAATAAAGCTACCATAAACATTCATGTACAAATCTTTGTACAGAGATATGCTTTCATTTGTCCTGGGTAAATACCTAGATGGAATGGCTGGATCATTTCAAAACAAATGCAAAATTGTTTCCAAGTTGTTTGTACAATTTTACATCCCCACCAGCAGTGTAGGAGAGTTCCAGACCCTCCACATCCTAATCAACACTTGGGATGTATCAGATTTTATTTTTTTTACCATTCCAATAGTTGTGGTTTCTCATTGTGGTTTTAATTTGCATGTTCCTACTGACGAATGAAGTTGAGCATCTTTTCATGTGCTTGTTTGCCATCCAGAAACTTTTTTTGGTGAAGCGTCTATTCAAATCTTTGCCCATTTTTTATTGAGTTGGTTTCTTTTTGTTGAGTTTTGAGAGTTTTTTTTTAATATCCTGGATATATATCCTTTCTTGGACATAATTTACAAATATTTTATCGCAGTCTTTTCATTCTCTTGACAGTGTCTTTTAAAGAGCAGAAATTTAAATTTTGATAAGTACAATTTATAATATTTTTATGCCTTGTACTTTAGGTGTTGTATTTAAGAAATCTGTGCCAAATTCAATGTCATAAATGTTTTATCCTATGTTTTCATCTAGAAATTTCATAGTTTTAGGTTTCATATTTGTCTATAATCCATTTGAGTTAATTTTTGTATATTGTGTGAGGTATATGGATTGAAGTCTTTCTCTTTTCTTTTTTTTTTTTTTTGGTATCTAATTGTTCCAGCACCACTGGCTGGAAAAACCATCTTTTCTTCACAGAATTCCCTTTGCAACTTTGTTGAAAATTCAATTGTTCATATGTCTGTGGCAATACTTCTGGTATCTTCATTCTGCTCCACTGATCTATTTGTCTCTGTCTATGACAATATTACACTGTCCTGATTACTGTACCTTTATAATAAACCTTGAAATCAAGTAGCGTTAGGCCTCCAACTTCATTCTTCTTTATAAAAGTTGTTTTGATTGTTTTAGGTCCTTTCATTTCCATGTGAATTTTAGAACCAATTTTTCAATTTCTACAAAAAAGCCTGTTCAGATTGTAATCTGGATTGTGTTAAATCTATAGACCAATTTGAGGAGATTAACATCTTAACGATATTGAGCCATATATATGTATGCCATTGAATAAGGATCCTCCACACACTTAGGTCTTCCTCTCAGCAATGTCTTATAGTTTTCAGTGTACAGATATTCCACATCTTTTTCAGATTTATCCCAAAATATTTTATATTTTTGATGCTATTATAAATGGAATTGTTATTTTTAAATTTCAATTTCTGATTGTTCATTGTTCATATATGTAAACAAAATTGGTTTCTGTGTATTGGTCTTGTATCCTGCAACCTTTCTAACTTCACTAGTTCTAGTAACTTTTTTGTAGATTCCAAGAGATTTTCTACATAGACCAAGGGTTGCAAACTATGGCCCATGGGCCACATGTGGTCTGATGCTTGTTTTTTTTTGTTTTTTTTTGGTACGCGGGCCTCTCACTGTTGTGGCCTCTCCCGTTGCGGAGCACAGGCTCTGGACGCACAGGCTCAGTGGCCATGGCTCACAGGCCTAGCTGCTCTGCGGCATGTGGGACCTTCCCGGACCAGGGCACGAACCCGTGTCCCCTGCATCGGCAGGCGGACTCTCAACCACTGCGCCACCAGGGAAGCCCCTGATGCTTGTTTTTTAAGTGAAGTTTTACTGAAATACAGACATGCTCATTTGGTTATATATTGTCTACGGCTGCTTTGGCACTACAATGACAAAGGTGAGTAGTGCAACATAGATAATACAGTTAAGCATGTCACATGCAAATAAAGACAGTTTTGTTTCTACAACCTTCAGTACAATGCTGAATATGACAAAAAGCGTTCCTGTAAGTATTCTTGAGCTTTGTCCTGCGATGTTAAGATACTTGGAAATGATTTGATCTTTTTGGATCTTGCCTTTAAGATCTTGTTCTTGTCAGGCAAGAGCACAGAAATGTTCCAACTATGGCTAATTAGTCTCATCACTGAGGCAAAAGCTTCTGGGTACAGTACCAAATGCCATGTGAATCTTGCTGTTTTCCACTGTGGATAGAGGAAAAAGGCACTGTTACCAATACTGTGTGAGCACCAGACACTGTTTCTGCTAATCATTTTAGAGGGACCATATTCGGATGAGTATTCGGATAAAAAATCAAGAGGGACCCTCTGCAGGTCTTTGAAATTCTCTCTCAGTGCTCTCTTCTCTCCAGTACCCTGTCTCGTGACCTCCAGCCACCTTGGTCTCCCTAGACTCTCAGCTCTATCTCCTCAACTCATGGAGTCCACCAGGCTCTGGCCCCCTCCCTGTGCTGAGACCTGAAAACTCTCTTAAGGTAGTAAGCTATAGCAGTCATATGTCTCACTCATTTATTTTCTTGCCTCTCAGGCATCATTGTCTTTTGTTGCCTGTTGCCCAAAGTCTTTCAAACCACTCTTTCATATATTTTGTCCATTTTTAAATTGTTTCGTGCAAGAAAGTAAAAATGGTCCCTGTTATTCCATCTTGGCTAGAAGTGAAAGTCTCCCTTCCTGCTACTTTTGTTCATGAAAATGTCTGTAAGTAAAACAAATTAAGAAAAAAAGGAGGGGGGGAAGAGAGACTCCTTGAAAGAGTCTTCCATTTCCACTTCATTCCTTCCCGTTCTTTCTCAAACTCACTCCAATCTCTTGTCCCCAACACTGCTGAATCAAGTTCTTCGGTGAACTCCAACACACGACTCTCAGTCCTCATTTTACTCACGCTCACAGTTTGTGACACAATCACTTCCTCCATCTTTTTCCCCTTCACATCCAAGATACCACACACACACTCTCCTGGTTTTGCAGCTATCTGCATCTCTTTTATTGCACCCTCTTCCTTTTTCCAACCTCTCAAAGTTGGGGTACCCTGCAATCCATCTTCAGAACTCTTCTTTTCTCTATTCATACTCCTTCCTTTAATCACTTCATTCAGTCCCAAGATATCGAATACTATCTGCACACTCACTTATATTACCGCTCTGATCTCTTCCAGCATTATACACATATAATTTTTTACTTGACAGTTCTATAAGGATTTCTTTTTTTTCTTTTTGCGGTACGCGGGCCTCTCACTGTTGTGGCCTCTCCCGTTGTGGAGCACAGGCTCCGGACGTGCAGGCTCAGTGGCCATGGCTCACGGGCCCAGCCGCTCCGCCGCATGTGGGATCTTCCCGGACCGGGGCATGAACCCGTGTCCCCTTCATTGGCAGGCGGACTCTCAACCACTGCACCACCAGGGAAGCCCTATAAGGATTTCTAATAGGCATCTCAGACTTGCATGTAAAAAGCAAAGTCTTGATTTTTTGTCCTCTAACCTGCTCTCTTTCATGAGGGTTCCCCATATCAGTAAATGGCAACAGTGTCCACTCAGTTGCCTACATCAAAACCTTTAATCACCCCCAGTTCCTCTCTTTCTCTCACACCACAATCCATCTACAAACCCAGAGAGTCATATCTTCAAACTCTAACCACTTATCAATTCTACAGCTAACACCCCGCTCCAAGCCAATATCATCCTTCACCTGGACTACTAAAAGTAACCTCTTAACTGGTTTCTCTACAATATGTTCTCCATATAAACAGCTGTAGTGTTACTTTTAAAGCATAAGTCATCCGAGTTGGCTTTTTTACAGAAATTGATGAGGTGATCATAAAGTACATGTGGAATTTCAAGGGACTCAAAATAGCCAAAAAAAAATTGAAAAAGAAGAACAAAGTTGGAAGGCTCATATGTCCCAATTTCAAAACATATTACAAAACTACAGTTTTCAAGACTGTGTGGCACTGGCATAAGGATAATACATAGCTCAATGGAAGAGAATAAGAATCCAGAAATAAACCCACACATCGATGATCAATTGACTTTTGACAAGGGTGCTAAGATAATTCAATTAGAGAAATATTCTTTTTATTTTTTTTATTTTTTATTTTTTGTGGTACGCGGGCCTCTCACTGTTGTGGCCTCTCCTGTTGCGGAGCACAGGCTCCGGACGCACAGGCTCAGTGGCCATGGCTCACAGGCCTAGCTGCTCTGCAGCATGTGGGATCTTCCCGGACCGGGGCATGAACCCATGTCCCCAGCATTGGCAGCCGGACTTTCAACCACTGTGCCACCAGGGAAGCCCCTATTTTTATTTTTATTTTTGGCCATGCCGTGTGGCTTGTGGGGTCTTAGTTCCCCGATCAGGGATTGAACCTGGACCCACGGCAGTGAAAGTGCCGAGTCCAACCCACTGGACTGCCAGGGAATTCCCAGAAATAGTTTTTTAAATAAATGATGCTGGGACAACTGGATATCTATGTGCAAAAGAATGTATTTGGGCCCTACCTCACACTATTTACAAAAATTACTTCAAAATGGATCAAAGATCTAAATATGAAAGCTAAAACTATAAAACTCTTAGAAAGAAACGTAGATATAAATCTTCATGTCCCTGGGTTAGACAATGGTTTCTTGGGTAGGAAACCTAAAGCACAAGCAATCAAAGAAAAAATAAATAAGTTGGACTTAACAAAATTAAAAACTTGCTTCAATATATACTACCAAGGCAGTGAAAAGACACCTACAGAAAGGGGAGAAAAAACCTGCAGATCACATGTCTGACAAGGGTCTATTATTGAGAATATATAAAGGACAAAACTCAACAATAAAAAGACATAATCCAATTAAAAAATGGGCAAAACATTTGAATAGACGTTTCTCCAAAGAAGATAAAGAAATAACCAATAAGCATATGAAAAGAAGTGCAACTTCATTTTTCATACTTATTAAGGAAATGCAAATCAAACCATAATAGGATACCATTTAACACACACTAGATGACTATAATCAAAAGAAAGAAAATAATAAGTGTTGGTGAGGATGAGAACCCTCACACAGCTGCCATGGAAAACAGTCTGGCAGCTCCTTAAGACATTAAGTATGGAGTCACCACATGATCCGACAATTCCACCCCTAGTTATATTATCCAGGAGAAGCGAAAACACACAGCCACACAAAAACTTATACCCAAATGCTCATAGCAACTTTATTCATAATTGCCAAAAAGTGGAAACAACCCAAATATCCATCACTGGATAAATGAAATGTGGTATATCCATATAATAGAATACTATTCAGCTGTAAAAGGGAATGAAATACTGATACATGCTACAACATGAGTGAACCTTGAAAACATTATGCTAAGTGAAAGAAGCCAGACACAAAACACCACATGTTATACGATTCCTTTGTGAAATGTCCAGAATCAGTAAATCCATAGAGACAGGAAGTAGGTTAGGGGTTTCGAGGGCCTGGGGGAGGAGAATGGGGAGTGACTGCTCGCCGGCACTGCTAAGAGGCTTCTCTGGGGGATGACACAAGGTTCTGGAATAATATAGTGGCGGAGGTCGCACAATCACGTGACTGTATGAAAACCACTGAATCGTACACTTTAAAAGGGTAGGTTTTACAGTATATGACATACATCTCAACAAAAGTAAAATACGGCATATGAGCCACATCTTGTTACTCTCCTGCACAAAACTCTCCAATGGCTTCCCATCACACTTAAAATAAAATCCAAAGTCCTTCCTTAGACTATAAGACTCTATATGACCTGGCCCTTGGTTTCCTCTGCAGTGTCTTCACCCAGCACTCCTGCCATCTCTCATGTGTGCCAGTCACTCTGCCCCCCCTGCTGCTGCATGGCTCCCTCCAGCTTCAGGCCTTTGGATTTGCTATGTCCTTCTCTGGAACGTTCTTCTCCAAGATCTTTGTGTGGCTCATTTCCTCACTTTATTCTGGAACCCGACACTTTCTCTAAAAGACCTTCCCTAGGCATCCTATCAAAAATAACAGTCCCATCATTTTCTAATCCTTTACCATTGCCTGTCATTATATAATCTGTAAATGTGTTGATTGTGCATCTCTCACTAGAATGTAAACTTTATGAGGGAAGGGACTTTTCTTGTGTCCTGTTCACTGTTATATTCCCATACCTATTATCTTTGCCTGGGACCTAATAGGGGTCCAGTATTTATTTATCAAGTTAAATAATGAAGAGGATAATCTATCTAGCTGGGTAAAAAGCACTTTAAATTAAAAAAATTACTTGTCTTCTTTTTAAGGAAGTATAATTCATATCAGCTAGAAAGTAAGACTCGTATCCACTTAAAATAAATGATAGAGAAGGGAGAAAAGACTCAAAATTTTGAAACTCTTGTCAGTACTGAGGGGTAGATGAACCTTGGCGAGCAGGACACGTTAATATGATTTTTGGATATACAAACATAAAGTCCAAAGCTGAGGTGGGCATGTAAGGCTAAACTGCCCTGTATGCTAAAGATGAAAATTTTAATTTCCTTGGAGAGCCTAAATGAAAAGAGGCCCAAGAAGTAAAACCTTGGACTCCATGTGAGTTGGAAAGGTGAGGGGAACCACACACATGAAAGGAAGCAAGAGTTCGAAAAAAAGATGTCTGGTGAAAATCTGGCAAGATAAAACAAAGGGTCCTTCCATGGAGGCTGAGATAGTGAGTCAGGTAAGAACAAACATTCAGAGCCAGAGTGTCCCTGGAAAGTGGAGGGAACCATGGGAACTCAATCCCAATTTCACTCAAAAAGTGACCACAACTGTCATATCTCAGGAATGAAAAGAACAAGGTAAAAATAGAACATCAATTATCCACCTTTTAGGAAAATGATGGAAATAAGTCATCAAGGTCCCCTCCTTGAAAAAAACTCACAGTTTGATGTGGATGATACCTCCTGGGATTGTGCAGTGAAAGGCGTGAGGCTTTGAAACAAGGTTAACTCAGGAGGTGAGGCTTCCATCTCTGCTAGGTGCTTTAGTTATCAGAAAGGATACAGATATGGACAACCTACCACGAAAACAAAACGAAGTGTTAAGTCCCACCCAATCTCATCCAAGGTTATTCCTATTAGAAAAGGATTTATCAAGATACGCTAATGCTTTGGACAGGACATCAATCAGTCTTAATTTGACATTGAATTAAACTGACATTTGATTATCCTTAATTTGAAAATAATAAATGTGAAAGTACTGTTTTGATTCTTTATTATGAGCATGTCTCAAACAAAATACACAGGAAAGCAAGGAGGAACTCCATTTAAATCAGTGGGGTTTTTTTTCACTTGGGAAGCAGCACAGAGCAGTGATCCTTTTTTGACCCACCCCTAACAGTTAGACAAGAAATTATCTTGTAATCTTGAAGGAAGGTCGAGGTGACCACTATTCCCCACCAAAGCCCAGCCATCCACAATTGGATGACACTCAAAAAAAATGTTACTCCAAATTCCACAGTCCTCTATGTGAAGAAATGACCTTGGGTCAAAAAAAGAACTGCTGAAAGAATCTATCATTCTTAAACGTGGCTCTCACTCCCGTTTATTTCTTATAACAACGGAGCAAAGCAGAAATCAAGAAGCAAAAACATAGCTCAGAATGCTGCAGCCAACTGTCTATTTTTTCACAATCTGCCCACTCCTTAAACAAACATGAAGCGTTGTAACTAGCTGTAGTCAGATACTATGGGAAGCAGAAAGACCAGAAGAAAAACCTCAAACATCCGGCCTTCATCTTTCTTCTACATGAAATCTACTTGTCTTCGTGACTATAAATATTTCCTCCCAAGAAGCTAAAATCAGACATGATGTCACAGAATGACCAGGTCCACACTATGTTTTTCAAAATTAGTATTTTTCTGACGAACACACAACCCACATATCGGAAAAACTATTATGTTTTATCAGAGGGGACCAAAACTAGAAATTCTGTTTGTATCAATAGGTAAGCCACAAGACATGCACGGGGTTCAATGTGAGTATGTATTCCTTTGGCTCTTTTTAAAAATGCCTGTTAGCTGTATATGGTAATAATTATGGTGGAGTTGGGTCAGGGTAGATAGAAAGCTGTTTTGGAATCTACCATCTCTCTTGTTGCCCAAAGCAAGAACCTCAGGAGAAAACAAAAGAATCCTGGTGAGCAAAACGTCAGCAGCAAAAATGTACATTTTTCTCTCAAGTGTCCGCAGGAAGCAAATGAATGGGACCTCTGACCTGGAACCAATTAGCCCTGCAGTTAAAATGGCAGCCTGGGGCAAACTGAAGGGTTTGGTGTCAATTAATCTGTTTTCTGGGCTGCATACACTGAAAGACATTCATTCTGTTTTGAAACAAAATTAAAGGATCCTGACCTAAAGTGAACTGTGCCCCTAACTCTCTGCAGGACCCAAACTTGTGTATTAACATCACTTCAGACTTTAGCATCCCAACCTCACAGGCCCTTCATCTTTTAAATTCCAATAATTTTAGTTTTAGTCTACTTCAATGATTCTTATTAATGTCTCCACTTTGATACTGAATAATAATGATGATATTGACAACAGCTACCTCTTACTGCTCACTATGTGGCAGGTCCTAGGCTAAACCTATTATTACATCAATTCTTCATTATTGGAACCCTGTGTACTAAGTATTATTATTCTCAGTTTACCAATGAAGAAACTGAGACCCAGAGACATTAGATAACCTGCCCAAAGTCACACAGCTAAGTAACAGGGCAAAGGGAACGCACACCCTGATCTGTTGCTTCTTCACTTCTTCCACCTCCTAGATATGAACTCTGAAATTATTCCTTTTTTTCCTGCAATCTACTATCCTTCCACCCTTCAAGAGAGTCTGTTCAGGAATACTTCAGGATGAAACCCTCCAAGTATTCTGCAAATATTTACTGAGTAGCCACCTTCAAAATTCCTTCAGTCATTCACAAAGATTTATTGAGGGCCTACTGTGCGTTAGGTACCATTCAACGTGCTGAGGATACATCAGTAAACAACACACACAAAAATCCCTGCCCTGTGGAGCTTATATTCTACAAGGGGCAGAAAGACAGTAAACATAAGAAATCAAAAATAGGGCAATGGATCAAAGATAATAGGTGCTAAGGGAAACATTAGAAAAAGAAGAGGAGAGTAGGGAATGTAAGGCTGTGTGTGTGGAGGACTGCAATTTTAAATGTTATGAAAACATAATACTGAGCAAAGACTTTCCAGGATATGATGGTCAGTTTTATGTGTCAACTTGGCTGGAATATAGTACCCAGCTATTTAATCAAACACTCACCTAGATGTTGCTGTGAAGCTATTTTGGAGCTGTGGTTAACACCTACAAGCTGTAAGGGGGAGACTACCCTCCATAATGTGGGTGGGCCTCATCCAATCACTTGAAAGGCCTTAAAAGCAAAACTGAGGTTTCCCCAAGATAGAAGAAGTTTTGCCCCGAGACTGCAACATTAGCTCCCACTTAAGTTTCCAACCTGCCTACAGATTTCAGACTTGCCACAATTACAGAAGCCAATTCCTTGAAACAAATCTCTTAGTATAGCTTATATATGTGTGTGTGTATGTGCTACCATATGTGCATATATGTATGTGTATACTGTATACATATAGTATACATGCATATATATAGTGAGTATACATATATGTATGTATACTCATTAATATATACATATATGTGTGTATACATACACACACACACACACACACACACATTTCCTACTGGCTGTGTTTCTCTAGAGAATCCTGACTGATAACATGGGGTAACAGTGTTCCAGGCAAAGGGAAGGTAAGAGCAAAGGCACCATGTGCTGGACACTGTGTCAGACACCAAGCAGACAACTGTGAACATCAGATGTGGCTCCTACCTTTCTCAAGCTTAGCAACAAGACGGAAAGACAGAGATACTGCCAGCTGACCCATCTGTCTTGTCCCAGAATCTCAGGCCCTTCCCAGATTCATTTGCTTTATTCTTCAGCCTTGACCCCATGGTCATTAGTTTCAACCCTTCTTTTAACTGGTGTTCCTAGTTGCCCTGGCCTTTCATTACACTTGCCACATTACTATCATTACCAGCTCACTTTTGGGTGATTATGGAGTTTAAGAAGTATGTTCACATATACTTTAACTTGCCTTCACAAAAACTGTCATGTGGGGAGGAAAGGTAAAATCATCCTTATTTCACAGGTGAGGAAACTGATATTCCAAGAGGTGAACTAACGTGTACGAAATTACAGAGTTAATAAATGGCAAAGCTGGGTCTCAACCCACCATCCAGCTTTCTCCTCAACAAGAACACATTTTTTGAAAAAGCAATTTGTGGTCACCTGTAATTGTTCACCTCCCACCTGCCATTCGCTCTTCAGCCCATTTCTCTCAGACATTCCCCACTCGGGAACTGGAGCGTTTCTGCTTTCAGCGGGATGGGGTGGGGACTGTAGTTTCCCACGCATTACATTTATTAATCATGTCATGTCACATATATTAACTACATATATCAAGGGTATCAGTCAAGAGGTCCGTTAGGAGACTTCTTATTTCCCCTTAAATACAGGCATTCCTCCAGGATTCTGTCTTAAGAGCACATTAACAATTACTAGTTGAAAGATCATGAAAACAGGGATCCCAGGCCCAACCGAAACAAAGTACGAAACTATAACTAGGCGCAATCTTTCAAGAAACGCGCGTGGATTTCCAGGGTAAAATATCTGACTTGCAGCCTCCTCTACAGTCTACTAATTTCCCATGGAATGCCTGCGAAGATATAAAGAAAAGAAGGAAAAAAACCCACCACTCCAATAAAACCCAGGACTGTCAGCCTGTCCCGCGCCCTGGGAAGGATGTTGGACAACTCCAAGGACAAGCTGACTGCAAGGACCAGCGCAAGGCGGGACCACCTGTGCAGGTGCCTGAAAGACCCTCTCCCGGTTCAGAAAAGCCAAGCCCGTGCACACCCGATATCTAGGCAGCTGCACATCAGAAATCTGCTGCAGACCTGCTGCTTTCTTGTGACAGAAAGAAAGTAAGCAACTCCTAACGGCCTCCCAAGCAGCCCACAAACTCCGCCCACCTTTAACTTTTCTTGGACTCGCAGAGACGCTGTCACTCACGAAACGCCCCAGCAGGAAGTAGAGGGGCGAGGGCGGCAGCACCATGCAGTCTGGGAGTTGTAGTCCATGCTCAGAATGCGCAGGCGCAGGGGTGGAGGCGGGCACCCAGGAGCAGAGCCCCGCGGGAACTGTAGTTTCTCCTACATTACGTAGACTAAGAGTGTCAGAAGGTCAGACGGTGCCGTTCTGAGTGTTCTCATGTCAGACAGCGAGGGTGCCCTCAGCGAATGCCAGACGGACAGGGAGACTTGGTTTGGCAACTGTGCGTGTCGTCTTCCGTTCGACAGTAGATCTCAGATGGGTTGAGACAGCCCCCAAGTGGACTGAGTGGGGCGAAGGACAAGCCACCAAATCTGGAAACAGGACTGTGGAACTGTGAGAAAATAGTGTAGAATTAAGGTAAGCCGTCCCAAAGAGAGAAAAAACGGACTTCAGTATCATTCACCTCATGAATCAGAAGAACATTTTTGAGAAATTTTGGCCTCTTGGAAAAGGATACCAAAAAAATTATGTATATGACATGCAGGCTAATGAAAGTATGGCACATGGAAAAATATACAGCAAAATGTAAACATTCATTTTTAATTTATTTTTTTCGGTACGCGGGCCTCTCACGGTTGCGGCCTCTCCCGTTGCGGAGAACAGGCTCCGGACGCGCAGGCGCAGGCTCGGGACGCGCAGGCTCAGCGGCCATGGCTCACGGGCCCAGCCGCTCCACGGCACGTGGGATCTTCCCGGACCGGGGCACGAACCCGTGTCCCCTTCATCGGCAGCGGACTCTTAACCACTGCACCACCAGGGAAGCCCTAACATTCATTTTTTAAAATGAGGGATTACTTTTTATTTTTTTAAACATTACGTATTTTCTGAATTGTTTACAAGGACTAAGTATTCGTTTTTTGGTATAAAATACTTCAAATATGAAGAGAAGTATATAGAGCAATTTTTAATCCCTCTGGAATCTACCGCAAAGCTTTGTCTTATTTACTTTAGGTCCTCCCTCCCTCCCTCCCTTCCTTCCTTCTTTCCTCTTTTACTCCTGCCCTCCCTCTTTCTTTCCTAAATTCTGAAAGAAAAAAATTACGGGGGGTCAGGAGGGAGGAACGCTACAAATAGAGATGTCCCTTATGTAGTCCTTTCTCTTCTGCGGAGAAACACACACACACACACACACACTCTGAAGAGTTTTTATGTATATGTGTATATATCAACATACAAGTGTGTGTATATTGTATGTTTTTCAGATAATGGTATCATACATACTATACAAATCATTATGTAATTTGCTTTTCTCACTATGCTGCATCCTGTTTTTCTTTTTTTTAGGTTTATCAAAAAACAGAATACATATAATTCTAATTCATTTATTTTAACTTCTATAGGCTATTGCATTGTGTGACAATGACACAATTTATCTAATCTGATAAGGGATATTTACTCTGTCCCAAATATTTTGCTCTTATAAATAATACTGTTATACAGATTCTTAAGCAAGTGTGCAAAAATTTCTCTAGGGCATTTACCTGTGAAATTGCCAGGTCTTGGGAGTATACCTGCTTTTAGCTTCACCGGATGCTGCCAAAATGCTCTACAAAGTATTTGAACCTCTTTTCACTCCACCAGAATAGACTGTGAATCTCCTCTGATCCACATTCTTGCCATAACTGAGTGTTGTCATAACGTCTTCTTTGTTAGCCTGATAGACTTACAGTAGTATCTGGTTATTATTTTAATTAAAATTTACTTGATTTTGTCAGAATTTTAAAATTTTGAAAATGGGGCTCTTATTCATTTTCTCCTTTGGTTCATCTAGTTATGGTAATTTTCTACAAGAAACATATATTATTTATGTAGTAAAGTAATCTATTTTAGATTTACATTGTGTTTAGATAATGGTGTCTTTCTCTTTATTCTAAGTTTTCCATAATACTTTATATTATTTCTATATTTTAATTATTTTAAATTTTATTACAGTACTTCTCAATATCTTTCTTTATGCATGCCAAGGACTGAGCAACATTTCCCTGATAGTGTAGAGGGCACCATATTTCTAATGAGTTCTGCTTAAGGCTGTTTTAAGTTTTTAGCTGTTATAGCAACAAACACAGAGCACTGTGTATTGTGTACTCTTTAGTCAGAGTATGTGTATGTATTAAACCTGTAGCCCACAGAAAGCTCCTGATCGTTTTCTCCTGAATGGCTTCTCACCAGAAACTAGCTTTTCCTATTTTTGATTACTTTCAATATTCCTAATTATTTATTATTTTGTTGTCTTTTTCTTTGCCCATTTACATTTAAGCCAGTTCATTGTTCTACTTATTTTTTTTTCCAGGCATTGACTTTGTATCTTGCTGTCATACATAACATTTTTAGGGGTCAGGTTTATTGAGATATAATTTACACATAGTCAAATTCACCCTTTTTAGCGTACAGTTCTATAAGTTTTGACAAACACATATAGTGATGTATCCACCACCACAATGAAGACAGATCCATCACCCCCAAAATATTCCTTCGTGCCTCTTTCTAGACAACTGCTCCAACCTAAAGCCCTGGCAACCACTTAAAGGCTTTCTGTCCCTGTAGTTTTGCCTTTCTTTGAGTCTGTGATTGTGTTTGCCTGCTCTGTTTGCTATAACAAAATATCACAGACCTGGTAGCTTAAATAACAGACATTTATTATTATTTTAAATTAATTTTATTTATTTATTTATTTTTGGCTGCGTTGGGTCTTCGTTGCTGCACGCGGGCTTTCTCTAGTTGCGGTGAATGGGGGCAACTCTTTGTTGTGGTGCGCGGGCTTCTCATTGCAGTGGCTTCTCTTGTTGCAGAGCACGGGCTCTAGGTGCGTGGGCTTCAGTAGTTGCAGCACGTGGGCTCAGCAGTTGTGGCTCACGGGCTCTAGGGCGCAGGCTCAGTAGTTGTGGCACACGGGCTTAGTTGCTCCGTGGCGTGTGGGATCTTCCCAGGCCAGGGATGGAATCCGTGTCCCCTGCATTGGCAGGCGGATTCTCAACCACTGTGCCACCAGGGAAGTCCTAACAGACATTTATTTCTCACCATGCTGGAGCCTGGAAAGTCCAAGATCAAGGTGCCAGCAGATCTGGTTCCTGGTACGAGCCTGCTTCCTCACTTACAGACATCTGCCTTCTCACTATGAGAGTTCTGGTCTCTCTTCCTCTTCTTATAAGGACACTAATCCCATCATGGAGGTTCCACCTTCATGACCTCATCTAAACCTAATTTCCTCTCAAAGGCCCCACCTCCAAATGCCATCGAATTTGGGGTTCAGGTTTCAACATAATCAATTTGGGGATGGGGGATATGAACCTTCAGCTCACAACAGTGATACGAGCGGAATTATACATTACATAGCCTTTTGGATGTTGGCAAAATGCATTTGAGATTCAATGATGTTGTTGTGTCAATAGATTTTTTATTGCCGAGTAGCATCCCCAAAACATAGATGTTCTGTAATTTGTTCATATAGTCATAAGTTGAAGGAAATTTGGGGTTGTTTACAGTTTGGGGCAAATACACATCAAGCTGCTATAACCATTTGCATAGAGGTTTTTGGGTGAAGATTAGCTTTTATTTCTCTTGGGTAGTTACACAAGAGTGGGTTTGTCATGTCGTATTTTATTTTATTTTCAGAAAAGTGTAAATTTATTCGCTGCCGCCTTATTCACAATGCGGGTAAATAAGAAACAATCCAAGTGTTCATCCATAGGGAATAACTAAATAAACTGTGGTACAATCATACAATGGAGTACTTTTCAGCAATTCAATGAGGGAGCTCTCTGTATACCTATATTGGAAAGCTCTTCAGTATACCGTTTGAGATTTAAAAAGAAAAGGCAATGTCCAATTGTGTATGCTACCTTTTCCATAATAGAAAGTAAAAGTAAGAACATATATTCATATTTGCTTATTTTTGCTTAATAAAGCAAAGCCATGTCATAAAGTGTATGTTTAGGACTTCCCTGGTGGCGCAGTGGTTGGGAACCCGCCTGCCGATGCAGGGGACACAGGTTCGTGCCCTGGTCTGGGAAGATCCCACATGCCGCGGAGCGGCTGGGCCCGTGAGCCATGGCCGTTGAGCCTGCGCATCCGGAGCCTGTGCTCCACAACAGGAGGGGCCACAACAGTGAGAGGCTCGCATACCGCAAAAAAAAAAAAAAAAAAAAAAAGTGTATGTTTAACTTGATAAGAAATTGCCAAACTATTAAGATGGATCAGTCAGATTTTTCCTTCTTTTGCCTGTCCTGTAAATGTTTGTGCTTCCTAGTATTTCCTCCTTGGATTTCTTCTCTTGCTACTCTTTGCTCTCCCCTTGGACAGTCTCAACCACTCCCTTGGATTGTGCTAACCATGGATGAACCTTATTCAATAGCTCCAACCCTGATTTTCTTGCTTGTATATCCACCTACCTTCAGAATACCTATCTCCACATTTCTACAGCCTTGACCAGTTTGTCCAAATGAGCTGGCTAACACTATGACCATCACCGCTGTGTTCTCCTCTGTGGCTGACCTCAGTTGTGAAAACCAGTCATCAAAGCCAATAATCCAGGAAATGTTCTGAGCTTCTCTCTTTCACAATTCACATTCATTAAGTTCTATAAATTTCCACTGCTTAAATAGGTCTTGATACTCTCCCTTCCTTTTCATTTTCCCACCATTATTGCCTCAGCTCAGAACCTTGCCTATATTACTGCACTAGCCCATTTACTGACTTCTCTGCTTTATACAACCTCAAATGCTAAACAAATCCTTGCCCAAGTGTGTCTCTAACCTGCCTGCATCTCCAGCTACCTCTTCCACTTATGCCTACCTCATTCCCTATGTCCCAGTTGCACTAAACTATTAGAAGTTCTTTGGAAAAATTATGTTGTTCATCATATGACATATTCCATGTCATTGTACATGCTGGCTAAGGGATAAGGTTATAAATCAGAGAATTTGGATGAAACCTAGTAAATTCAGAGAAGAGAAATTTGGAAATTTTTGAAATTTAAAACAAATAAGGAGTCCAGTTAGAGCCTCTGGCTTGTGATTTTTATTTCTTTAATTATTTAATATATGGATACTCTTCTGCACTCTCATTGGAAGGGTGTATTGGGGCTATCTTCAAGGAAAATTGTCATATTAAAATTATAGTCTTCAACTCAGATATTCAGCTTCTTGTTATTTATCCTAGAGAAACACTTGTACTTATGCATAAAGGGGCATGTACAAGGATTTTCATTGCTTCTTAGTTGTAATTGTGGAAGATTGAAAACAACCTAAAAATTGGCAATAGGAGAATAATTAAACTATGGTGCATCTATAGAATGAAATGTGTTGCAGTAATTAGAGATAACATGTTAAATCTGACATAAAAAGCTCTCAAGGGTATACAATTTAGTGGGAGGGAGGAGAGAAGTAAGCTGTGGGATAAAATACATGGTATGATATGGTTTATGGCATTTTAAAAGGTCTAGAAGAATCATTTAAGACCAATGACAGTATTTACCTCCAGAGAGAGGATTGGGATTGGGGTAGTGATCAAAACAGATTTTGCTTAGTCTTGTTGTGTGATTTTTCTAACTGGCATGTTGTCTTAATGTATTATTACTCACATTTTTTTTTAATTTATAAAATAAAAAAGCATGAAGAAAAGAGGGCAAAGCATTCAGACAGGTTTGGCACAAAAGGAGAAATGTAAAGAGCAAAAAAAAAAGTTCCAAAAATGTTTTGAAGAAAATTTATCAAGAATCAGTGATAGCTCTGTTTGGATGATGAAGCTATGAATAATTCATTTTTGGCTTTCTACTCTTTCTACCCAGCTGTATTTTTCTATCTTTTTAAATAATGGAAATACATAGATATTTTTAAAGGGCTAAGAAATGGCTGGAAAATCCTAACTACATCCACCTTTAATTCTCACTCTGCCAGGTGCCATTTGGCATATGAGGAAGTTTCTGATGAAAAACTCTCATGGAAAAGTGATATTTGAGGTGAGTGGCCCTCTCCTGGTGTCATGTGACAGACCAACACACTGATATGCTGGAAACCAACTCCCCCCTTCAAAAAAGCCCTGACTTGTGGCATTTGCTGATTTCCGCAGTGTTATTTATGCTTTGAATTGTGACACCCCCAAAATATATGTTGAAGTCCTAACCCTCAGTACAGTACTTCAGAATGTGACCTTGTTTGGAAATAGGGTCATTGTAGATGTAATTAGTTAAGATGAGGTCATACTGGGAGGGCACTTAATCCAATATTACTGGCATCCTTATAAGAAGAGGCACAGAGACAAAGACACACAGGGAGAATGCCAGCAACCACAGAGGTGCAGATTGGAGAGATGCATCTACAAGCCAAAGAACACCAAAGGTTGACAGCCACCACTGGAAGCAGTGAAGAAGCAGAGAAGAATTCCACCCAGCATCTCAGAGGGCACAGAGCCCGGGTGACACATTGATTTCAGACTTCTGGCCTCCAGAACTATAAGGGAATACAGTACATTTAAATCACTATATTATCCTTTATAATATCAATTAGTTGCATTATTATATTGGTTAAGAAAATAATTTATACTGCATACTAAATAACTAATAAACACATAATAATAGTTAACTCTCAATTATGGTACTTTGTGTTAATTTTTAAGGCAGCCCTAGGAAACGAATACACCTGCTATAAATACTTCTGTCATGGCCAACTGACATGACTTCACTGAATGCAGAGTTAAAAGGGCTGTCCACAAACAATTCTCATGAGCCAGTATAAGCTGTACCACTGAACAGCTGATTTCGGGCTCATCTAAGCCATAGAGAGTTCCAAGTGTGTTCAGAGAAGAATTTGACATAGGTTCAACCAAGAACTTTCAGTATAGAAGTATCATCAGTGGACATTGTCTTATGTGGTATGCACTTTTAAAATCTCCATGTTGGGTTCAAGATGTACATTAACCTATTTCAATTCTGGAGAAGCAAGTAAGAACATGAATGTGAAACTACCTGATAACCATTCAGGTAGCAATGACAACATGAGGATATACAGGTCAAGTTACTCACTTGAGACTAGTTCCTGTGTAATTCTCTTTTTTTTTCTTTTTGGGTTTCTTTGGGGGGGTTGTTTTTAATTTTTGTTTCTTTCCTATGTTATTCTGACTGTTTCAGTTAGGAGTTTTAAAACTACTTAGCGCTGATATATCCCGGATCAAGACACACACAAACACACACACACACATACACACACACACACACACACACACACACACACACACACAGAGTGATTGATAATGGACACATAGAGGAGTGTCAGGCAGTTGTCACCAAAACGTACTCATCAACTTCTCAGTGAATTTGACAGAGGAGATTGACGTTCACTCAGTGATACTATGTGTGACAGAATTAAAAGATTAAGAAGAAAATGAGAATCACTTTACAGTCATTTCTGGCTTTGCTGTCAAGATTAAAACTGCTGAGATTTACGGAACCTCCTTCCAAGGTCAAGGTCCAGAGGAGGAGCTGCGGGCTGTGGGAGCTGGAACTGGACCAATGATGAGCACTTCAGATGCAAAGACAGAATGGTTTCGTATAGACCGCATTCCTGGATGCCATTTCCTCATGTAGCTTCCTGGTTCCAGCAAGATGATAAGCAGGACTTCCCTGGTGGCGCAGTGGTTAAGAATCCGCCTGCCATTGCAGGGGACACGGGTTCGAGCCCTGGTCCGGGAGGATCCCACATGCTGTGGAGCAGCTGGGCCCGCGTGCCACAACTACAGAGCCTGCGCTCTAGAGCCCATGAGACACAGCTGCTGGGCCTGCGTGCTGCAACTGCTGAAGCCCGTGTGCCTGGAGCCTGTGCTCTGCAACAAGAGAAGCCACCACAACAAGGAGCCTGCGCACCACAATGAAGAAAGCCTGTGCACAGCAACGAAGACCCAACACAGCCAAAAATAAATTAAAAAAAAAAAAAAAGATGATAAGCAAATAGTAGAGAACCTTTCGACTTCACATTTGGCTAAGCCCCTCCTCTTTGTGGAACATATTAGATCTACCTTGATGTTTTTAAAATAATACCCATCCCCAACTAACTGTTTCCTGGAAAGAAATGAAGAAAAAAGAGAAGAAAAGAAAGAGAGAGAAAAAGAAAGAAAGGAAGAAAGAAAAAGAAAGAAGAAAGGGAAGAAATGAGGGAGGAAGGAAAAAAAAATGGCTTGGCTTATAGAATAAGATCTCTCCTCCAGAGAGCTTAAAATAGGAATTACCAAAAAAAGCAACTTTTTGGCATGACAAAGACCATTGGTGGCAGTTGGAAAGAATATAAATTTGGAATCTACATCCGTTGAGTGTTAGTTCTTCTTCCTTACCAGTGTCTTTCAAATAACTTTCAAAATAAAATCTTATTTTGGCAAAAGAAAAAAAGAATCTCACTACCACCTTGCCATACACATAATCATTAAAACCTTTATTAAGTGCTATGTTTCTCTTCAGAATAAGTTGCCAGACTAAAGGAATTATACAGACACAGCGCCACAGTTCTTGAAGCTAACAAACTCAGGTTTCCTTCTTAGGAAAGGATAAGGAGAGCTCATCCCATTTACGCATTGGGCTGCTTCCCTTCTCGCTTTAAACCGTTAAACAGTTTTTCAGGGTAACGTCCACTCCTTCAAGAGGAATCCCAGAGCCTTTGGGAGCAGCGTCCAGCACACACACTTACTCTCCCATCTGTAATCTTCCACTTTCTGTTTCCCATCCTCCTCCCTCCAGCCGTATGGGATGCTATGCTGTTTCTTTCTTTCTTTCTTTTTTTAATATTTATTTGTTTATTTGGCTGTTTCGAGTCTTAGTTGCAGCACATGGGATCTTCGCTGCGGCACGCAGGCTCTCTGGTTGTGGCATGCGGGCTCTAGAGCGCACAGGCTTAGCTTCCCCGCGGCATGTGGGATCTTAGTTCCGGATCAAGGATCGAACCCATGTCCCCTGCATTGGAAGGCGGATTCTTAACCGCTGGATCACCAGGGAAGTCGCACTACGCTGCTTCTTGAAGGCGCTCTGCTCCTGCACCTGTCTCCGTGGTGCAGAGCACTCCCCCTCCCTGGACTGCTCTCCCCACCCCACTCATTACCTACCCACCCTCCAAGTCAGGCCGGAACCCTTGCCTTTTCTGCCAGGACTTCCCCTGCCCCTCAGTCCTTCCCTACCACATTATAGTTGGTCATTACTTCTACTATACCGTTTATCAATTTTGATTATAATCATTTATATTTCTCCCTTCCAGGAGAGATAAGCCTCTTAAACACAGAGACAATTTTGTTTTTCTCTTTGTCTCCCCAGGGCTTGGCACATAGTAGATGTTTAAATACTACTGAATGAAAACCAGTAATTTATAAAGTGCTTGGCTGTTTACAAAATGTTTTTCAAGTGCATTATTTCTATTACTATTCTAGAAGTGACTCCATTTTTACCTGTTATTAGCCATTATCATCAGCCCAATTATTTTGCAAATGAGGACGCTGAGGTTCACAGAGGGTAAGGAACTTGGCTTAAGGTATTCAGCTGTTATATGGTCAGGCTGGGCTACAAAGCTTGAATCTACTGACCAGAAAGCAGAGAGACAGGTACAGGAAGAATAGAAACCTCAGCAGACTATCAAGTTCATCAGATCTTTTTTACTGAACAGTCTGACAAGGGAGCTAGGAGGCTGGGTATTTAAGACTCAAGGTTTTAAGATTTTAACCATGCTGGACCTCAGTTTTCTCCTCTATAAGATGACAGGATTGTACTATATAAGTAATTCTCAATTATCTTATATTTCATGTCCACTAATCTTTCTAATCCAGAGATTCCCAAACTTTCCCGGTTCCTGGTGCCCCCGGGCCAAAAGAAATACCTGAACAATTCTCTTTATTAAGTAGTGTGGTCTAAACAACTTAGTAGTAGTTGGCGTGGTATCCAACAGTTGTCTGTGCCCCTCAAAAACTTAAAATAACCCACAGTGCCTCTGTAAGTTTGCTTGTCACACTAGGGTGGTTCAGCACACAATTTAAGAATCACAGTTTTAATCAAAGAAACTCAGCTCTACTCTGATAGAATAAAAAGTCTCTTTTTTAGAGAAAAATGCTTATATCGTAGTTATTTACACAAGTTTTAAACACATGATCATTATAATGGCATTATTGAAGGTATATTTTAACGCCAAAGTTTTAAAACACAGATAATTCTGTTAATAAGCTGAAACATAGCAACATGTTGCTGGGAATATGGTTTACTGATATCATCATCATAAAGCACAAAATAAATTCTGGTAATATTATTAGAATTATTATAGCTCTGACTAACACATAAAAATAAAATCATTCTATTAGAAATTAAATGATAGTAATACTATTGACATTCACTTTTACAGCTATCATTATAAACTTCAAAGATAAAAAATAAATCCATCACCAGGAAACATATAACGATTATTGAACCTCATTGTTGAGAGGCCTGTAGTTGCATTTTGCTGAATAGCATCTCAGTTCTTGGAATAAAGTTTTAAACAGCAACTGGAAGAACAGCTTTAAGTTAAAAATGTTTTATTTTTAGAGTTGTCATGGTGTAGAAGTTATTCTCACATAGCTAAGTTGCTGGAAAGAGTCCAAGTTTTGTGAAAGTTTTTCATTAAGTGTTTCATGTTGTCCCTGCTTTACACCCAAAGAATTGCAAACTCTTCATAAGCTGTTGTAATACTGGTTTAGCTGATAAATTAAGAAAATCCCCCTTCTTTGAAATCCTAAGCCACAAAACATGTGTTACATTGCTAATAAGGAGGAGTGGACAGAGGTGGGCCACCCAAAGATTCTCCTATTCCTGCATCATCTGCAAGGAGAAAACAGCAATTTAATTGTAATTCTTGCTTATCCGGGTAAACAGTTACCACCAATACAAGGTACCCAACTGCACAGAGATGGAGCCTAGAGCAGCAGGAGGTGGTACATAAAAACACAGGTACTCCAGGAAACTGGGGGAGGGGCAGGACAATAATTAATAGCTGTCAGGTGTGGTTTGCAGGATGTAGATGTGGCTGGTGGGCTAGAGGAAGAGAATTAGAAGAAATGATGCTCATCCAAGGTTTGGTGTTTTTTTTGTTTTTTGTTTTTTTTTTTTGCGGTACGCGGGCCTCTCACTGTTGTGGCCTCTCCCGTTGCGGAGCTCAGGCTCCGGACGCGCAGGCTCAGCGGCCATGGCTCACGGGCCCAGTCGCTCTGCGGCATGTGGGATCTTACCGGACCGGGGCACGAACCCGTGTCCCCTGCATTGGCAGGCGGGCTCTCAACCACTGCGCCACCAGGGAAGCCCTAGCTTTAATTTTTAAATAGTTTTAATTAATTTTGATTTTACTTTAATTAATTTTTAAAAGCTTTAATTTTAAAAAAAGCTTTTAGTTTCTTATTGTGGAGATATATATGTATATATATAACAAAATATACCATTTTAACCATTCTTAAGTGTAGAATTCAGTGGCATTAAGTACATTCACATTGTTGTACACTCATTACCATCATCCATCTCCAGAGTGTTTTCATCTTCCCAAACTGAAACTCTGCACCCATTAAACAACCCTCTGTTACCCTCTCCACTCCCACCCCAGCCCCTTGCAACCACCGCTGTACTGTCTGCCTCTGTGAATTTGATTATTCTAAGTACCTCATGTAAGTGTAATTTTACAATATTTGTCCTTTTGTGTCAGACTTCTTCATTTAGCATAATGTCGAGGTTCACCCATATTATAGACATGTCAGAATTTCCTTACTTTCTAAGGCTAAATAATATTCCACTGCATGCATATATCACATTTTATTTGTCCATTCATCTGTCACTGGACACTTGGGTGCTTCCACCTTTAGGTTATTGGGAATAACGCCGCTATGAACATGGATTTACAAATATCTGTTTAAGTCCCTGCTTTCAGTTCCTTTGGGTAAATATCCAGAAGTGGAATTGTTGGCTCATACGGTAATTCTATGTTTCTTTTTTCTTTGTCTTTTCTTTTTTCTTTTTTTTTTTTCAGGAACTGCTGTATCATTTTCCACAATAGCTGCACCATTTTACATCTGTAACAGCAATGCATGTGTTCTAATTTCACCACATCCTTGCCAACACTTGTTATTTTCTGGGTTTTGTTTGTTTTAATAATAGCTATCCCAATGGGTATAAAGTGTTGTCTCATTATGATTTTGATTTGCGTTTCCCTAAGAGCTACTGATGCTAAGCATCTTTTCATGTGCTTCTTGGCCAGTTGCATACCTTCTTTGGAGAAATAGCTATTCAAGTTCTTTACCTATTTAATTTAATTAATTTATTTATTTATGTTTGGCTGCGTTGGGTCTTCGTTGCTACGCACGGGACTTCTCTAGTTGCGGAGAGCAGGGGCTGCTCTTCATTTCGGTGCATGGGCTTCTCATTGTGGTGGCCTCTCCCGCTGCGGAGCACAGGCTGTAAGCACGTGGGCTTCAGTAGTTGTGGCACGCAGGCTCAGTAGCTGTGGCTCACGGGCTTACTTGCTCCGCGGCATCTGGGATATTTCCGGACCAGGGCTCGAACCTGTGTCCACTCCATTGGCAGTCGGATTCTCAACTACTGCACCACCAGGGAAGCCCCTTTACCCATTTTTAAATTGTTTTTGTTGTTGTTACAGTCATTGAGTTGTAGGAGTTCTTTAAGTATTCTGGATATTAATCTCTTATCAGATATATGATTCACAAATAATTTGTCCCATTCCATGGGTTCCCTTTTCACTGTTGATAGTGTCCTTTGATGCACAAAAGTTTTTGATTTTGGTGAAATCCAATTTACCTATTTTTCTTTTGTTACCTGTGCTTTTGGTGTCAGAAAATTTTTAGTTTTTAATTTAAAAACATCATGTCTCCTGCCTCATAGTTACCACTGGACCAGGTCTTTGTTTGCTAGGATTCTGTCAGAGGTAAATGCATTTTGAAGTAGAGAACATGGATAATTGCACACTTGGAATGGAAAACTAAGGTAATTATGTTCCAGATGCAAACAGAGAGGGTTCACCAATCCATCCTGGAAGTCTTTTGTCAGAATTGCCTAAATAGTGCAGGGGTGGAGTTTAGGACACAAGGCCTTTGGGGACCAAGCAGACAAGGCATGGAGATGAGATGGAGATAAGATAGAATGAAACAAGAATATGAAGAAGCCCTTTGTTTAGAAGATTGGGAAGGGGGCAGCTTCACTTTGCTGAGGGATACAAGGTGTTAATCACACTCTGGTGGAAGACCCCTGCTTATTCTAACACAGAGAGAAGGGTTTGACCTCTTCCCGAAATTCAGTTGTATTAAGATGTGAACCCTCAGTGATATTGTAGGCTCATTTTAGACTATAGGACAATGGATTGCCATTACTCATTTCAACCTGCTCTCCTAAGAAATTCAAACTTACATTCAACTTGGTTTACCCTTTGCTTTCTAGAAGAAGTTGCTCTGGGTGTGAAAGTTCAAGGCAAAAGTTCATACCTTCCTACCAACTCAGGAGATCCGACAGAAGTCTTGCCCTCTGAGGGGCCCAGTCGAGAGCAAGGCCTAGTCCTTGGGCTGAATCAGCTGAATATCCTCCTGGATATATCCTTTCCCTTCCTCAAGACATTGACTCCGAATAGACACTCAAAGATAGATCTCCCCTCAGGGTCTGTCTGGCCCCTTCACTGCTTATCCTCCGGTCACTTCTGCTGAGACCAGACTACCCCATCCCTCTGCTGACTCTGGAGAATTGAAAGCCACTCCCATGGTACATAGACTTCTTGCTACTTCACAAACACACAGCCTCACCTGGGACAGGATGCAGCAGGAAAGTTAACCGTGGTCATTGCTTGCCTCTTAGGGTCTCTAGACAGTTTGATCATTGCCTTCCAGGACTTTATTACCTTGCAGTCTCCTGGGCCAATCAGAAATATTTCCCCTGAGGACAGGGTAATCAGCCCTGCGTGACCTACTTACTAGTTAAGTCTCCAACCTGATCAAAGGGCCTTCTGCTCAGACACCTCCTGCTCATTATTTAGAGCACAGACCTGTGTCCACTCGAGAAAGCCTGGAACCAGGAGAAAGGTGACTTCACGATCAGAGGACGCCACACTCCGTGTGATCAGCAGGTAGCAGTGATCCTGCCACATGGGCTGAAGTAGTAGCAATGGGGACACTTTGGGGATGGGGGGAGGGCCTTGGTATGAAAAGCATTTATCAGGGTGTTTAAGTGATATCAGGGAAAACTTGTAATGGGAAACTACTAAAATCAATTTATTCTAGAGCATCTGTGACTGTGATTTCTCTTGGAGGAGTTGGTGCCAGCCTAGTGAAACATCCCGATTTCTGGTTGGAAGTTGCCACCAAATTTCCATAAATTATCCATGCACATCTTTTAGAAAGTGTTCAAAGCGAAATCTCTGACCTCCTGTCTTCTCCTGACCCCAATGTCCTGATACCATGTCTCTGCTGCCTGTGTCTCTCTGATAGTTTGCCCAGAAAAACTCAATTTGTGTCCCATTTCTATTTTAATCAGAGTCAAACCCTCTGGAGGGAAGGCAATAACTGAGCAGCTATTAGAAGTGGGGAATAGTATGAGGTTAGCCTGTTGTTGTAATGAAAAGCAAACAAACAACAAAAGATAAAAAATAATAACATTACATGCAAGGGAGTGCACCAGGAACTTTTGCTGCTACTTACAGTGTTTTTAGGAGGAAAAAAGAAATAAATATGGTGCTAGAAGACCTCAGATATTTAAGTGATTTTTGCCAAAGTCACACTGTCAAAAACAAATTAAGCAGTTTGATATTAGATATTTTTTGGAAGAACGTGGAGAATGAACAAACCAGCAAAGAAAGAAATTGTTCATGTATTAAGTCTCCTGACTTCCAGATCAGATTCAGCTAAAAATACTCTTACTTTCATATATGCCTCATCTTCATATCACAATCTTGATGCACCTGGAGTTTGCACACACTAATTGCTGTACCATGCTGTATGCAGGTGTATGATTCATTCATCTTTGAAAATCTTATTTACTTTTTCAAGTCAATTAGTTTCTCTGAAACATCGTGTTGCTGCCTAATAGTCAACAGTTCAGCATCATTTTTTTTGTTTTGCTTCAAGAAATAGCAGAGAAAATGACAGTAGCAGTTTAAGGTGGGTTTTATTTCTCCATATGTAAATATATATATCGTTTGATCAAAAAAATGTGTTAGTATTCAGGTGAAGATTATAGCGATCTTTTTGAACATCTGTTTTATCTTGACTAGTTTTAAATTCAGGAGCAGCAATTTCATCGCAATTCAACTTGTTTCTGTTTTATTATATCATACTACGCTAATCTTAAAGACCCCTAATAGCTTTCATTCAATTTAGACCAGAATATCACAAATCTCTAGACTGAGTAGTATAATGCCCACTATTCAAATAAAAGCAAGTTATTGTAATATAATGACACCTCCAAATGCTAAAAGCAGACCCATGGATATTAAGTTGAGGTAGAGAGACCAGTATTCCTGCTTATTATTTTAGGGCAGAAATATCCCAGTTACACTGATTGCAAAGTAAAATGGAAACTATATGGTGGAGAGGGACTTGGGAACCACACAGACTGGATTATAATTCCAGCCCTTACACATAGAAACTGCATGACTTTGGGTAGATTATGAACTCCCCCAGAATTTGAATTTCCTCACCTGCAAAATGGAGATAAACATCTACACGTTATGATTGATGTGGCATAAAAGAAAACTAACTCAAATGCCATGGGCAGTGCCTGGTCCTTAGAGCAGGTGGCATTCAACAAAGATTAGTCCCCTTCCCACCGTTTCTTTGCTTGCACTACAACATTGGAAATATACAGCTATAAAAAGTTGTCTTGGAAGAGACTGAATTGGAAACTTGTGTTATGAAAAACAGGATTGCAAGGGTGTCAATTCTGAGGCATGAGGATTTGTGAGCATATACTTGGAGCTTTATGCCTGCAAGATACTTGTAGAGCTTTTATAGCTGTAAGAGAACAGTCTGGATGCCATCTTCTTCCTCTACCATAGAACTTCCTTTCCTTTTCTGAGATTTGTGGACAGTACCTTGTACAGCTCTAAAATAATGCAATTCTTTCCCTATCGTCTGGACTATTCTAATAGTTACAAAACAGTATTTCACCAGCAGAGGCTACTACAGTTTATATAAAGGTTACAAACTGAAACTTCCTCTAAGATTATGCAATGAATTTTGGGGGGGAAAGGGAGGAAATACTTTAAGTTTAAAATTTTATAAAATAAAAAATGATGATTACTTGTTGCATATGTCTATCATACTATATTATATTTATATACATATTTGTTTCCTATTTTATTTATTTATTTTAAAATATTTATTTATTTATTTGGGTGCACTGGGTCTTCGTTGTGGCATGCGGGATCTTCGTTGCCTTGTGCAGAATCTTCATTGTGGCATCTTCGTTGCGGCACGTGGGATCTTTTAGTTGCGGCATGCAGGTTCTCAGTTGCAGTATGTGGGATCTAGTTCCCTGACCAGGTATCGAACCCGGACCCCCTACATTGGGAGCGTGGAGTCTTAGCCACAGGACCACCAGGGAAGTCCCCTGTTTCCTATTTTAGTGTGTAAGTTCCTTGAGGGCAGAGGCTGTGTCATAAGTGCATAAGTGTGTCATAAGTGTGTCATAAGTGTCATGGTGCCTTGCTAAGCACAGAGTACACAGTAGGTGCTCAATAAACACTTTTTAAAATGTACTAAGAATAAATCTTGGTAGACATAAAAATACATGAGTACAATCTATTGACATGGCCAGGCCCACAAAATTCAATTTCCAGCTGTCAAAATCTTCCCCATCTTTCAAGGCCCAGCCCAGAAGCAAAGGAACTTCTTCCCAGACTCTTCCCTAATCCTTCCACAACACCGAGAGGTAATATTCCTCACTTTTGCATTCTCATAGCGCTTCATACCTCTTCTTTTTGAACACCTGCCACATTATGCCTCGTGTTATAATCTGTTCAATGACTTAGGTATAAATTATTATTAACTCCTGACTATCCATTATTGCATCATCCTCAAATGCCTCAGAGTCCTCACCAAATGCATGCCGAATTCACCCCTTATTCAGCAGCTAACCTCTGAAATCCTGAAGTTAAAAAACGAAGTTTTAAAGTAGCTTCAGAACCTTTTGGAAATATGTATATTCATAACAAGATGAATATAGGAAAATACTGAACTTCATGTAATAGAAGGATACTACCTGGATTTGCATCTGGGCTCCATCATTTATTTGCTGCTGGATCATGGTCAAGTTACGTAGCCTCTCTGTGCCTCAGTTCCTTCATCTGTAAAATGGGGATGATGATAATACCTAACACTTATGGTTGGAGACAGTATAGGCAGAGGTCTTTGAGGAGAGCTTGTCACATAGTGAGCGCTCAGTCATTGTCATCTACTATTTAATCATCACCATCATCATCATCATCACCATCATCGACTCAGAGAAAGATTCCTACTTTATATTCAGCTTCTCAAAAGAATACCAGATATTGGTGATGTGAAAGGAAATGATATTGATATGATTTTTAAAAATTCTATTGTGGTAAGAACACTTAACATGAGATGTACCCTCTTAACAGATTTTTAAGTTCACAGTACAGTATTGTCATCTATAGCACAATGATATACAGCAGATTTCTAGAACTTACATCATTTTGCATAACTGAAACTGTGCCTGTTGATTAGCTGTTTTTCATTTCCCCGTCCCTGCAGCCCCTGGCAACTACCATTCTGCTCTCTGCTTGTGTGAGTCTGACTGTTTAAAATACCTCAAATAAGTGGATCATGTAGTATTTGTCCTTCTGTAACTGGCTTATTTCCCTTAGCATAATGTCTTCAAGGTTCATCCATGTTGTTACATATTACAGGCTTTCCCTGTTTTTAAAGGCTAGAGGTATATCCATTATATGGATATAGCATATTTTTCTTTATCCATTCATCTGTTGATAGGTATAACAGGTATTTAGGTTGTTTCCAAATCTTGACCATTGTGGATAGTGCTGTAAGGAACATGGTAGGGTCAATATGTTGTCAAGATCCTGATTTCAATTCTTTTGGATAAATACTCAGAAGTGGGATTGCTGAATCACATGGGAGCTCTGTTTTTAATTTTTTGAGGAACTTCCATACTGTTTTCCATAGTAGCTGCACCATTTTGCATTCCCTCCAACTTTGTACAAGGGTTCCAGTTTCTCCACACCCTCACCAACACTTGCTATCTTTTCCTTTTTTAATAGTAGCCATCTTAACAGGCGTGAGGTGATGTCTCATTGTGGTTTTGACTTGCATTTCCCTGATGATGAGTGTGTTAAACATCTTTTCCTATACCTGTTGGCCATGTGCATGTCCTTTTTGGAGAAATATCTATTCTGGTCTTTGCCCATTTTTGACCAGATTATTTGTTTTTTTGCTATTGCATTGTATGTGTTCCTTATATATTTTGGAAATTAACCACTCTCTGATATATGGATTGCAGATATTTTCTCTATGTTGTAGGGTGCCTTCTCACTCAGTTTTTATTTTCTGTGCTTGGCAGAACCTTTTAGCCTGACGTAGTCCCATTTATTTATTTTTGCTTCTGTTGCCTGTGCTTTTGGTGTGATATCCAAGGAATCACTGCCAAGACCAGTGTCCTGAAGATTGTCCCCTATGTCTCCTTCTAGGAGTTTTACAGTTTCAAGTCTTACATTTAAGTCTTTTATCCACTTTGAGTTGATTTTTGAATATCGTGTAACACATGGGTCCGGCTTCTGATATGTATTTTTACATTGATAAATTGGTGCTTTACTTTGCCATTCAGTTTCTGCAGTCCCCACTTCAACCTCACAGTCCACCTTTTTTTTGTCTTCTAAAATTTCTTCTCTTCTTGTAAGGTTCATCTTTGCCTGGACAAGGCCCAGTTCCCTCTGCTTTGCTTCCCGCATTGCTTACTGACCCAGATCTGCACCGCTCCCGATGCCCTCCTGCCCCGCCTGCAGCCAGCACTGAGTCAACAAGCAAAATCTCACATGTAATATTCTGAGATTCAACCCTCAGGTAATAATTCTCCTGCATTTAGTCCTTCATATCCTTTGGTTCACAGAGACGTTGAGTCTAGTGCCTTGAAATGGCTGACCTAAATAATATCCCTAGATTTTTGAAGATAATATAAAGTTTATTTTAGTAACAACCGTGAGTCATCACAGAAGCTAATGAACTTGGGAATTCTAGATAAAATCATCCAAGCATATAAAGCCTATTTTCCAAGGTTCCTTTTTCTCAGTTCAAGGCCACAAAAATTGGAACGTGATAGAACTTGACTCCTACATTTACCATATGTCTAAATAATATGAGGTATAAATGAAGCCAGCAAAGTGTTAAATAAAACATGCTCTGTTCTCCTACCTTGACAAATATACCACAGTAATGACCTATAAAGGCCAAGGTTGAAGTTAGAATTCTCAGACTCCTTGGTGGTCTGTACAGGAATGTGGTAGCAGAGGGAAAGCTGGCCCCAACCCTGGGCCAATCGCCTTCCCCTTCACCCGAGCCCTGTTCTCACATGAGGGGCCTTGCATCCCCTGTGTGGACTTCCTAAGCCCCATTCAAGCTCCATCCACACATCCTCACCCCATTCAGACAGCAGCACTTTGGGTACCATTTGGCTAAGCAGCCTGCCTTTGAAGATAGAAGAAACCATGCAGGCTCACAGCCGTTTGAGGAGGGTCCTCAGTATGCAGCCTGTTCCAGAAGAGAGGGCACAAGCTCCGGGTGGGAAGCGGTGCAGTGCGGGGACGGCCGGAGAGGCACGTTCTAAAGCACAAGGTCTAGGCAGGGGCCGTCTTGCCCAAATCAACGGCTCAGCCAACAGCGGTACATCATGGGCTCTCAGCCCTTTCATTTCAGTCTCAACCACAGTGAACCGTGAAAGCACAGACTTTCCTTGTGCTGTCAGCATCTTACCTCAAGCTCAAGCTCAAGCCAGACTTTCTGCCCCAAGGTCGTCTCCAACACACACAAATGCAGCCCGGAAATACCAGGAAGTTCACAGCCTAGGAGGAAACCTCAGCTAGTCCAGGTCAGAAGCAGGTGGGCAAAGCTTTCCATTTTTTTCAGGTGGACAATTCTGAACAGCTTTCTCTGGGCTTCTTTTGAGATCCCGGTGGAAACAAGCCCACCGCTCACAGCAGCAACCTCAGCAGCCCACCCTGGTCTCAGCTTTTCCTCCTTCCCTGTCTCACTCTCTTGCTTCCTGGTATCACCACCCAAATAAACCACCCACACCCCTCAGGCTCGGCTTTGGGGGTACTCAGAGGAATAAAGGGACAAATCCAGAAAACAGAAGGACCAGCCCCTTCCAAGAACAATCACATCATCGACACAATCTCACTGGTGACGTTTACCAACGATCATGTAAGCACGTTTCCTAAGGGGAAAGTGTCCTCGACATTTATATTACAACCTAAACTCTTACTAAAGAGGTCTTTTGTTTGGTTTTATTTTTCTTGGAGGGGGCGGTCCCTTTGCTCTTTCCTCTACCTCAGTGTCTAAATTCCTCATGTGACGCCTCACTTTCCTGGTTAAAATTCCCCCGAATTGACTGTGGCCTGTTGGGAGACAGGACGGAAGGAGCTGCTTATGGAAAATGAACAAGAAGGGGGAGCAGACCGAAGGTGAAAAGCTGCGACTAATTTTGACATCAGAGATGCCAATGAGGGGCTTCTCTGGTGGTGCAGTGGTTGAGAGTCCGCCTGCCGATGCAGGGGACACGGGTTCGTGCCCCCGGTCCGGGAGGATCCCACATGCCGCGGAGCGGCTTGGCGCGTGAGCCATGGCCGCTGAGCCTGCGCGTCCGGAGCCTGGGCTCCGCAACGGGAGAGGCCACAACAGTGAGAGGCCCGCGTACCGCAAAAAAAAAAAAAAAAAAAAAAAAGATGCCAATGAACATGACAAAGTGCAAACAGCACTTTTTACAGCTGACCATCATGCTGAAGACTGTGGACTCCAGATTTTCCTGGACAGTCCCATTTCAAATTTTTGACATGAGATTTGGAAACATTCCTCTTGTCAGACCATTGTCCAGATTTAAGCTTCAGAAAATAGGGTCCCAGACCATCCATGGCCGTGGCCAGGCGAGGGGCTACTTGCTGTCGCCTGGGTACCTTGTGTGAATCCGGGGCCTCCTATGGGGCACGTAGCATCCAGGTCCTGGGTGCCCATGAGAAGGGGCTCTTTGACAAGGCCAGTCAACACCTCTTCTTGACAGCCTGGCCCTGTTAGGTGTGCGCCACTGCAGAAAGCCCCTCTGGGCCGGGTTATTACCAGCCTCTAGAACCACCTTATTCTGCACCAGCTTTTATTAATGGCTCTGAGTGGAGACCCCTTTGCCCAGACTTTGGCCCCCGTGGGAGGGAGCCTGCTACCTGGGGCTGGCTTGCCTTGACTCTTTGACAGCTTACTTCTGTTCAATTTCCGGCAATTTTTTGAGTTGGAGCAGGCAGAGGATTAAAAGAGAAAAGCAAATTAAAAAAAAGAAAAAGCAAAAGAAAATAGGGTCACCATGCAATAGGAGGCCTAGTTAGGGTCATGGGGCTCTTCTTCCTCACAGCCTGATTCTGCCCTGAGGCCTTCAGCCACTCCTGACCTGAAGGTGAACCTGATCACCTCCTATTTCCATCCACATTTCAAAACCAAAAATGGGGTGGATGGCAGAGAGAAGATCAACCTGGGAAACCAGTCGTCTTAGAGCTGGAAGCAACCTTTGACTAATCCCTCACTTAAAACATGAGATTCTGTCATCGGATTATAGTCTAAGGTAATGTATTGGAGTTTTCTATAGATTTGGAAAAAAGAATCCTAAAACCTGAAATGGTTGCACATTGCTATTTAATAACGTTTTCTACAAGCAAGGGGCTATTTTGTACAGGCTGGTGTGGAGGGATCCTGCAAGGTGTAACCGGAGGGAATTGATTTCATTACCTGTGCTGCCCCCTAGTGGTGGAGGTAAAAAGGCACACCCAGGACAGGACACAGGCATTAGGGCCTCCAGGAAACAGACATTTACAGACATGAGAATAGACAATTACCCATCATTAGAAACAATGCCACAATAACCTAGGTTTTGTCCTCCTCTTCAGAAATTAGAATAGCATCCATATGATTATGAATAAACACGTTTTATGTACAAGCACTGGAAAATCACATTCTAACCTTCAACATAAGACCATGGAAAGATGTTTTAAATATTCCAAGTATTATTCAGCAAACATTTATTGAAATGAGCCATGAGCCTGGCACTGTTCTAGGCTCTTGGGATAAAAAGGTGAATAATACAGAGCCTTTGACTAAAAGAACTCACAGTTCTTGCCCCGGAATGAACAATCAACAAATCATTACACAGTGTGATGTGCACGATAATGACAGTATAATGATATTTTTCATATTTTCCATCTAAACAATAGCAGTTCAACAAAATGAAAATGGAGGAGTACAGGGATACTCTCTTCCCTCTCCTAATATCTGAAACAAACCTTCCATATCTGCCGCTCCAGGCTCCTCTTTTAAGATGCAAACACCCAAGAAGGCTGATGTCCTTGTCAAAGCCTGAAGTCAGCCTGAGGTCACAAGATGCAACATTCAACAGATAATTTTCCCCATCTTCCATAAACTTTTAAATGTAGTCTTTGAAGACAAAACAAAACAAAAAACCACCACCAAAAAAAAAAAAAAAAAAAAAACCCACTTGCCTACTAGCCACATTTTAAAAAACACCTATTCACTTTACCACTTTATTATTTTTCTAATATCAGTGTAGAAGCAACAAATTGTCTTTTTACAATAATATTATTAACAGCATCAAACACGAGAGATATCAGAGAAGAAAAACTAACTTGCTAGATATAGGATTGCCAGAACAAAACAATGGAAAGGGAAAACTTTTAAAACAGGCCAAATTACAAATTAAATAGAAAATAGTTGGAAGTGTGGTAATGAAGCAAACAGAAAAAACTTAGCAAGCAGTATTGGGAAAAGAAAATAGTGTCCAGAGCTCTGGGTGTCTTTGTCATCAAAGTGGAAGATGGAAAAGAGGCAATATGCATTGATCCAACTGTGTTAACAAATTTCAGTAAAAAGCAAATTGAGGGACTTCCCTGGTGGTGCAGCTGTTAAGAAACCGCCAACCAATTCAGGGGACATGGGTTCGAGCCCTGGTCTGGGAGGATCCCACATGCCCAGGAACAAATAAGCCTGTGTGCCACAACTACTGAGCCTGAATCTAGAGCCCACGTGCCTAGAGCCCAAGCTCTGCAACAGGAGAAGCCACCGCAATGAGAAGCCCGCGCACCTCAACGAAGAGTAGCCCCACTCGCCGCAACTAGAGAAAGCCCACGCGCAGCAACAAAGACCCAATGCAGACATAAATAAATAATTTTTTTTAAGTAAAAAAAAAAAAAAAGTAAATTGAAATATATTCATCCTCAGTAGGTAGACAAAAGGAATAATGCTTTAGATTTGGGCAAATTTGGTTAAAAAGATGGAAGCAATTTTGAACCATTTAAAAAGAAAGAATCAGGCCAAAATTTAGGATTAATTTAATTGGGATTTAATTAGTAATTTAGGGGGAAATGTTACCTTAACAAGTGATAACCAAGGAATGACAGACACATTCTAAAATATCAAAAGCTAACAATGTCTTCATGTCGGTGTCTCTGAGAAAGGACTAAAAATGATAGTTTTCACTTTTAAAGAAGGTTGAATGAAGTTGGATCACAGAATCTACCTCCCTCAATACCTAATGATATAAATCACCCCAAAAGAAACAGCATAATTGCCGTGGAGTAACCAACATGGAAAAGGGTATAATGCCAGGCTATAAACTTCAGAAGGAGATGTTGGTTAATGATAGAGAAAAAAATTTTTGACAAGGCTCTGCCAGGTATCAAACCTACTCTCATCAACAAAATGAGTCCAGAGCCATTGGACAGCACAGGTGCAGAGTCTAGGACCACAAAACCATAAGGACTTCCAAGAATGTTCACTGTTGTCTCAAAATGAAAAAAAAAAAAAAAAAAAGAAATGGAAATTAATAAAAATTTCATTGCTGTATTATTAAAATCCCTTCAGATATTTTTATAGGAAAATTATATGTAATGTGAAATATGTGATCCTTTTAACATGTTTGATACAGTAAAGAACAAGAGTGTCTCCAAAATCGAAGACCTGCCATAATTTCTAAGAGGCCTTGCTACTATTTTCTGTATTGAGAAGAAGGGAACTGAGGGAATAACTTTTTCTAGTCATGGAGTGAAAAAAAATTGTTCTAAAGGTCAGCATTGACTTCACTTTTGCTTCAGTTATTTTTTTCTGTTAAATTCAAACAAAATATGACAACTCAAAAAAAATTTTTAAATCTTGCTGGATAGGCTCCACAGGAGAGTGGAAATGACAGAAAATTTAAAACTTAAGAACAGTGACTAGAAATTACTCAACCTGAAAAACAGAGAGAAAATATTTTGGGGAAAAAAAAAAAAGAACAGAGCCTCAGGGACCTGTGGAACAATAGCAAAAGTTATACTACTTGTGTCATTGGAGTCCCAGAAGGAGAGAGAAAGAATGGGGAACTGAAAAAAACATTTGAAGAAATAATGACTGAAAGATGTAAACCTGTTGATTCACAGAACTGAATGAAATCCAAATCAAAGAAATCCATGCCAAGACACATTGTAATCAAACATCTGAAAACTAAAGACAAAGAAAAAAATTTAAACGCAATCAGAGAAAAATGACACATTTCCTATAGGGGAACGGCAATTCAAATAACAGCAGATTACTCATCTGAAACCATGAACCATGGAGGTTGGCAGGAAGTGGCACAACATTTTTCAAGTAATAAAAGAAAGGAATAGGTGATGTGAATTCTGTGTCCAGAGAAAGCGTCCTCAGGAAGGAAAAAGAAATAGACATCCTCAGATGAAAGAAAACTAAGACAATGTGTCACCAGCAGACGTACCCTTAAAGAATGGTGAAAGGCAGTTCTCCAGATAGAAAATGATAACAGAAGAAGGCCTGGGATTTCAGAAAGAAAGAAAAAAAAAAAAACAGCAAGGGAATGGGTAAAAATATGGGTAAATATAGTAAGCTATCCTTCTCATGAGTTTCTAAAATCATATTTGATGGTTGAAGCAAAAATTAAAACAGCATCTATTTGGTGCTCAATATATGTAAAAGAAACACTTAAAAGAATTATGTTTTAAAAGTAGGGGGTTAAAAGGACCTAAATGGAAGTAAGTTTTCAATACTTCACTTGCAGTTAAACATCAAAATCAATAGATTGAATGATGTCATGTATGTATCTTGTAATACCTAGAGCAACCACAAAGAAAGGTATACAAAGCAATATGCTCAAAAAAAGTGCAAATTAAACAAGATGGAATCCTAAAAAAAGAGGCCAGGCACCCCACAAAAAAACAAGAAAAGAGAAATAGGAAACAAACAGAAAACAAATAATAAAGTAGCAGACTTCAGCTCCAACATTTCAATAATTGCTTTAAAGGGAAACGGTCTACACATACTAATTAAAGGGCAGAGATTAGTAGAATAGATTTTTTTTAAATTAATTAATTAATTTATTTAGTTTTGGCTGCGCTGGGTCTTCGTCGATGCGCAAGGGCTTTCTCCAGTTGCAGTGAGCGGGGGCCGTTCCTCATCACAGCGCGCAGGCCTCTCACTGTCGCGGCCTTTCCCGTTGCGGAGCACAGGCTCCGGACGTGCAGGCTCAGTAGTTGTGGCTCACAGGCCCAGTTGCTCCACGGCATGTGGGATCCTCCCAGACCAGGGCACAAATCCGTGTCCCCCGCATTGGCAGGCAGATTCCCAACCACTGCGTCACCAGGGAAGCCCCAGAATAGATTTTTAAAAAGAAAAGAAAGTGTAATCCAACTACGTGCTGTCTACAATAAACTCACTTCAAACACAATGACATAGGTAATTTGAAAGTAAAAGGATAAAAAAAGATTTGTCAAGCTAACATGAAAAATAGTGAAAGCAAGAGTAGTGGTATATTGATAACAGAAAAAAATTAAATGGACTTCCCTGGTGGTGCAGTGGTTAAGAATCCGCCTGCAGGGGACACGGGTTCGAGCCCTGGTCTGGGAAGATCCCACATGCCACGGAGCAACTAAGCCTGTGCACCACAACCACTGAGCCTGTGCTCTAGAGCCCGCAGGCCGCAACTACTGAGCCCACGAGCCACAACTACTGAAGCCCGCGTGCCTAGAGCCCGTGCTCTGCAACAAGAGAAGCCACCACAATGAGAAGCCTGCGCACCGCAACGAAGACTAGCCCCCACTTGCCGCAACGAGAGAAAAGCCCGCGCACAGCAATGAGGACCCAACGCAGCCAAAAATAAATAAATAAAATAAATTTATTAAAAAAAAATTTAAAGAGGGTTATTATATAATGATTTTTAAAAATCCACCAAGAAGACATAGAGACACTAAATGTGTATGTACCAAACAATAGAGCTTTAAAATTCAATTAAGTGTAAAACTTTTAATCAAAATTAGCATTATAGTGTTACCATTTATTCAGAATTACTTTAGTCTATCCACCCTTCCATCATCTATCTTTCAGTCTTCCTGTTTATCCGTCTATGAGCCCAGAGGGTGAATGGCATGTATTTTCCTCTATTAACGATGGTGGTTTGTAGGCTGTGGGGTTGGGAATGGCTCTTTACCATCTTCTTCATCCTTGCTATGATCGTTGATTTTTTATTAGATGAGCACTTTTTAGAAAAGTAAAGTCATAGAAATAAGCAACTAAATTAAAGTAAAATAATATATAAATTAATTTGTTCAGTGTTTAAACTTTTTATTGGCACTCTGTTAGATTCAAATTAGATTTTGGAATAGTATCTCACAGAAGGCAGATGTGCTCAACTTATGTTAACTCTGCCTTTGCCTGTGGTTTAATTTAAGCAATTTGCTTTTGTAAAGGGACACAGATCCAACCTATTTTAAATATATGTAAATGCTTATTTATTTAATTAAAATGAGATAGTGTCAAGTACTCATTTGAATAACGCAGAGCATCTTGATCTGTGTTCTGGGGGACTGTGTGTTATATGTGTGTGGAGATTACTGATGCTCTCAGCCATCAGGGAGGCCTCAGTTTGGCCTGGGGCCCTGGGCATTTATCTTAGGCCACAAGCATTGTTGTCCGTTAACCCCTATCTGCTATAGAAATGTTATTTTCTGTGCGTGCTATGATTTAAAAAAAAGGAGCTGGGCGATTTATCACACCCTAATGCATAAGTCATGTTGGTCAATGAAGGTGAAGCTTCTTCTGAATTAACAAGAAACCTCACTAATATTTATGCCAATTTAAATATAATTAAACAGAGCAACTGATTATTAAGTAAAACAACCCATTTGAATTGCAGAATTGTAAGGTTGTAGGTTACATTTCACAGATCATAGCAATAATCTAAGTCTATCATTAAGACAAGAGACAAGAACATCCAAGACATTATTAAAGAGGAAAGAGAAGAAATTTACCCTGCCCAACCTCCGAACTTTTATGAAGCTACAGCAATTAAGACAGTGTGGTATTTCTACAAAGATAAACAAACTGACCAATGAAACTGGCCCATGAAGGAGAATACGGAACTCCCAAACAGTCCTCACATATTTAATCTTTGATATAAGATATAGATGGCATGGCAGATCAGCAAGGAAAGGAGGGATTTTTCAATAAGCACAACTAGAAAAAAATTGTTATTGGTATAGGGAAAAAATAAAATTATAGTCCTAACTCCCTCTATATACAAAAATTAATTCCAGAGGATCATTCTTTTTTTTTTTTAACATCTTCATTGGAGTATAACTGCTTACAATGTTGTGTTAGTAGCTGCTGTATAACAAAGTGAATCAGCCATATGTATACATATATTCCCATATCTCCTCCCTCTTGTGTCTCCCTCCCAATCCTACCCCTTTAGGTGGACACAAAGCACCGAGCTGACTCCCTGTGCTATGTTGGCTGCTTCCCACTAGCTATCTATTTTACATTTGATAGTGTATATATGTCCATGCCACTCTTTCACTTCATCCCAGCTTGCCCTTCCCCCTCCCCGTGTCCTCAAGTCCATTCTCTACGTCTGCGTCTTTATTCCTGTCCTGCCCTTAGCTTCTTCAGAACCTTTTTTTTGTTTTTTTTTAGATTCCATATATATGTGTTAGCATACGGTATTCGTTTTTCTCTTTCTGACTTACTTCACTCTGTGTGACAGTCTCTAGGTCCATCCACAGAGGATCATTCTTAAATGTCAGAAGCAAAATGTTAAAATGTTTAGTAGAAAGTAGAAGCAAGTGAGATGCAAAAATGCATTTAACTATTAAAGGAGATTAAAATTTTGGACTATAGCAAAATTAAGAAATTCTTTCATCAAATGGTGAAAAGAGAAACTATAAAATGGAAAAAGATATTTGCAGCACATAAAACCTACAAAGCATTAACATGTCAGCACAGTTTAAGGAGCTCTTACAAATTAATGAAAAACAACAATAGAAAATTGGCAAAAGACATTAATAGGAGTTTCACAGAGAGGAAACATCCAGCCAATAAACACATAAAAAATTGCTCAATCTCAGTAATTAGGAAAATGAACAATGAGACGTTTTGCGTTTATTCTATTGGCAAATATTAAGAAGTTTGACAATACCAAATATGGAGAGATTGTGGATCAAATATGAAGAGAAAGCTATTTATTATTTGGTCAGAGTTTAAATTAGAACCACCACTTTGGAAAACAATTTGGATTATCTCATGAAGTTGAGCATTCTCATACTTTATGACAGAAAAATTCCTCTAAGTATAAGCTGTAGGGAAACTTGCCCATGTGTACTGGAAGACAAAAAAAAAAACAAACAAAAAACCCTCACATAGTGCCATTCATAAGAGCAAAAATCTGGAAATAAACCAAATGTTCATTCATAAGAGAATGGGTAAATTAACAGGAGAATGGATATAAGTTATACATTTAAAAAAGAAAAACAACCAAGCAATATGTTGCTTAAGCAATCATATATATGCGATAAAACATTTTTTTGAAAGCCCAGGAATCATAAGCATAAATTCAGGGCAGTGGTTACCCCTGGGCTGGAGGGTATGAAACAAGGAGAAGAACAGGGGTAGAGCAGATGTTAGTAGATGTTAGGCCAGAGTTCTTGTTCTTGGGTTGTGTGGTGGGTTCACAGGTGATCACTGGTTTATTCAAATGCACTCAAATATATTTACATAGAGGCCCAGGAACAGTCAAGGATGACCTATGAACCAAGATGTGCCATGAACCAAGGATTATGATGAATCCATTTTGTGTACTTTAAGTCATTTTAAAAACAGAGAAAAGTAAACCAACAGAAAAGAATTTTTAACAAATGGAATATTGGGCTTCTTGTCATTTTCTTATTCTACAATTCTTCATTACCTCTTTAGCAATGTTTTATTTTAAATTTGATTCCTTGTAAGATTTCTTACCTTTGGTTCTTCAGATTTCTTTTCCAACTCTGTTCTTAAATATATAGTGTTCACTATTTGTTAGTATCCAGGTGAGAAAATTCAGAATATGTACTTTTATTTTTAAAATTATTTATTTGGCTGTGCCGGGTCTTAGTTGCAGCATGCGGGATCTTTTAGTTGTGGCATGCGGGATCTTTAGCTGCAGCATGTGAACTCTAAGCTGCAGCTTGTGGGATCTAGTTCCCTGACCAGGGATCAAACCCGCTGCATTGGGAGTGCAGAGTCTTAGCCACTGGGCCACGAGGGAAGTCCCCAGAATATGTGCTTTTAAAGGTTCAGTTCCTGCAACATGTTCTAAGTATTCATGTTTCATGTAAACTATTATTTCCTTTCCAATTGTAACTGTCATCTAGAACACAGTGGCACTATACTTACTCTACAAGTGTTTGGGTGGATTTTTAAAGTAGGCTAAGGTAGGATTAAATGCTAGTTTCTAACAATACAGATTCATCAATGGCCTAGCACACCAATCTTCAGTTGCTAATTATCTCTGTTTTTTTCCACTGAGTTGGAAAGGGAAAGTACAAACTCTGTGAAGTTAGACTAGTTGTGTTACCCATAACATTTGGAGGGCTTTGTTCTTTCAGCCTTTTGCTGTTCAACTGTCACACGCAGCATCTTAGGTGAAAAGGTCCTCTTGTATGGGGATTTTCCCATAGTGCCTTGTGATGCATGAGCGCAGACCCTGCCTTTAGAAGCATTTAAGTATTTTGTATATCAGTGTGACAATTAAAGGAACAAATTGTTATTGTATGTTTAGTTCCTGAAGATAAGACCACAGTGACAGTAATGAGGTCAAGACATGGTATCCAGAGAGGGTGAGACTTGGTCTTTAAGAGTGAATTCCCTTTACCTCTCTGCCATGATTCATTGACCAGAAAGTTTAGATGGAGCAATGCAGCAAATAACAAATATCCTGGTGTGTAATCACTATCGTGTGCTGCTGATACATGTGATGGTCACTAGACCTGTCTTCCTGTTGACAACAGGTTGGTTGAAGAAAATGTCTCCTTGGGGATTTTCTTGAGTCTTTAAATTGTATCAGAATGAACTTACTTAGAATTCAGGAAGCTTGGAACACAGGTTGAATTTTAGTCTTTGGCAGATCTAGGTTAGAGTAACGGGCCTGTCCTTTGTCCTTGTAGCCTCAGGTCACCCTTGGGAAAATACCATGATGCCACTACTGATTTTGAACTTGATGGAGAGTGGGTTGCTAACCCCTGTGTCTAGGGAGAAAAAGAGACATTAATGCCAAGAGTTATGAAATGAGTGGGACTGACATCTGCTTATTATGAGAGGTAGGGGTTTAAGATATAAGAACTTAGGATTTGACAGCCATATTCGTTCGTGGGGCTTGTTAAAACCCTGTCCAGTGACCTTTAGGCAATGTGAAAACTGATTAACCCAATGTGAAACCAGTGTTATTTCACGATCATCCAGAACAATTGGTAGAGCTCTCTTACTTGTGAATGAAATATCACACCTCAGAGGTATTGTTATAATCCAACACAGCACCATTCAGCTCACGTCTATTCTTCCAGAAGTGCCTGAAATACCCAAAATCCTACAAATTAACATTTCATATGGCGAGAGTGCCTGTCTTTTTTAAGCTATAGATTTCATGTTTATAAGAGCTACGGGCAGGGCCAGTTTTGGGGGGTTTTAAAAATTTATTTACTTTTGGTTGCGTTGGGTCTTCATTGTTGCACGGGGGCTTTCTCTAGTTGCGACGAGCGGGGGCTACTCTTCGTTGCGGTGCATGGGCTACTCTTCGTTGTGGTGTGCGGGCTTCTCATTGCGGTGGCTTCTCTTGTTTCGGAGCCCGGGCTCTAGGTGCATGGGCTTCATTAGTTGTGACACGCGGGCTCAGTAGTTGTGGCTCACGGGCTCTAGAGTGCAGGCTCAGTAGTTGCGGCGCACAGGCTTAGTTGCTCCGTGGCATGTGGGATCTTCCTGGACCAGGGCTCGAACCTGTGTCCTCTGCCTTGGCAGGCAGATTCTTAACCACTGCGCCACCAGGGAAGTCCAGGGCCAGTTTTTCTGTTTTTTGTTTTTTGGGTTTTTTTTGGCGGTACGCGGGCCTCTCACTGCTGTGGCCTCTCCCGTCGCGGAGCCCAGGCTCCGGACGCGCAGGCTCAGCGGCCATGGGTCACGGGCCCAGCCGCTACGTGGCATGTGGGATCTTCCCGGACCGGGGCACGAACCTGTGTTCCCTGCATCGGCAGGCGGACTCTCAACCACTGCGCCACCAGGGAAGCCCCAGGGCCAGTTTTAACACAGATCATAGCAAGTTTATTTTTCAAAATGCAATTTTGATATTTTACTATTCCTGTTGGGTAGTGGAGGCATTGTTGATGTATAGGGCTTTACAAAATGTTTACACCATCCCATAAAAAGCCCACTCGCTCTTAATGGACAAGGTGTTTCAAATGTTGGAATACGGTCTTTTAAAACTTGCTGAATAAGTATTTGAATGTGAGCTGCTTCTACCCATCCTGAAAAGATACTAGAGCATATATCTATATGGATAACATTTTATTTACTGGAGCATATATCTATAAGGATAACATTTTATTTGAATAGATCGTCTGAATAATTACAAATATCCTTCCAGGAGAAGGATGAGCTACCTTCTTTGTCTTTAAGGTTTTTCTCTTACTGTAAGCTTGAAAAATAGGGCAGTTCTGACAGTCCTGGTGAGCTCCACTGGCAAAACTGTAGAGCATGTTACTCACATCTAATTATTCACAGAACCCCTTCTTTGTTCCTGTGTGCCAAGCTGTGAGTTAACTTAGTGGGAGATGGAAGTAATTTTTTGGCAGTACCAAGTGGCCATCGAGGGAGTGCCAAAGATAATTTGGGTACAAAGTCACCCTAACAGATTCCTAAGTATTTTCCCCCACTGAATTTAGTGTTGTCAGAGAAGACTGGTCATTTTTTTAAATCCAGGGTCCAATCTGGGGACAAGGAATAGCAATGACTTGTGTTAGCGACCTAGCAATTTAATCGTCACAGAGGTGGTCATAGAAGGGCCATTTGGACATCTCACCTCCTGCGCAAGTGAGACACCCTTATGGTTTTATAACCATTATTACCTCAAAGCATAGCCAGTGCCATTGAAAATGTTAACACGTTTTTTTTTTAAGAGGAAACAGTACTCACTTGAGGAAGAAGAGGTTCTGCTTCCTGGGTGCCCTTGGTGTTCAGCTGGGTGTGGAGCGAGGTCGTTTCCTGTCGTGTTGGCTTGAGCGGGCTGGTTATTGTCTAAAAGCTTTCTGTCTTCCTAGGCTGCTCCTTTCTTTGGAAGCTTTTTTTTTTTTTTTTTTGGTTTGCACCCACTGCCCTTTCTGTGTTGCCAGCTTCTCTGTTATTCAATCCAGGATGCATGAGACAATAAGAAAACTCAGGGAACTCACTGCCACATCACTCCCTGGGTTCTGAGGTCACTTCCCCATCTCCCTCCTCCTCTCCCCTTTCAGAGTTTTCTATATTTGCTTTATAACATCCAGGCTTTCTAGCAGAAGGAATAAGAAGAGTGAATTGACTCCATCTTGGTCTCTCCAGTATCTTTATATCAGTTAAATAGGAATTCCATTGGAATTGAGACACACAGCATGAATTTCAGAGGTCTCTAGGGATGCACAGAGTGCGCTTCATCAGAGTTTTCTCCAGTAGAAACCCTGCACCTGGGTCATTTTTTAAAAATCAACTTTTGGGAATTCCCTGGTGGTCCAGTGGTTAGGACTCCTCGCTTTCACTGCTGAAGGAGCAGGTTTGATCCCTGGTTGGGGAACTAAGATCCCACGAGCTGCATGGCGCAGCCAAAAAAAAAAAATCAACTTTTGGTTGGTTTAATATTTAATAATGAATATTTTATATACAATTGAATGCACTTAAGACTGCACTTTGATGTGTTTTGACAAATATATACACCCATGTAGGCATCACCACCATCAAGATATCGAATATTCTCGTTACCTCCTAAAATCTTCCTTCTGCCCCTTTGCAGTTTCTAGAGTCCTAATCTCTTCCCCAGGCAAGTCCTAATGTGATTTTTCTCACTGAGAGCTTGGTGTTTTGCCTGTTCTCATCCCTTATTTAAGTGGAATCTTATAGTATGTACTCTTGTCTGGCTTCTTTCACTCAGCAAGATGCCTCTAAGATTCAACCATGTTGTGTATATTGGTAGTTTGTTACTTTTTACTGGTGATGGCTATTCCATGGTACAACTATACCTCAGTTTGTGTATCCATTCACCTCTTGATGGACATTTGTGTTGTTTCCATTTTGGGCCCTTATGAATAAAGGTGCTATGAACATTCACGTACCAGTCTTTTGGTGGACATGCATCTCTATTTCTCTTGAATAAACAGCTAGAAGTGGAATGAGCGGCTCATATAATAAGTGGATATTTAACTTCTAAGAAAGTGCCAAGCTGATTTCACAAGTGGCTGTCCAAGTTTGCATTACCAGTGGCGGGGTATGAGAATCTCATTACTTCACATCACATCCTTGCTCTGGCCGGGGTCCCTGCCTCCAACACTGATGAGGATCCCTCCAGGCCAGTATGGTTTCAGTGCAATGCTCAGCCGACGGCACTTCTTGGTAAAGCTAGTCCGTGCCCACTCCCCACGGCCCCCCATCTTAGCTCTTTAAATTCCCTGCACTGGAGTGCTGGGTTAGGACAGACTCTGGGATCTTCTCTTGCACAGACCCAGAACCACTCTTCCCATTTGACTTTTGACCCCGACAGGTCTTCCTCAGATCTAACCCCACATTTTTTTCAGCACAGGGGAATGCTTTCTTTTTTTTTTTTTTTAAACATCTTTATTGGAGTAGAATTGCTTTACAGTGGTGTGTTAGTTTCTGCTTTATAACAAAGTGAATCAGCTATACGTATACATACGTCCCCATTATCTCCTCCCTCTTGCGTCTCCCTCCCACCCTCCCTATCCCACCCGGGGAATCCTTATTTAAGGGAAAACTAATACTGCCAGGTGTTGTTAAGAAGCTCAGCCTGAAAGAGATGTAAAAATCTTTTGGAGGGGTACTAGAGACTGGTAAACCAATCAGGTTTCAGTGATCTGGATAGGAGGTAATGAACAAGATAACTTTGTAGCTGTTTTAATCCCAATAGACCTGGAGCCTATTAATATTAATACAAAATTTTTTTCATTGAAAATGAGGGAAAAAAGACTTTATGAAAAAGAAATATTCCTCAATTAATTCCAATAATTCAGTTTCAATTAATTTGAAAATAACTCTTACCATCTCTTTCTCTTTATAGTGGTAGTCATCAGGACATTAAATTTTATTTGGAAAATCCCTCAACCCACCCCACACTGGCTAGTATTTTTTCCATTTTCTGGTGGTCACCTTCTCATTAGACCACCTACTAGGAATCCTACTCAATTGATACGTCTCTCCTTAAACAGCAGGGACATTTTGGTCATGACATCACTGCAAGAGGCCCAGAGAAGGGGGCCAGGTGAATTTAGTCCTGTATGGGCCTTAGTTTCCCCATATTTAGATTGAGAGTATTTTAAAAAGTAGATCTCAGGCCATGTGACCTGAATTCTTGTGAATGTACCTTACAGCCTCAAGAAGTCTGCAGAACAGGATGGAAGGTGTCTGAGATGGTAAGAGATGCTTCCTCCAGGGCAAAACATTTCCTAAAAGGACAATTTTCTTTCAGGGTGTGGTATCCGGAATTTTTTTGCTGTAATTCTGTAGAATACGTTAATCTAGCAAGAAGAAAAATCACCTGGTGAACTTCCAGCTGAATCAAAGCTGATTCATAAAGTGTCTACCAAGTGTTACTCACCTCCGTGCTCAGCCCTCAGCCCTCACTTGGAGCTGGGCATGACCAGGCAGGCACAGTGGGTAGAATTCTCACATGCCCCCCCCAGTTCCTGCCCGCTGGTGTCCATGCCCTGTATGATTCTCACCCCTTGAGTGCAGGCGAGACCTGGGAATATGGTGGGATTTCACTGCTGTCATAGGTTAGGTTACGTGGCGGAAGTGAAGGGATTTTGCAGATGTAACTGTCTCCAACTGGTTGCCTGTGAATAATCAAAAGGGAGATGATCCTGGCTGAGCCTGACCTGAGCAAGTGAACACCTCAAAAGGGGGCCTGGGCCTTCTCTGGAGGGAGGAGATATTTGAAGTGAGAAATCCTCCTGCTGGCCTAAAAGCAAACAGCATGTCATGAACCGCCTGTTAAGGGGCCCTCGAGGCGAGGACCCGAGGGTGGCTCGTAGTTGCTGAGGGTGATGTCCAGCTGACAGTCAGCCAGAAAACAGCCATAAGGAACTGAGTTCTACCAATAACTTTAATGAGCCTGGAAATGGTTTCTTCCTGAGTCAAACCTCCAGATGAGAACACAGCCCACGGGCACCTTGATTTCAGCTTGGTTGGCCCCTGACCTGAGGACCTAGCTCCACTGTGCCTGGACTCCAGACCACAAAACCTGTGCGAGAATAAATGTGTTGTTTTAAGATGCTGAGTGTGTGGTAAATGGTTTTGCATCAGTAGAAAATGAAAGCAGCAGGGACCAATCCATATTCACATTCTTGCAGCTTTCTGCAGAAGGTGCTTGCAGCTTGAATTCACAGCACTAGCACAGCCGCCTCGCACGTACATACGTGCAGTGAATCCAACCTATTATGAGCTCTAGGAATCTGAGGGAAGCCATGGACGATCCCTTAGGAAATACATGAGCCTTGATGTAGGACAGAACTGATTGCTTGTCAAGTCCTAAGCCGTGTGCTATATATGCATCCTCTCTAATCTTCCCAACCACACTGCAAGGATGATGTTATGGTTATAATTATTTTATGAATAAGAAAACTGAGGTTCACGGAGGTGAACGAAAATGCCCAAGGTCATGTAGTAAACGAGCAGAGACATCAGGCTTTGTGACTGGACCTTGCTGATCCCAAAGCCAGGGAACTTTCAATTTCACAATGGCTCCTTCCTGTTTCTGACCTCCACTTTGTTTTTGAGTTCCTAAAAGCCACATCATCATTCGGCTTCCCAGTTGCCCAACTCTGTGGCATGCTCACGCAGTCACTCCTTGCTTGGAGCGATGCCTGGAGCCCAGACTCTCCTTGTTGGTCTTCTTGCTCATGTATGTTTGCTGCTACCCACACACAACACCATGGACAGGTGCTCCCGACTTCATTCCGCCAGCTATAGGAGCTGCTGCTGCTTTGCTTTCTGGATCCTAAGGTGACAGATGGGTGAAAGAAGAATGGAGTTGGATAGAAAATCGAAAAGGAAAGCAAAAAAGAAAATTATGGTGTGTTAAATGCATTGCCAAGTGACTTTGAAATATTTTAGTTAAGAAAACCAGTGTATACATCACAGGATAGGGGTCTGCCCATTTTCAACCAAATTTGACTCCAACTCTGCAGTGTGCCAGCTCTATCCTGAGGCTTGTTTACCCTCCTGTAAGGTGGCTTCTTTAAGTGATGCACTAAAGTATAGTTGTGGGTCATCTTGAGGGCAGGTTCTGGAAAAGTGAGTCTCTGCATTTGTTCACATTGTTCATAACGATCTGAGATCTTGCATTCTTCTGCTCTCTCCTCCAGCTACTCTCCCCCACCCCCACCAAGAAAAGATCCTTTCTGATCGTCTATCACTTTGACCAACTCTCCATACACATGCTGATGCAGTATCTCACAAGGACAAAGCTCTGAGGATCAGGTGTAAGGTGTTTTCCCAATCTGTTTTACAGACACGCTCCCTTCTAGATTCCAGGTGCGTGCTTTGGCTTGTGTTTTCATTCTGTGTCCTTTAAAGAAGTGAGTAATCGGGGGATTGTAGAAAGAGCAACGACTTGGGAAGCAGAAATGCCTGGATTCATGTTCAGGCACTACCAACCACAGGCTGTGTGACCTTAGGCCAGTTGTTTAACCTCTGAGCTTTCAATTACAAAATTTCAACTTCAGTTAGCTAATTGAGATGATAATGCTACTTCCTAAGATTATTGTGAGAATTAAGGGAGATACTGTTTGTGAAGAGCTTGGCATAGAGAAATTGCATAAGGGTAGCTACTATCATAAGCACATGTGGCAAAATCTGCATCCTCACTTCCTTTCATCCTGTCACAACTTCCTGTTCCCGCACTGGCGATTTGGCTGTGAGACGCAAGGCCTTCATGGCCCCAAGGAGACTTGTCGCATTAAGTTCTTGCGTTTTGATGTTTACCAGCTGAAGGCCAGGTGTGACAGAGAAGGCTGATCTGCCTCTTCCCTCTCCGTCCTCCCCGCCACCAGGTGAAAATCCTCCGAGCTGGGGAAGGGAGGAGACCTGGTGAGGAGAGAGCCGGGGTGAGTCCATGCTGAGGGCCTCACAGAAGGAGCCTTGCTATGCAGCCCCTTAGATTTGGGGTTCTGCAACTTAGAACAGACTGGCACCCCATTTCCTGCTTGGATCCCTGAAGGAGAAGCTCCTGCCGCGCCTGCCCCATCATGGTAGCTGTAGAATAAGGCATAAGCGGTAGAAAGGGCTTAAGTAGGTGGGCTGGGGGCAGCCTCCCAGACACCCTGCTTGTCCCACCAGGGCTCAGGAAACAGCTCAATAACCTTCCTCTGTGCTCTGAGATGCAGCTGACTTTGATGGGTGAAGGGCAGCAGAAGAATATGCGGCCCTGAAAATACCTCTTTGGCATAGGATTCATTTGAGAAACTAGACACAGGAGAAGCTCTGAAAACAAAGAAGTTACTCTTTTGCAAGAGAAATGTACATTTACAAAGGGAATTTCCACTTGTAGGGTTCTCTCCCTCTCCATACCAGGAAGGGAAGGAAAACCCTTAATCACAAGGGACCTATCAACGGAGGAGGTACAGACTGAAATCTGTGTGACAAACCTTACCCTTGTTTACCTTGCTCTTCCTGGCAACCATCCCCATAACTGAGCTCCCCTCTCTTTTCTTTCTTTTGTCTTTAGTGAAGAGGTTAGTCAAGCCAGTGGTTTAGGTCATGTTGGGGAGTTACTCAGTTTTGCTGGGTGTCTCCCATGTACACACAGGTTCATAAACTTCTGTTCGTTTATTGTCTTGTGAATCTGTCTTTTATTACAGGGACCTCAGCCAAGAACTCAGAAGGGTAGAGGGAAAATTATTTTTCCTCCCCAACAAGGGCCTCGTGACTGGGGATGAGAGGACGCAGAGTGGCCGCAGAGTACACCGTGAGAGCAGAAACCCCACGGGAATGCAGGTGTCCTGATGGATGCCAGAGAGGGGGGGAGGGGGGGAGGACAGTCAAACAGAATGACGTTCATCTCAGCAGGACCCACGGGGCACCTGTGACACTGGAAAACCAGATACCTCCAACCTCCTCCTCCCTGCATGTCATGATGCTTCACAAACTCCCAGGCAGGGAGTGAGCCCCAAGTTGGATGGTTTAACTCTGAGGGGATTGGGTTTGCCCTAAACCAATGAGTTCTCCACTACCAAGCAGAACTGAGGTTCAAGTAACTTGACATATTAACAGAGTGATAAAGACAGTTCTCGTATCCAGTGACCCCACCCATGTCACAGATCTAAGCCTAAATCAGCCTGCTTTTACCAGAAACTCCTGCCAAGGAAACCTGACATACACCACTCACAATCCTCCAACTCAGCTTTAGCTAGTTTACCTTACCCTAGAAAACAGGACCTGCTAGTTTTGTAAGGAAATCCCCACCCTCCTACCCGGTCATGCTGTTTCCACGTGGCCTCTTCTCTCTGTAAACCTCCTTCTTGCCCAAAATCCCTCCGGAAGTGGGTTCCACTGCTTGTGAGACGCTGTGCTCCCCAAATCCTTGAATAAGGGACTTCAAACTCATTACTAACTCGTTTTCGTTTTGTCATTAAATGAGAAAGTTGTGAGGGGAAACAGAATAAGCCACCCCAAAGTAGCCACTTGACATGTGGATGTTTTGGCCTGAAGGCAATGAAGACCCAGCAGTCTCTGGAAAAGCTTTTTGCCTCTCCCTTAACTGCCTAAAGGAATTTAGATAAAGGGCTTGTTGCAGGAAAAGAGCTATTACTAGAGAGAACTTTCATCTCAGAAAGACTTATCTGCAAGGCAAGGCAAACATTTGTTTACCAGACATTTTTTTCTTCTCCTCTTCCTGTGATTTGTCTTCCTGCCCTTTGAAGCCCAGACCCCTACCCCCTTCTTCTTGGCTCAAGAAGGATGGTATGTAAGCCTCACTTAGAATAGAAGGGGCACAAAGTTGAGAGCTCTAAGTACAGATAAGTCAAGAAAGTAGTTTCCCTAGTTCTACTGGCATTTCCAACAACAGCAAACTGATGGATACGTAGAATAACCTGCCATGGTTCTCTAGAGCTTTAATCTGTCAAGACAACTTTTCCATCGTTATCTTTTTAAAAATTCTCATGTCACTACTACTGGAAGGAGATATTATTGCCCCCATTTTAGAGAAAGAGAAACTGGAGTTCAGACTGGGGAAGAGGCAGCTAGCGAGCGGATTCCAGAGCTGGTACTACCCAAACTACACGAAACCAACCCAGTGGAGGAAGTGGGCACGTGGGAGGTGAAGCAGGGCGGGGGGGGGGGGGAATTCTGAGCTGAAATGAACTGTGACTGTATTTAGTGAAAAACATTTCTTAGTCATAGTTTACCTGTAAGCTTCACATGCTGAAAAAAATGGGTTGCCCAACAAACATAAGACCTTCAAAGACAGTGCAGGTGTCAACTAGGAATTTCCCAGAATTTACTTGATGTGATTCAAAATTATGCTCCCGTCCAACAAAGCAAGTTGGTATCAGTGCAGTGGTTTGAAGGGACTTTTACATCAGGGCTTGAACACAGAGCAGATGCCCTTAAGGCTCATAGATAAACTTTCCCAATAAGCTTCCATCGGTGACTTGATGGCTTTCAAGAAGAAAACTGGAAAGAGAATCCCTAACACTTTTAGTGGTTAACTTTAAGGATGTGAATGTATTATAGTGGCTCTGAGTCTAGCCTATCTTTTTTATGTTTTCCTTGGGTAAACCAAACCACTGTTTTGGTTCAACTATTTCAACATATTAATTCTGCTCTATGCTTGAGGGCATGTGAGGAGATGAGAGAACCCAGGGGGTAAATCAGGTTCTAATTTTGTCCCATTTTGTACTTACATGAGAAATTCAAATGAAATATAAAGGATATTTGATTGCTTTGAATATCAGAGAGATATACCCAAAAAGTTCATATTAAATTTCTCACAGTAAAGGTTTTTTGAAAAAAATTTGTTTAGAAGGTACCAAGGGTACCTTCAACAGGGATTAACTGAAACGAAAATAGGCAAATGGAATCTATCCTTAATGGACAGACTTTTAATATTTAGATCATTTAATTTTGTATCAGCCTGGGTTGGGTCAAGGGTGTGATGATAAATCAGACCAGAGCTGATACACACAAGACAAATCTGATTTGTTCGCAGTGCAAGGTCCCAAGCTCACAGCTGGGGACAGAGAGCCACGAGGAGGGCGAGCAGGAGATGGGGAGAGCAGGGTGAGGCGTGGGTGCAGAACAAGATTTTGGTACCCAGACTGCCCCCATCACTTACCCCCGCAGGAGTTCAACCCGTTCTCACAGATTTACAAATAATTGAAACCCTCAACAGACACCACTTGCACATTTTATTGCTCAGTCTCTTACGTCAGAATTTGCATCAGCAACAGTAGCTCTGGAAGCAAATGTTCAAAACAGAGACCCAGCAGCATTGGCTGGAAACAGGCAACTACGATTTCTACCTGGTGCTTTTGTCTATTTTATGTTCCAGTTACAAACTGGAAACAAAAATATATATATTTTAAAGTTTTGAGCAGAATTATTGGTTATGTTTTCTAAGCTTTAAAAATGAGCAGGGACCTTGGAAAATGTGAGATTATGTCCCTCCTTATTTTGGGAGTGAGGAGGAAATGAAGGAGGTGGGAGTTAAAATGCCCTTTCTTTTATGAATGGTGATAACAGGTGGTAGTTTTAAACAGTGTTAATTGGCAGAAACAGAAGGTGGATTTTTAAAAGTCCCCTAAAAGCAAAGGTTTATAAACAAAACTACATTTTATCACATTATCTTATACTATACTCCTGCACATGGAAGCTCATTTCAGCAAATCAGTGCCCATAGGGAGGAGGACACATCCAGCATTCTCACCCCTTAGTTCCATGACCTCAGTTCCAAAATGGTCTTTCATACTACTTCACTCTTCAACTTAATCAGTCACATCTTTTTCATGATTGAATTTGCCCCACCTCCCATCCATTCTGACTACAATCTGCAATCCTTTTAGTCTTATTGTTCCACTGCTTGTACGATGAGGGTTCTTCAAATTCATCAGGACCATCAGGCCACAGACCACTCTTCTTATTCCCTAAAATTACCCCCTTCTGTGTTCAGTGCCCCGTCTCTCCAGCTTAGCTCCATGGTCCATCAGTTGAGTAGTAACTCATTTTGCAGTCTCCTGAAGTCCGTGGCTCCTCTTTTTTTTTTAATAAATGTGGGAAAATACCCAAAGTTGGATGAAGCCAACACATACCAAGCAGCTGAATTATCCTAGATAAAACCCCACAACAGGGCAGGCTGGTACCACTGTGATTCACCATCGCTGCTTTCAACTGGGTCCTAAACGCTGCCCAGCGATCTCACTGAACTCCCGTCAACTCACTCTCCAGCTCTTGACAATGGTTTCAAAGCTTCCTTATTCTTCTAACCCTTTGAACAGTTAACTTTGAGCACAGTCATTGTCTTCTACTTCTTAAAAAATAGAGTGTTATAACCTCCTGCTACAAAACTTACAAGCCTAGCTTTATTCACATCCAGCTTCTCATATTTCCTCCCGTTAAAAACAAACAAACAAAAAAACCCCACCTCCTCTCTGCATCCCCACAATTAGCTCAGATTTAACCCTCTCTCATTGCTTAGGAACCCTACGCTGTCAGTTACTTTTCCCTCCAGTATTTTCAGTCTTTTTCCGGACTGGATTCTCGCCATCAGCATTTAAACATGCTCAAATCTCTCACACAACACAACATTTCAACTCATTTCCCCCTCTAGCTACTTCTTCCCGCCAACCCCACCCTTCCTTCGAAGGCAATTTCTCAAGTTTTCTGTACTTTTAATTTCCGTTTCCTCACTTGGCACTCATATAGCAGTCCTCTCTAAGCTGGCTTCTGCCTCAATATTTGCACAGAATCCCCTTTGTCAAGATCACCTATAACCTCCTGTCACAAATCCAATGCATATTTCAAATGTTCATTTTCTCTGAATTTTCAGTAGTTTGCCCCGGCAGGCCACTTCCTCGGGAAGCAGTTTCTTCCCTTGGCTTTCTCACCCTATACTCTCCTGTTTCCCCACCTTCAGCCCTGGCCATCCTTTTCGGTCTCCTTTCCTGGGTCCCTAGATGTTGGAGCCTCTTCCCGCTGCACTAGTACTCTGGCCCTAGGTGGGATCTGTAGGTATAGCATCCTCAAGGCCCCACTCTGCAGCATCTCCCTGTTAGCCTCACCTGCTCTCCTTCTGCTGACTCCCCCTCCACCCACAGTGGCCTCCTCAATGCTCCTTAAACCTGCCGGGCAGAAATGAGTCTTTGGAAATATTTCAGTAAAATCAGTGAATTAGCTTTCAATACATTGGCCAAACATGCTTCCCTCTTGGGAAACTGTATATGAGGCTGTTAGGTCCCTGAGCTGACATTTAAGTCACCTAAAACCAAAGCATAAGGTGTAGATCAGACATTGGCCTCTTAGCTCAAACATGCTACTTAATAGCTTTTGCACCAACTTTAAATCTGGAAAAACATTTTCTTGAAAGGGAGATGCTTGCTTTTTCTGAACATCCCTAAGCATTTCAGTTCCTCAGTTCTTTCAATTATCAACGTAGCAGACGGTAGAGATTCTGTGCACAAAAATTCTTTGCTGGATATTTCTTGGTCTGCCTCATCATGTGATAATTTATTACAATCATATTGCAAAGGATAAGGATGGAACAACTAGAGAGTGAATTAAGAAACGAATGTGAATAGTCTAGTTTGCTCCTTGAGCTATAAAAAACTGATGCTGAGTATTACTTTAGGCTCAAGTTCTAATATCAAGCGTGTTACGATTTCTCAGCTAATACCTACAGAGGTTGAAGCAAAGAAGAAAATAAACAAGCTAAACAAAACCTGCAACATGGCTATGGACAGCCATGGCATCCCTCCCAGCCCTACCCCCGTATGGAACCACGTTCTCATTCCTGAAAGTTTTGTGCCATCCCCATCCCCCCTTGATTTGATTCCATTTTTGAAGCCAGGTAATAATACATTGACACGGTTCCAAAAAGTCAAAACGATATAGAAAAGTCAACACAAAAGAAATTTCACTTCCATCCCTGTTCCCATCCACCATTTACATTTGTATTAGTGCCCTTTATCCTCCTGGTGTTGCTTTACGCATATTCTTATGCTCTCCCCGCCCCCTAGACCTTTTTTACACAAATTACAGCATACTGTCTATGGCGTTCTGTGTTTCGTCCTTTCCCACCTGATCATACATGCTGGAGACCTTTATCAGTTCAAGAGGGTCCTCCTCGTTCTGTTTTACAGCAAGTCGTGTTCCACTGTGTGGATGCAACAGTGTATCTAACCTATCGTTTTTACAGCTGGGTTGCTGTAGAAGAATGCTAAGGTGAATCATTGCGTATATACTTTTGTACATGTACGGGTGTATGGGCAGTTTGAGCTCCAAGACCTGAGATTGCTACTTCAAGAGTAAATAATTGGATAGGTATTGCCGGATTCTCCTCCACACGTGGTTGTGCGGTCCCACCAACGGGGGATACATTTCCCCACAGCTCAGCCAACAGAATGTTGTCAAATGAGGTCTTTTGTCCGTCTGCTAGATGACAGATGATACCTTAGTTTAATCTGAATTTCTCTTGTGATGATTAAGATTTTCATCTGAGGTATAAGGGACATTTGGTGTTTTTCTATGAACTGTCTGTTCATGGCCCTTAGTCCATTTTTCTATTGGGTTCTTGGCCTTGGTATTTTTCTTTTTAATATTGAAGACTTCTTTATTTAGCAGAGATTAGAATGGGCTCTACTATCAACGTACTACAGAACTATAGCTTTAAAAGAGTCTTAAGGGAGTTATCCTCTACTCCTTGGAAACAGGAATCCCCTAGTCCCAATTAGAGAATTTTATTAGTTTTCTGACTTAAAAGTAATGTACATTCACTATAGAAATACTGGAAGAAATGTAAACCATTCATGCTTGCACTTTCTCATATTTCTCTTCTAGGTACATAAAACACAAAGGGGACTTCTTCCCCTGTCACAGCTCCTCTCCCAGAGCTGACCATCTGGGGACATCACAGGTTTTTTTTCAACCCTCCCCCGCCCCCAGTTCTTCCCCCCACCCTCTATTCACCCTACTAAAAATTTATGGGTTGAAGTGATTCATTTCAGCAATATCCTTTATACTCTGCTACTCCGCATTCCTCCAAGCAAGGAAACAAACAAAAATATGGTCATATTTAGGGGCTGTGATCTCTGCAAACTTCGTATCCTTCCTGGCATCATGGTAACTTTAGAAATGGTCTTCTGAGAGGGACCTGGGAGAAAAGGAAGGCTGCTTATCCTATTCGGTAATTTGCCACCATCTCAAAGTATTTGATTAAAGGGTCCTGCTGCATCTTCTCTGGCCCTTCCAAATCAAGCACTTGGTTAAAAATATTTTAATTTCAGCGAGTAGCACATCAGAAACAACAACAAACACTTGAATGTGATGGCAATTTTAAGTTAAAATTTATATTTGGAAATAAAAATTCATAATAACAAATTTTTTATAAAATTGTCACATAGGGGTTTCCCTGGTGGCGCAGTGGTTGAGAGTCCGCCTGCTGATGCAGGGGACGCAGGTTCGTGCCCCGGTCCGGGAGGATCCCACATGCCGTGGAGCGGCTGGGCCCGTGAGCCATGGCCGCTGAGCCTGCGTGTCCGGAGCCTGTGCTCCGCAACGGGAGAGGCCACAACACTGAGAGGCCCGCGTACCGCCAAAAAAAAAAAAAAAAAAAAAAAAAAATTGTCACACAGGAACACACTTTAAGATACTTCATTGACTTCGAAAAAATTACAGACATAGCCAAAACAAATAGCTTTCATTTATAAATGTGAGTTCCTTTCTTTCAGCAAAAGAAGGCTCACAGGAAATGTCAGACGGAAAAGCAGTGGGATACAGCGATGCAGGGACGGCTCAACATCTCTTGAGCTAGGAGGCTCCTAGCCTGCTGTCCCCAGCTTGGGCCATGCTGCTTCTCCTCTCTGGCCTTCAGTTTCCCTGGGCACCAAAGGAGGGAAGACTGAATGACTGCTAACGTCCTGCATGCCATGGTCCTTTCATTTCAGAGAACCGTATATGATCACAACAGTATCATTCTCCTTTGATTATAAATGTCAACAAAATACAACTTAACATGCTCAAAAATTTTACTACAAAGAGTGCTATGATTTTTCCCATCCTTGGCAAAGGATGGTTGAGGGCCCATATTATTGGGCCACACCGCTTATATTGGAAAATGAGGAAATGCTAATGAAATTGCTTTTATGGGCTGACATTCATGGATGGCAGAAAGGGACATTCCAGAAGGAGTCCAGGATCTGCTCTTCGGGAGTACTTCAGCTCCCAAAGCTTGGTGGCCAAGTGCACACGTGGCCACACCCATGTCTGCGTGCTGTCTGTCAAGGTCACTGAGCACTTGTTATCGTTGAAGGGGAGAGACCTCAGGATTTTCCCCTAACAACACTCCGAGCGTCTTGTAAATCATATTCATATTCATACACTTAAGCATTAATTTACATACTTAATTTCTGACAGGCTGACAACTGCAGCCCTTCTCCCCCTCGGTGTAAAGTGAGAAGTGAATTGTTATTCAGTGTATCCAGTACAGTGGTAATGGTGCTAGCTGTATTTTATATAATGTGCTATCTGCAGAAAGGCAGATAAGAATTTAACATCCAATTAAAAGCTGTCATTGAAAAAATTGAAAAAAAAAAGTGCTACAACTTTTATTATGACTCTCACCATCTTTTGAAAATTTCCATTTCAGAAGTTTGATTTGGTTCACTTTCTTGGAGCTTCTTGCCTTGGGAGCATCCTCCATGTACACCTCCATGTACATGAAGAAACTAGCCAGCATTCCTTTTCCTGAAGCCGTAGTCTATGGCTCTGCCTTCATGACATAGGCTGCGCTGTGTCCCTGTTCAGGCTCAAGCCATCTTCTAATTAAAAGTGCCCAGCTGATTGATTTACTGTTTCTTCCTCACACCTCACTGTGTATTCTGTAAGTTGTATTTTAGTATGTTCCTATAGAATTTCTTCAATTCATGCTGCTATCAGTGTGATCAAAATTTGAGGTTTTGCATAAGAGCCCTTCAGATACTCTGTGGGAATGCGAGGCCCAGCAGCTGGTGGGAAGAGTTGCATTTCAGCACCTTATAGTCCTAACTCTGTCTCCCTCTATTAATGTTGCATTTAACCTGAGAGAGTCAACTTAGTTTTCCTGCATATTCTCAAGTAAAACATTTAGTTCCTTTTTCAATACTAAACATAATTTTTTCTTTTTTTTTAAACAACAAGGACATGCTCGGGACAGACATCACAACACCATATGCTCAGATGGGTGATGTAAAAATACTATTGTCTTGTCTCCAAATACTAATTCTAAGATCAAGGTCTTCAAGCATTTGACCATGCACATGGACCACCAAGTTCGAGGATACATTATTCCACATCATCATGTCTATAGTTTGACAAAAACCAGAACATGTTCTCTGAAACAAGAGCATTGTCAATATCACTGAAACACATTACAGCAATGTTTAAATTCTTCCATAATTCCTTGAAAATTTGTAGCATAGCATAATCACTAAAACTTGCTAATTATGAGTGCTGTTAATTTACAATCATTTCCTCTCATAATGACTGTACCATTATCCATTTTTATTTATTCTTAATTAAATTCAATTTCAACTACCTGATTGTGTTTGAGGTAGCTTCATAGTAGTTTTATTGCTATGAAAGTGACATATTTCCATGTATCACCTCGGGGATTAGATTAGATTTAAATGAGAGAGGAAAATATAGTTATCAGTCACACCGTTTCCTCACTTGGCATACAGATTAAAAAAAAAAATCATCCATTTCTTCAGTGATTAAAAATACAGTTCTTTTGTGAGCATAGACACAATACAAGGAATCTGTTTCTTTGCATGAAAAGTAGAATCATTGGAAAAGGACTCGAATTCTATTGCTACCTTTCGGTTAACCCGAGTGAGAATATGCATAAGCTCAAGCTTGTGAGCGTACTGTTTCAGCATTGCACAAAGTGACTGGATGAACCAGGATCCGTCCTTTGAATTTCGCCAGGAATAGTAACCTACGAGGCAAAATGTAACCAAAATATCATGGATATCCAATGTTAGCTGATTTAATAAATTACAACATAATCATGAAGGTAAAAACAAGCATAAACATCCATAGGTATTATTAGCCATAAAAATAAATAAATAAATAAATAAATAAATAAATAAATGAATGACACCTTTGATTCCAGGGGAAAACAAAACAAAAACCAAATGGGTGCTTTATGTATACCTCTGCTTCGAAAAGGAAAAGAGTTGTGGACTAACTTCACCACTGAGTTACTGAGAATTTTACTTCCTGGGCTTCCCTTCCAATAGGGAAGAAAAGGGTAACGTGCAGAAGATGCAAAGGCAAAGAAATGAAAAGTATCATTATAAGTAGCATCGTGCTGCAATCAGATTATTGGCTTGTCCAAGAAATAACCTGCTTACATATGCACACATATTTGAGTGTCCTAAATTTGTCTACAGGGCATCTGAATAGAGTATAATAAACACATTATAGTATATTCAAAAGTCCAAAAAGGGGAAATAGTGTATTTATTGTTCTTTTCCCAGATTAACTATTGGATCCATTCCTTTTTTTCAGCTGTGCCGCACGGCTTGTGGGACCTTAGTTCCCCGACCAGGGATCGAACCCAGGCCCGTGGCAGTGAAAGCAATGAGTCCTAACCACTGGACTGCTGGGGAATTCCCTGGATCCATTGCTTTTAATTTGAAAGTACTTTATCTGGAAAGATGCCTGGAGGTTAAAAGAAGTCACATTGACTATATTTAAAAATGTAATACTGTTTAAAAATACATTTGCCCTATATTTCCAAACTTTGTGACACCCTTAGTTGTATAAGTAAACAGTTGTATGATCAATAAATATTTATTTATATGATGACACGTATAATACAACCACAAAAAAGTGGAGGTTGATAACCTATTCATAAATCATTTTTAACTCTATTTTCCCTCATTCCATTTCTACCTGCGCATATGCTATTCAGGCTTATCCTTTCAATTTCCTATCTTCCAAAGAATTCCTGGAAAACACAGTTCTCTCCTATTCCAGGAAGTGGGCAAAGCTCTGACTTGTCCTATGTTTTAATACAGTTTCCATGTGGTATCAAGTTCATGAATGACACTATGTAAGTATGCTTTCCTATAGATGCATATTTTCTAGCCCAACTTTGCTAAAGACAACTTTTTGAGACTTGTCTGTGGTTAAGGTACCCTAAAATACAGACAAGTTGGCTTTTTATAAAAAAATTTATTTATTTACTTATTTTGGCTGAGTTGGGTCTTCGTTGCTACCTGCAGGCTTTCTCTAGTTGCAGCGAGCGGGGGCCACTCTTCGCCGCGGTGCACAGGCTTCTCACTGCGGTGGCCTCTCCTGCTGCGGAGCATGGGCTCTAGGCGTGTGGGCTTCAATAGTTGTGGCACATGGGCTCAGTAGTTATGGCTCACGGGCTCTAGAGCGCAGGCTCAGCAGTTGTCGCGCACGGGCCTAGCTGCTCCACGGCATGTGGGATCTTCCCGGACCAGGGCTCGAACCCGTGTCCCCTGCATTGGCAGGCGGACTCCCAACCGCTGCGCCACCAGGGGAGCCCCAAGTTGGCTTTTTATGGATATCAAAATCATGAAAGCCTTTGGAACACACTCTTCATTGTTTAAAATCTACATATAACATTCAGTATTAGTAAGTTTCTTACCAGGTGCTGTAGAATATGCATACAAGAAGTCTGCCTCAACTGGTATTTTCTGACAGGCCATGTCATCCTCAACACCACTGTCTGTCTCAATACCACAGTCCAGTTCTGTGCCTCGGCAAGCCTAGAGGTTAGAAAATAAACATTTATTTAAAAAGTTTAAAAAAAGAAAAGGAAACTAAACATTTATTTTAAAAAATATGTGTGTACATGTACAACTGTTATTTCTAAGAAATGCAAAGGCTCTGTAAAAACTGATGTTAATTATGCAGAATCCTTTTGCTAGAAGTCTAAAATTAAAATTTATTCTCTATCTCCTAAGTGGTAGTTTAAATAAACAAAAAACTAACAATAGTTCAGTAGCTTCAAGGAAAAAAATAAATTTTTTTGATAATCCACAATTGAGTAAATTAATCCCTAATGAATCCTCAATAACCAGGTTGCTCAGTTATATATTTACCTGAATAACGAAAAGTTTAGGTTTGCCAGTTAGGCTTATACAACAATCCCCTCTGAAGAAACCTGCTAATTTTTTCAGATCGACAGGTCCATTTGTTCCAAAAATTTTTCCTTCCTCGCCATGGCTTAGAAGCACGCAAATAAAACTGCTCCTTTTGCTGTGATCTTCTTTAGATACTGGGAAAACGTTCACAAACAAGAAAAACCATCAGAAAACCAATGCAATTTTATTCAACCATTTCATATGCACTGTATGGGAATAAGATGAAGAAACCTGAGAACAGAACTGAGAGATCATGGAAACCCAACTTAGGGCAGAGCAACACACCTCAAACCACTCTAGTGAGTTGGTATGAATAACTTGTTTTACTTACATAAAATATATAGAGTAAAAAAAATATATATATATATATATATATATATAGAGAGAGAGAGAGAGAGAGAGAGGGAGAGAGAGAGAGAGAGAGTAGGATTGTGTACAGTTTAGTTCCACAGTTCTCATGCTTTACTTTTATATGTGTATAATTACAGCTAGATTGTAACATAAATTGGACAATGAAGATCATTCTTTTCATTATTTCTTACCACTGTACATTAATTCCAAAATTTCTTCACATGTAAGATCATTTTTATTCCTAACTTCATATTTCAAGTTCGTGAAGGTTTCCCAGAGGTTTGCTGCATCTACGTCTGTACCAGACCGACATGCCATCCCTTGAACAGAAAAAGTTACTTTTAGTTGCATTAAAAAAAAAAAATTTGACTTAACCTGGTGGCGCAGTGGTTAAGAATCCGCCTGCCAATGCAGGGGATACGGGTTTGAGCCCTGGTCTGGGAAGATCCTACATGTCACGGAGCAACTAAGTCTATGCACCACAACTACTGAGCCTGCGCTCTAGAGCACGCGAGCCGCAACTACTGAGCCCACATGCTGCAACTACCGAAGCCCACGCGCCTAGAGCCCGTGCTCTTCAACATGAGAAGCCACAGCAATGAGAAGCCCGCGCACCACAACTAGAGTAAGCTCGTGTGCAGCAACGAAGATCCAGCGCAGCCAAAAGTAAAAAATATATAAAAATAAATTTAAAAAAGACCCATAAACTGCTTTGAAATGAACTATTCAGTGATTCACACAATCTACAGTAAACTCTTCCTTGCAAATGCTAAGAAAATTCAATATTCTGATCATGGTGACACAAAGTCTCTTTCATTTCTTAGCATATAAGACACTTCATAACATAAACTGTTATAGTGTTACAGTCACAAAGACGTCTTTCACAGCTGCTTAGATAGTGAAAAACAAACTTAAATGCCTAACAAGAGACGTTTGGTTAAATAAATTAAAAGTCATTTATATAATGGGAGACTATATTGCCACTGAAATTTTGTAGACAAAATTTTGCCTTGGGAAAATGGTCATTTAAAAAAAAAAGCATAGGATCCTACTTTAAAGAAAAAATTATAAGTATATATATATATATATATATATATACACACACACACACACACATACATATTGTACATACACAAACACACATATACCACCACACACACATATGTATCAATACACACCTCACAAACTCAGAGGAACTATTTCTTTGATTTCAAGTTCCCAACAATTCTAAGATACATTAGTACTTTCATAACACCTTTTCAGGAAAAACCCCACAAACCACTAGCCACTTTAGCACTGTTCATCAGCCATTCTGCTCTGCGTGGTCTCCATTAAGCCTTCTAACCACCATGAGACCGTTATCATGACTGGCTTCATTTGCACAGATGTGGGAGCACAGAGGAGTCCAGGAACTTGAACAAAGTACTGAAGCTGGTGAGCGGACTGTACCCAGGAGTCCTGGGCTTTCCTCATGCCTTTACAGCGCCTTCCGCATACACGTACGGATTGACTGAACAGTGAATTCAGATTTTAAAATCCTAAAGTGCTGCAGGGGGAGGGCACACATTGAGTAAACTTAACACATATGCATAGAAAAAAGACTAGATGTTTCTAGCTCCAAATTATTGTTGATTATCTGAGTAGTGTGATTAGGAGTGATTTCAATTTTTCTTTTGCTAATCTGTAATTTCTGAAATGTATATTATGGCCATATATTATTTTTATAAAATTAAAGTAAGCTCATCAAGGTTTTGACATTGGAAAGGCTGAGGACACCATGCAGCTGTGTGACAAGGTGACTGAATTCTGGTCCTGGTTTGTGAGCCACTTAGTAGTTGAACAAAAAATACCAGGCTGTCAGAGGTGGCTGTGAGAACCTGATCTTCAAATTTCAAAGCAGAAAAGGGGCTCACTCTAAGGCTAAAGCCAGACTACAGGCCTAAGTATTTTTGGGGGGAGAGTAGAACAATTTTCCCCCTCCCCCTTTAAAGATAAGTAAGTACTCGGGATGTACTAGAGATACAACATACAATGTGATAAACATAATTAACACTGTTGTATGTTATATATGAAAGTTGTTAAGAGAGGAAATCCTAAGAGTTCTCATCACAGGAAAAAAGCTTTTTTCTAGTCCTTTAATGTTGTATCTATTGGAGTTGATGGACGTTCACTAAACTTATTGTGATAATCATTTCATGATCTATGGAAATCGAATCATTATGCTGTACACCTTAAACTTATAAGTGCTGTGTGTAAATTATATCTCAATAAAACTGGACGGAAAAAAAAACTCCAATAAGTTCAACAATGTAAAATTCTATGGGACGAGGGCATTATAACTAGCAACGTGAGGCAGAATACCTAACGGTTGAAGGTTGTATCTCAACTTGGAGCCGAAAGCAATACAAATGGTGCCATTCAGGTTTAGACACTCATTTTCAACTACTTTTTCCTCACTCCTTATAATGAATCTAACATCAAATCCAGCTTATCTTTCCAGTGTAATCTGGCTTCTTTCCCTTTTCACCAGCACTCTGGTAGACAGCCTCCTAAACTGAATCAGCAGATTCTAGTTTCCTTAACTAAAATTAATTCTAATACAATTAATATGCAAATTCAAACAATTATCACAGCACCAATTTAAAAATGAAAAATGAAGAAACAGCCAAAGTGTTCATTCATATGGTAAATTATGCAAGTCAAGTGAACATTATATTTAGGGAATGGGATATTATATAATCATTAAAATAACAGATATGAAAATTATACAGCAACACAAAAAATGCTTATATTACATTAAATGGAACAAGCAAAATACAATATTGCTTACTATTATGGATAAAATTAAGCTTTGAAAGAAACTGTCAAGGAAAAAATATCAAGTAATACAGTAAGATGTTAAATAGCTTTTTAGGATCGTGAGGGATTTTATTTTTTACATTCTCTTAAAAAAAACCTCTGAAAGTATTATTAGATTCAAGCTATACATAGTATAGAGACTGAGAACGGGATCTGGTGATCAGGCTATGGTGAACCTAACAGCAACTTCTACAGAGCGGTTGAGGTAGAAACAGAGAAAACAGAATCAAAGGGATGGAAAGAAGTGAAGATGGCAAGTTTAAAGTACGTGTTTTTAAGATTTAGGGAAGGAGACAAAAATCAGATCAAAGCTTAAGAGGCAGCAGGGTAAAAGAAAGGTCTCTTTAAGGTTGGGGAGTCTGTCTTCTTTTCGGGGGAAGAAGAGAAAGTCAACAGAATGAATGAAGGCACAGGTGAAGTGGCATAGAAAGTGGATTCAGAGCACCAACGCTGAGTCCCAGTTCTGCTACTAAATCATCTGTGGGACTCTGTGCAAGGATTTTTAACCTTTCGGCATCTAATGGTGGTTAGTTTTCAGAGGTGCTCTAAGAATTAAACAAGACAATTTCTGTGAGGTGCCTTGCACAGTTCCTGGAATGGAAAAATACTTCTACTTACTATTTGTTGAGATCCTTCCATTAACATGAAAGAGGGAGCAGGAAGATAAAGAAGCAAGGGTTACACAGAAGTCAGGGCAGAAGAGATAAACATACAGATAGAAGAGGGAGAGATTTTGATGATGGGTAGAAGATTAAGAGTTCATGTTGAATTGTAGGACCCATGGGGTCCTGCTCTATCTCTACTTCATGGCTATTCTGTGTCATTAGTTTACTAAATAATAACATCAATTCTGTTTTTTATACTACACCAAATATAAATGGTACAAATACTTGTAAAGGATTAAAAACTATCTTATGATACATACCAGTACTTTCATGAAAGTTCTTATTATTAATTATTATACATAAACCCATTTCAGGATAATCCATTTTGTAACTATAGTCCAAGGATATTCCAGAGTCCATTGATTTGCTTCCATGTAAGATCTTTCTGTTTGGAAATCAAACAACAGTTTACAAAGAGAGAAATGACCAACGCTGCTGTCCACATTGACACAACTTCTCTAACACATAGGAACAGTTAACATTTGTTGAATATAATATGCCAAGTTGTGTGCAACAGGCTTTCCCTCACTAAAATTTCACAAAAACCCATTTCACAGATGAGGAAGTGACCACTATGAGGCTGATGGTTATGAAGATACAGTGTCAGACCCAAGGCTGAAAGCATCTGTTGAACTTCAGAGTTCAGACTTTTAATCTCTATATTTTGCTTTCCTCTAAATTTTATTAAAATTTCATCAAATTCATTTTATACTTAAATTTCTTTTAACTTTCTAAAATATTTTATCCTTCAAGGTAAGAGTGAAATCATAAAAATTACCCTGAAATGATAGGGAAATAAACAAAAGGCAACTATGACCCAAAACACAATATTTATCACAATTCCTAAATTGTTCCTTAAACCCTGTGCACTGAACAAACTAATAATTTATTGCTACATAGAATCACTGTTGTAAATAATTGAAAATACTTGTCTAAAGGTCACTTATCCAAAAACTTCTGTTATCTAGACCAGGGTCAATAAACTTTTTCTCAAAGCGCCAAATATTAAGTATTTTAGGCTGGCTGGCTGCCTGTACAGACTCTGTTGCAGCCCACTCCATCCAGCTGGTGGAAGTCACCCAGGACAATATGTAAACGAATGGGTGTGGCTATGCTTCAATAAAACTTGACCAAAATAGTCTGCAAACCTGATCCTTGACCTGGACCAGGAATCAGGAAACAACAGCAAAAAACTGATACCTAACGTCCATGTACCCACACACTCAACCTGGGAGTATTTCACATTATATGCAATTCTAAAAATACTGTTGGAAAAGGATAGTAAATTACTACCTTTTAAAATAGTAAATTATGTTCTGTATGATAGGAAAAGGTAGGAAAATGTGTAAATCAGTTTAAAAGGGTTTAAAAAAAGGCAAGAAACCTCTAAAATGAGACTGCCTTTCAAAAGGTTAATTTCTAGGCAAATTCCTTTGCTAAACAAATATTGCAAAAATCTTTATTGGTAACCTGTTAATAGCTCTGCTGTAACAGTATTGTTTAGTACTAAAATTAGTTTATAATTCCCTGGATGGTCCAGAATAATAATACTGGACCCCAGAAATAAACTTTTAGAATTAAATGTACCACAAGAGATCCCAAATGGATAATAACAGACATGAATTAAGAGTGTTTGAGTTCTATCTTTTCCCTTTCTCCACCTGCTGGTTATTGGAAGCATTAATGAGCAGAATATTCCAAAAAGGAAGACTGAGACAAAGGGTAAAAGATAATCTATAACCAGGCAATTCTTCCCCAGACTGAGAACTGGCATTTTATTTTAGCCTTAAAACTCACAAATAAACAGGAGGCCAAAAAATCTCCCCCAAACACAAACCTCTCATCCTGCACAGAGATTCGGAGGGTGCCTCTGCCTCTCCTGGGTCATCCTTCTGCTACTAAGGCAGGGTTTCTGACTACACGTCAGGCACCCTCCCACCTCCCCGCAGTACCGTGAAAGTTTTATTTTAAGGGGGAGATTTAGAGAGGATAATTTAACATGTGTATAGCCATGCAGCTGTCACAGGAGGTAGGAAGTCATCTGGGCCTCTCTGGCTTGAAAGCCCATATTCTTTCTGCTTCCTCAAAGTTTGCTGTACTACATACACCCATCTTTCTCTGCTTGTATGAGATTCCATTTAAATACTCACGTCTCTGAAGTTTTAATGGATTTTGAATCCACTGAATTTTCATTGTTCTCCATGGATACTTTTATTAACTAGAATATAAAGAAAATAGATGTTAATCAAAATCAGCCATTATAAGATCACTGCATTAATTATTCCAATGATTATTTCTCTAAATAAACACACTATACGAATATTTTCATATTAGCAGTACCATCGCTCTCCCAGCTTCACCTCTACTGTTCAAGGCTTCTGTGAGTCAAACCTGAGAACAATCCTTTGTAAAGGTATGCATAAGGTCGCCCATTTCTCTCTTTCGTTTTTAATTGAGCTATGAAGCACACATAGTGCACAGATAGGAAGTGTGCAGCCTGATACATTTTTACATTTGGATACCCCACCAGATCAAGATACACACTGCAACTTGTTTCTATTACAACAGATCTGGTCATTGGTAAGAACTCTGCCTTCCAACTCAATGCAGTTAAAACAAAAACCAAAAATGGTATACCTCACATAACACTATTCTACGATGCTTAGATTCCCAAGAGATTCAGCACCAGGAAGTTCCAAACCTCCACATAATCTTTACTCTTAAACTAGACATGAAAATCCCACTTTCTCATTTAAGGTGGTGGACCGGCTTTAGGAAACCTGCAAGTAAAAACTAAAGTTCCTGCTTTCATTCTTCTGTCAGACAATTCTGTTTACCTCCCACAGTGAGTGAGTCCTTCTAATCAAGGCAGCTCTCACTTACGGAGCATTTATTATACAGCAGGTACTGTGCTAGGCATCTTATCTTTTATTTTCCCAACAATCTGAAAAGTCAGGAAACCCAACTCCTAGTGATTAAGTGGCTTTGTCCACAGATGCAAAGCTTAGTGATGGAGGCCCCCTTCTTCCCACTCTTCCCTACTGCTTCTGAAGAAGCCAGTTCCTTACTACCTGTCTGGAGTTCTACCATGTCTTCTCTAGCTTCCCCAAAGCAAAGGTACTTCTATGGCAATCTGCCTCCCTAAATAAAGAATACAGAAAAACAATGACAAAAAATTTTTCTCCAGCCTCTAGAAGTCCTGCCTATCTCAAAAATTCCAATCAAAATAGAACTTTTAACCTAACTCCCACGCTAAAATCAGAAATCTTAAAAGAATACACACCCCGTCAACAGGACTCACTCAACCACAAAAGCCTTTACAGAAAGTCCTAGGCTCCCCCCCTTTTTAAATTTAAATTTTTAAAACTGTGATAAAATACACATAAAATCTATCATTTTAACCATTTTTAAGTGTACAGTTCAGTGACATTAAGGACAGTCACAGTGTTGTATAAACATCACCACCATCCATTTCCAGAACTTTTTTATCTTCCCACACCTCCCCGTTACCAAAGTCCCCCCTTTCAAGGTCTCTTAAAAATTAAGGAGACATCTCTTCTCTTCTCCAAAGCTCAGTTCCTTCCTCCTCTGTCCCTAAGTACTGTGTGCACCTATCGTGGGGGAAGATGGAGAAAAAAATATGGAGAGGAAGTGTCACCATTTTGGAACCACCGAAGGGGGTAGCGTTTCACCTTCTCTCAAAGTCAGTCTTTGCTGTGCATTTCTACAAAAGCTCTTTGCTTTTCTATCATCTTACTTCCTGCAGTTTTTCTAGAAAACTAAGGGAGGATGCTGTGTACAACTGGGATGAACCATCTTGTAGTCAATAAGCAAATACTTCGTGAGCACGTGCTTTGTGCCAGGTGCCATTCTAGGCTCTAGGACAGAGTGGAAGACAAAACAAAATTCCTTCCTTCAAGAAACTTTCATTCTAGAGAGGAAGAATAATTACAGATAATAAGATTTCAGATACTGATAGGGGCTATGAAGAAAACAAAATAGGGTAGAGTAATAGAGAGATTGGTAGTGTGAGCTACTTTAGCTGAGGAGGCTGGGAAAGCCATCTCTGAGGTGACATTGACAGAAAGAGCTAAATGACATAGAGGCCACCTAGAGAGGCTGCCTTGCTGGGGAAACGTCTGGCAAGTACAAAGGCCCTGAAAGAGTTTCGTGTATTCAAGGTGCAGAAAAGAAAACCAGTTCGACTAGTGCATGGAAAAGGAAGGGAAGGAGTGAAGGGAATTGAAGTGGGAAAGGCAAGATCATATAGGACCTCAGGAGCCAAGAGGAGCTTTGATTCTATCCTTGTTGCAAGAAGGAGAAACCATTGGAGTGCTTGAAGCAGAGGAGGGACAGCATACTTTAAAAAGATCACTCTGGGGCTTCCCTGGTGGCACAGTGGTTGAGAGTCCGCCTGCCGATGCAGGGGACACGGGTTTGTGCCCTGGTCCGGGAAGATTCCACGTGCCGCGCAGCGGCTGGGCCTGTGAGCCATGGCCGCTGGGCCTACGCGTCCGGAGCCTGTGCTCCACAACGGGAGAGGCCACAGCAGTGAGAGGCCGCGTACTGCAAAAAAAAAAAAAAAAAAAGCACGCTGGCTGCTGAGTGGAGAATCCACTGAGGAAGCACAGAGGCCAGTGAGAAGCCCTCTGGAATAGTCCCGGAAAGAGATGATAAAGTTTGGACTATAGTTAAATAGTGGATATAGGTAATTAAGCGTCTGCAACTTGGGGAGAGAGCAGGGCTGGAGATATACTGGGGCACTCTGATGATTAGAGGGTTACTGGAGGAAGTGGAGCCAGCAGGAGACTAAAGAGAAGTGAGTGAAACAGGGGGAAATCAGGTAGGTGGGGTGTACCAAAATATGCAGAAGCCTTCCAAAGAGTGTTTGATCATTTCAGATCTTGCTAAGAGGTCATTTCAGATGAGGACAGAGACCATTAGCTTTGGCAAGAAAGTAATGGGCATAGTGGGGATTGTCAGGAAAAATTGTCCCAGACTTGGAAATGGGTGAAAGAAATTACTGGATGTTATTTCAGGGTGGTACTAGGCATTGGCTAGAGAAAGCTTGGGGATTATCCGATTTTACAGGGTGTCTTTTTTTTCCATTTTAAGACTTTATTATTAAAAAAAAATTTTTTTTGTAGTTGATTTACAATATTATGTTAGTTTCAAGTGTACAGCAAAGTGAATCAGTTATACGTATACATATATCCATTCTTTTTTAGATTCTTTTCCCATATAGGCCATTACAGAGTATTGAGTAGAGTTCCCTGTGCTATACAGTAGGTCCTTACTAGTTGTCTCTATATAGTAGTATATATATGTCAATCCCAATCTCCTATTAATCCCTCCCCTAACCCATAACCATAAGTTTGTTTTCTATACCTGTGACTCTATTTCTGATTTGTAGATAAGTTCATTTGTATAGGGTGTCCTCTTTTCACTGACCTTCTCCTGACTAGACTATTTTACAACTTTGTAGGAAGTTAAGCCACAAAAAAAGGAAGCCATGCAGATGATTCTTATTGATAGCAATGAAAACAAGTTTTGTCTTGTAATGATGTAACGGATTTGCAACTTGTAGAAAAGATGACCCTCCCAAATTACACTTTATTGCCTTATAGGGTATTAAGTAGTTTTGCTTCTATTAGCAAATTCATTTCATTATACCCAACCATTTACATCTGTGTTTATTGTTCAAAGTCTCCTTTGAACTGGTCTTAACAACAGACTGGTTCTATTATCAATTAATTGAATAAAATGTTTTGACATATTTTATATTTACACAACAGTCAAGTTTCATACTTTTTGAAAAGTATACTTTAAAAGGATCAATGTTGCTGCAATGGGTTGAGGAGAAAATGGGAAAAGAAAAATGAGTAAAGACAACAAAAGTGAGTCAACATAGTTTTACCGTGAAGGGGCAAGGAGAGGGGATGGTAGCTGAAAGGGGACCAGGGGTAGAGGACATTTCTTGTTTGGCTTGGTTTTAAAGATGAGCCATTTAACGCATGATTTTATGCTGATGAGAATGATCCATAGAAAGTGAGAAATTAATAAGGCAAGAGGAGAAAAAGAGCGAAGTTCTTGGAGGGATGGGGGGGGGTCTGTGAATCTAGCTCACATATGGGGAGGTATTAGCCTCAGATAAGAACAAGTGAGGGCTCATCCACTATAATAATGCAAGGAAGACAAATTATTTGGGCACAACGTATGAAGGCTGGTGAACTGGACGCAAGGAGGATGAGGCACTTCTCACGTGATGGCACCCATCTTCTCTCCGTTTAGAAGAGACAACTTTGAGACAAAAATCCCCAAATGTCCTATCTATACCTTCATGAGTACTTATGCGTGCATTTTACCAAGTAATACAAAAACTCATCATGCATACGTCTAGCAAAGCTGTGTGAGACAGGCATTCCCAGACATGAACAGAAGGGACATGAATTGGTATCACCTCCCGAAACATGTCCCTCCCACACCCCTCAATAAAAGGCTTGACATCTGCTCTAGGAAACTTACACTTCTAAGAATGCACCCTAAGGAAATAACTCTAGGGATAAGGGAGAGGAGGGAAGGGGAAGGATATGTATTACTCATCAAAATATTGAAAATCTGTGCAGAGAAATAGTGAAGTCATGGTGTATCCAATACACTGGTTCTACAGTATCTTTACTTTTCAACCTGTTTATTAACAGTGGCTATCTCTGCGTGATGGGATCACTGGCAACTTAATTACTCCTTAATATTTTTCTATATTTTTTATTTTTTCTATAATGTCTACTTTTTTTAAGTTAGGAAACTGTAGTAAACATTATTTTATAAAATAATATCCTCCAGCAATGGTAGACTATACCAACCAGTATTGTGTTAGCCAGTTTCAAGTCTCAGCCCTGTTTCAAGAGCAATAAAAATAGTGGTACTTTACTACTATGAAAGCAGCAACCCTTCCCTGACTGCTGTGTACCACGTCCCAGTCTCTCTCTCTTTCTCTTCTTCTTTCGTATGTATAATAAACACATAATAGGCACATAGAAATCTCAAACTTCCTTCAACCATAAATACGGAGGCCAACTTGCCCCAACACAAGTCAAAATAATTATCCATCCGTGGTTGAAAAACAAAGTTGTTAATTTGACTAATTGAGAGAACAATACAGGTTGGCTAACAATTCTGGAAATGCAGGCAGATACATAATAAATGGTTTATTGGCATTATATTATAATCCATGAGAAAATAGTGTTATTTATGTTTCAAGACTTTCTGGCCAGCCTGTGGAAAATCTGGAGTGAAAACACAGTGGGATGGGAAAAAAGACAATAAAATTTCTGAAGGTGAACCCAGAGCTCCTGCCAGTGTCTTTCTGGTCCCAGGGTTTTGCCTCAGATTGGCGCTTTGAATGAGTCTGCCAAATGCAGGGTGCACAGTAGCTGTTCAGGAACCCCGAAAGGCTGCTATATTCCCACCAATGATCAAGGGCATAAGACATCTTACCAAACACTTCTGCAACAGCGCAGTGATTCTTGGACTGAAATATTAACTTCTAACAATCTTTTATTTCTTGCCAACAATAAAGCTGTGGGACAAAGCGATTCTATCCTTATGACTGGTAATAGAAAGTTTAGATTTAAATAGTGGCAAGCTTTCCAGAATTTTAAAATACAGTTCACTCTTGAACAACTCAGGTTTGAACTGTACAGGTCCACTTACACACGGATTTTTTTTTTCAAACATGTGGATTTTTAAAAGTAGCAAATACTATATCACTACACCATCTGAGGATAGCTGAATCCATGGATACAGAACCATGGCTATGGAGTGCCAACTAAAAATTATACACTCGGATTTTCGACTATAGGGAGGGTCCCCTAACCCCTCCTTGCTCAAGAGTCAGTTGCATTTGGCTTTTTGGTTCATACCAAGGGTAAGATGTAACCTAGGGCTTCGCTGGTGGCACAGTGGTTAAGAATCCGCCTGCCAAGGCAGGGGACACGGGTTTGCGCCCTGGTCCGGGAAGATCCCACATGCCGCCGAGCAACGAAGCCCGTGCGCCACAACTACTGAGCCGGCGCTCTAGAGCCCGCGAGCCACAACTACGGAGCCGTGTGCCACAACTACTGAAGCCTGCGTGCCTAGAGCCCGTGCTCTGCAAGAAGAGAAGCCACCGCAATGAGAAGCCCGCGCACCGCAATGAAGAGTAGCCCCCGCTCGCCGCAACTAGAGAAAGCCCGCGCGCAGCAACAAAGACCCAACACAGCCAAAAAAAAAAAAAAAAAAAAGATGTAACCTAAATATAAGGTGACTTTCAAGTAGTCATTTCCTTTTCATACATTTAATCAACTTTCTTTAACCAAATCATTTTTTTTTTTTTTTTTTTTTTGCGGTACATGGGCCTCTCACTGGTGTGGCCTCTCCCGTTGCAGAGCACAGGCTGCGGACGCGCAGGCTCAGCGGCCATGGCTCACGGGTCCAGCCGCTCCGCGGCATGTGGGATCTTCCCAGACCGGGGCACGAACCCGTGTCCCTTACATCGGCAGGCGGACTCTCAACCACTGCGCCACCAGGGAGCCCCTAAGCAAATCATTCTTAAAAGTTAAAAACGATTCAGCTTTATTAGCCTTAATACAAGTAATTGTAATTAATAATTTCCAACATTAGACATCAAATAGACAATTTTGTTTCAGTAAGGTAGTTGATGGCTGAAAGAAAAAAAAATCTGAATTTTTTAAGACTAGTATTTAAAACAGTTTCTATCTGATAAGGATTTCCCAGGAACAAATACTATGACGTATTTTGTTCCCTTTTTTTTAAATTTTTTTAACCAATGATGACGACTTTATGAAGTCATGTGGCAGGGTCAACAAACAAACTCACACTTTTACATAAACGAGAAATAAACCCCTTCCTTTAAAGTCTTTCACAGAATCGTACCTGATCCACCATGCCAGAGTTAATCTCTTCCACCTATATATTTACTTAGCATGTAATTAGAACCCTTCTTGTATTTTCATTTTATTCTGTTTTGGATTTTTTTTAAATTAATTAATTTATTTATTTTTGGCTGCACTGGGTCTTCGTTGCTGTGCCTGGGCTTTCTCTAGTTGCAGTGAGCAGGGGCTACTCTTCATTGCAGTGCATGGGCTTCTCATTGCGGTGGCTTCTCTTCTTGCGGAGCACGGGCTCTAGGCCCTTGGACTTCAGTAGTTGTGGTGCACGGGCCTAGTTGCTCCGTGACATGTGGGATCTTCCCGGACCAGGGCTCGAACCCGTGTCCCTTGCACTGGCAGATGGATTCTTAACTACTGTGCCACCAGGGAAGTCCTGGATTGCTTTTTATGTGTGTGTATTTGTTACTCTCATAACACCATGACATAGTGATGGTTTTTCCTCTCTCAATTCTACCAATAAGCAAGTAGCATGTTATATTCTGGTCCCACTGGATTCTTTGAACGGCTTAAAAATAATTTTCTCTCAGGGTCTTCACACTTGCTATTCCCAATACCTGGAATACTAGTCTCACCGATATATTATGTTATATAATATTATATAAGATAATATGATTTATTTCACTCTGGTCTCTATTGAAAGGTCACCTCTCCCAGATGTCTTCCCTCATCCTATTTCACTTTCTTTACTCTGCTGATATGCAATCAACAAGGATCCTGGAGCAGAAATCTTGAGGAATTGCTGAGACAGAAAGTAGGAAATATCAGGGAAAGATTCCTGAGGTGATGGGAATGATTTTGGGAAATTGAGCTGAGAGAACATTAGAAGTGGAATAGAAGTTGGTAGAAGTGGAAGGAAGGAGAATTTTAGGGTCATCTCTTGGTGAGCTGCATTTGGAGCAGTTGAGGGATTGTCCCTTTCTTTTCTTATGGTTGGCTGAATAGTGAGTAGTCAGGTTCCCCGCAGGTTTTAAGGAATAAAAGTGTACACTAAAACCTGGTAAACAGAGTACCCACATTAGCAAATAACACAAACTGGAGTTTGGCATCCAACTTGTTTGCCAAACCCAACTGATTTGGCACCTAAACTCCGAAGATAAGTCCAGCCATCCCAGTGTCCCATCACAAGCAACACAGGCAGACAGAAAAAGGGAATAACCAAGAAATCATTGACTGTTCAAGCAAAACTGACACCATGAAAGAGACACCAAACTCAACAAAAATATTAAAACAAACAGAAAAAGAAGTAATTATGAGTTTTTCTGAGCCTACTGTGTGTAATTTATAAACTAGAAACACTGGAAATCAGCGAGAAGGCAGATAATGACTAGAACAAAAAAGTCATTGCTCAGTTTTGGGTTTCAAAAGAGATTTAAATTCCAAACTGAGACAATGGTTTGAAAGCCAAACACATTTGACTTCAGTTGAAAGAAAAGGTTGTCTGCTGCCAGTGTCCCTGTCCTCATGGTGAGACACAGCCAGCCACCCCCCCCCCCCCCCCCCCCCCCCCCCCCGCCTCTGCAGGAGACCCTCCACCACTAGCAGGTAGGTCTGGCTCAGTCTCCTATGGGGTCACTGCTCCTTCCCCTGGGTCCTGATGCGCACACTACTTTGTGTGTGCCCTTCAAGAGCGGAGTCTCTGTTTCACCCAGTCCTGTCAGTTGACCTTCATATACTACGGAAAATTTATATAATGATAAATAAAATCCTCACTGCATCAGACTTGCGCACATTTGCTTTCTGCTTGTCACCATCTGCTTTTCCCACGTGAAAGCACCAAATCCACACGCTTGGGAGCAGAGCTTTTGTTCCTGCAGAACTTACTTAAGAGTGACACTCAGCATTACCTCACCTCCATTAGCTAATGCCTGGCTGAATATAAGTTATTCTGGACATGGTGATCTCATCTCAGAAGGATAAAAAAAATTGTCCCCCAAGGGGAAAAAATGCCCTATATGATGACGAGAGTTTAAGTTCTTAGAACACTTTCATTTGACAAAACACAAATAGGAAAATATACAATAGGGCTTAAAAAATATATTGTGTGTGTGTGTGTGTGTGTGTGTGTATATATATATATATATATATATATGATGAATTACTACTCAGCCAGAAAAAAGAATGAAATTTTGAATAAATCCATAGAAACAGAAAGTAAATTAGTGGTTGCCTAAGTTTAGGGGTTTGGATAGAAATTGGGGATGACTGCTGATGGTTATGAGGTTCCTTTTGGGGTGATAAAAATGTTCTAAAATTGATTGTGGTGATGGATACATTACTCTGTGAATATACTAAAAACCACTGAATTCTATAGTTTAAATTGATAAACTGTATAGTATGTGAACTATGTCTTAATAAAGCTATTTAAAAAATAAAAAATAAATAATAAAAATAACAAATATATTGTAGCACCGCAATGGACTTAATGCTAATTGTTTCTTACTGTACTGAGTATGTAATTCTTTCCATCAATTCAGGATGCTGATGATAATAAATTTCTAGACATATATTGGGTCCCAGAGAAGTTCTAAGTAGATCAATTGACATTAGATGGCAACCTGGAACCTGGGTCTTAGAATCAGGTCTCTGAGTTCCTAGATCCCTTTAATACTTGCCACTGAAGCTACAACAGTCAGATTTCTCAAAAGTTAAAAAATGTTGTCAGTAGAAATTTACTGTCACTCTAAAATACATAGGCATTTCAGGCTGTGTTTTCCTAAAGTGAAAAGTTGCAATGATTTCCCAATTTTTTATTGTGGTTAGCCAACTAAAGGGACCGTTGCATAATGCCACAATGAAGTTAAACAGAATAAATTATCTACAGAGTTCAAAGAGAGGAATAAAAATTAATTTCTAAAATTGAAATTTCTATATGAAGTTACAAAGTATCAACACTTTAGGAAAAATAACCACCAACAACCTGTTATTAAAAATGGCTTGAGGGACGGAGGGAGACGCAAGAGGGAAGAGATATGGGAACATATGTATACCTATAGCTGATTCACTTGGTTATAAAGCAGAAACTAACACACCATTGTAAAGCAATTATACTCCAATAAAAATGTTAAAAAAAAAAATGGCTTGAGGACTTCCCTGGTGGTGCGGTGGTTAAGAATCTGCCTGCCAGTGCAGGGGACAGAGAGAGGTTCGAGCCCTGGTCTGGGAAGATCCCACGTGCCGAGGAGCAACTAAGCCCACGAGCCCCTACTGAAGCCCACACACCTAGAGCCTGTGCTCTGCAACAAGAGAAGCCACCGCAATGAGAAGCCCGCGCACCGCAACGAAGAGTAGCCCCACTCGCCGCAACCAGGGAAAGCCTGCGCGCAGCAACAAAGACCCAACGCAGCCACAAATAATGCATAAATTTATTTTTTTAAAAAAATGGCCTGAAAGTTGTGCCTATGGTAGAAATTTCAAAATGAGATATGAAATTAGGATAACCAGTTTAAGTTATTCCTACTTAGTTAACCTGTCACCCATCAGTGGGTTGTTCTTGGTGCCTGTCCTATAAGGAAACTGAGGTAAGGTCTAAAACCTGGTCTTTGCCCTACCAAACGGGTTTTAAATCTCAAAATGAGACATAAGAACCAACATCACTCACTTCTGAATCATCTCCACAAATATGAGTATCTTCAAAAAAATTATAAGTAAAAATTTACCAAAACAGGTAGCCAAAGAAAAGCCCAAAGAATCGTAACACAATATGTGATTTGAGCGTTGTGTAATAACAGGTCCTCTTACTGTTGGCTAATAGGGGCTAGACTCTGAGCTAAAAGGTACATTTATCTATGCATGTATTCATTATTTACGTGTTTCTAGTTAGTCCTTCCAACGATGTTTCGAGGCATAATGAGATTTCCATTTTATAGTGCAGTTGACTGAGGCTGAAAGCAGTTAAGTAACTTTTAAATGGCAGAGCCTGAATTCAAACTCAGATCTGTCAGCTTCCCACACTTCTACATGGCTTAGTTCTACATAGGAGGGGTAATGCTATCAATAATTTCAAGAAAGGAAACAAAAATCCACAACCTAGAAACACTAAGATGAGAGAGGAAGCATACATAAACATGATAGAAACTGACTGCAAGGACAGTGAAATAGTATAAAGTGCACTCATTCCAACTCACGAAGAAACCAGGAATGATGTTTATGGTGTTTTGGATGCCACTGGGTAATTTACTTCTAAAAGTAAAATTACTCACAAAATATGAATAACTTTCATATTAAGCACTTAGGATGTCATTCAGACACTTTTTTCCTATGTCTCTATTTGCCTCTAAAGGAGAGGTGAAGCCATTTCACTATGACTTGTGGGGAGATTATTCAGTCCTCCCTCAGTATCCATGGAAGATTGGTTCTAGGACACCCCCCTTCCTCCTCCTTACAGGGATACCAAAATCTGCAGATGCTCAAGTCCTTTATGTACAACGGTGTAGGAGAATCGGCCCTCCATGTCTGGTCAAGAACCTACAGACAAGGAGGGTGGCCCATACTTTGGCCAAAGAACTTGAAAAACATCGGGATTATATTTATTACCAATTAGAGAGGACAAAGTCTCAAAAGCAGTCATGTTTCCAGATTTGGTAAGTGAAACAGAAAGAAGAAAATACTTTTTTCACAACAGTTTGGACAAGAGGAGATTTCTGCTGTGACGTACTAGAGGTTTTATTGAAATCATTTCCCATCTGGTCCCTGCAATTGCTTTGGGAAGAGTCACCAAACTGGATCTTGTCATTGGGCCTGGTAAAAGTCAGACTTTTAATATTTATTTTGTAATAAAGGAGGAATCTCACACATGGCAAGTAAAATTAAATACAGAAGAAACTTAAGTAAGTTCAGTTGTGCCACACAAACAAAACCATTCTTTCTTTTTCTCTGGCAAGGACCACACCACCAGGAAGACACAGACAGGAGGGCTTCCCCACTACTCAAAAGCCACAAGCCAGAAAGGACACAATGCTTACTAAGTGCAAGGGGTCTGTTTCCCTCACCTACCTGAAGTCTTGTCCTAAGATGGTATCTCTGGAGGGGCAGAAGGAGAAATGCAAAAGTCCTTGCAGACCTAAATACTGTGTTATGAAATAAATGTAGAATGAAGGATCTTGGATGCCTTTTATAAAAATTATAGATAACCTGTAAGGCCTCCTCCTTCCCACTGAGAATCACTCCTCTAGAAGTGATTCAGTTTTACAACCACCTGCCAGAGAAGGTCTGAAACTGCGAAAAGCCAGGGTCAGTGGTATTTATTTATTTGTCATTTGTACCATAACAATTGACTGAACACCAACTGTGTACAGAGTCGTAAACGCTGAGTGTTTGAAGTAGTGGAGACCAAGATCCTACCCCTATGTGTGACTCGCACCAGAGCTCACTGTATTCAAAAGTGGCTCAACAAGACAGATGGCCAGTGTTCAGTACAAAATAGATAACTTTATTTTACTCTACCCTAATGCAGAAACTCTATAAGCAACTTGAAGATCAAAATAGGCAGAGAATTAACAACATTACTTAAGAGATTTACAAGGCACTGTCACAGACATTATCTCATTTTATCCCTGTAATAACCCTGCGAGGTATGTATATTACTCCTGCCTAATTTATGGATGAAATAGGAAGTGTTGCCCTTGGGATGTGGCCTCGGGTCCTATGACAGCAGAGTACCTATCCCCCTCCATTACATTTGTATTTGTTAAATGTGTACACCAGTATCTAACAGTCTAAGAATTCCAAATCTTTTTTTAGATCCAACACCAGTGCTTCCCATCTTTGAGGCAGAGCCTAAAGAACTATCTGATACTGGGCACCAGAACTGACCTAATGCCATTCATGAAACTAAAGACTGCTTTCCAGCATCAGAAGGGGGATGAACCAATAGGAGATTGTGTTAAATTGGATTTGAAAGCAAAACAGAAAAGAAGCATTATAATTGCCTCTATCAGATGTCAGTCTCTTAAAATCGCAGGAGGGGGCTTCCCCGGTGGCGCAGTGGTTGGGAGTCCGCCTGCCGATGCAGGGGACACGGGTTCGTGCCCCGGTCCGGGAAGATCCCACATGCCTCGGAGCGGCTGGGCCCGTGAGCCATGGCCACTTAGCCTGTGCGTCCGGAGCCCGTGCTCCGCAACGGGAGAGGCCACAACAGTGAGAGGCCCGCATACTGCAAAAAAATAAATAAATAAAAAATAAAAATAAAAGAAATAATAATAAAAAAAAAATCACAGGAGGTAAGACTTCTTTTTCAGGATAGCAAATAAAATCTGATGTAATTGGATACAATGTTTCACTTCTTTCTTACTGGGAACAGGTTTTATTGCTACACTCCAATAAACTGTTCATTCCTTCATTCATTAAAACACATTCTAACTTTCAAAAGCCTTCATTGCAAAAGAGCAAAGCAAAACCATCAGGTTGGGATAGGGATGATTTAAGCTTTGTATTTCCTTCTTAGACATCACGTAACTACAATACATTCAAAGTGGCTGAGCGCATTTTGCCGCAGGCTGGTCTATGCAGCTTGCTTAGCACCTAATACGATCCTGCATAAACACATTGTTGCAGCAACTCTGCATTTCAACTCTACCATTCCTTTCTAGTCCACATCATTTAATTATAATTTGCTAAGCAACCTTAAAATAGGATTTTTTTTCTACATAGGGCATAATTATTAAAAAGCATAATACTGTAGTATTGGCATTCATTTGTGCCAGGCCCCAAATATGGGGAAAGACAATACGGAACAAGATAACGAGAAAAACACAGTTCCTTGTGGAATTTGCTTAGGAGCTAATAGGGGAGAGTGTAAAAATAAGCAACTGCAAAGGATATGACACTTTCCTCTTAGGATGAGACGGATGCCAAAGGAATACATAATAGCTAGATTTAACATTGAAATGTTTAATGAGAACAGAAACATAAATAGGAGTTCCTCAAGCAAGTGTGTGGTGATGGGAAGAGAGAGGGAATGCAAGAGTGTTCCAGGCAGAGAACAGTTAGTGTTAAGGTCAGCATGGCTCTGCAGAAAGTGAAACTGTGCCATAATGAAAGATTAGGCAGGGGAAGGGGACCAAGGAGCCAACCTATGCTTGGCTTTGTTAACCGTGTTAAGGGACTGGGTTATCCTATGACCAAAGGAACAGCTTTCTGGATTTTTATTCTGTAAAGATCCCTCAGCCTGTGCTATAAAGAATGGACTGGAGAGGGGCCAGAGGGGCCTCCTGTAGCCAGGTGAGAGCTTAGGGTGGCTTAAATCTGAGATGGAGAGAAGGGGGCCAGATCCAGTGGATATTTAGGAGGGCCAGGAGGCTTGGCGGCTAACTGGAGGGGCCGGGAGAGGAAGCTGATAAGGTTGGTTCCCAGTTTCTTGGCTTGGGAGCCCCTTATTGAGAACTGGGAAAGAGACAGCTGCCTTGGGAAGTAAGGCTTGAGAGCACACCCACTGAAAACAAGAGTGACTAAGGCACTCTTATTCAACATGGGCTGAGGGGATTTTAAAGCCTAAGGGATTTGGGCCATGGATACATAGTCACCCGCAGGAGCTAGAAGGACGCATGGAGGCCTTCAGGTCTGAAAGTGAATAGGAGTTTAATACTTGAAACTACCTCTTTGGAAAGCGGAGTCACCCGTCAACCTGATAATATCTAGACAAAGAAGGCAGCAGAGACCAAATCCTCACCAGCAATGGGAGGATAAGCCCTGAGGGCCAGAGCCCTTAGGACAGCACCGGCCCGCCTCCTGCCCTCAGGTCATCTTTTCTCCGCGCCCAGCCTCCTCACCACCTTCCCGATTAAAATTTCAGCCTTCGATCCCCGCTGCCTCCCGCTCCCGGGTCCGACCTCCTACCCCCCGGCCTCAGCGCCTCCGCCTGGGCCTCCCGCGCCTCTCCTCCCCCGGCTCAGCGACCCGTGTCAAGCCTCCTGCTACCAGGCTTCAGCGACCCGACCCGGGTCTCCCGACACCCCCCATTCTCGGCCCGGCCACCTGTCCCCCGGGCTCGGCGTCTCCGGCTGGGTCTCCGCTCCCCAGCCTCCCGCTGTCCGCCCTCCACATCCCACGCGGGTCTCCCACCACCCCCGGCCCAGCCTCTCGATCCTCGGTCCGGCCTCCCGTCCCCCAGGCTCGGCGTCTCCAGCCGGATCTCTGTTCCGCGGCCCGGCCTCCCGTCCCTGGGCCGGGTCTCTCGATCTGCGGGCTTCAGGGCCCGTCCCCGCCCCCGTTGTCGCGCCAAAACAAAGGATCCGCTGCCCTGACCAGGTCAGTCTCCTCCGTCTCCCCGGGGCAGGCGCTGAGCTTGGGAGAGTGGAGGGAACCAGCCCAGGACCTATGGCGCCAAAGCGAGAAGCGTCGAGGGCATATCTCACCTCTCAGCCCCCACGGCGCTGCCACCGACTCGCTCTGCTGGGATCGGTTCCTGCTCTGCTTCGGCCGCAGCCGCGCTCAGAGGTAGGCGCCCGAGCAGGCCCCGCCCCCTCTGGCCCCACCCCGGCCCCTCCCCTCAGCTCTGCGGGCTCCGCGCCGCGCCGACGCGTCAGTCGGGCCCCGGCTCCCACTGCCCGAGAATACCGCCCCCTCACAGGCCCCGTCCCGCCCGAGAACACCGCCCCTTCACGGGTCCCGCCGCGCCTGAGAACGCCGCTCAGCCCGAGAGCACCGCCCACTCACGGGTCCCGGGAGCTCCTGGCTCCCAGGCACGCTTCCGGGCCATTCTAGGCCTTTCCCGGCCTCTGCTCCCTTTGAGTCCCCGTCCTACCCCAGAACGCTGTCGTCTCACTGGCCCGCGCTCTCCCCACTTCCCGCCCCGGCCCCGCCTGCGCGCCAGGTTTGAAGACTCGGTCCCGCCACAGTGGGCGGGTTGCGTCTCCTGCCAGCCGCAGAGGACTCACGGCTTCCCGCCCACGGCGAGTGTCTCTGGAGGTAAATGGAGGGAAACCCGAAGGCCTCGCCGGGCCCCGGGGGCAGGGAGAAGGGAGTCACGGGCAGGCCCTGCGGGAGGGCGGAGAGCGGGTCGCGGCCTGCCGGTAGTCCCCGCTTCCCCTCGGGCGACCGGAGGCCTTCCCTTAGGTCACCCCGAATTCCCTGTCCCGAAACCAAAAGCTTTAACCGCCCAGCTGGGCCTCCGCCTGTCTTGGGTCACGAACTCTTTTCAGACTCTGAGGCATTTTCGCAGAAGAATGTACCAACCCAATTGAGCACGAAATTCTGCATCAAATTTCAAGAGGTTCAGGACATTCTGACAAGTCAGGGGCCCCAGGTGAAGAACTCGCCCACTTCCAGCACTTTTGTTTACTTGGGTATGAATGAGGGCGCCGTTTTGTTCACAGATATACGTGGTTCTGAGTATGGCTACTGTTCCTTGAGTGCTTATCTGTGTTCTCACATTGTGGCAATGCATTTTCTTTTTCTTTCAGCAGCCCCTCCAGGTAGGAATTCCAGTTTCCACCTGGGCGTAATTAAAAAGGCTAAGTAGTTTGCTCTTGTTAAGGGCTACACGAGTTAAACTCAGATCCTAGGAATAAAACCTAGGCCTTTATCCCTGCCAAGTTGAGAGAGGACCAGTGTTTGGCAGTCCTTTTTCTGCTGCAGTAAAACTGAAGAATAGGACCCACTCCCAACCTGCACGGTGGTCGGCATGCAGTTATTTGTAAGGCAGGCACTAGTGTACTAGTTTTTTTTAACCAGTCCTATTACCCCGTAGTGATGCACAAACCCCTTCTTGTGCTAAACTTTCTTACCAAAATTATGCTCTAGTTAAAGCAGCGGCAGCGGCAGTGGTTTTCTGGTTTTTTGTGTAAATGACCCTTATTAGTTTGGAGAAACTTTAATTATAGTAAAATAGCTGGCTAGAAGTAATGTCGGAAGTTTCTTTCTACAGAGGTGTCTCAGGTGGCAGAACCTGATCTGGGCCTGGGAGGGGAAGACTTCAGGAAGGGTGAGTGGGGCATTCCAGGGGAGGGAAACATGCAGGAGGGCTCCTGGAGTGGGCCAGGTGCAGGCAGTGGTCATCATCATTCATTTGGTGAGAAGGCTGAACAAGAAGAAGTCGAATGGGTAAGTGGTTGAGGGCCAGATTGTGGAGAGTTTGGACTTCTTGAGGTAAACTTTAGCGTGCATTAAGTGATGCTCTGAATCATTAATGAGTGTCCCTAGGAAAAGCTATGAAAATGGTCTTTTTGAAAATTTATTGGCGTATAATTGATTTACAATGCTAATGAGTTCGTTTCAGGTGTAGAGCAGAGTGATTCAGTTACGCATATATTCATCCTTTTTCAGATTCTCATATAGGTTATCACAGAGTATTGAGTAGAGGTCCCTGTGCTGTACAGTAGGCCCTTGTTGGTTATCCGTCTCGTAGATAGTAGTGTGTGTGTGTTCATCCCAAGCTCCTGATTTACACCCCCGCCCCCCGTTTCCTCTTTGGTAACCATCAGTTTGTTTTCAATATCTGGAAGTCTGTTTTTGTTTTGTAAATAAGTTCATTTGTATCATTTTTAAAAAAAATTAAATTCCACATATGAATAATATCATATATGTCTTTCTCTGTCTGACTTCACGTAGTATGGTAATCTCTAGGTCCATCCATGTTGCTGCAAATGGCATTATTTTGTTCTTTTTTACGGCTGAGTAATATGCCATTGTATATGTGTACCACATGTCTTCATCCATTCCTCTGTCGATGGACATTTAGGTTGCTTCCGTGTCTTGGCTGTTGAAAATGGTCTTAAGGGTGATTAGTCTGGCAGAATTAGGCTCTTTGGATGGGAGATCCTGTGGGGATGGTAGAAAGGTGGAACTGGAAAAAACAGTGTTCCACTGGATGTTTTCTTCCTTATAGGAGACTTTTGGGAAATTTAAATATGAGTTACTCTGTTCAAGCATAGACAGGCAAGGTGACTGAAGTAGGAAAAGAAGAAAAGAAAAAGTCAATTAGTATATTTAATAATTTTGTAAGGTGTTATTCATCTGGGAAGTAAACTATTACTGTAAATGAAGTTTAATCACATACTTTATTATGAATACTTTAGCAGTGGGAGAAATAGTATAAATGTATTACAAGAGGCCATAAAGGGAATTATATTAAGAAAACATTGCCAAATACCAGAACATTACTAAATATTAGAACTGGAACATATATGCAGAAAACACAAGATATTGTTGAATCTGTTCTCAGGGCAGAGGGAGAAGTTCGAGTTGGGGAATAGGAATTGACTTGTGATTAGACAAGAAAAGAAACTAGGAGAACTGGGCTAGAGAGAGCCATGCGAGGCAGGCTTCATCTGACCCTAGAAGCCAGTACTCATGAACCATGGGCCGCATGGTCCAGCTGCTTCTGGGGACCAGGCCGTCAAGTGTCACCGATGAACAAGTGCAGGCATAAACCTCTGGAAACCAGGACTGCTTAGGTCGGCTGAGTCATCTCTTCACCCTCACTCTCACTGTCCCTTCTCCCACTATAGTTACTCTAAAAAGACTAAGCCAACCTTTTTTCTAGCCTGACCACCTTTAGTTTTGAAACTGGTATCAAAAATGGTTAAACAAAAACAAAACAAAACAAAAAAAATGGTTAAACAATCATTCCCCTGCGATGCTAAGAAATAAATAATAGAGCTCTTAAGCCTGCTATTTTAAAATACAACAAATATTTTTCTTTAGGTCTTGGAAACCGTTACAAAAGTAGTTATGGTCCCTGTGTGAAAAGGGGTTTTCATGTGTAATTATATGTATATAAAAAAAGACAGCACTGTTTCCCCACCAGCATTTCTGAAATGGTGATATGTTCTCCCGGGGGGTAGGCATGAGGAATATGATAGTCCAAAACGAGAATGCCAGATGCCTTCCTGTTCTCCATTTCCTTTGCTTTTAATATTCAATCCTGCTGCTTGAAGAGTCTAAGCCCCAGTTGTCTTTCAGCCCAGCTGTTAAAATTTTAAAACTGTGTAAATAACAAGGGGGCATAACATATTTTGAGCTTCTCTCTTTTTTTCTGTTGACATGCGTGGTTTCCTCAGTCCAGTAAGTGTTAAACTGGTTTTCCATTGTGACTGACTTTCATATATGATATACTCCCATGGTCATACCAATATTTTTACAAAACCAGAAAAAATTTTCCCGATGTCATTGTAACTAAGTGTGAACATCCACATGGTTACTTCTAGTCAGTTATTTGCTAGATACTAGAGTCATAATTCACCTCTGATCACATTATGTGTTTATTTTCTTCGTTAAGTAATTGGTGGGCTTTATTAAACAGTTTCTTAGAAAGTTTCTCAGTTAGGTTGTCTAAATGGAGGGGATTTTTATCTGTGTGTGAAGCAGATTAAATAAACTAATACTCAGAATCTATTTAGCAATAAGAAGCCCTGTCACATATATTCAAAAATTAACACAGTTGTATTAAAAATTGCCCCATCTCTTCAATCCAAAGAAATTGTATTCCTTTCCTAGGCAAATCTGTTATGAAATTTATGTTGATAGCTTTAGAATTTTATTTCTGTTTCTTGGCTTATAATTTATAATATCCATGTGGACTAAGTGTAATTCTGAGAGTATAATCTTAAGTTTGTTATGGTTGAAGTCAGATTTGAAATCTGTGGATAATATGCCTTTTTTTCTAACAATGCATTAGGATATTCCTACCCTCTCTTAATCTTTTTGGGTGATTCTATTTTTCTTTCCAGGGAATATTTCATTTGCCAGTGAGTTTATGTTGCAAAGTTTTCTGCTAAAATTCAAGAGCATATTTATCAGTGCAAGTACTAGATAGGCATTGACAAAGGTAAATAGGGATTTTACCTTCAAATGCTTTAGTGTATGATATTATGTCACTTAAAACCTAATATATCTGTTTTCTACATACATAAATTACAACATAGATGATTTTAGTGAAGAAGGAAACTATTAGTTATTTCTATTTCTGTGTAAAACCCAGGCCAAAACTTGCTGGCTTTAAAAACAACAAATTAATTTTTTCTTAGAGTTCTGTGGGTTGCCTGGGCAGTTTGCTGGATCTCTCACCTGAACTCAATCAGGCTTACTCAAGCATTGAATTCAGATGATGGCTGGATGATCCAAAGTGGCTTAACTCACGTATCTGGTAATTGGTGATTGCTATCAGCTGGGGTACCTTGGTTCTTCTCCAGATGACCTTTTATCCTCTGTGAGGCTAGAGTTATAGCATGATGATCTCAGAGCAGGACTCCATGATAGCCAAATCTAATGCAAAAGCACTTATTAAACCTCTGCTTGCTTCACATTTGTCGATGTGACATTGGCAAGTCACATGGCCAAGAGTCTGTATGGGAGTGGACTTAGATGGCATCTCTTGATGGCAGGAATGCCAGAGAATTTGTCCCCATTTTTTCTCTATACTGGAAGCTTTTCCCCCCTCTTCTAAAAACCTATCCTTTTTCCTTTGTAAGTAAACTGTAATCCCAAATTGGAAAGGTATTGCCTGGTCCCCTTACTTTGGCATGGCTAACATGGAAGCATTGTTTGCAAACAAAAACATGTATCATTAGGAAACAAGGGTTAAAATGTAAACATTTCAATTGACTAATCACAAAAGTAGTCATTAAGTTAACAGATTAACATTTATTCTTTTTTTTAAGTCATGCTTATGATTACCATACATCCCAAACCAAAACTAGCCAATATTGTAATTCCCACTCATACACTGGTTATCCTCCCAACTAATAGTTGTTTGAGTAGAAAAGAAGAGCAGTGGGCAGAAAAAAGAGGAAAAGGGAGCTAAGAACTAGACAGTGGTGCCTAGAAATGAATTCTACACTAAGAAATAATAGCACTGGAATGATGCCCACCATCTGGGTGAGGTACATGGCACTTGATGCAACAAAATGATTATAATAAAAACCATAGTGATGCAAAAAACTCTTATATTTACACGAGGCATTGGAATTTGCAAAACATTTTCATGTCTTATGACATGTATCCTCAAGATAACTACATTAAAATGTTGATTCCCATTTTGCAGCTGATTACAATTTAGGGAGCTTCATTAACCTGTTCAAAACTGTAGCACTATTAGATGGAAGAGCCAGGATCTAAAGATTTCTGATAACCAGCCCTTTCCTTGTCTCACAACAAAACTTCATGCAAAACATAAATGATAAAGCAAAGAAATAAGCAGAAATGAGCTTTGAAGTTTTACCAAACAAAGTATATTTTAAACAAAGAAACTGGCATCCGTGTTTGTTTGTTTTAGTAGTAATTCACAGAGATCCTACCTGGGATAGGATTTAGTCTCCCCATACTTCTGAACCAATGGAGAGAAAATGGGAAGCAAGGCTGAAGCAAATTGAAGAACGAGCATCCCATTATGAGAGGGAACCATTGTCCTTGGTATACAGACCAAGATTGTCTAAGCCAGAAGAACCACCATCCATTTGGAAACTATTTCATCGGCAAACTCAAGCTTTTAATTTTGTTAAAAGTTGTAAAGAGGTAATTTTTCTCGTCTTTTTTATAGGGCTACTATACCTTAAGATTTCCAAAAAAAATCTGTTGTTTGTCTTCATTTCAGTCCACGTATTTTACCAGAAGAATTTAATTGGATCTTTTGTACTATTTAGGAAAGATATCCATGAATCATTAACCATTTACTTTATATTAATAATGAAAAAAATGACATATCTAGTGGCAAATAGTTTAAAAAATTTGTAATTACATAGAAATGAAGCTATGCTTAGAGGAGAAGTGACTGTATTCATGGACTGAAAAATAATAGAATGAGTGTAAGAGTTAAACTAAAATAATACCCACAGAAATATCAGGAAATGAGTAAGTAGAGTGTGAGATTTTTTTTTTTTTTGGTCTGCGTTGGGTCTTTGTTGCTGCGCGCGGGCTTTCTCTAGTTGTGGTGAGCGGGGGCTCCTCTTCATTGCGGAGCACAGGCTCTAGGCGTGCGGGCTTCAGTAGTTGTGGCTTTCGGGCTCTAGAGCACAGGCTCAGTAGTTGTGGTGCACGGGCTTAGTTGCTCCGCGGCATGTGGGATCTTCCCGGACCAGGGCTTGAACCAGTGTCCCCTGCATTGGCAGGCAGATTCCTAACCACTGCGCCACCAGGGAAGCCCGGAGTATGAGATTTTAAGGATGAAATTAGGGATTGGAGATTTGAATTTAAACAATCGCAAATGAAAATGTCTCAAATGTCATTTGAGTTAATAAGCGCTAAAACTTAAATCATAGTACCAAAGCACACATGTTTTTATCTTTCTACTGTCCCTTTTGTGCTTTGGAGTAGTAGAGTGGATTTATCATAATTTCCAACACATTAGGAAAGTGGGAGGAAGAAGTGCTTGCTACATGCTAGCCTCACAAAAGGAATGGTTCTCAAAAATAAACAAGCAGGTGTGTATTGCACATCTTTTTTTGTTGGGCACTGTGGGGAATATAGAGAAATATAACGAAAAGATGCATCTATCCAACATAAATCCAGCATAAATATATTGTGATTCTGAAAATTGATTATATATAAAAACTCAAAATGCTATAAGTTTTTAGGGAGGAGGACCTTCTTTCCCTGGTAAACAGAAGCTCACTCATATCTCATCAGAATAGTTTAGGAAATAGAAGAAAAGCCTTTTGTGCGCATTTTGTGTAACCCTAATTCAGGTATCAGAAATTAAAATACAGATTCGCTTAATCTTGACTTTAAAAAAATATAGCTGTATGATTGCTGGATTTACCAATCATCAGTTTATAAAATTTATCTTGAGAAGATTTTTAATAGGATCGGATAACTTAGTCTTTTTATGATTTCTCTCATGAAAATGGAAGTTTAGTTCCTTTATAGGTTCAACAGCTACCTTTAGCTAAGTGGAAACAAAAGAACTTGTGTATTCCTTTTCTATGAGAAACAATAATTTATAGTTACTTGTTCTGCATTTTAAAACTTTCCTTAAGCTTTTAAGATTTACATACAAATATATTTTTAAAAATGGTTCTCATGTATTTTTATATACTCTAGGAAATTTATTAACTTTAGTCCAAATTATTTACAATAATGTTCAGGTAGTTTTAAAAAAATAAGTTCTTTTTCATAAACTGGCAGATAAAACTATAATAGGAAGTAAAACGAGTGACTGAAAAATGATTTTTCTTTCTTTGTTTTAGTCTGGATGTTCTAATTGTTTCTGCCTTGAACATTTATTACCTGAGTGACTAAATATAAATAAATACAAATAACTAGATTTTGATTGGCATAGATTTAGTGATTAATTTTCTTGTTTTCAATAATACAAATGTTCCAGTTTTTGAAAATTTGAATAAAATCTTTATGAACATTTAATAGCTACAGTTGATTTTAAATTTGCATTTTACTAATTTTTTGAATATTATTTTTGATTTTGTAAAGGACGTTCATGTATTTGCTTTGGAATACAAAGTGGGCGATGGACAACGTATTTACCTCGTAACAACGTATACTCAACTTTGGTTTTACTATAAATCCCGGTAAGTAGCTTTTAAAGCACAACATATTAAATTACATTTCCTTCATCTGGAAATGCTTGTGAAATTAAATCAGGCTGCCTTGGCTTTCATAGTTCTCAGTCACGCAGTTAGTTACTACTTTACTATTAGAATTGAATTCTGGAGTTTCCTTGTGATAGAAACACTGAATTATCTTACCAGGTGCTAGGAGAGAGGAATTGTGTGTGTTTTGAATTCCTGTACCACGTGATGACACAATTCCCACCATCACTTTTCCTTGTTCAAATTACTGTAAACCTTTTATTTGTATATGATGGCCCTAAGCAGTTTATCATTTACTAATCAAGTCAGCACTTCTTAATAACCCATCTTAAAGTCATACCTCTTGATACCAGTGAGAATGAAACTGCACATGTGAGCACTGAAAGCTCATTGAAGTCAGGTGATTCAGAGTGTATGTAACCAGTTTTTAAAACATTCCTAATGAAAATATGGAACTTAAAAATTCTCATTAAAAAATTCATGGAATCCCAAGAATATGTGATTGTGGGATCACAGTTTGAGAAAGTTCTTAAACAAAATTTGCTTCATGGTGATACCAAAAACAAATGTAGAAGTGTTACCTGATATCAAAATTATCTGTGAATAAATAGCAGTATGAAGTTGGCTATATTTTCCAGTTAAATAATGTTACAGAAAATGATTGTTAGATCTTGTTTGATGGAAACTCTTGATACTGTGTTCTGTAAACCTGTGGTAAGCAGTTGTTCACTTTATCTTGTCTTCATTATGTCATAGTTATCTGTCATTACATCACAGTTAATATACTATCTTGAGATACAAGAGCAACTTCTGTGATTTAAAAGGTATGAGATATAAACCTAACAATCTTGAATTATTCAATTCAGAAGAAATCTCTTACACTGCTATGAAGTCATTCCTGAAAATGCTGTGTGCAAGCTTTATTTTGATTTGGAATTTAACAGACTTGCCAATCCAGGAGCTGATGGGAAAAAGATGGTTGCATTACTCATTGAGGTAAATTACAGACTCAGGTTTTTCTCCTTATATCTACCTGTATGTCTTTTCATTCACTCATTCAGTCATTAAATGAATCCAACCTATGTAATATATAGGTTCTGTGTTTCTCCTCATTTTTCTTGTTACTCTTCCTTTTGACTTCGTTTCTTAATGCCACTTCTCTGAGTAAACTTCTGGAAAGGAGGAAGGTTCAGTTTATGTCCATATATTTTGTAATATTGCTGTATCAAAAAAAACTGAGAGGACTTCCTGGTGGCGAAGTGGTTAAGAATCCGCCTGCTAATGCAGGGGACATGGGTTCAATCCCTGGTCCGGGAAGATCCCACATGCCGCGGAGCAACTAAGCCTGTGCGCCACAGCTACTGAGCCTGCGCTCTAGAGCCCATGCGCTGCAAATACTGAAGCCCGTGTGCCTAGAGCCCGTGCTCCGCAACAAGAGAAGCCACTGCAATGAGAAGCCCGTGCACCGCAACAAAGAATAGCCCTGCTCGCCACAACTAGAGAAAGCCCACGCACAGCAACGTAGACCCAATGCAGCCAAAAATAAATACATTAAAAAAACCCAAAAAAACTGAGAAAGGTGGCAGTTTGGGAATTTTCTGTTTCTTAATTATATATTCTTTTGCATTACAAATAGTGGACTCTGGTGAAGATTAGGTGAAGTAATTTTTACTGAAAAATTGAGTACTAAGATAAATTTCAAGAAAATTTTGATAAAAATAGTATCAGAAGTTTCGAGCTGGCAGAAATTTTGGAAACTCTTCTGTCTTACATTATCATAAATGAGGAGCTAAAGCCTAGAGAGACTTAATTCCAACTCCAGGTCCAACAACTAGTTACTGGCAAAACCTGGTCTAGAACTACAATTATCATTTCTCTTTGTTTTTCACAAAGAGAAAAAGTGTAGTTCTAGTATATATTTTTGATTTAGCAGTGTCAACCCATATTCCTTTTATTATTTAGTAATAAAAGGAATATGGGCTTGTGCAACTAAGCTCTATTAGGTTCGTTTATAAAATCTTTTAAGATTGTATTAGGGTGTACTAAAATTATATTGACTATTATTTGGACTCAAAGTAGGTATTAACATTAACTATTTTTTGTTTTAGATGTTAGCTGTAGATGACTCATTTTATAATGTTAAAAATACATCCAAATTAGAATGTTTTTGATTAAAAATATCTGATTTTGTCGGATCTCTACATGTTTTATTTTAAATTTATTTGAAAAATGTATGCAAATACTGGTTTTTAAAAAAATCATAATGTCAGCTTTCTCCTGACTTTGAAGCAAAAGAAATATACATAAGTTCCCCCCAGCCCTCCCAAAAAACAACAGAAAAGTTATGTTTTTCTTAAGATAGCCATTGGACCTTTAAAAGTAAATTTAAATGTTTTATTTCATTATAGTTGGTAAGTTGTATTTAATTTTTAACCTTAATTACGTTTTTAATAATCCATAGATATTGACTCTTTTCTAGTGTATGATACACTTCTACAGTCTAAGGTAGAATTTGTTAAGTGGGCTCTGTGTGGCCACCAAGGAATTAAGGTTCAGAGATTTTCACTGGCACTTTAATATGGTGATACTGTTAAAAGAAGAAGTATTACTACTTCATTGTATTAGAAACTAGAAACTTATCCCTAATGGAATCAACACTAGTGCAAATCCCATTTGTAACAAGAATAAACACTGGTACGGCAAAGATCATGTAGCTGTTTAAATTTTTTTCCTCCTAATTCTTTATACAATCTTATCCAAATTAGTCTTGAACAACTCATCTTTAACATCAACAAAAGTTGGAAAAAGTTGTAGAAATCTGAGTTTAAAATTACACAGCATTTTAATTTAACACACTCATGTTGGTAGAAAAGTTATTAGGATTATTTTACTTAATATAACCTTTACAAATGATTATATTGAAATTAATTTCATTTACTGGTTACTGTGTATGTAACAAGTGTATAATACAAAGAGTACTTTTCCTTTAGCGTCTCTGTGTGAGGAGGCATAGGTTAGCTGTTATCGTAACAGATGGTTAATAAATAACTGGCTAATAATAACTAGTGATAATATGTAATGCCCTTTGATACTGACACTTTTTAACTGACAATTCCAGTAAGCCACTTCTGCCAGATGGAATGACTTCTGGGGCTAAAGCATTTTATAAAACTATGTTGACAGGTAACATTGCTCAAATAATCATATATTTTTAACTTCTGGATTTTACAACTTAAATATTTAAATAAATTAAAAACTTTTAAAGTTGAGGTATAATTGATTTACGATAATATATTAGTTTCAGGTGTACAATAGTGATTCAAAATTTTTACAGACTATACTCCATTTATAGTTATTATAAAATATTGGCTATATTCCCTGTAACTTAAAATTTTATTTAAAATTTAACTTGGAAAAAAGAACTTAATGGGACTACAATTACTTTTATTATCTACAGTTATTACATTTATTCTGTATAGCTCCAAAGTACATAACTAGACTTTATTCATTTATCAAATTTTTTCAGCCTCTTAGTGTCAGTGTGCCTAGGCATTAACAATACAATGGCTAGCCCAAAAAGACATGATTTCTGCCTTCACAGAATTTATCATGTAATGGAGGATAATAAATTAGGATAGATTTAGCTGCCATAATAAAGACCTAAAATTAAAGGGGCATAAACAAGATAGAAAGTTATTTCTCTCTCATGTAACACCTGGATGTGACTCCATTCTATTAGGGGACTAGGCCTATTGCTTTGCTCTTCCTAAGATGCCATTATTTACATTGTCCAAGGTGGCTCAGCATTGCTGTGTCTACATTTTAGACAGTAGAAAATGGGGAAGGGGTGAGCATGCCCCTTTCCTTTAAGATTATAATGTAGAAGTGGAATATTTTCCTTCTGTTCACATCCTGTTGGCCAGAACTTAATCACATGGCCACACCTTACTGCAAGGGAGTCTGGGGAACATGGTCTTTATTCTCGATGATCTCATATCTAGCTAATAATCAGGGTTCTATTTACAGAAGCAGGAGAGAACAGATCCTGAGGGATATTCTCTATGATATAGAGGAAACCTATCAAAATAATCACAAAAATTGCAGCTGTGTAAGTACTACAACTAGAGGTAGAATATATATGGGACAATTTGATGTAGATAAGGAAATTGAGGAAGACTTCTCTGAGAAAGAATTTACTGAAGAAGAGTAGGATCAGAGAGCATGATGGGAGGTGGTATGCTATAATACCAAAATAACGTTAATAAACACAATTTACTGCATAACTATTCGGTATCTAAGTGTTTGGCAGTGTACAGACATTTTTGCTAATTCCAAGATAACCCTGTGTGGTGTTTCTTTTTTTTTTTTAAACATCTTTATTGGAGTATAATTGCTTTACAATGGTGTGTTAGTTTCTGCCTTATAACAGAGTGAATCAGTTATACATATACATATGTCCCCATGTTTCCCCTCTTGCATCTCCCTCCCTCCCACCCTCTCTATCCCACCCCTCTAGGTGGTCACAAAGCACCGAGCTGATCTCCCGGTGCTATGCGGCTGCTTCCCACTAGTTATCTGTTTTACATTTGGTAGTGTATATATGTCCATGCCACTCTCTCACTTCGTCCCGGCTTACCTATCCCCCTCCCTGTATCCTCAAGTCCATTCTCTAGTACGTCTGCATCTTTATTCCCGTCTTGCCCCTAGGTTCTTCATGACCTTTTTTTTTTAATATTCCATATATATGTGTTAGCATACTGTATTTGTTTTTCTCTTTCTGACTTACTTCACTCTGTATGACAGACTCTAGGTCCATCTACCTCATTACAAATAATTTCATTTGTTTTTATGGCTGAGTAATATTTCATTGTATATATGTGCCACATCTTCTTTATCCATTCATCTGTCGATGGACACTTAGGTTGCTTCCATGTCCTGGCTATTGTAAATAGAGCTGCAGTGAACATTTTGGTACATGACTCTTTGAATTATGGTTTTCTCAGGGTATATGCCCAGGAGTGGGATTGCTGGGTCGTATGGTAGTTCTATTTGTAGTTTTTTAAGGAACCTCCATACTGTTCTCCATAGTGGCTGTATCAATTTACATTCCCACCAACAGTGTAAGAGGGTTTCCTTTTCTCCACACCCTCTCCAGCATTTATTGTTTGTAGATTTTTTGATGATGGCCATTCTGACTCGTGTGAGATGATATCTCATTGTAGTTTTGATTTGCATTTCTCTAATGATTAGTGATGTTGAGCATCCTTTCATGTGTTTGTTGGCCATCTGTATATCTTCTTTGGAGAAATGTCTATTTAGGTCTTCTGCCCGCTTTTGGATTGGGTTGTTTGTTTTTTTGATATTGAGCTGCATGAGCTGCTTGTAAATTTTGGAGGTTAATCCTTTGTCAGTTGCTTCATTTGCAAATATTTTCTCCCATTCTGAGGGTTGTTTTTTCGTCTTGTTTATGGTTTCCTTTGCTGTGCAAAAGCTTTTAAGTTTCATTAGGTCCCATTTGTTTATTTTTGTTTTTATCTCCATTTCTGTAGGAGGTGGGTCAAAAGGGATCTTGCTGTGATTTATGTCTAGAGTGTTCTGCCTATGTTTTCTTCTAAGAGTTCGATAGTGGTTGGCCTTACATTTAGGTCTTGAATCCATTTTGAGTTTATTTTTGTGTATGGTGTTAGGGAGTGTTCTAGTTTCATTCTTTTACATGTACCTGTGCAGTTTTCCCAGCACCACTTACTGAAGAGGCTGTCTTTTCTCCACTGTATATTCTTGCCTCCTTTATCGAAGATAAGGTGACCATATGTGTGTGGGTTTATCTCTGGGCTTTCTGTCCTGTTCCATTGATCTATATTTCTGTTTTTGTGCCAGTGCCATACCTGTGTGGTGTTTCTTAGTACCTTCGTTTTGCAAAAGAGAAGACTGAGGCTTCAGAAGTGACTTGTTCTGTGGCTGCACAGCTGATGCTTTTAAGCAGTTACGTGTGCCAGCATTGGGCCAACTCTTTACTCCCATTTTCTCTTTGCTCCCTACAACAACCTGAAATGTTAGATTCTATTATTATCCCATTTTGCAGTTGAGGAATGTTAGGTTTGGACTTGACTAAAGCGACAGAGCTGGTAAGTGGCAAAGCCAGAACTCAAACCTTTCTGACTCCTAATCGTGTGCTCCTAACCCTGTGCTCGCTACCTTCCTATGATGCGTAACTGCTTTCATTAGTAGCATCACCTAGCCCTGGAGGCCACATTCTCGGACGCAGATTTGGGCTCAGTGTGCATGAGCAACTTTCTGAAAACTAAAACTAGAAACAATGGAATTGTGACTTTTTAACTCAGAGATAATATTTAAAGAGATGCTTAGGACTTCCCTGGTGGCACAGTGGATAAAGACTCTGTTGCTCCCAATGCAGGGGGCCTGGATTCGATCCCTGGTCAGGGAACTAGATGCCACATGCATGCCGCAGCTAAGGAGCCCACCTGCCGCAACTAAGACCTGGTGCAACCAAACAACAAATAAATAAATACATAAATAAAATTTATAAAAAGAGGTGCTTAAAAAGAAATATTTTGATTTTGATTTTAGAGATTAATGTATAAGATAAATTGAATTCTGAGAGGCCTTTAACCCTGAGAGCCTATGCATTTTTTTTTTTTTTTTTTTTTTTTTGGCGGTACGCGGGCCTCTCAATGTTGTGGCCTCTCCCGTTGCGGAGCACAGGCTCCGGACGCGCAGGCTCAGCGGCCATGGCTCACGGGCCCAGCCGCTCCGTGGCATGTGGGATCTTCCCGGACCGGGGCACGAACCCGTGTCCCCTGCATCGGCAGGCGGACTCTCAACCACTGCACCACCAGGGAAGCCCAAGCCTATGCATTTTTAACATAAACATGTATAATAATTTAAATATGTATATTTCAGTACATAAGTAATTCAGTAAAATTGTTATGTAATAATCTGATATCAAAATAAAAAACAGACTTGTACCAAGATATTTGAATTTTGCTCATGGAAAAATTTTGAAACAAAAAACACTAATTATTGATGTTTTACTTGTGTTTTCAGCATGTTTGTAGAGCACTTCAACAGTTTTACAGGGTTAGTTGTTCAGCTGAAGATGTTCTCAACTTGGATTCTAGCACCAATGAAAAATTTAGCCGCCATTTAATATTTCAACTCCATGATGTGGCATTTAAAGATAATATTCATGTTGGTAAGTGTACTGTTTTTTTTTAAAAAGTCACAGTTATATTAAAAACGTATGCTTCCCTTTCCTCTTAAAGTTTTTTATTTGTCAGGTTTTATGGTCATTAACCTGTCCTAAAAAAATGAATCATGATTTTTCATGTTTTCAGGATTGGCCTTTAGTTCTAGATCTATCTTCCTATTCTAGATACGTTTTAGACACATTAATGTACTCAGGATATCCTTGGCATTAGTGCCTCTTGCTGTAGATACTGGGATGGCCATGCATGCCCTGGTCCTGGTTTCTGTTCCAAAAAGAGTCCTTTCAGAAGTTTTCTGGGTAATGCAGGAGAGGCCTAATTCAAGTCTTATCTGTGATGCTGACTCAGATCTGGATTTCTGACCTTCGCTTTAGCCTTGCCTTAGCTTTTAGTACATGAGAACTGGGCTTGGGTTCCAGGCCACACTAACGAAGCCTTATTTATTGTTCCAGGCCAAATCTTAGGGTTGGAGAGAAGTGTAGATGTGTAAGCCTGAAAGTGTAACCAGAGGATTAATTCCAGGACTGGACATTTAGAGATATAGGCCCAGGTATAAAATGAAGTCAGTCCAAAGGGGAACAGATAGGCAGAAAGGGAACACTGAAAACCAAGGTCTGAATAAAAGCAAAAATCCTGAGTGTGTATCAGAGCAGGGGTAGGGCAAGCAGATGATTGACTGAAGTTCAGGTAACAGGTAATCCATTTCAGAACAAGTGTCTGACAGTTTCCAGAGTACCAAAGGCAAAAGGCATGAACATAGTCACTAAAAGACTGGCATAAAAGTCAACGTCTAATTGCTAGATTAGGGTAACACTAGGTCACAGTGGCCTATTGTGCTGTATACCTAGGACTCCTTATTATCTCCCCATTTTCTGTTAGCTTAGTTGGACATTTCTTCTCTGTCTCTTTCTTTCATCCCTTGGATATTAGTAATTGTTGAATCTGTCCTTGTCCCTTTGTTCACTCCATCTGTAACCTTAATGATCATCCACCGTCATGGCTTCAGTTCCCATCTGTGTGTTGATGACTCAAGTCTTTATGTGCAGCCAAGACAGTTCTCCCATTAAACATCCCCACACAGACACTTGAAACTCAGTGTGTCCTAGACCAGTCTCCTCATCTTTTCTCCCAAACTTGCTCCTTCTCCTGTGAGGTGTATATCTGAGTGGTACGACCATTCACCCAGTTACCCAAGTGGAAATGCTGTGTCTTGCTTACTTCTTTAGTCAGCTAGCTAGAGTGATCTGATCATACTACTGTGTGCCTCAAACCCTTCCAGGATTATTCCTTGCCTTCAGGGAAAAGTCCAGGTGTCTTAGTTTGCATGATGAGGCCCATTGTGCACTGGCCTCATCTCTCACCACTTGGCACTTCTAACTGTCCTTCACTTAGCTCCCACGGGGGCCACATTTTCTCTAGTCCTTAGGCCTCTGCACTTTTTGGCGCTGCTGTCTGACCAGTTCACCTGGTCTGTTAAGACTCAGTGTAGGTATTGTCATCTGAGAAGCCTTTTCTGTCACATCCCAAAACCCTAAGACTTAGGTTCATGTTCCCTCTGGGCTGCAGAGCGTGCCCAGTGCCTATCATGCCAAAGGGTTCACCACTTCCTGGGGTAATTTCTTGTTTTGTCTTCTCTATTCTACTTAATGTTTCTTTAGGGCATGGATTGTTTCTTATTCATTATTGTATTTCCAGAGCTTATCAGACAGTAATGTCTTTATCAGTAATAATAATATAACAGTAGCAGCAGCAGCTACCATAAATACAAGAAGTCATTTAATATTTGCTGAATGAATGACTGAATGTTAGGTGGCTCCTTTGTCTGGTGCGGGGGTAGAGTCCTAAGCAGGTATTTCTTTGATTCCTATTTACTCCTTGTGGTCTGCTCTGGCTCCTAGCCACGAGGCTAAGCACGGAGATTTGCTGCTAGGCGGAAGAGGAGAGTGGAAATTTGACTGGTAATGAGCAGTGTCTCCTACTGACGTTGAAGCTGGGCTTTAAATCAGATTCCATCAGGCAAAGATAAGAAAGGCTTTACTGTCAGAACAGCGTAAGCAAAAGTATAGAGGTAAGAGTTCGTGACTAATTTGGGGAGCAGCTAGTGTGGCTGGAGTGGGAGACATGGTCAGACCTGGTAAACGGGATGCCATCTGCGGCTTCGGTCCTCCAGAATTACAAACTGTCAGAACCAGAGATGCAGAGGTTATGAAATAGTCCAGATTCACCACTTTGGTTCCCCTCCCTCAATGTATCTCTTGGTGACATTTCCACTTCCTTTTGTCAACCTTTCAGAAAGAGGAATTAGGAACTGTAAGATCATAGAATGTTAGCAAGATGTACAAATTTGATCTCCTTGAAATACTTTCCTACCAACCTGCCATAGAACCTGAAATTTCTGTGATCGATACGTTCTTTTGAGTTATTCCCAGCCAATAAAATTGTCCCTGTATTAATGATGAGGTGAGGGTGATACTATTGGGAAGGGCAGCAGAAAGCAGAGTAGTTTGCTGGAGCCGGTGTTAGTATTAAGGTGGTTACACCGTCCATTGTCCTAGCCCGGCCTCCTAAGCGCAGTCTTGGCAACTGGTTCTGCAGCCACGCCTTCTTGGTGTCAAGTAGGTGTAATTTTACATTTCCAGGAAAATTTACTTTATCGATTTATGTTTGGACTGCTTTATTGTCCTTTGATATATCATGATTTCTTTTTACTCAGTGTTTACCTTATTTCCCTCATTCTAGAGATAATCATGTCTGTGTATGATTGCAAGGATCAAATTCTTTTGCTTTCATTTTGATTTTTAGTTTTAGAAGATAGTGGATTTGTTTCTTTGAGGAGGGAAGTAATTAAGTCTAATTTGGAGAAAGAATTTTGAACTTAGAGCATGTGTATCTTATGATTTAAGGGTTCAAGCTGTCTGGTAAATAAAGTGACAAGCCCAGACTATACCAATTTTAAAGACTAAAGTTAAGTTTTTCTTACGGTAGTGCATTTCTCCAGTATTGTTATGCGTGAAGCAACTTAACCAGATGGTTATTTGATTTTATGATACAAATTATGAGTTGAAAGAAGCTCTGGATTGTCATACCATCTTTTCTATGTAAAGATAGCGCCACTCATATTTAGAGCTCTTAGAATAAATGTTGAAATACAATAGATGTATTTACTTGCTTTAGTTCTGGACTTTAGTTATTGGGCAACAACTTGCTCATGACCAGTTATCGGGAGAGGCAGGAGGAGCAAGAACCTTAAACTGATGGCTGTGAATGTCCAGGTTCTTGGCGTGCGTCATGCGAGTGAAGGAGAGAAGATACAAGTCCTGAGAAATTTGCTGACGTCCTGACATGGGGAGAGTGTGGCAGCACTGTTTACTTGTGTAAACCTTGCATTCTTTTTTTTTTTTTTAACGTTAAACACACTGAAGCTTTAATAGAAGACGTTATTCAGTCATAAAGAAAATATTCAGCTGGTATCCAATTCAAAATCCTTTTAAATCCTAATCAAAGTTTTTTTTTTTTTAACATCTTTATTGGGGTATAATTGCTTTACAATGGTGTGTTAGTTTCTGCTTTATAACAAACTGAATCAGTTATACATATACATATGTTCCCATATCTCTTCCCTCTTGCGTCTCCCTCCCTCCCACCCTCCCTATCCCACCCCTCCAGTCAGAACCTTGCATTCTTTAATGATTGATTGTGATTGTAAATTCTACTCAATTTGTATTCATTAAAATGGTGCTTTTTTGGTAACAGAGCATTTGGCCCAGGCCCATACTAGCAACACTGACAAATTGTCTCACATTAACCTTCCCTTCTAAGATGATTTGTTTACAAGTTACACCAAACTCCCCTGTCAAAGGGAATTTAAAAAGTAAATGATTACACAAGAGGAAGGAAGTATAGGAGAGGTGCGTTACAGTTTATAATAACAACTCAGTTGTTTTCTTTTGTTTGTTTTTTTTTGCGTTACGCGGGCCTCTCACTGTTGTGGCCTCTCCTGTTGCGGAGCACAGGCTCCAGACCCGCAGGCTCAGGGGCCATGGCTCCCGGGCCCAGCCGCTCCGCAGCATGTGGGATCTTCCTGGATCGGGGCACGAACCTGTGTCCCCTGCATCGGCAGGTGGACTCTCAACCACTGCGCCACCATGGAAGACCAACAACTCAGTTTTAAAACCAGAAATCGAAAGTAGAAGCCTTACTGTGTAAAATTGTCCTGTGTAGATTTGTGCCTAGATCTTGTTATAGTTTGCAGAAAAGAATTAGATTAACCTTTTTATTTTTCCTTTAGGTAATTTTGTGAGAAAAATGTTAGAGCCTGCTTTTCACTTAATTGCTAGTGAAGATGATGATATGACTCCAGAGACAATGGGCCATGAATTTTCCCATTTTTCTGAAACACCAGTTAAACAAGGAATTTCCTTTAGCAAAAAGTCCACAGATAAGGATATGGGAGAGAGCTGGACAACAAATTCAAAGAAACTGGAGAGGCTGGGGTCAGCTAAGCAAAGCAGTCCTGATCTTTCATTTTTAATTGTGAAGAATAACGTAGGAGAAAAGCATCTTTTTGTAGATCTAGGTAAGTAGAATTGACAGCTGTCTGTTGGACTTGTGTACTTTTGTGAGAGACCAGTCAGTGTCCACCTGTCACTTTGCTTAGGATTCTTACTACCACCACTGCTCCACAACGACTGGGGTCACTAGCAGAATGTGATCAGTGAGCTCAGGTGCAGGAAATCTAGTAGGTTTCTGTTAGGAGATCTTAAAGGGGTGCTGTGGGACCTAAGCAGCAGGCTGGCCTGAGCTCCAGAAGAGAATGGTTGTGGCTGGCTCCTGCTCTGAAATGTTCACAGGATTCATGACAGGGGACAGTTGGATAGCAGTCTCCAGTGCTGCTGACAGGTTTAATTAGATGAAATAAATTGTAAAAATAGGTACAATGTAAAAATGGAGCTATTAGGTGGCAAAGTAAGCCTGGTGTTTTCTGCACTGAAGAGCTTTGCAGGGTTATTTCATCAACTTCCTCCTATGATAAAACTGGTGGCTTCTTCAGCTGTGCTCTCTTCTGCCCTGCTTGCTTCTGGTCTCTGAATCTGAGGATGTATGAAGCACTGGCACAGGACCTCAGCCTGTTTAGGTAGCACACAGGCCAATCAGGACCCCTAATTCAGCTGAGCTCCAATTTGGTGAACTAAACCTCATTTTTATGTTGAGTTCTAGCTTGTGATTTGAAAAACCATAAGAGCAGCATTTTTGCCATTGATGGTTAGAGCAACTCAGAGAGCTTCAGTGTCTACAAGTTGAAGAAAAGGAGGTTTAAGCTATAAGCAAGATTACCAGGCCAATCAGGCTGAGAATAGGAAGTGTCCCTGCTGTATTGCATATCTTTCTAGCACCCCTGACAACCAAGTATAAGAATTTGGAAATAAAACAGGCATTCCTTGTTTTATGACACTTCACAGATACTGAGTTTTTTACAAATTAAAGGTTTGTGACAGCCCTGAGTCAACCACTGATACCGCAATTTTTCCAACAGCATTTACTCACTTTGTGTCTCTGTTTCACATTTGGTAATTCTTGCAATATTTTATACTTTTTCATTATTATTTGTTTTGATGATCTATGATTAGTGATCTTTGATGTTACTACGATGACTCGCTGAAGCCTCAGATGGTGGTTAGCACTTTTTTAGTTACAAAGTATTTCTTAAGGTATGTATATTTTTAAAGACTGCTATTATACCCTTAATAGACTATAATGTAATATAAACATAACTTTTATAAGCACTGGGAAGCGAAAAAATTCGTGTGACTTTATTCTGATATTTGCTTTTATTGTGGCGTTCTGGAACTGAACCCACAGTAGCTCTGAAGTATGCCTGTAGCTTTCAGTGTGCAGGTCTTTCACCTCTTTGGTTAAATTTATTCTTAGATACTTTATTCTTTTTGATGCAATTGTAAGTGGGATTGTTTTCTTATTTTCTCTTTTGATAGTTTGTTATTAGTGTATAGAAACACCACAGATTTCTGTATATTGATTTTGTATCCTGCAGCTTTACTGACTTCATTTATTCAAACATTTTTTTGGTAGAGTCTTTAGGGTTTTCTACATATAGATGATCCCTGACTTAATGATGGTTTGACCTACCACTTTTTTTCCCCACTTAAAATTTTTTGACTTTACAGCGGTGTAAAAGTAATGTATTCAGTGGAAACCGTACTTCGAATTTTCAGTTTTGATGTCTTCCTGGTCTAGCGATATGTGCCCTCTTGTGATGCTGGGCAGTGACAGTTAGCTGCAGCTCACGGTCAGCCATGCAGTCAGGTGCTAAGATCAGTCACAATCATTTTGTATCCAGACAACCATTCTGTTCTTTTTACTTTCAATATACTATTCAATAAATTACGTGAGGTATTCAGTGCTTTATTACAGAATAGGCTTTGTGTTAGATGATTTTGCCCAACTGTAGGCTAATGTAAGTGTTCTGAGCACATTTAATGTAGGCTAGGCTAAGCTATGATATTCAGTAGGTTAGGTGTATTAAATGCGTTTTCAACTTATTTGTTGGGATGTAACCAGTTGTTAGTTGAGGCAGACCTGTATAATATCAAGTATACAATATATCTGCAAACAGTGATGGTTTTACTTCTTCCTTTACAATTTGGATGCTTTTTTTCTTTCTTTTCTTGCCCAAGTGCTGTGGCTAGGACTTCCAATACTACATTGAATAAAAATGGCGAGAGTGTGCGTCCTTGTCTTGTTCCTGATCTTAGAGGAAAAGCTTTCAGTTTTTCACTGCTGAGTATTTGTAATTGTGGACTTGTCATATGTGGCCTTTATGTTGAGGTATGTTTCCTCTGTATCCGCTTTATTGAAAGTTTTTATCATAAGCGGATGTCGAATTTTGTCAAATGCTTTTTCTGCATCTGTTGAGATGATCATATGATTTTTATCCTTCATTTGTTAATGTGTTGTTACATCACATTGATTGATTTGTGGATGTTGGACTGTCCTTGCATCCCTGGAATAAATCCCACTTGATCATGGTGTATAATCCTTTTAATGTAGTGTTCAAGTTGGTTTGCTAATTTGTTGAGGATTTTTTGATCTATGTTCATCAGTGATATTGGCCTGTAGTTTTCTTTTCTTATGGTATCCTTGTCTAGTTTTGCTCTCGGGGAATTTTGGTCTTGTAAAGTAAGTTTGGACATGTTCCCTCTTCTGTTTTTTGTAAGAGTTTGAGAAGGATTGGTATTCTTTGAATCTTTGATAGAATTCACATTTGAAGCCATCTGATCCTAGACTTTGCTTTGTTGGGAGGTTTTTGTTTACTGATTCAGTGTCCTTACTAGTACTTGGTCCATTCAGATTTTCGATTTCTTCATGATTCAGTCTTGGCAGGTTGTATGCTTCTAGGAATTTATTCATTTACTCTAGCTTGTCCTATTTGTTGGCATATTATTATTCATGGTAGTCTCTTATGATCCTTTGTGTCAGTTGTAACGTCTCCTCTTTCATTTCTGATTTTATTTATATGAGTCCTCTCGTTTTCTTGGTGAATCTACCTAAGGTTTATCAATTTTGTTTATCTTTTCAAACAACCAGCTCTTGGTTTTATCTTTTTGTTTTGTTTTTTTTTTTTTAGTCTCTATTTGTTTCTGCTCTGATCTTTTATTTCTTTCTGTCTACTAACTTTGGGCTTCATTTGGTTTTCTTTTTCTAGTTCCTTGATGTATAATTTTAGATTGTTTATTTGAGATTTTTCTTGTTTCTTGAGGTAGGCCTATATCACTGTTAACTTCCCTCTTAGAACTGCTTTTGTTGCATCCTGTACATTTTGGTATGTTGTGTTTCCATTTTCTTTTATCTCAAGGTATTTTTTTATTTCTCCTTTAATTTTTGTTGACCCATTGTTTACTCATTAGCATGTTATTTAATCTCCACATACAAGTGAATTTTCCAGTTTTCTTCTTGTAATTAATTTTTAGTTTCACACCACTGTGGTCAGAAAAGATGCTTGATGTGATTTCAGTCTTCTTAAATTTGTTAAGACTTGCTGTGGCCTAACATATGATCTGTCCTGGAGACGGTTCCATGTGCATTTCAGAAGAATGTGTATTCTGTTGCTTTTGAATGGAATGTTCTGTAAAATCCATCTGATCTAATGTGTCCTTTAAGGCTAATATTTCCTTACTGATTTTCTTTCTGGATGCTCTATCCATTGAAGTAAGTGGGGTATTAAATTTTTCTACTATTATTGTATTGCTGTCTATTTCTCCCTTTAGGTTTGTTAATATTTGCTTTATATATTTAGATGCTCCTATGTGGGGTGTATATAAGTATTTACAAATGTCCTTTTCTTGTATTGACCCCTTAATCAGTTATCATTATGTAATGCTCTTCTTTGTCTCTTATTACAGTCTTTGTTTTAAGTCTGTTTTGTCTGATACAAGTATAGCTATTCCAGCTTTCTTTTTGCTTCTCTTTGTTCGGAATATCTTTTTTTACCCCTTCACTTTCAGCCTGTGTGTATCCTTATTTCTGAAGTGCATCTCTTGTAGGCAGCATATAGATAGGTCTTGTTTTGCTTTTTTGTTTGTTTTTATTTTTTAAAGGAAAGCCAACGTTGGGCAAAGATGTGGAATCTCTTTTTTTTTTTTAATTTATTTTTATTTTTGGTTGTGTTGGGTCTTCGTTTCTGTGCGAGGGCTTTCTCTAGTTGCGACAGGCGGGGGCCACTCTTCATCATGGTGCACGGGCCTTTCACTATCGCAGCCTCTCGTTGTGGAGCACAGGCTCCAGACGCACAGGCTCAGTAGTTATGGCTTATGGGCTTGGTTGCTCCGCGGCATGTGGGATCTTCCCAGACCAGGGCTCGAACCCGTGTTGCCTGCATTGGCAGGCAGATTCTCAACCACTGTGCCACCAGGGAAGCCCGGTCTTGTTTTTTTTATTCATTTAGCCACTCTGTATCTTTTGATTGGAGAATTTAGTCCATTTACACTTAATTATTGATAGGTATGTACTTATTGCCATATTGTTAATAGTTTTCTGCTGTTTTGTAGTTCCTCTGTTCCCTTCTACTTTTCTTGCTCTCTCCCTTTGTGGTTTGATGACTTTTCTAGTGGTATACTTAGTTTCCTTTTGTCATTTTTTGTATTATCTACTATAGGTTTTTACTTTGTGGTTACCATGAGGCTTGCATATAACTTATAACAGTCTATTTTAAGTTGATAACAATCATTTAATTTTTTTGGCTGCGTTGGGTCTTTGTCGCTGCGCGCGGGCTTCCTCTAGTTGCGGTGAGTGGGGGCTACTCTTTGTTGTGGTGCGTGGGCTTCTCATTGCGGTGGCTTCTCTTGTTGTGGAGCATGGGCTCTAGGCGTGTGGGCTTCAGTAGCTGTGGCATGTGGGCTCAGTAGTTGTGGCTGATAGGCTCTAGAGTGCAGGCTCAGTAGTTGTGACGCATGGGCTTAGTTGCTCTGTGGCATGTGGGATCTTCCCAGAACAGGGCTTGAACCCATGTCCCTGCATTGGCAGGGGGATTCTTAACCACTGTGCCACCAGGGAAGTCCCTAGTTTTATAAGTCTTAATCCACTACCTTTACTATATATTTACCTTTACCAGTGAGATTTATACTTTTTTTTTTAAAAAAAAGACTTATTTATTTATTTATGTTTGGCATGTCAGGTCTTAGTTATGGCATACAGGATCTTTGTTGAGGCATGTGGGATCTTTGATTGTGGTGTGCGGGCTTCTCTCTAGTTGTGGCGTGTGGGTTTTCTCTCTCTAGTTGTGGCGTGCAGGCTCCAGGGCACGTGGACTCTGTAGTTCTGGCGCTCGGGTTCCAAAGCGTGTAGGCTCTATAGTTTGCAGTACGCAGGCTCTCTGTTTGAGGTGTGTGAGCTCAGAAGTTGTGGCGCACGTGGGCTTAGTTGCCCTGCGGCACGTGGGTCTTAGTTCCCTGACCAGGGAACCTGCATCCCCGGCATTGGAAGGTGAATTCTTGACCACTGGACTACCAGGGAAGTCCCCATATGTTTTCTTGTTACTAATTAACACCCCTTTTATTTTTTCAGTTTAAGGAAGTCCCTTTAATATTTTTACAAGGCTGGTTTAGTGGTGTGGTGGTGAACTCCTTTAGCCTTTATTTATCTGGGAAACTTTCTCTCTCCTTCAATTATAAATGATAACTTCAGGTAGAGTATTCTTGGTTGGAAATTTTTTTTTATGTCAGCCAGATTGAATATATCATACCACTCCCTTCTGTGGTAATAGTCTTATGGGGGTTCCCTTGTATGTGACAATTTTTTTTCTCTTGCTACTTTAAGATTCTCTCCCTTTAACTTTTGGCATTTTAATTATAATGTGTCTTGGTATGGGTCTCTTTGGATTGATCTTATTTGGAACTCTCTGGGCTTCCTGTATCTGTATGTCCATTTTCTTCCCCAGGTTAGGGATGTTTTCAGCCATTATTTCTTCAAATAAGTCTTCTGTTCCTTTCTGTCTCTGTCTCTTTTTTTTCCTCTAGGACTCCTTTAATGTGAATGTTAGTCTGCTTGATGTTGTCCCATAAATCCCTTAAGCAGTCTTCACTTTTTTTTCCATTCTTTTCTTTTTTTGCTGCTCTGATTGGATGAGTTCCTCTGCCCTGTGTTCGAGTTCACTGATCCTCTCTTTTCCTTCATCTAGTCTGCCGTAGAACCCCTCTAGTGTATTTTTCAGTTCACTTACGGTATTCTTCAGTTCTTTGATTTATGTTTGGTACTTTCTTATATTTTCTCTTTGTTGAAGTTCTCATCGTGTTCCTCCATTCTTTCCTGAGTTCAGCAAGCATCTTTATGACCATTATTTTGAACTCTTTATCAGGTGAGTTACTTTTCTCTGTTTCATTAAGATTTTTTCCCCTGAGGTTTTATCTTGTTCTTTCATTTGGAATATATTCCTCTGTTTCTTCATTTTGTTTGACTCTCTGTGTTGGTTTCTACCCATTAGATGCAACAGCCACTTCTCCCAGTCTTGAAGGGTTGGCCTTGTGTAGAAGATGAACTTTATTATTCAGTCGTGTCTTAGCTCATGTTGTCACAAACCTCTGTGCTTGTCCAAGCAGCCTATTTTATATATATATATATATATATATACACACACACACATACATACACACACTTTTTTTTTTTTTTTTTTTTTGCGGTATGCGGACCTCTCACTGTTGTGGCCTCTCCCGTTGTGAAGCACAGGCTCCGGACGCGCAGGCTCAGTGGCCATAGCTCACGGGCCAGCCGCTCCACGGCATGTGGGATCTTCCCGGACCAGGGCATGAACCCATGTCCCCTGCATCGGCAGGTGGACTCTCAACCACTGCGCCACCAGGGAAGCCCCCTATTATATTTTTAATAGCTCCTAGTAACTGAGTGTGTGCCAAGAGCAGTCAGTGCCCCAAAGGGGAGGATCTCAGTCAGCACCTAGATTCAAGCTGATTGGAAGCCAGACCTTCAGGCAGCAGCTTTTAAAAAATGCAAATATATACACTCCTGTGGGACCACAAGCCTAAGCCCTGCTAGTCACCAGAGCCAGGCAGTCTGGCTGGGCAGGAGTCACAAAATTTGGGGCTCCAGATGAGTGTATAAGCTCCTTTCTGAGAGATACTGGTGAGCTGTAGTGAGGTGGAGGGAGAGTGCCGAGATGGTGTCCACTGGCCTCCATTCCCTAAGAGCCCCTAAGCTCCAGGACAAGCAAATAGGCCTCTTTGTTAGAAAGACTGGGGGTGTGTTTAAGTCTGCTGTCTGTGCAGTACTCTGGGAGTGGTAGTCTACCAAGAGCTGTCTCTCTGATTGTTACAGCTCCATGGGACCCAGGATCACAAGCTTCCGTAACCTCTAGAGCCAGGAGATCAAGGGGTGTCTGGATGGTAGCCACAGAAAGTGTGTCACCAGCTGTGAAAACCAGGGCAGCAGATGTGTGTAGAAGCTCCCCTCTGGGAGCTGCTGGCACTCTGGATCATGGCAGAGGGAGAGCACAAAGATGGTACCTACTGCTGCAGCAAGGCAGAGGGGTGGTATGAAGACGGTACCTGCTGATAAAGTAAAAAAGAAAGATGGCTCCCTCCAGCTTTAGCAAGGCAGAAGGAGAGCAGGAAGGAGGTACCCAGCAGCCTCCATCCTTAGAGAATATCCCAACAGGACCTTGCCCCTCAGACCAGTGCTTTAAAATTAGTAAATAAGTCTCTTTCACATAACGAATGGGCGCTTTTCAATGGGCTGCTTCTGCACTTGACCCTGGGGCAGGTGAGTCTGCACGTGAGCCTTTAAGAGCCGTTTTCAGTTTTCATGGCCCTGTGGGTCTCCTGGGTGTGAGCCAAGTTGGTCTTCAAATCCAGGTGTTTGGAGGGCTCATCTCTCAGGTGCTGGTCTTAAAAGTTGGGGTGCCTGATGTGGGGGAAGAACCCTGTACGCCTTGGGGAGAAGTTCCGGGTTTGCGTTCCCTTCTGACTGTGTGCTGCCGTGCCTGGGGTGGGGTTTATGGTGAGAGTGCCTCTCAGCCTTTCCTGTCTGCTTCCGTGTGAGTTCTCTCTCGTTTGTCTGATGTGAAGGGGCCATTCCGGTTTTCAGATTTTTTTCCACAGGAAATTGTTCCATGTATAGCTGTAGATTCAGTGTGTCCCTGGGAGAAGGTGAGTTCAGGATCTTCCTATGTCACTATCTTGAACCACAACCAGGTGTTTTTTCTAATAATACTATACAGAATTAACTTAATATTTGCTGACTATAAAAACAAATCACTGAAAACATACATTCATATTGTTTTATTAATTTTTGATATAGGAGTTTATACAAGAAATAGAAACTTCCGACTGTATAAATCATCAAAAATAGGAAAGTATGTGCCTTTGGAGGTTGCTGAAGATAACAAATTTTATCCTGTACAATCGGAGAATATTTCCAAAGAAAATCAATATTTCCTCTCTGCTTTGGTCAGCAATGTCAGGTATACAGGACCAGAATTAAATCATTGTGTGTTCATGAATATTTATTAAGCAGTGAATGGCACTGTATATTACTAAAATGTGAATTGTATAAATTTTTTATATCTTGAGTAAAAGAAAGTAATTTCTTAAAATTCTACGTTAACTGTTCTTTTTTGTCCAGTAAATAATAATAGTAAAAGTTATTTTTTAACCATTTTTCTCTTTATATCCTTTTATGATTATATTTGATATATTTTCCAGTTTTTAAAAGTGATTCTATAAAATGAAAAATGACTTGTATTGCATTTGGAAATGTAATTACTGTTAACATTTAATTTTCTTTTTATATATGCACATACAGAAATATAATTTACATAGCTCCTTCATTTAAAACATATTTCTTGAGATCATTATTTATATTGTTATGTCACCTGTTTTATCCACTCAACATTATGTCATGAATATTTGTCAAGTTAATAATTACCAACAGTAAATTGTAAATAAAATTGTTGATGTGTATATAATTTTCCATTATACTGATATACTCTATTGTCAGTTCTGTTACTGAACATTTAAATTCCCATGTTTTGGTCATTTTTAAAAAGTGTGAAAGACATCTTTCAACAGAAATATATGCCTTTATTCCCCTTCACTCTGGGCTGGCAATTTTTGTTAGTGTAGGACATGTGGTTAAAGATCAGGCTGAATTGCCTCGCTGAATTAACTTGTTCTGATTCTTCTCCTTTTTGCCTTTCCTACATATAAGTTTAAAGAGAAATTCCATAGAGATAAATTTTAATAAAAATACTTAAAAATACACTGCCATAGGGCAAGTTGTGTCCAAATGTTGATTTGATAGCAGTTACTCAGGAGGGTGGGAAGATATGTTGTTTTTCTCTATATATTTATGGACTGTTTGAGTTTTCATAACAAATCTTAGAAGTAACATCAAAGTCTTAGTTTCCTTACCTTTAAAATGGAAATAATATTAACATCTATTTCATGGAGTTGTGAGGATTAAATAAGAGCTGTATGTATGTGCTTACAACAGTGCCTGGCACATGGTCTCTGCTCAATAAATGTTAATTATTCGTCATATCTGAGATTCTAGAGGTAGCATGGTCCTAAAAATTACATGATTCTTGCCTCCCCACTGTTGCTGGCACCAGAATAAGGTCACATTCTGTCATGTATGGGAAAAGCAACACAGTTGGTCTCTAATAACAGCCTGAAGTACAGGTAATCTCCTGATTACCAAATCTCATTTGTAGTTTCAATGTTAATTTTACAGAAGTGGAGAGTTCTTCTGAGTAGAGTTATCTTAATTGTCATTTGTGTATCCAACTAAATATCAGGTATTTTTCTTCCTGAAATAAAGGCTAAATTCTTTATGGTTATGAATGTATTTTTGCTTTCAGTTAATTTTAATCTATTTTCCCTTTGATTTCATCCCTCTCTTTTTCTTCCTATTATCCAGACTTTGTTAACATAAATTTCAAAGGCTCTGTATGTTTGGGGAATAGTTCATTCTGCAGCTTCAGCAGTCCTAGTGTCTTCTGATTTACTCTGTAGTAGAGGAAAGCATCAGTTTCAAATGATCACCAAACTACTCTTTTTTTGTATGGGTTGGATTGGTGCTTTTGTAGGCAAATGTGGCATAAATATCCTACAACAGTTATCTGTTGAACAAAGGATTTTATTATGAAATTATTTGAAATTGTGTCCTTTCGGTAGTCACGTCTCTTTAATTCTAATATATATTGTTACTTTTTGTTGTACATATTTTCTTCTTCAGATTCTCAGATACTTTACGAATTCTGACATGTGACATGTCTCAAAATAAACGAGTTGAGAATTTTAACCATACCAGTACTTCAGGTAATTTTAAGAAAACAATTTCCTATGAAAATTTAAGGATGCAAAATTTATTTTGCTTATAAATCTTAAATCTTAAGTATTCATATGTACTGATCCTTCAGAACAACTGGGTTTCTATCCAAAATGGAAAAAGTATAAAAATTGATGTATTTTAAGCTTCTTTACTAATTTTCATTTTATGGTATTTTGGGGGAAAATATGAAAACGTAGATTGTTTATATAAAAAACACATATTAAAATGAAAAAACAAAGTTCTCTTCACCCCTCTGTCCACAATCAAAGATGGGTAACCACTGTTAATAACTGCCTGTTTAACCCAGCAGAGCTTTTCCTATATTTCCTGTATATGGAGAGCTTCTGCATTCTTTTTTTTTTTCTGCGGTATGCGGGCCTCTCACTGTTGTGGCCTCTCCCATTGCGGAGCACAGGCTCCGGACGCTCAGGCGCAGCGGCCATGGCTCACGGGCCCAGCCGCTCCGTGGCATGTGGGATCTTCCCGGACCAGGGCACGAACCCATGTCCCCTGCATTGGCAGGCGGACTCTCAACCACTGCGCCACCAGGGAAGCCCTGCATTCTTTTAATGGCCATATAATTTTTCACAAAATCTATGTGTTCTTCATTCCTATACTGAAGAAAATATAGATCTTTTTCTAAGATATACATAAACTCTCCAGTAAATATTTTTATACACATATTTTGGGCTATCATTATTTATAGTAGTGGAACTGAAAATTTAAATGTACAACAAAATGGTTACATACTGTAAAATACTCTGTAGCCATTTGATTTAAATTTATAAAGCCTATATAATACGAAAAATGCCCATTTATGACGTTAAGACTCAAAATTATATGTGAGGTATGATCACAGGTTTATTTTAAAAATATGGATAACATTTTCTTATGTTTATTTTCCTCTGGTTGTTTAACAGTTATTTCTAGACATTCCTCTCATTTCTGCTGTAATATATTTTCCAAAATTTCTTAAATTATGTGTACTATTTTTGTAAGTGAAATCGGGCTTTATTTTAAGAGTATTCTGTCTTTAAATTTAAGTAAGATTTTAAATAAATTATTTTTAATTATTCCATTAGAGTCTTAGAAAATATAATGAATGTCAGTGCTCTACAGCTAAAGAGCACTGGAGAACACACCTGTGGTAAGCTGAGTTTATTACTGGTCACCACGGTGGAGAATGCACACCATAGGAAACTGAGGGCATCTCAGTAAAAGGGTGTTAGAAAGGACTTATAGGATTCAGGCTTGAGTTAGATGCTTTTGAAGTCTCCAAGGAAGTGTGTTTGTTTTGAATTGGGTGCTGTCAGTGACAATTTTATGATTAAATATCTTGATAAATCTTATCTAGAAGGAAGGCCGACTACAGAGAGACTAAAGCTACAATTGGCAAAGAAGGAGCAGCTACTTACATTAGACAAGATAGGTGGGCACTTGGTCATTTTTGTGGTTTGGAAAATGTTCATATTTTGTCTGTGTTCATACATGAGTACAGAGTGGTGTTCATTTATGTCTTGAATCATCATGGCCACAGAGTGACCTTATCTGATGTTGAAGTTCTGTGAAATAGTTTATGATTAATAGGAGAACACCAGGGCTGAGCTGTGAGTCCCCAGCCAGCTTGTAGCAACACCAAGGCCTCAATGATAATAGTAGGACAGCTCCTGGATGCAAGGGACTGCTTTTCTCTTTATCAGAATGAAGCAAGCAACTGAAGTGATACTAAATGCTTTTTATGCAAATTAGCTAAAATTTGATTTAATTGAGAGGTCTGAATTTTACCTGCTTCCTTGTAAGAATCCATGACTGACTAAAAGACAAATTGCAGAGAAGGCCAAAAAAACCCAAAACGAACTGGCAGGGGCAGGTTGCAAAACCCCTGGTTGTACTAAACAACTTAAAATTTAACTCCTCATGTTTTAGCCGTTATGATTTATAATTAATTTTTCTTTTTGTTGCAGTAGAAACCATTGAAGGTTTTCAGTGTTCACCTTACCCTGAAATTGATCAATTTGTTCTCTTGTTGGTGAATAAAAATGGCATTAAAGGAGGTAAACAGTCTTATTCTTAATTAATTGTTATATGATACAATAATAATATCTTTAGAAACATTATTTGTGGTTCAGGAATTCGGCGCTGGAACTACTTTTTCCCAGAAGAATTATTGGTTTATGATATTTGTAAATACCGCTGGTGTGAAAACATTGGAAGAGCCCACAAGAGTAATAATATCATGTAAGTAATATTGAGTTCTGTGTGTTTAACCAGTATTATATTTTAAATGTTTATAATTTTTTAAAGTGATTTTAAAGATATTTTAAAGATATTTTAAATGTTTATAATTTTTAAAAGTGATTTTGTTATAATAGATTTAGTTGTAATTCAATTTATATTTTATTTGGTTTGTGTTTATTTTTTTTTAGGAGTTTATTAATTTACTTTTGGCTGTGTTGGGTCTTCGTTTCTGTGCGAGGGCTTTCTCTAGTTGCGGCAGGCGGGGGCCACTCTTCATCGCGGTGCGCGGGCCTCTCACTATCGTGGCCTCTCTTGCTGCGGAGCACAGGCTCCAGACACGCAGGCTCAGTAGTTGTGGCTCATGGGCCTAGTTGCTCTGCGGCATATGGGATCCTCCCAGACCATGGCTCGAACCCGTGTCCCCTGCATTAGCAGGCAGATTCCCAACCACTGCGCCACCAGGGAAGCCCTGGTTTGTGTTTTTTAATATTTGAGTTTCTTATTACCTTGCCTCTAGCACATATCTTTATTTGTACTTTATTTGGTAAAATAATCCCTTAAATAGTAAAATTTTGAGGAAACTAAAGTAGAATTAAGTGGGGCTAGAAAGAAATGAGAGGTAGTAGCCATTGGCCCTTGACACCTATGGAGTCTAAATCAAAAGTGAGCAAATTTGGACCAGAAGGAAACTACTCCGTCAGTGTTTAAGAATTGGAGTTAAGGTTATGTTAACATGTTCAAGACAAAGAATGGTATAGAAGGGAACCAGTATTTATTGGGTGCTTGCTGTATATGCCACGCCCTGTTTTTAGAGTTTTCTTTTAAATGCCCCTGGCAAAAGGAGAGGAAGTAAAGGAAGAAGTAAAACCATAAGAATTTTAAATCATATAAGGAAATATTTAGAATAGGGATAAAATAGAAACCCAGTAGTTATCATTTATGATGTGAGAAATTTTGCTATGTTTTAATACATAATGTCAAAGCTCAGACTTTGATATATCAAGCTTTTATAGCACATGGGCCAGATATGAGAAAATGATCATGAAGCTTTTGTTAGAAAGCCGGAAAACATCTTCGATATTATTATTCAGTGCTATATTATATATGTAGATTAATTCAGTAAAGAAAAAAACCTTTAAAAACTATATGCTCAGTGCAGAAAGCTGTAACAGAAAAACACAAAAGACAAGACCACCCATAGTCCCAGAACCAGTAATATCTATGGTTAAGATTTTGGTGTATCTTTCTAGTCTTTTTTCTATGCATGAAAGTTTTCCAGAAAATCATTATCATACAATGATCATCTTTTAACTTCTTGAGATACTTAGGTTGCTGTATGTTTCTTTCTGAAGAATTACCAGGTTGTATTATGTATCCACAGTATATTCTTTCTCTTAACTGTGAGATACATCATATATGTAAAAGTGTGTATATAATGTATTGATATATGTACATTTTAAGAACTAATACTAAAATGATAACTTGCCATATCTGTCACTCCCCATAAGAAACAAAATTTATCCAAACCTCAGAAGTACCTTGTGGGCCCAGCCCCAGTTTGTTTAGAGATTATAGCTATTATCCTGGATTTTGTGTTAATCTTTCCCTTGCTTCTCTTTATGGTTTTTCCATATATATTTGTATCTCCAAACAGTGTATTATTTCATTTTACATTTTTTTGAATCTTAGGTAAATTGCACCCTTTGACTTGCTTTTTTGGTCAACATTGTATTTGTGAGGTTCATCCATACTATACTGCAGCATGTAGCTGTTGCTTATTCTTGTTTTCATCATTGTATATGATGTCATTATACAAATATAAATATACCAGGTCATCTATTGTCCTACTATTTGGCTTGCTGCTATAGTGAAGCTACAAATAGTCTTGTATATATCACTTAGTGCACATATGCAAGTTTTTCAAAATATTTCTAAAACTAGAACTGCTGTGTCATAGATATGCACATATTTAATTTTATTAGATAATAAATAATTATTAAATTATTATCTAATTTTATTAGATAATAAATTATTTTTCCACATGGTCACACTACTTTACACTCCCACCAGCAGTGTTTTCAGATTTTGTACTGATCCATATTCTTACCAAAACCTTATTATTGTTAGATTTAAAAAATTTGTTTTGCTAATCTGGTGAGTTTGAAATGATACTGTAGTTTTCATCTGAATTTCCCTGATTACTAACAAATTTGAGGATTGGATTGTCAAACCTCACTCATACGAATCAGAGATCTTACCCAATGATAAGCTTTACTAGTAGCTTTAAAGATATAAGGAAGCAAAGGCACAGGTAAAGCAGAGTGAGGCCTGGGACATCTGGCACGGTGACCCGGCTCCTTCCTGCACTGGATGCTTTTCTCTAACTCAGGTTGAAAGCTGAGGCAGAAGTGAGCAGTCACAGTACACAGCAGGCAGCTTTGAAGTTATGAAACATCTGTGTTTTATATTCATAGTTACATAGCATGTGTGACATGTCCAGGGAGCCATGCCTTATAAATCCAGACTCTAGGTTTGTTTACCATATGCAGAAACATCCTGTGAAGAACATTCTACGTAGATAAGGACTCTCAACTTAGCAAATTGCCATTGGTCCCCAACTTTCTCAGTTATGTTGCCCTTAGTATTGTAATAATTTTTTCACATTGCTCCAAGGACAAAAGAAATACCTAACAGTTTGTTTATTAATCAGTTTCAAGCAGCTTAGTATTTGTCCTAATAATTTAGTAGCTCTTTGAAAAAAAATGTTTATCAATTGAAAGAAAATATTTGTATTTCATTTTTTTAAATTGAGGTATAATTGACATTAGCTTCAGGTGTACAACATGATTGCAAAATGATCTCCACAATAAGTCTAGTTAAATAGTTAACATCCATCACCATGGATAGATGCAGTTACAATTTTGTTTTTTTTGTGATGAGAACTTAAGATTTACTCTTAACAATTTCCAAATATGTAATACAGTAGTATTAACTATAGTCACCATGTGTACATTATATCCCAATGACTGACTGATTTATACCTGGAAGTTGGACCTTTTGAACCTCCTTAAATGTAATTATTAATGGGATGTGTGTCCTTTTGAGCACTGCATAAACTCTTAAACCTTGGAATTAGGCTGGACACTGCCACCCGCAGTGTCACGTCTCATTCCACATTTATGGTACTTTTCATCACAGCCACCACCAAAAAACCCAGCTCTACAAAGATAGGACATCACTGAAAGGAATGAAGAAAGGTGATATATTGAAGCTATGAATTACAAGCAAGTAGTTTGCGGGGTGCTTGACAGATGTGGTATCACCGTTTCCCTAGAAAGATAAATATCCTACGTCACTCTGGGGCACTTTGGTGTACAGTTTGGGAACTGTAGCATTAGTCTGTTTATTAGGAAGTCTATTGGAATGTTTATGGGGCCATTAGACTGGGTTGCCAGCATTTTTCTCTCCTTGGTAAATGTCCCAATACCACACAGACTGTTAACAATTGTTTCCTTACTAGTTAAATTAAAAAAAAAATTTTTAGTGGTTATAGGATTGTTCGCGTTTTCTTTAAGTTTGCTTGCTTTGGTTTATTCTTATCTAGTACTTTGTCTCTTCTACCAAAATTTTCAGCATTACTGGAAAAAGTTCACAATAGTACATTTTTAGTATATTTTGCATTTGTAGTTATATCTGTTTCTAATAATATTTATGTCTTTACCTCTTTTTGTTTAATCTTGAAAGAATTTTATTCTTTAGTCTTCACATTTGGTCCTTGATTTTTCTAAATTTTTGCTCTTTATTACTTCCTGACTTTTAATTTATTAAGGTTTATTCTGTTACTTCTGTAAGTTGTGTTTAGCCATTTTTTTTGTAAATAAGCTTTTAGGATTCTAAATTTCTTTCTAAAGATCACTTTGGCTCTGTTTCACATATTTTATTTTTTATTTATTTTGGGTGGGGGGGTGCCCACCACGCGTCTTGTGGGATCGTAGTTCCCTGACCAGGGATTGAACCTGGGCCCTCGGCAGTGACAGCGTGGAATCCTAACCACTGGACTGCCAGGGAATTCCCCTCTATGTAATTTCAGTTCCATTCAGTTCTAAGCATATTCTTATTTCCATCATGGTTTTTCCTTGAGTCATTTGGTTATTAAGAAAAATGTTTTAGGGCTTCCCTCGTGGCGCATTGGTTGAGAGTCTGCCTGCCGATGCAGGGGACACGGGTTTGTGACCCGGTCCGGGAGGATCCCACATGCTGCGGAGCGGCTAGGCCCGTGAGCCATGGCCGCTGAGCCTGCGCGTCCGGAGCCTGTGCTCCGCAACAGGAGAGGCCACAACAGTGAGAGGCCCGCATACTGCAAAAAAAAAAAAAAAAACCAAAAAAACCCTTTAAATTTCTGAGTTTTAGTTAGCTATCTTTTTGTTGCTTATTTCTAAATAATTTGCTTTGTGGTCAGAGAATGTGTTGTGTGAATGAATACTTTTAAACTTGATGATTCATGTTGTACCTAGCATAGTCCATTTTTATAATTGTTTTAAATTCTCAAATTTTTGATATCCTGAGTTTTGGGGAGTTGTTTGGTATCAATTATCAAAAGAATAGTTTTTAAAAATCTTTATGGTTGAAGATTTGTTTACCCTTGAAATTGTCAGTTTTGCTCACATATTTAGAGATTCTCTTATTTGGTGGATAGAAGTTGGGAATTGTATATTCCTCGGAGGAACTTTTGTCAGTATGTAATTTTTGCCCTGAAGTTCATTTTGTGTGATACTTTTGGCAACCATGGTTTGCCAAGTTAATGTCTATTTTCATCCTTTTATTTTTTAACTTTTCTCCATCTCTAAGTCTTAGGCATATCTCTTGTAAATGGCATGTAGCTGAATTTTGTTTTCTATCAAGTCTAGATAGTAAATAATTTTTTCTTCTTTTTTTAATGTAAAGGATTTTGGTTGATCTGAAAAATGAAGTTTGGTATCAAAAATGTCATGACCCTATATGTAAAGCAGAAAACTTCAAATCTGACTGTGAGTTACTAATTTTTACATTTACCACAAAGTAAAAATTAGATATTTATATAATAGTTCTACTGTTTTTCTTATTCAGGTTTCCCATTACCTGCTGAAGTGCGTCTCCTGTTTCTTCTCAAAGAGGTAAGTGCAGTTTTTAGTTTCCTTCTCATTACTAACTAGTTCTTGGTATAATGGCAAATGAGCTAATGGTGTCCAGGTGTGTCCAGATACTGTTTAAACACCCTGTTCTGTACCTTGTTTTCACTTAGGAATATGTTGTAGTGATTGTCTTATCTCAGCACGAATCTCATAATATGAACCTCATTTTTTCCCACTGCTACATAAGAAATTAATGGAGCTAGCTAGCTATTTAACCAGTTTCAGACATTTAATAAATTTCTCATTTTTTGCTTTACAAAGTATAACAAAATATATTGTTTCTTTAAACTATAAGAAGAATTTCTAGAAGTAGAACTGTGTCAAAGGGTATAGATTGCCAAACCAATATTTTTCTTTTTAAAACTTTTATTTACCCAAGTAATTCACATTCATTGTACACAAACATTAGAAAATACATAAAGCACAAAAGGAAAAAAGCATCGTCACTTATAATTTGACCATGCAGATAACTGATGTAAATGTTGTGGTCTGTATCTTCCAGAATTTGTTACCTGTGTACCCTCATGTTTTTTAGTCATAGTATACGTACTATATTGTAGGCTTTTTTTCCTACTTAAACTATCACAGATATTTTCCATACATATCACCAATTGCTCTCCAGAAACGATAGGAAATTAGATTTCAGTTTATGGGAGTACCTATTACCCTACACTTGCCAACATTGCTTGTTTTTGCCTTTTGATCTTTACCAACCTGGTAGGCATAAAGTGGTATTTCAGGTGTTTTAATTTACACTTATTAATGCAGATTAACTTTCATCAGATTTACTATGTGTTTCTATTATGGATTGCCTGTAACTGCCCCTCTACTTTTGTATGGGGTCTTATTAATATTTTACAAGAACTTTTCATTAAGTATTCTTTTGTCATGTTATTTTCTAGACTTTTTTAGTGTTTTTTTCCCCACATCAATCAGCCTTTTTGTTTATAGTGTTACGGTTAGAATGAAAGTTACCTGCTACAAGCTGAATTAGTGCTTGAGTTTACAGTCTAGATAATTGACTGGTACCTATTAAATTTGATTTTAAAAAGTCTCCTGAAAAAATTCATACTGAAATGGTAGAAATCTCATTCTTGATCTGTAGGAGCTGGATATAAAATAGCTGATAGCCAGATTCTCTGGTGAACTAAAGAGATAACCAAAAAAAGATTTTTAAAATTGTGCCTCTAAGAAGAATATTTTATCCTTGTTCATTTTGAGTGTTATTTTGATGCATGTTTGTGGTTTCTGATTTTTTTTCCTGCCTATCCAGTAATACCTCAGAAATGCCAAGTTGAAAGTATTTTTGGTGTACAGTATTACCACTGCTTGGATTTAATTTATCTTTTTATTTAAAATAAGAAACCTATCACTTAGACAGTTAATATTTTGTCATTTCTGCTTGTCATTTCTTGCTTCATCTGGTTTTAAAAGAAGTTCCAACCTACAAAAATGTTGCAGCAGAACAAGGAACCCTCCTGTATGCCCTTCCTCTAGACTTGTTAAACATTTGGCCACACTTGTTTTCTCCCTCTACTGTACACATTACACATCATCACTTTTGATGAATTTTGTCTAGGCATTTCAGGCTGCGATAACAGAGTACCTTAGACTGAGTGACTTAAAAACAACAAATTTCTCAGTCAGTCCCAGATCAAGGTGCTGGCGGACTCAAGTCAGCTTCCTGGGTCATTGAGAGCTGTCTTCTCACTGTGTCCCTCCCTGGTAGAAGGGATCACAGAGCACTCTGTGGTCTTTTATAAGGGGGCACTAATCCCATTCATGAGGGTTCTGCCCTCATGATCTAATTACCTGCCAAAGACCTCACCCTCCTAATACCATCACATTGAGGATTAGGATTTCAACCTCGTGAGGATGGGGGTACATAAACATTCAGTTCATAACAAATCTCTTCAGAATAAGTTGCAGACATCAAAATCCTTCTTATTCTCCAGCTACATACTTAAGAGATAAAGAACATTCTTATATACTTATAGTGAAATTATTAAATTCTGGAAATTTCATGTTGATACAATATTATTTAATATACAAATCCACACTCGTACTTTGACAGTTGTCTCAAAACTGTTCTTCATAACTTTTTTCAATCCATGTTAATTTTTAAAATAAAGATAGAGAAATATGTTAAGATAGCAGATACATTTTAAAAACCAGTTTGCCTTCAGATAGACTATCCACTTTTTAAAAAAATCAGTCTTACCTTTGCTGTAGCCCCATCTGTGTACACTGAAAAGAATGTACCACAGGAACTGCAGGCATTTCTAAATTTGGAGTTTCAAGAGTGTGCCACAAAGGCAGCAACAGTGAGCCCATCCCCATGGTGACTGTATTGGAGACAATATCATCCAGTGTTTTCAATTTAATATCTGTTGAACTGAATATTTTAATTCAGTAGAGATCGACTGTATGGTGAAATCATACATTCTGTCTGAATAAGCAGTATTTTCTTCCTACTCTACTCTCCCTCCCCTTTGGAACTAAAGGAAGAGGAGTTTACAACAGATGAAACAAGGGACAGTGAAACCAAGAATCCTCATGAACCGTCATCTAGTGCATCGTCAAAAGGTACATTTTCTGATGCTGACTGGGATAATGGCATTGATGATGCTTATATTTTGGAGGCTACAGAAGATGCTGAATTGGCAGAAGCTGCAGAGAACAGTCTTCTCGGTTATAATGGAATTGATGAAATTCCTGATGAACTAATTATAGAAGTATTACAAGAGTAGCTAATTATGGACACTTACATAACTAGGCTGTAATCTGCTTGAAAACATTTAATAACAAACTAATAACTTATAAAGCCTGTTGTATCAACTAAGTTTTATTACTTTGCTTCCAAATCTTATTTATTGAAGTAAACCAGTTTTATTGAAAATTAGCTCCAGTGTGCTTAAATTCAGTATAAGTCTCCTTATTTGATTAACCAAAGTTATTAGTCTTTGTTCATATCAGCTTAATTTTGCATGTTTCTTTTTACAGTAAAACTTTTGTATGTCTAGGGCTAGGTGTCAACATTTTAAAACATTTTGAAACTCATCACTTGACATTAACCAGAAAAATTAACTATGGCCTCTAAAACTACTATATCTAGCCATTTAATTTTAATGACAAAGTAATATTAAATTCTGGTGACAAGACCATACAACCAGCCTGAACAATTAGACAAGTTTACTTTTTTAAAATGTACCTGGGAATGTTGCTATAACATAACAAAAGAAATATTCAATTCAAATTAATAGTAATAAAGTTTGGGTTTTTTTTCCCCCATCTCCTTTATGGAAAAATACATACAGTTTCAGAAGGTAACAGGCAGTAGCATGAGAGAATCTTTATATGTGCACACTTTAGTAGACTGGTCTCATTTCTGGTCAAGGAGCTTCTCTAATTGATAGTTGATATTTTGCAGATGGTTTTCAGCTCCCAAAAGGGGTCTTGCTTTGAATAGCAGAGCTGGAAGGCTGGATGAATCATACTGTTGAGGGAAAAATATTCAGAATAACAAATATCAAAAACTTGTAGAACCCTATCCATTTTACATAGCTCAGTGTTATGACCAAATGCCAATTTTTTTTTTTTTTTTTTGCGGTATGCGGGCCTCTCACTGCTGCGGCCTCTTCCGTTGCGGAGCACAGGCTCCGGACGCGCAGGCTCAGCGGCCATGGCTCACGGGCCCAGCCACTCCACAGCATGTGGGATCTTCCCGGACCGGGGCACGAACCCGTGGTCCCCTGCATCGGCAGGCAGACTCTCAACCACTGCGCCACCAGGGAAGCCCCCAAATACCAATATTAATAGAGGTTTCTCTGATCACTTTTCCTCTCATTTTTTTGATAAAACTGGTTTTAATTCATTGCCTTAGGACAATTTGATAAGTAAGGTTGCAAGGGAACTGCTCTGCAAAGCTTGAGCTAATCATCCCGGGAGATAAATTGGCTCAAAGAACTGTGGCATCTGAATTATTTAAAACAAAATCATCCCTGGGACAGGATATGACCTGGTTTGGGCAAGTCAGCTAGAGCTCTGTGGGGTCGGCTTGATCTCATGCTATTTTAAACACAGGAAACCATATGGAAGATTTACTTTTACTATAAGAACTGATGGAACGAGAACAGCAGGTCCCTAACATTCATCATCTGGAAAAATTACTTACTGGGAAGATCAGTAAAGTGTCTTAAAAGTTGCCAATCCAAACTGTCCTTAATGATTAAAGACAAAATTAAATACAAACCCAATGTAAAATAGAAAACAAAGCTCAACTCATGATTTTGAAATAATTAACAAAGCCAAATATCATGGTGCAATATCATGGTGCAATTTGTATCTAAGGGTGAGTGACTAAAATCACCCGACAGCTGTATCATACTTATGATAGTTTGTTGCTTATGTTTTCAAGGTGATTTTCTTGGAAGTGAAATTAAGCAGAAAAGCTGTCAGACTGACTACTACCCAATAATAATGGAATTTTTCCTAGAATATCACTTACCTTATTACTAGGCAATTCAGTTTTAACAAGTATTTGAGAGCCTAATGTGTTCAAGCTACCAGGGGGCACCTCCTCTCAGGGAGGGTGGGCAAGGGGAAGAACTAACATTTGGTGCTAGATTCTTAGTTTAGGAGAAGAGGTAAGACAATATACCCCAGTATCTACACTCTGAAAGCATAACGCACAGCTGCTACAACAGAAGTCCAGAACGCCTGAAGGCTTGCACAGAACAAGATGTTAGTAAGATGTATTCCAAACAAGGCAGTCACTAAGTCTCAGTTCTCATCCAAGTTATGATGTTCAAATTCAACCAATGTCATTGTTAATTTCTTCTACTAACCAAAATCCCCAACTCCAAATAATAGACCAGCTGGGTACTGTCAAAAAAAATTAAAAAGATTCTATTTCCAGATCTCTAATATCCTGAATATAAACAAATCTTTATTCTCCTGAACCTAACTTTTAGATCAGTATCAAAACTTCGAAGTTGAATTTGGAAGTGAAGAATAAGATGTATGTATACATTATATTTGTATATCATAATTTTATATAAAATATACAAATTTTTCCTATAATTTAAATATTTCTATTAATCTGAGTTGGTTATCATAACAGTAGCAAAGTCTGCAGCAAAAATCAGAACCAACTACAAAGTTTACTAAAACTGAACCAAGCAAGAAACAGGAAATATGAACAGACCAATTACTAGTTACCGAAATTGAATCAGTAATTTAAAATCCCCCAACAACCAAAAGTCCAGGACCAGATGGCTTCACAGGTGAATTTTACCAAACATTTAGAGATGAGTTAAACTATTTGCAGAGGAAGGAATACTTCCGAACTCATCATTCTGTGAGGCCACCATCACCCTGATACCAAAACCAAAGATATCTCAAAAAAGTACACGCCAGTATCACTGATGAACACAGATGCAAAAATCCTCAATAAAATCTAGCAAACCAAATCCAACAATACATTATTGAAAGAATCACACACCATGATCAAGTGGGACTCATTTCACAGGTATAAGGATTTTTCACACACCATGATCAAGTGGGACTCATTTCAGGGATATAAGGATTTTTCACACACCATGATCAAGTGGGACTCATTTCACAGATATAAGGATTTTTCAATATCTACAAATTAATGTGATATACCTCACTAACAAACTGAAGAATAAAAATAATATCACCTCAGTAGATGCAAAAGAGCTTTTGATAAAATTCAACATCCATTTATGATAAAAACTCTCCAGAAAGTGGACATAGAGGGAACTTCCCTCAACATAATAGAGGCCATATATGACAAACCCAAATCTAACGCCATACTCAATGGTGAAAAGCTGAAAGCATTCCCTCTAAGATCAAGAACAAGACAAGGATGCCCACTCTTGCCACTTCTATTCAGAAGTCCTAGTTACAGCAATCAGAGAAGAAAAAAGAAAAGGAATCCAAACTGGAACAGAAGTAAAACTGTCACTGTTTGCAAATGACATACTATACATAGAAAATCCTAAAGATGCTACCAGGAAACTACTAGAGCTCATCAATGAATTTGGTAAAGTTGCAGGATATAAAATTAATATACAGAAATCTGTTGCATTTCTATACACTATGAAATATAAAGAGAAATTAAGGAAAAAATCCCATTTATCATCACATCAGGAAGAATAAAATACCTAGGAATAAACTTACCTAAGGAGACAAAAGACCTGTACTCTGAAAATTAAGATGCTGATAAAAGAAACTGAAGAGGACACAGATAGAAAGATATACCCGGTTCTATACCGGATACTATAAAACTCTTTATTAGTGTAGTATTTATAGAGGAAAATGTAGGCAGAACACTCTTTGACATAAATTGCAGTGACATCTTTTTGAATCCACCTCCTAGAGTAATGAAAATTTTAAAAATAAACGGATGTAATTAAACTGAAAAGGTTTTGCACAACAAAGGAAATCATGAACAAAACGAAAAGACAACCCACAGAATGGGAGAAAATATTTGCAAACAAAACAACCAACAAGGTATTAATTTCCAAAATATACAAACAGCTCATGCAGCTCAATATAAAAAAAAAAAAACCCAATCAAAAAATGGGCAGAAGATCTAAACAGACATTTCTCCAAAGAAGACATACAGATATGGTCAAAAAGCGCATGCAAAGATACTCAACATTGCTAATTATAGAAATGCAAATTAAAACTACAATGAGGTGTCCCCTCACACCGGTCAGAATGCATCATCAAATAGTCTACAAACAACAAATGCTGCAGAGAGTGTGGACAAAAGGGAACCTTCCTACATGTTTGGTGGGAATGTAAATTGGTACAGCCACTATGGAGAACAGTACGGAGGTTCCTTCAAAAACTAAAAATAGAACTACCAAGTTATCCAGCAGTTTCACTCCTGGGCATGTATCTGAAGAAAACCATAGGGCTTCCCTGGTTAAGAATCGCCTGCCAATGCAGGGGACACAGGTTCAAGCCCTGATCTGGGAAGATCCCACATGCTGCAGAGCAACTAAGCCCATGTGCCACAACTACTGAGGCTGTGCTCTACAGCCCATGAGCCACAACTACTGAGCCTGCGTGCCACAACTACCGAAGCCCGCACGCCTAGAGCCCGTGCTCCGCAACAAGAGAAGCCACAGCAATGAGAAGCCCGCTCACCGCAACTAGAGAAAGCCCGCGTGCAGCAGTGAAGACCCAGTGCATCCAAAAATTAATTAATTTTTAAAAAACACCATAATTTGAAAAGATACCCCAGTGTTCACTGCAGCACTATTTACAATAGCCAAGACATGGAAGCAACCTAAATGTCCATCCACAGAGGAATGGATAAAGATGTGGTATATATATATACAAAGGAATATTACTCAGCCATAAAAAAGAATGAAATAATGCCATTTGCAGCAACGTGGATGGACCCAGAGATTATCATACTAAGCGAAGTAAGTCAGACAGAGAAAGACAAATGTCATATAAATATATCACTTACATGTGGAATCTAGAAAAGTTATACAAATGAACTTATTAACAAAACAGACTCACAGACTTCAAAAACAAACTTACGGTACGAAAGGGGAAAGATGCGGTGGGAAGGGATAAATTAGGAGTTTGGGATTAACATATACATACTACTATATATAAAATAAACAACAAGGACCTACTATATAGCACAGGGAACTATATTCAATATTTTGTAATAACATAATAGAAAAGAATATGAAAAAGATTCTTATATACATGTATGTATATAACTGAATCACTTTGCTGTACACCTGGATCATTGTAAATCAACTATACTTCAATAAAAAAAATTTACATTTTTCCCTACTACATGCCTTTTTAATATTTCTCAACTTCTAAAATTACACCTACCATTTATAATGGGATAATGGCTAGTTTTTCAGATACAAAAGATACTAAAGTATGGGGTGAACAAAGAACAAGAGGTTGGTCTTTATAACATGTATGAGTGGTCTTACGTTGACGACAATTACAGTAATAAAGCATAGCTGTTCACTTGAGATTTGTACGCAGAGGATACACTTCCCTTAAAGAAATTCAGTTCTCTGAAGCTTAAGTATAACATCTTAGTAAAATCAATGTTTCTGGATTTTTCTTTACTCCTCTGGCCTTAATTAATTAGCTAAAGAAGTGGTGATAACAAATTTTCACCAATTTATAGTGATGCTTTTTGGGTGGACACCAACACCCATGCTGCCTCTCCGTAGCTCTTGTACTGTAGCATGCAAATGCCCTGTATCTTCTGAAGCATAGTGAAAAGTGAAAACTGAAGTTACCGTTTCCTTTATATTTGGTTCTTCCTCTTGAATATCTGAATAATCTTGATGAAGCTGTTTTAAATTAGACAAGAAATATGCTGCATTCCTAAGGGAAGCTTTTCTCTCCTTAAGTTCATCATACTCTATTTGTAGTTGTTTCAGCTCTGGTTCTAACCTAAAACAAAAAAAAAATTTTCCCGAAAATAAATGACATAAAGTGTAACAACAGCCTAATAAGGTAGATGAGATGGAGTATGTCAGGGTGCTGAGTGAAGCTTTTTAAGCAGGGAAGGTGGCCTAGGTGGTCCGAGGTATCTTTGGCTCTGAAATTACAAACGTGAACAACTCTGGACTCAACACACAGAAAAGACTCTGAGTGCTCAGCATTGAAGCCCACAGACGAGTATGCCTGTTATGTCCTAAAATTCATCGAGTCATTTTTAAAGTCTTGGGAACTACTGAATTAAAACATATACTTGGGTAAAGATTTTAGCGCCCCAGGCGGAAGTAGACAGGCATTGCAGTTTAACAGTAAAAGTATGGACAAAAAGCCTTCCCTCTGCCCCTTCCTCTTGCTGAAATTTTGTCCATTTCCAAGGTCTAATAAAACCAGTGGAAAAACTCTCTCAGTGCCTGGATGAAATGTGTGACCTTGGGCAACCTACTTTCTCTCTCTCAGTAGATTATTAGTTTCTTAACCTATAAAATAAAAAGGTATAACTTGGATTTTGTGGACCAATTTATAAAAGGATGGGGAGAGGCTACCATCTTTTATTCTCACAAATGAAGATATAAAAAAATATGCTCTGATATCATTTTACAAAAGAAAAGTCCTCATAACAGTTCTGTACACTGAACAAGTGCTGCATTCTGGAAAACTCACTGTGCCATCTGGGTTGTGGGCAGGAGTGCTCGATTTGGAGCCAGTCGGCAGACACCAACCAGACCGTGGCTCCCTCACTTCCTAGGCGGGTGGCTGAGGGTCAGTTACTGCTTTGTGCCTTAGGTCTTCCACATGTAAAGTTACAATAATGACATACATTTTTCTCTTTCTGCGCCTTTTCAAAATACTATACTTCTCAACTTTTAAAATTCTATCTAGAAAAGGAACAGTAGATCTCAAAGACAGATGAGTCTTCTGTAGTTGTCTTATATGGCCAAATAACCTACCTCACAGGGTTACAGCGATGAGTTAGTATGTAAAGCATTTAAAGGACAGTGCCCAACACACACAGCTAACACCTTAAAAAGCTTCCTCTCATTATCTTTCTTATTTTGGCCTGGGCCAATGAAAGCTTTAGCATGGGCCAGCAGCACCTGTCCATACACTAGATTTGGAAACCAAAGGCCTAGACAACCAATTTTTCCCACTTCTAAACTTCTGTGGCCATCTCATCTTTAAAACTTAGTACTTAATTATAGGTTGTCTTTTCTGATAAGACCACTTTTTCAAGCTATTTTAAACTCCTTAAGAGCAGAGAGCATATCTGATATGCTTATTCTTCTACTGCTTTACTACCAACCCTCCAGCTCACACAGCAGCCCTGTCTGTATGGAAGACCACCAAAAAATACTAGTTGGTTGACCAGCTGATGGATTGTGCTCCAGTCTTCCTAACCAGACTATGGAGACAGCCCTGGTGGAAACTGTCCTGGCCCAACACTTGGGAATGGACTCACACGAGTGCCATGCCAAGCTATACCTTTCAACAAGATTGACAAAAACTGTTAACACTTAATACAAAACTTACTGTATCCCAGTCTCCGTGAGGCACTTTCTGTATATTTATTCATTTAAACCTCACAACACCCTGTGAGGTATAGTTATCATTGTGCTCATCTACAAATGAGGGAACTGAGGCATTGAGAGGTTAAGTAACCTGCCCAAGGTTGCACAGCCAGTAAGTGGCAGAGCCTAGATTCAAAGCCAGGCAGTCTGGTTCTAGATAGAGTCTGTGCATGCACTAACTCTCTAATTCGGCTGCCTCGGGCCAGAACTGAGAGCTCTCATGGGGGGACGGGCCACTGCTGAACCCCCCTCTGCTCACAGCTTCTCCACTTGGCAGCAAAGCCTGCCTTCACTGAGCTTCCAAGCTCAGAGAAGCCTGGGGTTTAAACGCAGCACAGCAGCAAGTTTTACAACAAAGCCTCGCATGGCATATCGTGATTAAATCCTTCTTGTAGGTTCTCAAAGAGGATTTTGATATTATCTTACCGAAGCAGTTCATCCTGGACTTCAATCAAACGTTGCCTTTTCTTTTCGATATCTGAGATCATCTAAGTAACACAACAGTTAAATTAATTTTGTAAATACTGAGCACTGTCTTGTACACTGTATTGGAAATATAGTGGGAAACAAGACAAACCCCATTCTTACCATCATGGAACTTTGGTCTAATAGGGAAGCTAGATATTACAACTTGTGATACATGCTGTGAAGGGAAAGAATAGGGGTATCCACTTGAGGACAACTTTAAAGAGGAACTGGGGTCAGATCTTTACCACCCTGTGAGCTATAAAGGAAGGAGTCTCCATTTTATCTAGGACACTAGAAAAATATTGAAGCAGGGGAGTGTCATGACACAGTTTGTATTTTAAAAAGGACATTTCAATATAATACGCTGTATTATCTCAACTATCACTTTTAGTGACTACCTCATATTCCACTGCTGGACATTCAGACTACTCCTGCTTGCTTATAAGAAATGCAGAATTGACCAACAGGAGACTAAAACTGAAAAACAACAAAGGCTTATAATCACCAGAAGGAAAACGTATACATTTCAAATCCATTTCTGTTATAAGTGTAGAGGGGGAGCTGTGCTTCTACACGTAGGTTCATACAAGTTTGGAGCTAGAACATCGGATGTCAAGTGGTCCAACTACAAACAGATGGGCAAGGAGGGCCTCGTGTTTCCTTGCAAACCTAGTGGCACACAGTGCACTGAAGGGGCAGAACCAGGACAAGAAAGGAGGTCTCCTGACCCTTAACCCAGGATTCTTCCCAGGCTGCCCTTTTACCTGAGACATAAGACAATTCTTTAGTCTAAAAGGTTTTTGACATACACAGCAGTGATAAATATACATTACGTAATACTTATCCACATAAGTGGCCATTTTGGGCTTGAGAGCCATTCAGCTTGCAGGATACTTATCTGATCAATCACCAGATCAACCGAAGAAAAGCCTGACTAAAAAGATAAAAGATCTTATACAAACTCTCAAGGTCGTAAAACCCAGAGTCAGGTCTTTACTTAACTCTACATATGTGCACATTCTACAGGACTGTGTTTCTAATCACATAAGTGAGTTACCTTAGTGTTCTTCCTTTTCATAGTTTTCAACATCTGGACTTCTTTAAGCTACACAAAACAAAAAATAAATATTCGCCTGCATTTTCCACAGTTAACTGTTTATCAGTTTACAATATAACCACATCTAGTTTAAAAACAGCATGTGAAATGTGTATAGTTCTAATGAGTTCTTTACCACATTGCCAGCAAATGCAAGCTTTTCTAAGATAACAGTATGCTGCTCAGGATTAGTAAAAAATATCTAGACCAACAAATTTATGTCAATGAACTTACCATTTTGATGAGTTCTTCTTTCAAATTAGAATGAAATTTGTTGATGGCTTCCTTACAAATTCTAGAGTCTGTTTTTTGTCTATAGCAGAATAAAGAAAGTTAAACTTAGGTATTACATAAAGGATTTTGAAAGGTGTGTTGCATTTGTTTAGCACACCCATAGACACACACACAGTTTGGTATGTGCCCTTTTGAATATCTAAGATGGCATGGTCAGCTTGCAGCCCTTTCTCAGATTTAAAAAAATACTGGAAACATCTCAACAAACAAAAGAAAAAGAACCGGAAATATTTCCCCCAAACCCTCATGTATGTAGTCAGCACTCCCTGATACCGGCCACATCCACAGGTGACACTAAGCCATGTAGAAAGCAATGTTTACAGCCAATCCCTCTCTTTTTCTGCTGCCTGATCCAGTGACCAGCAGACTTTAGCCCCTTCCTTCCTCCCTCCCTGCTATAACTGGAGAAATAATTGTATAACACATCTGGACTAACCAATGAGTAAGTAGCCAGAAGCCAGCCATTCAGTTCTGCAAAAACTATAAAGCTGACCCAAAACTGGCTCAGGTCCCTGTCATCAGGGACAAAAGAGCCCAGTCTCCCGTCTGGCTCACTCTGGCTGGACACAGACCCACAGTGACTGTGCAGGAGCAGTGCACACACTGCCAGGGCGGCAGCCAGCCCTACTCTGCCTCAGCACAGTGTGCCACTATGAACTGTACTGTGCCTTTAATCAAAAATAAATCTCGTGTGACAGTTTATCTTATAGTTATTTTTTTCTTGGGGCAAATCCATGAGGAAAAGTCACCCAGCATAAGGGGACTAAACCCATGGCCTAATTCTTCAGAAGCGAAGCATAACATTAGAGAAGGCCTACACATCTGAATACAGATTTTTGAAGTTTTCATAAAAAAAAAATGGAGTATTTCTAGTGATATCAGAAGATGGTGGAATAGGAAACCCAACAGGGAAACCAACTTAACAACTACCTACGGCCCGAAAAGCCTTTATGAAAACTCCAGAAACCAGTTGAGAAGTTGCAGTACCCTGGCAAGTTCAAAGTCAAGAACCCACGTTGAAACAGGTAAGAGAAGCCATTTCACATCAACTGTGATAGCCCTTCTCCCAGAATTAAAGTCTCTAAGTATTATAAACGTGATGGGTTTTGGGGTGGGGTAAGGGTGAGAAGACTAAGACATGAGAGCTTGCCAAAATTCTAACCTTATTGGTGGGGAGTTGTAAATTCTATTTTTTTAAAAAAAAAGTTATACAGGATTTTAAAACATCAAAAAGTAAAAAAAAATTTTTTTAAGTAAAAACAGTGGATCAGTACATTCTTCTGAATATATGGATAATTAAATGTAAATGGGCTAAAGTCAACAGGTGGAATTCAAAGATGGACACTTTGGATTTTAAAAAGATTTTATAAGAAATAATAAAGTTTAAGGTGAGACAAAGGTTGGAAATAAAAATTAAAAGAATATAAAATCTGGCAAATATTAGCAAAAGAAATCTAGTGACATATTAGTATCAGATAAAATAGATGTTAAGACAAAAAGCATTTTTAGGAATGGAAGGGGTCACTACATAAAGATAAAATGTTCAATCTAAAAGAGCATTTTTAGGGCTTCCCTGGTGGCGCAGTGGTTAAGAATCCGCCTGCCAATGCAGGGGACAGGGGTTTGAGCCCTGGTCCAGGAAGATCCCACATGCCACGGAGCAACTAAGCCCGTGCACCACAACTACTGAGCCTGCGCTCTATAGCCCGCGAGCCACAACTACTGAGCCCACGTGCCACAACTACTGAAGCCCGCGTGCCTAGAGCCCACGCACCGCAACGAAGAGTAGCCCCCACCTGCCGCAACCAGAGGAAGCCCACATGCAGCAACAAAGACCCAATACAGCCAAAAATAAAATAATAAAATAATAAATAAAAGAGCAATTTTAAACATGATGTCTTAATAAAATAATCTCTCTATATAAATAGCATAAATTGATAGAAGTACCAGGAAAAACTGAGTAATACTGATTCTACATAGATACAATAATTAGAGATTCTACATAGAACCACTAATTACAGCTTTCCCACAGATTATGTGCCAGGCCATAAAGGAAGCCTCAATATTTCAAAAATAGGTATCACTGGAGTCCATGAAATTTGACTGTAACTATTTAAGATGGAAGGTTAATACAAAAATATAAATTAAAAAGTCACATATTTGGACATACAAAAACGTACTACTTAATAATTCACAGGCTTAAAGAAAAAAATCATAATGGAAGTTTAAAAATATGCAAAACAGTGATAATGAAAATTCTACATACCAGAAGCTGTGGAGTGAGTAGAAGTGCTATTTCCAGGGAAATTTATTAGGTACATATATCACAATATCAAAAGACTTACTTATACTCTAGGAGGATGTTCTCAAATGCAGACAAAACGACATCTAACTCCATGATGTCACTGGTTTTCTTTTCTTTTAAACACCAAATAGGTACACAGTCGGAAGTATCTACAACATTAGGATAAGTCAATTTAATATACTAATTATCAACAGTTTAGCTCTAGGTCCAGGGTTCTAAAAGCCTACAATGAAAGTAGTTCCACCAAATTGCTAAAAATAGCGAGAACTTCTGAAGAAGCAGATGGGAGGAGACATGCTCACTTCTTCCTCTCCCGCTCAGTCTCACAAACCCCTAACTGCCGCCTACTTGGTTCTCCCATTTCTGCTGAAGCAGCCTAAAGCACTGCTGCCTTTTAATTACCTTGCTGCGTCTTTACTTAACAGTCTGCTCTTATCTAACACTACTGGTGATTGAGATCTTTGTTAACTGTATTTTCATAGTTTTAATCTACCCGATAGGCCACTTCTAGGACACATAAAGGTTACTGAGTGTATTGATTCAGATAGCTATAGGAATATAATAAGAGATTAACTAAACTATGGTATATTTGTGAACAAAATATTATACATTCATTAAAATGGTATTGTAGACTATTTAATGACAAGGACTTGAGCCCACTTAGTGTGAGAAAAGCTCAGTAAAAGAATTGAAGAGTAAAGACCAAAACACATGGTAGTTATTTTGTGGTGATGGAATTATAGGCGATTTTATCTTCCTTGCCATACCTCTGAAATTTTCTAAAATATTTTTATAATAAGAAAAATATAAAACTTATCTTTTAAAAGAACTGAAGAGAGAAAATGCTTTATTTTCCTCCCATTTTTCAATAAACTGTGTCAATAAAAAATGATGTAAAATAACATGGATGAATCTCAAAGTTATGCTGAGAGAAGCCTTCTATAAAAGAGTACATACTATGTTGTATGAAAAGAGTATATACTATGTTATGAAAAATTAAAATAGATTAATGAATAGGCACTAAAGCAAGTATAATAAATTTTGACAGTAAAATCTAGGTAGTGGGTTTATGAATATATATTGTAAAATTCTTTGTCCTTTGTTGTATGTTGAAAGTTTTCATGATGTTGGGAAAATCAGTTACTCCAAAGTCACATATTTTTAACTTTTTAAAGTAACAATTTTATATACTTAAATTTACTACTTTATCAAATTAAGAAATATATTTTTTAAAAATTCTTGAATGATTGACTATGTATAAAACACTATTGTATACCCAAGTCTGTGGCTTCACTTCTTGGTTTCTTCCTTTTGCCACGAAACATCTTCTTTTTCTGAGTTTTCTTAAAAAAACAAAAAAAAAACCACAGCAAAGATTTTTATTTAAGAGGAGTTTCTCTTAAAACCAGAATTAAGACAGTATTATCAGACATTGTCAGTATTTTAGCTACAATTCTCATTTTGTTCTAAGTTAATAGTTAATTATATAAATTATCTAAATTAATATAAGGAAATGCTGAAAAAAATTAAACCACCTCAAGATAAAAAGTAATTAAAACTTTCAGTTGGCTTGTAACAGTGGGTGCCTTGGAGGAAACTGAACTTTTATTATTTAAGATAATAATGTGTGGAATCAGCTCAATTTCTACTCCAAGCTAAGAGGAAGTAACAGCTTCTGAACTAGCCCTCTTGCCATAAACAGCCATAAAGTGGGGAGGGGTGGCACCTTCATTCAGGCATTGGACAACAGGCAAAACAAGCCTGAGAGACTCAGAAGGTGGACTCTGGCTGCCGGCCTTCCCGCACGCCTGGGGACAGCTGAGACAGAGCACAGCAGGCCCAGTCCCAGCAGAGAGTGGTAACCCTCGTCCGCAGGAGGCAGAGACCTGCAGTAAGCTGCTCAGGGAGAAGGGCACAGGTCTGGGTGCGGGTCCCCGACAGCCCCTGACTGCCTACTCCACATGCGCGTGAGGCTACAGAGAGTATACTGGGACGTGGCTATTGTGGGATTAAGAACATAATAGGTAGTAACAAACAAGAAATTCTGGGGGAGATCAGATGGAGAAAATGCAGAGACCTCATTAACAACTAGTTAACAACTAGTTAACAGCTGTCTATCCAGCTGAGCTTGGGGAGAGACCACAACTTAGGGGTAAGAACGGTACCCTAGATCATGCAATATCAAACAGGGTGAAACTGTTCCCCAGGGGGCAGGCCAGAAACTCTCAGATAGTACTATGGTTTGTGACCCTCCGAAGTACCTAGTATATACACAGATACACAGTATATTTATGATATTAAAATTTAACTGCGGGGGATGGTTAGGAAAAATGTCTAAAAAGGCTTCTTAGGGAGGACAACAATGGAAGAGCGTTGAGAAGCACTGCTCTAGAGTAAGGCCTACCCTAGACTCACCCTAACAAAGCCTAAAACCAATCTCTGGCCAGGTTCACCAGGGAGACAGACGGGAGGTGTGGTAAGCAAGATCCCCAATGACTTGGACAAGTCCCTCCCCTTGAGTGTGGGTGGCTCCTGTGAATATGATGGGATGGTCACTCCCTCGATTAGGTTACGTTTCATAAAAGGCCACTGCAGCAGACTGGAAAGATTCTCTGGCTAGCTCTGAAGATGTCAGCTGCCATGTTGTGAGAGGGCCACGTGACCAGGACCTAAGGGCAGAGAGTGACCCTGCTGTAACCAGAGAGAAAACAAGAACCTCAGGCCTACAACGGCAAGGATCAGAATTCTACCAATAGCTGCATAATCTTAGATGGGGACCCTGGGCCTCAGGTGAGATTTCAGTCCTGGCTGGCACCTTGACTCCAGCCTCTGAGACCCTGAGCAGGGAATCCAGCTAAGGTGAGCCTGGACTTCTGACCTATAGAAACTGTGAGGTATAAATGTATGTTGTTTGAAGTCACAAAATTTGTGGTATTTTGTTATGCAGCTACTGAGAACTATTACAGAGGTTGAGTCCCACTGAGTTAGAGAGGCTTGGAAGACACCTTAGGCTTTCCACAGATTGGCCCTAACGAAGGATAAACCACACTACAGCAGTTCAAGATGATCAGCCAATAACTAAGGTACCTATTAGAATGAAAGTCAGCATTCAGAAGAAGACACAACTCAAAACCTCAACAACCTACCAACAATGTGCAATACACAAAAAGTGTCAGATTAAAAATGTTACACAAAAGATGTAACCTATAGTCAAGACAGAAGAAGTACTCAAAAGAAGCTGACCCTGAGACAGCCCAGATACAGTCATCCCTCAATATCCAAGGAAGATGGTTCCCGGATCCCCCATGGGGATCCGCTGATGTTCAAAGTCCCTTTTCTAAAATGGTGTAGTATTTGCATGTAACCTATATACATCCTCCTATAAACTTTACATCATCTCTAGATCACTTATAATACCTAATATGATGGAAATACTATGAAAAGAGTTGCTGGTGCCTGGCAAATCCAACTTTTGCTTTTCTGGAACTTTATGGAATTTTTTGTCAAATATTTCCAATCAGCAGTTGGTTGAATCTATGGATGTGGAACCTGCAGATACAGAGGACTGACTCTACCTGACTTAGAAAACAAAGACCTTAAAGCAGCTGTTATAAATATGTCCAAAGAAGGAAATGATGGTCTTAATGATTATGCAGATAGGGAATCTCAGCCAAGAAGTAGAAACTACGGGGGGGAAAAAAAGGAAATTCTGGAAATTCTAGAACCCAAAAGCATGCTACTGAAAAGGGAAAGTCACTGGGTGATGTTTTATTTCCTGTGGCTGCTATTATAAACGACCACAGCTTCGTGGCTTAAAACAACAGAAATTTCTTCTCCCACAGTTCTGGAGTTCAGAAGCCTGAAATCCATTTCAATGGGCCAAAATGAAGGTGCCGGCATATTATGACATATTAAAAGCTTGATTAAAAGATATTATATATTGATATGTCAAGAATCTTAAAATAGGGGCTTCCCTGGTGGCGCAGTGGTTGAGGGTCCACCTGCCAGTGCAGGGGACACAGATTCGAGCCCTGGTCTGGGAGGGTCCCACATGCCGCGGAGCAGCTTAGCCCGTGCACCACGACTGCTGGGCCTGCGCTCTGGAGCCCACGAGCCACAACTGCTGGGCCTGCGCTCCATAACTATTGAGGCCCGCGTGCCTGGAGCCTGTGCTCTGCAACGGGAGAGGCCGCCACAGTGAGAAGCCCAAGTACTGCAATGAAGAGTAGCCCCCGCTCACCACAACTGGAGAAAGCCCGTGCACAGCAACGAAGACCCAATGCAGCCAGTAAATAAATAAATAAAATTAAAAAAAAAAAGAATCTTAAAGTAGAATACATACGACCCAGAAATCTTATCATAGCAATTTCTTCTAAGGAAATGATCAAGGATGTGCATGAAGATTTAGCTAGAAAAGAAAATCATCAAAGCACTTACATTTTAAAAATTACAATTGCTCATTAGTAAGAGATTAAACTATGGCACGTTCATGAATGAAATGTCATGCATTTATTAAAATGGTATGTAGAATACTTAATGACAAGGATATGGTTCCACTTAGGGTGAGAAAAGCTCAATAAAGAATTGAAGAGTATAGACCAAAAAATGTGGTGGTTATTTTATTTTTGGGGTGATGGAATTATAGGTGATTTTATCTGCCCGTCCATACCTTCCAAATTTTCTAAAATAAACTTATTTTTATAATAAGAAAAGTGTAAAACTTATCTTTTAAAAGAAGTGAAGGAAAAAGAGAAAATGCTTTGTTCTCCTCCTAGACATTTTCTATCAACTTTTTTTCTTTCCAAGGGGATAGCAGACACTCTCCTACCAGCTGACTTTCTGTTTCCAGGGTCCCTTTTTCAACAGAGGGCTTGGCACCAAGGGGTCCCACCTTTTTAAGTGTGACCGATTCAGCTGGTTTCTCTGAAGGTTCTGAAGATGCTGTAGCTGAAACAGCTTCACGTTGTGTACTTAAGTTCTCTGCTGGTTTAACTTTTCTTCTTACATCACTTTCTTCAGTGCTTTCAGATTCATCACTAATGGGCTTGAGTTTTCTTCTTGGCTATGTCAAGAAAACAGCATTACTGTTTTGAAAGTACAGATGCTTATCATTCCTATTGTATTAGAGAACCATAAAGTCCACATTTCTTATCTCTAAACTTCAAGACTGAATGCAATAGGAAGATGGCAACATGATGAGCGGATAGGACGAGAAACCTTGACTAAAGGGCTCCAAGCAGACGCTCCCAACAAATCACTCTGCCTTTGTAAACCACCATCTAAACACATTACACGAACACTATGAAAACTGACAAGGTACACAGAGATTTGAGATCTCTGTAATGAAAAACACTTCAGATATAAAAATATTTCATTTTTATTAAAAAATCTTCTAAAACATTATATACTCTTTATGAAAAATATTGCTACAGAACATTTTCTCTATTTGCATCCAACTTAACTGGATATGAAATATCTTACAATTTAAGATAGGAGAACATGCCTACATACCTTTTTTGCACTAATTTTTACAGACTCATTTTCACTTGCTTCAACGTCAGAAGTGTCCGAACTGTACCAAAGAACAAACCATCAATATCTTGCACACATTTCATTTTTATTGACACATGTCTTCTAAAAGCTGCTCCTCCAACACAAAAACAAGCTCGATTTATAAGATTTCCCACCTGTCACGGGCGGGCCTGCCACCTTCCCAGATTTACTGGTCATCTCCCACACCTTCCCACACCCAGGCCACATCAGTTCGGTGCTGGCAGGCAAGTAAGTGTCCCGTAACTGCAGTACCTCATGGTCCTGTCTGAGAACCGCTCTTTTCTCCCCATCACCACTCCCAGGTGTACGGGCCATCATCTGTACTAATCCACAGACACTAGGCCCATGCTCAGGGGATAGAAAAGGGAATACCTTCTTTTATCCTTTGAAAAGGAAAAAATAACCCTAAACTTCTGGTGAGAGTTCATTTTTTTCATTCAATTCAACAAACATTTATTTAACACCAACCTCAAAATGCAAGTACAAGGAATAAAATTACTTGAAAAATGAGGAGCCTTCCTTTAATGGGTTCACTGACTGGTAGGAAGGCCAAAGACGGTGAGTGGAGAGGAGATGTGGAGAAATGGCTGGGGAATCAGGAAACACATCACGGTTATGAGACTTGAGATGACTTTTGAGAACACTTTTCCAGGCCAAGAAACAAAGGTAAGGGGATTTAAGGAAGAAGGAAAAGTAAACATAAAAGCACAGGGGTGTAAAACAGCCTGGCCCGTTCGACGTACGGGAAGCAGAGTACAGAGCGAGTGTCTTGCTAAATAGAAGCTAACACTATGGAAGAAGCCCAAGGCCAGGGCCGGGGAGGCTCCGAGGCGGCCAGAAGCATCCTGCTCAGACTTGCCTGTGCTCGGCTGCCGCGCCAGGGCGACCCTCGCGTGGCAGCCACTGCTGCCGGCCTTCCCTTCAAAGCTGCCCACCACCTGGGGTCGGCCAGAGCTGTGAGAGCTGCGCTGCAGTCTGGGGCCATCTCTGCTCAATCCGGATTCTTCCACCTGTAACTTTCCCTGATGTTGCTAATAAATCTCTTCAATTCTCACTCTGCCTCAGGGTCTACTTACCCGAGGAGCCAGACAGACACAGGGGGCCCCCATACCACGCCTACAGGTTGGGGGTGAGGGAGCTAAGGCCCCCATGCTAGACACACGCACTGGAGGCGGGGGCGGGGGGTGGTGGTGGTGGTCGCACAGACGAAGGGACCAGCAGCAGGTGCCTGAGCCGTGGCCACAGGGAGGCGGAGGGTGTACGGAGAGAAGAAAAGCAGATTCTCAGGGAGCCACAGGCCAGACAAAGGAGGCCGGTCAGAGAACAGAAGGTACCGGGATCGGTTCCCAGACAGCTCTGTGGGGTGACTGGGTGACAGCAGGACCATCAAGCTAGAGAACACCAAAGGAGCTTGTTGACACCAGACGAGGGAGGAACGATGGAGCTTGGTTTCGGCTTTGTTTGAGGTGCCTATAGGCATCTAGGGAAACGTGGCCAAGGTGCAGGACAGCTGCGGCCTCGGGAGAGGCTGGGCAAGAGGGAGACCTGGGGTCAGCAGCTTATGGGTCGTTAAAGCCACAAGAGGAAGACGGGGGAGGGTGGAGAGGAGAGGGTGAGAGCAGACTCGCAGACACAGAAAGAGGAGAGGAGATCTGGGAACAAAGAACCCGACAGCCCTGGACAGGCCCGGGGGCCTGGCTGCTGATGCCGCGTGAGTCCTGGGGAACACTGCCGTGCGCTCCCTCTCTCCCCACCCGCGCCCCTCCCCGTGCATCCCTTCTGCCCGGACTTCCTTCTGTATCCATATATAAGCCCGGTCTAACCTACCCAAATAAAGTTTTTTGTCTGGACGTATCACACCACCAAAACCAAGATTACCAAGGACATCCACACTGTTAAACCGACCCATGTGTTCAGACCTTCCCCGACTGGCGTTTGGTCCTCCTGAGGACACACACTTACTCACCACCCGCCCCGCCTCTCCCGAGCACAAACCCTCTCCTGGCTTCCTCCTTCCCCCTCTGGCCACTGGTCCTCTCTCTGCTTTGCAAGCTCCTTCTCCACCTGGACAGATGCCAGGCTTTCTTGCAGGGTGGTCCCAGGTCCCCGCCTCCTCTCGGCCCACCGTCTCTCCCTGGGAGCGCTCACCTGTGCCTACACCTCCTGTACCAAACCACTTCAGTCTGAACTCCAGCTCAGCCCCTCCTGGGAACACCAGACCCAAGTACACAGCAGTCTCTCTAACATCTCCACACCAAGTTCATGACCGCCTCACGATGACAGGAGTACTCAATCTCCTAGGTAGCCCTGTCCTACTCAATGGCACAATCTCAATCCACTTACACGACAGAAAGCCAGGAGTTGTCCATGACAAATAGGATTAATTTCACCCATGTTCAGATGAAGTCACAGAAGTCAAGAAGAAAATGACCAACACTAGGAAAATGGAAAAAGGATATAAAGAGCGTGAAGAAAGTCAAGGACCTGTGAAACATATAAGAGATGCTATTTAACTCAGTCATGAGAAAAACACAAACTAGAACTAGACTGAGACAGCATATCACACTGGCATAACTCCAAGTCTGATACCACGCTGGTGGGAACGTGGCAGTAACTATGAAAACTGCTAGCATATTTCATTTGACTGAGGATTTCCCTTATGAACACATTCCACAGAAATATAGGCACATATGTGAAAAATACAGGCACGTGTGTGAAACGGCATATGTGCCAGGTTACTGACTACAGCACTGCTGGTGACAGCAGAAGACTGGAAACAACCCAACTGCCTGTCGATCCAGGACTGGGGAAACAAACTATGCAAGATCCAAACTGTGGAAAACCTGCGACTGTGAACAGAAGAATGAGGAAGCTCCATATGCACTGATACGGAAAGATCTCCAAGATACAGAGAGCGGAAAAAGCCAGGTAGCAAGGTATCCTGCCTTTTCGAAAAAGGTTAAAACTCTGTATTCTTACTTTGATGTGCACAAAGAAACTGTGAAAAGACATATAAGAAATTAATAGTGGGGGAAAAGGAAGAAGTGGATGCAGGAGCTGGGTGATGGTGGAGAGGACGTAAAGACTATTATTAACCTTTTAATATTTTTAAACCATGTGAATGTGTCACCTATTCAAAAATTCTTCTTGAAAAATTATATTCACCGCCATTTAAAATGAACTGTGCGGTTTTCCAAATATTTGGCTTTTGTTACCAATTTCCAATAACAGCTCATAGAAAAACTGGAGTCTCCCAAATAACCAAGTACCAGTGCAGAGAACCTCAGAAAGATGGCCTCATCTAGATTTCCCCAGTGCAGAGAACCTCAGAAAGGTTTCCCCAGTGCAGAGAACCTCAGAAAGATGGCCTCATCTAGATTTCTGCCCAAGTGGGATACTTGTTTTAAAAATACAGTTTTGTTACTTTCAAAATATAGGAACTAGAACTGACCTATTACCTAACAGAGGTCCTTAAGTCAAGGATTTGCTCTAGCTAATAATTTTTAGTTAGTACTGCAGCTACTGAAGACTTCTGCATTGTATGTGCTCTCGAGTTGCCTCTGTGGTGTCATTTTTACAGATTTTCCTGACTCAGGCCTCCACATAAATCTGAAAACTCAAATCAATGCAGCTTAGGGACCATGCAGCTGAAATTTACAACAGACTGCCTTTCCTTTGGGATTATCAGCTTCTCTTCCCTATTCCCACCCTGAACTAGAAAACATATCTTTTGTGACAATTAAGCATATTTGTAAATTAAAGGGACCTCTCAAAATCATCTAAAATTCTACGCTCCTGAAACCTTTCCCCTCCTTCTTTGTTTTACCTCAAAGCTAAACCACCTTCACTGGTATGTTTTCTAGGATAATCAGGTGTCAGTTACAGTTATTATAAGTAATGTCAATTACTGAAAAACTGCCTTTTCACATCCCAGTCTTCTCGAGGGAAAACATAAGTTGGCTCAAAAGATCTTTAAACAGTTTTGGTTTTATAAGCTTCTATCTTAAAGAACGCCTCAGAAATCCCATTAACCATGAGTAAACAGTTGCTTGAGATCCACCCGTACCTTCTTTTTGCTTCTTTTCCTTGAGGAGTTGAGGGGAGAGATGACCCGCAGTGCTTGGAGAATTCTTCCTCATCAGCATATATAGCAGTGCTGTGTAAAGGAGGGTCTACAAAAGATTTTTTAAAAAGGGCATTCAGAAGTCTGGCTGTCTGAGCAGTATTCAAGTTTGTTCCTTCACACTGGAGTATAAAGCAACCTGTGTTTAAATGGCTAACAAAATCAAAACCAATTACATGTGCTACTTATGATCTCACACCTCAACAAGAAAAAATGTAAACCACTTCACCAATAAATACATGGATAGTTAAGCTATAACCTTACTGTCCTTATATATTATATGGAAACTTTTAAATGAGCTAAAAGATAAACAGGAGGTCTGACACTCTTTCCTCACCTGATGGAGCATCACACGTCTACCTGGGAGACACAGCATGAACAACAAACTCAGGTCTGGAGTGCCTGCCCCACTCCTGCACTCCATTACCCCCCCGAGTGCCTGGCGCAGGGTGGGCACTCGACATCTGTGGACGACTAGCCCTTTGGGGAGGGACCCCAGTCCTTCCGCACTTCCCCTCCTCTCTCCTTTACTCGAGAGCCTTGAGCTAAGCGTAAAAAGTTAACTGGAATGGGGACTTGCCTGGTGGCACAGTGGTTAAGAATCCGCCTGCTGATGCAGGGGACACGGGTTCGAGCTCTGGTCCTGGAAGATCCCACATGCCGTGGAGCAACTAAGCCCGTGCGCCACAACCACTGAGCCTGCACTCCAGAGCCCGCGAGCCACAACTACTGAGCCCGCAAGCCACAACTACTGAAGCCCGCGCACCTAGAGCCCATGTTCCGCAACAAGAGAAGCCACCGCAGTGAGAAGCCCGTGCACCGCAACAAAGAGTAGCCCCAACTAGAGAAAGTCTGTGCAGCAACAAAGACCCAACGCAGCCAAAACTAAAAAAAAAAAAAAAAAAAAAAAAAAAGTTAACTGGAATGAAGATAAAGGAGATAATGAGATAATGAAGATAATGGAGAAACGGAGATAAAGGAGAAGAGACCACATGGCCTTGGTGGGAGGATGCTCCTACCTGCTGAGGAAGAGGGGGTGTCACAGGAGAGGCCTCGGCAGCCTGGCCTGGGCTTGTGGCGGGGGAAGGAGGAGGCCACCAGAGTGGAGTGAATGGCTGCAGGGGCGCCTGGTAACGGCCAAGCACCCATCTCTTCACGCTCAGGCTTTAGCGTGCTGCACACATTTAAATGTTCTCAGATTTAAACGTTTCAGCTGCTCATATAATGAACATAGCAACTGCACAATTTTAAAGTTAGTAATATACTTTGTATTGGCCTCAACTAGGCAAAGGGCTTTATTTACTTTACTACTGGGAATAACAAGGGAAAAAAAGAAAACCAGACCAATTTTTAATCTCCATATGTAACCAGTCACACAAGCTGTACTCCTACTACTCAACAATAAAAAGTTAAATAACCTGATTTCAACCCAAGTAAAGGATGTGAACAGACACTTCTTCGAAGAAGATACAGGCGTACCTCGTTTTATTGCACTTTGCTTTATTGCGCTTTGCAGACGCTGTGTTTTTTACAAATTGAAGGCTTGTGGCAACCCTGCATTGTCAGATGATGATTAGCAATAAAGTACTTTTTAATTAAGGAACGTATATTGTTTTTTTACACATAATGCTATTGCACACTTAATAGATTACAGTGTAGTGTAAACATAACTTTTATACGCACTGGAAACCAAAGAATTCGTGACTCACTGTATTGCAATATTTGCTTTATTGCAGTGGTCTGGAACCGAACCCACAGTATCTCCCAAGGTGTGCCTGCATACAAATGGCCAATAAGCGCACTGAAAAGATGCTCAACGTTAGTCATTAGGGGAATCCAACTCAAGATCACACTGAGATACTACCGCACATCCATGTGAATAGGTATTATTGAAAAAAACAGAGAGGGCTTCCCTGGTGGCGCAGTGGTTGAGAGTCCGCCTGCCGATGCAGGGGACACGGGTTCGTGCCCCGGTCCGGGAAAATCCCACATGCCGCGAAGCGGCTGGGCCTGTGAGCCATGGCCGCTAAGCCTGCGCGTCCAGAGCCTGTGCTCCGCAACGGGAGAGGCCACAACAGTGAGAGGCCCATGTACCACAAAAAAAAAAAAAAAAGGAACTTCTGACACATGCTACAACATGGATGAACTTTAAAGACAAAATGCTACATGAGAAAAAGGATACAAAAGTACAAATATTGTATGATTCCTCTCACACGAGTGGTCAAATTCATATAAACAGAAAGCTAGAAGAGGGAGAGGGGAGCGAGGTGCCGTCGGCTATTGGGCAGAGTTTCATTCAGGGGAAGGAAAGGACAAAGTCCTGAGGACGGATGGGGTGATGGCTGCACGACGACGTACACACTTAACGCCACAGAACCAGACACCAAAATGATTAAAATGGTTAATTTTGTTATGTATATTTTACCACACAAACACAGTGAGATACCATTTCATACCCATTAGGATGGCTAGAATCAAAAAGTCAGATAATAACAAGAGTTGATGAAGATGTGGAGAAACTGGAACCCTCATACATAGCTGGTGGGAATGCAAAGTGGTACAGCTGCCGTGTAAACACTTCCTCAAAACGCTGAAGCAGAATCACCACATGACTGAGGTGTACAGTTGGCCCTCCATATCCATGGGTTCTGCATCCACAGATTCAACCAACCAGGGACTGAAAATATTTTGGGAAAAAAAAATTCCAGAGAGTTCCAAAAAGCAAAACTTGAATTTGCTGCACACAGGCAACTACATACATAGCATTTCTATCATATTAGGTATTATAAGTAACCAGAGATGATTGATAGTGAACAGGAGGATGTGCATAGGTTATATGCAAACACTATGCCATCTTCTGTTTGTTTTTTGTTTTTTTTCCTGGCCACACCATGCACCATGTGGGATCTTAGTTCCCTGACCAGGGATTAAACCCGCACCTCCTGCGTCGGCAGTGTGGAGTCTTAACCACTGGACCACCAGGCAAGTCCCCACTATGCCATTTTATATAAGGAATTTTAGCATCCTCGGACTATGGTATCCACGGGGGGTCCTGGAACCAATCTCACATGGATACTGAGGGATGACTACATTCTCAAGAGACATAGAAACACATGTCCATACAAAAAACTGGTACATGAATATTCACAGCAGGGTAACTCATAATGGCCACAAAGTGAAAACAGTGCAAATGTACATCAACTGATGAATGGATAAAAAAAATGAGGTCTATCCACACAATGGATTATTGAACTATAAAAATTTTTAAGAATGAAGTACTGATACTACCACATAGATGAACCTTGCAAATACTACACTAAATGAAAGAAGCAAGTCACATATGACCACATACATAGTGTATGATTCTATTTAAATGAAATGTCCAGGATAGGCAGATCCATACAGACAGGAAGTAGATTTACGGTTGCCAAGGTCTGAGAAAAAGAATAGGGAGTGATTACTCCTGGGCATGGAGTTTCTCTCTGGGGTGATTAAAACGTTCTGGAATAGAAAATGGTGATGGTTGTACAATTTTGTGACTATACTAAAAGTGAATTGAATTGTACACCTTAAAAGGGTGAATTTTATGGCAAGTGAATTACATCTCAATTTTTTTAAATTATGATTTCTTTTAGATGAGTAGTTAAAACATTTTTATCAAGTCATAATAAAAGGGGTATTCTGGTAATGATTACTTTTCACCCTACAAAATGTACAATATTTTCTTTTATTAACAAAAATTAGACTAGAAATATTAGATGCCAAGTTAAAAATACGTGAGAAGTTGTATGTTTTCAAAATTCCCTTAAAACTTATTCTGCCAAAAAACGTCTGATTACTGCTTCTAGATGTGGGCGCACATGGCACATTCTGCATCATTTCTGGCCTCTAGAGTGGCCAGTGACACACTGACAGAAGCTGTCCCATCTGGACAACTCACCCCTGGTCAGTACGTACCAGTCCTGTCTTCCTAACACTCCAAGGAACACAGGTGAAGCTCTCCTGAAGCATCCTCTGCCTCAGTGTGTTTAAGAAAAGGAAAAATTATCCCTCTGCTCCTTCCTAAATTAAAGCCCCTTACCGAATGACTGCTGGAGGTATGAAGTGAGAAATATATTTTATATTCCTCTTGTTATAAAGGTCTACAACAGGTGTCCTAATGTGGCTGGCTTGTTGACAAATGCTACTAGGAGAGCTCCACTTTGACAACACTTAACAGAGTTCTTAGTTCCAACGTACCTAGAAGTGAGAAAAATTAATTCAAATTACCAAATACTCCCCAGAACATTGTATTCATGTGCAGACAACCTCGCTTTTGTATTTGAAGGCATTTGTATATTTTTATTAGTAACTAGCCTAAACGCTGTTGCTTGAACCACTTTAAAGATTTTAAGATAAAGATTTAAAATACTAACCAAAGGTTTCATAGGGTTCTTCATCTTTCTCATTTTCACCCAGCCTGCCAATGCTTGAGATCCCAGAATTATCAGGAAAATCAAATACATCGGTAGGCTTGTGCTTTTGGCCAGCTTCCTAAAAGTGAATAAAGTTCAAAGTCATTGAATTGGCCCTCCCAAAATGAACATTACAAAGCTGATTTACGTGGCAAGGATCCTCCCGCTATCACTGCTGCCTAAGAAGTGAGCCTTCGCACTCTTGGGGGGCAGAGGCTCTTCTGATCATCTGAGGCAGGGGTTGGGAAGCTTTCTATGAAGGATCGGGGGTAAGCACAGCTGACCACTGAACAACGCAGGGCTCAGCGGCGCCCACCCTCTGCGCAGCTGAAAACCCCCGTGTGACTTTGCAGTCGGCCCTCCCGATCCAGGGTTCCACATCTGCGGTTTCAACTGCAGATAGTGTAGAACCTACTACTGAAAATAATCTGGGTAGAAGTGGACCCTCCCAGTTCAAGGGTCACCTGTATATTAGACTTTGCGGGCCGTGGGGACTGGTGCCACTACACAGTGCAGCCGTCACAGTGTGAAAGCAGACAGTGGCAACGCAGAAAGAAGCGGCACGGCTGGGCTGCAATCCAGCTTTGTGTGGATACTGAAATTTGACTTTCATATTTTCACATGGCATGAGACACTCTTGACTTTGCTTCAGTCATTTAAAAATATAAAAACCACCCTTAGCTCACAGGGCTTTACAAAACCAGCAGGCAGGCTAGATCCGGCCCACAGGCCACAGCCTGCCAACTCCTGAGCCCGTGTGGGCCTCGCCCCAGACACATGCCCATGAAAGTTCCTAAACACAGAGGTTAAAAACTCCTGATTGCAGGAGAGAGACGAGGGCTTACAGGGCAATATACTAATAAGCCCCAGAAAGACTGCCCCTCAAATCCCAATGAAAGATAACATACAGAAAATGGAGAAACATCCACAGTAGCTCTGGAAAATGTGGAGGGCTGCGATTAACAGACAGGGAAATATGAGAAATCCTGGAAGATATGCAGGAGATGGAATAAAACTGAAAGACAAAACAGACACTACCACTCACAGACCCTCAGGGAAAAATGTTTCACGGAGTGTGTGTGGGTAGAACGAAGGCCAAAGAGGAGCTGACACCCTCCATCCTCCCAAAGCAGATGGGCCCGTGTAAGGCAGCTACCTTCCCGAGGAGGGAAGAGGACCGGAAAGCTGAAGAAACCCTTCCAGAGAGGAAAAGGGCCCCCTCCAAACGGGGAGGGGGTTAGGGGAGCAGAGGGGAGAGACCGTGCAAAAGAGAAAACCAGGGGAAGGGCACAGAGCAGGGAGAGCTCCCGACGCCCGGGCACCCCCAAGCAGGCACTATCAGAGGTCGTTCATGTGAATTTCCAAGGCCAGTTGGACAAGCCGCTGGAAAATACTCTGAAGTGAGCTAGCCAGAGGGTTAAACAAATGCACCTGCCTTCCACAGACATTTACTCTAAGACTCCACCCTGAAGTAAAAATACCATGCGAATGTGAAACTAAATGGAATATTATGAAATCAAACTGTGGAAAACTGTAACAACATGGAGAAATGGCTACAAGTGACAAAAGCAAAACACAGAACGTTGTACAATTGTTCAACGATGTCGATTATCCAAATGAAAACGAAACCAGCCTAGGCCCAGAAAAAGATTCAAAACATTAGCAATGGCCATTTTCTCCATTATACTGGAAAGAATAGGAGGAAAAGGAATATGCTTTTTCACAAGAAAACACTGAGCTTACCAAGTCTACGAAACTCTGAGTCTCCTATAAAACGTTATTTTGTATTGTCAATTACGAGAAAAATTATATTAAAATATAAAAAAGATAACTTACATCTTTCGTGGAATGTGTTCTTCCTACAGTGTTCTTTGAATATCTCGTACTAGGAAACAGCAAAAACACACACAAGAGTTAGGAAATACTTAAAAATAACTTGGGGAAACACCAGAATTACACCTCATCCAAGCATTTTCTTTCCAAACTACATTCCTTGTTAGCTGCACTAACAATGTGCACATGATGAAATTCAGGTAATGGCAAAATCCTTTTAGAAAGCAGAACCCGTATCTCACACACTGAGTTAAATTTTTTATAGGGCAACTCATAACACCTACGTATAAATAGCATAGCTCTGCCCTCAGGGACACAGAAAACTAACGCTGTCGTCATCCTTGTCCCTCAAGTCGCAATCAACAGCAATGGCTGGCGTTCTGCAGCAGCGAGCAAGAGAGCTATCTCTCTTTCTCAGGCACTGGACCCCCGTTCCATCCGTGCCTGGCTCTCTTACACACATTTTCTCATTTAGCTCTGAAACAGTCCTCAAGGTAGAAGTGAATCCCACGTTCCCGATGTGTATTTGCCCAAAGCCACACGTGGCCAGGAAGGAGGGAAGCCTGCGTTAGCATCTGCATCAGTTCAAACCCAGAGCTGCCCTCTTTCCGCCCTTCAGGCTCCCTCCAGTGGGCATTAGGATAAAAGGATAAAGTTGCGTACCTTCAACGGAGCTTAAAGTAAACAAGATATGACAATAGTGACCAGAAGAAAAAGTGGAAATATGAAAGGTAGGAAATAATCCCGCCAGGAACTATGCTTTGAGTATCCTCTGTGGTCCAGGCATGGTGCCAGGGCTGGGGGGATGCCCTACACCACCACGCACAGGCCCTGACTTTCAAAAGTGCCCTGCAGACACCCGTTAGCGGAGAGCAAAGTCCGTTTAGTGTCTGAACGAGTATTTCTTTGTGGAACAAGTATTTATTTGATATAATTCCAAACTTAGAGAAAAACTTAGAATACTCCAAGAAACTTCTGTATACCCTTTGCCTGCTTCACCAACTGTTTACATTTTGTCTCACCTGCTTCCTGTGTGTCTGTGTATGGTAAACTGGGGACACTGCAGTGTGTCTTTCCTAAGAGGGTGTTACCTTGTGTAGTCACAGTACAACTTCCGAATCAGGAAATTTAACACTGACATCATTATCTAATCTACAGTCCATATCCAAGTTTCATCAACTGCCCCTTCATGTCCTTTAAGGTTTTCCCCCAGCATTTAAAAAAAATACATACAAGAGAATATAAAACATAAGATTTCTTAAACCTTCGGTTTTATTATGTGTGTGCGTACATGCACGTTTGTGTACCCGTTGTGATGTAAAACATCATTACTGTGAATTACAGTAAAAAAAAAAAAAGTTGGAAAACTGTTAGAGCAGTGGTTCTCAATCCTCAGGTATAGAATCACCTGGAGGGCTGGTAAAAACAAGACTGCTTGGCCCCAACTCCAGAGCTGCTGATTCAGGAAACCTGGGGTGGCCACTGGGAGTCTGCATGTCCAGCAAGTTCCCGGTGGAACCACATTTGAAAACCACTGCTCTATTTGATTCTCAGACCCAAAAAAGAAGGTAGAGCAGATACTAGTTTTACGGCCTTTACGATTCTGGGGTTCAGAAAAGTTAAGTGACATCAGTGGTCACACAGCCAAGTGATAGGGTGAGAAACCAGATCATACAACTTCTTAACCCACTCTTTCCACCCTTTCTTGTCTTGTCTGTGCTCAAAAAAGTGGTCAAGTTCCCTCCTCACCTTAGGCTAGGAGCAAGGTGAGGCTCCCAAAAGATGGAAACCTCGGTGATAACATACGTAAAATATTTTGATGTATGCGCATTAGTGCGTTTTAGGGGGAGGGATAAACAGATTTCAGGAGTCTCAAAGGCAAAAATGTTAATATGTACGTGTATACGTGTGTGGGGGGCGGAGGGAGGGAGGGAGGGAGAGAGAAAGAGAAAAAACCCCACTGGCCTATCAGATAAAGTTTCACTCTTGTCTGCTGAGTTTCAGGCCCCTTATTCTTTCCCAACCCTCCTCCCCACTGGCCACGGGAGCCTAGTCTCGTTTACTTAACTGCCCTGCTTCGTCCTGCTCCAGCCTGGCCCCTACGCTGTTTGGCTGCCTGCACCCTCACCCGCATCTACAAATGCACCTTCTCCAGACCGCCTTCCCACGGCCCAGGTGGAACTCCTAAGGCCTTGAGTACCAGCCGGAGCGCGAAGCACGCCGAGGCCCCTCCAGCCAGGACAACACAGGGCCTTGGATGCACTCCAGACGCCGCCAGCGAGACACGTGCCCATGAGTCCATGAAGAATAACATTTTAGAGAGCAGTTTTGTAACCTATTTTAAAATGCAAGCCCTTTTTGATTAAAAAAAAAATGCTTGACTCATCCCGGCTGGAGGCCCTCTTTAAGAAAAACAAGCGGCAGCTGGGGCCCCCGCGGCGGGAGATTTAGTTCAGCTTTACAGTCTGTGGTTTGTGTTACAAAAACAAGCAGGGTCTTGAAAATAAGAACACTGACTACCAGCCGGAGTGTAAGCGTCACTAGAACGTAATGTCTGGCAAGTAGTAGGCACTCATTATTTGTTAGTTTCAAAATATCTGGAGTCTACTTTAGGCTACACTCACCCACACAAAGTAATGCTGACACTAGCCAACGTTCTCTCCTCCCCGCCGGCCACGGTTTTAAACTGCCTCCTTTAAACCTCACCGTAATCCTTCCAAGGTGGGACTATTATTATTCCCATTTTACCGACGGGGAAACCAAGGCCCTGAGAGGTTAGTCACTAGGACAAGTTGCACAGTGGCAGAGCCAGGGAGCACGAACAGCTCCGAGAGGCCTAACCCCCAGCCCGGCGCTCCGAGACGCCACAGCACTTACCCCGAGCGCCGCACTAGCCGCAGCGAGGCCATCTCCGCCTACCGCTCACTGCGCCGGCGCAGCTCCGAAGTTCCCGCCAAACCCCGCGCTGCTTCCAGCGACCAATCCGGGCCGAGCACGCGGGCACGCCCCCTCCCGAGCTTGCTTCCTACAGGGCCAGGGCTCCTCCCCGTCCTAGAGCGCGAGAGAAAACTCGGCCTGGCACAGCGCGAAAGCGGAGCTGGAGTTTACGCCTTACAAGCAGTTCCTGACGGGTCCACGAGACGCCAACGGTTTCCCGGGTTTTCCCTCACCCCACGTCCGCCGCGCACGTTTTCCGCGCTCCTGAGCCGCCAGGGCCCGCCCCAGGGGGCGAGGAAGGGGAGGAGCGAGTGCCGGAAAGTCAGAGGGCGCTCTCCCGCGAGGGGCGGATCCAAACCCAGGGCGGGGCGCGCTGGGTGCTTAGGCGCCTGCGCAGTTGTCTAGTGTAATGCATTGGAAATAGGCTTTGACTTTTACCCTGCTGCTGCCCTGAAGCAGTGGTGTGAGCTTGGCTTATTATTTCTACCCCAGTTTCTTCATTCGTAAATGGGGAGGGCCCCTTTTAATATTCTCTGATTCTTTGCTTTGTGTTTAAAAATGTACTATCCTGCAAAAGAATGATGTTGGACCTTTATCACACCATAAATAAAAATGAACTTAAAATGGATCAAAGACCTAATTGTAAGAGCTAAAACTCTTAGAAGAAAACATAGGGCAAAAGCTTCACGACATTGGACTTGGCAATGATTTCTTGGATGTGACAGCCAAAAGCACAGTTTGGGATGATGAAAAAGTTCTAGGTGGTTAATGGTGGATGGTTGCACAGCAGTGTGAATTACATAAGTAACTACACTAAGTTGTACAGTTAAAAATGGTTAAAATGCTGAACTTTATGTCATGTACAGTTACCACAATAAAAATCATTATATTTCATGCGTACTAAAGAATATAACATATATAACGTAAAGATAAAAAGGAGCACCTATGTGCTCACCACTGGGTTAGGAAAGTAATAACGGTCATTCCTTCCACGGATAACCACTCTTCTGATTTTGTGTTTCTCATTCCCATGTTTTTCTACCTTGATATATCCCTAAATGATGTATTAATTATTGTATGTTTTGTTTTGTTTTGTTTTTTTGCGGTACATGGGCCTCTCACTGTTTGTGGCCTCTCCCGTGGCAGAGCATAGGCTCCGGACGCGCAGGCTCAGCGGCCATGGCTCACAGGCCCAGCCGCCCCGTGGCATGTGGGATCCTCCCAGACCGGGGCACGAACCCGTGTCCCCTGCATCGGCAGGCGGACTCTCAACCACTGCGCCACCAGGGAAGCCTTATTGTATGTTTTTAAACTTTATATAAATGATATTTGGTATGTATTTTGGAAGTGCTGTTTCTTCCTCATGATTTTTAGGTTTTATCCACATTGATGGATGTAGCTGTCATTTATTCATTTTCACTGTCTTTGGAAGGCATTAAGTAAATACACCACATTTTATTAATCCATTCTCCCGTGTATGGAAACATCAGTTGTTTTCAGTCATTTGCTGTTTGTTACCAGCAATGCCATGCTAAACATTCCTGTAAGTGTCTTGCAGGGCACATATCTAAGAGACAAGGATAGACTTAGTAGTACTGTTCCTGCCTCATGGGATAAAGACATTTTCAGCTTTATATGAGAATGCCAAGTTCTACGCACCGTTTTACAGACTGTACAATTTACAGCCCCATCAGCAGTGTATAAAAGCCCTATTGGCTCCACATACTTGTCAATACTTAGAATTTTCAAGACTTAAATATTTTTCCCTGACTAGCAAGTTGAAATGGTATCCTATTGTGTTTTTGATTTGCATTTCCCTTAAGTTGATCATCTCTTCCTTGTTTATAGGTCCTTCCTGATTCCTCTTCAGTGAAATACCTGTTCACCCCATCCAGGAATCATTTGGGCAATTGCCACGGAAGAGTAAATCGCCTGTGAGGATTTGAAGGTAGTTCCCCTCTGATGCATAGAAATAGGGTTCCTGGAATCACTGAAAGTTGTCACCAGTAAGAGTGTGGAAATATAGCTCCATTTCCCAGGAAAGGGTTTACAGTCAAACCTTTTGTGCTTGTACTTCTTGTCTTTCTGTTAAGACAAGAAGAGGTTCAGCACCCTGGATGGAAGTAAAATCTCAGCCCAAGTAGGTTTAAATGATAAAGGAATTTATGAGCTCGTGTCCCTGAAAAGTCCAGCGGTAGGATGGCTGTCCAGCTCACTTGGATCTAGAGGCTGGAGAAGCCATCAGGGCTCTGAATCCATTTCCCTGCTCCTCTTGGACCTCAGCTTTTTCCTCAGCCTGGGTCCTGCCATCATCATCCCCATCCCCATCATCATTGCCTGGACTTACTGAGCATTTACCATGATCCAGGCATCGTTCCAAGTGTTTAGTATAATGAAGCCATTTAACCCTCTCAATAACCCTCTGTGGTAGGCGCCAGAATCCCACTGCGCATATGGGGAAACTAAGGAGCAGCCCCACAGGAGGTAAGTGACTGCGGTGACACAAGATCTGAGGATTCTGGCCCAGAGCCTGCACCTGGCGCTCTTCCAAGTCTCCCGTCGGAATTCCACCCTTCAGAGAAAGAGAGCAGCTATGTCCCAGCACTCCTTCTCCAGAGATTTACTCTAACTGGACCAGCTTTCGTGACATGCCTACCTGTATTAGTCAGGGTCCCAGAGAGCTAGAACTAATAGGACGTGCCACTGGGGTTGTGAAGAAGTAGGGACAGTGCTCAGGACGGGGCGGATGGGGGCAGAAAACACAGGCGTGGAGCCAGCGCGTCTGGAGCCTCGGGGGAACCCGGAGCGGCGCGGGGAAGCTCAGAGGGACTGCAGGACCTACGAGGCGGGTCGTTAAGTAATGGAATATACTTTCATGTTTGGGAAATGAAAAAAAAAAAAAAAACTACTGCTTTTATAATACAAATACAGAAAATAAAGAACTACAAGACATCCTGGATCCTTGGGGTAAACTGAATGGTTAGGTATGGACACTTCCCTGCGGAAATATATCTTCCCTGTGGAGTAGGTTGATCTATATATTAGTTCTATATTTTGGAATTATTAGCTTGATGTTTAATGAAAATATAAATGAGAATACTATTATTTATCTTGTAGGATTACCATGAAGATAAGAGATAAAGAATCTGGGGCTTCCCTGGTGGCACAGTGGTTGAGAGTCCGCCTGCCGATGCAGGGGACACAGGTTCGTGGCCCGGTCCGGGAAGATCCCACATGCCTCGGAGCGGCTGGGCCCGTGAGCCATGTCCACTGGGCCTGCGCTCCGCAACGGGAGAGGCCACAACAGTGAGAGGCCCGCGTACCGCAAAAAAAAAAAAAAAAAAAAAAAGAGATAAAGAATCTGGAGGTTCCTAGACAGATAGAAGGGCTTATCATTTCTTTCTGTGCCTCTTTGCTTTTTTTTCTAGCGAGCTCCTTCTGTTACATGTTCTGTTCAGCGCTGTGTCCACTAGGGGGCAGAGGAAGAATGGGCTGGAGATTGGAAAACGTAACCAGAGACCAGAGCTACTTATCCATGTTCAGACATTGTCAATAATGTTTACCGTCAGTTCAAAGTGGGTTCAAGATTAATAGCACTAGACATCTTAACTGCCTTTGCTCAACTCATTTTCCCCTTCATGTGCAGAATCCTCTTCCATAATTTATCAAATCCATTCCTGTAAGTTTCCGTTAAGGCAAAGAGTGTAATTTTCTATCGTGGGAAAGAAAATCATTTATTTCTTCAATTTTCCGACTTTCTTTTGTAACTTCTTACAGCACCTGCGAATTACTGGGTACACAGTTATAACCCACTAAACTTGGCAGTTCTCATTGGGAAGAAACTAAAGTCGTTATCTGTTTCAAACAGACCAACGGCTTGACATCTACAACTACAACACTGCAAAACAAACTTGAAACATCCCAGGAGGGTGGGGGCGGCCAGGAGGAAAGAGACCTTCCCTTGGATGCCCCCCTTTAAGAAAAAGGGGAAATAAAAATTCAGAAAGGAAGTACTATTCGGTGTCCTTTAAGTTGGAGGGCAGAAAGATTTTTCCATCGGAGCAAACTGCAATGACATTAGCTCCCTCCCCAGGTCATGTGCTTTCCAACACTGCCCGGGCTCTGATACCCGGCTACTAAACTTGTTTGCTCTGTAACTAATGTTCTACTTTTTCCAGACCTAATTGGCACTTCTCCTACCCAAGTTGAGATCACATGGCTAAGTAGGTCGGATCACTACATCCTGACGATGCTGTGTCTCATGTTTCAGATTCCGTTCCCAGCTCCCTGCAGGACTCAGAGGGTCTGGTGCAGGAACCCTGGCAGGAACATTCTAGCAAAATCCAGGATTTCACTAGCCAAAAAAACCCAACTTCCAATCTGTGAAGGGAATAACTTTATAACTTGTACAAGGATCAAAGGAGCACATAAGCGGAGAAAGAGAAAAGAAAATGGAAGAACACCTCAAAGAAAAAGATTTTCTTAAGGAAAAAAGGGACATAAAATTTCTACAGTAGAAACTTGTCTCCATGATTCACTTTCAAGCTCTGGTCAAAAAAGAACTTTCTGGAAAGAGTTTTCATCCTTGTGATGACCTTGCTCACTCAGACATGACTTTCGGGTGGCCTGAGGACACACACAGTTGTGAGGCTGACCTTGTTCAGAACGTTCCCGGCAAGCAGGGTCCTTTCCTCAGGGATCCTTTCTGCTCAGTGAGCAGGGAGGAGGGGGCAGTGGAAGAGCCAGGGACACTTCAGACAAGCTCAGGTCAGACAGGCTTCCCTCTAACCCCAGGTGACACAAAAATCTTCTTCCTAGAGCCTTCTGTAGGAGGAAACGGCTCCCCCCGCCCTCTGGCTGCCACCCTGTACCTCATGATCTAGCTCACTCACCCCGTTGACCTTGTGCCCTGGCATAAAAAGATCGTTATCACCCTACCCCTCCACCTCACACCACTGCCAGCCACAAACATGCTCGACAACTTGTTTCATGGGCTTGGAGAATCGGAGAAGGCTTCCTAGAGGAAGTGACACCTATAATCTCACTGAAATAAAGGACAGGAGCCAGCCACGGGGCGGGGGGGGGGAGTAAGAGAGTGCTCAAGGCAGGGTACATGTGCAAAGGCCCAGGGGCGAGTGAGGGCATCATGCATTCTGGGAGCTAGAATGAGCCCCATATGGTTGAACGAGTCGGGGAGGTGGCCAGAGATGAGGCAGGGGCCCTCCAGTTCCTTGCCCCTCAAAGTGCAATGCTCAGCCGGGAGCTTATTAGAAATGCAGAAGTTCAGGCCTGATTCCAGATTTACTCTCCCCCAGGGGATCTGATGCGCAATCGCATTTGCCAAGCCTTCCTCTAAGTACATTCAGCAGTTCAGGCTTGAGAGCAATAGGCAACATCGACATGATTAAGCAGGTGAATCACATGATTAAGACACATGACTTACAGAAATCATTCTTGCTGCAAAGTGGAGGGAAAGTGGGTGAGTTAGTAGAGACCAAAATCGAAGGCAAGGAGGCGGAGTAAGAGGCTGGCGCGGTTGTCCTGGCAGGAGACGGTGGCCGCCCTGCTTGGGTGGGAGGACTAAGGGATGCAGGGAACTGGGTGGACCTGATGCACAGCTGGGCACGCAGCAGCAGGGGCAGTGGCCGAGCTGCCTGGGGCTGCCCTGGAGTTTCTCCCAAACGCAGGGTCTGGTGACAGCTCCGCCCAGGCAGGGCTGGGCAGCCGGCAGGAGCCCACGGGGTAGGGGCAGCAGTGTCGTGGGTGCGGGGAAGCAATAGACTCGAAAACAAGAGTCCCTCTGTGTCTGCGCACGTGGCCCGACGCAGCACGTGAGCCAACTGGTTCCGCACCCGTGCCAGGAGTGTCGCAGCCGAGCAGGGACTCCAGCGCCCCTGGGCAGCACTGCTGTCGCGCCTGTGATTCACCCTCCAGCTCAGCAAGCCCCGTGCAAAGTAGGAAGCCTGCTCAGGGCTCTTGGGGGAAAATCCAGCAGCCTTCGTATTTAGCAAGGACGATTTGTGTTAGAGAAATGTGACAGCCCAAACGGTCCCCTCCCTAAAAATCTCAGCAAAAGAAAGTGGCTAAGAACTTACATGCAAAATACATTTGTGGGAAAAAAACCTGCTTCCAGGCAAGAGCAGAATCTCTCTGTACCTGAAGAATGGTGCCAAGAAGCAGAATTCACCCAGCAAGACTGCCACCATTCGAGCAAATCAACAGCAAAGGAGTTAAAAGTCAAAAGGAAAATTCTAGATTTCTTTTTACGCCAAATGTATGGATAATAAGGAAGGTGGGTCAGTCTTCCAATTCCTCTTGCTGGGTGAAGGGGTGAGATCAAGATGAACACAGGTCTGAGCACCCACTGTGGGATACAGGAGTGAAAGGCGGCTGGGCAAGGGGGTGGGTGGAAGCGGGCTCGCTCTGCTCAGAGAGGACACAGAAGCTCATGCTCAGTGCTGTGAGCCACAGGAGAGTCCCCTTCAGTCACACGCACAGCCGTGGCCACCGTCCGAAATAACCGTGGAGGGGGTGGAGGCTGGAGGACGGGAGGGATGCTCGGGGCCTGACTGGCTAACAGATCCATCCCTCACCTGTCACGGTGCTGCCAGAGCCTTCTGCCCTCTGTGCACCTGCTCTGCCCAGCAGTTGGGGACAGATGGGCAGCTTCTCTTCTGCTGCTGTGAAAAGCAACAATCACTGGGAATATGGATGAAACACAAAAAGGAAGGTCCAGAGTCCCTGGCATTCACCCTGCCCCTCCTCATAGCTGGACTCAAAGTGCACTGGAGACTGTAACTGCACCCGAGGCGCTAATTAAGAAAACTCATCCAACATGACGACTGGGCCCCTGAGACGCTCAGGGCAGTGGGCATCACGCCATGCAGGGGGAGGGTCAGGAGGGAGGTGGCCCGGACACAGAGGCCCTGGAGTCAGAAAATCCAGTTCAGCCACTTACTAGGACAAGTCAGCCGATCTCTCCAAGCCTCAGTTTTCTCACGCATAACAAGGAGGTGATACTTCAATGAAAAAAAAAAAAAGAAGAGGAAATATTCAGATAGGAGCTCCCTAATTGTTCTGCGTCAATCACCTTGGATCTACCTGTATCTACCCCCGCATTCCCTAGCCCCCTTCCTGTTGCAAGGCAAGAATCATCCTATTGAAATATCCCACCGATCTCTGCACTTGACTGTGGGCTCTAACCCCTCCCGCTCTCCGGACAGCCTTGTTCTCCCCTAGTTTCTGCATCATCATTTTCTGTGATGATAGGTCATCATCATCACATCACATCATAACGCTCTGTATCTCTCATCTTCAAAACCACCACCACCAGCAAAGAAGAGCCAACCTCTCCACCTCCCCTTCTTCTCCAGTTACCATCCATCCACTCATCTGACTTCCTTCACGGCAAAACTTCAAGACAGAGCTGTCCATCCTTCTTCCTGGCTCCTAGGAGTTCAGGCCTCAGCCCACTCCAGCAGGCTGCTGGCTTCCCCACTCCGCTGGACACTCATTGCCAAGGTGGACGCCATTCCCTGCTACAGCAGCACACCACATAACTGGCCCGCCCCTCCCTCCCTTTCTGAAACACTTCTCCCTCTGGGCTTCAGGGATGCCACGTGCTTGGTTCCTACCTTCCTCATGGCAGGTGACTCTCAACCCCCGTTGCTGGCTCCTTCATCAACGCCCCACTGTGGAGGTCCCCAGGGCTCCGTGTGGGGCCGCCTCGATTTCCTATCCAGGTTTCCCGGTCCCCAGGTTGCCTGATTAAAGCCCCTCAGCCTGAAATACCTTTCCTGTGCTGCGGACTTTGCAATCTGTTGTCTCCTGACTCGTCTTCTGAGGCAGTGGCCCCCAACCTTTTTGGCACCAGGGACCGGTGTCCTGGAAGCCGATTTTTCCGTGGACGGGGGAGGGGAGGGGGATGGTTCAGGCTGTAACACGAGCGATGGGGCGTGGCAGATGGAGCTCCGCCCTCCCCCCCACCCGCCGCTCACCTCCTGCTGTGCGGCCCCGCCCCTAACAGGCTGCGGACTGGTGCCGGGGCTTGGGGACCCCTATTCCGAGGTGCAGACTCGTATCTATCTTTATGTGGTTGTCCAGCAGGAACCTCAGATGGAAATTGCCCAAACCCAACCTCTTGATTCCCTTCCCAAAACCATCGCCCCGGGGTCTTCCCGTCTCGGTAGGTAGGGCTCCACCATCCACCCAACGGTGCTCACCCCCGAACCCTCCCTTTTCCTGATTCCCCACGTGACGGGTACCACCTCCAGCTGCTTTCGACTGTCTTCTATCTCCACTGCCACCAACCTGGTTCAGGCTGCCTTACACTAAGCCTGTCCTGACTGGGTTTCCGTGCTTCTCCTCTGATCCCTCTGCAGCCACCAGGAGGGGTTCATTCAGGGAGCGAACTCCTTGTCTCAAAACCCTTCACTGGTTTCCTCCCGAGAAAAATCCAGGTTCCATTCTGGGCTGCAAGGCCTGGTAACCCGCCCTCCTTCTTCTCTAACTGCTTTCGGTTCCACTCTTCCCTGTGCTTACGATGCCGCAGCCGCACTGGCTTCCTTTCAGGGCCTGGACTAGAGTGAGCTTTTTCTCACCTCAGGGCCTTTGCACTCACTGCTTCTGCTATTTGAAACCTCTTTCTCCAAAGCTTTGCAAGGCTGGTTCCTCCTCATTCTTCAGGTTATCACCTCAAGTGTCACCTCCTCAAAGAGACCTTCTCTGACCCCAACACTTAGAATAGGCCCTTGTGGCCCCTCGCCAAGACTCTACGCGTTGTTTTCAAGGCACCCATTGCAATCTGAAGTTGTTCATTTGCTTTCCTGTTTACTGTCCATCTCTCTCGGCTAGAGAGTCAGCTGCCCCAGGGCAAGGATCTTGTCTGCTGTGCTCATTGCTGCGTCCCCATAGCACAGAACTGTGTCTGGCACTTAGCTGATGTTAGACACAGAACTCTGGGTGGATCACCCACCTCACAGGGGTTTTGTGAGCATTAAATGAGAACATAAGTCAGAGTCCAGAATGCTAACCATCACACCATGTAACCCCTCTGAGAATTTAAGAGCGCAGCATAGCTCACCACCCAGAGCGAGCCCACAGCCTCTTAGAGCTGTTACTACCTCCGTAGCTGATGATTCCTAGGATGTCCAAGGGACCTCATGAACATGCCACAGGTCTGTGACCCAGCTCTACACTTACTTTCCTCCTGAAATAGAGCGGCAGGTTCTACCTAACTTTTGGTCCTTGATGGATTTGGGGTTTCCAACATCACAGAGAGCAACCATATTTAATTTTTGATGACCCATGAACCAGTATAAAACTGGGAAGTGGTACTCGCCTCTGCTATGACAAAGAACAATCATTAGGTAGGAATCAAAACCGTTTGGACCAAAGCTTAGAGGCATAACTGCTGGCACCAAGAAACAATCCAATGACACGTTTTGTCAGGAGGTTACTGGCACAGGCAGACAAGAAACCTCCACGGTGTGAAGTTGAAAGCTCAGTGTCCAGAGGCAGACTGCCCAGCTCCAACTCTGTTCAGTGTATGACCCTGACCCAAGTCGTGTGCTTCAATTTCCTCACTGTATGATGGGGACACCAGGGGCATCTGGCTCAGAGGGTTGCAAACATGAAAAGGTCACCTGTGTAAGATGCTCAGAAGAGAGCCTGGTACGTGGCAACACTCAACACATTTTAGTTCTTCTTCATTTTCTTCTTACTCCAAGTAATCTAAAAAGCAGAAGTGAGGCAAAAATACTTTAACTACCAAATGCCAAATAACATTTAAAACAATGTTAAAACAAACTGTTTTGTTTTAAAACAAACTGTTAAAACAAACTGTTTTAACAAACAGTTTTCCTGAGTTTAAAACAAACTGTTTTCCTGAGTTTAGACACAGAGTGAGGGTGTGTCAGAGCTGGACCTGCGGGGAGGGCAAGGTGAACTCTCGGCAGCAGGGTCACTGCTGCCGGATTGAGACAGAGACCCCTGGGCTTGAGGTGTGGTTTTGATTTGGGGGATGGAGTGCCACTGTATATAGTGCACCATGAAAGTTAAGAACTGGAAACAGTGTTTAGGGGTTAATATCCAGAATATATAAAGAACTACTACTGCTCGATAGCAAAAACCAATTTTTAAAATGGGCAAAGGACACATCTCCAAGGAAGATACACAAGTGACCAATAAGCACACGAAAGGATGCTCGATCTCATCAGCATTAGGGAAATGCAAATCTAAACCACAATGGGATACCACTTCACACCCATTAGGATGGGCGTTATCAAAAAAAAAAAAAGAAAACAAAGTAAAGTGAGGATGTGGGGCAACAAAGATCCAATGCAGCCAAAAATAATTAATTAATTAAAAAAAAATGACTTCACCTTCCAATGCAGGGGGTGCGGGTTCGATCCCTGGTTGGGGAGCTAAGATCCCACATGCCTTGTGGCCAAAATCAAAACATAAAAACAGAAGCACTATTGTAACAAATTCAATAAAGACTTTAAAAATGGTCCACATCAAAAAAAAAAAATCTAAAATAACAAAACAGGGTCTTCCCTGGTGACGCAGTGGTTAAGAATCCACCTGCCAATGCAGGGGACACAGGTTCAAGCCCTGGTCTGGGAAGATCCCACATGCCGTGGAGCAACTAAGCCCGTGCGCCACAACTACTGAGCCTGCGCTCTAGAGCCCGCGAACCACAACTACTGAAGCCCACACGCCTAGAGCCCATGCACTGCAACAAGAGAAGTCACCGCAATGAGAAGCCTGCGCACCGCAACAAAGAGTAGCACCCGCTCGCCGCAACTAGAGAAAGACCATGCGCAGCAACAAAGACCCAACGCAGCCAAAAATAAAAAGATAAACAAATTTAAAAAACCCAAAAAACAAAACAAATGAATAAACAAAATGTGGTGTAATTGTTTTTTTTTTTTTTTTTTTCGGTACGCGGGCCTCTCACTGTTGTGGCCTCTCCCGTTGAAGAGCACAGGCTCCGGACATACGGGCCCAGCCGCTCCGCGGCATGTGGGATCTTCCCGGACCAGGGCACAAAGCCGTGTCCCCTGCATCGGCAGGCGGACTCTCAACCACTGCGCCACCAGGGAAGCCCAATGTGGTGTAATTGTACAAATATTATTCAGCTATAAAAAGTGAGAGACAACTCGATGGACCTCGAGGGCATTATGCTAAGTGAAATAAGCCAGACACAGAAGGACAAACACTGTATGATTCACACATATGCGGCACCTAAAGTAGTCAAATTCAGAGACAGCAGAATGGCGGTGGCCAGGGGCTGGGGTGAGGAGGGAATGGGAGTTATTACTTAAATGGGCAGAGTTTCAGTTTTGCAACATGAAAAGTTCTGGAGATGGATGGCGGTGACGGTTGCACAACAGTGTGAATGCACTTAATGCCGCTGAACTGTATGCTTAATAATGATGAAGATGATAAATCTTATGTGTATTTTTCCAGAATTGTTTTTAAAAAGAAAACAAAACAGTGTTTCTATCAATCTCATTACAGAAGCTTGGTTCAAAATTTCAAATATTTGTTCAAATGAGAGTAATTTAACAAACACCCACCAGTTGCTAAGTCCTGTGCTGGGAGCCCAGGGAGGAGACAGAAAGGTCACAGTTCCCGTGAGGGAATGAGAGCAAGAGGGCGCAGGGCAGAGAAAGACACAAGGAACTTGATAACCTAACTAAAGAGGCAGACTGGATGAGGAGGCATTTTTTTTTTTTTTAAGATATTTTGATGTGGACCATTTTTATTTTGAAGTCTTTATTGAATTTGTTACAATATTGCTTCCATTTTTTTAAAAAATTTATTTATTTTTGGCTGTGTTGGGTCTTCGTTGCTGCACGCAGGCTTTCTCTAGTTGCGGCGAGTGGGGGCTACTCTTTGTTGCGGTGTGCGGGCTTCTCACTGCGGTGGCTTCTCTTGTTGCGGAGCACGGGATCTAGAGTGCAGGCTCAGTAGTTGTGGCAAGCGGGCTTCAGTAGTTATGGCTCAGGGGCTCTAGAGCACAGGCTCAGTAGTTGTGGCACACAGGCTTAGTTGCTCCGCGGCATGTGGGATCTTCCCAGACCAGGGCTCGAACCCCTGTCCCCTGCGTTGGCAGGCGGATTCTTAACCACTGCGCCACCAGAGAAGCCCTGCTTCTGTTTTATGTTTTGGTTTTTTGGCCCTGAGGCATGTAGGATCTCAGCTCCCCGACCGGGGCTTGAACCCAAACCCCCTGCACTGGAAGGTGGACCGCCAGGGAAGTCCCATGTATGAGGAATCTTACCAGAGAGGGGGTGCACAGGGCTCGAGCTTTAGAGGAAGAAAGCAGACATCAGCACCCCAAACCCAAGACTGCAGGGAAAGAGGACTGAAAACAGGCTACAGAAAAACTTAGGGGGTGATTAACCAAGACCTCTGGAAAAGAAAATCTTTAAAATGACAGCGTAGAGTAGTGATAGAAGAAAAGAAACAGTCGGCTGCTGTCAATGGGGCACCTTCTCCGACAGTTCCACAGGGAGAGAATGACTCCAGCGAGGCCGAATGAAATCCACCCCAGGACCACCAACTGCAGCGATGCCTCCTGCACTGTTGCTTTCCCCCCGAGAATTTGCACTTTCAAGAATATCCATGTTATTCACACCAAGACTTTCTTCTCTGCAACATAGCAGGGCCGTTGCTGGGAGCTGGCCGGGGCCCCAGCGTCAGCAACTGGAAGTGTCGGGATGACTGCGTCCTAGGAAGCAGACCTGGGAGGGAGGAAAGAACTGGGAGGCTGAGGTCATTCTTGCTCTTCGCTTGTGCACATCAGAGGCCACGCCGAACACGACACCTGATGCAAAAAGGGAGGCTTCACTCACTTGAAATGCAGAAATATTTATTTTGGTTTCCTTCATTGTTTTTGGAAATTCTGTTTTGGTTTATAAAACATAGAAATAGCCAACACTTAAAGCAAACATTCAAAACCCCATTGTGACAAATTATTGACTTCTTGTGCAATTAAGAATGCACATATGAAGCTAGGCTACCAAATAGCGTTATTACAACGACAACTCTTTAGGGCAAACCCTGTTGTGCTTGTATAATACAGGTAGTCACATATCCACAAACAACTGCTTTCAACATATAAATGACAACTAAATTCAGTCACATGTGGCAAAGACTTGCAGTAAAGTGAAATGCTGTTAATTACCCAAATTAACTTAAAAAAAAAAATCCCTTGAGAAGTTAATCCCAGGAAATGAGTTTTCCAGATTCCTATGTCTTAGAATTTTGGCTTGTCAAATACATTTCATAGAAATCAGGTAGCATTATGATAGAAGAGCATTTATTAATTACCATCCATTTCAATAAGTACCCAAGTGTATCTACTCCCTTAATTTTTTTTTTTTTTTTTTTGCGGTACGCGGGCCTCTCACTGCTGTGGCTTCTCCTGTTGCAGAGCACAGGTTCTGGACGCACAGGCTCAGGGGCCATGGCTCACGGGCCCAGCCGCTCCACGGCATGTGGGATCCTCCCGGACCGGGATACGAACCCGTGTCCCCTGCATCGGCAGGCGGACTCTCAACCACTGCGCCACCAGGGAAGCCCCCTTAATATTTTTAAAGACATGCCTTGCCTGAGAGTTTATTCTGGGGAAAAAAAGCCACTTAATCACAACGTACTCTTCTGATATGAAAACCACATTAAAAACCATCACAGACAGAGCGACGGGTTCAGTGAAGATAAAGTGGACAGTTCTTCAGGCGTCACAGTTGAACATGGCTGATCCAGGTCATTGTTTCCTTGTTGAAATGCTTGTCTTCACTGCAGAGTCTAAGGCAGATTTTTTTAATAACCCCTGGGAAGGGATGGAGGGAGGGAATCGGGTCTCGAGAAGAGGGTCGGCGAATATTCTGCTCTGTGGACGCCAGAATCCACCCGCTCTGGTGAGCGGCCATCCATCCATACCTGCGTTGTTCTGAGTTAGGTCCATCCTCTGCTCCAACAGGAGTGACAGGGGTTAATCAGAAGGGTCACATGAGATGGGGAGGGGACGGTGGCAGGGATTAAAAAAAACCCTCTGGTCCATTTGCAACCTCCTGCAGCTGGGACAGTTCTTGTTTATAAGGGACGGTTCCCTCCAGTGCACGGTACTCTTCAGAGCAGCAGACACCTGCAGAATTTGCAGCAAGTAGCAGACATCTCAGAAATAGCAAAGTCCTAACCACTTGGTTAGCAAAAAAGGGAGACAAGTTTTCACCCTCTTTTTAAACTGAGGAAGTTGTAAATAACTTAGCACATTTATAGTTTCCCCTTTACAATTTTTTTAAGGCTCATTTTGGAAATTATGTATCACCGTGAACATGGTCTGCAATCGACGTGACCATAAGGCAGTGTTCCATTCCCTCTAAGCTTCCTGTGATGAGAATCTGAACGCACGAGGCAGACAAGGACGCTCCTTCCCTACTTGCTGTTGTCAAAACTACCCACTGAGGCCACGGGCGGGAGAAGACCGCGGAGGCATGCGGCCTCTTCCCAACTTCCTTCCTCGCATTAGATTTTGATGGTGGAATAAAGTTCATCGATCTGTGACCTGAAATACTTCCGAAGCTCTGGCCTTTTAGCCTTCATCGTTGGGGTCAGAAGGCCGTTGTCGACAGAGAATAATTCAGGGTGGAGACTAATACCTTTGACCTGCAAAGAAACCAGGCAGTCAAAGGAGGAAAGGGGCACGGAGGCCACCTGAGTCTAAAAAGCACTTAAGCTTCCCAAGGGATAAAGACCCTTCTGGGTGACTCAAGCCAGCCTCTCAGGCCAGGTCCCGCTGCACTGTCTCAACAAAGGGCAGTGGCCTGTTGTCAGTACAGAATCAGGACTGTAGCCTGACCTCCAGGAAGAGAATTCACACCCTTGGTTACAAAAATCCCCTCCCCTACCAAACCACTCCACTATCCCTTCCGCACAGATGTCTTTACGTCACCTCATCCTCTTCTATAATATATTCACAAAAAGCATCCTCCAGTCAAAACCCCGTTTTGCAGGAATTCATACACTTGGATGCAAGTCTTACCTGTTCAAATGGTTTTAGGCCAGCATCCTTCCCAAGTCTCACCATGTCTTCCAGAACAGCTTTTTGGACACCCTAATAAGGCAAGAAAAGTAAGATCCTTACTCCCGTGGCAGGAGTCCCTGAACTTTGCACTTAATGCAAAGGGCGGGTCAGAAGTAGGCTGCACACTTCGGAACCTACCTTGCTTCTGCACAGCTCTTCAAAGGAGCCTTCAAAGCCTCGCTTCCGGGCCCAGGGACCTAGCGTCTCAATATCTGGTACCACAATTGCTATGAGAAATGCCTTTAACAGAGACAAGTAAGTTATTAACGGGCTTGATCCAGATGCTCTAAAATTGTGGTTCTTTATTATCTGCAGCCTGGGCCCCTGGGAGAATCTGATGGGAGTTACAGATCCTCTTTTCAGAGCATGTTACCAGCCCCAGAGTCTGTGGGGCCCAGGTTAACTCCTGCCTCTGAAATATAGACAGCATTGGGGATTTTACAATAAATGTTTTAAAACAACCACTGGAAATCAAAACCTAATAAAACCCTAATTTTTACTTACTCATATATATTTTAAAAAATAAAACAGGGTCAAATAAGCAAACAAGGGGATAGATATCAGATAACTGCTTTATAAAAAGAGAAAATGTATGCAGATTCATTTAGAAAAAACTCTAATCCCTCATTCTTTACAATTTAGAGACAATGAAACTGAATAAAAATTAGAGGCATGGGTATGATTCCAGGTCGAAGAAAAATAGGTTCACTTTCTTGTAAGAAAATATTCTTCCAAAATTATTTGAAAATTTCAAGATTTGTAGAAATATTAACCCTCAGGAAACCAGACACCCTTCTCTTCCTTCCCACCATCTGTCCAAAATTTTAGCAAATGATGTCTCATTGCAATACTGATGTTGGTTTTCGACTTTAAGATATGTTGGCTCACAACCACCATTTGCTCAAAAATGACGTAGGAGACATATCATAACAAGTTGGGTTTAATATGTTTGAAAATTCTAAACTTTCCTATAACCTGCATATCAATATTTCCCCTCATAATTAAATTAGAAGCTTATTTTACCCACTCCCTTGGTATCCTTATCCAACTTCCCTTGGTAATATGAAATTAAAGAGAAAAAAACTTTTCTGGATAAGAATTGCCAAGAATAAGAGGTACAAATTTCCAGTTACAAAATAGATGAGAAAAGAAAGAAACGCCAAGCAGTAAAAACCAGTAACGTGTTGATAACATTCCAGCACATCAGACATGAAAGTCAACTCACACCCATCGCAAACTTCCCATCACACTGAAAGGCCCTGGACTTCTAGGCCCGGGCCAGGCCGGCCACAGAATTCACGGCTGGGGCAGTGCGTACCTGCAAGCTCTCTCCGTGGACAAACACCTGAGCGACAGGCTCACTTCGCTGGTAGATGTTTTCAATCTTCTCCGGAGCTATGTACTCTCCTTGTGCCAGTTTAAAGATGTGCTTTTTCCTGTCAATGATCTTCAAGGTGCCATTCTGTTTGGAGGGCGGGGAGCGGCCTGTGAGCAGGTCTGGCAGCTGCATTCCCCCCAGCAGCAGGCATTTCCTGTACACTATCATTTAATCCTAATAACCTCTGGCAGGGGTCAGCTGTTAACCCATTTTGCAGAGAGGCAAACTGAGGCTTAGAGAGATTATGTAACCTCCCCCAGGCCACTGAGCAGAGTAGAGAGACAGAGAAGGGACTTGGGAGCCCCCCTCACTCCCAGCCAACCAGAGCACCCCACTTGCTCCCTTCAGCTCAGCAAGTTTCACTTTGTCTCATAGCTGAATCGGCCGCTCGATGGGGTAAAGGTCCTCGAGAGCTGAGACGCGCTCATCCTCCCACAGGGCTCTGCGCAGAGCAGGGGCTGCAGAGGCAGCAGCTCACTTCCCTCTGTCCCTGTTCCAGGGCGGGGGCAGGAGGGGGCTGTCAGCTGCCCCCATGATGACTGTGGGGACATGAGAATCTCCAGACCAGACTCGCCAAATGCCAGTAGCTCCCACCTCCCCATCTCCCGTAAACAAACCCCATCCCCACCCGAGGCCACTCTCTCGCTTCGGAGGGTCATCCACTGGAAAGTTCTCTCAGCCCACATCAGTTTTCCTCCGTTTCCAAAGGGAGCCGACTGAGGTCCAGGGAGATTATGAGATGTGCTCCTTAGAGCCATATTCAGAATTAGAACGGATACTTCATCCCTCCTGAGTCTGGAAAGAGGGACTTAATTTATTTCTAAATAGCCTGGGTGGACTTGCCTGCTGGTCCAGTGGGTAAGATTCCAAGCTGCCAATGTAGGGGGTCTGGGTTCAATCCCTGGTGGGGGAACTAAATCCTGTATGCATGCCACAACTGAGAGTCCACATGCTGCAACTAAAGATCCCACATGCTGCAACTAAGACCCAGCGTAGCCAAAATAAATCAATAATAAATAAATAAATAAATATTAAGAAAAAGAAAAAAAAGAACCACGATGAAGTACCATAATGACTATGAAAAAACTAAATAGCTTGGGTACTCTGAAATTAATTGGGGGGGTATTCTTCAAAACAATAAAAATTTCGGAGTATAAAGCACCATAAAAGAGGGCAGACAGCAGAAGCAAGAAGAACTACAGTCCTGCAACTGGTGGAACAAACACCACATTCACAGAAAGACAGACAAGATGAAAAGGCAGAGGGCTATGTATCAGATGAAGGAACAAGATAAAACCCCAGAAAAACAACTAAATGAAGTGGAGACAGGCAACCTTCCAGAAAAAGAATTCAGAATAATGATAGTGAAGATGATCCAGGACCTTGGAAAAAGAACAGAGGCAAAGATTGAGAAGATGCAAGACATGTTTAACAAAGACCTAGAAGAATTAAAGAACAAACACCTAGAAGAATTAAAGAACAAACAAAGATGAACAATACAATAACTGAAATGAAAAATACACTAGAAGGAATCAACAGCAGAATAACTGAGGCAGAAGATAAGTGACCTGGAAGACAGAATGGTGGAATTCACTGCTGCGGAACAGAATAAAGAAAAAAGGCTGAAAAGAAATGAAGACAGCCTAAGAGACCTCTGGGACAACATTAAACGCAACAACATTTGCATTACAGGGGTCCCAGAAGGAGAAGAGAGAGAGAAAGGACCAGAGAAAATATTTGCAGAGATTATAGTCGAAAACTTCCCTAACATGGGAAAGGAAATAGCCACCCAAGTCCAGGAAGGGCAGCGAGTCCCATACGGGATAAACCCAGGAGAAACACGCCGAGACACATAGTAATCAAATTGGCAAAAATTAAAGACAAAGAAAAATTTTTGAAAGCAGCAAGGGAAAAACGACAAATAACATACAAGGGAACTCCCATAAGGTTAACAGATGTTTTCTCAGCAGAAATTCTATAAGCCAGAAGGGAGTGGCATGATATACTTAAAGTGATGAAAGGGAAGAACCTACAACCAAGATCACTCTACCTGGCAAGGATCTCATTGCGATTTGATGGAGAAATCAAAAGCTTTACAGACAAGCAAAAGCTAAGAGAATTCAGCACCACCAAACCAGCTCTACAACAAATGCTAAAGAAACTTCTCTAAGTGGGAAACACAAGAGAAGAAAAGGACCTACAAAAACAAACCCAAAACAATTAAAAAAATGGTCATAGGAACATACATATCGATAATTACCTTAAACGTGAATGGATTAAATGCTCCAACCAAAAGACTCAGGCTCGCTGAATGGATACAAAAACAAGACCAGTATATATGTTGTGTACAAGAGACCCACTTCAGACCTAGGGACACATACAGACTGAAAGTGAGGGGATGGAAAAAGATATTCCATGCAAATGGAAATCAAAAGAAAGCTGGAGGGCTTCCCTGGTGGTGAAGTGGTTGAGAGTCGGCCTGCTGATGCAGGGGACACGGGTTCGTGCCCCGGTCCGGGAAGATCCCACATGCCACAGAGCGGCTAGGCCCGTGAGTCATGGCCACTGAGCCTGTGCGTCCGGAGCCTGTGCTCTGCAACGGGAGAGGCCACAACAGTGAGAGGCCCGCGTACAACAACAACAAAAAAGAAAGCTGGAATAGCAATACTCATATCGGATAAAATAGACTTTAAAATAAAGAATGTTACAAGAGACAAGGAAGGACACTACATAATGATCAAGGGATCAATCCAAGAAGAAGATATAACAATTATAAATATATATGCACCCAACATAGGAGCACCTCAATACATAAGGCAACTGCTAACAGCTGAAAAAGAGGAAATCGACAGTAACACAATAATAGTGGGGGACTTTAACACCTTACTTACACCAATGGACAGATCATTAAAAATGAAAATTAATAAGGAAACAAAAGCTTTAAATTACACAGTAGACTAGATAGATTTAATTGATATTTATAGGACATTCCATCCAAAAGCAGCAGATTACACTTTCTTCTCAAGTGCGCACGGAACATTCTCCAGGATAGATTACATCTTGGGTCACAAATCAAGCCTCAGTAAATTTAAGAAAACTGAAATCATATTAAGCACCTTTTCAGACCACAATGCTATGAGATTAGAAATGAATTACAGGGAAAAAAACGTAAAATACACAAACATATGGAGGCTAAACACTCCGTTACTAAATAACAAAGATATCACTGAAGAAATCAAAGAGGAAATCAAAAAATACCTAGACACAAATGACAATGAAAACACGACCATCCAAAACCTGTGGGATGCAGCAAAAGCAGTTCTAAGAGGGAAGTTTACAGCTATACTAGCCTACCTCAAGAAACAAGAAAAATCTCAAATAAACAATCTAACCTTATACCTAAAGGAACCAGAGAAAGAAGAACGAACAAAACCCAAAGTTAGCAGAAATCATAAAGATCAGAGCAGAAATAAATGAAATAGAAACAAAGAAAACAATAGCAAAGATCAGTAAAACTAAAAGCTGGTTCTTTGAGAAGATAAACAGAATTGATAAACCATTAGCCAGACTCATCAGGAAAAAGAGGGAGAGGACTCAAATAAATAAAATTAGAAATGAAAAAGGAGAAGTTACAACAGACACCACAGAAATACAAAGCATCCTAAGAGACTACTACAAGCAACTCTATGCCAATAAAATAGACAACCTGGAAGAAAATGGACAAATTCTTAGAAAGGTATAAGCTTCTAAGACTGAACCAGGAAGAAAAAGAAAATAGGAACAGTCCAATCACAAGTAATGAAATTGAAACTGTGATTAAAAATTTTCCAAACAAAAGTCCAGGACCAGATGGCTTCACAGGTGAATTCTACCAAACATTTAGAGAAGAGCTAACACCCATCCTTCTAAAACTCTTCTAAAAAATTGCAGAGGAAGGAACACTCCCAAACTCATTCTATGGGGCCACCATCACCCTGATACCAAAACCAGACAAAGATAGTACAAAAAAAGAAAATTACAGACCAATATCAGTGATGAATATAGATGCAAAAATCGTCAACAAAATACTAGCAAACAGAATCCAACAACACATTAAAAGGATCATACACCATGATCAAGTGGGATTTATCCCAGGGATGCAAGGATTCTTCAATATATGCAAATCAATCAATGTGATACACCATATGAACAAGATGAAGAAGAAAAACCATATGATCATCTCAATCGACACAGAAAAAGCTTTTGACAAAATTCAACACCCATTTATGATAAAAACTCTCCAGGAAGTGGGCATAGAGGGAACCTACCTCAACATAATAAAGGCCATATATGACAAACCCACAGCAACATCATTCTCAATGGTGAAAAGCTGAAATAATTTCCTCTAAGATCAGGAACAAGGCAAGGATGTCCACTCTCACCACTACTATTCAACATGGTTTTGGAAGTCCTAGCCACGGCAATCAGAGAAGAAAAAGAAATAAAAGGAATACAAATTGGAGAAGAAGAAGAAAAACTGTGACTGTTTGCAGGTGACATGATACTATACATAGAGAATCCTAAAGATGCCACCAGAAAACTACTAGAGCCAATCAATGAGTTTGGTAAAGCTGCAGGATACAAAATTAATGCACAGAAATCTCTTGCATTCCTATACACTAATGATGAAAAATCTGAAAGAGAAATTAAGGAAACACTCCCATTTACCACTGCAACAAAGAGAATAAAATACCTAGGAATAAACCTACTTAGGGAGACAAAAGACCTGTATGCAGAAAACTATAAGACACTGATGAAAGAAATTTAAAATGGTACCAACAGATGGAGAGATATACCATGTTCTGGGACTGGAAGAATCAATACTGTGAAAATGACTATACTACCCAAAGCAATCTACAGATTCAATGCAATCCCTGTCAAATTACCAATGGCATTTTTTACGGAACTAAAACAAAAATCTTAAAATTTGTATGGAGACACAAAAGACCCCGAATAGCCAAAGCAGTCTTGAAGGAAAAAAACGGAGCTGGAGGAATCAGACTCCCTGACTTCAGACTACACTACAAAGCTACAGTAATCAAGACAATATGGTACTGGCACAAAAACAGAAACACAGATCAATGGAACAAGATAGAAAGCCCAGAGGTAAACCCATGCACCTATGGTCAACTAATCTATGACAAAGGAGGCATGGATATACAATTGAGAAAAGACAGTCTTTTCAATAAGTGGTGCCGGGAAAACTGGACAGCTACCTGTAAAAGAATGAAATTAGAACACTCCCTAACACCATACACAAAAATAAACTCAAAATGGATTAGAGACCTAAATGTAAGATTGGACACTATAAAACTCTTAGAGGAAAACATAGGAAGAACACTCTTTGACATAAATCTCAGCAAGATCTTTTTTGATCCACCTCCTAGAGTAATGGAAATAAAAACAAAAATAAACAAATGGGACCTAATTAAACTTAAAAGCTTTTGCACAGCAAAGGAAACCATAAACAAGACGAAAAGACAACCCTCAGAATGGGAGAAAATATTTGCAAACGAATCAACGGACAAAGGATTAATCTCCAAAATATATAAATAGCTCATGCAGCTCAATGTTAAAAAAACAAACAACCCAATCCAAAAATGGGCAGAAGACCTAAATAGACATTTCTCCGAAGAAGACATACAGATGGCCAAGAAGCACGTGAAAAGCTGCTCAACATCACTAATTATTACAGAAATGCAAATCAAAACTACAATGAGGTATCACCTCACACCAGTTAGAATGGGCATCATCAGAAAATCTACAAACAACAAATGCTGGAGAGGGTGTGAAGAAAAGGGAAGCCTCTTGCACTGTTGGTGGGAATGTAAACTGACACAGCCACTATGGAGAACAGTATGGAGCTTCCTTAAAAAACTAAAAATAGAATTACCATATGATCCAGCAATCCCACTGCTGGGCATATACCCTGAGAAAACCATAATTCAAAAAGGCACATGCACCCCAATGTTCACTGCAGCACTATTTACAATAGCCAGGTCATGGAAGCAACCTAAATGCCCATCGACAGACGAATGGATAAAGATGTGGCACATATATACAATGGAATATTACTCAGCCATAAAAAGGAACGAAATTGGGTCATTTGTTGAGATGTGGATGGACCTAGAGACTGTCATACAGAGTGAAGTAAGTCAGAAAGAGAAAAACAAATATCATATATTAATGCATATATGTGGAACCTAGAAAAATGGTACAGATGAACCGGTTTGCAGGGCAGAAATTGAGACACAGATGTAGAGAACAAACATAGGGACACCAAGGGGGGAAAGTGATGGTGGGGGGATGGTGGTGTGATGCATTGGGAGATTGGGATTGACATGTATACACTGATGTGTATAAAATTGATGACTAATAAGAACCTGCTCTATAAAAAAATAAAATTAAAAAATTAAAAAAAAAAGTTCTAAACTAATGTTCCACAACAAGCAAAAGTGGTGAAACCTACAGCTCGGCTTTTTGCACAAGCATCTCACTCCCAAGACGGACTCTGTATTTCTCTACAGTAAACGGTTCTGAGGCTAAGTTCAAAGGGATGGCCTGATCCTCTAAGTACTTATCCTGTTTTTACTGAGATGACAATGCTAAGAAACATGTGTGTTCACAAATTTTCGCCTGTCGTACATGCCTGGCAGCCTATGCAGTGCCCCCAGACCTTAACTAAGGCCTCAACATCAAGGCACAGCAGTGAAATGTGAAAAGCCAGACACAGTGTCTCTGGATTTCAAGCCGGAAGCAGCAACCGGAAAGGATGTCAAGCATCAAAACCAAACATATTTGCTGCCGTTAAAGTGAAAATGCTACACGAGGATGCTAAGTATAAGCCTGTTTCCTGCAGAAGACGGAAGGGTCTACGCTCCACCACTCGGTGAGGAGAAAGGGGAGGGAAAGTTAGGGTGCCACTGCGACGTGGGGTTTTTTCTTCCCTACGGTGGAACAAAAGGGTCTGTGAACAAGGGAGGGGACCACTTACTGGTAACCACTTTCCAATGTCCCCTGTGTGCAACCAGCCGTCTTTATCCAGAGCTTCTGCTGTGTTTGTTGGGTCCTTTAAGTAGCCTTGAAATACATTAGCCCCTTTCACACACACCTGAGGGGAAAAGATCGGGAGGGAGGCGTGGGAGTTGGAAGAAGGTGGATGAAAGGTACAAACATCCAGTTATAAGATAAATAAGGACCAGGGGTGTCATGTACAGCATGGCAACTACAGTTAGCACAGCCATATGGAAGATTTTAAAGTTGTTAAGAGAGCAGATATTAAAGAGTTCTCATCACAAGGGAAAAAAACACATTTCTTCTTTTTTTTGTATCTATATGAGAGGATGGATGTTTACTAAAGTTGCTGCGGTGATCATTTCACAATATATGCGAGTCAAATCATGATGCTGTACACCTTAAACTCACACCGTGCTAGATGTCAATTATATCTCAACAAAACTGGAGGGGGAAAAAGATGATCTGTTAAGAGCACTGACTGGGGCTTCTCCAGAGAAAACTCGTGTGTGTGTGTGTGTGTGTGTGTGTGTGTGTGTGTGTGTGTGTGTCTCCCAGAGCTACCAGAGCCCCGCTGGCATCGTGGCAGCACCTCCAATCCCCCACTTCCCTTCCATAATGGCCTTGGCTGTAGTCAAGTTCCAGGGCTCACGCTCACCCTAGGCTCTGGATCAGAGCTTCTGGAAAATCCCAAAGGGGGTGAAATCCCAAAGCAATTTGGCCTTCCTTCCTCTAGCCAGTAGCTCACTAACAGGCATGGAGGGCAATTAGCAGACAGGAAGCCGCGGCCCAGGACTTCAGGCCCTGGAGCCTCTGTACCCTCCTGGGCCCTCGGCCCCATCGTGGCTGGCGGCAGAAGGCAGGCATTAGAGCCCCCCACCTCCCTACCCGCCCTGCGAGTTAGGCATAAATGTACCGTCAAAAAGAAGCCTGTGTGACTCAGGGTCACCAGCAACACCAGGCTCAGTGGCTTTACGTGCTGTGGTGCTGAGAGGTGGCTGGTTACTGGAGGAGCCCGCAGTGAGGGGGTGACTGCGGGATTTCACTCACCTCGCCCTCGCCCTTGGCAGCCATGTAATTCATTTCTTCCACATCGACAAGCTTTATAATGTTGCAAGGCATTGGGGCACCAACATGGCCTGTATATCAAATAAAAGATGATCACTCCTACCGTGACTACATATCCTTAGGACAGATCACTTTTATCACAAACAAGCCCACTCACGATGAGAACAGAGGGTATAAACCTCTGGTTTCGGCAATCACAGCCTGTCTCCCCCTGGTAAATTACAGAGTTTATTCCTAGAAAAGAGACAAAAACAGTCCAATGTCTCCTAGGGAGCTTTCCCAAGTCTGATGCTCCAAATTATTTTTCAAAGTATAAATGACCTGGCTGCTCATTTTCAGGGTTTCTTTGAACACCTGGAAGCAGGTTTCCTGAAACTTTCACCTGGTTCCCATGATCTGAGGGCCCTGCTCTCCCTCATACAGAGGTCATGTCCCCGTTCTCTACAAGAACAGACCTTGACGGGTCAGATGGTTCTAACTAATACGGCCTTATTCCCTTGATTATAAACGAACATGTTTTACATGTAAGTTTATGAAGACAGGACAGGGATTCTTTTCACAACTCACTTAACTCTCTTGCCAAACAGTGCTAGGACTGGGTTCTTTTCCCAAAACAAAAGTAACAGATATTAGATTAAGTTTTAAGAGTATCACAAGTCATTCTTCCTATGTTCTGATAATTTTAGCTTAAAGAAATCACTATTCAAATTCTCTAGCCGGTAAGGCACCAGGAGTTAAAAATTAAACAAACAGGGACTTCCCTGGTGGCGCAGTGGTTAAGAATTCACCTGCCAATGCAGAGGACACGGGTTCGATTCCTGGTCCGGGAAGATTCCACATACCACGGAGCAACTAAGCCCGTGTGCCACAACTACTGAGCCTGTGCTCTAGAGCATGTGAGCCACAACTACTGAGCCCATGTGCCACCACTACTGAAGCTCATGTGCCTAGAGCCCATGCTCCACAACAAGAGAAGCCACTGCAATGAGAAGTCCACGCACAGCAACGAAGAGTAGCCCCTGCTCGCCACAACTAGAGAAAGCCCACACGCAGCAACGAAGACCCAACACAGCCAAAAATAAATAAGTAAATAAATTTATTAAAAAAAATATTAAACAAACACCATGAAAAAGGTTCACAGACTGTTAGTGCCAATCGCAGCAGAATTATGCTACTAGAAAGTGCTTGATACTAGAATCTATGTCATTAGATGCTCATATGTGTAAAACAGCAAACAAATCACAGAGTTTATTTATCAGTGTAGAATACACTGCTGGCGTGGGACAGGGGAAAGCACAGGAGTCTTGTGGTCAGACCTGGGTTGGAATCCTGGCTCCAAAACATAAAGCTGTGTAAATTCTTATACATTACTGACATGCTTTTTAGCCAACAATCAATCATGTCCTCGCAGAGGTAACAGGGCTTCTCTCACAGGGGTGCTGGGATGAAGCGCATATAATATGCATCATAAACTCCTGAGGCAGAACCTCAGGCAGGACAGTTTGTCCTCCCCTGTTTTTTCCTTTGGGGACAAAGGACTTGTGTTTATTTCTGTCTGGAGTCTCTGGAAATTTAATTAAAATTTACCAGCAAATAATTAGGCCCCAATCAATTCCTGGAAAGCTCTGTTGGGCCAAACATTCTGAACCTGGTATAAAGAACACCATCTCTAGATGTGACCTTCAGGATCTACGTAAGTCTCTGTTGCCACCCACCCAGGTTGACAGTCAGAGCCTCAAAGTCACATCCCACTCTGCCACAGGGCCCCCTGGTTTCCAAGATTGTTGACCCCAAGGCCTAATCATCAGAGACACAGCACTTGTTTAAGTTGGTTTATTAACCCAATTCCAGTCATTCCAATGCCAAAAGTAAGATCCCGATAAGGAAAGTCCTGCCATCATACCTGCGGTCCAGTCCCCAGGCACAGTCAGGCAGCACCCAGCAGTGCACTCGGTCTGTCCATAGCCTTCGTAGAACTGGGTCACCAAGAGGTGGGACAGGAAGAGAGGGGGACAGTCACACCTCTGCTGGAAGTGCTCAGTAACTAAGTTCCTCTAGCTCGTTTGGTAACCTCAGCCCATACACTACAACACGCTTTATTACAGCACCCAACGTATTCACCCACGTAGGAGACAATGTCATTCACAGGTCACGCCGTGCACCACCTGCCCAGGGACTCACTCGCTCCGTCGGCTCCGCTACTTATCACCCAGTCTCTGCTGGCTCCCCCTCCCCCTTAAGAAAGGGTCTCTGCATGCTTTGCAGGTCGCCTTATCACTTACTGCCAATCCCCATGCCCTCACACCTGATCTAAAGGCATCTTCTGTGCCTCACCCTAGAGAAAATTACCCAGTGGTAGACACAAATGCATATTCTGCCTGGGGTAAAAGATATATACAGGCACACTTCATTTTATTCGCTTTGCAGATACTGCATTTCTTACAAATTGAAGGTTTGTGGCAACGCTGCGTTGTCAGATGACGGTTAGCAATAAAGTATTTTTAAATTAAGATCTACACATTGCTTTTTAGACATAATACTATTGCACACTTAACAGACTACAGACTAGTGTAAACATTACTTTTATCTGCACCAGGAACCCAAAAAGTTCACTGACTGGCTTTACTGCGATATTGGCTTTGTTGCAACATTGGCTTTATTGCAGTGATCTGGAACTGAACCTGCTGTATCTCCGAGGTGTGCCTATACCCCTTTCTCCAAGCAACCTAGGAATAACATGATCTTCCAAACAACAATACGGCACATGGAGGAGAAGAAGAGTGCCTTTTGGAAAGCAGACTCCTGGGCAGGACTCGGTCCGAGACCAGGGGTGGGTGCGGAGGGAGGCGCCTCACCTGGCAGCCCAGCGCCGCTCTCAGGAAGGTCAGCACGGTGGCGGACACGGGCGCTGCTCCTGTGATCATCAGCCGTACTTTTCCTCCCAGGCTCGACTTGCAAGGCAGGGAGAGGGGAGAGGGTGAGGGGCAAGTGACTGGAAGGTGGCGGGCTTCTCAAAGATTCCTTCTTGGAACCCCGATACTCTAATCCACCAGCTCCTTGTCTGCAGGCTGCACAGAACTCACTGCGCCCAACGACGCACAGGCACCCCAAGGGGGACACCTGACTGGAGTTTGGTTCCACCCGAAACCACTCCATTCACTCTCAACAGGTGTGGAAAATAAAGCAACACCTCTATACCTGCAGGTGTTTTAAGGAATTAGAACAAGAGTGTCGTGGGTTTATGGCAACCACCACCTTCTGGGGGACATAATACTATTCCATATTCTTTATCACTCATGCCTAAAAAAATACCTCAAGAGTTCCAGAACGGTAAAACAAAATGGAGAATCAGAAAGGCTACGCTACCTGATTCCTTTTCTGCCCTGGATAGCTAAACACTGTTCAGATTTATCTTGGACACTGAGGTTTTGCTAATGGCTTTGTCCTTAGTTTTTAGAAATGTGCCAGAAATTCTCCCTCTCACCTTCTCTTTTAAAAACAGTCCTCACACAATATAGGGGTAGGGGATTAAGAGGTACAAACTATTAGGTATAAAATAAGCTACCAGGATATATTGCACAACATGGGGAATATCGCCAATATTTTATAATAACTATAAATGGAGTATAATCTTTAGAAATTGTGAATTACTATATTGTACACCTGTAACTTATATAATATTGTACATCAACTATACTTCAATTGAAAAAAAAAAAAGAGCCCTCACAGAAAGTTTGAAAGGCAAAGGCGTTTACATGACAAATAACCATTGTGAGTCAATGTGCTACCTGTATTTTGTGGAAGATCAACTTATCCCACAGGCTGTTGTTTCTGATGATGCCACTGCGAAGCTCGGCTTCTTTCCTCCTGGAGGCAAAGTCCAACAGCCATCGCTTCAGCGTGGTGTTTGCCTGAGCAAAAATCTAATAAGTCAAGAAGCAAGAAGGTTTCACAATAAGTAGGATGGCGAGACACTAAGAAGTCAGATAATAACAAGTGTCAGTGAAAATGTAGAGAAATTGGAACCCTCATACACTGCTTGTGGGAATGTAAAATGGTGCAGCTGCTTTAGAAAACAGACCGGCAGTTCCTCAGTTAAACACAGAGTTACTGTACGACTAGCAATTCCGCTCCTAGGCACATACCTGAGAGAATGAAAACACATGTCCACACAGCCTCTTGCCCGTGAATGGTCACAGCAGCATTATTCATAATAGCCAAAAAGCAGAAACAACCCAAATGCCCATCAATGGATGGATGGATAAATAAAACGTGTTGTATCCATGCAGTGGAATATTATTTGGCCATTAAAAGGAATGAAGTATGGATGCATGCTATGACATGGATGGACCTTGAAAGCATACTAAGCAAAAGAAGCCAGCAACAAAAGAATATTGCATGATTCCATTCGCATGAAAATCCAGAATAGGGGAATCTATAGATTCAGGAAGTAGATGAGTTTTTTGGGTGGTGGAGGGAGGTAGCAGGGTGGAGGATGATACCACATCCTTTTTGAGGTGATAAAAATGTTCTAAAATGGACTGTAATGATGGTTGCAGAACTCTGTGAATGTACTCAAAACCTTTGAATTGTACACTTAATGGGTGAATTGCATGTAATGTGAATTATATCTCAATAAAGCTGTTTTACAGTTTTTTAAAAAAGAACTATTAAGAAAATGAGAAGGTTGGCACTTCCCTGGTGGCGCAGTAGTTAAGAATCTGCCTGACAATGCAGGGGACACAGGTTCGATCCCTGGTCTGGAAGATTCCACATGCCGCAGAGCAACTAAGCCCATGCGCCACAACTACTGAGTCTGCGCTCTAGAGCTCGCGTGCCACAACTGCTGAACCCATGTGCCACAACTACTGAGCCTGCACGCCACAGCTACTGAAGCCCGCGTGCCTAGAGCCCATGCTCCACAACAAGAGAAGCCACTTCAATGAGAAGCCCGCGCACCACAGCAAAGAGTAGCCCCCGCTCATCGCAACTACAGAAAGCCCGTGGGCAGCAACGAAGACCCAACGCAGCCAAAAATAAATAAATTTTAAAAAAAAATGAGAAGGTTCTCATAGATGATGAAAGCCATGTCTCAAAATAAAGAGTATTAGAATTGCCCAGTCCAAATTCATTCTGGAGACTGCTCACACCACACGGGGTCCTGCCCCAGCTGTGGGGTCCGTGCTCTAAAGGCTCACCATCTCCTCTCGGTCCCTGGCTTGGTTTAGTCACGTCTCTCAGGGTGGCTAAGTAAGTAATACTTTTCATGCAGTGGAGCTTTACAATTTATAAAGCCTTTTCATATGATGTAATTAGCATCTTTATGAGATGGAGGAGGTAACAGTCCACTGTAAAGATGAGAAAACAGAGGCTCAAAGAGTTTATCATGAAAATAAAACAAGCTCCACCTCACACCTGTATTGTGCCTTCCAGTTGACAAGGTGTGTCCACAGGCACTTTCTCTTATAACCGTCACTCACAGCTCTGGGAGGCAAAAGCACTCAGCTTTATTAGCAGAGGGGTAAACTGCAGTCCCTCGGGAGAGTAAGGGCAGCGGCCACGGTCACACACGGTCTTGGACTCAAGGTCTGGAGCTCTGCCCCTTCTCTTCGCTTGGCACTTACTCGGTCAAACATCCGGTTCAGCAGTCTGGGGACCACAGGGAAGACGGTGGGTTGAAGGGTCTTGAGATCATCCATAAGCAGCCTGATGTCTCCTTGGAAAAATCCTATTTTAGCTCCGTGACTCAGCATCAAAAACTAGAGAGGTAAATGGAAACATCCAACATGTCACCATTGCAGCAGGCATCACACAACACACACAGACACACAAGGCTCCAGTGTTAGCATTTCAGACCAGCTTCCAGAAATCATAAAGTTCCTAAATGTAGGGAGCTTTTAAAACAACGTGCTTGCGTCCTTGTACAACACGGGCATGTGGCATCGCTCTCGACTATCCTGAAGATAAAAGGACTAGTAAGAAACCAGGGAACGTGGTTTTCAGTGATGATCAGAGAGCTTCTGCTATTTTAGCTTCAATAATAAATATCTGCTGAATGAATGACATGGTATGCGATAATCCAAGTATTTTTAGCCTTCCAGAAACTTTAGGTCTAACTTATTCTCATCAAAAAAACGTAGCTACTTGCCTTAGCTTTTTAAAGTCTCATCTCTTCTATCTGAATCTAACTAAAAAATTCTGAGTAGTCAGAATACGCTGCGGCTGAGGCACTAGGCCATCTGTACCGCAGCAGTTTGCATTCGGCTGTAACCTAGTGCCTGAATTTCTTCCTGTCTGATGCAAGCTGCACTGGCAAGCCACAGGCACTTGACAAAGAGTCTGCCTGTTTTAAATTTTAAAAAGAAAGAGAGATTCAAGAGATGATGCAACGGAAGTACAAACGGTCTCAGGCTTGAAAGCAGAAACAACTAGAAAGGTTCATTGTTTAAAAATTAAAGCTCGGAGGTTTCTGTTCAGTGTGGCCTGCCTCCTGGGCACACTTTGAAAACTAGTTCCACTGTCAACACGTCTGCAATCACTCTGTAAACTCACAAGGTCTCCTGAGGCATGCAGGAGACACAAGTATCTGATGCAAGATCCTTGATCCTTTGGGGGAAGTGAATCCTACAGGGCGGCAGCTAGTCAAAGGGCCGGGATTTTATCAGCTGCCCCGCTCTCTCTAACACCTGCCCAGAACCTGCAACACAGCTGGTGCCCCGTGAACATTCATTAAATGAGTGAGCAGTGCTCACTGTTTCTCCTATAAGCATACAATCCAAAACTGTCCAAGAAGGAAAAAAGATGGTTCTTGGTCAGTTTTTAAATTAGTCACACACTCGTGTATGAGGAGCTCAGGCAGAGGTCAGCTAAAGGTCATCCCGCTTTGCCAAAGGCACTTGGAATATTGCTGAAAAAATGAATCTGGAATCAACTTGTGCCTTATGAACAAGCACAGTCAAAAATAGAGACTTCCCTGGCGGTCCAGTGGTTAGGACTCCGTACCTTCCACTGCAGAGAGCACGGGTTCGATCGCTGGTCGGGGTACTAAGATCCCAGAAGCCGTATGGCGTGGCCAAAAAAAAAAAAAAAAATAGAGACTTCTTACAGAACTGAAGCCTCACCAGCCTTTGTGGGATGGTATTCATAAAAATTCTACATTCACAGCTCATCTTTCTGAATTCATGTCCATATTCGTGTCCTTCAAAAGTCTGAGCTTCCAATTTTAAAATGAGTATTAAAGTTCAAGTATCTGGACCCAGAAAAAAAATTATACTCTTAAATAATTAGCTCAATTTCTAAAATGGGCCTGAGCAAAGAACTCTCTACGTAGAGGACAGTCTGCACACTCAAACTTATCTGCGTGAACCACTCATGCATGTGTGCAATGGTAAAAATGAAATGTCTGTGTCACTAGCATTCAAGACAAGTGCTTTCTGTAAAACACAACAACTTAGCAGAACACAACCAAACACATATGCACAAACAAAATAAAACTCAGTGCCTACCTCTACAACTTTCTCAAACATGTGGGCGAGAGGCAAGAAAGAGATCAAAGTATCATCTGAGGAAGCAACGAATGCACCCTGGAAAGCAAAGACACCAGACAGGCAGAAAAGCATTAGAATTTCCAGGAATTTTCCACTTTATTATTATATATTACAAATTATTAATCTTAATATTAACATTAACTGTAAACATTTACTTCAATGATTCATGAATTTTAAGTTTTCTTTGAAGGTCAATAAGGAAATTAAAATTTCACTTGGTAAGGTACTAAATGTTGAACCCTGTTTAGAAAGTATATACGAAAAGGATTAAGAAAGTCTAAGTATAAGTGAAAGTGAGATTGAGCTTCTGCAGTCACCAAAGTTGCCCATTCCCCGAAACCATTAAGCACAGGCTCCTACCACGAAAAGTAGACCGTATGGAGCCCTCCCAGAGACATGTAATTTGCAAAAGCAAATTATGTAAAAGTGTGCAAAGGATATGAGGGAAAGGCATTCATTATATTTTTCAATAAGTACTTTTTTAAACGGCAAGTTTGAAATAGACCTTTGGCGTTACAGGCTGAATTGTGACCATCCCCCTCAAAGTCATATGTTAAAGCCCTAGCCCCCAAAGTGACTGTATTTGGAGACAGGGAAGGTCATTAAGGTTAAATGAGGTCATGAGGGTGGGGCCCTGATCCAATAAGGCTGGTGTCCTTGTACGAACAGGAAGAAACACCAGAAACCTCTCTCTTGTTCTCCGTATGCAAACAGAGGAGAGGTCGGGGGAGGGGTGGTGAGGGGCCTGCGGTCTACAAGCCAAGAAGGGAGCCTTCACCAGAACCAAACCTGCTGGCACCTCGATCGTGGACTTCTACCCTCCAAAACTGTGAGAAAATACATGTCTGTTGTTTAAGCCATCCAGTCTGTGTTATTTTGTTGCGGCAGCCCAGGCAGACTAAGATACTTACAAAGCAAACTTTAAGACTATAGGAAGTAACTAAAGTTTGAGGCTTTAATCCTTCTTATAAAGTGGAAGCCAAATCCAATCAAGCATAATAAATAATAAAAACGATAATAATCCAAAAAACCTTCAGCAGCATTTAACATTTCTTTGTCAACTTAAAGGAATTAATTCTTTTCCATACTAAAATAGGAGATAAAAACAAGAGAGTCAGTTCTTCTCTGTCCTTTCCTGGAAACATTTATAGAGCAGTATCCAAATAAAGTTTTACCATATAAAAGATGGAATAAATCCTATCTGTCAATTCATCCTAACGGTCACAGCAGGAGTTGGGGATTAGGTCCACAGTGAAAACTATTTGGGAGAAGGTGAATGTACGAAAGCTCAGACCTCATCTGTATTTCAGACAGTGTTTCAAATACAGCCCATGCCTAACATGATAGTGGGGCTTCTACCACCTTCCTCCTTGAGGCCTGATGCCAACCAATGGATATGAAGAAAGATGACAATATCCCCAAGGTTTACCTCTGTCATTTTAATAAATGCTGAACAATCGCTCACTACATTTCGATGGGTGATCAGTGCTCCTTTGGGGTTGCCTGTGAACACATATGAACAGAACAAAGTTAGAGGACAGAAACTCCATCCAAGAATGATGGACATGACAGAAGCCCAGAAACCCCATATCATTAGAGCCTCTGATGCCTGTAGTGTGAGGTACACCCATGAAAGCCAAAAGTTAGTCACATTAAATTCCTGAGCCATCTGCAATCCTTTAAAATGAAACTTATTATCTTAAACCATCTTTACTAATATGGGCAAGTTTTAGAGGGTGTGTGTAGCAGTAAGAGAAGAAAATCCAGCAATTTTATTTCTGGAAACCATGGATACACTTTGTCCCAGGAAGATGGGTGATCCTACCTACTGTGACCTTTCATAAATGTTTGAGGACGTGCTCAGATTCTGGGAACGTCTTATAGAGCTACCGTAAGACAGCCTTGAACACTTCTGTCTCTTCTAGTTCTAGTCCATCTATAGCTCGAATAAGTCATCCACAAGAAGAGGCAGGGAATATACACTTCCAGATACCACTCAGAAACAGTTCCTTTTCAAAACTGACCTGTAGTGCCACTTGTGAAGCAGATTATTGCAACATCTTCAGGTGCTGGAGGCTGCAGCATATTAAAAAAAAAAAAGCCAGTATAAATCAGAATAGAGTAGAAAACTTTAAGTCATAAGATAATCACTCAAGATTTCTACTAGACTCTGAGCTGATTAGACACGGAAGCTACACAGAGGCTGGGGCAGGGTCGCACATGGTGCACTCACCTTGGGCTTCCGTCTGTTGGCTCTTCCCAGGTCCTTAAAGAGAAGAGAAAAAAAAAAACTTAAATGGAAACATTTTCTAAATGTAAAGAACAAAAGTCACATCAAGTCAGTTCAAGCTGACTTTTCTGTGGGATTCGCTCCCAGCTGACTCAAAGACAGCACAGATTTCAAATTAAATAAACCACAGCAATTTTCATTAACCTGAACCCAAATACTTACCCATCGTTCTAAGAAGCCATTTTCTGGTTGTTTTCTCTCTTATATAAAACTATATCGATGGTATTAGGACTGGCCTTTGAAACAGGATTTATTCAGAAGACAGGAATCCAAGTCTTTTACACGTTCTTCTGGTTTCCACTCCCCTATCACAGCCTTTAACAAAGCCCGGCTCTGCACCGTAATCAGAGAACCACAGCTGCTCTGTATCCTTCCAAAATCAGAGCTCAGCACAGATATGTGATCACCCCATTCTGCAGAACTGACATCTTCAATCTGGAGAGAGAAAATCAGTCTCTGCCAGACTTAACTGGTGGCCATTCTGGAGAGGCTCAACTATCTGTACTCCCCACATGGATCAGAGCAAGGATTGGGGCATCTCCGATTATAAAACAGGCCACGACAGAAGCTCTAAGACCACTCGCGAATGGCTATGAAGGTTAAGAACGACAGATTCATTTCTGAGGTACGGCATTTCCCAAAGGCGGACTCCCAGTTACTACCAAGGGCTAATTCTGATGGTGTTACTTCATGAAGGTGTCTCCATGACCACTTTAATATCTATTCATTTTTTTAAATGAACTATTAATATTCTTTTCCTATGAAAATCGAACAGCTTGAGTGAGCATGTGGAATGAGCATGCCTAGAAATAAATGGAAATTAGATGGGTGGGCTCAGGGCTCAGTGAGTTTCTACCCAGCATACAGTTTTAAACAGTTTTTAATCCTAATCACACTTTAAATTATATATATAACAGACCACTAATTAAAAATAGGAACATTGACATCCAAATAGAAGTCAACTAAGAGTTAAAGTAACGATAATTCCACCAATCTTCTTTCTAAAATAATCTTTATCAGATCCAAATTTCCACTCATCTTTTTAAAATTCTTACATTAACTTCTTAAGATCTCTAATTCTTCAAAAATTGATGTTAAGTAAAATAAAGCAAGTTATATGCAATTAGACTTTTAATTTATTATAAAAAAATTATCCAAATTAGTCCATTATTTGCCAAGAGAGTTTCATAGCCTGAAGCCTGACTTATGCCATTATTTAGGAAAAAATACAGCTATTATAAAAATTAAAGTTGTCATCTTTAGGTTCCAAATGCCAAAATAAAAAAGAACCATAAACAGAAGGAAAACTGAATTCTACTTAATGAAGTATTTGGGGGTGATAAAATTTGTACCCTACTGAAAATGAATAAAAAAAGACAAATCAGTGAAGTGAATAAAGAGATAGAATGATTAATCTGTGATAAAGCAGATATATTAAAATGTTAATTGTAGACTCTTGGTGGGATATAGTGGTCTACTGCTCAATTCTTTCAACTTGCATATTTGAAAATTTTCGTAACAAAATATTGGAAAGAATGTAAAAATACCAATGTTTCTATTTTTGATGCTATAAAAATAGACATTAATAAAAATTAGATCACATGATCAACCAAAAAGTTAGTTTTAAATTCATTGCTTAAAAATTTAATATTTTGCTTATAAAAATTTTAAAAACCCAATATGAATCATATTATACAGGTAAGTGTAAAACAATGTCTTTTATAAATATTTTAATATAAACTTTACATTATAATCTTTGGTCACTTACTTATCTAAATTTTAATCTTAAGATTACTCCTTTATCATACAGAGCAGTCAAAAAAGACAAAAAAAAGCTTGTGTATGTGTCTGTGTGTGGTGGGGGCAGCAGGAAGAGGAAAAATGGGGGAAAAGATATAATTATGAAATGGGGTTACAAGTAAAAAATACAAAAATAGGGAAATGCTAGGTGAAAATCTAGTTAAAAACCCAATTTAACAATTCAGCACATCCATTAGCTCTTATGGACTCCTGTTGTATGCTATCGTGTGTCTGTGTGTGTGTGTGTGTGTGTGTGTGTGTGAGTGAGAGAGAGGCAGAAGCTCTGACAGAACAAATGACAGATTCTCTGTGACAACTAAGTTCCCCAGGAAAGGTTTTATAGATCCTTCCTCGTAGCTCAAATTCTTGATAGAAGGAGAACTGTAAATAAAATTCAAAACTCTATTTTTATAACATTTCCAGGAAAATATTTATAATATTTTCAGAAAGAGAATGACTTATTCTACTGAACCTATTACTTCCCGTGATGTGCACATAATAACAAGGGCCTCCTCTTGCCCAGTTTTGGATTGAAGTTTAATCCAAAAACTGGGGAGACTAGCTTCTTGTAGGATCCGATGTCAAACAATCAATTAAGGTATGGACCACACTCATTTTCCTAGAATGGTTACCTTTAAAGTTGTGATTAATGTGAATCTTAAATATAATACAAGAATAAATCAAATCAAGCCTCTATGCTAGACATTCACCAGGACCCTATAAAAGCAACCTGGGGAAAGGAATAACGAGGCAGATTTCTATGTCTGGCTCTGTTTAAGAGATAAATCAGTAAGTAAAAGGTGTTAAAGCCTAAAGAGGACATACAAACTTAAATCTCTGCCTGAATCTGAAATTCCCATTTCCAGCATTTATTGGCATGGCTTGTCAGTGCTCTAGAGTGAGTATGTGAGCACTGCAGCTCGCCTGATGAGAACACTTCCTGTAAAATTGATGGATTAACACTGGGCATGCGGGTAGCATTCTTCTTTCCAGTAAAGAGACAGAGATCTCTGCTCTCCATCTTTTACAGGACCAGCCAGAGTTGGGACTTTGTGGCTGCACTGGACACCACATTTGAGCCAAAATGACCTCAGGGAAACCCTGCAGCGAGGTGGGTAGGGCAGGGTGACTCACCTCCATCGCCTTCAAGCTGATGAGCTCCACCCCGCACTTCTTGCCTCGGTCGGACAGATTACTGCCATAGGAGTCCATGAGAACGATAGTTTTAAGGGATGGTGTTAATTTATTTTCTACACCTTCTAATAAGAGGATGGCCTTCCCTGGCTTGTCCACAAAAACCAGAGAGAGTTCAGCTGGAAGTGAAGAGACACAGTGAGGAACCAGCTCTGGGATACTAAAAGCTTGACTGTAACATCTGACACCAGGTTAAGTACTACATTTTTGAATAGGAGGGTAGATGTACATTTAAATGGAAAAATCCCTATCATATCATGTATCAGCAAATGTAGCCTCTGTATCTAACCAATAACTATGCCAAGTGCCCCTGAAGGCCGCAAACATACCTTTGTTGATGATGTAGGTGATTGCTTCTGTCCCGAGGGTGTCGTAGAGGGGAACGATCACCATCGAATAAGCAAAGCATCCCTGTTCAATGATCACCCACTAAAGAAAACGTAAAGATCAGGGTGAGAAAATAAGATATTGTGGAACCACTCCAGGGAAAACAATACTCTATAGAGATTCAACATGGAAACACCAGATGTAGCAAAACTGACATCTGTGTACCTACTACTATGTGCCAGGCACCAAAGGGATTCCTAATGAGAGCAAAACACTTGCTCACTTCTTAAAAGGAAAGTACAATTTGCCTGAAAATTTGAGGCAAATATGTGAAAAGAGAATGAACAGCATGAGAGTGACGGGCTCAGAGGCAAGACAGCCTGCAGTGGGCCTCCTTGGTGGGGGAGGTAACCGAGCTTGCCCTTTGCAAGAGCAGCACGATTTGGACAGGTCGAGAGAAAGGTAAGGGGACTCTGGGAGCCGGGACTGTGAGATCAAAGCAGGGAGGGTAAAGGGAGACCCAAGAGGGAAGAGATATGGGAACATATGTATATGTATAACTGATTCACTTTGTTATAAAGCAGAAACTAACACACCATTGTAAAGCAATTATACTCCAATAAAGATGTTAAAAAAAAGCAGGGAGGGTGGTCCAGTGGGTAAGAATCTGCCTTCCAATGCAGCGGTCGCAAGTTCGATCTCTGGTCAGGGAACTAAGATCCCACATGCCACGGAGCAACTAAGCCCACGTGCCACAACTACTGAGCCCGTGTGCCACAACTAGAGAGAAGCCCGCGTGCCGCAATGAAAGATCCTGCATGCCGCAAGGAAGATCCCACGCGCCGCAACTAAGACCCAACGCAGCCAAATAAATATTTTTTAAAAAAAGGCAGCGAGTGGGGGCATCAGTGAGCCACCAGGCTGGCAGGGATGGCCCAGCAGGGCTGTGGGGACTGGCTAGGCTGGAGCGAGGGCTGGAGCCGGCCTGAGGCCACGGGGGAGCCTGGCTCTATGTCCCTGGCAAGGTGCAGCCTCTGGGGTTTCTCAGCCAAACAGCAACTGGGGCTCTAAGGGACAGCAATCTGGCCACAGTGTGCTGTAGGGCCTGGGACTAGGGGAAGAGGGACACACTGTCTACCGGGAAAACTGTCCTGGAAGGTTCCCTAGGAAAGTGAGGAAGGAAAGAAGTGACACAGTCACTGGTAATCTTCCTCTAAACACATCAGCCACACAGCAACTGACCCGCCTACAAGGCAGATGCAGCAGAGTCCCTCTTTCGCTTATAATCCTCAGTGGTGCCCATCGTCTGCAGAACACACGGCACGGATAAGGGCACAGCGGCCATGGGGAGCAAACACAACCCACTCACATTCACTTGGCCTGGAGCTGTCTCTCTCTCTCATCCTGCCACTCCACCCTCCACCACAGTGAAATGCTTCATCCCCCATCACAGACATGCTGCTCCACGCAAGCGTGCCATTGTTCCTGACATTCCCTTGGCCTCCCCACCCTCGTAGGCATCAAGACTCCACCTTGGACTTTGCTGGTAGCGCAGTGGTTAAGAATCCACCTGCCAACGCACGGGACACGGGTTCAAGCCCTGGTCGGGGAAGATCCCACATGCCACGGGGCAACTAAGCTCGTGCACCACAACTACTGGGCCTGCGCTCTAGAGCCCGCGCGCCACAACTACTGAGCCCATGTGCTGCAACTACTGAAGCCCACACGCCTAAAGCCTGTGCTCCCCAACAAGAGAAGCCACGGCAATGAGAAGCTCGTGCACCGCACGAAGAGTAGCCCCAGCTCGCCGCAACTAGAGAAAGCCTGTGCCCAGCAACGAAGACCCAAGGCAGCCAAAAATAATAAATAAATAAATTTATTAAAAACAACCTGCTGAGAAACCACTCTAATTTATAAAATAGTAGCACAGGGATTGAACCAACATGTCTTCTGGACCCAGTAGGTCTAAGAATCAATTCAATTTCTTCAAGCCCAGTGCTTGAATTTTTCTGCACCAGCTATGCCACTATTTGTTTACTCATATTACAGGCAATAGCTCCAGGGGGCTTCTCATTTAAATGTAATTTAATACAGTGGTTTACAGAAGCACCAGGCATGGGCCTGGATGGCTAAACAACAGTCTGCTTGCCCAAATTAAGGCCAGCTCCCAGTGAGGCCCCTTCCCCATGGCCCCTGGGATTTTAAACTTTATAACCTGGGCAGAGAGAGCCCAGACCTTTTAGAGAGAAAAGATGAGAGTTTGCTACTGACAAAAATGTATCCAAGTTTCTCTGTCATTTATTAATGCCATTTTTCTAATCACAGAGGAAGCCCTTAAAGTGGGAAGACTTCTTTGTTAGTTATTTGTTCTAAGACTTTCTTCACTAGTTTTTGTTTGGGGACCTGATTTTAAAAAAACAAAAACCATAATTTTCTTTAAAAGTGATTTTTTTTTCCCTACCTAAAGGCTAAGAAGGGCCTGGTTTGGGTTTTCATACATGTAACTCTCTAAGGCATAACACAAAGTCATGTTCTCAGAGGTAATCAGACCAAAGAATCTGGTCTGAAGCAGAGATAGGTGTGAACCCTAACTGGTTCTTCCATCTGAGACCTCTCCAAACCATGTACGGTCAGTGCCTAATGGTTAATACCTCAGGTCTGTTCTGAGAAAAGATGCCGATGAACTGATCTGGGGCCGCCTTGAAGCCCTTGTGGAGCAGCGCCGAGCCCACACACTCTGACATTTCTGCAACCTAAAACGGGGGAGAAAAAAATCAGGAAGAGCATCAGGCCCAACGCAAGGAACACAGTTTCCTGTGATGGCCAAGCCTAATACCTTAGCCAAGAAGCAGCACTGCCTGCGGGGAAGAACAGGGGCAAACAGGTATTCCTTTAGTTACACGTTTTTGTAAAGTTCAAGGTTTGAATCACCAGAACTCACTGTAAGAAAACTGATCATACAGTTCCTTCTGCAAAGCAAATGAACTTCACCCCAACAGCTGCAGGTCACAGATGACACATGTCAGAGTTTCTGTACTTTAGTTTCGTTTCTATACTTTTATACTTCAGTTTTATAAAATTATAAAAGCAATCCAGGGACACAGAACTTTGTGTCTGTGTTTATAAAGAGCAGCCAAAACTTGTCCTGTGATATAAACACACAAACAGCAAGTTTGGGGGAGATCTTTAAAAAAAAATAAGAACAAGCTCTTATCATCAGGCTCCACAATTCTATTCTTGAGAATTTATTCTTTGGAAATAACCCAATCCTAACCAGAGGTTTGAAAAAACTTCAGGTACAAAGATATGTATTTCAAAATTATCTAAAGTCACAAAAGTCTAGGGGAAAAAAGACCAATGGCTGGATGGTTAAGTAAATGATGGTAAATCTCTAAGAAAATGTTCTACAGCTAGTAAATACTACAGTTATGAAAGCCATATCAAACAGAGTATTTGTAACAATTTTAAGTAAGATAAATGAATACAAAAACGCATATTATTAATTACAACTATGTAAAAATAGGTAGATTCATAAAAATTAGGCAGGGCTATATCCCTGCCCCCATACCTCATCCTCTCCTCATTCTTACCCCAAATGAACTAAAAAATTTTTTTTTGAATCTTA